>NC_064542.1:6007362-10807362 GCF_023856365.1 Brienomyrus brachyistius
GGATTCACGTTCCACCATCTGGTTAATCCGTGCACAGTTTCGCTGCCCGTAAAAGAGTGATCTGAGGCCAAGATTACTGCTGCAGATTGCTCCTGATCGCGTGCTCATCCTTCCTGGTTTATCGCTTTGCCAAATTGCATTACAGCTTGTCGGCAACAATCGCACATGGGGCGGGGGGGGAATGGAGAAAAACAAATAAATATTAATAACGAAATAAAAAAACCCTGATTACTAGGCTGTATCCCGTGAAGGTATGCCTGACAGGCAGAACGAGGGGAAAGAAATGAAGATTCGCTGCGTGTTTACCACGGTGCTGCATGTTTACTGCGGTGCAGCGCGTTAACCTTATCGTGACCTTCACATGTGCTCCGAAGCCCATAACGCAACACTTTTGGGGTAAATATGAGGAGTTCCCCCCCCCCCCCCACCCCACCAGTTTCCGTGTAAGTAAACAGGCGG
Organism: Brienomyrus brachyistius; assembly: GCF_023856365.1. Classification (NCBI taxonomy): domain Eukaryota; kingdom Metazoa; phylum Chordata; class Actinopteri; order Osteoglossiformes; family Mormyridae; genus Brienomyrus; species Brienomyrus brachyistius. Next base: position 6,007,822 of record NC_064542.1, read on the forward strand.
AGAAATAAATGACAAGAAGAAAAGGCAGAAGGCGAACTGCGCCGCTGCTGAGAGCCGGGTCTGGATCGAGCTGCCAGCCGAATAGCACACTGAAAGGCCAAGGTGGGCCTGTCTCAAGGGGGGCGCGGATAAGTGAGGGCCTCCGGATCTGAAGCAGGAAGTGGGAGCAGACAGGCGAGGGTGCTGTGAAGGCGTGGTGCTTGTTTGGACCCTGCCCTCTGGCTGGTGATGCATCCCCCAGCGTCCCCTGCAGCTTCTCCTCTCGACCCGGTGGCCACATAGGTGTCACGTCGTCACTCTCACTTGCATCCTTGTCGCCGGAGCCGCAGGTTAAAACCTCCCTTTAGTGTTTCACTGCGATAAATGAAATTTGGGGCTGCATGTGCTGGGGAGGGACTCAGCCAGTCAATCAGAACAGCCCCGTCTCTACCGCTCATATGGGTGAAGGGGGCTTCCAGATCATTGTGATGGCATTTTGTGTAAGAGGCCGAGTGTGTTTGGGGGGCTGCTATACCCACTAACATGTTTCTGGGGATAGGGGGGGAGGTGTTTATAGTTTGGGTGTGACTGGTGAGTCTGTGTGTGTGTGAGTGTTTGAGAGTCACTGTGACTGTGAGAATGTGTGTGAGAGTGTATGAGTGTGACTGTGAGGGTGTGTGTGAGTGTCTGAGAGTCACTGTGACTGTGTGTGTATGTGTGTCTGAGAGTCACTGAGTATGTGAGGAGGGCATGTGTGAGAGTGTGAGTGTTTGAGAGTCACTGTGACTGTGAGAATGTGTGTGAGAGTGTATGAGTGTGACTGTTACTGTGAGGATGTGTGTGAGAGTGTCTGAGAGTCATTGTGACTGTGAGGATGTGTGTGAGAGTATCTGAGAGTCACTGTGACCGTGAGGATGTGTGTGAGAGTGTCCCTGAGAGTCACTGTGACTGTGAGGATGTGTGTGAGAGTGTCTGAGAGTCACTGTGACCGTGAGGATGTGTGTGAGAGTGTCTGAGAGTCACTGTGACTGTGAGGATGTGGTGACAGTATCTGAGAGTCACTGTGACTGTGAGGATGTGTGTGAGAGTATCTGAGAGTCACTGTGACTGTGAGGATGTGTGTGTGAGTGTCACTGTGAGGGTGTGCGTGAGTGTGTCAGTATGAGCATGTGAGTCTGTGTGTGAGAGTATCTGAGAGTCATTGTGAGTGTTTGAGGGTGAGAGTGTGTGTGAGTGTGTCTGACTGTCACTGTGAGTGTGTTTGTCTGTGTAAGTGTGTGTCAATGTTATTTAAGTATTCTGTTTGTTTGGTTTCCTGTCTCGGCCACCTGCTGTGTGCGTGAATGCTGATTGTTCAGCGTGCATCCCCCCACCCCCACCACCCTCGCCCCCCCACCCCCCCACCACCCTCGCCCCCCTGCTGGCCAGTCCTCTGTTGTGAGACACCTTGAGAAAAAGGGATCAGGTCCCTGTTGATGTCCCGGGTCCTCGGCCATTTCTGGCAGTGTCAGGAGGGGGTTGGGAGCCTGAAACCGGAGACCCCCTCCCAGAGAGTGTCCCAGCAGCACCTCAGACAGAAGCTGACCCTCCCAAGACAAGGATAGGGTGACCTCATGCAAAAATCTGATCCCTGTTAAGGAAAAGCATGTGGAGTTCAGTTTTTTAAAGAAGCATCACCCATCCATCCATCCATCCATTACACCCGCTTGTCCTGTGCCGGGTAGCAGGTGATTACCCTGGACAGGCTCTAAGGGAGTATCAGCGAGTGGGAAATATAGAAGTAATACAGTTCACCGCAGTGACGTTTAACTCAATTAACGTGCCGGCTCGTCCCGCATTCTTGCCGTTTCCACGGCGGACTCCCTTTGATGGACTCCTCTGAAGATTCGGGGGCGACACCCGTGACATTTACTTTGTGCCAGTAATATGCTGTGCCAGTAATACAATCCCCCCTGGTCATATTTAATAAATATATGTGTATAATTACCCAAATTAAGAGTGGGGGGTGTACCTTGCACCCCAGGGGTGAGTGTGCAGAGCGGGCTAGTGTCAGTGAATGATCCCCACCTGTCCTGACCTGACCCTGTGATTCCATCAGCGTAGGAGGCCAAAGTTGACCATAATTCTGCCTGGTGCAATTACAGCCTCTGGGGACAGGGGCTACCAGCTTCTCCTCCTTCTCTCCCTCTCCCCATCCCTCTATCCCAGTCTCTCCATCCCTCTCCCTCTCTCCCTCATTGACTTTCAGGCCTCCAGACCTCTTCTCGTTCCCATCCCTCTCTCCCTCTCCCCCATCCCTCTCTCCCACTGTCTCTCGTTTACTTTCAGGCCTCCTGTCCTCTTCTCACCCCCCCGTCAATGGATCACCTGGTGACTCTCCCCATGGAGATATTGGGGGGGGGGGGGGGGGGGGGCAAAATTGAATGTGTGTGTGTTTCTGGGGTATCTGTGGATGGCAGTGTGTCCATTGTCTCATCTCTGCATCTTACCTCTACCTGAATTCATTTTAAAATGAATTTGAGGAAGCACTTCTTTACACAGCGTGTAGTTAGAGTATGGAATAGTCTCCCTGCTAGTGTAGTGCAAGCTAAAACCCTGGGTTCCTTTAAATCAGAGCTAGATAAGATTTTAACAACTCTGAGCTATTAGTTAGCTCCCCAAACGAGCTTGATGGGCCGAATGGCCTCCTCTGGTTTGTAAATCTCTTATGTTCTTATGTACTAACGCAGAACATCAGATCAGTACTGTCTGTGCGTCAGCGTGTCTCAAGTCATAGACAGTATTTATTTCCTAAGTCCCCCCCATATGGACTGTACGGCCCTGCCTGTCATGTGTCATGCCTGATCCTCGAGAAGCACCGTTACGGCCAGCTTCCCAGTGGAGTCCAGTCTTCTTTGCTCGGCTGGACCACAGCACATGAACACGCTGTGAGATCTACTAGGACCAGCAGACATTTTTAAATTCATGCAGAGTGATCTTTCCTCTCCTCCCCCCTCCCCGAAAAGCAGCCACCCCCTGCATCAAGGCCATCAGTCCTAGCGAAGGGTGGACGACGGGAGGTGCCACCGTCATCATCATCGGGGACAACTTCTTCGATGGGCTGCAGGTCATCTTCGGCACAATGCTGGTCTGGAGCGAGGTCAGTCACTTCCTGTCGTCGTCTGTGGGGGTTCCCCCCCCCCCCCCCCCCCCCAAGTACAGGCAGTAGCAGATACGGGTAAAACAGCGAGTGCTGACCCTCAGTAGAGGCGGACCGAACCCATAAATCACAACAACTCCTGGTCGGTCTGTAAAAAAAGTGCAGATTCAGACTCAGAACTTCAGAACCTTCAGAACCCAGCTGGGGGAGGGAGCGGGGGGGGAGCAGATAAATAACAGTGATGAATTGCAAGCTGAAAGCGAGTCTCCCAGAGCCTCCCCCATCTCTCAGCCCTTGTGTGTTTCTTTGTCATGGCCAGACGAAGCCGTCTCCTCTAAGGCTTATTTGTTACTCACTTGGAAATAAATTTTCAGAATTGGGTTGGTGTTTGAGACGAGCTGTTCCGTATGAAAGTGCGATTCTTTTAAAAAGCCTCTCATTTGTAGTGCACTTTCTGCCGGAGGGTTAGGGGGCTGTATCTGTTGAGTGAAGGCCTGCATAGTGAAGGAGATGATGGGCAATGTCTCCCCACCGGGTGGCGCCGTACTGCATGGCATGCTGATAGATGTTCTGACAAGGCTGAGTATTCAGTATGCATTAAGAGAGGAAGGATAGGGGCCTGGGGGTGTCCTCCATAGTCTATGGTCTGAGGTCTAAGTCTGGCCAGGGCACTCCTGTTGTGCCTTTGAACATCTCACATTGAAATTTGATATAATGAAGTACTAAGCTTGAACCCCAGCTTTGTACTTCCTGGAACAGACTCCAGGAGATTGATTGATGGAAGTACTCAGCTGTGTAAATGGCTAAAACTGTTAAGACAGAAAATTATGTAATAATCTCAGTAAGGCTGAGCTGGTTATGGCTTTGACCTTAGAGGGAAGTGACATTGACTTAGGTCAAGTGTGTGTTTGTGTGTGTGTGTGTGTGTGTGTGTGTGAGCATGTGTGTGTGCGTGAGCGGGTATACCTATCCTGATGGGGACACAATGTGCCCATAAGGTGATAAATATACGTATAAAAACTAAAAATGCAAAAACTCTTGTATTTTTCTTGGTTACTTATGGTTATGGTTAGGACAGGGTGGGGGTTAAGGTTGTCATAGTTAGCGTTAGCTTTTTTCCCATAGAAGTAAATGAGCGGGCCCCATAAGGATAGGTATACCCTACATATGCGTGTGTGTGTGTGTGTGTGTGTGTGTGTGTGTGTGTGTGTGTGTGTGTGTGTGTGTATATGTATATGTATGTGTGGGTAATACATATTTTTGGTCTCCACAAGGACCAAAAAAATCTCTATAATCTTTATAACAAAAATCTCTAACTGCAATAAAAAAACTACATTTTCTTTGGTTACTTATGGCTGGGCTGGGTTAAGGTTGCAATTGTTGGGACTGGGGTTTTTCCCATAGCAAAGAATGGATGGTACCCACAAAGATATGAATTCAACCGTGTGTGTGTGTGTGTGTGTGTGTGTGTGTGTGTGTGTGTGTGTGTGTGTGTGTGTCCAGCTGACACCTTACCCCTTACCAGTGCCTTTTTAGAGACTCGCATCTGGGACCTATTTGGGAGGTCCCCACTTTCCGGTGAGGGGTTCAACCCACAAAACCTGGTGACCTTGGATTTTGGTGGGGGGAGTTTCCCCTCCCTGACCAGTGCCAGGGCCCCCAGAGTCTCTGCTCTTGCTCATGCATGATGAGGAATGAAAATGGCTCAAGAAGGGGTGAAATCGACAACCCCCCCTCCCCCCCCGGCACTTCAGCCCTCTGGTTAATGAGCTGATCCAATCACAACCAGATTTGAGTATGTTTGCTTTCTTTACTGCCCTCGGGGAATTTCATGTGTATTTGTTTTTCTTTAAGAGACACTACATAGCACACTCCTGTACATTTGGTTCATATTGTATGTTTCAGTCATTAGGCCTTAATTTTGAATGATTTAATTATTATAGTTGTTGTTCTCCATTTTTAATTTGCTTTCTGTTTTGCTGTAATCGTTTTCTGAGAAGCTGTTTGTGATCGGGGTGGGGGGCGGGGTTAAGGACAAGGCCTGGGCTTATAAATACCCTAATTAACCCTCATGGGGTGTTTTCGAGTGGAGTTTTCGGCCTTTTTATGGGCACTTAGCAGAGTGGTGTATTCTTGGAGGGTAACAGAAGATCGCCTGGTCCGGCGGGGATCCGTGCGGGGGTGTACCTTCCAGGGCTGGCAGCTGATGGTGCCCATGGCAGCCTGGTGCTGATGCTGGTGGGGGTGATAATGGGGAGGGGGGGGACAGCATCTCTGATTGTGGATGTTCCCTCACCTCTGCTAATGATATTCTTCACTGGTGAGCCACACGAACAGCCATGTCAATGCTAATGACGCCCCCTGCAGGGCAGCAAAGCACGAAACACAAAGGGCTGTTTATAAGTGGGTCATCGTGCAGCTCAGCCAGTGATCTGGGAGGGGTGACATGCTAAAGTCTCATGGGATTGCAGGCTCTGGCTTTTTTTATCTGTGTGTGTGTGTATGTCTCGGTGTGTGTCTGTGTCTGTTTGTGCATGTTTGTACGTACTGCCAGACTCTCACCTGTCCTTCATTAGCTGGGTCCACTCTAACGCCCCCTCCTTGCCCTCATCTCCCCCCAGCTGATCACCCCCCATGCTATCCGCGTACAGACCCCGCCCCGGCACATCCCTGGCGTGGTGGAGGTCACCCTCTCCTACAAGTCCAAACAGTTTTGCAAAGGCACCCCCGGGAGGTTCATCTATACAGGTAGGCTGGGCCCGCCGGGGGTGGGGGGAGGAGGGTTTCTCAGCTCTAGCACTGCCGACAGGTTGTGCTCTCCAGCCTATATTAAGAGGACAGCTAAGTGAACCTCAGCCAGCCTTCTGAGGTCTGTGCCATTCCCGATTCCTGACGGGAGGGGGAACCTCCGGCAGCCTTCCGGGGTCTGTGCCATTCCCGATTCCTGACGACTGGGGAACTTCCGGCAGCCTTCTGGGGTCTGTGCCATTCCCGATTCCTGACGACTGGGGGAACTTCCGGCAGCCTTCCGGGGTCTGTGCCATTCCCGATTCCTGACGGGTGGGGGAACCTCCGGCAGCCTTCCGGGGTCTGTGCCATTCCCGATTCCTGACGACTGGGGGAACCTCCGGCAGCCTTCCGGGGTCTGTGCCATTCCCGATTCCTGACGGGTGGGGGAACCTCCGGCAGCCTTCCGGGGTCTGTGCCATTCCCGATTCCTGACGACTGGGGGAACCTCCGGCAGCCTTCCGGGGTCTGTGCCATTCCCGATTCATGACGACTGGGGGAACTTCCGGCAGCCTTCCGGGGTCTGTGCCATTCCCGATTCCTGACGGGTGGGGGAACCTCCGGCAGCCTTCCGGGGTCTGTGCCATTCCCGATTCCTGACGGGTGGGGGAACTTCCGGCAGCCTTCCGGGGTCTGTGCCATTCCCGATTCCTGACGGGTGGGGGAACCTCCGGCAGCCTTCCGGGGTCTGTGCCATTCCCGATTCCTGACAACTGGGGGAACCTCCGGCAGCCTTCCGGGGTCTGTGCCATTCCCGATTCCTGACGGGTGGGGGAACCTCCGGCAGCCTTCCGGGGTCTGTGCCATTCCCGATTCCTGATGACTGGGGGAACCTCCGGCAGCCTTCCGGGGTCTGTGCCATTCCCGATTCCTGACGACTGGGGGAACTTCCGGCAGCCTTCCGGGGTCTGTGCCATTCCCGATTCCTGACGACTGGGGGAACTTCCGGCAGCCTTCCGGGGTCTGTGCCATTCCCGATTCCTGACGGGTGGGGGAACCTCCGGCAGCCTTCCGGGGTCTGTGCCATTCCCGATTCCTGATGACTGGGGGAACCTCCGGCAGCCTTCCGGGGTCTGTGCCATTCCCGATTCCTGACGACTGGGGGAACTTCCGGCAGCCTTCCGGGGTCTGTGCCATTCCCGATTCCTGACGACTGGGGGAACTTCCGGCAGCCTTCCGGGGTCTGTGCCATTCCCGATTCCTGACGACTGGGGGAACTTCTGGCAGCCTTCTGGGGTCTGTGCCATTCCCGATTCCTGACGACTGGGGGAACTTCCGGCAGCCTTCCGGGGTCTGTGCCATTCCCGATTCCTGACGACTGGGGGAACTTCCGGCAGCCTTCTGGGGTCTGTGCCATTCCCGATTCCTGACGACTGGGGGAACTTCCGGCAGCCTTCCGGGGTCTGTGCCATTCCCGATTCCTGACGGGTGGGGGAACCTCCGGCAGCCTTCCGGGGTCTGTGCCATTCCCGATTCCTGACGACTGGGGGAACCTCCGGCAGCCTTCCGGGGTCTGTGCCATTCCCGATTCCTGACGACTGGGGGAACCTCCGGCAGCCTTCCGGGGTCTGTGCCATTCCCGATTCATGACGACTGGGGGAACTTCCGGCAGCCTTCCGGGGTCTGTGCCATTCCCGATTCCTGACGGGTGGGGGAACCTCCGGCAGCCTTCCGGGGTCTGTGCCATTCCCGATTCCTGACGGGTGGGGGAACTTCCGGCAGCCTTCCGGGGCCTGTGCCATTCCCGATTCCTCAGCGTTACACTTCAGACTAGACAGTTATTTACATTTGTAACTATTTGGCTTTTAAGAGGCCCTGAAAACGCTGGTACAGCCTTACATGCAGAACCCTCCCCCCCCACACACAAATACATACACAAGCATATGCACACACACACACACACACACACACGCAAACATAAACATATATACACACACACACACACACACACACACGCAAACATAAACATATATATACACACACACACACATATACACACATTCACACACATACGCACACGCAAACATATACACACACATAAACATATATATACACACACACACACACACACACCCTCAGTGTGTGTTAGGCCAGGACTGAGCCCATGGTCTTTCTGGGCCCACTGCCCTGTCTCACCTAATTGAAAATTATAAGAGCAGCCCCCGAGGAAAAATTTGTTTGTAATAAGTTCATTTCAAGATAATAAGGTGGGGGTTGCAAACCATTTTGCTAAGGTTTCACACTGAGTGGAAGAAATCCCAGACCAATTTAGAGAGTACTATAAATGATCCACAGTGATTTGTAACTCCTCCCTCCTCCCCGCGTGCTTTTTTGTAACAGGGAGCGATAGAGCAGCAGAATGAAAGCCAAGCCGCATTCAGTGCATCACACGTCCCTGTCCACCCAAGGCCCCCAAACCATCCCTTTTTAATCGTAACCAGTATCATTCACTCTTTCACTAGCAAGGAAGGAGGTCATGCAGGCATAAATAGGAACACACTGGCGTAAAGAGGAACTCGCAAACGTAAATAGAAACAGGCAGGCATACAGAGGAACACACAGGCGTAAAGAGGAACAGGCAGGCATAAAGAGGAACAGGCAGGCATAAAGAGGAACACACAGGCATAAAGAGGAACAGGCAGGCATAAAGAGGAACACACAGGCATAAAGAGGAACAGGCAGGCATAAAGCGTAAAGAGGAACAGGCAGGCATAAAGAGGAACATGCAGGCATTAAGAGGAACATGCTGGCGTAAAGAGGAACAAGCAGATGTAAAGAGGAACAAGCAGATGTAAAGAGGAACATGCAGATGTAAAGAGGAAGACGCCAACCTGCCTGATGCTGTGTGTATCTTTCTCTCTGTGTACAGAGGGAGTGTGCGAATGTCACTGTGTCCATCTAGCAGCAGGTAACATCATTACATTCGGGTCCGGTACATCCCACCCCCGGCCTCGGCCCTCTGCCTGATCCCGCACCCAGGGGAGGAGCACAGATTCAGGCATTCTGACTGTTCTGCTTCTCCTAACACAGGGACGCTTGCTGGGACCCCATCGTCACGTATCCCCCACCCCCCATTTAATTGGGCTCGTTTCTGGTGGTCTGCTCCCATTACAAAGAAATGGTTTTTAATCATGGTTTGGCCCGAATCGCCCTGCAGGCTCCCCCGCTGTAAATGCTCTTGTCTGGCCGCTAAGTGCTTTATAAAGTAGGGGGAGCTGACCTTTGACCCGCTCATTTAGCCATTTTTTCCAGCATGTGAATTAGGAAACTTAATCTGGTGCCCGTGTCGCCTCGCCAGCGTCAAGGTCGAGTTCCCCCAGAGGTCGGGACTAAACGGCACCTCGGCCTCCGGCTTCGGCTCTTTATATTCTTTCCTGTCTCATTCTGACCTAAAAAACCAAAGAGCTGCATCCGCAGACCTTTATAACTACAGGAATATGAAAGCAGGAAAGAAAGTGAAACACGATGTATCTGCCACTGGGAGCACTGACACCCCCTCCGGAGGAGAGCTGAGGATGCGCCTCGGGGTGGTGGGGCTGGAGAAGGTGCTCCTGGGCATGTGTGTGTGTCTGTGTGTGTGTGTGTGTGTGTGTGTGTGTGTGTGTGTGTGTGTGTGTGTGTGTGTGTGTATCTGTGTCTCTCCATGTGCCCATGTGTGTGTCTCTGAGTGTCTGTGTATGTGGGGCCTCAGCTGTCTGTTCTGTGCCCCCCTCCCTCCACGCCACCCCACCCCCCTCTGGCCAGCTTGCTGGAGCTACTCCCCAGTACAGGGGAGAGATGCCCCCACCCCCACGTCCGTCCCTTGCTTCACCGCCCCCTGCACGTCCTGCGTCCTGTGCTCACATCAGCCGCTCCCCCCGGTCACCATGACCCATCCTTCCTCTCCATACCCCTCCCTTCCATCTCTTGGCCCCCCCCTCAGCCTTCGGAGTCCCGGCCAGGCCTGATGGTCGTCCATCTCCCCACCCGCCTGCAGGCGGCGCCCTGCAATGCCCACTCACCAGCAGAAACTCATCATAGGCGGTTGGCAGTTCTCTCTGGCAGCTGGCGTCAGTGTTATGGGGCAGCTGGTGAGCCTAATCCCCCCCCCCCCCCCATCTGACTGTGGGGAAGGGGGCGGAGCCAGGGGATCTGATTAAATCGATATGGTGATGGCTCAGGGCCAACGGTGACGTGCAAACGGGGCCCCTGAGCACGACCCCAGCGGGCTCCTCGTCCGCACCACCGCAGAGGTTAAGAATGGGAGGTGTGGCTGTGTGCTGACTCGCGTCATGTCCCTCTCCCAGCAGGAGGCTCTCCTCACGCCCCCCACTCTCACGCCCCCCACTCACACGCCCCGCTAAACGGGACGGCCGCCCTGCTTTTTTTGGCCCAGGCTGGTGTGACCATGGTTGCCATGACGCCAGCCCGTACAGGCCGCCGGAGGCATATGCGCAGTGGGAACATGCTACGGCACCTGTGAAGAGCAGCTTGCCCAAATACAACTGCCCCCCTCCCCCCCATCTTGGAGGTGCAAAGTGGCATCCGATAAACAAACAGCGGCAGGCAAGAGCAGGGGGGCTGCTGCCGTTCCAGGCTGATCCCGCGGGCGGTGCCTGTCCTGTATCTCCTCGGGTCTCCGTGCAAAGGTGCTCTCTGCTTTCCTGTCCTTTCACGTCTTGTCGACGGGCGCGGGGGCTCAGACAGAGAGGCAGACAGCCCGCACCAGATCCTCCATCCGATACGTCGGAACGCACGTCATGTTCACGTCAGGGAGCGGTTTCATTAAAAGTGGAACGGCTTCCACTCGCACCAAAAGGCCGCCCTCTGCTCTCAGAAAAGGCGAAGTTAAAAAAAAATGTTTATCCTTAATTAATGAGCAAGTGTCCTAATACTTTTACGTTTAATTCCTGCTGCGGACACGTCAGCCTCTGAGAGGCAGGTACTTCCCATTAAAGATCGGCCCCAATGGCTTCCAAGCACAGCAAACATTTGTAGCGGCAAATTGATTTTGAGGCGAAATTGATTTGCCGAAAAAATAAGAGTTCTTGCGCTGTAACGCTGCGCAGACGTCTCCGGTGTCACCGCGGGCGTGGACGGGAAAAACAAGCGATGCGCTTTATGCGTATGGATCCACAGCGCGGGCTTTTTTCTGCTGTTCTCCCGCGATGCCTTATTTAGCTTGTCGGATTTTCCAAATAAACGCAGTCGCAGGGTTTATGGAAAAATGGAAAAAAATAAGATTGTGGCGTATCGATCCCTGGGCGACGTGGGCTGGAAAAAATAACAAGGCTCATCTATAATAAGCAGAAAAATGAAGCAATAATTCAGGGTTATCGAGCGCTCTGCCACCGGGCCCATCGATTCCCATCTATGCTGTATGAGATCACACCTGAGTAAGATCGACTTCTGTGGGGGGGGCCGCAGAAGGGGCAGGAATAGAGGGAACAGCAGGCTGAGGAGAGGGCAAGTGCGCCTTACGCCCCCCCCCCCCCACTCTTCTGATATTATCAGGTTCTCTCCAAGCCCACAAGTGCTTGTTAAATGCCCTCCCCATTCGCCGTCTGAGAGCGCAGCCTGGAGTCACGGACGTCTGCCTCTTTAGCCGGTTGCCTTCCTCCCCTGCAGCTGCAGATTGGTCTGACCCGTGTGAAGGCAGGTTACCAGCCCGGATCACCCATCGACCTTGGGGGGGGGGGGGGGGTAGTCCAATAGTCATAAGCACTCTCCTTTAAGCTGTTTTTAATACTCAAAATATTACTCAGCTGCTAATTGTTAATGTTCAGGATTATTCCTGTTACCCTCCAGTCCTCCCACCCCCACACGCACACGTGTCACTTCCCCCACCCTTAGGGTCATTACTGTGAAATATGAGGCCTCCTGCATCGTGCCTCATGAAATTTCCATGAGGACCGGTCCGTGCGATTGTGAGGAATCTTTCAGAAAACAGCCATTGCCGAGGCAAAACACCCGGCCCGGTTATTTATTTACGCTGTTAAGTTTAAGGGATTGCTTCGATTTTGAAAATAGTATTGGTGTTTTATTGGAGGGGGTGTCCAACTGGGGGGGGGGGGTGGTGGTGTCTGCTCTCTGAGGCCCATATATTTGAGCGTGCCGTAATCTCGGCTCGGATGTCACGTGACCAGGTCACCTCGCTTTGCACACGGCAGCACATGGAGATGACGGGCCCCCGAGGAGGGGACGGAGATGGACAAAATGCAGGGGAGCCACCCCCCCCCCCCCCAATATATAACCCAGCCCAGAGAAAACGCTTAAAAACGAAAGCTGCCGCTCTGAATACATCCCCAGTGTTTTGATTGCTACACGTCCATAGGAGGTCAGTGGGTAGGCTGTGCAATTTCCCCTCTATTCCAGTCACTCCCTGGACAATACTTTTATTTCTGCGGGTGTGTGTGTCTGTATGTCGCAATTGATGTTACTTTATATATACATACAGTCAGAGTGCAGTTTGTTAGGCAGACCTGCTTACTAATGGCTGTAACTGAATACTCAGCGCAGACAGACGGGGTCAGCAGGTCCCTCGCAGTCCGACTGAGCATCAGAAAGGCTGAAGCACGTGATCTAACAACCTAATCGGATGGGCTGTGACTGCTGGTGCCAGACGTGCTGGTTACGGCGTCTCAGAAACAGGCGTCGTCTTCGCATTTTCCACACACTGCAGTCTCTGGGGTTTGCAGGGGATGCTGCGATAGACAAATATGCCTCGTTAATGTGAGAGGAGAACGGCTGGGGCTCAGTGTTGAGCTGGTGTGCGGAAAGACTCCTCCAAACACGCAGCCTTCGTACCCTTGAGGTGGATGCAGAGACAGTTGTGCTCACACCCAGTGCTTCCCAGGCAATCTCTGATAAGCTGAGTGTTTATAAGTACTTATGCAGCATTGTGTGTCCAGTATGATAGGGCCTAATGCTGAACCTGGCAATTTTTTTTCCAAGTGGAATGTAAACACTTTTTTTGCTATAATGTAGCTTCACGTTGTGTTGCCAAAGTGAGTCAGTATAAAACGTGTTTTTTTTGCATGTCTTTTTATCGTAATACAGTCCCGCTATCATGGGAGCTGGCGTTGACGGCAGAGACCGTAACACACGCTGATGTGAAGTTAATGCTTTATTCGGTTTTCGGAGAACACGCTTCCAAACACGCAGTGGAATGAGAGGTCGCTTGGGAGTGGATACATCAGTGCCCCCCAGTGTGCCCCCCCGGTGCTCCCCAAGCCCCCCTGCGGCCACCTTCCTCCCTCAGATGGCGTTTCATTCTCCAGATTCATTTCAGGGAGGGACACTTAATTGAATCCTAATGTATCAGCGAGACAAATCAAATGAGTTTTATTAACGTGACATGCGTTACACTCGCGATTGCATAATCACACCCAACACCAAACTACCCACCCTACCCAGCGTCCCCCTCTGCCATTCCCCCCCCCCCAGTAAGTATACATTATCTGCTTGGCTGGTGAGAAGATTGCCCAGAATGTAGAAATCAATAGCAATAAGGGGGCGTAAACATGCCGGGACACCCCAAGTGCAGCGCGCTGTTTACACAGGGCCCGGCCCCATCCATCTCTATATCGCCACATTAATGGGCCTCTTACACGCGCCCCACCCCTCCCTTCTCGCTTCATTATCCCTCTGCCCACCCCCCCCCTGTCCGCCAGCCCGTGCTTCAAAGAGTTATGTCCCCGTGCCCAGTGCCCCCCGTCCCTAATTACAGGAAGGCCATTTAAATATGATCTATCATCAGCCTCAGGCTCTGCTTCTCTTTCCCGTTTTCTTTTTCCCAGCGATTTCAGAAAGTGTCTGTTCTCTATCACGGCTTAGAAAGGTTTCGTTCCCCCCCCCCCGCCCCCCCCTGCATAAATAAATACATGGTTAATCACACGTAAACAAATTAATGTCAGCAGCTGCGGATGCCTGCCCGGGTCCCCGTGACCCCTGACCCACTGGCTGTGCTTAACCTCACGGCCGTGTTTGGCCATTCTGCCTGATCTTCGTTATGTTTTTAATTGCGGCACCGTGTTCTTGTTTAATTGAATGGGTAAAAAAATCCCGATTGGCTGTGAGTAAAGGATACAGACGGGCAGATTTAGACCTTCACCGGTTATTTGGGATTAGAGGGACTGGTTTCCTGGGACTCGTCCCAAACCCTCCAGTGCCCCCTTATTCCGGAAGGCAGTTCCCAAATGTCATAGACAGAGAATGAGGGAGAGATCTTCAGAGATCCACAGTAAATGCACTCGGTTAAACAGACAGGAAGGCTCGAATTCTCCGGGCCCCCTCTGCATCCTGGAAAGCAGCCCGCTGGGGAGGACCAGGCAGCCACCTGCAGGCATCACCCCTAGTCTACCAGGCACACTTCCGGAAAGATCCATGCACCCCAGCTGACGCTCCCCTCCGGTCCGGTCCGGGACGGCAGGCAGTCTGTCCTATCAGATGTGCGAGCGAGCGATAGACCATGAGGAGGCTCCCAGGCTGTGGCCGGTGGGGCAGACAGAAGGGAGGTGGGGAGGCGAAAGAGAGGCACACAGGCCGCCAGCGTCCCATGTCCCTCACAAACGCCACCTGCTTCTGGACAGCAGGCGTCGCGGAGGCCCCCTACCCAGCAGCCGCACCTTATATGTTTAGTCCCAGTGATTAAACATAGTCAAACGTCGTTCAGTGAGAACTAACGAACTGAATGAGCAAATAATTAATTTATGGCAGGGAGAAAAAAAAAAGAGAGAGATTTGTCCATTCCGCTGAACGGTTCTTCACAGAAGAGCCAGGTTTGGTCGTTAATTAGGACATGCTAGACAAGGTGAGGGAATTTTAATTTGTTGGACAAGGAGGACGGGGGAGAGAGAGACGGAGACGGAGGTTAATTCTGCTGCTGTTGGCACTTTGTCCTTTTCCTCGGATCCAGGTGCTGTTTACTTTCCCCTCAAATATCAGTGCCGGGACTCGACTAATTGAATTAGCCTCGTCAGAGCATAACGCTGTGTGCAGTGCTCCCCCCCCCCCCCCCCCCACAGTTGAGGAGCCCCCCCCCCGGCTGCCCGGCGCTGTATTTAGACAGGTTTTTTAAAACACTTACATCAGGTGTTGGTCGTGCGGGAAGACAGACTCCTCTCTCTATTGCTCATCTCTGAGAGGCTGTTATTAACAATACAAGCTTTGTTGGCGTGAAAGAGGCTCGGTGTGTCGAGTTAAAGAGGCCGCAGCGGTGAGAAGGTAGTGGGGGGTCGCAGTGTGGGGAAAGTCAGAGAGTCTCCATGTATTGATTTAATCTCTCTGTTTGGTGCTAATTAGCTTCAATTTGTGTCATATCTTTTGGGGAGGGTTTTAAAGGACACAGAACGGACAAGGTGATATAGAGCCTGCGGCGGGGGGGGAGAGGGGGGGCAAACTCCCTTCCTCTCTGACTCATGTGTGTGACCCATTGGCCTGGGAGGAAATAGCTGGACACTGATTGGCCTGCCGTAAAGCATGCTGACAGAGGAGCGCCCCCTGAAGGCCAGGTCCGTAACTGCTTCTGATCACTCTGGTCATTACAGCATGTGAGCCAGTAAGCTCCATTCCCCCCCCCACCATTCCCTCCACTTGTGCTCAGGAGCCCAGCACACCTTTGGGGGGAGGGGGGTTTATTGAATCTGACAAGGGACCTGAAGGGGGCAGCACAGAGACCAACGGGCAAACAGTTTCAATCTGGCAGAAGAAAGGATCGCTGTTCCACCATCGGAATACCATGAGTGTCTCAGGTAAAACCCCGTGGGGGGGTTAGGAAAACAAGAGCAGGGCGGCATGGAGCGTGTCAGATTCCTCAGAAAATATCACTCCGCCCTCGTGTTCGCTCTCGTTATGTAAAGAACCGTCAATGGTGTCTTGAGCTATGGGGCCCCGGGCTCTCGTGACCCAAGGGGGCCCACACTTTTCCCAAACTTAGGGCTGGGATTTTAAAAGTGCAGCATAGTTACTGCTGAGCTCTGCGAATGCTGACGTGGGCTATTTGCTGGGAAGAGGTGAGGCTGCTTAAGCTGTGATGATGGGCAATTTCGCCAGGAGCTCTTTCGTTCTCGCTCGTGAATGGCTGTAGGGAGACTGTTTGAGGAGTTAAACGTTGTCGGCAGAGCGAAAAGACGGCGCCCGCATCAAACCGTCCCTTTGTTGCCACCGTCCTCGCTCCTCCGCTTGTGGCGGACGCTACTGCCGCCCTGTGGAGCCCCTCCTCCACAACGCGTCGTGGTTACTGCGCCACAACCTCCCCTCCCCGCCATCAACATGCTTCCCCCTCGTCTGTGACTGATTGTCTTCGACGTCTCACTCGTGACAAGATAAAGAGTTTATCCTGGTAATTGAAGCTCTAAATGTAACGCAAATGTTCTCCCAAAATCCCAGATTACTGGAGCAGGTCCTGCTTTTTCCGGTACTTTTTTTAAAATAAATCGAGGCAATCTCCTTTTGATAGGCAGTGACAGGGCATCCATTAATGCGAGCACAGGTTTAAATCTAATCCATTATCCATCTGATTTTTTTTTGTTAACTCTGACTGTAACGGGCTTTATTAATGAGAGAAATTCCACCTGCGGCAGCTTTGGAATCGTGTTACTGTCTGATGGAGCTGATTTCCCGCCCTTGTAGAGCAGAGGTGAGGATGACGGTGCTATAATTCTTGCATGCTGATTTACTTGCGCTTGGTTCCTCTGTGTCTGGGTGAGACCTGGCTCCGGGAGCTTCTGGAAGGCCCGGGTCATTGAATGAAGGAGGGCCCTGTTTAAGGAGGGCCCCTGACCACAGGGACCGCTACGCCGCCTGGCAGTGTGTGATGCATCGGTGTGTAACACAAGCTTCTCCTCTGCTGCCCCCAGCCCTGAATGAGCCCACCATCGACTACGGCTTCCAGCGGCTGCAGAAGGTCATCCCACGGCACCCTGGCGACCCCGAGCGCTTACCCAAGGTCAGTTCTGTGCCCCCTCCCTTCCTCCCTTGTTCTCCCCCTCTCCCTTACCCCCCCCCTCCCCTACAGAAAATGACTGGAGGACCCCTCCAGCTACCCCTCAATGGCCACACTGCCCCTCCGCTCTGGGCCACATGCTGTTAAATACAAGTGAAAAGTTCCCTTCAAACCACAAGTATAGATGGACTCAAACTCATTCTCTCTTCCTCCCGCGCCGTCTGTTCTGGCCACCCACCTTTTTGGCCACCACAAACACTTGGGGGCATCACTGTGGCTGGGGCTGGCATGGTTGCCATGGTGATGACCCCCCTTCACAACTCTTCCCTTCTGCCTGGCCCAGGTGTGGTATCCTGACACCGCGGTCGTACCTAGAGAGGCTGTCCTGTGACACCACGTCACATGAGACGGGGGCTCTCAGTGTTTTCATTAAAACACCCCCAAAAAGCAAGTGAATTTTGTTTGTGCTGGAATTGCAGCAGGACAATGTGTGTGTGTGTCTGTGTGTGTGTGTGTGTGTGTGACATTATCTGTGAGAACTGTGGAGAAAGCAGAGGGGGCCTGTGCAGGCTGTGACCAAAGCAAGTGTTCCATGTGACATGGGCAGGACACTGCGCAGATGCCCCCCGGGCCAGCAGGGGGGTGTGCTGCTGCGTGTGGGCAAAGAGTGTAGCACAGATCATGTTGTATGAGGGGAGCTGTGCAGAGGGTTTGTCAGGGGCAGGTGCCCAAAGGTTAAAAAGCAGCACCCGCTACCCTTAAAGCTCGCGCACAAGTTCACGTTAAATAATTCAGGTGATCAGGCAACCCCAGCGGCCTCCCCACACATATTTCAGTGTCATGATTGCTTACTCCCCATTGGCCGTGACCCCGGGTCACCTGACAGGCGTTTCCCACAATTCCCCGGCCCACCGCAACTCTGGCAGGAGTCAAATCTGACAGGTGTCACTGAGGAAAACATTGACTGGCAGGTATTGGCAGGGCCCACATGTGTGATGGCGTGTGTGTATGATGCCGAATGTTTGTGAAGGCATGTGCTGGACACCATGTACTTGTGACGCCGTGTGTGACACAGCGTGTGTGATTGCATGTGTGTGACTGCATGTGTGTGACTGCGTGTGTGTGACTGCGTGTGTGTGACGGTGTGTGTGTGACTGCGTGTGTGTGACTGCGTGTGTGACGGCGTGTGTGTGACTGCGTGTGTGTGACTGCGTGTGTGACGGCGTGTGTGCCATGGCCACCCCAGCCTAGCGACTTTTCCAAGTTCCCAGACTCTTGTCTGGTTTTCAGCACAAAGGAAAAATAAACCCTTCAAACAGAAATCCTCTGTTTACTCCCTGAAGCCCAAGTAAATAACCAAACCAGAGCTTTATATCATAACATAACTCATCACGACATAACAAAGCAAACTGAAAAGCCCTCTGCTGCCTGCATCCTGCCCCACGCCGCCCGCACACACCCCCGCACACGCGCACACACACACACACACACACACACACCGACACAGTGTTACCATTGGTGTTAATGAGCACATACCTCATCTCGCTCTTCCCCACTGCTCTCGAGGGGTTAAGTCCGCAGCACGAGGCTATATGGGCCTCCAGAGTCGCGCCCCCCCCCTCAGCGGGGTTCTGATCTGAGAGGGAGGCAGACGCAGGTGATTCATCATTGTGAAGCCAGCTGTCCTGGCCGCCTCCTCGCAGGTCACCCGATCGAAGGCGCTGCTGCCCAGACTTTATTACTGCTCGCCCAACAGTAATTGAGTCACTGTGAGGGGGGAGTGGGGTGGAACCGGCGGGAAAAGAGGAAAATAGGGAAATAAAGAGAAAGAGAGATCTATTTCTCTGTTACGTCTCACATCCGAAAATGCTGATTCTCAATAAAGCAGAGGGATGTGTGGATCAAAAGAATGCCAGCAACAAAAAGGGAGGCTGGAATGTCAGGCTTTACCCATAAGCCCCCGCCTGCTCACAGCCTCGCAGTCCCCACTCGCCCTGCCACCCCTGCTGATATTAACGGCATCAGTTTCCAGGCCCGGCTGTTCATTTCTCCACTATCGATTTTCCCCTTTATTGAGGTAATAACACTTTGTTGACGTACTTCTGTAAAGTGCTGGACTCAATCACCGGCAGGTGAGAGATGGATGGACCATGGACACGCCCACCCCACCCCCCCCGGCCAACCCGGGACCACAGTGAGGCCGCCCCTCACCTGCCCGGCACAAGGGCGTTGGTGTCACTTGTATGAGATTTCAGTAAGATCAAGGCAGAGTTGCTGTCAGGGAATGTTCCAGTTTACAGGCACTAGGCGGTCAGCCCATTATGGAAAAGCTAGGGGTCCCGCTGTTGGTATGATGGATGGAAGACTGGGAGTCTGAAGTGTATTTCATTGTAGACAACACACAAGAGAAGGACATTTTTCCACGTCACTTTATGGACTGACAGGGAAACGGGAAGTTCCGGACATAACGCAGGTGACCGTCAGTCTGACGTCTGTGACCCGTAGGACAGTCTGTGGTTCCGTTTCATGATGATGAGTTATTTTATACACTCATGATCCTGTTCGTTCACTCATTTGTTCATCTCGCCCTCCCTGATCATCGTTGTCACCATTATTTATATCCCATATTTTCCCGGTCAGTTCATACCCACCTGATCCACAGCCCCCAACTCTCCCCAACTCTAGGGGTTTAAATCTAGAACCCCCCGCCCCTGTTTCTGGTGAGTGCCAAACAGTGTTACCCCCCCCCCCCCCCCCCCGACTGGCAGAAAGTGTCGTTACAGTCAGCAGCCTGATAAATTCTGTATAACCAAATGGCCAGAGATCAGAGTGTATGTGTGTGTGTGTGTGTGTGTGTGTGTGTGTGTGTGTGTGTGTGTGCCGGGAAACCAGGCAGAGCTCACTGTCAGCTTCAGATGTGAGTCATGAGTAAGTTATACCAGGCCGGGCTGGTCGGTGTGTGTGTGTGTGTGTGTTTGTGTGTGTGTATGTGTAAGCGGGTATATCTATCCTTATGGGGACACAATATTCCCATAATGTGATAAATATCTGTTTTTCAACTCTATTTTATAAAAATCAGTGACTGCTATGAAAAAACTAAAAATGCAAAAACTCTTGTATTTTTCTTGGTTACTTATGGTTATGGTTAGGACAGGGTGGGGGTTAAGGTTGTCATAGTTCGCGTTAGCATTTTTCCCATAGAAGTGAATGAGCGGGCCCCATAAGGATAGGTATATCCTACATGTGTGTGTGTGCGTGTGTGTGTGTGTGTGTGTGTGTGTGTGTGTGTGCGTGCGTGCGTGCATGTGCGTGTGTGTGTGTGTGTGCGTGCGTGCGTGTGTGAGACCTGTAGGTCTGACGTACACACAGGAACCTTCGCATCATTGAGGTGGCGTGTGACACCGATAACTGAGCCCTAACTGAGCACTGATAGCTGAGGCCGATAACATCAGTCTCCTGCCGGCGAGTGACGGCCATCTAACCGCAAACCGCCTTTGCTTCTGTTTTCTTTACTATACAGCCTGTTGGTGTCGGTCACATAGGAGCCATTTCATTGGCCCATAGCTACCAGAGCCCCCCGCCTGCACCTCACCTCAGCGTGTGAGTGGGCTGGCCCCCACCAAGGGGCCCCGGGCACCATAACGTCAGTCTGCCCCCCCTACGCTAGGATCCCTGAATCGGAAGCTTTCCTGTCATTTCCAGAGCTTTCCCACTCTGCGTGACTGTCAGTCATGCTTTGGACATGACCTGGCCTCTGGCACGTGCCTCACCAATGTGATGTCATCCCACAATGCTTTAGTGCTCATGGGGGAGCGGGCGTGAGGTGATGCAGGGGGCGGAGCTGATCCACCCGTGACCCCACACAAGCTGGTCCAGTGTGATTTACAGCGGCTCGCTCTGCATCCCGCTCGTAAATGATCAGCCACTTAACGAGAGGAGCTCCAGGGGCATAGAGGTATAAGGAGAACAGCAGAGGTTGCCAAGCTCACCTCATGCCAGCAGAACCCATGGTCTGGGAGGTGTCGAGCCCCCCCAGACGGAAATATGGAGCAAATCCAAGATCTGCACTGAGAACTAGATGAGTGGGTGGTTCCACCGTTCACAGAGGGAGGTAGGCAGGGACCATCGCAGAGGAAGACATTAGCGAGATGGTGCGATTTCGGCCTCCCACCCCGATGGGGCCTGGTAGACACGAGCTTCCTGGCTGCAGTGGTGTGGAGTCGGCCTGCCCCCCCAACCCCCCCCCCCCCCCCCCCACAAAGGTCTGTGTGCCAAGGGAACCTGGAGAGATTAAAACACACTGAATAAGAAATGAAACACTACCTATGTTTGGAGTATGTAGAGTGTTTCTGGGCTGTGGGGGTTTGAGGGGTGGGGGTGTCTATGATTCTCAAGGTCCCATGCTGGGCTGGAGGAAACGGCGTTAATGAAATCAAAGTGTGCATTACACAGAGCCTGGGGTCACGGGGTCAAGGCAGGAAGTATGACATCATCATTTCTGTCTTTCCCATAAGAAGAATGTCTGCCGCCCAGCTTGTATTACAGCCTTAATAGGACATTAGGAGACGATAAAATCTCAAATGAACAAGTGCAGCCATGAATTTCTCGTCCTTATAGCGGTTCAGGCCGCTGGGGGACACGACACTGGCTGCATTCACACCCACGTCTGACCTGAGCCTTGTAAGAAGGCGGTGCTCTTCCGAGGGGGTGTGGGCCGCCGGGGGTTTGGCACAGTGGCCGGTGGGGGGTGTGGGCTGCCGGGGGTTTGGCACAGTGGCCGGTGGGGGGTGTGGTGTCGGTGCACCGGCAGCGGCAATGAGCCTGGGTCCCGGGGCCGCGAGCCTCGGCTGAACTCCTCGCCTCTGCGGGGGTGGCGCTGCGTGCTGAGCGATGCATGGGGGCCCTTCGCCTGCCCGCCCCCTGCCCACCCCCCTGCCCGGGATCAGATTTCCTTCCTGTTTATTGCTCTCCACTCTGTTTTACTGGAACCGCTTCTGTGCCAGGGAACCGGGCTCCAGTTACAGGCTGGGGGCCAGTGGACAGCGAGTGGCTAATGTCATTTGTTTGTTTATGGGGACAGACTTGGGGCGGGGTCTAATCATGTTTTTCCCCCCCTGCATATCCTCTGTCAAGGAGCAAGATGAATAGGTGTGGTGGGGGGAGGTTGGAATCCGCATGAGAGGCGGATATGTTCCGCCCTGGGAAAGGAGACGGGTACGACCAACAGGGGGCATGAATGAGCACAGCTGTAAGCGCCTCTCTATAGAGGGTCCCGCTTCCTGGCCGCGTGCTTGATGCCCGGAATAAGTGCCGCAGCTTCAATGCATGTTTTTCCCCTTTTTCCCCTCCTTTCCCACTTTCCCCCAGCCGTACATGCCCGCTGTGAGCCGGCGTCGGTGCTGAGGATTCGCCTCCCGCCCTGTGCACCCTGCATTCGCCGATCAGGCCCCAGACTCTCGCTCGCTCTCCCGGAAAGCGTCGGTAATGAGAGGTTAACGCGGTGGCAGCGTCCCCATTACTGAGTGAATGCGGTGCCCCCCGACAGCGTAGTAAAATCTTTATTGCTTTGCTGACCTCCCTGTCATGCCTGCAGCGGCTGCTCGCGGGGACGCGGGGACGCGGGCTGGCCTCACACCGCGCTCACGTTCCGGCTCACGCGCCTGGGGTTACGGCTGGGGGCTCAGAGCAATTTTCTGCTTGTCACGCCGCGAGAGCTGTGCACCCTCCCATGCGGGGGGGGGTAGGGAGTGCTGGGTGCCTATTTAAGAAGGAGAGAGGAGAAACACAAAGAAGCTGCTGGAGGATGGGCACGGTGAATGTGAGACCCGGGCTGCTGATTCTGGGAATTCCGGACAGCTGGGATTTTCCTGTTTGTTTTTTTCCCCATGGGACGGCCTTTCATGTCCGTGTGCCTCGGTTGGGTGGGACACATGGGTGATGGGTGCTGTTGCAGACCCTCAGGCCACCTGCCATCTTCATGTTGTGGGCCTCCACCCTGCCATGAGCTGTCAGTCATGTCTCTCAGGCGATGATGTGGCCAAACTCTCCACAATATCGAAGAGTGTGAGGAGGTGCGGTGGGTCCTCAGCCAATGGGAAAATGCCCCCCCCCCTCCCTGCCAAGAGGTTTTCTGTGTGCCATTTTAGTACGTTTTCAGTCCGCATGTCTGCTGAGTGACACTGCCGAGACGTCAGCAGGTTACTGGTTTGGCATCTTCATCGTCAAGAGCAGATGTTTAGCATTTTTATAAGTTTACTGAGGTTGGTAGGATTTCAGCTGAAGGAGGTCAGTTCACCACTGATTCCGTATCGTCCCTCCCCATGCAGGAAGTCATCCTGAAGAGGGCAGCCGACCTAGTAGAAGCTCTGTACGGGATGCCACACAACAACCAGGTGAGGGGGGGGGGCAGAGGTATTCACACTTACATTGTGGTGTGCAGGTAAGGGAAAAAAATACCTGGTGGGGGGTGGGGGTTGAGCTAGGGCCAGATCTATTTCAAAATTGCAACCTTAGAAACATTAAAAATAACCAGAATGCATTATATACACATTATATGAAGCTAAGAAATTAAAGCAGGTTTAATATGTAAATTAGGAACCACGTGCTGATCATGTTATGACTAGTAACATAACGAAAGTTTACAGTTGCTTGGTTAATGCTGACATAATGGGAGGAACCATGGAGATATACCCACAGTTCCTTGAGTGGACCCTGCAGTGTTTCTCTCCATTCCATCTTCACTGGCTCCCTCTAACCCTCCATGATGATGTCTCGATGACGTGGCCCCTCTCCCCACGGCAGGAGATCATCCTAAAACGGGCAGCGGACATTGCGGAGGCGCTCTACAATGTGCCGAGGAACCACAACCAGCTGCCGGGCCTGGCCAACAGCTCTGTCCATGCCGGCATGATGGGGGTCAATTCCTTCCCGGGCCAGCTGGCAGTCAACGTGTCCGAGTCCACTCAAGCCTCTAACCAAGGTGTCTCTCCACCGCCCTGACACTCCATAATGCTGCTGGGGATCTTTTCACAGCCCTCACTGTATCGGCTTGTTCCAAACATGGATGGATGGATGGATGGATGGATGGATGGATGGATGCTGAAACCGATTTCCATTGTCATTTCGCCCTTAAGTCTCTCTAAGCAAGGAGAACCCAATTTTTTATATATATCCAGGTCTTTGCACGTTTCTGTGGACACACTGCCGTGACAGATGACAGTACTTATAGGAGACACAAAACGCTGCATTTGCAACAGTGACGGCTGACAGAGTAAAATAAAACCACCAAGTCACCTTCTAGCAGATTTCAGGTAGAGTGAAGGCGGGACCTGTAAATCCGGGGGTGGGGGGCTGCATGCTGTAATTAAGCCGATTTATTTATGGAGCAGGCATATAAACAAGTCCCTCACCCCGAGGGGATCAGTGACCCTCACAGGGACAGAGTGGGGGGGGGGGGTCACCGTGTCCGGCATGTCCTCATTTTCTGCTCCTTCGTCCTGGCATTGGTGGCTCCATCAGGGCTGTACGATTGGCTTTGGCTCAGATGTTACCTCCTTCATATAAGTTAAGAGGCACGCTGGTACACGCTGGTAAACGAAGGTACACCGTGACCCATGGCCGTCCCTGGTGTCCCTCATAACGGGGAACGGGCGTCCATGGCCTCTGCAAGGGCGGGATCCTAGGTCTGTGATTTTTGGGTGGAGGGTCTGTATTCCACCTCTCCAGCTCTGTGGTTCTGGTTCTGGTGAACTCTCTCCCTCTTTCTGTGTGTGTCTCTCTCTCCCTCTTTCTGTGTGTGTCTCTCTCTCCCTCTTTCTGTGTGTGTCTCTCTCTCCCTCTTTCTGTGTGTCTCTCTCTCCCTCTTTCTCTGTGTGTCTCTCTCTCCCTCTCTCTGTCTCCCGCTCGTTCGCTCGCCTGCCCCCTACCAGAATATCGGCCAAGGGTCACGCATCCGTGGAGCCGCCAGGGTCTCTTCGCCGCTGGCTGACCTCGGCACCGAGGCCCGGCTCTAATTAAGCCGGGAACACCTAATGAAAGGGAGAGCGGCGGTGCAGTGCGGCGGGCGCAGTGCGGCGGGCGCAGTGCGGCGGCGGTAACGAGGTCACGTGGCTCTCCATCGCCCGGAGAAATCGCCAACTCGCGGCTCTGCCGACAACTCGCCGATTTGCAAAGGCCTGGACGCAGCGGGGGCGGGATGGGGGGGGGGTTAAGTCTCCTGTCACGTTCACCTTCAGAAGCGGCCGCCCTGAATCACATGCACAGCGAGCCGTCTGAAGCTGCATTAAAATCAGCTGTTACTGAGCGTGCTCAGAAGGGCCCGTTATTGGTCTTCCTCCCAGGAAGTGTGTCCCAGGCCTGATTCCTCTCATTGTGGGCACCCGCTCCGCTTCCCACCCAACCCCGCATGCAGTGACAGCTGGGAAATCTGCCGACCACCCAGAGGCCGCTTACAATCACAAGCCATTTTCTCTGAGTGTGATGGAGATATAAGACAAATATGTAGCGAATTAGGGGGAAAATCCTACATATCCGTGCATGATTTTGGGGCAAATGCTGGGGAGACGGATGCCCGGGTCCCCTTGTTCTATGCGCACTGGCGGTTTGTAAAAGAGAAGCCCCTTCTTGTCACAGAGACTATGAAGCATTTAGCTGGAGAGGGAGACTCAGGAACAATGTTCTGTTTCCTGAGAGATTATAGCGATTTCTGCTGCGTAAATCCGACAATAAACTCCCGGCCATGAATAATTCAGCAGGTCCTGCTGCCAGAAGGCGGAGGCTTAATAGACCAGTCCGCTGAGGAACATAGTGCTCGTGTTTGTATTTGCGCTATGGAGGCCTAGCGAGTGACCTGGGGGGGGGGGGGGGGGGGGGGTCACGGCGGGGCCTCCAGAGAGCCGAGCATAGCTGAATGCCGATGGCACGCTGAGGTGTCAATATAAATTCACGGTCAGGCCTGACCTTTCGCGGTTTACCTTTCCTATAGACCTGGGTATCACACACAGCACGGGGGGTGGGTCAAGGCAGTCAGGGAAACCAAACAGAGGCCAGCTCCTGCTGAAGGCCACGCTTGTGTTTCTAACCACCCCCGCCTTCTGTCTCCCCTCATTACTGCCCCCTGCTGGCTGTCCCCACAACGCCCCTCCCAGGCTTCAGCCGGAACACGAGCAGCGTCTCCCCCCACGGATACGTGCCCAGCTCCACACCACAGCAGACCAGCTATACCTCCGTCGCCACCAGCATGGATGGCTACGGTAACACAGGCATGTCCACGCTGGGCGGCTCGCCCAACTTCCTCAACGGCTCCGCTGCCAACTCGCCCTATGCCAGTGAGTGCCCTCTCCGCATTCCCAGTCACACACCAGGCTCAGACAGTAACGTTTGCATCAGCAGGCCGAAATATCTATTTTTTTTCATTTTCTTGTCCTCCTTTTCTCAAGCTCTTTTTCATATGATGCCATCTCTGCCAGGGCTCCCAGCCAATGCGCTTAAACAGCATTCTCCTGCTCCTTTAATCAGACATTTCATGGTTCCCATCCTCCCATCCCTTTAATCAGATGTTTTTTGGTTCCCATCCTCCCCGCCCCTTTAATCGGGTATTTTCTGGTTCCTATCCTCCCACCCCTTTAATCTGGTGCTCTGGTTCCCATATTCCCTCCCCTTTAATCTGGTGTTTTTTGATTCCCATCCTCCCCGCCCATTTAAGCTGGTGTTCTCTGGTTCCCTTCCTCCCACCCCTTAAATCAGATGTTTATTGGTTCCCATCCTCCCCGCCCTTTTAATTGGGCATTTTCTGGTTCCTATCCCCCCACTCCCTTAATTAAATGTGTTCTGGTTCCCATCCTTCCTCCCCTTAAATCGAACATATTCCGTTTCCCATCCTCCCACCCCTTTAATCTGCAGTTTTTTGACTCCCATCCTCCCGCCCCTTTAATCTGCAGTTTTTTTGGTTCCCATCCTCCCACCCCTTTAATCTGCAGTTTTTTTGGTTCCCATCCTCCCACCCCTTTAATCTGAAGTTTTTAGGTTCCCATCCTCCCACCCCTTTAATATGCAGCTTTTTGGATCCCATCCTCCCAGCCGTTTAATCTGGTGTTTACTCCATGTTTCCTTATTGTTGGTTCCCCTTCAGTTGTTGCTCTTTTTCAATTAGGAAAGCAGTGAGCGTGGTGACAGTGCGCCTTTGTTCGCTGTAGTTATGGTGGGAAGGGATGTGGAGCACAAGAGCCTTTCCAGTCTTAAAGTGGCAGGAGATCCTGGCAGGGAATCCAAGACGCACCGCGGTGGCGGGCGGGTGATTTATGCCTCGCAGCAGCGAGACAGACACTGCCAACGATATTGATGCTCCTCAGGAAAACCGACCGTGCTGTACCTTTAACAGGAGGTGGGATTAAAAAGTGCCCCACCTCCCAGCAACTCCTTGCGTGTCCATAACGCCTGACTGCTTGTGAAACACCAATCTTCTGTCACAGCTTCTAAATTAAAGACTCTTAATTAAATCAATAAACTAATCGCAGGAGCAGTGGTTCAATTTCAGCGCCTCGATCCGCCGATGTTAACGAGTGTTTTAAAAGGGCCCCCTGACTCCTCACGGGGGCTTTTGATCGATCCCGGGGCCACGCTCTGTAGCTCCGGTCCTCATCAATCGATTAGTCAGGCCTTCGTAAATGGCTGATGACAGTACGTGCGGTGTGGACTGTGAAAGGCAGACCGTAACACAGAGGGGGCCGTCCTGAAAGGTGGAGGAGGCTCACGGGCCCCACAGGGAGAGACCGTCGGGCCCAGGGTCACATGTCTGATGGAGACTCCATAATTAAGATGGTGCTGAGGGAGTGAGGCTGCACGCCATCGGAAGGGATGCTAACTCCAATCCTTGGCAGCCTAGTTTTCCTGTTTCCTTTCCATTTGTGCTGGAGTGTTGCTGCCCCCCCATCCCCTCTGAGCCGCTGTCTCCCCCCCCCACAGTTGTGCCCTCCAGCCCCACCATGGCCTCCTCCACCAGCCTGCCCTCCAACTGCAGCAGCTCCTCGGGAATCTTCTCCTTCTCTCCCGCCAACATGGTGTCCGCCGTCAAGCAGAAGAGCGCTTTCGCACCCGTGGTGCGGCCCCAGGCCTCTCCGCCGCCCACCTGCACCAGTGCCAACGGCAACGGCCTGCAAGGTAAGGGGGTGGTGGGGGGCATCATGCCTGATCTGTGCTGTACTCTTCACTGGATCACCTTTGCCCCAGGGTCAGGGGAGCCACAATAGTCCACATACACACCCTCCTGACCCCCCCCCTCCCAACCCAGAGATCGGGGAAGCCGCAGAAGGTCCCACAGGAGGGTGGGATTTTGTGCCCGAAGGTGGTTGCAGGGAAGTGCTTCAGTTGCTATGACAACAAGTGGAAAGACAGGAATGACCCCCCCCCCCTTTGTGCTGACCTGCTCTAACCCCCCCCTTCCTTGTTCCGCCTGTATATAACATGGCTGTTTTCTCTCTCCTCCCACCCCTCCCTGCCACGTCGGCTCACGCCAGATCAATCTTTCGTGGACTCTAGCAAGTACTCAACAGCCGGCTCGTTACAGGGCCTGGCCTTCTCCTGAAGTATGTCCTCCGCCTGCCTGTCCGTCATTCCCGTCATCTGCACCTCCCCCGCATGTGTCTCACTTCCTGTTTGGCTTCCTGTGTCTCACTTCCTGCCTCTGTCTGTCCTTGGTTTTCTGCTTCATCGGTTTCTACCGTTTCGCTGTTTTCTTCCTTTTGTTTTTACACGTGCTGCCTGATGGCTTTACAGTCCCGTCAACACTGAGGCCTAATAAAACACTCCCTCAGCTGGACTATATCGTAAACACCCGCCATGATGTGACGTGTTCGCCTGACTCCAGGCAAAATTTAAAGGGGAGGCTGTGGGGACAATAATTGACATCCCTTTAAGTGCTCATGGGGAAATCGTGAGAATGGATAGGGGTTGTTTTGTGTTTTTTTTTTTGTGCGAGGGCAAAGGGGAGCAGCGAGCTGCATAAACATAAGACCACGCCACCCCTCCGCCACAAAGCGTTGGCTGTGCTGTCCCAGAGATAGCTGGAACCCTGCGATCTTTAAAAAAAATAAAGGAGGCCCATAAGTAAACAAGCAGCCCATGGGCTGTGGGAATCTAGGAGGCGTGGGTATGAAGCCAGAAGGTGACCCTTTAGTCCCATTTGTGGGCTGCTTGGCGACGAACACAGCAAAGTCAGGTCCTCCCCAATTCAGGGGTCATCCCCCCCCCCCCCCCCCGGAAAATCCACCTGCCCCCCCACTCCTCTCTGCCCCATCAGCAATCCTCCTTTCTGAGAGGAAATGGTGCCTGCGGGGGGGCTCGAGTCTTGTTTTGTGTTTGTCAGCAGATGCAAACTTCCGTCAGGTCAAACTTGCAGCAATAAGCAGTTTTTTTCCGCGCATCTGAATCATAAACATTATAGGGGATCCTCAGCGATGGCCCTGATCCCTCCGACATTATAGGGGATCCTGAGCGATGGCCCTGATCCCTCCGACATTATAGGGGATCCTGAGCGATGGCCCTGATCCCTCCGACATTATAGGGGATCCTGAGCGATGGCCCTGATCGCTCCTACATTATAGGGGATCCTCAGCGATGGCCCTGATCACTCCGAAATTATAAGGGATCCTCAGCGATGGCCCTGATCGCTCTTACATTATAGGGGATCCTGAGCGATGGCCCTGATCACTCCTACATTATAGGGGATCCTCAGCGATGGCCCTGATCCCTCCGACATTATAGGGGATCCTCAGCGATGGCCCTGATCCTTCCTACATTATAGGGGATCCTCAGCGATGGCCCTGATCACTCCTACATTATAAGGGATCCTCAGCGATGGCCCTGATCACTCCTACATTATAGGGGATCCTCAGCGATGGCCCTGATCCCTCGGACATTATAGGGGATCCTCAGCGATGGCCCTGATCCCTCGGACATTATAGGGGATCCTCAGCGATGGCCCTGATCACTCCTACATTATAGGGGATCCTCAGCGATGGCCCTGATCCCTCAGACATTATAGGGGATCCTGAGCGATGGCCCTGATCACTCCGACATTATAGGGGATCCTCAGCAATGGCCCTGATCCCTCGGACATTATAGGGGATCCTCAGCGATGGCCCTGATCCCTCGGACATTATAGGGGATCCTCAGCCATGGCCCTGATCCCTCGGACATTATAGGGGATCCTCAGCCATGGCCCTGATCACTCCGACATTATAGGGGATCCTCAGCGATGGCCCTGATCGCTCCTACATTATAAGGGATCCTCAGCAATGGCCCTGATCACTCCCCCGGCCTGTGGCCAAACCAACTGTGCCAGGCTCCCGCAAAACACATCTTCCGTTATATCTCCCATGATGCTCTGGGTCTGCACCACACTCTGAGTTTAAGGGCGCCCCCTTCAGGCACGCTGACGATCAGCCCCCTTCTGCTGCGTCTTCATCCTCCCCTTCTTCGGTCTGGGCCTCTGCTTTGTTCCGGTCGTCTTTCTCTCTCCTCCGTTACAAATTGCACAGTTTTCCAGCGCTGGCACGCACACAGCTGTAGTGGGGGCCGTGTTGCATAACCATCCCATTACAGGCCCCCCCACCCAAAAAAAGAATGCATTACACAAAGCGGCATAAGGCCAATCGAAAAATCAGCAATTGCCCGCCTGGAGGGCCGTGTGCCAAACTGGCGATATCGCAGTGCAGATATTTAGATTTATTCGTTGCTTATGAATTTCTCTGAAATCAGCCTACAGTTTGTTCTCCAGATGGAAGAACAGATTGTGTTATGTGTCTGTTGGACGAAAAGCGAGGCTAAACGATCACGTGGCTCACGCTTTCCCTCCCTGTGCCCCCCCCCCCACAACCCCCCTCCAGCAGCGATTCCTGGGATGATCGTCCCTCCGATGTAGAAGATTTGTGAAGGGAGGCGGGGACACTGCAACGCCGAGGATTCCAGCTCTCAAACCCAGGCATCTGGACATGAGAAACGGGAACCGTAACTCAGGCCTTTATTTAAAAACAAAAAAAAACAAGGAGTTATATTTGGTAAAAACAAAAAAAAAAACAGGGGGAGAGCACTGCAACAACGCGTTCACGTTTTAAATTCGTAAAATCTCATGGATGCCTGTGAAGAAGCAGGGCGAGGCCACGGACAAGCCTCCCTGCAAAGCCGGACGGGAACCCTATTTATTTTGGAAAAATCTGATTTCTCCCTGTTGCTTTCTCGTCTAAGTTTTCATTTAGTTTGAACCTATTTTTAAGAATTGTAATATACACAAGTGACTCTATTTCGGTGTATTTTATTTATAATGTTTAATTGAGGGATGGAGCGGAATGTGACAGAGGCGTGTAGCTTTGTGACTGTGAGATTCATTCATTAGCGAATTTCTTCTATCAGGAATCAGGAATGAAGACTGAAGTGGTTAAAGGCCCACAGTGGGTCGCACTGCTTAGTCCTTCTGGAAATGGGATTTCCGGGGTTGAGCCTCGGAAGGGCCTCCGGAGGGCGCTGTAGGTAGTAAGGGCCGACACACACACACACTGGTCTCTACACTCATCTCACTGGCCGCTATCAGGTCAAACATGGTCGTCAATTGATCCTTGGAGTCATTTACCCGCAGTGCGATTCTGATCTCACAGTGTTGCGCTGGCATGTTCGCCCCAGCACTCCCTGGGGTTTCTCTGTGTGTATTGCGGCTTGGGGGGGGTGGGGGGGTGGTCAGGGTTTGCCGTAAATTAACAAAGCCCTTTATTTTTAACATTCGCTATTATATCAGTTAAGAAACAAAAATGCAATGAACAGGTTGTCAACATTATATGTTGACTTTACAAATGAGAGGTTTTATATTTTTAGTAGCCCTGCGGACGGATCCTGCTCTACATGTGGCTGTTTAGGGAAAATTTTGTTTCTCTTTCATTTTGTAACGAGACTGTGATCTTCATAGTTGGCCTTCTGTGCTTTCTTGCCTCCTAACAAGAACAAACGTTGAAGAAGCGAAAGGAGAGAGTTCCCTCGGGGAAAGTGCATGAATAAACGAAGGAAAAAGACTTATTTTTCGGTAATCATGAAGGAGCACTGTTACGTAACACGAGGTCTTTACACTTTGTCCTTTCTTTTCCTATCCAGCACTAATAATCTGCTCAACAAAAGTGTCAAAGACCCCAAAAAAAATCGGTCGGATCATTTCAATCCTTTATGTTCTATAATTTGTGTATATAGTAATACATGTTTGTTTTTGTGGTTAGATTTTTTTTTTGTTTTGCCAAAGCCATTGTTTTTAAATATATTTATACATTAAAACGTCTTAAGGCAGCTTCAGGGTATGTTTACCAACCGCTAACTTGCAAATGATAAAAACAGAGATGATGTGGAATTTCTGGATACAGTTTTCTGTAAAATATCCATATAAATAATGTATTTATCTCTGGAACCTGCGCACCGCCTCTCTCCCCATGTTGATTTGTTTGCTCTGTGATGAAGTGCTGACCTCCTTACTTTACTTGGCATCTGGCTCTTTCAATGTGATATTGATTTCTCTCATTTAGCTTCTCATTTCTCATTCATTTTTGTACCGTTTAAAGCTGCGCTTCCATGTTTTTTATTTTTATTCCCGCACATGAAAAGCCATCGTCTATTTTTGTATTATTTGTAAGTTAATGAAGAGTTTTTTTTCTTTTTTTGGAGTTTTCTTAATGTATGGCAAAAAAGTAGCATCTTATTCTGATAGTATTTAGTTATGTAGATTTTAAAATATGAATATATGAATATCTATCTTTTTTTTTTTTTTTGCTCTGTGAGGCTAACAGGAGCTCATACTGTTTTGAATTAATAATATGCATGGCTCTTTAATATGAGAGTGACAGTTGCATTCTGTGCGTTGAGACTAGGAAGCCCGTTCTGAGGAAACGCTCTTGAAAATACTTTCTTTTGGGGATTCTGCCTTCTGTTCTCGCTGCCGCCCTCCCTTGGTTATTGAAACCCGCTTCCTCCATTTCAGTTTTTTCTCACTATTACATGAACCAGCAGTTCAGATGCCTTAACAATGCAAACCCATTAGCACCACTGTCGAGGGTCGCCGGGGAGCTCCTGAGAAGATTTTATTTTGAAAAAGGGGATGGGGGCGGGTGGGATGGGGGGGGGACACGGATTGAGATGTTTTCATGATCCAGATTGATGTTTACCGGCACTCGTTATTCCTCATGGCCCAACAAGACAGACCCTGTCGATCGATGCACTTGGGGCGGGGGGGGGGGGGGGGGCAGAGCAGGGAGTGAGAGACTCAAGATCTATGATCAATATTTAATGTGTGTTGCAGCTGGGTGGGGTGCAGGGAGTGTGGGGGGCACTGTATCATTAATTTAAGACAAAGCTGGCCTTTTATTGTCTCTGTGATTTCTTGTTTTCCTTTAAATCAGGGTAACTGGAGTAGAAGAGAAAAATAAAGGCCATATTCTTTAAGGCCGTTGATTGAGGCCGAATGTTTCCTCGTCTGGCCTGTAAGGACGTGCCTCACCCCCCAACAAGCTCCCCCCGACCCCCAGCATTCAGCGGGGAAGGCTGGGTCGCGACACCCCTCACCTTAAGCGTTTTAGCGATTTTATTGGGCACTTTGAAGCGTGTTTGCGTGTATCTCCCACATGGTCCACCCACCCCCCCCCGCCCACCCCCCAAAAAACAAAATGGCTTTTTATTTTACATTGGAGATATTGGCTTAAAGTGACATGCAAAGCAAGGGTCTTGCTGATGGACCTCTGGGTCAGAAACAATGGCAATGTCCTGAGTGGGTACTGGGGGTCTTGGGGGGGGTGGTGTGTGCTTATTTTTGTTTCAGTTTAATTTAACACAATGAAGAGAATGAGAATACCTGACGGAGGCTTTGTGTGTGCGCTGTTTCTTCCCCATGATGGAGACGGCCAAAGAGGACTGCCGCTGTGTTTGACACAATCAAGGCTAAAAGCTGGTTTTCTTTCTTCTTCTTTCCACTTTTTTGATTTTGTTTGTTTGTTTTTTTTTGACTGGTCACACTGAACAGTTCTACTGAAGAGGGATTAAAACTACTGTATAGATTGTTATCATTTTTGATGAACTCTGAGCTGTAAAATTACTTTTTGACTTTCACAATATTTAATTAAAGTTACTTCTTGTCTGTGATCTCTGTCGCTGGCCTCCTCATCTATCGGCCGACCGCAGGGGTCCAGCGTGGCCCTTTGGGGCCCCGTGTCCGAGTCGTTCGCAAACCCACACGTGTAGATGAGGCGTTACCACAGGAGAGTGAAAGCTGGAACACGGACCAAAGACCAAAGCCACACGGCAGCCATACCTCAGACGACATAATAGGTGGTTGTTGTGTTGTACACGCTGCTAATGTGTTAAGTAACAGGACATTATATGTGCCTCAACACAAGCCAAACACCCAGGAATTTTAATACAGTGCCAGTAACGGTCAATAAGCCCTTTGCCACTATACTTTATTATCCTCAATGTCAACGTCTCTGGGTCATTTCCCATTGAGCTGGAGCGTCTCCCTGTGAGCGAGAGCCTCCCGTGTGATGCTCGGGGTACCCTGGGGCTGCCTGGGGCAGGGTTGGACAAAATCATGATCTTTTCTAGGACATAAGCACTTCCGGATGGAGAGTTTGTCTGTCACCCTCTGCCAGCTAAACACTGCATTTCCTTCAGAAGCCTGATTACCTACCGTTATTTTATCTGAGGAAATGCTCGTCTTTCAGTCACCAGTCAACATTTCACATGCCTGAAAAGAAACACAACAGTCAGTCACGTCCAACAGAATCGGTATCTGATAGCAGAATAAACAAGCCCACTGACTCACCCAAACAGGACATGACAGCATAACTGAGTCATGATAGACCCTGACCTGCTTAATTCTGGCTGACACACCTGACGTCCTCGCCTACAGACGGGCCCTTGGTGTTGTTTAAAGACAAGCAAAATGTATGCAGACGAGGAAGGAGAGCGGCTTAACAGAACTCTTGGAAATGGAAAACTGGGAGAAATGGCACCGTCTCAGAGCGCAGGGTAGACTGGTCGCCTTCTCAGAGGGGACGTCTTTCAGAGGGGACCATTCATAGCGTAAAAAGGCGGAGAAACGATAGCGATAGGCTAAAACTGTCTGTTATGTCCATTATATTCTTATTTACACACACACACACACACACACACATATATATATATATATATATATATATATATATATATATATATATATATATATATATATATATATATACTGTTTGTAACATGCCATACTTGACAGATCACAAAAATTGAAGCATTACGTAAGAATCCAGGCGAGCAATTTAATTGCCTGGATTTATGAGGTTAAATGGATTTTGCATGACTTCCCGCACAGTGGTTCGGTCAGCTGGGAGCACGGGAATCCCACAGTGAGTCACCCTGCTTGCCGGGCTCCATGTGGCCGGTCACCGTGACGATCTCCTCCCTGATGTCACTGGAACCGCTGTTGTCTAAATAATTGATTTAATTACAATCCCATGATGTCACCTAGGCCCTCTTCAATATTTCACGAAGCACTTTCCGGAAGGAGCGCTGACTGGTGTGGACTTTAAAACTTACATTAGGGGTTCTTCAAATCTCCCAGTGAAGTGCAGTAAATCTGACATCTGCCCCTGTCTCTATCTCTCCCCCCCCCCCGCCCCCTTTGTGATTAACAGTCATGCCAGGGATTTTCCAGGTGCCCAGTCTGGTCGGGCCGCTCTCCCCCACCCAAAATTGCCCTCTCCTCAGACTGTCACACAGAAATGCCCTTTCAGACAGAAACCATCTAACTCTAAGCTGCATTTTCTCTGGTACAACAGTGGGAATTTGTAGTGGGTCTATCCTGCAGAATCCACCACCGCATCACAGACTCGAAAGCGGCAGCAGGGGGTTAAAAAAGCACTATCGCAGCGCGTGAGTATTTATTGTAATTGCAGCTGGTAATTTGCCGTGAGTGTGGCTAATGAGCAGGCCTGAGCTATCTAATGGATGTCATAAACAGCATTTAGCTTGTTAGATTTTACAGGTGCGGCGTGCGACTGAACGGTCGGTGAGCCCTTTCTGATAGCCCTATGCACGTGGGGGAGGGGGGTGGGTAGCTGGGTGCTGTTTCAGCCCGCACTCCCGATTCCCGCCGCAAATCTCCCCGGAATGGCTGAGAGGTATCTGCGCGGTGATAAATGCGGCTCCATTAACGGGGATCACCGCGTTCTGTCAGCTGTTTATCTTGCCGCTGCAATTATTCACCCAAATTAAGTCTTTCACACCCTGGCGATTAAAAACAGCGCAGAGTCGTTGTGAGGGGTGACACGGGCTGCCACGCGACACAGAGGCGCCGTCTTACCTCTGTGCGACAAATGCATGTTCGAGGGACCGGAGGTGGTCGCCTGACGTGGTGCTGAGCCTGGGGACCTTTTCAGACCTTGAAAGGAAAACATGGCATCCCGGCTTCGGGTGATGTGTGGGGGCCATAGAACAGGAGGGGCTTGGCTGAGACAGTCACCTGTCAGCCTCACTGATGATTTAAATAAACAGATGTCTGCTTGGTCTCCCAGCCTAGACCGTATGACCCTGCCCTAAAGCCTTTGGCTCCGCATCCCTGAATTACGGTGACTATAATGTTTTCTTAATCTTCCTAAACCAGGTACCTGTAGGCTTATTTCAGCAATACCTCATTTCAAGTCTTCTTATGGTTACATTTATCATTTTTAAGCTTATATATCAGAAGTCCAATCATCTGCTGATCTACAGTTAGACTCCCTGAAACTGACCGTTCTTCGGCTATTCGCTGGACAGACGCCATTATTCTCTTTCCAGAAACTCCAACCAGATGCTGGTGGCTCTGCTCCAGTTCCCAGCTCCACCTTACCAGGAGTAAACATCAGCGACGAGTGCATTCCTAATAACCAATGGCATTGGGAGCAGGCCGACAGACCTGCCCCTCATTGCTGGGAAACGGGGTCGTGCAGCGCCCCTCTTTTGGCTGACCGTGGTGACGGGGAGCTTTGATTGATGTTCCGTGGTAACGCTATGCGTTCCATGTTTATGTCTATTAATTGTGTTTCTTAAGCATCATTAAGTGCCATTAAAATATAATGGGAGACATGCCAAGTCACGAGATAAGCTAATTGGTAAGTAATGTTGTGTATCAGTGATAGAAAATGAAAGATCTGCAATTTAATGAGACAGCTCGGTGTTTAAATGCTGAATATGTGAAACGCAAATGGGTGCCCAGTGTAAGTGGGAGGTGAGCAGCAGAGAGCACAGCTCCCGTCCTCCTTAGGTCTGCTGCTTCCTTTCATTTTCTGCAGGATTAGCAGCCCCTGGACCACGGGCCTCGCCTCTTTTCTGGCCGGTCTTAGCGTGTGAGATCCATACAGTCTCACCACGATGCCCAAACAGCGGTTGGGCGACGAGACGTAGCCGCCGCGGAGATCCTGCGGGGGACAGCGCACCAGCAGATGGACAGATCAGGTGAGATGGAGGGACCCGCTGGAAGACCAGGGACGGAGAAGCCCGAGGCCCAGGAGCCAGCTGACGGCCGTGGGGGTCTGCCCCGGTCTGGAAGCGGCCCTCGTTAAGCTCCTCTGTGCTCTTTGGACGCACTCTGTGGTACGTGGGGAGGCCGTCACATGACATGCGGCTGCACACGGCTCAGCAGCTGTTAGCGGTTATGACATCAGTCACGTGACAGGAAGCTGGGACTGTTCAGACACTGTGCAGTGACACAGAGGCACGATTGTGACCGTAATCATCTTAGTATTATTGCTGTTATTATTAGCTTTGTTTGTGACGTACAGCAGCATATTTCTGACTGGCTTTATCTGTGACCGGATGTAAGACCCCTTCATACAAAATTTCAGTGACATAAATGTGTGCGGTAATACAGCGACAGCGAGCAGCAGACAGCGAGCAGACCCCCCCCCCCCCCAAGGAGCGAGACCCGCAGGATGCTGAAGCAAGAGAAACGTAGACTGTCAGTCGAGGGGAAGTGGAGATACAGCCAAGTCCTCAGATCGCTTGGTATGGGGCGTCTCCCATGCTCCCCAGTACACACACCCTGCTACCCCCCCCCCCCGTTCACAGCACTCCTTATTGGCTGGGGCTCCCGGTTATGCTTTCTACACCACGTAAGCTCTGTCATATTAATGTCATACGTGTCATTGGTATCTCATTCTTAATGGATCTTCCTGCCCCCCCCGGCCTACAGCACCCTGCTCGCTCCAGGCTCCTGCACCTCCTATCAAGAACCACAAGCAAAAGTGTGAGTTTGCCGTAACCCTCCCCCCCCCCCCCCCCCCCCGCCCATCCTTCCTGCACTTCAGTGACTCATGCCAACAGTCTTCGCTACCACAACCCCCACGCCCCCCAAACCCCTCCCAGGTTGGCCGGGATACTGGCGGGCCGCCGTCCCAGTCCCGCTGAGCTGGAGGGTTTGTGAAAGCCTCCTGTTTACAGGCCCCGTTGCCCACTAAAACCAGTTACAGATTTCCATTAATTTCTGCTTGTTGCTGTTGTACCCAGGCCAATGAAACAGTGTGTGACCACTGCATGGCCCCGTCCACTTTAGCGTGGCAGTGCCAAGGCAGCGTTAACCCTCTGCTCCAGCGAGGCCGGCACCACATAACTCTCCCTAATGCATCGTCCCGCTCGCGCGCCCTGACAGCTCCCCGCGCGCTCTGCTGCTATTCATTACCACTAATTTGACGTGTTTACGGGCCTTCTTCCTTATATTAGATACTTAAGGGAATCGATGGGGCTTAAATCGAAACACCTGCGGCCACACGCAGTGTCAATACAGAGACAGGTACTTATCCTCAAGGACCAGGCAAGTTATGTCGGGTGGAAACACTCCTAATTTATATATATTCCAATTATCTTTGAGTGTTTGTGTGGCTAATGGACGGTCTTGGACAGCTAATCCTTCTTCGCTGAGTTGGGGGGGGGGGCTCCACGTCTGCTGTAATATATACGCAGAGATGTATCTATCAGGCTGGAAGGATGGATGTGAGTAACGCCAGCTTTCCAGTCACGGTTCCTCCCATAAATAGGAAGCGAGGGGAGCGAAGGACTGTCAGGCTCAGATCCCCACGGGAACATGGACGCCTCGCGGCTCCAGGGTCAAACAGGGACCCCGGCTCCACCTACGCAGAGTTAGGATCCTCCTTGAGTTACCAGCGGCCACACAGAGGGAGCGCTGTTCAACGGGATCCGGGACACCATCAGGGGTACATCTCTGAGGCAGAGGAAGGGTGAAACATCTCTCAAATCCCCAAACCCCCTCGCAGTCACCATTACACTGTTTGGCTGCTCTCTCATTTTGTTTGCACTCCTGCTTCAACAATACGGATGTATTTAAACCCATCAAAGGCGTTCAAACAGACCTCTTTTTAACTGACAACGGACGAAAAAATAAGAGGGAGGAAGAGATGGAAAGAAAAAGAAAAAGACAGGAGGAGTACAGGAGATCGATAGAGTGACAGACAGCATACGTTAGACAGGAGCGGATTATCTTTCCAGCATGAGGGATGGTGTAAGACGAGATATCACAACAAAATATGGATTTGCCGAGCCATCGAGACAGACCATGAGAGATGCCAGGCTAGAGAGGATCAGATCGGCATCACACAGGGCGCACACACACACACACACACACACAGACAAACATACACACACACACAAACACAGACAAACACAAACAAACACAGACACACACACAGAATCTCTGTATCCCAGAAATAACAATTACTTGATCGACATTTTTAAAGCTTATACAAAGGTTTCAATTTAGGTGGCCCTGATATAAAGGTAAATATCTACCACATCCTGTACCTTGACAGGTAACGACACATCCTACTGGTACGGGGTAAAATAATCATGAGAGCACCCTAGCAACAACAATGACAACATATTCTCACATTCTTAATCATAAATGCAAATGTTTTCCACTTCAGGAGAACAGTGTGCTTCTTGTGAAGAGGAATGGATGCTTCCAAAGCTCGGGATGCGAGGTACATTTAATACCTGGGGGAGACAGATAGGGAAAAGGGATGTTGTTTCTGGTGGAGAGGTTGCTAGAGACGGGAGGGTGTATTGTTTGTATGATGGGGTTTTGGCCCTTGACCCATTAAATTGTAAGCAGAGGCAGCTTTGATAAATGTCCTGGACTGCAGGATGTGACAGTTCACCATCGTCATGGATACCTCCTCGTGTCTCCATCTTGCCTTGGTAGGGGTACGCAATGTTTACCAAGTGGAGAGTGAATCACACAATCCTGATGCAGCACAACATTACAACACCGACCTCATGGGACCAGCATTAGACTACTGTCCACCCAAAAACCTCAAAGGACCGGCTTTAAGGCACCAGCCACAGGGGATGATAGTACAGGAGCAAAAACCACACAGGACCAACGTTGTGAAATCAGCCTCACGGGAATGGAGTAATGGACCAAAAATCGCACAGGACCAACGTTATGGAACCAGCCTCACAGGAATGGAGTAATGGACCAAAAATCCCACAGGACCAACGTCATGAAACCAACCTCACAGGAATGGAGTAATGGACCAAAAATCTCACAGGACCAATGTTATGGAACCAACCTCACAGGAATGGAGTAATGGACCAAAAATCCCACAGGACCAACGTCATGGAACCAGCCTCACAGGAATGGAGTAATAGACCAAAAATCTCACAGGACCAATATTATGGAACCAGCCTCACAGGACTGGAGTACGGGTCCAAAAACCTGAGAGGACCAATATTTTGCAACCAGCCTCAAAAGATCAGAGTACAAGTCCTGGAATCTCACAAGACCACCATTGTAGAACCAGCCTCACTGGACAATAGTAGAGGACGAAAAACATGACAGTACTAACGTTATGGAACAAATCATACGGGACTAGGGTACAGGATCCAAAGTCTTGCAAGAGCAAAAGTATGGGTCTAACCTCATGTTACTAACTTTATCTCAACACCCTAAGCCTGACATTACAGGTCTGGTGGTTCACCATCTTGTTGCAGGCTGATCATTTCAGATTTCCAGTGGCCTTTTTTCTTGACCCACCCGAGTTTTCTCCAGCGGTCTCTCACAGGTGGCTGTCTATGCCACAACATGCACTTAAACCGCACGTCCCTCTGACGAATGATCATATCCACCAGCACCTATTAGTCACATAGGGGAAAGCCACAGGAGGACTAACCACTAAGCGAGGTGACAGCTTGCGTGTCGCGGAGCCCGGCGCATCCCGGAGAGGAGTGTGCACAGCCAAAAGCCAGCAGAGCTGCCAGCAGAGCTGCCAAAGTCCATGCAGCAGCTGAGAAACGACTCATTTCCGGCTGGAGACACAGCTCAGGCTTGGGGCTTAGCCAGTGCGTAATGTGTAAGAGCTAAGGTGCAGGGGCTCATAAAGACCGTGATGACGTCATACCGGCTAATCAATCATTGACAGCAAAAAAGCCCTATTAATTATATTATATTATATTATAGTTAAATTAGGGGGATACAAACATTGGCATGGGCACAATATATTAAAAGTGGCAAAGTCTTCGCGCGCAACATGCGCGAACGGATAGGAGAAAAGGGACGGAGCCGTACAGAGAACGGCTCTGTCGGGTATGGACTTAAATGAAACACAAAGTACGGAATACATATGTCCTGTTTTACATATTGCCAAAAATAGTTCAGCTTTTTCCACAATTAGCACCACAGATAGTAAAGAGAAGTACATACGAATTATTTATGAGCAGAACAACTCCTGCACTAATAGGATGATTTTTGTAAAACCTGACCTGAACATGGCTTGTGGGTATTTTACTTAATGTTTTTAATGCTCTGTGCACTCCTGTCACTCCTATAACTATAATCTCAGTATATTAAGGTAAATATAATAATCTAAAACAACTGGCAGAAATACCGAGACATAATTTTTGCTTCTTTACTTCATTAAGTTTTTAATTATTAAATTAATCTATGAAATACATGAGAATAATCGTGTATGTTGTAAGCAATGCTGATAAAGCATATAATTTGTAACCCCATAAAATTCCAGGAAAAATCAGTGACACGACAATCAAATAGACTTCAGGTGACTTAACACTAAAGGAAATTATAATCCATCCATCCATCCATTTTCCAAACTGATTACCCTACTGCGTCGCGGGGGGTCCGGAGCCTATCCTGGAAGCAATGGGCACGAGGCTGGGAACAACCCAGGACGGGGGGGGGGCAGCCCATCGCAGGGCACACTCACACACCATTCACTCTCACATGCACACCTACGGGCAATTTAGCAAGTC
Source organism: Brienomyrus brachyistius (assembly GCF_023856365.1). Lineage (NCBI taxonomy): Eukaryota > Metazoa > Chordata > Actinopteri > Osteoglossiformes > Mormyridae > Brienomyrus > Brienomyrus brachyistius. The sequence goes on from NC_064542.1 coordinate 6,049,974, forward strand.
CAATTAGCCTCAACATGTTTTTGAACTGTGGGGGGAAACCGGAGTGAAATTATAATCCATGGAACGAATTCGTTACTGAGACGTACAGGTCAGCTCCTGCAAAGTAGTGACTTTTTCTGACTTCTGACGTCAGATTGTGTGACCCCAGACTTGTGAAAAAGCAACATCACTCAGAACGTGTTCTCTTTCCACCGTGTTTACACACTTCTAATGCCGTCTTCACATTATATCGAGCATTTCTAACTGTGAAAGTAAAAGTTGCGCACCACGGTACACGGTATCGCACGTCACAAAATAAAACGCCAAATAAACAGCTGTGTAAGTACCAGAAAGTAAGATAAGAAAATTGAAAGGAATAACTATGATGTCGTTTTAAAACATTCATTTATTTGAAATCGGCATTCATGAATCTATATCCTTTGTCGATAGTCGTATTTAGCTTGCACGCAGCCCCTTTGAAATAAATAAATAAATAAATACATAGATAATAAAAGCGAGCAAACCCGGAAAACATTCGCAACATGTGCTCTATATTTTGCAGCTCAGAATTACCCACTCTATTAGCCACCCATATAATTCGCGAATGTTGATTTTAAAAGAGCAAGCAGAAGAGTTATTTCAAATCATAACTTGAGAGACAACACTAAAAAATAAGAGGACAGAACAGAAAGTGGAAACGCTGCTGCCTTGAAAGAGTCTGCAGCCTTGAAAAAGTTTAATTAATTGTGGTACGTTAAATGAAAAAGGTAAAATAATTAGGGGTTCGTGCAGGTGAACAGGAACCTTGCGTTAATTCCCGGTAACACGTGAAACCGCTGCTGGAATCACACGTTACGACGGTAAAACACCGGCACTGAATTATATCACAGCACGAGGCGGCGTATTTTGTACTGAAATCGAAAAATGGCTGTGATGTATTATAAGGCTAGACAATGTACAATATTAATACCAAAATCGCGTGTTATGCAAATGAAATTCTTACATCGCTAGTCAAGTAGATTAAGATCTGGCTTTTTCTTGTCTTCAATTTTGTACAGACATTACAGCACAGTCATGTCTGTCATAGAGGGGAAAAAACGTAGCCAGTTTTGCTATTTTAATTATTATTCTTTTTATAGATTATTTTGTATATGTTTTAAAATCAATTTCAAGTTTACTTCCGCTGCTTTTCATGAGAGCTGCATACGTTCTCCTACTCAATCATGAGACAGGTCTACAAAAAAAAAAATTCAGGTGCCAAGGTTTTTTGAATTGATTTAGGGTATTTTGAGAATTATGGGACCTGGAAGTAAAGTCATCCCCCATTTCGGCCTGTTAACTGCTACATGTTGTCTCTGTTATCCCTTTAGCATAAACCTTAGCGGCTGATTGGCAGGAGATGTTTGCACATAAGGTTGTCATTCTTTGTCTCTTTTACCTGTATCTCAGGTATCAGGTGGACACCGTGAAGAGAATCGCACACAAGAACTCAAAATCAGCTGGACCCATGTCATAGCTCATCCACCCTAAGCTTCCCATCATCTGCCCTCTCCGTCGCTCAGCTTTATTCCGCCATCTTGTCCCTTTCAGCTTGCTTCATATACAAATTCATTGCTGACCCCCCCAGTGATGATACATGCCAGCTGTTAATCTTTGTTTACCCACACAGCAGAGAATAATGTTTTATAGCATTCGAGAAAGGGAGAGCTTTCTGGAGCAGCCGCTGACACCTCGGCCCGCTTTTCCTGATTAACCGGGGAGCAGTAATTCATTCTTCTGGCCTAATCCTGCCTCCCAAGGTATTGCTCACTGGAATCCAGCTTCCACTCTCTGTTTTTCTGGAAATTACTGAAAGGAAGTAAGAATTATTCAGATTTATGAAACTTGGAGACTCGTGGCATTCCAGCATGACTACTCAAGAGACGGTGAGAAAAAAACCCAGGAGGAGACGCTCATCTGGTAGATATTAGGCAGTTGTTTGGTCCCCTCCTCAACATTTACACGACATGAGAGCCTGGAAGCATTTGTGCCTCGTTTCAGAGTGACCGTTTATGGACATCTGGTGGATCTCTGCCGCTTATTCTTGGGAAATGGTGTCTGTTTCCACATCACGCCGTATTTGTTTTGGCTCCAGGGGGGTGTGAAGTGAAGGGCTCTGTGTGGGCCAGTAGGGCAGCAGTGAAAGCCAGGCGTGAAGTGTAAGAGAAAAAAAACCCGTAGATACCCCCTGGACAGTATGGTCAACACCCCCCAAAGTAGAGCTAATGCCTTGCGGCTGGAGGTCGATTTCGACATCGTACAAATCATTCCATTTAAAAGTCTTGGCCTGACATCTCATACGACTCGTGGGCCTGTGTTAAGCAGGCAAACCTTCACCTCAAAAATATCAATTGCATGACAAAACAGCGGAATGCACTCTGGTGCTGCCATTTATAATACAAAGTAACGTAAGGCTTAACCAGGAATAAGGTGCTATTTTGCTAACAGGCATCATCCTTATCAACCACTCTGTATAAACTAGCTATTATTAACGACACAGTATATTTGTTCGCACATTTTATAATCAGTTATGTTTGAGTATAAAATCAGTAGAAAAAGATGAGAGCAGATGTGTCAATCATTTGATGATGATGATGACTGTCATTGTCACCTACAGTCCTGGCACAGAGCAGCATGGATCGGCAAAGACCGGCTTGGATCAGCGCAGACAGGTATGGATCAGTATGTTTTTTTATGCGGCATTGAAACTGAACGCCAACGTTGCTGCTCAGTGGGTGTGGTGACTTCCGTCTACTGTGACGTAATGCACGTACCCTTTGCAGTAGCGGGAGCGTAAGAACAGATAAGAGATTGACGATCTGGCAGTATTTTACGCTTTTAACAGCAACTAATAGCAGGGCAATTTGCAGTCTTTGTAAAAACAAAGTTTTGAGAGCTGGGGGTAGCGTTTACTGGAAAATCCCACTAAACAAAGCGCACGCAATTATTCGAGACAACCCGAGTAAATTGAAAAAAACCATGTATGATTTGGGAGTCGCCAGCTTGGGCTGTTTTGCGCACTCGGTACAGTTTATGATACAGGAGGGGCGACTGTCGCAACGAAGTGTTAGTGACGCAGTTGCCAGTGGGGCATTTTAAGCATTTACTCTTGGAAGATATTCATATTGACCTGGAAATGCCTTACAAACACTTAAAACAAAATCTACAAACGTGGTGGAACATTACGTTATGTATGTTTCTAGTAGTCTAAAGATTTTTTGGTATACATGTCTTGATATGTATTTACTAGCTTAAATAATAATATATAAACCTTAACTAAATATATATTTATTATATTCAAATATAAAAAAGAGCTCTTGTATCGCTTTGGCAGTTGTGTATTGGAATCGGATCGAACGTGAAAAAATGTGGATCGGACCGTCCCTATCCGCAATCATGCTGCCCCCCTTTCAGGTGAGTCAGCATATTAAATAAACCCCGTACTGGGTCATTCTAGGAGAGCTGCGTTTCCTCTGGAGCATTAGGCGGCACTGGGACAGGCCAGATCTCGGTTTGCGCGCGCTCTCTGTGCGCGGCGGGTCACGCATGGCATCTTGGGAGTTATAAAGAGGCCTTGCAGATACTTGCCAATTGTTCATTTCGTATCCATTCTCTAGAAGCAGAAGTTATATTAATTACTTTTCTAAAAGAAAGTCTGTCTCACCATAGGCCAGAACCTGATGTGTGTTTCTTGGAGGACTTGAGCTAAACTTTTTGTCATATTTTAACAAATTAGAAACATTAGTGAGTGAAACCGCGACCATGTTTTGGTTTCGATGTTACAGTCTTGTAATTATATTTCAAAACACAACCAAATTGTTTGACAGAGAGATTGAAAAACTTAAAACGACTTTAATATAGGAAACATATGCTGTTTGAATAAAAAATGCTCATTATGCTAATGAGCTTATTGCCAGTGTCACATGATACGACCTCCTTCACCTGGCACCAGGGGACCTGTTTCCTTTGCTCCTATATGTATGCACTCTGAATGACCTTTTAAGGCCCCAAAAAACACACCATACCCTACAAACTGCTTTCAGAGTCTTTAACATTCTGTGCTCCTCTCAAGGGGTCCTTAAAGCCCCATCAAACGTCCTTCACCTAGAATAAGAGCAGGGGCAAAAGATAAATACGAAGCAGTACACCCCAGTGTACCATACAGATTAACCCATTTACAGGCATTAGGGTCCTTCGTGACTCCGGGCTGCCCGTGGGCCGCCTGCAGACAAACAGACAATGAATATACATTTTTCCAGTGTTTTATCTCAATGCAAAATGTGAAACTCACCCATAGGGTTTTGTTAACAGTCAGGGTAGTAAGCCATTTTTCTATATTATACTATCATTTTTCATGTTTCATTCAAAAAGAAAAAACCTTGACATGTTTCCAATATTTATGGCGAAAGATGAGGACAAAAGCCAGCTAAGTCGCGTTTTAATCGCACTCCCTCTTAATATGATTAGGCTGTGAATTACAGTGGGAGTTTTCTGATAGAATAACAGGAAAGGTAGACTGTGATGGCGTCGGGCAGGGCGGGCGGTCGGCGAGGCGCAGAGGGCGGATCCCGTCGCACCCCGACAGCCATAATTACATCATTATCCAGCTCCTATTAAAGGGCTACGCAGTCTTATCAGTGACTGGGTGGCGAGCGAAGCTCCCGCTCCAGGACGAAGATCGCTCCTCCGATTGCAGAGGGGAAACCCTGATTCTTCTTACAGCTACTTAGCGATTGTAATTTCTCTGCATTTATGGTATGCATATTATGGGGTGGCATCTCCTGAGCTTATTATTCCATATTCCAGAAGGCTCTGTGGCAAACTTTTGTCGTCTGTAGTCACCGATTATCTTCTTAGCCAGTTTGATTGCAGTGATTATGTAAGATTTAAGAGCAAATCCAGCGTGTTGGTCTAGTCTTTGTTCACTTTGGACAAGTAAATCAAAGTGGGTAAAATGGAATCGGGGACCAAAACTTAACAACTAAAAGAGCCCTGTCGCTTTGAAGTGCTTGAGGCTCTGCCTTTGCCTGAGTGGCTTTTCTGCGCGGTCTGTTTATACGAACCCAGGCCGCAGTTTGTCTTGTCGTCCAGCCAGATGGACAGAGATCCTTGCCACGATGGCCGTCTGCATGTGTCCCCCGGCCGCTGTGTCCCAGTACATTCTCCAGATTTAGCAGCACGCTGATCAGTAGGGCCATGCGCCGCTCGCAGCCGTGATTCATTTCGTGTCTGTTTCCAGCAGCAAGGCGATCCTTCTTATCCTTCTATATAAAAATGAACCTGTTAAATGCGGCCGGAGGAACCTGCTGGCTGCCTGGGACAAGTGAGACTGCGTGTACATTTTGTCCGGCCCGGGAAAGCCATTCATTACCCTGCCGCCTCCCATCCGCGGCCGCGTTTTCACGACCTGCTGACAGGGATGTGTGGTGTTTAATGCTGTTCTCGACTAGTCCGGTTTTAACTAGTTACCACCTCCAGGTCAGATCTGCATTTGCATACACGCGTTATTCTCACTTATTCATTATAAGCTGGTGGCTGGGCTTTGACATCGCTTTTTAAAAAAAAAAAAAAACACACCAGAGTTTACCTTTTTCTGATTTTGGATGCAGCGTGGCTTTTGTGACGTTTAATTGCCGGCTCTTCGCTCAGACTTGGCTTCCGCATACGCCCGCAGGCAGACTCCATGCCACTTCCTCAACACTTCTAATTATCAGGAGTCGCATAGGGATCCAGAAGAAGCCTCGAGCCAAACAGCGTGACGCAGGGCAGGAGACGCTCTGCTCCTGGTGATAAACTGACTGTACGCTTCATTTTGGGCTTTTCTCAACCAGCAATTGAAAGGAGAAGTTATGCAACAATGCACAATTGTAAATGGTGGATTCCAAAATTCCTTGTGGTGGATTCAAAGAATAAGCATAAAATTACATAAAGCCCATGGATGTTGTGTCTGTTCGGGGCTTGGGTTTGATTTCTGTTTTGAATCTTGGCACTGTCTGGAAATATGTTCAGGAGGTGTGGATTTTGGGGGGTGGGGGCTATGACTGCTGCCATACCTGGGGGAGTAACGGTGAGGCCTCTGCTGGTGTGGAGCAGGGTGATGGATTGGGCTGTGGTGGAACAGGCCTCTGCTCCTTCTTCTCTGTGCTGGGTCAATCAATCAGTTAGCGCCCCCACCACCCTGCTCCTCCGAGCCCGGGGGTGTGAGAGAGGCCTCCTCCACCCAAAATGTTTTATTTATTTTGCTGTCCTTCCAGGCATCACTTCTGTCATCTTGCTTCAGCCGCTTCGTGCACCTTCTTCATTCCCATTTAGCGCTTTATCTAGTGCAAATGTGTCTTCTTTACATGTATTTTTGTTAATGTAATTATCTCTTGTTGCATGAAGTGACACAATAGTAGCACAGGCTGGGTGGATGAAGGGGTGAAACCCCCGGGTGCTGAGGGGGGGGGTCACCCCCGGGTGCTGGTGGGGGGGTGTTATTCAGTGCAGGCCCAGCAGCAACAGGTGCAGCAGAAACTCATGTGCTTTCCCTTCACTTTCTGCTTTGCCGTTTCCCACGCCAGTGCAGAGGGGGGGGGCATCTTGTGAGAGACCTGTTTTCAAAGGGTGATTATCCCCTGAAAGATGAGGACATATCGAGAAATCCGGGAACACACTGCAGGGGTCACTAGGGTTCTACAGACAATTATAGACAAATGGCCCAGCCCCCTCAGTCCCCCAGACATATTTGCCTTTTTGATTTGTAACTTACAAATAAAATGATTTTATATTATTGATTCAATTTACAGTTCTCAGTTAAATGTCTAATTTATTAAAAATGTTTCATTTTCCTTTAAAAACATCTACTTTTGCCACTTTTGTTTTCTGTATATTTTCCATAGGTGCTGATTCATGGCTGGGTCTCTGTAAGGCTGGATCTCTTCCCGGCAGATCATGGGCACCAGGCAGGGGACTCTCCGGATGCGATGGCTGTATCACAGGTCACACACTCACAGTCACGCCCTACGAGGGGTGCCATTCACCTATCCAGCCAGAGGAGACCCACGCAAACACATAGAGAAAATGCTAACTCCACACACACACAGCTGGGGACAGGATTTGAACCCTTCACCCCGGAGGTGTGAGGCCACACTTATCCAGCACTTATCACAAATCTTTTAAACAAACAGCATCCTATGTTTTCAGAGCATCTGAAGCCATTGACATCTCTCTACATGAACAACTTACAAACCATGCACTCAGAGCGCACTTGTTCTCTCAGGCCAGCCGCGCTTACCCGCTAAGAGCGCACTCGTTCTCTCAGGCCAGCCGCGCTTACCCGCTCAGAGCGCACTCGTTCTCTCAGGCCAGCCGCGCTTACCCGCTCAGAGCGCACTCGTTCTCTCAGGCCAGCCGCGCTTACCCGCTAAGAGCGCACTCGTTCTCTCAGGCCAGCCGCGCTTACCCGCTAAGAGCGCACTCGTTCTCTCAGGCCAGCCGCGCTTACCCGCTAAGAGCGCACTCGTTCTCTCAGGCCAGCCGCGCTTACCCGCTAAGAGCGCACTCGTTCTCTCAGGCCAGCCGCGCTTACCCGCTAAGAGCGCACTCGTTCTCTCAGGCCAGCCGCGCTTACCCGCTAAGAGCGCACTCGTTCTCTCAGGCCAGCCGCGCTTACCCGCTAAGAGCGCACTCGTTCTCTCGAGCCGGCTGCTCTCACTCGCTCAGAGCGCACTCGTTCTCTCGAGCTAACCGCGATCGCATGCTCTTTTACACATTTGGGCTTCAGCATATCTGCCGGGTGCCCGAATCCACGAGCAGTCGCAGAGGGCGAGACCCGATCTTCATGTGCAAAGGGAACAAGATGAATCAGGAACAGGGAAAAACATGGAGTCAGCCACATCAAATTGGTTTTTTATTGTTTGAGCTGTCTGCGCTTTCATGATGACTGCTGGTGGAACTCTAGAGGAAAGCACCTAGATGTACAAGCTGGGAGGGAAGGGGCAGCCAGCCGGGGGTGGGGGGGAACATGTGGGAATGATTCACTGGTAATCTCCAGTAATTGTGTGTGCTTTAAAAGCGGACCTGGCTTTCATTTGCTCTAACTTTGACTGATTGAGTTGTTATATCACATTTGCCGGCCGATACAGGGCTGATGTAAATGTGTAATTGGAGACCATTAAACGTTTGTCAAAACAGTCATTAAGGCAGTTCCTGTTTCACTGCGCATGTAAATAAGTCATCTGCTTCCAGCAAAGCTGTGCGGGCCAACGACAGCGCGAAGGCATGGTGTGACTCTGCATGCGACGTATGGCAATGCTCTGACTCTGCATGCGACGTATGGCAATGCTCTGACTCTGCATGCGACGTACGGCAATGCTGTGACTCTGCATGCGACGTACGGCAATGCTGTGACTGCATGCGACGTACGGCAATGCTGTGACTCTGCATGCGACGTACGGCAATGCTGTGACTCTGCATGCGACGTACGGCAATGCTGTGACTCTGCATGCGACGTATGGCAAGTGCCACTTTCACATTCATGTAAACTTTGGGTGACCATTGTGTTGCTTTTTAAAAAAATAAATGGTAGTGCTGTATTTACAGGGACAGAGAGTGTTTATTGGGTCTGATCTAATATCCTGCTACAGCCATGCGAGGGCCAGTGTGCCGTCAGGGGAGGGGAACGAACACAGAAGGCACAGGCCGACGTCCATGTGGGCTGGTGGCGGCAGAGTATGGCAGCCGTGCTGCTGGGGGTGTGGGGGGGGGGTAATTGAGGTCCGATTCACTTACAGGAAGCGGCTGGCACGCAGCCAGCGTCGGGGGGTGTGCGGCGGCCTGGGTTTCACCGCGAGCCGCCTCATTACCGTGCCGTGAAAAGGTCACGGCCATGTGAGGAGGTGCGGTGTGTCGACGGTATGCGGCTGCTTGGGTCCCCACAGGATGCTCACCCAGACAAGGGGAATCAGCATATACACTGGGACGGCCCATTAAAAACACGCCCTGACATTTAGCGGACTGCGTGGGGTGCATCGGCGGGAGGGTGGGGGATGATGGTATTGGTGCACGGACCTCATACCCCCCAGCAAAGGGCAGTTGCAGGGTGTCCAGCCAATTAAAAGGGCCGGTTCTGCATGGCTGCTGATTGGGAGCAGGCGGCCGGGTGCAGCAGAACGCCGCACGCTTGGCCGCCCTGCCCTCCCTGCCATTGCCCGGCCCAGGCCCCCCCCCACCCCCTCAGACACGGTTGCCTGCCTCTCCCAGCAAGCGCACCTGGGCCCCGGCAAACCGCTCCCACATCGCGCTCTCTCACATCCTCTACACACAGCCAGCGACCTCACTGCCTGTGCTTTGGGGCCAGAGGTCACATGATCGGGGCACCTGGCCCAAGCACTGACGCATGTCGGTATGAGTAACCGATTCCGCTGTCACAAGTTACTGGCGAAAGTTTAAAAAAACAAGGCCCATCTCCTTTTATTAGGCTTTCTCCTACACCCCCGCTTTGGTAAATGTGATCAGTGGCTTGCTGATGGCGCCCCCTTGCTCCTGTCGCTAAAAGTGGCTTTTTGTGGTCTTTCTGTGACGTCTTCTCGGGTTCAGGTCACGGGATGGAGCCACGCTTTGGGAACCGATTCCCCTACGCTCATCAGTGCCACTTTGTTCCCCTGAAGCGGAGCGAATGTGAGATGGGGGGGGGTAGAGGAGTTGTGATGGCTTTCCGAGTCAAAGGCTCCACGCCTAGCGCACGGTCCCCTCGCGTGGGGGCGCTCGTCCAGCTGTGAGGGCTCATCGGAAGTCTGGGCCCACAAGGTACTACAGCGAAGCAGACCGAACGCAGTGTGGCTTCTCTGTGACTCCTAACTCCATGACTGACACCCTTATCCCCTTGGCTCTTAGCCATCATTACTTTTTCTCAGATTTGGGGGTTAAAAAATGCTATGAAAAAATAAGAAAAACAGTGACCACGCCTCAGCAGTTGCCCAGCCCCCTGCCCCCCAGCTTCCGACGCATTAGCCTGTGAGTGATAGGCCAAAGACCTCCTTTAATTGCATTTTTTTTTTCTTCGAGTGTCTCAATTTATTTCTAAAAAGGCGAAACACGCAGTCTGCTTTTTTATGATTGATGAAGCTGCAGCGGTGTCGGCTGTGCTAAAACCCATGAGCCGCTGTGATTAACGACACTGTGCTGGCTCCCCCAGGACCCACGCACAATAATATTGTTGTGGTGAAACAGCTGCTACAGGGATGGGGGGGGGGGGATGAATGGGACCCTGCGGCAAGTCGGGGCCCTGCGGCCTGGGCCTTCTAGGAAAGGGGGGGGGGCGCATTCAGGGACACACCTCTCAGAAGGCCCTCATTGTATGTGATGGCTGCTAGCGGCGAGCCGGAGAGCATGATGGGTAGTGCAGGCGGGTCCGAGCTGATGTCGAGTTGCCCGAGTGTGGTGGGGCTCATTATGCCCCCCTACAGCGGCGATCCCTCCTCCCAATCACCTCTCCATGCTCATGTCCTTCACGACTATGCAGAGTCAGCCTGCCTGCCTACCCACAATGCCCCTGCCCATCCCACACTGTCCTCTCCGGGTCGTCTCTGTGCTATTCGTCATTAGCGTCTAGAGAGTCCTGTCCTCACACATCCCCAGGGGAAGTTACTGCTCACCTTTGCTGGATAACACTGAGATGTGAGCGTCTGGCTGTCTCCTCACAGACGCTTCATTAAGGGCCCGTTTTTGGTTGCCTTCCTTCCCACATCTCTGTACCTTGGACACGCTGAGCTAAACAGGAGCCATGGGCGGCTGCCTGAACCCACTCCGTGCTCTACGCTGATTTTAGGTGGCCAGCGTGCAGCTCTCGTGTCCTGACCATGGTCATGTGACTTTGTGTTATTCTGGAAACATCTCTGGCCAGAGTCCAACGTGGGCAGCTGTGAGCTGGGAGTGTATTCTAACATGACATGTGACAACCTTCGCGTGTGGCCACGTCGCCTCTCCTGGTCGGACCCCTGAAATGGATCCCCGTATTTCCAGCTTGTTATTTCTCCCTCTCCTTCTTTATTAGCCTGTTGGCTCGATTAATCAGCCACGCCGACAGACTGTTTTATTTAAGGCTGACGAGCATGCTGGGATGGAAAGGTGACTTTGGCCGGGGCCCGCAGCCTCGGCGAGTCTCCTTCAGCAAGGTCCCTGAACATCTGTCCAGAGGAGCGCAGCCTGGCTCCCATCCGTCATGTCCGGGATGGGACCTCCGGCCTCGCCGGCCAGGAACAGCGCCGTGGCCCGAGGCCAGGCCACATCCACCCGGCCTGATACATGTATCTGTGACCCCTCTGGATCTGAGACAAGAGCGCGGGCTGGCCAGCCATGCTCGTCCAGATGGCGTGAGGTCTTAATTGTGGGCGGCTCACGTCTTCCCAGCGCACCTCTCAGTTCCCGAGTCCTGAGCCAACAGCCCCCCACCCCCTGCCGGGATCCAGGCAGATCAGGGGGATGGTGTGCGCTGGAGATGCAGTCCTACGCTACCAGGGAGTGTCAGAGAGGGCCTAAAATGTGGAATAAGGTGGGGGAGGGCGCACTGCAGTCCCTTTCTCCCAAGGTTTATAAGGGTGTGTTTATTCACCCGTAGAGCTGGGCAAGCAGCGTTCTCAAGAGCACACGCGCCATTGCTGCATTCCTGTGCATCAGCATGGCTGCATTCCTGTGCATCAGCATGCTGCCGCTGTGCATTTCTAGGTCTGCTCGTACATTTCTGTGTTTATTTCATAGATGCACACAAGCAAAGTCAGACACTGAGGTTCTGGGGGGGGGGGGGGGGGGCTGCACCCATCGGAAAAATTCGGGAGGACAAGCAGCATAGCTGTGGCTGAAATCCGTCTGTAGTGACCAAAAACAATGCGGCAGTTCTGGTATTTTTAGTAAGCAGGCTGTTTCCTCAGCCTGGGAAAGTCTGTGAGCAGCACATCCAGAGGGGGGTAAGAATAATAATAATGTCTCTTACAACAAAATGCTTCTGTTTATTCTTTGCTTACAAAGCTTAACTTTTTTTTTTGTTCTTTTTTTTGGGTTTTCATTTTTTTAGACCCTAGACTATTTGTAAACAGTGAATATTGTGTTTATCTCAACAGCAGAGGGCATGGGGCATGAAATCACTTGAAATCTCTTTTGCGGCGAGATTTCGAGGAGGTCAGTGGTGCTGTGAAGTTTAGCGAAGGAGGCCTTCATTTTGTTTTGTTTCACGCTCGTCTGTGGCTGAACCGCAGAGGACATTCCTGACTTTAGCCTAACATAACCTCATGTGAATCAGGCCCAATGTGATTTATTTAAAAAAAAACTTTCCTAACGATCTCAAGGAGTGCGTCGTGCAATTCCTGAATAATAATACAAATGATGAGGAAAAATTATTCTGAAGGTGGAGAAAACAGTTTCCCCATTGTCTGTATTCGTTTAAGTCTCATTTAATGACTCGGGGATCAAAAGAGTCGGGGGGGGTGGGAGGTGAAGGGAGAGCAGAGACGGCAAACAAACAGGACTGGAAGGAACACAGGAGCATGGCAGAAAAAAACCCCAAAGAGAGAAGTGAGAGAACACACCCGTCTGAAAATAGACGCTCCTTCCTTTCATCCGGCGGGAAGAGGAGTAGTTAATTAAAGCGGGAATCAGGTGCTTCGGGACGGTGAGTCTCCTTGACGATACATGCTAAGGAAAATGTAAATGTGGGGGGGGGGGGGGGGGGGTAATGGTTGTCAGCTTCTGACAGCTTAAATGGCCTTTTAGTGCTGTGCACGTAGCTGTCAGGAAAAACATTCAGGACGCACAACCAGACAGCCGAAACGGCGAGGTGTATCATTACTGGCAAATGGTGCGAGTTCCTTGGATGAGGAAGAGGCAGGACACGTGTACGAAAGCCCCCCACCCTTCTGCCTCCAGCCCTCCGACAAAAGTGCTGTCAAGAAAACAAGGCAAGCAGTACCTCTGTGCTGTGCTTCACTGCCAATCACAGCGATGGCACCAGTTTGCAGACCTCCCCGTCCCACCACCAACCTCTCAGCTCCTGAGAGCCTCAGGGTCTGCCGGCTTGATGGTGTTTCACATTCATTGCATCCGGCTGGGGTTTTGTGTCACATTTATTTGCAGCTCAGGGTTTGGTGGTGATCAGTGTACAGGTCAGTGTTAAGCAGTGCTGGTCTGTGCACAGGTCAGTGTTTCATGGTGGTCCCTGTACAGGTCAGTGTTTTGTGATGGTCTGTATGCAGGTCAGTGTTTCGTGTTGGTCTGTGTACAGGTCAGTGTTTCATGGTGGTCTGTGTACAGGTCAGTGTTTTGTGATGTTCTGTGTGCAGGTCGGTCTTTTGTGGTGGTCTGTGTACAGGCCAGTGCTTGTGGTGGTCTGCATACAGGTCAGTGTTACCACAGTAAAGCACCTTCGTGATCATGTAGGTATGCCGCACTGCAGCCAGGAAGCCAGAGGATGCTTTATGATGAGCCAAACTGATTCTCTATGAAGAAATGAGAAGCCAATCTTTACACGCATCTGTTTGCACATTATTGAATGTTCCTGCTCAGGCTTACAAACGAAGAGAGCTCTAGTCAGTGCAAGTGACCCTGAATCCATTGCATTAAACTCCCTGAATAACTTGGGATGACAGTGGTGTCCCATGCCTGCTTGGTCATTTGACTCCCATTACTGGAATCCTCTCTGCCCCAGGACACGTCATAATTCAAACACTAGAACCCCTTGATTCCTCAGACTGCAAGGGGAACGTGCCATTCGTCAAAACACGCTGGGCACAGTTGATGGAACTAGAGGAACCACTCACAATGGAGTCAGTGCACCAGTGTGATTCAACAAACACTGACATGACCTGGCTGACAATTAGAGGTTTCCATAAATCCAAAAATGACTTAACACAAAATAAAAATGAATTGAATGGTTTCCGGGAGACACACTTTGTTTGATTCCTTGTTGGGAGGTACAGATGAAACTGGACAGCTTCCCAGAATTCCCACCTTTCGCACGTCTCCCTGCTGAGGTATGCCATTCACTGCCAAATGCTTCACCCTACCTGAAGTGGATGGACTTCATTCAGATGGTTCCTTTGGAGAAGCATGAAATTCTCATCCCTCACTGTTTGTCTCTCCTGAAAGAGAGCAACTGAAAAACAGTCTCTTTCTGCTCTAGGTGTCTGCTTCATTAGAGGGAAAAAGCCTGCGTACAAATAAGGATGTAGCTTTTGTCGCTCCGGTAGCTAAGACAAACCTACATGAGTGCAGCCTGTTGGGGGCACAAATTGAATGCTTGAGAACTTTGTTTCCACAGGAAAAGCCTGACAGGTATGTCATTAAAATCTGCTCTCATGGCTGTCACCACATAGCATTTCAGATCCCTCTTTCTTTCTCCTTGACTGTCTCACTGGACTTGGACTGCACCTCCATGCAGCTGCTGGAGTACCTTGACGAGCGTGTTGGCAGGGCGAAAGAGAATACAGCGACTGGAGCAGGAGAGGTGGGCTAGGGGCAGTGACTCCTCCCGAGTGCCCAACAGCACCTGATAGAAAACCTTCTCTGAATTCCTTGGGGAAATAATAAAAACATTGTGCTTTAAATAAGACGTTGTGCCCTCACCAGCGGGAAGAAGGCGCCAGGTCACCTTAAGGTCAACGAGAACATGTTGAGAACTTGTTTAGTCTACGACTAGTCGGGTCGGAACCAAAACCACAGACCCGTTTGTGTAGGACCAGGGTATTGAGCAAGGTCAGGGCAGCAGCTGGTATGGCACTGACTTTGGGATAGTGAATGTGGGAGGGAATGTGATGACATTTATCGTGGGGGCGTGGCTACATGGTGGGTTAACCGCCGCATCACCACCTGCACACTTCTCATCACTCGCGAGGGAACACATGTGGCACAGATATCCCAAACAAAGTTCAATAGAGCCGACCCCCCCCAAGGCCGTGGTGTGCTGACAGGCAGCAATGGGGCCCGGACACTGCTAAGTACCCAGCTGACAGGCGAATGGGCTGTTTGGCCATGTTAAATTCCACTAAGGGGCGCATCCGCTGGGGGGGTATTGACTGTAGAGTGTTTCTGTTAGCCCTGTGGAGCCGTTTAGGGCACCCCATGCACGCTGGGACCCAGAAACGGGTCATCTTATCATAACCCCTCCCCCCAGATGTCCAAGTGAGAACAGGATCCATGTTCCCGCCAAAAAATAAAAAAAAACAAAGCAAACTCCTCAGCTAATTGGCTGACCTTGAGAAGGAATTCAGGGAGCGGGTTAGGGGGGATTACTGAAGTCAGTTTAACCTTTCGTGTGGCATTGTTAAAAGAAGATTCCTGTGGCGGGGTAAAAATAAATCCAGCGTTTGCTTGTGCCAGCCGCGGGAATGAGTTGCAGCGCCAGGCTCCGCCGCTCCCGCTGATTGCACATAATTGATATGGGTGTAGCGGGTCGTCCTGTCACCCGCCCCGATCGCACAAAATGGAATCCTGCGTGAGGAGCGCAATTAAGCTTTTATCGTAATTAATTTTCTCTCCTGTGGATGAGAGCATCTTCACCAAGGGAGGCACAGAAAGACCCAGAATGCCGTGTGCCAAAGCCTGAAATGGGCGCCCAGGACGCTCCTAGAAGCCCCTGGGGTGCTGTTTACTCTCATTTGCTTGTAAAGTAAAGCTGGTTCTGGCAGAACTGCAGCAGCAGCTTCAGGAACTCTTTTTTAGATTGGAGGGGCGGGGTGTTGAGCTTTACCGGTGTTTCACGGTGCACAGAGAGGTACCGTGGGAGGACGAACACCGCTTCATGTTTCAGCACCAGCTAAACCAGTCGGCTCATCTTCCTCTCGACAGTGATGCTGGTTGGGGGGGGGGGGGGTCTAACGTGCCTGTGTGTGATCAAAAACAACCTCCCCCCTAAAGTGTGTTATGTTGCTGGATGAAGCTTCTGTCATTTGAAATGAAGTGGGTGAGAGTGCCGGCATTTCCCCTGAGTGTGTGTCAGGAAGGGGAATGTGATGGGGCCAGCTGGGGGTTACGGGGGGGGGGGGGGCTTTCACAGAAACAACAAGGAAGGGAACAGTATGGGGCCGGCAGGAGAACCAAGATGGCGGTGCCATTTGTGAACTTCCTCAAAGGATATGAACTATCCGTGATTCACCAAAGCTGCAGCTTGCCTGACCTCAGAGAGCGCCAGCCCTCCTCCCCTCCGGGACCGGGGCTTACGCAGATGTGCCCGGCCGCCTCAGAGGCCCCCCGTCTCTGATTAGGGCGCGATTTCCTGCTCAATTGCATTAACAACGCAGCACACATGGGGCTGATGGAGATGTCTGTAGCAGCGGACCAGCCTGGCAGATGCTACCTCTTGCTGAGTAAACATTAGAGGCAGCCCCCCATTCTGGGTCCACTGTTCAGGGCCCTCTCTTCAGGGCTTGCTGTTCAGGGCCCTCTCTTCTGGGCTTGCTGTTCATTGTCCTCTCTTCAGGGCTTGCTGTTCAGGGCCCTCTCTTCTGGGCTTGCTGTTCATTGTCCTCTCTTCAGGGCTTGCTGTTCAGGGGCCACTCTTCAGGGCTTGCTGTTCAGGGGCCACTCTTCAGGGCTTGCTGTTCAGGGCCCTCTCTTCAGGGCTTGCTGTTCAGGGCCCTCTCTTCAGGGCTTGCTGTTCAGGGCCCTCTCTTCAGGGCTTGCTGTTCATTGTCCTCTCTTCAGGGCTTGCTGTTCATTGTCCTCTCTTCAGGGCTTGCTGTTCAGGGCCCTTTCTTCAAGGCTTGCTGTTCAGGGGCCACTCTTCAGGGCTTGCTGTTCAGGGCCCTCTCTTCAGGGCTTGCTGTTCAGGGCCCTCTCTTCAGGGCTTGCTGTTCATTGTCCTCTCTTCAGGGCTTGCTGTTCATTGTCCTCTCTTCAGGGCTTGCTGTTCAGGGCCCTTTCTTCAAGGCTTGCTGTTCAGGGGCCACTCTTCAGGGCTTGCTGGTTCAGATCCACCATTCCATCCTCCTACTTTCTGAGAAGATTCCAAACTGCAAGCAGAACGGGGATATCAAGCATGGATGTAGCAAAAGGGCTGTAATTTTTATGTGAGTTTTTATGTCAGGTCCTGAGGCAGTGGCTGCTTTGGGGAATGGACATCGGTTGCTTCTTCATAATGAGCTCAGCAAATAAGATGTGCTAGAATTGGGGCCAGCCCCCTCACTCTCACTCAGACCAGCAAAGAAGCCGCCTCTCGCTGTCCCACAGGAAGCCCCGGGTACTGGCGTCATGTGCCGGCTCTTCACTCCGATCTGAATCAACACTTAACTTCACAGCCACGGACACAAAGTGAGCGCTCACCAGCTGAAACTGTGAAAATCTGCCCCTTGTTTGTCCCCACCCCCCCAGAGCTGACCTTTTGACTCAGTCCGCTTTGTGGGAAAAAACCCACTAACTGCATCTCTCAAGTTGCTCTCTGTAATATCGAGAATCTCATTTCGACCCGGAGATGGTCGGGCCACTTCGATCAGCCCGTGGCCAGTGCGTCCGTAAGTGTTTACACGCTCACTTACGCGCCCGCAGGAGTGATGCCGCGCTGCGCAGCACAGCTAATGAGGCAGAACGGGAGGACAGAGTTGCGCAGCTATAAGGGAAGGCTCTGCTGGCATATTACACACGGCCCTTCATGCGTACTGACGCCTGGCAGCGGCGCCCTCACTGGCCTCGCCGCTGGTCGTAAATTATTTCCACCGACAGCCCTTAGCTGGGTAGGGAGGTGTTCCCGTACGCCAATTGGGAGCAATTCTGTAACCTGCAGCCCTGCACATTAGTAATGGAAGCCGGCTGGGCGCACACTCCTCTGCATTAACCTTTAGAGTACTCGCCTGTGCTGGGCCGGACCTGCTGGGCCCGCGGCAATGTTCTCCCCGTGAGTATTTTTTTTTTTTTTTTGTGGAAATTAAGTGGTCTGGGCCACCCAGCTCCCGGGCCGAGATGGGGAGTTGTGGGGGTGGGGGGGGGGGGGGGCGCTGAGTGAGGAGACTGGCCAGCTGCATGCTGCTATTTTTAAGGAACAGTTGTCCATCTTTTCCCCTCTCTGATGCTGACCCGCCCCCCCCCCCCAAACCCCCTGGCACCCCACCATCCTGTACCCTTCCGACCCAGACTCCCCCGCCTTCTCCTCACTCCCCCGATCTGAATCCCATCCTCTCTCCAAGGGCAGCATGCTGCACAGGAACATCTGGGTCCACCCACCATTTTTTCGTAGAAACAGTCCTAGCCAGCCCCCCAGGTATCCCCTGTCCTATGAAGGGGGTGCTGTCAAAACCTCAGAGCAAGAACATGAAGATAGTGATGTACAAAAAATACAATGAATGAAAAGGCATTCCTGCCTGCTTCCGGCCCACATCTGGCCTGCATCTGGCCACTTTTGATCACATCTAGTCTGCTTCTGTGCCATTTTTGTCTGCTTTTGGCCCACTTTCTGTTCTGCATATGTCTGGGCTGGTTTTGGCCAACATCTAGCTACCTTTAGCCCACGTCATGCCACCTTTAACCACTTTCAGTCCCACATCTGACCTGCGTCTGGTCGCCTTTGTCCTACTTCTGTTCTGTTCCTGGCCCACATCTGACCTACTTTTGGTCACCTTTGGCCCATGTCAGTCCTACATTTGACCCACTTCAGTCCTACTTTTAGTCCCATTTGGCCCACTTCAGTCCCATTTCTGACCTACTTCTGACCACCTTTGGCCCACGTCAGTCCTACTTTTGGTCACATTTGGTCCACTTCTGTCCCACATCTGACCTATTTCTGGCTGTCTTTGGCCTGCTGATGTCCTGCATATGCCGTGGCCTCATGTTAGCCTACCTGAGGGAGAGTGGCAGGGCTGAGAGATCCTGGCCTGTGCTGACCAGTGACTTCAGTGAACAGCAGACACCAGTCCCTACTGAAGCATCACCCTGGTGTCAGACCCAGACCACATTCAGCCACTCGGGCATGTAAATTCCCCCTTGGCGCTCGTCTGTTTTGGTGCTTTCAGGTTCCCGGCGAATCCTGGGCTGACCGGGTGACCGGGAGGTGACTCGTTGACGGCGCTTGTTCTGCGACTCCTGGAGTGCTCAGGGCCACATTGCTCAGCGTTGCATCAGGTCGTTACATCACCAAACGAGCAGCGTTCGGCGGACACGTTCAATTATGCAGATCCATAAGCAAGGTGCCTTCTGTTTTTCGACAGCCCACACTTTCCTCCTACACGTGTGTTGTCCCTCACCCCACCATCCGTCAGGCCCATCACTGCCATTTAAAGGGGGGGGCCATCACACACAGGTATCCCTGGGCTTCAGTGCTAAAACGAAGCCGCATTGCCCTCTGAAACTGCCCCAGATGCTGTGGGATTGTTAGCGGTGGCATCTGCTAAACATGACAGGCTAAACAATGGCCTTCCTCTCTAATGCAGACTCACAGGCAAAAAGGGGGAACTGCTATAGAAATCAACCCAAAGCAAATCATGTTCAGGTCAAAGGTCAGGGTGAGGAAGGGGACTGGCCTCACAGACGCCCTCCCTAACCCATACCGCTGTGAGTCAGGGCTCCAGCTTTAGGGGTCGTCACTGAATGCTGAGCAGGCCTTCACCGTGGGGCAGGAGCTGCAGACTCTCAGAAACCACCAGCGTTCCGAAATGCCAGCCATCACACCACCCTGCTGTCATGCAAAAGCCATCGTGCATAAAAAAATAGCAGGAATGATAGAAATGTCAGCCCAAACCGCGGAGCTCTACCACCGCAAAATAAAACTCGGGGACAAGCACCTTGCTTATGATGGGCTACTGCAGGCAGGCTGACTGATTGTGAGCTTATGCTCTGTTAGACGTACTAAAGACTCAGCTGCCATCTTTTGGTAGGCCTTCCTTTCCTCAGTAGCTCTGTCACAGTATCAGATTAAAATAATTATCATGACCAAAAGAATTCATGATAATGATATAATTGCGTTACCCAGGATTTTAAACAATGAACCTACCAGTGTATTTACACTCAACACCCAGAGTTTGGTAAGCAGATTAGTAGTGTGCCTCAGATATAAATGAGAGGTGCATTGTCATGTCCGAAAGTAGTCTGTTTAAGTTTGGCATTTCCTTATGTTTATTAAATTCGGTTAACAGAGCACCACATGCTACTGTTTTGGTAAATCATGAAGGCGATGCACACCGAAATGGCGGTGAAGAAAGGCACAGGTCAGCAGCCACAACATCTTTTGAAAGAGGAGATCTTGTGGATGAACAAGATAAAAAGACGTCGGTACTTTTTGCTGATTAACGTCGGACACTTTTATGAAACATAAGAACACGTCGAGTTCATATAGATTAAAAACGAAAAATGGAGTGAGTGAGTATTGGAATTTCGTTCTCAACTCTTCTTCCACGAAAACACCATGACACAGTGTTCGGAAAATGTGAGGACTCCTAGGGTCAGACAAACACGCACATACGCGCAGAAACACAGGCACAAAGAGAAACAGGCACCCACAAAAACACAGAGAAGCACAGGCACACGGATCAACAGGCACAGAAAAAGACAGATACAGGCAAGCACACACACAGACAGATAGAAACACTCATACTGACACACACGGTACACACTCTCCAGCCCTGGGGCTGACCGGCTGTTCACATGCACAATCCCTTAATCACACTATCAGCTCCCACACACCCCCATCTGCAAACACAGGTCTGTCATGTCCAGCTTCAGCAACCAGTCAGGTTTCACAGCCCTGGGTTACATTCAAGAGCGTCACAGGTTCAAACCTCTGTTAGTCCGGAGCTTCTGATCACTACTCCGTTGTAGATGTTGGATTGTGGGTATTCAGAGCCTCTTGTTTGTATGCAGGTCTATCGTTAAACTATGGTCTCTAAAGTAAAGTTGTGGTGAGTCTGACGTCTCCACAGAAACTGTCCCCTCTGTTGTCCTGAATGTCCTTTAGACCTCGTATTTTAAAGGTATATACCAGGGCTGGCCAGTCTTATCTTTAAAGGGCAACTGTAGATGCAGGATTTTGGTGCAACTCCCTAATTAGGTTACTAATTAGAGGACTGACTGGCTGAGGAGTCCTCACACCTGGGTTTGAAGAGCTGACCTAAAGGTTACCCCAAAAACCTGCACACATACCGGCCCTTTGTAGATAGGATTGCCCACCTTTGGTATATACCATACAAAATAGGTTTTTGCAATTATGAATGAAATTGTATTATAAGTAAAAAAATAACTAAACTCTTAAACAACTCTTGTATATGCCCAGGTCTTCATCTAGCCGCTTTCGGTAAGTGTGCACCTCTGAGCCGTCTGTCAATTCAAAATGTTCTCTCAAAGAGCATTTTAGTTTGTAAGGATGTGAATGTGTCAGCTATGTTAGTCTGTTATTAGACGCTTAAAGTATTTCAGCCAAGCAATTTAAGTGAGTGATATAAATGCAATTTAGAAACAATTTGAAAACTAAATTCACTCGAAAAAGTGCTGCCGCTTCTTAAGTAAAGCAATTAGCTGCTCCTGACTCACTTTGGTCAATTCTGTCACAAACGGCATTGGGGAGGTGGGGGGGGGGTGTTTGGACACCCGTCCCTTGATTAAAAGAACTATGCTGCCCTCTTTTGGTTTAGCAAGGCTATGCCAGCTCAGGTCAAAGGTCACGGAGGAGACATCAGCCCAGTATGCCCAGGAGAGGGAGAGCAGCTGTGAGATTGATTTGAGGCAAACGGAGAGGGGGAGGAAGAAGACGGGAGCAGGGAGGGTGTGTGGAGGAGGAGGGCCTGGGGGGTACAGCTCCGCAGGGTCTGACAGGACAGCCGCTATCTCGACCTGATGATCGTATCATCCCCCATCTACTCCATGGAGGGCCAGGACCCCCCCTGAGCTGGGAGCATCCGGAACGTGGGTGAGAAGGCCAGACGCTCCCCGATTGGCCCCCTGGCTGCTCGGCATCATGGCCGTCAGTGCCCCCCCCCCCGGTGCAGAGCGGGAGGGATAATGCCCTAATCCTGCTTTGCACTTGTATGGTGTTCGAGCACCGGGGGGCGGCCTCACGCAAATACGGCCGGACAAAAATAGGAGTGAGCTCGCTGGCTGGGGGGCTCTGCAGAATACCAAATACTTGTGGAGCAGGCCTCTCCTTTCTTATCCGGGGAGATTAGACACTAAGGGGGGGTCAGGCAGCCGGAGGGAACAATGGACACCACCCCCGGACCATATGGGTCCAGCGGGCGAACCCAATCAATGGCAGAATCTCAGCTTGCGGTCTGTGTCTGCGTTACATGGGGGGGGAGCCATGTCACAGGCGGGACGAGAGACAGCCTCGATACCCCGCCGCTCTCACATGTCGCGTGTGACAGGCCCCCGCCCTCCCCCATACCCCAGTGTGCCCTTCGGCTCTGGCCAACCCGGCCAGACCACTACTGAACGGCCCCCCCATTAGAAACGTTTGGGGCAATTAATCTACAGCCCCCCCCCCTTTTGACATGGGATACCATTTATTAAGATTGATCCATCCGTCCGCTCCTCCATCCATCCACTACTCCACCCATATGCCAGAACATGGTCAGAAGGTCATCAGGATTGATGAAGTATTGAATTGATGAAATTATCAAGCTTAATAAATACACTGATGTAAAAGAAATTAAGTATGTTAAGGTAAAACAAGAAATAATGTAGGAGTTTAACCTGTAACCCTGTATTGGATACATGGATATGATTGAATGTAAGAATTTCCCTTCACAAAGAACCATGAGAGTAACATTTAAACATTGACCAGGTGTTTAATGTTGAAATTCCTGTGAAATCTGGCAGGTTCTGCACCCAAGCCCATACTTTTTCACTTTAACATAAACCTTCTTGAATGAGGCCTTTCAGCTCTTTTTTTGTCGCATATTTAAACGTGCAGGCAGGAAGTCCGCCTGGCCTCAGAAAGGCAGAAGTGAAAGAGCGTGTGATGGGGGCCGGGCGCTGCAGCGCAAGACCTTCCTGCATCTCCCTGCGTCCAGCCGTCCGGATCGCCGGCTCGCTCCCCACTGGCGGCTGCATCTCCCTCCCTTTTTAGAAAAAGCCGTTGCCAGGTTTCCGGCAGCTCTGCGGAGGGTACATCTGCCTGCCCGACCCGGCGCTGCCAAGCTAACGGCTAAACGCCCCGCTGCCCGCACATGGGGGTATGGGCACCTCACACAGAAACATCCATTGCTGTTTTCACATCGGAAACTGCAGGCGTGCTCTGCTCAAATCATACCACCCATATGCAGGTATACAGTAGTGGCACAAAATAGCAACCCACCCCCCCCCAAGGATCATGGTGTGGTGTACAAACAGCAGTGACTGGGAGGACACAAGGACACAAGAGTTTATATTACAATCATAAAGTAATTGCCAGTTCTGAATTTATAGATGAAATAGGGAGGCTGGCTCTCACTATTCTGATTATTTTCCAGCACCTTTTCACAATCACACAAGGGTCCATCAGCAAGACCCAGCCTGGGACCTGGACCAGTAAATCCACCCATTTACATAATACTGGTGTTTTCTTAGTCCTGGCTTAACCCCACAGTTTAAAAATATTTTTAAAATACATCTATTAGTTTGTCTGACTTCAGTGGGTCTCGTATCTCGCCTCGTATTTTGCAGATGGATACGGAGACCAGTGAAATGCTCTACTGTGGCCCAAACAAACACTCTCATCCTTTCTTACCGAATAAGCACTCTGATCTGCTTATGCCATGTTTTGTCATGGTTGTGTGACATTACATGTCCTCATAACGAGGGCGACCCCCATCACTAAGAGACAGAACATGAACACCTTGCGATTCGGCAGAGGATGTGCAACAGCACTATTTACTGTCACTCAAACCACTCATTTGCGTGGTGACCCCTGTTAGCTCACAGTCACTTTTTAAGTAAAACCCCAGAAACAGCAAACCTGCCTGTGAGGACATACCTTGTATACCTTGTATTTCAGACATAACACAGGTTTCAGAAGCTTGCTTCTGTTGAATGCACATGTCTCCGATTGTCCGTTTGTGCATTCCTCTGTGCATTTGTGCATTCCTCTGTGCGTTTTGTGCATTCCTCTGTGCGTTTTGTGCATTCCTCTGTGCGTTTTGTGCATTCCTCTGTCCGTTTTGTGCATTCCTCTGTGCGTTTTGTGCATTCCTCTGTGCGTTTGTGCATTCCTCTGTCCGTTTGTGCGTTCCTCTATGCGTTTGTGCATTCCTCTATGCGTTTTGTGCATTCCTCTGTGCATTTTGTGTATTCCTCTGTGCGTTTTGTGCATTCCTCTGTGCGTTTTGTGCATTCCTCTGTGCGTTTGTGCAATCCGCTGTGCGTTTTGTGCATTCCGCTGTGCGTTTTGTGCATTCCGCTGTGCGTTTTGTGCATTCCTCTGTGCGTTTTGTGCATTCCTCTGTGCGTTTTGTGCATTCCGCTGTGCGTTTTGTGTGTTCCTCTGTGCGTTTGTGCATTCCTCTGTGCGTTTTGTGCATTGCTCTGTGCGTTTGTGCATTCCTCTGTGCGTTTTGTGTGTTCCTCTGTGCGTTTGTGCATTCCTCTGTGCGTTTTGTGCATTCCGCTGTGCGTTTTGTGCATTCCTCTGTGCATTTTGTGCATTCCGCTGTGCCTTTTGTGCATTCCTCTGTGCGTTTGTGCATTCCGCTGTGCGTTTTGTGCATTCCTTTGTGCGTTTGTGCATTCCGCTGTGCGTTTTGTGCATTCCTTTGTGCGTTTGTGCGTTCCTCTGTGCATTTTGTGTATTCCTCTGTTCGTTTGTGTATTCCTCTGTCCGTTTGTGCATTCCTCTGTGCGTTTTGTGCATTCCTTTGTGCGTTTGTGCGTTCCTCTGTGCGTT
This sequence comes from Brienomyrus brachyistius, assembly GCF_023856365.1. NCBI lineage: Eukaryota > Metazoa > Chordata > Actinopteri > Osteoglossiformes > Mormyridae > Brienomyrus > Brienomyrus brachyistius. The sequence goes on from NC_064542.1 coordinate 6,074,794, forward strand.
TGTGCTTGTTGCTGCAAAAATCTGATGTGTGTCTCTGGCTCGTGTTTTCTGGGGGAAAAAATTGCCAAAATCGTTCGGGCTTTCAAAAATAATTCGAACAAGAGTGGTGAAATATTCATGTCATTAAATATTCACTTCTGGCGGTCAGTCAAGCATAGTTGTCTTTCAAAGCCCCTTTTCAGATGCTAAGTGCTAATAAACTCCCCGAAGAATCTGGACTTGATTGAATTTCCCGCGGATCACGGGCAGGCAAGGTGGCACTCCGGACCACCAAGCCGGGACACTGCACCATGAATGTCCCTGATGTGCCTGCCACTAATTATTGCTTCACAAAATAATCTTAAAACGTTATGACAGCTGTTATGAATAACAAGTTGCCGATTCCATGCCACATTATCCAGAAGTGTTCCCTGCTCAGCACGGTGGAGATTGTGGCTTTTGGGCCCTCCCCAGTACCCAGCATGGAGGAAATTGTGGCTTTTGGGCCCTCCCCAATCCCCAGCAGGGTGGACGCCTCTGTCGGATGGGGCCTTGATTAATGTCCCAGGTCCTGGTCTGTCATGGTACCGGACATGGAAAGCAGAGCAGCTCCTGTAACGGTCAGCAAACAGAAACTAGCATTGATAATCCTGGCTAGTCAGCCTCCCAGTTTTTCCAGGTGGGGATGGGGACTGGAACGGAGCCTCTCCCAAGAGCCACCACATTACTGTAATGGTAAAAAGCCCCATCCCTGTGGGCTGGCCAGTCACTGCAGCTCCTGAGGTGGCCTATCATACTCACCCTGAGCAGCAGCACTGCGGGCAGCAGGAGGGGAGGGTTAGAGAAGGGAGCCATTGATAACTAATGAAATTCCAGCCACAGGATCATCAAATACACCGATAAGGAACTCCCTTAGAGATCCTCTCTCACTTTTACAGGTGTCCCCATTGGACTGCTGTCCTATCACTGGGGGCACAAGGGACTCTGCACATGCCTCGGCTTAACCCCCCCGCCCCCACTATCACTAAACCCTTTTAAAAAATAATTCCATGCTCATGCCTGAGTTTGAATTCCCAGGGTCACCCACCCTCTGTTTGAGAGTCACCCACCCTCTGTTTGAGAGTCACCCGCCCTCTGTTTGAGAGTCATCTGTCCTCTGTTTGAGAGTCACCCGCCCTCTGTTTGAGTCATCTGTCCTCTATTTGAGTTACCCACCCTCTGTTTGAGAGTCACCCACCCTCTGTTTGAGAGTCACCCGCCCTCTGTTTGAGAGTCATCTGTCCTCTGTTTGAGAGTCACCCGCCCTCTGTTTGAGAGTCACCCGCCCTCTGTTTGAGTCATCTGTCCTCTATTTGAATTACCCACCCTCTGTTTGAGAGTCACTCACCCTCTGTTTGAGAGTCATCTGTCCTCTGTTTGAGAGTCACCCGTTCTCTGTTTGAGAGTCACGTGCTCTCTGTTTGAGAATAATCTGCCCTCTCTTTGAGTCACATGCTCTCTGAGAGTAATCTGCCCTCTCTTTGAGAGTCACCTGCTCTCTCTTTGAGAGTCACCCACCCTCTGAGAGTCATCTGCCCTCTGTTTGAGTCACCCACCCTCTGTTTGAGAGTCGTCCCACAATTTTTTGTGAATGATGAATTCCCCCGGTGATATGTTTTATGGTAGGTTACTGTGCTTCATTAATAACCCTAATTATATGGGGAACTTTATGTAAATGATGTGTAGAGAATTTTTTGTTGTCCTAGATGTGTATTTGTGGTGTAGTTGGTCTTGAGGGAAGGAAATGCACCATTTTAAAAATCACATTTATGTTTAATGATGCATTAATAATCTGACGCTGATCGAATCACATCTTTGTTTCGCATCATGGGATTGACTGCATTCCCAAAACAGCTTGATTTTGAAAGTCCTGGAGCCGACATGTTTTCGTGGTGGAGGGGTTTGCGTGTTCCAATGATCCCAGGAGCTAAGTTACCTGGGGCTTTATGCCCCTGGTAGGGTCACCCAAGGCAAACAGGTCCTGGGTGAGGAACCAGACAAAGTGCGGCTCAAAAGACCCCTCATGATGAAGAAAAACACGGCACACGTTTTCCCTCCCCCGGACGCGGGTCACCGGGGCCCCCTCCTGGAGCCAGGCCTGGGGGTGGGACTCAATGGCGAGTGCCGGGTAGCCAGGCCTGCACCCACTGGGCCTGGTTGGGCACAGCCCGAAGAAGGCACATGGGTCCCCCCTCCAATGGGCTCACCACTTGTAGGAGGGGCCAAAGGGGTCGGGCGCAGTGTGAGTTGGGCAGTAGCCAAAGGTGGGGACCTTGGCGGTCTGATCCTCGGCTGCAGAAGCTAGCTCTAGGGACATGGAATATCACTTCTCTGGTGAGGAGCCTGAGCTGGTGCTGGAGGTTGCGAGATTCCAATTAGATGGTGCACTGCTGACCGCAGCTCGGGACGTTGTGGGTCGGTGGAAGGAATACTTCAAAGACCTCCTCAATCCCACCAACACGCCTTCCAATGAGGAAGCAGAGTCTGGGGACGTAGGGGTGGACTCACCTATCTCTGGAGCGGAGGTCGCTGAGGTGGTTAAAAAGGTCCTCGGTGGCTGGGCCCCGGGAGTGGATGAGATCCGCCTGGAGTTCCTCAAGGCTCTGGATGTTGCAGGGCTGTCTTGGTTGACACGCATCTGCAACATCATATGGACATCGGGGGCGGTGCCTCTGGATTGGCAGACCAATGGTGCCGGGCTACTTTATAAGGGCTGTTCAGTCCCTGTATCTGTATGGTCCGCATTGTTGGCAGTAAGTCGGACTCATTTCCGGTGAGGGTTGGACTCAGCCAGGGCTGCCCTTTGTTACCGATTCTGTTCATAACTTTTATGGACAGAATTTCTGCGCGTAGTCAGGGTGTTGAGGGTGTCCGGTTTGGTGGCCTCAGGATTAGGTCTCTGCTTTTTGAAGATGATGTGGTTCTATTTACCTTATCAGACCGTGACCTTCGACTCTCACTGGAGCAGTTTACAGCCCAGTGTAAAGCGGCTGGGATGAAAATCAGCACCTCCAATTCCGAGACCATGGTCCTCAGCCGGAAAAGGGTAGAGTGCTCTCTCCGGGTCGAGGAAGAAGTCCTTGCCCAAGTGGAGGAATATCTTGGGGTCTTGTTCATGAGTGAGGGAAGGATGGAGTGGGAGATCGACAGGTGGATCGGTGCGGCGTCAGCAGTAATGCAGGCGCTGCATCGGCCTGTCATGATGAAGAAGGAGCTGAGCCAAAAGGCAAAGCTCTCAATTTACCAGTCGATCTACGTTCCTACCCTCACCTATGGTCATGAGCTGTGGGTAGTGACCGAAAGAATGAGATCGCGAATACAAGCGGCCAAAATGAGTTTCCTCCGCAGGGTGACTGGACTCTCCCTTATTGATAGGGTGAGGAGCTCGGTCATTCGGGAAAGACTCAGAGTAGAACCACTGCTCCTCCGCATTGAGAGGAGTCAGATGAGGTGGCTCGGGCATCTACTTAGGATGCCTCCTGGACGTCTCCCTGGTGAGGTGTTCCGGCCATGTCCCACAGGGAGGAGGCCCCGGGGAAGACCCAGGACACACTGGAGGGACTATGTCTCTGCTGACCTGGGAACGCCTCGGGTTTCCCCCGGAGGAGCTGGATAAAGTGGCCGGGGAGAGGGAAGTCTGGGTTTCCCTGCTGAGACTGCTGCCCCCGCGACCTGACCTCGGATAAGCGGAAGATGATGGATGGATGGAATATTACGTTCTGTTCCCAGCCGTAAAAAGTGTGACTCATTCCACAGATATCTGTGCTCTGTAGCACACCCATTGGTGCTGAATCGTGTGACGGAGCCCTCTGCTGGCGCAGGCTTGGCCTTGTGGTAACATGTCGTGTGTGACGAGGCTGCACAGCGGATCCCCCGTAAGCAAAGGGCTCCCCGGGAATCCTCAGCCTGTCACCAGCAGTGGTGCTATTGTCTGAGCCCATGCGTGTTGTCATCGAGGGAGAGTGAAGGGACACTAGTGAACAGATGAGGAGAAGGGATCACTGGAGCTGTCATTCCTCACCTCAGCATCCGGGTCTCCGCTCCTGAGTATTTGAAGCTGTGAAGCCAGAGAGTGGGAACAGGAAGTGGGAACAGGAACTGGGAACGGGAAGGAGGAACACAAAGTGTGTCAGCCAGGGGAGGTGGGGGGGTGGTCTCAGGGTTTACTGCCTCCACAAACCAGCTTAACACACAGTTAATAGAGTGACAGCGGTTATTAGCAGTAAAGTCCCCCTGCGTCATGGAAGGCGTACTGTAAGTGGACCCGGCTGGGTGCTGAGTGGGGGGGAGGGGGTGGCGCTGATGCCAGCTGTTGATGTGACATCCCGGACAGTGCCATCTGCATCGCCTGGATCTGCCTTTACAGTCAATTATTTACAATGAATGACTGGCGGAAAGCCACTCCATACGATACCGAAACACTTCAGTGACTAATTTCTTACAGGAAACATAAAAGCATTGCTGTAATATTATCATATCAGAAGTACCATACTGTCCAGCTCTGTGTGTCACCATGGACACCCCCATCCCTATTAAGATGTACTGCGCCCCCCCCCCCCACCGTTTCTCCACCACCCTGCATGGCTGCTCTGTCAGCACGCTCCTGACTGATGGCTCCCTGCTATGGGTGAAAATCCCAGACACTCACCAGCTTTCATAAGATTCTCTCTCTCTCTTTCTCTGTCTGACGGACCTGCAGTCATCACTGCTCTAAGATCATCATTGTCTTAGACTGACTTCAGTCCCCATGTCCCCCTAGTGTAGTGACTGCATATGGCCAGTAACGTCCCCCCATAACCCCTGGGGCCCCATGCAAGTGTGGTTTAGATGGGGGTGGAGACTTCCACTGCACATAGAGATAGTAACAGCAAGACAGACAGGGAGATACTACATCACAGACAGAGAGATATACCATCACAGACAGAGAGTTACTACATGACAGACAGAGAGATATACCATCATAGACAGAGATACACCATCACAGACAGGGAGATACTACATCACAGACAGAGAGATATACCATCACAGACAGAGAGTTACTACATGACAGACAGAGAGATATACCATCATAGACAGAGATACACCATCACAGACAGGGAGATACTACATCACAGACAGAGAGATATACCATCACAGACAGAGAGTTACTACATGACAGACAGAGAGATATACCATCATAGACAGAGATACACCATCACAGACAGAGAGATACTATATCACAGACAGATTTACCATCGCAGACAGAGATACACCATCACAGAGAGATATGTCATCATCAACGGTTACTATATCGCAGACAGAGAGATATACCATCATAGACACTTACTACATCACAGAGAGAGAAATACATCATCACATACAGACAGAGAGCTTTAGAATCGCAGACATAGAGAGAGATCTTCACAATCAAAGACAGAGAATTACTACATTACAGACAAAGTTAAAGCATCACAGATAGAGGTCTTCTTAAAAAGAAAGAGAGAAAGAGACCACATCATAGACTGGGTTACACATTATCCGAATTAGAGGAAATACTTTGTTAATGTTTAATGTTTTGTGTTGCTGACAACATAATCAGGCACTAAGCCTGATTTACGGAAATAACACACCTAATCAGAATCCAGCCAGCTGTGTATGCTCACAGCAAACCACACTTGCTGTTTCTGCAGTAGATGGTCCTGTAATATGTGTGTAAAGTGCACAGAGCTCTGAGTGGCTGGAGTATTTCCATGACTAACAGGACATCCAGCTGTTAGTGTGTGTGTCTCTGTGTGTCTGTCTGTGTCTATGTGTGTGTGTGTTATTCATGTTTTCGCCCTGGTGCTCTCTGCCCCTCCAAATGCACGCTGACATACAGTGTCTGGGTTGTTCTCCCCTTGTAAACAAGCTGTGCTTCAAGCTGCAGTCTCAGGAGAAGTATCCAGTCTGAAAACGCTCCATCACCGAAGCCTAGGCGGAGCCTGGATCCAGGGCTTGGCTCGTGCAGGTGGGGGGGTCCCAGCGGCACCAGCCAGCCGCCCATGATTCCACATTCCTCCTCCGATTGCCCGTCACGCAGCAGCCTGCTGATCCTTCCTGTATTTTGTGCCAAGCGTTCCCTAAATGTTCTCCTTTAGACTGGAGTCTGCTTTTCTCTCATCCCCAGTTGTCATGCATGTCACGATGAGGGCCAAGAGCTGCCTCCCCAGGACAGTGGTGCAGTTAGCATTTACTTAGAATAATGTCACTTTTGTATTATGTATTACATAGTATGATATGAAATTCTACTTGCAGATAAAGGAGATATAAGTGATGCTTCTGTCTGACATCATCATGCCGTCACTCCGCCTGACATCATCATGCCGTCACTCCGCCTGACATCATCATGCCGTCACTCCGTCTGACATCATCATGCCGTCACTCCGTCTGACATCATCATGCCGTCACTCCGTCTGACATCATCATGCCGTCACTCCGTCTGACATCATCATGCCGTCACTCCGTCTGACATCATCATGCCGTCACTCAGGCCACTCGCTACTGCTGACAAGCTCCTTCACACGATCTGCAAAGATTCCACCTTTGGAACATTCCAGCTTCGGCAAACAAATGGGGGGGGGGGGGCATTTAGGCCAGACGCAGAGAAAATGACAAGCAGCATGCGAGAGATGAGAGCCAATTTGGGGGGTGGGGGGGTGTTTACTTTAATTTAAAACCTGGCATCTGGGTTAATACCAAGGTTTTTTAATTTGATAAGAGCAATTAGGATGGAAGACGGGGAGTGTAATTAGCTGGAGCTCCTCCGATGGGGGGGGGGGGGGGAGGCGGGAGCCTCATACACAGAGTTTCACAGTGGTCTCCCAGATCGTCAGTTCATAAATAAGTCATTTGGAGTGTAGGGGGGGCTGCCTGTCCTCCCTCTGCTAGTCTCCAGGTGCATGAAAAGCCCCCCCCCCCATATTGCCTGCAGGCTCCTCTTCTTCACACTTGGCATGCAGCTGGTGACCACTGGGGGAGCTGTTCTCTGAGAGGAGCCATAACACCACCTCACAGAAGTGCGGAGAGAGAGAGGGAAAGATGGACAGACAGACAGACAGATCCAGAGACAGAGAGAGAAACAAAGAGAAAACCAGAGAAACAGAGAGAGAGAGGTCACATTGTAGCCAACATGCATGTAGACACATGTAGCTGAAGGCTCCACCCCGTGCCATCCTGTAGTTTGCTAGGAAATAAAATGTTTATAGTGAGAGCTTGCTGAGAGCTGCTCCTCCGGACCAGGAGGAGTCTTTGGGTGTACACAAAGCCAAGCATAAATCCTGCGGAATTCCAGCTGGAAATGCCACTCTACGTGGGTTGTGCTCCTGATTAAACTGTTCAGTGATAGGGGGCGCCACAGCACAGTGACTGACAGCTCTGTGTAATGTGAGCAGAGCAGTGAGCAAGAATTAAAGACTGAAATCACTTGGGCTCTTTGTAATTAAGCTGAGCTTTATGCACAAAGCCAGGTTGCAGCACTGATTTGCTGGAATGAAGGTAAACTGAGAGTCCTGAACAGCTTCTTCCCTGCCTAGGAAAGGCACTGGGGCGGTGCTCTCTGGACACGGTCCCTGGGGAAGCGGATCCAGCAGACGAATACTCCTGTGCAGTCCAAGAAATAGCAGTGAATCACACTAAGCAGGTAAATGCCACGATAACGATTTCCACTGTAATTTGAATGAAGCTGGGAAACTTGCGGTAATGCAGACATTAAAGTGCACATTATTACGTTTATTAAATAATGTTACTGTGATGACAGCACCCGGGTCCCTGCATGTTATTACACATATCCAGTAATGTTACTGTGATGACAGCACCCGGGTCCCTGCATGTTATTATACATATCCAGTATTGTTACTGTGATGACAGCACCCGGGTCCCTGCATGTTATTGCACATATCCATTAATGTTACTGTGATGACAGCACCCGGGTCCCTGCATGTTATTACACATATCCAGTAATGTTACTGTGATGACAGCACCCGGGTCCCTGCATGTTATTACACATATCCAGTAATGTTACTGTGATGACAGCACCCGGGTCCTTGCATGTTATTATACATATCCAGTAATGTTACTGTGATGACAGCACCCGGGTCCCTGCATGTTATTACACATATCCAGTAATGTTACTGTGATGACAGCACCCGGGTCCCTGCATGTTATTACACATATCCAGTAATGTTACTGTGATGACAGCACCCGGGTCCTTGCATGTTATTACACATATCAAGTAATGTTACTGTGATGACAGTACCCGGTCCCTGCATGTTATTACACATTTCCAATTGTAATGTTACTGTGATGACAGTACCTGCGTCCCTGCATGTTATTACGCATATCCAGTATTGTTACTGTGATGACAGTACCCGCATCCCTGCATGTTATTACGCATATCCGGTAATGTTACTGTGATGACAGTACCTGCGTCCCTGCATGTTATTATGCATATCCAGTATTGTTACTGTGATGACAGTACCCGCATCCCTGCATGTTATTATGCATATCCTGTAATGTTACTGTGATGACAGCACCCGCATCCCTGCATGTTATTACGCATATCCAGTATTGTTACTGTGATGACAGTACCCGCATCCCTGCATGTTATTACGCATATCCGGTAATGTTACTGTGATGACAGTACCTGCGTCCCTGCATGTTATTATGCATATCCTGTAATGTTACTGTGATGACAGCACCCGGGTCCCTGCATGTTATTACACATATTCAGTAAATTCTTCAAGGCAGTGCCACGAGCTGATCGCACCTCTGACTGATGATTAACTCCCTCGGGAGTGTCGGATGCAGCCATGAGGGAGTGCCACGAGCTGATCACACCTCTGACTGATGATTAACTCCCTCGGGAGTGTCAGATGCAGCCATGAGGCAGTGCCACGAGCTGATCGCACCTCTGACTGATGATTACCTCCCTCGGGAGTGTCGGATGCAGCCATGAGGCAGTGCCACGAGCTGATCGCACCTCTGACTGATGATTACCTCTCCCGGGAGTGTCGGATGCAGCCATGAGGCAGTGCCACGAGCTGATCACACCTCTGACTGATGATTAACTCCCTCGGGAGTGTCGGATGCAGCCATAAGGCAGTGCCACGAGCTGATCGCACCTCTGACTGATGATTACCTCCCTCGGGAGTGTCAGATGCAGGCATGAGGCAGTTCCACGAGCTGATCGCACCTCTGACTGATGATTACCTCCCTCGGGAGTGTCGGATGCAGGCATGAGGCAGTGCCACGAGCTGATCGCACCTCTGACTGATGATTAACTCCCTCGGGAGTGTCGGATGCAGCCATGAGGCAGTGCCACGAGCTGATCGCACCTCTGACTGATGATTACCTCCCTCGGGAGTGTCGGATACAGCCATGAGGCAGTGCCACGAGCCGATCGCACCTCTGACTGATGATTACCTCCCTCGGGAGTGTCGGATGCAGCCATGAGGCAGTGCCACGAGCCGATCGCACCTCTGACTGATGATTACCTCCCTCGGGAGTGTCGGATGCAGCCATGAGGCAGTGCCACGAGCCGATCGCATCTCTGACTGATGATTACCTCCCTCGGGAGTGTCGGATGCAGCCATGAGGCAGTGCCACGAGCCGATCGCACCTCTGACTGATGATTAACTCCCTAGGGAGTGTCGGATGCAGCCATGAGGCAGTGCCACGAGCCGATCGCATCTCTGACTGATGATTACCTCCCTCGGGAGTGTCGGATGCAGGCATGAGGCAGTGCCACGAGCTGATCGCACCTCTGACTGATGATTACCTCCCTCGGGAGTGTCGGATGCAGGCATGAGGCAGTGCCACGAGCCGATCGCACCTCTGACTGATGATTACCTCCCTCGGGAGTGTCGGATGCAGCCATGAGGCAGTGCCACGAGCCGATCGCACCTCTGACTGATGATTACCTCCCTCGGGAGTGTCGGATGCAGCCATGAGGCAGTGCCACGAGCCGATCGCACCTCTGACTGATGAATAACTGTCTCAGGAGTGTCGGCTGCAGCCTTGATCACCAGCAAGGAGTGGCAACTCTTTTGGAGAAACGACAGTGACTGCGAACCACCCATCACCCCTCCGGTTACGAAGCGATGCGCTGGTCAGCTAATGAAGTAACCCAGAGAACTCTGCAGTCAGATAAAGCGAAGGCAAACACATCACCCCACATTCAGCTTTTCCTCCTTTTTTAATATGCAAAAAACCAATTAAGGCAGCTCTGGTAATAATATAAAGTGTTCATTAAAGTGGTTCCCAGAAGCAAGGGGGGGGCGCAGCATGCAGATGAGGCCCCCCAACCCAACCCCTCCCGCCCCCCCCCCCCCCGATGTGCATGCGTTTGAGGGGCAGGTCCACGTGTGGGTAGGACTGGTGTGCGGGTGTTTTTTTTGTACGGCCAGACCGCCGGAGCACAGAGGGAGATTATGTGGGGGGGGGGGGTCTAATTGTACAGGAGGGAGCACAGTGCTGGGAACTCAAACGGGCTCCAGTCCAGCCAAAGCTCCCCCAGAGGAACCACATCACCAGGTACCTGCTACACGCCTGTGTTTAAAGTCCTGCTGTCCAAGAGGAGAACTTCCAGCTAAACAGGTAAATCGTGTGATGTGGCGTCCGTCACATCCAGGATCCGCCCTGGGGTCACCATGGCCCTTTACTGGCTGGATGGATGTGACACACTGCTGTACAGATACGCGATGATCCTGACCCGCAGTGATGCACTCCTACCCCTCTCCGCTCTGCCATTCCAGCCTCAGAGTGACGTTCTACCCGGTTGCATCATCTGCCGGCCGGTTTCCCAGAAAGCAATAGGGATCTGGGCTAGAGGTCCTGGGCTGGGGAGATGTGCACTTTCTCCTGGATGTCAGGGGAGATCAGGAAACTGTGAAGTGATATGCATTATCCTCAAGGTGATGGAGATAAGGGCCGATCATTAGGGAGGAGGGTATCCACTGGGGGCCGCCCCATGGGAATCCCCTACGGAACAGCACCTGCGGCAAGGGGGCTGGTACACATTGTGCCAGAGGCGCTGCAGTGCCCCGCGGGCTGTAACAGATGTGCTGTGGAGGATTAAGGTGACCATCTTCACCTTCGGCTATGTGCGCACACATCAAAGGGCTGTCATTGCCATCCAAGTTCCATCAGCCACTCAGCCGCACTCATGAGAGAAGCAAAGAGGCAGGTGACCACCGAGAGGCACGGTGTTGGGGCTCTGTGTGTGCATGTGCCCGAGTGCACTCTGCTCCTCTGCACGGAGGGCATGGCCAGCGTGCCCGTTGGCCGCGTCTGCATAGCAGCAGTCCACTGCGTACAACATCATGGGGCCAGATATTCAGGAACTTCAAAAAATGTTCCAGAATGTTCCAAAAATGTTCCAGAATGTACCCAAATCCCAGAGAAAACAGATGGGATGGGATCATGTATCAACCTACAACCTTTATTCGCAGTGCATGGCGCGGGATGTGGGCACGCAGGAGTGTGATCATTTGCAATGCAAACTGGGAAGCCTACGAGCTTCCTCCAGCAATGATCTCACACACAGGCCTTATAAAACTCCTGTAGTGTGAGTAAAAAAGAAAAAAACATTCTGGCTATCCTTTTGGGGCCTGTGGGTGAAAATAAGGGCGTTCATCAAGTTTGAGTAGATGATGCACATCTGTCTTCATAAACAAGTGCCCCATCACTCATCCTCATGGTGACAGTGTTACCATGACACCATCTTCCCTGTTTGCTACAATCACTGTGGAGGATTACGCGACTCCGTCTGTGCCAGCCAATCATAGTCCTCCTCTCTTATGACTTCACGATTGAATCCGCCTCCAATTAAGGCCTGAAAGGCACTTTGTGCGCCCTGTTTGTTTTGAAACGCGTAAAACACGCGAAATGATTTAGCATATTATTATGCCCATGAAATGTTAACAAACCCCAGGAGGAGAGACTTTCTCCTTTAAATATGTGCTAATTGTTTCATTTCGGCCTGGTTTGTTTCCAGTGACTTTTAGAATGGTGCTCGCGTAATGGGACGACGTCGCTCAGACGTGACCATGGCGGCCTGTCATGCATAGCGGAGCAGGGCTGGAACTTCCAGAAGGCCGGGGGGGTTGGGGGTGACTCAGGGAGACGCAGGATTGGTGACGACGCCTCGAAAATGCGGTGAAAATGAGACAACACCCTCCCCTTAGATTAAGCTTATGTTGCCTCGTCTGCATTCTGATTACTTACAATCTGTATTTAATAAAATCTAGCTCAGGTTTTACCTCACCTCGACCTAAAGGGAGGTATTTATGAACAGAATAAGTCTGAGACCGTCCAGGCCACCAAGTCATTACTGTCAATATGAAAGTACTGCCCCTGATTTGTGTACGCCATCGCATTATGATGTATGACACTCATCCTCCTTGGAACATGTGACTTTCATTATGCGACTAAGCGCTGGCAGTGCGGTATGAAACTTCTAACCGCTTTAATATAATCTATGGATGATTCTGAGCTGAGTGATTTACAGCATGTCATTGTGTTTTGTATTTAGCAAACCAAGAGGACAATATCCATTTCTGTTGGAGATAATCAGGGAAATTAATTGCTTTTGGATGTTTTGGCCCCAGCTGGCTAGTTCGAGGGAGGTGATGAGCGGTCACATTCCTCAGTGAGACTGGGAGTCGCAGGGACATGGGCACGGAACAGCTCACAGGACAGCTCAGCACAGGGGACAGCTCAGCACACGGAACAGCTCAGAGGACAGCTCAGCACAGGGGACAGCTCACAGGACAGCTCAGGGCACATTTCACAGGACAGCTCAGGGGACATTTCACAGGACAGCTCACCCGGACTGGTCACAGGATTGGTCACAGGACAGGTCACATGAAAGCTCACAGGACAGCTCACAGGAAAGCTCACGGGACAGCTCACGGGAAAGCTCATGGGATATTTCACAGGACAGCTCACGGGAAAGCTCAGGGGACAGCTCACAGGACAGCTCACAGGAAGCTCACGGGACAGCTCACAGGAAAGCTCACGGGACAGCTCACAGGAAAGCTCATGGGATATTTCACAGGACAGCTCACGGGGCAGCTCAGGGGACAGCTCACAGGACAGCTCACAGGAAGCTCACGGGACAGCTCACGGGAAAGCTCATGGGACATTTCACAGGACAGCTCAAGGGACAGCTGGCTGTGAACATTTAAACCCCCCTCTCCCCATTAAGAGTGAGACCTCATGGGGACTAACAGCTGATTCGAATAGACGGGGCTGTGCAGGTGTAAATGGAGGCACTAATGTCACAAAATGATGAAGGAAGTTGGATGGGGCATGTGGGAGGGGCCGCTTGATTGCAGGAGGTTAAAGGAGGTAACATGAGGTTACAGGAGGTTACAGGAGGTAACATGAGGTAACATGAGGTTACAGGAGGTTACAGGCCCCAGCAGAGCACGAGCGGATGACTGCCGCCTAACCCATCTGCCATAAGAGATAATCGAAGGCAAGAACGAGAAAAAGGAGAGAGTGAAGAGAGATAAAATGAAAAGGCAGAAGAGGAGGGCAGGCAGAGACCATGTGACTGGGGAGGCACGCTGTGGAGGTTGCTTTCTACCCAGAAGGCCCCCTGACAGCGGTCCCTGTGGACGGGCCGCTTTGATCCGGCCGAGCCAAACCGCGGTCACCATGTCCCTGTGTCCCCGAGTCGCCTTGTCACCTAGCGCCTCGCTTTCATTTCCAATATTTCCATCTGTGCCTGTGACAGCGGCCCCCCAACTGGAGACATCACCCCCCCTCCCCCCCCCCCGCCCCCGGCCCGTCCGTCACCGTCTCGGCAGGCTGGGAAATTTGGAGGCGATCCGTCCCTCTGTCCGCCGGCCATCTGTGTGCCCCTGTTCGACAGCAGACAGGTATAGATGCAGAAAACAGGCAGGGTGGGGGTCGGGAGGGGGGTGGATGGGCTTCAGCTCCATGCATCACACTGCCCCCTACCTGGCCCTGCAACTCCTGCGGCCACCAGTAACAGGTGCCGGGGCGTTTAAGACGTTGCCCTGGCGACTTCCCAGTTCACCACTTTCCTTGCCGCATGTGGCCTATTTGAATTACACGTCACCTCCCCATCCTACTCTCTGAAGCCATCAAACGAGCAGCCACCCACGTCCGGATCCGGCTCCCGGCCGGACTGCTAACCGCACAGCAGCCTTGGGAAGGTGAGTGGCTGGAGGGCTGCTCTGCGCCAGGCCATTACTCTCACACTGTCTGTTCCCGGGAACAGGAGAGGGAGCCATGTGTGCTGGGGCCACTCCAGCTGGCTCTTTTCCAAGATCACTCTTCCCTCTCTCTCTTCTCCCCGATACCCAACTAATGCGGAGAAGCTGACAGGAATGGCTCCAGCACTAATAAATTCACACACCTCTCAGGCACGCCGGCCTGTCATCTCGCTGCTCCAGGCGCGGGGGGCACTAGCGGCGGGCAATCACTCGGGCGGTGCCGCCGATTGCTGGCTCTGCACGCGGTTCCCCGTTCTGCTGGTTCACAGCTCAGCCTCCAGCTTCGGGTCTTTCTCCTCCATTCGAACCCATTTCCTCCCTCACCCCAGCACACCAGCCTCCATCCTGGGCTTCTGCCAAGTGAGAACCCTCCCCCACCCCCGTATTCTGATTACTCCCTCAACCCCCTTTTCCAGTCACGCCCTCTGATGTTGGCCTCATAGCCCCTCTCACTGGTTCCCCTTCCCTGCCCCTGCCTGCAGACCCAAAATCCCTCAGAACCCCAGACACAGATGAATCCCCCCCCCCCCCCCATGCCCGCAGGACGCACTTGCTTTCTGGATCCTCTTCCATGTCTCGTCTCAAAATTTGAGTTTAATTGCCCCAGTAATTAGACCGTCCCCAGGCGGCGTCCCATCTGGGAGTCTGGCAGGCTCCCCCGGTGCTGTGGACCAGCTCCATGCGTTCCCATTGGCTCGGGGTGCAGGGGGCAGGGCTGTAGAAGTTGCCGGATGCGCGTGTGACATCACACACTCGCACCTCCACTGTCACTGTTAAATTGCTGGGAAGACGTATGCCTGAGTAAGCTGTTAGAAAGGACAGAACCCGAAAATGACAAGATTTCAGCACAACTTAACTGAAAATGTAATTAAGTAACAGCATCCCTAATATCTACAGTTGGTGTCACTTAAACTGCTAAAGATAAACACAGCAAACATCTACATGCATCCACACACACACTTCCATTTGCAAAGGGTTTCTGTTTTTAGGCATCAATAAAAGAATCAAGCCCCGTTACAAGTTGCCCTGTGTGACTGTGTGGTTAAAGGTGTTTTTGTTTTACCCGCTGCCATGGAAACCCACCTTGGATGATGGGTAAAAAAATACAGTGAGTCCAAAATGCAGGAAGCCAGTGGGTGGAGCGCAGCAAGTGGACCCTGGCAGCATCCATTTGTGGTCGCCAGCTCCTTCAGGGAAAGTGCTCCGTGAGAAAGTCCTGCTCTGAGTGCCCCCCCCCCCCCCCCCCCCACCGACGAGGCCGTCTGAGATGGACCAGATGTCCGGATGTTGGCCAGGGAGGGGGCGAGGACGCCCCAGCGCACGTGACAGCACCGCTTGATTGGTTTTTAGCCCATGACCTTGCCTCGTTTCATGTCTGCCACCAGGCTGTCAGCTGGACATGGGGACCGTCACTGTGTCACCTCTAAAGGGTCCGTCGCCACAGGGGGGCGATGCAGAGTGCTGAGACATGCGGTGGCCTGCAGCGTGATGTAACTTTAAAGGTTTCAAGATGTGTGCAAAGAATTTGTGGTAAGGCATGACCCCGGAGAGCAGTGATGAGTGTGGGGACCCATTAGTATGTCATTAAGTGGTGGGAAATGAAAGCTGCCCCCCCCCACCTTACTCTCATCCTTATTACTTGTGGGACAAGCTGCCTGAGCTTGTCAGGGGGAGTTTAAATTACATCATTATTCAAACGAGCCCCCGTTCCCGCGCGTTGTATTAAGAGAGTCTGCGGATTGTGGCGTGCCGTCCTGGGGGGGGCGCTGCTGGAGATGTCAGCAAGGTGGAGAGACACGGCGTCAGCACCCATGTTTCACGCCTCTGTGACCCTGGCGCCCCCTCCAGGCCCGGCAACAGCATCACAGGTTTCCCCCATATTCATATACAAATTACGGAGGGACCCCAGTGGAGGGAGGGGCACACCTCTGGCTCATCTCACACTCTGTTCCAGCCCCTGAAGCTCTGGGGGGGAGGGTGGCCCAAGCCCAGCACCCCCATGTGAGGTTGGGACCTCAGAAGGCGACACTTGGGTGGCTGTACCTCCACGTCCACCAGCCCCCACTCCGCCGGGCCTCCTGCTTGTCTGCATCTCCCTGCAAGGAGAGACACTCCATTACCCCCCCTGGGGGGAGCGCTACAAGAAATGGCCTCCCCCAGACCAACCTGCGGATCACGTTTCTTCTCTGTTTGGAGTGGGAGGTGGAGGAGGTCAGCGGTGAAGGGGTGTGTGTGCGGGTGGGGCCGTCAGTAAGGGTCCTGATAACCAGCTTGGGGAGTCGAGTCTGTAGCGAGCCTGGGGGTGTAGGGGGGGGGGATACAGCAGCCCCATCTGTGCTGTCGTGGGAGCCAGTGGGTTTTCTCAACACACTCACTCTAATTGTTTTCTTCTGATAATTAGCTGTAATTACCGTTGATGGTGTTCCGGGTACCCTCCCTCCATCATGGGGGGTGTCGGCACACCGTGGACGACTCGTGCCCATCCCAAACGCGGCAGGCGAACTCCTCAGCACCCGTTTCACCTGTGTGCGGTGGAGACGTACCCTGCCTGAGGTGGGTCGTGCGCGGCACCCTGTACCAGCATCCCAGCGGCAGCGCTGAGATGGTTCAGTGAGGAACAGGAGCTTCTGACAGCTGCTCCGCAAAAAGCCACGTGTGACAGTCACACGTCAGCAGGCAACCGGAGCCGGTGGGGTCTGACGCGGCCATTTCAGTGCCCACATCCCCTCTGGGTAGTGTGAGTATCCTGCGAGTATGGAGCCCATTCTCGGAGCCACGCGTCCCCACAATCACGCTGCTTCTCCAGCCTTTCACACAACACCCTTTATAAAACCTCCTCCACCTTCAATTTGCAAAAAGCTGAGCTTATTCATGTCCAAGGACCAAAGCATCTTCTCTGTTGTAAAAACAGTGATACCAAAACAGCACGTGGAACGTTCCAGCAACTCAACATCCTCCATGCGATCCAGGGCCCCCTACTGACCATCCGCACTCCCTACTGCTCTTTTTTCCCGGCTTTCTGTTTAACATTAACGTGTCGCACTCTGAGTTTTGGGAATTGAGAGCATATCCGGAAATGTCTGCACATGTGCTATTTTATATACAGAAAGAAACTTAGACATGAATATATTTCAGGGGTGCGTCACAGTGGGGGACAGATCTGCCATTTTGTCGTGGGGTAGAGAAATATCAAACAGGCTCTTTCCAACTTGACATTGAGTGTTGCCCTCAAATACATCGTGTCCTTGTTCTGCTGCAGATTTATAATGATGTGTTCCTTCTTAATATCTGTTAGGGTGGGATTCTGCGTAGTTAATATTAATCTGAACCGGGTGGCACACTTGTGATCTAATCGTTTTTGTGTGTAATGTGCCAGATTCACAAGGGAAAACTGTTTTCCACCCAGTGAGCCCAAAGGAAAGAGGGCAGTGTTCTGCTCCGGACCCACTCACATGCTGCGAAGCGGAGCGCGGTCTTTCCAGCGGCGTGGAACGGGCACCAGAGGGCTGCCCTCAGTGAGAACCGGCACGGCACTGGAGCAGAACGAAGCCAATAGTAACTCGAATGCGGCACTTCCTGTTTGAGGTGAGGAGAGCGAGTGAAAGCGGAGGGAGGCCGGGCCCTGCTGTCATATAGCCAATCGGGGGCTCCTAATGACTCTCAGATGCCCAAAGAACTTCTCAAGACAGAATTTTGGCCAATTCTCAAATAGGTTTGACTCAAAAAAGGCCACCATTTTGTGAAGATGACTTCAACATGATTGTTTTCAAATTTCATTTTCTAAACCACACACACATACAGCATGCATACCTCTCATTCACATAAATGCCGCTGAACACAAACAGAACACGCACTTTTGGGTCCCACGTCACACAGAACACGCACTTTTGGGGTCCCACATCACACACAGAACACGCACTTTTGGGGTCCCACGTCAGACAAAGAACATGCACTTTTGGGGTCCCACGTCAGACAAAGAACACGCACTTTTGGGTCCCACATCACACACAGAACACGCACTTTTGGGGACCCACGTCAGACAAAGAACACGCACTTTTGGGTCCCACATCACACACAGAACACGGACTTTTGGGGTCCCACGTCACACACAGAACAAGCACTTTTGGGTCCCACATCACACACAGAACACGCACTTTTGGGGTCCCACGTCAGACAAAGAACACGCACTTTGGGGTCCCACATCACACACAGAATACGCACTTTTGGGGTCCCACGTCAGACAAAGAACACGGACTTTTGGGTCCCACATCACACACAGAACACGGACTTTTGGGGTCCCACGTCACACACAGAACACGCACTTTTGGGTCCCACATCACACACAGAACACGCACTTTTGGGGTCCCACGTCAGACAAAGAACACGCACTTTTGGGTCCCACGTCACACACAGAACACGCACTTTTGGGGTCCCATGTCTCCCCAGACTCACACAAACCCTGGAAAGCCGATTTACTGCAGCCATTTGAAGTGTCATCCAGCACAGTGGGCCTGTTTTCTGGAACGGGACAGAGGTGACGCCCCCTGGTTCACCACTCATCAGAGCTGGCCCATTCCGCGGATAGTATGGGGTGTTAAAAAGGCACAACCAGATCCATGCTAAGCACCCTCACCCTCCCCACTCTCGCCACGTCGCCATGTAAATGCAGGGATGTTTTCGGTCATGTTCCCATGGATTAGCATCGCTGATATAGCCCTGTTCACTGTACTTGGAAAGGACAGAGTGCCATCTGGTGGCATAAATTCACCACTGCATGCCCAGGCCAAACTGTGAGTCACTGCCCATTTCAAACTGGCATCTTGCACAACCACCTTGGCGTGCTATGCTCCAGTCAGCCCCACTGGCCCAGTCAGCCCCACCGGCCTAGTCAGCCCCTCCGGACCAGTCAGCCCCACCGGACCAGCACGACTCCCAAGTGCCCGACAGTGTAGCAAGATTAGCAAGATTTGCTAGGGTATAAACAACACCTCCAATCATGCTGCGACCAGAGAGCCCCCAACCCTCCCATGTAGGGGCCCCTGACAGGGACCCAACTGTATGCTTCCCCTTCGCGGATCTTTCCGGAAGCTGGGATGTACAGTATATCCATCTCCCTTCAGTCGCTGCGGTCACCGCTTCACCGGGAGCCCTGCCTGCTGGGGTCCTTACATCCTGCCCCCCCCCCCCCAGACTGCCCCTAGGCTTATCTGCCCAGGACGGCTCGAGAGCGCCCCCCTCCCCCTCAGCTGCGGCTCGCCGGCTTCCTCTCCCCATCTCACTGTCATGTTTTTCTTCCTTTCCACAGTCTGACTATCGACTGCCTGTTTTCTTTCACCTTGTGTTTCTCTGACAGGGGGTGTGGGGCGAACATTTCAGCCACTGGGGGGGTCTGAGTGATGACAGAGCAGAGCTCTAGCCCTTCACGCCCCGCGTTTCCCACCCTGCGTCGCCTCTGATCGCCGTCTTATGGCCCCAAACTGTCGATGCCCCTTCTTAGTCCTCCCACACTTCCTGCCGTGTGAATGTTGCTGTTCCGGATGCTCAGGAGCAGGATGCCGCCTCACACCCAGGTGCCCTGCTGCCTTGCTGTCAGACAAAATGTCACCATGGGCCACCCTGCCCAATTTTACGTACAATTTTACACATTTAAGGGCCCCCAGAATCTGCCGGGTATCCATACCCCTACCGCTCCCCTGACTGTGGCCCCCTCACACTAGAAAAAAACCCACAGCTGGGGGGGGGGGGACGTCATAAACGCCTGGAGCCTGTCTGAAGCCCCCAAGTCACCTCCTCTGATTCTCTCTGGGGTTCTTTCAGAGACCCGATACCAAATACCCCCTAAATCTGTCAGCGGGACATATCTGTTCCCGCCACACTCGAGGGCTTCATACAGACACGCAGAGCGAAAAGAACCTTCTCAGCCCAGATATCTACCCCAGCCCCTGCCGGAATGACAGGAAAGAGACCAGCCAGATCGCTGCCTTCCGGTCAGTCATTTGACTTTTGACCCTGCATCTCCACATTCTCTTTGTCAAAACATCTGATCATCAGCGCTGTAGACTTGCGGAGTTTTGAGTGAAAGTGGCCCTTGGGCTCCGCATCTTACTACCCCACCTCGGAAAGGGGGGGGTGGGGGCCATGTGAGGGGCTCATACCCGGACCTGCATATATTTCCCCCAGATGTCCTCTGACAGCACGTTTCATCACCCATTTAGAGCACTACCACAGGCTCTGGCTCATGGTGAGGTGCATGTAGCAGCGTGGGAAATGGAGACGGGGAGGGAGGAGGGGGGGGGGGGTTCGGAGCGGAATCCGCACAGGAAACTGGAGATTCTACACATCTGGGCCAGAAGTGAGGGAGCTGTCTCTTTCTCCTTTTCTTTTATTTGGATTTTAGAAAGTGTTGCTCAACATCTCGGCATCAGCAAAGCATCTCCGAGCAACAGATCCCTCTTTTGTGAGGATTATTGAAAAACCATTTCCAGATTTAGCTCTTGGCACTGCCCGCTGCCTCCCTGTTGGCAGACGGGTGTCTTGCTTGGCTCTGCCCGGGCAATTAGAACATTCCTTTATTTTTCACATGAAACGTTACACGATGTTGCGTCCGTCGTTATCCACAAATTAATTTTTGGCAACCGACGGGAATTCTCAGGACTGTCGACAGGGACCGACCGGGCCGTCTCGCCATTCCAGTTTTGGGGCTCCATCCGCCCCCCTCCCTCGCCGCAGCCTGGAGAGGTGAGGAGGGGCACGTCTGTCACGCTGTCCCAGCCGCCTGTTCCCCTTCATTCAGCCGCTAGCGCCGGCGTCTTCATCGTCTCGGACTGACCTGCGGGACGCTGCACACGTGTCGTCTCAGTGCGGAGCGGCTTCCCAATCGACACCCCCCATCTTCGGCAGCCTGGCCGCAGTTACCACGCCTTCGTCCTTGGAAGTCCCCCACGGCCCTGTTTCCCTACATCTCCATCTCTTCATTTATCGCATTAACTGTTAACGACTCCAGATGTGTTTTCCTGCTTCTCCCTTTTTTTTATTCAGCTAAATTGTTAATTGAATCGGGCCATAAAACAGCAGATGTCTTCCCATCCCGAATGCCGCATCTTGGGGAGGGCAGGTGAGAGACTCCACTGTCTCTGCTTTTGGAGGGGGGGGGGGTGGACGTGTCCATTTAATCCCTGCTTTCCTGGGCGTCAGTCCAGTAAGGCCTGCTTTTACCGAATGCATACCCAAAGCTTCCTGGGAAGAGTCCAGCAGGCACTGTCTCCTACCTTTGGTAACCATCTCCTGGGCATCTCTCATGGAAGCTGGGAGCCCTGGTCCACCTGGACAGGGGGAGATGAAGCTGTCCCACCCTAAATGAGAAGTGTTTCCTGTAAACCCCACAAGCTGCTTTCTGACATTGACCATGTGAGACTGGCTGTGTCCCCCGACCCCCCACTAACCCAGTGACTGTTGGGTTTAACGCCATGGCGACACGCCCTGCCACTCCTTTTCCTAAAGTGCTGTTTATAAAAACTCTCTCCAAACAAAGGAACGACAATAACAGAGCGAATGGGATTTGCTTTATGACGTCATGACGTCTGCGGGAGATGCTGAGCCGGGTCACGGGACTCAAGCGGAGACATTTCTAACCTACTGTAGCCCGAATGCTGTTGTATCCGTTAGGCGGGGGGTAGGGATGAGTAGATACCCCCCACCCCACCCGCCGCCAGCTCAGGTGCCCCCCGGAAACCCCCAGCGACCCCGCGAGTGCCCGTCAGTCCCCATGACCGCGCTGTTTGTGCAGCTGAATTTCCCATGACAAATGCTGTCGGATCAGCGCTTGCGGTGTAGAACGCGGCGCGGAGATTAAAAAAAGGGAAAGAACGCAACAATCCAAATGTGGCGCTATTCTTCCCTGCACATATGTTTCCAATTGCTAAAAACACTGTGAGGTTCCCCCCACACAATGCCATTAGGAAACAATGTTCTTTGTTCATAGCCTTGGTTCTAATTTTATAGCGTTAAAGATATGTGCCCACGACTTAGTTCTCAGGTTTGTAATCATAGGGTCTCTGACTGAGGGTATCTCTCTCTCGCTCTCTCTCTTTGCTGTTTTATTTAAGGATGTTTTTGTTGGCTGGAGCGCAGACCACAGTCAGACCTCGGGTCTCTTTCCCAAGCCAGATAACCACCCACACGTCACACATCACTCCAGCCGTGTCTGTGTCCGCTCTCTTGCTCATTCTCCCCAGTTTCCCCGCAGATACCCCCGTTTCCCCGAGTTATCCCCAGGCTGTGCAGTAACTCTATCAGTAACTGTGTTTTCTTTTAGAATACTGGACTCTGACAGCCGAGCTAATTAATAACAACAATAAGAATACTGTCACGTCTACTCAGCATTACTGTTTACTGCTGTTAATGTCGATTTCTCCACTACTACTACTAACACAATTACTACTACTACTACTACTACTACTACTATTAATAATAATCATAATCATAATAATGGAGAACGATACCAGTACCAACAATTCCTTATTCACCGTTTGCATAGATTTCTGACAGACCCGTTCCTCCTGTTTCGCAGGGCTAGAACGCCCCCTACTGGGATGATTTTTTTCAAATAGAATGAATGTTAATTTCGTGCTGTTGTAATGGGTTGTAAAACGATACGCAATTAGCATTGATTCTTTAAAAATGTAATTTGTTGTAAGGTCTTTAAAATATTCCGATGGATTAACACACAGCGTTGGCCAGAAACACTGTGTATTTAAGTGTATCACATATTCATTTTAAAAGTGTCTATTTTGTGTCTATTTGTGTTGATGTCAGTATATTCTTCTGTTGTATTTTTTTCTTCTTCTTAGTACAACTAGATTTTATTTAAGCTATGGTTACACTCAGAGACGTCATGTTAATATCATTTGTTCATCTGGAATGCTATGCTTCATTGTACAGAGTAGGCTATGGCACCTAGTGTTTTGTACTTTGCTCTTAGCATCTCATGTGAGTTAGCTCTGCTCAAAATTTACGGCACTTGCTGATTACATACTCAAGCTGATGAACTTTTTGTTTAATGCGCTTAGTTATAAATCTCAAGTTGAAAGTATCTGCCAAATGAATAACAGCTAACGTGTCGGTGCTGACTGAACCGCTTCGGACCTATAGAGGGCGCAAACTACGTTACATAAAAATCATTGAATAAGGCGAGTAATCGTAACCCTCAGTGTTAAAGTTAGGCTTCTCCATTGGAACATGCAGTTAAAGCAAAATGCTTGCATTTAATAAGTTTTTAAATGTATTAGTTTTAATAAAGACTAATTTCTAATTTTGGAAATTTGGGGAAATTCCAAGGGAAGCAAATAGTCCCGATCACGCCTATGAAGGTGAGCAGATTGTTGTTGTCATTTTATTGTCATGCAGCGCTCTCGGTTTCTGAGCGCTTCCTGACTGTCCTGGGCCCATATTCACAAAGCATCTTAAGGCTAAAACTTACCGATTTATTAGAAACTCCTAAAAATTATGGGCTGTGTCTGTCTAAATGTAGGAGTCCTCCGAGCAATTTATAAAGCCCCTTAGCGCTAAAAGTAGCACCTAAGTCTGGGAGAACTAAAAAGTAGTCGAGAGGTCTCCTAAATCACTAAGAATATCTCACAAATAGTCGCAGAACAGCTGCTCTCAATCCACGTGTCGATGTCTTGGACACATCAAACGAACGCTGAATTATCTAAAGGACACCGCCTCAGTCGGGAGGGAATAAGGATTACTGTGAAACTCTCCAACAAACCGAAACAACCCACTTATAAACAGTGAAAACCGCATTTAGTGATCATTACAACCGATTTTTTTTCTCAGGTAGTCTAATTGACATTTGTATATTCATTTCATGAATATAAGGTAATAAAACGGGCAGTGACTTTTACTGACTGTTTCAAAATATGTTTTTCAAATGACTGAACTGTGCATAATTCAAATACACTATAATACAGTATTATACATAAAACTTACCTTAATGTAGTTTGGCTGCTGTGTCTCGTTGGCTCGGTTTTGGCAGTTTATTATAAGCTTTGATGGTCTATATTTGTCATTGAGAGAAAACGACTTTCTTTTTCCCGTCATGTTTTCTATGCACACAGCATTAGCCTCAGGTAGCTAGACTTAAACAGACGGGTTACCGCAAGGCGAATTAGGGTGATCAAATTAAAGTTAAGTAAAAAAATGTGGTTTTATTTTTTATATTTATGTTGTCTTATAATAAGACTATTATAAGCGAATTATCTAAACCGTATTTGTACAGGAATGATTCTGTCCCAACAATTTTGATCCATAAATGCGGTTTCAATATCAATTTATTCCACTTAATCAATTTTTCCAATATCATCATTAAGCCACAAACACATACTGTTCATTACATACAATCCAAAAGTGAAAAGGGGAGCAGAATGAAGAAAATTCTTGTATGTCCTGCCCCTTTCTCAATTATTATAATGTAAATTACATATGGCCATATACATAAACTAACATACAAAATAAATTGCAAGCAATATCACTCCATCTCCATTATTCACTCATAAGTTCATAAGATCTTGTAATTTTTTTCTTTGTAAAGTTTCTTAAATTGATTAATAGTCGATCACTATAACCAGGATCACTGTGAACGATTTACACTGTCTTTGTGTTTATGGGATGTTGCGCATACATTTTTACTAGCACATACTGGCCTCTCATCCTCCAATCCCCGTGGTTACTGCAGACAAGCTCGTGCATGAGATCTGCCGTCAGCCTTAGCAACGGAGTCTTAGTCTTAGCAACGGAGTCGGCTTTTTTCATAACTAAAAGTTGTTCTCATCCACTTTGTGAATAGGTCTTAGGGAAAAAAATTAGTTAAAAACTTTTAGTGTAATTTAGTGGTAAGATAAAATGCTTTGTCAATACGGGCCCTGATCTCCAGCCAGTAACGAAATGGAAATAGAATACGGTGCTTGTCATATTTACCACATTTCAAAATATGGGCTTCCTTTAAATATTTTTTGAACAGGTATCATCCATCCATCCATCCATCTATCTATCTATCTGTCTATGTATCTGTCTGTCCGTCCGTTCGTCGTCCGTCTGTCAGTCTGTCCGTCTGTCTGTCAGTCTGTCAGTCTGTCTACCTTCTAAACACATCCCGAGAGTCTTGCTCAGGGTCACCAGGAACCAAAGCTCTGGATGAGGTGCTGGATTTAAGGTTCATTTTGCGTTTCATCCTGTTTCTGTTTCTCATTTTCTCATTATTATAACAGAGGGAATCATGACAACATTGGAGGGTCCATCAAAATATGTAGAGCACTGTGTGGTTCGACCAGTTCTCCCTCTGTGCCTTTGGAAGCTCCCTGGTTGGTGGGGTAGCCACATCACCACTGGCTCCTGATAAATGGCTGACCCTCAGCTTTGGGCTCACCTGCCTGAGTGTCAGATAGGTAAGCAAGATGGGAATGTATAAACAAAAAAAATCCTGGGACAGGATCAGACTCATCACCAAGCCTACTCAGAAGATGACTGGCTGTCGCCTGCCCTCCTTCCACAAACTTCCGGGCCAGGAAATGTCTACACTTCTGCTATTACCAAAGTACATAATTACTACAGCTTGTATCCAGCCCTGCACATTCATTTGTTTTAATGTTTTAATCTTGGTTGCAAGGTGGCTGTTGGCTATGAGATGTTTTGTAAGCATGATTGGCCTTAGCTGTGGCCTTCTGTGAGAGCAGCCCCGACCTGCCCATGCCGACAGAGGTCATCACACACCTCAGTGCCCTGGGGACCAAAGTGATTCTCAGAGACATTGTTTAGCACTTAACCTCCTCCCCGTGGCCTCAGAACCTCCAAATCCGTTCACAGGAAAACCTAGAAAACTTTTATAGAGCAGCGTGCATCAATCACTGCCATTACTCAACGTCAGGAAGCCAAATTGTCTCCGATGGAGCTCATTATCAAGCGCCAGCCCAGCATGGGGGACATCTGGGGACACTAAGTGCCATCTCATGTCACCACAGCTTCACGCAAACGGCCCTTTTTTCCTGGGTTTGTCCATTTTTT
Source organism: Brienomyrus brachyistius (assembly GCF_023856365.1). Taxonomy (NCBI): domain Eukaryota; kingdom Metazoa; phylum Chordata; class Actinopteri; order Osteoglossiformes; family Mormyridae; genus Brienomyrus; species Brienomyrus brachyistius. Next base: position 6,101,133 of record NC_064542.1, read on the forward strand.
CCACTGTGTTGTTTTTTTCTGCTTACTTATTTATTTTATGGGCGCGTGGGTGAAGAGACCGGCTTGTTCTCAAACTGATTAAATTCATTCCCTGGGGAAAATCAAATAGAGAGAGCCCCCCCCCCACCCAGTCACTCCCCACCCCTGTGGCACTCCTGAGAAATGGACTGGGAATGAGTTCCGACACCCAGCAATCCTTTGCCGATATCTTGTACTGATGTCTGCTGCCTATCCAGGCCAAAGTGTGACTGATTCAGTGTGACAAAGGGGTAACCACAGTCCTGAACTGGATGGAAGCGGCTTGGTGTTGCTGCTACGTTGCATTTATGGAAGAAGGACAAAGTTGCTGTTTTCTGCTCTGTTACATTTGTGTGTGTCAGGGCAAGATGGCTCCTTAAGGCCTCACTACAGGGCTACAGTCCCTATATGACAGCCAGGCCACACCTCCATTAAATTAGACAATAAGCCATATCCTGCTGGTCAGGGACTCAGCTTTGATATGCTAGCAGAACTTGTCAGGTGGCAGCAAATTACACTTTATATCCGTTTATTTCAACACAAGACCCTCCACAGGTGATGATTTCCAGTCACGCTAAGAGTCAGTATGGGGATAAGGGTCACCAATGGCTGGCCAAAAGTCAGGATCTCCCTTACAGCGTTGGTGTTCCAGGGGCACTGAGCTCTAATCACCAATACTGAAGCTGTTTAACATTTACTTAAGAAGTGTGTGAAAACACTTGACATAATGTGAAACTGGGAGAACAGTGGTAAACCATGCAGACCTGATGGTTTCCAGTCTAAGGCCAAGGAGAGTGATCCTTCATTCTGCTGGTACAATATCAGGCTTTTAAAATGGGTTCAGATAAAGCTTCAGATAAAAGCATTTAAAACAATAAGAACCCAGAAGTATGTTGGAGGACACATCCATTCATTTTTCAAGTTAACACCAAGGAGCTATGAGCAGAGGGGTGGTGCTGTGGTTAGCAGGGTTACAGCTTGGGAGAGTCTCTACCCCAGCAGTGTGACTGGGGTTTGTGTGTTTGCCCCATGTCACCAGAGAGTTTTCCTTAGGTTCCTCCCCAGGCTCAACTGAACTTGAGTTGCCAAATTTTCCAGAAGTGAGAATGGTGCTGACACCCCCTCCTGCATTATTCCCTGCCTTGTACCCAGACCACGGCAACCATGCATAGGACACGTAGGAATAGGAGATGCAAAGCGGCCATGGATGTTGGGGGGAGGAGGGGTAAGATTACTAACCTGTAACCATCCACCTTACTTTGAAAGGGAACTGGGAGCAGTGGTCCAGCTCTTAGAGAATACCCGTTTGATTGTTTTGGGTTGAAGAGTGAAAAGGCTATTTGCCTGTTTACTCAGCTCACCAATAAAGTAGAAGTTTTAAAGGGGTTTTCAATGATTAAATAAACACAATTTGACAGGCATAAAATCGTAGTTTTACCCAAACATAAACATAGTCTAAACATAATATTATGTAGCGATCAATGTAGAAACAATTCCCATTCTTCATACACGCAGCAAACGAAGCCGAGCTGAAATATCTGAAATCTACATAAATCAAAAAGAAAAGTAAGAAAGCCAGTAGCACCACATGTCCCATGATTCCACAAACCTGACACGTATTATGCGCATTACGTCAGAAGCACGTCGTCTCTGTAGTAACTCTGCCGGCCCTCGGCAGTAGGCGCCGTGAGAGCCGGGAGTTCTCTCTGAGTTGGTGACACTGTCTGTCGGGTGTCAGAAATCGCGGTCAATCGGTGGTTTTTAGCGGACTGGACGGCGGGTTGCTGAGGCGGAGAGGCCCTCTAAACGAGCCAAGATGCTGAATATGTGGAAAGTGAGGGAGCTGGTGGATAAAGCGTAAGTATCGCCGTCGTTTCCGAGGTAGTTTGTGCTCTCGGCTCGGAGGCCCGAGTCCTCCCGGGTGCTGACGTCACGCCGGCGGCCCAGCACGGCTTCCCTGACAGCCCTCAGTGTGCGAAGCTCCGCTGTTAAATATCCTCATTCTGTCAGCTTCTCCGCGCGTTCGTACCTAAGTTTGTAACATCAAACTACGGCGACGTGCGTGGACATGCCTGGAGGCAGCCGGTAGCCCTGCTGGCTATCAGCGACACCCCCCGTTACCCCCCTTCCCAGTTTATTCCAGTTATAAGTTCATTATTGTCGTTATTAATAAGAGCCGGTTCGCGTTTTCAGTCTCTCTGACGGCTGCCATGCCTAGCCGCAGACGCCCCTCCTAAATATGTTATTAATAGACCGGGCCCGGCGTAGGGAGACCCTGCCGCCTCTTGCTGCTGCTGCCGCTGCTGTTCTTCTTCTTCCCCTGGCTGTACATCATTCTCTCTGGCAAAAAAAAAAACGTGTAAACCGAACCCCGATACCCGATCTTCGCTTTATGATACCGCTGGTGCTGTTGCTACGTGGCTTGAGGTGGTTTTGCTGTCGCTTCCGGGGGCCCGACGCTCACAGGTCTCACTCCCACTGAAGTAGTGCTGCTGAAAGCCCATTAAGGCCAGTCAAACTGCGGTTCTGCCGCCTTTGGGGGACGGAGGGAGCTTCCAGCTCGGTTCGCGGTGGATTTTACGGCTTTTGCTTCGTAGTTTCCCGGTAGACGTGTCACTGTACTTTCCGCCGGCTTTAACAGGAGGATCACTGCTCTGCCCTACCGGTTTTCTTGTGAAAGAAGCGGCCCTTCTGCGTATTTTGCCACATCCTTTCTCTATGTGATAGTTATTCCTTGTGTGTTTTCCTGTGTGGTTATCAGTAAGGTGTTAGTATCTTTAGTTAACATGATCTGTAATGAGAACTTTGTGCTATCGGGGTGGTGCTCAATTATTCAAATATGGATATTTGGCAGTTTATGCCAAGTTATATGTGGATCAGTTCGTTTTGCGTCGAAATCCCTGCACCTGCGTCCGCGCTAAGCAGTCGCCTTGCCCCAGTGTTCAGTGTCCACTTCCATCATTCATACGTCCAGCTTTACTTTTTACTGTGCTGGAGCAGAAATAAATAAATGGAGCGTTTCCTGTCTTTTTTCTTATGTTTGATTTCCTTCCATCAGATGATTCTGTGAGGGAAAAGCTGAACGTGTATGATGCAAGGAGAGGTTTTGAAACATTCTGATTTGTGCCCTGTCATGGATGAAGAATGTAATTTTGTCTGTTGCTTTTTACATAAAGCCACGTGATCTGAGTGTAGAGAATAATACTAAAGAATAATACCAGAACAGTAGGAAGATGACAGACGTGCGTAAGAGTGTTCAGTGCTAGTGGTGCTTCATTTATCTCTGTGTACTCTAATTGCACAATCTCTAGCACTTTGACCCACAGTGATTACTGAAATTGGCGATCCTGTTTATAATAGTTAGATCTCGGTATTCAATCTGCTGCATTAGTGAAATCCATTTATTACAGGTTTACGTTTGGTAAACAGTAATTGTTTAAAATTATTGCTTTTTCTCGTAGGCCTACTTTGTCTGTGTTCCATCTTTGGCCTTTACACCTGTTTTTTGTCAACCTAAATAACACCTAGGATATTCACTAACACAGGTTATCCTTTAATTGTTGATGTATGTATGTTAATCTTCAGTCCTTTGGGGTTACAGGAATTGTTTTGGCCCTGTTGCAAAATGCGCCTTTGTGTGTATCAGTGTAAGGTCGCTGCAGACCAGGTTGAGCTTCCGGTTTTGGGGGCTCGATGCTGTTCTGATTTAAAATAAGAAAAGCAACAAGAAAACAACTGCTAAAAGCTTTTCTGTGTCTCCTTCCTGCACCAAAAACGCACCAGTGTGAAGCCACCTGTTTACTTTTGGTCAGTCTCAAGCACAGCTGTAGGTTTAAACGGAAACGTGTAATTGATAGAAAGTGATTTTGTAGTTAGGCTCTTGTAAATCAGCGCAGTATATTGGCAACGTTTACAAATGGGGACTTTTTTGTGACAGTAGAGATGCAGGGTCCTGTGGGTGTTAAGCAGTAGCTGGGCGTTCCTAGGCGGCTGCCTCTTCCTGACTTTACGTTACACCGACGTCCATGAGGCTGCCGCTGTGGCTTTCCTATAAATTCCCTACTTGGCAGTTCACTTTGTCCTTGAATTTTCTGGTGTTTTTGTGCACATGTTGTGACCTGATTGGCATAGAAAGACATTTTGACTTTAGAGCATCTCTGTATGACAGGGCTGTTTAAATATGTAACCTTTTAAAGGCTGACATGCGGTGAATGGATCTTAAAAGCATTGTGCATTACAACAGTATCTAAATTTGATTTGTACCTCTGGCTTGGACTGCAGTCATATGACTGGCTCTAATATTCCATTCTGTGTAAGTGCGATATTCCTGCAAGGGACAATACTGTGGCTATAGTAGGCCAAAGGCTTAGGAGTGTGTGTGATTACCATGTGCTGTCAATCTTCGCCTTGATTCACTCAATGGGGATCATGAAAGAGTCCAGCTGGAAGTGAATTATTAAGCCGTTGATTGACAGCGTGCCTTAATCCCACCTACCGTGAGTCTGACGATTCTGGGAACTCTGATGTTGTCCCCTTTTCAGACTGCAGCCTTAGTAGTGATTCTTTTTCCAGACAGAGGCTATTAAAAAGCTGTAGCTGTGTGACTTGGCCAGAAGCACGTCTGTACACAGTTAAGCTTGCATGCCATCTATTTATGCGAACGGTGGCGGGTTTAAGTCCCAACATGGTGTCTGGCAGTATGGTGTTCTGGGCTCTTCTGTTTGCTCTCTTCCATTTTAAGTAGAACATGCCTGTAACAGAGGACAGAGCTTCACAGTGTGACGCTTTGCAAAGGCTGCGTACCTCCTCCTGCTGACTGAACTGTGAAGTTTGAGTCAGCAGTCTGCGCAGAAGCAGCTGCTGGGCAGCTCTTCTTGTAGGTGGCAGAGCCCTTTGATGTGTGTCACCGGGACCAGGCACACACTTGTTGCAGCAATTCGGCATTCCCCCTCAAGCCGGGCAAGGCACTTAATGGGCCGTGTTAAGGTTAAATGTCCAGAAACAGAAATATGGTGGTAACGCTCATGGGACGCAAATGGCACCTCGACTCCCAGTGTCACTTGCGAAACAACAAGGTTTGGTTGGTTTGCCACAGAGCTCAGAAGCACGGCTGGCCTGTTTCCCATGCAGGATGTCTGCATTCACAGCCAGCGACCTGGCGCCATGGGCAGAAGGGCTCCCCACTTTGTCTGCGTCTGCGCATGTCCCCGCTTACACACATGCATGTAGCGGGTAAAAATACAGTAAGTGGGGCTTTATGTTCTATACTGCCCCTGGAACACCTTCCAGTCTGACTGCGAGCTGTCATTGTTGAGAGCCTCTTCTCCCCCGGCACTGTTTAACATTAAATCTGGCCCGAACTAAACCAGATTGAGAGAGTCCTCTGAAACCAGTTCTTCCTGTTTATCTGGTCGGACTTATGATGTCTGTTAAACAGGCCTCATTGGAGCTGAATGAATGGGCTTGTTGGTTATCCTGAGCCGCCCAATTAAAACTCTTCTGAGAGACGCTGTACTGGAAACTGCCAACCCTAACTCTTGGCGTGTCTTAGGAAATGTCCTGATGACTACTGTGGTTTGTTATTTTTGCTATGCCTGTTGCAAACTGACTGGGGTGATCTCCAAGGCAGAAACCATTCTGAGTGTTCAGGGGGGACTTCGCGATGATTTGGCAGTACAGTGGAAGTTCTACGGGGAAATCCGATGCGTTTTTTTTCTTTTCTTTTAAACTTTGAGTGGCTTATTTAATGGCTGTGAGTTTCAGGTGTGCAGTGACTCCACAGGAGGGCAGTACCTTACAGTCTTTGTTCCAAGCTGTAATGGTGGGTTTGTGCCATCTGACGTGGCAGCGCAGTGGCGTCTCCCATCCACCGGCTCCCCTTTCCTTCCAATTCAATACCAACCCGAGATAAGTAGCTGGAACTGGTTCTGTGTTCCTGTAAGTAGTATCAGGTGTCACAGAACATCTTGCCTTTTAGCTTCCATTACAAGAGGAAATGATCAAAAAACGTCCGCTCCTGTGTACGGGCTGTTTAAACTGGCGCAGGAACCTGCCCTGGTGGTTTTACTCCAAAACCTCTGTTTTATTATACTCATTAAATATTTGTGTCAAATTAAACTAGAGATCTGACATCTGAATTTTGTTATAAGTGAAACATGTTAAATATTCCAGCCTTTTTTCTGTCCGGTCAAACTGATCACCCTGATCACACATTGGATAAGTCCTGTGAAGCCGCTGGTCTTGTGCTGAAGCATGGCCTCTGCGTGCCCTCCTCCCCCAAGCGTGTAGATGTGGCAGGGGGGAGCTTCTCAGCTGCTGAGGAGTGATGTCACGGCAGAGCACAGAGTATCGCTGCACTGGGTTATTAATCTCTGCATTGGCCTCATGTGGGCAAATGTACAGCCCAGCTATGACCGTGAAAGAGAGAGGAGTTCCCCTTCCAACCAGGCGCGGTCACAGTCTGGTTAGAGGTCTTGCATATGTGTCACTCCCTGGGGGGCTGAGGTATCTTTGCGGAGCCTCACCACACCCTTTCTGATGTAGCAGAGATGGGTGGAGGTAGCCATCCCACACGAGGATGTGACAGACTTGTTAGCCGGTGATTTGGGAGAGACTGGTTATTGCGTGTGGGATGGAAGTGTATCTGGCCGGTCGGGCTGCCGCGCTCCCAGTGTCGCATGCTGAGCACGGCTGTGTGTGGCTCTCTGCATGTGTGTTAATGCGTGTCTGGAAGAAGCCTAGAGCTCTTGTTACCGTGATCCTCTCCCTTGGCTGGCTGAGACGCAGCCCTTCCGTCACGCTCGCCCTGCCCGCGAGCTGCTTTGCAGATGTTCCGCGTTTCCACGCTTCCTCTTTCCCCACAGCAAACGCGCCCTCGTCCTTGGCCTCGAGCGTGAGCGTGCGCACCTCTCTCCGGAACATCTCATTGGTGCAAAAGCAGAGAAGTATGCAGAGAGCTCACTATGCGCTTAGACGTGAGCAGGCTGAAGGGCGAGGCCCGGCCGCGTCGCGTAAACACGATGTGCTCGATGACAGGAAGGAGGTGGGAATCCATGTGGCTCCACGGTGACCTCTCAGCCACAGTCAGCATTTTCTCGCCCGGGACGTGACAGCCAGCCAGAGCGAGATGCACGCTGCTCTCTCTATAGTAGAGAGCTTTTTAGATTTTTTTTTTTAAAGAATTTTTATTTGCTAATCGTTTTTTGTGCATTCGGTCCGTTGTCTGTTTGTCCTTTCCATACTAGCCCCAACACCCCCGCCCATATCTGTCTCTCATCTACCCACTACCTGAGAAACGTATGACCGGCAATGGAACATGGGGGTTGGGGGGGTTCTTATTTTTGTTTGCGGTCCTTCCTGTCCCATGAACATGTAAGTGTCCCGTATGAAGCAGCACAGCTCGCCAGGCCTGGGAACAAAAGGGCATTTCTCTGTCCCCTCCCTGCTTCTGCCCCCCCCGGATCTCCCAGATGTCCGGGGCGTACCCGAGGTTGTCGGAACACCGGGTCTCCCTTTAAAGCGGCGTCTATGATTCAGCAGGCTGTCACTCTGCGTGATATCGATCCCGCTGTGCAGACGGGCAGCTCCGTCTCTGAACAATTCTCTCCTTATTGTGTTGTGTAAATGACCGTAACACTTCCAGCTCTGCAGAGGCAGACATGTAGCTCAGCACAAAGGTCTGCAGATATTTCCCCCCCTGCATCTGTGCATTTTATCAGAAGATGGTTAGAAGCTTATTGTTCCATCATGGGCCGCTGCCCTGTCATTGTGCCACACGGGAGACGCTCAGCGATGCACGGTAACTTAGTTTGCTTTAGGGCAGCTCATGCCCTCTTTACAGAAATTGGCAGCGATTCTAGTCCTTTCCCTGGCATCAGGGAGGCCACTCAGGTCCAAAGTGGACTTTAGTGCTGCATTGACTATTGAGTTGACTGTTGCTTTGCCCTAATGGTCAGTTTCCACCCCTTCAGCGCTGACTGTCACGGTTGGAGCTTATACACATAAACGCAGTGAGTTTAGGTCTTCTGCTCTCCTCTTGTGGCGCCCCCCAGGCCCGTGGCGCACAGAGCGTCTTCCGTTGCCATCTCGCCGCGTCTTCTGGCAGCCCGTGTTCTGCCAGGTGACCCAAGCGTGTAGCTCGGCTGCCGTGCCAGAGAGCCATCTGCCAGGGAGCTAATTGCGCTACGGGGGTCTGCTGACCTGCAGGGTGACCCGGGCCGGCCACTGCCAGGACACCCCCACACTCCACAGAGGTCTGTCTGCGTCGTGGCAGGGAGGCTCCTTCCTGACCAGCGTTTCTGGTTTAGCACCAGAACCAAGTTATTAAATCCCTCGACAGAGCTGCAGTCATCTAGAAAAGTACCCACATCCAGCTCATAACCATGTTATAACCTTCAATAAGGTGCAGTGAAGTATGCATACATCTCGTCTTTCAGCTGTCAGAGGATCGATTTCAAACAGAATGTGTTTCCTGTCTTTTGTCAAGAACAGACTGTAGTGCGACTGCCTGCTGTTCAGACGGGTGAGCTGTTGGGCGCATGGATCCTTCCTTCGGTCGAATGTGCTTTTGTGGATAAGTGGGCGTGGCATGAGGTCGGTGAGCCAGTGGGCTGAGTGGCAGGTGGGATCAGCAAATCCTGTACTCACTCTGGCAAATCAATCCTGCAGTAAAGCGTGTTCCTCTTGTCTGGGGTTGGTCTCCAAAGTGCCTGAGGAGAGCTCTCTGTGTGGGGGAGCGTACAGACTCAGCGGAGGCGTGAAGCTGCGGGGAGCGTCCGACCTGTACGCCTTCTGCGTCAGGCAGCACCGTCTGCGTAGTAATGGCTCCCAGACTCCAAAAGCCACACGATGACCCAGGGTGTCTGCCCTGAGTCCCCCCCCCCAATGAGAACAGAGCAGATGGAGTTGTTGCAAACTGTACCAATGATGATTGTGAAAGTGCTTGCAGCCAGTGGGGCTTCCGCATGGGGGAAGGTCTTTCCTGCCATCTCGAGAGCATCTAGCTGCCTGTTGCAGTCATACACCCCCCCCGAATTAGTTGTGTGACTTTTTCTTTAAATGCTCTCCCGCCCCCCCACGTTTCAGTGTCGTCCTCAGGCACTTTGCTATGGTGCTCTGTTCCTCGTACCGCTGTGTTCTGATGGGGTTTCTTCTCAGCTTGTTTACTGGCCCCCTGTTGGGTTTCTGGACTTTTAGCATCGAGCAACAGTGGCCGTCTCTCGCGGTGCATGTGGCCCCAGTGTGGCCCCACCCCCAGTGGCCGTCTCTTGTGATGTATGCACCCCAGTGTGGCCCCACCCCCAGTGAGCGTCTCTTGTGATGTATGCACCCCAGTGTGGACCCACCCCCAGTGGGTGTGTCTTGTGATGTATGCACTCCAGCGTGGCCCCGCCCCCAGTGAGCGTTTCTCGTGAAGTACACACCCCAGGGTGGCCCCGCCCCCTGCCTCTTCTGTTGCAGCCAGTGATATAAAGGGAACAGCGGAGGAGGTGGACCTTACTCTCCCCGCTACACATTCCCACGTCTGTCCCCCATGGCTCTGCTCATGTGTTTACACCCTGGGTGGGACCATATGTTGCCCCCCCCCAGCTGAAAACTGCGGCCCAGCTGCTTGCTGTCTGACTGACGGGCTCAGGGATAGGTGCTTCAGCAAGACGCATCCTGACTCCATTAGCTCACCGCTAACTCCACACACTGCGAGGTGGGGCCTCGTCACATTTCTGGCTGCTCCCTAGAGATCCGGGCTGGGGCCCAAGGGGGGGGGCATGCCAGTAACACAGCTGGCCAATAAATCAGAACCGCTGTCTTTAAAAAACAAATGCTTGATTTCATAAAACATAACATGCGTGTTTCTCAGATCTCTGTTTGTGCCCCTCCCTCTGCAGCACCAATGTGGTGATGAACTATTCGGAGATCGAGTCCAAGGTTCGAGAGGCCACCAACGATGACCCCTGGGGGCCCTCAGGGCAGCTCATGGGGGAGATTGCCAGGTGACATTGTCCTCATAACAACATTCCTCTTTTCTGGAAGATGTTAGCATAGTAGGAAAACGTTACATTTCTGTGTGTAGTTCACAGTATCAAAGTAATCCTATTATCTTAAAGCAGATCAGTTGTCATATCGGGGGAAGTGAAACTGTTTACTGGAACAGTAACCAGGGGGGTTGCATCTCTGCCTAAATGTGGTCAGGTGACTGGAGCTAACGTGTGCTGCTGCTGTGCCCCTGTCCTCACGCAGGTCCACGTTCATGTACGAGCAGTTCCCCGAGGTTATGAACATGCTATGGACCAGGATGCTGAAGGACAACAAGAAGAGCTGGAGGAGAGTTTATAAGGTGTGACACTGCCCCCCAGCTGCAAGGAGGGCAAACTGCATGGATCTCAGACACTCTGAGGGAGCAGACCTACCTGTCTGTGTTTCTCCACTGAGTAGGGTGGGGGCTTTGGTCACATGGTCTAGCTGATGGGCAGGACTTCCAGTTTCTCCCAGATAAACAAGCCGAAATGAGCAAGCAGGGGCATTCTCAGTGACATCCCCCCCCTCCCCCCAGGCCTTATTGCTGCTGGCATACCTCATCAAGAACGGGTCAGAGCGGGTCGTCACCAGCACCAGAGAGCACATCTATGACCTGCGCTCCATTGAAAGCTATCACTTTGTGGGTGAGTATGGGTTTGTCTCTGTGAAAGTCCGCTGTTCTGCATTCCAGGCCAGCGGTGAGCCTTTTTATACAGTGAGAGCTATTTTTACAAAGAAATTGATCTGGCAAGCTATCGAGTCCCGAAGGTGCATGTCACTGACCGGGGATATGTGGTGCCGTCAGGAATGTCTTGGAAGACTGACCTTTGGCTCGCAATAGACCCTGCTCTCTGGTGCTGTCAGCTGTTGAGTCCCTGAACGTTGAGTCCCTGAATTAGGTTTAAAGCGTGCAGTTTGGAGTGGGACGGACAGTATTGGTCCCCTGAGGGTTTACCTTCAGCTTTGTCGGCTTTTGGATTCCTGCTGCGCGCCGCCGTACATCTCAGTAGGGTGAAGGGGCAGAGCGGGCATTCTGTCCTCGGGAGACATGTCACGTGTCCCCTATGTGTCCCTACACAGACGAAAACGGAAAGGATCAGGGCATCAACGTGCGGCAGAAGGTGAAGGAGATGGTGGAGTTCGTGCAGGATGATGACCGTCTCCGTGAGGAGAGGAAGAAGGCCAAGAAGAACAAAGACAAATACATCGGGGTGTCCTCCGACAGCATGGGGGGGTTCCGATACTGTAGGTCCCGCCTTCCACCGGGGCGGGTGCTTTGGGGGTAACCGCTGAAGCAGTAAGGCTAAGCTTAAATAAGAAGGGGGAGGGTCATTGGCAGCTGTTCTACCTTCATCCTGCTAACCATCAGCACATAGCTGGAGCTTAGATATAGCGGAAGCAGCCTTTGAAAGGTGTCACATGTTGCGCTTGATGTGTTTCACAGATTATACTTGTTGACATTTAAATAACCTGCGTGTCTAAGTGGCCAGCCCCGTTTCTAGCGAGCGTCTCGGCGTATCACGTCGTCACACCGCGCAACGGCCCATGCCGGCCATGGATTCGCCTCATCTCCTGTCTCAGATCTGCTGGCCCCGAGTCTGATTACACGTTCGGGAATGAGGCCTTAAACGGCTTATGTGTCGTTTGCAGCGGACAAATACGAATCGGAGCCCAGGTCCAAGTGGGACGATGACTGGGACAAGAACAAGGCCTTCCCCTTCAGCGAGAAGCTGGGCGAGATCACCGACAAAATTGGGAGCACCATCGACGACACGATCAACAAGTTCCGCAAGAAGGATCGCGACGACTCGCCTGACAGGTTCAGGTAGGGGCGGGGTGGCAGGGGAGGGACCCGTTATTGTCTCACCTGGAAGCTGAACGCCCCAAACGCTACTGCTTCACTGCTTAGCCTGTGGTTTCGGGTATAGAATCGTTGCATCCCGCACCAGAATGTTCCTGCTTCCGAGTCGTTTGTTTGCGATTAAGAGGGAAGATGGATCTTCGGCGGAAGGTTGCCTGACTGAAAGAAGCAGGGCTTCGTGCCCACAGCGCGATGGAGCCGCGCGGTCACACGGGGACGCTGGGGCGAAGGCGGCCCTCTGGACACGCCTCCCTCCTTCTGACTCCTTGCTGTCGTTTCACTCGTCCAGCGACAATGAGGAGGACAGGGAGCGAGCAGCCCGCAATGGCCGACCCGGCAGGTCCGAGTTCAGGGATGAGGAAGAGGAGACGACTCCCAGGGACACCACCTTAACGCAGGCGAAAGAGAGCAGCAACAGCAGCGCCGCACGCAAGCGAGGGGGGGTCCCCTCCAAGACTGTGGACCTGGGCGCCGCTGCCCACTACACGGGTGACAAGGGCAGCCCCAGCCCCTCCAAGGTGAGCTGGGGGGGCTCATTGAAGCCGTCCGTGTGTGAGCGGGGGCTCAAATGGTCTTTCGTAGCAAGTAAAACATAATGTTTAGCAGGCTTGAAGGGTGTGGATGGGTTTGTTTGCGCAAGTTTCTTCATTTGTTGTGACCGAACGGCATGATTCATAATTAACAGTAAGTTTCCTCTGTGGTCGCATGTGTGTGAGAAGGTGTCACTGCCATCTAGTGTCTGTTTTGGGGAGTGGCGCCCTCAGGTGCGCTGTTCTCCACAGGCCAGTGTGATTCACAGTGCTGTTCCCGCTCTGGCGGCCTGTCACTTAGGTCCAGACACCAGGTACAGAAGCAAGTCAGTCTTCCAGCACAGGCCTGGCGGACCTGCTGGTCGTGGACTCCGGCAGCAGCCAGACGGCGTCCCCAGGTGAAGCCGCGCCCTGGAGCCGACCCCCCCCCGTGCCGCCTGCGATGCTTGGGCACAGCCAGCTTGAGGTGGCGGGCTACAGGATGTGGCCTCGCGACTCCTTACCGCTTATAGGTTCTTGGCCCTCGTGACTCGGTCCATTTCCAAACATGCTCGACATATGAAAGAATGAAGATTGTTTATTGGCCGACCGCCTTAAAGGAAATGACATAATTACTGTTAACGACGTTGTGAAGCGTGAATTCGATCCCGGCACCGGCCTGGATGTCGCCGCATCATTCATCAGCCAAAGGGCGTAATGTGACCAGACGCCATTAGGGTTTGTGTTCTGTGGTACATGCATGTGTGGGCTGTGGCAGAGATCTGGGATATCTGGGGGGGGGCACTGAATGCACCAGATGGAGCCCAGTGAACTGCATGACCAGTAATTAAAGCAGGCCCTCGTGGAACCCGAGTGCTGAGCAGATGGCCCCCCCTGGTGGCTGGGGCACGGCTAGGTGACGTCTTTAGCAGTCCACGCTTCAGGTGTCCTGAAGTTCTGCATTGACGACCACGACCGCACCGGGTCTGGATCCTTGGAAGCCCGTGTCGGTACCTGTAGGACGCGGACTTCAGGGAGGCAGGCAGTCATTCAGCTTGTGATGCCTAATGGCATTGTGGGTAATTGCTCTGCCATTTTGCCTTCTCCCTGCAGCACCAGACCTGATCAGTGAGTTCGGCAACTTCTCGTCTCCGACCGCCCCTGCCAGCGTCCCCACGGTAGCCGGTATGTCATTAGCCATCTCACGGGGGGGGGGGGGGGTGGTATGTCCTCCTGGGCGAGCGGCCACCTTGAGCAGAGCACTGAAACATTAATCGGGGGTCCCAGTGGACTTGCTCACCTCGGAGAGTAATGAGGACAGACACCTCGGCGCCTGTTGGCGTGATCGCCAGGCTGCGTGTCGGAGGTCCTATGCTCAGGTGCACCTCACTGCCTTCCAGCCCAAACATGGTCCTGTTCAGACTTGTCAGTGTTATGTTCCACTTGTTCCTGTTCCGGTCCTGATGGGCCCTCCTTCCTACTCTATAGCTCTCTCTGGTTCCTCTACAGCCACAGCCTCCGGCGTGAATGATGATTTTGGCGACTGGAATGCCTTTCCCAGCGGCACACCAGCGCCCCCTGCTGCCATGGATCTGTTCGCCGGCATGCAGGCCACGCCGGCACCCTCCATTGCTCTCCTGAACCTGATGGGTCCCTCCCCTGTCCAGCCCACCCTGAGCGCCTCTCAGAGCATGACCTTCTCCCTCACCAGCTCCCAGAGCACGGGTATCCCCATGTCCAAGTCCCAGGTACGCTCATTGTGATGTCACGCTCGTTGGAATTCTTGCCTGTGATTGGTCATCACTCACTTTTAGAAATTTCTCTACAGCTGCACGTTATCCTGGGATGATTTGGGCTGCTTTCGGTTATCTGACCGCATTTGGGTTGCCTTGAAGGTTTAAAGCATCATGAGTCGTCCCCATAGCGCTGAGCTTAGTTTTGGTTTGATTTAAACACTGAACCTTTTCCTTATAGCGATAACCTTGTGTGGGAGCAAGAGGAATTAGAATGGGAGGGGAGAGTGGGACAGGAACATGCAGTGTCAGCACATCCTGCAGACGCCCCCCCCCAGGTCAGCCCCATCATTTCCACACCCCAGGGAACGATGGGACGAGGGGAACCAACCATTAAATTAAATTGTCTGATGCAGGGGAGCTATTTCCATGTTGAAAAAGTGACATTGAAAAGTAGGTCAAACTTTTGCATTCAAAGTTGTTTACTGTCATTAGATGCGGTAAACTGGCTTTGGAATGCCTTTGCACGCTGCGTGATTCGGAAGAATGTGCTGTGGGGGGAGATGAGGGTCCCCGGAGGTGCACCGTGATGGACGCTGTGCAAAACCTCGCTTGATGATCTCCACCCCTCCCCCGCAGCCGCTGCAAAGCCTGAGCTATCCCATGATGCCGCAGCCAATGGGGGTGCCAAAGCCGGGGGTCAAGGCCGCCATGCCATCAACGTGGTCGGACCCCAGCGTCAACATCAGCTTGGACTTCCTGTCGCCGGGCTCGCAGCCGCCTAAACCGGCCCAGCCCAGTCTGAACACCATGATGCAGCAACAGGGTGAGGCTCCATCTGAACATTATCATAGTTGGGCCCCCAGGGGCGAAGGTGGACATTTCAGGTCCAGAAAGTAAAAATCCAAATTAAATTTTGTTTCGACCAACCAGTTGAATATAAAGAGTCTCAGTCAAAGTGCCTGGTTGGTTGAAACAAAATCCTGGTTTGGATTTTTACTTTCTGGACCTGAAAAGTCTAGGCTGGGATCTCTGCCCAGGGCCCTGAGCCTCATGGGGGGGGTCATTCTAGGCAGCTGTTTTCAAGCCGTCCCATCATTTCTTTAACTCGTTCTTGTGAGCGGGTCTCGGGGCAGGCAGGAAGTTTGACGGTCACAGCACTCAGATGTCAGTCTGAGGATTTAAAGCACCGGCAGCGAGATGGAGCCAAAGGCATGAGCTCCACCGGAGTGCTCTGGGTCGTGTCCGTCAGCGGCCGGGGGGGCCGTGCCGCCCGGTCCCAGGGTGAGGCTGTAGATAACAGACACACTCGGACAGCAGCGATAAGAGCAGGGCTGCACTCACCTCTGCAGTGTCGTCATGTTTAATGCATTTGGCGAGACCCTGCTCTCCTTTCTCATGCATAAGAGCCGAGATCTTTAAACGGTACATTTCGGATTTCAGTCCTGATAAACCCAGCGATTATTTGGAGGCTTTTTGATGATGGACTGTCCCTGTGGTTCCCTTCTTGCATTCTGCATGCTCTCTGTCTGCCTCTCTCTCTCTCTCTCTCTCTCTCTCTCTCTCTCTCTCTCTCTCTCTCTCTCTCTCTCTCTCTCTCTCTCTCTCTCTCTCTCTCTCTCTCTCTCTCTCTCTCTCTCTCTCTCATTCCCTCTCTGTCTGCCTCTCTCTCTTTCTCCCCCTGCCTTTCTCCTTCTCACTCCCTCTCTGCCTTCCTTTTTCTGCTGATCTCTCGGTCTCTCTCTACATGCCTCTACCCTCTCTGCCTCTACCCTCTCTCTCTTCTCTATCTGTCCCTCTCTTTCTGTCTCTCCCACCCCCCCGATGAGGGAGTTTAAGCAGACTTGCGGGTCTTTCTTCCCCGTTTGAACCTCCCTGATGGTAACTCCCACACCCTGTGTGTGTTTCAGGTGCCCAGCCGCCCATCGCCATGGTTAGCCAGGGCTTCGCTGGTATGAACCTGTCCATGCAGTCCTCGCCAACTGCCGTCCGGCCGCCCAGCAACCCTATGATGCCCAGCGGCAGCATGGCGATGCCGCCCATGATGGCCACGGGCACCATGGGCATGGGCTCCCTGGGCATGCCCGTCGGCCATGGCGTGAACATGAACATGGGGGCACCCTCGCTCGGTCTGGGGCTGTCTGGGGGCACGGGCCTGGGCCACGCCAGCCCTGCCATGGTGCCCCCCAAAACCGGATGCCTTTGCCAACTTCGCCAACTTCGGCAAATGAGAGGCTGCGTGGGAGGGGGCAGTGGGGGGGGGGGGGCGCTTTGCGACCTGACAGTCATGAAGGATCGTAGGAACTGCACACAGAGACCATGAGGCCCACGTCCCCCAGCCTCGACGTTCCATACGTGCAGAACCAAGGACTTTCTCTTTCTCTCCCCCACCCCCCCCACCCCCCCCCTCCCCCCCCCACCCCCCCCTCCCCCCCCCCACTTTTGTCTGGGTTTTCTTCCAGGGAGAATCTGTCGGCAGATTCTGTGAATGAGATGTTAAACGAAAAAAGAAAATTCCACAGTACTTACCCTCCAGTAACAACACACAACACAGCACAGAGAACATGGTGGGGGGGTCCATTACTGCTTACCCACAGGAAAGAAAAGCAGCCCTCCTCCCACTGGCCTCAGATCCCCCTCCCCCCCCCCCCAGTAAAGTATTGGCCGACCTCACTCTGCCTTTGCTTTACGTCATTAGGGAATAAACCGTAATGGTCGTCTTGTAAATATCTTTGGGTTTGCAGACAAATAAATTATTGCGTTATTGAATACGATTGAATCGGAGAGGGGGCACCAGAGAGCAGAGTCGGCGAATGGGCTGTTTACTATTAAAGACTTTGTTTATTGGAGAGTGCCCATGGCAAAGCAGATTTCTTATTTTGCCGTATGTAATCAAGAATCTTTATATACTTTGGAAATTAAATTTCTGCTCCCACAGATGATTCGTTAATATTGGAATTAACTTGTAATTAATGAATGAATGGTGGATGAATGAATGAATATTTAGGAAACTGACCTCTATGGCCTTTCTGAAGGGTTTATTTTTTTATTAAGAGTTATGATCAGAGTTTTACATCCAGATATAATTATCGTAGCGTTAGGAGCAGCACTGGGTGCCTGATGGTGAGTCCTCAGTGGGGGTGGCCTTCGGGGACCATGCCCGACCGTTAGCCTGTACCTTTGGCGTCCATCACAGGCCTGTGAAGAGCGTCTGTGAAGGCCGTTGTGTGTGTGACGTGCCCACGAGGCGGCGGGCTTGCACGGATGTCCGCGCTTCAGCCATGTGCAGGCAGCTCACGCCATAGCCCTTGGTTACATTGAAAGGCTGCTTTTGATTGGCTGTCCTGAAGGCTGTTGATATCCTGTCCTTTCCTCATACCTGGCAGGTGTGGTGGGGGTGCTTCTGGTGTGTGTCTCAGCGTACGCACAAGAGCGTTCTCTTCTTTACGCTGATTTGGGGGTTTTCTTTTCCAGATTGTTTGTCTAGTCAAACATCAGATGGTAGCCTTCCATTGAATCCTTGGGCATTATATGTTATAAAAGACCAAATCTTATTTTAATATGTTTTTTAAAAAATTATTTTTTCCACAAGGGGCTTGTCTAATTTTTTTCAATACTTTAGTACTCAAATCAAATGATATATACAAAGAACTCCGAATCCATGGTGTGCTCTGTAGGAAAGGGGTCATTACTAAAAACACTATTAGTTTATGCAAATGTCAGACATGCATCCTCTTTCCTAAAGCAAATGAATCTTTTTCAATCCATGAAGTCTGTTTTGATTGTTGTCATGATTTTTTTTTTTTTGTTTAACATTAAACAGTTAATTAAAGTGTGGTTTCAGCTTATCATTTCGGAGCTCCTCGTTATGTGCGGCTGGTACTTTGGCTTTCCCGGGGTCCTGGAGTCGTGCCGCCTTTTCTGGATCTTTCTCTTTAGTGCCAACGGAACCCTAGTGTTGAGGAAGAGGGTTATTTAGGGGTGGGGGGTGCTGTCTTTTGGTGCCACCCATCTTGACTGCTTTTTTTGTCTGTTGACCCACATGGACTCAGAAGTGCTCCTCGGTCTCCCTGGATGATGAAGGCCGAACGTCTGATCTCAGCAGGATGATGACAAGCAGCTTGTCTGAGCTGTAGGCCCCGTTGGCGGCCCCGTTGGCGGCCCCGTTGGCGGCCCCGTTGGCGGCCCCGTTGGCGGCCCCCGTTGGCGGCCCCGTTGGCGGCCCCCGTTGGCGGCCCCGTTGGCGGCCCCGTTGGCCTCTGTTTCTCTTTCTCTCTCTCATTTCCTCTCCCCCCCACCTGACAGTGCCCCTGACTGCCACACTCCATTGGCCCAGAACAGAGGCTCTCCTGCATGCTGGAGGCCCTTGGTCAGACTGCCCTGATCCCCGCTTCCCTCTCTGGGTGCTGGAGGCCCTTGGTCAGACTGCCCTGATCCCCGCTTCCCTCTCTGGGTGCTGGAGGCCCTTGGTCAGACTGCCCTGATCCCCGCTTCCCTCCCTGGGTGCTGGAGGCCCTTGGTCAGACTGCCCTGATCCCCGCTTCCCTCCCTGGGTGCTGGAGGCCCTTGGTCAGACTGCCCTGATCCCCGCTTCCCTCCCTGGGTGCTGGAGGCCCTTGGTCAGACTGCCCTGATCCCCGCTTCCCTCTCTGGGTGCTGGAGGCCCTTGGTCAGACTGCCCTGATCCCCGCTTCCCTCTCTGGGTGCTGGAGGCCCTTGGTCAGACTGCCCTGATCCCCGCTTCCCTCCCTGGGTGCTGGAGGCCCTTGGTCAGACTGCCCTGATCCCCGCTTCCCTCTCTGGGTGCTGGAGGCCCTTGGTCAGACTGCCCTGATCCCCGCTTCCCTCCCTGGGTGCTGGAGGCCCTTGGTCAGACTGCCCTGATCCCCGCTTCCCTCCCTGGGTGCTGGAGGCCCTTGGTCAGATTGCCATCTCTGTGAATAACCTTGTGCCTTTGCCAAAAAACCTTTTCATATATAATATATGTGCCTTAAAACGATCCCAGCACAAAAACAACTATGGCCAGTTTCCAGTGTTTCTCTTCTCTTCTTCACATACTTGATTAACTTTTATAGTCAAAAGTAATCTGGGGTCTAGAAATAAATTCAACTTGCTTTGCCAGTGGAGCCACACTGACATCTATAGGCCAGTTGATACTATAGAAAATCATATTCATTGATTTTTTTTTCAAAGCTTAACCATTTTGCGAATGAATGGATTTAGTTCAGGACAAACCGTACTGTCGCATTGAGTTTCTCATTGTTCTTGAAATAATGGAAACTAGAAAATCTTACTTGTGACGTCAAACCCTACAAGATGTTTAGTATGTTACACAATGCAAACATTATCCTGATACAGGGGATAATCTTTTTCAATAAAATGAATGTAGGCGTAGCAGAATTAGGCGCCCTGTAGTTCTGTACATATACAACTTTTAAATGTTACCCTAGTCCAGTAGGAAGGCTAGACCACGTCTGAGGTATGATTGTACATCTACAAAGCTAATTAAGACAGTGTCCTTACTCCCATAAAAAATATTACATGTAGCCAAGTTCTTGACAGTACTGTAAGGGGAACATTAAGTTTACCAGACTGGAACAGCACCTGTACCTGAGAAGGCCACAATGATGTTAAACGTGTACAAAATCATGCCCCAGCAGCAGTGTGACAAGAAGGATTTATTCTTCATGTAACTGGAGAGCCAGTCCTCTGCTAGCAGGTTAGCAGGACCCGCCCAGGACCCTACGGCGGTACGTGAACCAGCAGCACGTTCTCTCCTCGGATGAACAGCTGGTTTATGTGCCGTGTGTGCACCGTCTGGTAGTCCACTTTTGTCCTTTTCCCTTCCTTTCTAGACTTGGAGCCCTGTCCTTCTGTCGTCCCCGATTCCCAGGTGCTCGGCTGACGGTCCCTGGGGAAAACAGGCTTCTGTGCAGCAGCCTCCGACGGCGAGGCCCCCGCTCCCCCACTTTGCCCGAGCTCCGGACTCTCCTGCAGTGCCAACCTGTCAAAGAGCTGAAGGACGGACATGCTTATGTGAGGTGCTGTGTTGGGGGTGTGAGGTGTGGGGGGCGGCTGAGGAGGAGGAGCTTACTCTGGTGATGGTGAGAGCTGGAGCGTGCAGAACTGCATCCCCTAGCAGCGGCTTCCTGTATGTCTCATCTACGTCCACCATGGCCTGACACACGGAAGCAATGCACACGTCTACATACAGGTCTGACTAGCATACCGCAATTATATTTAAATAATGTCAGTTAGTTGGTCTTGGAGTCAAATAAATAGCACAACACAAAGAAATCACCATGTTCCAGAACTTATCAAAGGCCACGACGAAGCCGGAGCAAACGCCGCGGAGCCCCTTGAAGGTGCGAATGTGCACTTTGACTCGGACCCGGTCTTTCACGCAGCGGTGAAGCTCTCCCAGCGGACTGCCCGAATGCACTGCAACAAATAAGCATTACTTTAGCAATATTGAATATCTGTACAGAAGAATGACCATCTCATCTTATTCGTATATCTATTATAACGTGAACGTCCTGGTAGCAACTTTGCATCCAGAACCTCGTGCACCACTAATATTTACTAAAATGCTGTGGTTTCACATACGCTGCATCCTTGTCAGGACGTTCTTGGGCGCTTTCTGCTTTCGGGGCGGCCTCCTGGAGCAGCCGCTCTCCTCTCCTTCCGACGGCGCAGCCTTTACCATCAGCTTCTTTAGTCTCTCGATCCTCGCCGGGTCGGCAACGCCTTTCTGCGCCTTCCTCTTCTTTTTCTCCACATTTTCGGGCTTAGCTCTCCCCCGGCCGCCTCGGAGAAAACTCTCATACTCGGCGACGTTGTTAAAGCACCTTACGTCCGGGTACGGCAGGCTGAATGTCGGGGAGTACAGCGCCAGCAGAGGATCAAAGTGTTCAGAGCTTACATCTAACTTAGACTTAATGTCATCTTCATCCGCCTCGGCACTGGTCGCTTCTTTTTTCTCGCTTTTCACGCATTGGTTTTGCTGCCCCTTCCTCACCTGCTCTTCCATGCTTGCAAGAGCCGCAGCTACAGCCGAATGTGTAGCTTCTATCGGCCTCCACAAGAGGGAGCCGGAGGGCGGCACACGGCAGTATTTATGTACTCTGCCAATAAAAGTCGTTCGCTTTTTAAAATGCACTTTACCAACATCCATACAAGGTTAATTTCAAGTGTAGGCATTATTTACCATTTGACATGATTTGCATTTATTAATAAACCAGTATATTTTTTTCCGGAACTATTCTTTTCACTCTACTTTCCAGTACGGCGGGAGATGCAGGTGGACCGCGCTAAGGAGTATGGGTAGGCTCATGCTGTCAAATTGTTCGAAGGAATGTGACTCTGATTGTCTTTTTAGTTTGCTGTATTATTTATTTTTCTATGGAGTGCATGTATATCTGAGGTTGTAGTCTGTATTGATGGAGTGTTGTTAGTTGGTCCTGAATGGAGGTTACATGTTTACTAGTAATCACACGTTTAGTTGAATACTGGTGAAATATCAATGAAGACACCAACAACTGCAACAGAGTGGCATAGACACCGAAATGACCGTGTGCGTCTAACTGAATAGCAAGGTAATGTACTGTCTGCACGATACAAGAAATATTTTAGTGTAACATAGAGTATTTTGACTGTCGTCTTGTTACTTGATGTTTATTGCTCCTCTACAGAAACCTTATGTGGAAACAGCTGGTCTTTCTCCGATCATTTTCATTTACATGGTGCACCGGAGGAGGTGATGGTCTAATAAAGTCTCACCCCAGAAGGTCGTTTCATTTATATTCTGGATCGGCCATGGCCAAGAGTAAATTCGAGTATGTCCGCATTTTCGAGACTGACGACACGTGTCTGAGAAACTGCTACATAGTCGTGCGTCTGGATGGCCGCAACTTTCACAGGTGAGTCTGACCTGTTCTACTGGACAGCAGAGAAACCGTATGTATTATCATTATATGAAATTTCAAACATTTCATTATTTCATCATACCTAATTGATGTCGGTGTCAGGTTTGGATAGCCGCAAAGCTCTTACTGTTCTACATACGTTTTTTCAGAAGCACACCTCTGTTTGTGTTGAGTCCCCGTCTGCTGGGTTCGTGGTTCCCTGCAGGTTTGCGGAGCAGCACAGCTTCGCCAAGCCCAATGACGCGCGCGCCCTGGGCCTCATGACCCGCAGTGCCCGAACGGTAATGGAGGAGCTGGAGGACATCGTGATCGCTTATGGGCAGAGCGATGAGTACAGCTTCGTCTTTAAGAGGTCCTCAAATTGGTTCAAGAGGAGAGCCAGGTACAGGGGGCCGGAGCCGTGTGTCTCGCCTCTCCGTCTTTGGTGTTTCGGATTGCAGGGTCGGGCCGTTCGTCAATTACCATTCAAATCAAGAAATGGGATTGGGATAGGGAAAAATCCATACGGAAGCAAAACTGGAATTGAATTGGAATTTCTGGTAGGGAAATTGAATTCCATGAAATTCTGTGCAATTCCATGTTTTATGGCTTTCCTTAGCATATGTTTTATATTACAAGTAGTGATATATATCTCCATTTCTGAATATGATAAAATGCTCACCGTATCTTTCAGGTAGAAGTATAGATTATGTGGAGTGAATTAAATAAAAACAAAAGCTTGTCTGAACTGGGGAATAATCAGTGTGTTGTTGCTAAATGTCAGTGCAAACACTCCTGGAATAAATACAATACAGAGCAGTGCAAATAACTCTCAATATAAACACAGCTGGGCTTTTTTATAGGGAAGGATAATGACCCGGGACTGTGTAGATTCTAATAATGTCATTTCAATCAAATTCAGAACAGCAGAACTTTTCTGGACAGTAATTGTGCACTGTGAGGAATGCACAGGTTCACATTTTGACAACAAAAAAGTCAATAGATTATCGTGCATCTAATGTAATACATAAATGAATTTGTAATGTTTATCTTTTTAATAAAATACTTAACACATGCAGTAAGTCTACAATATGTTCACATATTCAAAACTTCAGATGCTAACGTTGTTGGTTTGCTGAAACATTTTTCCAGGACTTTCTACTTTTTCCTCTCAATTTCCATGCATTTTCCATGACTGGAAAATTGGTTGACTATTTAGCAGGTTTCCCAGGATGAGTTTAGATACTGAGTAATATTTAATGTATTTAATATAATATATATGCATATATCTCCTCTATGGTTATAATATACATATAAGGCTTAGAATTACGACAAGCCCTGAATGCACCAATCGCTGCTCCCTTTGTCCCTATCGCTCCTTCCCTTCAGCAAACTGGTGACGCATGTAGCCTCCCAGTTCTCCTCCAGCTATGTTTTCCATTGGCGTGATTATTTTGGGGAGCAGCAGTTGTTCTACCCCCCAGGCTTCGACGGCAGGGTGGTCCTCTATCCCAGCAACCAGAACCTGAAGGACTATCTGAGCTGGCGACAGGCCGACTGTGAGTTCCCGTACACATTGTCATCATCTCCCCTTTCTGCCTTGCATCCCGGCTTCAATCTCTGCACCAGATACGTCATACGGCATTATGCCGCTTATTTGAGCCGGTCACACCTGTGTGACGCGCGCTGCAGACCGACCCGTTCCTGCAGTGTAATGAGGTCTGTCTGTTCTGCCGTCTAGGTCACATCAATAACTTGTACAACACAGCGTTTTGGAATTTGGTGCAGAAGGGCGGTTTGAGTACCTCTCAGGCAGAAGAGAAACTAAAGGTATGAGCAGACAATCTGCAGGCGCTGTGGGTGGGGGCAGAGGCAGGCCGTGGCACTGTGGGGGATGGGGGGGGCATGCTTACAGGCTCTGTATTTAAGCCAGAATTGGTTCAGGGTGACATGGACCCGCTGGGGTGGGAGGTCCTTACAGCTTGCTGTTTTCCTTGTAGGGCACCGTCACAGCCGACAAAAACGAAATATTATTTTCCGAGTTCAACATAAACTACAACAATGAACCTCCACTGTACAGGAAAGGTACTGTGCTCATCTGGGAGAAGGTGAGTCTGGCAGGAGGGGGGTCCCCAAGTTAAGCTATGTGGGAGGGGGGGTGGTCTTCATTTATACATGTGTGCGTTGTTTCAGGTGAATGAGACGACGGTGAAACAGGTCAGGCTGCCTAATGAGGACGAGAAGGAGGTGACAGTGATCAGGAGTAGGAGCAAAGTCACGGCACATCACTGTGATGTCATCGGGGAGCAGTTCTGGGAGCAGCATCCAGATATCCTGGAATCTGATGGCTGAATGTGAGCACAGGTGGTGAATGACCTCTGCTGACCATTCCTGCAGCAGCACTTAGCAAGGAGGCGCTGTAAGGGCATTTTCAGATCCTAAGCTTTGCTCATCAAGAACTTTGGGTCAGTTTTAACTCTTGTGAGTTCTGAAACGCCATAAGATACCAGTCGGCGGTCTTAGAGGGTCTATTGATCAGATAACCAGATATTTTTTAACCTGAATAAAGAGTGCTCATGTTATACTGCTATGAGTGGTGCCCATGATAACCTTGAGTTGGGATTAGAACAGAGGGTAAGAGGAGTTGTCTAATAAATGTGTGCGGAGTGAGAAACTTACTTGTAATCAGGATGAAATGAATAGCAATTTAAAATGAGTTAATTTTGTACTGGTGTATTGGTGAATATTTAGTTGAAAAGCTAAATAATAAAAGGCATTTTAAAAAAAATCACATGGTTCCTATTACCCTCTAAGCCAGGGGTGAGCAATCTTATCCGCAAAGGGTCGCTGTGTATGTGGATTTTCACTGTAACTCCCTAATTAGAGGACTGATTAGCTGAAGAGTCCTCATACCTGGGTGTGAACAGCTGACCTAAAGGTTACCCCCAAAACCCTCATACACACCAGCCCTTTGCGGGTAAGACTGGCCACTTCTGCTCTAAGACATAGTGAACGCAGCTTCTGGAGAACGTAACTGTATCCATCTGTTCCGGAGAAATGCGCTGTGCTGATGTATCTGGTCTCTGATTTAAATCTCGTAAAGTTGTGTGTTTAGCTATCAGACACCGATGCAGTGAGTGACCGATAGAGATTATGAGTGCTGTGGATTGGGCACCCCAGATAGACATATCGTATTGATCCGGAAAGTTCTAGGTCAATGTGAGACGAAACCAGATTAAACATACTGAACCTCTTCCAACTGTGCTTTTCTTGGACTGTGCACAGCTGTTGTAAAAAGCTAACTGCGGAAATGGGACAACGTAGGAAGCTGAGGCAAGGGGCGCAGATGTCATGGTGAAACGCTTCTTCCTTGCAGATGTCCCCGATCCATTGGAAGAAACGCAAACTGCTTGGGGCCAATTCCCTGCCTGCAGAAGTCCTGTCTTCCCAAATGAAGAGGCGTTTGTTTCCCTTTAGGGGGAGAGCAGTTGCCATATACATTAGATGAGACTCATGAGACCCATTTTTGTATCTGCATGTTCAGCGTTAATAGTAGGGTAACCAAAATCATCTGTAAATCTGTAGCTTTGCATCTATTCTTGAAATCTAAGGTGAGAAGCTGCTGTGAATGAGTCCACAGTGAATGAGGCAGTGATTTCCTGAAGTCAGCTGTTAGCTTAGCTGGTGTGGGTGCGGGGTGTTGGAGCCCAGCTCTCACAGGCCGACACCGTGACCGCAGCACTGATTTGGATTGAGCAGAAGCTAAGCTCGGGCAGCGTCGTGGTCTGATTCCACACAGCAGATTAATGATCATCGGGGCTCTTTATGGTCTAACACTGGATCACCAGCCGTAACAAATCGCTGTTCAAACTCTCTGCCTTCATCCTCTCTACAGCAGTGTGAGGAGTAACTACTCTAGTCTAAAAAGGCCTCGTCTGTGCCGGAGGAGCTCTGATGACATGCTGCGAACCCCTGGCTAGTTCTACCATGGGTGGGAAGATCTGCCAGTAGCCAGCTGAGGGGCTCAGCCAACTTCGCCCTGGACGAGATGCAGCCGCGCGCTTGCTGGGCTCGCAGCCCTATGCCTCACTCTGGCGGAAAACAGAAGCGGCCAATTAGAAAGCTCCTTTTCTCTCACCATGTCATGACGCAGGTTTGAATATCATGGGATGTAGCATTAACTAGAATATACAGGCGTGGAAACAATTGAGACCACGGCACAATTTTTTGTTTCACTAATTTCTCAATTTATGGATGTGCGTTTATGAATAATATATATACTTTTTGCAAACTGCAGCCTGGTCCTTCCCTGCTTCTCTCTGATGAAGGGCTTGGTCCTGGCTTTATGGGACTTCAGTCCTGCTTCTAAGAGCCAGATACAAACTGTCCTAGCAGTGCGCTTCATGCCTGCACTTAATGTTTCCTTTTCCCTTTGAAGGTCACTTGAGGTCATCCTCCGATTCTTGACAAACTGTCAGATAAGTTAACGGTCATCTCTGGCATTAGAGAGTCGCTTCTGCCCTTTAGCTGGCTGGTTTCTGGTCGTTCCCAGTGTCTCCTGCATTACTTTCTTCTTGTGTACAGCCGTCTTAGAAACTTTGAGCCTAGAAGCAACCTGCTGCTCAGTGTAGCCTTCTGCCAGCAGAACCATGATTAAACCAGGATTTAAAAATTGCAGATTTGTTTAGAGTGTTCTTGTAATTGTATCCACGGCTGTATGTGATAATTGAATGCCCTCGCAAAATTATTAGACGTTGGTTTGTTGTGATTGTGCTGATGTGCATAACTGCAGTGTTTATATGATATGATTATACATATATTCAGAAATCAGTATTTATATACCGTATAACGCGGTCTGGTGTCATGAGCAGAATTTCTGATGGTTAATTCGCAAACACGGCGGGTTAAAAATGCCGTAATCCACAGCACTCGCTCCAGCAACCTTTACTGCCTTGTTAGCTGGTTCGTTTAGACCAACTCTCCGTTTCCCCGCCACCCTTACCGATAGCCAAAGCCCCTGTGGAGCCAGGGTAAAGGTAAGGCAGTGCTTTAAATTTGTATAAGAGAGCCTCTTGCTGTAATGCCCCCCGTAACCATCATTACAGCATCCCAGACCGCAGTAAGGCCCTAATAACCACCACCCAGAGGAAGCGTGCTATCGGCGGTGCGCTGAAAATCACGCCCTTGCGAACCAACCAAAGAGCGATGTGCGAGTATCGAGCGCCCTGCAGTGATAGTTACTCTGTTTACCGTAATATGTAGTCCTGCGTTTTATTTTTTAATCACAGGACTTGTTGTGGTGGGGTTTGTCTTGCCACGCTTTGCCGGGTGGAAATAGATTTCTAAATAATTATACGCACACCTCAAATTAGTATTAAGGAGTGAAAGAACGCAGATTGAAGTCTGCTTATCAGATATGAGGATATAATTAATAATTAATCTGAAATACAAATATGCATTTGTTAAAACACGTCAAATGCTTATATTGTATTTGAATATAGTAAAACCCGTACTGCTAATTGCGAAATATGTGGGCTGCGTATAAATAGCGCGGCTGGCGCTTGGCCCGTAAGGGGGCGCTGCAGCCTCCCCGGCCGGCCGACTGTCCGCCCGCCGGTTCGTTTATAATACGCCCTATGTGCTTCCCCTTCGTATTTAATCATGATTCTGCCCGCCTGTAGTCGGTGGCTCCGTAATCTGATCGCTATAAACTGCTCTTTGTATATATGTGTGTTTTCCTTTCATGTGTTTAAATGCACAGCATCGAGAAAGGATGCGTATTCAGGTAAGTGCAGGATGGTCTCTCCCGACGCATTCTGGGAGGTTTGTAATCATCTAAATAATAATATTTTTAATTCGGTTGATGGCTGGTTTTTGAAAATGCTAAGCTACATATCGCTATTGACGCCGAAGCACCTTGGTGTGCAGAGTATTCCCTGACTGATTACTATCACTTATTATTTTGTTGGATTATTGCAGTACCTTTCTTTTGTTCGATTATACACTTATACCATACTAATAATTACCGATAATTGTCATAATTCGTTGATTTAAAACTTTTTAAAACGAGTGACTACAGTGTTTGTGTAAACGTGCGTAACCTGTGCCTCGTCTTTCTAATGCATGGTGTCTCTGTACCGAGATCATTACATTAGTGTGCACATGTGTGTGGGTTTGTATTTTCCACGTTAGCTTGCGGGGGCATTTTCAGGCACCCACAATATAAACCTCAATTGCTTTTTTGTATTAATTGCGAGTTTCTTTTACCGTTAGGATAGTTCAATGCTTAAGAATAAACGGAGAGGTAAAGGTCTCCTGTTTTGTCATGTTAATTTCAGTAAGCTGTTTGTTTTTTTGTTAATAGATGACAGGTGGTTGGATAAACCACTCATAGACCAATATGGAATTATTCACCCGGTGTGGTCGTATGCTGCCAGACGCAGGAGGTCACCTGGCAAGTCAGAAGTAAGCTCTCAGTCACATTTATGTTACTCACTTATGTATGTTTGCTTGCTTTTGCATGTTGGGGGCTTTGATCCTACATACGATATAAATGAAATAAAAACCTATGATGCAAGATTCAGGTAAAGTATGAATGAGACTGAAGAGCGGTGACAGCTGGAGGATGCTGCCTTTCGTTTGAGGCCGCAGTGGCTCTCACTGCGTGTGAAGGACTGGATGGATGTTGTGTTTTCAGGACCAGGCCTGGGATGCAGAGGTGATTATTACAGCTGAGGGAAGACAGCTGATGCTTCAGCTCCAGAGGAACAAGTGAGCGCTCGCCGTTATCCTTAGCCAATCAGGAAGCTATTGCACTCTTGTTTCCTGGGCTTTGAATTGCCACAACCTGCTGCCCCAGAGATCTTTAGAAGAGGAGTCTGGTAGGTTATACCTGCATAATAAAGTGATGGACCTCGGTGAGTGTAAACAACCAGCACTCATTTGGGACTCAGAGGGCAGATCCGGCATCTCCATCTGAGGCCAGGAGACGGTCTCTCCCTGGGGGGCTGCTGAAATCCCGCAGCCTGAGGGGGGGGTGTCTCTCTCTCTCCTGGGAGGTGCTGGAGTCCTGGTGTCTCGTTAGCTCTGGATTCATGTGCCTGACTTGGGTGTCGTTCCTTCACCCAGACCAGTCTATCCTTTGTCTGTATTTTATTGTGTTGTGTGGTGGCTCTTCAGCTGAGATTCAGGAAGTATGGGTGCTGGGTAATACACAACTAAAGGTCTATAACAGTAGGGCCTCCATTTTCAGGTATATTTTTTATTATATGTTTAATTGTTTTGTGCAATTCAGAAGGACTTAATTTGAAATTCTTTATCTTTTGTGCCGTATCTGTCATTAGCTTCCAGTCGATTTTGTCTTCAGGCAGTTTTATCAATCATTCGGAAGCAGAGATTTGGCCTCTCCCAGCAGAGCGGGGCGACTGATGTAAATCGTCAGGTTACTGCGAGACGGAGATCTGAAAATGAATGGCGGACTGTCGAAGGTTCCAGGAACCAAAGGCCTTTGTCACTGTGAAGTGCCGTCCAGCCAAACATGCTAATGACTTTGTTCTGAATCTAGCTGTGTACTGTGCCAAGTTTAACTTCTGTATAGTGTCAGTTCCTGTAGTGACATAAATCCATTAATGTTCAAGTGTGTGTGTGTTTGTATTTGCCACATTAGCTTGGTCCTCACAATATAAACCTCAATTTTATTTATATATATATATATATATATATATATATATATATATATATATATAAAAACCTCTGAATGCAATAAAAAACAGGGTGCAAGCAAACAGGGTGGCTGCTGGCAAATGGAGTCTGTGAAGCTTGTGTTTGTATGACATGCGATGAAAGGACTGTCCTCCAGCCCAGCAGGTGCCGGAGGCCGAGTGTCTCATCCACAGCCCACATGTCGTCCTTCACTTGTCCACTTCTTGGACGAGGCATTTTAATAACGGTGTGCTGGCACATCACATGGAGGCCGTTACCCACAGTGATTTCTGATTCTTCTTATTTATGCTGTTGTATGCTTTAGTGGAGTGATTCAGATTAAGTAAGATCAGGCTGAACTTAAAGTTACTGCTGGTTCAGTGTTTTGCTGATCTGTTGATTTATAATCGCTGCCGGCTGTGCTTCAAGCTTTGCGGCCTGGCTTACGGCGGTGGGGGGGGGGCAGGGGGTTTGCTGCTGATTAGGTTTGCAAATGGCTGTTCTGAGCTGTGCCAGCCTCCCTGTCTGCACACTAGGCTCCTTTTGAGGTGCCAGTCCGTGCGAAATGGTGGGCTTGTGTTCGGGACAGACTGCCATTCAGCGTTCCCCGGAGGCCCCTCTCCCTGTCTCACGTTCCTCCTTCTTCCCATTCACCGTTCCCCGGAGGCCCCTCTCCCTGTCTCACGTTCCCCCTTCTTCCCATTCACCGTTCCCCGGAGGCCCCTCCCCCTGTCTCACGTTCCCCCTTCTTCCCATTCACCGTTCCCCGGAGGCCCCTCTCCCTGTCTCACGTTCCTCCTGCTTCCCATTCACCGTTCCCCGCAGACCCCTCCCTGTCTCACGTTCCCCCTTCTTCCCATTCACCGTTCCCCGGAGGCCCCTCTCCCTGTCTCACGTTCCTCCTGCTTCCCATTCACCGTTACCCGGAGGCCCCTCCCCCTGTCTCGCGTTCCCCCTTCTTCCCATTCACCGTTACCCGGAGGCCCCTCTCCCTGTCTCACGTTCCTGCTTCTTCCCATTCACCGTTCCCCGGAGGCCCCTCCCCCTGTCTCACGTTCCCCCTTCTTCCCATTCACCGTTCCCCGGAGGCCCCTCCCCCTGTCTCACGTTCCCCCTTCTTCCCATTCACCGTTCCCCGGAGGCCCCTCTCCCTGTCTCACGTTCCTCCTGCTTCCCATTCACCGTTACCCGGAGGCCCCTCCCCCTGTCTCGCGTTCCCCCTTCTTCCCATTCACCGTTCCCCGGAGGCCCCTCCCCCTGTCTCACGTTCTCGCTTCTTCCCTGGATTTTCCTTGTTCTCCTCGTGTATCTCTCCGCTGCCTCCGTCACCCTGGCTCTCACCCGCACACCAGTTGTGGCTGGCAGCCATCCTCCCTCTCCATGCTGAAATGTCCTGAATTTCATTTGTGCAGCAAGGCTTTTATCCTAATTGAAGATGCTGTGGCGAGTGGAGGTCTGCCTGCTTGCCAGACAGGGGGGTGGGGGGTGTGCTGACTCAAGCAGGGAGGGGGCTGCAGGGGATGGGCTTGGGTGGGGTTCAGGTGGACAGCAGGATGATCAGGATTTTTTTCTCCTCGCACTTGGTGTACGGGGCAAAGCCCCCCCCCCCCCCCGGGCTGTTTCATTCCAGCACATTCATTCACCGTCACCTGGCCGCATTGTACCTTCCCACCAGACAAATGTCATTAAGCCTTTTGTTTGCCTGATTCGATTTCACGTCGTGCTCTTTCATTTTTGCCCCCCCACCTCCATAGCTAATGGAGCCATTTAGGTGCTTTTAGTGACCTCTAGCATGTTGGTCTGTCATGGCTGCCCCAGGCGACCAACCGCGGCTCCCGCTCAGACTGGTAATGTTCTGTTGCATCACCCCATTCATCAGCCAGCTAGGCACACCCCCCCCCCCCCCCCCCCAAGGATGAAGTCATGCGATGTCCCTGGGGAATGTGCCCCGCTGACCCCCGCTGCATTGGCGCGGTTGCCCGCTACCCGGGCTGCACCGAGCGTCTTTGTTCACGCATGAAGCAGATGGGACCCCATTACTCTCGTCAAATGCTCAGGCAGAACCCAGGCCTGCATCGGCTGTTATCGCTTCATTCCTGCACAGGCGCTAAATGTTGGCTATTGTGCATCTAAAGAAGGGGCGTGGGGGGGGGGGGGTTGAGGCGGTGCGTATGGGGAGGGAGGGGGTGTGTGGTGTGGGCTCGTGCTGCCCAGGGTGTACGGGAGGCACATTTCTGAATAGGGCCTGGTTTCTAGCCAACGTCTGACCGTTTCTCAGGCTTTTCGTCTCTAAGGGGAACGAGGGAATATGCTAATGGTCGTTTCAGCTTCATCATGTCTTGTTAACCCATCCTTCTGCACGGTGCTTCAGAAAAAGGTTTTCTACACCCGTGAAGGCTGTCAGACTTTAAATGTAGACCGTTCCATCATGTGTGCTGCCTGAGGCAATCATACTGTCCTATTTCCGAAGGCTTTACGGAAAGTATTAAATGATGGCGTGTACATTTGCCAGTTGTAAAAGGCTTAATTTTAATTTAGCCCACTGGTGAGCTCTCAGGGCGGGGCGGGAGAGGCACGTTGAGTTATCACCTTGTGTAACTGCCCGCATGTCCTAATGGAGTTCTTTGTCACTGCAGGGTAGGGACTGTAGACACATCAGCCTGCCAGCACATCAGTTTCCTCTAATGTCCTCAACAAGGGCACCTGCCCCCCCCTCCCAGGCCACTAAATCCCTGCTGTTGCCAAGCGCCTGTACAGTGTGGACCTGTGAAAAGCTCTCAGGGACAGCTGGCATCTCTCTCTCTCCTCTCTCTCTCGGCCTGCCTGGATGAGACACCAGTTAGAGAACACCCGAGCTGATCCGTGGTTAAGGACTTGATACAAATTTAAAAGGGGTGAGACCAGTAAACCAAGCACTTTGTTCAGCGTCACACAGTCATTCCCGTCTGGCTTGAAGGAGACGGGGATCGATCAGAGGCTAGTGGCACGGGTTGGGGGGGTGTGTACTTGGGGTTTCCGTTTGCTTCGCAGTGACCTATGGCAGTTCACCACTGCTAACACCTTCTTGGTTCCCGTACTGGCTGGGGGAGGTTCAAAGGCGACCCCTGTGTGTTTGGCTGAGACTGTGCTGATGCCTGTTCTGTTACTTAGCCGTGATTTAGACGTCTGTCCCCCCCCCCCCATCACTGTATTTCTGGGTGGTCTGACTGCCTCCTTAGTGTGCCACACAAGAGCCCAGCATCTCAGCACTGCTCAAAGCTTCTGTCAATTCAATTCAGTTTATTTTTATAAGCCTTTCATAGGGTGACCGTCCATCCGGGTTCACCCGGACATGCCCTCTGTTTGAGCCCTTGTGTGGGTGATGGTTGATGGTTTATACCCGTATGACCCAATGTTACAAATTACAGTGGAGTACCAAGTGAAGGGAAAAAAAACACCAATTTTTTAAATGAGGCGTGGCCGGGCGCATTGTATGTCTGTTGCTATTGTAAGGCCGCGTAATAACATTAGACGTGGTTTTTATTAGTCAAAAACGTCAAAAAAAGTCAGTGACGCATTATTAAACGTTACTTAAGTGGTGTATATTAGAAATGTCCGGCACGACGCTTATTGACACGAACACGTGCACAACTGGGATTTAATTTTATTTAATGTATATGTGTTTTATTATAGAGTAGAACTGGTGTTTTTCACGTAATCATACTGTTCAATAAAACACCAAAAGAAAAACAATAATTATATATATAAGTAAATAAAAAACCGTATCACTAAAAAACCTTTGGAGTTTATCAGAATTAAGCAGGTACTATAACTGAAAGGACGTTTGGATTTCTGAAAATGCGTTTCAAATATTTAGAAAAACGAGGTGTAACATTACAATAGAGACCTCAGAAAGTCGCGGCATTCTTTATTGCATGTTGCGTACCATTGCCATGCGTGACGAATCTCTGTTGGACATAAGTGAGGACGACCCGTAGGACTTTAGAAGGCGTGATGCCGATGCCAACAAAGGAGTGTACTAGACTAACTAGAGGTATTCATCCTACCAATCGAAACGTCCTGCTGTTGGGTCATATGCAAGCGCACAACGACATCACGCCTCTTTCCTTGTGCTTGAAGAGCCGCCCATCGGTCTGTCCTACCTTGCATTGGAGTTACGGCCAAGTTTTGCGTAATCTTATTTGGGCGTTTTTCAATGTTCCTACATTTTAAATATTTTATTAAATGCATTTATCACACTTAACTATCAGCATCGCGCTGGCTCACTATCAGTGTTTTGTATGTTGTATGCTAAATAACTTGACATGAGTTCCGTAGGCTATATAATGTGTCAGTAGTGTGCACATACATATGACGGTACATCTTTATGAAGTATTTAAATGTATTGAATTGGCTACCCAAGTATTTATAGAGGTAGGATGCCGTGGTAGTATTTCGGGCTATCGATATATGCTACGTGTAGTTTTAACACTGGTAATACAATCTGATAAGGTATGTCAGACTGTCGCTATGCCTGCTTACATTACATTAGTTCCTGTTTTTTTTTTTTAATTAGTTACTCGTGTATTATGTTTAGACTATCCCCTTTCAGTTTCAGCCAGTAAAATGACGATATGTTTTTTCAGTAGAGTAGCACCGATCAATAGATAAATCTGTCGGATCGAATCGAGCTAAGGTAGGATAAATCGACAGAACACCGGCAGCAGCGCGGGCAAGGAGAGATCAGATGCCAGAAAAGCTGAATCGTATGTACCCTGGTAAGGAATCTAAATTGTAAGAGTAGAGAAATAACAGCCCAATTGGCTTTTATTTGAACATTTAAAAACACCTTAACACTGTAGGTTGTGATTTGTTTGAACAAAGATCTCTCTCTTTTTATATTTCGCGAACTGCAGACCCAAAATTAAAATAAAAACCGCTCAGCAGCGAGCATCCCCGTCTTCTGACGTCATACCGCTTTCACGTGTTACGTCATGCCACGCCTGCTTCACCTCCAAAGGCCTGGGTGGGGCGGTGCTGCTCCCGTAGATGATATGGTCGATTATATTTGGAAGGCAAAGATAAACTCCTTTAGGAAAGCAATAATGTTAACGAATATAAAGAAGGAGGTCTGAAAGCCATTGATTTTGATTGTGTTAATGGTGCTATTAAAATTAATTGGCTACGATACTTTCTGAAAAATGTAGATAGCCTCTGGTTTCATGTCCCAAACCAAGTGTTTATGAAGCTAGGTGGCATCAACTTCCTTCTAAGATCTAACTGTGACCTAAAAAGACTCCCTATTAAATTATCTGCATTTCATCAACAAGTTTTACTATATTGGAAATTGATTTTATGAACGTCAGCCCTTATAAAACAGTCTCCTGCGATTTTGGTAAATGGACGTCCTCTCACTGGTATAACGTTGACTAACACCATAATCCAAAAAGCTTTTGCCAAGGAATTATATTCTTTCTCTTCGAAAAGATTCTCAATTTCACAGTATTTCTCCAGAGATTAATCTGATCAAAATTCCTAACTAACATTGAAAATACCCTCCTAAAGCACAATATCCATGTTGTTTTTGACAAAACATGTGATAAAAATGATTACATAATTTAGTAAAAAAAAACCACACAATTTATCATTCTTGGAAATGGAATGAGAGTGGATTTTTGAAAGCGCAGTTTGAGGAAGTCAATCTTAATGAGAGTCCCTAGAACTCCACCTCTTTTATGTGTTAATTCATTTAATTTGTCCTTATTTAGTTATTTTACTTTATTTCCCATCTTTTATTGTTGTATATGTGACCACTTTTAGTTGCGTGTTCAATGTATATTATGTCTGCCCAAAGCTGTTTGCATTGTACCATGCCATTAACACATTTACGTTTGTATAAACGCGCCATTGTAATAACAATCCAGAGTACATCATGTGCCGCTGCATTTTAAAGGTTAGGTGATGCACCATTCTGATTGGTTCATTATATGTTATGCCCAAAACATTATTAAGAGAGTTACGTCAAGCCCTTGTCCTCCTTACGCTGGCGCAAAGTCTGGTTTTTCCGCCATCAAAATAGTGAGATGGATTTGGACATGCCTACAACTGTTCCGTTTTGTGCTTTACGCTTTGTGTTAGATCGTCAAAATAAGAATCGTTTATTTTTGTTTGAACAATGAATGACGTTGTTTGCTTTAACGAACTGTAGCTGAGCGTTTTATAACTTTAGTTGAAAAAGACCTGTACACACGTATATTGTGTAAATCATTGTAGATTATAAACTAAGAGTTAACTCTGCAGTTACCATAGGTCCGGATTTCCCCGGATGCGTATTTTCATTTTTCAGGGTGGTTAGGGAAAACTCATTAATATGCAAAAGATATGTGCTACCTCATTGGTCGGCTTACATGAAAACTCATTAATATTCTGATCCATGGACACGTCCTCTTTTTCATCTCACCAAAACTGTAACCCTAGCCATTCACAAGCCTCTTTACATGGGTGTGTTGTGATGAATTTCAATATCAATTAAACCAGAATAGGAAAGGCAAAGAAATGTTATCAAAAGTGTGTTTTTGTGATTCAGTCATGTGTTGTCCTCTCTTTGCATTTTCCCACAATCCTCTCTGATGTGAGATTCTCCTTGCCATTACTTCTCCGTTACCAGACTCCTGTTTTCATATCGTTAAGCCATGATGTTAGCATGCATGATGCTGGTGTACACAGCAAATAGGTAATCATTGCCTGTGGACAGCACTCATAAGGTGACCTGCTGGCTCTGGACTCTGTCCACCAGCACCAGAGTGGCCAGTATAAATACTGGGAGGCAGCAGGCCTTCCACCCTGACTAGGACAGTGTCTGTGTGCTGTCACACCTTACAGTGGGGAAACGCGTGATAGTCTAGAAACATGAACAAGGACACAGGACAGACACATAATACCTGAGCTGGGATGCACCACTGCATGGAGCAGAAGATACGCAGTGCTCAGAATAAGCGCACCCCCCCGTGATGAAAGGGCTGGTCCACCATAATGTTGTGACATCATTTTAAGATACACATGGGCCGGGCTTGTATTTGATTCCGGCTTCCATTTGTAAGTAAAGATCAGTGTGGCCAGCAAACCCTCCATCTACCTTTGTCTGCTTCAGCTCCTCGCGGACACTGTCCAAAAGAGAAAACGTAAGAAGAAATTATAACATAAACAGGAAGAAATAAAATGTTTCAGTTAAAGTGAAAGCATTCAAGATGCGGCAGTATTTATCTTTGGAAAACAAATGATTAAATAGAACACCATCTGGCTGAGCTGTTGAGCAAGACGTGCGATTTTTTTTATGGTCAGAAATGTAGCCTCTTAGGTTTATGAATGCAGTCTCCGTTTCCCAGCCAAGAGGCCCTTGCCCTAAAGTTCGGGCACGTCGTAAGCTGATGCACACTGTTTGGACTCCCGGAGAAGCGGGCCAGACGCACGCTCGCGAAAGATGGGCTCTCCATGCGACAGCCACACTCCTTATTTGCATCGAAATGACATGGGGGGGGGGGTCCAGTATGTGCTGTGATGACTTCTCCATTGCTCTCCTCCCAGCCTTTCCCTGCAAACGTCTGACACCTGATATAAAATCACCCGATGGGCCTTGTAACCCAAGGTAGCCAGATGCAGTGAGTTACACTGTGATCTTTTTCTCTGTGAAAGGCAGCTGTTTTCCCCCAGATACAAGGAGACGTGGTACAGCCCGGATGGGGCCCGGCGCACCTTCTTCCCACACCAGGTTCGTGGACAGGACAGATGGGTGCACCTCCATAAAATCAGCACCACTTCTTCGCGTAACCCGTTAATTATGCTGCTGTTTTTAACCTTCCAGGAGAACTGCTTTTTCCATGGTGTGGTGGCAGGAGAGGACGACTCGAGTGTGGCTGTAAGCGGCTGTGGGGGGCTGAGGTGAGCTTAAGCTATTGGCGTCACATCTTGTCTCAGAGAACTTCCAACACTTTCAGCACAGTTATCATCACAGTCTGGCTCCCATTTACCGGCCGCTGTCACATTTCACTGAGTCGCAAGTCAGATTAAGGGCCATGGCAGGAAATGCAGAGACGACGTAACTGAAGTCAGCTGAGTGCAGCTTCAGGAACTCGCAGGATCTCCGGGGGGTTGCAGTGTGTAGGATGGCGGCTCCGGGATCTGCTCTTTCCTCTCCGAAGCCCCGTGAGCCTGCAGGGAGAGCAGTGAAAGAACAGACATCCATTGATAAACCTCAGAGCTGCAACATCTGCTGCAGGATTTGAAGATCCACCCAGAGAGGTGCATTCTTCAGAGCGAAATGGGGCAGCGGGGCCGTGTTCAGGCGCCCTCGTGTGCATCTCGGCAGTCCGGCGGCGCTGCAGTGAGTTCACCAGCTGGGGCCACGTGCAGTGTGGGAGCTGTGGGTGTTTCTCTTAGACAACCCACTGGGTGTGTGTGTCTCGGCATACACATCAGTCAGCATAAACTTGAGTGTGAAAGCGCAAGCGAGTGTTTCTGTGTCCGCATGGGTTTCACTGGGACACTCAGCCGGCTGCTCCAGCTGTCACAGCAAATGAGGCACCTGGGTGATTCTGCATCCTGTCGCCGCCCTCCTGGCCAAAAGACTGAACTGACTGTGACCTTCTCAGTCTCATACGTATTTGATTTTCATTTATTTATTTAGCAGACGCTTCTGTCCAAAGTGAGGGATGCTGGGAGCCAGAGAGCAGGGGCAGCCAGAATCCAGTCCCTCGGGAGCAGTTTGTGTTAAGGGGCTTGGTCATGGGCCCAACACTGATATGACTTCTCTGTCAGTCAAGGTATTTAACGTCCTTTTGGACGTTGGAAGAGATCCCTAAGGCAATCAGCTATATACCATCCCTCATGAACTCATCCCTCATAAAATCCCAAAAGCAGGCAGGGGGGCTGCCTGCCATGGTAGGTTCAGGCTCACCTGAGTGACCCCTCCAGTGATGGCGGGTTTAGCATGTGTAGGACACATGGCGTTTCGCTTCTTCTCCCGCTTGTCCCCAGGGGCCTGATCACCGTCAACAGCAGCATGACGTACCTCATCGAGCCACTGGCTGGGTGGGCAGGGTTCGGGACCGACGGGCATGCCGTCTACCGCGCGGAGCACCTCCGACTCCCCAAAGGCACCTGCGGGCATCGCCACAACCACGCAGCTCAAGTGCTGGAGGACCTCATCGACGGGATGGCGCAGGCGCCCCCTAGTGGCAGGGTGAGTCTGCCGACAGCTCGCTGCTCACTGCCCCCCCCCCCACCCGGAATCCTCTAATTTGGCTTTACAGGCTTTTTCCTTTTATTTTTGCAGGAAAAAAGGGATATGAGCGGCAGCATGAAATATGTGGAGCTGCTGCTTGTGGCTGATCACGCTGAGGTAGGCGAGTCACATGACTGTCCATCATGGGTCAACCAATCAGACAGTCCCACGCTGCTGCACAGGCTCCTCCTGCATGTGGTTTAACGTCTCTGGTCCACAGTTCCAGAAGCACGGCAGGGACTATGAACGCACTCGCATGAAACTGCTGGAAGCCGCAAACTTCGTGGACAAGGTGATCGATGTGGGGGGGCCTCTCACCTAAACGGACCTGAACTAGTCAGGCTGCATGCCATTTCACAGAAGGCTTTGCGGTCTTATGTGTCCCTCTGTGCTCCCCTCAGTTCTACAAGGCCCTTGACGTCCGCGTGGCACTGATTGGCCTGGAGATCTGGACGGACGGGGACAAGATCAGCGTGTCTGCGAACCCCTACAGCACCCTGGGCTCCTTCTTGGCCTGGAGGCGCAAGCAGCTGCATCTCTCACCCAACGACAACGCCCAGCTCATCACGTCAGTAACCATGGCGCCGCCAGCCGCCCTCCGCGCCTGCATCTCTGGCTCCCCCAGGTGGTTGGAGGTCCCAGACGGAATCTGTGTGTCTGTGTCTTCAGGGGAATCTCCTTCCAGGGAACCACCATTGGACTGGCACCACTGAATGCCATGTGCTCCGAGTACCAGTCAGGCGGGGTGAACTCGGTAAGACGAACTGGAGTCGTGTATGTTTATCCGAACCCATCTAGACCAGAACCACACCCACGTCTGTATGGCGTCATGATTTAGTACCACATTTAGTAATATTTAGTTTAGCTAATAGATGTCCACATCGTCCACAACTTCTGCTTTTTTTAAGCAAGCAATTTCCACTCTTATTTTCAGCTCGGATACCAAATGTGGATACATTAATAATAATGTATTTTAAGTGTCCACACTGTGTTTTTCTCCCAAACCCAATGGATCATGGGAAAAGGGGCGGTATTTTCACGACCCAATAGGCTTGAGTGTGATTTTGTTCCAGCTGGGCTCAGAAGAGCCTACATGCAGACCCCGAAGCAGCCAGAGCAGGGCGGCCGCGATGTTTCAGGGGCTCAGTGTCATGTCTGTGTTATTACTGGCTATGTCTGTGTCATTATGGGCTATGTCAGTGTTATTATGGGCTATATCTGAGGCTCGTCACCACGGGGCTCTTTAAGGTTGGGATGGCTTCTTCATGATCATAGTAACTCGTTTTTCTGATTATCTATGACGATACAGTTTGATGCTTTCATTAGACATCTAGGTTAAGGTTTCCACTGAAATCCTTGCTCCCCTCCCACACAGTGCTGATTCTCTGGCCACTCTAACAGACTGCGCCCCCTGCAGGACCACTCGGAGAGTGCAGTGGGTGTGGCAGCCACCATGGCCCACGAGATGGGCCACAATTTCGGGATGAGCCACGACACCCCTGGGTGCTGCCTCGCCCGCGCCGACGACGGGGGCTGCATCATGGCCGCCTCCACAGGGTGAGACGACGTCCCCGTCCCGCTAGCAGTGGCTGGGCCCGTTCATTTAGCAGGAGATTCACAGCCTGTGGCAGCTTTTTGGGAAGATGGGTGGCACCTGCAGGCCTGAATCGCCTATATCTGTCACTGAGGGTGTGCTAATGGCAGGACCTCCCCCCCCCCCCCCTTTCAGTCACCCCTTCCCAAAAGTGTTCAACGCCTGCAACAAGAAGGAGCTACAGCGCTACCTGAGCTCTGGGGGGGGGAAATGCCTCTCCAACCCCCCCAACACCAGCGCCATGTATGGGGGCCCTCGCTGCGGCAACGGCTACCTGGAGGACGGCGAGGAGTGCGACTGCGGGGAAGCGGAGGTTGGGATCCTCGGCGGAAGCTGCTGCTCGCTCAGCCGTGTTAAACGCGCCCTCACGCCTCCACACTGCAGCGGCGGCTCAGAACGCACCTCACACGTCTGCTTCTGCATCCAGCATGTGACCGTGACTGTCGCTGTGACTGTGACGTTCGCTCTGACCGCGACGTGTCACTCTGACCGTGACTGTCGCTGCTCCGACATTGTCCCACCATTATGACAGCAATCTCCCTTCTTTTTCCCGGAAAGTTCCGGTAAAATGTGTCAGTTTTCCAGGTTCTGCTTACAGTAACATTTGAGTAGACACACTGAGGGCCCTTTACTTGCCTTAAAATGCAGTGGTTTCATCTTGGGTGTCTGGCAGTAACTGTCACACGGTCTGTTGCTGTCTCTGCTGCAGGAATGCTCCAGTCCGTGCTGCAATGGTCATAACTGCACGCTGAAGGCGGGAGCCCAATGTGCACATGGCGTCTGCTGTGAGAACTGCAAGGTGCCGTCCCCCCCCAAGCCCACTCACCTCCCTGTCCCCCCTCCCCAAGCCCACTCACCTGCCCCTCTGCCGTGAGGCATTATCCTCCATACCTCCTCCTCTTTCTTAGCTGAAGAGCCCAGGGATCTTGTGCCGCCCTGCCTCTGGCTCATGTGACCTACCAGAGTACTGCGACGGGAAGTCAGAGTCCTGCCCTGCCAACTTCTACCTGATGGATGGGACGACGTGCCTGGACGGGCTGGCCTACTGCTACACGGGCATGTGCCTGACGTTGGAACAGCAGTGTCTTTCCCTCTGGGGACAAGGTGGGCATCGGATGGGCGTCGGGCGAGCAGCAAACGGGGCACAGACAGCAGGAACAACTCAGCTTAACGCCAGCTCTCACATGGAGCATCCATCCATCCCTCTATCCACCCATTATCCCTCCATCCATCCCTCTATCCATCTATGCACATTTTGTATAACGTACTGCTTACTTCAATAAATGTCAGTAGTAGCATCACGAACAGCACACAAGTCACTAAAAAACACATCTTCCTTGTTACTGGTGAATAATTGCTGAAATGCTTTAAAGCAGCCGTTGCATCTGCCTTACGATGAGTACAGCAGAGAATCTGGATCCTGAGACTAACTGGCTATTTACGTCCCCTGCTTATGGCCTGGTTAAATGAATGTATGTTTCGGAGCCATTAGGAATTCATTTATTTGTGTTTCCCGTCTATCTTGTGTGCCTCAGTGAGCTTATTCAGTAACAGCGTTTCACCGAATCGTTTGACAGCTGGGATGCACTTTCATCAGGTCGCTCTGCCTGTGTTTCCTCGACAGGAGCCCGCCCCGCGCCCGACCTGTGCTTCAAGGAGGTTAACAAGGCCGGGGACTCTTATGGCAACTGTGGCAAGGACACAACGGGGGAGTACAGGAGGTGCCGGGAAAGGCAAGCGGGCACTGCTAGGAGCGGGTAGCCTGTGGCCATGCCCATGACCTAATAGCATGAAGGTTGTTGGTTGAGTCCCAGGTCGGGTCCTCCTGCTAGTTCCTAGAGTTTGGTACTTGACCTGAATAGATTCGACCTGCATCCCACATGCTAATCAAGGGCCTGTTGATGCTGCCGATAGGGATGTGAAATGCGGTAAGATCCAGTGTCTGAGCACCGCGCCCAAGCCCCTGGAGAGGAACGCTGTAGCCATCGACACCAACATCCCGCTGGGGGTCGACAAGGTCTTGTGCAGGGGGACCCACGTGTACCAAAGCAGCCAAGGGGACACGTTGGACCCGGGCCTGGTGATGACTGGAACCAAGTGTGGGCAAAATGGGGTGAGTGTTGTCTCTGGGAAACGGGAGCATCCAAGGTCTCTTTTGTAACTTGTATGTCGGTGCAAGACTGTGCTGGTCAGGTGCTCTGTACACGTCTCACTCTCTACACGTCTCACTCTCTACACGTCTCACTCTCTACACGTCTCACTCTCTACACGTCTCACTCTCTACACGTCTCACTCGTCCACAGATCTGCTTCGAGGGAGAGTGCCGCAATGCTTCCTTCCTGCAAGCCAACGACTGCAGCAACAAGTGCCACGGTCACGGGGTAGGCATGCCCCTGGGTGGATGGCTGGCTCCTGGCCGCAGGTGGCCCTGACAGTGCCCAGCAAGGAGTTAGGCCTTCTGAACTTCCTCACTCAATCATTTATTTTAATAAAGGCTCCAAACCTGTTGTTTTTATACATATATTCCTTCAGTTTTGCATATGTGAAGCACTTTGGTCAGCGGAAGCTGATTTTTTTTAATGCAATATAAATAACTTGCTTACTTTGAGGTGGTATGTGGCTGTGATCTGAAGGTAGGTAGTTCAAGCCTGGCCTCAGCAGAAGAAGTCACATGTCTGTGGGCCTGTGGGTAAGGCCCTTAACCCTTGGCTGTCCTTTACTGTGACCCCCCCCCCCCCCCCCCAGGGAGATGAGGAAAAGAGGATTTCCCCTTGGCGCTTAATAGAGTATTAGTACTTTATTGTAAGATTCATGCACGGCAGATTGTGGACCAGGCATCCCACCCCAGATAGTCTCATGTTCAGTGGCCTCATTTGCCAGTGTCACTGTGCACAATTCCTATTGGATGATGAGACGGAGAAGGTCTGTGAAGCTGTAAGGGTTTGTGAGCAGGAGCCGTGTTGTTTCAGTGACATTCGCCTCCTGACGTTGTCCTCTCCCTCCTTCCCTCACAGCTATGCAACAACAACCACAACTGTCACTGCACAGACGGCTGGTCACCACCCAGCTGTGCGCTGGAGGGGACAGGTGGCAGTATCGACAGTGGCCCGCTTCCCCCCCGCAGTAAGACCTTGATAACTGTCGCTCTGAAGACACCCTGGTTTCCCTCGTCGCCATGTGTGCAGTGACCGGCAGCTTCTCCCCGTGTCCCTCCAGGCCGATGGCTCCTCCTCAGCATCCTCCTCCCCTTTTTGTTCCTGGGTCTGGGGGCTGCAGCTCTCTGGTACAGTTACAAGAACAGGCTCTGGCACAAGAGGAATCACGTCCCTTCATCCACATCCACGTGAGCCAGTTAAACACTTACATACACTGCGATCCCCATATCCACAGTTTCAGTATCCATGGTGTCAGTTATCTGTGGTTTGCAGAAAATTCCAGAAATAAACGGTTCATAAGTTTCAAATGGAGTGCCATGTGAATACAGGCTGTAACACGGTATAACATGGTGGCGCCCAGTACAATTCTGGTCTCCTTTTGTCCCCGTATATGCGCTGACCCGCATAACTCTCATCCAGTCTGCCTCTAACATTCTCGCTAATCGCCACATTATCGCAAGGATAGAAAGCATGATTTTCATTGCTTCATCATCCCTTGATAGATATTTTTTCATTGCTCTATCATCTCTTGAAAATTGTGCTAAAACGTCAGAATCCCTTCTGTTCGAGAGAGAGTACAGTACTGCATAATAATGTACTTCATATACAGTAATAATAATGTTGGTAATATCTCACTGTGCGTAATTTAGTAATT
The DNA here is from genome assembly GCF_023856365.1 of Brienomyrus brachyistius. Lineage (NCBI taxonomy): Eukaryota > Metazoa > Chordata > Actinopteri > Osteoglossiformes > Mormyridae > Brienomyrus > Brienomyrus brachyistius. The sequence continues at coordinate 6,145,536 of NC_064542.1, forward strand.
AAACGTGACCATATGTATGTACACAAAAATCACGTTATATATGTGGTCCGTGGATGGTTCACTATTATCTGCAGTTTCGGCGGTAGGTATAGGAACATACACTATATTGCCAAAAGTATTGGGATACCTGCCTTTACACACACGAACTTTATTTACATCCCATTCTTAATACATAGGCTTTAATATGGAGTTGGCCCACCCTTTGCAGCTATAACAGCTTCAGCTCTTCTGTGAAGGCTGTTCACAAGGTTTAGGAGTGTGTTTATGGGAATTTTTGTCCATTCTTCCAGGTGAGCATTTTATGAGGTCAGGCACTGATGTGGGACGAGAAGGCCTGGCTCACAGTCTCCGCTCTAATTCATCCCAAATGTGTTCTATCGGCTTGAAGTCAGGGCTCTGTGCAGGCCAGTCAAGTTCCTCCACACCAGACTTGCTCATCCATGTCCTTATGGACCTTGCTTTGTGCACTGGTGCGCAGTCATGTTGGGACAGGAAGGGGTCGTCCCTAAACCGTTCCCAGAAAGTTGGGAGCAGGAAATTGTTTAAAGTGGCTTTCAATGCTGCAGCATTAAGAGTTCCCTTCTCTGGAACTAAGGGGCCAAGCCCAACCCCTGCAAAACAGCCCCACACCATAATCTCCCCTCCACTAAACTTTCACTTGGCACAATGCAGTCGGGCAAGTCCTGTTCTCCTGGCAACTATCAAACCCAGACTCATCTATCGGATTATCAGACAGAGAAGCGCGATTCGTCACTATCTGCTCAACCATGGAAACCCATTCCATGAAGTTCTCTATGCACTGTTCTTGAGCTAAACTGAAGGCCACATGAGCTATTGACTCTGCAGACACATGGCAACTTCTGCACCATGTGCACCTCAACATGCATCATCTCCACTGTATGGTTTTATGTGGCCTCTACCACTTCGTGGCTGACTTCCTTTTGTTCCCAATTGCTTCCACTTTGTTATAATACCACTAACAGTCGACCGTGGAATATTTAGTAGCGAGGAAATTTCAGTGGATTTATTGCCCAGGTGGCATCCTATCACAGTACCATGCTTGAAACCTGTTCTTTCACAAATGTTTTTGTAGAAGCAGTCTGCATGGCTAGGTGCTTGATTTTATACATCTGTGGCTATGGAAGTGATTGGAACACCTGAATTCAATGATTTGTAGGGGTGTCCCAGTACTTTTGGCAATATGGTGTATCTTCCACATAGGTTTTCTGGAGAGATGAGTGGCTGAAATAGTTCTGGTTGCTAAAGCACAGCAACACTTAATACAAACGGTAGCTGGTAGATGCTGTTCGACTTAGGGTCTGAATCTGGGAAGCTGAGGTAAGTTGCTGATGCACCGCTGTAATGAATCTACGCACCCTCATTGAATTTCAGTGTCCGTTGATGAAAAGAATCCATTTCAATGTCTTGGGTGCCTGAGTGTGCATTCCCTGTGTAACAGGAGTTATAACTGGTGTTCGGATTTAACCAACTACCTTCCAAATTATGCACACAGGGAATTTGCCTTCGTTTGAACGAAGAACCATCCTCACAGAGGCACTTTGCTTCTCCTATCATTCCAGTGTCCCTGTTGGCCATGGGGCACCTGGCACGCGTGTCAGCCAGCAGAAGAAGCAGGGGCCGGACGGAGAGGTGAGGGGCTGTTGATGGATGGATGGATGGATGGATGGATGGATGGATGGATGGATGGATGGAAACGCGTGAGCTGTGCCCGATGATGCCGTCCTTGTGTTTTGCAGGTCGGTCACCGGCAAAGCCCAGCTGGTCCCTCCAGGGTTAGGTCCTCCATTGTGCGTCCCACTGAGAAACCACCTCCTGTACCGGCCTACGCCATACCACAGAAAACTCCCCGAATACCCCCATCCAGACCACCCCCAGTATTCCAGCAGCCCATTTGCGTTTCGGCTAAGCCTCGGCCCGAGCCCCCCCAAAGACCCCCTCCCCCTCACGTGTAAGAAGGACCTTCAGACTCTTTTGGTGACAAGGGTATCATGTGGGACTACAGGGGTTGGACAGTGAAACTGCAGCACTGGCCAATAGCGTTTGAGGTTTCACGCCTATATTTTCGGGGTCTGGTGGCCAATCTTTACCGAATGCACGTTCCATCAGTAAGAGTGTGAAGGTTGAATTAGCAGGGCAATAGCACAGCTGTGCATAAAATATTGCAAATCCACACAACATAATGGGAGACATATCAGAGTTTAAAAGAGGACAAATTGTTGGTGCGTGTCTTGCTGGTGCATCTCTGACCAGGACAGCAAGTCTTTGTGGTGTATCGAGAGCCACAGTATCCAGGGTGATGTCAGCATACCACCATGAAGGACTGATCACATCCAATAGGAGTAACTGTGGATACAACAGGAAGCTGTCTGAAAGGGATGTCCAGGTATTAACCAGGATTGTATCCAAAAAAACACATAAAACCACAGCTGTCCAACTCACTGCAGAATTAAATGCGCACCTTGACTCTCCTCTTTCCACCAAAACTGCTCGTCGGGAGCTCCGGAGGGTCAGTATTCATGGTGAGGTTGCTATAGCCAAACCTTTGGTCACTCATGCCAGTGCCAGACGTCAATTTCATTGCCAGCATTGCAAATCTTGGGCTGTGGACAATGTGCACCTTGTATTATTCTCTGATAAGTCCACCTTCACTATCTCTCCCACATCTGGGAGAGTTATGGTGTGGAGAAGCCCTGAAGCGGCGTACCACCTGGACTGTTACATACCCAGAGTGCAGCATGGGGTGGATCAGTGATGGTTTGGGCTGCAACATCATGACATTCCCTAGACCCAGTACCTGTTCTAGATGAGCCTATCACTGCTAAGAACTGCCAAGCCATTCTGGAGGACCATGTTCTCCCAGTGGTTGAAACATTGTACCCTGAAGGTAGTGCTGTGTATCAGGATGATACGGCACCAATATATACAGCGAGACTGGTAACAGAGTAGTTTAATGAACATAAAGGTGAAGTTGAACATCTCCCATGTTCTGCACGTTTTTCTCTTCCTGCATCGCGTAGTGACGAGGCCACCTGGGCTTTCAGTTTTATTGTCCAACCCCTGAATTTGCAGTGTTTAACTTACACAAATGCACTGGGCATACAAGATGTCACATTTTCATAAAGCAGTAGTTTAATTAAACATACTACCTTCCATGCTCAGGTACGCTGAAGATCGACCCCAGCCTAAGCCCAACCATAAAGGCCAACCGATGCCCCCTAAAGGTCACAAACCGAAAGCCAGGTAATTATGCTATAGTTTACCTGGCAGCTGTAACAATTTGGGATTTCTCTTCGCCCAAACCCATGGTGTTTGTGAAACTCCATAAATGTTACACTAAAAGTACATTATTAACATTTAATGCAACATGAGATTTGTTACAGAATATGCTGTCCTCAGGTGTTCATCTTGCTTCTCCTTTACCTCTAATATGCTGTCATTATTTTATTTTATTTTTTTACAGTATTCAGAATGACCTCAGTGGCGAAAGCTGAGGACAGTCCTGCTTGGAATTCTCAGTATCAGGTCATCAAATTGCACTGTTGGTCTTTTCAAGCATCCCTTTACAAGAACATAATTAGCTGCGGGAGATCTGTAAGATGGTTAAAATCCCTAGTATTCAATCTGCCTTACATACTTGAAATTTGAAATCCTGTATACTTGTAATTTTTGTTGCATAAATAAGAGTATTACATGGCTTGTCGAATGTCAGTACGTGATGTGCTGATGTGGCTTTTATTTGTATTTATTGTCATAATATTAGCATTGTAGTTCAGGAAAAAGCATGAGTAAATTATGAAGTCACTTAGCTAAACATTGTGTTTTGTGAACAGAGCAGTGTGAGATAGATTTCAGGAGGAGAGAAGGGGAGTCCGGAGCTTTCAGCTGGAGGCGCTGGGCAGATCTCTCCCGCCTCCCATCAGGCTAGAGAGAGCCACTCTCCGCTGAGTAGTAGCAATAACTTTGGGCTGTGAAGGATAATGGGTACAAGAAGCTGCCAGTTACCCCTTTACACTTTACTGAGCCTGAACCGCTGGAGCATCTGGGCACTGGGGCTCGTGGTGCTAAACTAATCACTTCTGTGCGTTCTTTGCATCTGGAAACATCTCGCCTTTTTTGGATATTGGATATTGGCTGAATTGTACATATAAACTCACAGATACAGCTGAGTAACGCACTGTAAAGATAATTTCAGGAACATTTTGCAAATAGTATGCTTTTTACTATGGAACAGCAGCAAAGAATGGTGCCAGAACCGTCGTAGGTTAAAAGCTAACACCAGACATTTCAGGTTTTAGAAGTATGCAGTGCTGTTTCTCAACAAACTTAAGAATTTAGTTCTTCACAGAGTCCTGCTCTGCCAGGCTGCCGTTGTCCATCAATCTGATGTCAGTCAGTATGCACTTTAAACATGACAGTGAGCCAGAGCGAAGACCGCGGTCAGCAAGCTCTTTGAGTGCCACCTCACTGTTGATAGACCCGGGAGCTTGAAATACAGGGACAATTCTTTAAATATCAAGCAGATGAAGGTCTCGCCTGCTTTCGAAAGATGAAAAGGTATGCTGGCTTTTCTCAGTGTCAGCTGGCATATCAGAGATGCTTCCGTGTGACAAAGTTGAGTTTATAGAATTATTTCTTATGTTTTATTTTGTGCAAGCTTCATGTGACATTAAAAACCCAGCACCTCAAAGCATGTATTCAGTAATGCGGTTCAGAATAGAGAGACATTGGGAAATGATTTTCAGCTTACCTTTTTCCACTATATTGACTATTGATGATGTAGGTTACATAAACAAAAGGCCTTGTTTAAATACATTTGTGGACCTATGCAAAACAGGTTGTGAGATACATTGTGCCTTTTTGTTATTTCACACGAATATTAAACTTATTAAATGGACCTTGTTCATATGTTTTTCTTTTTAATTGCTCTGTTTTGCTGTTATGCATAATATAATGTTATACTGGCACTTGCTCCATAATGGATTTGACATTATTTCTTCAAATATAATAATAACAATAATTTTTGTTTATATAGCACCATTCATACATAGAATGCAGCTCAAAGTGCTTCACATATGGGATTAAAATAAAACCAGACAGAGAACCAACTACAGCAAAGAACAGCAAAATACATGTCAATGAAATTACAGAAGGATAGAATTAATCCAAGTAAAAGTATCCAGAGTAAACACAAGCTAAATAAACAAATTGCCTCAAACCGGTGTGTAATATAAAATTGAGAAAAATACAGGAGAGAGTGAGTTGAAAATTGAATTTCAGTTGAATTTCCCTCCAAAAACAAATGATGTCACTTCCTGGAAATGGCTGTATGGATTTGTAGTCCTTTTAGGGAGCCAAGAAACTAGAGGCTCACAGGGTAGGAAACGAATGCGGGGACATGTATTATATAATTACAGAAAACAAAAGTTTCACCAGATTGGTTTCTGTCTCTAAAGGTAGTATACCATAGTTTATCAAAATAATAAAGAATAAGTTTGGATTTTTGTAATTTTATAGTTTATATTTACTGAGGAAGAATACATTGCACTTGGGACATGCTAAAATTAGCGCATATTCCAGAGAAATGGTGCTTTAAAGAGATAAAAATAGTTTAGGTGTTTTCTATTGCTGTAACAAAGATAAACACATAATGAAATAGGTTATAAAGATTTGCCTAATTTTATAAAAGAATAAGAGCCAGTTAAACACGAGGAACATGAGGCCCAAAACAGGAATCACCCATACTGGCAAATGGCCAGCGCGTTCGTAACCCAACGGTCTCCTTCCAGCGTCTAGGGGAGGGACTCCAGCACAGCCCCAGCTCTGCCTTCTTCGCCAGCAGGCGTGATTGTCCTTCTAACAGCTCGGCCATGGTCTTCTTAACACTCAGTTTCTGCCCTTACTCTGACTAGTTCAATTGCTGTTTGTGTACTTGTATATTCAAAGCTGTTTTCCTCCATGAACCTGGTTTAGGATTCATGTTTTTTAAAGCTTCCGTAAAAATAATGAATATGAAATATCACCAATTAATTGTCCAGATCGATCAGTATGCTAAAATGTACTTAACCTTGCAAATATCTCCAGTCCAGTCGTTTTAAACAGTAACTGTAGAAGTGCCAACATATATTGCACCATTTCAGTGCTTGATATATACGAAGTATACCGAAACCAGATGGATCCATTAACATGCCATTAGGTTTGGGTAGTGTATAAAATGTTGCCAATTATTTTGGCTGCCGAAGGGAGAGATGGATCAATTATTTGATTGGAGCCCTTACCATGATCGGGAGCTCTCAACTCATGATGTTTCATGATCAACGTCTTAGGGAAAGACATTGGCTTGTGCGGGACAGCGTGTACTCCCCAGCTTCTATGCTTCAGTATTTATATGTTGTTTTCTGGCTGTAGTGCAAAAGCCTGTTATTATATCTAAATGCACTTATATGGATAAAGTAGTACAAATAACTGTTGCAGTAGTCTACTGAACAGTGGGGGAGGGGCAGCTACGTTACATATGGAACAAAACAGCTGAGGAAAACAGCAATTCCAAAATAAAAAAACTTAAGTACAGCATTTCGCAGTTTAATAATATATTACGTTAAGCTTGACCAATAACACAATGTTTCAAATAAAAGCAGCAAAAGATGGGAAATAGTTTCCTGTAGAAAACGACCTCAATTGCTTCGGATGTCATGCCGCGGAATACTAAACAGCAACCTGCTTCTACTTTACACGTGACCTACGTACGATATGATTTACTTCCCGTTTTCAATCCACGGAGACAAGGCCCCACCTGATTGATGAATTGTTCAACCAATAAAATCACCAGGATAGCACTGTCTGAAAAATTGACAGGAGCCACAGCCTATCAGATGCTTCCGATGCCGCTCTATGTACATTTGCCGGAAGTTCAGGTCCAGTTCTTGGTTGTTTTCTTGTAATGGCGGATCACGTAGAAGGAGACGGAATCGGTTTCGACGAGAACAGGTTAGACGATTAAAATACGGATTTCTTAAGTTCACTACTACTAGCACGTATAAAAGTTATTTTGAAATATTTGTTATGGTTACCTTCCTTTCCAGATTATGATGTTTTTAGCTGGCTTGCTCACTTCAGTAAAGTTACCCATGTCGCTAGCTGCTCAGCTAACGGCCAGAAACGGCACGCTGGCTCCGTGCTGGTCACTCCGCCGCTCCCCGCTGGCTCTGTTAGCCGGCACTTTGTGCTGTTTTTGGGTTTGAGTTATCGCCTCCTTTGAGTTACCGGTACCGTGCTGTACGGCTGTCAGTGTCTCATCTCTTGCTGAACTATCTACTGCATACATATATATAGGTATGAATGAATGGGGAGCCCAATACTGCTGAGAATGAGGCCGGCGTGTTTTATTTCTGATGGGAGAACGCCACCCGGCCACTGCCCCACTACAGTCTCTCTAAGCACATATGTTAGCTGCCTGCTGGCACTTAAAACTCCCATTTTACCACGTTAATACAATCGACCACCCAGTGTAAGATATGCATCTTTGAATATGGTGTTAGGCATTTATTGTCCTTTCCCATTGATTATTGATGGCACGTGATATGATTACTTGTGTATATCGTGTTTTAAATGTAGTGGTCGACATGTTTAAAGAAGGTGTAGTTAGTAACAAGGCTTTGTAGGTGTTTACCTGTATGAGTGGTGGTGAATTTTATGCTGTTGGTCAATTATGATTCTTTCATTCCTGATAGAAACTGACACTCTGGATGGCCTGTAAATTGAATGAGTGTGAGGTTGGGATGCTTTTGTATGCCTCGAGTCTTGGGCTTGCATGAAGTACCATCTTTGTTTTGTGGCGGCTGGCCTCGTCTGAACAGAATGGCCCTTTGTCTGACTTTCATGACCCATTTCGTCCTCAGGATGGCAGAAGCCCTTCGTTTTCGTGGCCCTGCTCCCCCAAGCCCAGTGATGCGGGGCCCTCCCCCGCTGATGAGGCCCCCGCCCCCTCCATTCGCCATGATGAGAGGACCGCCCCCTCCCCCACGGCCTCCATTCGGACGTCCACCATTCGATCCCAGTATGCCGCCCATACCTCCTCCTGGGGGTATGCCCCCGCCGGTGGGACCCCCACACTTACAGGTATGTAGATGTCTCCATGTCATACGGACACCATACAGAGCTGAGGTTGTCAGTGATGGTGTCCAGTTCTGTTACCCCTGACAGCCAGTGTTTGTGCTCATTGGATACAAGGCCCACACATCCTCCTCTCCGTGTGGCCCGTTACACTCAGGCCCCGCCCGGCCTCCTCTCCGTGTGGCCCGTTACACTCAGGCCCCGCCCGGCCTCCTCTCCGTGTGGCCCGTTACACTCAGGCCCCGCCCGGCCTCCTCTCCGTGTGGCCCGTTACACTCAGGCCCCGCCCGGCCTCCTCTCCGTGTGGCCCGTTACACTCAGGCCCCGCCCGGCCTCCTCTCCGTGTGGCCCGTTACACTCAGGCCCCGCCCGGCCTCCTCTCCGTGTGGCCCGTTACACTCAGGCCCCGCCCGGCCTCCTCTCCGTGTGGCCCGTTACACTCAGGCCCCGCCCGGCCTCCTCTCCGTGTGGCCCGTTACACTCAGGCCCCGCCCATCCTCCTCTCCGTGTGGCCCGTTACACTCAGGCCCCGCCCATCCTCCTCTCCGTGTGGCCCGTTACACTCAGGCCCCGCCCATCCTCCTCTCCGTGTGGCCCGTTACACTCAGGCCCCGCCCATCCTCCTCTCCGTGTGGCCCGTTAGTTTCCCATTTGCAAAGGGAGGCCTGGTCTGTCTGACGTATGTAAGCCCAGTGCCTGCTGTAGAGACCTTCTGCTTATCGCTTTGTAAAATGCCTTGCCTGCTGTATTTGTTTGGTACCGGTTGATCTCACACATCGGTTACATTTTTCGTGTCTGTGCCCCAGAGACCCCCATTCATGCCTCCTCCAATGGGCAATCTGCCTCCCCCCCCCGGAATGATGTTCCCCCCTGGAATGCCCCCTGTACCCTCCCCGGGGGGGCCCACGCTGCCACCTTCTGAGGAGATCTGGGTGGAGAACAAGACCCCAGAAGGGAAGGTATGCATCTCCTCAATGTAACTGAAGTGTTGCTTAACAGAGAGGAATCAAGCTTTGTGATGTTAGACTTGAGGTGGCCAGTCTTATCCGCAAAGGGCCGGTGTGTGTGCAGGTTTTTGGGGTAACCTTTAGGTCAGCGCTTCAAATCCAGGTGTGGGGATTCTTCAGCCAGTTAGTAACCAGAGTTCTCTGCCTCACCTGACATGTTTCTGCGTGGTTTGTGCTTTTTAATGGCATCACTGCTGAGTTCTTCACCTTCTGCCTCCCCCTGTCATCAAGGTGTACTACTATAACGCCCGTACCCGGGAGTCGGCCTGGACCAAGCCGGATGGGGTGAAGGTTATTCAGCAGTCGGAGCTCAGCCCCCTGATGATGTCCCCGGGAGCGGGGCCCTCGGCCACAGCCTCGCCCACCAGCCTTCCGGCCGCCAGCTCTGCTGCAACGGCACCTGCTGCCACCCGGGCCCCTTCCCCAAGCTTGAGCTCCAGCAGCCCCGCGCCCAGCAGCAACAGTGCCCCTTCCTCCCCAGCCATCTCCCAGCCTATTGTCGGTAAGTGCCGCTCGGGCTGTGTCTCGTGGATATTTTCTGAGGCATTCTTGGTATTGGTGCTCACGCCCCTGCTCTTGACGTGTCCTCTCCCCACCCAACTTCAGCCCCACCCACCACGGAGATGTCCCCTGTGGCGTCATCACCCTCCATTACAGGGGCGCCCCCGGTGGTGACAGGGAGTATATCTGTGGCTGCTGCCACGGCGACACCACTGCCAGCCGTCCCTCAGCCGCTGCCGCAGCCACTGGCACAGAGTCTGCCGGCCCCCATACCGCACGCCGTGCCACACGGCCTGCCCCAGCCCGCCGCCATGCCCGCCTTCCCCCCCGTCATGGTGCCACCATTCCGCGTGCCCCTTCCAGGGATGCCCATCCCACTGCCAGGTAGGTGCTCAGCCGCTGTCCTCGCTCCGGCGCCATGGCCCTGTGCGTGGGGCTCCTGCCCTCTCAGACGCTGACATCATCCCCTCCCCCCCCACACACACACGCCCTCCTTTGAGTTCCTTCATACCATCTGTCCATACTAATATGTATGATATTCATGATGTTCCGTCTACACCATCTGCTTGCTGATCCTTCTCTGGTTAGATGTTAGCTTCTGTGGTGTTCGGTGCAGCTCTTGTTCCCATAGCTGTCATGCTTGTGAGTTACTGGTCTCTGCCTGGAAGCTCAGCGTAGGATTGTTGGTATCTAAGCTCTATGCTTATGAGATGCTACCTGCGTATGTTACTTTGGACGAAAGCGGCTGCCAAATGAATAAGATGCTAAGGCTTGATTTCCAGCTGATGAAACTCAGCAGCTGGACTTCGGATACATGAAGAGTTGTCAGGGTTCCCAGTGAACCTGCCCCGCTTTTCGCCGTAGGCTAGCTGGCAGGTGCCTGCTGCCTTTTGCCTTGGGGCCACCAGAATGTCATCGCTCCTTTTATGATGTTGCCCGTGAAGGTCATGCACCCTCAATGGAGTTAATGGAGACCTTAATAGTTGTCTTCTTTCTGTAAATAATATGGTGCAGTCTTTAATAATGTCTGGGTTGGGTAGCTCACCAAAACCAGTGGCCAGCTTGGCATCATTGCTCAAATGTCAATCCTATATGTGGTGATACAGGGGGCAATGTTGCTGACCAATGTTGTTCCAATGATGAGTCTTTCCTGTTGATATTGGGCAACAATTTTTTTTAATTGAAAACTTTAATCGGCAGAGGTGGTTGGGAAGAGGGGAGGTCTGGTGTATCTCCTGAAGTTGGTACCTCCGTGACCCGAACCCCGGATTAGCAGATGGTAATGGATGGACTTTAATCGGCAGTAGGCTACTTTTCATGATCACCCAGATCCACCTGGTTGGTCACCGGCAGCATCACTAAAAAAGTGGCTCTGTGACTCCCATCACCTTAACATATTCTGCGTGCCCGAGAGGTGATGACGACTTAGTGTGTTGGCACAGTCACAGCTGACTGCAGCAGGATTGTGTCTGAAATGCCACAATGAGCACGTTCCTGCAGGGTCATTTCCGCGTGCCAGGAGGACAGTGTAGCCCAGCGCACCAAATGGAAGCCAGGGATTGGTGCACCCATCTGACAGGTGTGTTTTGTTTTTAACTGATGCCAGGTAGTTGATGTAGTTCATACAGATGAGTTGTACCCTCCTGGTTAGTCGGCTGTGATTTCTGCATACCCCCCCCTCCTCCGAAGGGCTGTTGCCCTTCTCAGCTGTGACCCTGTCCATGCATTCCAAGTGCTGGGGGGTGGGGTGGTCAGAGCAGCAACCCCTCATCTTATAACGCCAATGAGGTGGTTTCCTGCTTATTTTAAAATTCATGCTTTTATTTCCTCCTGCAGTGTTTGCGTTGTCGGCACTGAAGGCTCCCATAGATTAGGTTAGCAAAGGCCATGCTTGTGTGTGTAGTACAGTGTTCCCAGTGTTTGGACTGGGCTGTCACTCTATGCTGGTTTCCATGTATGTGATCTATAAATGACTGCAGATGTTTATGTACTTTTTTCTGTTGGGGTAGATTAACAGGCACCTAATGCCTGCTGGGAGCATGGCACAGAGTGTCCAGTAGGTGGCAGTCTGTCCCAGTCATTGTGAGAGTGGCTCAGTCTGGTACTTCCCTGCTCCACAGAACGTGCCGTAACAGTTTGGGATTTACACTCTGTGGTGTGCTACAGTGTTTTTTTTTTTGTTTTTTTTTTCCCTTTCGCTTAATTCAGCCCCACTCCAAAACTTCGCCATTATTTTATCATATTAAAAACATGTGTAATTCATTTATCGACTCTGGGATGAAATCCATTCCTTTGTGTGATTCCGCAAGTGCCGCTTGAGGCCCCCTGTGCTGTCCAGGTGCTCAGAGAGCCCCTCACCTGCCAGCCAGGTGATGGGAAGCCCTCTAGCTGTAAATATCTATGCGTATATGACCTGTCTAAGCAGCCGGCGATTTCTGTGTCCAATATGCTTGCTTATCCGTTCTTGCAGGTGTAGCAATGATGCCGATAGTCAGCTGCCCCTATATAAAGACAGTCGCTCCCAACAAAAACGGTAATTCCTTCCAAAATCTCCAGTGCAGTTTTTATTCTCTGTTAGTTGGCATGTTAGTGCGTGTTGTGACGCTACCCTTCCTCCTGTGTCTGCCCTGCACACTTGCACACTGTCCACTAGGATACTTTGATCTGATCTGCTGCTGTTTACTATCAGACATGTCCGGATCACGGAATTTTAGTGGTTTTATGTTTCTCCAGTAGTTAAGGCCACGCCCTGAAAGCCAATGGTTTCCCGCTGGAAAGATGCACTAATCCAAATATTCAGCCACGCAATGAGATGGAACCAGATTGGAATGATCTGTCTGCCTCAGACCCCATTCAGCTACCGGTCTGGTGGTGCTGCTTGCTGTGGCAATTTGGTGGCATCTTCTGAAAACAGAGCCAGGCTTAGCTCACAGACATGACCATTTTTATATGTTTTTGTGTGTTCATCAGCAGCGGCTCCCTTCTTGTTGATGGTGGCTGTTTGCAAATCTGTGCCTAATCTAAGCTCTCTTTCAAAATGCATCAGGTTGACATCATTACCTTTGGTAATTGGGGTTTGTGTTGGTTCGAAAGGAAAGGAGATTGTGAAAATCACGGCTCTGACTTGTTTTGACGGAAAGTGGGTTTTTAACTTTGCTTGTCGTGTATATTAGAGCTTATCGATATTGTGATTGCCCTCATTCTTTTCTTCAGTCATCTTTGATCACGCTTTAACTTTTCCTTGTGGTGGTGATGGGCATTCTTGTCGTAAATTTACCGTTTACCTGGTTAATGGTTAAACTATCGGTTAAGAAGCTTATTGTCCCCTGGCATTGCTAACATGGCAGATTTTTTTTTAAAAGTCGTTTGGTTGTTTGTCTCAGATTAGCGAATGATTGTTTCACACCTTACTGGCTTAACTCTAATCTGTCCCCAGTCATACTTCGATACTCATGAAAGTCTTGTATTGAATCTCTTCCCAATATTAGCTTGACAAGTGGGGTTTGCAGGCAGATGCAGCTCGGACCTCCAACTCTCAGTGCACTATATATGCAGAAGACGCTGTAAAACTTTGTTGGGAGAGCAAATTTTTAGGTTATTTCTCTTTGCAAATGGCGATGATGGGTAGGCTCTCAAGGTGACCCACCTGAGGATCATGTTTCTTCGAGTTCCAAAGGGTCCTCTGCTAGTTGCGTGTTTCAGTTTCTTTTTGCTGGTCTCGGAGTGGGGTGGGATCAGTGAACTGGTTGTGGATGGTGGCCTGGCCGTGGGCCGAGCCGCTGGTGCGCTCTCACACACCTGCCTGTGTGTGTGGCCTATCCCAGGTTTGCTCCCCAGAATGGCTCCTCCCCTGGTTCCCATGATGCACCCACAGATGGCCATGGCGGCAGGGCCTGCTGTACTGGCCGGCACACTCTCCCTCTCAGAGTGGTCCGAGTACAAAACGGCCGATGGGAAGACCTACTACTATAACAGTCGGACTTTGGAGTCCACCTGGGACAAGCCGGATGAGCTCAAGGAGAAAGGTAAGGTGGTTTTCCAGCTTCATGGAATATACATGCATGCGTCTTTAAAAGACACGGATTGGTGCTGCAGAGGGTTAGTGGACATTTCTGGCTGGTGTTCAATACGTGGCTCTTCCAGTTGGAAAATGACTGGTTAGTGATACTGAAGGATTTGGATGATGTTTGTCAGTGATGTCCAAGAATGAAGACTGGCTGTAGGTGCTCTTAATGAGCTTTGTTGTGTCCCCCCCTCCCCAGCAGATAAGGATGGGGAAAAGGCCAAGGATGGCAAATTCTTGCTAGAAAATTCTGATCTGATGGACATGGATGATGACGAGCCTAAGTTGGATCCTCCCAAGGACATGAAAGAGGTACGTTTGGTCTTTCTCAGGCGGCCTTGGTGCACCGTGCCTTACGGCGTCCTCCTCTGTGTTTTGTGACTGGCTGCTTTCAGCTCCACGTCGCCTTTGCTCAGGAGCCAAAGGAGGAGGAGATGACCGAGGAGGAGCGAGCTGCTCAGAAGGCCAAGCCGGTGGCCACCACTCCCATCCCTGGCACCCCCTGGTGTGTAACCACACTGGTCCTACACCAGTCTGTGCTCTCTCGCCTTCCTCGGGTTCTGCTTTCGTTTGATTTGTTTGCTACAACTTTATCTGTGTGTCAGAAAGGTGGCAGAAAAGGCAGAAGGCAGGTGACTAAAACAAAAAGTAATTTATTTGGGATGCGTTTGGGACTGTTAAGGCTCAGTTTCATCACTGACAGGCACTGATCAGAAGCTGTTGCCGGGATAGAAAGGGAAGTTATTGGCTTTTGCTGATCTGTGCTTATATCTGATCTTTGTGGCTTCCGTTATCCGCCGGCAGGTGCGTGGTTTGGACAGGTGACGACCGCGTCTTCTTCTACAATCCCACCACCCGGCTTTCCATGTGGGACCGGCCCGAGGAGCTGATGGGGCGGGCTGATGTGGACAAGAACATCCAGGAGCCCCCCCATAAGAGGGGTCTGGAGGACAGCCGCAAGTTGGGTGAGCCCCGTGCCTGAGGTGCCCAGGTTGGGCTGGCTGGTGGCTGGTTTTGTGTTTACTGAACAGCGATGGTGGGGGGGCACAGTAGCCCAGCAGGTAACATTATTACCTCATATCTCCCAGGTGGGGGGTTCGAGTCTCGCTTCCGCTCTGTGTGTGTGGAGGTAGCCTGTTGTCCCCATGTTGTGTGGGCGTTGTGTGGGGTCCATCATGGATCATGGCTAGTTAGCATCTATGAATTGTCTCTCTCTCTCTTCCCATTGCATCAAAACTTTCATCCCTTGGTAGGTGTGACGCATCCATACAGTACGTTGCCTGGTCTTTCCTACTTATAGAAAAGGACTGAGTGCTGTGGCCTGTGCTTGTCTACAAGTCGCCCATGCCCCACTTTGCCAGAAACAGGTGTTTGTGCGAGTGCAATGGCTAACCTGCCCGTTCGCTTCCTAGTGGGCGTGAGCCGAGAGGAGCTGGAAGCTGCCGCTGCGGAGGCCCTGGAAGACGAGCCCATCAAGGCCAAGAAGAGAAAGTAAGTGAGCCAGAGCCCGGCGTCCGTGAGCGACATGCTGGCCTTGGTGGCTCCGTGCGAGCCGCACCAAGCATGCTCCGGCCGTGCTAACCATGTCCGTCAGCGAGAATTCAAGCTTAATTTGTCACGTAACGACTCGTCAAAGTGAACTGTGCATCTGCACCTTTTTTAACATATGAATATGAACTGCTAGAAATTGGACTTTGAAAGTTCTGACCCAGCCTACAATGAGTGTATTTAATTGATACCTGCCTGTCTTGGGGCGTGATTTTTGTTATGCAAATCCCTGCTGTCCAGGATACCCAATCAATCAGTGTTTCCTGTCAGAGGTCTGCCTCTCCCTGCCCCAAACGGCGGTCTTGTTGCGCAGGGGAATATTTTTCAGGGAACGCCCGTAGAACTGGTGAGACCAACATGGGCCTCCAAGGTAACACCTACTCAGCCTTCTTCTAGACTTTTCTTACAGAGGAACTCCAGAGGTTCTGCAGATGTTAGTTGCGTTGTGATTGTGGTCCAGTGAGACGTCACGATTGGGAGCCTTAGACACCCCACAAGCCATCTGTAAGATGCGGAATGTGCTAGAGCTGTACTGGAACTGTACTGCTAAGGTAGATAAGGGGAGAGAGTAACAGGTCGGCTGAGACAGTTGATTGGTAGAAAAAAACCGTTCGCCTGCTGCCATGACCTGGCTGCTGTTGAGCTCCACTTTTAAACGTTACTGCTTGCCTTTCCAACGATCTGCGCTCCAAACCCTATATCTCCCTGCCCCCCCCCCCCCCACCCCCAAACCGCCACTTACACCCCTACCCCTACTTTGGCCATCGGGCATTCTGATGTCCCCCATGTCGTTCCGCAGGAAGGAAGAGATGAAAGAGACCCCCGAGGCAGAGAAAGAGGTGGCGGTGGAGGCGGAGATTAAGGCGGCGCGGGAGCGGGCGGTGGTGCCCCTGGAGGCCCGCGTCGCGCAGTTCAGGGACATGCTGCTGGAGAGAGCGGTAAAGCACACTGCAACGCAGCCGCCATACTCTCGCGTGGCTCGTAACCGGCTCTGTAATGTCTCACACATAAGTCTAAGTGGAAGCCCACCAAGGTACAATCTGCAGTTTGTATTTTATACCCTTGCTTTCCCTCCCCCACACCTTCCCCTGTTTTTTGTGTTTACCCGGATGTCTTGTGTGTGAGATTTTGCTGGAAATTTTGTTTGTTGCTGTATTGATTCTAAGTAATTGGTTTTTGGTGCCAAGTGCAACTTACTGCAAGTCCAGGTATATTGCGTCCAGCAGAACGCTTTCGGTAATTTATTTTATTGGGTATTACTTGAATTAAACTGATGAGACTGTCAATAGTTGGTAGTGGTGTATTCAGCATATACTTCAGAATGATTTAACCGTAACACGGTATTTCTATAAGATGGATATTTGTGATACGCGGGCCCTTTTATGACGCATTTAGTTTAGAATTTTGTAATTTGACCAACTGACAGTACTGTCTGCTTCAGTGATATGAAACATTGCACATGTCTGCTGAGCAAATATGCCTGGACTGGCAGTGCCTGTTGCAGGTAAAAAGAAGGTTTTCTGGAAGTTTGCTGTGTTCTCTTTGATCTGCTGACCTGTCTGAGGGGTCCGGTTAGCTACCCTGAACCACTGCGCCATGCGATTCCCCTCTCTGAGCAGGGGGGGGGGGGGCGCAGGAACCCTGTCTGTCCATCCAGAGGGTTTTTCCCTCTCCGTGTATCTGACCCACGGCATTACTGTCACTCTGACATTTTCTTGTTTGTTTTCAATGCTTTGCTTGCAGTGGGGGGGTGGGGGGGCAGAGAGACCCCGGAAAGGTTGTCGCCCTTTTAAGTTGTGTCCCAAAGAGGAGATGAAAAGCATTTTTAGTGGAATCAAAAGGGCTGATCTTCAAGGCCGGGCGTCCCCACCAAGGGCACTGTCTGCCAGCTGCACTTTGGAAATGGCTCTCTGCAGTAGGTGCTTTACCGGGGTAATTGGAGAGACGGCCTTTTTTTTGCTTAATTAGACCGTTTCTCTCTGTGCCGATTAACGGCCGGGAAAAGGTTCCGGCTGCCCCATGGGGAGGGGGGGGTCCTCGTTCATTTGAGACTGTGGCTCTGGCGATGAAACAGACCTCAGTGCCACCTAAACTCATGCCCTGCAGGGGGGAGCGGGTGAGCTGCTCGCCTGCCGTAGGCACCTTGTTATAGCCTCCTCATTAGGGCTGCTCTTACACGCATGCTCTTTCACCTTTGCCTTGCCCCCCATCCTGCCCCCAGGTCTCAGCCTTCTCCACATGGGAAAAGGAGCTGCATAAGATAGTGTTTGACCCACGGTACCTTCTGCTGAACCCCAAGGAACGGAAGCAGGTAATGTGTCCGCAGATATGTACCTGCGCTCCAGTTATGCTCTCGGGGGAAAAAGTACCGTTTTGTACCTTTCAGGGTACAGTCACTAGTCACTGGGGTTGTAACCTCAGGGTTCTTCCAATTGTACCCAAACTGCAGGTAAATGTGCCTTTTTCTGACTGAACATTATACCTCTTCTTAATGTGATCGAATGTCTTCATTTGCTTTTTTTTTGGACTTTTTTGTCCATTGGGGAAACACCCCAAGTATCCTTTTACCCAAACTGAAGAGCTGACATGATGCGAGGTGATGAGATATGACTGGACAGATCTGTAACGTTCTGACTCCGAATAGGATGACGTCACCATGAGCTACAAGAAACGTTTGAGCAGTAGCTTGCATAGTCCAGGCACCTGGGGCTCTGACAGACCATTATTCCATAAGAAATTCCATCTTTTGTCGTCTTGGTGGTACTGAAGGCAAACGTTTTCACGGCTGCCATTTCCAGTATGTTCCGTAAGTGTTTGTTTGGTTATTTCACCACAGGAGAGATATAGACATGCTCTGTGTCTTAGGGTTGGCAAATTTCATTTTAAATTGAATATATTAACTCGTCACCTTAAATATGTAAATGCAAAAAAAAACATTGTATGTGTTCCCTGCTTTACACTCCAGTTGTTTTTAATTAGTACCTCCCGGTGTCTGTATTTCATTCAAAATACAATCACATCTCAGACCGTTTAGCGTTTTAACCGTGTATAAGGTAGCTACTAGCTAATGATAGGTGTCTGCTAACATCAGAGCAAGTTTAGTGCTAACCAATGACATGTGAGGTACAGTGATGCTTCTGTTGCCTAAGCAGTAGAGAGCAAATATTTCAATTGACATCTGAGGCATTTAAGCGGCACTGAAATCTGCATTACAATACTGTCCAATACATACCGATCTTATGGGAACTGCCATATTAGTACCGTGCTTTGGTACCCAACCTTTAATACATTCTATCTTCCACGCTAAGGGGATCTGCGTATGTAAACTGAGAGTCATTGGAAGCCCAGACATTGGGGGGTCAAGCACTCAAGCCTGTAGGCTTCTTTTGGGTTGTCGTTAGGGCTATCGCAATCACGTGATTCTGGAATCGCGGTGGAATGTTAATGGAGCTCAAACATATGTGGGGTTTTTGGTTGAACAGGAGATGTCGTCATCTTTGAGCAGGAGCTTTAACTGCCCCGGGTAGAGCTCACCATGCACCGTTATGCTTCCTTGGTAACGGTATTCGCTACTCTCTATGGATGCAGACTTACTTCAGACATATTTGTTGACCTTATAGGTCTTCGACCAGTATGTGAAGACTCGTGCTGAGGAAGAACGAAAGGAAAAGAAGAACAAGCTCATGCAAGCCAAGGAAGAGTTCAGGAAGATGCTGGAGGAGGCAAAGCCAAATATCAGGCAAGCTACGTAGCAGGCTGTCTTAAAAGTCTTCTGTATAATGTTTATGACATGAGAACTGCCAGTTTTATTGAAAATATCACCTGAACGTCATTTTCCAGGATGACTTTTAGCGAGTTTGCTTCAAAACATGCCAGGGATGCACGGTTCAAGGCCATTGAGAAGATGAAGGACCGGGAAGCCATGTTCATTGAGTTCATGACCGCTCTCAGGAAAAAAGAGAAAGAGGATTCCAAGAGTCGTGGAGAGAAGGTCAGGGGGCTATTAACTAGTGGGGGGATTGGGGAGGGATGGATGCTGTGGGTGAGCTCTTGAATGGGCCATACCCCACAATATGTAGCCAAGGCTCTGCCGTATGACATGAAGGTACTTGGAGTACTTAGAATTCTAGGGAAGCTTCCTAGGAATAATAAGGTTTGTTAGTTCAATGCTTTTCTGAAGACTTCTCTATATACGCAGTTTCACTACTTTTATTGCTGGTGTCCAAAAGCTTTTTCAATGCAAATCCCCAGTGTACCATGGAGGGTTAATGATTATAGTGACTGGTATGATTTCCTCTAGGAACAAAAGGTCACCCATCAAAGATTAATGACTGTGAAATGTCACCTGCCAGGGACAACTTAAGGGTGGGTGGTGCTCTCTGAGGGAGGCCCCCCAGTCAGTCTCTCATCTGCACCCCTCACCCTCTCACAGTGACACTGGCTTGACTGCACTCCAGGGCACCGTTAATTACCACCCTACTCAACACACAGGAGTCATTAATAGGTTATTGGTGACCTCACCTCAACCTGGACCAAGCTGTTGTGTGTTTGGAATTTCAGCAGCTTCCAGTCAGATTTGACTGGGAGAGTAAGCATCTTTGTTAAAAGCTGTCACTCTTTTGGGGGGGGGGGGGGGGGGGTTACTTCTGCTCTTATGTGACTTCTCCTAGTACGTTGTAATTGTACTGATATGCGTCACGTCTTAATTACTGGTGAGGAGCTTGTTTGAATGGGAGGTGTTGAGTGGGTGCTTTTCCTCCCCATGAAAGATGAAGGTTGACTTCTTCGAGCTCCTGGCTGACCAGCACGTCGATGGCCAGCTGAGGTGGAGCAAGGTGAAGGACAAGCTGGAGGGTGACCCCCGCTATAAGGCCGTGGAGAGCTCGGCCATGAGGGAGGAGCTCTTCAAGCAGTATGTGGAGAAGCTGTCCAAGGTGTGCTGAGCTCTAACCATAAGCACAGAGTTGCACGCTGAGGGACTGGGGTTAGCATGAACATGACCGTGTGCTACTGGGGCTGCAGAACCTGGACTCTGAGAAGGAGAAGGAGCTGGAGAGGCAGGCGCGGATAGAAGCCAGCCTGAGGGAGCGGGAGCGGGAGGTGCAGAAGGCGCGCTCGGAGCAGACCAAGGAGATCGACCGCGAACGGGAGCAGCACAAGCGAGAGGAGGCCATCCAGCACTTCAAGGCCCTTATGTCAGACATGGTATGTAGGGTCTCCATCCTTCTACATATTCCAAAAACCCAAAATCTGGTATCAGAGTCGCCTGAATTCATATCCATCAACCTACTGCATGGGTAGGCAACCCTGGTCCTGGAGTTCCAGTTTCCAGCAGGTTTTCTATCTTACCTGAGGAGTTTGTCTGCCCAAGATCAGGTCACTCCATCAAAGACTAGGTAGGATAGACGACATGCTGGATACTGCCACACCAGGACCAGAGTTGTTTCCCCCTTCCCTACTGATTACGGATTAGGAAACTGTCAAATACGTTAAGACTGCTATGAAAGCTGTGAGTCATTCTTCACTGGTCCCTATTTTCCCCCGATACCCGTGTCGGCTTAAAGACAACAAACAGAAGTGGTTTGATGCGAAAGATTTCCCATTCACGTACATGGACCTTTGGTTCAAGTTTTGCAGTCCATTACTTGTACTCTAGTGATTTTCTGATTTTTGTCTTTGCTCACGCCAGGTACGATCCTCGGATGCTACATGGTCGGACACTCGGCGGAATTTGAGGAAGGACCACCGCTGGGAGTCCGCCTCCCTGCTGGAGCGTGACGAGAAGGAGAAGCTCTTCAACGAGCACATTGAGGCGCTCGCCAAGAAGAAGAAGGAGCACTTCCGGCTGCTGCTGGATGAGACCTCTTCGGTTCGTCGGCCTTGCTTAAAGCTGCTCCCTTGAATCTGTTTTAACCCACACTTGGACATTGCAGATTATCTGATCCAAAATTCAGCGGGTCAGTGAAACTTCACCGCTGTTTATTTGACATCAGTAACTTATGAGAAGGATAATAGCTAAGTGAATCTTTAGCATAATGCTAATGTGTTATTTACTCAGGGTTAACAGATATGCTAACCACAGCAGGACTGCACACTCTCTCCCGCTGGGCGTGTCACTGCGGCATTCCAGCATGCTCTGTCTTTCGGTGTTTTATCATCATCATTCTCTCTGTTTGGGCATCTTAGATCACATTGACCACAACGTGGAAGGAGGTGAAGAAGCTCATTAAGGAAGATCCCCGCTGCATCAAGTTCTCCAGTAGTGACCGGGTAATAAAAAAAAAAAGAAAAGAAAAGAAAAGAAATTAATTTGCTCCCTGAGTTTTTGCTCGGTGTAACTTTCCTCTTATGTCTGGTTTTACCCGGCTCTGTTACAGAAAAAGCAGAGGGAGTTTGAAGATTACATCAAAGACAAATACATCACAGCCAAAGCGGATTTCAGGACACTCCTGAAAGAGACCAAATTCATCACATACAGGTGAGTCGCTCTCTGAGCTGCTCTTTCACAGGGTTGGTCCTCCTGTTCCCTGACTTGCTGGCCCTAGGGGTGTCACTTCCCAGTGATATTTACCTGCCCATATTTTTTGCCCCCCCCCCCCCAAAAAAAATGGGGAATGCTCAGGTCCCGAAAGTTGATCCAGGAGTCAGACCAGCACCTCAAGGACATTGAGAAGGTCCTCCAGAACGATAAGCGATATCTGGTCCTGGAGTGTGTCCCAGATGCACGCCGCAAGCTCATCATGTCATACATCGAGGATCTGGACCGCAGGGGGCCACCGCCCCCGCCCACCGCCTCGGAGCCCACTCGCCGCTCCACCAAATAAGGGGAGCTCTACCCCACTCCGGGCTCCCCCGGGTCTGGCGGCTTAGCCGGCCTGCAGACTGCGCAGTATTAGCTAACATCATCATGACAAGGAGTATCCCAGCATCCATCCTGCATCACCTTATTCTCCAGATTACCACACCCAAGATCTATGGACTCCAAGCGATGGTGATACGCTGACATGTGTTCTTCACATCCATGGTTACCTTTGACGGTCCAGAAACCATTAAAACTATTTTCTATTTTTATTTTTAGATGTATGTATGTGTTCCTCTGAACATACATGCTGGTATTCTGGAGATGCTAATTCTAATGGTGGTGATGACTGATTATCTTTTGACAGACGTCATTAATGCTAAAGTACAGTTTGAATGTTTAAATGTTTCCTAAAATTACTTAATTTTGATGTTGCGGTTTCTGTATAAGTTTACTGAAATAAAAGCAGCCTCCCATTTTTTTTTATAAGCACGTATAACGTTCAAACGAAAACACAATATTGCTGATGGACACTGGTTTACTTTTATTACAAGCAAAAAACTTTTACAAAACTATAGTTTCAGGACCATGCACAGAATCTTACTAATACGTGTCCCTCCCCTCCAAAATATTTCTACACCGTTCTTGGGAGCAGTTCCTATCATATGTAACATATATAAATGTGAAAATGATTATTTACAATAATTTGTAACACTGGATAAGCAGCTGTATGTGTAATATTTACAGTAGGTTTTATATATCATGACAAATTGGCAGGCCCACTGTAAGATGGTGGGTGTAACGAAGGATTCATTTGAGAGATTCTTCAATTTTGCTGAATGGGTTGATTTTTGTCAAGTCTTACATAAACGTATTTAAAATCACAGACAAAATCACAGTGAAAATAGTCAACAAGTTACATCTTAAATCTCAACAAGAACAAATCCAAAGCTACTCTAGCAATACCTGGGTGTGTGTGTCGTTTGGTAAAGCACAGCTCTACGAGGTCACTTTGTTGTACCCGCTGCCTTTGTTCGCATGTTTTAAAGTCGGTGTGATAAACCCTGGCCAGTGTTGCAGTTGCCTGTGGCAATTCTGCGCATTTTATTTTTTGACTTCTGCTAGGTCCTGGTGCTCCCAGGGCACTGGGTCGTTCACGTCAGTCAGCGAGTTTGTCTCACGCTCTTGCCAGAACTGCTCCACGTCTGGCAGGACGATGCCATCCTTGTTGGCTGGACTCTCAGCGTCTGTGCAGCTGTGCTCTACATCCTGGTCCGGCTTGGTCTCCTCTGCTGGGCCAGACTTGTGGGGAAGTGGTTGTCCTCCAGCGGTTTCGGGTCTGGGACAGGGGCACTTCTGAGCCGTAGGTGTGTGTGGCCCCTGCTTGGGCTTGGGCGGGTGTTTTCGGAGAGTCAGTCTTCGCCACAGTCCTTTATAGCTCTCACGGAACTCCTCGGACAGCGAGAGGACAATCATCGGGTTAATCAGGCAGATGGAAAACATCAGCAGCTGGGAGGAGAGCGTGAAGACAAGGGGCGGCGATGGGGCCTTGGTTTCCATAACGTGGTGCCTCCACACCCAGGACACCCACTGTGGCAGCCACATAGTTGCTGTGGTGACTGTCAGGCTGAAGAGCATGAGTGTCAGTTTCCTGGAGCGTATTTGTGTCCTGAGGTTCTGGGTCTTGCTACCACGCCGCTGACACCTGCCATACGCCCTCCAGAAGTAGAGCAGGGCAAAGCTGATGGGGGCACAAAAGGTGACCAGGGGGTACGCCTTGATGTACACAGACATGAACCTGTGAGTGTTGGGTGGCATGACTTGGATGCAGACCATTCTGTCGCCATCTTTCTGAAGCACTGCAAATAGCCACTGGGGGACTGCAATCACGCAAGCCAACAGCCAGGAGAAGGACAAGATGACCAGCACGGTTTTGTAGTGGATGCTCACCTGCTTCATGGGGTTGCTCACGTACTTGTAGCAGGCTTTAGCCATGATGGCGATAGTGAAGCTCTTAGTTGCCATGCAGGAGTGCAGGAACCAATCGCAAGTCTTGCACACGAACCATCCCAGCGTCCAGCTAGCTCGCGAGAATGCGGCAGCCTTGAAGGGGACTGTAAAAGCCAGCACCAGACCATCGGCAAACATGAGGTTGAGAATGAGGGAGTTGATCAGAGACAGTTTACCCTTATGGGCATTAGTGAGGAGCACCCCCATAGCCGTGAGGTTTCCAGCAAAACCCAGGACACAGATGATCCCAAGAATAACTGGAATGAGCATTTTGAGTTCCCGGGAGTTCAGTCGTTGATAAGAATCCCACTCGGTAAACGACTCTGTGTCAGTGGTGCTGTTATCATTACTTGAGTTAAGATTTTGCAGTTTATCCATTCTGTATCAGCTGCAGATCCAATATACTTCAAATGAACGAAAGAAAAAAAGACGGTGATTATTATTTCAAAGTTAGAATCTTACGATTAATTGTGGTATTTAGTTAAGCGACTCGCAGCCCCGCTCCTCGGCGATGGGTCTATCGTGCGGGATGATGCTGCGGGCTCTAGATGCGCATTTATAAAGGTACAGTTTGATTGACAGTTGCTTCTCCAGCTGACTTTAAGTGTTTCCTTTGCCTGTTGCGGTAGCCACATGGGGCCAATTAATATAATCATTAGCAAAACCTTAGAGAAAAAAACAATAACCCCTACTATAATTAACGTTTCCTTCTAATAAAACTCCTGGTCTCAGAAACTACTTATATTCTTCTAAATGTTTTATTTGAAGTGAGTTCAAATTGAATTAAAACTCAAGATTCGGCTATATTTTATTAGATTTACATAGAAATGGTGATGATTTATTTCTACTGAAAAATTTAATCAACGGTAGGTTGCCTATAATTTCAATACTTTTCCTATTTCCCGAGGTTTCCAAGCTTTTTAGAGCTATAATTTTAGCTTTTTAATAAAGCATTTTGATTTATTATTATGCAATAAGACTGCAGTTTAACAGGCGACATTTGTAATATATTACTGTTGCTATCACGTACGTCACCGTCATGTTTGAACTTAAATTTTATTTTCGTAATACTGAGAATCTCTTTTTTACACGTTCGTAGTAATATAGGCATACATTTATATACACTTTCTTAACAATGAGGATTCCTTGCCAATGAATACTTATGCTCATAGTCGTTTTGTATACGGATAGCCTACGTATTCTAGTCTGATTCTACACTCCTAACACCGACGCTAATTCAATAAAATGAACACTTGGAGGCGATGTTGCTTCAATGTAGTATCTCCGTTTGGCGGATTCCTGCTTGTATTAATGTGGCTTTCGTAAGCAGATATGTTATATCTGTTTAAAACGTCGGCTTTCTTGACGGCAGAAGCATGAGAGAAGTCCGAATAAATTTCACCGTAAGTACTGGGTTGGGGGGTGGAATGCTGTATCCGTAGTTCACTAATTATGATTCGAGAGGATCTTTAAAACTGAGTAGTTTCTCTGCTCAAAGTATGAAACTTTAACGGAGTCTTGTGTAAAAAAAAGAATAGCCAGTAATTCCTAACCGCAAGGCGAAGATTTCCAGCCTGGCACCTCACTTTGGGTGTTTAATCCGTACTTGAAACCACAAGAAATAGTGGGTTTGGCGAATTGCGTTTTTCACCTTGATCTAAAATGTGCTCAGCAACACGACTGGGCTGGAAGGCGCCCTTTTCCCTCATTTGCATTTTACCTCCTCCCTACGTATCTTATTTAGCGGCTACTCTTTACCGATCAGTCCTAGTGGAGCTAATTATGACACAAATGAGATGAGAGAACGCGGACGCTGCAGTCAGCGCGCGGCGAAACGGCGTGCAGCATACGGAGCGGGAGGCTAGCGGCGCGCGGCGAAGGGGCGCGTGCAGCATACGGAGAGGGAGGCTGACGGCGTGCAGGCTAATGAACCCGCGCTTTCTCCTCTGCATTACATGCATAATGGAAAATGTTTCATTTGAGTAGCTGACATCAAAATTAAGACGTAATTGCACTTGTGAGACGGATTACCCAGTTCAAATTACATCGAGGGATATAAATGAAACGTCAAGTATGCTTATCGGAGCACTTTGTACACGTTTTGAGTCTTGCTTACTAAGTGGATGCTACACACGTCGCTGGTTATCGGACAGCTTGGTCAACCAGATCGTGATCACTATACCTGACGAATTACCGTCTTCTTCACCGGCGGTATTCACGGCATCATGAATCACAAATATTGGTATTTCACAAATTTCATGCACGTATTAATCTTTCTGATTGATATAGTTGAACCGTTGCATTAGCACTGATTTTTGGTAAGCGGTGTAGCTAAGATTGAAATCTTTAAAAACAGGATTGTTTTTAAACGGCTCAGCGCAACAGATGAGAACATTTGAAATATCGTTTCATGCGATTCCTTAGCATTACGATAGGATGTAATTAGAAGGTAAGTTTATAAACGTGCCTGTGTCCTGTTAGTTATGCATATAGTTAAAAAAAAACTCACCGAATACAGCGTCTGTAGTTTATTCTTGTATTTTAATAACTCTATCGTGGATACCAGTTAGTAACGAAGCCGACCCAAGGCAACGCAAGACGCATGCATGTGCACGGACACAATCATGAACTATGTTCAATACGTAGATAACAATTTACCTACCTGCATGCCCTTAAGTTGCGGGAAGTAACCCGCACAATACAAGGGGAACACGCACCCACATGCGCACGCATGCAAAGTCCAGGTTGCTTTGTGTTTTACTTCAATGAATACTAAAGAGCATATGTTTATGGGGACTCTCGTTTCTGTGGGCATGACCCTATTCCCATAACCAAGCAAGACTATTGCCATTTTTCGGTTTTTGATTTCATTCACATTTTATATATATATATATATATATATATATATATGTGAGTTGTGCTTGTGACGACCGAATAATATCCCCCCACAAGGTAAAAAGTTAGAGGCTTATATCACATTGTGGGGACATCTGGTCCCCACAATGTAATAATTACAAACACACATACATATGCATGCACAAAAAGCATCAGCCCCAGAGATGTGAGACTGCCATGCCACCTCTGAGTTATTTTTGCAAATTTACCGGATCTTTGAAGTCAGTTGGCGTTAACACCCGCTTCTACATGGGATGCAGCAGTGAGCAATACCCTTTTCACCTGATAGACTTACTGGGCTTTTGGTTATAGCTGTTTAACTAGGATGGTAAAATGCACTAGTGAAGGGGATGAGGCTTCTAAGGATATGGTTGATGGGATTACCACGTGCTTTCAGTAACTACCTGCTCTAATCCAAAAGGAACCCATAGGAATGCTGTCCTAGGCTGGTCTCCCAGCCTTGATCACACCAGCAGTGGGCTTCTGAGCCTTATTTTTGCCATAAACATGAAAGACTAATCCTGATGTCCACTGGAGTGTGTGGGAAGTGCAGCGTTGCTTAAAAAATATTCACTGTAATTCATAACGAGTCTGCGAACAATGAAGACTGCCCGATATATGAAGCGTAAGAAATATCTACACCTATATCTTATTTTTGAATCTTGAGTTTTATTTGTGCAAATACATTCACCCTCCCCGAAATTGCAATGCAGAGCTAATAATCATATCCCAGCATGGCCAGAATTCAATCAACGGCCCAAGTAATTAGTCACAGCAAGCTTTTCTGGGATCATGTTTTGGAACCATTGTTATAACAGTGCATCCATCTAAGTATCCGTCATCTTTCTATCCATTTACCCAGATGTTGGTCATATTGTGAGATGTTTAAATGCGTTTGATGTGTATCTTAATTAGGGCACTTGAGATCATCGTAGGTTACCATCCTGCTGTGTCTGCATGAAGACTTTGATGTTTTAGTGATTATGCCTGCTAGCATTCCACGTGTCCAAAGACTGACTAAACTGAAATGTCATATGTAGAGTACTATCATCAAACTGTTTTAGTTCTATGAAAATACACATTGATGTTTTGCAGCAAAATAGGTATTGACTGTTGATAGCGTCAAACTGATCATTTTATGGCAATATAGTTTTGGATTTAATATAAAGTATCATTGTCATCAAATAAGGCAGAGGAGCAGATTACCTACAAGGAAGGCTTGAGGATACCAGCCAAAAGCTAGCCTGACGACGTGCATGAGAAAATAAATATGTATCCTAGTTGGACATCCCCCCCCCCATAATATTAAAAAAGGACACGGGAGGCTTCATGAGCGTTCCAGCTTGCTTTGTGTTTTACTTCAATGAATACTAGAGAGCATAAAGATTGCATGACAATTAAATACATTTAAATACATTCTGAGCTATAAAACTTTTTCATTAAGAAGTTTACAACTTAAATAGTTCAGAAGACATTACTTATTAAAGGAATTGTACCTAAAGTTCCCTGATATCATAGAACCTTTGTCACTGGTTAGGCTACATCATACCGCCATTACTCTCATGTCATGGGAGGATCTACTGGTCCAGTTGTGTCTCTCTATTTCTTGGACCATGAAATCTCAAGTACGTAACCAAGCCCAGCACTGCATTGTGTTCGGCTGTGGTAGTCCTTTGAGCAGAATTGGAAAGTATGATGGTTGGGAAAGAGGAACCAGAAAGGGACATATGTAGTGGTTTTCGTAATACCCTAGTACAGCACACAACCTCCCCCTGGGCAGAGACAGGGACTTGGATAGAGGAAGACTGAGAGCTCGAGAAGAGACAGGGGCACTACGAGGAAAACGGGAGAAGGGTCAACCACCTCTGTCAGAACTCACTTGATGAAGCAGCTCCAGGTGCTTCTGTTTGCTAGACATTTCCAAGAAAGAGCAGCATGGCCAGCTTCACTGTGGAATGAGCTGCGCTCTGCACAGAGTCTTGCGAGTAAGAGCCCTCAAGCAGTCACTGACACGACACAGGGAGCTCGCCTGACGTAGCATCAGACCGAAAGCTCAAACTTGTGAATTTATGAACAGAGTGAGGAACACAGGCAGAATGTTAAAAGAAGTGACAGAGATAATTGTCTCAATAATCTTGGTACCATCAGTTTTCTTCTTGACAGGCTCAAAGGCTTTTCTGAATTTTTAATTAGAATTTAATTAGAATTTATTTGCACAATGACTTTTGTGCAGAATACAGCATTGAAGTACAACTGTATTAAATGTACTAAAGGATGTATCACAAACATTTAGCTTGTACTTAAGAGAATTTTAAAATTAGCCTTTTTGCCATTTACAGTTTTAAAAAACATTCATTCCTAATCACTCAGGCATGTAAAAATGCAGAGTTTCCACAATCATCCAATTCTTCAACATGTACCAAATGGCATCCAAAAGAGGCACCACTTTCTCCCCCATGTAAGCCCACACCACCCTGCATTTGTCCTTGACGGTTCTACATGGTCCATGACATGGATTACTGAGGCTGTTTCTCTACCATTATATGATCAAATACCAGAGCAAGGCACAACAGCTTCTTCATTCCAATACTGAACAAAATGGAAGTAAAATGAAAACGCACTTGGACGAATTAATGTGTGGCTGCTCAGAGGCACTCCAGTTTAAGAATGTGGACAAGGGAGCAGGAGGAAGTGCAGGGCAATCATCTGGGAAGGGAACCAATCAGAAACGTGTGTTGTTCCATAATTCTCCATTTTCTCTGCACTTTACAAGCTGGCAACGTGCCGTCCGTCTTTCACGGGGGCGGACAGTCGTAGTGCCAGGTGGAATCCTTTGTGAGAAATCAGGCTGGTTGCGGAAACGAGAGACACGTGGGATGCGACACTTTCCACCTTTAGGTTAGAATAGCATCATTTGGTATTTTTTCGCCAGCTGAAAAATGGGTAGCAGTCGCTCGTAAGTTCTGTCGGTTTCTTTGTCTCCCATCTGGTGGATGTCAGCTGGAGGTGGCTACATTTTCACTTTCTCTCTCTCTCTCTCTCTCTCTCCTTAACCACATTCCAGTCCTCGCTTAGTGGTGAAACACTGAATGCACCTTCCAGTACCAATATGAGTTTGAAATAAATAATAAGCTAATGAAAATACGGGGAGGGCATGGGTTTATGAAAGACACCTGTAGTTCATACCAGCCCAGCAGTGTCCATGATGCAACATTGGAGATATGAAAATTTTCTCTCTCTTGGCCTCTCTTCAAGGCATTTGTGTCGCAGTACTGTCTCCCTTCCTGGAATTATTCTGGAACAATCCTCTTACCATTGCTGTGCATAGCCAGCAGATCTGCAGCAACCAACTTTGAGGAAGGATGTTTTTAAAGATAAAGAAGCAAAATATGTCTTAAAGGGCCAAATGCCACGTTTTCAGGGAGCTTGGGCACAACAGCTAGTTGACCTTGTCCTGGAAAATGTAGAGGTTGTTGGTGGCGGCCACAGCAATG
Source organism: Brienomyrus brachyistius (assembly GCF_023856365.1). Lineage (NCBI taxonomy): Eukaryota > Metazoa > Chordata > Actinopteri > Osteoglossiformes > Mormyridae > Brienomyrus > Brienomyrus brachyistius. The sequence goes on from NC_064542.1 coordinate 6,175,983, forward strand.
ATGTTCTCGGAAGGGTGCCAGGCAGTGTGCAGTATCTTCTTGCTGAAGTCTAGACTGTCCACACTGATCTCATCCTTCCGTCGTTTACCCCCCACGCAAACCTTGCGTGGCTTCAAGATCGCCCGCGGTTTGCTGTTCTCCCGCGAGGCCTCCAGGGTCACGTCCCGTTTCGTATTGCGGTCGAACATTCGGAAGAAGTTGTTGTAGGAGCCTGTCATGATGACACTATAAGGGAATTATAAATAACAGCAAAAAGTCAAAGATTTAACGATAATCACCAGGATACGTCTACAGTTAATTCTAACGTCAGTGTGATAAATTGTATCAAACAATTCTACCAAAATGTATCACATTAAGATACTGAGAAACCTCCTTACTGACCTGTCAGATCCATTCCAGACACATTCAAATTTGTCAAAGATGCAGTCATTTTCGTACAGTGAGCAGAGCTTACTCCTCAAGTAGTCATGTACCTGGATAAAATAAAGCAGTGACTGAGGTTCTGTATTGTAGTGAATGTACATGGAAGCAGTCAACCTGAGAACAAGTAAATGGAAGCTGGTTTTGTCCATGATGATAAATGGCTCGAGACATATTCCCCAAGAGAACGGATTCTTATTTACTTCCCTGGCAATGGAGTGTGGATAGAAAGACAGACTTTTGACACAGTGCTTGGTTAACTCGGCTTGTCAATATATCAGCGCAAATTAGAAGGCTAACAGCCTAGTGAGATTCATCGATCACCAGCGTCATGCAGCTCACTCCTGCTAATAACTTCTCCTTGTGGCAGATGCCTGGCACCTGACCAGGCTAATGATGACACATTCGACGTGTGTCTAACCTTGTCTGACCTGCACATTGTGCTATAGAGACCAGACAGCTGGGCTGCCTCACAACAGGTGGCCCCACTCACGCTATCAGGATAGTCAGACACACAAGCGTCCTGAGGGGGGGATGATGGTCAGTTGCACTGTCACTGGCAAAATATTGGACAAGAGCAGCAGTGCTTGTCAATGGAGAATGATTTTTCTGGAGGGCATCTTTTTGCGTGTCATTATAGAGACCGAAAGAGCTATAATGAGGACATGTGTGAAAGGTACCTGGTAAGTCTCCAGGGGTTTGCTCTCCATGTTGAGGTCCCACACCTTCACTGTGAGGTAGTCGCGTGTCATCAGATATCGCCCACTGTGACTGAACTTGACATCCGAGATAGAGGAAATGATTTCAGAGAAGAAGGAGCGGTTGCTTGGATCCTCAGGTTCTTCAAAGACTGTTTTTTGGGGATAAAAAAATAAGTTGTTTACCCAATGATAAGAGAGTCAGATATTCTAGAAACGGTGATTTGTTAGGTAAATCAGCATGAGTATATTTTGGGGGATGATGTCAAGGAAAGTTTCACAGGGTCATCAGTAATGTAGAATTTACTCCTGCATGATGACAGGATTCACTTGATCCAGTGTGCAGAATTAGGTTTCTCTCTTAGGAATGTGACCTTAAAGATGCACAGGTGTACATGTCTGCCAGGATTCTCTCAATGCACAGCAGAGACTGCAATATAAACAATTAAAAAATACTGTCATACCCTGTGGCACTGGGCACTTGAACCACATGCCAGAGAGCACACAGGCTTCACAGTAGGGTGGTGTCAGAGAATCGAGGCCTGCCTGCCAGCGAGACGGCCTGCATCTCTCTCTGCTCCTTTATTCACCAGGCCCAGAGGGAAACATGTAATTAGGCCCTAGGAGAAGCCCAGGGATTCCACGACTCCACCGTGGGCCCCATTGTTGAGGAAGCCCTGCAGTGCCGTGTTCCAGGATGGAACAGAGATTGATTCACAAACCTTCCCTCATTTCAAGATTTACTAGTGGGGGTGAGAAGGGAAAAAACAATGCAACAAGCAGTATGATTCTGGCAAGCATGCCTCTGTAAGCAGCCTTGTCTTCAGACCATCTGACGGAACATTCAGCACTTTGCTTTTGCACCAAATGTAGAACAGCCTTGGTTTGACATGTCCATATTTCTGAAGCGTGCTTTTTTTTCTACCAACCCTAGGAAAAGCTTGCCTATGTACAGCTGCGCAGGGCAGATGGCTTTTCTGCAGATTTAGAACCAAAATGCATCGTAAGCACATACAATTCTGTGATCCAAGCAAAATTAGCAAGTGTTCATGCCAAATGCGCATCTTTTTAAATATTTTGTAATTTTATGGTTTTGGGGAGATATTTTATTTTATTATTGAGTCGGCAATGTGCGGGTGACAAGATGTTAACGCAGACTCCCCAGTGTCACTTACACTTGGAGTGGTTGTCACATAACGCAGCTGCCCGCATGTCACAGAGCCGAATGGACCCCTTGCTGCTGCTGTAGACAAAGGTGTTGCACTGGTTTGGGTGGAACTCGGCAGCCGTGATGACCTCCGTCAACTCCTCCATGTTGGCGGGCTTGATGTCTACAATGTCTGGAAGAGCAGCAGCTCAGGAAATAAAGCATCAAATATGACAGACCTCCAGCTATATATGCCCAGAGATTCAGGCGAAGACTCCAAGGTAGGACATTTTTAAAAGAAGCAGCGCAGTGCTTGTCTAGAGCAATCTGCTTCTGCCTGCATACAAAGCTAAGGGATGCCGTTTTGCAAAATGACAGGCTTCGTATATTCAAAAAACTCAATGTGGCTGATGGGTGGAATGGTGGCTCAAAGGCCAAGAACCATTGTGTCCCATCTCCAGCGTTGGGGGATTGAATCCCACCTCTGCTCTCTGTGTGTGAATTTCCTCACACAGTCTGACATTGTGCAGTTTGGTTATTTAGTGATTCTAAATTGCATGTGGTATGTAAACATGCTTTGAAATTGCATAACCCTGCCTTTTGGCTTGTGTTACCTGGATAGGTTCCATGTGACCCTGACCAGGATAAGTGGTTTGAAGATGGAGAGAGAGAGCTGATTTACGGCTGGAACATTTAAGTAAATTAGATGTTCAATGTTTGCTAATGGCACTTACTGCTCAATGATGTATTGAACTGTCGATGAAGGTATTAGCCTGTCAAATGCATTTAAAGTATCAATCAATCGCAGTCAATGGAAATGTTTGCAGGCGTCATATGTCCTTTACACTGAAGTCCTGCTCAAGCTCTTGTTCAACATATCAATAGACTCATTACGAAAAGCAATGATCCAAAAGATACTGAAGCTCTTGTTGGTGATCTCCAAGTTCCAGAGGTTTATTCTCAGGTCATCCGTGGACATGAACGTTTCGTAGTCACTGTTGACGGAGATTGAGTTGATGTGATATGTATGGGCATTGGAGAAGATCCGTCTGGCCGTAGCCTCCACCATGAGGTCCATGGGCCGCAGAACTGGAACCTGAGTGAAGGCAGCAATGAAAATGATAAGACACTCCATTGTCCACCAAATCCTCAATGCAACTAAAGCAGGAATGTATGTGAAAGGAGTCTAGGTCAAGTCTAAGGCAGTGTGAGGGTCTAATGGATGCTATCATGGTCACAGCAGGACTATCTCCAAATTGTGACACATCTGTATTTCCACACTAAAAAGGAGAGAATCGCCTAACATCCCCCTGTGCAGTCAACATTCCGCTTTAATAGCAGTGGGACGTGCTTCCAGCTGACGCAATGTTCTACTATAGATATTTTATTTCATCAGCATTTTATGGGCTGAAAGGTTGACCGTCTAAAAGATTTTCAAGAACCGTGTACTGATTGTCAAGGATTTCATGACACAATCTCTTTCAAGTTAGTACAATTTACTGCAGAACTATCTGCCGCGACGTCGTTTGTATACAGAGCACCACGCCTGTCTGAATTTTTTCAAGCTGGAGTCAAATGAGCCGGACAAAAAAGGGCCACAAAGGCAGCAAGCAGCCATCTGCAGGGGGCAGCCATGCCCAGTAATGACGGCCTTCTGCATGAAGCACTACTGAAAAGCTCTCCTGCCGTTTGAAAGCATTCGAGCACCGGCTTCCTTCAGCCCTCCCCACACCCCCCCACCCTCAGCAGACAAAGCAGGGCAAAAAAAAAAAAAGGCGTCCAACAAATTGACCGTTTCATTTCCGTAGTGGGGAACGGTCTCCCGCGTAGGTCATCAAAGGCTCTGCTGTGCCCCCCCCCCCCCCCCCCCCAGTATGGCACGTTCCAGACAGAGGGCAGCAGGGACTCCTGCTGATTCAGCCTGTGCATCAGCTCTGACTCCTATAAACTCTTTATTTATTTATACACCAATGGTAATAAACTATGTGTAGACTGACCCAATATCTCACTCATCTGCCAGGAACATAAATTATTAAATATAATTTTCCAATTTGAATAACTTTGATAAGAATAACCATCTTCATTGCACTATTGTGATACTAAATGTAACCGTTCTTATTATAAAGGAATGATGTGAACATTTTTTTTCTTTTGACTTAAAATGTCAAAGTAGAATCTCCTTTAATACTATAGATTGTAATTAAGTGGTTTGTGTACTTTACCTACAAATTTGACAGCATATTATTGTATTTATACATAATTTATGAATACTGTATGAAAAAGCCCATCAGAAAATTATATGCATGTAACTTGATTATACTGTTCATTTAAATAGTATTTAATCATACATTTGAAAACAAACCAAAAGCTCTGAGCTTTAAAAATGTACAATTTAAGTGGATTTTTTGCCTCTTTGCTGTACGCTGACCTTGTGTTTCAAAATCACTATATACAGCATATTCTTTTATTTAGTGATAAGTATAATATGAGCAGGATATTATTACGAATGATTGACAGGTTCCTTTATTGATTTCAATCCTGGCAGTGTGACCACTAAGACCTAACCACCCTTCTGCGTCAGTGCAGCTCTTCTCAGCAGGTCATTAGCTGCCGCCACATGTTTATGTGTAAATAGAATGAATCATACGAGTTGTATCCTACGCTAAGTGCAGCGATGCCTGTAGGTGGAGCAGCGAGTCGCGCTTCCTCCAGTCTGACATTGCCATGTGTGCCCTTAACACCCTGCCGCCTCACATTTCAGAATAATTCATGACACAGGCTCGAAGGCGACAGCTCCTGAAGGAGGCGTCTAACAGGCTACAGACTAAACAGGAGCATCCTCACTGCTGCTGGCCCCGAGCCCTGGGCCCCTTCCCCTCATACGACTCGCAATCGGGAGAGGGTCTCCTGCCCCCCCACTCCTCCCCACTGAGGCAGGACAGAAAAGCTTATTAAGAAGCGGTTATGGCTGCAGGCAGTCAGCAGGGCCCATCCTCCACCTCCCACACGTGATACCGCCCCCCCCCCAAAACTACGTGGCCATGCAGCCATATGGAGGCACAAGTAAGCTCTCCGTCAGGGTGTGTATCACTGACTGAATATGAGTTCAGCAGGATGGAAAATCCTCCCTGCAACTAGAATGAGATTCATGCACCAGGATACAGGCAGGCACGTCTGGGCTAACAAGCCCTAAGCTTCATGAAGCCCCAGGAAGCTGCTGAAGCTTCGCGCCTGAAGATGAAGATGGCAGATGCAGGCTTAGCAGCAGGTCAGGCGACTGAGAGACAGTATGAAGAAAATCAGGTTCTTGGTACTGAGGGTGAAGTACTAGGAGGATATCTGGGAACTCCAGTGATTATACTGTGGACTGTGGGTCATTTCTGTTCTCTACCAGAATGTTCTGTCCACATCCATACCTGTTCTGCTTTAGCAACAACCCACCTAGGTGATGAACCAGTTAGAGGTTTCATGGTAAACCACAGTAAGATTCCCAAGGGTTAGTGTTACCATTTCAATTTTAAATTATTAAAACTGTAGTGATTACCATGCTTTGAAAAATCTCACGTTAAATACCATCCAGCATCAACCAATGTTAGCGTCAGTCTCCCGGACACAGGTGCGCAGGCGGAAAGTGCAACATGATACATAATATAAAACTGGTTTCAGTTGTGCAGTGGTTTTTGAACATTTTCGGCATATTTTAACAATACTGTGCTAATACTGATAACCATGATCATTATGGTGACTATAATTGTGATATAAAATTTTCATACCATTTCTTCTTCACACCAAGTTGTGCAAATGTGCCAATCAGGCGTCGGCTACCTGCTATGAGCAATTTCATTGGTCACTGCATAAGAATGTAATGTCATACATGTAATTTCATTTTGGGGCTTGGGATGCTGTGATGTGATTGGAAGGTTGCCAGTTCAGATCCTAGGGTCAGAAGATTAATTTCACCATTAGGCCCCTTAACCCCCAATTGCTCCTGGGATTATCTGATCCTACATTGTCAAAAAAATGTATGTTGCTTTGGATTAAAGTGTCAACCAAAAAAAAATCAAAAATTGAGATTTTATTAAACTATACGCCGATTTTTTTTCAGTTTTTTTTCCAAAGACCAATCAGGGAACAGGAGTAATTAAGGTCATTTAGGTCTCATCTGAGTATGTTGATCTTCCTAGGAACCATGGCATAGAATTCAGCGCAAAACAGTATTTCCCTTAACGACCAGAGTGCATTCATTTTGATGTCTTTGCTCCTAGAATTCCACCTGTCTACTTCTAATCAATTTTTCAACACTAATGTTGTGTTCGGGTCAATTTGGACATGGTGTGAAAAATTGCAGGGGCTTGAAAGGCAAGGCGGAGAGATAAATACAGGCCTACTGTTGCTCTAGTCAATATATCGATTGTTTTCCTTTCTGCTCTCACTCCAATGAATCATATGTTGTGTTGCTATAATTTAAAAATCCTGGGTGCTCTTTTGGGTTAGTTAAAATATCACTGATTCATCAGCCTCATTTTGTTTCCCAAGAGATGCAATATCCCAAAATGAAGCACTGATTTAAGAAGCACTTTTTAAGAAACGGTGCAATGGTCTTTTCTTATGTTCATTTAAATGATCAGGTACGTATCCTACTTGATGCTAGACATCACGGCAGATATTATTCTGTTTGCAATGGTATCTCAGTGTCAATAAAGAGGCTTTTTTGAATGCCGAAGTGCATCTGAAAGGTCCTTAAAGAGAGCAGTACAGCCTGCATGATGCAGACACTGCTCTATCCATCATGGCTAACCATGGTTCTATAAACAAAAAACCCCCTTTTTCACCAATACAGTGCCTGACTTCTCCTTGATCAACGCTGGAACCTAGTAGCTTGTAGAGTGCAGAAAAATGACGAACGCTGCTCAAGCCTTCTACAGTGCTGACCTCTGGTTTCTCTGGTTGGCTGTGGCAGATGGGCAACCTGCAGATAAAACCGTCTCTGTACGGCACCCCATCAGCATGAGCTTCTGACCCAACCGCCTATGGCCCTCTGAGACCGGATCTGTAACTCGGAGACCACTGTCCCCCCGGCTTTAATCGTACGATACATCACAGTCTCACGTTTAATCTCTACGGCCCTCTGGGAATTTGGAGGATTAGCCTGTGATTATACGATCCTGTGAGCACGGCCTGCTCCAGATGCCTCTGGCCGCCAGGCACACGCCGGGTCGTACCGATTGCTCTGCAGGCTGTTCGGCATGCCTGCTCCAAAGAAATAGGCCGACTGACCCACAGATTCAAAAGGGAAACAAAGGGAGAGTAAGCATATGTCCTATCCGGCCCTCCACCGGGTTTGTTTTTGTAGAACAGACCCAAATTAAAGAAGGTATGGATTTTTTTTAGCTCTTTAACTGGCACCAAAAAGCAGATACATTCAAAAGAGATTTAAAACCAAAAAAGTTTGATTTAAAAGCAATTCTAGATGAACGTGTAATTTGAACAGAGACAGAAACCTGGCTGCCTATTAATATCTAATGCTTGATTCGTAGTGTTTAAATATAACGGTACTACTGGTCACTCCTTAACTGCAGGCAATCTTACTAAACATATCATTGCAGAAGTACAAATGCTACATCCAGTAACAACACCTATATTATTATGATCTAGGTTATTGGTTGATTACATATTAAATAGTGGCAGCAATTCTCTTGTGTCTCTCCTTTTGTATTCTGATGGTTAGCAAACATGCTGACACTATGAGTCTCTCCTTTTGTGTTCCAATGGTTAGCAAACATTCCAGGAGTATGTCTCCCATTTTGTTTTCTGATGGTTAGCAAACATGCTGAGAAAATGAGTCTCTCCTTTTGTGTTCCAATGGTTAGCAAACATGCTGAGAGTATGTCAGGATCAGCACCTGTCTGACCCCATCCTTTGTGTCCTTTCCCCCTCTCTATCATACAGTCCATCTCTGTACTATGTGTTCACCCATGTTTAGCCAGCAGGTGCGGCTGGCTATCCTGTTCCCTCCTCTGTCTTACTCATAAGTCCCTAGTGTTTTCCCTTGTTCTGCAGACTGTTCCATAGCCCATTGAGCTAAGTGTGTAGCTCAGAAGCTGAGAGGTTTCTGGTCATGGGTTCCAGGCCCACCTCCACAAACTCTTTTTGTTTTGTGTTCCCTAGTGTTTGTTATTAGTTACCTTTATTTCTCTTTTAGTTTGGGTCTGCTTGTACTTTTGTTCTGTGTTTATTATCCTAGTGGTGAAACCGTAGTGTGTGGTTAATGTTTCCTAATCGCCGTGTTTGTTAAGGTTCCCTAGTTTGGTTCTCATTTACCGTAAATTACTTCACCTGCTGCTCGTTGTTCTGTGTCTCTGCTGATTGGTTGTCTGGCTTCATATGCCACACCTGTCGCCTTGTTTGCCTGGTTGCCTGTTTATATTTAAGTGCCTGCCTGGATTCCTTTCCTTAGTCAGCCATTGTGCTTTGTTGCTGTGTGTTATGCTGAGAGTATGTCTCGACTTTTGTGGTCTCCTGGTTAGCGAACATACAAAGTATGAGTCTCCTTTTGTTCTAATGGTTAGCAGACGCACAGGGAGTATTAGTCTCTCCTTTTGTGTTCTTATATTTAGCAAACACTCTGAGAGTATGTGGAATCACTGAGTATAGGATACTTTACATGCCAGTCCCAGGGATTGTGGAAACGTTCTCAATGTGCAACAACTAACTGCAAATCCGACTATGATTTGCTTAAAGCACAATAATCATGTACATATTTTGACATACCTTAGTTCATTTCAACCCCAAATGACTCGAAACACTATCTGGTACCAGGGGGTCTAAGCAGTCGTTGTAAAGAAATGCTGACAGGTCAGAGTAGGGCTCCCTGTGGCCGCTTACCCGGAGTGTGGTGATGGTGGCCGGGTCTCGAATTCTGCCCTCCTCATCCTTCAGGTTGTACCCCTCAGGTCTCCTGTCCCTTTCACTGATCTTCCAGAGCTTCACAGTTTTATCTGCCCAGTGGAAACACACAGAGTCGTGCCTTAGTGAGGGCCAGCAAACTGCATACCGGGATGTACGCAGCAGTGTTATTGTAAGAGAATAAATGTGCCTCAGCATGAGAAACTGACAGTCACTTAGATCATTGTTTTTGGGAGGATTAGGGAGGTACAATCTCCTCAGTAAATGTAATTAAAGAGGTATTTTAGGAAAGGGTTATTCAGTAACCTGAAGATGGACTCACAGAATATGCTTGAATTGAATTCGGTGCAAGAGTTGTCATGACAGTGCCAGTTTAATACTCTGCACGGTTTGCATGGTAACATGAGTACACAGTCAATTATAAAATGTAAAGGCTATTGACCGGTTAATATTGCCTTATCCTCTGTGTATGTCAGAAGACGCCTTTTACTTGACGCGTGGATTGGCAGCGAGGCGCTCGACCTCCCAGGTTTGAGCAAACAGAATTCACCCTGCGGCCTGTACCGTTGGTGGAGAGCAGGAAGTAGGCCGCATTCTGCTGTGGCAGCCAGCGGATCTTGTTGATCTTCTCCTCGATCTCGAGACTCTTCAGGTAGTCGAACTCGGGCTCGTGACTCTGGAAGGTGCTGTAAACATTGTACTCCCCTCGTCTGTGTGGCTGGTTTTTACTCTGCGAGACCAGAGAAATAGCAGTTATGACAAAGCAGGATTATGCTGAGATTCATTGCAGTCTGTCCATAAAAATTTCGACACGTGATTAAAAGACGGATTGTCATCACCTCTCCCCAAAAACTCTCTGCGTCAGTTTTATAAGCCGATTGTCAGTGACAGCTGCACGACATTGTAATGGCGCTTTAGGTTGGTCATAGAGCAGGTAGTTCCTTTTGCTGACATTTTGGCAGGAGGATGACAGCCGGCCCTTGGGTTGTGATATCTCTATTGTGAAAATGGGGATTCCCTTCTGAAAATGGGGATTCCCTTCTGAGAGCAGCCAGATCAATGTGGAAAGAAACAAAGGAGGAGCTGAAGGGGATTGGAAAGCAGGTCCTTGTGCTTGTGGTGCCGTGTGAAGTGAAGAGAGACGTTGAGGACTCGTCTGTCTAGCCCTCCATTAACAGACAATGTGCTATGGGAGAGAGCGGTGAAGCACAGAAGAATGAATGCGGGACATGCTCTCTGTAACGCTCCTCACGACAGCGAGAAGATGACTTCCTGCCCTGTCTTTCCTAGCCAATAGAAACTTCATGCATTTGCTGGTAAAGCTTGTTTGTGTGGGCGTGTTTGTACAGAAGCTCCTCCCTTTTCGTATAAATTTCCACTGAAAGTTGAGTTTGGGTGTGGCTGCTGGCCACGTGTGAGTTTGGGTGTAAATGTAGCATTCAGATGTTTTAGCATCTCTACTTACTAGTGATGCACCGATAAGGAAATTTCTAGGTGATACCAACAGGCAATTATTTCAAAAACTGACGCCAAACCCAATGCTGATTGTTTGGGAGGTTCTGCTTTAATAAGTATAAAGGGACACTCCACCCAAATAAATAGAGAAATAAATAACTAATACTGTAACGGTAGGTTGGAATATTTTCAGGACTCAGTACAACAATTTGGTATCCCCTGGTCGCAGTTCTTCAGATATCTACAAATTTGCCATTTAATACTGGGGATTACTCCATTTCCCAAGATCGCAGAGTCGCTAGATAAAGTTTTAATGCGATACGGGGAAGGTGACAAGGCCTCGACGTGTTACTCCATGATGGTTGAGAACCTGGGTGAAGGGGGTATGTCATGGGGAAGAGATCTGAATGTGACACTGGATGATGAGGAGTGAGATGGAATTTGTAAGAACATTGCAGTTGCGAGGGATACGAAGGTACATCTTACACTTCATATAGATTCCTTAGCGTGTGTTTTCTTTTCAGTTGGCTGAGTTTTGTTTCGTTCGCCCAGTGCATGGATGGGAAACTTTTCTTATGTAGGCTGTCGACCAGCTTTGTTTGGTTTGTGGTGACAAGAATTTGTGGGGCTTTGGGGGGGCGGCGGCTGAGGCTGTATGTTTGATATTGCATTGTATTTTGGCAAGGAATAAAATAAAAATGCTAAAAATAAAAATTAAATAAATTACATTCCGAAAATATGAAGTGTTTATTTTTTGATAAGAAAACAACTCTGGCATATAGCAACAGACCCAGAGTATAATTTTTTATACCTCTATGCATCTTGTCATATTTATAACATTATCTGCTTTCAGTTACCATTACACATTTCAAATGAGTATTTATGTTACATAAATTAATAACGATGATAATAATGTGCCGTGAGATTAATGTAAACGGAGAATGCAGTATTTGCTCTGAGTTACACATTTGAAGTATTCTGTTACTTACAGAACGTAACTATAAAGTTGTGTTATAAATTGCTGAAAAGGCCTTAACTATAGGGAAATGCTGATCATCAAGTGTGATGAATTTTTCGAGTAATATCTTTTGATTTCACACTGTCTGAACTGAATTTTTTTGTTTGCTATCAAATGCTTGCATTATTGCCGACACGTTCTGCAGCCTACTTTAGTGGAACAGATTGTTTTTCAGAAATTGTTCACACTCTTTACTTAAGGTGAGCAATCAAATGTGTTGCGTTGAAAAATATCTTTGTATATCCTCCTTGTGAAATTTTAGCAGAGCAATGTTTCCCAAGTGCATTTCTAATGTCATTTTCTAATTTTCACTAACATTAAAATAATTCCACGCAGAAGACATTTTTCTGACTTTAGTACATGGGTCACCATTTTGAAGGGAATTATCGGCAGTAAATATTGGCTCATTTTAAACCATCGGCTGCTGGTCGATTTGTTGCCGTGTCGGCCAATGCCGATAGCTGGCCAGTTGTCGCTTACCTCCTGCTCTCTCTGGAACACCACCACTCGGCCCCCCTTGTCTCCAGTGGCCAGAAGCTCTCCCGTGGAGTTGAACTCAACGGTGGAGATGATGTCAGCTGCAAGACATCACATCATAGAGGATACTGGTCAGCCAAATTTCAGGCTTGCTTATCCACGACCTTCAATGTCATTAAAGAGTGTCATCAACAGCTCAGTATGGACACTTTAATGTGCAGGGGAAAGAGTGAAAGAGTAGAAGGCTATGATGAAGAAACAATCCTAACGAAAGCCCTTTGACAATTGTTTTGGTAGTGCATTACAATGACTTTCACACCCGAGAAAAGCTCATCTGGCACACGACTTGAGCGTCGTTATTTCAGAAGAGGAATAGACCAAAGACATGCTTCCCTCCCTGAAGACTGGGTTCTCCACCCCACAGCGGCATGCCGCCCTCCCCCTGCCTTTTGCCATCTCATTGATATGCTAATCCCTTTGACAATTCCCTCTGATTCTCTTCCAGAGATTTCCATTGCACGGCACCATAACTGCATGTCACGGAAAAATGCGGGGAGCATGAGAGACAGGTGTGACGCAAAGGGCACGGGTTCCACTCTCCAGGTCAAGAACTCCCAGGCCTGAGAGCTTCACATCTCAATCAGTGCTGGAACAATCCGTGCTCGGCTGGATTTCTGAGGCACAGGTACGACGTCTGCTATTCACATAAGAGGTGTGGTTGCTCATTATCTGTGACGAAGCTTATTGCTGATTTTCGATTCCGTCACAGAAACACCGACACTGCATTCTTTGGACACATTTGGCTTTTAATTACACTGTAGCATAAATAGCCATTATCACATTTAAACACAGGCAGAGGCTCTACAATGTACTGTATTGCCACTTTGTTTCTGTATATCCAGATCATAACTTCTGCTTAATTGCATATTTCAAATGCTTTACTCTAATGTTTGACTGTTGTAATTCGTACTGAGTATGTGATTGAATTTAAGTGAAATGTCCATTAACAATGGAGTTTGTAGTAATTTCCCAAAGATGCATTAACATAATCGTAGCGCTTTGTGGGATAGAGATTGGCCAGGGTTTTTCCTCACCCCCAGTTTCTGTGCGTATTTTGAAGCTTATCGATGGTATTGCTTCGTGCCAGTGATTTCCTTTGCCATTTCTGCCCGTCCCCCCGACACGGAGGTGAGCTCGTAGTGACACGGCTGGTTATAATTACCCCTGTCTCATTCCTGTCAATGGCCAAACCCAACATCAGCCTGAGTAAGGCATCCCATAAATATGACACCTCTACACCCACAGGCCGGCTGAATCTCCGCACCTCACACGCAGCAGGCAGGCTGCACAGGGACAGAAATACATTTTATCCTTGGCATTCACTGATCCAAATGCTGTCATTTTCTTTCCAAGAAAGCCTCACAACAACCATGGTACAAGAGGGGGCATTTAAGGATTCCCGGCACGTTTGTCCTGTAGAAGCATGCCCTCATATAACCTGTGTTGTGACTTAAACCACTTCATCACTACGCAATATGGAGAAGACAATTTGGGGTAATTTGACCACAATGAAGTCATCCTGAAGAGATCCTTAGTGTCTTATCATCCAGAGCATGGCAATGCATCACAAGCACCAGCCCTGTTTGCGAGGTCACCAAGTAGAGTCCCCCAAAAGCACATAAGCGTCATAAACCCACCAAATACGACGAATGCCTGTTCATGTTTCGATAGCAAAGCTTCACATTTAGCAGCAGGTGGACTGACTTCACATTTGCCAGCAAAGCTGCAGGAGATTTTCAGCAAAGTAGATTGGTAGCCTCTTATGGAATCGCAGAACCCAATCAATACCTATCTTTCAAGCACCGTCTTTTATCGCCTTCAAAGAGGTCCGTCCATCTCTCGATTTTAGGGCACACCGCGGTCTTTTCATAATCAATGTCCCCTACATCTTTGCTTCACAACGCACTCATATTGCATGACCGTGCCACGTGGAACACCGCAACGCTTCAAGGCCAGAACACAAGCTCTACAAACGATCTAATATGAGTCTACAGTGATGAACATGGGATGGAGGAGACAAACTGGAACGGCTCTTGAATAATTCCAGTTTTCAGAGTGCATTAGGGTGAAACAGACAGAGCGCTGGGGGCTTTGGGGGTGGCCGTTTTTCTTCCTCTTTCTTTTTTACCTGCAGTCCCTCTGTGCAATTAATGCGAGTTGCGATGAGAGTTTAAGGAGTGTTTCCATGGCAATCCCTTCTTCAGTCCAAGGAGCCATGCAAAGTGCTTTCTTATCACTGTTTGTACAGCACGCATCCTGCATGCCTCCTGACTTTCCCTCTCATTTCCAGACAGCTAATTGTGCCAGTGATCATTCAACAAGAGCTGCAGTGCGTCACAAACTGTTAACCATGTACAGTGATTAGTCAGCCACACATTGCCTGAATGGAAATAACTCAAGCTTGCACGTGCTAATGTTATCTTCTCCATTTATAAACAAATTTCTCTTCTGAAGTATTTACCAGGAGCTCCATAAGAGAGACAAGGCAAAACCTAATGAGAAAATACATAAGAATAGTGGAAAAATTGGAGGACTTCACCTTGTTGAAAATACTGGGTGTGTTTCCAAAGCATACAGCGCATGGTTACTTTCTTTTATTTAGCACAAAGGTCTGTCTTGTGTCTCTGTTGACAAGAACGGCTTTGGCACAGCACTGAGCAAACAGTGATAGCACCTGGCAAACAGTCAAACCGTGCTTCACACTGAGTGCCGTGTCATGGTGGGTCCTCTCGGTGTCTCGTCAGATGTCTCTCTTCTGCTCTGTCACAATGCCTTTTCCTCACAGACTCTGAAGACCCAGAGCTGCAGCCTCAGTCTTATAGAAAACTTCTTGTTTCCGAAACTTTCTGCTGTTTAGTCATGAACGGTACGGCTGAATGAGCCAAGGACTTTGAATTTTAGAGTCCGGTCTCCTCATCCCCCCCCCCCCCCCCCGATGATTTGGTAGAGCGTCGTTGTGCTGCTGGGCTGATCTAATTTGTGCTACCCGCTGTGACTCTACAAAGGCATTTTACTGTGATGTTCTGTAGTCTGAAGGGAACTGCACTCACCAGACGAGCTCTGCTAAAGGACAGAATGTCTGACACAGAGGGAGGGAGAACGACAATGTCTAAAGCATATTCAAATTTGTTACTGGAAGTAAATTATAAATTCTTTTTTTCCAAGGAAAAAAGCATCCTGACCTAATTAGGCCCCAGGAGTCTCTGTCTTTCCAGTGTTTTCCCTTAATTTTCAGCTACAAAGTGGAGGCTAAAACTAAATCATCTTTTGGGGTGAATTTGAAAACAGATTAATATTCCATATTCTGGCCTAGTGTAGGAGAGTCAGTCATGCCTTTAGTTGTAACAGATTAAAGACACATTTCTGTTGCTGTCCTACACGCCAGAAATATGTCCCACCACCATTTCCGTACCTGCTTTGGTTATTAAAGCCAGGTCATAAATTAGTCACCATTGTCCTCGGTTTAGAAACACTGCGAATCAGCCGCCATGTAATTTCACCCAAGGATCTGTGTCCTTTCTGCTGTGTAGCACAAGGTCTGCTGAAGAGCACTGGGGTCCTCCAGAGAATGTAATTCATCTTTAGCAAATTAATATTAATACATTTTCTGGTAAAGGGATTATGAAAATGGGAAGGAGTCATCAGCCATGTGAATCCAAAGTAAACCACTTAGGGGAGATTGTTATTTCAGAAGTTGCTCTTATTATTAACACATTAAACCGCTGTAGGCGGTTTTAATGAATGTCGCTGCTTTAATGAGTGAGCTTACTGCAGTACTGCTGTTTCTAGCTGCCCCTGGCCAGAAATCGGGGTCCCTTGCTGCCCCTGGCCAGAAATCGGGGTCCCTTGCTGCCCCTGGCCAGAGATTGGGGTCCTCAGCTGCCCCTGGCCAGAGATTGGGGTCCCTTGCCGCCCTTGACCAGAAATCGGGGTCCCTTGCCGCCCCTGGCCAGAAATCGGGGTCCCTTGCTGCCCCTGGCCAGAAATCGGGGTCCCTAGCTGCCCCTGGCCAGAGATTGGGGTCCCTAGCTGCCCCTGGCCAGAGATTGGGGTCCCTAGCTGCCCCTGGCCAGAGATTGGGGTCCTCAGCTGCCCCTGGCCAGAGATTGGGGTGACTGAAAGCACCCCCCCCCCCACAGCAACCGGGGTTAGGGTCTCTAGCAGAGAAACATTAGAGTTTTGGGGGATTGAAGATATCCTTGAGCTTTTTGAGGAGGAACATTTATCAGACCTTAGCAGAGTAGAGTACCAGCTTTACTGGGAATCTGGGTAAACAAAAGACAAACCGCAAAATGAAGCATAGATCCCCTCGTAATATTTGTGGAGCATTCGGCCGCAGCACCCTGGATTCCACAGGGGAAATGCCGCCTTTGTTTGGCGTAGACATCTTGAGAGGGGATTAACTTGCCCTCCCCCGCCAAATCTGTCTCTGAATCAGCTTATTGAAAAAGAGCGAGCTGTATTTGTAGGGGATTGGATGTCGGGCTAAGGGCGGCTCCACTGATCGCCTAACTCTGCTTTAGTAAATAAGCGAGGCAACCAAAACCACGGAAAGTCAACACATTTCTGGGGCGGTTTGGAATCGGCGGAGGTTAGAGGTCGGCCCAGCCATGTGACAGGGGAGCGGTCTGATAACAGAGATCTAGCTCATGTAATAAGGGGGAGATTCACTTTGGTAGCGGGGGATGAAGGTGGGTTATCACTCCTCCGTACACTGATAGCAGGCGTGGCTGTTAAAAATCCATGAGGATCCATGAGCATCTTGCAGACCCCTACTCGGCTGATGTGTGGTCGTCCGTCTATCACCGATAGCGACCCCTTCAAGCACCTGCCAGCATGGAGTGAGTGGGACAAATTCAAATGAGCAAGGGCATAACCTTGGGTTGAGTATTGGGGGGGTTGAGGTCTCCATCCATTTAAGGGGGTCCAGGAGGTTGTATTGGCTGGTTTTGATTATCCCACCCATAATTGCTCAGTGAACGTGTTCCACCCGGGGGGGGTGGGATGGGGGGTTGTCTGTATTGAGGTGAGGAGGGCAGGCATCAAAAAATGGGGACACATCGCCTGCACAGGCTTTAGGGATTACCGCCACACTGCCGACCTCGATACGTTTCACTGGCACCAATCCTCTACAACAAAAATACCCAGAACAAAAGTGTTTGGGAAAAAAAAGTTCATTGTAGGACAGCGATACGGCCGGGTGAGCAGGAATAAGGGGCAGACAGCACGGCTGATAAGTAGGTCAGAAAGCTACAGCCAGCTTGGGAAACAGAGAAACCCGGAGCTACGTGAACCCGAGCGTGGCACCAGCCAGTCCGGCTCAGGGTGCTGCCCAATGACAGCAGCCGCTAGGGCGAGAACGAGGGCGGCACAGGTGTGAAGGCGAAGCAGACGAGGAAGGAACACTGCAGCACCTTCTGTGACGGAGCCGCCCTGTTCGGCGTGAAGGTGAAGTGACATAACTGACAGTCATATTGGTTGGTAGGTAGATTGATTCCTTGTATTGCTGATGTTTGCTCCAGTGATGCAGTGCTTACCACTGTGGCCTCACACCTCCGGGAGTGTCCAGTGTTCGAGTCTCCGCCAGGGCTCCATGTGTGTGGAGTTTGCATGTTCTCCCCGTATCATCATGGGGTTTCCTCCACGTACTTTGGTTTCCCCCCAGAGTCCAAAAACATGCTGAGGCTAACTGAAGTTATCAAATCACCCATAGGTGTGTGTGTGTGCGAGTGACTGGTGTGCGAGTGAATGGTGTGTGTGTGCCCTGCGATGGGTTGGTGCCCCATCCTGGGTTGTTCCCTACCTTGTGCCCATAGTCTCTGAGATTCCCTTAATAGGACAAGTGGTTACAGAAAATGGATGGATGGGTGGATGGATGTTTGACCTACTGCAGCAGTGAGCGTACAGCACATCAGTCCATCTTTCTGCCATCAGCATCCCATGGTTCTTATTCGGGGACCGTCATTGCCCTACCCCCCCGGCCGTGTGCCCCCCAGAGGGCTGGCCAGAGGAACGCACATTGATGGCCATCTGTCCATAGGGTTTGCATGTGTTTTTTTACATGGGGATGTACCTGAGGGTTATCAGGTTCTGGCCAGATTCTCATTACAAAAGGGGAGGACCTGCCTGCCGGTGACACTGAGTCCCACGACACATGACATCAATTTTGACGCAGTGTTGGCTCCATTGATGATGCACTGCAAAAAAGTTTTCATGATAAATCCTTCATTTGCCATTTGCACAAGTACGAGTACAGGTGCACTGGAACTCTTCCCTTTGCTTACCCCCATCTTACTCTCTAAAGCTCAAAGACTGTTCTGCTGAGGCCAGGTTCGAACTGGCGACCTTTCAGTCACAGGCCCAGAGCTGCTCACCGCATGATTTACGGAATGTCAGTGACAGTATCAGTAGATATTTATAGACATGTCTGGGTGTTTTTTGAAGCATAACACAATTCCATGTGTATGCCAAAGCTACCATGCTAATCTGAGAGACAGAACAAGCCTGCATTTTGTGTGAATCTCCGTTTAACCAGAAGCCCTGCCGGCCGCCGTGCCTGTGATTACACAGCATTGGTAACGTTACCACCACTCAAGAAAGAACAGAAAAAGCTCATTAACCCTATTTTGCAGAACAATGCCCTATAGAAATGTGACACCAAACGGATCAGCAGCCTCTGAAAGGGTCCTGGGCCCCTGGGATGAGGGGGGAACTAGCGTCACTCACCGTTTGGCTGATTTTCACACTTCATTAACAGATGCATAATTTAACCAGGGACAAGTTAAAGAACCTAATTCCAGACTATTGCACATTGGGGGGGGGGGGGGGGGGTCCCTATGGGCCTCAGCCATCTCTCTCGCACATCCCCAGCGGTGAGGCTTTGGTCTGGGCCAGATCTGGTCCCTTCTTCTTCCTTTGGGCACTTTCCATGGGAAAGACTGGACCCAATAAAATGCCCTTACTTCTGCAAACTGGGTAGCGGGTGCGTTAGTGTCAGCCCGACAGAACGGAACCCATGTGCACAGACATCTCCGTCATCCCACGATACCCGGGGGCATGAAAACAGTCGGAAAACACTCGTGCGCCGTCCTGTAACACCATCAGCGACTTCAGCAGAGTGTCTGACCCTTCAGTTCACTGCCATCATATTCTGCCGGGAGGAGATAAAGGGACCCCTGCGTTTGTTATTACAACTGCAGCCTTGATCAGATCAGCATTTACTGCGAACGTATGAATAAATAGAATCCACTACGTTTGAATTAGGCCATTATAACTGGCTTCGGAAAATATAGTCAATTACAATGAGAATAAATTTTATGTTCATTTCACTGAAGATAAACTCGCAGGCACACAGGCGCAGTAACTCAGTAGTATGTCAATTAAAATCGCAATTATAAATAAAAGGTAGAGAAGCAGAGGCCTTCTTACCCCCCCCCCCCCCCCCCACTTTCTCTTATCATCTTCAAAGGGGGGTTTTTTGGTGTAGCGTGTCAGACGTCTGCGCCAGTTTGTAGAGCTCAATAGTTACGCCTCTAGCTAAAGAATCTTCTGTTGCAAAGGGTTTATTAACTAATAATAAGGAAGGCTTCAAAGGGACGGCTTCATGCACCCAGCTGGTGGGAAGAGTACCGTGAAATTCCTGCATGTGGCTCCAATTCACATCATTCTATATGGTTACAAAATATCTGCTACTAAGAAATGTGTTGCAGTGCAGGCAACCTGCCGAATGACTGAATTTATGTTCAGTAAAATTTACCAAAAAAAAATTGTTGATGAATTAAGCAGAAAAATGCAGCTGGTGAATATTTTATTCACCCAAACTTTTCACCCCGTGCTCATAAATTTAAGTGGATTTTCTTTTGAATAATAAATGTCCCCTGCAGGGGAGCTGATCCATAGCTTTTCATGATTAAATGCTGAAGATCAAAATGCTGATTCTTTGTTTGGAAAAGATGGTTACTGGGGTCTGTTGCTCCACCTTGGCCTGACTGCGATATAATCATAGCTTCACCCTACACTTTCTGCATGGATGATGGACTTGGGTGGAGAGCGGGGCTGCATCACAAAACAGGAAGGGGGGCAGTAGTCCTCATCCCGCAGGAAGGGGGGGCAGTATCACCTTCCTGCAGGAACATGATCACATGCCTCTTTTGAAGAGGACCTGAGCACACTGACCCCCCCAACCCTGCCATTTTTGGAAACTAGAAGTAATTTGGGAAACTTGGTCCTTAGTGAGATTATTGATTTTTTTCCCCTAACATTCGCACTCTCATTTAAATATGGACGAATAAACGTTTAAGGACATTGAAGTTTTCCCTAATCGAGGTTTATTGGCTTTGATGTATGTGGTTGTGCAGCTGGGTTTTATTTGGAAACAGTTTGTGTTTAATTTATTGCTTTTTATATATTGCTCGAATTTTATGTTACAATTAGGAGAAGCATTGCTGAAAAGGTTAAATTATAGTAGCGACAGCAATAGCTGCATATGACGAGACAAAAACACACCCTGCTCAATTTCAGGAAGTTCTACTTATCAGAAATAGAGTGAGATGTCATTTTTTTAATCTCCTCTGGAAGACTGCTGATCCCAGTGAAACAGCAGTGATGCATCAGAGTGGGATGGCTCATTTCACATTGATCTGTAAAGTCATTTTAATTGTGGCTGGGGGGGAGGGGGGGCTACCCACCGTGCCTGTAGACTCTGGAACTGTGCTCTGCAGAAGCTAACCTGGAACACTCATTCATTCCTGCAGCCGCTCACACAAATACACACAGACCGGTTACCTTCAAGTTTCTGAAGGATTCTGGGATGCGTAAGCACACTCCTCACACAGGCCAGTCTGCTTTCACGATCCGGGCTACTCTGCTCTTAAACACGGACCCCCAAGGGGGCCTTAACATGTGTCTGTGACGCCAGGCCTGAGGGAATCACCGCCATCACAACAACCCGGATTTAAGTGCTACAGCACGAGTGGCCAACCACGACAGAGAGGAGCGAGAGTTGTAACTCACACTTAAGGTTGCTGGGAAGAAGGAGGAGGGGGTGCTGGCCAGGCACAGGACAGCGACTGAACCACAGCATCTCTGTGGCTGTTCCGTCTGCACCCTGGGTCCATAACACACTAAGAGCTTGACTGATCATGTTACGGGGGGTGGGAGGTGAACAATGGGGCCTTGTGGGACACAGACGCAAGATGTTTTATGAATGAAAGAATATATCAAAGAGGATATTGTCATCCATTGTCAACCACCTAGGCTGTGTCCCCGTTGCCTGTATCTGTGCCTCACAGTGCGGAGATTCCCGTATGAATATATCTACAAATCCTGACCGCGTCCGAGGGATTACTGAGGTCTGTGCCTAAAACCCCAGATTAATGCAGACCCTTATGTCTCTGTGGGCTAAGATGCTACGATTCTTTAGCGATTACAGTAGACTGCACTCCACAACTGTCAGCCCGGCCAAGTCTGCTCTAGGAAACGTCGGCACCGAGAGAGACGTCTGCTGCATGCAAACGAGACAGAACGGTCCGGCACAAACCGATGGAGGGGGCTGTTTGTCTCCATTAAACACAACATCTGCTGGCCTCATTTATATTGTCATTTTACCTAACAGAGGATTTGCTCTAAGCCTTGTGCTAAAAGCAGGACCATTTTACCACAGATGTGGGTTCCCCATAATCCCAAATGCAGGCATTGCTGAGGGTCCGCTCTCTCCCCAGCGCGTCCCTAGACGAGGCTGACTGGTGGAGCCGCTCTCAAGAAGGTGCAGCTGACAGCACAGTGCTGATGTGTGAGCAAGTTGCTCCACACACCCGGGTCCTGCTCAGTGGTCCAGACTGCAGACCAACAAGAAGACGGTCTTTTTAGTGAAAGACCCGCAGGATACGTAGCCCGGGCCATTTAGCTCAGTTCATAAAGAACAGTCGATAGCTAACCAATTAAACTTTATTTCTCTCTAAGTGGCACCATTTCCCCCTAAGCATTATTATTTATATGGGTTTAGTATTGATACAGAGCTTGCTGTGCAGTATCTGTTTTTATGACCTTGCACAGGGATTGGCTGGATGTTCTTGAGGGACTCGCTCCTTGGGGCATGTTGTATCAATGCTGGGCTCAATGTCATTATCCTGCCCCACCCCCCCTCCCCCTCCAAACTCAGTGGAACATGGTGCATCAGCCCATTCCCAACCACAGCTGCCAAGACAAGGATGCAATAAAACAGACCTGTGACAGTCTGCAGACACCACTAAGAGCTCAGCGATTTACAGCGACCTGGTGTCTGGACGTCACCTCATGGTAAACAGTTGGCTGGTTTGTTTAGGGTCCTGGGTTTCCTCTAAGGGAGTCCTGCTGCTCGAGGGGGGGGGGTTCATAGCCTGTCAGCCTGTGCTGTCCCTAATGCGGAATACTTGGGGTCATTGTAAATCAGGATGCAATGATTAAGCACAGAAAGCTGGTGGTGGGGGGGGGGGGGGGGCTGCTCCAGTTTTTACCAGAATCCCTCCTGGTATTAAGCTGATCGAGGAGGGAGATGAGTAGGGTTAGGATGGAGGGGATCTATGGACAGCAATGCGATTTCTGCTGTAAGATCCTTTGGGGTGCTGTGTTTACTCAAAGGCAAAGCATTAATCCACAGTACAGTGGTGCATGAGGGGGATAATGTCAAGAATGACAGATATGTCTGCAGGGAAGAACCAATATGGCCGACATAAAAAACTGAAATTACACCCCTAAAACACATAATCACTCACAGTCTAGACTAACCTACTCCCTGCAATCTACTTATCTATAGCCTGAGAGGAGAGAGTTAATTTACTAAGTATGTATGTCTGTTTTATTAGTTCTGGGACACAATATCCTACCTCTGGGGCTACCAAACTGCGCAGTAAATTCCAATAAAGAGAGGATACAATATTGTGAAATGGCTGAATGGAACTGATGCTTGATTACTCGTGACATGGACAATATTATCAAACTAATGGCATCAAACTGACATTGCAGGATATTAGTACTTCCTTCGCACAAAGTTATGTGTTTCTTTCTCAAACGATGGGTCTCCTAAAAGCTGCTAGACAAGATTGATTTGATAAGTGAAACGCCTCTTGGCTGTAAGGGACACCTGGGTTCCTGTCAGAGGGTGGTCATCGCAGCCAACTGAGAGGGTTCTGTAAGGAGGCTGACTGTCACAGAAACAGGACCGGCACATGACCCGGCAAAGCGACGTCTCACAGTGCACAGAAAACTACATGATTCCGTGATACCTGCGGTCGCCCAAAACAGCCTCATGGATCTGTCTCGCATGCTTTCGCCTTCTGGATTCGAACACTACCTGCCATTACTTCAACTATTTCCACTCGCAAGTGCCCAAGTGTCATTTCTTGAGATACTTAAGGCCCTAACAGCATTAAAAAAAACAGGAATTTCCCATCAGCACATTTATTGCATTTACAAAATAATAAAGTATAATGTATATGCAGCATTTACCATATTAGTAATATTAGATAATAATTTAACTGTATCCAAAAAGTCTCTAAATGCAGCCATTTTTCTGTGTTGCCTATGAAGAACAAAAGCATTTAACACCTCCCAGAATGCATTGCGATCCAGACAATATTACTGAAAAAAAGTCATTTAGTGTGCAACTTCCTTGTAGCGTGACATCTAATGCATAAACAAACAAATTAGATGACTGTTTAGCACCATGCTACGCTAACGTGGGTATGCTTTGGGGAAAACAGCCAGCATATTTGGCAAGCATTAGGTGGATGTAGGGCTGATCGGTGGCTTTCAATCCATCCAGCTTGCTGCTCCGCCAGTCTGCACGATGAAGGCCTGCATATCGCCGTAGCGCGCACCGGTTTCAGCGCCCGTCTGAAGCAGCACTAGTAACTGCCAAACCTTAATTACATCATTTATTTTACAGGTAGTTTTATCCACTCGTTTTTCACACAACACCAAGGGGTAGGAAGGTGATCAGTGGAGTTTGCAGGTTTCAGATACTGTTTGTAAGTCGCATTTTCCTCTCGATGAAAGCGAGAGCCAAGCAACTAAGCGATAAGCGAAAAATATTACATGATACACTAATACACGTGTGTATTCGCACAGCTGGATGTTTCTGGCAGAGGGAAGCCTGCTGTGAGGGAGCGGCTGCTGGTCCATGTTTATAGCCGCTGGAGGCGCTGTGCAGAAACCGGGCCATCAGTTGGCCTAATTTAACGAGTTAATTTTAATGCCCACACTCCCCCCAAATCCACCCAACCACGGGCACAAGGATTGCTGTCCCTCCTTTGGGTCTCCACTCCATCAGCACCTGAAGGGTGCATCAACCTTCATACCTGCACCAAGAAGGACAAGAGCAGGCAGTCAGCACAGTCAGCCGCTGCCGCCTCTGCTCAACAAGAACGGCGGTTCTCCAACGGCAACACATAGGCGGGCGGAGGCCAGAATCGCCGGGTGCGACATAAATAAACTGCGTCTGGTCATTTCTTCGTTGCCGGACGTGAGAGTGACATCGCAGACCCTGTTTCCCCTCAGCTGTGTTCTTACCACGGTCGTCTCTTGGAGAATGTGGCTCAGATCACAAGTGGACCAATGAAAAGCTGGGGGCAGTGGGAGCTGGAGCCAGTGTACCGCGGTAACCACTCATGAGCAGGACTGTGTGCGCCGGCAGCCAAGCAGAGCGGATGAGAACGGGGAAAGGCACAGCAGAGATAGACTTCCCAAATACTGATCAGTCAGTTGTACATAAAAGTCAATACTTATCTGCGGGGAGGGGGTAGCCTATATTGATTGGGGATTATCTGTGGTGACAGTCAATGGTCAATGTCCAAACCCCTATTACAGCTCAGTGAATCCGGGGTGCACTTGCTGTTCATAGTTGAGGGGGCCTGGTAAGACAAGGCCCTGCTCCATTGGAGTATTGCTCTTTTCTTTGTGTACTGCGCTTGTTTTGGAAGCAACAGAGCATCCCTGAGGTAAGGCATTCATTACCCCTTTCACTTCTATAAGCTCATGGCAATTCACCCGGAATGGTCTGCTTCCGGACCATCGATTAGCTCCAAGAAAAGCCAGATTCAGAGAGGGCCCAGAGGACCTCAGTCCAGTGATCTGCTGCTACACAGCACACAAAACAGTCCTTCCTCTGCAAGCTGGAAAACAAGGGAGAGCTTCAAAAGAGCAGGAACGTTAGGAACTGCTGGCCAAACCGCATCTCCCTGAAAAGAGCTGAATCTTTTATTCTAGTTTGCTGCCTTAATCTTAGTCTTCGTCGTTCACTCAGTCACACGTTCAGATAAATGGCCATGCCCGTGTTATCCCAAAGCGGATAAACACACAAAAACAAGCACACGAGCACACAAGAAGGAAATGAACTTCATCCAGTTACAATATTGAACAGCAATTTCATTCATTTATGTTAAAAACTTGGGTGGAGGGTGATGCCACCTATTTTTAGAGGCATTACTCCCAGCAGGAGACGCCTCTGCTTCGAAACCTGGCAGAGAAAGAGCCCGGCCAAGACGTGCCTTTGATTTATGACTGCAATTCCCCTGCAGAGGTTTGCGGGGGCTTTATTTATGCCCATCTCAGCTTTCCCCTTGTGTGTATAATGTATCCTCCACGGACTCTGCAGCCGGCTCTGAACAGGGGTCCTGCGCAGATGGAGTTCAGCCTCTTGCTGTCTTACTTTCCTCTCCAAGGACCCCATCCTGAGCCCAAGTTTAGTTGCATCCACATGGGGGGGGTGTAGTGATGTGTTCTGTCTTGCAGTGTTATCAGTATTATTGTGTGGATCTTCTTTACAGGGGCTGGTGGGAGATTTTCTTTCTATTATTGCATCTATTGCACCTGATGTGGGACAATTCTAGCGTAAGGGAGGAAATTTACCCTCAGTGAGGCTGAGATCAGGGGTCAGTATGGCCCAGCAGCCCATACAGATTTAACATCCAATTCTTGCCCCCACCTAACCTACCCCATCACCCTAAAACACCCCACCACAGCCCCCAAGCCTCCAAGGCTGCCCAACAGTCAGCCATGCAAACAATTAGGAAATACCAGCAATCTAGCCATGTCTTTCACTTTTTGTGACATATATATAAACACACTCATTCAAACACCCCCCCCCCACCACCTCAAGTCTGAAATGATCCTCTGGGGAAATCGGGACCCGGTTCTAGACATGTGATCAAAATAAGCATCAGCATTCATTCCCCCGCTGCGGGGCACCGTGCAGGACATATGCGACGCTCAGATTTGCTGCATTTCATCTCCTCCAGGCCAGCAGGAGAGCCTGGCTATGTGCGCAACCTTCAGGGCCCACAGCCACACTGCTGCGATAACTCAGCTTGAGGGTCACTCTCTTACCATTTGCCTCTGTTAGGTTCCAGCATCTAATCCCTGTCACCTTCCCCTTTATGTTTTTCATCGCCATTAATAAACATCAAGCTGCATCTATGTTTCATCGGAAAAGCTATGACACACCTTATAGATAAATGTTCCCCGTTGAGGTTGGGCAGAATATAAACAATGGCATCTTTCTCCAGTAATGTGCAATGTAGGCTTTTGTTTGACTTTCTAAATCCCGTTTTTTTTTCTACATTTTGATTACTGAAATATATGAATATATTGAAGATACAGATCCGTATCCTGTCTACATAACCTTTACAGTTCCTGGGTCTGTGACACAGCACCCCAGGGAAGGATCAAAAGGCACTCGCATTTCACGACGTGTTTTGGGAATGGCATAAATATTAATGAATTAGAGTCCATAATGGATGGCGCGGGACAGACGCTTTGAGAGGGGCATTAGACCCCCCCGATGCCGACGGGGACTTTGGCTGAGACGCCCTGAGGTTTTCAAAAGGTCACAAACGCAACGGCTGCCAGCCAGCCACAGATTGCTCAGGTCAAACGCTGCCGTTTTCGGGGGGTTTACAGGTCTATAAATCAGTGGCCCAAAGAGCAGGCTTTCAGCTCACTGGGCAGCTCGCCACTTTCTGAGGAGCAGCGTGTGGGAATGCCGCTCAGCTAGCCCTCTGATTGGCCGGGCAGGGAAGCACTGGCTCGACTTGTAGAGAGCTGAGCAAAGAGGTATAAAGTGCAACCATTTCGGGTTGTAAGGGGTTGATTTAAGGAAGCAATGGGGCGTTCGCTTTATCGGTGGCATGGAGGATATCTTAGTACTTTTGTATTTTAGTACCTTTCATTGAAAAGCAAACTATTCTAATCAGAATGCTCTAACAGTAGGTTATGGTAAACCAGGTGACATTACTGTGCAGTTTGTTGAGTGGTTAATCAAAAACATGACAAAGAATCAGGCTTAGAAATCAGCTGGGTTTCTTTACATTGTCTAATGTCCACCTTTTACTGCCTATTAATCTAAATTCAATGCAGGTGCAGCTCTCACTGGTATGAATCTCAATCAAAACACCTGCTTGAATGTCACTGGCTGCTGGCTTGTCTAGATACTGGAGACCCACGAGGATCTAATAATGGTGTCACTAATGGCTTTTTAATGTGCTGTTAGCAATATGTGCTCATAACTGAACATGTGTTTCATTTTTTTAGATTAGCCGGGCATGGCTGTATTTGTTTATTTGTTGATAATAATGTCCCACTTTTAAGTTGGGGGGCGAGAGAGTCTGCAGGATGCATTCCAGTAAGAACAAGGCTGCTCATCCGTGCTATGAAATATACAGGAGCCAGTCTGTAGGGTTTCATTTAGTCACTTGCAGTTAATTGGGAAAAAGGTGCAATAGCATTCTAATGCTGCAGAGTAGGAGGCTACGATTCAGTGTAAAAGCTGGGCAAGTGTCAGTGATCACTTTAGCCATAACTGACAACCTCCTTTCTGAGGCTGTACGTTGGCATCTTTAGACAAGGCAGATTGACAACCAGATCCGTGAGCCTTGGAGATGACAGGAAGGGATGGGGAGACGGTAAGTGAGACCAGCAGAGAGGACTGGAGACGAAAAAGAAGTGAATCTGCTATCAGGACAGGAATGGGTCAGAGGTGACGGACGGGTCACGATCTGGGCATGTTCACTGTGGCCAAAGGTGGGGATTCATCTTAAATAAGGCTTGGAATGAGGAAAAGGAGCTGAATGGGCTCCTCATCTGAATCTGCACCGGGGTGTTGGCATGTCTCGTACTTTCGTATGGTATGACGAAATAGTTCATGATAAGGAATCTCAAAACTTATTACCAGTTATATAATTTGATCTGTATTTGAAATGAGTGGTCAGTCTTCTCCATCAAAAACAGACACCGTGAAACATATCATGGCTGACATGATATTTTACAGGAGAAGCCAGACAGCCCACTCTTGGGGGGAGGGGTCCTAGAGAAGGGTGTGTCTCTCTGGGGGGGGAGGGGGGTGTTCAGTCGCTAAGCAAAATGAGGTTATTCACATGGAAACATAAAGTCTGCTGGCTATAACAGAGCCATCAAACAACTGTCTCCATCTGCTTAATAAATTAGTGTGCCCTAAATATGGGGAGCAGGGGACTCGCACAGTGCGGAGCAGAGGATGTAGAAGAAAAGGGGGATCATGGTGTCTCACTGCTCTGCTCTGCTCTGCAGCAGGCGGGGCGTGATGTGTGCCACTTCTTCGGAACACATCGGCTGGAGCTGGTGCCCCTGCGTTAGCCAATAGCTCCCCATTAGCTACCTTACCTGGATCACTCTGAAAATAGAAAAGGCTTTAGGCTTTCCAGGAACAGGGAGACAGGACTCTAATGAGGCCGATGAATGCTGCCCTGCCACTGAAGAATAGCTGTGTGTGTGTGTGTGTGTGTGTGTCTCCAAATGAAATACCAGGAAGTAAGCTGCTTGAGCTTTTGATCTATGCTCTCATCGGCCCTTTTCCAATTGTGGTGACCTCTCTCTCCGGTCTCATTGTCCTTTGTGCATCTTTAATGCGCTCATGCATCTTCTTTGTGCGACCAAGGGCTTTGATAAACAGGCCGATCAATCAGAAGGTGGCTCTGGACAGCCAAGTAAATCACTGACCCAATTAGGAATCAAAACTGAATGGGTAGCGGGGTCGGAGGGGCGGGGGCCATACGATCGGGCAGACCTAAAGCGGAGGATTGATCGGCGATGGGTGATCGCTGCTACCACGGGCCACAGTCTGGTTGGGGTGAAACAGGGCAACTCTCAATGATTTCTGGCTCACTGGACACCTGGAGATAGTTTAACATTTGTACCTGCTGCGGAGCTCAGAGCTCGTGTCCAGTCAGCTTCCTTAGTGACCCGGCGTCACACGAACAATGCTCTCCTTGTGCCTTCAGCAACAAACCCAAACTATCACCCCCTACTTTCTTCTGCCTTCCTGAAGCCCCCACCCTCCGGTTGACCGCATTCTTCTCCCACGGTCCCTGTCTAGCCCGAGCCTCAGCTTAGCCAGAGGCTGCCGGTCGATAACCCATCTCACCCAGGATGGTACCAGAGGCCGAGCGGCAGAACCGGGCTTTTGACGGCAAGGTCAAGAAATCCGCTGTGGGCAACGTTTCCTTCTGCGCAGGAAAGTGCTGCACTTGGCCTGGCCTGGATTAGGGTGCATAAGGACTGGCACCGGATTCTGCTCATCCCATCTGCTTAGGTGTTCCACAGTCATGCACTCGGTGCTGTTCCACTCCTATCCCCCCTCGCATAGCTGCCCTTGTCAGTGCCTGCCTGCTCTCCTCTTCAGCTTTATGAAAGAGGCGGCTTTCTGGAGCATGATTGCTGTGCCTAATTATCAGTCAGGCATGCTGTGCTTTTACATCCCAGTGCATGCAGAAGTGTGCATTTTAAAATAAGCCCACAGAAGTGTGTCCACTTTTTACTAAATGCGTTTCCTTGATGGATTCCAACAAGGCTGCATTTGAAATCCCTCCCAATATTCACATGGCTTTCATTGTCCTGTCTACTTGCAAATGGCGGAAAGTATCAGCCCAGAAGCTTAATGCCACCTGGCAGCGCATGGGCACCCTGGTCGCATTCCTAGAAGCAGGGGGCAGTTAAAGTGCTCCCTCTGTTACATGAGGTTGATGCACCTCTGCGTGTCAATGCAAGTGGTCCGCTATCGCTCAGTGAAACCTGCCAGCTGTCGGCCCATTTTAATCGACGATAGTGAAGAAGATATATAAGTAATAAGCTAATAATGTATTCCAGCAGCCTACCCGGCTCAGTGAAAAACACGTAAGAAGCACCGCGTTGGGGGGTTTATACAAGCTTTATAGAGGCACAGTGACGCTGCTGGTTTTATGATTAAGCCGCTTAAAGCTCTCCAGCCCACCGTCATCTACGACCCCGCAGATGTAACACCAGAACGCAATTTTCCAAGTGAAATGCGATAAATTGATTTTGACACGTTAGGTTTAACGATTAATAAAAAATGGCCAACTTGTTAATGGGTAGGTCTTGGGCTAAGCATCTCGCTGGCGCTGACATGGGATCCCCGGGACTTGGCGGCAGGGTGTGTCACGCTTCACCTCCTATTCTCCGCTTATTCTCCTGTCTCGTTTACCGGTCTCTGATCAACTATTTCACGTATTAATGAATATATTAGACAGCGTCCTCTTGAAATTCAGATTACCTGAAATAATATCTTGTGTATGACAGAGGATATTCTGTATTACATATTTAATTCTATTATTATTCGTTTCCGTTAGTACTACACGTTTTAATTAGATATTCTATTTTAGGTACTGCTGCTTAACACCATCTTAAATATGTTACTGTCTGGTGAGACGATGCACGTTTTCTAGAATAATTTCGACAACCGCTACGTTCAGCGCAGAGCATCCAGAGAAAGCATGACTCCTACATCAGGAATAATGCTTATTAAACAGAAAATCTATTTACCTTCAGTTGCATAGTTGTGGTCGCGAAGGAAGCTGTTGTTGATTTTACGAGTGTCAATGTCTTCCTCCATTTATGATGTCGTTAGCTGGGAGGCAGATAAGAGACAGGCAGGCATCCATGGTCCCGCACCTTCGCTTCAGCAGGGGGTCCGCGGACGAAGCGGGCTGACCGTCATGTCTCGGACCTCGCCGAAAAATGAATGATGAAAACTACAGATTTCACAAGATCCGGAGTTCAAATAAGAAATCGCCGCAGACAGTCTTGCGGAGTTGGCGCACAGACTTGCAGGTTTCCCGTCTTAAATTGCGGTCGCTCTCCTTGCCGTGTGAAATAGTATAACAGGTGAAATGAATGACAGGTCGCGCTCCAATGTTACAGTGCAGGTATGAGCTTACTGCTGCGTTCTGCGTGGATGTCGGAAAAGATTAAACGCAAATAGTTTGTATGAAACTGAAAAATGCATCCGGAGCCCCACTAACAAGGTAACAGTGAATCTCAACGACTTGCGTTTGGAAAAGATTTTCTACGTTGCGCGTGGATTTATTAGAGATCGGTCGTCATCCAGCTTAATTTCGTCCTCGGTCAGACCGATGGGCTCGTCCCTACTCCAAGTGCTGCATGGTAGATCCGATGGCACCTCGGCCTGTACCGCATTGGGACAGGCTCCTCCCATACGGAGCGCCGACGGCTGACTGCGTCAGTGCCTCCGTGGTCCGCGCACATGCCGCCGAAACGCTGCAGGGACCGACCGGCCACGGAATTGCCGGGAACACGGCGTCGGAACGAAATACGATCCTTATTTTAACCTGTAACGTCCTTCAGCACAACGGATAATCAGCCATAATACAAAGGGATTCGCAGAAGAGATTGTTTGAGCCGGACATCGCCTGATGTCCATTTTTTACACCCGCAGAACGAAAATGCTTTACGGTTTGTAGCCACCCAACACTTATTCCCCCCGAAAAAGACAAAAGCTAAAAAAGAAATAACAATTCTGAAAAATAATGAGTCAACGGGGAGCAAATAAAATATTTAAAGCACTTTTTAGAAAGCGTGCACCTTCAATCAAAAATAGAAACTATTTGGTGCTCTAAGCAATAGTCAAACATTACTGCACAAAAATGTTAAATTATCTATACACGAAAGAATGAAAATTTCCCACCCGTAGGAGTAATAAAGGCTATCTTATCTTAATTTCTAGGCTATATTGTTTGGCTTGGTAATGCAGCATACATTTTTTGCACGCATGTTGGCTATTAAATTAAGTTATTGTCTATAACATATTTTTTGAGCACCCGAATTTTGTGTAGAAATTGTATATGGCGTACAAAACCAGTGCTTCCTTCTCTTTCACTGTTTGAGATTTTTCTTAAGTGAAAACTGACATCTTGGTTAAAAACCTCCGGTTTTAGTATCCTTCCAATGATGAATAGTTCTGATTCTTGCATAAAACATTATTTTAAATCAAAATTATTAAAAAAAAAATTCAGTCACTGCATTTCTACACAAAAACTTCTACACAAAAGTTCCTCGAAGAACTACAGGGATTGTGTAGAATGTTAGTACACACAAGTAAGAGTGTAAGACTAGTAGGTAACTGCCTGAACAAAACTTTAGGGACCAGAGATTAGAAAACATGTCGGAGTCACTTTTGAATGTAAGCCTCGGCAAGCAAAAGGCAGCTCTTTCGGGACCGGGAAACTCCCCATGAACAGCGTTCGTTTCCCCTTTAAGAAGGCAGTGCGAAGCCGACAAATGAGATGCACAATCTCGTCGTTGCCACCTAATTCTGGACCGGATTGATTTACATGCTGTGTTTAATATTTGTCTCCACAGGGTCTTCCCTCGTCTCGCTCCCTATTCCGTTTTCGAAGCCCCCTGCACATTTACCCCCTTTAATCTACCTGATGCTATTGTCTGCGAAAGACTTGTTTTCGAATTCAGAACCCGGCGGGCGGGCGGGGGGAGAGAGACACGTTATGTTTAGTTTGTAAACGCATTAGCCACATCTTATCCGCAAGCCTATTTGCAAATGAAAATCCCCGTTAAGGTCACGGGGCGTCTGCCTGTGATGACATATTGTCATTGCAGCCGCACATTACTCGCAGCGCATACTCTATTTAACACTCCATCGCCCTTACGCTTCCATTAGAATAAATTTTAGGACATTATCTCCGTTGAATGTAATGTGCGGGGTAGCAGTAGTGAGTCTCCATCTCATCTTCAACCCATTTGCAAGCTCCCCCCCCACATCCTCCCCGCTAAAATGGAGTCGTTTTCCCCTCCACCTCAGATCCCTTAATGGGGATGGCTAAGGCTCTGTATTTCTCCGTAAAATGATCATGACTCTTATTTAAATCAAACGACAAATAAGCTGTCTGTTTTCGGTCAGGGGAGCTTAACACGGTTCAGTGTCGATCCCTGCGGGCTCGTCGGAATGAGCGACATGCGTAGAGGAATTAAAATGGCATCGATTTCTACCTGAATCACTCATGTGGGGAGAAGCGATATTAGCGTGTAGACCTGTAACAATGCTGCTTTGGGCCTGGAGGAGATGGTTTAATGTGCTAATTTTACAGCTTGTTCGAAGCACACACAGCGACTCCCTTTCACTATGACCCAGCATGGAGGATTCACGCCCGCGCGCATTTCACCCTGCTCACGTAAAACGGGGTATCCCCACGTGGGGTCCTACGTCCTGAGGTAACGCGTCACCAGTATTTACAGGGTTAATTTACACGCGAGGCTCGATTTAGTGGCAGGATTCATGAAAACAATCTATTAAAGGTGATACGACGTTTCACGCAGCTTATTAACAAATCATCATAAAAAGGGTTATTATTTGTAAACACATCAGTATGAAATGGCATCACGTGTTATGCATAAAAGAGCCTCTCGATACAGTAACCCCCCCCCTCCATTTAATGAAAGTTCTCCTCTGATTATCTCCCAGCGAACAGCTAATCTCCTTAAACCTCTGTTTCTGCAAGAGTACTAGGCAGTATCCCCAGTGGCAGCCCAGTCTGAACTGAGCAGAGAACTGCAGGAAAGAGACAGAAAAGGGATTCAACTCGTGGGAGAGATTCACACCCTCCGTGATTCCGTGGGTGAACAGTCTGAGCACCCAGCCAGAGTGACTTCATCCTGGGCCCAGCCCACCGCCCACACTGTACACCTCACGTGGGCATCACATATTAAAAAAGGAGGATGCCATGCTTGTAGAGCTAAAAACGCTTCTTCTCTTCTCAGCTCTACAAAAAGTCAGACCTTCCTACTGCAGCAACAAGCACCTCGGTGTCCCAAAACGTGCCTCGTTTTCTGCACACTTGGCAGCCTGATATGCAGCATGGTGATTATTGATGGATCGTGTGAGGGGGGTGTGGTTCGGGGGTTGGGAGCTCATAGGAGGGGCTATCCACTTCCGCTTTCCGTGCCAGATTCTCCGAGTGTCTGGCTAGTTCTACAAAACTGGGCACAGATGTCCTGGAAGATCGACAGCGCTGCCATCACCACACCTTACTGACATGCAAATTACTTATTTTGCTGTACAGGAAGTGCGTGACATTTGGGAACCCCCCCCCCCACCAAAAAAAAAAAAAAAAAACATGGTTGGGCACCACTTCTCACATCACGCAGTGAGCGCAGCATCAGGGCAGCCAAACACCGGCATATCGTGCTGAGCCAGTCTCTCCACCCCCATCGCAGCGCTGAGGACGGACAGACTCCAGCCACTCTTATTTTGGCAGCCGTGATCAGATGGAGAGGTGGGTAAGTCAGCACCCGGGACAGCTCCCAGATACGCTGACTGCCAAATACTGACAGGGCAGGAAGTCCAGGGCCTGGAGCCGTCAGAAGGGGGCACAGCTGGTTAATGCGGGGAGTGAGTGAGTGGGACAGCTCACCTCCCACCTCTAAAGCAGCGCAGGCTATAGGGCTGAAGGTCTCGTTTATTCTATCATCAATTCTATCATTTTTATTTTAGAGCATAAACCTGCATTGTAAAATTCCCTCAAAAGAAACATTTGCAGATTTTATTTCTTTGTTGCTGCTTAAAAGCAAACCCCTGTGTGCAGGCAGTCATTGCCTGCAGCTAATGAGATTTACACACGTCGCAGGCACCCAGTTGCAATACGGAGGTGGGGCAAAGGGGTTTTCCACGAGACGCGGAGAACTGTGAAAGAGAAAAGCAATTTATGAGGCCCAGGTTGACAGGGTAGCGCCTCCTGTGGCTGCATGATGCAGTCATCACCGGTTCAAATCCACTCATGTGTCTCTTTTGACAAAAGGGTTTGCTTTTTAAAAAATAAAATAAATGGAAATTGTATTTGGGGCGGTTGGGTGAGTTCAGCAGTTCGAGCCTCGACCTCAGCAGCATAGTCACAAATGTGTGGGCCATTAAACAAGGCCCCCAGACCCCCCCGGATCCCAGACATGACGATGGGGCTGCCCCTTTGCTGTGAGCCCCACCTTGCTCTCACCTCTATGGAGAACAAGATGGGGCAAAGTTAAAAGACAACTTCCCACGGGGATTAATGAAGTAACACTATTCTATTCTAAATTTCAAACGTGACACCTTGTCGCTTCTGCCTGGGGGGCAAATACATCAGCCGCCACACTAATGGGGAGTAAGAAGTGAGCAGGAATCCTGAGATGTGGAGCATGTTTACTGGAAGCTGACGCAGCTCGCTGGCCTCTGTCAGCCAAAAACCCATTCGCTATATGCTCCAGTTTCTGGCCAGCCGGCCTCCATATGACACGAAAATCAATATCGACATTTTGCTGACATTTAATTTCCAACAAAGGTGCACAGGATTTGCATTTGCCCTTGTAACACCGCTGGCCAAATGCTGCATTTTTGTTGGAAAGGACCTTTCGCGGCAAAGGCGCCGTAATCTCACGCTGAAAAGCTTGTTTTATCAGAGCAGAGAGTCAAATGCAACAGAGAGCAGCACCTCCCATGTGCTCACAGCATTTGCATACCTACCATGGAAAATGGGATACTTCCTTTTTAATCATTTGGAGTCCGATAATGGTTTGCCGTCTCCTAATACTGATACCACAAAAGGCAAAGGCAGCCAGTTGGCCAAGATTTCAGAACAGCTATAGCTCCTGGTCTTTGAATAGAAGCCTTTTTAGCTGAAAATGGCATAAGAGAGAATAAAGAGTGGGGGGAGGGGATTAAGGTGTTTGCGGTGCTACACAGAAGCAGATGTATAGACAGATTAGTGGCGAGAAACCTAACAAGATGAATGTGTACATTTAGCAAACAGGATTAAATCCAGCCTGGGGGATAATCTAATATTGCTTCTTAAATCATGATGACTGCTGCCATTTCCTTCATGGCCAGGTCATGCAAATCAAGCAGAACCTCGCAATAATGCTGCAAATAATAAATAAAATACACTGAAAGTAATGCATGGGCTTTGTTTAGTTCTGGGTTGTGATTAGTTGATTTGGGCAGCCAAACTCTCCAAGCATCATTCCAGCAATTTAAGGACAGGAGACGCGACTTGTTATTGGTTTTAGTGAAGTTTATAACAACATCACATGTTTATTGTGATTTCATATACCAGCAACCTCATGATCTATATATTTAATCTATCAAACAGTAATAAATAATTCATAGCTCAGCAATGAAAGATTCTAAATTAAATCTGGCTTGATCTGTCCTCGTCGCAGTTATCGTTCCTGCTTCCTTAGACAGAGTGAATCTCTATAACGCCTTAGAGGCTTGTGTTCTTGTCCTGCTACAATGAAGATAAAAAGGCCCATAATCTTTGTGGTCATTAATTGTTGCGACACAAATGAATATGGCTATGCTGGTGGCGTCAATCGATAAAGCTCATTAAGACATTTCACATTTACTTTCAGACCTTTATTAATGTTTCCTGGGAATGAACACCCTGCGACGCTTAACGCCCCAGTCTTTAAATCCGTCCCGGTTATGAATGTCCTTTGTCCTCCAGTTTCAGGTAGGCTGACACATAGGCGTGTATCAACATAATCCAATTATGCACGGATATTTTTTTCCCACTTTCATCTACAAAAAAAAGTTACATTATATATCTTTAGTGTCTCCTGCTAAAAACAAAAAATCATGTGGTATAGCGGGAAGCTTAGAAAACCATCAAGAATGTTCTGAAGGTCTATCAAAAGGTACTGAGACTGTTGCTTGGCATCTAGTGACAGAAACCCCAGGGAGACTGAGGAAATGTTACGCAGTGTAGATTAGCGATATGCAGGTATACATTTATTAAAAGAAGGTGTGCATCACTCCCCTTGATCATGTTGACTGAGGTCATCAATTGTTAATGATGTCATTGAATCACCGAGGCTCATATACTTTCTAACAGTTCTCAAACTGTCAACACAACAGACAGAAAGATAAATAATAAAAACACAAAATGCTAATTTCTGCTCACACTCAACCCATTCAGGCATGACCTGTCACTTAATAAACTATACAGCAGCCCCCCCCCCCCCCCCCCCCCCCCGTTTATGGGAGTTACATGTCAATATATTCTTCCATTTTTGTTCGATAGAAACAGTCCGTAATGCAGCTATTTATTTAAATTCCGCCTGAATTGGTATTAGGAAACAGGTTTAAAAAAATTCCAATAAATTATATGAATGGATATCCTTAATGGCAACACGCAAATCCAGACATCGTGCGAGAGGACACACGCATACAAACTCAGCCTGGTTTTATAACCCAAATGCATCTGCTGCTATGTGTGAGAAACTTCATTGCTCCGGGCGACATGCTTCAGCACCTGGCTGCCTGGTTGCTAGGAGACCGCTCGTGGAGCGCTGTCGCGTGGTGAACAACAGCTGTCCGTAATCAGATTACTAAAGCGTTCACGTGTTCAGCTGTGATTTGCACCAATTTACGCACGATATCAATTTGCGCACCAAGTATATCAATTTAAACATGACAATTAATCCAAAACGCTAATTTATAAAAAACTAATTACTGAAAACTGGCAGAGGTCTATTGGTGATTAATTGGGTATAGATGGAAAAAAATTAACTAACTTTATTAAAGTTTTCATTACCTTTGACGTTATAAAGTATTTTGTGCATCTGGCTCTTGCAGTTAATCGTTCGATGATAGTTCAGAACCTTGGACAGCTCCGGATTAGCCTTCGACCCGCCATGAAAGCATTAGAATCCTCTCAGACCCAAATTCCGGACACCTTACCCTAGTTTATCTTTTATTACGCCCCTTGGTGGGTAAAGCTGTAATGAATTACTGTTACATGATCGCTAATCAAAGCATTACTTTTTGAAACGTATGCCCTTCTGGGTAGGCATGGTAGGCCTTTTTATTAAGCTATTTCATATTCATATAGGATTATCTAAAATCAAGAATTCAGTTATTTTACACACAAATGTAGCAAACTCATCAGTGCATCGCCGGATTCACTTTAAAATGGTGTTAGAATATTCTTTCGGTTGATTGAAACTGGCGCCATCTAACGGGTATTGTATAAATGCACACGAATGTGATGTATCCATTTGGCGGTACGTGGACGTATTAGTCACACAAGACAAATATAAAGTGGAGATGTTCAAATTAAATTGAATTTAGCATTTTTCCCCCTCACCAGTAAGCTGGATAACACAGAATG
Organism: Brienomyrus brachyistius; assembly: GCF_023856365.1. NCBI lineage: Eukaryota > Metazoa > Chordata > Actinopteri > Osteoglossiformes > Mormyridae > Brienomyrus > Brienomyrus brachyistius. Next base: position 6,214,641 of record NC_064542.1, read on the forward strand.
TGGCATCTCCACGGTGACGTTTCGCATTGCGAGCAGTACGAACGCTGTGGCGGCGGTTTTCAGGCGTAGCTAAACCGACACTCCGAGAGCCCTTTGTTTTGTCGCTGCCAGGTTGCCTTAGTATTCACTGGAGCAACAGATTAATATAACTGCTGGTTTCGCAAATAGCCATTTTAGCTATAAATAGTTGCAAACCTATAGAGTATTATTTTTTGCAAGTATGTGAAATACTAAATAGTCCATAACAGACCTATATTTTATTGTACAGGCATTACGAAAATAAATCGTGAACTTAGATCTTCCATTTTTAGTACAAGCTTTTAAATATTTAATTTATTAATATAGTGCTCTTATGAAAGAACACATATTGCAGGTCTGGTTTCATTGCTTTCAGATCGCACCCTGACCATAAATTTTTCACATGGGGACTTTGTGGGTGGGTGCCAGGCGGCTCCCGCTCTCTTCCCGTATCCAGGTTGCTCATACAGCAAAGGCAGACCCTGCCCCCACACCCATTTGGCTGAGCAGCTGCTAGTGTTGATCACAGGGAGCTCGTCTCCCGGTACCCGCAGGGGCTGCAAGCTGCCCCCTGATAAGGCTACAGTGCTGGCTCCCCCCGGGCCAAAGGAGACGGCGACATTTAAAAAAATGTCACGGGAAAGCGGTTAAGACGCGCGTCGAAAAATGAGCCCCGATTAATTATTGATTTGCTGTGATCTAAAAGGAATTAGTCAGGCGAGGTTTCACTCCATGGCGACTGGCTGGCTCCTCGCTGCTGTGTAACTATGGGCAGGTCTGCGAATGAGATGCCTCTGTTCTCTGGTCCTACATTTTGCTAAACACGCCATATTCTCGTCTACCAGCATGAAATCAAAAAAATAACATGGGTTTATTTAAATTATGCTATTCTCAAATTGAATATTTTTATATTGTCATTTTTGTTAAATACTGTACCAGCATACTGTAATATGCTCTGGACAATAAAGAACAACGATTAGATAGATAGATAGATAGATAGATAGATAGATAGATAGATAGATAGATAGAATATGCCGATATAAACGGATGGTGTGACTGAATTGTTCACTGATGCCCAAAGTGACACACAGCACCTGATCGGTGCGGCTGCAGAGAACCCCCCCCCCCCCCCCCCCGCACACAGCAGGACGCCGGGCACCCGTTCCTCAGTGAAGCATATATACTCTCCTCACAGCGAGCAGACCCCTGCAGCACCATCTGGCCCGGCTCATGGCTGAGGGTGTGTGTCTTAGGCTCAGCTCAGCAGTGTGTCACTCCAGGCCGGCCGGTCCGGGCCAGGCTGGACCCGACAGGAGGCATCTGGGCGTCTGTGTCTGGGGTGCGACTGTAGCTCTTCCTGCTGGCTCTGTGGGAGACCCCTGTCCCATGCTGTCGCTCTCGTCTATGCGCCAATGACATATTGACCGTGGGTCAGGCAGAAGGTTATTGAGACAAACATGCTGTCAGACTGATTCTCATCTGACCCACACTTCCTCTTAAATACTGAAAATGCCATATTAGGGTCCCATCTGTCCTCCGTATTCTGCTGCATCTACAGGCGGTGGAGTTGAGGGTCAACCAGCAGCGTCCCTGTTTATAATGTCCATACTGTCTTAGCAAATGCCTCCATGCAGGGTAACAACCCAACCAGGAAGCCGCAATATGGAGAATTATAGCAGCAGGCAGCAGATTTGCAGATTCTTCATCTGAGGCAGCACATGAGCAGACGACACGCGACACCTCCGTCCGCGTCGCAGACAAGGAATGCAGCTGTACGCTATGCTGGGTTCTTATCCACCATTTGCTCCTGAGGTATAGCTACAGTATGAATGTGTATATTGATGTGTAAAGTCATGCGTTGCCTTGGATACATGTGTCAGCCAAGTGGAAAAGGAAACAGAGAAGTCTGTCACCCCTAATGCGTGTAACACCGCCCGCGGCCACACAGCGCTCCATTTGGGCGCCATGGTCCCCTGCAAGGCTGACGAGGATCTCGAGTGACTTTTCTAAAGTATCGATTGTATGTTTATTTTAAAAAATCCATTTGTTCAGAGAATATTTCTGTTATTGCAAAGGAGTGTCCCGGGCAAATATTTTTATCCTGGAGGGGTTAATTTATTCAAAGAACAAACAGATGCTGATGTTGTATAAACGTGAAACGCCAGGAAGTGAGGTCATGCAGTGCAAATATTTCTGGAATACTACGACTTCCTGATGTAAGCAGCCGTTCGGCTTTAACTCACAGACTGCAAAGCCCAATCATCTTGTTCCGGTGACCAGCATGCTGTGTCCGCTCAGCACCAGTGGCCAATGGCGATCCCCAGTGCTGTTTTCCAAAACTGACTAAATTCTGCGTATCACTGCCACTATAGCTCTTCTGGCTCTGTGTATCAACACCTGAAATATTGATCTTACTTCAGCCCAGCGGATCAGAACCAGGAATTTCAAGGATTGGCCTAGATAGCAGCCATTATACTTTACAAAAACATTAATCTAAAATGGGTGTAGATTGGATATTTACAGTAAAGTGTTATTCCTTTCCAAAAATGAATGTCTTTTAAAATATAAATTAATATTCTAACGTTTTGAGCTCCGGGTGCTGAAAGTCGTACAATCAACTGACGTACGCTCTTCTGTACCATCAGTGTCTATCAACAGCTAACAACGGCATTCCTTCGGAGAAATACTCAAAATGATAATTAACATAACGCTGTTTATCTTTACGGAAACACACAAGACGACGGAGGCCCTGAACACGCACACTTCCGCTAATGTATTTTAAAATACGCTCACAAACAACAAGTAAGCGATTCAGATATATTAAAATGGGGGCTTAAAACTAAAGAGATATCCGGCATACAGTAATGCCGCAATTATCACATATCGTCTTATCTTAGAGCTCCACCATCTGGCTACATAGTGACATTACACGTGTCGTTGTGAGTCACACCCGGGGGGGGGGGGGTGTCGTGTCAGAGAAACGGTATTTCGTTGCCGTATTTTCCCTCAGTGTGAAACTGAACATGTGACCTTTTTTTTCTCCCTACAGGGGACCTGGGGACCTGTCTGTACTAAATAAAAATTTAACATGCCTAAACGTGGGCTTTCCCCAGCACAAGTACGATCGACATTCATAACACTCTAATCCTTTGGGTAATGTGAATGATTTTAGGCTCTCCCTGTTCCTGAAAAGCAGGCTTTATGTAGGCCTATTCCCAGTTGCGACTTGCAGCAGACGACAGGAGAGCCTTCGCTTTAACTTCGCACAGCCGCTATTAACATAATTGGATTTATGGTAGCGGCGGCGTCTTGGGAGCTGATTGCAAACTCAAAGCTGGTGATTTTCGGAGGAGAACGAGCCGCTCTCACCCTCCGTCCCGCGCAGCTCCTAGACAGGGTCACACGGCCACACGCATGATGTCCCGGGGGACCACGTGCCCCAGTATAATCAAGGAGAGTGCGCATGCTGGAAAGCATTAGAGATGTGCTCATCTGCCAAGCAAACCAGCAGCAGCCCTGAGTGACCGGTCACCTTGCCAGTTCTGTTTAGAGGTTTTTATAAAAGATAAAACCTCGCACAGGCTATTTTTTTATCCGAATCTAAGCTGGCCACACATCAGAAGTGTGCAAATGTATTGGGACGCCTCTGTTAACTCGTGCTCCTCCTCCAGTTAAGGACACTCGACCCGGAGCGCTGTTGGCAATAGAGGCCCCCAGAGTGGGGTGATGAGGGTTCAGATCAGACTAGGCGAGCAGGGAGATTGATTTTTTTTTTTTTTGTATTTAAGGGGAACGATGACAAGCTGTGGTGACGTGTGATTCACACATACAGTAGATGAGAGAAAAGGAACTTTTTTCGAAATTTGCACAAAACCAACAAGAGGTCGTCCTCTGGGGGGAGCTCTCGATTAGCAGGGCAACCAATGGGGGCAACATCCGTCAGCTGTGGGCTATGAGGCATGCACAAAAACATGGGAAAATCGGTAAATGCATTTAGAAAAATATTTTTTTTCAGGGAAGCTGAGAAAGAAAAATGAGGTGGCTGAAGCCCCCCCCCACCCAAAAGGGGCTTAGAATCGCCTACATTGTGATGGAGGCATTAATGCATTACTAGGCAGCAGCCGATCCTCTGCGTGTTTGATATATGCCAATCCTGGGGGGCTTTTCCCTCCTCCCACGGCAGTCGGGCAGGTGGCGAGCATGGGGGGGTGCCCTGGGGTCCACGCACAGCTCCTCAGTCATCCTGACAGCTCTTTCCACTACGGAGCCATTAGTTACAGACGAGCCAGACCCTGGGGGGTGGAGCACTGAGCCTCAACCCTGGAGCGGTGCACCACACGAGGCCGACCTATTCAGAAGTAAAAGCACCCCCCCCCCCCGCCCCCCCCCCCGGTAGCAGCCCTGTGGTCCCCTCACACGGAAGAGAGAAAAATCCAAACAAAGTGTTGCTATAGCAACGCAGCCTGCCCCTTTCAGAAGTTCAGCGGTGACACCTGCAGGGTTGGCTTGGCTGATATTTTCCATGGTGCCGCTGGCCGGTGAGCACGTCTCCGCTTCCCAGCCGGGCTCCACCTTCCGGATTGAGCCGCTGCCCCCCCTGCCCTCCCCCCAGCATGGCCTGACAGGGCCCATTCTTTCAGCTGAGCAACCACGGAGCTTCATGGTGAAACAGAAATACTTGGAGTCAGTTACAGCCCCCCCCCGAGCTGCGCCGTGTGCTCAATGGCTTTGGCTGCACACTGGGCACCTTGTTCTGGTAACAGGCTACCCCTTAAAGGGACGGTGCACCACTGGTCAGAAGCTTACTGCTCACTGCTAGCACACTGCTAGCACACTGCTAGAATCACACGAGAGCAACAGTCATCCTCTGTTCTAGCCGCTAAAGACCCTCTTTTCATAATTCCTGTGCTTATTTTCAGTGCTGCCTGAATCTGTGTGGGCCCTTAATTTACTGCCACACGAACGCACACTGCCCTCATGGTCTCGGCCCTTGTCACCGTGAACTAATTCTCACCTTCCCCTCATCTGCACGTCAGACGGGATAAGATTACAGAACCATCTGGATTTGCTCATCTCTTTTTCCCCCTCGCTGTCCTGGAGTCACGTCCAGGCCAGTTCTGATGCCTCTCCGCTGAGCAAACCCCTCCCCGACACCCGGAAGTGACCCTCCCCGATATAGGAATTGCCCTCTTCCCAGACAGGTAACCCAGATGCTCCAAATCTCAAAGTGAATAAGAGAGACACACACATACCAGGACGACGTTCCGAATTCTGTGCAGGGACCAGACCCCGAACTGTGAGGTGGCCACCTGACGGCATCATCTCCCCTCACAGCCCACTTTCAGCCTGAAGGAAATACTCAGCTCTGAGGCAGGAGAGTTTTGTTCTAGGCCTCAGCTACAAGCAGGCCACAAAAGTGGGCACGACATTCCCACAATGCCCCTCAAGCTCCTCCGTCCCCGATGCCTGAATACAGCCAGATCTGGCATGTGTGCAGGTTAAACACTAAGCTGAGGGACTGGCAGAAACCTCAGTTATAACCCACCACCGTTGATGGCATGTGGGGTCTGACGAGTCACCAGCCCAGGCCCTTCAGCTGAGAAACAGCATTTATACATTTTCAGGAAGGATCCATCCAATCTGGACCTAAAATAGTCCCCAAAATGGCAAAACAACAGGTTTTTATCACATTGTGGGGGACATTTGGTAACACACACACACACAAACACACACACACAAACTCATCCAGCAGCCAATTTACACCATTTCACCTGATCTGCATGCATTTGGATCACGAGTTAAAACCAGCGCTGTGGGGAGAGGTGGGGGGGTAGCATGGAAATTCTGTGTTCACACAGGGCTGGGCCCTGAAGTGTGAGGTGATAACACAATCCCTCGAGCCAGTGCACTTCCCCCACAAGATAATACTGTGGCACAAACATACATAACGATCTGCGTCCTCAACCACCACAGTATGACAACAAGGTTAAAGCTAATGGGAGTGGCCTAAGTCTGGCTTAGATTAGCAGCTCTAACTGCTGAGTTTATGTGGCTCTCCAGTACACAGGGTAAGAGGACCTGACACAACAGACAAACAGATGTGAGGATAAGGCCATATTTGATGGCAACAAGCACCCTGGCAAAAGAAAGTACAACCTGGTGTCATTCAGGTGCTCCTTAGTTATTAGGACAAACTGAAATAACGCTCGGTTCTGACGTATGCTGGGAAGACTGTACTGACATTAAAGGCCACGTTTGAAGTAATGCGATGGAGCCCCAATCTGCCCAAATGATAACAGCTGCATGATAAGAGAAAATTACTTGCACTTTTGTAGGAAGTTCTGATGGAACTGCTGCGCTACCAAAAACTGAAGGTGACTTCTGACGTTTATACCTTTCAAGCAGAGAAAGCCAGCTGGACCACCTTACACCCAGACCAAGTATACAAGCAGAACTGCTGACCTGGAAAATGTAGTCATTCTCGTTTTGTGCAGGTGGGAATTTTACCAGCTCATGTTTAATATCAGTTCAGGTTCAGGTTAAACACCTGTTCAGGTTTAATGCCAAATCAGGTTCAGGTTAAATAACTGTTCGGGTTTAATGCCAAATCAGGTTCAGGTTAAATAACTGTTTGGGTTTAATGCCAAATCAGGTTCAGGTTAAATAACTGTTCGGGTTTAATGCCAAATCAGGTTCAGGTTAAATAACTGTTCGGGTTTAATGCCAAATCAGGTTCAGGTTAAATAACTGTTCAGGCTTAATACCCAAAGTGCCCCATCAGGGCCTGTTGATTTGAAACAGTGCTTCAAACTCTCATCATTAACCACTGAACAAGTGAAAATATGCTAAAGAAAAAAACAAATACTCATTGATAATAAAACCTGTCTCTCTAACCTTGAATTAGAAATAAACTCTAGGCCTATAAGACTGTTCATTTTCAACCAATGAGTTGGTCACATTTTGAAGAAAGTGAGAACTGCTTTCAATACCAAAGAAACAAAGTTTTAGTCAGTTTTCAGACACAAAGCCGATGATGGGAAACACATTCATCTCATCTGCTGATGCATGTGACAGACCAGTGCCACCCTCTTATAGCCCCCCCACCAGGGAGCAAGCCTGCCCAGGACACACAGGGTCATGTCCGATGGATCACCCTCCCCCCCGTCTTCTGTGTAGTTGACGAGCACATGTCACTCATATGCTGGCTGAGATGTAAGCACAGTTTGCTTACAGAGATGAATGCCTACGTGTCAGGCAGCCAAAGGGCGTAACACAGACATGGTACAGAGGCTTCCTGATGTGTACATCTGCTCAGCGCTCAGCTCCTCCTTACAGTCCACCTTAAAGGCTGCACCTCTGTCATGCAACGTTGACATCAATGCTGGAGGCGTTGGCTGTAACTGAATCACAAACAGGTCTTTTATCTCCACGTGCCTTACAGCGACTTGTCACATGTCACTGATAGCAGAAGCATGGGACCCAGTGTAAACAGAGATAACCCCTCCAGTGTTAGAATGAAGTCTGCGGACAGAGGAGTGCAGAGGAGAGGCGCCGGGATGGAGCCGCGGTGGGGAACCGGTCCGGGATCATGGACGACTGCCTCTGTTCTCTTACCGCTTCTGTTACTCAGAAGGTCAGGAAACGACATCAAGCAGTGAAACATTTCCAGTGCAGAACAAGTGTTCCTGCATCACTCAGAATGGCACCATGACTGTAGTACATCAGTGTGTTACCTAGCCCATGACACAAACACACACACACACACACACCCAGCCCTTACCTTACTTTCAGTTTTTTGATCGCAGTCACAGATTTTTATTCAATTGAGTTTCTCCTTGTGAGGGCCGAGAAAATGGCCCCCGCAATGCCAAGAATAACAGGTTTTTATCACATCGTTGGGAAATTTGGTCCCCACAATGTAATGTCTACATAAATGACACACACACACATCCAGCCCAGCTGTAACCTTTAACCGCAAGTAGCCAAACAAAAGACTGTTGGCATCTTAGTTTTTTTTTTGCAGTCACAAAATGTCCCCACAAGGTCAAGATAATAGTTTTTTTATCACAGATATACATAAGCCACACACACACAGACTGGTACTCACATCTTTGTGAGGACAATCCATTCATTTTTATGGGCATAACATTAATCCCAACTATGACGACCCTAACCCTAACCCTAACCCTACCCAGCCCTAACCTTAACCACAAGGAACCAAACAAAATTCAACTTTTGGCATTTTTAGTATTTTGATTACACAGGGGGGGGGGGCATCACTGTGTCCCGGGAAGCCAAACCCGAGCTGGGGATCAATCAGCCAAACAGAAGAGGACAGCGTCTGAGGTAATGAGCAGCTCTGCACTGTGACAGTGCGCCCCCCCCCCCCCCCCCTGCACGCTCTGGGGCCGTTTTGGGTGAGGAATCGTAGGCACTGCCCAGGGTGATATTCCATAAAGTCAACATATATGCGTCTGTTTGAGCTCCATTTTCATCAGGGGAGAGAGACCACCCCACCACAAAGGGCGGGAGCAACGTGCCAAAGATGGAGCGGAGCAAGGGAGTGTTCTCCTAGCGGGAGGGACCCCCCACTCCATGCAGCCGAAGAAAGTTCCCTTTGGGGAGCTCATGCCCCGCCCCCGCTCAGATTCTCACACTGAAAGACATGGATGCTCTTGTCATCTCATTACTGGAAGCCTTTATACATGCACAGACATGAGCCCGGAATGGAAAAAATGTCAATACTCAGTCGAGGGGTTTGGTCTGGCTGGACACACCAACACCTAGAATATACCAACCAATAATAAGCCAATGAGCCGGGCTGAGAGTTCTAAAGCAGCCAATGGCGGCGCAGATACCGCTCTGCGCATTTCTCACCCCCTAGGTTTTCTTCCTGCATACTTGCCTCTTCTTTCCTCCTCTCTCTGCTTTCAGACTCTCTCTAATCACTCTCTCGCCTTCCGTTCTGGTGCCAATCTGCGTGAATGAGCGCCCGCAGAGAGGGTCACATGACCGAGCGCCCGCAGAGAGGGCCACATGACCGAGGGCCACATGACCGAGCGCCCGCAGAGAGGGTCACATGACCGAGCGCCCGCAGAGAGGGCCACATGACCGAGCGCCCGCAGAGAGGGCCACATGACCGAGGGCCACATGACCGAGCGCCCGCAGAGAGGGCCACATGACCGAGGGCCACATGACCGAGCGCCCGCAGGGAGGGCCACATGACCGAGCGCCCGCAGAGAGGGCCACATGACCGAGGGCCCGCAGAGAGGGCCACATGACCGAGCGCCCGCAGAGAGGGCCACTTGACCGAGGGCCCGCAGAGAGGGCCACATGACCAGACAAATACCAGACACTAATGCGGCTATGCAAACCTGCCCACCTGGAATCCTATTGAAGCTGCACAATCAACTTCCAGGGGGACATTGAACGGCTCAGTGGTGATGGACATACAAAACACCCATTGTGGCCAGATTACGACCTGCCGCAAAATGTGACTTTGTGTACTGACCCAAGAATCCCTTGGAAACTGAATACCGTCTTTTCTAGAACAGCCCCGGACAGATGGGATGCGTCCCACAGGCTTCCATTAAAGAGTCTTTAAGTGAAAGCTTGGGGCAGCTAACAAGGCCCATGGATACGAAGATGTGACCCAGCCTTGCATCAGCTTCTCGGTCTAAAGACGTGGGTGGCAAACCAAGGCACAGTTCATCTAGATCAGTGTTTCCCAAAACGGTCCTCAGGGACCCGCAAACAGCCGGGAGATGGGATGGAGCAAAAACGTGAGCTGTCTGCTGGTCCCCGAGGACCGGACTGGGAAACACCAGTCTGGACAATCCGTACATGCTTCTGCCTCTATGAGGGACGATAAAATGCACCAGAAGGCTTTGTTCTTTCTCAAGATGCAGCAGTTTTAATTTTTAATAATATATTGTTTATTGTTAATGCCGTTAATTTAACAGAGAGCCAGCTCACTTGGCGTTATGAGGTTACAGGCATTATGAAGTGCAGTGGTTACAAGACGTTCACCAGAAGGGTCAAATCTGAAGAGTGGGTTGCTGTTGTACCATCGCAGCTGAAAAGCATCAGTCTTCTTTGGTGACCCACTGTTTCATCCCGTGAACCTTCTCCCCCTTTGCTGCTGCTGCTCTCCAGCTTTCTCATTTCTTTGCTCCATCACTACACACAACACAGGCAAGACACCCCAAAGAGTCTCTGTGCAGCAGCAGCCTGTGCCGCCCCCCACCTCACCGCTGTGCGCATAAGCAGAGGGTACCGGATGTCAGTGCTGAGCACAGAGACACTCCATGGGATCACAGTTCTGTTTTGTCTAATCTGAAATCCTGTCAGAAGAAAGCTTATATCATTGATTAGAGCATCATCTGCTGAGATGCAAACCCAAAGTGAGATGCTGTGAGCAGCTAGACTGAGGCCACCGAGATTAAAATAACGTTGGATAAACTCTGCCTATCCCAAGAGAACGTCCTGATTCATGGGGTCCTCCAACGCCATTATAACAGGCTGTCTCCCCTCAACTCGCTCAGCTACTCAGGGTTACTGGTGTCCTCCCAACGCTTGTTAAAAATAACTGACGTCTCCCGGATCTGGGCTGAATTCCCAGTCACATCATGCCTGAGTGTGGTGTGTTCGTCTGACGCCGAGCCCCGGATCTAAATGATGGGGTTACTCCAGTTACACCCCCACCGTGTGGACGTGAGCTCCTAAGTAAACAGGAGACAGGCGAGCATAAGCCGGTGATTAGGAAAGAGCGAGAGCCACAGGCTTGAGAGCAATCTTGGGAATAACGAGTGACTAACAGTTACATCCGCCGTGGATGAATATTCTCTCCCGTGAAGAGTCGTTGGCTGAGATGCGGCTGGAGTTTTGGCAGGAGAAGCACAGAGCAGACTTGTTTCACCCTCCCGCTCGTTTGCACTGGTTATCCAGCAGAGCTCAAGGATATGTCCCTCCCCCCACCCCAGGCAGATGCGCGATGACAGCACTAAGGCAGTTTTTAATGCGACAGAGGGGAAGTCGTCACCATCCTTCTCCCGATCGGCCACAGTGTCTCAGCCTCCTAAAAGGGCTTCCTGCTCCACAGAACAGAATAGAGGAGGCTCCCTTTATGATGCGATATGAAAACTCATGTTCCAGAGACTCTGCGAGCTGGGAAATCGTTTCCCCTCAATGCCCTGGGTCGCACCCAGCCTCTTGGTGGGACGCAATTAGATCATTGATCCACAGCTCTGGAGAGCTGCCTTACCATTGTTCACTTATTTCTCAGCCGAGCGCCACTGGCCACACCCTGAACGGCGCAGTGGGAGTGGAGCAGACCTCACCATCACTCATTTTACTTGAGAGTGTTTATATGTGGGGGGAGGGGGGGTGATGGCACACAGGGATGACGAAGGGGTGTGGCCATGTCGTTACAAGGCCAGCTGCATCCCCACACAACACAACCAAATTTTCCGGAAAGATGGGGACAGTGCAGGGGTGACCGAGAACGTTGTCACAAGCCTGACTAGATGGTGATGAGTCTAGAGTGGCTGGGTCTAGAGTGGCCGCTGCCGGCCATTCTAGACTCCTCCCTGGGCTCGGAGAGCCAAGACCACAGTCATACTTAAGTGAAGACTGGCAGCACTTTAGGCACAGCATACCAATACCCCAGATGGGCGGAGTCCAAATGTGTCCTGGGGCAATTTTTCACCCTTTGGGTTAGACCTGCCCCTGCAGGTCAATCCCCCTGGGGCAGCAAGATCCCAGCGGCCAGTGAGCCTCTCCTGCCCAGTGTAATTAGGAAATACCTATTTGCTTTAATTTTTTTTTCTGAATTGTGCTCTTTTTGTGGAGTATCTGTAAATATCAGAGGAAATGGGCTGAGCTTTGCATGATTAGACAGTACGATAAGTCACTGCGATTGTAATGGTATCTTATTCACACAGCGCGTAGAAAATGACGTTGCTGACAGATTTAGTTAAGAGGAACATTTACGCGTTGGAATAAGTTAACATACAGTAGAGCTAACGAGGTGAACAACTCAACTGCATGGTGAGAACATTTTAATCTCGGCAGGAAAGCTGACTGCTTCATTTGTTCTGTGTTACTTAAAAATCCGCCCGCCCACAATGCATTTACTGTCCCGTCCCAAAGTGCAGACCCCGCACCGCCTGTGAGTGTAACTGCAGAGCCAGGGGCGCATAATTAAAGGGGAACGACACATTGCATTAACCATGCAGCGTACTGACCTAATAAATCATGTTAAGAATAACTCTCAGTGCACAGGCTAACATGCATTAGACTTAACCACCCAGATCTCCCCAGTTCCCCTAAAAGACTCATTCAAGCTTTGCACCTGCAGCAAGACGGAAACTGGGCTGGGGCTATATCAGTGCCGGACACGTTTCCAGCGAGAAAAAAAATAGGCAGGGCGATACTAACTCTCGTTATTTAAGTCACGACTGGAGGAGGAAATGGCGCTAACATTATTACATATGAAACTGCGTTGTAAATAGGTCAAAGCTTAAGCAAGGCAGCGTCAACTAGTGAAACACCCAGCAGACGATACTAATGCTTCTCGTGGAGAGGGGCTGTAAGGAACCTGGGAGATTAATAACGAATCCTTATCCTGCCATGTCTTCGCGTCTCTTCGTAAAATGGATTGAACAGGTCCTGACATGTCGGCTGTTTTTATTTAGCAAAATAAGCATCTTACATTTTTCTTATTAATTTTGTTACTACAAAAATATGAAAAGACTACTTTGAGTTAGCAGTTTAAAAAAAAAAAATACTTTAAAGACTGGTACAATCAGTAAAATCCATTCTTGAGGTTCATGTTTTGTCTTGGTTTCCTTAACTATTTAGTTTTGGTTTGCACTGGGATTTAATCCCAATGATAGAGATTTCTTTCATAACATACATTTCTTAGTTTGTTACTTCTGTAGTAAAAATACACTCGGCATGTAGTTATTCACTGACAGCGGTAAATGGCAGAAATTAGATTTAAGAATCTGCCGCAAGAGGTTGCATTCGGTTACAAAATGGTTTAAGCCACCCATTGGTTGGTCGAATACTGTAACCCCACCCACTCGTACTTTCAGAACCTCTTTTCCCTCAACAGTCTCTTTATTAATTGAATTATTCTGGTTAAGGAGCTTGGTCAGGGTTACTATTCTGCTTGTTATCTGAAAGCTTTTTAAAGGTGCGTTCACCTCCCACTGATAGCCTACTAGCTGCCCCTGACATGTGGCATGCAAAATTACACAGAAAACTATTTATAAAAATATGACTTCAAAGTGAATCCACTGTGGTGCTTGCGGGAATTGCCCTGTGGAAATACCCTTACAAATAAATACACACAAACCACAATTAAAACCAGTAAGTCCACCAGGAATTAATTACTTCTAAAGAAAACTCCCTTTTACTAGGATAGATGAGACAAGCATTTTATCTGCAATAAACAATAACATGTTACAAATAAAACAAAACGACTGATTAACAGGATAACAAATCAGCTCGTAACTATGCGGGAGTTTCTGCACGTGTCCCATCTCAAATGCATGCAGGTGATTTAGCATGAAGCTGTGAATGTGCTTCATGAATGGCTCGTTACTGTAGGCCACAAATACGTGATAATAAAGACAAAATGTATCAGAAGCGCTGATAGTTGTTTTGCTTTTGAAGAGCATTGTATGGTATTAGGTGTCATTTGTAAGCAGGTATTTTTCTATAGTGAGTTTCAGGGATAGGGACAGTGACAGATATGTCGCAGAAATGGCTTCTGATTTGTAACTGGAGATTTTAATAGTGCTCCCGTTCAGTGGTGAATATGTCTCACTCATAAATGACACAGCTAAACAAACACGAAGCTTCCTGCCAGGCAGAACCACCTGAACCAAACATTCCCATTAATAACCTCCAAATATGCCCAGTCATGGAAAGATCGGGCAGTTTATTGCACTCAAGCTGCCAGTATCAGCCATCTAGTACAATAATGGCAGATATGCCAAGGCAACTAAACCTAACTGGGTAAACAGAGACACGGAGGAGAGGAAGCAGTGAGCGCTGGGGCAGACCGACTGTCTGCTGGTCTCACCCATACAGTGGAGTCGCTCTCCATCAGAAAACACACGCTTCAGAACAACCCCTCCTCCCCCCTCCCCCTCCACCTTCCCCTCCACCCAGCCCGTCATCCAAACACAGAGCCCCGTTAAATCAAACCCCGCGTACCTACCTTCTGTGTGGCAGCTGGAGGAGAGTATGGTGCTGGGGGGTCGAAAAAGGTACGGGAGGTAACGGGAAAAGCATTTCATGTTTTAAAAATCTTTTCCTTACTGGCAGCGCATTACTGTTTGTCCATATCCGAAAGTCGGTGGCACAGACCGGAGTATGAGGGCAGGGAGGAGAGCTCCCTGCGTTTTTTCCACTGATCTACAGCGGCATCACTTTAAATCGGAGCTCAAATCCCTCCTTTACTGCAATAGCGGATCGGGGAGATTGACATGTCTCCTGACGACGCTTCTCTCTCGTTCATCATGTTTGCTTTATCCCCCCCCCCGCCCCCAGTCGTTAGCTGGACGTCAGGCTGCGCTTTTTCTCACGGATCGCAGGGGACTGAGCATCGGGGAGCGGAGAGGAGGAGGGCTGAGAGCTGCCGGCACCGCATCTGCTGGCTGCCTGTGAGCACAGTGATGATCGCCGCCGCTGCCTCAGCTGCGAGGAAGTTAAATGTCCCAGTATCTGCCGACACACTCCCTTGCCCCCCCCCCATCCCCTGCTCTCTCGCTCTCCTTCCAGCGCCCCCCTCCCTTTCACACACATAAAATTACCAATTGCTGGCCTGCGCGGAATAAATAGCTAACTCAGCGGCGAATATAGCTCCTTATATTCCCAGATAGAACGTGAAAAAAACACACATGCCTACCCCATATGCTTATTTACTTACAACATTATTATTATTACTACAGCATTATTGTTGTTGTTGTAATTATTATTGATGTTGTTGTAAATTCTGATAAATATTAATATTTTAATTTGCTTTGTATTCCGTGTAGACGTCACTGATTAACTGTCCAGCTGCCCTGTTTCCTACCGCTTACCCTGGGGGGGTAGGAAGGGAGGAGGGGGGGGGCTGATGGGGTCACACGCTGGACCGGATGCCAGTAATTTGTCTTTTTTTTTTTTTTGCTTATTCACAAAAAACCCATAATACAATGTCGAAGCTACCAGTATAAATATTCATGTTGTCTGAAGTTAAACCTCTTACACGTATATCTTTAGGCTACTAACAGCTGTGTTAAAACTTTGCCTGTTCGACTTAAAAAGATGGACATAAAGAGCCTTACGCAATTTTGCGTGCATTCCTTCTAAGGTCACGAAAACATACACATGATCTCTATGGTATTTTAAAATAGAACAGTCACGTCCCCCGAGCCCTCGGTATCCAACATGCCGACTAATAATAAGCGCGACACACAAAACAGATACGCTGATCAGCTGAGCAAGACGTTTGGTTAAAACGATGGAGCACACTTAGTTACAACGTCCCTGGGGTTTATGACATTAGAAGCTTTTTAAAAAAGACTCGCTTGCCTAAAAATAAATTAAATTACATTTCTTGGTAAGAGACTAAAAACTAAACATGGGATTACTATGGCTGAGGTGCTACTGAACACTAACTCCGATATGATGAAAAGGTTTGTTTCATTATGTGAAACAAATTGCAAAGACATTAAATGATAATGTAAGACACAGCTTGGGGCTTTGTTGCCAAAAACATGGCAACTAGAGATACCCTCTTCTAAGATAGTTAATGGTAGTCATTTGATTCATTTGCATTTCCATCCATCCACCATCCATCCATCTTCCATAAATGTCTGACAGTTGATGTTGTTTTACCACAGTGTGACAATGAGCATATGTGTGTCCATCTTTTTGATGGCCGTTGGGAGCGGTGTGGTCACTCAGCCAGAATCCAGCTCTGCCTTCCATCTCTCACAGAGAAGACATATCCTGGCTGAGTCCGTGTGCCTCCTAGCTTACCGCTTTGGCAGTCTGAATATCCGCTTAGGGTCTCTATGTTGTCCAGACATTTGGGAAAGCAGTTAAATATCATCCTCTGTAATGTAGTGGTGACTTTTTTAGAGACCAGTGTGTATGTTGCCAGTTTGATCTTCATTGTCCTTCTTAAAGATTAATTTCTAGGCAAGCTGAGGTTCTCCATCAGAATGTTTTATTGAGGACAAAAGCTAAAAATCTGAAAATCTGTACGTTTTAATTAAGGACTCAAAACTGGCGTGTTTATAATTAGTATGTATTCAAGTATTCTGTGGGTGGAGTGCTGGCTCTGAGGCTTGGGATCTGTGCCTGCAACTGGAAGGGTGCTGGTTCAAATCCCGTGAATGCAGGATTCCATTCCATTGGGCCCATGAACAAGGTCCTTAACCTGCAATTGCTTCATCCTGGGTATAATGTTAATCTACATCCAGCCCTATAAGGAGGTCCTCCAACTCACAGGGAATAACTTGGGGGTTGGCGGCAGGATTGGCACTGCAGCCACTGGAAAAACCTCACACTGGTCCATTCGGAGTTGTGTGGAGCTGAGGTATCACCTGCCACATGGCTGCATTCAGGTTCTCACCCATGACGTGGTTTGTCATGTGATGGGTGCGGCAACGCACTGTATCAGTGCGTGCTCCTTACGCGCTGTATCAGTGCGTGCTCCTTACGCGCTGTATCAGTGCGTGCTCCTTACGCGCTGTATCAGTGCGTGCTCCTTACGCGCTGTATCAGTGCGTGCTCCTTACGCGGTGTATCAGTCCGTGCTCCTTACGCGCTGTATCAGTGCGTGCTCCTTAAGCGCTGTATCAATGCGTACTCCTTGCATGCTGTATCAGTGCGTGCTCCTTACGCGGTGTATCAGTCCGTGCTCCTTACGCGGTGTATCAGTCCGTGCTCCTTACCTCTCTCTCTGACGTATTCTGTTATTAAACATACAGTATTTAACTGGCCAGTACTATCCATCAATCTTCTAACCATTCAAGCTGGTCAGGCTTAGTCCCAGGCAGAATAGGACACAAGACTGGGTACGCTGCACCCTGGTGGGCTGTACGTGCATCACAGGGCGCACTGTTAAGATGAGGATCAGTGAAAGGCATTATATCAGCAAGGGGCTTTATTGAGAGCTTAAAGACAAGAAACAAGAGGGACACGCAAGGGGTCTCAGCACAGGCAGGTGAGCAAACAGGAACTTAATCAAAGCCAAACTAAACTGAAGTAAGGAAAGAATCATCTAACGAAACCAGGGAACCACACAGGAACCACTGTACCGCAATACAGGAAGGAATATGATGAGTGACCGAGGAACAGAAAAAGGACAGACACTTACATACATATGAGACCAGGGCTAGACTGGACTAGAGTAACAACACACATGTGAGGGTAATCAACAACACTACAGATCCAAACACTAGGAGATACTGCAAACAGGTAAAACAGAACATAGTAACTGAATTAGACACAAGCAGGGTGAACGCGAGCAAAGGTATAAACAAAGGCGAACTGAAATACATGAACACAAGGGCATCAGGAACTCAGGGTAAACAGAATCTAAGGGCTCAAAAATGTCTAAAAAGGTGAGGCTGCCCTCTAGCTTCTAGCCAGAAAGGATGTAAAATTTGAATCCCAGCCCAGGAGGCATGAGGCAATATCTGTATTAAAGTATCAGTTACATTCAGGTAATTGTCTGTTTGCTATTGTGTCTGTTTGGAAATGCAATTAGACTCGATAGACAATGATTGATTAGTTACTCCAGTGGAGTTACTGGTTACCTTTTGCTTTCCTCATTTGGGATTTGCCCTCTTACTCCCAATACTCAGTCAAAAATTTAAATGGATCTTGTGCGATAGGGAATGCACAATGACAGAGACTCACAGCCAGGTATAAAATGAGACGTGATAGAATGACAGTACAGCTCTGAACACTCTTTATATGTATCACACCATGGATATCCTGTATTTTCGTTCAGCGGTGACATATTTCATACTGCTCTCAGTGTTTTTAGTCCCTGATTGACGGAGCACTTTGTCCCCATCATGTCTGCCGCTCACACACTCACCTGCTTAGTCTTTTTCTGATTGTGGATTACGCTCAAAGTGTGTTCGTTTATTTCCACATTCTTGGCATGTTCATTTCAGAGAATGTTCAGGGAATTTTTAACAATAAACTCCCAATGCTGATTTAGAAACTCATAAATTTTGCATCTTGTAACAAAGCTTGTTTTCATTTTGCTTGCAGAATCACTAGAGCTTTTAAATGCTTCAGAGATGCACTTCTACACGTCTCTGGAGAGACTGTGATGTTGATGGAATCAATGTAGACACTAAAGCTATTAAGATAGTGTCTAATGAATGCTGAAAGGTTGTTCTGCTGTTATTTGAAGAGATGAAAGTTGGGCCTGATTTTTAGTCACCTACATGCATCAAACAGGATGCAACAGTGTTCAGTGTGTGATGTGTGTCAGAGAGACTTTCACAGTATTCACTTGCATTTAAGAGTCATCCTGCTTTACCAACCTCTATATCCTTAATATACAGGGGGAGGAGCTTTCAGGGGGATCCTTGGGGGATTCCCCCGGGATACTGGGCCAATAAGACTGCCCCGTTGTTGATGATGTCATACCTGAATCAATACCAGATACAATTAGTAAAGGTCTGGCAGGCTACCTAGAATATTGGGAGGGTAAACTGAAGGTGACCATGTAGCACCCCACCCATCCTCACCTAAGAATTTTTGTAAGTTATGGTCAACTACGTGTTGTGGACGGACCAATAAGGACTATCAAAACATAAGCATTGCCATAATTATGACATGTTTAATGTGTCAAATACATTATCTCTGTTGACAGCACTTGCGAAGCTGTTTACTTTTCAATTCTATTTGTTATGCACATTGACAGAGTGTTATCTTTAGAGCCAGTTACGTAACCATGATCTCAAATTAGCAGCTGTTTTCTAAGTGTCATCGAGTTGTTCACAGTACCATCTAGTGGTGCTTCCGTGTACTGCAGTATATATTCTGACGCTTATCTCATTGAGAATTCCTTATTCATTAAAGGAAAAACGGTATTCATTTAAACGTGTGAATGGAGATTTTTCTTTAAGTACATGCTTTGGGAGAGAATGTGATGCTTTTATTTGTTGCGGTTCTCTTAGTCTATCAAATTGCATTACAGGAGTCCCACAAAAGACTAACACTGTCTAAATGAGAAACAAGCACTTTAGTACATTAACATGTTGGTACTTCCAATGCCCCTGATCAGTGATGGTTCGTGTGTAGTATATCTGATCGGATAAATAAGACCGTCTTACCCTGACAGAACGCGCCACCGTAATTTCCAGTAAGGCTACATTTGCTTCTTTTTATGCATCACTGTATACTGTCGATATGTTTACTCTTAAATTTCTGTTATAAACAAGAGCAACGTGAAATGCATGTCCCACGCATCATCTATAAAGCCAAGCTTCACCAGTCAGTGAAGATATGGGTTACTGTACTAACCCATATGTAACTACGAAATGACATACTGAACTAACCAATCAGTAAAGACTTATTTTGTTGTCCTGTTTCCTCTCATTAAAAGGCACCAACAGCAGTGATATTTTCTGTGCCTTAAACGATGTTTGCATGCAAAGCCTGACCAGGCAGCAGCCACTGCAGATGCTCGGCTCTGTGGTGCGTTAACAGTCATCATGGACTCAGGTGCCACTTCCCTCACCCTTTCACACAGCAGGATCTTCCACAGGCCAGGAATCAATAGGAGCAGCTCTCAGTTTTCAGGGACAGATGCCATTCCCTACCGGCTGAGCATATCAGCATATCAAAGATCTGACTTCCTCCCCCCCCCCTTCCCCCCGGCAACCTCACACAATAAGCCTGAGTCACAGTCGGCTGCCCCCTCCCTTCCCTGTGCTTTTTAAGGGGCTCCATGAATGAGTGCGATGTCTATATTTAGGCTGATAGCGATGTACTGCAAATAGTGTGAAGGTGGGTGTAAATGTTCAGGGGAGACCCTGGATGCAGCCAAAGCTACAGGTAGCTTGTGTGAGAAGCTGCGCTTGATCCAAACCCACATCGTCCTCGTCACGCTGCTGCATTCGTATGTTCGCTTATCTCGCGTCACATTCGTATGCTGCCGCTCAGGTCCAACCAAATCAGGCTGCAGTTCCCAGCACCTTCTGTCCGCAAGAGGAGGCAGCCCAGTGCTGGGAGCCTGGCTCAGCGCGTCCCTGCAGGGTGTCCGGCGGGTGTTCACACACTGAGAGTTGGCTTTCCCTCCTACAGGGGATGTAAGTCACCCTGAATCCTGTGTCACATTGAGAAGCCCAAACCCTGGGCTTCTTCAACTAGTAATGCCAGTCAATAATTATTATTACTATTATTGTTGTTGACACCATCGGCAGTTTATTCTATTTTATACCCAGTTCAGATATCTTATTCTAGTATTTTATTATTATGTTATTTATTTGTTGTTTAGTAGTCACACTGCGCACACTGAGACCTGAGAAACTGCGTTTCGTTCTTATCGTCAAGAGCTTTGAATAACAATGAATCCGATTCTGGCCATCAGCAGCGCTGATGGACTAATATGGAGCTGCCACGTCCCCTCTTAGCATTTTTGAGGATATAACATTTAACATTTATATTTTTCTTTAGTACTTGCATTTCTAACCTCCAGACAGCTTGACATTTAAGAGAGAATTGAAAACTGTTCAGCTTTACGACAGACTTTCGCTCTTTTATTGTTCAGCTTAAACTAACGGCCCAGTTTTCTTTGATGCTCAGACAGCACAGCTAGACCCTCACATTAGTGCAATAATTTTTGTTCATGGTTATATAGGATTTTTAAGTATTTTTCATGAAATTCTTCATAGTTCTTTAAAAACTCAATGATAACGCCTATGTTAGGCTCGCTAAGAGGCAAAATTTAAAATCTTTCATAACTGACTTCATAAAAAGATTATAAGGCTGCCAGCATCTGCCTGTAAATTGTCTATCCGGCGTGTGAAAAGCAAAGGATCTGCTTCACACGATCAGTGACAGACATTTGAGGAATCGGTAGACTTGTGAAAAACCGTTAATGGGGGATAATCATCTACAAATCTGCATATAAACGCGATTGCTAACTACTTCCGTGGTCTGTGAAGCCTGCCCGTTAATGTGCTGGTTTAATAAAACTGAGGTTTAAAGATTTGCTACGGTGAGACGTCTAACAAATGAAAGTATCACGTGCATAAATAAAGATCACGTGCATAAATATTTTGTGCCGTAAACCTTAGAGCGAGAAAAAGAGGGAGACGAAGAGCGGCTCCGCGCGCTTATGCAATCCTGCTCCGGAGGAGGAGGGGGGCGCAAAAGTACGGTTTCTATAGTTACATGCCATCGAGACCTTAGCAAATTATACTTTAACGTCTTCCATAATAAAATTGAATGCACACGTAAAACACAGAATTTACAACCGTAATAAAAAACACGTCGTTACACAAAACAATCTTCAAATTGTCACAATTCTCCAACATTCCGTTATTGGAATATATTCCTTTTGGCACTTTTTTTTTTATCACAGACAGTTTATTTAAAATGCAATTTGCCACGAACATTTATCACAGCGACGAGTTACAACTGACTCGTCATGACAATCGATTCATCTGGCGCTCGAGCAAATGATCACTTACCTTCGGTGACATTCACCTCGACGACACCTTTCACCTGCGCGAAACACCACCGTGTGTCGTCCGGATCTCCGCCACGACCTGCGGATGATCCAGGCGAAGAGGTGTAAATTACGCGGGATTTAAATTAACCAAGCATATAGGCAGCAGGAGCGCATCCCCAAATCGCACCCCGATGACTTACCGGGTATCATTTTCCCCCTTATCCTCTGACCGGAAAACCAGATGCGCTTGGATCTAACTAAATTCAGCACCTCCGCTCTGATTAGAGAGGAGGGCGATATAATGGGATGCTATCTATCAGCCTAAACTATTTAAATGCTGTTTTCAAAATGGCGAAAAAACGCGATAAAGTCTGCCCACCCTCCATGGCTGATTCACCAAGCCTTGGGTTTGTTTCTGACAGACGGTAATGAAACAGAAACTACGCGTATGAACTTGGCTTCAGCTGTCGTGTTCCACATATTTCAGTCGGGAATTTAGGAAAAATGAGAACCCAAAGAGCCCCAAAAATATATAAAACAAGCGAATGCTGAACGTTTTTGGTACAGAAATACAGATGACTGTAATGACCTCAAACCTTTAAACTGGATGGTATCACGCTGAAACATAAGAACATCTTTTAAACATTTTCGTACATTCAGGGAAAAAAATGCATTCATTATAGTATGTTACATACAAAGCCATTTTACAGGCGATTAATTTTAAGCGAAAGGTGACAGTGAAATCGCTCAGCCTCTTAATCCAGGGTCAAAGATAAATGCAAACACGACTGCACAGGCAAATAACGTTGTTTAAGTAAGAAACCAGCTTGGACAATGTGAACATGGACATTGTCACGTATGCAGTCACTATATGAATGCGACCTCAAAGCTCTCTTGCGCCACATTAAAAGGACGCGTCACACCACATTTCAGTTTTATTATAGCCAAAGAAAACGTCGTTGCGGCGTGTTTCCGCTCTTTGCATCCCATGATTCCTCTTTTCTTACCTACTTGGACATGAGGCACCCCCCCCCCTCATGAAAGCGCTCCAGTGCACATTGCACGTTTCACCAACAGGTGGTTGGATCAGGGAATGGCTGCTACTGTCCCAACGGTGCGACCTCAATCCCAAAGAGCAGATCTCTGCATATTAATTAGCCCATGCACTCCTACAAAATGCAGTGCTTCTTATAGTTATACTTGAGTGTTTAGCCAAAGTACACATTTAAACACTACTGTTCCACATAGGCCTGTGTATGTGTTTCAGACATACTGCTTTTAAAAATGTAAAAATGATTAAGATGTGTCTGACACGCAGGCATTCAGTTGCACTTTGTGACAAAAACAAAAATGTTTGCAGAATTGCATTTTAAAGAGACGTGCATGTTAAATATCTTCCTCAAAGATAGTGTGATGAAGTGTGATGTAGGTTCAGACACGACAACAACCTTTATGATGTTTTTAATTCTTTGCGACATGTACATATTCTGTTAATGTACTTAATGCAGAAAAACCGTATTACATTTCCGAGGTATTAAATTTAAATTTATATCAAACCCGTAAGTTCTCCATATGTATGTTATACGTAATACAGACTAGATGCGTGCAGTATATTTTTGAATCCACTAGAGGGAATCACAATTTTGTTTTTGAATGAATTAGTTTTTCCCAGCGAATGTACTAAATGTACTACAGTTGCACGGACCTACGAATTATTCTCATAAACTGTCTCTTAACCAACATCCCAAATTATTGTCCGAAACCATTATCAGGCAACGGAATTTAACAAAAGAATAACAATTTCTTAATAATACCTTTGTTACTACTATACTCTTGTAGTACTTTTGGCAGCATTCTGTTTAATTCAGCTTTATAATTTATTTATCGTTTTAACAAACAGTATCCAAAGAGGCCTGAGGACATACTTTCCAATAAAGATTAAAAGGCTGAAAGGCATTTCGGACAAATTAGCAAATTTCCTGAACTTTCTTCTGCCGGGATTCTGCCCGTATAGTTTCATTGACGGATGGAACTCATCAAAAATGCAGTATGACTGTTTAAAATATATGTTTTAAATAATCACAGTAACACACTCTGAAATATTTAAAATCCAAAATCTAAACATCTTATTTATCTTAACCAATAAATACTCATATATTTTCTTACAAAGGCCCATTGCAGGGATAAATGTCTTACTGCACTCACCACTATCCCAACTTGAATGAATTGACCGTTACAGACTGTGCTGCTGCTCGGGTGCCTCACCACCTTCTGCATTTTCAGAGCATCTGGGCTTAAGAACTGAATTCCACAGGTTGAGCCACGTCCACAAGCCTTGGAATCCAGTTCTCAAGGCCAACGGCTCATACTGCAGGCTGTCTTTTTACCAGCGGTTCCCACTGCATGCAGGTTGTGTTTTTTTTTTACCAGCGGCTCACACTGCAGACTGTATGTTTGCCAGCGGCTCACACTGCAGGCTGTATTTTTGCCAACGCTTCACACTGCAGGCTGTATTTTTACCAGCGCTTCACACTGCAGGCTGTATTTTTGCCAGCACTTCACACTGCAGGCTGTATTTTTGTCAGCGCTTCACACTGCAGGCTGTATTTTTGCCAGCGGCTCACACTGCAGACTGTATTTTTGCCAGCGGCTCACACTGCAGGCTGTATTTTTGCCAGTGCTTCACATTGCAGGCTGTATTTTTGTCAGCGCTTCACACTGCAGGCTGTATTTTTGTCAGCGCTTCACACTGCAGGCTGTAATTTTTCCAGCGGCTCACACTGCAGGCTGTATTTTTGCCAGTGGCTCACACTGCAGGCTGTATTTTTGCCAGCACTTCACACTGCAGGCTGTATTTTTACCACCCTATCGCTGTTCTCAGAAGACGTATCTGAAGTTTGCTCCTTTCCTGCAGACATTTTAAAAATAAACTCTGTGTTATTCTGGGACAATTTATATGTGTCAGAGATAGATATATCCCAGCAGCACTGTACCAATGAAAACAGCAAATTGAAAATGATGGAAAACAAGCTACAGCCATAATATATAATGGTGACTTTTTTGTTTACATATTTGCATCTCATGTCTTCAGTTATGTTATCAGTACATGGCAAATTTCTCCTGTTCTCAAATTTAACTAAACACATCAGGCTTGTGATCTAGTATCATGTCATGAACACACATAAACACACAGATGCAGGCTGAGGCAAAATACAGGCTACATTATACTTTATTCCCTAAGCGAGTACAGTGAATGGAAGTACCTTTCATTTGGCTGCCTGCTGCTCCTGGTGTGGAGGGTGGGTATGATATTAAAGATATTGTTATGTCCCAAACTATGCAGAACATCTGTTCCTTTTGATACATCAAAGAGCAGCTGTTTTGGGGCCTGGAAGGCAAAAGAAGGTCTGTCCACACAGCCAACATTTCCTGTTTTAGTTAATGATTGAAGTTCAAGTCAGTGGGACAAAGGGATTTTCATGCATACGGTAATTTAAGCGGAAGCCGTCAATGGGCCACGGAACAGAAACGGTCGTGGCAGAAACAGCAGTAGCAGTTTTACAGATATAAATATATGTATTGAAATATATATAGTACAAATAGGTGACACTGGCAGACACTATTGTCTGTACAATAAACACTATAGTCTGTATAATAAACAATGATTTAAAGACAAAAGACACAGAGCTATAGTATTCCATATAACCCCACCATACACTTTTACACAGTTAGAGAAAAACAGGTTATCATTTATCAAAAAAAAATAGGAAAATACCATGCTCATTAAATGGACTGTTTTAATATGACTCTGCATTAAGGTATAATTATACCTTATACATTGTATGGTGACTATATATAATTGCATGTTGAAACAATGTCATCATATCTCCAGCACCAATTGTAATAGAAATGTACTGTACTCTTATTTATTTTCGAGAAACAAGTTATACCCACAAAATACAAAGAACAGAAAGGTAAATTTAAAATAGTCCAAGGTCCTAGATAATTTGACAATATCAACTTCATCCTGGAAATACATTCTGTACACTTTCATCGGTATACCGATACACTAATTTTTCAATACGCCTATACTGTACTGTGAAGACGTCCCGGCATATATATTTGTCGGCATATTTTATAGCTGTTTATATTTCAAATATGACTCATCTAATCTTCAGTCTTATAACTATTTAATTTATCAGCGTGATCTTCCCTCTACAGCAACAACATCAAAAATCGCTCACCGATTTTGAAGCAGGAGCCTTTGCAGTTGATGAATGTGGCAGCAGCGCTGCTTACAAACGCCGGTGGTGCCAATGCACCCTAGCTGGGCGCCGCATCGCTTCATGTTTTCTGTTCATTGGCGTATCCGTGTTGATACATTACCTCTAATTTGCATAGGCGTGTATTCCATGTATTAAACCACACACATATTTAGCAGTGGAAAGTCCCTCATCCATCCCTTATGCTTAATAAAAGTTGTTTGGTTGTACGCTAGTTTAATGAACCCATAAGAAAAATAATGTGCTGCTGACGTTTATATAAGTAGAATAACAGGGAGGGCCTAACACGTGTTATTTTATGTATAGCCTGCTTATTTAGTGCAAATATTCTTGAGTCTGAGAAGCTCTGCTTCAGCCGCAAGAGGAAATGATGGTCAAGTATTTCTGCGCAGTATTTCCGCCCCGTAAATTCCGTGGGTCGATCCGGGGAAGTCCTGAACCCACGGCAGATAAGCTCTGTAGCACGGCGTCTCATACCACACTCAGCCAGCATGTACCGTTTGTCCCACGTACGCCATAAACCTATTTCATATTTTGCATACGAAAAAAGAAATTTTGCGCTTACGTTTAATGCTTTCCTCCCATGATATAGCCAGGTAAATGTCACATCCGTTTTTGTCCACCTTCATAAACAGTAGCCCCCAAAAATTACGTAGTAGGGACTTAAAAGACGCTAAAAATATTCGTCTG
The DNA here is from genome assembly GCF_023856365.1 of Brienomyrus brachyistius. Lineage (NCBI taxonomy): Eukaryota > Metazoa > Chordata > Actinopteri > Osteoglossiformes > Mormyridae > Brienomyrus > Brienomyrus brachyistius. Next base: position 6,241,341 of record NC_064542.1, read on the forward strand.
TCTCAAGTGATAGGTATTAAAAACAAACAAATAAACAAACAAACATTTATTTGTTTGCTTGTTTATTGGCTTGTTAATTGTTAAGTAATTTACGGGTTTAGTCTCTGTATTGTGAGGTCCCCTTGGCGTGTGTCTGTATTTACATGTGTCTGCAAGAACATTACTTGTTAACTGACTGGTATAATTATAGGTCTAGGTGCCCTTACAAACACAAAATGTGTCTACTTTGTCAACGAGACATAGACGAGACTTACTTCGCAACATTTACTGACTCTGCAAAGTAACCACGGTCTCATGTTCTAACCTGTGTGTGTGTGTGTGTGTGTGTGTGTGTCAATGTGTGAGTGTGTGTGTGGTTTATGTTTATATTACATTATATTATATTAAACAACGTGATGAAAACCTGTTTTTGGACATTGTGGGGACCATTGTTCAGGTCCCCACAAAGACCTGTGAATGTAGTAAAAAAGCTAAAAATGTCAAAAGTCTCATATTTTGTTTGGTTACTTAAGGTTAAGCTTAGGGCAGGGTGGGGGTTAAGGTCATTATATTGGGATTATAGTTTTCCCCATAGAAATTAATCGAGGGTCCCCACGGAGATATAATTACAAACCTGTGTATGTGTGTGTAATCTGTGCTGTGATTTACTGTGTGGGATGTGCTTAGCATATTCACTCGGGCTTGTTTACCTCAAGGCATTGCTGTCTTTCTGCACATATGCCTGGAGCAGAACCCCACAAACAAGAGAGTGATCATGGCCATTGTATTACACGGAATAGTGCCCTCCTCCCTGCCCGGAACATCCAGCTACAAGGCCTGCATCTGACTACAAGGCCTGTATCCGACTACAAGGCCTGCCCTACTGAGGTGAACTGTAGCAGATCCTCTGTTTGCCTGGAACTTCACAAATTCAGCACACAGCTCAGTGTGAACCTTTTTGACATCACAGTGTGTGTGTGTGTGTGTGTGTGTGTGTGTGTGTGCGTACCCTGTGGTGAATGACGGCACCCCTGGGGTTCCCCTTGCCTTTTAACTTGTGCTACCTGGGAACTGTTTCAGGTCCACACCCATTACATGGAACTGGAGGGGTCACTGAGAGATGGATGCAAGTGCATACACAGAATATATCCGCTTTAATATAGTTCAAATGGAGCAGGCCAAGACAGCACACTGCAGCGTACATAATTTACATTAATATGTTGTTTTTAAGTCCCACCAAAGCCTAGGACCCCCTCCGATCTTGCAAAATGGGGAAGGGGGCGGGGGGAGTCCTGGAACGAGATAACTGAAGGCACATTTTAGCCAAAAGATGTCCCCAGTTTTTGATTAGTGAACAGAAATCCACAGCTGGGGGGTTCAGCAAAGCAATTCATATATTTCTCAGTTAGCTGGGTTTACTTAAGCTAGAAGTCAAGATTGTCCAATAAGAGTTTAAGTAAGGAGCATTCCTACTGGACAATTATAACTTTTAGCTTAAGTTAACCCAACTAACTGAGAAATCCCGCTTTATGGAGCACCCCCCCCCCCCCCCCCCCCAGAATTGTGACGTGCGGTAGCTTGTTCATAGACGATCCTGTTGACAACGTGAAGTTTCCTGCCTTTGATTGTCTTGCGGTAAATTGAAAATTATGTTGTAGGTAGTTTAAAAAATTTCAACAATATACTTTGCATTGCTGTACAATGATTTATTTTGCACCGAAAAAAAATGTTCTCTAGAGTAAAAAGCGTCTACCTTGAAAACTGGAATGAACACGGAATTTATTTATGAATAATTTTGTGTTTTAATAGTACAAAATTGATTTGTACAAATTGCTCAGAAATCTGTTCCAAAAAACGATTAGATGTTTAATTCCTAATCAGGCCTATTAGGTATAAGGTCTGAGTACTTCACCTTTCAATATATTCGTCATGATGAAAATTCACTTCCTCGAAGTTTCGAAATGGATTAATCAGTTTTTTATTACATCTTAAAATGAAAACCAGCTCATGGCAGCTGAGTCATAAAACAAGCAGTCATATAGGAATAGTTCATATGTGGCAATTAAAATATTTACCGGGTATACCGTCAAAAGTTAAATATTGTCCTTAAACTCGTATAGTTAATCATAAAATGAGCAATTAACTGTAATAGAAAAATGTAGACAAGCATGCCATAATAAATTTTAATAAAAATGAATGAAAAGTTACAATTTGAAAAAGAGTCAGAGTCATAACCGATAGAAGCGTATGTATTGAAAAGACTAAAAACTTGAATAAACACTCAGTTCCTTTTGAATTTCTTATAAGTTCTTTTTGAAATTATCGTATTGCAATGTTCCTGTTTCGGTTTTGAAAGATATAACACAGAATATCAAACGGTAGTAATGCATCATGTCGACTATTAAATTTTAAGTTTTGAAACTTGCTTATATCGATACAATGGGCTCTCACAGTTACTCGTAAAGTTTAGTTTAGCGTTATTCCATTTCCTGTCACACTATACAAGTGCAACCTACGGCGATGCTTTCCACAACAGTCTTATACTGCGAAAGGCACTTCTTTTTCTTCCGGTGCTTCGCGGAAAGCCGGTCACACAGTCGCCGGCGCACCGGGATCTTCGTGTAGATCAGGACGCTGCTCATGGTGCGGTCTTCTTGCATTGTGAAAGGGTTGATGCAGCCGGCGCAAGAGCATTTGGCTTCTGGTATATCCACTGGAATGCGGTTCTCGTCGTGGTTGATTCTAATTTTTTCATTTCGTACGTGAAATGCAAGGACAGTATGTTAATACCACAAAACAGTTCATTACAAAATAATGAGTCAAAACTTCATATGAAACGAGCTGGCCGTTCAGCAAGTGTCACGTTTGATAGGCAAGTAATAATAGGCCTAATAATAATAATAATAATAATAATAATAATAATAATAATAAAGCCAACTGAAAAAAAACAAGTAGTCTGTGCACAAGGACTGACTAACAGCTTGTAGATTCATTGTGTATAAATAGCAATTTAATTGAGAATGTTTCTCAATAAACGTAAATCTAATTTTATGTCAGCAAAAATAAAAGCAGCAGAACCTGTAAGACCAGGGGGAAAGGCTTCGAGTGTTGGACATCCATAGCTGTCGGTCCACCACGCACTTGTTCTTAGACAGTGCCGAGTTATTTTTCACTTGTGCAACCATCTCTTCGATGCTCTTCTCGAAGTCCTCTTCCCGAATCGGCGACCTCGAGCCACCGTCCACACCTGCCATGATGGGATCGGGCGAACTGTTTTGGCTGGTGATATTTTGTAACAGGGAAGACGCAATTTTGTCTTTTATCCGGCCGTGTCTCCGTCGCGAGCGCTTCGCGTCCTTTCGCCCACCTCTGGATTCTGTCTGAGCCTCGAGGACAACCATGGTATAAATCAGTAATGCAAAAAACACCTAGAATAGGTGAGAATGACACCCAGTTCTTTAAGAAATCCTCGCACACGACTTTATTTGCATAATTTTATTACATTAATTACTGCAGGGTAGAATGACGTGTCAGTGAGTAGTGTAATAATAGAAAGTCACAATCATGACAAAGTTAACTAAAACAATGTGAAAACATATGAACATATGAATGCATAAATGAACTTACCCGGTGTATGCAAACACTAACCATGATAAAAAATATATATATATATATGATATAATCCTGTTTTGTTGACCTCTGCGAAGAAATAACAAAAATTACAGCTTCTAATTATGCTCACAAGGCGTTTGTCCCCAATCTGAACGTTAATCGCAGGTTATGACCGAATTAACCGAGAATAAGAACCGCACACTCTGCGTTGCTGGAGTGAAAAAATCCTAAACACAACTCCGATAAATAGATGGGGAATTACAATTACGGCCCGCTAATCCCCCCGAGCACGTGGGTTGTGACAAGCAGACTTAGGAATTCTGCGCATCCGAATTCTGCATTGCAACTTCTATCCTCTGCTACATATATATAATGTGTCCCGGTTTTAAGTAACCAAGAGCTCGCTGTGATGCGCGTCTGTTGAAGTTTTCCTTCAGAAATTGAATAAAAACACGTTACGTGATTTTATTATCTGATTTTACAACAGATTTCTGAGGAGCTACATACCATATCCATAAAAACTAGTGGATAAAATTCAGTTAGCCATTTCAGTATATTTTATTTAAATGAAATTAGTTGGTCTGCAAATTAACGCTTTTTATTAATTTCCATACTCGCCGTTGTCATAGTTAGACTATGTTCTTTGTATCACTGTTAAGTTTCCCTTTTGTCAGTCTTTTAATGAAATTTTAAACCATGTCAAAGTACAAACAATCACTCTTCAACGAGGCAAACATGATCCAGGAAACGCCCTCTGAGAGAAAACTGTGTGTTGTTTTATTTCCTTAATCCGTGTCAGGGTTATATCTCTGCGGCTCTTTTCACTCCGCCATTCGCGTTTGATAGACTGTTGACTCAGTGCTGTAAAAGCGCACCTGCCCAGGAACCATGGAAGTCTTTGATATGACTTGTTTTTATGTTCCCTACTTTTAAACTTCAGAAGAAAGGCTCATCAAGCACCAGGTGATTTCTATACAAGCTGCCACACCATATTTTGTACTTGAATCGCGCAGACGTTCCACAAAAGCTATTCAGTACAAGTCTGCTCTTTATTCTCAGTAAATGGAAATATATTTTGAACCTTACGGTTCTGATTGTTCCAAATGGGGATATGAGACCCCGCCACCCACCCCACTCAGTATGCAAGCCCAATAAACGGAGTCAATGGAGGTTAAATTTCATTATTTTTTATCTTGATTTACTTTGTATGGTCAGGAGTTGCTCTGTTCCCCCCTTTTTCTGGCGAACCTTCTTCATCCCGTGTTTATATGTTTTTTTTCTGAGACCAAATAATCATTTTAAGGCAGATGACTGAAACACGACTAGTTTCCATCGTCTCTCTTAATTTAAAGCGATTCTTTATCCATAAAATTCCATTTAATCTCTCATCATTGGAGGGACGTAAATCAGTTCATTCACTCATTGGCTATGTATTGTATTGTAAACAGTAATCCACATGATCTTTCATTAACTTTCAGACAGGGCAATGATTATTTGCACTATTTGTCAGATATCTTAAGCCTCAGACGGGTTACATACCGGACAGCAAGCTAGTTCAGAGTAACAGGATTTCACACACATACACCAGGGGCAGTTTCAAATAATCAGTACCGGACTTTGCACTGGACCACTCAGAAACACAAGCTTGGATCTTTCCTGCAGCAGTCGCTGACGGCTTCTGCGAGACAGCAGCGGTCCTACCCCTGCAGAACCTGCTTTATTCCTGGACTTTGGTATCAGTACCACTTCATGCACCCTGGGCTGTGCCACTAAAAGTGAAACATCCGGGAATGTCGCTGTCATTCTACTTTCTAAATATTATGTTAACTACTTGAGTTATTATCACAAAGGAATTCAATGAAGACCTGCTTACTGAGATTTTAATCTCATGGAATTCTATCATGTTTTTAGTACAAGACTGTACTTTAAATATTTATAATTAAATGGAGCATTAGTCTGTTTTGAAAAACCTATTTGATTAAAAGGTTTACAAAAAAAGTAATAACTGCCTATATGTTCATTGTTGTTTGTACTGTTAAGACAACACAATAAACAGTGACCGGAGAAAATTGTACATTCCATGTATGTAACGGGGCAGTGTGTGGTTCGACGGGTTAGGACTCTGCATCTGTGATTGCAAAGTTACCAGTTCTATCCCCGCGCTTGGCATACTGATTTCACGGTTGGGCCCTTAACCCCAAGTGTTCCAGTGCCTGGTCCTGCTTTCTCAATTCTATGTCGCTATGGATACAAATGCCTACTAAATCTTAAGTGTATCAGCACAATGACTAAACCAAAAATTACCTGACACAGATACACATATAATAGATAACATGTAACTAAAAGTATAACGTGCAATGTAGACGGCAGGACTGCCGGTGCCGCACGGTCTTCCATCTCGCCGCGTCACTGAAATCCCGAAGCGCGTCAGGATTTCTCGCGAGACCACGGCGGCACTAATGTGAGCGGAAGTAAATCGAATCTCTCTTTTCCGGCGGCCATAGTGGAGTGATCGAGAGGGTAAGGATACTTGGCGCTTAATAAGTACAAAGATATCCACAATCATCCATGTCCTGAGCCCATAATGTCACCGAACTGCCCCAAAAATTCCACTCAGATGTATTTTTTTAACGATGTACGAGTTGATATTTGTGTTCCACGTCCGAGATTAAGCAGCGAATCACCCCGACAAACCTCTTGGCCTGTAAGGCAGTAGCATACTTGCTCTCGACTGGATTTTAACTTGTTTGTCCATGTCTAGGATAATAATTTACTCCATATAAGCACTTATTGTTGTACTGTTTATTCGCATATCAAGAAACGTATGTTTTACAACGCCTGTGTTGTGTTTTAGTGTAGCGTTCATGAACGGGGGCGATCTTTTTCTAATAAAAGGTGACGGGCATTTCAGGAGCGTGCTGTCTTTGAGAATGTATTAGTATTGTAATATAAAATAGTTAGCATGTATGATGAAGTTTTTCCAAGTTATCGTGTTTTCCAGTTGTCTAAAGTTATTGGGTTTAGCTTACGGTTTTCGTTGTAATTGTGAGATGACCTGCATGGGACAGTGCCACCCAAGCAAGTGAGGACGAGATTTAAACTTTATTACGTGGTTCGTTGATATCTGTCCTTACAAGGGACGACTTGTGAAACGCTTGTGGTAATTCTGCAAATTTGGATTTTGGTGGACTGCTGTTATTGACGGTGTTGCTACATATCAGTACCCATACATTTGAACATGGTGTTCGTCCGCAGTGTGCTAATGCGCTGACAGAAGCATGCAGGGTGCCTGAGCTGAACTGTTTATCTGCTGGTGTCTATGTTCTGTTTACAGCCATCATGAAGCTCAATCCATTTGTGTCGTCGTCACGTCGCAAGAACCGCAAGAGGCACTTCAATGCGCCCTCTCACATCCGCAGAAAGATCATGTCCTCCCCTCTTTCCAAGGAACTGCGACAGAAGTATAATGTGCGTTCCATGCCCATCCGTAAGGATGACGAGGTCCAGGTAGGAAAGCCGGACGCCTCCTCACTGCTGACCTTTGCTTACCTTCCAGGCATGCAGAGGCTGTTTCAGGACAGTGACTGAATCAGTTTGTTGGAGACAATTGAAGAATGTTAAGCTTTTGATATAGCTGAATGTATTTTAACTGCAATGAAGGCATAATTACTGAGAAACCATATATTTGTATATTTTTATAGATGTTTTTGTTAATCCAGCTACTCTGCAGGGAGTCTCAGATCTGAGTAAAGGAAAACTACTTTTTTTGCCATAACTGAAAATAATAGTTTTCATGGTTTAAAAGCAGGGTCACATTAGCTAGACGCTTTTCTTGTTTGTTTATTTTTCCCCTCCCTTTATAATTGCTATTTTGGGCAGTTAGTAGCTTGATGGTGAATCAGTTTAGGTCATATGGTCTGTGGAAATTATAGCCATGTTATATAGGACCTTGTGTATTTCTAGGTAACTCCCAAAATCTGGTGTCCTCTTGCCTCTACCAGCACAGAGTAGTTTAATTGAAGCACCATAAATTCAAATGGTCTGATTTTGGAAAATTGCACAGTTTCTGCGTTCAGTTCAGTTCTCAGAAATAGCTATGTCTTGTATTTGGACACGTTTCTCTCTTTTTTTGCAGGTTGTACGAGGACACTACAAAGGCCAGCAAATTGGCAAGGTTGTCCAAGTCTACAGGAAGAAGTACGTCATCTACATCGAGCGTGTGCAGCGCGAGAAGGCTAATGGCACCACTGTGCACGTCGGCATCCACCCCAGCAAGGTAAGTGCATCCCTGTGTCTGAATGCTCTGTCTTAGTCTTTTTGTATATAGGATAGCTGTGACATGTGAAGTGTTTTGTCAAGCTGATCCTGAGCGGCCTTCAAGCCGCATGGGAAGGAAGGGCCGCATTTCCGGCTTTTTGTTCCCAAACTTGATTTTTTTATCCTTTGGGTGCTGAACTCTCAACCACTGCATCTGTGTCACTGGTGAACAGGGATAGTTTGAGTAGTTTGTGTTGTAGGTTTTTTTTTATGGGCTGAAATGCAGTGTTGATTCACATTTGTATGTCCCCAAGCTGGCCTAGAGGTATGGGGAGCAGCATTTACACTGGATGGAGGAACGTGAGACTATCTGGGTCAGTTTAGTATGGCTTGTCTTTGCCAGGTTGTTTCACAGAAAGCATAAAATACTTTAAGGGAGAAGCACAGGCCAACGAACAAAACAACCCTGAGTTGGAACAAAAATTGGTTCCATTGGTTACCTAATGTACAAGACAAAAAGTACAAACCTGCAACCCAACGAAAAACAGGGAAAAAAAAGGTCATAATCAAACTAAAATTGCCACTTTCCCCTACAAGGTTTCTCTGGCAAAGATGATAAAAGCAAAGAAAGGGTGAATCAGTGTTTTGAGTGACCTGCCGCTACAGCAAACGCATGAACATCCCATAAGGCATAGGCTAACAGAGAGCACTCACACAGAACTGCTCTGCTAAATCCCCAAAGGCCCTAAAGTGCAGCTTCAGCCGGTTTATATAGTACCTCATTGGCTGCAGGGGCTCAGACCTCAGCCAGTGACACCAAAGGACAGGAACACCAGTAGCCAATAAGGAAAACGAGGTGGGATCCCAGAGACCAGCACTTGAAAGCAACACAAGACTTCACCCATTCACAGTCTTTACATTACCTTAGGGGAATGTAACCCTGATATGTTGGCGTCTTTAGGTAACCCACATCTGCCATGTCCGTCTTGTCAGCCATGCATATAAGCATAAAGGGCTAAAGATCGTTTTATTTTAATCCTCCTTGTTTCTGTAAGTGCCTGGAATGTTTCTCAGTCTCCCCTCTCTCTCTCTCTCTCTCTCTCTCGCAGGTCGTGATAACCCGGCTAAAGCTTGACAAGGATCGCAAGAAGATTCTGGAGCGCAAAGCAAAATCACGACAGGAGGGCAAGGAAAAGGGCAAATACAAGGAGGAGACTATTGAAAAAATGCAGGAGTGAAACTCAGACTTTGGCTAATGACAATAAAAGGAAAAATCCACATTGGTGTCCTGTGTGCATGTCTTTCTACAAACATGATTGATTCTGCAAACAGTTGTTGCCGAATTGGCGATCTGCTGGATCAATAGCGTGTCTAAAAACTTAAACTTTCAAATGGCAAGATATAACTGACTAAACGGCAAGTAGCTGCTGCCATCTGGAAATTAGACACTTAAGCAATTGGATAATTCATATTTGGACTGAGGATCAGACTTTCTAACATGCTAAACTTGAAAATTAACTCTTTGTCACGATGGCCCCAAATGTCACTATGTTCCCAAACAGAATTAAGTGATCAGTGTTGACAGCACAGAACAATGAAATGTTCTCTACGTTTAGCATATGTGATGTGACATAGCAGGGGGCAGTTAATTCAGTGTTAGTACGTTCAGGATACCTCAGTGGTGCTTTGTTGGTCAGGGATTCAAATCTCAATCTTTTAATTACAAGTGCGCTTCCCTAACCATTAAGCCACCACTGCCCAATATAAATGCCGGACTGTGCCTGCGGTCTGATCCTAGGAGAGGGCAGTCAATTTTTCCAACAGGCGAAGTAACTGCTGAGCTAAACCGGTTTTTACAAGTGAAGTTCGTGGTGAGCTACCAGGAACGAGTTCTCTTAATTATACCAAGAGCGTTCCTGGAGATTTTTTTACGAAAATGAATGAACTCAATTTAAACTATGGGTGGGGTGGTAAAACACCCCAGCTGGTGAAAAATATTGCTCCATACTTCATGCCAGCAATGAAGTCGATTTGTGAGTCTTTTTCTACGCTATTAGTGAATGAAATACTTCTCAGTAATATTCATGTCTAATAAAAATTAGTATTGTTTAATAACAGTAGTGCTGTGAAGTTAATTAATTACGCAATAGTGGTGTACTGATTGACGTTGTAACTCGCTTTGTGACGTAGCGGCCCCTTCGGTTCGGCGCGTCATGTGACTTTCGCTTCCTGGCCGACGTGTCTCACCGAGTTGTTTAGTTTCTTGGTTCTAAATTGCGTTGTCCAGAAAACTACGTACTGTTAAGATTTCAAAGTAGAAAACAAGTAACTTTTTTCTGGGTGGTATATATTGGCACCGGATACTTCACAGAGAATGGAAAACCTTTCTTTTGTGATTCCTATGACGGTAATGACACTGTTTTGGGCAGTAGTTGGTGGAGTTATACCGTGGTTTATTCCCAAAGGACCGAACAAGGGGTAAGTAGAAAGATCACTATCGTGGTAAAGCCTGTTGCACGTTTCTTTCGCGTTGTTAGTCATTTAGGGTTTTGTCGGTGTTAAAATTTCGCGTTTTATTTTTCATATTTTTATTGCTTGTCGTTCGTTAGTCTAATGGTAAAGTTCGGCGTGTTGGACATAATGTTGCTTTTTAAGACCATCAAAAGCGAAACGTTTATGTGTAATTGGTATAGTAGATCGCGATATCCAGATTTGTAATGAGCTGTAATGCTTTACTTCTATTTTCTGCACGCATTTTTGCATTTTTTTTTCACCACGAAGGAAGTCCTAATTTGACAATAAGGCTGTTGTGCAATTTGATTGTGTTTACGTTTCTTTGGCGTTTATTTCAGTTTTAATTCGCACGCTTATTTGGGACATACAGTAATGTCAAGGGAGTAGGTTTTTTTCGACATTATTTGTGGCAAAATCAGCCCCGATCCCCCCGCCACCCCAAACACACGGTACTCCCCCAATATCGGTGGGGACATGATCTCTCCGTTATACCCACATCTATGCCCTTGAATGCTGTGCTGATTTATGCTGGTTACTTTTAAGGTCTCATTTCAGATGCGTTTAGAAATGTATAATTGAAATGTTCCTCTTTCTGCCTCCGAACTGTTGGTTCCCAATTGCCGAATGGAGTCTGAATAAGAAGCATGTGACAGTCAGCAGTTTAACTAGAAGGAACAAGTTACGATCCTATGAAGTTTGGTCATTCGACCTGCAGTTTTCTTCCACTCAGTAACAATTTATAAATACTGCGGAGAAATCTTTTCATTTCCATAACAGCAAACCAGCGGTTTTAATTTAATTAACAAATCTTCAAGATTGAAGATCCTTTGTCGCATACATAGTTATACAAAGTACAACACGGAGTGAAATGCATCCTGAACCGTTCTTTTGTAGACTGTGTAAGTTAAAAATCCAATTATGCTAAAGTGCAAAAAGCTAAAATGCAAGTTAAAAAACGTAGTTTCATGAAGCAGACTGGATAAAATTGCCACCACTACCTGTCTTCTTCCCGCACGTTAATTTTTTGTTTGATATTTGTGTTTTCTCCCCTGTAGGGTCATTGTGACTATGCTGGTCTTAACGGCGGTTTGCTGTTACCTGTTGTAAGTATTGCCGTACCGTGAATGTGATTTAGGTACGAACAATCACCTCCAGGCACATTTCAGCTGCGGAAATGGCCAAACGAAGGACTTATGCTCCAATTGCTTATTTTTCCTAATTCACATTTTTCTAAATTCATTGCTGTCGTTCGTTTGTGCAGATATTGTCAGATATCCCCGAGCGCGCGAACCAAACTCTCCTTTGGGGCTGTTAGTCAAATATATAAAAAACACAGAATTAGAATACCAAGGCTATCCTACTTTTAGGGCTGGGCAATATATATACTTGTCATATAAAATTTGTACAATAAAAAGATGAATTCCAACGATTAATATGGTAATATTTTAAGAACGGATAACATTTGTACAGCACGACTGACTGCGTTAGCGGAGCGCGTTGCATGCTAGTGTTCTGTTACTGTCATGAAGAAATGAGCACAGTGTTGGTGAAGAAAGTGACAGGTCAGCAGCCACAACCTGTTTTAGAAAAGAAAATATTGTGAATGAACAAGGTGAAAAGACGGTGGTGGTGTGGCAGTACTTTGGCAACAGTGCTGTGTACTGTAAACTCGGACGAAAACTGGAAATACTGCAAACGTATTTCACTACTCGAAGCATTGTCATACAGTAGAACCTACAGAATGCAAGCACTTACACCGACGCACACCAGAAATGAGGGTTTCCATTTTAAATCTGAAGAAAAATGCATCCCATATTGGTTCAGAAGGGGACACAGTTTTTTTTTTTCAGTTGCTCTCCCAGTAGTGTGAAACCTGTTCTCCGTAACATACAGCAAGACTGAGAATTGGCATCATTTTATAGTATTGCACCCTGTGACAAAAAAAATAGTTTTTTTTTTAATTAGATTTTGATTTACAGTCCGGGGCAGCATGATGGTGCAGTGGTTAGCACTGTTTCCTCACACCTCTGAGATCCGGGTTCTAGTCGCTGCCTGGGTCACATGTGTGTGGAGTTTGCATGAAACTCTGGTTTCCTCCCACTGTCCAAAAACATGCTGAGGCTAATTGGAGTTACTAAATTGCCCGTAGGAATGCATGTGTGAGTGAATGGTGTGTGAATGTGCCCTGTGATGGGCTGGCCCTCCGTCCTGGGTTGTTCCTTGCCTTGTGCCTATAGCTTCCGGGATAGGCTCCGGACCCCCCACGACCCAGAAGGATAAGCTGTTTGGAAAATGGATGGATGGATTTACAGTCCATTCAGTCTGTCATCTGTTTCATGTCCCGAATCTGTTTAAGGGCAATTCTAAGGGAATTTTAAGCTAAAATGCAGTCTTGAAGCAATAGCTGAGTCCGAATTTATAGCGTGGTTGGGCTGGCAGAAAATCAGGTGGGCCAGTCCCTTGACAATTCATAAGAGAAATCACACTACAAACTCAACTATATATTTTTTTAAATCAGTTTTTAAATGACCTGTGGTATTAAAACCTAATGAACAAAGAGAAAGAAAAATCCATTTGTCTTTCAACAGTGAACTGATTTAACCAGACACATGTGTACCTGTAGGACATTATCGTGTTATCGTATCGTACCGCTCACCATGAACGCTGAACGGGTGGGCCTGAGTTTACCGTACTGTGCCGCCCGCCGTGAACGCTGAACGGGTCGGCCTGAGTTTACCGTACTGTGCCGCCTGCCGTGAACGCTGAACGGGTGGGCCTGAGTTTACCGTACTGTGCCGTCCGCCGTGAACGCTGAACGGGTGGGCCTGAGTTTACCGTACTGTGCCGCCCGCCGTGAACGCTGAACAGGTCGGCCTGAGTTTACCGTACTGTGCCGCCCGCCGTGAACGCTGAACGGGTGGGCCTGAGTTTACCGTACTGTGCAGCCCGCCGTGAACGCTGAACGGGTGGGCCTGAGTTTACCGTACTGTGCCGCCCGCCGTGAACGCTGAACGGGTCGGCCTGAGTTTACCGTACTGTGCCGCCTGCCGTGAACGCTGAACGGGTGGGCCTGAGTTTACCGTACAATGCCGCCCGCCGTGAACGCTGAACGGGTGGGCCTGAGTTTACCGTACTGTGCAGCCCGCCGTGAACGCTGAACGGGTGGGCCTGAGTTTACCGTACTGTGCCGCCTGCCGTGAACGCTGAACGGGTGGGCCTGAGTTTACCGTACTGTGCCGCCCGCCGTGAGTGCTGAACGGGTGGGCCTGAGTTTACCGTACTGTGCAGCCCGCCGAGAACGCTGAACGGGTGGGCCTGAGTTTACCGTACTGTGCCGCTCCAGGACCCACACATGCCACCAGGGTAGCCTTGAAGTGAAGAAATAATGCAAGGCCGTAGATTTTGGTATGGAATGTGGGGACATCCATACTGTGGAAGTACAGCGTGTGTGTTTAGGGAGCTGGGGGTTTTGGGGCTGATTTAGTCCCTACTGATGTTGAAACTCAACCTAAGCCCTAGGAACAATGACTATCATGATATTTATTATCAAGATTGAATGATAATTTTTTCCACAATAAATAGTTTTTCTTTATTGCCCAGCCCTAATCTGAACCATAAGCAGGTACTGGACTCCTGGGATGTACATTCTTATCGATACACAGTCGAACTTGCATGTGTTGTGACAGTACAGACTTTGACAGTATAGATTGTGTCTGGAAGGCAGGTGAATCGAGTATGGAGGTTGAGGTCGTTATCATAAAGGTAAATTTTAGAGGATTAGGTGGATTAACGTAAAGTTCTGCGGAAATTAACCTCTGCAAGCTTTGGTTTAGCATTATTTAGTTATCTTGACACCAGGGGGCACTAAACACCATGCTATCCCATAAGCAGCCCGATTTTATTAAAAACAAGACTTTTATAATATGTGTACCTGATAAAATTAAACGCATTCAGCTAGCGTGCAGGTCTTACATTTTAAATAAAAAAAATACAAAATGATGAAAAATATTTTGTTAAACTAAAAAATGATGTGTGGTTCAGTAGGTTAGGATGCTGTTCCTGGGATCAGAAGGTCATAGGTTCAAATCCCAGGCTTTGCACTCCTGGGCCCTTCAACAAGAATTTTAAGTCCAACTGCTCTGAGGACTATCTGTCCCTGCTTTCAGCTGTACTTTGGGTAAAAGTATCTGCTAAATAAAGAATTTGTAACTGGAGGAACAGTGTGTTTTATTGGCAGTTTAAAGAATAACGTTTTAGATTCCTTATACTAATGGTTATTGCTTGGAGTTTTATTCTGGATGCCCTGGTTTATTCACTTTCCCTTTATATGTGTTATTGGAAAAATGTAAATCAGTGGGAAACTTTGAAATAACAGCTGTAGAGTAATTTGGGTTCCAGTTTTGCGAATGTGAATGTTACTGTGTTATGGAAACGAATCCCGCAAAGCAAAACGTTTCGCAGTGGACTTACGTTAATTTTTTGTGTCCCACAGTTGGTTGATTGCTATCCTGGCCCAGCTGAACCCCCTATTTGGACCATCACTGACCAATGACACCATTTGGTACCTCTATTACCACTGGCCATGAGGAATGCGGCAGTCTCCTTTAGCAGGTAGTCAGCTCTACAACTTTTACATCCATCCCATAACAACAGTAAGACGAGAGCACATCAGCTCCTCATAGAAACCATTTGCTTTCCAAAGATGCTGTTTCTTCTGTATGTTTAGAATGAATGTTGTACATATTGATATAACTTTCGTGTAAATTAGACTGCTAAGGAGTTTGTCTTTCTTAGCAAAGAAATGTCTTCAAAGGTGAAAAAACAGATTTCCAGTCTAATTTTAGTATCCTAATGTTCGGTTCCACCTGGAAAAGCTGGAGTAATGCTGTAATTTTTTGTGTGCATCTACCCAGCTTACAGTCCGTATTTCACACTATTTCTGATTGTTTTCTCTCCCTGTTTCCTATCATGTGGGAAGGCTGGCCTGTGGCCCAGGGGTGCAGAGTGTACTTTACTTCTGCCCCCCAAGGCCAGGCAGCTCTTGCTGACACTTATTAGTTCAGAATGTGGGGGATTTTTTATTTTTTTATTTGCCCAGAATATTTGCTTAATTGGAATGGGATTGTGGTACCGCAAGTTAAAACACAGCCCAAATAGCTGTGCTCCAGGGAAAAGTTTGCATTTGTTTGCTTGAGAGGAAATGGCTGACATAGTTGAAATTAATTTAACTGTTCCCCCCCCCCCAATTCTCTTGCAGAAGGTGCTTTGTTCCTCACTAGACTGTTCTTGTGACCTTTACAAAAGGAACTTCCTCTTTAAGTATGATGCATTGGCTAATGAGTGACCTTAAGTGGCAGTCTGAGCGTGCATCGTACACCTGCGGTGGCAGTTTCTATTTCAGCACAACAAACTACGAATGCTAATCAGTAAATGTCATTTCTGCTCGTTTGTGTAATTTCTGTGCTTTAACGACTTATTGTTCGATCGGTATGCTTGAGGATTTTTTTCTTGTTCTCTTTATGAATCCAAGGTAGGATCAACTGCTTCTTGATAGAATACACATTTATTTATTATTCATATTGTCGTGTTTCTTTATAATTTAACTGCTAGCATCTTTTGTGGTGGAATTTCTGCGGTCAGAGACATTAAACCTTTGATGACAAAAGGTTGCGTTGCTTAAAATGTTCATTTTAGTCCTTTTATGCTGTCCTTTTGTTAATGTATAAAACATTTCAAATCATAAAATGTAATGCAGTTAAGGGATGTTCCTGTTCACAATAACCCTGTGTTAAGTGATTATTAAAGATAACATTTAGAAATAAAAGGTGAAAGTGTGACCTGTCACTTTCTCTTGTATCTGTTTGAGAGAAACAGCTTTACTTCTGCAGCTAGAAACAACTGAAATATAATCAAGTTGTGCCAGGCGACTAATCTCTTCATCTGCAGATGACTTGTGTGCTTTCACCTGTAGATCAGTGCCTTGGATAGACATTAAATCAATAACAGACACCGAGTGCAGATGAAGTGAATTCACAATATTTCCTCGGTGATTACTGAAGTTTTTTGCAGAATACATGTATGTTGTAATCTGCCCAGCTGTGGTTGTATGGCTACTTTTAATAAAGCACACATTTTTCAAGTACTAAGCATGTGAGTTTCACAGGTGCTATTGTTTCATTATTCATCTTTCACCTTCCAAGCCCCTGGCAGACAAGGAGCATAAGAGTGACAGGCACGGAGCACGCCGGCCTCGCTTGTGAGCGCTGATGCCGGTTCCTGAGGAAGTGTAGGCCTAGATGACGTCACTACAATCCTTCCCTCTGGATATACAGCAGCAGCATTCAGTGTTTCATTTGAAGACTTTATGTAACATTGTGAGCGTTGTTGCTTCGGTTTATTTGCCTAAAATGATCTTAAAACGGAACATTTGCTGCCAACCCCTGAAAGACCTTTTCTTCTGCTATAATCCACAGCGTGGGTCACGTCATTTTCGGTATTAGTGACGCCTGGATGGACCTTATTCTCTTCAATAGATCAACTGTTACCTTGCAGAAAGACAGTTGAGATTATGAACAATCCACAGCTTTTTGTGAACAGCCCGTTTCAATGATTGTATAAAAAAATAATTGAAGAAACGATGATTTGGCTATTTCTGTTGTATTTAGTTGTAGTGATACATTTGTTGTTGTTCTTAATTATATATGACCGTATTGTCTTACGTTATAAAATGCGGGGTTAGCCTTTTAGTTTGAACGGCGCAGATACTGACAGGAGTGCTTAAGAGTGTTGTCAGACTATGCATTTTTCAGTCAGTCACTGGAACAGAGCAGAGGATAATTGTTTTAATAAGTGGGAGATACTGTGTGATTTTATACCCCTTAAATGACCGCATTGTTTGCTTGAAAATTTTGTATTGCTGACTTTATACGTTTACTCTTACTCATGAATGCCTGCTGGATACTACAAACATCTTAATAATCTTTGTATTACTTTTCAAAATACCGAATCATGATGACAGCATTTAAATAGAATATATACCTTGTAAGACAGTTACATAATTTCTTACAGTAATTATTTGATAAAAGCCAGAAATAAATTACATCCTCTAGTAATTATTGGCAGCGAATATTATCCAACAATCACTTTGGAAGCACACTTAAAACACGAAATGTATCTTGGTATTAATTAGAAAAACATTTTAATAATGTAATGCACTTCATCAGTTTACAACAAACTAAGAGGAATTAACAGGGCCGGCGGTGGAGGGTGCTGTCTGATCGCCGAGAGCAAAGCAGCGCTGTTTTCGGGGTATTCCCGGAGCCCTCTTCTGATTGGTCGCCGAAGGACCACGTGAGGTGGGAGTCACGCGCTTTCCAGGAACGCGTCATGAAGAAGATAAACAAAACAAACCAGGGAGGGAGAGAGAGAGAGAGAGAGAGAGTGACAGCGTGGACTTTATACAAATTAAAAAAAATATCACCAAAGGGATACCAGCACAGAGGCAAATAACATTTGGAGAAACTAATGAAGGGCAGAAAGGTGAGTGATGCTGTTATTGCACGACCTTTGAACTTGCCGTCCGATAGTTTTGCAAAGATCTAGAAATTTCCTTAGATAAAGAGAGGGCGAGCTAAACAAATTAGGAGGCGGCGAGTCTGATGGCTTCTGTGCGGAGCGCTGGCGTGGAGAGCAGTGCCGAGGCCGTCGGTGGTGAGACCCACGGGTTAGTATGAAGTAAATCGAAACCTGATTGTGAAGGGACTTGGAGCAATGTCATGATCCGCAGTATGAGAAGTGCTGGCATACTGTGCCGCCTGACAGGCGTGGTGGATTGATGTTTACTTTCAAACTTGCCGTTCTTATCTTATCGAGGATGTCAGATAGGGGACGATGTTGCATGTCTAGTTTTCTCATGATAACTTTTACGGCTGACATTTCTGGTGACGGTCATCAGACACAATTTCTGAGTTTTAAAAAATTGTGTACATTCGTCCTCAGAGTTACTTGAGAGTGCGTTACAAGATTAAAATGTGAATCATATTAATATGCTTATTTTACAGATACTCTTTTATTGTGTACAAATCACATTTTAATTGAAAATGTCTTTCGTAGCTTAGCAGTTGCGTTTTTTTCCCACGTATTTGGAAAACGACATTTTATGTCTGCTTAGTACTGTATCTATATGATCGAAATGTTTTATATATAATTTAGCTTGTGACATACATAAAATAAACAAATTCAGCCTAGACCCATCAGTTTGCTTCACTAGAAAACAAATAAGTCGAATATAATCTGCTAGTTTTATTGCAATGCTGGAGAACAGGTACAAGCTAAGCGGTACACGCCCCCTTTCACGGCGATGTGTTTTCGATGGGAGAGCAGCAGGAGCTCTCTAACTAACTAACTAACAAACTAACTACCCGTGTTACTTGTGCTTGTTATTTGTTTGGAGAAGTGGAAATCCCTCGGCCCGAATGACCACATTCTTGAAAGTTAATCTATATCGGAAGTATAAAATGTATTACGGTAACACGTTACATTTTAACGAGCCGTTTCAGAACCGAAATAATAAATGTCCATAAGTTGTTTGCTGACTGTTTGGCGCATGTTTAGTGTAATTGTTATTTCTTGCAGTGTTTCAAGTTTTGTGTTGTTTTTAAACTATGAATATATAGCATTTCGATGGCATTTTAAACGTTGTTTATGTACTTCGCCTCAGCCCATCCTGAAATGGATGGGTGTGAATTGTCGAAGACTTTCATTTTGATTGACGGCAAGTCTGTCCCTTTACGTAAGATTATGGGCGGGTTCACCTGTAGTCTGACCAATGCGGTTAAAGAACTCGTGACACGTCTGTCATTAAGGTTGGTTGACATTTTTCCTTTTAATTTGTGTTGGAGGCCATGTTGAATTCGGAGCAACAGGGAGATGAATGTAGCTGGGTCGTTGCCAAACAGAAGTACACTTCCGATTTAAATTAGATATTACTATAGTTAGAGGAGCGCTCGTTTTTACAAAATTTTTTGTAGAACATAACGAAAAGTTTTGAAAGTCGCATCTCGACTATGTGTGTGTGTGTGTGTTTAAAGCGGACGCTTTATAGGTCACAGCCATCTGACGGGTGTAGTGCAGTTCCCCGTGTGAGGGTGGGATCTGGCCAAAAGGCTGCTCACAGAGCTATACGAATCGCTGTCTTCTGAGGAGAAAGCAGCCCCTTGGGAACTGCATATGAAAGACGAAATCCATCCCATTGGCCCGGTCCATTAATAAAATGAGAAGAGTCATACAATGTACAGAGGGACTTGTACGAAATATTTCTTTGTAGTAGTATTCGAATTGAAGCGCTCAATATGTGCTACTGATCTTTGTACAACGGACACGCTCGGATATTGTCATCCATGCATATCGTTTTAATAGATTTTGCCGGTAAATGCAAACAACATCAGAAAAGTAGAGGGCTTGAAAAGAGAATACATGTGCTTTGCCCACAGTATTTTTAGTCTGTTTGTTTTTGGAATGTAGTTAATGTTGCCATAAAAAGTTAATTAGGTTGTGTTTCCTTGCAGATATTACCAGGAACGTTAAGACTTGTGAGTGTTTGATTAATGTAGTAGATTTAAGGTGCTCTTGTCGGCGGAGGATGTAATTTTGTTAGAGCCAGGGGGGAAAAGTGGCAGTGATTGATAGGACTGAAAGTGGGTTTCTTGCTCCTGTATTATGCACCATGGTGTAAAATAGATAGGTGTTTCCAATGCCAGTGAGGGCTTTGCAACTTCTAGCCATGTATTTCTTTATAGATTGCTTCTGTTGAGGGAGTCTGAGCAATAAAAATCCCCAAATGTGAGTATAGAGAGAACATCTTGCTTGATGTGGTTAACTGATCGGAGGGGGAGGGGTGAAGGCATGCAGACTGACTGCCATCCTGCATCAGGATGGAGAGGGAGGCCGGTCCCAAAAATCCTCATTTTGGCAGCTGACAATTGGGGGGGGGGGGATCAGTAGCAGGTAAGGCATTTGGGAGGACCAGCACATGGCTGAGGAGGTGTGCTGGGAGAGGAGTGAGGACAGCCATGAAAGCAAAGGAGAAACTTAATCTCTCTCTGTTTTTATTCTGTAATTCTCTCCATGGTTGTAGAGTACCGGGACCTTTTCTAGCTAAAGTTTTGGCTGGTGGGATTGGTGAGCCATCTCTTGGTTTTGCTTATCTTAAAAGAGGCTGAAATCCCTCCTCTTCACATTATGCTCGGCACTGTGTCTTATTTCATTCCCTGCCTGACATATGCCTGTCCCTTTAACATTTACACAGTTTCGGTCTTGGAGACAAGCTCTTCTGGACATTGTTATATTGTTTCTGCAGCTGTGTTGTGTTTGCTAATATGCTGCCATGGCACTTGTGGTTCTGTTTATTGCCATCCGGACTGACCTGCCACTGCACCACGCTGCCCTGCAGCCTTCAGACACAAAAAAACCGCTCCTCTGCTTGTCCATTGCTGTTGATCGAGGACTTTGCCTGGCTTTCTGCGAGGTAATGGCGTGGTAATCGCCAATCCTGAGCAGTTCTTATGTTCAGTAGGACATTTGTCAGGGGATATGTTCAAGATTGAGAGTGATTTAGGACAGTTACCTTGGAGATGCGTCAAGCTATTGCAAGTGTGGTGTACATTTCAGTTCTGAAATTTCTTAAAGGTGTTAAGGGTGATTTTGCTTCTGTCTCAGTCAAGATAGAGAATCATTTTTATGACGAGCCGTATGGACAGTAGGGGGTGCAGGCAGAATGCTGAGGGGGACATTGAAGGACATGAATGTCTGTCCTGAAGGTTCCTGCATCCTGTCTTAGGAGGCAGAGGAACCCTTGATGAAGTCGCCTGAACATGAAAAGCTGCTGGATGATATGAAAACATCAGCTGAGCTGCTAAGTGTAATTGAGAAGTGGGCTGCTGGATGTTAGTTTAAAGGTGGAGGGGTCGATGCCAGCTTAACGTGAGGGTGGAGGAGGTAACCACTTGTGGAGAAAGTAGCTCAGAGGGAAGCAGGCGAAAGGGCAAACGTCATAGGCTGCAGCTGCACTGATGTGTGTGATTATTCACTCAGTGAGCAGAGGTCAGTCTGGCTGAGCAGGACTGGGCTGCAAACTGCATGACCTAGACATTTTTTGTGATTGTGCAAAAGTGCTTTATGCTTACTGTTAAAATGTCTGTTTGTCTTTAGATCCTATGAAGTTTGGGACTTAACACATCACATTGCAACAGCAGAGTCTAAAGGAGGAATGGTGTGGACTGTGTGGAGAGCTTGTAAATAAGTAAACAGGTGGATCGTCGGATGACATAATGATGGAGGTTGGAAATAGGCCAAGGAAAACTGCCATGTGACTCTGTTCTCTGAATCTTAAGCTATCCAACTGTGGCACGTCTGTAATGAGGTGTGCTTCAGCCTCAGCATACACACTTCTGTTCCCCCAAGGAGAGAGGGACCTCGTCCCGGAGCTCAGTTTGATATTCGAAGCAGATTGCAGTTTGGCCAGCAAGTTCAGCCAGAAGCACACGAGTCCAAATGGTGGATCGTCGTGAAAAATAGAGTGTGGTTTCTGTGCTGAGCCAGCATTAGCTGAGTCATGCAGCACCTCAGCGTTCTCTCTGTCGGCTGTTAGCCTGCAGCTAATCTGATTGAGCAGTCTGTTTGGGGTGGGGGGGTATGTAAATAAGCTTGATAGTGATATTGTGACAGTGTGTATTATTTTGGTGAGCGTGCAGACCTGCATTAAGGGCTGCCTCTGATCTGTGTCCAGCAAGGTGGGCTCACGCCGCAGTGGTGAGGCCAGTAGCTGCCTCTCGCTGCCTATCTAGCCTATTTCTGTGACCAACTTTATTCTGTGATCAACTTACGCAGGATAGAAACTGCAAGTGGTGTTATTCACAGAGCTTATGGGAAAAAAAGCAGCACAGTGAGAAACGATTCCTGTCGACAAGCGAAACCACACTGCAATCTTATCTCTGGGACTACGGCAGAAATTCAAAGCCCAATAGAGACATCTTGATTGTGGTCCCCCTTGCCAGCCAGGGATGGGCCACGAAATGTGAGCTGGGGTCCCCGTCGCCCACCAGGGATGATTAGCAGGGTATATCGATGGTAGCTGTGAAGATGCAGGGATGCGGCTTTGTGGGCTGTAGCTTTTTGGACTGTATCTGGCTTTGAACAGCCCCTCACAGTTATCAGTTACACTGGTAACTGACTGGACGGAAGATTTCTGCAGCTGCACAGCTCCAGGGCTGTGGACTCGTGTCCTGCTCTGTTTGCACGTTCTTCTCGTGTTTTGTGGGCCGAGTATGTGTGTGTCCTGCAGCGGACTGGCATCGTGCGCAGGGTATCTTGCACCCTGTCTTGCCTAGGGTAGGTTTCAGGCCCCCCACCAAGCTGCTCTGTATGAGAAGTTGGAAGACGGACGGACGGACGGATGGATGAATTATCTGGTCAGAAGTTTTTGGCTGTACTTCAACATTCCGGTTATCTTAAAATATCTTTACTTCCTGTTTGTGCTGCAGACTGAGAGTGACTGAAAGCTGGTTTCCTTGTTGCACTTTATGCAGTCAGACACCTCCAGTGCTGTGTGATTGCTGCAGCTCTTTGCCGGCTGCCCTTTATTTGACTTCTCCTGCATTATTCCAGCGGAGGGTTATGGCTGACTGCCCCGCTGCTTTGTGTTCAGGTTCCTCCCCCCCCCCCCAGTCCAGTCCTTCATGGTGGTGTCTCCGATTTTTCCTTAGCTCACTTCTGAGGAACTGCCCCCAGGGCAGAGCTCCAGAACCCCTGCAGGGGGGTAGGGCCGCAGGGGGCCATGCACAGTGACCAGGCCTGGCACTAATAGGACCCTGAGGGCCTGGATTGGCAGAAGGCATGTGTCGTGTTTGTGTGCATCATGGGACAATAATGCTCTGTCCTGGGCATGTATTGAGTTTCGAAAATGCCTCATTGGTAATTGGACGCTTAAACCATGTACAAAGTGCACGGCTAATATTAGAGGACTGTCCCATCTCTGGCTCATTATGGCACACAAACAGGACTGTGTATTTCTGGGGATTTCCCCAAATCACTAACACGTTCA
Organism: Brienomyrus brachyistius; assembly: GCF_023856365.1. Classification (NCBI taxonomy): domain Eukaryota; kingdom Metazoa; phylum Chordata; class Actinopteri; order Osteoglossiformes; family Mormyridae; genus Brienomyrus; species Brienomyrus brachyistius. The sequence goes on from NC_064542.1 coordinate 6,264,802, forward strand.
CGTCTGCTCCACACATCCTTCGGCGAAGATGGGCAGATTAATCTGCCATAAGACAGTTCTGGCTTGGCAAGCACTCAGTGCCTGTTGAGCTATGAAACGTCACCGCAGCAGCAGGGATCCCTGGGGCCCGAGGACGGCAGCCATGTCTGCCTGGCCAGGTTAGGGCCAGGAGGGCAGGCAGAGTCTTCCTTGTTCCCGGCTCCTGCTAATGGCCCACATGCACGCATGCTGTTGACTGGCACTGTAGCCTTCCTGTCTACCTGAGCTGAATTTTACCTGCACACAGCCTAACGGTGTCACGCCATTGCGAAAACCGCCTCTGTGCCTTTGGTGTTCTACTTAGCATGGTTTTGTTTGCTCTTGCTGCCCGGGCCTAAGATTTAATTTCCTCCCCATGTGCACTACTGCCATTGAACCATTGTTTAGTTGGCGTTTCCATGGATGCAGGCCACTTAAAAATGCTGTGCATCCATTCCCAGCCACGTAAAACCTGCAGGCAAGAATGGAGGTGATGTTGTTCATCTTTGCAGATCTGTGTCGCACTGTGCATCACTGAGGTCTGCCTTGGCAGTCTGGTCTCTGGCCGGTGTTGCAGGTGGCTGTGCCGACGTCGTCCTGTGCTGTAACGAACGCCACAGCCTTCTGGATGGTTCGCTTGCTCTCGGCTCATGAGGGCCGTCCCTCATGTCTATGTGTTCAGCTGTTTCACGTCTGCTGGTATTGGGGAAGTGAAAGTGGGAGGAACTGGTTTATTGTGTGTACAGAAGCCTCGCTGTGGTACATCTCGAGTCACAGCGGGTGTGCGCGTGTGCATAGCACGACTGACGGTTCTCCGGAGATTTGGCTGTATGGAAATAAGGAAGATGAACACAAGCAAGCGGTGGACTAATTGGAAGATGACGCTCTTGCCATTGGTGCCCAGCAAAGGGCGGAGTTGAGGGTGATACTTATCAGGATTGGCCGGTCATGGATGGAACCATTAGTCGGGCAGGGGGAGCTCAGCAAGGGTGCAGCCGGCCCATTTCGGATCAGGGTGATTACTGTCCTCCTGCGAGAACCTTTCTCTCCCTCTGCCCTGTCCTTCCTCTGCCGTCTGCAGAATGTGAAGGAGTCTCTCTCCCTGGCCCATCTGCGGATTCCTTCATCTGTGGAAATGGACGCGGTCAGTCGTCACTGCCTTCCATGCATTCCTAAACCAATTACAAAAGGTCGGTCGGAGTTTCTGGCATCCTGGTTATTTTTGTTGGTAATTAGCAAGTACACTTTTGGAACCGGTGCCGGTTCGGCCCTGGAGGACACCTTTAACGCTGTTGGTTTCGTGCCCAGTGAACGAATGTGTTATATTTACAGACTCAAACCAGGATGCATGGCAGTTTTTGCTAGCTGTGACTAGCCATCTTTTTCAGCATAGTGTATAGGTGCGAATTTACCGGTGGACAAAAGGTTTAACTAGAAGAAGCAGAAGTTTGAATGAACTGGACCCAGTGTTTAGAAGCCCATGTGGATGTCTGTCATTGGGGGAGGCCTTCCATTATTTTATACCTACCTCGTATGCTTCTACGCTTGACTCATCTGTTTTTTTATCTTTCCTGGCACCGTGGGTGGTGAAATTTCTGTTTGGTATCGTCGGTAATTCATGGGCTCCGGCTCCTGTTTCCGGAGATGTCTCGATGTTCGTGGCACACTTCTCTAGAGCACGGATTTCTGGCACGTCTGCATGGCGCCCCCCCCCCCCCCCTCACCTGAGCTTCCTGAGAATAAAACAAAATATTTTTGAGATGTAAGAACTTGTAAAATTTCAGCTGAAGCACTTCGGAATGGATAGAGAGAGTGTGGTTTGCTGATGGTTTCGGACGTGTCTGAGCAAAGAGGGGGTTTGCATTTTGGGATGAGGTAGCGAGCCATGTGTCTGAACCTAAAACACGCGGGTGCAGCCCACCAAGCGATCACACAACCTGCTGAATAACTGGCAAATTCATGTTGCCGTCCAACCCAGCAAATTCACACGAATCAAATCATATTTTATGCAGTCATACACGAGAACATGTCATCCAGCCAGATTCATTAGAAAAATCTGAAAGGTCCCCGACAAAAATTTGGTGAAAATGGACCTCACCTTCATGCCCAACCTCTGCTGCTATGGTTACTGAATTCAAAACACATTTGAGGATATCTTTAGCACAGTGCTGAGTCGGAAAGCTGTTTTTCTTATTTTGAAATGTCTCAGAGGGAGAGCTAGCGGAGGGGAGGGATCTTATTCAGACCCTAGTTTTACTTCTTGGTCATAACTGTAGTGTCTTGTGTCCTCTAATAGTAGCGGGGGATTTTACCACCGCACGGGTAAAACGTCGAGCAGTGACACATCGTAAGAAATGCAGCTTGCATCAAAGCTTGTTTGATGTCTGTTATAATAAACCATACTTCATTGTTTGTGTTTGCTTGTAAATGACACCAATGAACCTAACCAGGTAAAAAATTGCACATTTCATTAAACATACAGGTCACAGGTGAGCAACATTCTGTAGCTGTTTCTGTTAAGGAAGTTTGAGAGATGAGAAACTTAACCACTACCCCACCTAGTGGCGGTTAATTGATAATCAGGAGTCCCAGCAGGACTTGCTCATACTTTACTTGTACTGGCCTCATTAACCATCATGCTGTCCAGACGCTCTGCTCCAACTCCGACTCGGCACAAGTGGCCCATTTATTTTCGGCGCTCTCAGTCATACGTGTCATGTGCCTCCCCGCCAAGGTGGCGTCGCATGTGAGCAGACGGAGCCGTGGTGCATACCACAGCCAACCTGCCAGGCATGGAGAGAGGGTGGGGGGCTGAGGCCGTCTCCTCCACCGCTCACACTGCCCCCTGCAGGGCTGGCCGGTCTGGCCTATGCTTTGTGACCTGCTGTCTTGACAGTGAGAAAGGGGGTTGACTTTGCTGATGCTCTCAGGGAGGTGATGTAATTAGGTAGCCCTGTGGGGAGTGTGTGTGTGTTGGGGGGGGGGGGTTGGCTTTGCATTCTGTCCTCCCTATTATGGATTAGATAATGTCAGTGATTTGTTATGCAAAGAGCTGCGTGTATCTGTTCTGTGTCACTTGTCCCCTTCGCTCCCGCTGTGTAACAGTTTATTGTATTGCTTTGGCAATCTTTGAATCTGCAGTTAAGTACAGTGTATTTCGCGGTTGTTATGTAGTCATGTTTCCATCGAGATCCTGACATCGGTGCTGGGTTGAGATATATCACCAGACACTATAAGCTAGTTTGGGTTAAAAGGAGCAACTTGTCTGTGTTGTCAAACCTTTGCTAAAGAGGCATGGGCTTTACCTGACCCCCCCACCCCCCCCCCCCCATATCTGCATTCTTGAAGCAGGACGCAAGCCGGAGCCCAGGTCTCAAGCAGCTCACGTGAAGAAGTCAGCGAGAGAGTAGGACGAGGCCCCCCCGCCTGCGTGCTCACCCACCCATCCCCTTTGGCAGAGCACCAAGCTGGACGCGGCCGAACACCAGAGACAGCTGTCAGGTTTCCCATTGGACCCAGAGGAGCTCTGCTTGGCGATGCCTTTGGTGAGTGAGCTGGAGCACAGGCGCGAGCGACCTGGCGTCCCTTAATGGTCCCCTGAAACGTGCCAGAACTGAGTCCCAGCACTGCTTTAAGCAAGGCTTCCTTGCAATAAGCTGGGCCTCAGCACTGCTTTAAGCGATAAGCTGGGCCTCGGCACTGCTTTAAATGAAGCTTCCATGCAATAAGCTGGGCCTCGGCATTGCTTTAAGCAATAAGCTGGGCCTCAGCACTGCTTTAAATGAAGCTTCTGTGCAATAAGTAGAGCCTCGGCACTGCTTTAAGCGATAAGCTGGACTTCAGCAGTGCTCTAAGCCATAAGCTGGGCCATGCCACTGCTGATTTTTACAAAGGTCCCAGTATTTTCCGAAGTTAAAACACTTGGAAGTCATGATACATTTTTTGGAAACAAGAAGTAGTGCTTAAGCCTGGTATTGGATTTAAAGCTTAATGAAAAGGAAATTCTTATGTAAATGTGATATTCTGAAAGTTTGAGGGTTGTGTGATCTCTGAAACTTGTGATTACAAATGACTAAAACTGACTATTAACTTAGAAATGATGGAAACAGCAGAAACTACAGCCATAGATCCTTAAGATCGCTGTCTGTTTAGACAGTTATCTGCCATAAAACATCTGAGCATCATACGCTAATATGTTAATATAAGTCAAAATCATACTATTTTCAGTTATTACTGAACTAATAATGTTATGGATGTTAGGCTCAGGGGAATGACTGAGGAATTGTGCTGAGTGTGTTTTTGTTGCCTGTAGAGTAGTGGGTGATACCTACCGATCCCATTGAAAGCAAATGCTGAAAATGAACTGAAACTAGGTGTGGTGTTGTTCAGATTTGCAGGTGTTAGTGGTGTGTGAACTGTAAATGGGCTGTTTTAAAGATAAGGACTCCCCCTCCTCCCACCAGCCGAGCATCACTGGGATGGATCCTCCTTTTGGAGATGCCTTTGAGAGCTATACTTTTGCTGATCAGGCACTGACCAGTACAGACCTGCTGGTGAGCGGCTCAGAGCCCGACTTCATGTATGAGCTGGTGAGTTTCCCCCGCCGTCCCAATCATGACCTTCGAGAGTGTTTGTTACTGGATCAACCCCCCCCCCCACACACACACACTAGGTACAACATTCTGCCTCAGACTAAGGAATCATACTCCACCATGAAATCCTGCACTGTTTGACATACAGTGTCTCTGTAGAGTTGAAACACAGGCTGTCAATGACAGTAAACAGCCCTGCATAACCTGCAGGCCAGGCTTTCAGACGCTAAGCGTGATTCTGTTTGCTCTGTCCATCCTTCCGCAGGACACAGAGATGACTCGCTGGCAAAGCCCAGGAGCTGACGTCTCCTTAGGTGACAGCAAGGAGATCGAGAGTGTGGGTCAGTTGGCGGAGATTCTGGATGGCGACCCGAACTGCAACTCCAGTTTTGAACAATGGGACACATACTGGGAAGACCTGACCAAGTACACCAAGCTCACCAGCTGTGATATCTGGGGGACAAAAGAGGTGGACTTCCTTGGCCTGGACGACTTTTCTAGCCCGTACCAGGATGAGGAGGTGATTAGCAAAACTCCCACTCTGGCACAGCTAAACAGCGAGGACTCGCAGCCTGTATGCGACACCCTATACCACCCTGACTTGTTGCAGATCCACAAGACACCCAGCCTTCCCCTGGCGGCCAAAGGCAAGAAGGCGGCCAAGGAGTTGGTAGCCTCTGGCCCCTCCTCGGCCAAGAACCTACTCCCGGATTATGCGGAGGGCTCCCAGAAAGCCACCTGGCCAGTCCCATCTTGCACGGAGACTATGTCCAAGGCCCAGACACAGGTGCCCAAGGCAGTGCCTGTGCCCTCGGAGCACAACAAGGACTATGTGCGCAAGGCCAAGGTTAGAGTCAACATGCCATGTCGGCCCGCCGTCGACTTCAGCCGACCCCAAACTGACCTGAGTCTGAGTCCCACCTTTGTCGATGGTGGTTTGCCTCCCTCTTCTCCACCGTCCACCCCAGCTACTGCCCCCACTGTTACTGCCGCTGCAGCTGGCACCATCTTTTCTGCATCCAGGATGTCCTCCTGCGCATCGGGTGGGGAGGTGAAGCTGGAGAAGCCCAGATTAGAAGTAGACCTCAAGCCCGAAAGCGGTATTACCCCGCTCTGGGAAAAACAGCCCTCATTCCCGGCAGAAGGGGGGTCCCAAGCCGTGATCCCTACCGGCTCTCTGGGGGCCGAGGATGCACGGGACAAGGGGGAAGAGCACAACTACTCCCTCTTCACACCACCAAGCAAGCCGAGTAGTAAAGATGAGCTGGAAGAGGGTGGAGCAGAGGAAGAGGAGCTTGAGGACCTCGAAGAGGTAGAGCTGGACGATGAAGACCACGATGAGGGCTTTGGCAGTGAGCATGAGTTCTCTGAGAATGAGGAGGAAGAGGAAGACTTCGAGGATGAGAAGGATGACGAGATCAGTGACAGCTTCTCAGAGCCAGGTAGACTGACGATGTGCATAACGTGGTTGCACATCCCAACCGTGATTCTCACATTGAGGGGGTACAGTCCCACGGAAATTAGACAAGCGGTCACACCTACCCAAGTAAAACTTTTTTTTCATTCCTCTCAGTTCATTCCATGTTGGTTGAGCTAGTGTTGTCACAATAACAATATTTTGGTTTCGATATCGATGCTAAGTTATGAATTTCAGTTTCGATCATTTTTGATGTTTTTTTCTGAAAAAGGGGAACCACCATCAAATGTTGTTATTGTGCTTTATTTCAAACAAAAATGCTTTTAATGATAACTGGGTAATTTGTAGCCAGGTCAGTAAAAATAAAATGTAAGCAAATTAGTCAAAAAAGTAGCTTGGGTGTCATTTTGTTTTATTAATATTAGCAGTTTGGTCGAGTTGAATTAATCAGCTAGTTCAGGTCGCTTGTGAAATGCAGCCCCGCATGACCGCAGAGAGGCTTCACGGGGAGCAAACTAGTCAGCTGTCACCTGTCAGTCTTTGAATTCCTTGAAAAGATTGGGATGTTTGTCCAATGGATGTCAGGCTAGATTTGATCCTGTTGCCTCCCTTTGTGAGACACACTAAAACAGTGCTCGGCCGGCGGCGCTGCTGCTTAGGGACTTCCCTTTATGATCCGTTTTGTAGCAGAAATATCTCCATATTTCACTTTGGACCCCCACCTTGTCGATGAGTCCTGGTCTTGCCGAAAACTCTGCCATCTCTGGTCTGAACCAAGTAAAAAAGGGCACTGCTGTCTCTGCTGCTGTTCTCGGTAGTTTCCCGTAACTTCACACACACCACTAACACAATGTCAACATTGTCACCGGTCAGCTTAAAGAGACAGATAGCTTTTAGCTAGATCAACCGTCTTCAAAAGTCTAGTACCGTAGTTTTTCTCGGATTGGTTTACCCTGCAGCCCTAGGTTGACCCGCATTGAAAGTCTGATATAATTCATGGGTATCTTCAGAATATCTATATGTCACACTTAAAAGTGTCCAATTTCATCAAGTATTTGAATAGCAGAGAACACACTTGGATACTTTACGAGTATGCAGTGCCCCTTTTATAAAGAAAGTCGCTCTTTTTACCGCACTCCCGCCATCGAAGTGAGATCAGCAGGAAAATGTGCTGATTCCTGCCTGCTGTATGGCAGCCTTACAGAGTCTGGCCAGACATCCTGCAGCAGATGCTTCGGTGGAATAATGCTGGGTAGCTGCACTGTTGTGGAGCCATGGCTACGCGTTGAAATGGTAGCATGACCGGGCAGTGGCAGTCTGTCACTGTATACGTTTCTGCGACTGCTCTGCAGTACACTCATTTAGGCTGCATTCAGGTTGCAGATTTAGGAGTCAGGGCTTGACCTTTCGCCTAATGTTGTATTGCGCTAGGCAACGTTTTTTTTTGCCTAGATCAAGTTGCACTTATGGCGACTCCCATCCAAACACTGCAAATGAGAAAACCGAAATTGTTGCATTACAGGATGAGCGTGATTAGTGACAGAGGCCTCCATGGACCCGAGAGCTGCACGCCTGATTGTGATTTTTTTGTTTGGAAATGTGCTTTGACTGTCTGCAGCAGATTCCTGGCTTAGTCACTGTCTTTCAGACGAGACAAAAAGATACTTGTTCCCTCCAGTTCCTTTTCTCTGTTTTCTGCTGCATATTTTGACAGTACGTTGGTTGTTGGAAATTTCGGGAAACATGAAGGGGCCGACAAAGTCGGTCACTTTCAATGATAAATGATAAACACAAAGACCCAGTGACTCTGTGCCTGTTCTTACGCCCCCTGCAGCTCTGTGTAATAACATGGAGCAAATTGGTGTTCTAATGAACAAACCAATCGCATTTGGCTTATTAAGGCCTGAAAAGAGGATGTGCATAAGGACACAAAGGGGACTTTGACAACTGGTGACAAAAGCCTTTTGTGGTCTGTGTTCACAAGATGAGTTGTGTCTGAAGGAATCAGTTTGCAAGACGACACTGGGTTTCACCAGTGAACGTGCTCTCTTGAAGAGAGAAAAGAGAATACGTGTGCGGCACAGGCGTGCAAGGCCTAAGAACAGCCTGGGGAGGTGACCCCGACTGACAGAACAACCGAACGGTCAACTGACGTGGCCTTGTTTTGGCAGGCTGTGACCACGATGCCGCAGACGACGTGAAGGCCCTGACGAGTGGCCTACTCCGGAAGCGAGGCAAGCGGCGTTACTTCTGGGAGTACAGTGAGCAGCTCACGGCCGCCAAGCACGAGCGTGTGCTGAAGCCCTCCGAGTGGGACAGGGACACGCTGCCCAGCAACATGTACCAGAAGAACGGGCTGCACCCTGGTGAGGGAGCGGGGAGAGCCTGAGATCAGGGCGATGTTGACTGACATGCTGTCGAAGAGAGCGGGGTGCACGTGCGTGTGCAGACACACAGACGCAGAGCGTGAAGACGGCAAGCCTTAAGTTCACATTTCATGCAGCCAGTTTAATGTTTCTTATACTCCATGGCCGATGCATCCTCAGCTGTATTCAGGCAGACTAGCCATTCTGTTGCATAAGTAAGTAAAATGTATTTATAGAGCACATTTCAAGACGGCTAGCATACACCAAAGTGCTTTAACAAGCGGAAAATACACACAAGTATAAAGAATCCGAGTAAAATAGCAACAGGAATAAAGTAATAATAAAATAAAATAACCAACTATCCCAGAACTACAGGATCCTGGACTGACGGCCTGTCTATAAATGTATGTCTTAATAGCAGATTTAAAGGCAGTGGCTAGTGTGGCTTGGTTGACATAGAGAAGCAGATTATACAACAGTTCTGGGGCAGCAACTGCAGGTAACGTCTTGCACTGCGAACGTGATGTGGCGGGCTTTCATGTCATTAGGAGACATGCGTGACGTTGTCTTGTGTCCTTGGGATGGCAGGGAAGCATGCGGTGAAGAAGTCTCGCCGTACGGATGTGGAGGACCTCACCCCCAATCCCCGGAAGCTGCTGCAGATAGGCAGCGAGCTCCACAAGCTCAACAAGGTCATCAGCGACCTGACGCCTGTCAGTGAGCTTCCGCTGACGGCCCGGCCTCGTTCCCGCAAGGAGAAGAACAAGCTGGCCTCCAGGTACGGAGCCCTGGGGAGAAGGCGTACATCAGTGTCCATGGGCGTCCATGTCCAACACGTAATGACGTACAGTCCAAATAAGCAGCTGTTATTTTTAAAGCATACTGCCTGCCTGCTTTTAAAGCATACCTGTGATATGGTGTCTGCCTGCTGTAGATACGCTGTTAGTCGAGGGACTTGCCTGTTTGGGCTGAGCTGGCCTCATTGCCGCTCAGCTCGCCTCATTGCTGCTCTGCTCCTTTCTCCCCTAGAGCATGCCGGCTGAAGAAGAAGGCTCAGTACGAGGCCAACAAGGTCAAGCTCTGGGGCCTCAGCACAGAATACGGTAACAGAAGAGTAAAACGTTTACCTCTTTCAAACTCTGACACGTTAGGCTTTATGTTGGCAGCTGCTTTAATTCATATGGCACAATGTCAAATTAAACTGTGGTCATTGTGCTGGTCTTGAGTTCCTTTCCTGCCCGGCTCTGCTTTGTTCCTACTGTTTTTGCCAGCTGGCTACACCCACAAAGGCTCTCATCCTGAGTGAAGGCCCGGCTCAGTAGCTCTGTAGCCTGATTGCTGAGTCTGGAAGCTAGCTTAGCTCTGCCATGTCATCTGCCAACTGTGGCCAGGACTACGGCAACAGGGGCTCGTGACCGGAATTGTGGGAAGGCTGTTATCAATGCCCCCTACAGGTCGACCAGGGTTTACTAAGGTCCTTGGCGGCTCCTCTAGTTGGCGCCAGCGCCCCTGTGCAGCTTTGTGTAGCTCAAATGGCAGGAGAACCTAGTAGGGAGCGAATGGTCACGTTGGCAAGGTTGAAGTACACTGGAAAAGAGGTGATGAAAGTAACTGGAGTGGATTTTGGGGGGGCGGGGGAGGCATGGCAGGGAAGTTATGGCACCTATATTTGAGGATATAATATAATACTTACTGCAGTAGGGAGGGAGCAGGTCTCCGTATATGGAAACATAACTGTATCGTAAAGCATGTGCCCATCTTGTGACCCTGATGCCAGTGTGTTCTGGTGTCGTACCTTTGCTGATTTGCAGACCGGCTTCTGTTTGTGATCAATGGAATCAAGGAGGAGATTGTGAACAGAGTGCAGAGTCTGACAGAGGACAAGGCATCGAGCATGACGGACAAACTCAACCGACTCATCGAGGAAACTCTGGGTAAGTAGTTTTCTGAGCGTCACCCAACCAGACGGTCGCAGATTTCCAGGATTTCCTAACCCTAACAGAGCACCCCACCCCACCCCACCCCACCCTGCCCTCTGCTTATTTTGCAGTGAAGTCTCCAGTCGCTGGGCAGACATCTGACTTCGTCAACCAGATTCTGGAGAATACGGCAGCCGGCGACCCCACGGGAGGCTTGGTGGGTCTCCGAGTTCCCACATCCAAGGTGTAGAGAGGCGAGTGCGTCAAGAGGACCAGGCTCTCACCCTGTAACAGTGTTCTACTCTGCATGGTGTACTGATAACAGCATCTACATGCCTCGGATATATGTATCTCTGTGTGTATATATATACCTACAGGTATGTCCATTTATGTTTTTAAGATGCACATGTTGTGCATGTGTACATTAAATGACGTCATAGGCTGTAGCTCAGTGTTCAGTGTTTCGGCTCAGCGCTTGTCGCTCGTGAACCTTGTCTAGGATCCACCATTTGCAGGTCACAGGCCAATTTACAAGAACTCATACCCTCCACTGTTATTTATTGGAAAAAAAAAATCTATCTCAAGTAAAATTGCACTATAGGCATGTCTGACAGAAGGCTGACCGCAAAAGTTGCCTGTCCTGATCACAATAGCAGCAGCTGCAGATATGAACTGAAGGAAGCCGAGCGCTTACCGTCGAGCTCTACTAGAGGAGCCGTCGATACAACGTGTCCCTGTCGGCGAGTTTCCAGGCTGTTCCCTGGACAGTGATGGAGAAGGGGGACACATTTTAAGGAACGTGAGAGTTTTGGTGAAAGAGGCAACTTAGCAATGTAAATGGGACGGAGCTTCGACATGTGACTCAAATGCTAACGATGTTATTCCTTTTTTAAAAAAATCTATTGACATTCAGTTGCCATTAGCTTTCATGTCATGACAGAGGCAATGGAGAGAAGTTGTAAATTCCTGTTTTCGTAATTACCTTGGTGTGTTTGTCAAGAAAAAAAAGTAATATTCATTGTGCCTTGTATTTTCAATGGGGATATTTAAAGAGAGCTTGCCTTTTAACAGAAAGAGACTGCTTGGTTACATGTTGATGTATTTTAGCTCTAAAATGTTCAGAATGTACATAGGAACTTGTGATTAATGTAGATATATGTATGCCACAGAGTCAGTGAATTGTATCCAGATGGCTCGACTTTTGGTTTTTGGTACTTGGATTTAAAAAAATTAGTATGATAAGAGTAAATATTTGCACACTATATTTTGAGTATGATTATTATTTTTTGTACCAAAGACGAATGCAACAAAAATGGCAAATAGCCAGTACGCGTAAGGTTTTGCACAGCTTATAAGATGCCGAAATGAATGTAAGGAGAGGGAAGGGTCAGGGATCCTCAGTGAACTGTGAATTTAGCTTGGGTCCAATTAGCTAGCGAAGGAAGTCCGTTCACACCCTCTGTACATTTTGTTGTCCTGTGTTGAGTCAGTATGGAGCTTTCCTGTAGTCATTGCTGCAGTATGTGTCCTACTGCTCTCTGTGTCAGATATGTAAGAATATTAGTCATTTAACCATATGATTTTATCAAGCATGTTTGTAAATGTCACCGAAAATAACCAAAAGCTATAGTATTTCTATATGTCAAAGAAATATGTATTTTATATAGAATACGTGAAGTATGTATACATAGTTACACAGCTGTACGTGTACATACTTTCATACATATTCATGTGTATCTACTTCTAGTTTGGCACTTGAACATGTATTAAGCATGATATATTTCTAAAGGTCTATCTACTTCATATTCAAAGCTAAAGATTTTTGTACAGGAAGCTTCTAGTTTTTTGTGACGTAAAGTTATTCCTGCTGAAGTTTCTTTCCTGTTATAAATGCTTTCCTGAGTGTTTGCACTGAACAGGAGCCTGGCGCTTCCGTAGCTGTGCTAGTGGTGACATTTTCAGGTGTTCTGGTCATTCCTTAAAGGGGTCTCAGTATCAAGTGCATCCTGATATTACTCCCGCCGCTCTTGGGTCTCTGTGTATGCAGCTTGATACAGTCTTTGTTTGGGCCAGACATCTTCAGCGGCCTCTCTCTGCTTTGTGGCCGGTGTGACAAACAGGCTGATAAGGACAGAAGAAAGATTCATATAAGGAAAACGTAGTACATTATTTAACTATAAACCTGTATGAGATATATTGGAGGCAGATGAGATTGCGATCCAACAGTACTGTCTCAATGTGGGGTTGCTTTTTCTGTGGGGTCATTGGGAGAGAAGCTGCGTGAAGGCAGCATCTAACTGCTATGCGGTGGGGTTACAGAGCCAGCAGTGCTGCGAGACGACCAGGCCCCAGAGCCTGTGGAGTCAGAATGAGGCCCTGTACCACTCTGCTAATCTTTGTTATGGGGGGGGGGCTTTATAGAAATCAGAATAATATCCAAATTGGGAGAGTCTGTGTATTTCTCATGGTAAGTGTTGCTGTTAGTCGTGATGGTCATTGGTTTGTCTATATTGCAGTGTTCAACTTTGTAAATAAAAAATATAATAAGCTGGCAACTTACCATGAAAACATTGACTTTATGAGGTCTTTCAGAAATATTACGTCTGAGAGTGAAAGAAAGCACTTTGAATAAAAAAAAAAAAAAAGAAAAATGCAAATTTTTGTATATTCCTTCCACATGCTGCTAAATCTGGCCTAGGAGTGCTGCAGGAGGACTGTGATTCCCACAGGACAAGGAGGTTGTTCATTCGGTGTCTGGATGGGCAGTCAGCTGTTTGATGGGAAGGTCCTGATGTTCCGATGACTCTGATGTCATTAATCTTTTGCCTTTAGTAGAGATTTCCTATGGAAACCTGATTCTGCTTAGGGTTTCTTCAGGTTGGTGTACAGTGTAGAAGCATATTCTGGATGCTTAAACATTTTATTATCGTTATTGTTTTAATTTGTTTGTATTTTGCTTTCAATTTATTGGGGGAAACTACGGTAGGACGTTCACAGAACCTGCTGCTTTGTGAATGCTAGGAAGAGTAGAATATCTCAGTACTGTATGTAAAGTCATTTGGAAATGGGAAATCAACCAGAATACTCGTTCTTTCTGACAATTCACCCATTCGCAAAAGTTCATGTAGACCAGCGTTGCTGCTATGGTGAGTCCAGGCTCATATGAGTGTGGTCTGCGAAGGGGGAACTTGACCACGTGCTTCACAGGAAAGCAGGTCTGTTGGACGTATAGGCGGCGGTGCTGTAAGGCAGGAGAAAGTTAGGACGAGTCCAAGGGTCCCTGTGTGACAGGGGGTCTAGAAAATTTGGAATATAACTGGATTGATCTGGACTGGGGGGCCCAATGTGATATGCCTTCATGGGACTCAAACTCTCTAGCAAGGCCCCCGCGTGGAGGCATCTCGATAACGTGATGCTGATCGCCTTGCTTGCCCCATCGCTGTCACCTTGGCTTTCTATAATGTCCTTGTGGGTGATTGCACTTTGAAGCAGATCACTGCAAGCTGTGCAGGTTTACATCTTAACCAGGGGACTCTGTGGCATTTTAAACCATCTATGAATGGAAACTCAGTGCCAGTAACTTTCCTTTTTGCTCTATTGAAAATTTTAAGTAGAGGTATACAGACACGCATGTATAAATAAAACTGACCTTAGGAGAGGATGCAGGGGACGTATTTTTATGACTTTGGCATGCTTAGAGTACACAGTTACATGGTGCCCTACATGTGAATACGATATCGATGATGATCGGTGCACTATGCAGATTTCACTGTCGCAAGTCCGGATGTTTCTTTACGGTCTTTTTCCGCAAATACACGACTGACCTACACTTGTTATACATGTAGCCATGGAGCTCAGCAGATGGCAGGCAGACCTTAGCAGACTCGGCCCACTTCCTCGAGGTGCATCAGATGGCCTGGTAGATAAGAAGGCTTTCACAGATGCTTGCAGATGTCTTAATGTTGCTCGCTGATGTTGCTCTTTCGAGTTTTTGGTCACTGCTGTAATTTAAACCTGCTCCACCATTTCATGGACCTTAAATATGGATTTTGTCACTAACTATTTAGTTTCTTTTTGCTGATGTGTAACATCCTTGAGAAGTGAGAGGCAGAGCTGACATGTAAATATGTGTACAGGGTTTCTACACATAGGCATGTAAAATCTCTGAAACACCCACTTCTGAACCCAACAGCATCATAGTGCCATAACTGAAATTTGTTTGTTACTAATGAATATAATTGATCTGACACATTTTTGTGTTTAAATGTGGTCAGATTGAACACTATGATGTTTGTGGTTTTACAGTAATTTAATTATAATGATAATAGTCAATCATAATATTTGAGCAATCATAACTGCGAAAATCTAAATATCCATTGTTTTTACATTGCAAAGCAAGGAATTCCAGGATTTTTTTGATGTATCTAAATTTGAGGCCATATGTGTTTATGTTTGTCTTCTGAAATCAAAAGTGAAAGGAACATATTTGCAGTTCCACAGAACAATGCATTGCGGTGAATCTGATTAAATTTACAGCCCATGCTTATAGAATAATAGAATATCTGCTCATTCGGTGCCTTAATTATGGTGATTATCATTTACTCTTCATTTCTTTAATATTTCAAAGCCAGAGGATTTTATGAATGAAAATAACACATTTTTGGTAACAATGATGCTGTCTTGCTTTGTTAACCTGTCTTTTCACATGGAAATTGTATCTGTTATTCGCAAATGAACGTTGTTAGTCTGTTTCAGATGGAATTTTTGCTTTTTGTTGAGTCTGGAAAAACAAGTTAGTAACTTGCTGACAATGCTCAGTCACCACGATGTGACGTGAAACATTGCTGAAAGTACTGAAATGATCACTTTCCTATTTTAAAACAAACCGCTTTCACGTGGCAGTTAACTTCTTTGTGTCTAGAAAAATCATTTGCTATGTATTTGTGTTGTATTTATGAACTCAGTGTTGTCTATAAGTTTCTTGAAGAAAAATGCCTTGCACTTTGTTTTCTGTTTTACTTTTTCGTTTTTTCCTAATCTTTCCTTGTAATATTTTATTTAAAACCTAAAGCTGATGTACCTTAGTGATTCTTAGTACAATTGTTAGTAATTCACTTTAAAGTACAGTGCAGAGCCTCGTAGCTAACTTCACCTTTTACATGATTGGTTGCATGTTTTCCAGTTTGTAAGTTAAACCTTTCTTGTATCGCCATTCTTGAATCAGCAGATCTTTGTGCCTCTTTAATGGGTACATTTCGCAGTTCCCCAAATGTCCCTATAATTAAGCTTGCTACATCTTCCTCAACCAAGTCTTTGAACAGTTACCAAGCAAAAAGAATTTTACTTATATATAACCAAAACCCTTTCACCTTTTTGGGAAGCTAAAGCCTTTCAAAATAGCCGTATTAAAACTTGAGAGGGCTGCATTTGTGGTTTCTCTGCAGCACACCCGCTCTCAACCATGACCGTAGCGGGTTTGCAGGAAGGAAGAAATGTCTGGGAGCGGCAAAGTAGCTGTGCAAAAACGCGAAGGCTAGCGGCAGTGTCCACCTAGGTTTCGATGCCATGAGCTGGTCTGCTGCGCGATGCTGGTGTCGTCCGTCTCGCCACTATTTGCTCAGGTGTGAGACCCGCTCTCTTTTTTCCGCTTGGCGTCTACGGCAGTAAATGTTTTAGCGAACGGCATTTCCTGTCATCACAGCCGCATAATAACATTTCGAAACAGTCAGTGCAAAGCTGATCTTTAGAGGTAAGATTTTGCAGT
This sequence comes from Brienomyrus brachyistius, assembly GCF_023856365.1. Classification (NCBI taxonomy): domain Eukaryota; kingdom Metazoa; phylum Chordata; class Actinopteri; order Osteoglossiformes; family Mormyridae; genus Brienomyrus; species Brienomyrus brachyistius. The sequence goes on from NC_064542.1 coordinate 6,280,878, forward strand.
TGCTCCGTGCATCTGAGAAGAGATAAAATGTCTTCCTCCTGAGAACTTCATGCCGACACTGCAATACTTACAATGTCGTATGATCGAATGAAGAGAACTAGCATGGGTCTTTACGCAATTAGTACTATATATCTATGTATAAAGTTGTTTTACAATAAGAAGGCTGTATTTCATTGCTAAGTGCTCTATAATAGGTCTTCTGGGAAAAAATAGAAATCTGCAGACGTCCATCCTGCTGAAATAGAGTAATTTACTTATTTTCTCTTGTTTATAATTGTAGGTCACATATATAGCAGTCCACATAATACCTAAAATGTTCGTGAATTTATGTTGTTTCACTGCTGTGCTGAATTTACTCGTTTGTCACATTCTCTAAATGTGTTTCTTTTCTTGTTTTGAGGCACATTTGAAAAACAAATCAGCTAATTGAGTCGTATGTGTACTGATGTGAAAAAAACAGCATTTCTTAAATGATTCTGAGGGTCTTTTGCTTTTGCAGTTGTGCCTCTTGTCATTGTTATTATTATTATTACAATTATTATTATTGTGATTATTATTATCTTACAACATTGTATCAGCCAGGAGTTGGTACCCCAGTTGCTTGTAATATTGGTAGTTTCATTCTACTATAGATTTTATTAAAAAAATGTAATAATAAACATTAGGAACAAGGTGAACGTGTGCATCTTACTTTGAATATGTTTTCCCACTTTTCATGCCTCCTGTGTTTGTCCCCCCCCCCCCCCCCCCCCCCACACACACACACACACACACACACACAAACACTTTATCATGAGCATTGGAAGCCTAGATGTGGAGGCAGTTCCGTTTGGCAGGAATTTGGTCATTTGCAATGAATTGCTACTGATAAACAGTCCTGTCAAAGAGAGAAAACGGTTAAAACACCACAATACCTACAGTAAGGAAACACGATTAATGCTGTATCACGCCCTGTGGAATTCTCCAGCGTATCTCTCCTGGCGAGTAGGAGACGGCAGCTGCCACATTTTTGAGGGATGCAGAGCTGCATTTCTTACTTTGTAGTTCCCTCTGCCTCTCCCCCATCATATCCCATAATCCATCCATCCATCCATTTCCTAATGATGTTGATCACGCCGACCTGCTTCGACATCCTGCATGTGCCAGTGAAGCCCACAATCCAGTGACCCCCCCCCCCCCCCCCAGCTGGAAGCTAAATGAGCAGAACACACATCAAGGAAAATAAAAGATCTTCCGGCTTCTTTTCCGGAAAAGCTGCAATGCACCTGGAAAATGTCCCATGATCACACAGGGCACAAGCAGTGGTGGTCTAAGCCCATGTGACCCCCCCCCCAAGCAAGCAAGTATCACCCACCCCCTCGCAGCAAACCTCATCCTGTACCGAGGGGGGCGGCAAATGTTGTTGAGAGTCTGAAAGTGTGAGTGTTGCTCCAGATGTGTGAGAGTTTGCAGTTCTGCCATTTTGCCCTTGCCAGCATCCTTCACTGGGCACAAAGCAATTCAGAGAATTTACCTGCCTGCCTGTTTATGGGCAGGAGGGGAAGCAAAGTGCACGCAGGGCAGAGGTGAGGTGAGAGTGAGACTCCCTGGGGCTGGAAGTGTGGGACGAGAGTGTTATCCCCTGACCTTCCGTACTTCCATCATACACACAACTACAAGTTTTTAAAAGTATTTATGTGATCCGTCTCGATTATTAAAACACCAGCTGCACAGCAAGGTGCTGCACTAAACCTGCCGACTTCTTATGTGGAATAACAGTTGTTATTTTCTACGTTGTCCTTTATTTGAACTTTTGCCTGCTGTCTTGTCAGAGACTGAGATCGGCCGAAACAGAAAACGAAACACACTGCCGGTTCATTTTGAGGAGTGTCTATAAAACACCTAGAAAAACCATAACTTAGCCCAAAAGGGGCTCGTTGTTGTTACATCGGTGTGTGATTTGTGTATATAACAGGGCCATGCATCATTCAGAAATGACGTGAGAATGACCTTGAAAGTCGAAGTCAGTTCAAATTGGTTGAAAACAGGGCGCAGACTTGCAGTTTGACTTTGAATGTAAGTAAGAAGAATTAAAATGTAACAGAAATTTCTTGTTAATTTACATGCACAGTGCAGGTGCAGCTGTATCAATACAGCTTACATTTTTAATACGAATCACACAGCATATTAACATAAACAGCATACACTGAACCCCCCCCCCCCCCGGGATAACGGATATTTACATCAGCAAAAAGTGCCGGTCAGAAGCCCCTGTCCGAGCACCTGCCTGAAAAGTCTGTGCATGTCACTGTTAATCAGAATGAAAGAATACCACATTAGAAGTGTCGCCTATAGGATAAATTATTTAACTGTCATTTTATGTAGCATGACAAGAAGAGCTATATATTCACACAGGTAAGCCTGTTACAACCATGTCCATTTGACAGTCCAGTGACACTGACCAGAAAATCTACTGCAGACAACACAAATAGCAACACAAATAAGCAGTCAAATATGCAAAAACAGTAAATATATGCCCATGGAAACGGACTTGGAGAGCTGACATAAACCAAATGCATATTGTTAGAACAGGCTAAAGTGATTACACAGTTTTTATCTTACAATCATGCTAATATAAAGTTCACTTATTAGTACATATGTAAGATCAATATACACATCTATTATGTAATTATTTATGTTATTCTTGATTAGATTACATTCATGTGTTGCATGATTGCATTAAATTGCTTTGAATTGAATTCTTGCTGTCAATGTCATCATTTGAGGCCATGAACCCCTTGGACCATGTCAGTAATGAACAATTCAATATAGAAGCTACAACAGGATCTTGATTTAATTAGCGACTTGGCTGATAGCTGGTAGATCAAATTTAATGTAGATAAATGTAAGGTGATTCATGCAGGGAGCAGAAATATAAAGTATAGATGTTTTATGGATTCCATTGAAATAAAGGTAGAGATGTATGAAGGTATGCGAAAGACCTCGGTGTGTATGTTGATGCTTCCATGTCCCACTCTTGCCAGTGTGGGGAAGCAATAAAAAAGGCCAATAGGATGCTGGGTTACATCTCTAAGTGTGTGGAGTTTAAGTCAAGGGAGGTGATGCTACGATTATATAATTCCTTGGTAAGACCCCACCTAGAATATTGTGTGCAGTTTTGGTCACCATACCTTAAGAAGGACATTACTGCCTTGGAAAGGATGCAATGTAGGGCTACGAGAATGATTCCTGGTATTAGAGGAAAGTCTTATGAGGAGAGGTTAGCTCAGCTGAATCTGTTTAGCTTCACGCAAAGGAGACTAAGGGCGGACATGATCCAGGTATATAAGATTCTAACAGGTCTCGATGCTGTTCAGCGAAATGGCTACTTTAATATTAGTCTAAATAATAGAATGTGTGGCCAAAGGTGGAAATTAGTGGGAGAACATTTTAAAATGGATTTGAGAAGGGACTTCTTTACACAGCGTGTAGTTAGAGTATGGAATAGTCTTCCTGTTAGTGTAGCGCAAGCTAAAACCCTGGGTTCCTTTAAATCAGAGCTAGATAAGATTTTAACAACTCTGAGCTATTAGTTGAGTTCTCCCCAAACGAGCTTGATGGACCGAATGGCCTCCTCTCATTTGTAAATTTCTTATGTTCTTATGTTCTGGATTCATAGAGTAATACAGGCTGGCCTGGGGTGAAATAATGAGCCTCCTGCTTTGGTGCAGGATTAATTGAAAAGAGGAACACACCGGAATTGTGCCCTCGGTGCACCGTGCAGCTTCTGACGGCTCTCTGCTTCTATACCACTGGTGGATTCCTGCAGACCTACAGATGCACTTTGATGTGTCCTGCTTCTGGGCATTGATCACATTTCTGTTGCACTGTGTCCACAACTACATAGACTGTCCAGCAGGAAGGAATACAGCCGTGGCCAAGTGTTTTGAGAATGACACTAATATTAATTTTCACGAAGTCTGCTGCCTCCGATTTTCTGATGGCAATTTGCATAAACTCCAGAATGTTGTGAAGATGAATTGTAATTAATTGAAAAGTCCTTCTTTAATCCCAAAAACCTAATCCCAAAATTAGGATATAATTGACCCTTTGACACTTATGAAATGCTTGTAATTATACTTCAGTTTACCATAGAAACATCTGACAAAAAGATCTACAGACACTGAAGCAGCTGTGTGAAAATCAATGCTTGTCATTCTCAAAACTTCAGGCTATGACTGGGTATGACGATAAACTGCATTCGGCCCTACAAGTGGTCCCCCAACATTTTGGGGGTTGGTGGCAGGATTGGCACTCCAGTCACAGTAAAACCCAGCAGCTGAAAATAAACAGGTACAATACCCTTCTGCTCTCCACAGCAGTAGCTCTGCTGCCACCGCTTACAGGAAGGCTGCACGCACCATGAATAGGATGGGGGAAAGCCTTTGGGAGCTCTATCCCTGGACGAGTCGAAACCGCCAGTGAGCTAATAGGCTCCCAGTTTGAGGTGACCCATCCAGGTAGGCGCCTGGAATATCTTGTCTCTCCGGCAAGATGACCAACTTCTTCTGCTATTGGGGGAGCTTCGTAAACTCCACATTTCGGTGGCAGCACTCTTTGAGGTACGTAGACCGACCGGGGAGTGGCTAGATCTCTGTAGGTGGGTATATCTACTTTTGGTCTGGTCAGTCTGATGGCTTCCATACTCATGAGGTAGCTGTTGCCATAGCGCAGGGGTCTCCAACTCCGGTCCTGGAGGACTACCGTCCAGTAGGTTTTCTATCCTACCTGGCTTCTGATGAGCCACACCTGTTTTTAGGTAAATACCAGGAACAGGTCTGGCTCATCAGAAGCCAGGTAAGATTTTGGGAGTTGGAGTTGGAGACCCCTGCTATAGCGGATCGGCTCCTCTGATGGTGTCTAATGTCACTCCTTTCAGGCTAAAGCACTCCTTGTGTATCTTGACTGTTCTCTCAGTGTATGCTCCGACCGCGGTGAGTGATGTCTTGTTGAGGGAGACATTTTACTTACAACTACGCTTGGTGGTTGATGGGTGCCCACAAGGTGACACTCTTCTGGTCATGGGTGACTTCAATGCCACCACTGGCACTGACAGGGCTGGCTATGAGGACTGTGTTGGTCCCCATGGGTCTGGAGACCGGGGTGAAAGTGGCTCCATGTTCCTTGACTCTGTGAAAGGTCAGGGGCTGCAGGTCGAGAATCCTTGGCTACCACTGGTTTGACTTTGTGATAAAATGAGTAGTTGCTAGAAGAGTCCTCAATGAGGCACATCACCTGCATTTTGAGGGAACGTCAGTTACGGCACTGCAGCCATGTGGCGCGTTTCCCTGAGGGTTATCCGGCTCGCAGGATCCTTATTGCTGAGGACCCGAGCGGCTGGATCCGGCTAAGGGGACGCCCATGTAACACCTGGATGCGGCAGATGGATGGTCATTTCCAGAGTGTGGGACTGGACTGTGCGTCTGCCTGTGGGGTTGCCAGCCGGGATCCTTGGGAAATTCGCCGTGTGGTGGGTGCAGCAACGTACTGCATCTCACATACTCCCAACCTGACCTGTAGGCACAGTGGATGTATCACTGAACCCTAATCATACTCACAGCCTCTTGAATCCCATCTGCACCTGTCAGAAAGCGTTATTGGCACTAGGCCAGGGGATATGCAGCCATTAAGGACATTTTACAGACATTGTGACCAAGTGGCCCAGGGAGTTACACATGATGCTTATATCTAGTCCAGCTTTGGAGTGTCTTAGATGGCAAAGTATGGTGCATTTGCTTATTAGGAGAAATCTGCCATCCTATTAGCTAATACCTGCTGACTCTAGTGTTGAATTCCCAAACTGTGGCTACAGAGAGGTGTAACACCCCACACCAAAGAACACACACTGCTGTAAAGCGTGCTCTAGACATGTGGAAGATGTGATCCTGGAGCCTACAGAAGTCCTTTGAAGCTCTAAGATTTCCTCCTCGGATTCTTGTTGTGTGTACTATGCTGTACAACATTGGAGTCAATAAGTTGTTTTATGCTTCTTCAGAAAATAACTTAATTTTCCTGTTGCTGTTCACCATTGCTCACATTTTGAGCCCATTTTTATATTCTCAACAAATGGGTTAATTTATTTCATATGCTTCGGTGTGTTTTCTTGATTTTCTAATCAATATATGTTTTTTACATTTGCATATATATTGTGTGACAGTATATACGTTGAAATACGTGGGATCCACACTCCTGTTACCGAGAGTTTGGCTGGGGAGGAGCCATCAAAGTACAACTTTAAGTTCGTTCGTTAATTCTGGATTAACGACGGATTTCAGGAAACACTCGTGGTTCTCACTCCTTCTTTACTTGCGTCGTTCATTATCTTGTTCGTTATTCGCTAAGATCGATCGCTTGCTGGAAACGCACTATAGCAGGTGTCATGGCACTCAATTGAACCTGTACTTCTAATACTGTATCACTGTAACTTCCGTCTTCGAGGGCAATGAAAATCGCGTTTGCGGTGCTTTAGGTTTCTTGCCGCTTGCCGTAGTCCATTATCCATCATGGCGAGGCCGCAGGATGTCCACGTAGGAATATGTGGACAGGAAATTATCAAATATGACTTGGAATTAAAAGCCCTCATTCAGGTCTGAATGCACCCGACACTGTACTTGTATCAACACACCTAAACGGTGGCTTTGCTGCTCTGTGTCTTTGTTTTATAATTTGTTGATTATTTAAAAAGGTTGGTCAGTAGCCGGTGTTAGCGGCTAACGTTAGCTTGATGCATTACGTAGTTAAGCCGGTTAGGGGTTTTTAGTGGCCACCGGGATGGACTGATCATGACAACAGAATGGCAGCATCAGTCAGGCTGCAGCTCACACTGCTAATAATTACAATTACATCGTTTAACTAACGGAACTAGTTACTCAGTGCTTTGCCCGTTATCAGTAACACGCAGAGTGTTTTATACTACTTTTATTTTAGGATATTGGCAGATGCTCGGAGCAAAGCGAGTTGATGGATCTCAACTGCAAAGTAAAAGAAACATTTAATCAACTTCGACAGCGCATTCAGGTGAGGAGACGTTTCAGACCGAATCTGAAGGAGTATGTCAGCTACAGTACAACATTGCGCCTCTTTTACAGGATATGGAGCATATGGCGAAGGAACAAGACAAGGAGTCCGACATGCTGGCTATACTGAATGAAACGGAATGCCATCGCAAGCAGATGTTAAGGTGAAGAGACTGCAGGCAGCGGGCCAAATGTGCCGCCCTTACGGGTTGGGAGTTTGAAGCCTGTTATTGCACTGTGCCTAATACAGCACGAGTTTCCTCTCACCTATCTGGTATTTAAACAGTTCTGTGTGGAGTGTACAAGCATTTGAATCATGAAAGCTACCCAGCGGTCCGATAGAGTAACCGCTTGTCACAGACTATCATTAAACCATTGTTCACAGGGGATCGTTATCACAAACCGATAATATTTACCATACTCACATAAAACGTGATTTTCCCCGATGTTTGTGCGAGAGGGCTATTAAGGATTAATATGTCATCTCAAATACATTATGCTGACACGGCAAACAAATGATGAATATACTGATTGGAGTTGTGGAGATGATTCTGTAGGATGATTTTATTTCTGTATGTGTGCTGACTTTGTACAGTCATGTAACCATTGTGGACATCTTCAACGTATGTTTTTTTTTACGGTTTTACAGTAACCAGACAGCATGGAGAAAAGCCAACCTTGCCTGCAAGTTGTCCATCGATAACATCGAAAAGGATGAGTTGTTTCAGGGTGGAGATGCCTCAGTGAGACAGAGGTGAGCAGTGATGCTGCACTTGGATTTCATCTATGCCTCACCTTGAAATTAGCGTGCTGTTCTGTGGTTTTATGAGCCTGGATTTCTGCCTTTGTGTTCTGCTCTCATCTGAAGTAGGCTTAATGCATCTTGTGGTTAAATGCGTTATCATCACGTCAGCAGGCAAACAGTAGATCCGTATTGGTGTTAAGGGTATGGACCATTTGCTGTGACGCAGCAGTATGTGTGTCAGTCATCCTTGTCTTAAAATAAGCTTTCTACAGTGGAAATGCTTCCCTTTCTCAACCTTGATCTGTCTTTCTGTGCATGGTACTGTGTCTTAGAGGCTATAACCTGCATGCATTCACTTAATATGCTTTGTAAACAGCTGGGGCTTAAATTATTTATCCTTGCATGCTGTTCTTGCTTTGCATTACATTATTTTCCCTGCATAATTTACTTTGCAATTGTGAGCAAAAAAAATTCTGACTGACGAATCGACACTCAGGATTTAAGAGCTCTGCCTAACCCGCTCAGTATGGATTGAGGCATGTTGACAGAAAGGACACTAGCAGGTGGGCCAGCGTGTGATTGGCTCTGTCTCCCACCAATCAGAAAGACAACTAAAGAGAGCCTTGCCCAGACCACCAGTGACATCACGGAGAGCCTCATGAACATCAGTCGAATGATGTCACAGCAGGTGCAGCAAAGTGAGGAGACCATGAGCTCACTGGGTGAGTGGGGCCCCCTAGAGGGTCTGGGGAGAAAACCAGGGGCAAAATTTGCCTGCCGTTGCCCATTGTACATAAGGCTGCGAAGGACTACGCTGTGTGTTAGGCTATTGTGTGCTTGGAAAAGCAGCATGCTGCTTTCCAGCACTGCTTCCTCGGCCTGCACAGCTCACAGCACTGTGCCGCTAACACTGATAGCGGGCAAATCCACGCAAAGGTCCGTTTGAAGTCACAACCGCAGTGCTGATCAAATCCTACGCGTCTCTAACAAGATTAATATGAATTTTGAGAATTTCTCTATACTCGGTTTGCACGAAAAGATATGCAGATCGACTCTGAGGACAACATGAGTCTAAATGTCACATCCGTAACCTGCAATCGCCGTGATAATTCTATTGTAAACATTCTGTCGTGTTGTGATGGCAGCCTTTCAGTCCCAGTGGGCTGTTCTGCGCCTTACTGGCCAGTTAGCTGTGCTTCCGCGCGCATGCTGGGAGACAGAGCAGTACAGCTTGTCATACTTTTCTTCTCTGTAGCCACGTCTTCGAGAACCGTGCTGGAAACACACGAAGAGTTTAAGGCCATGACAGGAACCATACAGTTGGGGAGAAAACTCATCACAAAGTACAACCGGCGGGAGCTGACAGACAAACTGCTGATCTTCCTCGCTCTCGCCCTGTTTCTGGCCACCGTCCTGTACATTCTGAAGAAAAGGCTGTTCCCCTTCATTTAGCCGGAGTAAACGGAAACGCAGCCGAACCGAGACCTTTCGCACAGTCAGACTTTCCACAAAGAAACGCAGAGGACGTGTCCCGTTCAGGAGGAGTGCCTTAGACAGTGAGGGGGTTTGTCGCAGATCTGTTAACGTCCTCATGGTGCAGCCAGTGTCATGTGACACAGGCAGCTTCACCCCAGACTGGCATCTTCTGCCTTGTTAATGTAATTAGCCTTCAGCCACAAAAGTTCTGAATGGATATTAATGCTATTTGTAACGTTGTTACTCTGCTTCCATACTCATAGTTATCATCATCCTTGTTAAATATTGCCCACGCTGGGTGTCATGGTAGGTATGGTGTTTGTCATGTGCGCTGTACCAGGAATACATGCATGAAGTAGGGTCCCACTCAGAACTCTCCTTATTTTCTATGTCAGCTTAAACATTCAGTGATAGTAATTCCAGTATTTGACTCTGGTGAAGAGCAGCTGCAGTTTGTGGTTGGGATATATTATGCCACCTATATGTAGTAATTATATTTTTAATTTTAATAACTGACAGGCTCTCACATGTACATGGTATAAATAAAGTAACTTATTTTTATGTCATTTGGTACATGGTAAAATGTGTCGATGTCTGTAATTTTGCCGGAGATTGTTGGACACGCACATTGTGACAGTTGCTTTATGAGTTTACTCTATGCTCTCCAGACAATGGTGTTTTATTTGGGAAGATTGAATGGGAATGTGACTGGGCATCCCGGGAGGCGGGGTTTATGCGCCGCATGAAGGGTCAGTGGAGTCCTTTGCCAAACTCGCACTCACAGCACTACTGGAGAAGTGCGAAGAAGCCATCTCATAATTAAAAAATGAAAATGATAGGTGGAGGGGCATTGTATCAGTTTTTCATTGTCCTTGACTTGCCGTCTTAGGCAGAAAAGAATATGGCCGACAGGTTTGGGGGGGGGGGGTGGTTGGCAGTTATCACGTTACTGATGATAAAGACGCATGCCGCCTTGTCTTTCCTCTGATAAGACCCGGAAAGGAAGATTATTCCTGCTTATTTTCCCCCGCCTATTGCTTTCGGTCGGCTGAGCAGGCTGTGTATTTTTAGCACGCTGTGGCGTTATCAGGCCTGTTCTTTTCCCTGCCCTGGGCCAGTGGTTCGGCAGCGTACCATCATGACCTTTGTCTCTGCCTTTGCTGTGTTTGTGTGCGCGTGTCGGCGACGAGGCGTTCGGGAGCGTTCGGGGGAATTCGGGGGCGTTCGCATGCCTTGGAGCTTCGTCACCGTTTTGCGCCGTGGATGCCCCCTAAATCGTCTGCAAAGCATTGCCGTCTTTCTATGATATTCTGAACCTTATTGGCGGACAGGAATAAAGTATAAAGTTTTGACACTGCAGGTCATCGGACTGCATACGGAGACGCTCTTTTCATTGTTTTAATTTCTGTCCTTGTGATTTACTTCAGAAAAGTTCGATCACCTTCCAATGTGGCTAATATTTCTATTTCAGTGCTCTGGATCACCCTAATTGCATGAATCCCGTAATGAATTAACTGGGTTTTTGTCCGTTGCGGCTCCCTTCATGCGGTAATGTGTTTGAGTTGAGTCTGCCATTCAACACCATCCCGAAAACGAGAGGTACAAATGGATATGGGTTTGAACTGGTGATTAATGAGTTGATGAAGGCGATTAAACAAATGCATTACCCCATGTCAATGCAGGCGGTAACTGCATTGCCGATGGACTGGCGTAGGAAACTGGGAAAACCTCGAAAAATGACTATGAAGTCCCTGACCCATGTGAATCTGTGTGGTCTTACAGTTTGGGTCGATCAAAGTTTTTCTTTGTTTTGCTATATACAACGAAGCGTGCATTGTACCTTCCTATGTCAGAATCATTTTGAATGTGGGGGGTCGGGGGGCATCACTGGTAGAAAACGAATATTTTATGTTAAATGTGGGTGGGTCCAAACGAATAATTTTGAAATGTTTAATGGCGGCGACGCCGATGGTTGAAATGACCCCCAGAACCATAATTCGTTAATTATGAGCAGAAATTATATAGTTGCTGGATGCCAGATTTTGACTTGACGTTTATTTTGAGTAAGCGAATTCGTCGAGAGCGATTATTTTAGGATGTGCCTTATGTTCTATGGTACGTTTCGCTGCTTGTGTTTTTAGATATCTATTTTGAATTAGATTTTTTTACTAAAAAATACTGTTTTTTAAATAACATATATGTATTGTCTATACCAGGGGTCACCAACCTTTTTGAAACTGAGAGCTACTTCACGGGTACTGAGCCATACGAAGGGCTAAAATATTGAAATAAAATAACAAATTTGCTCTGTATAATAAACATGTTTTAAATGCTTTTTTAGATATTGTCATTTTCAAATCTATATAAATGCAAATGTGATTTAAAGAAGAATAGGATAAGATTAAATTTTAGACGCTGCTCACTGGTGAGTTGTGCTATTTTTAGAACAGGTCCGCGGGCGACTCCTGTGGTGTGTCCTGTTGCCCGCGGGCACCATGTTGGTGAACCCTGCTCGGTACGTTCTATAGTTGTGCGCCACGATGGGAAGTTTACAAATTTAAAGCTTTTATAAACGTCTTTTAAAGATTGTTATTGCTGTATCTAAAATATTGTTTGCTAATGTAATGATTGACCTAAAGATGAAACTTTTTTTCGATGTTACTACAAACGTGAGAGAGGCCTATACTTCTTAGTATAGGCCATGGTCATGGTGGTTCCGAGAACTACAGCTAATAAATATGCAACAAATAATAGGCTACAATAATATTAGCCGAAGGATCATTTAGGAATACGTACATCTTAGACTTTTCTGTTTTCCGAATAAACGAAAAGTAAAAAAAAAAAAAAGATTGCATGAATCGTGTTACACCAAAGAAGGCGTTGCGTAGCTTTTATATAGCCGAATATGGATGTTCTCGCGGTCCAAACATCCCCTGCATAGGAGCTCATAAAAATCGGGTGCAGCGCGTGACAAAATAAGATGAATTTTACCGCCTGGTATGTCACAGTTTAATTTCAAATAAAGCAAAAATTTACCTGTTTAATTTGACATGAAAAGTGCAGAGCAAATTTTAAGCCATTGAACATCTGTCCCTTAATTAAAAATTGAATTTGGATTGTCGGACTGTCCGACCCGCTTCGCCTTCAGATTTTCCGCGGTTTCTTGCGATGTTTATCTCTAAACGTACAGCTAGAATAGGCTTTTAACGAACAACTTAAATATTTCTCGGTAACCTTGGAATTGAATTGAGAGCACCATCATTCATTAAGATAATTAAATAGTTTTTTTTTTACCCATTTTTTTAAAATAATGCATTGAGTTGCACAGTTTGCGCGCCTTCCTGTTGAAAAGCAACATTCTTCAGGTCATGAGAGAAAAAAAAGCCCACTCATTCAACATGGTTTGAGCATTTATGGTGTTAAATAACAGTTTACTTTAAATTATAATAAACACGTGGGCCTATGAAATATTTCTTTCCAACATTTTGCCAAGACGATCCTTAAGCGCTGCTCGAAGCGAAATGTATATACATAAATTGGCTGAATTTAGCCAATAGTAGGTGACATTGATCGTCTTTTTGTAAAACGACAGGATGTACAGGTGTGGGAATGATTGTTAACAGCCTATCATCTGCCAGTGTTCAAAGACTTTCAGAAATGCTATTGGTGAATGTTATTCTCAGACATAATCACGTTTTTTTTTTGGGTTGCGTATTCTATTGGAAATGTTTTCATGTTGGGCTTAAAAATGTATTTTAAAACCAGAAGTTATATAGCTGTGTTGTTGCTATACTCACCGATCTAACTCCAATTTTCGAAACTTATGTTTTATATATATATATAATGTTTTTTTTATACCTTGCAACCCTGTGATAGATAAACGGACGGAAGAGGGATGGAATTTTGTAATAGTCATAAAATGTTAATGACAGCAACATAATAAAATAATAATTATAAAATAATAATAATTAAATAATTAAATAATTAAAATTAATGATGTAACAATTAAATACCGAACAACTGCGTTTATCCTGTAATTTCGATAAATGGTATATAGCGAAAAAAACAGATCGCTTAATTACGGCAGTCGTTGAAAAGCAGTAATTTTCATCTATTCTCCAGTAGGTCTTAATTGTAGTCAAAATGTTTTATTATAACAAGTATTTAGTTATCTTCACTAGAATAGTTCCGATCGCGCTAACCCTCTGTAGTTATAGCTTTTACGCAGAGAAATAGATAGTAATTTATCTATTTGGTTAGAAGTAACTTTTTCTTCTGTGTAACCTCATGTTTTGTAGAATGTTACCGCATTCGATTTGACGTGTTTTTCGATTGGTCTCTATTGCGTCTGTAATTCCTATAGTATATTTTGGGGACTGTACATACTGCCTAATACATTCCTCTAGCACAATGGTACACGAGGCTAATATTCCCGATTACTGGAGGAAAAAAATGCTTCGAATTTCCTTTAAGAAATGAATGTTAAGTTATAAGCTCCGCCACAACAAATTTTCCTGACGAATTATATTATGCTCCCTCTTTTCTATGTATTTTTTCAGAAGGGTGTCGTTTTAGCAAAGTTTCACGGTGTGTATTGCTAATTATTAACAATAAGGAATACAAAGAAATCTATAAACAAAACGTCAAACTTGTTTTTTTTTTGCGGGAATTGACATACAGAGGGGAAAACCATACAGCAGGCCAATCTTACAATGTAACGTACAATTTTAGCGTATCTTGTTACATTGAGGGGTAAAAATCAAGTGTATCTCCACGATACATATAGGCATTTTTTCCTATTTTATCGCCAAAATAATAAAGAAGAAATTAACGTTTCGATAAAGCCATTCATTGGGTGTTCCGATCATCGTTGGTTACCAGTGCCCTCGTTTATGTACATTCACAAAAAACACGCCTGTTAAATACAATCATTACAGTTCGCTTTTTTTGTAAGAATAAAAAAGGGGCTGTGAAGTGGCCGCCACTTAAATCACATCTTTCGCCTTCGAAATGTGTAAGAATGATGTGTTTCGTTAAAAAAAGGCTTTTTTGACTTGTCGTCACCAGGCTCTTATACCATGCAGGGAAGAGACTCCGTTGCTTGACTGGAACTGGGTCTGGACGTTACTGAGCTCAGCCACGCTGATGTTCATGTAGTTACTGCTGCCTGGCGGTGACTGGATGGCCGGCATGGTTCCTGTGGCGTAATTACAGGCGTAGTTTGTGTTGCAACCGGGATTTGGGTAGTTAGCGAAGTGCGGGTACGTGTTGTACGCGTAGTGGTTCATGCCCACGTTGTAGGAAGAACTGTATGCAGAGGTATCACCCACACAGGGCTTTCCGTCCCGAACCAGGACCGGAACCGATATGCGCCTTGGAGGCGGGATGGCCACCATCTCCAGAGTCTGGTCTTGGCGCTGTCTCTTGCACTTGTAACGGCGGTTTTGGAACCATATTTTCACCTGGGTTGACGTGAGTTTAAGCACGCTGGCTAGGTGGTCTCTCTCCGGGGCCGAAAGGTACTTCTGCTGTTTAAAGCGCCTCTCCAGCTCGTAAACCTGGGCCTGAGAGAAGAGGACGCGCGGCTTGCGCCTCTTCCTCTGTCTCGGTCGCTCCGTGTCCTCGGTCTTTAAGTCGTCACTCTGTTCGTCTTGAGAGGGAATTAATGTATAAGTCAATAAATAATAATAATAATAATAATAATAATAATTAATTCGTAATTATTTTTTCATGTTGTTACAATTATTCATTATTAATGTTTTAATAGTTACAATAATAATAGTAATAATAAAGATGGGCCTATTTGTAATTAAACGGAGCCAGAAAAACTTAAGCTCTACTTATTAAACAAACAATATTATCTTTATATACATACAAATGTTATCTTTCAGTTTTTATGCAGCTGCAGGCAACATTGCAGGATTTGTCGAAACATTTTATTTAGTCGTTATCAATATTACTTTCTGGTTACCCGGCTATAACTTCGAACCGATAAACCTGGAACAACACATATAGCCTATATGCCTAAACATCCATCAATCCATCCATTTTCGATATTCGCTTGTCAACTACTTATAACAGCTGACAGTTTTAAAGCTCTGAATTGCGGAGTTTTTAAAGATGTGGAAAGAACTCGTTTTTGGGACAATACAAATAAAAGTCTTGCTAGAAAAGCTTCCATGCATTTAGCCATGCTGTTATTTATTAATAAAGCCGTTAACAAAACGAAATTAAAATATTTTTTAAAAAGGCCACCAATAATTACAAATTTATCCTCAATGACATCGGTTTATTATTGACAACCATAAGCTGGATAAAACCTCCTTCACCTTTTCTTTCCTTTTCCTCTAATGTGTTGTCCGCCCGTGCCTCTTTGATGATGTCCATATCCAGGAAGTTCTTTCCATAAAAGGTAGCAGTGAAGTTAAGAGAAGAGTTTTTGCTGCCTTTAAGGTCGGCCGCGTCTTCGCTGAACACGGGGACCCCGGCCTGCATCTCTATCAGGGGCTCCTGTTTGAACTTCGCCAGCATACATGACGAAGTCGGGACCGCGGTCTCCAGCCGTGGTGATATTTCCAAAGAGGCCATCTCGTCCTGGTTCTGCTCCAGATTCAATATATCCCTTACTGAAAAAGGAGTGGACGTTAGGGAGCTGGGGAACATGACCAGTGAACACTTACTCAGTTTTCCCGACAACAAATCGATGAAGCTGTCGCGAGGGTTACCCCTCCCCGAAAATTCACCAAACTGAAGCGCTCTCTAGTGCGACAAGGAGGCTCTTGAGAAAAGTGTTCATCTTCACTATAAACCCTGTTTCTGACTTGTGAGGGTCTAGGGTTGCGGTTACGTACAGGCGGCGAAAAGGAGGGGCTTCCAGATCCCAGCCAAAAAAGCGTAACAGCCCTCCATTGGCTAGTGTGGTACCTGTGACGTTGACAGTTTATAATGTCAGGTAACCTTAAATGTCCATGCATAAAAAATGCCTTGCAAATACAAGCAGTATGAAATTCAGGGTTTCATATAATAACGTTGACCCCGGCGTTTGGAGACTGTCAGTGATTTTTGACACGTTTCCAGGAACTTAATTTGTTAGACGTTGCGTTCGTCCTTGCACAATGAGGTGAAAAGCACCAAGCATCCGTTCATAGTCAGGCCTAACATCCAAATGTGAAACCCAGTTATTGCAATTCAACATCTAGTTCTTTGTCACTAAACTAGTAAATCATTTGCATACTGGAAAACACTACTGAGGAAAATCAACTGCACTGGATCAAAATAAAGGAAAATATGCTGATGCATTGTTTTTGAAGGCAAACTTTCCAATTCCGACGCTAAAACACGAAAATCCACCACTTAAGGTATAAGTTCTTCTTCGTCAGGTTTCTGCTATGCGTGGAGAATGTATGGGTGAACTGCAGTGGACCTGAACTAATACTATATTTTAGGGAAGAAGGCCGGCAGTATGTTTTAAAGGTTGGGTTTTTTTCCTGGAAATGCGGCAGAAAGCGGTGGGAGAAACGGGAGCTTCGTAAGGAGCTGGTTTGGCGCTGCGTTGGAACCTGAAACCAGCACTAAGGCAACTCAACCGCCGCCTGATGAATGATCCGGGTGCCGCTGCTCTCGTTATCAAAATGTGATAACTGGTTACAGAAAACCTCCAAAGCTTGAGAACTGAGAACTAAGAAGACCTAAGCACCACCATCCATCCATGCATCCATCTCTGCATCCATCCACCTTCCGACCGCTTATCCTAGTCAGGGTTTGCTGGGATACCACAGAATTTTTTGTATAGACTAATTATTACGACCTTCCCACTGTTTCGCCTAAGTACAAATGTCTATATAAATCCCTTCAAAATGCATGGAGAAACTGGAACAGCAACTTTATACACCATTTGTGAAATAAAAACGAGTCTTTGTTATATTAATATAGGAAAAAGATTCAGTCGCTGTGTCCCGCCACACCCCAAGAGTTCTTTGCTGAATTAAATTCTCTCCAGTTAAATACCTCGCTGATTTGATGCGTGCAGATTCCTTGCTTATCATTGCTGAAATTCATGCTCGTTTGATTAGTTTAGTTCTATACAAAACGTCACGGACAAATATTTGAAATATACATAGTTTCCTTGCTGAGCACTTTATTTGGCTTTAATTTGGTTATTTAAAAGTATCCCGCGACTGAGTCTAGCATTGAGCAATATCTAAATTCAGAAGTGAACTAAGCTAACATTAGAAGTGTCATTAATGCGTGTGGAGACGGTTATAGGAGGCAGACGGTATTATCGTTAGTTTTATCTCTAACAATATATCACGTTTAATACTGTAGTGGAGTAAATGGCCCTTTTGTCCCTGCCCCAGGGTCGGTGTTTATAGTTTTAAAGAATATTTCTGCCCTGTAGCACTGGGACGAACCTCGCTGATGAATGAACGCCAGCACTTTTAGGAAGAGCGAGTCAACACGCCGGGCGCAGCGCAGCAATAATTGGTGAAATAAAGTAAACATGAAGTAGGGCGTATGGAAACTGTTTTTTGTCAAGATGATTAATAGAGGTGATTTCTTCCCTTTTGCCCTTCCGTGTATGCACAGACTGTAGCACCCTCCTGTGATTTCCAAATATTTGAGTGACTTGCAACAGCTGAAAATATTAATCGATTTAGATAGCTATTATGCAACAGTTTACTCAGCAGTCTGCTTTCCGTTTTTATTCAAAAACATTACAACAATGTTAAAATAGTAAAAGGCCGAAAATTTGTTGAAGCATTTAAAATATGCTAATATTGGCATATCTTTGTATATGTGTTTACGATTTTAGTCTATATGGCACATTTATAGGTTATTAATTATAAATTATTAATGTATTATTTGTAAAACATGAGACCGGGAAATTTAGATTTTTTTTTTCGACGACAGCTCCGGTAACAGCTAATGAAACGTCTTAAAGTTAAAAAAAAAATCCATCATTCTATTCATCTTCAGACATACTCAAAAATAATAGCAGTGAATAAGGAACAACTGAAACGATGAGGCCCGCTTATGTAAGCACCCTGTACAGATCACATGGCAGCAATTATTTTTAAATAGAGTTTTAACAAGGCAACATTATATACAAATTTTATACGAAATATTATTGCGAAGTGACATTGACGGATCAGGTCCCTCGTCTTTCTGCAGCACATTTCCAAAGCAGATAAAGAGATGGATAAGGATTCTTAAAAACTTCCTGTTGGACGACTTGTTGTGGATATTATCGGGCGAGTAACCAAAATGGGCCGAGGTATGTTATCTGGGTTCGTCTACACCCGCTCCTGCTGGTGAGCATCCCGTCCAGGCGCCTGAGACCTAAGACTGGCGTCGCCCCCCCGCCCCCACCGGACCCTGTCAATCATCTGCTCCCAGCGCGAGCGCCGCTTTACACCTTCCTAATGGACACTAATTAGAGCGGCCCGATATAGAACAGGGCTTGTCGAAATTAATCGCCATTTTACAAATGCCAACTTTACGGTCTTTTCTCCTAATCCGCTACACGGCCTGCATGTCATGTAGCCTATTTATTTTTTCCATTAAAAACTTATAGAATTTAATTGCTTTTTATAGGCCTATCGGAATTATTATGTAGTCGTTTAAAATATGGATTTTTCAGGTTTGTCTGAAGTCGACAAACCGGATTTCTTAGGGTTGCGATGCATTACGCGCTATGAAGAAAGTTAACGGATTGAAGAAGTCTGTGGTTTACGCACAATTTATGTAAAACTGACATGCAGTTAAAATTAACGGATTTAAATTTGACGCACGGGTTACTGATTAAATATATTTATGTTAAGTTTAGGGAAATAAAATATTGTGTAGAACATTTGCGTGGATTTTTTCATCGGGCAACGTTAATCTCTGGGCTAAGAAAATATTTAAATTCTGGTTATCGCTAAATTAGATAAAGTATAGATAAAGTATAAGTGATAATACATCATTGCGTTTATAATTAAGTATGAAGTTAAGAGCTATAACGCTCCTTTCAGGTAACCGACGAAGTTAAAGATTTATTAGGCTACTTAAAACCCGCCATTTAAAATGCTTATGGGGATGTGCTTGTAATTTACATGTAGTCTACCATAAATACGTCTTTAAAATGAAACCTATTTCAGCTACAAAATATTAGTGTGGAAATCGTTAATGTAAACTAATAGTTATTGTTTAGGTAGCCTATTGATTTTATCCTGTTTTAATATTTAAATATTCCAAATTACTTTTGTTTTACCTCTGATTAAAATACCAGATCTAAATGTCATTTTTACATAGGTCTATATGCAGTATTTGTGTTGCTCTGTCACTGTTTCTAAAATGGCGGTAATAAGTCGATCTTTTAAAATTACATGAAATCAGTGCCTAATAATAAAAAATTAAGATCGAACAACCGCCGCATAGCCTATCTAATGCTTTTATGATACATTTGTGTATGTTCACCGTCTTCCACTCGTGAGTATTTATAAATAAAACATTTTAATCGGTTTGCCTTATTTATTTTACAGTAGGTGCGTTCAAACGATTGCTTCCAGTTTCATTTTTTTGCCTTGTCTGTAAAGTCCAAGGACACATTGTGCTGCCCCGCTTCACAGTCTCCCTGCCAGGTGTCCGTCTCCCACTTCAGACATAAATCACTTCATGGAATAATATGCAACCCGGGTAATATTACGCTGCACGCGAATATTTATGGAAATTTACAGTGGCCAAGAGAGTCCTATCTAAAATGCCGACCATTTTTCCTTTCATCATCAGTCCTCCGGGAAAACTGACCTAGTTAAAAGCGACATCAATCCGAAGCGAGGAATTAGGCACGTCCAGCGGAATTGTATGACCACATATTGTCCTGTATGTTTCTGTAGTGGTCAAGACGCGTCCCTCCCCGGTCACCCGTGATCACTGTCATTCAGCAGCAGGATCATCCGACTACAACCGCTCACTCTCACACTGTCCACTTGCTCAGTTTCATCCATGATTCAGCTGTTTATATAGCCATATTTTTGCGACTAAAATGTATCTGTGCACAACTTGATCGCTCCGTCTCGAATAGATATTTTTAATTCAATTTTCCCAGTATTACTATTTTATGATTTTTTTCCCGATTTAACATAGAAATCAGCTGTTACTATCTGAAAAGTCCTTTATAACAACCCACTCGTAAAAGTACACTCTTTTAAATAAAATGTTTTTCTTCCGCCCTCATTGCCATAGGGCTTGTTATACAATAGTAGGCTACCACCTCGTGGCTAGTATTATAACTACAGTACAACGTTTTATTCGGTGTCGTTATTCTCAGATTTACAACTACGGCGGACCGCACGTTCAAATGACTATTTACTTAGTCGCTTTTGTTATAATACGTGACGTATGCTACTTTATCCTGGAATATGAATTGATTTTGATTAAGGTATGTCTGGAGAAGCCACGTATGTACACCTACGTTTATTAACGTCAGTCCCTCCTGTTTTTCCCATGTTATTCCGATTGTAGTTCTAGCCAATTATACAGTATTCGGATTATACATTGGGCTATATATTGCTATACAAAATTTGGATGATGTTTTTAGGAAGTATTTGTGAAATAATTTTGACAGATGCTAATATTAAACAATAAAATTAAATTTTATTATTACAACAAAATATTATTGTAATTTGTTATTATTGTACAACGTATTAAAGGTTCTTTACTTTAAACCCATGGCACATAAACAATAACAGCTTCACCTATAATAGTTTATGCCACATATTTGCTTTAATTTCCTGTTTTCACGGTTCAGCACTTGAAGGTTTAATCGATGTACAGTTAACGCATAAATGTTACATACATCAAATAAGCGTTTTTTAAGGTGACACGTATAACAAAATAAAATTTTAAATGTGAACTTTATGTTTATTATTTGAGCTATAAGGCAGCTCGACATTGTGTTTACGCCAGTCACTTGCTGTTCCTAGTTAGTCGGATTTTTACTGAGGTACATTACATTTTTGCTCAAAACAATACACGTATTACCGCTTGTATTTAGCTCTTGGTTTGACTGGAGCAGTTAAGGGCCTAAGTCGGCGATACTAGAACAGCGTCCCCTGGTGACTAAATTTAAAATGTTCAAATAGCTCTACTGTAGCTGTAGCTGTAGCCAACCAGCCAAACAGCTGCAGCTCTGGTTTCCAAAGAAAGAAAGTGAACGTCTGTTCATGCAGGTGCTCCCACTACTCACAAGAACTTCTGCTTGCATACCATGGAGAGCCTCATGCCATTGTATCTTCTAGTTTTATTTTTAATCCTAATTGAAAGATCTTTAAGGAGCCTTGTGTGTATGACAGGGGTCTCGGTGATGTACAGTGTGCACAGTCAAGTGTAACCAGTCTCCTCATTTGCAGATGGTCTCCCTCCTGCTCATGTTTACCAGCTGCCTTCCCTAACCTCTGTCTAACCCCCCTAAGGTCGTAGGTACTTTTCCGATGCCTGTGTTGGGCACAGCTCATCCTGGGCTGCTTTGGGTCCGGCAGCAGGCGTGATTCAGCTCCGCAGCAAATGAGCGGTGAGGGATCATGTTGCACCAACGTGAAACACAGATCAAACTTCAAACTGCCCTTAAGAAAATAAGTAGATAATTTGTGCAAACAGGTACAATCAAAATGCCAAGGATGGTGTTTGAACAATTTATCTTGAGTGTTTTATATAAAAAAAAAAACCTGTTTCTGTTCAGTTAATGGCTGTCGGAGAGTCTTATAGCAAATAGCTTTATATTATGTCACGGGTGAGATGAGCTGGACCTGGACATCTAATGGAACTTAGCTAATGCGGTTAGCAGATGGGGAAGAAGCTCATCGGCATGGAGATGCAGCAGAGTGGGCGGTTTGAGGGCGAAACATTTTTGTGGTCTGCAAACATCTGGCAGCCTTTTGATTTTCCACAGTGACCACAAATGAATTGTTTTGTATTTTTTGCATTTGTGTTACTTTACATATTAATCAAAAATTCTAGAAAATATATTTGTCAACTTTAAGACTTTCTCTAACCGTTTCAATATGCTAAAGCAGGGCTCCACACTACTGGGGGGGGGGGGGGGGAGTGTCAGTCTGCACCACAGTTTGCTGATTTCCCTGCTCAAACACACCTGCCAAACCTGGGCTGCTGAGCTGAATAAGGTTTAATTTGCCAACTGTGGTGCAGACTGGCCCCCCAGGACAGGAGCTGGGGAAGCCTGCACTAAATGGATGTGATGTCAGTTTGTGGGGTGAATCCTAGAGGAGTCATAGCTATTTAAGTGGCTTCATGAATAATGTAAATAGTGAGAGCGACGTTTAGCATCCTCCTGGGCCGCTGTGTGTGTGTGTGTGTGTGTGTCAGTATGCGAATGATCTTTTCCTAATGACCTTGGGAAGTGTTCTTGTCCAGCAAATTACAGCCTCCCGACGGCACCAAACTCTCCTTCTGCAAACAGGAACTTCCACTTCTCTGTTTTTCTGCACTCAGTGCTGTGCTTTTCCAAGTTATTGACATCTAATCCCTCTAAAAGAAACAGGGGTTAGGGTGTTTGCAGAGTTGCTGGGGGTGGCTTTGTGCCTGGGCTTATGCATCACCCCACCCCCCCTCCCCAGAGTGCCTTTGACAACGCTAATGTGCCTCGGAAATTTGTAGAAGGAGTTCCGGTGTTGATCCCACAGAAACTTTTAAACGTGAGTCACTTTAGTTGATGTACACTATATATCCAAAAGCACGTGGTCACCAGCTTGTCCAACTTCTTATTACACAAACAACGGTATTAATATGAAGTTGGTCAGTCCCTTGTTGCTTTAATGGCCTCTACTTCTCTGGCAAAGCTTTCCATTAGATGCTGCAGGACCGCTGGATCTACTGCTGTTCAGATTGGGTGTTGATGCTGGGTGATCAGGTCCTGAGGTTCTCAGTCACTTCACCTGTGTTGGACCAGGACAACTCGGCAGGGCAGAAATGTGGAGAACTGACTTGTTGGAAAGATGGCGTCCTACGATGGCGCCAAGTGGAAATTCACCAACCCCTCCTGTCCAAAACCCACCCCTTCTGCTGATAATGATGCAGGAGATTAGAACATAAGAAATTTACAAACGAGAGGAGGCCATTGGATCATATAATGCTCTGTTTAATTATACATCTGTGTCAGCAGTGGGTGTGGATTAAATAGCAGATTCCTCTGATTAATTGGGGTGTGCACATACTTTTGGCCATACACTGTATATCTGCGAGACGCGGAAGATGAGGACAGATGAGCACATTGTGTGGATAAAGGTAGTTTCTGCAAGACCAGACTGCAGATGGGAGCTCACAGGGCAGAACAGCGATCTGCAAGAGGCCTTGTACTCATGCTATTATTGTCCCCTTTAAGGGATGGCAGATGCCCCTCTCATATTAATAAACTTGGCTAGAGATCACTCAGTGTTTCACAGGGTCCAAGGTAAAACCGCGGCCCCCGAGAGGGACCCGACGGCTCCAGGTTTGCCTGCAGTGCCTCACAAGTTTAGTCTACAGCCTCAGCTGGCTCCTGTTTGGCTTCTTACATGTCCTACAATTAAAGTAAAAACTGTTTGGAAGGTCAGTGCTCAGTGAGGCTGTAAAATGTGTGGGCTTTCATCTGCCTCTTAAACAAGGAGGAACAGTTGACATCAGAGCAGAAACCCGTAATTAATTCTACAGATTCTAACATCTAATAATGTTGATTTTTTTTCTGCACTGCAGCAGTAAGTGTATTTAGTTGTCCAGTAACATTATTATACAGCTGAATAAACATATTATATCTCTATCGTGTGTTACAGTCAGTGGTCACTTTTTTTCCGTCTGGTAAGACGCAGGACCCACCTCTGCCTCCTGAACTGCTTCACATTAGACTTGTGTGCTCAGTGAAAGCACACAACACTGTAGTGGTGGGCTGTTTTTTTGTTTTGCACGCGCGGCCTTCACGTTGGGTTGCACCATTCCGCAGTGTGTCAGACATGGACGAAGTGCCCAGGCAGAGACGCGCAGAGACTGCAGGCCGAAACTCGCCGGCAGCGAGAGGCGGACATTCACAGGAAAGCAGCTAAACACCGTAAGATATTAGTACACTCACTCTGTGACCCAGTGTCCATAATACTGTGTCCCGCGAACTTCACAAAGCTGGGACTCAGGCAGGGCTGCCCTTTGGAGACCACTTGTGTCCAAGGCCAGCATGTGAAGCCACGTAACTCGGTGCAAGGAACATAATACACTCACATCATTAATCAAATGTGCTTTATAAGCTCCGGGAGGAAGCACAAGGCCTTTCATGTCCTCCTAATCACCGGATTTACGCACGGTTACGGCTCTGTGGGAAGCTCAGTGCAGGAGGCGGATTTCTGCCATCTTCCTCCCTAGGAGACATGCTGCCTTTTCTTGAATATTCCACTGCACAGTTCAGGACGTCTGTGACAGAATCCCCAGAAGGAATGAAGGGAGGCCCTACCCCGTACTGCACCTGTCCTTCTTAGATATTAACACATTTTTAGCAGTTTCCGTTGTTTCACCCGCCCCCTGTGTTCCTCTGTGTTAATTCAGATGACGAGAGTATTAAAAAAACTAAAGTTAAAAATGTATATGCCTTTATTCAATAGAT
This sequence comes from Brienomyrus brachyistius, assembly GCF_023856365.1. Classification (NCBI taxonomy): domain Eukaryota; kingdom Metazoa; phylum Chordata; class Actinopteri; order Osteoglossiformes; family Mormyridae; genus Brienomyrus; species Brienomyrus brachyistius. The sequence continues at coordinate 6,305,776 of NC_064542.1, forward strand.
CTATGAAAATCTGAAGCAACTTTATATCATTATGACTGCTTTATATTAAATTCAACAAAGGTGTAGATAATCCTTTTGTGGTTTAATTATTCGCTATTTAAATCTACACGGTCAAGATGGATACAGCTGCAATTTTTAATCGAAATAACCAGTAGAGGGCAGTAAACCTCCAAAGTAGTACGTCTAATATAGATGTCGGTGTGTTGCAGGACTAGAAAGATCAGTTACATCCTGGTGATTTGGCTACAGAAACTAGACTCAGGTTGATGTTACTGTGATTTGCTGGGGCTGCCGTGGCCATGTCGAAATGGCAGGTGTCAGGTAAGCGGAAGCCTTCTCTGTATTTCCGCTGAGCTGCTTGGGATGTTGTGTGAAATGTGCAGGGGCATGTTAGATCTCACATGGAGCTGATCCTATCCTGTGGGTCTCAAGACTTTAAATCTGAAGGTCAGGATCAAAGTCACCAGCTCAGACGGGGTCGTTTGCCCCGACTGGTAACTGATGGCAGTTTGCGCCCCACCTTTTCCGTTAAATGGCATTATAATGATGATGGAAAGTGGGGCTGTCATTAATAACCTCAGATGTCACAGCAGTCTCCTCCAGCCTGTCGATGCGTACCAAAGCACCTTCAGTTCAGCGTGTTCTGTACTCATTTAAATGGCTTTTAGGGGCGAGATGCATATTTTTGCAGGTACCGGTAGGCAGTGGGGGATTACGTTTAAATGGTCGGCCCAGGACTGGGTCTCGGCAGTGTGTATGTTCGACAAATTTCTCTTAAGAAAAGGAAGCAGTGGTTGCCCGTGTAAACAGGCGGCTGCCAGCGCTATCTGGCACTGGGCTCCCGGAGCCGGATCCCTGCCCGTTTACTGCACCGGCTGCAGCTGGATCTTACTCAGATTTTCCTTTGCTTTATCGCTGTACATTTTTCGCCGATGTCTGAGAATAAACCGGAGTAAACCGACGTGAAAATGAGCGCAGCTCGTTATTAACTTGTTCTGCGTTTTGGACCGAGCCGATCTTAACTCTTACAATGAGTCTGGCTCCCAGCCTGTAACTACTGAAGCCGTCTTTTTAAATCAGGGGCTCTGGAAACAGCCCAACTCTGCGGTCAGATCACCCACAACTTTGTCGCAGTAAATTAAGCACCTTTCAGAAAAGAGTGATTGTACAATGGGGCCGCCGTCAACTTGGTGTCCGCCGGGGGCGTGGTGCCTTCCGCAGGGAGACCGTTCAAGCCGGGGCCCATAAAAGCTGTTTATTTTCGCCCTCTGACATGTTCTGGGCCCCAGCCTGAAGGGCTTTCTACGGCTCGGTGGTCCGACGTCACACGGAGAAGCTTCGGCCCCCTCTCCCTGGGACTCCGATGGGCCGTGTAGCGGTGACGCAGGGAGGCGGGGTCACGTGATACACCCTGACAGCTTTACGGGTCTCCCTCGAGTACCTAGTCCGCATGAGCCGCTCCTGCACACAATTGTTTTTTTAGGATCTAAAACTCGTACTTGTTTTTTTTTTTGATTGTTGCATTTAGCCGGCCCTGCCCTGTAACCATCTCCTCTGGAATGCCGCAGTCTCGCGGCTGCATTGGAAATGTGACCTCATCTCGCTGCCGTCCCCATGGCACTGGCGTGCTGTGGCTGCCGTAGGTACTGTATCCATGGTGATGGGATGGGGGTCAGCGCTCTGTGGGTACCCAAGGCCCTCACGCCTGTCGCCGCGGTTTGTGTCATCCGTGATGGATGTGAAAGGGATCCAGATTCTGCGGCTGGATAGTCTTAGCATAATGAAAGGCCGCATGAAGCTGATTAGCCTCGTACCAAAGACAGGGCTGTTACCCTGAACATGCTGGCCAGCACTGAGGGGGGCCTTTTCAGGTGATATAGGTGTTATAGTGCCCAGGAGTTCCTACTGGATAAATGGTGAAGTGTTAAAGATGCCGCTGTAATGAAAGGGGAAGATTCACTGTCACGAGGCTGGTATGATACATAAATATATATTTATGTACTTAGTCACACACAGACGCGTACATATACACACAGAAGGAGTGATATGGAGTGGCTAAAATGAATTTATGATGTATGTATGTATAACATGAAAACAAATACATATATTGTTGTCTTGCATATTATACAGTGAATTGAATAGACAGAATGAGACCAAATAAAAAACCGTTCACAGAGTTTTCATGTACAAAATATACCCACAAAGTGTAGGCCTTAATCATACATCGCCAAGGCACATTTTTTGCCAGTTGTAATGTGCTCACAGATTCGTTTCTGCATGTGAACAACTGGCCGTAGATCTTCCAAATGCACTAGAAGAGCCAGTCCAGTAAACACAAGGTACAGAGGAGAACACACAGGTACAAGGTGTAGATCCAGATTAATGCTTAGCAGACCGAAGCCCCATTATTTATCACCCAGGTCAGAGGGCAATCTGCTCGTCGACTGAATGCTCAGCGGTGATGGGGTGCCTTAGGTGGGGGGGAACTGGGCAGGGACACTTCCAGGTCTCAGACTCTCGGTCAGACAGGGGTTCCGAATCCTGGGAACGGCCGTAATAGACAGAAAATGCCGGGTTCGGTCTGGCCCTGGCTGCGTGGGGAAGTAAGCTGGACTAGAGGATTTTCTGCGGGTCTCACTACAGCCAGCTTGGAGGTGCCCGATGGCTGACCCTGTGGGCACCGTGGGCATATACTGAAAAGAATACGGGGGCCACTGGGTCAGTATGCCCCCCCCCCCCCCCAGCTGCCCCTGTTTCACAGCTCTGAAGATGGGCGCATTTCAGCAATCCCCATAATTACACACAAATGAGGACATTGGCCACAGGGGGGCACTGCTAAGCCTCTGTGGGGCTGCCTTCATGGACACAGAGGCTTGCCTGTCTGGGGGGGGGGGGGGGGGGGGGGGGGCTGGATCCCAGATATATGGCGTAAGCATGTTTCATATGTGCCAGAAGTGGACATTAATCCTGTACAGTTTGTATTTAATCATCAAGTATACAGAATTATAATACAAACAAATTTCCGACTTTTAAACAAAACAAATCAATGTATGTTACATATCTACAGTCCAACGTATACTATTTTGTGGAAAAATAACAGAAGACTTTATTATGTACTTTATATATAATAGTATTGCATATGTTGGCTATATTTATATAGTATGTATATAAATATAGGTAAGGAGATGTATATGTACACATATTAAAACATTGCATACAGAAGAAATAAATAAAACGATCAAATCATAGGGATACTCAGAAAAATGCTACATTAGAGTAAAAATCTAACAGCTGAATTGTAGTCGTAATAATAATTATAATAGTAATAACAAAACTGGGTAACAAAATGCGCTAGACCACACATACCCTGCAAAGTTAACGTTTGGGGGCTGGAATGACTGGTGAGGAACTGGAACCAGGAGGTGCCTTCCTGTCGTCTGTCCATCCGCGTCGTCCGTCCCTCCGTCCGTTGGGCGGAGCGGCAGTCTGTGGTGGGGGTGGGGGTGTGTACCAGGGCTGGGGGTGACTGCAGCTGCTTTTTCACCTCCTGATGTCAGTGGTCTCGGGGTCTTCCTGCTCAGCCACAGCGGTGTCTGCACTGAGGCGCCGGGGTCCCTGGCTGCGGCCCCGGGCGTGTGGGTTAAACCCCCCCTTGCCTGCTTTGTCCTTCTCCCCCTGCCGGGAGCCCTTGGGGCTGACGGGGTGCTCGGCCTCTATGTGCAGTGGGTTGCCATGACGGCGCTCGGCAGCAGGGGGCAGCGTGGAGCAGAAGCTGAGGCTGTCACACAGGGCGCCCCAGTTCTGCTCACACTGGAGCCGCACGCTCCGGGTGATTGCCTCCTTCACCTCCTCCCCACAGGCCAGGAGGATGTTCACCAGCTCCACATATGGCCTGGGGGGCAAAGCGAGATGTTGGCGGTCAGCAATGATCAGGGCCGCTAAACGACGTGGATCCTAAGGGGCAGGAATCACGCAATATGGACGAGGCTGGTGATATAACCAATGACGTTCTGTTATTGTTGGCCTCCATGTGCAGAAAAAAATCCCTTTCTTTACAGGCCAAATTACAATAGTAGTAGTAGTAATAATAAAAGAAACCTTTGATAATATAGCACCTCTCATACACAGAAGCACTTCAAAGTGCCCTACAAAGGAACATTTTTTACAAAAATGGGCCAACAAAGACCAAACCAGACAAGAATGAACAGAAACATAAATAAATGCAGGGCAAAGTAAATAGAGGAAGGAAATGGAAAGGATGTGAGCGAAAACAGCTCCACACTGCCTCCAGTGGGGAGACATGTCACTGCAGATTGTGGACCTTTCCTGAAAAGTGCCTATTTGGAACGTTTCCATAACCGCTGACCATTGTTACTGTAATGTTAATAATGATTGCAACAATAATAGTAGACTGTACTTAAGAAAGTGTTACGTCAGGCTGAAACTTTGTTACCCCGAGGCTTAGTTTAGTGATGTTGCACATTTTGAAGAATCAACACACATTAAAAGGGGTACAAGACGTCATCACATGTACCCCCAACATACACCAACTGTAAATTCATGACGTTTCTGTGAAATGCTACCGTCAGTCCTTCTAATTTTATCTTGCGTTATGAAACCCACCTGATCTCTGTGTAAATAGTATCATTAGCGGATTGTATATTTTGTGGGGTATTTAGGGTTTTATAGCTCTTCACTTCCTGCTCAACAGCCGCCCCAACAATACGGCCCATGTACGGCTGTGAGATCCGCAGGGGGTGCAGTGTATGACGCAGGAAAAAAAGGGCCGGTCTCACTGGAGATGCCTGTTAACCAGGAAGTGTCGGCCGTCGCCTGAACCACTGCTGCCCCCCGCAGGACACTCACCCCTTAGGAAAGAGGTCCTGGAAGTGAATCATCTCCACCATGACGTTGACGTTCTCCTTGGCGGCGGAGCAGAGGTTGTGCTTGACGTAACACTCGCGCTGCAGCTGTAAGACCATGTCCTTCACTGCCAGGCACTTGCGGCTGATGCAGCTGAACTTGTGTCGCAGGCCGTGCGCCATGCACTTCAGGGCATCCTTGATGAATGACTTTCCCTGCACACGTGACAACAGCAAAGACATCTGCCTGAGTGGGAACCGGAAAATGACGGGAAGGAGGGGTGGGCTTCGGGGGGGGGGGGGGGGGGCAGTCAGGATCTGAGTTTCCCTCATTACTCTTCCGTTACACACGGGAAAGGATTACACATGGCAGCGAGGTAGAGGCGATTCTGGCTAACGGATCTGGCAGAGGCCCGTAGACCTTGATAATTTGGCTCCTCCCTCACAAAGAGGCACACTGCTGCTCTGTGTTCGGCTCGCTCATTCGCAGACAGGCGAGAGGTCGCTCCGATGGGCCCTGTGCCGCGCGAGACTGTCCACTGAGGAGCATGTCAGGTCTCCTGTCCTGCTTGGGGGACGTACCTGGGAGTCGAACTTGCCGGCATTGTGCAGGAATGTCATGCAGATCTCCTGCAGGCCGCGGATCTCACAGGAGTTGTTCTCGAAGCACTCGAAGACCCCACAGCCAACGTCACCCGCGTTCACCAAGCAGTGCTGGATATCGGCTTGGGGGGCAGAGGCATGTACAATGTCAGTGCCATGGGGAACCAACAAGGAACATGGTCACGTGTTACACCTAAGAGACCCTGAATCCCATGATCACTTCCATTTAATAGAGGAAATGCCCACAAAAGTGGTGACTAACCATACAGCTGGTGTTTTTTGAGGATGACAGCTCAGATGGAAGGGCTCCTGGTTACACTGGGATTACAGTACACAGGGTTACATGTGTCCCTGTGGAATATTCCAGGCTGCCTTGTAGGTTCAAAGTGCGACCCTTTCTTAGCGGCATTCCGAGGCTTGGCTTCGCCTCTCACTGCCTCACAAAAAAACGGCGGGAATATTTTCATGAAAACTTTATCTGGCAGGTGCTTCGGGTGTAATGGATGCAGATCGGGTTCGCAGGCCATGTGGATAATTTATGGGCCTGGCACCACATGGAAGCACCTCAGTGGGTCTGTGATTTCCTCCTTTGTGCCTGCACTGATCGGAGGCTGATCTCGGGCGGAGGCTCGCGAGTCAGGGCTTACGGACACCATGGTGCACTGGCAGACGTGTCATCCAGGATGGAAGGGTTTCTTATTTCCTGTGGCAGTATGGGGCCATCAGGCTGATACGTTGAAGTGTGTAAGAGGCCGCTAAATGTATAAGGATGGACAGCAAGAAGCGTGTCATATGCCCACGCATGTCCGGAATGCAGTCTGGGCTCAACCGCCAGACCGCCACTTGAAATGTGACCAATGCGGACGGTCGACAGCACTTCTGGGACATCCCAGGTATATGGGGTGTGACGCTATGAAGTGCTTCTAGCTATAGTTAATTCACTTTTTCCCATCAACAGGTTCTACTAATGCGCGAGCCACTTTAAGGCAGAGTTCAGTGTAGCTCTTAACTGATAAATGTTATTGCTGTTTTTTTTTTTTTTTTACTTGCCAAGACATATTTAATCCGCAAAGCCGAACACACACTCTGTACCTGTGCGTAATTTTACACCAGCCAACGCGTGCGCGTTTCGTATGCACCGGCCGACGGTGCCACACGGATTGGTGGCCTAACACGTGCACTTGATCGGGGACTTTGCGAAGGAGGGCTCTCGCACCTTTGGGGTGCCCCCTTTGCTGCAGTCGTCTATTTTTAACACCGCGGAGAGAGACGGTCGCATGGCGAAATACCATCTGTTACGCGATTAGGCGAGTGATGAGCGCCAGAGCATTGACAAGATTCTCTCAGATCCGCGGGGCCGGTTATCGTTCATCCCGCATGACAGCAGAGGGGAGAGGCTGCCCGTCCTGCGCGTACTCCTAACAATGTCAGTACCTAAAGTAATATCACGGCGGAATCTGCACGGCTAACTGTTTAATGCGGGGAAATCAACTACCCAGACAGTTTTTTAAATAAGAAAATCACGCTGAAAAGGTGAATTTATGCATATGGTGTGCATACACCAAATAGCCTAATATAGTGGTGCAGATGATTAAAAACCCGCCTTGAAAGGTCATAGCCAGGCTTTTCTATTTCCAGCTCGTCTAAGACGCAAGCGGTCCCCTATCTGACCAAAATGCGACTTTGCAGCAAAGTAGCTAAACACCGGAGAGTGACAAAGGTGTTCATAATGTTACTTCATAGTTAATGGTTACCGGTTTGAACTTCATTGCCATGTGAACTTCGGAGAGTCTTTCCGATTGCAGTTTCGTGATTATACTGCATATAACTAAATCGTAAAATTCGAAGCGTTAAAAAACTGCGCAGTTAAAAACAGCTTCTGCTCAAGGGCATGCAGGCATACTGCCTTTGCGTCGGAGAGACGCAGGGTCGGATTTGCATGCGGGCGCTGGGGTAAGGAGAGGCGCCGTCCGCCGCGCTTGTGTTGGCATTTGTGCGGGAATGTCTTTGGATCGCACAAGCCGGCCGCGGCACGCATTGAATTACACGGTGGTGTGAGCGACGGAGGGATTATGCGGTGAGAACCTGTGCTGGATATGCTTCTTTTACTGCCAGAAGGATGAGGAGAGGTGTACGATCCATCGGAGGTCCTGCCGGTAATGACAAGTATCCGCACACCTCCCATATTAATATTTTAATATCGATAACGGGAGATAATAAATGCATTCGGTAAATGTACCAGAGAACAGATCGCAAGGAGATCACAGACCCCACTCCGGAAAGGGTATTACATCATTCCGCATAATATGTGACCGGAGCCGCACGTTCACCCTCTATACTGGGAATAATCAGACAGCAAATAACACCGATTTAAATGAATGACACTATTCCCCCCGGTGTAGGAGGCGTTCAATCATACGAATTCTGCCTAATATAATCCAATATCACTGGCTCATTTTGGGCCATTTTTGATATACATGATGAAGAATATAATAACGGATTCTTTGAATATACTTGCCCATCGTGGTGTGTTAAATAAATTGGAATTAGGGTTATTTTACACTTTAGCACGTCCACCGCATTTACCGTAAACTACCTTTGAAAATAACTTGTATGAAATCAAGCACATTCGCAGACTGCTTTAAGAAGCGGGACCGTATACATTACCTAGCCTACCTTGTGCTATTCTATTAATAGTTTACTAAGATATTGAATTTCTGTTCCCGTGTATTTACAAGGTGTCGACTTTCTTTTTAATCGGAAAATGCAAAGCCGCGCGCGGCGCCCCATACACTCATGCCCGTGTTCGTGTGTACAGTACGCACACAAATACGGCATTTTCACAGGGGACAGGCAACGAAAGTGTTACTTAGCAAGCGCTAAATTTACCGTCCTGCAAAGCACGTGCATATAGTAGGAGCCGCACAGCTTGGTGCCGTTTTCATTAGCGGCTTGCATGGGGTCCGGATCCCAAACCGCTCCAACGTGCAGCGTTACGCGGCCGCTTACCTGTGTTCTGCAGAGAAAGACGTCCTTTTTGGTTTGCCGGTTTTTCTTGTGGGTTTTCGTGAACATCGATCATATCCGTCCCCACTACTTTCTCGATGGTTGAAAAGACCAAGAGCGCTATTGCAAATTTCACCATCATATCTGGTTAAATATATATATATATATATATGCTCTGTAACTTCAACGAACAAGTAAGTGAATTGCTTTCTGCGGTAAGAGGAGGTTATCTCCCAGTTCTGCCTGCTAGATCTGTTGCAATCGCCGCTCACGATACGGGTGAGTGTGACTGTGGAGACAGGATGGATGCTGCCTATATTTCCCGAAGCCCTGGTGTCATTTTTGATGAAGGAGTTAAGCAGGTGTTGTCATTCGTGCCTCCCGACCAATCACAGACGCAGACATCCACGTCCAAGGTTGAGGGGCGTGTCCCTAGTGAAAGTTGTCCCTACTTGCAATAAACTTAACTTGTGAAGCGTGTAGGCCTATATGAAGACGGCGATTTACGTTACAGATGATCTGAAACCTCTTAGTTACAAAAAAACTTTTATAGCCGGCACAATGCGTATTATACTAACAGACTTTATATCCCATATTAATGCACTTGTTTTGTATAACTGTAAAATAGCAGACTACAGTATATGCTTGCATACAATTAGCAGCATGAGTACCGAAATCTGACTATGTACAGTATATGAGGGGTAGGAAACAAGGGTGTGCCTTAGCCTAATTCATTTGAGCTGTAGAGACGAGCACGTTTGAGCTACACGGACAACAGTGGCTGTTAAGTAGCAGTATGTTCACGAAAATGGTGAGCACGTATAGTGGCGTAAACTGGAAAACAGATGTTGGTGTGTTTATTTTCTACTATGCCGACGTGCCCTCCGTGCCAAGCGACAGTCGATATCTGGTGCCATCAGCACAATGCCTCCTTCTAGAGAGCCTGAACACACATGACAAGTAAATTGCACATTTCCCCCGGGACTGAGGCGTTTAGTTTCGCTTACAGGGAGCCGGCCGCCACAGCACTCGAGTGACAGACATTATAGTAACGGACAGCTGCGAGGCACTTTTCTGAGGAAAGAGCTGGACGAGAGAAGTGTGCTACATCCAAGAAAAACACGATTCTCGGTGAAAGGCTTCCCCACGGGTTGAATGGTAACGTCAGTATAAAACACTTCGGAAAACCGCTGCTTAAGTCAACCCCATGTTTTTCCTGCATACGTATCGGCACCGGAGCTTGTGAATGTGTACAACAGTGATGTTATGTGATCCGGCGCACCTTTATGGATAGGGAAGGTTAGCGAAGCGCAGTTTACATTTTTTCCCCGTTGTGTACATTTAATGCGCTGTGTGTTGTGCGCCAAATCTCCTGCCGTCCTTACATTCATGCAGTGTGTAATAAGTCCACTGCCTAGGCGACTTGTATGCTGTCTGTGAACTGCAGACTACGTGTAGTTACAGTGACTAGGAAAGTTTTTGAACAAAGTTAAGTGCATCACAATGGCTTTCAATTGCGTGGAAGCCATTTCCAAAAAGAAAAATCAGGCTTCGAGGCAAGTAGCATGAATAGTTTACTGTCAGAATCCATGACAAAAATGGCTCATTTGTTGCCTGTGAAAGACCTGAAAACCAAGACAGAAGAATGCGCCATGGATGTTTGATGGTATCAGGCCGTCTTGTATTAACTGAGCAGTTACAGCTAATAGTGAGATGTGCTGCAAACGAGACGTGCTGAGAAGCGATTTGTGCCCAAATGATTAGTGACAAAGGTCCTCATGCATCTAAAACAATATATCTGGCTTAATGCACAGTTGAATAAATACGATAATTGGTACAGCTTGTTGCTGGAGGCTGATTGACCACATGTGATGTATTAATCCATATTCAGACATTTAGGCCCCCCAGTCTGAGAGACGCTTTTTGTCCGCCTTTCATTATGATCAAGTGGCCCAAGTAATGGCAGGTTCACACAGGGGGAAACGGGGCAGCAGTGGTAATGGCTGACAGAGATTGCATCACTCTCCTATAGCCCCCACCCCCACCAAACACACACCAACGAACACAGGCACACACACGTAGGCAAACTCGCCCATCCACGCTGCCCCAAAGGCAGCTGCTCCATTCACAGGGTGTCACACAAAGACGAGGCATGTGATGGTTTCTGCACAGAGCTCAGGGGTAATTTGGGCTAAGCTGAGGTCACTTGTGGCTTCTAGAAGCAGAATCCATCATAGTGCAGGGTGTCATTCAGAGTCTCTGCAATCAGAGCTCTGGGAATCATAAGAAAGTGCTCAATCCGAACTGCTGTGCTGCCCTGCATGCTTGTGCAGGATATGATGATGCTACCCTTGATCAGTCATAGTACATTTAAAATGTATGCTGCTTAATGACAAAACAACTTATATTTTACATTACAAATTTGTAGTCATGATGATTACGGAATATTAAGTACACATTTTGAAGTGGCCAGAATGTAGTAATACTTACAATAATAGCTATACCTTCTGCTAAATATTTAATTTCCCACCACTGGCAGTTTTGTCTCAGAATATGAAGCAGATGAGGCGAGGATTGTTTCTCAGAATAATGTGGAATTAAAAATATATCAGTCACATAATTCAAAAAATACTTGTAGTCTATTTCATTGTTTATCGATTTGATGCGGACCATGCCGTGTGAGAGTAATGAATCGTGCGACGTTTGACACATAAGCAGTGAATCATAGTATCTGGAACTGCTCACGGTCGCTGCGATGGACTTGTGTTGTGCGATCCGCCAATTCTGCAGCGGACATTTGCTCAACACATTACCTAACGTTTAGAAATGTGCGATCTCAACGTACACAAGATTACCGACGCAACGTACCGGCGACTACTAACAACAGGAAACGTCTACCGACGCAAATGCTTGGGAATGTTGAAATTATGTTTGCTGGATTTTTTTCTTTCCATTAACTTTTTTTTTGCATTCCTTAAATTCGCTAGATTATCCTGCCGCCTCGTGTTAGTTTACTTTAAAAGCCGGCGGCGTACTGTATTTCTCTGTATGTGTGCGTCGTTAGTAAGAGAAATTGACATTAAAGAAACAGCGGTGACTGACACAGTCTAAAATTACGATGTCGCTGGATCCTTCCACATTCCTACAAGGGAGAGTTAAGCTTTACCTAGTTCACAGCTCAGAATATGGTGGTTTAATTGAATCGGTGTCTGTAAAAGCCAGCCCACGCTGCGAGCACACCCTCAGCCGGGGCCAATCAGCGCGCGCTCATGGACCGCAGCCTTGTAAATGGCGCGTTTCACCACAGACTACTGGAGCTCCGAGTGAATCGCGGACGGTGTACCCTTATATTTAGTACTTTTGAAATCGCAAAACATGTATTTGGGAAAATGCCTAGGCGGCATTCGGGACTGTACAATTACTGGGCCCAATTATATATTTATTCTATGAAGCACACTGCAACAAATATAAAATATGTATTTACTTCAAATACTTAAATCGTCGCATCTTCGGACATCATCATGAGTTACAAATCGTACGTTTCGGATAAGACGAACCATTGCTATAGGTTTCTTAAAGAGAGCAAAATACTAGATTTTAAGTTTTTTTTTGATTGCAGACACAGATCTTTGTGGGGTTCTGAAAAATGGTCCCCACAACTTCAAAATAACAGGTTTTTATTACATTGTGGGAGACATTTGGTCCCCACAATGTAATATAAACCTAATCCACACACACACATAAACAAAAATATACACTTGTTCTGGGCAGGGGGTCTAATTAAATTCTCCTTAAAGCACCACTCTGCAGGAGTGGATTTCTGAAATAAGTTAACAAAAGAATGGTGGTGGTTGGGGAACATGGTCATCTTACAGGTCATCTTAAAGATCTAACCCTAACCATACTGTGCTGCCGGTACCATCAGAATCCCTTTGTATTACTGTTAAGTGGCTACATATGGTCAAGCACATCAGGACTCTCATGCTACTACTGTAGTCGTGTGAGTCAAAATAGCATGCACACTGCACTAATCCATTTCTGGCCGATATCTCTGTGAGAAAAAGAGCCCCATCTTTCAGTTTAACACTCAGATGTCACATAAACAGAATTCCAAACCTGTTTTTGTTTCACTGTATTCTTTCCTCTTTAAGACCTGAAATGACTCCTGATTCGACTAGACGCCTTGTTTGTCCAGGGGATTAGAAAAAGTGCTGATCTTGGAAGACGTCTGCGGTCCCAAATGTGTTTGTATGATCAAAATCACGCCACTTAATCGATTGAGACAGAGAGAAGACATCTGTTCCTTTGTTGGACCAGTGTCTCTCCTTTTCATTTCCCTGAGATTGTGCTGAGCTTTACCTCAAATGGACATGTTCATTTACAGTTATAATACAGACTTGAAATTGACAAGCAGCAGAAATGTCACAGGCCTGTTTGGATGGTAGTGATTCATTTTACGTGTATTCAGACATGGTGCTGCCACGTCTCACACTCCTGACCAAGCTGCTCACCTGCAAAGAGCAATATTTATGACTATAATCATAACATAAACAGGGTGCTGCGTGCTCTAGTCATGGAAAATATGGACCTTTTTTTCCAATCCTAGCTGTCAAAGACAATAATGTTATGGAAAATAGCTGTTTTTTTCAGAGGTTATTTTAGATTTCCAGTGGTGCAGGTTGTGTCTCCACGCACAGCTGATATTTAGGCTTACACACTGGCCAATATTTAGGCTAACACACCGGCCGATATTTAGGCTAACACACTGGCCAATATTTAGGCTTACACACTGGCCGATATTTATGGTAACACACCGGCCGATATTTAGGCTAACACACCGGCCGATATTTAGGCTAACACACCGGCCGATATTTAGGCTAACACACCGTATGATATTTAGGCTAACACACTGTATGATATTTATGTTAACACACCGGCCGATATTTAGGCTTACACACTGGCCGATATTTAGGCTAACACACCAGCCGATATTTATGGTAACACACCGGCCGATATTTAGGCTAACACACCGGCCGATATTTAGGCTAACACACCGGCCGATATTTAGGCTAACACACCATATGATATTTAGGCTAACACACCGTATGATATTTATGTTAACACACCGGCTGATATTTATGTTAACACACCGGCCGATATTTAGGCTCACACACCGTATGATATTTAGGCTAACACACTGCCCAATATTTAGGCTAAAACACTGCCCGATAATTAGGCTAGCATACCGTATGATATTTAGGCTAACACACTGTATGATATTTAGCCTAACAATCCGGCCGATATTTAGGCTAACACACCGTATGATATTTTGGCTAACACACCATATGATATTTAGGCTAACACACTGCTCAATATTTAGGCTAACACACCGTATGATATTTAAGCTAACACACTGCTCAATTTTTAGGCTAACACACTGCATGATATTTATAACTAACTGCAAATGCAGTATTTGAGCTGATGCCTCAGTAGGTTAGTAAGTGTCTGACATAGCAGACCCAGTGTGACGCTGGTTGGGGCTGCACTCAGATTGCTACTGCGGCTACTGTGGCTACTCTCTGCTGTGATGTCTATGAAATGCTTTGTAACCAGCAGGTATCATCATGCAGTGGAGCCCTTTCTAAGCTGCACTTGTCATTCATCGGAAGTATGAGGCAGATCTATTTGTTGGCAAGAGGAGATAATTTAGACTCCTTCCCCCAGATCTCTCTGGCTCCTAGCATCGAAGGACTGGACATTAATTCAGGGCGATTCTGCCCAAAAGGAAAGGTCAAAGGAAGACAATGAGAACCTAGGGCAGGCAGAAGCCGGAAAGGCTGCCATGCTAGACCAACACGTTTCCAGAAGGTTGTTCCAGCAGGGCCTGGCTTCTGACACGTTAGCATGCGATGGATGGGACACTGAAAAGAGGTCTTTCATTGATATTTAAAGTGTGTCTACATTTTAATGGAGTGAAATGACAACAAAATAATGTCATTTGTTTCTCCGAAATCTGGATTTTTATTACACTTTACCTCAGAATTTTATGTCATTTCACAGTGTCATAAGTTTTGAAGGAAGTCTTCCATCTCGTCATTGTTAGTGCAGCTTTCCCACTGTTGCACAATAGACCTAGTGGTAAAGCAGATGGGTTCACTAATGCCATCATTCAGATTTTTGTTGAACTGCCAATCAGGATAGAGCTGATGTCATTCTGGTTTGGTGGCATTCTGGATTGGACAGAGTCTACTAGGGACACAAAGAGTTGCTCCCCCACAATAGGCCCTGGTAATGATTCTGAAAAAGTGAAGCACAGATTTCACTGTGGGTGGCACATAGTGTCATAGTTATAGAGAAGCACTAGGAACAATCGTCAAGCAGAGTCAATGTATTGTGTAAAAGGTTTGTTATGCAAGTACAGTTTTGGATTTCAATGTGGCAACTGGGGCCTTTGTGAACTGAGCTGGTTTCCATTTAATACCAAAATATCGGATCCTACAACGCTATATTTACCGATGTAAGTGGGCGAAGTTATTGGCGACACAATGACACGCTTCTCATTAGAGATGAATAACGTATTGTGGAGGATTTGAGAACTTGGCAATTCATTAAAATCTTCTCTGCCATGCCTTGTTTACTTTTGGTTAATTACGAGAGTATTGTGTGGCCTGTGACCCACATCGAACATTAGCATGACCAGCAGTTTGGCGGTAATCAGCAAGCTCCAGGAAAGCCCATGTAAAAGGAAGTGTGAGGGAGAAGAGAGAAGGCTGTTTGCTGAATGGAGAGCCGTGTCTTCCTGTGCAAACGTGCAGCATTTCTCGATTGGCTTCATGGCACATTGGTCCCCTCTCCCAATCATAATGGGACATTATAAGTTGGAAAGGCCATGTACCACAGTGTCACCGCAGTTTCCTCTGTGATGTCTGTATGTAAAATACCAGAAGCAGATACAATGAGAAATATGGGAATTGTATCATAGCAGATTATGATATGTTATGATAAACATCTCACTGAGCCAGAGGGAGTGTCCTCTTATCTAGAACCTTTAGAGTGATGACCTCCTTAGCAGAGTGTCAAAATATGAGTCTGAGTGGCATTTGTGCATTTGTGGTCTTGTGTGGTCTTTTCAATCCCTTTGGTAGCTTCCAGTGACTCACTGGCTTTCTGCTAGAGAGTGAGCCACACATTTATCACTAGAAGACCATGCAGAAGCGAGAGGAAGTCTCAAAGTCGGTTTTGCTGGACGATGGCCACGTCGCCATGGAGGCCGTGGGAGCGGAGTGCACAGCCCAAGGCTGGGGGGGGGGGGGGGGGCACTTCCTCTCCTTGCTATGCTGTCGGCAGCATCCGCGAACAAAACAAAGAGAGGCCTGGAAGGCGGAACGGCAGCCCTATATGAATCGGCCATGGCGTATGTGCGTGGCCCCCCCCCAGCCTCGCAGGGTCACCGGCGTGACTAGCAGGTGCTGTCGGCCATGGCGTATGTGACACAGAGAGGGTAGAGTTGACTGGGAGCGGAGCCTGTCTATGGCCCCCCACCCCCGACACCTTGTCAGCAGCATGCGAGGTGAGGGAGGATGGGCAATGGGGGGCAGGGGGGGGGTTGCCTCTCCGCCATGGTGTATGTGACCTGCAGAGGGTAGGCCGCCATGCATGGGGTATCGTCTGTCTCCATCCGTAACCCACTGCTGTCACCAGAGTGAGAGGCAGAGGAGGGGGGTTGTGGGGGATGGGGAAAGGGGCCGATGACTTTGCTGTGATGTGAATGAACCAGACCGGGGTGGGGGGGACTCCACCATGGAGTATGTGACTAGAGAAGTGTGCAAGTGCTGGCAAGTGTGTGCTGCCCCTGATCTGTAGCGCTGCGTGGTGGGGTGCCTGCTGACGCCCTGTGTCCTTTTAGAGCCCCCCCACCGAGCCTGGGGGGGCCAGGAGGGGGAGGTTATCAGATTGCAAGGCCTTTGTTTAGCCGCCGGGGGGGTCGACTGCTGTTTCCTTCCTTGCTGCCCCACCCCCAACAGGCGGCCCATCACCCAGCATGGTTGTGTGTTTAATTCCTGCTCCCATTAAAGAGCTGACCCCAGACTGCCCCCCACTGTCCTATGTAGGTTACCTGCTGGGTCAGATGATGATTCTCGGTGCTCAGATCCAGGCCAAAGGAGCCAAACCACAGAGAGAAACCACAAGCTAATGAACACTGGCACGTAATTGTCAATTTTCCCTCTTTTTGATGCACTTTGCATATATTGCTTTTTTACATTAGGATATATAATTAGGATATATATCGAAAAAGATATATCATTATAATTCAAGCAAATATTTTCTCCATGAGCAGCCCAAGATGCATGAGAGTGTGCTGTTCATCATATCTTTTAATCTCACAACCTTTGCTCAGAAAACTTGTGGTCAGTGTATAGATGTGGTGTGTTTGTTTGTTCTTAAAAGGACCCCTTTCTCAAGTTTTTTTTCAAGATTAAACATCCTAAACCTCCCCATAGCTCACGTCTCTTTTGCACAATTCCATCTGCACTAGTTTTAAAGTGTTCCACTTATCCTAGGAGACACTAGGACGAGGAGAGCATGCAGCGGGCTCCGGCCTGCCACCTTCACCGTCTCTCCTTACTCTTCGTTAAAAATGCAACGTGAAACACCTACGCATGTCAATTGCAGTTCAGCTGGGCCAGTGAACAGGTGAATTTGCACTGTATCAAATGTACAGCACTAATACCTTTCTGCAATTAAATGAAAGCCTGTTTCTAAGTAAGTGTCATGCAATGTTGTGTTGGAGTTCAGATGCTGTGGGTATCCTGGGTTAGAGCATGGGGAATTAAGAGCCTTGTTTCCTAACCAGAAACTGTTGGCTTCGGTCTCTGGGAGAGGTCCTGCTTTTATGTCTCATTCACCCAGCCTGGATTTTTTCCCCGTTACATCCAGCTTTACAAATACATAGCATAAATTGTGCAAGTCACATGTGTTTGGAAACTGCGTAATATAACTGTGTATTAGCTAATTAGTGTAAATACGTTGTGGAGAGCTCCCTGTATGGCGAGAGTAGGTGTAAGGATGCTGCCCTCAGGCACAAAGCACATGACGCCTGTGGATGCACATAGTTGCTTAATGACAAATGATCCTCAGTAATAGAGTAGAGGACTCCGCTTGATTAATTATAAGAATATGAATGTGTTTATAGATGAGGAGGATTCTTGAAATAGTGGGACATCGAGGGCTGTTCCTCTCAAAGTGTGCAGACAAGTGCTAGTTGTCTGACCTCAGGCTCAGAGAGAACAAGCAGTGTCCATCATTACGTTCTGCTGAAAGACTATATTTACTGCTCTGTGACAACCGCAGAGTGCTCTGGGAGATAATCCAACTATTACTACAGTACTGGGTTTATCCTGCTCCAGTTATGCTTCCAGACTGGTCCTGAGAGCTGGTCTTTGAGCACGGAGAAGGTCACATTATGCTTATGGTTAAGAGTGTGTCTAAGAGGCCGCATGATTGGCTGGGTGCAGAGGGGCGTGGCTCGTTTGCTTCTGCAGTAATGAGTAGTGGAGCATTTATTCAAAGACAGGCATTTTGTCATTTTAATTCTACAAGAGGGTGTAGTGGGGACGACAATTACAGTGGACAAAATCATCTGCGACTTCAATGGCAGGAGGGCGCCATATCTTGGCTGCCGCTGTCCTAATTCCATGCGATTTTTTTCCCTCTGTGAGGGAGTGCTGGTCATGTCAAGAGGATGTGTCAGGCTTGCACAGCAGCCAGAAAAAATCTGGTAATTATCGTCTTCAGGATGGTCGTCTGTCATCTCTTCCTCTGCTCATTCCTGCTGCCGGGTGGGTGGACGTGGCGCATGGCGGAACACAGGCTGCAGCAGTGAGCAAGCGGGATGCAAGCGGGATGCATGACTTCTGCTGCCTAGTAGGCGGCGGCAGTGGCGGCGTGGGGGGGGGGGGGGGGGGGACTGCCAGCCCTCGGCCCAGAAGCCTTGCCCAGCCTCGTCCTTGTTGCTCCTTTCCTCCACTTTTCCTTTCCCTGGTCGTCCCATCTTCCTCACCCCCCCCCCACCAGGCCTGCTCCCCCCAGGCCCTTATTTGGTTTGCTCTGTGAGATTTATAATTACTGCATTACCAGACATAATGGAGTAATGTTTATTCGTTGCATGTACGCTGCGACCAAACAGTCTTCTTCTTCTTAGGAAGCGCGCGGTTTTCTTTGCAGCACCATCCCACCACTCCTGGACATACAAACTCAGAACAGTTAAGCTTCGTCGTATTTAGGGAAATGTGCATTCTGCTCTCGCTCTGTTGTCATTTTCTGTGCTAAATGGTAGCATAAAAAAACAAACATCCCGTCTGTTACAGAAGCCCTTCTGATTGCAGCCATTTTACATAATTCCTTATTATGGTGTGACAAGGTGTGACAAGGCAGGGAGCTGTCCATCTTCATTGTGGTTAAAGTACACTTTACACACACACACACACGCACATGTAGGGTATACCTATCCTTATGGGGCCTGCTCATTCACTTCTATGGGAAAAATGCTAACGCTAACTATGACAACCTTAACCCCCACGCACACTATCTATATCTTTTTGGGGACTCTCCATTTCTACAGGCATAACCCTAATCACACAATGTCTGCCTTAACCCCTACCCAGCCCTAACCGGAACCCTAATCCTAACCCTAACCCCCCACCCAGCCCTAACCGTAAACAAACAAAATGAAAGATTTTGGCATTTTTGTTATTTCATTTCATTTTTTTGTAATATCGAGTTTCTCCTAGTGGGGACTGAGAAAATGGTCCCTACAACACAATATATACACCCCCCCACCCCCCGCCCCACATACACACACATGGATTGCATGAATATATCCATCTTATCTCATGTCACCTTGAAGTACTGCAAAGTTGACCACTGACTTTCTAAATTATGGGTGACTTTTTGTTCTTCAACTGATGTGGTGGCACTTCCCACCTTCTGCACTATGACAAGGGCAGCCAAAAAATCAGCCCCTCAAATGACCTAGTTGGGGGGGGGGGGAGTTGGTGGATATCAACACTTTAATCTTTGTGGGCTGTTGTGTAGAGTTCCGGAAAATTGTCAAAAACTGGCCACTGTCGTTTATCAAATTGACAAGTATTTCCCTCCATGTCGCTTGAAAGAGTACTTTAACACGATTCTTCTGAATAACTCTTCGAATTCTCCTGCAGTGGGCTAATCCTTCAGCACGCATGAAAATCTCACAGCCCCCGTTACCTTGTGTGAAAACAAAGTGACCCATTTCTCGCTGCTCACGCAGGTATGCGAGTGGCATAATCTGTTATATTAACCTTTCAAGCCAGTCTTGCTGAAATAAACTTTTAATTGGCACTTCACACTGTTCCTGTGTCGGTCTCTTTACACAGAAAAAAACTTAGACCTGGCAAGCTTGTGGTTTTCATTGCACAACATATACTTGGTCTGACAATGTTTGTGTTTTGTTTGCAGGCAGTGTTGTTTGTACACATGCACGTGTTTGCAAGGGGGACCTGTGGATTGCGATAAATGGACAAAATGACCTTCCAGTCACCCAGTCCAGCTAAGTCCTCCTTTAAGTAGTTCAGACTGTCGTACGTTACGCGTGACTGACACGTTTCACATAGTCCGTCTTGCTGGGCCGTTGGTTCGAGCAGTGTCTCGTTTTCCTGTCTTAGGACCTGATACATATTTTACATTTTTTTCGTCCAGAATATTATTACCACTAAGCCTCATTGCTGATGTGTTCATCAAGAATGGCTGTTATGTTAATTGTGAGGTTTTTAACTTTTATTTTTAGCCTTAATCTGTCAAATTAACTCAAGTAGTTCAATAATGACTGTGTCTTAAATCCCACCTATTTCTTGTCTATAGAATACTTAGAATACTTAATAAATGAGCCACATATTCTTCCCACAACACGAGCCAACACATCCTGAACTTTATTTAGATGTGCATGTGCTGTGGAATTAGGCTGATCAATTCAAGGTGTCTGGGACATGCGATGTGCTTGGAGCGGACTGCCTGGCTCTGTGTGGAAGCCATCCTGTTGGTGGGCTGTTTACAGCACCACGACTTTCCACTGACTCACCGGCTTCCGGCCTGGTCGCCCTTGCGGGCTACATGAGACCCTGTTAGAGGGGCAGCCGGTGACGACTCTCACCTGAAGGTCTTGGGGAGTCGTTTGAGCGAAGGGTTCGGAAGGCATGGTTACCGGCCTCTCTGATTTGGGCAGCCAACGAGGATGCATTGCCTGCGGGCTGCCAGGAAACATCTGGAAGCTTTAAGGAATATTGCTCTGCTCACAGTGATGAAGGTCATATACCCCAACCTGGAGGTTCAGGGATAACTCAGACAGCACATTCTCCCCCCGTTTGCTCTCCTTTCAAATTAAAGGGTAAGAGGTTGGCAAAAAATGTCATTATAGGGCGTTTTAACTATGTAAATATCTGGAGGCAGAAATCATATTAAGAAATCCCTTTAAAACACTCGATAATGAGCTTAGCATAAGCGGCAGTAGCCAGAAGGTGTCCTGTGGTTCAAATGCTCATGGCCACTGAAGCAAAAGGCAGACGTGCAGAAAGATCACACCAAGAGATCGCTGCCTCCGAGCAGGGTGCCAGCAGGTCTGTGGGCGGCTGCCCCGTGCAGCTTTATCCATCCGGGTGGGTCCCTAGGGGTGGGGCTGTGTAGCGTGTCATGGAGCATAGCCACAGCACATGCTGTGCACATGATTCCTGTGCACATGCTGCCCGGCAGGAAGGTAAAGCCGGCCAGGTGCAGGCAAAAAGTCACTTCAAGAGCCAGCAGGTGACTTCTGTTCTTCCCATAAAAAACTTATTTTCCAAATTGCTCCAGTGAAACATCAAATTATCTAAAGAAAAAATAAAACGTAGGTGGTCAGCTGAACGATAATGAAACGGAAGTCCTGATTTATGTGCTCCTAATTCTTTTTGGTTCTTCCATTTAGTTCAGCTTCTGAGATGCATCCATGAATGTCCCACATTAAAATACATTAAAATATATATCTGCTGTTATTATGGTGATTGGTATTAGTAATCTTGGATCCTATCTGGAGCATGCTGACATAGAGTAGTTGTCTGGTCTGAGGGCCGTTTCCCACCCCATTGCATTCCCGTCTGTGGTCTCTGGCATTCCCACCTGTGGCCCCTTATATTCCCAAATGTGAGCCCCAGTCATTCCTACCTGCGGCCCCCAGCATTCCCACCTGCAGCCATTGGCATTCCCACCTGCAGCCACTGGCATTCCCAAATACGGCCCTTGGCATTCCCACTTGCCATCCCTGGCGTTCCCACTTGTGGCCCCTGGCATTCCTAGATGTGCCCCCGAGTGTTCCCGCCTGTGGCCCCCAGCATTCCCAAATATGCCCTCTGGCATTCTCACCTGCAGTCACCAGCACTCCCAAATGTGGCCCCTAGCATTCCCCATCTGTCATCCCCGGTGTTCCCAAATGTGGCCCCTAGCATTCCCTATATGTGGTCCCCTGTGTTCCCAAATGCGGCCACTAGCATTCCCACCTGTGGCCCCTGGCATTCCCACCAGCAGCCACTGGCATTCCTATATGTGGCCCCCGGTGTTCCCACCTGCGGCCTCCAGCGTTCCAACCTTCGGCCCTTGTCGTTCCTACCTGTGGCCCTTGAATTCCAGATAGAGGCCCTGGAGCTTTCTCTGTGTGTACTGTGGTGAAATAAAAAGTATGGCTTCCTCAAGGGACTTCTCCAGCCTGGAGCTGAGGCCTGGTAAAAATGTGCTTTGGGAGTAAGGGGGGGGGGCGGGCGGTGCCACCACATTAAAATGGAAATACATACACTAAGTGCCTGAGGTTTCTGAAGTGGCCAGATTTTATAAGCAGATGATTAATTCCTCATATTTGGACACTTTTGTCCTCCCACAGTGACATATTTGGAGGTGGGACAGCTGGTACCAATTTGTGTCCCTGCAATACCGCGGTCCAAACGCATGCGTGTGACTTGCGGCTTATCGCCGCTGTAATTCAGTCCTTTCCCTCACCGTTGAGTTATTAATAACCCCTGCCCCCGCCACCCCCCTCCCAGTCTTGGTCACGCTTTCCTCCCTGGGTCATTAAACCAACTCTTCAGCGGCAAACCCTGGCTGGTCCTTCCCAGAAAGCCTCCTGCGGCAATCCAAGTGACCGCTGACATTATTACATTTTGTTTATTTGTTTGTTTGTTTGTTGGTCCACATATTTGGCAGCAATCATATGACTTTTTCCTCCTCAAGAAGATATTCTTGGGAGACCCATGTCATGGACCTTAAATACAAATGAAAATAAATACAGATATTTTAATAAATCTTCATGTCACTGTCTCCTGATCGAATGGACAGCATCCTAAAGGTGCAGAGGCACAAATTACGGTTTCAAGGGCCCTTCTGTGAGAAGGTCAGGCATGAGGAAGCCACAAGGTCCTCTGTCAGTGCCTAACCCTCACCCTCACCCTCACCCTCACCTTATTTCTGTGCTCCATGCTAGCAGGCTTTATCTGAGAGATTCTTCCTGACCATCCTGGAACTTCCACAGTGTCACAGACGTCTTGCAGAATTTCTGGCACTACTTTTTGACATGTTTAGACTCCAGCTTTCCTCTGTTAGGATCAATGTCTGTCCTTTTTCTCTTTGATATATTCACTTTCTCGTGCTTTATCCTTGCCTGTTCATTTTTGAACAAATATACATATGTTGACATTTATCTGAAACAGCCTCAGGAGGATGACTACATCTGGCACGTCGTACTTGCAGTTCTCGATTATCTCTTTATTATTGATTTATATTTACACTGTGAGTGCTTTGTGCCTGGCGTGGCTGAACTAGTAGGCCCCTTCAGTCAAGTGTCTGGCCAGTCAGGCATCACGAATCTTGCATCACTTGACATCCTGCAGTGTTGTAGGGAAGAACCCTATTTGTAACAATGCTTGAGATCAAGATGCCTGGATCATGGAGCAGGGTGCCGACATGATTCACTGACTTGCCTGGCCAGTCAGTCTCAATAACGGTGCTTTCGTCGTTCCTGAGATCCTCCCCCGGGGAGCTCCGTCCATTTGACAGACTCTGTGCTTATCAGGTCAGGGCAGAGAGAGGGAGAGGGGAGTGGGCGAGCGAGCGAGCGAGCGATTACTGCGCTGTACCTCTGGGCAGATTTAACGACCACAGGTCTCTGCCAAATAGAAGGAATGAGCTTCTTGAGAGAGGAGCAGGTTTGGGTTTAGGAGCAGTTTAGTTAAAATAAACACTTTTGCAGCCTGAGAAAAGCCAGCTTCTCACATTCTGATCGATTCCCAAATTCTGCTTGATCTCGTATTACTGTACATCAAGCTCTCTGACTGTGAACCTTTTCATATTTACCTAGACGACAATCTGTGCTGTTCATTAGTTGTCTGTATATTGTGTATACATATGATTTACTCTTTAAATAATAATTTAAATTCTTATGACACCTTAATATCAAGACAGATTTACCTGATAAACACTATAGTCACATTTTCCATATCGCGAGATTATATACATTTTGTTATATTTGTACCAATTTAAAAATCTATGTTCATTGACTTACACTATCAGAAAAAAAAACAGGGAGTGACAAGCAAAGGTACAAATTGGTAGTCTTTTCTGATGGTGTATAAATGGTACAAGTGGGTTTTTAAAAAGAAGAATGGCACAAATGTGTTCACAGTGGTCTGAATCTGGATATTTTAAAGAAGGTTTTATGTTTAGGGAGATCTAAAAAGAGAATCAAAGGAATCTACTTAAAAGCTTTTCTCAGTACATTTCAGATAAGATGTCAAGATAAAGGTTTAAAAAGACCATCCCAGTCCATGACATACTTGCTGGAAAAGTTCTACTTCTTGTAATTCATTTTACTCTACTTTTGTCTTCTGATCCCAAAAATGCCAAGGAAGTAGCTGAAATCTGCGGTGACGTGCTCCGCTGCATGATGCACTAACAGATAAACAGTTTACGCTATAGCTATTCACATGCTTCATGTACGGCTTCGACCCAGATTCGGAAAAGGCACAAGGGACTTACTGAACGATGCTGCAAATTCAAGATCCAAAAAGAGAACTTAAACTGGTTTAAGAAATTATATCTTCTGCAAACAGATTCATCAATGTATTTAATTTTTTTTTTTTGCAAATCGCGCACTACGTAGCCATTATTGGAAGGATGACATGCGGATCATTTGAAAGCTGCGTATTTAGGTTTTCAGGCTGGGGTCCAAGTTAGTAAAATAAATTATTATATCAAGATGAAATGGCGTATTTGAAGCAGCTTGCAGTATTACGAATAGAAAACAAAGACAATAAATCAAATTGAAAATGCGACATAATTCCCATGACAAATTCAGCTAATAAATGACTCAAAACTGTAATTCATATGACATCAGAAACGTATAAGGCCACAGCGATCGCCCACGTGAGCAGTCTCAGCCGTCCCTTACGGGAACAAGGCTGTGTCTCTTTAAGTTTTTAATGAAGCCTCGGCTCATTGTGGGGGAGGTTAACAGCTATGCTGTAGGAAACAGCAATCTGCCTTTTCCAGTGGAATACAAAAGCTATATAGCTATGTAACCCAGCAACTGAGTAGTAAGACGGTATTTTTTGGAGGTATTAGAGGTATCTAGCTTATTAGTCTTTCTCGGGATGGAAAATACTTGTAGCACATTGTGTTCTCATAACCATCAAATAGCTAGATGGTGTAATGGGTCGGGTATCATACTGGTTTGATACCATGCTGGGTGTTGGGCTTAATGGTAACTTTTAGCTGTGCCTATATTCGTGATTTACTGCATTCAGTCTGGCGTAATGTTTTAATCATTTATGTGATTCTCACACTCTCCGTGTGTTATCCCCCATCCTGTCAGTATCTGTACGCGCATATGAATATTCCTGTTTGCTTAAGTAAGAATCTATATATCACATATTTTTAATCTTCTAAAACCACAGAAATGATAAATACCGTTTTACCACTCAGTCATCGGTATTTAATACCAAGGATTAAGCATACAGCATGTATACGTCATGTCCCACATAGACCGTTTATCAGTGTTTACTCACTGAGAAAATAGTTTATGATAAATAACTAATAAATTCAAATAGGGGCCTGTCATTTAATTTCATCATTCTGTTCGGTAATGATTGCTGGGTATCTGTTAAATGATGAATATTGCCCTGAATTGTAGATAACTAAGGCGGCTTTGAAAAGGAAGAAGGCAGAAACTCAGCTGATTTTATTCGTGTGTTTTATTTCATTAAACCTCCTATATTTTATTGCAAACCCTATCAGGTCTGGTGGCATCTTAAATAAACACAATATCTTATCAATAGGACACATATGCTTGATTCAGTGCTTATGTGGGCAGCGTGTGGCTCAGCGCTGAGCCTCTCTGCCTGTGATCGGAAGGTCGCCTGTTGAAGCCCAGCCTTGGCACATCTGTGGGTCCTTGAGCAAGACCCTCAGCGTCCCCCAGCCCCCTGGGCGTTGCTTTGAGTGGCTGCCCTTCGCGGCCAGCTTGCTCTCACCTACAGATATCGAGCTGGGGGAGGTAAGAAGCGATCAATTTCCCCATGGAGATCAATGAAGTATTGATTGTTATTATGAAGATACCCTTTGACCATATGCAAAAAAGTGGGGGTGGGTCAGAATATCAGGAAGACTCTTGTGAGTTTTTTACAGATGGATTTTAGTCATTTAGCCACTTACAGAGGGATTGCAGCATTGGCATAAATTATGGAGGGCGGGGGGGGGCTTGTAATCAAAACCAGCCAATACAACCTCCTGGACCCCCTTAAATAGGTGAAGATTTTAACACCCCTCCCCCCAATTCCAACCAAAAGTTATACCCTTATATTGCAGTATTATAAAACTTCATCACATAGCATATTTTATGTACATAGAATTAGTCTCTAAACTGTTATTCTATTTTTTTTTTTATTATTATTTTGTAAAAATAATTATTTTACGGTGAAGAAACTCTAGTCCTCGCTAATAAACACTGCCCACGTGCGAATGTGCTTCTTTGTCACTGACACTTATAAAAATTTGCGTCCAGTTGGGAGGTGAATGTATGCCCTTGGGGCGGGGCGGGCGCCAGAACAAAAGCACTATTCAAGCAGCACGACGCAAAATGCAGGCAGGGTCCCTTTAAGAAAAGTTACAGCGAGACGTGAATACCCCAAACTCAACGAAGTACAGCAAATGCAGCCCGATTCTTGAACACCCCGTGGATGCCATTCCTCAAGGGCAGAGTGCTTCGTACTGCCCCCGTCGCTCGGTCGACCCTATTTAAAGCCTAATAACGACACCCTTAACTGGCCTGTCTAGGTTTCATTACCTGAAGTGCTCGCTGGTGTCGGGCTCGCGATCAAATGCCAGCAACCGATCAATTTACCAGAGCCTCTTATTCTGTCTTTCTCTGACTCATAACCAGACCCAAAATGAGCAACACGCTAGTAATAGTCAGTTTTGGTAAAAAAAAAAAAATTTTTATAACGTGTGATGGCAAATTCACAGAGTAAGCTTCAAAGAAAGGCTGCAGATCAAAGGAAAGGGCTTTTTCTAAGAGTGTTTTATAGGTAAGCAAATGTGTTTCTAATCATTCGAATTTTGTGGTTCATTTCAGTTACAGTTTGATGTGGTTTATCAGTTACTGCTGCATCTTTGTTCTCTGGAGAGGCTGCTGAATAGGTAGTGAGGGGAACAGTAAGAAGAC
The DNA here is from genome assembly GCF_023856365.1 of Brienomyrus brachyistius. NCBI lineage: Eukaryota > Metazoa > Chordata > Actinopteri > Osteoglossiformes > Mormyridae > Brienomyrus > Brienomyrus brachyistius. The sequence goes on from NC_064542.1 coordinate 6,333,016, forward strand.
TTCACCACTGCAATCCAGTGACTTACTGCCCAGTGGTGTAACAACAGCTTCCTGCAAACTTCAGGCATCCGCTGGGTTTGCTTCACTGTTCCCTGTGTCAGTAGCTGCAGGAGCCACTGGCATAAACCTGGAATCAGTCCAGTGTGTGTAATGTTCATGGACCCCCAGTCTCAGCCGATAATTTTCTGAAAAGAAAAAAAAATATTTTTTACCTTTTGGCGAGATGATGATTGTCTCTGCCCAGCAGCATGGTAAGATACCTCTTTTGTTCTGGGCAGAGGATCACATGGCGCCCACTACTGACCAGGCATTGTACTGCAAACATGTTCAGACATTTGTAAGCCTGGAGGAAATCTTGCTGGGGGGCCAGTTGAAACCCTTCTTTATAACTCTCCATGCTTATTTTGTAGCTCCCCCTAGATCTCCTGTTGTGGAAGCAACCACGAAAGTCCTGGAAGATGGGCTTGGAAGTGTGTGGTAAATATAGGGATGGTCTTTTGAAACCACCCTTTGTGGTGTAGAGGTATTCATGCCAGAGACTTGAACATAGCACGTTGGCCCACAAACTCTCCTCCATGGTCAATGTTACAGCATGCTAACGCAGAAGATATCCCAAGTATGGCCTAAGGAGCTCCACAGTCAATAAAAAGCTGATACCCTCACACACAGAGATGGAGGTCTCCAAAAAGCACAGAGAGGGAGGTCTCCAAAAAGCACAGAGAGGGAGGTCTTCAAAAAGTACAGAGATGGGGGTATTCAAAAAGCACAGAGATGGGGATTTTCAAAAACCACAGAGAGGGAGGTCTCCAAAAAGTACAGAGAGGGGGGTCCTCAAAAAGCACAGAGATGGAGGTCTCCAAAAACCACAGAGAGGGAGGTCTCCAAAAAGCACAGAGACTGCACTGTACAGGCCTGTGAATTTGGTAGATATCTGGATGTGAATAGTGTGTTAGTGTAAAATACTGTCTTTCATCTGTAGCCTGATGATGGGATATGGCTGTTACTAATCACAATAATCATAAGGGTGACAGAGCCAGAGGTGAGCAGATGTGTTTAGAAATGTTAGCTGTAGGCATCACAGCAGTGAATCGGGAATGGGGAGATCTTCCGGTCTCACGGCAGAGATTTAGCTAATTGGTTTTCAGGCGAAGAGGGAGGCCAGCACGGATTTCGAAAGAACAGCAATTCATTTTCATGCCTCTACATAATTGCCTCATCTCTTGTTTTCATTTCTGCTTTTCTCATCTTCCCCAATATTTGTGTATTTTAGATGGCAGATACTGTAACTGGTCTACAATCACAAGCCTTTGTGGTGTCTGATCACTAGGACTGAAATAATCGCAGCATCTTTGTTGTTGCTTTGTGGGTTTCCGATTTTCTCCCAACCTGGGGCCAGGAGATATAAAGTGGCCAAACAAATTGATTTACATATCTTTAAATGTTTGAGAAACATTGGGTTGATATCATCTCATCTCCTTTAAAGATCTCCTAGATTTTTTGGTAACACTTTAATTGAGGCAGATATAATATATTATGATAATATATTATGTATTATATAATACTTATAAATGAATTAACCACAAACTAAGTCTTAGTAACATACTGATCCTATGTTAATTCATTATTAATGAATTGTGACGCATCTTTTATCTCAAACAGTTACTATAGTCGTTACTATATCTGTTAATTCTGTAAACCTCTGTGAACTACTGAAGGAACAATTAATGAATACCACAAGTGAAATACTGATCTCATGTTCGTTGATTATTAAGGAATCATGATGCATCGTTTCTCTCAAGTAGCAACTATATATGTTCATGATTTGTACTTCAGTAGTAACTGAGTTATTACCACATATTTGTGCTCAGTCTGATAAAGTGTTACAATTTTTAAAATATATCCATATATTTCCCAATTTGTCTTTTTTCTTTTGTGTAAAATTAACCTTGATATGTGCGACTTTTAATAACTATTTACCTTTCTTTTAGTGAGGCCTGTTGCTCAGTTATCCACCAGGTGGCGTAGTCAAGTAGTTTTCTTTTGGGTGAGTCCGCCTTTCCCTCTCGTGCTCTCTTAGATGTGCACACACACATACTACAATATAAAATATTTGACAGTAGTTCGATCAAGCTCTGCTGTACACAGTTCAGCAATCACGGGCCTTACATACCGTTTAATCTTAATTATCAGAATAATAAGTGGCCATAAATAGCGCATTTTTAACTTCTCTGCTTGCTGCAGTGTCTGCTGTTCCATCCTTTGGATTCATCCGATGGAACAGAGCGTTTCGAGATGTGACTATTGGACTTGAAGCGGAAACAGGAAAGTAGCCTCTGCCCTGCACTGGACTTGAGCTTGAATTACCACCATGACTGTAGGGACAGAAACCCAAAGAACAACTGAAAAGCATAACTATTCTGGAGATTCAAGGACTTGAGAGAATCCAGGGCCCCTGCCACTGAATGTGACATTGCCGTATTGCCGTACTTAGAGGAGAACAGACTAATATGTTAATGGATATATTAAAAACATTTGATAATTTATTTTTTCGGTCTTTGGTGGAAAGGATTCTTTCTGCCGGAATATATCGAAGAGGTTCTGTGATGAAATCAGCCTTTACAAATCCAAGTAATGACAAAACCACTTGTCCAGATTTATTTTAATATGATTACCAAAAAGACTGTTTACTTCTGAAATACTGTTACATGGCAGCTGGGATGCATGCTCCTTGGTTTTTTGGAGGAAAGCAAGTTAATAAAAAAAGACAGCTGAAGTTTCAGAGGATTTACATAATTCATGTTTATGTCCTTTAAGCTAAAGAGAGGCAAACGGTGGCTGGAACATCACAGACTCATGGAACAAAACGCTCTGCTGGCTTTATGTAGATCAGCCTCCTTCATTAAGATAAGTCTCCTTAGACGAACTTTGCTCTGCAGATGGAGGGCTGTGAGTTTTGGTCAGGGTTAGAGGTCAGGCTGCAGTGCAGCCGTTAGAGTTGGCTAAAAGGTTAGTCAAGGTAGCCCCATTGCTATGGATTAGCTCCAAGAGACCAAAGTTGCTTAGTAATTTTAGGGGAGGATTTAACTAATTTTAGACAGCATGCTATCAACCAATCAAGTTTACAAAGACTTATCACCCACAACAATGTGCATCTTTTTCCAATGAACAGAATGAGCAGGGATTTGAGCTCAGCGGGGTAGGGTAAGGCAGAGAGGTCTTAGCACGTATTTTGGTTCTATTTCATTGGCCATTTGCTTACATGATGACCTGGTGCTGTTTGCTGAAGGTTTAATGGGACAGTTTACTCTCACTTTTTCTACAGTGAACATACATCACTACTTTTAGATCTTTCACCTTTGTGGACCCTTCTGGTAAGCTGGGTTCACAGAGGTTGTGAAAAAAGACACGATTGATGTAAAAGGTATCACATTGTTGGGTCCAAATGGTCATCGTGGCTCCCTGGAAGAGACAGGGTGCTGGAATACACTGGAAGTCTTTGCTGTGGCTTTTAGAGGAAGAGAGGAAATTAGAAGAAGGTACAAAGTTTCCTCCTCGTCTAGTGGAAAAACAGATCCACCTGGATTTCTTTGTGTTTAGTGCAAAGTCAGCAGGACCTTTGAATGGCTGGTGATGGTACTGGACTCTTGGGACTCATGGCACTTCTGGCTCTGAAGCTTGTAGATAGGGAACCAGCATGCTCTGGATGGCATACTTGTATCAGGTGAAGTAGTTAATGGTCACTCAGTAAAGAATGGAGGTAGTAGAGCACGGCGACCGCTGTAGAAAGAGGAATGGCAGTTGTAAATGATCCATAAACATGGTGGAACAAACGGAGCACAGTGCAAACCCTAATTTGGGTCCTAAATCATTACCCCTCAGTGTGACAACCTTCCAGCCATCCGCCAGTACTTTCAAAAATGAGGGTGTCCTGCCAGCCGTGAGCACTCGCTGCATCTGGCCAAGCACAACACTGGCATGGGGCCAGAGCCGTTCCGAGCGTTGGCACCCTGATGAGCCAAGGCAGCCCTGGCACGGGTGCTTGGAATCAGTCTTACGCTGGAAAGGTCACTTCAGAATTGCCCTGCTGCCAATTCGAGGTAATCAGCCCAGGAGGACGCCAGCCAATCTCAGGAAATGCATAGGAAGTGAGGGGCAGGTGCAAAGAGACTACGCTCACACTTCGGCCAATTGGAGAGAGCGGCGAAAGCCTTGGCTAATGTCGGCATTCATGGCCAGGCCCGTCCATTGGTGTGTGGTCACCTGTCGATAGCCGTTGATGGACGGGATGTGAAGGCTAGTCCCTGCATAGCAGGGTGAAAGGCTGCAGGGTGACAAAGGTTCCTGCTCATCTCTGACTCCCGAAAACTCAGGCAGCGTTAAAAGGACACCCAAGAAGGTCAAGCGGCCGTTATCCGCCCCATAGCTCCCTTCCATTGTTTTTTCATTTTAAGTGCCCTTTAATGCCACTGTTTGAACACAATGGTCCGCACTTTTGGAAAATTACATTTCTTCTCAAACCAAAGTCCACTTTCTAAATCGGCCCTGACAGATTCCTTCTGCGATTCCAGTCCCCCCCCCTCCCCCCCCATTCTGATGGCACCGCCGGGTAGGCCTTCATTCCCTTTACCGAGACGTGTCATGCCTCAGTGTGCAGCTGAAGAATTTTTATATATGGCAGCACTGTCCCAAATACCCAGCCTGCACTGCAGCCAGATCAGCAGCTTGGCTGACAGTCCCAAGGCTGAGGCTGTATCTCAATGGCAGGGAGTAAACAGACATGAGATTTTCACTTGTTCTCTTATGAGCACTCGGGGGCAATCCCTGTGTAATAAGGGCACTCTGCCCTGCGACACGCTGCATAGCCCACAAAGCAGATTACAGCAATAAATGGGGCTATAGCCATGTAAATAACCATTAAGGATATCTCCCTCTAGCCAGGACTACAGGAGATCTGCTGAGTCACCCTCCTCTCTCTCTGGCTCCAAGCCCACCTGAAGCCCACGTGCATTAAGGCTGGGCTTATGGGACACAGTAGAAGACCTTCTAGGTCAAGAGCAGCACCACTAGGTGTTTTTCCATCAAAGTTCTGGAACTTGGGCTGTCTGGGCCAGGAACTTTTGTAGCTACTGGCCACTTCCGTATGTTGTTTCATAATGCACAACAGGAATTGTAACCTTTATACTAAATATGCAGGTCTGATGCAAAAAGGTCATAGGTTAGAGATGCAGGATATATCAGTTAACATATTGGTATCGAAACTGGATCGCTGTGCCAATCTTGGCCGATACTTAAACTTTATAAATATTAAATCAGTAGCACCAGAGCAAAAGACACAACTACTACAATAACGGAGGATTAACAAGTTGTTTTGATTTTTTTCTTTATTATTTCACCAGTGTGTATGTTTGACTTAAAGACATATATGATAAGAACAAAAATTACAGGAATTTAATGTACTTGAGATACAAAAATAATAACCTCTGTTTCAATACAGGTTGTACTGGTGGTTGTGGTCAACCAGTCAGCAAAGTCTATTGCTATAAGCCCCACCCAATGGTCAGTTCCTGGTCAAATGAAAAGTACTTTCCTCCGAGTAGGGACGAAAAAAGGCCTATGAACTGTCTCCCAGGAACTACAATTCCTAGTTTTTGTGATGAGAAATTGACAGAAGTTCTTGAGTTCCTGAAAATTACTAGTTCCTGAAAAGAGATCCTTCGGTGGGAAAGGCCCTGCTGCCACCTACTGTCACCTCTGTAGCGGGCAGATCCCACTTCCTGGACTGTCCATCCATCCATCCATCCATCCATCCATCCATCCATCCATTTTCCAAACCACTTATCCTACTGGGTCGCGGGGGGTCCGGAGCCTATCCCGGAAGCAATGGGCACGAGGCAGAGAACAACCCAGGATGGGGGGCCAGCCCATTGCAGGGCACACTCACACACCAGTCACTCACACATGCGCACCTATGGGCAATTTAGCAACTCCAATTAGCCTCAGCATGTTTTTGGACTGTGGGGGGAAACCGGAGTACCCGGAGGAAACCCCACGATGACATGGGGAGAACATGCAAACTCCACACACATGTGACCCAGGTGGAGACTCAAACCCAGGTCCCAGAGGTGTGAGGCAACAGTGATAACCACTGCACCACCATGCCGCCCCCTTCCTGGACTAATCAACTGCATAAAAACATTCCTCCAATTTCTCAGCATACAGCTGCCCTCTGGTTAGATCCATGGTTCCTGTTGATGAGTGGGACACTTACCACAGGTTGACAGTTGGGAAACACCTGCTTTAGATTGGCTGTCTGCTCCACCCATGGCTTTACCTTGAGGACACCATGATCTTCTGAGCCCTGATGGCCATTCAGGATATATCTCCTTAAGGTGTGGGTTTCTCTTCTCTCAGGAAGCAGAACTAACCCAGGTCCTTCCAGGTCATTCCAAAACAAAACCTCTGAGGATGCTTAGCCAGATAGCATTTCAGATTTAAGGTAGTCTGGGCTAAATTTAAGTGAACAAAAATAAAGTTCATTTAGTCTAGACCACCAAAAATCCAACAGATTACCTGTCTAAGCAAGAAACCCTGCTACTTGGAACACCCCCCTGGCCAGTGTAGTCTGGTAATACAGGTGAGATCAGTGTTCCTTTGGGTTATGTAGCTAAATGGAAAAAGGTAATCCTTAGGCTAAAGTGACTGATATCTCTTGGGTAGAACCAGGCCTACACTAGCCACTATCATGCCAGCTGCTCTAACCAGAGGCGGACTTTGGGGGCCCTGGTTAACAGGGGTAGGGGGCCTCTTATGTGGGCCATTTGAGCTAATTTTGGAGCTGAAACATCAACAATATGCTAATCAAAATGCAGGGTGCTAGCGGTAGAACTTACTGATTAGGGTGGAGATAGGAGTGCTGCTGGTAAAATTCGTAGATCAGGGGGAGAGAGTATTGGATCAATTAGCCAAATTTAAGACATTTAACCATTCCCTCTTTTGTGTGACCCTGTTCTGCAGCCTAGGACAGCCTATGCTCCACTCCTGAGGCTAAGGTTAACCTTGAATTTTTGCGTACCTTCATTGAATTCTGCTGTTAGGCTACGCTGTGCTGACTTGCTTAGCAGTGAAACAACCGGTAGCTTAAAACTGAGTTACAAAAAAAACTATGTAGCAGAAAATCTCAAAGTAGGAACAGTCCATTACAGCTTGGACGGGGGGCGACGTCGTTTAACCCATAAACTGTCAAGAAAGATGCATATAACAGACATGTTGCTATAATTTAAATGATCGTATTATGTTGTATGTTGTATGCTTAAATGTAACTAGAAATTCTGTCTTCCTGGGGCCCCTAGTTTTCAGGGCCCAGGTGGCTGCCTACACCTGCCTTATGGCAAATCCGCTCCTGGTTCGAACCTCACATCATTTTAGGCAGCACATGTTGTGGCACCCTCCTCCATGGCCCCACCCCCCAGATCTTCGATGATCCCACTGAATCAAGTCTGATTCTGAGCCTTGGTAATTTGGGTTACCCATCAGCATAGAACTGGTCATCAGTTGTCCTGGAAATGTATGGTCATGTGAAAGTCTCTGCCGTTACTGTTTTTCTCCGGCTCATGGTGATTTTTATTCATGTAATATATTAGTAAATAATCATTTGTCTTAAAAGGTTCAGAGCTTAGAATTTTCCACACTGAATTTTCCATAGCCGTTGCCCGTCTTTAATTCAGCTGTTTTACATAATAGCTATGATTTTAGATAGCACATTTAGTAATTTTTTTAAATTGCATTTTGTGTTTAAGCCAGCTGAATAAAGCCCAAGTTCATGGTATCCGTAACGAAGATTAAATTTTGCTAAGAAACTACCGATTTAGTTATTATGAGAACCTATTAAAGTTTTGATTAAATGATTACTTGAGCTCTGCAGCGCTAACCAACATAGTGAAATGTTGAATCCAGAGATGACATGACAGGGTTGATATTGATGAAGATGGTTAAATATCAGTTAACATATTCCCTCGTGTTAATGTTGGATGGTACCTGCTAGGGATTAACCCATTCCTTTTCAGCATTATCTGGTATGGATGATGATGTCTGTTGAGCAGGAAAAAACTGCACAGTCTCAGCCCCAGAATCTGATAACGCCACAAACTCTCATCGGTTATACAAAATCGCTATAAATAACACTGGACATTTCAGCTAAAAGGAATGTTATATGCTGTTACTCATCGTGCACATCCTCTGACCTGCCAAGTCTTAAATACGGCCTGACATTAAGGTCCTGCTCGGATGCATGATTCAGTGTGTCTCTTAGCTTTCCGCCAGTAACTTGAAACAGGAACATGAAAATGGACTTGGCAATTTCTTCACAAATACCACATCAGGACTTTGGAAACCATAATTAAGGGTTACATTTTTCACCCTTGTTTATTTCAGAGTCTGGGGTAACAATTAAGGGCATTTGCCCTGCAATTACTGTGTTAAAAATAATAAAACTATTTACCTAAAATACCTGCATTTTGTGTGATGATCTGCAGCAGCACATTAAAATTACAATGTTTGGACATCACTCTAGCTTTGTAAAGCTGCTGGAGCTTATGAGACTGAATGTGTATGGAAAGGGGACCCCAACACACATACCTGTTATCCCCTGCCGTCAGACCAGGATAGTGATCTGGATTTCAGCTTGTGGAATGCAGTAAGGTGCTGTAAACATGTGTGAGATCACAGCTGAAAGCTCTTTTAAAAAGCCCTGCCTGAAATTGACATGTGGGCAGTATTTGTTAAAAATAGCTCGTAAAACTGATTTTCTTCATGTGAGAATTGAGCACGAATGAGGTTCACCAATCACCCATTGTAATTTAACGGGACAGACACTTTCAGCACCATGTGACCTGGATTGGGGTGTATTTATGTAGAGTCATCTGGGGTATAAGGGATGGTGGCCGTGCTGTGATGTTGAGGGTTTGGCCAGCGGAGGGAGCTCTGTATGACAGTGCGGCTGCAGTATTGAAGCTCATTCCCGTTAATGCCGGCTGCTTATATAGCAAGAGACTAAAATGAGGCTTAGCTGTCACAGGTACCCAGATCCAGATGTGAAATCTGAACTGACAGATGCACCATTGTGACAGGAATGATGGATGCCATAAGATGGCTCTCTCTCAGACCTCTCTCCACGGCAGCTTGGATTCCTACCTGCTGACCTCTGAAACTGTGCTTCCTGTTGTAATGTATGGGTTTGATGTGCCTCCTTCCGGCGGCCTGGCTTGGGAAGCAGGTGCCTTTGCAGGGAGGCTGACACCTGCTGGTGAGCTGTGAACTGCACTTGAAATTGATAATACAGACTTGGACAGGGGAGCAAGTCACCTCAGCCTGTCACTAGGAGTGACGGCTGTGGTGTCCTCCCAGTTCCCTGTGCTGGGTGGGAATGTGTTCTCCTTCCTGGTCTTTTGGTGTCTGGGCTGGATTCAGACTGGATCAAGGTGAATATGGAAAACTGGAGTTTTTTCCAACGTGGGCGATGTGCGTGGTGATGAGAGCAGACAGCGCATGGTGGACTTCTGCAGAAGGGCAGCCTTAGGCCTGGGGCTTGGTGCTGGCGTGCCGGCCGGCGGATTGCTGCTCACGAGAGCAGCGCTCGCACGAGTGGGTGTGCGAGAAGCAAGTCGCCGTGACTGCATGTGATATATCAGGACTGATGGGAGGTAATTAAATGCAGGCCTGCTGCGGAGGCGGAGTAGGGGGGCGGTGAGAGTTTAGGAACGGGAATGTGCGGCGAGGTCCTGCCGGGGCCCCGGCGGCAGCTGTCCACGCGCAGACGCCTTCAGCCACGTCCAGTTATGACCGGCATCCGGCAGGCACCCAGGATCACAGCGGCATGCCAGTGATGCCAGGCCTTCCCTGCTTCCCGTCCGGCGGCTGCTGTGCTGAGAATGTTTGCTTTAGCGATCAGTGCCTGGAATGATAACGTGGAAACACAAGCACATGCCATGCGGCTCTGCCACGTCCCCCGTTCCTGCCGGTCTCTGCTCTTTTCCCGACTTTTCCAAAAGCCTGGATTCACTCCACAAATGTCACATGCAAACAGGAGTGTGTGTATATTCCTGTGCTATCGGCGCGGGAGGAATCCTGGGGCTTCGGCACTTCCCGCTGACTTTGCCATTGCCGGACTGGGCCGAGAAGGTGCCAGGCTCAGGACAGAGCAAGCAAGTCCAGCATTTCACTGGACGGCAACAAAATGCTTCCCAGGTATTCCTGAAATTTCGCAGCTGTGTGATTTACGGCCGTCTCAATGCTCCTGCGAACTCCTGGCCGTAAATCTGCTGTTGGTGCTGAGCGGTGTCCCGAATACAGGCACAGACGTGACCTTCACGCACCGGTGGGGACTACAGTGTGTGGGAAACACCCCCTCACCTGTAACTGCCACATTAAAGCCCCCTGGAATGGCTGGCGCCCACTCTTGCGTACATGGCACTGAGAGCACATGCTAGTGACTTTAGTGAATGATGGTTTATCCCATGCTACACGAGAACAGAAAGCACCAGCTGTAATGATAGCAGCTGGTGGCAGCTTTGAGTCTAGTGGGGACCCACCTGGATTCACATGCCTCCGGGGTCTGGACATGCAGTCCAGCAAATGTTTAAATTCTAGCCATAATTAATTTCAACTTAACACACCGATTATCAAGATTTACCACCCTGGGACACATAAAAAAACACATATTGTCACAAAAACAATTAAACAAACAGCTGAATTCCTTTAGAGAGAGAGTCAGTTTGAGGAATTTATCTGACCAGTGTATACAATGGTCCGCCAGTGTCAGTTGGCAACTGGAACCCAAGTTGTTCAGCATGATTTAACTTGCATTTTCTAATTAGTTACTTGAAAAAAAACACAAGCTTAAGGCCTAGGTGATGTGCTTTTCCAATTACTCGTGAGTGCAGGCGTAATTGTGTGACTGCAGCTGGAGAGTAATTTCAGTCTAATTACAGATTAAGAAAACATGATTTGTGTCAATGATATAATGGTAAAATACTGAAATTATGGCTAAACAAACAGTTTATGGTCTATAATGCACTGAATTCAAACTTTCAGATAAAAACATGCAGCAGCTGTTTGAAATAACAGCTGCAACAGGGATTGTGTTGTAACTCATTTGGCTGATGCCAAAGTAAAAAATAAATGAAAAAAATCTAAATCTCAAAAATTAAATTTTGCCCACTTTTGAGAGACCAAATTTAATGTAATTTGAAATGCCATGTGGATAAAAGTCAGTTTCAGTTACTTGCGATTTTCCATGACAACATTTTGTCATCCTTGTTTACGCAGAGATATTGCTATGGCTCAGACATCATTGTCCTGAGGGCCAGAAAATCATTACATGATATCCATTTACTCAATCCTGGTTAAACACTGTCTGTGAAAAGCAGCTCGCGATTAAATCCTGTCATAATTAGTCAGGTAACTGGAGATGCCATACGGACAGAGAGGGAAACTTGTCTCAGGGGCACATGAATAATTACTGCTGCTCCATGGGTCTGACTTTGGAGGAGGTATGGCTTGACTGGACAAACACTGAATGGTGTTACGAAGGAAAGCGGTTTGTGCTGTAGTTGACTGGATGATTAAAAGCTGGAGGATTGCTGATGAGTTACATTTGATGATAACCGGTGATAAAGTGTTCGCTCCTTGGAAGAGGACTGTACATTACACGGATCCTAATGGGGGTCGGGTGGTTTTATCGTGTATCGTCTTTATTGCTTATTTTTGTTACTCTTCCGTAGAATGTTTTAAGATTTAGTCTGTTTCAAGGAGAACACGAGGGTCATGCGTGTGTCCTGAGGGGGAAGGCACCATGGGAAACAGACCCTTTTGGGATCGAGAGACAGTGAGAACATCAACCACACCAAGTACAGAGACCCAGCCGCTCCGGAAGATGTCGCACGCTGGCTCAGGGACACGGTGGAACACCGACTGGTGTTGAGGCAGGTCGACAACATGCTGCAGGATTCTCATGTGGGTCCAGCTGTAAGGGAAATCGTAGAATCTGCAAGATCTGTTTCAGGTGTCATTCAAAATAACGTGTTTGAAAACTATATAGCAGGTGGGAAGATACAACCCTCATTTTACGGCACTTTTTTATTTTGCCATATCATTATCTGCTTTCTTGTACAATGATGTCTCCGCTGGGCTCCTGAGCAAGGCCCTTAATTTCCAATTACTCCCCAGGGACTGGCTGACTTTGCTTTCACAAAAAATGCACTGTGTAGTAAAATGAATAAAAATTTTAAGATGTATATAAATCAAGGCTTTTTGTCGGACCTAGATTTTCAAAATGTGCAGAAGGCTGCAACGGTTAATTGAGAGGGCGTTAGGTGATCCTGCAGATAAAAGGTAAGTGTCCGTCAGAGGGTGTGTCGGCAGATCAAAGCACGCAGCTATCCTGTGTTATTGTGCGGAGGGGTCTTGAAAGGCTGCGGTTAACCACAACAGCTGCGATGCATCTTTAGCCACACAGACGGCTTGTGTGTCTGACTGACTGTCCCTCCGTCTCTCTCATGCACATGCCTTGTTTGCCCTTTTAGACCTGCATGTGCATACCTGTGTTTGGGCCAACCCCCCCTCCTGCCCCCCCCATACACCTGAGCATCATGGCAGTAAATCGACTTAAAAACTGTTATCAGACTTTCCTACATCCCCGTAATTGTGCCGTTTGTGAATCAGATAAGAATTCTTTCCGTGAGAAAAAACGTAGAGTACTGCCCAGAAGCTAAAAATGGATCGACATTCAACAGCCGACTGAAAATATTTGCTTTCTGCTCCATCTTCAGACATCCGATTCCGGCAATCGCTGTCCTGTTTGTGCGGCGATGTCGTTCATACCATCAATGTGAGGCGATTTATCCCTGCGTGGGTAGGAAAGTTTGGCCAATAAGAACCTGATGTTACTCCTTCCTGGCAAATATCCCCGGACCACATGGAAGATGGCCCATCACACGAGACCGGCCCGGAGTGTGTCTGCGCCACTCGATATGTTCATTAAAAAGGCAGCTGTCACCCGTTTTGAGGCCCCCCCCTCCTCCAAAAAAAGAGCAAAATAACGATAACAAAAAGATCCCCATACGAGAGCAGACGGCACACCAGGCCGCATTCAGGCTATCCTTATGTCTGTACCTTTGCTGGCTCTCATTCTGCAACTCAAAGGTTCTCTCTGTAGAGGCCTCTGCTTTCCAGAAAGGGAAAGCAAAACAAAACCTCTGAGGTTAAAAAAGACAGACAGAAGGAGACACGAACAGAAAAGGGCGACTGACAGCTCTCAATGTGTTTGTATCCTTAAACCAGAACATTAGCACAAACCGTAATAGCTGGCACAGGCAGCAGAGATCTAATCCAGGAAATCGAGCTCACGAGCAGTGATGCAACTCAAAGCATTTATGCTGAAGCAGTTGCTTGTTGCAGTCCCAGGCTTCTATTTTTACTATATTTATCTACTCCAAAAATCAGCCTGCATCCTGCTGGAACCCTTTAAATAGCTCATTAGTTAAAGCAGGAAGACAGCGACATCTGATTTCTGTAAAACATTCCTGTTCATGTTTTCTTGGCGAAAGGAATGGCCACAGCCTTAACTGTTATTTGGAATTTAAAATTTGCCAGACGACGCGTGTAATTATCAATCAGTCATGCACAGAAATAGCGGGAAAAAAAGCTGAGCTGAAGCTATCATGACAATCACGTGTCACAAATAAATCGACATGTCTGATCTTTCGGCTGTGTATCGTGATCCAATACTTGCTCCGAAAGGTGGAAGCTTTTTGCTACATTGATTCCAATACACACGTGCTAGTGTGGGGGTCTTGTTTACGGCAGAGTGACTGTTCAGTTTTCAAAAAGCTTTATCTCCGGGAATCAGCCATCCAGTGGCATTCAGCACCATCTAGGCAGAGGAACACAAAATCTGGAGGATTCATCATCGAAGGGCCATTTGCTGTGATTTACTCAGGTGTTGACTTTGGCTCAGTTACTGGATGTCTTTCTCCATTGTTGTGAAAATCAGAGGCTTAGTTTGGTCATGCTACCTCGATCCACCAGACACTTTCCAAGCACTCAGATTAAATGTCTCAGAGATGGTGCGTGTGTGCATATGTTTGCGTTGCCCATTTGCACAAAACCACACGCTGTGTGACTAATGCATTGACAGGAATCCCGCCCCGACTCATGTCTCCACAGTACCTGCCTCCTCACACACCTGTGCACCTCCCAGACTGGCTGGTGTCTCCTGCCTCCCCCGACAGCTTGCCCTCACATGCTCGCACGCTCCGGAGTTGAAGCCAAAGTCTGCAGGTCAAAAGTGGCTCCAGAAAAAGGCGGTCGGTCACCATTGCCACTCATTTCCCGCTAGCCGATTTCACTTTGCCTCGGACGGTGGTGAAGCTGGCCTAGGGTGCCATGTGGGCTTTCAACGGCACTGCTCAGAAAAATGGTCAGTGTGACAACATATTAATGGAGTACTGACATCACGTCCCGAGCCCACAAACCGAAGCCATTTCTTGGTGAGTCAGGACGTTCAGTCCCGGCGGCATTAGGAGTCACACAGGTTCGGTTGAGGGGATATCTTTGGGGAACACAATGTGAAACACAAAGCCGGCGTGTAGAGCCTGTGCGTGTCTGTCTGCGGCACGCCTGACTTCAGTGTACCCCTGTGTGTAATAAACCCCACCACTAATGTGCAAGGGGGTGGGGGGCAGGCAACTTGCAATTAAACAGATGCATTAGGGCTTTGCAGAGGAATTGAGTTTGACAGGTGTTGCATGAGGCCTGAAAATCCTGCCGTGAGACTGGAGCACAGCTGTACCCTTGTGAAGAATGCATCTCCCTCCCATTTCATGAAAAACTTTCCCGTTATTGTTTATAGTGTCTAGAAGGCGAAACCAAAAAGCTATATTGCAGCACTTTAATTTCCTTCTTTGTAATGTTCTTATCCCATTAGTGTAGTGATCAGACCTCTGCATTATCCCTACACTGCAACCCCATGATCTAAGCTCATTTATGATCTAAGCAAACTTCCATTATCCCAAAAAAAAAAAAATCAAGCTGTGACAATATAAAGTCATAATATAAACTTCTTTGTTTTAGCTGTGATTTGTTGCCAGAATGTTTTGCTTTGGTGTGATAATCATTTCAATGCTCTTGTATCCTTTATGAGAATGATTTTAATATCAAATGGAATGGTGTTTAATCGTGTCTGAGAGAATGTCCTTCTTTTGTATATATGGACGTTGTATACGAACTGAAATAGACTTAGTTTCATATTTACATCTATGCAAATCTAGCCATGAATCAGAATTCAGTATATTCACGATGCATTTAAAGTGCATCCGAATTAGTGCGGATCTTTTCGCCCCCTGGTGGTTATTTTTAAAGTGGCCTTGAAGTCCTACCTCAGGTAACATAATTAATACCTGAAGCTGCCTGAATGGGGACTTTTCATTCCAGAGTGAAAATCGCTCCTTGGCGCTATCAGGATCAGCTATCAGAATGCAACGAAAAAAACACGAGTTTCTGACGCCGTTATCAAAGAAACGGACTCTGGCACCTTTGAACTTAAGCTTGCTGACCAAGCACGACTGTTTTTTGATTAAGGCCTGCCTCACCATAAGATGCTCTGCTCCACACACGGAATTATGTGCCCAGATTAATGGACGAAGCAAAATGAAGGGAACTGTGAATATCACATTATACACATGTGAATACTTTACAGTTTATAGATGTAATCACGATTAGCTTTGAACATATGGCAGCATGTCGCCATTTTTCCTGTGGGGACCGTTTTTCCATTTCCCAGTTCTGGAGTTCCTGATACATTTGGGAAAATGGCTGTCTGTCAAACGGATCGCGACGCAGACACAATAATCGCACCGCAGTCACGGCGGCAGGGCTGGACGGAACCCGAGGGTGCTTGCGGCAGCCGCTGAGTGACGTCAGTCCCGCGCCTTTCCCGGGCGATTCACCGCAGCTACTTCACAGCTCAGAAAAGGCCGTGCACTTCGTCATTACTAGTAACCTTAACCCACTTCCAGTATTTCAACAGTGGAAACCAAACTAAACAGAAAAAACAGTTCCAATGGAGGTCATTTAGTAAAATGACAAGGCGCTTAGTTTTCCGTTTCCACTGTTGACCATCTCTGCCTTGATTCTTTGTGTCTGTGGAGCTTTTATATGATCTCCCCCACCCGTCTACACTGTCCGTAGGAAGCACACCTGGCACCCGTAAATACAACTCCTCTCCCGGTAACGCGTGTCCACGGTTTCCGCCTTTAGGCTGTGTTCCTCCTCGTCATCCGAGAGCAACAAAGATCATGCTTACACCCCGGAGATCTCGTGAGCCGCCAGCACGCGCAGATATCGCGTGTCCGATCGGTCACGGTCAGCTGGCGCCTCTGCACTGTTACTGACCTCACGAGGAGCGGTCACGTGGTCTTAACGGGAGGTGCGGGGCGGGAAATCAGACGGACAGACAGGACGACAGATAGGTAGGTAAGTAGGCAGGCACATGATTTCTGTTTTGTTGAAAGGTTGAAGGTGGATGAGGAATGTGGGATAATTTTAGTAAAACTATGCAAACCAGATAAAAATGTAAATGAAGACGAGCCCATGACCAGCAGAGGGTCAGTTCAATGCCTGTACCAAGAAGCCTATGGAGTAGCGCAGATCAAAATATCCAAAGCGTGTGAAGCAGCAGTGTGCTCAGTTTTTGTAATTACCAATGTGACTGACTGCAGGGCAGACAGAGTGAATATAACGATGATGCCGTGAAGAATATCTGAGTGGATCAAAGGTCTGCCTGGATCCGCTTAGGGTCCAGCGGAGGTGCCTTTCCTGTCTGATCATGTGAAAATAAAATGGCAGTGTGGCGCACTGTGGGCGTTACGCCGATGCTACTCAGCAGCACCTGGCCGCGTGTCTTTTCCTGTAACTCCTTAACCTCACGTGCCATTGTGATGTTAGCCATTCATGACAAACAGTGCGAGGACAGACAAACTGCAGTCAGCTCCTGTCTGGCCACCCGTACACTGCATAGATATGCAAAATTACATGCTAACTTTTCATTGGCTAGTTAAGATGGTTGATTATCTGTGCTTGAACTTATATATAAAAGAAATAATAAAGGAATAATGTGCATAATGTGATTGTTATGTTAATTATTATCGTAAAGTATAGTGATGACAATAATCAGCTTGACGGGCAGTGCTGATTATGTGAGGGCAAGTTGGCTTGCTCATCAGAACCATTTGCACAACTGAATATCCATAGTGATGCTTTGGGAAATGAGTTTAAAATGTTTGAGATTCTTCTTGCTGATAGCTATATAAAGCCACAGAGTCCATCATGACAGGGCAAATAAACATCTTCTAAAAGATTGCAGATGTTCATTTGCTATAAATAACTTGATCTAGATTATTTCCAGGCATCGAAATTCCAGTAGTGACCAAAACTGAAACACTAAATATTTTAGTTATTCACAAGAATGTAAACTAGCATGCCGGAAGTGGAGCATAAGGGCATTGAGGATGGGATCCAGCCCGCCCGCCCGCTCACTGTCGATCTGTAGCCTACTGGCTCCTGAGGATCTGGTGTCGGGTGCCTTGTACCTCCCGACAAAACCAAGATTTACAGTGTGGGGAGAGGATGGACGGACCCAGGCGTTTTAAAAAAATATATGTTTATATGCTATATTTATATGTATTTATATGCTGGATGTGTACTTTGTATGGATTGTGTAGTTTAATATACTGAAGCTAGTCAGGAGTTATATCACAAGTGGTGGGTGGATTATGATGTATAAGTCGTTACCGGTAAGGAAATGATTTAGTGCAGATGGGCCTGCAAGTTTTACTCCATCTTGCTTTTTAAAATCACACCGGATAATACATTTTCTTTTAATTTAATATGGTATTCAGAATTTGTATAGATGAGATAAATGAATTGAATTATTCCTCACAAACTCACAAATTATTGCTCACTATTGTGAATTAAGTAAAAGCTGAAATATGTCGATTGCCTCTTATAAAAATTTTATTGAAGAGGCTTTTTTCAGCCATTGAAGATTTCGGAAAAGTCTCTCTCTACTTTGCATATTTTTCCCATTCTTCTTGGGCCATTTATTTTTTAATTTTTGTTCATCTATTTTGGGTTCTTTAGCATAGCTAATGCAAACATTCTTGAAATGACAAGGACAGTCCCTCTCTTGGTAACGAAGCCGGTCACATGCAAGCATGGGTCTTGTACTTGAGACTATTGTCTTTTGCTTTGTCCATTTTAGCCCCAGCTAGGCCCTGCAATTCTACACTTGGTGTGTGACAGTAGGGTCAAGACATACTGTGGGCCTGTAGCGGTTGGCCCTTGTCCCCAGGCGGGAATAGTTAAAGCATCTCTGTCACAGTCGTTCTCTGTGGGCGAAATATGGCATTGATTGGTAGCTGAATCCAGTGGAGGGGCCACGAAAGAAATGCAGCATGTGTGTGCAAAGAGTCCCCCACTGCCCCCGCAGCACCATTCCAAATATTGAACTGGCTCCCACTGTGTCCAGAGGAATGCGCAGCCTGTCTGCTGATGCCCCCCCCCTTCCTGGCAGCCAGCTCCCTTTCATAACCACCTCCTCCTTCCAGATGCTGTGATTGTGATGATGCCGAGCCTGGCCTCTAGCCATGTGCCAGGATCATTGAGGGACGATCTCTGAGAGAGGTGACCAAGGGAAAAACCTGACACTTCCTGTAAGCACCCTTGTTATGGCTTTGTAGCTATATCCGTGCTTTAGCATGAAGCAGACGTGGGTGACATCCCCACTCGCATGCCGTGGTGTCTTGCTGGTGTTTGATCTGTGATTAAGCCTGCCTCGAATTAGAATCGCAGATCAGACATGGCAGTGACAGGCCTTGAGTATTCTGCATCAAGACTGTAACGATGCACTTGGAATTACCAGAAGGCCTTGGATCTGAACTGAACTATACTCCATCCCAGGTAGTTGGCACTGATTTGCATAGTAATCCCTTGGTGTGTGTGCTGAATCACCCTGAAACTGGGGAGAGTTGCTGGTGCATCTTGCTGCTGGGGATGGGCCAGTCTTTCACATGTTGGGACATGTGAAAGCCCTCTGTGCTGCAGGACCCAGTTCCCATGAATTAAAGACCACTTATGAAACATGGCAGTACAGACCACACCATGAAGCAGGGAGGTACGGACCACCCTATGAAATATGGAGGTATGGACAGCCCCATGAAGCATGGAGGTATGGACCACACCATGAAACATGGAGGTAAAAGTCACCCCAAGACTAGCCAACTGGCCAGGCATCCTATGTCAGCACTTACCATTAGGATCTAAGGATACACACTTCTGAAAACAAACCAGTACCATCTAAATTATGCATGGAAACTCACATATCTGTTTTATTTAGCTGTATTTGGACAGTCATCTCATCCAAGGTATACCCTACCTCATGCCCTGTGATGGGCTGGCATGCCATCTAGGGTGTCCCTAGCCTTGTGTCCTGAGATGGACTGGTATCCCCTCCAGGGTATCCCTAGCCTTGTGTCCTGAGATGGGCTGGTATCCCATCCAGGGTGTCCTTAGCCTTGGGTACTGAGATGGACAGGCATGCCATCAAAGGTGTCCCCAGCCTCCTGCCTTAAGCTGCCTGGGATTAGCCTGTGGTTCACTTAAGTTTGCACTCTATGAGCGGTAATGGTAAATGTATATGTGCATGGATTTTTGATGTATATCTAGATATATTTAGTCATATCTGCAATAAATTAGTTAAGTATCTGTCTGATACCAAGAATGCATGGCGAGGCCACTCTGAACTTCTCTGAAGTCATCGTATTGGGGTGTCTCCTGTCACATGCCCTTTGCTTTCTGGGATAAGTATCAACCCCCTTTGACCCTGTACTGATAAGCCAGTTGGAAGATAGATGCCTCCATGGTATTTGTTAGACATTGAATTAATTACTTGGGTGAAATAGATCTTGCACAAATCTATATGTATAATTGTCCAGGCTACCTGAGTGACCTTCAGTGAAGTCTGTTGGCTACGATTCATTGGTTTGTCATTCATTGCCATATCTTAGAAATTATGCTGTCTAGCGAAGGTTGTCGGTTTTTCCTACTTTTCTGTCATCCAGTTTTGATTACTCTAAATCAGAGGTGGGGAATTCTTGGCTTTATGGCCCAGAGGGTGTGTTGGATTTCACTGCTGCTACGCTCTTAATTAAGGCTTTGATTGTGCTGTTGGATGAATCCCTTTGCATTCATGTAAACTGAACATGTCAGCCGAGGTCTTCATATTGTTCCTCAGTCTTATTAAACCAAATCTGCATTTGTAGTACTTCAGTGATTGCGAAAAGGATTAACACTCTAGACCAGGGTTCCCAAGGAGCCTTTAATGTCAAAGAAATCTTTTCTTCCCAGTGGCTTTATACATTTAGATTGAATATGACAGCAAAATCTTAACATGACAATTCACGAATAACCAGTCGAGCCACTGCTTTCCAGTAACCAGTCACCGTGTCCCACACACACCTCCCAGTGTGGCATTTCCAGAAACACATCCCTCTCTCCCACAGCAGGTCTGTAAGCCACCAACATGGCCGCCCCTCCTCTGACATACTCACACAGCTCTCCTGCTTATTTGTGGCAGCTGCTTGTATTTGGACAGCTGTCTGGTGCAGCAGGGGGATTGGTGGTGACACCTTTCTGAGGAGAGGAGGACCCACTGAGTAACTGGAGCCTCTTAGCCTCTGGTTACTCTCAGGCCAGACCGGGTCAGCAGAGCACTCTGTCTATTTCTTTGCGAGCATGTAATAGATGCACATGACTCAGGACAAGTAGGATTCTGAGATACATGGCGTCACCATCTTGGATATCAGTGATCACAGACAGATGCTTTGACGATGTATGTCAATAGTAGATCAATACTACAGATATGCAGGAATTTGTTTCTTGATTTGACTCTTGTTTATAAACCTTCAGCCTGTCCATGCATGGATATTGTCCCCCAAGAGACAGTCTGACACAGACACACCCTCCCTCCACAGGCGCCCATGCTGCTCTGTGTCTGCAGCATGGCGCTGGGGGACTCCTGCTTTGCTGGGGACCTCTGGCTGCTCTGGGGTCCGCTTGCTGCTCTGGTGGCGTCTAATGGCACGGGGGCCTCTTGCTGCTCTAGGGGCCTCTAATGGGACGGGGGCCTCTTGATGCTCTAGGGGCCTCTTCCGGCTCTGGGGGCCCCTGCTTCTCTGGGGACCTCTGGCTGCTCTGGGCGCCTCTGGCTGCTCTGGGGACCTCTGGCTGCTCTGTGGGCCTCTGGCTGCTCTGCGGGCCTCTGGCTGCTCTGTGGGCCTCTTGCTGCTCTGGGAGCATCTTGCTGCTCTCAGGACCTCTAATGCCACGGGGGCTTCTTGCTGTTCTAGGGGCCTCTTGTGGCTCTGGGGGCTACATGCTGTTCCGGGGGCCCCAGCTCCTCTGGTGGCTTCATGCTGCTCTGTGGGCTTCTCGCTGTTCTAGGGGCCTCTTGCGGCCCTGGGGGCTACACGCTATTCCGGGGGCCCTTGCTGCTCTTGGGGTGCCTCGCTGCTCTTGGAGCTACAGGCTGCTCTGGGGGGCCCTGCTGCTCTGGGGGTGTCTCGCTGCTCTGGGGGCCTCTCGTGGCTCTGGCTTCAGCCCCCTGCTTGGCACTCTCCTCTCTCTCTTCCCGGCATCCAAAATCCCATGAATGGCGTTCTCTGTGTGGGGCCTGAAAGTGTGTCTGAGCTCTGGGTGCACCACCTGAGTGATGATGCTGTCCTCGCCAGACTCCAGCATGCCTGACCTGCTCGGAACACAGAGGAGTACTGTGCTATCGCGCCATCACCGTGGCCATTAGGGGGCTCAGGCCCGGGGGCACAAGCCTGCCTCTCATGCTGTCAGGCTGGATTAGAGAGAGGCCCCACGTGCTTCCAGCCACGCCCCCATGTCACCGGCTGAGCCAGGTCTCTGCAGCATCGACACACTTCCCAACATGCCATTAATTTACTCTTGGCAAGGTTGTTCTTGTGACCCAAAGCCTCTAACCTGGTAATGCACAGCAGCAAATCTGACACCATTTTATTTTACAGACAATCGCACCATGCCCACATTTACAGCTTAATAAATAAAATTGAAGAAGTTATTTTAACCCATTCAAATGGTTGTGTTGCCCTTTGTCAAGGTGAACGTTTTGCGACACAAATGTAGGTGTGCGTGTAGACCTGTTCTCTCCTCTGTTACGGCTTTGTTTCGTGAATGTGGGTTTGTGTACTTATCTCATTAATAAGCTCCCTCTTTTATTTTACTATGCTGCACATCCTCTGTACCTGCAGAGACTCCGTGATGGCGCGATTGCCTAGCCGTGCTGGGAGATGCCACGCTTCATAAAGCATCCGTTCCTAATGACAGGGCTTATCCCATGCAGTTACGTAACTCAGCGAAGATGCTGAAACAGGACAGTCATTTATTTTAATGTTGTTAAAAGAGATGGAGTTAATGTATTGGATGGTAGTTGGGGATGTGGTTAGTTGTTGAGTTCTCTAAAATCACCCTTGTCACAGAGTGGATAAGGCCGGGTTGCCCTTCATTGAATGTGTTGTACTTGGCTGCCACTAGAGGGCAGGAGTACTCTGTACAGCAGCATTTGGGCAAAGCAGAAAGTGAAAGGAGAAGTTTATCATGGCTGTTTATGATGCAGCCGGCACATGAGATTACATGGTGAATGTACAGGGTGGGTGGTAACTGTATATCAGTTTGTTGCTTGTGTTACTTTCTGGGAAAAATTCACTAACTAATGATCTGGCTGCTAATTTCTAAATTAATTTCCTGCTGTAACCAATATATTTATTCATATAGAACTTGGCCTGGAGAATGTAGCCTGTATAATTACATTAATTAATCAATTTCAATTATGAATAACCATTTAGGCTGCTCACCAGAACCAGGGGATATGGAGACACACCTTCTCGGAATGTTCTGGCAAATGTGTGAACGTGCCTTTATAAATAGCTTGGCTGCTGCATAATAATTAATTGATAATTAATTCCATTAGACAAGCCTCGCTGGAAGGTGTTTCCTGCTGCGACACCTTGCTTTTACAGCGATGTGAGGCCATTTTTATGATGCACTGGTGGGCCACATGAACACGCAGCTGTTCATGCATTACAGATGCTCCAATGGAAGAGGAGCGGCTGCGGCGTGTTTCCACGGTGATGTGCATTTGCCCGGAAGCCTCCGGATTTATTGCAGGAATGGCTTTCATGCTTGCCATCAGGATCCTGATCAGTAACAGGCTTTTGCCCTGCATGTCGATCCGGGGGATGCACATGGGTTGTATGTGTGCATTTGTTTGTCTGTGGGGTGTGTGTGTTTTTTGGGGTGGGAGGGGGCTAATGTCTGTGGGATTATGGGTAATGGAAAGGGCATTCTGCAGAGAGGCCGACTGAAACACCATAGGAGCTGATGGGACCCACGGCAGACTGACACATGGCTACTGTATTGCTTTAAGCATGAATAATGGAATGAGGCTCTCCTGCCCCTGACACGCTCTGAGTGATCCTCCTGTCAGGATGGCGTACCTGATTACTGTCAGCCAGGGACACACAGGTACTCTGATACATGGCACTAGTAACAATCATGACATTTCATTAAGGTGTAGTTGTTTCTCCCATTAATTAATCCTATTAGTCCTATAGAGTTTTGAGCAATTTAATTGTCATACTTGTTGTGTGTCATTTTGATTTGACTGGTTTACATCCATCTCCAGTGTGTCTTTTAGGAATGAGTATTTTTCATTCTGTACTGTGTCTGTCTTTCTGGTGGAAATGCCCCAAAAGCGATGATAAGGTAGCATATAAGTGTGGTTTTCTGCCTGCAGTGGCTCAGTTGCTCCTCCTTAAGCAAACGGTCCTGGCAGGTAACGAGATGGCCATTTTATTTACGGTCATGTCTATGCCGTTTTTATGTGTCTGGTCCACATTTACCCATGTAATCTGAATTTCCCACTGTGTCACGGCCATGCGTCCGGAATATCTGTCTCCTCGGGAGTGGCCCCGTCTGGAAGGCGGTGGAGTCGTTTCCCCAACTCACTGCACTCCTTGAAATTTGCATAGCCAAATGATCTTTGTGGTTGTCATTGGCAACCGATGGACAGGACCATGTCTGATTGGATAAAGGGACTTTGCCTCAGCCCGGATATCTGCGCCTTTGCGGGGAGGTGGCAAATCTGTCAGATCTGCTCTGAAGCCACACGTAATTTACACAGATTGTAGAGCTTTGCCCTGCAGGCTCTCGCTTTTTTATCCTATGGCTGGGGGGAGGGGGGGTGTCAGCTATGTGACTGACTTGATGCATTGCGGAGGAGCAGCTGGGGCCAGGTGTTCGCCGTCCTGGGGGAGGCCACCATTCAGCAATGCTGAAAGTGCCCTTAGCCCCCTAATGAGGTCCCCTTCTTCGTTACTGTGGTGGAGGACTCCCTCGCCCCTGAGCTTCTGTGGGTCACATGACCAAGCAAGGGCACATTGTGACAGACACGATGGGTGAATCTCAGTATGTGTACTTGACCGTACTTGTGTTCTTGTGTACCCGTTTTACATAATCTTCCATTGCCGAAGTCCAGTTCCAATACTAAGAACATGAGGATGGTAAAAATCCCCTGATGTTGGCCTTGCTCCCCCCTAGATATCAAGGATATATCGGTTGCATCCTCACTGAGACCAGTCCCAGGATTCATTGCGCCCCAAGATTGTTCTTGGAAGGCAAGTTAGCAACACCGGTCTTGGCAAACCACAAATACGATTTTTGTGTTCTTGGTTTTGAGATGCACCCTATATTTATTGAGTGCTAGCTTTTATTTTGAGGGCAATATGCATGTAATAATAATAGTATTAATAATACATTCGGTTTATGCAGCACATTTCAAAAGACACTATCAATATTCAATAACATAGAACACAGCGAGAGTAATAGGCGCAGTAACAAACCAGCCCAGTTACAGCAAGCATTAACTGACGAAAAATACAGTAGTGTGGAATTGACTGAGTTTTAGATGGATGACGCAAGCTGAGCATAGAGAGAATGGAGGGATCAAAGTGGAGACAGCAGAGTGGTGGGAACTCTAGAGCTTGGGGGAGCAAGAAGGTTTCAGGCAAGATTTGAAAGCTGGGAGATAGGGTGAGTTACGGATGCTGGAGGGAAATCCAAAGTCTAGGAGCAACCCAAGAGAAGCTGTGGAGTCCAGAAAGAGGAACAGCAAGGAGTTCAGAAGAGGAAGATCTAAGAGTATGACTGTGCGAGCAGGGATGGAGAAGATCAGGCAGGTGGGAGGAGCAAGGTTGTTAACGTCTTTAGGTGAGGAGAATTTTTCATGTATATATGGCATGAATTTTGGGACTTAATCAGATCAGGGCGCCAAGGCTATCTGGGACACACAGTGCATCTAGGAAGACATTTCATCAGCTTCTAGCTTTCTCAGGAGGCATGATGAATGTTTGCTGCTGTCCCTCTGCACCAGGGGATGCTCCTCTGAGATCGGAGTGCTGTCGACTTTGGACGCACGGAGAAACAGAACGGTCTGGTTTGTGTCAGGTTTGGTGTCTGGCTGAAACGGTGGCCTGCAGAGAAGAATCGGCCTCCTGGAGGCTGGGCACAGGGGCGGCAGGTTGAGCTGCTTGCACACCTGGTCTACAGCATGTATGCATCAGACACTCATGAATAATTAATCAGCACAGAGTGAGGTCAGGCTACCTAGGTTTCTCTCCGTGTGGGTCGTATTTCTCCAGTTGCAAATGTATGATGCTTAACTACTTGTAACGCTTCTGAGAGTCAGAATTAATGCTTTTCACAATTAATCCTTTCCTGCCTCTATATAAAATATATCATATTACCTTCTGGGACAATTTTCAGGACACTGTTGGTTTTTGCATGATTTGCCATAGTAGTGTAAGAGACTGATAGTGATACTGGCTGTGCACCAGTGCCCTCAAATCCCAACCAAAGCTTATAGCTGCAGTATGGCCTTGATTAGTTGTACCAGCTCCCCCCAAAGGCTGATCTCTCAGTGAATCTTGCTATTCTCCATTATCTGTGAGCAGCTCCTATGTTCCTCAGTTGCTGGTTTGCTTTTGAACTATAATTCAGTATGTTGCTCTGACAAACAGCCATGCCTGGCAGCCATCTTAAAATGAGAAATCCGGATCCCAGGCTGGTCACTGAGTAGAAGAAGTGTGGAATGATCTGGAAGAGGACGTCTTTGTCAGACACGTAGATACAGCATCTATCAGCCGGCAGGATGCACTTATGGTACTAAATGTATTACATTTACATGTTCATGTAACTTAAGACCTTTTATCTTTACATGCCCTTTACTTTATTGATTTGCACACAGTGGGTGGGCATATTAAGAGTGTAGTAAACTCAGTAATCCCTGGGCAGCACTTTTAGTTCCTGGGGGATGTGAAGTAACCACATTGATTTGCATCACAATTTTCAGCCACCTGATCATTATTCTTCCCTGTTTAGGGCATATATCCTATTTTTATCCCTCTCCCCGGTATACCTGATGTTCAGAATGCCCTTGGCTCAGCACCGTTTTAGGTGTTCTGGTGTCCACCAAAACGTCATCTGTTCATTCATCTGAAGATTATTTTTATTATTTAGGTTGTGTAGTTCACCCCCCCCCCCTTCTTTTGCCCTGAAAAGTGGAAATACTATAAAGAAAATCCTGACCATCTACCACAGATTGTCGCAGTTTGACCCGGTGCTGTCGTGGAGCCAAGCCACCACTCCCCAGTTGACCCCCTCTAGACCGATGACCTTCTCGTGGAACTGGGCTTCTTCTTGGCCAGACCCTCACTCTGTTTCCTTAAGGCTGCCACACTGTTCCTGTATCTGTGTGAGCACCGTCAGAGTCCGCTGTGTCCCGTTCCCCGGCCCATGTGACCACTGCAGACCCCAGGCAGCCAATGGCGTATTACTATGCCTCCTCTGGTGGTTTGTGGCATCCAGCTACACTTTCATGATCTGTGAGTTGTCAGAGCGGCCGTGTTGTAAGTCTGATTTAGGCTGGGAGAGAGTTCTCCCAGGACAGGAGGCCAAAGCTATAACAGGGCTTTAAGATGGCTTTTTAATGTGCTCCAGTTGGTCTGGCTCACAAAGAGCCCTGTGTATGTATAAGGACTCGTGCTTTTTAGGATCGCATGCCTATAATTTTGTATTAAATTCAAATGTTTTAGTTGGGACTAATGTACATATGTCACAGGGACAGGACCCGCTGTGAGAATCGGGCAGCTACCATTTGTGCTGGTTCCCTTAAGCAGCACAGCTTCACTGTAAGCTGCTGTGGGGGTCAGATGCTCAGGAGGGCTGGTCGGCAAACCAGGTCACTCCTGCTAATGTCAGATAACCTTACTCAAACCAGGTCAGCAGCAGCTCACGTTTTTCCATATATATATATATATATATATATATGTGTGTTTATATATGTGTGTATATGTATATGTGTATGATAGACGTAGCAATCCCAAGCGATGGTAACATCAGGAAGAAGGAACATGAGAAGCTCGAGAAATACCAAGGACTGAGAGAAGAGCTAGAAAAGATGTGGAAGGTGAAGGTAACAGTGGTCCCAGTGGTAATTGGAACACTCGGGGCAGTAACGCCCAAACTGGGAGAGTGGCTCCAACAGATTCCAGGAATGACATCTGAGATCTCTGTCCAGAAGAGCGCAATCCTAGGAACAGCTAAGATACTGCGCAGGACCCTCAAGCCCCCAGGCCTCTGGTAGAGGACCCGAGCTTGAAGGACAAAGACCGCCCACAGGAGGGCGAGTGGGGAATTTTTTATATATATATATATATATATATATATATATATATATATATATATATATATATATATATATATATGTATTATGACATCACACCACCCGTCTTCCTCTGCTTAAAGTAGTAACTCACCCCCCACCAGGAGAGGGCAATCCACCCTTTTCCAGTTGAGAACCTCAGACTTTGTGGTGCTGATCCTCATCCATAAAACACATGTCCATAAAACACATGTAGACTGGTTGGGCAAACTCCCATGAATCCTCCAGCATCCTTGTGAGAGTGAAAGGCTGGTCCAGTGTTCTTTGGCCAGTATGTGTTTGTTCCTCCTGGATCCAAGATTCAACCAATGGGCGGACCTTCCTCTCCAGTATCCTGGCAATCACCTTATCAAGGAAGTTGAGGAGTGTGATCCCCCTGAAGATGGGACACATCCTCCTGTCCCCTTCCTTAAATATTGGGACCACCACCCCAGTCTGCCAGCCCAAAGGCACTGTCCCCATTGTCCATGCAATGGTGAAGAGACTAGTCAGCCTAACAACATTTCAGCCTAAGAACTTTCAGGAACTCAGGGCAAATCTCATTCACTCCCAGATCCTTACCACCAAAGAGTTTTTTGAGTACTTTAGTGACCTCAGCCCTAGTGATGTCCTACTCTGATTATTCCAGCTTTATTCTCTCCAAGGAAGACATGTCAGTGAGATTCAAGAGATCCTTGAGCTACTCCTTCCATCACCTGACATTTTTGAGGACATCCCTGCTGTAAACAACATGGGTAAATCCCTGCTTTCACCTCCTGAGTCGCCTGACAGTTTGCCAGTAGCTGTTGTGAGACTGACTAAAAGTCATTTTCCATGGTCTCACCAAACACCTCCCACACCTGAGTTTTTGCTTCAGCAGCTGCCAAAGTTGCATTTTGCTTGGCTTGCTGGTAGCTGACAGCTGCCTCAGGAGTCCTACAAGCAAACTTAGCTCAGAAGCCCTCCTTTTTCAGCTTGACAATTCCCTGTACCACTGGCGTCCACCACTGGATCCGGAGATAGCTCAACTCTTCTCTTCACCTGAGTGTCCAAAACATGCGGTCACAGATCCAAAGACATGATTACAAAATTGATCATTGAACTGCAGCTTAGAGTGCTCTGGTGCCAAGTGCACTTATGAACACCCTTATGTTCAAACATGGTGTTCATTATGAACAAACTGTGGTTAGCATAGAAGTTCAATAACAATACTGCTTGGGTTCAGAGTGGCCAGGCCATTCCTCTCAATCACACCCTTCCAGGTTTCACTGTCAATACCCACATAAGCGTTATGGTCCCCCAGTGGAATAATGGAGTCCCCAGAGGGGGGCGCCTTTCAGCATTCCATCCATGGCCGTCAAGAATGCTGGATACTCTGAACTAGTGTTTGACACGTACATACAGACAAAAGTCAGAGCCCGCCACCAAACTCAAGTTCAAAGGGAGGCCACCCTCCCATTCACCGGGGTAAACTCCCACAAACTGGTGCCAAAGTAGGGCTATAAATAGACCTACATCTGCCCGATGCCTCTGACCATGGGCAACTCCAGAGTGGAATAGAGTCCAGCCCCTCTCCAGGAATTTGGTTCCAGAGCCCGAGTTGTGTGTTGAGTGGAGCCCAGCTATATCTAGTTGGTATTTCTCTACCTCCCATACTCCCAGTCTGCTTTCCCACCAGAGAGGTTACATCCCATGTTTTGATAGCCAACATTCGCTCCCTGAGGCCCCTGCCTTTGTGACTGCCACCCAGTCTGCACTGCACCCAAACCCCCAAGGTCCTTCCTGCAATGTGGTGTGACCACAGGAGGGTGGTCCCATGTAACTCTTTTGGGTTGTAACTCTTTCGCCTGGCCAGGCCCCATGGGTAGACCCCTGACTACCAATTTTCATCGAGGTCTATGATAATCATACTTTGTCTGTACACAAATAGCCTTGGCAGACCCTACCAGGGGCAACTACCCCTGACATCATAGCTTCTAGGATCATAGCAGCACACACACCCCTCCACCAAAATAAGGTAGCGTTTCATGGAGGGGTCTGTTCATGCCATACAATACACAACAGTAGTATTCACCACCGCCTCACTTGCAAGCTACTAATAGCTCATAGGGAGCCAATGAGTAGCTCCTATAACACTTTGTTTAAAAGTAGGACCAATAATAGTATCACTGGTGCACTATAAGTAATTACACTAATGAGCACAACACTGTCTGTCGTCTCGTTCCCCCCACCAGCTTGATATTTTGACATTATCTCTGCATCCTGACAAACGCTAAGCTCCCCAGATGATTTTCATTGTAGATGTAGCTGTGACTGTAAATAAGGTTGGAGACCCCTCCATTATCCATTATCGATTTGAGTTACACATTCGCCGTTTCCCACATCACGTTACATTATGGGACACAGACGCTGCTGCCACGGCAACGGAGTAATTCGAAGCTGCCTGTTTTCCTCAGATACTCCTGGCACTAAGGAATGAACAAATAATCATGTGGAGAGAGCCGCTGACTTTGAGGAAGGCTTGTCACTCTGAAGGAAGAAACGAAAGATCTGTGTGTTTCCTGATGTATTAGTGATAACCTCATCCTTACATTGGAAAAAACATTCCAACACCCAGACATATGAGCAGGTGTGCCACGTATTTGTGAACTGCTGTTTCATTTATGCCCTCGCAGGTTCATGTGCCGAGCCTTCACAAAATGGCAGAAAATCAGTCAGTCGTGTGAAACAATCATGTTGTGTGATTACAGTCTTGAGCTTTGTGTGATGCTGCATGTGTGTGTGTCTTGTGATCCCCCAGTGCTGCCTAGGACCCTGACACAGGATAAGTGGTTTGGAGACAGATGGATGAATGTGTTTGATGTTTAGTTTAACATACAAATTTGCAGTTTGCATGTGCATATGATCATGGTTATTAATTCGGGGGTGGGGGGGGGGGGCGGTGCAAAAGAGGGCTGCAGTTGGTCTTTAATTTTGGCGCAGTATCAAAGAGTTTCCTGCAGGATGTTTGCATTGCTCTGCTCTATTCCCAGTCATGTTCCCGGCACAGCAGGCCGGAATAACGGGGTGTTCTGATGCAAGTGTTTGACTTCCTTAGAGGAGCCTCACTCTTGCTAGACTCAGCGATGTTTTTCTGCCTGTCTGCCTGTTTGTTTGTGTGTGTGTGTGTGTTTCCATGCATGCATGTGTTTATGTGTGTGTGTGTATATATATGTGTGTGTGTGTCTGTGGACACGCCTGTTCATTTGATGTGTACTTTCCATAGGCACCCTTTCTGCCTGCCTGTGTATATGTGTGTGTGTGTGTCTGTGCACACGCCTATTTGTTTGATACGTGCCTTCCACGGGCACCCTTTCTCTGGTGGTAATAGCACAGCTGTCCTTTCCACTCTTGTGGCGGCTTCCAAGTTGCCTAGCAGCCAAATATCAGATCTGAGGCCTGTTGGGCTGCAATTATGCAAATTATCCCTGGGACGAGATTATGCACATTCATCTGCCTCAAACTTTCCTTTGCTTGTGCTGAACGTGTTTGCAAATGTGTGCTAATTGAATAAAACATCACAGTCATCAGTATGAAAGGGGACAGCGAGGTGTGAGGGTCCCACAACCTCTTTCTGAAGGGGCTGCATGTTAACACCCCCGCTGTTGCGTAGCACAGGCGTCAGGTTTCCAGGGGCCATGTTCAGCAGTGCGCGTAAAAAAAATAGATAAATACAAGGATGATGCGTTGGAGGATGGCTGGAGCACACGTCTTCGTTTAACCAGTGGCAGAGTTTTGCCAGAGGCTCGTCCTTAAGTATACAAGAATTTTGTGTCTTTTGGTATCACTTTTCTCCTTTTTGACATGACTGCAGTGGGAGACGCCCTTGATGCAGATGATGCGTCTGACCAGCAGAGGGAGTCCCTTCACGTTGCAGTTCCCCCAGCCTGGCTCCCTGCCCCAATCCGCATCCCCTGTCGCCTGGAATCTCTGCGACACAAAAATTCCAGGCAGACATCTCACGCGGTTGATCTCAAAGCAGTTTGGTCACAAAGAAAGATGATCGGCAAAAAAATTTCCCTTTAAAAACACGAGCCTCCTTAATGACAGTGGTTGCATGTACTGATGATAATGCAAAACTAGAGGCAATACAGGCAAAGTGAATCAGCTTCCTGTTCCCCAGGAACAGCCAGCCACATTTGTAAATTAATGGCAAGTTAATGATAACGAACAGAGTCTTCCTACTGAGGAAGACTAAATGGCAAACCACCATATAAAATATTATAAAACAACGCAAATCAAGCAAAAGATAAAGTAAATATACATTCAATGACAGCAATGTAACTGCATATATTCTAAGTATTGCACCACTATAATAGGTTTTCATCAAATAGTTTGTGTATGTTTAGACTGAATAAATATAAATGCTGGCCATAATGGTAGATATTAGTAATGAGATGTAAAGACGCAGGGGACCCATCTGGCCAGTGGATTCTCCGGTGATGGACCCCCGTGCCGAGGCTGTCCTTCACGATTCACGGCAGCATGACATGCCGGCAGATCAAAGCTCTGCAGCGAAGCCCCAGCGGCTCAGCTCTCATCGGGGGCCGTCAGGCGGGCTGCACCTGCGCCGCGGATGCAGAGCTGCGCTGTGCATTTCTTTCAGAGAGCACCTCCGCTCTTTATTCATTTTTCTCCATTTCTGGGAGGATCCTGCAGTAGACGAGGACTATGACAACACACAATAGAAAGAACAAAAGGAATAATTTTTCTCCGCTTTGAATATCCTGCAAAGAAATTATATTAATAATATTATATTAATAAGCTGTAGTGGTTCTAGTATGTCTACATCTTACTACTCTCCTTTTCCTGTTTATAACGACACACAAGTTAAGTGCACTTTTGAATTACTAGATAATAATTACTGGTGCTGAAAATTTAAATTCCCAGCCCAAAGTATACCTGTGTTTCAGTGTTCAAATGTATGACATGTCTTCATTCAATTGGTGCTTCACTATAAATGATATTTTCAGAGTGTGGAATGGCTCAAGTCTTTAGAGAAGCCCCTACCCACATCCCGAGGTCCCACCCACATCCCGAGGTCCCACCCACATCCCGGGGTCCCACCCACATCCCGTGGTCCCACCCACATCCCGTGGTCCCACCCACATCAGGAGGTAAAACCCGCATTCCACAATTCCAACAATATCACAAAGTCCCATCGGGATCCCACAGTCCTGCCCCTATCCCCAGGTCCTGCCCACAATCAGGGGTATAAATTTGGGTCTGGACAGTAGGGACATGTACCTACCAATATTGTGGGAGTACCGTGTGTGTTTGGGGCTGATTTGGTCCCGTCCAATGTTGAAACCAAAGGTACAACCTAATAGACAGAGAGCTGCAAGGGGGGTCTCCTCATACTAATATCATCTAAAATGAATTACCATACAATATCACCGATGCCTTGACTGTAGGAAATGTCACAGTCATCAGCATCCTCCTGCCAAAACCAGATGACCTTCTGATTCTGATCCTTAGAAGGAGATTCATCGGGAGGTTGAGTGTGCGAAAGCTATATGCATTTTCTGCATTAATGAGGTATTCCCCAAATCCAGGCGCATTTCTTTTCCATGGCAACATGACTCATGCTGCCTCCCCTGTGTTTGCATGCTATATGGATAATTATTCTCTGTCATGCATCTGTTTCTCCTTCTGTTGACCCTGGTTGTCCGTCGACCTCCCCACGCAGCCTCTCCATTGTGGATTTATCCACGACGCCGCTCACTGTGCAGTTAGCCACCTCTCAAAGGTGTCATGCGCTTAGCGGGTATATACGATGTGGTATAAAAGCGCTCGCATTTTCTCTACGTGTTCAGGGCATAGCAGGGGCATGGCTTTAACGTCATCGTCCTTGCCATCTTCACAAGCATCGCTCTTTCGCTGTGCCACTCTGCCATGTGGCTTGCCCATATGTTCAACACCCCTTCGTTATGAGGTCAGGGCATTCCTTCGCGTTTTTTGCACCCGTTCAGTCTCAGTTATGTTGGGTCTATGGGCTAACACGGTCCCTATCTCAGCCCGTCAGCCCGAAAGTGTGCTGCATTCCCTTCTGGTGGCTCATGCGGGTGCCCAACTTCTTATATGGTAGCATTGTTGTCATGGTCTGGTGACAGCTGACAGATCTCTGGCAGAAAAATGACAGCTTGGCCCGATATTGCCCATGAAGGTCAGTAGGACGTGGTGCCCCAACTATGGGTGTAAAAGTGGTCTTGAAATACAATTTCAAGGGGTGAAGTCATGGTGTCACTCAGGGAACTAATTTCTTCCAGCGCTGTTTGAGTACTCCTCGATAAAAGGAAGCCAAAGAGAGAGGGATCGCTGGGGCAGCTTCCCTGTCACCCTAGCCGGTTGGTCCACATCTGGTGCCAGTTGGCACAGGCCTTGCCAGGACTTGACACCAAGGTGCTGGGTGGGGCGGCTTGGAGGGTGACGGGCATGTGCATGTCAGCACGGAGACAGGGACTGCATGCAGGCTGGCCTTCGCTTTCCACCGCATCCATCATGCCAGCAAGACCTCTTTAAATGCTCCCTTTGCAGGGCGCTTTGTGGCAGCATGTTTGGGGCGAATTAGAGGATGATGGAGGCCAGGTGAGAAGATTTAAAGACAGACGGCAAAAACATCCACTTTCCGTGGACCGTGTTATTACCCAAATACATGACCTTGCTTTAATTATGTGCTCATATAAACTACGAAAAGGAAAATGGAGTTTAAATGGCTACATAAAAGTGGGAAAACAAGCAGACCTTCTAAACGCTAAAGTGACGCATTTCTGCAGGTGTTATTTCACTTTTGCAGTCATCTGAAAACCAAGAGAGAAATATCTGTGAAGAAAACAAGGAAAACAGAAAAAATGAAGGTATCCATAATGAAATGTGTCCCCCAGCAGCTCAGATGGAAAACAGGATCAATAGATGTACATTTCTTTCCTGCCCGATACAGTGACAGAGAAATCGAAAGGATCAATACGGGCTGTAAAATGAGGACTCT
This sequence comes from Brienomyrus brachyistius, assembly GCF_023856365.1. Lineage (NCBI taxonomy): Eukaryota > Metazoa > Chordata > Actinopteri > Osteoglossiformes > Mormyridae > Brienomyrus > Brienomyrus brachyistius. The sequence continues at coordinate 6,367,935 of NC_064542.1, forward strand.
GGTGGGAGGCCCTTCGCAGTGCATACTGGGAGTGCTGGGAATGAGAGGAGGGCAGCTGACAAGTCAGGCCGAGCCTGGCGCCCCCAGGGGCGGGCAGAGGTCCAAGCCCCGTGTCAGTAAGGGCAGTAATTCATCGAAGCACACAAGGCAGATTCCTGGGTGGGGTTCAAATAAGATTTGTTCATTCAGCAGGGGAAGCCTGAGAGTGCCCCCTGTGGCCGTGTTTGATTAATAAACCATGGTGCTGGGAAAATATATTATGCTGGTGGGGCATTCTGCGTTGGGTCACTAAAATCTCAGTGTCTCCACTGTTGGAATATGGCTCAGTTTGCCCCTTAGTGTTTACTCTGAGGATGGTTCTTGGTGAAGCAGGTGGTCTTTACGCTGAGTGTGTGTTTACACGCCCCGAATCCACCTCAGCTTGGCCCAGGGGTTAAACAAACCTGTTTTGGTGCTTACAAAGGCCAAAACTCATCCCAGCACAGTACACCAAAACCAATGAGGGCTTTAAGGGATTCGTGTCTGTGGTTGCCTAAGCAGAACTGGCGAATTCCGATTCGCGGGAAATGCTACTCGCTTGACTGCAAACTTGCCAACGGATGCCAACTGTGTCCAGATTGTCAGGCCCTGGCGGTGACATCATGATGGCAGCACAAGGTGGCGCTGCTTTGACTTTGGCTCTCGCTTCTCCAGGGATCCCGTTGATTTGGTGCTGCTTTGGGAAGCTCAGATCCACACACCATATTTTGTTTAGCTCTCTAAACGCTGCTAATGCTTGCAGCGAACACACTACCTCTAACACGGGGCGACCCTCCATGGGCTCCCACCCGGCACTGGTTCAGTATTGTACTAAGGCATTCAGCTATCAATGTGCGAGCACTTCTGACCATCACACCTAGCCAGGCTTTATCACTGAAGTCTTTCTTATTGGCCACAATGACAGGTGGCCTCTTTCTGATTATTAGTGGACCTGACTTCCCAGAGAGATTCTTCTGTGCTTGACACTAACAGCACAGGAACCCTCTGCTTTAATGGCAGATTGTGTAATCGCACAGAGACAGGGTTCTTTTCTTTTCCGCTAGTGGTCTCGGTCACTTGATAATGGCCATAACTGCGAATTTCCCCTGGGCAAACCGGGTCACGCTCCTGCCATGTGGGTCAGGATTCCATGCTTTGCCTCCATAAAACTTCATCCATTTGGTTATGAAGAAGTGGCTTTCTGGCTGTGCTCCAGGGAGCAGGCTGTTAGGTAAAGGTAACAGCCCATGTCTCACAACAGTAATATCTCATCTGTTCTCTTTATGCAAACAGTACTTCACTTGTTAGGATATAACAGAGGGCTATTGGTGAATCTGCAAAGAAACTGATTTAATTATTTTGGTCATTTACTGTCAATGTTGGCATTGTTAGCGTCAACGGCCCCTCAAAGAACAAGCAATTCAAGAATTAAAAATATGTAAACATATAGAATAAAGGGGACATTCAGTGTAGACCACAAAGAGTACGTGAGGCTGGACTGATGCTGGAGAGAATGGAGACAAAATGGCAGTTAGCCCCCTAGCAATGAACAGTCAAGGAGTTTTCAAATAAAACGGAAAAAAGCTAACATTCAGGGGGTTTGCAAAAGACAGATAGGAGGAGAGTGATGACAATGGTGTTAGGATGCTGGACAAAAAGATATATGCTGTGAGATCTGGGACTCCAAGGAAGAGTAGCTATATAGATTCAGAGTGACTTCACTTTCAGCTTCATACACCGCTACACCTGTTAACTGCTCTGCACAGAGGTCCAGGAGCCGGGCCGCTCTTAGGTACAAGCCGTCGCAAACTCTCCCTGTCCTCATTTTTGGGTTTATCTGTAGAAGGACTGACTCTGTGACAGAGGTGCTGGACATTTTGGGAGAGGGGACAGGGCAGAAGTGTCTCTCACTCCATCGAAGCCTGAAGGATCAGAGCGGAGAGTTTGCGGTTTCTCAGAGTGCCGTGTCCTGGCCCGGGAACAGATCTGTGACCTGCCGGTGAGCTTTTTATAGCTGCGAGAGGGGAGCCACCATCTGCGTTCCACTCATTAGTGCGTCACGTAACAGAGCCCCCGTCGAGGAGCATCCTGCTGAACATCGCTGCACTTTTACAAAGATCCGGACACAAAGTCGGTTATACAGTCTGATTGAGACACTCCAACCTGAAACTATCAGTTAATGGATGTTTAATTATCAACAGCAGGCGACAATCACAGTAGTGCTCATTATTCATTTTATGTCGTCTCACATGTTAATGACATTTTCAAATAACTTGTCCACAGCTTGTACATGGTTTCTCATTGCTCATCTCCGAAGGGAGTGTTAAATAAACTAGCGTCAGAACAAAGAGTGTCAGAGTGAAGCGTGCTGTGTTATCCTGAGGCCTGGGTGTGAGCGTACAGCTAAACGGACGCTAATATTTGGCGCTGGAATGTACTAACAAGTATCAGCATTCACCAGCCCTTAGAAGGAAAATAAGTTTACGCCATCCTCCCCAAGTCAGTGGCATCGAATCATAGCCCAGCATGTTGAGGGACCCCTCCAGCGCCGCCCCTCCTCCCCACCTAACAAGGTTGTCTGTCTTTTGCCAGACCGAGGAGCGAATGGCTTAATCTGCTGAATTACTGCAAGTTATCTGTCTCTGTCAATTAGGACCAACAACAAAGATCGGGGATGAGCTCCCACCCCCCACTCCCTGACAGCCCCCGGCGTGGGTGGGTGTCCCTCAGCTAAGACGCCAAACCCGTTCAGCACACCGGTGCATGTAGGCCACTGCTCGGAGACGTGCAGCTTGCAGCTCAGCACCACGGTTGCGTAAGAGCCCTGTGACGTTTATGAACACAAAGTACAAGGTTATGTTCTGTCGTAGGAGTATTCTGTTTTTTTTTTTTTTGTGCGATTGGGAGAAGGGCTCAGGGGGATTTGGGGGGGGTTGACAGTTAGGTAAGGACTGTAGTTATCCCTCAGGATTGCAGCTGGAAGGAGTGCTGGGAATGCGACACGCAGGACTGCATGCGAACAGGCAGAGATCTGCTCTGCTCTGAGCATGTCAATCGAGGCCTTAATGAAGGACATGGCAAAGGTCAGCAGCTTTGGCAGAACACGCCGTTCCTCTGAGTGACAAGCTACTCGAGTGGCCGAAGTAGGCAGTGTCCCTCCTTCGGTAGGATGCTTGCATCCACAAACAACAGCACTGTGTCCCGCCAGTGTCTCCTCGGCCCAGTGCGGAGGGAGGGACATCATGCAGCTGCGAGGTCATGACCTCCTGCAGCGTGCTGTGTCATGGGCCGGGATGGGGGGTGTGGGCTGGGGGGGGGGTGATGGACTGGGACCTGTCCCCTCCCCTACAACAGAGACTTGTGCAAGACACAGAGGACAGGAGCTCAGAAACGGTGAGGCAGCTTTTAAAAGGACGAGATGGTCAAGAGAAGGAAATGCTGACAGGGAAATGTGACTGCCTTTGTCATCGTGACTCTCCTGGTTGCCTCCCTGTGTACGGTAACCAAGGTAGAGGGGGAGGCCTTTTAAATGACAGGAGGAGAGGAGAGAAACAGCAGATCACTGTGTCTGTATCGTCAGGGCAATGCGGCAGCTCCAGTGGGCTGGGCCATAAACTGCTGTAAATAAATTCCATCCGGTACTGCTGTAGCAGGGCACAGGGACACATTTATGGACCAGCGGGACACGCTTATGTGAAAGGTGCTGCACGGAAACTGAACTGGATAGGGCTGGATTTGCTTCATGGCATTGCGGAGGCCTTCGTCTGCTTGGCACGTTCCTCGCAAACCCACTCCAGCGAAAGTAGGACTGCCCACAAAGGCGGCCGCGAGACAGAAGCTCATTGTGAAGAGCAAGCCAGCCGGCGCATGGGCTTATGGCTTACATAACAGGGAGAATGCGCCCGAGCCCCAAACATGCAAGGTACTGGGCTTACAAAACAGCTATTTTCAGCCTGGTCTCCCTAGGGGAATCCTACTTACAATCTTGCGTTTGGTGCAGAGAAGAATGGCTGAGGTAGAACAAGAAGTTTTTGGCTGAGTGTTTGCTGCTTTTGAGAACACTGAGGAGGTCGTTGTGACGGGGGGTGCATCCTGGATCAACTGAGACACGATTGGGATGGGATCGGGTGGAGTGAGGTCTCGGCCAGGGTGTGGTTGGGGAGCAGCGTGACATACAGAGCCTGTAAGGAACTTGATGTTTTGACAGCCACGATCCTCTCATGGGAGCCACAAAATTGAACGCTGGACCTTCCCAGCACACGGCCTATCTGCCCCCACCCCTCTGGTCTTTATCTCTCTGTCTCTCTCTGTCCAGCGCTCCCAGAGGCTCACGTTCTTGTTCCCTGTAACATAGGTGTGCATGATGCCCCCCAGTAGCTGCAGGTAAATGCTGACATGGGCAGGAAGACTGAAGTCCCCACACATACACACATAGGCTGGCCTACAGCACAGGAGACAATCCATCATACATCCGCACCCTAGCTTCCCGCAGGCAGAAACTTGTGATTGCCTTCCACACTCTTGACTGTATGTCCACACATCTGCATCCTCCCAACATAAAATGTAACAAGTGCAGTGGGTCACTCCATTTTCGTCTTTGGATGTGACCCAAGATTCACAGCGCCGCCTGTGCTCCACCGGCTGTACTGCCAGCCTTAATGGAGAGTTGTTTAGCCATGATGCCCCATCAAAGCACCTCATAGAAACTGCAAACCCCTTCCTAGTCCCCGCATCCTAGCCGGAATTCACTCCAGGCACACACATGCACTCTCAGGGAGACTGGAAGCACAGGAAGATGGGTTCTTCATCCATTTGTAGGGAATTCTGCAAAGTTTAATCCCAGCCTGAACCATAAAACATCTGATGATGTTTACAAAGTGCACGCTGTGCTGTTTGAAGGCATTAATGAGAACATCAGGGGCATGTTTATTGTGTGGTTTGTTAAGCCTGCTGTAGGGTACTTTAGGGAGTTTTACTGGTGATGGGTCTGGACATGCAGGAGCAGGTACCACGGTGCTACAAGAACACTTGGGCCCAAATCTCCCCCAGATTATGCAACCTTGATGCGTCCACTGACTGCAATCCTATCCTCACTGTTGCCATGGAGAGAGAAGGAGACAGCAGTGGCCAGTGTCACAGATGTAGGATCTTTCTCAAATCATATCTGCTGCATATCCAATGTGTTGTCATGGAAATTACCCCATTCACATGCACCCTGGGAGCCGTAATGCACTTTTATACAAACACAGCGGGGGGGGGGGGTCTGAGCAGTGCAAGCCGGCTGCATGAATGCCAGCAGACAGACATAAAAGGCTTCTATCCTGAATGGGACACGAGAGTGACCTTGTGATAGATCCCCATGATAGAGGTATGAGTTGTGCCCCAAATGTCCCTCCTCAGTCCTTAGATGAAGCAAATGACATATATCTTAGTTTGTGTCTCAGCTCTGGAAATTCTGTTATGATGTAATGGGGAGTTTTCATGATCACGTGTGCTCTTGGGAGGGGGGTAGTGTGGACTTTGACACACTGTGGGCTGGATCAGCTCATTCCACTGACATGTTGCACTAATAGGTTCCAGGGTTTGGGCCAGCAAATCATGTTATGGATAATCGCTGGCTGGTTTTGTCAGGGCTGTGCAGGGTGTCAGGATAGGATCTTCAGGTGACTACAGACAAATGAGGTTGCCCCCATCAGGGTCATGCCCTAAGTTGTCCTCCTCCAGAGGGGTCATGGGAGACTGACACAGCCTTGAAATCACCTGTGGGTCTGCACCATGCAGAATATGTCCCAGTAACTCAACATGCTAACATCTTTTCTTTATCACTTCCAAGCACGAATGCAAGTGGTCATCAGCAATAATATGAAAAGGCTCCGGATGAAACTGGTAGGCCTTCTGCATGCTCTGAATGGTAGGCCTTCTGCGGTCTCTGATTTGTAGGCCTTCCGCGTGCTCTGAATGGTAGGCCTTTCATGTACTCCGAATGGTAGGCCTTAGCACATGTTTCAGATCTTTTTTGCTAAAAGCTTAAGAATTTGATTACGAGAATGATCTGAATGAATCCCGTCTGGCCCGCATGTAAGAACTGAACATGTATTTAATGCTGGAGGGCCCCTCAGTCCCCTGCCTCTGTTAAGTAAACATGATGCAATCCTTGCCACTGAGCTCCTGGGCTGATCTTTGTGTGCTTTAGCTCCTCTGCATGATATACTCTAAGCATGACGTGAGTTTGCAGGGCAGGAGGGGTAGATGAGGCCACTCGGATGACACAAGAGGCCCGGAGGTGCTGCACACATACCAATCTGGGCCATTCTGTGACTTTTATGACTTATGAAACAAAAGCAGAGAACACCTACAATAATATCATTATTTATGGCATGTATCATGCATGCATTGTTAAAGGGAAACTCAGCCTAAAAGCTGAGGAATACATACAGAAGGCTCTCTTCACTGTTACACTCTCATTATGCTCGTGTTCAGCACTCTTACCCCATCTGTTATGTGGAGGTCTGAACTAATTACTTTCTGAATTTGATTTTGCTGCATTTTGTCATGCATCCCGCTCAATATGATCCTGCGAGTCAAAGTGTCAGTTATTGCAGTTGTATTGAGGGACCTTGTAATGTCTGTTTTCATACAGCCATCTTACCTCTGGCTTGTTTACTCTTGGATCAATTTGCACCTGCTGGATCTCAACCCACCAGTGTGTATCAAATCCAATTCTCAGTCATAACAAATCCCACATGCATCACGCAAGTCTGATTCACAGTCTTTTCTTCTGTGGCCCATTAATATTCGCAGCCACATAAACTGATGGAGAATTTTCTGGAAATGCATTGTAGAAGAAGAGTAGACAGTTTCTCCTTCCTTGCTTTATTTTTTCAAGTAAAAGGTAAATTCAGTTTTAAAAAAACGTCACGGACATATCAGGGATAACATCAAGGTTCAAGGTGAGGGCCAGGTTGTTTATATGGATTGTAGAACATGGAGAACTTCCTGTGTGAAGGTGACTGACAGGGAGTATACAGCTTCGGTTCAGTACTGATCACATTTCCTCATGTAGCTCCATTTGGACAGACCATGTATGTCTGGGTCGCCTGGTCTCTGCAGTCAGTGGCCGTTCCTACAGATGGCTCCACGTGAGTGACATGTGCTGTCACCAGGACTCCCTGCTGCACCACCCACACGGCTCCCAGAATACTGCCGCCTCCCCCAAAGCCCCATCACGCAACCCTCTCGTCCCATGCTGGGGCCTCGCGGAGCTTAGCTTAGCTTAGCTTAGCTTCCTGCTTGCATCTCAAGCTGCCTACTGGCTTTTTGCAAATCGGGCCCTCGGTGACATGGGACTGTATATGGTCAGTATCTCCCTTTGTAGGTGGGGGGGGGGGACAAATCTTTCTTCTAAGGTACATAGGACAACCCATGTGATCAAGCCACATCAACAAGCGGATGCATTGAAGGCACAGTTCTATGGCAGGGGGCACAGAATGCATCTCTGATGTACCGTTCTGCACCATCTGTCTCCAACCCAAGTCGGCAGGACGCCCTGGCAAATGTGTGCTGTGGCACAAATGACACCCCGACCTACCTATGCTTTCGTGTCTTTAAACAGGTCAAAAGGAGAGATGAAGGGACTCTCATACACGGCCATGGGTCTTGCAATGATTTCTGGGTTTATTACAAGCCTATTTCAGTGTTTTTCATATCACTCCGGCTATCTTATTCCACCAGTATCCAGGAAAATGATTCAGTGAGCAGCTGGTTGTACCGGTTATACCTAATAACTCAGGCACCATAGTCTTGTTTAATCACCCATGCCCAGATGTACACTAAAGAGATCACCGTCTGATAGAGGTTTGGCATGGAATGACAGCGGTCCGGGGAGATAATCGCCGGCTGTGGAATTCCCTATTCAGACAACTCTCGTGATGCTAGCTGGTGATCTGAACTCCCCAAACTGTGGTCATTGAACGTAACAAAACCCCAGGAACAACGACAGGAAATCAATTGTTCTGCTGAAGCAAGAGCCTGCTCTGATTTTAATACAAAAGCTAACAGCCTGCCGATGAAGTCCCCTGATAATACACATTTTGAACAGGGCCACATGGCGTACCAGTGATCCATCAGGAAAATGAAAACAAAACGCTGTAAATCTGTACTGTAAATCTTCCCGTTGGATCCCTCAAAGGAGGAGCGCGGGGGATATTTCCCGTCGCATCTTCCCCAGTGAGAGGTATTTGGCGGAGGGCTTCCTTCACTTAAACCAGCTGAATTTCAAGCTTTATAACACCTTTAAACAGCGACTCTGTGAGTTGGAGTCTGCCTCTCTACACTTTGGCATAGCCATGGAAGGAAAAATAAGGCACTGAGAGACCATAGGGACTTGGTCTAAAGAGACAAAGTGATCTCCAGTAATAAATGAGAATATCACAGCTAATTAAGTGACAGGGAAGAGAGTGTGGAGATTCACCCCGTTCACCTTATTTATTCAAAACCGCCATTAGCGAAAGGCACCCCAGGTGAAGGGACCCTGGGCCAAAGCCAGCCATGGGCAACCATTCCATGCTCGGGGCCAAACTGACGCTGTCAGCCCTACATATAATGTTCCATATGGGAGTTGGAATTATTGATGAGGACATTGGGAGCATGGCTATGAGGGCTGACTGAGCCAGGATCTTACTCAGCACATCTGTGACATTCCCCTTTGGGCAAAGTTCTCCAGGTGTCAAACTCCACGGAAGGCCACTGAGAATTGTTTTGTGGCTCCAGCATAAGGTCCTTGCAGGGAGACTCAGTCCTCCTGGCCCTCTCTTGAGAAGCAGCCTTAATTAGGCCTGAGTGGCCACAGCCCATTCCACAGCCAAGCAAGGAAAACGGGTGCGGCAGCCGCTCTGATTGGCATAGTAGGAGCAGCTGCTAAGAAGAGCCTTTATCTTTGAGCACCAGAGGAGTAATGAAATCACAAATGCTTCTCTGACGTTAAAAAGCTGCCCCCCTCCCCAAAACAATGACAGTATTTCTGCATAGGCTTCCTTTAGTTAATTAGTATTTTATCCCTGGGGAGGAATCAAAACAAACAAAAAAAAAATGATGGCGTGTGCACGATATCCCTGACAGAACACAATAACAGAATACAGAGCAGGAAGATTTTGTTTGTATTAAGAAGATGTGTTTGAGTCCCCAGATCAATGATGGCAAATGAAATTGGTGAGTGGGGTCAACATGCCCCCGACAGACAACCCTTCTAAGTGAGAACCCTGTGTTCTCAGCACAGAGATTTAATGGTATCTACTGCTGGGAGTCCATGTGACATTTCTGCATTTGCTTAGCGCTTAGGCCAAAACATGATGTAACCCTGCCTTCGGTACACAATAAACAATAATTTTTAAACAATAAAAATAATACATTAAAAGGATGATGGGAGAGGACGTTGTGTGGTATGATGCAGTGAAGGGATCGATATTTTCTCTGTTCTTCCATAAAAAGCCAACACTCATGTCAGATGCCCTACAAAACCCAACTGAGGCCTCCTGCAGCTGTGTGGCATGCGCACATTCAGAGTTTGAAGTGAAGCTTCAGAACATCACTGATCACTTCTTAATCAGCATTCAGGAGGGTATAATAGTCTTTTAAATCAGATTAAATCGAATGGGAAATTACATTTAGGAATTTACTTTAATGTCTTGTGAGTAACACCAAGGCAAACACTATGAGCTTTGTTGGGGGTAATATTTGGGACATAGATTACGGCTCAGCTTTGAGACTTTGAATTTGGACCCCAGGCTGGGGTCATTGATGGTGTGGAGCGCTGAAGGCAGCTGCCATAAGGAAACCATCTTTTCGCATCACATTGGTTGGGTTCCATCCAAAAGGAATAAAGCAAACAATGTATGCCAAAGTCAAGCTTGTTCAACAGCCTGCACCTCACTCGCCTAATCCACGGAAAATTTGTCAACAGTGAGGCAGACATTCAAGAGAGCTATCTGGTCTGTGTCTCCCAGTGTCCCAGCCCTGATGTCCCCTTTCTCCGTCTGATGTCTATTCTGTGGCTGATTAAATAAACTTTGAAAGCCTCACACTGAAGACTCTACAATCAAGATAGACTTTGAAGGATCAAAGGTGAGCACTGCTTAAAGATAACCCTGAGGTAGTCAACAGTTGGAGTGCTTCCAAATTAGTGCCCTAATTGTTCCCTCACTGTTCACATCAAGCGAGTGTTTAATCATTAAAGGCTGGGGACTTGATGAGTGGAACAATTTGTTTTGATTTGAAGAAGAATGTATAATGTACTATATATGCTACATAGATCAAATTAAGCAATGTTTTTTAAAAGGATCTTAACTACCTGCACGCTCATCTTATTCTTTCATATTGTTTTAAACTCTGAGAACAAAAGCGGAGTTGTTCTGCCGGACCCACAGCTGATGGCAGGTACTACCTTCAGATTAACCCACTGCAATCAACAAAACAAAACAGACTCATTGCAAGGGAACCTTATCGTGCAACACAAAAAGCTCCCATAATCCAGTTTACAACCACTGCCTCGACCCACTGGACTCAAACATACTCAATAAAAGTGTATTTGAGTACAGCTTCATTTTCAGACCAAGCTGTAGGATAACAACTCTCGGCCATGCTCTTTGTCGAGAATGTGATTGTAATGGCCCAACCTTAGCGAAAATAATCATGCTGTAAAGCTCAATGACATGTTGCAAATAGTGGCAGCTTATATTAATGAAATTCCTGATTGTGACCACAGCTGCTCAGTACCAGACATTCTGTGTTCTCTGACCTGTCAATTTGCAGTCCTTAGTAGTAATGAGATTGATCTCTCTTCACTAAAAAAGGAGAGAAAAAAAATAATTGCTCACACACAATCATTCCATGCCTCTGGAAAATGCTGAAATGGCCCATTAGCTGCCTCTAAAACACATCAGAGCTTAAGTTTACAACTGCTCAGGGATGGCAAGGATTTTAAACACTTCTGATGGATATTTGCATCTTTAAATTCCACAGTGCAGCCTCCATGCTGGATTTATGCCTCTGCGTTTATGGCTGCGTGATGATCTTTGCATGTTTCATCCCATTGTACTGAGTAGATTTTTCAACACTTACGCCACAACACTGAATGGTGAAATACGCTGCTCTGTAATGGAACTAACTAAACCATAACATGTTATGCTCTCTGAGTCCTTGTGACAATCACTACTTTGTACAGAGTTCTGTTAAAAAAACTCTTCCATTTTCCTCACTGTGTTCAGAATATGAAATTATTTTTAATAGAAAGAGTTCTTGACAGTCTACATTTTATGAACATTTGGTTGGGTCACACTCTTATGCTCAGTGTTATATATTATAAATCTCGTTTATTTAAACCTCACCACTTAAAAATACTAATTACTTTATAATTAACTGTTTTGTGCATTAATATATTTGATAAAATATTTTATCAAATAACTTCCATAAATATTATTTAAGCCTTTCAGGTGGATACAGAAAAGGGTTTTTCTGTGAAGGTCTGGCGGTTCGAGTCAACAGCTTTTATGGAATATTTCTGAGATGTGGTCAATAGCCTTTTTTAGGTGGAGCTTCCCACTATTGCCTAAGAGGGAGCAGGCGACCGCCGCTGTGTCCAGAATGCTTATCACGGAACCTACGATCTGCTCAAGCCGTACAGACCTCATCGGGAGGGGAGGCTGACAGGAAGAGGCCCTGCTGCCTTTTATCTGACCTTATCGGGCGGAGAAACGATTGCGCTATAGGATTAACGAGGCGTCAATGGGCGTGGTCATACGCTTTAAAAACCAATCAAATTAGTTCTGCACTTGCCGGCCGTAGGCGGGATTAGAAGATCTCGAGCACTTCTGGGCGGGGTTATGACTTGCAGGTGGGGTCTCAGCCGGAAGTGCCTCGCGACTGGTCTGGCTGTCATTTAGCCTCGGTGGGCTCTGAGGGGTGAGGACTGTAGTAAAGACGCGCCTTAGATGGGAAAATAAATTAATAAATCAGTTATTCTTGAAAGCAAAGCAGGTCAGGCGCTGTACGGACATGAAATCAAGCGAGAAACATATCTGACGAACTTATTGTTGGTTTATTTTTTGTTTAAATCTGAGGAACTGACTGGCTAACGTTGCCAGTTAGCTAACCAGCTAGCTTTGTGAAACAGTTTAAAAATACGACACGGCTCTGTCACCGGGCAGGGACGACACGGCCGAACGACGAATAACCGTACATTTTTTTTGTTTTTGGTTAAGACTCAAGCCATAAGGAAACACACCGCCGCCGGGCGTGTAGAGAGCTTCATCCGCTCAGTCCGAAACGAATCTCGACGGAGACGTCGCTTTGGGAAGAGGGTAACTGGCTTAGGGTGAAAAGTCCCGAGAAAACCCGGCGAGAAGCTCGTCGAGATGCGTGTATGTAGCTAGCGAAGCCCCCATAAAGATAACGACGAAAAAAAGCTAACTGGCCCGAAGCCCGAGCAAGCAGAAGACGCCATCAGCATTTCCCTGTTGAAATGGTAGAGTCTGGATAAGGGAAAAGGGAAGAGAAGTCGGAAGGTAACATTATTGCTCTCCTGCTTTTTTTAAATCAGTATTTACCAAAGTAAATATCTGTGGACCTTGTGACACAGAGATAACACGTAATTTACTAGCTACGGCGTTTCGAGTGTAATTAATGCGGCACTATTTTACTGGAAACGTTGTAATGGGATCGTGGGAGCTGCTGTCCTTAGATATAAGTGGGGTTGTCAGGCAGCACTGCGTTACATTTAACTTGGTTTCACTGACATCAGTAGGCTAATCTTAAGTAACTCACCAGGTGAGTCGCTGGCTGATTTCATTATACACATTTTCAGGCGTAAGCTTTGGTTATATGACTCATTTTCTTCTCTCCTTCTCCTAGGAAAAAAAGAAAAGCAATAGTTTTAGGGGGAGAATATATTGGAGAACATAAATGGGGGATTACGGTTTTGGAGTCTTAGTACAGAACAACACCAGTAACAAGTCAGCTTTCCCAGTAAGAATTCACCCACATCTGCAGCCCCCACATCATCAGAATGCATCCCCAGGTCCTGCATCCTATATAAATAACAGCACGCCTGCCAATGGCAATGGCACCGCCTCGGCCTGGCTTTTCCCCCCGGCGGTGGCCCACGGCAACATACAGGATGAGATTCTGGCTTCAGAGAAATCTAAAGCCCAGCAACAGGAAATACAAGAACCACAGGAAAAACAGCAGCTGTCCCCGGGCCACCAGGAAACAAGCCTCATCTCTGAGCTCGAGAACTCCCGATCGGAGGAGAGCAAGGGGGAGAATGGCTCGGGCGAGAGTGCCAATGGCAAGGAGAAGCTCTGCGTGGACTCTCCAGTGCTCGCAGGGTTTGATTATCATGAGGCATCAGGCCTGGGGACCGCGGCCCCGTCCAGCATGTCCTCCTCTTCATCCCTGACCGGTTTTAACAGCTGGTCGGCTGCTATCCCACCCAACCCCTCCCCAATGATGAACGAAGACGTCAACTTCTTCAACCCCGCCGCCTCGGCCAACAGCGGCCCGCTGCTCTTCCAGAACTTCCCGCATCATGTCAGCCCGGGCTTTGGGGGCAGCTTTTCGCCGCAGATCGGACCCATGTCTCAGCACCACCCGCCGCACCCTCACTTCCAGCACCAACAGCACCGCCGATCCACCGCCAGCCCCCACCCTCCTCCGTTCCCCCACAGAAATGCTGCATTCAACCAGTTGTCTCATTTATCCAACAATATGAACAAGTCCCCGTCTCCGTGGGGTGGCTACCAGAGCCCCTCGCCATCACCCTCCTCCACCTCCTGGAGCTCTGGGGGTGGCTATGGGGGCTGGGGGGGCTCCCAGGGGCGGGAATACCGCAGGGGCCTCGGGGTGGGAGTCACGCCCCTCAACAGTATCTCGCCCCTGAAGAAGTCCTTTGCCAACAATCATGTGCCGTCGCAGAAGTATTCCCGCTCCAGCCCCGGCTTCAACCCGAAGCCTTGGATGGAGGACAGCCTCGGCCGGAACGAGAGCATCTTCCCCTTTCAGGTGAGGGTTGTCCCTATTGGTAAAATAAGGGGACAGACAAACTATTAAAAAATAATACGTTTACTGACCTGGTAACTGATTGGTGTGGTCGTGTTTGATTATTGGGTCACTCTTTTGGTCTCATTTGAGAGAGGTGATGCAGTGTTGGGTTGTATAGGCATGCTCTATATGCCAGAGGCCTGGATGAGTAACGTCCCTGCCACTCCAGCGTTCTAAGCGTTATCTAGCCGATATAGAATGACAAGGACAAGTGTGTCAGGGGCAGCAGATTAGCTGCATTGTCTGTGGCAGCTTGGCAGATAGCAGAAGTAAGCATCATGGATACTTTGTGTTTTGCGGTGATGGTGAGCTGAAAATGAAACTGGAACCATTGTGGGTGCGATGCAGCCGTGGATCTCAGCCGTAATGTAATCTGTCATTTCCCGGCGCTTGGGTTCAGGGGGATCGCTTTTCCCTGTGTGCTCCAGCAGTGAAATATGGCCGCTTGGAAGCATGTGGTAATGTGTACAGGTTATTGATCTGGGGTCGCTGCAAGGTTGGAATGGTCAGGGGTGGGGGGGTTATTGATGCGCTCATAAGAGCTGGCCCCTTGGCCATGACAAGCCCTGTCCCACATCTCATTCTCCTCTCTTAGATCCACTGCCTTGTTGCCCATTACTGCCTGGCTTAGCCCTGATTAAAAAAATAATAATAAACTGGGCTCCCCCTGCAGATCTTTTTGTTTTTAGCTGGGCCTGATAACGGGAGTTGTCTTGCGTTTGTATAATTGGTATCGTGGCTTGTTAGACAAGAAATAAAAAATGGGGTTGGCACCTGCCTTAAGTTCATGGAATGGATACGGAGAAAAGGATTTCTGTAAAGGTGTAGTCAAACCTGGGCCTTTTGAGGTTGAGGATTGACGTGCCCCCTGCAGTAACTTCATGGAAACGTAGCTTATTGTGCCCAGCCCCCAATCAGCTGTTATGATGATTTGACAGATTTTTCCAAGGTGACTTGCAGCTTCTGTGTTATAACAGAGCCACCGTTGGTCACTGTGCTGTGCCATTCAGGAAGTGCTCTTGGTATCCATTGAGTCAGGGTTTCATTTCTCATGCTGGCCCCCTGAAGAATAAATACATTTTCAGGTGAATAGAACTCTGCTTTGTGTCATCTGTTTTCTCACCTCTGCTATATTAATATTTACACATCAGAGCCATGCCTATATTTGCTCAGATGTCCTGGTTCTAGAGTTTTCTGTTCCTATTTTTAATAAAACTTAATTTACCAGTGATGAGTACTGCTGCTCACTTTTGGTTGCCGCAGTGATGCACTTGCATTGGTTCCTGTTCTGGGATGAAAACTAGGAACAGGCTATGGATTGTCTGTGAGAGTGTCTCTTCTCCCTGGGCTGCACTGGGGCTTGCTGCGTTAAAGATGCCCCCTGCTGTTTAAAAGCTGCTTAATGGGGACTCTGAATGTGGAACGATAGTTTTGCCAGGGTTCATGCTGTTTGCTAACATGCGACACCTCATACGGATGGCGCCCCCTGCCTGTTGTGCCATTTAAGCCGAAAGACCCTCCAGTGCCCCAGCCCTTAAGCCCTGTTTGGTGCCTTTCCCACATGCTCTCTGTTGTATTTTATTGCTTATGTTGAATTGGTGATGGAGTAATTTAGAATAATTCATATCAGTCATGTCATGAACCAATATCAAAGATGGGAATTGGGCCCGATCCAGGCATTTTTTTTTATTGATCAGTTTCATTTCCCATGTCTGGCCAATTTATCTGTTGCATAGATTAGGTTCCAGCACACGCTGCAGTAACCCTGAGGCACCTTGCTGGAAACTATCGCTATATCAGCTGTATGGAAATTCTTCAAATCGGAAACTCAAAGTAGCCCATCGGTCACTTGAAGTGTTTGCAGAGCCATCCTTTTGAGAGGAGGTACCAGAAGAGTGCTGTTTAATACAATGAATTTAATTAGACATTGCAGAAACATCATAAGGAAGAATACTGTGGTATTGTGAGGCTTACTCAAAGAATGCACCAATGCCTGCTGTATGTGTATACATGTTAAAATATTTATTAAAAGATCAGATCGAGAGTAGGAATCTGCAGAATCAGATATTGAATGGATCGAATTGGATTGGTCTATCAAAATGTGAATGGGGACCTCCCAAATTCATATGTTAAGTCACTTGCCTCCCTCAAGCAGGCACTTCCTATTAATCATAAAGCAGACCATCGTCTAGACTCTGTGCAAGCTGCTGTATGTAAAATCTAATACAATTAACCAGTGGCATGGACTGAAAAATAAGGACAATAGTCACGGTTGTGCTGGTGGAACTGAAAATGCCAGAGAAACCTTGCCAAGTGTTGACTGTTTATTTTAATGAAAGTGAAAATATGGCTTCTTTGTACCAGGCTGCCAGCAACCACAGACTGTGAGCCTGTGTATTTTGTTTAAAAAAAGCTGCCTGACCTGTACATTTTTATTTTTTATGTTTGGCATGAAACTGGTTGATTGAAAATGGTAGATTTCTGAGACAAGCGAATATTGCCTTGGATCAAAATCACCTTCAGTGAGTCCTTGCAGTTATGGGTGGAGGTTGTTCAACCACTTTTTTTTTTTTCCTTGAGGAATGTGACTCACGCACAGCATATGCACGTGTCACTTTCACTGCCTCTCTGCTGGAAAGGGATCCCTGGGAGAAATGATCTTGATTTGTAGAGGCTTATGTTTCTCAGGCAAGATGAACTCTCCCCATCCTCGTGTGAAAAAGGGATTGCGCCATTGGCTAAGCTGCATTATCCGGCCTTTCCTGACTGACAAGGTCAGGCTACTGTCAAACATGTAACAGAGTGCCCTGTCCCAATTAAGTTTGGTATCTGTCTGAGGGTGCATGGTACTTACTGGGGTCAGTGGCCCAAAGAGAACCTTTTCTCTGTTTTCAGGCTGTAACCTCATGAGAGAAAATATCTATAGAGGTGATTAACAGTAATGTGTTTGGTGAGCCCCACAGCTCAGTGTGAAAAGCTT
Organism: Brienomyrus brachyistius; assembly: GCF_023856365.1. Taxonomy (NCBI): domain Eukaryota; kingdom Metazoa; phylum Chordata; class Actinopteri; order Osteoglossiformes; family Mormyridae; genus Brienomyrus; species Brienomyrus brachyistius. Next base: position 6,385,024 of record NC_064542.1, read on the forward strand.
GTACTGACTGTGACCCAGGAAGGAGAACTTTGTCACAGATATAATTGCAAAGCCACAGTAAGCCATACTTAACTGCGTTGGTTCTCTGAGGAACATTTTGCCGAGTTGGAGAAGGCCTGTTGACTTTTTGGTTTGTTCCCAGAGCTGCCCCTGACAGCAAATTCTTTACTGTACCTTGTCTGTTGTGCCAAAGGGCCCGTTTTGGTATTCCTTGTCCTTAGATAGCATGAACATGGCTCCCCTGTTGAGCAGTGGCAATACTGAAGTTCTCCAGGTACTCTCTGTGGTTGCTTCGTGTCCAAATGGTGCTGACTTCACCAGTCTAGAATCCATGACTTTATTTTTGTTTGTATGTCTCTCTGTCGTGGGAGATGGTGTGAGAGAGACTTGCCAGCTGGCGGGAAGTCAGATTTAGGGATGTAACAGTGGGCCCAATGATTATGCAGTCAGCGTGTACCGAGTGGAAAGGGAAGACCCTGTGAACACTCTTTGCTTTTATTTTACTATTTGTATCATGCTGGTTTTGAGATTTGAGTGCATCTTTCAGTTCTCTTTTTTTAAGTGGGCTATTAAACATTAATTAGGGTAAGATACATTTTTCCAGGTAACAGATATTAGAATTAATGCAAACCAGCAGCAAGGAGCAGAAATGCTGTGTGTGCCTAAGTTTGCAGGTTCTCCTCAACGTCGTGTAGGATTCCTCCTGCTATTATGCTAATCAGCATCTCTGAATTGCCTGTAGTGTGGGTGTGCTTGTTTGTTTGTTTGTGTTTGTGGGTCCAGGGCGTACCCCTGCCCAGGGTGTACTCCTGCTCTGTGCCCTAGGCGGCCTGGTTCCTCACCCCCATGTACCTGTGCAGGATTAGCAGTTGGATGATGCATGTCGAATGGTGTAAAACCTTCAGTGGATCGTAGTAATTTCCTGAAATTAAGAATTCAAGAAAATACTGTTACCAGCTTGTAAAATCTTGGAGCTTGTGGGTGTGATGGGTTCTCATTGCACTAATAACATATGTATTGCTGAAAATGGCACTGTTGGTGTTTCTGTCTGTGGTCTATAGTTGCATTTTATGCTTGTTCGACATATAGACCTCAGGACTTTTTTTTGCACCAAACCTTGACTTTTCATTCAAATTAGCATACACACAAAGCCATTTTTCATGTTTCCGTATAAAAGAGTTATTTAATAAGCATTAGCATTAAATTGTACTAAATGGCATGCTGCTTTCTCCAGGAGTAGCAAATTGAGAAGCAGGGAGGGTGTTTGGATGTTGCTAATGGAAGAGCCCAAAGTGCTTTACCTATCCAGCACTCAGCTGTGTGTCTGCAAAAGGGAACAGAAGACTGAGATGGTCTTTTCATGATAGATTTCAGTCGGAGGCTTACTCCACTGCTGCATCAGTCTCTCTGCCTCCCATAACCAGTGGACTAACACCTCGACCCTACTCTTTTATCTGTCAAAAATATTGAACCTTTTACATTTCAGATTACAAACAAAATTAATGTTTTTTTTTGTGCTTGTTTGCTTAATTCAGTCTTTATCATTAGATTTGTACGTGTCTATTTTACAATTAAAATTCACCATTTGATTTCCATGTGCTGATTTCTGAGATTTTGTTTGTTTCCTTGACAAAACTGTTCCTGTTTGTATTTCCAGCTGTGAATTCTGGTGAGCAGGTTGGATCATGGGATATAGCTTTGGGCACACTTGGTAGTTTGGGTTTTGTAGGGGCTTCTGTTCTTGTACAATGCTGCATGCATTGTGCACATTACAGCAGTGTGTAGTCGTGGTTGTTAGTGCGGTCACCTGATCGTCGCCTCTGCCAATTTTGCTGATGGTTCCCAGAAGATCCATGAGTCAGGCGAGCTGTTTGATGTTTATATATTTAGATCGGGAGTGACTGTCTGACTGTTGGTGAGGTTTGAGTGAAAGTGCAGGGATGTGTATAGGACTGAGAGATGCGAGCCTTTCCCTTTACAGACACCATTTTTGGCAAACACCCCAGCACCTCCTTTGACGTTATCTTGCCCTTCATTCTCTGATGCTAAATTTCACATAACTGGGCCCTGTGAATGAATCCACTTGCAGAGGGAATTTTTCACCTTGGCCAGATTTTGCTAGATTGATATAAAGGCACTGTTGTTGGGTAAGAATATACAGCATCAAAAGATAGTTTGTATGCAGCAGTAGGTCTCTGTGGCATCCATATTTCTCACGGTGAAGCAGTAATATTTGGCTGTTTAGCGACCAGAGGTAGCCTGCTGTGTTGTTTTTTTTTTAAGATATTGTGCTTTTAAAATGGTGCAGATTCTGAAAATTTGAGTGAAATGAATATTGTGAGTGTGAAGGGAGCTCCAGATTGGTATCACCTTGCCACTGAACATTCTAATTATGATAATCAAGCATTGGATTCTTTTGGCACCGTGTTGTTGTCAAATTTTAAAAAATGCGGATAGATGAGGGGATGATAAGTTGGGACAAGGCAGCATTTGCCAGCAATCCAGTTATTGTACATTTTGGTGTTTGTATCTCACTCAGAAACTTGGACAGCAGATAGAACGAATGTTACAATAACAACAACAAATTTATTTTTGTATAGCGCAGTTTCACGACATTACATCGTCTCAAAGCGCTTTACGGCATTCGCACCCAAAGCCCCCAGTGAGTAAGCCAAAGGCGACAGTGGCAAGGAAAAACTCCCAAGAAGGAAGAAACCTTGGGAGGGACCAGACTCAAAGGGGGAGCCCATCCTCCAGGGGCCGGCAGGGACAGTCAAATAGGAGAGATGGTTAAGTGCCAAGTCACACTGTCCAAATCATAAGATTACAGTTTGCAAGATGTGGAGAGCTAGGAAACCTGGTACTGGTGCCTTGGCCAGAAGAGCTGGTCCAGGCTACTGGTCTGCGTGCCTTTGTTAGGAGGGCCGCCAGAAAGGCAGCACAATAGGGATACATATTTGGCATTCTTCTGCAAGTCTGTCAGTAGCACAAATTACATCGCTTGCTTGTACACATGATAGCTTTTCTGAGGTATATACCAATAAAAACTTGGTTACAGAATTTAAAATTGTGGCGTTTTTGAGAAACTGATGGCATCTTCTCCTACTGAATCTCTGTTCTACATACAGTACATGTAAGCTTCCTTAGAATGACATGAGAGGCTTGGTGAGATGGTTAAGGTCTACTCACACGTACTGGGCCAATTGCATCATTTTACCCTCCATTTTATGTAGTTCAGCCCTCCTTGGGTGGCAGTACACTGCAGGATGTATACGGTAGCTCATATTTTATTACTTAATAAATATGTTGATGATCACTCTAGCAGTACTGTGCAGTCACAAGGTTTCTGTGCTCTCGTGTTTGGCTATCAGTCCAGGCTGATGTATTTGTGAAAAGGTTATAAACCCATATTACACTGGTGTAGTGTTTGATTTGATTATAAGCACGTGTTCACACTAGAAAGCTTGTAAGTGTGATGCTGTTGCCGTTCGCCTTTCGTGGTATGAGAGCTCATTATCGCTCAGTTTGATGAGCCTAGGTGGTTTCGTCTTTGCTCAGCACGGATGCACGCTGATTTAAAACGCTCTCCCTCCTTCCAGCAGGAACGTAGCAGGCCGTTCGATGGCTTCAACATGCACTCTCTGGAGAACTCCCTGATTGACATCATGAGGGCTGAACAGGACTCCCTAAAAGGTAACGTCTTAATCACATCTTCCAATATGCTCGCACCTGGGAGTGGGTTATAGGGAGTGCGTGTAAAACAGATCAGCTCCTGAGTACGCTGGTTAGTGACTAATATTAAACATCCTCTTTCTTTGTCTGTGATATTCTAGAACAAATCATTGTTCCACTGACATTCCACTGGCTATGTGGAAACGCTTCAGAGAAACACTTTTGAGTTTGATTATTAAAATATTTTCTTTAAATTCTCAAGAGTGGAACCCAGGTTTTTTTTCTTTGCCCTGCCCAGCTCTGTGTTTGAACCTTTGTTAATAGGAATGGGAGAGATTACTAAGTGTTTGACATAAGATCAAAACAATTGAAGTTTTAACTACAGAACACTTGTAGCTGTTCCTCTGAGAATCATCCTGGGTTTTTTATGATGAGGATGAGATCTGTCCTCACACACTGCTGCAAGTACGTTGCTCCGTTTCGGTGCGTTTCTCTGTAACGTCTTAGGTGGAGCCAACCACAGACACAAACCTGAAGTAGGAATTAGAAAATCTTGCCCGAGGAAAGTGTGTGTTGAATATATGTGGAAAATATGTATAGCAAAGAACAATGTGTATATCCACAAGCTCCTCCCCCTCGGCCGTGTCCTCGGGGATACACCGACCCACCAGCCCTGAAAATAGGAGGCCTTCAGCAAGTTTCTCACATGACGGGCAGCACCGTGCTTTCTGTTAAACGAATAAGGCGAAATTAACAAAGGCTGCTGGTGGAATGTGCAGTCGTGGCTATTGCGGGTTTAAAATAACTTACCCACCTGCCCCCTTCTCTATCAGCATGGTACGGGACCCACCTCCCCATCATGGAAGGCATGGAGCCTATCTTGTATTTCTGTCTGGATGACGCGGCCGAATTTGGACTGATTGATCTCTCGCCGGTGTAATGGGACGGACAGCACAGAAATGGCTCCGTGCCTCGTAAATCTCATCTCTAATCATTGACTACCAAAATGAAATGGATTATAGGTCCTTTCAGCTTTGCCCCACCTACATCATCGTCATGGTCACAGTGAGCTCTCCTGCTCTTTGGGGAGCGCTGCTTAGAGCAGGCTATCTGAGTCGGGCGGCATGTACATGTCCAGCTTGTATAGGACTGACTGTATCACTGCCTCGTCCCTCCCTCACTCACTCCATGCCAGTAAGCGTGTGGTGCCTGCAGACTGTCTGTGTGCCCTGCCTCCTCCCCCTTAGCGAATGTGATCCTGATGTTAGCATTCGTTTCTTCTGAATGTTAATCTCCGTGTTCCCCTGTGTGTTCAGCTTGGCTCCCAGAGGGATGTCTTCCTCGCTATATCACCCTTAACTCTTTCAGATCTGACTTCATATCTCCCACTCCTCCTTCCCTCTCGCTTGAAAGCTTGTCACTGTTCAGATTTTCCTTTTTAGTCAGTTTCAATAACACTCCTTTGCTCTTGCGCGCTGCCTGACTCTCGCGGTACCTGTCACTCTGATTTTCCTGTCCTTCGTTCCCACGCTCCCAGTCTCAGGTTCCCTTCCTGTCTTCCTGAAGATCATGCTCGTGCTCAGGTGCGTTTCTAGGCCGTTGCACAGATATAACTCATCCTGGGGCTCTCGCTCTTCAGTCTGTCCTGCCTGCCTCTCGTCACATGCCCTCGCCACTCCTGACATTTTCTTCTTGCAGATACGCTGCCAACTGTTCCGATTTTTTATTTTTTTTTTTTTTTTTTTTTTTAAACCCAGGAAGAATTATGGCATTATAATATTATTGGTTATAATATGGAAAGTATATTTTATTTTCTCAATAATTCTGTGAGTTTGTAATGACATCTGAACCCAGAATGCACCAGTAAATATATTATCATTTTTAAACATTTTACTTTTACTGCCACTCTCTCATTCAGTTTCTCGTTCTAGTTAAAAATACAACAGTATTGATTGGAGGCCCTTTGCTCCTATTGAAGTAGCTCTGTGATGATTGGCTGCCTTTGGCTGCCGGTCATCATGTCAGCGCTCCGGTTGGGCAGAATGAAGAGGTGGGGCTTCTGCTGCCCAGCGTTTTCTTCATAGGAGTCTTGGTCTGTTCACTGCAGGAACATTTCTGTTATTACCATGGGCTTAGCAGACAAGCTTACAAAGGCACATGTTAACAGGGAGAGATGTTTGTTTTTCCAGTGCCCTTCAGAATGGGCATTTAAAGAGCATCTATATATTGCAGGAACAAACATTAAAGGCAAGTAAGTGATGCTTGGTTTTTGGTTCACAGTGAATGCTATAATCTCCAGCTATTCCATGTTAGTTTGTCTTTTCTGCCCTGTAGGCCGCTTGGGGTTCTCTCACCCCGGGGGAGATAGCCCTTTACCCATAAATGGTAAGTAGCCTCTCTCTCTTTCACTATGTCCTCACTAGTGAACAGGAAGACCTAGAGTCTTACTGGATGTTGCTTGACTAGTTTGTGTTGGAGGCATGTTAACGAGGCATTTTGTTAGCCAAGTTAAGTCTTTTATGTTATGCATCTGCTCACGTATCGTCTTTTATCTTACATGCAGCGAGGAATTATGGCAGACGACGAGGTAAAGGACGCAGTGTTGTTGGGTGTCAGATACTATGATGGTTTCACAGATTTGTTCTGGTCGTGAACGTTTGTCTGCTTTGACAGTCGAGGCTCTGCTGTGTGTGGGGGAGGGGGGTCTCTGAACACACACGGGCCTGACACATTTGTGGGCAGTCTGCACCTACCTCAAGGGTTATTACTGCAGTGTGTTTTCCGCTAAAATTTTCTAATAAAATAATAGCAGGCTTCAGCCAGAGGGCAGCACTTTGAGCAGGAAGTCCCATGAAGGGGCTGACTTTCTGTTGGATTTTGCCACACCCCACCTCTGCCAGGCGTCTGCAAGATCAGGGTCAGTCTCTAGTTGTCGCCCTGAGATGAGGGGGCTGCGACCATCCCCTCTGTAGTCAGCGGGATGCCCCCTCTTAGCAGTTCAAATTCAGCCAGAAAATAGGGCAACTGCCACCATCACCGGAGGCTTTCTGATGAAAAGCTGCGCAGAACTCCCAGAAGGAAGCTCTTTGTCTTGGTGCGTGACCGGAGTGGAAGCCTGGCCTGGTGGAGCTGCCTGACAGTGGCTGGGCCCTTCCCTTCCCCCCAGGTCACTCCTCTCTGTTCCCGATGGAGGACAACTTTGCCGATGACGAGCGCACTGAGCCGGCCTTGAGCGGCCTTGGTTCTCCCCACTGCTTCCCTCACCAGAACGGGGAGCGGATTGAGCGCTACTCCCGCAAAGTCTTTGTGGGGGGCCTTCCTCCAGACATCGACGAAGGTATGCTGTGACTAGATGGGTGTTGGTATGCGTTAGTGTAACCCTGACTGGATCTGACTGCCTGATTGATCCCTCCCAGCTTCATGAAGCTGAAGCTTATTGTAGGCTCATTATAAACATCTCAGTGTCACTGAGAGTCAGGGAGTGTCAGGCGGTAGGATGTGCCGTGAAAGTGAATGCAGGCGAGCAAAGGAAACATCCGTTCCACTTGTTGACCTTGGTGTCTCAGTCCAAGGTTAACACTGTTCGCATCGATATTTCACATTCTAGATGAAAGGGATTATAATGAATAATTTAGTAGAGGGAGGCTTGACAAACGGCCCTTTTTGTACCCTGTGCAAACGTGTGCATGACGTCTCCTTCCAGATGAGATAACTGCAAGTTTCCGTCGTTTTGGTCACCTGTTAGTCGACTGGCCTCACAAAGCAGAGAGCAAATCCTACTTCCCTCCAAAAGGTGAGCCTTAAATGACCGCAGTCCTGTGCAGCAGTCGGGTTCCCATCTCCCGCTTGCGATCGTCCTTTTGCATGATGGCTTCTCTTTACCGACGTGGGGATAATTGGAGCCGGCTGCTGCTTTTCTGGTTTCCCAGGTTACGCGTTCCTCCTCTTCCAAGATGAAAGCTCAGTCCAGGCCTTGATTGACGCCTGCATCGAGGAGGACGGCAAGCTCTACCTGTGTGTGTCCAGTCCCACCATCAAAGACAAACCGGTACTGGTCTTTCCATATTAAACCCATCTGAACTGCATAACTGTCCACTTAGAAGGTATAGACATCCAACCCTATTATCTCAGCTGCCTCTGGAGCTCGCTGGCTCCACCTGATGACGGTTTCCGCTGCTCACATCCTTGTGGTCATTAGAAGGAAGCGCTGGAGTTTGACGTTCTCTGAGCCATTCTGCTCACATCCCCAGGTCCAGATACGTCCCTGGAATCTCAACGACAGCGACTTTGTCATGGATGGCTCACAGCCTCTTGACCCCAGGAAGACCATTTTTGTCGGGGGGGTACCACGTCCTCTTCGTGCAGGTAAGTGGCTGCATAATGGCACGTGAGATGTGGGAGGGGGAGGGGGCTCCTATCGCTCTACATGCATCCTGTTACCCTGAGGTTCCACAGCAACAGCAGTCCCTTCTCAGTGGTGCGTGTCTGGACCTTTTGTGATTTGGCCTGTCACGATAACAGTTTCTGTTCGACAATGTATTGTCCTAAAAATAATTGTGATAAACCATATTATTGTCAATTTAAGATCGATTTATGCCACTAATTTTGTACCACTGAACCTCCATCGTTCGTTAGCCAGGGGGAAAGTAACTGGAAGTCAGATTTGAAGAATGGTTGACTGAGAAACTCCAGAGATATTGGCGTTTGATTCTTCACTGCAGGATTATAAAGACTCCCAGACAGCTACAAACCAAGATAAAATGTGGTTGTACTGCAACGCTATGTACACATGCATATTCCTGGATCAGTGTAATCTAGGGCCACTAACGACTATAATTCTACGGATTGATCTATAGACTAGTTTAACGATTGGTCGGTTAAACAATTTTCTCTTGAAAATTAAATTCATCGTTTAAGTTAACTGTAACTACATAGTGCACGGTTAGGTCTACTGAAAATCTAAATCTTATAACGTCCACACTACGCTTCATGAACGTGATTATTAACAGCAGCTTTGCTGCGCAGTGCTCCCTCGTGCCTGCGTTACGCGCGCCATGGAGCACACGCCGTCGCGTGAAGCACGAATCAGCATCGCATTACATCACACAGAGCAGACGGTGGGGGGGGGGGGGGGGGGAAGCAGCATGACTCTCTGAAATGTTGGGGGCATTTATTCTTATGTAAACACAATTTGCCAGTATCGAGGTGAGAATAATAGGACAAAATGAGGTTATGTCCTTGTATTGTGCGATAAGCCGATAGCATTATCGTGACAGGCCTGCTCGTGATCTCAGGCCAGTGCAGGTGCCTCGTGTAACGCTGGGTAATCTTGTGAAAACGGGGCCTGATTTTCAATTTTTTGTGTTTTTTTGGCCGCGTTCATGTTCATGTTTGCACCCTAACAGAGAGAAAGTTTTCATTAGTGCTCTACCCTGTTCACTTTGGTTCAGTTTGATGATTATTTGATGTTGGCGCTGATGTCTGACTGAGATCAGCAGTTAGAAGCTGGGTGGATGTAAAAAAGTGTTAAAAAAAAATTCACTGTGGAGCCACCTTGACTAAATGACATCTGTGTCTTTGTGTACATCTGCATGTCTGTCCTTCTGTGTGTGTTTGCCTGTCTATCTGTGTGTGTGTGTGTGTGTGTTTGCCTGTCTATCCGTGTGTGTGTCTGCACGTCTATCTCTGTGTGTGTGTGTGTGTGTCCGCATATCTGTCTCTCTTCGTGTGTGTGTGTCTGCATGTCTATCTCTGTGTGTCTCTGCATGTGCACCCCCCCAGTGGAGCTGGCTATGATCATGGACAGGCTGTATGGAGGCGTGTGCTACGCCGGCATCGACACCGACCCGGAGCTGAAGTACCCAAAGGGAGCCGGCAGGGTGGCCTTCTCTAATCAGCAGAGCTACATAGCTGCTATCAGCGCACGTTTCGTGCAGCTGCAGCACGGCGAGATCGATAAACGGGTGAGGCAGCCACCCGCCGCCTAACCGACACTACTTATCCTGCCCTGCCCTGTATTTTCACTTTTATTTTTATTTTCGTCCTCTCCGCCTATATTTAAAGCAGTTATTTTAGAGGTGTTTGCTCATCCTTTCAGGGCAGCACGGGCATGCTGTCGACTTCCTGAGCTAATGCTAGTGTTCGGCCCCCTGATGGAAATGCCGGGTTCACTTTAGGAGGCTTCTGGAACATGCCGTCATTTCTCCTCGTGTATTTCTGTATCTCTCCAGCAGGGGAATCTGCCCTTCAGGGTGAGAGCTGTGACCTGCTGCTATAGTGGGGCTTGAACGCATTCCAGCCTGTTCTGCATTTTGAATATGTTCAGTTTTGCATTTTAATCTAACGTTACTTAATGTAGCGTTTTTTTTTTTTATTTATTTACCTGTTGCGCAGATAAGTCCCTTTTCCAAAGCATTTCAAAATTTCTAAATAAGCATTTTCAGTGGGACCTGCTGTTGAGCCTTTTACAGCTTGTTTTTCAGTGACCCACATGCTTTACATAATTAAGACTTCTTGACAATTGAGGGACTAAATTTTCAGGCTCAGGTTTCTCTCTTCCTTGAAATGAGAACACGGGCGCTCTTCCCCTTTATTCTGAGTTCCTGGGCCGTCCTTCCAGCCCCTACCCTGACCCGGCCCAAACCCGGCTCGCCCGTTCTCTCTTTCCAGGTGGAGGTGAAGCCGTACGTCTTGGACGACCAGCTGTGTGACGAGTGCCAGGGCACACGCTGCGGGGGCAAGTTCGCACCCTTCTTCTGCGCCAACGTTACCTGCCTCCAGTATTACTGTGAATATTGTTGGGCGGCCATCCACTCGCGCGCCGGCCGGGAGTTCCACAAGCCGCTGGTGAAGGAGGGCGGCGACCGGCCCCGGCACATCTCCTTCCGCTGGAACTAAGCAGGGGGCGCCAACGAGACTCTCGCCAGATGTCATAGAAACGCACTTTCTGTTGCAGGTTCCTTTTACTTTTTAATTGCGTGGTATTTAATTTAATCTCGAAGTACTTGCTTATTTTAAAACTGGAATTGTTTAGGGAGGCAGAATACATTTAGGAGTAATCCCATACCTTAGTTTGATTCCGTTTCGATTCACACGCCAGTGCACTCTTGAACGCATCAGGTAGATAATCGATTTGTCTAGTCTTCTCAGATGACTGCAGTTATTCCCGACCCCATTTCCAGGATTTGTGTGCACTCTGTATGCAGAGTCTTCAGACATGTGCTCCCAGGGGCGCCGTGTCCTTCCCTCGTAGGACGCACTGTCCAAACTCGATCTGACATCACTGTCCATGTCATGGACCAAAGCTTGACAACGTTCAACATAAAAATTGGCCCATAGGCTCAGTCAGGTGGCCCTTTACCACAGTCCGTGGCATGTCATCCTAATCGAAACCATAGTAACGCGATTCCATTACAGCTGTTAGCATAAGATGCCCCGTTTTTGACATGCAGAACCTAATACCTCAAGCTTTGCTGCTAAACTAATGAGTAAGAGATAGATAAGAAGCTGCCCTCCATCTCTCCCATGTGCACGTACAGCCATAATCCCCCAAGCATGCTGACCCAAAGGGAGACAGAAATGCCAAGTGTTTAGATTCTGCCTGGGTGAATTCAGCGTCCTGCATATGGTGTGTGCTGACCACTAGTATATTCTGAGTGAGCTCCAGTACTGCTTTGACCTGAAGGTCTTCCAGGCTGTCCAAAACCCCGTAAATAACACTAAAGGAGTTGTATTTCTGTATTTTGTGGGGGATTTGACTGTAAAACCCAGACTCTATCTCTGCACGCCTGTATGCGTCCTTGAACGCGTGGCCTGGTGGGTGGCGTGCACACCGGCCTGCCTGGCACACCTGGTAAATGTCAAACTCCTGCCAAAGATGGCTTTGCAGTGTTGCTTCCCTCAAATTATAGTTTCAGCTCTTGGTGTCTTGCGAACATGAGATGGGCACGCCAAAGACTGACTTCTGAGTGGTTTGGGGCAGTCGGTGAGGTGGCCTCGCATACACACACAGGTGCAGTCGCTCCCTTTCATTTCCAAAGGTTAAAATGGGGACAGGGGCTTCTAGACATGCTGATATTTCGGAGAACTTACCGTCACGCCATTGCGCCGGCCTTGGGGAGGGGAATGAGCATGAAACACACTGAGCTAATGTCGGTAATTTTGGTAGCTTGTGGGTGTGCTTACGCGTTACTTGTCAGGGATTCAGTGCTGAAATATCACTTTAGATACTCGTGATTAACTTCTCCTTGTATTGGCTTGATGGTGTTTCTGCTGCACAGCTCCTCCCATGGCTGACGTTCGTGGGCATGACAGGCAAACACTTTGGCAGTGGAACACCTATTTTGCAGACTATGCTGTTAATGAGATGAGACTCTTTTTCTACTACACGGCCTGCTGAGCTTTTGGTACCGTGTTTTTTTTAAGCAGAGTTATTTTGTCATGCACATGGACGAGTTTATTATGCACTACTTTTCTAAACTTCGTTTTCCCCAGCAGTCATTTGAGGCACATTTTTCTCACAAATGGGAAACTCCTTTTTGCAATACCTCAATTTTTCCACGTTGTGAAAAGTAGCTTTTATACTTTTGTTACCGAGAGATCTGCATATATGGGAAACTTCATTTAAACAGAATGCTTTTAATATATATATATAAATCTATAAATATATATATATATATATATAAATATAAATATATAATTTTAAATTCTGCTTTTTATACATTTCAGTGCTGAGGAATCTCTTTAACTCTCTCGAACTCTAAGCATCGTGTTGCAGTAACTTCAGTGCTCCGAAGACAGATTGAAAGTCCTAATGCTAGAGGTCTTATAAAGTAGCTGTTTCTGTCTTCAAACTGAAAAAGAAAATATATTGAAACTTACAGCATGGCGAGAATAAGTCGTCAGGCTAATATTAATATTTCTAAATGCGCACTCAACACCCTGCTCTGCTAGATGGGGATAAAAGGAAACATCTCTCTGAGTTTGGGTAGCTTGAATATAACGACGACATTACCAATATGAATAATACTAATCTGGGTGAAGTTAGGTCTTGTATCTCGAGAATGGATGTTAGGTGTTTAAATATTTTAACATTTAAGATGTATATCCTCGGGCTGCCAACTAGGTCCTGTTGTAATCCTTAGCATGCATGGCGTAAGATGAAATGAAACCAATACAGGAAATAGCTTTTGAAATTACTTGTTGTGATTGTGCTCCAGATGTGGTTGGATCCTATTGATTTATTGTCCGCTCCCACATGACCCCCCCACCCCGTGTGTTACTCTATGCCTTCTCCTTATACACGCCTCTGCAAGATGCACAGATGAAAAGAAAAACAGGTTGGAAAGACTTGATCACACGCCCCCTTTGTGCTGAGACACTGAAGGGCACTTTAAGACTTGAATGTGGTAAATGTTGCAAGTTAACTTCAAGTTGTTATATGTGCAATACTTTTTTTGAGATTTTCAGATACAAAAAAAAATCTTTGCAATGTAATTCCTTAATGCCATTTTTAATTGCAGACATTTAAAGAAGATGTTAATGTTTTTCACGGTCATTTTCTACTGTTATTGTAATCCTTTTCATGCTGGTGTTTGTAAAAAAAAAAAAGAAAAAAGAAATCAAACTATTTGTACTAATATAAAAAAATTGAAGTTATTTTTAAAACGTTGAGAGTTTTGTGCTCATTTGCTTACTTTATTTCAAGCTACTGTGATTGATAGCATTGTAATTAAGTCAATAATGTATTTAGCAGTTTACTAGTATATTTTTAATTGGAATGTATGGAATGATTAATTTTTATAATTTGATCAGATTTTTGTTATATTTTTGAGGTGAGGCTTTTAATATGTTATAGTGTCTAGTTTTTACTAATTGCTATATTGTGCTCCACGATGTATGGTTCACATTTTCAGAAGAAAAAAATGTCTGTTTAATGATGTTACCTAATGGCAAAATTCAATAGTTTTTAACTGTGTATGGGAAGGTTGTTGTATTTATTAATAGATTTTTTTACTTAAGATATCACCTTAATTTTTAATATGTCATTTCACATGAGTTCCTATTTTTGTATTTTTCTTTCTAATTAAGTTATGTAATACAACATGTCCATATTTCTAGTTGGTCTGTAGAAGTTCTAGTGACCCAAAAGAAATCTAATATTATTTAATTGTTTGCAGCCAACTATTTATAACAGTATGCTTAATTTTTAAATATTTGTAATGTGAAATGTTGAATGAATAAACCATAACTGTGAGAAGCCATTCCTTGGGGATTTCCTGTCTGGTCCGTGCTGCGTTTCCACGTCGCGTTCTTACACCGCGTTCCCACACAGGTCTGCCGATGTCCCTTCCACACGCCACGAGGGCCCTGGTGGCACTTCTGTGTCTCCCTTTGATTTGGAGACCAGCACTGAGGCTTAGCTGCTTGACCTTGTCGCATCATGTGACTAGTCATGTGATCATTCACTGTCCATCTTTGCCTCCCTGCATCCAAAATCTATTTCTTGTGTATAATCCTAGATGTCTGTCTACCCTGCATTTACCTTTACAATTTACACCATGCTAGCAAATTAATGGTCATTGGGTTCGCCCTTGAATGTATCGAATTATGCTAAATCACTCTTGCAAGATCTGTATTAAAAATGTTTTTCAGCTGAATAATCTGACTGCCCTATGTTTAAATGAGTCTATTCTTTTGAAAGACTGGACCATGATTACATGTCTGTTATACTACAGGAAGCGGTGTTGGGCTCAGACGAAAAGCTCAGATGACAGCCATTTTAGTTGTGGAAAACAAAGGTTCTGCTGAGAAAGACCCCCTCCTTCAAGAGCTAGGAGACGTGGGTGGGGAGAGAGACGGCACTGGTGCCAAACACAGGTTTGACAGGTGACACTTGTGATGGTGCATCTTGCTGCATAAGTGTAGGATAGAAGCGTTATCTACTTACAACATCAAAATAATTCTCATCTACTTTTAATTTTATATCGGATACATATACACCTCAGTGCTGTAAAATGGTATGAAAAGGCTGAATGTATCGCATGGATATATAACAGGATAGCTGAAACCGATAACATCTTGGCACAACTGATATCGTGATTATTCCTGAACGCTTCCACTTCGCTGTCATTGACTTGACTACAGTCAGCATGAAAATATAAAACTGTGACACAGGCTCCCTCTTGTGGCAACAGTATGGAAGCGACACCGCTGGTGTTTTATACACGTTATTTCGAACCAGATAACCTTCATTAATTCCCGAGAATGATTAATTATAGCAGAATTCATCTTAGGATAAATGCAGCACAGGGTCAAGAGAAAGTGGTACATACAATGTACATTGGAGAATGTATTACCTAATAACTGACAAAAATAAATATGGACGGTACATATAATGTGTAAATGGGAATGCACTGTTGTCAGTGTTAAATGTCATTATTGCTCCCTGGGGAACGGGCAAGGAGGGAAGAGGAAGAGTAGGCGCTATACAGTCTGATGACAACAGGCTGTAAAGATTCCTGCTAAGGCTTCTGTGGTGGATTAGGCCAGTGGCTAATCCGTTGTGTAGAGGGTGTGCAGTATGATAATGGTGAGCTTAAGGTTTACTAACGGTCTCCCATGACAGTGAGTCAAATTTGAGTCCGATCATAGTCTCGCTCTCTTTGAAGATACATGGAATTACCCGAGCTGGATTTGCTCCCCCTGGTGACCGCAGTGTTGAAGAACATGCTGGTCGCCTCAGACTGGAGGAGCCTTTCAGGGGGCACGCTAGTCATGCTAAGAGACCGACATGTACTTGAAACTCAGACAGATAATGAAAGGGCTTTCGCACACAGAATGTAAATTACTCATGTGATAAAATCAATTCTCAGCCACACCCTAATGAATTTGAGACGTAATGCTGGTATCGCAGGAAACGGAGGCGAAGCATCACAGTATGGATGGTGCCGACCTTCTGGTGAGGGCTTCCGCCCACCATACAATATGGCGACTCCTAATCATCCAAAAGGGGAACCTGAAGGTATGAAAAAAATGATCGTTTAATAACTAGGGCAGTTTTGTGACCAGCGGCAACCTGGGACCTGTCATATTCCATGCGGCTCCCGAGGCAGCCCCCTCTGGTTAGTTAAGCCAGCGCCCCCCAGCAGATACTGGCTGTAGGTTGAACCGGCGCCATGTTGCTGACATGCGCTTCCTGGCGCTTAAGCTAAACCTTCGCGCGAGCCTCAGGTTCCCGTGGTAACCGGCGTCGTGTCGCGAAATTTACGCGCTAAACACTGTTAAAACTAGCGGAAGGACAGCATGTCCGGGGAAGAGGTAAAGGCCATGGGCGTCCGTCAGTTTGGGCGTCTTAAACCCGAAAATAATTCGTGGGTAAAGGAGAAGTGCGTTACGCCGAGAAATGACCCAGGAGAAGGAACTGCCGTCCGAAGCCAGGCGAGAGTCTTCAAGCGGCCAGCGAGACGGTGGCGAAGTGGTACCACCGACACACGTAAGACGGTCATGGCGACGAAGTAACACTATAACAGTGCCGACACACGTAAAAGTTTCTTGGCCCAAAGTATCACAGTACCAGTGCCGACACACGTAAGACGGTCACGACCGGAAGTAACACCGTGACAGGGCCGACACATGTAAGACAGTGATGACCGGAAGTAACACCATAACAGCACCTACACACATAGGATGGTGATGGTGGCGAAGTAACAACATAACAGCGCCGACACACGTAAGAGGGTCTTGGCCCAAAGTATCACAGTAACAGTGCCGACACACGTAAGACGGTCACGACCTCAAAGTGACACTAACATCGACATCAGAATCAGAATTACTTTATTAATCCCCGTGGGGAAATTCTCTTACATTACAAAAACAAACTTATGATGAAAATAAAAGATTTAGGAAAGATGATCGAAGAGATTTAAATAGAACTATAGAACAATAAAGTAATTAAAATAAAATAAAAACAATAAAATAACCAATAATAATAAAACCTATAGCAGTAATTATAATTAACATTGGCATATATTAAACATAATTTGCATAGTACCTGGGTTACTACAACAAATGTATACACCGTATACATGGTTATTTAAGGTGATTGTGCTTATGTTTGTGTTTTGTGGTTTGAGTCATCAGATATGTGGGTGAAACAGTTTTATTGCGACCGGCAGGAATGATTTCCGGTGTCTCTCAGTTCTGCAGCATGGAAATTTTAGCCTGTTCCTGAACGAGCTCCTGTAGCTGCTCAGCATATAGTGTAGCGGATGTGAAGGAAAGTCCAGTATTGTCCTTATTTTGGACGACGTTCTCCTCTCTAATACCTTATTGAAAGAAAATAAAATCACACGTAAGACGGTCATAGCCCAAAGTATCACAGTAACAGTGCCGACACACGTAAGACGGTCACAAGTGCAAAGTAACACTGTAACATCATTGACACAGCTTGTTTCAGCCTGTTAGTATTGGGCTTTTTTCCAGTTTCAAATATTGCAGTGTGATTCGTTGTAATCAATGTTGGGCTATTTATGAAACAAAAAGGGGTTCAGCATGAATTTCTCATGAACCCATCTAGGAATGAGTTAATTGGCAAGGATGAAAATGATTATGATTGTCTCAAGAGAGTCTAGCTGCAGACGCCTATAGAGTGGAGCCCCACCTCCACAGGAAACACGTGATCTTTAAGGACGTAAAGTGGAGCTCTGGTTAGGGTTAAGGTTAAGGTTAAGGTTGGGGTCTGTTCGCTGTAACACGGAGTTGAGATCATGTGTTTCCTGTGGAGTGACGTATTTCTGGTGGAGCTCCACTCTACAGGCGTCTGCAGCTGGACCCTTCTCGGTTGTCTTGGAAATTGCATGCAGCACTCATGCAAAAGCAGCGGAGGTAAACTTTAAACTGATTTTTAAACATATGCTAGATAATCTTGAAAAGGAATAATCGTTAAAATTGTAAAACTTGCTAAGTTTTTTTTTCCTATAACAGAGAAACATGTTTTAGTGAGACTTAAACTCCAGCGCTAGAATATCCGTACCAAATTGAAGGTAAGAAAAAAACCTGACTAGTAATGTGTAATTTGTGGCAGGGGGGCAGTTTAGAGCACAACACCTTTTCCAGTTTTTACGCCAGTGGAAAACCAGCACCGTGAAGTATAGTACTTTTTGGTACCTTCTTAAAGTACCAAAAGTATGGCATCTGCTGCGGTGGAAAAGCACCCTTCAACTGAGTGGTGCATTGGACAGTTTTAGAGCGCTGTACATTTCATATGTGCTGCACATCCCCTGCTATTCTCTGGGCTTCTTCTGTGTACCAGCTTCTTCTGTTACTTCTGGGTCAAAGCCTACGGGGGTGGGAGACTGCGGAGGATGCACAGAGCACATAGGCCCGTTTGAGTCCGGTTGAATGTATACACGCAGGAGTAAATAAACTCTCAAACACTTTATCTAGGTGTCTTAGTCCGACTTCGATTCAGTACGATTTCAGTTGGACTAACATGTTTACATGAACTTTAAATGTCTGGTTTTAGTCGGACTAAAACAATAATTTGCTTTTCTTAGTCTGCATTTACACATACTGACAGAAAACAACATTTTCACCAATAATAATAGTGAACGAACCTCCCAGGACCCAAATAAGCTGTCCTGTGACCAAAACCAGCCTTCCAACTAATTGTCAGGGTCAATCAGTATAGTCAGTAATATTTCTGTTTTTGTGATTTTCTTGTAGACAGCAAGTTGGATGGGGATGTTTTTGACTTTCCATCTTTTGATAATGAGACGCCTTCCAAGATGGTATGCCTCAATAAATCTTAATTATGTACACAACATTTTAAATAATAAAATTACTATATTATTCTTGTGATTATGGCCAGAACAGCTGAATCCTAAAAGATACCCTTGCGTTTATTTTATTCTTTTTTATAGTTTTAGTACATATAAAGAATTTCTCTGGTTTGGTGTCTCTGCTGCCAGTCTGCTGTAGAGCAAGATGTTCTGAGGACCATGTCTAAGATGTTTCTGGAAAACAGGAAGATTAGGAAGAGGCTTTCTCAGTTCCACGTGGACTGCGCCGAGAGTAACGGGGGGCAGGCTGTCCGCCTGCACCAGCCTGTGAAGACGGGCCCGCTACAGTAAACGCCACTCAGCCACCTAAATCTGCTCGCCACGCAGGCCAGAGCAGAAAGGTGCTGCCAGATTGGGATGTTTAATGGTTGTTAATTTATTGTTCGGGCCTTACAAAGCAAATCCATTTTTCAGTGATTTGTTGGTGCCAGTGTGTAGAGTTGGCGCTGCTGTTCCCCCAACACTGTTCGGGTTGTTATGGTTTTGTGGAGAATACCCCCTCCGTTTGAGAATACACTTGTTTACTATAGGAATACACAGAAATGCCTCTTCTTCAGTGGAATGTAGCACCCTGATCTGTGGTTATCCATGGGACAGGTAAAGGGCACAGCCTCAAAGACCCAGCTCCTATAAGTTGTATCCTTAATTTTCTCAAATTTCGAATAAAGTTTGATCATTTCAAAAGACTAAGGATCCATTAAAACCTTGCTACCAGTACAGATGTGATAATTTTATGTGTAACCTTTGGGAAGAGCGGTTGTCTTTTATCAGCCCCAAAGATGTGCTGTAAAAAGGCCCTGTGGTGCCTCAGTCTTCACTGTTACTTAGCAAGGTATCATAATATGTAAAAGATGTCATTTTTAGTCCATACTGTGCATTTAATTGATGGCTGAATGCTGAGCTGCAGTGACAGTCCTCGGAACACGTCGGCCTCATGGAATCATTACTTTTTCCTTTACTAGTTTGCCACTTTTTCCTCATTGTAAAATAAGGGATTCAAAATTTAACGCTACATTTTATAGTCACGCTTTCTGTTCTGGGTGACACGTGTATCCTGATGTTTCACGTTTTTTTTTTTACGAAATGGTATGTAAAATATTTGCATATATTTGATTTCATTTTCATTTCATGTTGAAAATTTTCATGTTGTAAGTCCCTATTTTATGCTGGTATTGGGAATAAAGTTAAGAAGTAATAAATTATAGAAAATGAATTTTGCTTGTAGCGTCTTTGAAAAATGCATTTGAAACCCACAGCACAATTTTGTGGACAAATCGTCCGCACACTGTTGTGAACTGGTGACTTATAAGGCTTGGCATGGTCCATGTACAAGCAACGATACTTTCCGTCGGCAGATGGCGACCCTGACACAAACTGTGCACTGGCCATAGATCTAGTATTAAGGTAAGCGCACGTCCATCCATCCATCTTCCAAACCGCTTATCCTACTGGGTCGCGGGGGGTCCGGAGCCTATCCCGGAAGCAATGGGCACGAGGCAGGGAACAACCCAGGATGGGGGGCCAGCCCATCGCAGGGCACACTCACACGCACACCTCCGGGCAATTTAGCAACTCCAATTAGCCTCAGCATGTTTTGGAGTGTGGGGGGAAACCGGAGTACCCGGAGGAAACCCCACGACCACATGCAAACTCCGCACACAAAACTCCGCACACATGTGACCCAGACTCGAAGACTCGAACCCAGGTCCCAGAGGTGTGAGTGCTAACTACTGCACCACCATGCTGCCCCCGTAAGCGCATGTCGCACCTGTAATATAAGTAATGAATGAAACTCCACATTGACTTGCGAAAAACACCGAAAAAGTTCGCTAGGGTGTATATCCTAACCTTCAACTGTTGCAGCAACATTTCTGAGACTATCATTATTTTACTGAAATTTTATTTAGATTACAGGTGCATTGTAACATATATCGTATTAGTATTCCTATGAACTTATGAAATGTACTTCTGTTTTTACTCTGTAACAGTCATGTTCTGAAAAGCTGTTTCAATCCTATGCATAAATACGACTTCCGCGTATCTTGTAATAAAACATTTTTTGAAGATTGTAATCAGCCGCGACTAAGAGATGAAACAAAATAGAGATTTTCTGTAAATCGCCCCTAGTGGCGCAAGACTGCGAGGTGGCGGCTTGAGTGGCGGTGTTTGTTCCTGCAGCGCCCGGCTGCCAGGCTCCAGCCTCCCTCCCTCTCTTCCTCCCTCCCTCATCAGCACCACGGTCGCTGTCCGATCTGCTCCTCTGCCCTGCCGCATCTAGCCTGTCCGCTCCGCCGCTGCTCCTATTGCACACAATACACGAATTTACAGCACAGCGGCTTCACCTCGGTGAGTTCGATCTCAGTCTGTTTGCATTTTCCATCCGAAGAAATATGCAATGTGTTCCTGTGTTTTAACCGGGGAACGTGCAGCGTGAAGTAGTCGTGTGCATTTATTTTCTGGCATGTCAGGTACATTTTTTTAACTTTGCGTAACTTGATAAGTATTATTTATTATTATTATTGTTCTTATTGTTATTATTATCATTACTATCATCATTTTTGTTGTTGTCGTTGTTGTTGTTATGTTCGTGAAATAATAAGTGGTATGATTTCGGCCAAGGCCTCGTTGAAGAACAGCCTACTAAACTGAAAGTTGGGAGCAACATGGTCTGTAAAAAGACTAGAAGCAAACGCCCACGCCAGCTGGCATTTGACTAACAGGAAACACGTTATTTAATTTTCACTTGTGTTTTGATGCACTTGTTTGGCGATTTGTAAAATTTCTCAATAGATCGTATTGATGCAATAGAATATTCTCATTTTAGGACTCGAGGACAATTTGCTTTAAGGATGGTAAAGCTGGGGAGTAATTTGCAGGACAAAGACAGCAAGCCTGGTGCGGAGGATGGTTTTAAAAACGTGCCTCTCATCACACCTCTAGACGTCAACCATCTCCAGTACGCGGCTCCCGACGAAGTAAGACAATTTGTGCTTTTCTACAACTTTGAAATAGTTGCTAGTGATCATTGCCGTAAATTATATCTGCACACGGGATCTGTTTCTCTGACATCAATTAGATAATTCAAGTAAAATTCCCCACGAAAAGAGACACACTATAAAACCCTCACTTTTAAATTATATGTTTAGACTCCGAGTAACTGAATTATTTTCGCATTTGTTTTTCACTCTACTGAAATTGTACTGAAAGTGTGGTATTGACAAATAGAAGTCGTTAATATTTCACCGTTTCCTAATGTTTAAATCAGGTATTTGAAGCAAATATATTCGCAAAGAACAATGCGCATCGCGTGATAAATTTACGTTAATTTTTGTGAGTCACGTTTATTATGAAACGCGTAGCGACTGGGACGAGCTGACCTCCAACACCAAGGTGATCTCGCGGTTAGTGGGGGCCCCGTACAGAACAGTCAGTAAGCGCAGCCGGCCGTGCGTGCTGAGAGCGCGAGACGCACACCGGTCACGCAAGGGTTTTGTCGCGTTCCAGGGGACCTCGCGGCGACGTGGCCGGACTCACGGGCTAAGAGCGCGAGACGCACACCTGTCCGGAAGGGTTTTGTCGCGTTCCAGGGGACCTCGCGGCGACGCGGCCGGACTCACGGGCTGAGAGCGCGAGACGCACACCTGTCACGGAAGGGTTTTGTCGCGTTCCGGGGGACCTCGCGGCGCCTGCAGCTTCTTTAGAGGGTTGCGGATGTTAGAGCGGGAGCCAGACAACTCCCAGCATCTTTGTCCTGTAGATTTTTTTGTCGGGAGCCTCCTCGTAGCCATGGTAGCCAAGAAGGTAGAGACGACGGCAAGCAGGGAACATCAGGATATCGCAGTCTAACTTTTTTACTTAAATTTTTTTTATTAATTTGTTTCAGAAATAACAGTAGACTGGCTGATTTTCACAGTTCAAAAGATCTAAAATTCATGTAACAAAAATTAGAAGAAACAATGAAAGAGCAAAAGGTATACATTAAAGCATGCCCTGCTCTGTTTACTGTGATAGAGGTAGCAGACTCATTAGAATGCAACACTTAACCATCACTGAAAGCAGTAAATTATATACAGCAGCTGTAGTTTCACAGAAGCCAGCTGGGCTCTGCTGCTGCCTGAGACAGACAAACTGACTGCATAGAGCTTTGTCTTTATACTTTGTACACTTTCTCTGTATTGTTAATTCTGGTATATCGTACTGAAATTAAGCTTTGCAGCTTAAAGGAAAGAATTCATGTATGGTTAGCATGCTGAAGAGACGCGTTTGTTTTCTGGAAGGAGAGACACGTCTCTGACTCCCACGGACTGCAGTTAGAGACAGGATGTGGTTGTGCTGTTCAGACTGTAGCCGCTACTGGCCCCATTCATCACGGCGGGCCGTGGGGCTCACTGTCCTAGGAATGGTGGCGCACACGCCATTACCACAGTCACATAGAATCATGGGAAATTTTAGGTTATCCCTTCTGTTACATTTAGCTGAGCCGGTGCCTCCTTCAGTCAAGGGTTTCCAGTGATTTTGAGCCAGTGCTCCCTCCCCCTGCTTTTAATGAGATGTGCACCGGCACATAACAGGCGGTCGTAAAAGATGATTAATTATCTCATGAAATCAGAGCATTGTTTTCTTTCACTTCTCCGGATACCTCCGGTGCTAATGGGTCATGCTCATTGTATGAATTACACCATAAAGGGCAATCTCATTCAAAATCACATTGGATCAACAGTCACATTTCATCCTTGAATGTTCAGTTACCTTGACAACACAATATGAGCGCGTTTTTTCCCCCACCTAAGCCATTTTTACACTATAGTCACATTTATTAACAAAGACCTGCAGCTGAAAACCGAAGGGTACACTTAAAAAAGAAAATTAAAACAGTACACAAGCAGCTGACAGCTTAATGATGAAACACACGTCAGACTTTGGGGATCTCGCTGGTATTACATCTAGTCCAAAACACTGCAGACTTTGTGTCGTGTGTTCGTGACCTAACAGAACTCCCAATATACCCCCTGCCAAGTGTGTGTCCTCTTCCTCTCTCTGTCCTTTAATGTCCTTGTAACCTGGGTCCGTCTGCAAGCATTTACCAGAAATGCCATTCTTTATAATGAATAACTTTCCCACCTCACACTCATACCATCACAAAACATACTTTTGCATTTATTTATATTCAGAAATAACTGCAGAGGAATGTGTCCTGCAGATTATCAACATGCAGAAATCGAGGTGCCAGTTGCTTTAACTACAGCTGTTACCTGGAGGATGATGCAGGCCTTGGTGAGATGGCTAAATGAAGGACAAATTGGAAGCTGTTGGTCCAGGTCAAGCCTGCAGCCGCTGTTCTGATGCTGTTGGGTTCATATTGACGGGTAAAACAGAATAAAAATCTGTTATTTTCAAGGTGAGGCAGGTGGTGAAGAAGCAGCAAGTACATTTAATTTGCATGGATGAGAAGGAACATAGGCAGATTATTGCAGTCACTTGCGACTTGGATTGAGATGTTACAGAGCGTGGGATGTTACTGTGGGATGTTACTGCGGTGCAGTGATTTACAGGTGTGTCGCTGGATCAGAGGCCACAGGGTACAGAGACGGTAACCATTTAATAAACACGGACTCTGTGATTCATCATCACCTCTGATCGTTACACTGGAGTGATGGTGCTTTCACTTTGAAGGGTGTATTGGGATTCCTAATGATATTAAGAGATTGATATATTGCTGAGTGTATAATAATGATCAAGAAGTCAATGTGGAGTTCTTGCCATTTGCAGCGTTGCAGAGTTATAACATGGACATTTTTCAAAATTTGATTGCTTTTAAATTGGATATAGCACTGTAAAGTGGACAAGCTTTGATGAAAATTGAAATAGCTTAGGTGCTATGCTTTCATGCTTAATGCAAGCCTGTCAGCTTCATATCAATACACCACCAAAACCAAGGAGATGCTGGTGGATTTTAGAAGATCTAGGCCACTTCATTTGCCAGTTTCCATACAGGGGCGGGACATCGAGGTGGTGGCCTCCTACAAATATCTGGGATGATAAACTGGAATGGTCCCTAAATACAGGTTCTCTTTATAAGAAGGGGCAGAGTCGCCTCTTCTTTCTGCTGAAGCTGAGGTCCTTTGACGTGTGTGATGACATGTTGCATATTTACAGTGACATTACATGTTTTATCACTCAATGGTAGCCAGTGTCGTCTTGTATGCTGCTATATGTTGGGGGTGCCACATAAAGACCGGCCTAAACAGATAAAAACACCAAGAGGCTGGACAAGCTGGTGAAAAAAAACCAGGTTAGTGCCGGGCGGGAGGCTGGACTCACTCAGAACAGTGGTAGAAAGGGCCACATCGAACAGATTAAAGGATAAAATGGACAAGAGTCGACACCCTCTCCATGGCCTCGTGGCTGGGCAGAGGAGCGGCAGTGGTGCTCAGCTCCTCTCACTGCACTGCAGAACTGAGTGGTTTAGGAGGTCCTTTGTCCCCACTGCAATTAGACTTTTCAGTAATGCTCTCTGACCTCATCCTCCCATTCCACCCCCTCTCGTTCATCTATTATAACTCTATTATAAGTAATGGACTGTGTTCTGTTTGATATGTCTCTATTTTAGTGTGCTATATATTTTATTTTTATCAGTGTTTTACAAATTTTGACGGAGCTACTGGATATCGGAATTTCCCCATGGGGATAAATAAAGTTTCTGTCTGTCTGTCTGTCTGTCTGTCTGTCTGTCTGTCTATCTATCAAGTGAATTTTAAATGAACTGGTATTTCAAGAGACACTTCAGACCTTTATAAATATCTCTGAGGCATCATTATGTTGTTGCTGACAATTTAATGGATGGTCTTTATTACAGTACTTTTTCAAACGTAGGCAAAGTAAATATGATGGCATATATAGTCATATATTTGGAAAAAAAATAGATGTGTGGTCATTGAGTAGTGCCCTGGATGATTGTAGTCAGCTGATTAGAATGAGGTGCAGTATTGTTAAACACTGGTGTCTACACATGGACCTCTCCTAATTGGCAGGTAGTGGTGAAGACCCGAACTGAATATCAGACTGAGCAGAAGAACAAGGGCAAGATGAAGGCTCCGAAGGTGGAGGAGTTCACCATCAGCTTCAACGAAGGCGTGTCAGAAAGACTCAAGGTAAAATCTTATCCACAACCTGTTACCATGAGTCAGATCCGCAGTGCTCTGTAATATTTACTGCATGCACACTCCTCCTGTGGTAATCAGCACAACCAACTGTCTTATGAGATCTGTAAACACAAAACTTGGTTTCACAGTTCATTAATGAGTCAGAATCTTCATGAACACCCACATATCCTCATATGATATGATATCTCTCTATACTATCACACACATCATATTACCAGTGATATCTCTCTGTACTATCACACACATCATATTACCAGTGATATCTCTCTGTGCTATCACACACATCATATTACCAGTGAATTTTCTCTGTACTATCACACACATCATATTACCAGTGATATCTCTCTGTACTATCACACACATCATATTACCAGTGAATTCTCTCTGTACTATCACACACATCATATTACCAGTGATATCTCTCTGTACTATCACACACATCATATTACCAGTGATATCTCTCTGTACTATCACACACATCATATTACCAGTGAAATCTCTCTGTACTATAACACACATCATATTACCAGTGAAATCTCTCTGTACTATCACACGCAAATGGACCTTTTCTAGCCACACCAGAAAACCAAAATCTCGGCATGAAACCAAACCATGCTGAAATGCATATCTGTCCCCAAATTTTTGACTGGCTTATGATTTTCTGTTCTTGTCCAGTTCGGTAGAAAGAACTAAACATTTCTCAGTCATTTCTTTCTCTTTGTGGCTTTCTGTGATTTCCTAGAAAGACCTGGAAAAATATCCACTGGTGCTTCTACAGCATCTGCCCTTTAACACACTCCTTCAGGGATGGAGGGAATAGTTTTCAGATGAAGTTACCATGGCAGCAGAAGTGGCTTTCGGTTGCAGGAAGTATGTGCGATGTCAGTGTCTATAAATATGTCAAGCAGCACTATGCATGTGCACTGGGGCTGGGTTTCTTACCTGCTGAGCAGTGAACCGAAGTCATGCCTAAAATGGAAATTTTTCAGCATTTCATATCTTCATCTCAAAAGTAAATGTGAAAACCTTCTGGATTATTAATGTAAACACAATACCTACAAAGGAAACTAGTTGGGGTAAATCAGAATTTTCCAAACATTAATGAGATATCTATAGGATCAAAACAGTAGGAATTTGGAATGGAAATACCTTTTCCGGGAGGTTTCCCTGAGGAATGATTTGGGAGGAGCTGTTTAATAACAACAAAGGAGTGAAAAAAAAACTGGATTAGTAGGTCAGACACAGGAAGAGCCCTTTCCACATCCGCCAGAGCGAGGTATTGTATCAGACACGAGGCTGAGCACACCGATGCCTTTCACCATCAACCCCCGCTTTGACCTCGGAAATTCCAGAGCAGGGGCCTACAGCCGAGGAACTATTCACCAGGTCAATTACAGCGAGGCTCTGGCCGCTGCTCCCGAGTATTTAAACTGCATTTCTCTTTAGGTAGTTTTTCTACTTGCTTTTGGTTGCCAAAATCAATTGGTCACGGAGACCCTGGAGAAATTCCCCTGACCATGCGACTGAGTGAGTGTAAAGCCCCACGAACCGTCAGAGTAAACTGACCCCTCGTTTTCCCCGCCATTTTTCAAAAGCTGGTGACCATTCTAGTTAATTTTAGCTGCAAACTTCTCTTATTCCAGTCTAGGGTGGAGTCCAGAGTCAACATGCCTGCGAATATTCAAACTGAGGAATGTTGTCTTCCCCGAACAGTTATTACAGAAAATGCTTGGTGGTCTCCGGGTACCTGTTTCCGACCACGGTAACAGATTATGGTCTCCTGTACGCAGGAAGCCACTCGGGCTTGAGTCTCGGGGTGGTGCAGTTCTGGAGGGGGTGGGGGCGCCAGAGAACCACCTGACACACAGCTTGCCAGTGCAGCTTTCTGGCATTTCTAACTGGACTGCGGCATATGTTACATGTTCGGGACGCGCCTGTTAAAAGCAGTCATCCTACAATTATGTTAAGCTATACACAAGCCTAAATTAAATGCCAGGGCTGGATCCTGGCCCACTCAGCTTCACTGCGACCCGTTTGAGAGATGTGTCCTATGAAGTTGGATGAAGGAATTTTATGCCAGTTGGCATATGAACCAGCTGTGAAGATCTGACATATTGCATGAGACTATTGGACTATTTTGTAGACCTGGGCTTCCAGGAACCGTGTGTTTGAAATGGATGTGGGCACCTGGAGAAGGTGGGTTTGGAGCAGAACTCCCAGAGCAGGAGTGCAGTGGACGCAGTGGGATTCACTGGTATCCACGTAGGCAGCCATGCGGGCTGCTCCGCCAACCTTCTTCAAGCATCACCTTCAGGATGAGGAGGTAGGGGAGCACAACTGAGCTCTGAAAAGAGGACTGAAAAGGCGGGGGTGCAGGGCCGCAAGATCGAGGGGGGGGGGGGGTGGATCGTGCAAGTGGGTGAGATGTTTGAATTTTTAATAATCTCCTGCTTTGTTTTCGACATGCATATTTTATACATCATCTATTTCCTGCTTGCCTGCCTCTGTCTCAGCACTGAGCGGTACAGTTATCGGGGCAGAGCAGATCGACAGCGTGAAGGCCGCCCCCACCTAGCCGCCCCCTCCCTGACACACGTCACACTTACCCCAGAGCTGTGTGTGCAAAAATGAGATTTAAGTAAGAAGGACATTTCAGTTTATTTTGTACTCAGAGGGCTTTCTGTCTATACATAGGTGGTGTGTAGCTCTGTGGGTTAGAGCTGTGTTCAGAAGGTTGTCGGGTCCAGTCTCAGGGCTAGCAGATTGCTGCCGCCGTTGGGCCCCTGAGCGAGGCCCCCAGCTCCAGGGCACTGCACGCTGACTGACCCTGCTCTGTGACCCCCACGCTTGGTTTCATCTGTACGTGTATCTCAGGAAAGAAGGCAATTTCCCCATGGGGATGAATAAGGTATCAGTGGCGCACTGAGTGTTAATATCATAGGAGAGTGTGGGAATGTGTGTGATTTGGCCTGGTTTCAATGCACCACACAGGAAAGGTGATGAAAAACAAGATAGTTTGTTCTGATTTTGTTGGGAGAAGGTAGTAATTACAGTGGAGCAGATTCATAGTTGTCCCGTGACGTCACACCCTTATAGCAGTACCCACCTGCAGGGTGTAACAAGGCTGTACTCCGCTGCCCACCATTTATTTTTGCAACATTTGTTTAGCCAAAATGCTGCATAGTTGTTGTTCAGTTGGATGCACTAACCGACGAGGAGACAAGCCTGGGTTGTGCTTCTAAAGAATTCCATCTGAGATTGAAAACCAGGAGAGGAGAATCTTGTGGATTCATGATATTTATTAAACGTGCCTCCATCCCTGGGTAAGGAATGAAAAAATGGCAGTCATCAAAGGGGGCTTTCACACCAAAATTCAGGAACCTACTTCCTGAGTCCGAATTCCTGATCTGTCTCGACTAGGAGTAGCTCCTGGCCGCTTTCATGTGTCGCTTTTCCAGCACACAACAGGAACTAGGACCTTCGTGTTAAATAAGCATGGGGGACACAAAAATCTTGTAGGTCAAACCTAGAGCGAGCAGATAATCCATGTGAGTGAGGACACTTTGAGCTACTTCAGGTTTTACAAACTGCTTTAAACATGAAAGGCTACTGTACTTCGCTAAATAGTTCAGTTCTTCTTGTGCTTTGGTTTGTTTCCTTGATTGAAAGATTCATCCAGCTGTTTCACAATAAAATTAGTGACACATGCATGATTATCGGGAGACTGACCAATCAGCACACAGCAAGAACTCAAGGCTTAAGTGAAATGCGGGTCCTTTGAAATGGTAGCTTGCCAATCATGTGCCAGGTCAACCTGTCCCCCCTGACATGGATCTTCTGGGCTGTGTCTGAATTCAGGGATGGCGTCCTTTGAAGGATGCGGCCTGTGCAGCCCTGTAGACCGCATCCTTCGAAGGTTCCCGCAATGAATCTTGGGATCTCAGCAAAATAATGCATTTCCAGGCTGCATTTGGAGGAGCCTTTGAAATGGGACGACCTTGTCATGCCTCTGTGACCCATTTGGTCTTCGAATGCCACTTTAGAATGATGCAGCCCCTGAATTCAGACACACCCCTGCTCACCCTATTAGACTTCGCACACAGTATCATGCAAAATGAAATTGCCACCCCAAAACAATGAAGGACGAACAAGTCGTTCTCTAAGTTATTGGAGGGGGGGGGGCGGGAGGTCAATCAAAATGGGACATGGCCTTTTATTTGTATTTTATTTATATGACTGGTGACATGTTTACAATTCATTATGAAGTCTGGTCATCAGGTCGATCCTTTGCATTCCGCAGAATTAAAAACCATGTAACGTTACCCTGCTAATAAGCGCTGCTGAGCTTCGCTGGCAGCACCTGGGACGTTAGATAATAGTACATCAGCTATCAGTCAAATTTTCCAATGCAGATATATGGAGAGGCCAGCAGAAAAGGTATTCATTAATGCATCAAATGTAATCCGCTGGATGTAAATGGACATAAAGTTATCTGTACTTTCGTAAGCTTTCATCCTGGCAGAAGTAAGGGAAGGGATCCTCCCCAAGAGGCAGGGAGTCATCGCCAAAGAGGAGCTATCAGGGACACTCTTACCACCGATATACTGCAGCGGGAGCCTGCATATGGGGCCCAGAGCTTGCAGTTTGTTCTTATATCTATGTTTTTTTTCTGTTGATAAATGATGAATATTTGTTGCTTGGAACAGATAGAAAATTAACTGACCTGTGCTGCAGGTCTGTGGAGTGTCCAGTGTTGTCTACCATGTTGGGAGGATTTTTGCCCCCCCGCGTCTCCAAGATGGTCACCTGACTGACAGCTATGAACTGAGGTTCAAAACGCTTCTATCCAAGATGGTCTGCAGCTGAGAGTCACTCCCACCTATCGCAGTCGGTCAGTCCCCGGTTGGTTGGCCGCGTGGGCTGCATTAGGCTGTTATCTCAGTGACCTGACCAGGGGATTCACTCCGAAATAATACACAGCTTACAAGGCCTCGCATCACTCAGCAGAATATAGAATGAGGGCTTTAATCTGGAGGCAATGTGCAGCTTAACGTGAAGCCATTAGAAATGCTTGTGTGGTATTCATGGGGTATCTGAGCTGAGAGACACAAACAAAACAAGATAGATTAAATATATGTGTGTTTGCATCTGCGTTTGCTCTATTAATGCATGATTACACTGTTTTCGTCTCATTGCTCCCACCTTATGCCTGCTAGACATCAGCGGACATGGAGAATCTTTGACTTTTCATCCGCCTCAAATTCCCAGCATTGTCCGTCACGAGTGAATTAGTGAGTGTGGTATCAGTGAGCACAGCTGGCTCCGCACGCGGCATGCTGTCCCGACGAAGCGGCCATTCTGCACGGGATGGAAACGTGCCGGGCTCTTCATGTTAAATGCTGTTTCTTAGTCCTCTGTTATCAGAGCAGCAAGTACATAGGACTGTTCAAAGTCTGTGTGTGTTTTCTTTTGTACAGTCTCATTTTAAAAAGGACATGATTTAGCATCTAAGGGGCACTGTTCCATTTTGCCAGTAATGAAACTTCGAGGCTTCTTCCTTCCTGCTAGCAGTCAACTGTAGTCACACAGTACTTTCATCCTGAGCAAGTTGAAGGACCTCAGGTTTCCAGGATGACTGGCTCACCTCATTGCGCATTGCATTGTGGGGGATCCCAAGCTGATTATGCTGGGAAGGCCTAGGCCCTCAAGCTGAGTGTGGAAGCTAAATTGACATTTAATCACTACACTATTCCTTTTCCATTTCAAGCAAAGTTGAATCTAATTAATGCAATGCAATAATTAGCTATTAATATGAGCTGATGGGCAGATAATTCATGAGCTTGCTCTCAGACTGGAAGCAATTCAGAAATTCTTCCTTTCAGCAGATTTCAGGCTTCCTGTGTCCTCAAGGCCTTTGAAAGTGTGATCAACATCAACAATACCTAAGCCAGTTAAAAGCAGTTCATTCCTTTTCACCTGCACACCTAAACACCCTGGACGGGATGCCAGTCCATCAGTGGGCAGGAGGCTGGGGTACACCCTGGACGGGATAGACATAAACCCTTCCCCACCGCTGGAATTTGCCTAACCGCATGTCTTTGGACTGTGGGTGGAACCCGGAAGTGACCATGCAGACTCCACACAAAAAGAGTGGAGGAGGAATTTGCCCCCAAACCCTGGCGGTGTGAGGCAGCGTGTCCTCATTACTGCTCCTCATACATGATTATGAATGAAGGCAGACTCCATACAGTAGCATGGACATAGATGGCCTTTGCTCTGCCTATAGTGTTTTTACCGTGTGCTTCTTGGAAACAAGCAGACTGTCCCAGTCAGTGTGAAAGACTCAGTTTTGTTTTCTCTCCATCCTCAGAAATGGGCACAGATCCTAATTCCTAAAGCCTTCAGCGCCTGTTTTCTTTCCTTGGGCGTTTTCCTGTGTGCTGATGCCAGCGTGGCTATCCTTTGCTAAACCGTCTCCTCTAGCCAAATACAGGCCCATCTCAGTCATGTGAGCTTCCCTTTGCTGTCATTCACACACACACACACACACACACACACACACACACACACACACACACACACACACACACACACACACACACACAGGTTTGTAATTATATCTCTGTGGGGACTCGCCATTCATTTGTATGGGGGAAACTCCTATCCCAACATGATGACCTACCCAAATATGAGACTTTTCCCATTTTTAATTTTTTGATTGCAGTCACAGATTTTTATAAAGTTGGTCCCCACAACATCAAAATATCAGGTTTTTATCGCATTGTGGGACATTTGGTCCCCACGATGTAATATATGCATGATCTGCACACACATACGCAGATTAGGTATCTATATGTTTATCTGGTCTATCCATTCACTCTTTCCAGTCTTCCCTTGTTCAATGTTGTCAGTGCCCACTGTAGCCTCAGTCTCCTGTTCTTGGCTGACAGGAGTGGCACCCGGTGAGATCTTCTGCTGCTGTAGCCCATCTGCCTTAAGGTTCAACATATTGTGCATACAGAGATGCTCTTCTGCATACCTTGGTTGTAGTGAGTGGTTATTTGAGTTACAGTTACCTTTCTCTCAGCTTGAACCAGTCTGGCCAGTCTTCTCTGACCTCTGCCAAGACATTGTCACCCAGAGAACTTCTGCTCACTAGATGTATTTTCTTTTTCAGCACATTCTCTGTAAACCTCAGAGATGGTTGTGCATGAAAATCCCAGCAAATCAGCAGTTTCTGAAAATCTCACACAGGCCCGTCTACCACTCATGCTCCCCATTCTCGTGTTTGATGTGAAGATTAACTGAAGCTCCTGACCTGTATGTGCTTGATTTTTATACATTGTGCTAGTAACATATGCTATATGGACAAAAGTACTGGAACGCACTTCTTAATTGTTAAATTCAGGTGTGTCATTCAGACCCATTGCCACGGTTGTATAAAACCAAGCACCTCGCCATGCAGTCAGGTTTACAAATCTTTGTGGAAGAAGAATCGAACCTGGAAAGGTGGTGCCAGGATAACAGTCTCCACCTGAACCTCAGCAAAATGAAGGAACTGATTGTTGATTACAGGAGGCAGCAGGACTCTTACCCACCTGTCAACATCAATGGTGCTACAATGGAGAGGGTGAGCACCTTCAAATACCTCAGTGTCCACCTACAGGAGGATCTCACCTGGTCCACACACACACGTGCTCTGGTCAGCAAGGCGAGGCAGCGGCTCTACCATCTGAGGCAGCTGAGAAGGTTTAAGGTCTCTCCCGCTGTCCTTAAGGCCTTCTACTCAGCTGCCATAGAGAGCATCCTGACCATGAGCATCACACCGTGGTTCGGACACTGATCTGCCCAGGACCGGAAAGCCCTGCAGAGGGTGGTTAGAGCAGCTGAGCGCTGCACCAGATCTGCCTTGCCCTCCCTCCAAGACATCTACATCAGCCACTGCAGGACCAGAGCAACAAAAATCTCCAAGGACCCCTCCCACCTAATAACTCTCTGTGCTTCCTGCTGAATTCAGGCAAACACTTCCGCAGCCTTATGACCAGAACGGAAAGGTCTAAGAGGAACTAAACCAGTCATAAGACTCCTAAACCAGGACAACACTCAATGCCTCTAGGTCTTCCGCCATACTCTACAGTGACTCTTCAGTCACTGACATAATCCAATGAGTACTGCTTTCGCCCTCTCCAAATTGTTGGCACATACCTCAGGCCTCTTGCACATTGCACTTATATTGCACCGCAAAATACATTTTACCCAACACTTATGTATAAATTATGTACAGCTGAACATTTCATATATTTTTTTATCTTATTATTTTTCTTATATTTTCTATATTTTGTTACGCCCTTATCATGCGCAGCTGCTCGGCATAACCAGGGTTACGTTTCACTACATGTTGTATGTTTATAACTGTGTACGTGACGAATAAACCTCTTGAATCTTGAATCTCGTTCTGAAGAGCTCAGTGAATTCAAGTGTGGTGCTGTCATCGGATGCCACCATAGCAGTATGTCAACTTCTGAAATATCTCCCCTGTTAGATATTTCATGGTCAACTGCAAGTGGTATTATCGCAAAGAGGAAGCGTGTGCAAATAACAGAAACTCAGCCGTGAAGTGGCAGACCAAGTAGAGTAACAGAGTGGGGTCACTGAGTGTTGAATGCATAGTGCGTAAAAGTTGCCAAACGCTCTGTTGACTCAATAACTGCTGAGTTCCACACTTCCACTGGCATTAACCCCAGCAAAAAATCGGTGTGCTGGGAGCTTTATGGAATGGGTTTCCATGGCCGAGCAGCTGCTTGCATCACCAAGCAGTGCTGGATGCAGTGGTGTAAAGCACACCGCCACTGCACTCTGGAGCAGTGGAAACGTGTTCTGTGGAGTCATGAATCGCGCATCTCTGTCTCGCAGTCTGATGGACGAGTCTGGGTTTGGCGGAGACCAGGAGAACGTTACCTGCCTGACTGAATTGTGCCAGCTGTAAAGTTTAGTGTGGGGGGGGGGGGGGATAATGGTATGGGGGTGTTTTTCAGGGGCTGGGCTGGGGCCCTTAGTTTCAGTGAAGGGATCTCATTTTATACAAGTCTATTCTTACCAACTTTGTAGGAACAGTTTGGGGAAGAGCATTTTCTATTCAAGCATGACTGTGCTTCAGTGCTCAAAGCAAGGTCCATAAAGGCATGGTTGGGTGAGTTTGGTCTGTAAGAACCTGACTAACCTGTATAGAGCGCTGACCTCAACCTCATCGAACACCTTTGAGATGAAGTAGAACTGAGATTGTGAGCCAGACCTTCCTGAGCAACTTCGGTGCCCAACCTCACAAACGCTCTTCTGGATGATTGAGAAAAAAATCCCCAGCAGAGGCGAAGATGACGCATTGGCTCTGCGTGCGCCATGCGTCTGACATGGGGCGTTGCCGTCTGCGCTCTAAGAGCCCCCTCTTCACAGAAAAACTGGCAGGGGTTGCGACTGTCAGATGAAAGTGTTTTTCTGATGCTGCTGCAAATGGTTTAAACAAAATGGCGTAGTCCTCTGAGTCAGCCGTTGATATGCAAGGCGCTTGTCATCTTAAAGCACCCTTATCTTGTGATTTAAGAGTGTTTGGCAGTGCTGGCCATCCCAAGATAAAGGGCGCCTGTTTACCTGTCTGTCGTGTGCTCCACTTTCAAGTGCCCTTTGTCAGCAGTTGGAGAGACACGTTAAGGCTGCAGCGTGTTTGATGCTGACTTTAGGCCACCCGTCCTTGTCCCTCGATCGCAGGTCACGGTCCTCATCTTCCTGGCACTGGCCTTCTTGGCCTGCATCGTCTTCCTGGTGGTATATAAAGCCTTCACCTATGACCACAGCTGTCCGGACGGCTTTGTCTACAAGGTGAGTGCCCGAGTCGCCAGCCTCCGTCGTAAACGATTTCGCATCATTTTTCCTGTACCATAGGGAGGGTTGTCATATGGGAAAAAGGTCACAGTTGTTAGGTGTTCCTCTGACTATTGTATGACAAACATTGAGGAAAAGGACTTGGATTTAATTTAAGAGTCAGGATATTATACCAATGCTCAAGGGAGCATAATCACTTTTTGTCTGAATCAATTCCACTGAAAAATCTGACACAGGCCCATGTTTTTCAAACACCAATCTGCTTCATATTATAGTGTCCCGAGTTTAATTAATCCCTCATCTCCCCTAGCTAGCTCTCTCAATTGTTCCTGTTTTTCAGCAATCATATTTTGTATATTCATTCTGTCAAGGGTATTCTGCTATTTGGACTTAAGTGGAAAGAATTAAAACTTATAATGAAACGGGAATAGCGCATCTTAGGTCGGTGAATTTTCTGTGGGTTCAGTTAATTAGTTATATGTTATAATTAAGCCTTTTATTGGATGAGCTGCAGAATGTGCGAACAAGAGAGGAAGAGATAGGGGCTCTTTGTTGGGTTTCTAGACGGTTTGTAATTTACGGAGATAGGCCAGTTATATTTTTTTTGGGAAAAACGTGAGTGGTGAAAGCCTTGGTGAGGTAACGGCCCCCACGGGGGTGCCCTCGTGTCCCCGCAGCACAAGCGCTGCATCCCAGCATCACTGGAAGCCTACTATGCCAACCAGGACAGCAGCTCCCGGGCACGTTTTTACACGGTCATCAGCCACTACAGCATGGCCAAGCAGAGCACATCCCGTTCGGTGTCACCATGGCAACCGGCAGGCCCCGCCCAGCACGGCCCCGAGGACCACTAAGCGCCCCCCCCGGAGGCCATCTTTTTAAAGGAGAACGAAAAGATATATGAGGTGTCTCAGTCCATAAATCCTGATGGGGAACTGTGGGCCAGTCTGTGTTCCTCACACCTTGTCCAAACCCCTCCATATCTCTCTCTCCCTCTTGTCATTGATGTTTTCTATTCCGTAATGAACAACGAAGCCTTTGTAAATAGGCATGATGTTATGGCCCCAAACATTTTATTCATTTCTTTCCGTCATCTGTCTGCCATAACTGAGATGTGGTGTTTCCTACCGATTACTGGCATGCACTCCTGAAATCATCGTAAGACGGAAGCTGTCCATTTTAGCCCTTTTTATTATGATGGTGTGCGTAGTCTTTAATTGCTGTGAATGAATATTCAGTTGAAAGAGAACAACCCACGCTGAGACCCTGTTACATTTGTGTAAATTAGCTGTCAAGGTGGTTATAATGTACGTTATTCTTAAGTAATATAAATGGTATATATTACATTCCTTTTGAACGATTAAGATTACGACTTCTGCCAATAAGTCAGTAAATACTTCTCTTTTGGCAGGGCCCAAACAGCTAAAGATTCTGGAAAAGGATTTTCCTTGAAGTACCTTTATTTATGTAATTAATAGCAAGTCATCATTTCATGTATGGCCACATAATTCAGTTTTAATGCCTGTACAACATTTTGGTTATAAAATGGAATGTTGATACAAAAGCAAGGTCAATATTCAAAGTGTTTTATACAGTAACTATTACACAACACAGTTTATACATAAAATATTTCACAAGAATGGATGTCCCTAATAGTTTATCGTGTAAAATCAAACAGCGATGACAGTCTTCTGTATGTCCTTTGAGTTGCTGACAGATTGTGATGCTTGTCCCCTTGGAGCCAGTTCTCAGAGTCGCGAGTGTCTTTGAACTCCCACTCAGCAAAATGGGATGTTTATACTTCCTGAACAGTGGCCTTCAAAGGCAAAGCTCTTACTTAGTCTGACTTTTTAATAAAAAAGAAATAAACATGTTGCAATTGCATCCTGTTTCAATCCAAAATAAATCAGAACTTTGCTTCTTGCCGTTGACGTCTGTTACAAAGAGGCAAAAAACAGTATGTAGTTTAGATAAATATCAAAGTGTGGTGTACTTTCATTGTATTTCGTTTATTTCTCGGAGAAATAAACAGAACATGCTGTGTCCAACATCACTCTGCTCACTTGAGTTGTAATTTTCCAATCATATCCTGAACATGCTGGGTGTTTTTTTCTTGGGGGTGGGGTGAGGGGTACCCTGTTATTAGGTTTATATGATTAGCTGTCTCTAAATTGCCTGTAGTGTATGACTGTGCATGTGCCTGCACAGTCTCACCTATTATCAAACACCAGGAATAGCCATTGTTTGGCCACCCTGTGATCTTCATCTCACCGTGTGCGTTATGTAAACAGCTAGGGAAGAAAACAAAGTTATGTGTATTACATAAAAATATGGCCCACAAACCTGACCAAGACGAGCCATTGGACAATGGATGATTGATTGTTGGAAGGATATAACATTCTACAATATATTGGCAAAGAAACGTAATTTCAATGTGTTTTTCATATTTTAATTTATGTCCATTTTAATTTGAACAAAACATAGTTAAAAAGTCTTTGGGGGTGATAGAGATGTTTCATGCCGAACCAGCAGGTGGAGTTCTGGTCTAAGGCTGTAGACTTTTAATCCAAAGGGTGTTGGGTTTGAATCCCCGTTTTATATTATGGTGCCTTTCCATGCTGCATTTCCACCGTTGTACATACTTTGTATGAAATGTTAAATTGGTCTGCGTGTTTCTTTCCATAAAACTTTCCATGATCCCTTTAGGTGAAGAAATTGAACGAAGCCCAGAAATATTTGGGTCTTGGCACTAATTTAGTGTGTCATCAGGTGTCATTCTGAGATGGGATCATCCTGGCAGACTCTGGAAAGATGAGGTGTGTTCCACACACCAGGGAAATAATGGAAGGGGTCCCTCGATGCTGGTGACATCAGCATCTATAGGGGCGTCATGCTGCCCTGCCAGCCCTCTCACCCAGCCTCTTTCGAGGGACCAAAACATTAGCATGCAGGTGGGAAAAGCCTTTACCACAGCCAAAGATTCATCCATTCAAAGCCGCCAACCCAGAGGTACGTAGTGTTGTGAGATGGAGATCAACGAGAGGCAAAAAAAAGGTTATTCTTGTACTTTGACAATAAAAACTGCAACAATCAATAGTTACTCCTACTGTTAACAGTTACTTTCAATTACTGTTACTATCCAACAACCACCAGAAAAACTGTAGAGAGAACAGGAAAGACCTCTATTACTATCATAGAGCATTATTATATTTACAGTACATTAATCAGGCAGATTTACAGGCTTAAAGTTACTGGGTTTGCAATATGTTATGGACCATTTTGACCAGTCAGCAGCTCCTATTAACAAACATTAAGTGCATAAGATATAAAGGGATCTGATGTGTCGACCTTCACTGCCGTAACACCCAATGCAGAGGTATCCAGACAGCCTGACACAGGAGCTTAAAGACTTGAGACGCTGTCCTCTCTTCCCTCTGACACATGGCCCTTGAAATGCACATTTATTAAATGCATTAATGACCAGTGCATTGATTAAGCACCAAAAACCATGCTGCAGCTGTTAGGGAGACCAGGTGGATTTAAGGGATCTCTCTGCCTGCCAGACAAAGGGACCCGTCGACGCCTCGTTTAAGGCCACTGTTTGTTTGAGCGGAGTACTTGCGGGCCCCCACCCCGGGAGATGTACGGAGGCTCTCAGGAATTCAGGCATGGCCTACTTTCTCTGCACCAATTACAGCTCCTGGTCGCCCTGCTGTTAATCTTTGCTCGCATGCCAGGGGACACAAATTCAATTCAGTGTATGCAATATTTACAGAATGAAAAAAAGGCTGAATTATTTAGAAAACGTTTCTGGCCTCTGCATACAAAGATCTGCCTGGGCTACTTGATCTGATTGAGATGAATAACACAACCATGGGACCGGTGAAAGAAAAATATAGCTTTGTGTGTTTCTTTTCTGTGTTGGCCAAGGCATTTGCCCAATCCAGTTAAATCAGGAGAAGCTATTTTTAATAGGATTTTTTAAAGCATTCCTGAGCTTTAAGAATGAATTTGGTTCAAAGGTGCTTGCTTGTGCATATATATTTACAGAGACGCAGGCGTGATTCCCCGGGGGTGATGAACGCTCATCGCCTCTCCAAGCACAGCAGCTAGTTTAGCTACGGACCCCCCCCTAGCCCCTCTGTCTTGGCTGTTTTCCTTGGCCTATTTCACAGTGAAATCTGAGCGACACCACACTTATCAACAGGACGCGTTAGGCATCATGCTGCAACACGGCCACCAATCTTACTGAGAAGATCACCTGATAGCTAGCTACGTGCTAAAACAAACAAACAAACAAATAAATAAATATACAACAGAAAAACCTGATATAGATATATGCATTTGTAACAGACCATTGTTTGCCTCCTGGGTATCTTGGTCCTACAGGAAAATTTTATGGTTTTTATCAGACAGAACAAATTGTGAACTACAGCCAGGCTAGGTCCTGCAGTGCTGTACCTGGATGAACCACAGGAAAATCGATGGTTAAAACTACAAAAATTAAGACTTTAATTGGGTTTAATAATAAACCGAAAAGTAAACAGTAATTTTAAAGTGAGCCCATGTGTTCCGACCAGCTAGGGGAACAGCTGCAAATGGCAGTAAACACCTGTCACATTTCCATTACAACACATCCCACGGGTTTTCAGAATATAACTGTATTCAATTAAACTGATTATTGTTTTTTTGCTTTGTTTAATTTCCCTGCTTTCCACTCAACAATGATTTTCCCACATGAATGATATCAGGCCGCTTAAATTACAGGCTCATTAATACTCAGAACCACCTTATCATCTGACCATATGAAGGTCCACCCACAGGTAATGTTTACCCCTCGTCACGGTCCAAAACTATATCCGCAGGACTTTTTGAAAACCCAGGGGCGGCACTGCAATTAATCTTGTATGCCACACAGGTATGATTCAGTGTTCAGGCTCTAATCCTGTTTATTCACAAATGAAAAGTCAGCTAGAGAGTTCCGCTTCTGCATTCGCATCTCCTGTGTTTCAGCCTCAGAAGCACATGCTGGCTAATTCAGGCGAAAGGGAGCGGGACCGTGTGCATGACAATGTGGAGGCACCCGGCCAGCCGGCACGACTGCAACGAAAGGCTCCTCACATTCAGACGGGCTCTGACAGACGGAGACCTCGCCTGTCCAGTTTAATCAAATCAACTGCATTAATAATTCAACCCAACATTGAAGACAGAAAAGTAGGTGAAAACGCAACATCAGGAGCCCAGATTAAAGTTTAATGTAAAATGGAGACAGACGGACAGATGGCCAACAGACAGACAAACAGACAGATTTCATTGATCCCAAAGGAAATTTAGGATTATTACCTGAAATATAATTATACGATATATTGTGTCCTAAGGCACCTGGGACAGGCTCCAGACCCAAGCCTGATCCAGGATCAGCATCTGGAAGATGCACGAATGGAAGGATCTCTGCAATCTGTCGGACCAAATGAGAAAACACATTGGAGAGAAAAACACACGTTCACAAGTTCATATGCAAACGATGCTGATGTCAGCTGACACCAAGCATAACTAAATGGTCAATAGTTTGGCAGCTATAAAATGAGCAGAGACGTCGGCCTGTTATTCCGCTGCAGTGTGAAGGACGATAAGGGCGGAGGAGGATATGCTGCGTCTCGGCTGATGGAGATGCTGCACCCCTTTGCATCCCGTTCCAGAAGAATTGGAAATTTCTGAATTTCTGAAATGCAGACTTCATTTCTATACCTGTTATATAGCGATAGTAAAGGGAAAATCGCTTATTTGTGTTGGTATGGAGACAGTATTGAGCTAATTTATGAGTGTAACCTGTTCTGGAATTGGTGACAGAAACACAGAGGAGAGAGTCACACATGTTGGAGGAAGGGGGACCCTCAGGCCTCTATGACTGGCTGTAACGGGCCACTATGACAGCCCTGAGGCACAAACAGTGAAATGGTGAGACCTTTCTCACAAGCCAGGTAAGTCACCGGAGTCTAATTTTAAATCCTGTTTCCATGTCCCTCTTCTGCGTACTTTTCCAATTAAAGCCAAAGGTGATGAAGCAGAGTCACTCTGCCTCTCTGCGAAGCGTCACGCCCTCAGGGTCCCTAACACTCGTGTAATTCACTCAGCACAGGCAGGTACGTCTGGATTAAACGATCACGCAGTCCCTCACACCGTGTCCCCATAAACCCAGCCGAGGCGTCTCACTCGCGTCTAAAAAGCGGAGACGTGAGCCGAAGGTCGCAAACGGCGATTGTAATTCACAGGGCTGCCATGCTAAGATAAAATTCTTATCGATGCATCTTTTTTTTCTACCCAGGATGTCTTTTATCCTCACTGTGTGACTACTTGGAACTTTCAAAGGAAAGTATCTGTAATGGGGCCATGATGAATTTACTTCCAGTATCTTTTATTGATAAAACAAAAGGAAGAGACATGGCAAGTCACCTGGAAGGTTACACTGGCTTGCAGGATAAGTGTGCCTGTAGCCACATATACTTGCAGTAAACGAACGCTTTCATACAAAAATAATGCTTGTGAACTTCAGTATATTCTGAATCACTAATATAAAAAATATGACTTCTAACCAGCATCTTACTGTTGTGTGCAATGGGCAATAAATGACTAAAGAAACCAAAAACATTTCGTTGTACCAAAATCACAAACAGCTTTCATACAAAAATACAGAATTCTGTACCAGCAGATCTTATACAAAAGTAATGCTTGTGGACTTCAGGATAGGGAACTTCAGCCGCTCGTCAGTGATAAAATGTGCAGTTACAGTGACATAAGATTCTGTGGCAATGGATGTCCATGTATCCCATTACAGCTGTCCTACCCGCTTTCCTCAGTGATTCCATAACTTCGGTTTCAGTCTCGTTGTAGAGTGTGGGGATCGTTGTGTCAGTAAAATATCTTCGAGATGGGATGTTGTATCTTGGCTCCAAAGTGCGCAACATAGAGCGAAAGCCCTAGTTCTCAACGATTAAATACGGGTGCAAATCCCAATAGAAGTTACGACGGAGTTCATAATTTGCTTCGTCCTTTCCGAGTTAGGTGGAAGCTTTGACACCACTATAGGACCATCGAGCAGCTACAACTGGGTGTTTTTCTTCCTCCTCCTTGTGGAAGCGGGTAATATGGTTTCTCATGTTTGTCGTGTTTCCAGAATATTTTAGTTTAGTTTGATACAATTTGCATTTAGTGTGGCTCTTGTCCAGGTTATAGAAGCCGAAGTAGCTTTTACTGCAGAGGGTGCCAGTTGGATTTCTCGCTCAGCCTCCTGAATCTCTGCTACATCACGGGCGCTGCACTCCCAATTTCTGCCTTTAGCGTACAGTCAGCGTTACATTATCAATTAACATTTAGAAAGTCGATTCTTGACATTTGTGAATGTGTCCACATCCACATCGCAATGCATCTACCACTTGATTTTTTTCTCCCACCCCAACACTAAGGTGTTGCAATAAAAACAGTGAAAACGTTCTATTTTCAGTAAGCATACTGTCTCAAAGTCACAAGTCAACATTAACAGATGGTCCGCAACAGGGTGATGTGAACCACTGCCAAGCTAAGCACTTTGCACACAAGAGTGAAAGACAGGTGTAACACGCCACTTTAAGTGTCATTAGTGATGTGAATTGGCTGCAAGACAGACCATCAGTGCACACCGTTACTTACACCGTCACTTACACCGTTACTGACCATGAATTTCAATGCCATGGCGATTTGTAAAATGCACCACATTTAGCTACAGCTGGACGATTACGAGGCTGAACTCGTTACTACAAATGGTGTCTTCGGCAATGAACTAAATGAGACTGTGGCGTCCCAATGGCAACAATCCCACACGAGAAAATGATGACAGCGTTGCCAGCACGGCTGTTTTACAGGACGGCATGTATGCAAATAGCCGGTTGACTATCGTTGGCTCCGTGTTCATTAGCTGCCCACCTGTGCTGGATTAACTGGATTTAGGTTTACAGGAATTCTTTGGTTTTCATACATCCCAAATGTAAGATGGTTGACAGTGATGCCTGGGGACCAAGCAGCGGGTGAACTGCTCATCCAGGGCTCCCAGAGCAGTTTTTGAGTTTAAACCCTTTGCTGAAGGACCCAGTGGTGAGGTAACACTCTGACAGTTACCTACTGGATCGAGGCAGAGACTCTGAGCCCCGAGAGGCACTTAGAGTTCCACCCACCTTCTGTCCAGGTGGGTGTCTACGTATAACCATCTACACGTCTAAGACTAACAAGCGTCCATGACTTCAGCTCCTAGCAATTACAACCATGCCTCTTACAGTGGCTGCCTCGTCTAGAGACCAATTCACAAATACAATAGTATCA
The DNA here is from genome assembly GCF_023856365.1 of Brienomyrus brachyistius. NCBI lineage: Eukaryota > Metazoa > Chordata > Actinopteri > Osteoglossiformes > Mormyridae > Brienomyrus > Brienomyrus brachyistius. The sequence goes on from NC_064542.1 coordinate 6,428,927, forward strand.
AAAAATTTTTTATTTATCCGACCAATGCGCACATTTATGATTAAATTTCGGAAGTCTCACATCAACGCACGCCGGAGTGAGAAGGCTTTCCGAAGTATACTTCACAAAATGTTTTTTAAAAATGTTCACTTCATGAAGGGTAAAGCTGTAAGCAGAGTCACCACCATGCTTAGACTACCGTGATTTTCACTTAGTGATCATTTCGCTTGAAGTCTTGGTCATTGGAAAGGAACTCAATGGCCAAATGAGCAGTAGGTGTAACCATGTTATAGTCTTTGTGGCCAAGTGCAGCTACATCCCCAGAGAACTACAGAGCGAATGAATAGAAAAATCCTGCAGCTATCAGCTTCTCCTCATTGCAGACAAGCTGCTGTCTGCAGGTAATATTCTCACCATCCTCTCCACCCCACCTCCAGTACATATTTCACATCCACGCTGAGCCTATTGCGCAAGAAACTGAAACCTTTACACACTGAGGCATTCATGTGGTTTCCGGGGTAATAAGGATTTATACAAGTAATTTATTTATGATGTATTATTTTCACAAGAATCACAAAAAGAGATTTTCCATGCCATTTTCAGACAAGGACAGTGGGACCGGCGAAAATCAAAAGGCCATTGCACTCTACATGCTGGAGACCTCCTCTCACAGAGCACTATATATATAAAATCCTACTCAAGTAAAAAAAAGAACTTTGACAAGAGTAAAAGTATCTCTCCTAGCGACTGCTGAAATACAGTGAAACGGCAGCTTGTTCCAAAAGTGCTCAGAGTAGTGAGTGTTTGAGATTGTGTCTCTCTCTCCCCCCCCACCCCGAAGCTCACACATTGTTATTAACCTAAACCTGCACGCAATGTTCTAGGTGGGGTATTACGAAGGAATTTTATAATCGTAGCATCACCTCTCTTCACTTAAGCTTCACACACCTAGAGATGTAACCCAACATCCTTTTGGCCTTTTTAATTGATTCTCCACACTGGTGATAGTGGGACATGTAAGAACTAACATACATACCAAGGTCCTTCTCATAATCAGCTACATTTATTTCAGAGGAACTCATAAAATATGTGTACTTTATATTTCTGCTCCCTGCATGGATTACTTTGCATTTGTCTACTTTAAATTTCATCTGCCAGGTATCAGCCCAGTCACTCATTAAATCAAGATCCCGTTGTAGCCTCTGTGCTGTTAGTTCAGCATCTGCTACACCATCCACCTAGGTGTCATCTGCAAATATAACCAGTTTACTGTATGTATTGGTGTCAATATCCATCCATCCATCCATTTTCCATTTTGCAACTACTGGGTGGCGGGGGGTCCGGAGCCTATCCCGGAAGCAATGGGCACGAGGCAGGGAACAACCCAGGATGGGGGGCCAGCCCATCACAGGGCACACTCACACACCATTCACTCACACATGCACACCTACGGGCAATTTAGCAACTCCAATTAGCCTCAGCATGTTTTTGAACTGTGGGGGGAAACCGGAGTACCCGGAGGAAACCCCACAACGACATGGGGAGGACATGCAAACTCCGCACACATGTGACCCAGGCGGAGACTTGAACCCGGGTCCCAGAGGTGTGAGGCAACAGTGCTAACCACTGCACCACCATGCCACCCAGTGTCAATATCATTAATGGAAATTAGGAACAATAGTGGTCCTAAAATTTAACCCTGCAGTACCCCACTATGAATGCAGGCCCACTGCGACATTGTGCCTCTAATAACTACCCACTGCTTCCTGTCTGTTAACCAGTTTTCGATCCAAGCTGCTACGGTTCCTAAAATCCCTGCATCTTTGACCTTAAGCAAGAGCCGTTTGTGGGGGATATCAAAGGCCTTCTGGAAATCTAAGTAGATCACATCTTAGGCCTTTTTGTGATCAATTTCTCTTGTAGCTTCCTCAAAGAACTGAAGTAGATTAGTTGAACAGGATCTACCTCTCCTAAATCCATGTTGGCTATCCCACAGAATGTTATGTGAATCCAGGTAATCCACCATTTTCGCTCGGATTATAGCTTCCATTAATGTTCCAGTTATGCTAGTTAAACTAACTGGGATATAGTTTGTTGGATTACTTCGATCCCCTTTTCTCAATATGGGCGTTATATTGCCATGCTTCCAATCAGAAGGTACCACACCAGCAGATAAGGATTTCTGAGATAGTAAAGTTAAAGGTCATCAAATAATATCTCTCATCTCTTTTAAAATTATAGGTAAACTTCCATCAGGGCCCCATGATTTATTTATTCTGAGTTTAGCTAGGCTTTGTACCACATCATTTTCAGTTATCGGTCAAAGATGAAGCTGGATTAGGAATGATTGGTATGTTACTCATGTCCTCTACAGTGATTATCCTGTGCAAGACAATCATTAAATTGATACAAAGGTAAAGTCTAACTGCAATACCAACTATCAACCTGGGCTTAGTAACATATTGTTTGTATTCTGGCATAAATGATTGATATAATTAATTTTGCTGATTGTAATAACCTCCTAGCAACAGAAAATCTAATTAATAATGTATATCTGCTCTCATACTTGCTCATTAAAATTTATTGCCTAACACTATAAAGACCTTTTTGTAATTATACGGTTGAAGGGTCCAAGGTGGAGTCATTTGCCACCTAAAATGATGTTTTCTCAGTACACATACAACATTTAGCTGAAGGCAGACCAGCCAAGCAGTGCATGCTGTGAGGGGGTGACACTCATTTAACTGAAAGGGTTTGTGTTCTCTGGATTTGATTATCAACTCGTTTGTCCTTTGCGGTCTGAGATATTCACAATGTAGTGACTTGATATGATCAGCAGCCCAGGCCTAATACTACACTCTCATTTAAATGCTAATGGCGCTCATAGACTGCTGTGTGGCAACTTTGCCATCCGAGTCCTGTGAGACGGAATTCTGTCAGTGCCCTATCCGGCTCGGCAGCGGGAACCAGCGTGGTTCCCGGAGCCACAGGGACTGGGATCGTCTCGGAAATGCGTGTTAGACGTCCATAAAATGCAGGTGGCCCCTATAAGGAAAGAGCTAGAGACTCAACCCCAGGACGGTTTCGCGATTTTTATCATTAATTGCTGATCATTAACATTTCACAAGGACACAGAACTTCAGATGGGTTATTCATTAGTAATTATATTGTTGGAGGGCTTTTTTTTGGGCCAATTGTGGCATTAATTATACTGATTATGTTCCCAGATGAAACCTCAGACATTCACACATTCATGGGTCACAGGGGCCCACTCCTGCTGGGTCGGGTCCCCCACTGTCTCCAGATCCACTTCAAGGGTAGAAAAGCTGCGCATTCAGAGAAGCCTGTGTGCTCCACCTCGGCACTGCTTCTCAACAAGCCTGGCCATTCTCTCCTCTGACATCTCCCATTAACGAGGTGTGTTTCGGCAGTGAATGGATGTTTTTATTAATTGCTCAGTTCTCTGTGAACTCTCCATACTGTAGCGTGTGCAAAATTAGCACGAATTTGCTAAAGTCTGCAATCATATTTAACAAAGGCAGGGATTTAAAAAGCTTACAGAATGTAGGCTGTTCTCACGCAGAGCAATGAAATATTAACCAAGTGGAGCCAGAGCTCCGAAAACACATTGGGAAACTTGTCCGAGTGGCACAGTGGGACAGCAAACGGCTGCGCAGTCGCAGGTAGCGAAGGCTGTGAGCTGAAGGGAGCAGCCGGTGCTGGAGTCTATTAATCACGGAGAGGGAAAAGTCGCAGGTGCCAAATGGGGGCCCCTGGGGGGGGGGGGGGGGGGGGGGGCAGAGTCTGATCTTCGTAGACAGATGGAGCCTCGATGTAACAGGGCTAGAGTCTGGCCTGGCTGAGCTGAAAGAGCCGTGCAGGAGAAGCAGACGTTTACCTGACACCGCAGACACCTGAAAGGTGCGCAGAACATAGCGATGCAGTTAGCAGCAGGCGAAGGCGCCGTCTGGCGCCGGACGTGACACGGCCCAGATCCTTCAGCATTCCTTTCCAACGCTGCACACGGGAAGCTGCTCCTTCACAAGTTCCACCTCACCCTGCACTGCGCTCACGCTGTCTGACGGCTGTTTGTTCACCTGTCTGCATTGTAGTGCCCAGGCAGTGATGCACACATGCTGCTGTGATTCACGTCCAGTGGGGCAGAAAGTAAATTAAAGAAAAAAAAACGTAGCGGCAAGAGCCAGCAGAGCAGCAACAGCAGGAAGCAGAGCTGGGGCTCGGAGGGAACGGAGGAAGCGTTGCTTACAGATTTCATTTAGTTAGGAAGGATGTGCTCCGCGTTCGCTTTAGCTGATATGTGTTTGCATGAGCTCTCTGACCGAGCCTGGGATTCACTCACGTGTGCACTGCTCGGTAAGCACGAGTCACATATACAGACCGAGGTCAAAGTTACAAATCGTCAATAAATATGATTGAGCTTTATCACAGAATCTAGTACGGTAATGCATGTTTGAATGAGACAGTGGGGTGAATGATGACGGCGAAATGACCGGACGCCTCTGCCCTGATGTTTCCTTGGTGCTTTCGATGCATCATTCCGGTTCATAATGTCAGTTGGTGTGACCTACTGTCCCATGAGAAGCCCTTCTTGGATCTGGCTATTAGTGCCAGGTGTGTGTGGTAGTCATCCTGTGCTACATTAACCCTCCATGAAAAATAACAAAATGGATTAATGACATTTGTGACCGGTGACCATAACTGCAACAGGAAGCAGGAGTCCAGGCAGTCCCTGGGTTAGGGACGAGATCTGTCCAATAATTCAGTCCTTAATTCATATTTGTAGGTAAGCTGGAAAAATAATAATGCAGTAATAATGACAGTAAACACATAGCACTGCATCGCACCTTGAGCCGATGAACCACTGAAGCCACACAGTGTTTTCATGACTGTCAGAAAGCAGTGCATGCCTTTGTCATTATGAATCATCGTGTTTAACTCTAATTTTTTAATATAACAGGCTTTATGAAGTCCGTTTGTAGGTACGCGTCGTCCATAAGTTGGACGCTCTTAACCAGGGAGCTACCTGTAGCTCCAAAAGTCTGTATTATATAACTCAACTTTTAATGAAACCATTTGGTGAACTAGCAGTATGCTCCTCTGGACTATCATTTTGCTGATTGCTGTAGTCGACTAGGTAAATCGTTAGTGGATATACATGGCTTGCGCGAAATTTGTCCAACTCAAGAAAACTTCCAGACGATATGTGGGTATGCGGAAAGTTCAGCTGGAAGTCAGAAGCATTTGTCTTCTTATCTAATTTGATTTAAGTTGACTTATTGTTCAATTATTCACCAGCAATATTCCTCAATATTATACTGGCAAGAACCTTGAGTCAGGACAGAGAAGAGAAGAGAAGAGAAGGGAAGAGAAGGGAAGAGAAGAGGAGCCCCGGAGGACCTATTATTGTATGGACAGGTTTGATATTTACACCTGGCTATAAAAATATATATTTTTTAAATGATGACATTGAACTGACAGTACTATTGTTTACGCAGACGAGTCACAAATTATATGTAAAAACACATCAATCACATAACCGGATTACAGCCTTGTTGAACAAGACTGGATCCCAAAGTAATACCTTTTATTATTTACCGTCAAAGGAAAAGCAGAAATCCGAACCAGTGGTTAAACCTCCTGGGAAAACAAAACTCCCTTACTGAACTGGCCGTGAAACTTTGTTCTGCTGAATAAGTTTTATCACAAACCAACAGCCAGAAAGTGTAATAAATCTTTAAAGTGGAGACCTGTTTCTGCAAGTGGAATAGCGAGCAGAGGAAACAGGAAGTCTAACTGACAGGCGAGTACCAGCATGGTCTAAGGCGGAGGGACGCCAACACAAGAAACGAGGTTTTTTGGTGGCGTTGGCGGAGACAGATATCCTCTCACAGTCTGCTGCCATGTGAGCAGCGTTAAGAAACAAGAGCCCTTGGAACATCATTCCTTTGTCATTATTCTTCTGATATTCCCAAAGAGAGGGAGGTAAGGCGGAAGAAATCTAAGACTTAATGCAAAATCCGTATATTTATCTGATGATATTGGGACTCTCTCTACGCAACACAACAAACACAGAGTCATCTTAGTGCCAATTGTTGTTGTCATGTGAGTCGTGAGTCATGCTTTCCCGTTAAAAACACTGTTCCTTCATGAGTCCACTTTTCTGCACATGCTAGGAAAAGACCCAGCCTGTCACCGGCAGATTAGATCTGTAAAGGGCAGAGGCACTGATTCAGAAAAAAAACACTCTAGGTTAGAAAATGTTTGTATATTTCTATGTGCCAAGTACATCGGTCTGGGTTATCTGGCTTTCCATGGGGCCAAAGCAACACGTTTCATTTCTGAGGAAAATATTTCTGTGCACGATTCAAGTCTCTGATTATGATTATTATATGTCTGACTGAGGCAGGGCAATCGTCTGAGAGTTTACAGGGCTCCCTAGTGGAGTAATTCTGTTAATCAGCGATGTTTGTGACACTGCTCGTGCAGAAAGCAGAGAGAATGTACTAAACCAGCAAGACGAGGACCAAAAACATACCTTACGTCCTAGGACACCTGGCCATTAAACATACAGGAGCTTCCATGACATCCCATTCTAAATCCACAGGCATCAGTATGGAGTTGATCCTCCTCTGCAGCCAAAACAGTTGCCACTCTTCTGGAAAGGCTTCCACCAGATTTTGGAGTGCGTCTGTGGGGATTTTTGCCCATTCATCCAGAAGGAGGTCATTTGTGGGGTCAGGCACTGATGTTGGCCGTGAAGGTCTGGCTCTCAATCATTGTTCTACTTCATCCCAAAGGTGTTCAATGGAGTTGAGGTCAGAGCTCTCTCTGCCTGTTCTATCACGCCAAACTCACCCATCCATGTCTTTATAGACCTTGCTCTGTGCACTGAGGCACAGTCATGCTGGAACAGAAATGGCCTTCCCCAAAATGTTCCTACAAAGTTGGAAGGATAGACTTGTCTATAGTAAGTTCTCTTCACTGGAACTAAGGGGTCCAGCCCAGCCCCTGAAAAACACCCCCATACCTTTATCCCTCCTCCACCAAACTTTACAGCTGGCACAATGCAGTCAGGCAGGTAACGTTCTCCTGGTCTCCGTCAAACCCAGACTCGTCCATCAGACTGCGAGACAGAGATGCATGATTCATGACTCCACAGAACACGTTTCCACTGCTCCAGAGTGCAGTGGCGGTGTGCTTTACACCACTCCATCCAACACTGGGCATTGTGCTTGGTTAGGGTTAGGGTTAGGGTTAGGGTTAGGGTTACATTGCGTAGGGTTACATTACTTGCGTTGCATGACAGTGCCTCACTTGAATTCACTGAGCTCTTCAGAACGACCCATTCCTTCACAAAGGTTTGTAAACCTGACTGCATGGCGAGGTGCTTGATTTTATACACCTGTGGCAATGGGTCTGAATGACACACCTGAATGCAGATGTATGTAGATGGGAAGCACTCTACCAGATGCCATGACATCAGTGTTTCTTTTCTAATCCTCACTACATTAACATGGCAGCCGAATAGTAGAGGATTATGGGAAATTAACTGGTTTTGTTCACATTTCTTTCTTTTTACCCTTTATGTACATTTACACTTCATTATTTTTCCTTATTTGCACGTTACTGTTTAAAGGGACACAAATAATCTGATTAGTGGGGTGAATCTGCATTTATCGAAGGTACTTCTCCGCATTCCTTGGATGTCCAAACAACCCGCAAATCCCCGTTGGATTCTCGGAACTCATTCTGAACAGGTGTACGAAAACATGAGTAATGATGACCAGCAGTAAGTATCATAACCTCTGTGATCCACATGATAACGTGGATGTAATGTTTGCTCTTCTCTTCCAGCAAAACATCACCTCAGTGCACATGTGCAGTTAGGAGGAACCTCAGGTAACCGTGGTAATATAGTATTTTATTAAATTCCCTTTCTTATTGATCTAAATATATCATATTCTGGTATCACTCCTATCTTCCCTCTTGTGGCAGAACAGACTATGCCTGTCATGCACTTTGTAATATGCTATGTGGATATGCTGTGTGGATCCCTTGTAAGGACTGTGAATTTTAAGATCCGGGATGTAATTGTTATGCACAGATTGATTACCAGGACACAGATAAATGCAGTATTACTAATGGAAAACATATCGCTGGCATGGATGATGATCAGCAGTGCATTACGGAAAAAGCCATAAATGAATATCAGCCATCTTCCTACCAGGTGTCTAGAACAGGGACACAAGACAGGAGGCGTTAGAGACTATCCCAGGCCACATAGGCCACATGGCAGGGGAATACCCAGGGACACCTGCCAGCGCTGGTACCTTACTCACTCGCAGAGAACATCACAGACAGCGATTAACCCAACTGCACGGCCTCTCAGCACGGGTGCAAAGCCCGGCTGGCGGGACAGAACATGCAAGTAAATGTGTATGTCTGGCAAAATCTGTCTCCGTCCAGAGTGAATCTCAGTGCGTGAATAATCCATATGGCACCCACAGCCCACGCTACCGCATTTTTAATTCAGTATCTAGCATATATACATATTCGCTGAATGTCTGCTTAAACATGCTTGTGATGTCAATATGAGTAATTAGCTCACTAATGACAAATCTGAATGCAACATGGTCGTCATGGGGTCACTTTGAACACAGGTGCTATTGCTAAGCACTGAAGTAAGTGGAGACAAGGCCAGGTCGTGCATTTCCTTACACTAACGCTGTTCTGACACTGCGGACAAACCATTAAGTTTCACATCCTGAAAATGTGTGCAGTTGCTGAAGGTCATGCTAACACTTTTTTTGTTTCTGTATGTGTTATGGGGTCCCAGTATTTTAATGAAAGCTGAGGGTGTTACTGTCAGTGCAGTGTACTGTGATGTTACTGCCAGTACATTATGCTGTGACGTTCCTGCCAGTGCACGGTGCTGTGACATTACCGCCAGTGCAGTATGCTGCGATGTTCCCGCCAGTGCAGGGTGCCGTGACAGTTCCGCCAGTGCAGTATGTTATGACGTTCCCACCAGTGCAGTATGCTGTGACACAGTCAGTGCAGGGTGCTGTGATGTCACTGCCAGTGCAGTATGTTGTGACACAGCCATTGCAGGGTGCTGTGATGTCACTGCCAGTGCAGTATGCTGCGACGTTCCCACCAGTGCAGTATGCTGTGACACAGCCATTGCAGGGTGCTGTGATGTTACTGCCAGTGCAGTGTGCTGTGACGTTCCCACCAGTGCAGTATGCTGTGACGTTCCCACCAGTGCAGTATGCTGTGACACAGCCAGTGCAGGGTGCTGTGATGTTACTGCCAGTGCAGCATGCTGTGACGTTCCCGCCAGTGCACTATGCTATGATGTTCCCTTCCGTATGCAGAGTGCTTCAGGAAACGACAGGGGGCCTCATTTCATTTCACAATTTTGAAGCCCTCAAGAGGTGCACTTTACATTCAATACTTTCAGTTGGCTGTCATCAGCTAAAATACTGGGTATCTGGACTGTGGGCAGAAACCAAGGAGCCATAAGGTCACATTTTTACACAAAAAAGAAGAGGAATGGATGGAGTGTGAATGATTTTACATTTGTAAGGTAAGTCTTCAGCCAGGACGACCCGCAGGTCTGCTTCGCTCTCCCAAGACCTTCTGACATTGAGGACAGGTGCCTGGCTTAAGCAGCAAACTGAGGAGCCTTAACCACAGCTGCAGGCCATGACCCGTGTGCGCAGGACTCTGTTAATGTAGGCCTGGGGTTAGGGACACGCCCAGAGTTGCAGGTGTGTGGATTGGATACAGCAAATCAATATGCATGAACAGTTTGTTCTCTGTGGGCATCATCAGACTGCTGTTTATGCACCAAAATTCATGCCATACCGACTTCAGGATTTCACTTAACTCCGCATTCTGACAAATGAATATCGCGTCCCACTAGCTTCTTGGGAGTCCTTACTTTTCCGTACCGTGAAGGACGGCGTATTCTAAGCTTCCGCTTGGGTTGCAGCCAGCTACTTTACCTGAACTGTCTCTGCTTTGTCATGCTACAGCTGTTTAAACCCACGGCCCCAGCTGGCCTGCACCTTGCCGTTCAGTCAGTCTCCGCGGGGTCGCCTCCCTCGCCCAGGCTCCCCAGGCAGGCAAAAAGCCCTAACAGGACATTTATCTTCTTTGCAAAGACGCCAGTTTCATTCATTCAGAGAATGTAATAAAGATAGGCAGCAAATATGGCACGACTTCTGCATTGTGCTAATTTACTCAAATTATACCTAAAGGGTGACCTAGTATACAGACACATATTAAATGACAGAATTATCTCCCTTGGTGCAGAAAATGTGAACGCAGAAGCTCCAGCATTATCAATCGTTAATGCTTCTGCTCTAAGCCTTACATCGCCACATTTTGTGTTTATTTGCATGTTGTCTGTAATATGTAATCAGTGCTTGAATTCAAAAGCCTTACAATCTTTGCATATTTGCATATAACATATTTCAGTAAAAGTAAATAATTGCCAAAATGAATCTGAACTACTTTCAGAGGAAGATAACAGACTGCCATGCAATGGAAGGATGATTATGGGCTGCCAGGTTGAACCCAGTAAATACTAATGAGGTACCCACTGGGAGGGGCTTTAAACCAGCTGCTGATTGGCAGGCATCTTCATCCTGCCCACTGGGAGGGGCTTTAAACCAGCTTCTGATTGGCAGGCATCTTCATCCTGCCCACTGGGAGGAGCTTTAAACCAGCTGCTAATTGGTAGGTGTCCTCACCCTGCTCACCCACAGACACGAATGATCAGTTCTCCCACTGGTTCACATCGATCATCTTGTCCTTAACCCACGGCCACTGCTGGTAAATCCTCACGTGTTTCCTCACAGACACTTGAGGGAAGGTCAGTGCTGATTTTGAGCGATTTCTCTGGAGTCTAGTCGCTAGTCGTTCACTCCTGCTGATCTGAGAAATGTATCACAATTCTTTGAGTAAGTTGCAAGAAAATCAGCTCTAACAAAAGCAGCCAAAAATCAACCCAAAAATCCCCCAAAGCTCTTTACTCACAGATCCCTCTCTGGTGCCCCTTGTAACAGGTGCTAAACATTTTATGGTTGCCATTATGTGTAGCCTCGGACGGGGGCCATTCCACATCACTGCATTCCGTAATGGGGCCCCGCTTTGTAAAAACAGTGTGAAGATCTCAGTGATTAAAACGCGGCGGAGCACGGCTCTGCCAGACGTCATGGCTGCTTCAGGACGGCCTTCGTGGTCTCACAGAAGCAGCCTGTCATGCACAGCTAAAACCTGTTAGACTCAAACCACGATAAGGTCACAGACATCATACTAGATGTAGTTCATGCCTGAAGCATCCCTGTCATGCCCTATTACACAGCACTGGAAGAGCATCTTCACATAGGATGCTTTTGGTAAGTTTTTGTGAATGTCTCAAACACAGGTCCTTTTGTCGTGTTTGTAAAGTTGTAAGATTGTCTACAATAAACAGACCTTATTAGACATTTGATTTTCTATCGTGCATCTATGCTGCCACTATAATGTACGTTTCAGTGATTGGAAAGTAAGTCGTTCACCATTTTTTTAAAATCAATATTACCAATGGAAAATTTTCACAGTCCACTGACTCCCAAAAACCGCCGGCAGAGCCCCAGCAGACAGGGAAAGTGAGCAGGCACACTGGTGAAAAAAGTCATAAATCCAGACTGTTCACTTCATATAAATTCCACTTACATTCTGAGTTTATACAGTGGACATTTTGTTTTGCCACATTCCCTCGAACTACCATGACTGGAGGATCCACAAAGCCCTCATGAATTCAGGACTTCAATTTTGTTTTATCTGGACGAAACTACAACAAATATGTCAAAACAAATAATTATTTCTCAGTGCAGCTTTTCTCCTGATAATGGCAATTTATAGAAAAGCGGTTCAAAGACACATGAAGAAAAATCGGCAGCTGAGTTTTAATGTCATGGTTACGCCCTGTGGAGGTGGTACCCTGGGGATGCTTTGATGTTTCGTTTCAGGGATAAAAGTACCACTCTGTCCTGGCAGCATCCATTCTCACTCATGTCGCAGAATCTGTCACGGAGGACGGCTCAGCGAGTTTAGTAGCAGGGTGTTTCCAAAGGCCACATTTAGCCACCCATCAGTTACTTTTTCTACCGGCGACACCTGCTAAGCATCTGAAAGTAAGGATGCAGACAGAAATCCCAAACTGCTCTCTCTGTACTCCCTCGGTCATAATAACTGGCCCTACCGCCTCATCTGCAGGAGCAGAGGCACTGATAGGACTTCCCACTGAAGCTCTATGTCAGCCCATCATGTGCAACCCTGGCGGTCCATGATAGATCCTCCCTGAGTTCTTTGTGCGGAGCAGAAGTCATCACAGCCCACAGTAGGAGATCATTAGGCCGCTCCCTGGCCGAAAGTGCCAGGCCTTATTAGGATGGACAGTAAGGTGCCACATCCTGGCCGCAAATGGTCATCGTTGGTGCTGTTAGTGTAGACAATGAGGTCTGGAGCATGCGGATGAGGAGTAACTCTCATAGATTCCCCTTCCCATAGCTCTTCGTGCATTACCACCAGAAAGGTACTTCAGTGTTTGCAGTAGTTGTTATTCAAAGGCTGAAGTACAGGCTAAGATTAGAAGGCTGAAAAATCCTTTCCAGACTCACTTTCAATATTATAAAATATAGAAGGAACATCTTGATGCTTATTTCTCCGAAGGCCCTCTGGCAGTGCCAGGAGTGTGCCATGCTGGCAAGGGGGCAGGGGACATGACGGCCTCATGATGGGGTGGGGGCAGCTGCTGATGGGGACCCTGGGTTCTTCAAGCAGCAGCAAAATCCCACAAATGAATTAAATGTTATCAAGACCAGCTGGCTGCCATTGCTGAGTATGGGGGGGGGGGTTCCTTCATGTGGGAGGTATCAAACCTACATTATCATGATAAATATATCATCGTAATTATTTGTCTGATACCGAGGCCCTTTTTTTCGACTGAAACGTACTGAACTGCATCCTCACAGATCGTTAACGGGACCGAGCCACAGCGCTAGTGTCACTGGCGAGCCTTTCGCTCCAGTTGAGACACCCCCCCCCCCATATGTGTAGCACCCTGTCCCAGGGCGATGCTAACCTCAATCTGTTGCCATGACTATGGTACGTGCCCACATTGACAAGCTGACCACGCTCACGTTCCCCGGGCAACTTCACCGCGAAGCCGCTTGAAGATCACTTCTCCAGAGCCTTAATGGAATCGCTTTATAATATGTCTCACTCCCTGTTTAGATTCCATTTGTATTTCAGGCAGCAGTAGTCGTCCACTACAAGAGGTAATTGAGAACCAGCACCAAACCCCACATAATATTAGTTTCCTAAGCCAGGCTGGGTTTTCGTCTTCATGGACATACTACACTGTCTCTGTCATTCGCTTAAGGCAACCCGTCACACGCGTCGTATCAAGCTGTCTTATCGAATTCAGCACAATGAAATGATTTCTTCATTGTTTGTGACAAAATAATAAAAATAATATCAAAGGAATCCTGTGCAGACATCACAGGGAAAATGGAATGATGTCAGATTACAGATTGATAAAGAGTGTCGCTATGAAGCCATGCAAAGGCTGGGAGATGCTGTTGTTGGAAAGTATTTGTTCCTTCGCTCCATATGAGGAGCTGGTTCGGAGACTGTGCCCCCACCTGAGCACGGTCCACAGCACAGCAGGGATTCTCACGCGGCAGATTTCAGCAGGACCACCTACGTAATGATACACTCTGCGCTGCATGCTGAGTTTCGCTCAATCCACTCATTCTTCTCATCCAGTTAATTCACTGGATCTCTGTCAGCTGTGATCAGGCTCACATCGTTCTACAAATAGGTTTCCAGTGCACTTCGTTGTCGTTGATGGACCTTCCAGGCAAAGACAGTGAACACTGCCAGCTCCTTCCCTCTATTTGGTTTTGACAACAAAAATTTATCAACTTTCCAGGACAATCACAGACCTTATAAGTACCAATGAAGGCTCATGTGCTGTAATTGTGAAATCCCAGTGGCTCCTGTGTTATACGGCCCAGCCTCTGCAGGGGAAATCTGCCTGCCCGCCCGCCTGTCGGACAAATTGTGCTTTAAAAACTGATTTTAACAATTCATTGCCTTAATTGCCACACAGTGACAGATATAATACCACTGCTGATCATTGAAAAATAAAAAATTGCATCTGCAGTGACTCCCATGTGAGTGAAACACTGAAGGAGTCAGAGAAACACTGACGTGTACTCACACTAGGCGATCTGTACCCTTTCCAAGTCTAGTTCATTTGTCTAGTGTGACTGCTTTGTACTGTGCCTGGGTCTGCCTGAAGAGGTGGGCCTGGATACGGTTCAGATGACCTCGATCTGTGATGACTGACAGGAACACAGACATGACACAGACACATGCACACTACATGTAAACCAGACCCAGAAGGAACAGATTGGGCATGCAGTACAGGTTGGGCAGCAACATTCAACAAGCACTACAGCAAAGGGATCACACTGTTCTATGACAAGTGTAGTGTTTTCTGGAAATTCGGGGTGAAGAGAGTATCCAGGAACAACTAGATGCAACAGGCGAAAAGTCTCCTTTTATTAATTTCCTCTTATCTGCTCAAACTTCAGTGAAATCAAGCAACAAAATGCATTTTGTTTTTACATGCTTTCAACGCAAATGTTTACTGTTTATCTCTTAGAATACAATATTATCAGTTTTATTAGCTATTTATTTATTAGCTAAAGATGATTATACTTCAAAAATTATTATTCCCATGACTTATTTTCCTACTACATTAAACTGCTTAGAAAAAGCAGTTGAATCTTTCTCTAGATAAAAGAATCAAATTAACAACTATGGCGTTAAACATGCCATCAAACGCAAAAACCGATTATGAATATGCTTGATAAATATGAATTGCACAGATGTTCATAATTGTTATGGCATAATCATATTCTAGGAAAGACAAACCATGACAAGAATGCATGCCAAAAACAATTTGTCGAACTTTATTCAATTTGTAATATAGTTTAGTGTGATAAGCCTTTATTTGTACATTTTAAGAGAAAACAAGAATCCAGTAAGAGGTAAATATTTGTCGACACCTCACCATCCTTTATGGATGTCAATAAAACCAGGCAAAGACAGCCAAAGGTGATGTCATCACAGGGGCATGATCGGGGTGACGCCAAGGGTGCAAATTTGGACGGAGTGAAAAATCACACAAAGAGCTTAATTCCAGACGATAATCTTTCTTCTGCTGACCGGAAGAGCTGCGTCAGCTGATAAAAGCCTGTGGTTCCACTCTGCATCAGCTTAGCTGCTCTGTGCAGAGAGATAGCGTGAGCTACGATGGATCTCATTTTTCTCCCTCTTCAGAGACGACGGTGGACGGTTTGTAATTGCTTTCGACGGCGATAAACCGTTAACTTGGGTCCAGAGAGCCTAATTGCCTCTGATTACACAAGGGCTGAGGGTTTGGCGAGATAAGACAGACATCATTCGCTGCATTTCCCCTAGTTTGGGTTGGATATATTAACTGGAAGTAAAGGAAGAGTGCATTTAAAAAAAATGTACCAAAAGGGGCAAAAAATATTGTGTTACGTACCTTGCATTGTCTTTGAGATAGCGGAAGTGAGAGAGCAGGAGCGAGACTAAATGCCCACAGAAAACACGTCGAAATAGACAGAAATTATACATAGTCCCCAGTTTGAAAACCAAGACAAGAGATTAATGATGAAACTGGAAATTAACGGTTAGGAAGCACTAGTTGTGTGGGTAGCGGTCAAACAGCCGATCGCTCGACAAGGCCAGGGAGAAACGGAAAGGAGGACATTTTCTACTTAGTGCCTCTCTCAGCAGCTGAGAATAATCAGTGCTGCTCGTAGCACTCGCAGTGACATCATCTCTGACAGGATATTCATAACAGCCTCATCTTGGAACAGTGCATCTCAGATCCTAGAGATTTTCCCTTTTATGAGGGTGTATATATAAATAACCCTAAAAAGCAAGTGCATTGTAGTTTTACTCTGGATGTTTATAAAACGGAATGTAATGAATGGATGGAAGGTTGCCATAGAAACATGCATCAGAGCTCTGGAGCTTCTTGGCAGGGTGTTGACTGGGCGCTGTGGAGGTGACTAAACGTCCTTGTGGGAAGCTAAGCAGCAGTGCTGACCGTCAACACCAAGCGCCAAACGATTACACAAGACATTTGCGGCATTTGAACACGGTGCAGGGGACACGGGAACAGCAGGTTGAGAGTGTTACTCCAGATTGCATGGATACTTTCCAGGCTCCCGCCCATGCCTGCCACCTCCAGTCACGTTTGCCGATTAATCTTGCACGGAGACACCTGTTCCTGCCATGCAGTCTGCAGCCCGGTGCAAATCACGCAAGCAGCACCGCTGAGATGTACCTCACCACTGAAATGTCGACTTTCAAAAGTTTGAGGCTGTAGACTCATTTTATTTCTGAGCTTTAGTGAAGATGTGGACGAACAGGACTAGACTTGTAACAATGTAAACAAATCGAAGAACAAACAGACCAAAGCAGGTAAGGTAAAGGGATTCACATCCAATAGGTCAATTTTAATGTAATCTACCTGTGCAGGAAACACTGTACTGTAAAAATTTATCATGCTGTATGTGTGCCTGAAGATTGCATGTACATCCTTCTTGAGAATGTCTCAGCTTGGGACAGTAAACAGTGCCAAGTAGCATGAACTTCAGACTGTGGAGACTGTCCTCAGTGTTATGAAAGGGCTTTCATAACCTTCTTATCAGAAGGTGATAACTGTGTGAGGATCACTGTGCTTTTCACTGGAATTTTCCTCCTGATACTGAAGCACACTGCCTGTTTGGTTTATATTTTCCCTTTTAATAAAGCTGACAGTAATGGAAATCACTGCAGCCCTTCGAAAGAAAGAAATTATTAGTCACGATTCAGAAGGTTAAATTTACTGACACAGCAGGTGTCGAAAGACCACGCCTCGACGCCTGAGATTTCGTGCAGACAACTGATATTAAACAGAACCCACCCCACACCCTACATGCATTTAAAGCACAGCTGATATTCACACAAGGTCCAACCACAAGACAATCACCTCAGATTGCTGTGAGATATTACTAAAAAACACTTCAATAAAAGTGTGACTGAGTTATTTGCAACGGCTGAGTGCCGGCTGCATCTGGACGAGGTAACGGGCATGTGCGTGTTCAGGGGGGCCGTGGTAATGAAATGGCCACATGCCTGCACTTGAAAGTAATAACTTCAAATGTTAGCATCTTTCATGGGCCAGTTGGAGGTTAGATCAAAAGATTAAACAGATAAAATAAACAGAGTGAGTTTGGGGATACTGCAGCCCATGCCAAAGGGATACTCGAGGAAACAAGGACATCGTTATTTTGCGGACAGCAGTCATGTAGTCGGCTACAAGGGCACCTTTCATCCTGACGGCTTGTACGTTTGCTTGGTGCCCTTGGCCTTCCCACAGAAGATGTAAGACTGGTATAGCACGTCATAATCACAATGTCGCTTAATTACTGCTTTTACTATGAAGAATTACGCATTTAGCCCTCATTATACACCAATGAGCCAAAACACCCCTACACGTCATGAATAACTTGACTATCTTGTAAAAATGGCACGTGTGAAGTCTGGGATAGAATATATGGTGAGCTAACATTCGGCACCCATAACCCCTGTGCTGAATGCGGAAGAAAGGGGCAGGGCTAACGATCTAAGTAACCCTGACAAGGGCCAATTCATTATGGTCTGACGGCTGGGAAAGGACAAGGCTTGTTGGTCAGAGGGAAACGGACAGGACGATGGGCGGCTAAGACTCGCTGATGCGGGATTCCAGCGAAGGTTATCCCATGTGGAACAAAGCAAAAGAACTGGCACAAATGGCAGATGATTTTGATGAAGATCACGGGAGTAATGCATCCTGACACACCGTGCTATCAGCCCTGCTCCAAGGTTGAGTTCTGACGCTTCTGTGCCCATCTAACGCGCTTCCGACAGTGGATAGGGGTCAGCATGGACACTCTGACTGGTTCCTGGTTATGCCCTGTGTGTTATCTGCCATTTGTGACCATCTGCCGGTTGATACCTCATGGAATACCCTCCCTTCACATTCTGCATTGACGATTCTTGGCCACCCAACAGTCTGTCGGCAGATTGTGCAATCTTACTTTTGCTTTTAATATTTATTTATAATATTTATTTTTACAATGTGCAAACAAGTGTCTCAAGTATTGTTATACACACACGTTGGCAAACACGCTACCTTTAGTTTGGTTTACAAATATGTTTCTATGTTAATAATATGTGTTAATAATAAACAATTAAAAAACGAATTTTCCCTGCTGTACCGAAATTGCAACCAATTGTGAACCAAAAACCAAGGTTTGTACAGAGCACCCCAAGCATTTATATAATTAACTTACCTCGCCCTGGTGACACGATGCTTGTAAACTGCCCAGCAACGTACACTCATCCCATGCTGGGCGTCCTCAGGGTCACCGTGACCCCGTTCTGAATAAATGGAAGATGGATGTATTAAAATGGCTTAATGGAGAAATTTGGATGCTAATTTAAGGACTACGGAGCAGGAATTGTCCAAGATTCCTCAGGTTACGTGTTCATATCACAAATCATAGTACCGCCAGCACTGCTGATGCCGCTCATTAATGCAGGCCGCTGCTTGCTGAGGGGATCATCCTAAATGCGCTACGTCTTATGCCAGCCCCTAGGGGGCGCTCCCTCGCCGGCCTTAGTGGAACGTATATAATATTCATAAATACTTACAAAAACTCAAAGTTTAAACCAGCTAATTTCTTTCTGTTAAACAGAAAATTACTGTATAGATACCGTCGTAGCTGTCGTGTCAGCCGAATTCTTTAGACGAAATCAAAGGAATCGAAGTCGTTTTAGCAAAGCGACATTATCTGTGCCGCAATCACCATGAATACCACGTGATACCACCCGCCGTCCACGATTGGCTGACATAAATATGGCGCTGCACGGTTGGTCAGCAGCACTAATTATGCAGTTACCGGCGTGCTTTGCAATACACCGCACTTCAAATAGTGCAAATTAATATGTGCATTTGGGTATTTGTGTTAACCGTATAATGCGTATGTTTTATTATCCTGTAACCCTCAGTGTCGTGTAAATTGCTGGCTTCTCTGTCTGTGCTGCCGCTAGTATTAAACCAAAAAGGCTGTTAATAAAGAGAGCAACTTCCATTTTAAATGAGCTGTCATATCCTTTATTAAAATGACTCACACACTTGCCACAACACGTTTATTTGCGCTCTGTATGTGACTCTGTTGCATCGAAAACTTTCTGCGCCCTCTAGTGTTGTGGCGTGACAGAATGAACAGGGATTGTTTTATACATGAGACAGATTGTTTTCGCCCACGTTCTATTCTATTTTGTTTGAAGTGTACAGCCACCTTAAATGTGTGAATATGGGACAGAAAGCCCCACCCCTACCTGCCACTCACAGATTCACCCCCTCCTGCCATAACTGAGGACATCCCAGAGAAAACATGAAGGTTACATTTTATGTTTTACAACATAAATACCCTTAACTGGTATGACCTGTTCTCCACAGACCATAATATGTTAAGCGCTACTGCCGATATTACCGTGGATCGACAAATTACACTGATTAATCAGAGCAAAGTCATGTCGCCATCTGCATAAATGCAAATCACAAATTGTGTAGAGAATAATTCTTAGAAATCTCAGCTACAAGCACAAGAAAAAAAATTACATCACGTTGTTGGCTAATGTGCCGCCACCTGCTGGTCATCTAGGGACAGCAGATGTTGAGGTCTACAATTGGCAAAAGAAACAGACAACAGAAAATTTAATTAAAGAAAGTTTTCCTAATTTTTTTAGACATTTATTAAGACTTTTGACACTAAAACGACAGGCACTTGCAGCTCTAAATTCTTGCTTAAAACATTCAGCGCCATAGAGATCATAGGAATGCATGGGTATGATGGAGAGCTCGGTGCATGGGCTTCACTGTCTGCCCTTTTCTATCCAAGCTGTAGCATTCAGAGTGAAAGCGGTAGAAAAGGTGCCTGTCTTGGGCAGCATCTTCACAGGGGGCGTCATCTTAGCATCTGCTGGATCTCTCCCCCCCCCCGGCATGCAGAGGATTCTCTGGGGCTCCACACGGCCTTCAACTGCCACTGTTCACGGCACACGTGATGATGAGTGCTGGACTTTGGGTGAACTTCTTCATTAAACCGGGCTAACAGCATATGCTCTACCCTACATGGTAAAATGATCTTCCCACGTTTCACGTTCGGCCTCTCGCTCCACCCTTCACGTCCACTTGCAGTTATTAATCAAACACCTAATCCATCCCTCTGTTTGTGTCTTATGCTCCTCAACAATAGCAAAATTAACCTCCATTGTCCCTTATAATGAGCCAGTTTGGTAATTAGCATAGTTCTGTCATAGGTTCAGCAATGTGGGTGGAGCGGTGTTTTTGAGAGAATCACTTTCCGCATCCTGGCTGCAGCGTAACAGTGCAGGAATGTTACTTTTTTGTAGGTCGAGGGTTGAGCGGTGTTTGTGTTTAAGGGTGCGGCGTGCCGAGGCGTGCCGAAAGGGAGCAGGTGACCCAGCTGAAACAGGAAAATGCCACTGAAGGGGTGGAAGCCGAGAGAATGGACTGGTGTCAGCCTTTAGCCACCGGGGCTGCTAATTACTGTTAATTATTGGGGCTTCAATACAAATTGCAAGTCGGCTAGGGGTGAGGAGCGATGATGTCATAACCCCTCCGGCTTTATGTGAGTCTGTGTTACGAAACCGCTGCAAAACTCCATTTAAAGTCCTTAAACGTTGCCAATACTTTTAGCTGATTAGAGAGTGCAAGAAAATAGATATTACACAATCACAGAGACTCCCCTTTACAAATATAAATATTTTCAAAAGTGAAGCACCCCCCCCCATTTTGTCAAGCCAGGTGGAGCGGGCAGTATAGAAGTTCCACTTTCCCAAGGGGAGCTGCTACTGATTGTCAGCATGCAGTTTAGATAAGGAGGAGGGAGAACGATCTCTGATTAAAAGTAAATGAGTGTCTTGCATGGCTGGATGCCCACCTCCAACGCAGTTACTGTGAAAAGTTGATCTGATGAGCTTTGAGAGAGAGCTGGTCTCTTCCTGGGGGTATAGGGGCTTAGGACCCACACCATAGTGGAGGTAGGGCGCTTGGAGCAGGCCGCCCATCCAGCATCTACGCGTAAGCGGGCCAGCAAGCCCCCTGATGGCTGCTGTCAGCTTGCAAGCTGTGAGCTCTGCTAAGAGACTCATGGTCTTTGTTTGCAATGCTCAGAACTGGCTAGCCTGCAGGGCTCATGCCTTTCCTGCTGAGTACAAGGCACCAGGGAGGACCTCTCGGGTATCGAAACCGGTAAAAAAGAGGTGGGGGTGGGGGGGGCAGCAAAAAGCCGCAGGTGTCAAGGAAAGGCATTTCTGCATGACGGGGAGTAATAAGTCGGAGCAGAAAGGAACTTCATTAAGTACCACGCCAAAAAGACAGCAGAGACTAGAGATGAGGTTAATCAGGCCCAGCAACATCTGCGACGACTACATTTCTGACGCTGTTTTAAAGCCAAGTAATAAATTAAGTCTTAATTTAAATTAAAATACACAGTGCAGCAAAAATGCACCAGAATTGGCAATGCTGTGTTGGTACAGCTTGTGAATCAGTAGGATTTTTATATTCCACCATAAAATAAATTTGCTGGCGTTGTTTTGAGGTCAAAATAAGAGAAGCTGCTATATATGTTAAGCATGGAAGGTAGCAGAGTGTGTATATTTAAAGATGAGTGAGAGGTTTTACTTGAGTGGATGGGATTGATATTGGAAGCTGTTCATGCATTTGGCGCGACAGTGGGGATGGGCGGCCCGCGAGCCTCAGAGGAGAGAAGGTGTCAGGAATACGAGGATGAAACCTTTCCCAGATGGTGATGCCACCTGTGTCAAGACGGCTGATGTCTCCGAGGTCCTCGGAATGAAGAGAGTCACACGCCTCAGCGCTGGACATGAAAGTGGGGAGGGGAAAACACAGCATAGGGCACAAGTGCCCATCAATCACGGTCCTGCGACCACCTACGTCAGTTTTATACCAAGTCTGCGACTTCTGCATGTCAGTAAACAGATGAACTGCATCTGATGGCTAATTAAAATCTGCTTTCTGGGGCAGTATTTTCCCAGAAAAGGTCCGACGAACAACTATTGGGTATATTTTTTTTTGCTTGCTTCACAACAATCTGTTACTCTTCGAAGTACAAGAGTCACCAGAGAGCGAAAGAATCTGATTTAATTAAAACACTGCAGAGGAGCATTTATTAAGGAGCCTGTAATCGATACCGAGGCTGATTAAGTCAATATCAGACTATAGCGATTATTAACACGAGCCGTCTAAGGGGGGGGGCGCTGCACCCATCACAAACAGCCATCTGACTCCTTCACTCCCAGGAATCGCTCAGTAAGTGAAGAACTTTCCAAAAAGGTCATCGCTGCCACGGCAACCCTGGCAGTGCTGAGCTGCCGGTGGTGAGCCAGCAGGTCCAGTGGAAATAACTGGAATTGCGGGCCGGCTGGGCAGTTGCTGACAGCAGGATTTACATGATGTGTATAGATGAGTGTCTAATGGATGAGGGATCATATTTCAGCTCAGGAAGTGACATTACATCACTGAGGGGCCAGTGCCCTTCTCAGGGCAGCTGCTTTAAGGACACGTGCGCAACTCTTAATGAGAGCCATTCTTTAGCTTTTATCCCAAGCATTCACTTACCATTTTAAAAGTGCTTTTGGGTCTTCTGAAGGTTATATTGCCTTTTTCACTATTGGGACAGCTCTCTAGACCACCATTAGGCTACTGGAAGAGGGTTCACTAAACCAAAAGGCTTCCTTTGCTGTTCATGTTGACTGCGTTTTGACATTGAATTTCGACATTTGCTTTGCAGGCCAGCGGTTCGGGTGGCGAGTGGCTCAGTGCATTAGGCCTCTATGCTGGAAACCAGAAGGTTGCTAGTTTGAATCCCAACCATGACGGAATAGTTAAGCCTTTTGCGCAAAGCCCTTAACCCCCCTGAGATACAAATATGTGACAGGGATGCTGACTCTACACTCAGATGCCAAGCTCCACTCTCACCTCCATATCCGTACAAGCACGTCTCGAAGGAGAGCGAGGTGGTATGTGCTGAAAGAAGAATTCCAATGTACCTGTGCATACGGCAAGCAAAGGGTCATTTCTTTCTACCTAGTAGAGCATTAGCAATTAAACTGCTCTGTCTAACATAAAATGAGAGTAGAACATTAAAATGCATACAGATTATTCATTTTTGATCTTAAAGAATAGTAGTAATTCAAAATCTACAGGACGAATACATTTCATCTTCAGAGAACACATTTCCCTAATCTATTGGGATACATTTTCCAAACCAGCATGGCCTCCAGCAGAGATCCTTGCCAGCCAGCTCACGGTCTGCTCTCGCCGTTCTGCCTCATGTTCCTTGGTTCATTTTCATCGGTGTCTTTAAAGGTAGCGGCATACATCAAATGACATCCGGACAAAATGAAATGGAACACGATGAGACCGATTTCTCACATATTCAAAACGATGCTGCCTCCTCATTCGGTCTATATCACGCCACGACACTAGAGGGCGCTGAATATAGCATATCCACATAAACAGCGCAAAAAAACGTGTTGCGGTGAGTTTCTAAATACTTTATTAAAGATGATCGCTCTTTAAAAACGGAATAGCCACTATTGATCTAATACTTGGAGCGGCACAGACAAGGAAACAAACAATTTAAAGGACAGTCATGTACACACACATTCCACGGTTTCTATAGATACTCCGATCAGGATTTTTGGGGCTAATAATCCTCCGATACCGATTTCTGGAAAAATGAGCCAGAATTTCGCACTCAGTGACAGGACTGTGTTTTTCCAAGAAACAAACGTAGATTTTTTTTTTAGAGAAATATAAGCATATTTGCATGGAAAGAGTCTGTTCCTCTTCTCATCCAAATCATGTGCCTACTTTCCACAGCCATACACGAGTGCAAAGATAATCCCTGGTGCATATTTTTCGTACTCTCCTCCGTGAAGATGCAAATGTCTAACGAGGTTCGTGGTGCTGAATGCTTTAGCAGACGATCCTCCGCAAGCGACTCCATTTGCACATATGTCACACATTGCAAAATTTTCACCTTAAAAAATATTTGGTAAAACTAGCAGAGAGGAAACTGCCACTGGCACGTTTGAAACTTCATGCCCATGTTTTAGGTTATCAATCCATATATTGTAGGTCATCCATAAAATTGGTATTTCAGATCGTTCAAATTAAAGATTGCCGATCAAGTAATTAAGAATAGAAATCGGAAGACATAAATTGGCTCCCGATCAGTCAGAATATTTCTAGTTATAACATTTACTATTAACAGGAATACACGATTACGCATATTAATCTACACTATTTAAAAATTCGCATGGTGTAACTATTAACTTTGTACTCTGTACATGACAATAAAAACTTTGAATCCTTGGAATAAATGTATTTGTTCTTTTCCCTGGCAGTTATCCTGGCTCCACCAAACGCACCCATTGCTGAAATGACGTCGACGTCTGACGAATACAGCCACCTTAAGGCTACTGGTGCTGTATCTCGGTGCATCCAGGGACCGTGTACCGGGGGTGATATGTCAGGAGGGCGGGCAGGCAGCCCGAACAGCATACGGCTCCCACACGGCTGCTCAGCGTCATGGAGCCAGTGCTTAACCCCAGCCTTCAATCAGCGTCCCAACAGGTAGGCAACCAGTCACATGCAGCAAAACCATTCAGTCCCTACTCACTGTTGCTATAGAAACAGTTCAGCTATTCTCTCATGGAAAAGAAATCCCACAATCGGAACAAAATAATGGTACTTTTATATATTGATGCATCTATCTGTCTGTCTGTCTGTCTGTCTGTCTGTTCGTCCGTCCGTCTATGAAGAAAGAAACAGATTGCCATCAGAATTTTTGGATTTCCTTTCACTGAACAGACCATGGGCTGCATTACCCTTCAGATAAGAGCGAGAAGGTTACAGGTGTCTCAGCCTTGACCTCTTTCAGGCGAGGACAGGCCAGCACTCTGACACGGTGCTCTGTGAAATGGGGGCTTGGTTGTAATGATGTCATATATGATGGGAACCCAGGGTCCAGATGTCAGCGAATCAGGGATCAGCCTGTTTCAGGAAGGTTGCTATTGACAACCATTGCAGAATTCAATTTAGCTGAATTGAAGGGCATTTATTTGTGCGTTCCAGAAGTGCAACTTGATCAAATTTTGTTTTAATGTACTGTATGGAACCCCCCCCTAGTTGAGCATCAGCAGCTTGAAAATGTGTACAGCCCTGCTCCTGATCACTATAGCGATGCCATGGAGATGAATGAATGAATGGGATGCTGTCAGTCATTGACAGGTAATGAAATGTTGAAGCTCTTACTGTTACTTTTAACTCCTTCACTAACCACTGGATTCCGCTAGATCAGCGTGTACTTCCTACCTTACAGCACCTCACTCCTGTCACTCCTATTTTCCCCTAACGATTATGAACACCTCCCTCCTTTTCCCTGTCACACACTGCAAGGGCCCCCAAGGGAGGGAACTCACTTTCACAAGACGCCAGGCACGGCGAGACGGCCAGCTTCTGGGGCTCACAAGTGACGCGGGAATCATGGAGGGGAGCAGACGGCTGCTGCACGTCGACATGCGTGGCGCTGCATGACAGTAGAGGACATAACTACTCTGCAAAACATTTAAACAAGTGCATGGTGTAAGTCATCACATGCAAAAATGTTAATTCATTTGTCAGAAACGTTCTCTCAGTGGTTATGTGTAATGGAAATAGTTCCAAAATAGAGGTTTAATTGGATGATAAAATTAGAAATGACTTGTCACGAGCCACACAGCCACGTTTTCTTACACGCTGCAGTGGCTGCTGCCTGTGACGACGTCCCAGCAGATTGTTATACATGGTGGTTGAGACACTGAAGAAGATTTTCTCCTCGATGTATCGAAAGGGGAGAATATCAGTGATGTAGATGAAAACATGTGGCCAGACCAGTATGTAGATCTGGGCTCCTTCTTTCAACACCTAAAACACTGCGTACATATTTGCTGTGACAAAGAGTTTCATTTTTCTCAAAACTTTTGTGTTTGGTTCTGTGTGTAGTGTTGTCATTTCTGTTGTCCTGAATAAAAAAAAAATCACCTTACAAGCGTTACAGTATTCCTGTCTTGCAGAAAGTACTAATGTGGTAGAACCTTGTAATGGTTTGTTGAACGTACACCCGTGTGCGTGAATTTGGTGCACAAGCACATCCATCTGGCTGTAGAGAAATGATGTAAATGAGTAGCAATCGATTATTTTTAATTCTTAAAACAATTCCATAGTATACGCTTATGTTGACAATATGACTACGGATTTTGACTGGTATATCTGTGATTCAGAAACTTCACATTTTGGCGGCATTCACTAAATGGCTGACAAGAAAACTGTATTCTGAAACATGAATGAAAGGTTTTGAATGCATTTCTTCATTTTGCTGGCTATCCAGATGATTGTGCTGTGGTGTACAAACGTTTCTGGGAAATGCACAAGCAGCTGAGAGACCCTCAAGATTGTTTACAGAGACGTCCAAAGCAACCGAGAGAAATCTTATGTAAATGAAATAAGCTTCACAAGTGCGCAAACTTTTTCATTTCGGCTGAATATTCACAACATTTTGTAAGAAAAACATCGGTGGTAATAGTTTATCCATCATCTTAGCCAGTAACTTAAAACTACAGCCAACAAAAAGGAAGGTTGTATGAGTAGTTTTGTGTAAGGATGTCTAATCAGTAAATAATCTAAATGATAGAAAAATGCCTTGTGACATTAAGCACACGTGTCCAGCACTTAACTTATGTGAACTGAAATTTCACACACTATTATTTGTACAATCCAAATGGGTCTGTGTTCTCGTACTGTTTTTCTTGATCTCCAGCTGCAAAATCATGAGGCAATGCTGCTCTGAAATGAACTGCTGCCCCCTGTTGGATTTGAAGTGTATATCCTGAATCTTATTCTGCATCGCTTTGGAGCATTTCTCAAATGACAATTAATGACAATTTGGAAAACAATGAGTGTCATCCCTACACCATAATGCCACTTCTGCACAGCAGAGCATCATTTACAAATGATTTACTACATATATGCAAATGGGTTTGTACAGTTGTCATCATTTGGTACAATTTTTAGTTGCTTTAGTCTTGTCAAAAGATTATGTAGCTTCCCATTGTAACAAATTTGCACCCAAATGCAGTATATACATGTGTGATCATCGCATTAGTCACCACATGCAGAACAGAACCAAGCTTTCAAAGTGATGTAAAAATACATCCCATAAACTGCAGTGATACAGCATCGCAGTGCTTTTGGTTCACACAGCACATGCTTTTCTTTTCATTTTGTTGTTTTGTTTTGCCAGTTTGCTGTTTTTGTGTTACACAGTGCTGTGTGACTTTTCGGTTTGCTATTGTACTGTGTCCTGAGATCTGAAGGAGTTGCATGTGCATGCGAGTGCTTCCTCTTGCCAGTGAACTGTAAATACTGTAATGTAGAGCCTTGCAGTGTTGAAACTGGTGTCTCTGACATGAATAAGTATCGGTTTGCTAATGAAAAATGATCAGTCAGAGACAATGAGAAACGGGGAACCGACTGTCAGTCATAATTGTGGGGATCAGGAGCATGACGCTGACATACAGTATCTAAGCATCACAGGGTTAAAACGATGCCGATTGTACTTTTCATTTTGATGGCACTGACTAATTCATTGGTGGAATTATTTGCTTTTGAGACATGAGTTTGGGTAAGTTACAGTGTTTTGCAGCTAAACAGTGCTGTATGAATTAACTGTTTGGAGAAATGCTTTTATAGTCTGGAGAATGTTAAGTATGTTTCATGAAATGTGGCAAAGCAATCGAGAAAAGCTGTAATGAAACAGCCACGTGATGTCATTTAATCAGCCGAAAACCTCTGTGGTGCTGTATAAGTATGGGTTTCACTCTGGGTTAGGGAACGCAAACGAGGCTTGGAAAGGTAGAGTCACTGTGGTTGGGGTTTCCCATTCCAGGGATTAAAGGGCTTATCCATACTTTGTATTCCAGTTCTTAAGCTTGAAATGCCACAAGCTGTTTATTAGGCATTATGTTTCACATAACAACATGGAATAACCCATATTCTGCGATAGACATTTTGACATTTCAGATGCTGATGAAAACCATTATTGAATTAGCTTAACAAGTGTGAGAAACAGCCTGATTACGCAGAACAGCCTTCCTATTCATTCTTCCAACCCTCACTGTGCCAAATTACTCGGCCTTGGTAGAAGCTGTCCTGAGAAGCTGTTAATACAACGAGTGATTATTGGGGAGGCGAAATGACCAGCGCCTTTTCGAAGAGGCTGGCTGAGTCTCACCCTGCCAGAGCTGGCCCCCATGCAGCCCCTTGGGGGGGGGGGTGCCCTGCTCTCTCCTCTGCCAGCCCACAGCAGCTTCCTGCCAGGACATCTGTACGAGGTGTGGCGGGGTGGGGCACTAGACTACCATCCGCTGAAATCCTGGATAGGCTGGCAGATGGGCAATTCTCTGCAACCGACCAATCAGCATTATTTATGATGTGTAACTACTGCTACCATGTGTTCACTAAGCAGTTGAGGACAGACAGATGGACAAATCGGTGGATGGATGGATGGACGGACGGGCAGCTATATAAATGAATACCCACCACACAGAATCAGAATCAATGTATGTGCCAGGAACATACACTCTGGTACTATGGATGAGTAAGGAGTGCAATGTGGTGGAGTAGGTAGGCTGTTACTATGGATGAGTAAGGAGTGCTGTGAGGAGGAGGTAGGCTGTTACTATGGATGAGTAAGGAGTGCTGTGAGGAGGAGGTAAGCTGCTAGTATGGATGAGTAAGGAGTGCAATGTGGTGGAGTAGGTAGGCTGTTACTATGGATGAGTAAGGAGTGCAATGTGGTGGAGTAGGTAGGCTGTTACTATGGATGAGTAAGGAGTGCGGTGATGAGGAGGTAAGCTGTTACTATGGATGAGTAAGGAGTGCTGTGAGGAGGAGGTAGGCTGTTACTATGGATGAGTAAGGAGTGCGGTGATGAGGAGGTAAGCTGTTACTATGAATGAGTAAGGAGTGCTGTGAGGAGGAGGTAGGCTGTTACTATGGATGAGTAAGGAGTGCGGTGATGAGGAGGTAAGCTGTTAATATGGATGAGTAAGGAGTGCAATGTGGTGGAGTAGGTAGGCTGTTACTATGGATGAGTAATGAGCATGGTGTAGAGGAGTAGGTAGGCTGTTACTGAAGGATGAGTAATGAGCGTGATGTAGAGGAGTAGGTAGGCTGTTACTATGGATGAGTAATGAGCATGGTGTAGAGAAGGAGGTAGTACATTACTACAGATGAGTAATGAGCATGGTAAGAAGAATAGGTAGGCTGTTACTGAAGGATGAGTAATGAGCGTGGTGTAGAAGAGGAGGTAGGCTGTTATTATGAATGAGTAATGAGCGTGCGTCAGTGTGTAATCCTTACTTCACGCTCTCTAAACTTTGAATGGCTCATTAAAATTTTATTGTCACCTAAAAGCATATTTCTGTCTTCTTTGGAAAAATTCAGTATTGTAATATTATAAAATGAATCTTATCTCCTTATTTTTTTTGGCCACCAACTGGCACTGGTATTGCTGAAGCCTTCATAATAGATTTTTGGCCACAAGATGGCACCACTTGCATTTAAGTCAATATCTGAACAGCCACAGACTGCAGCTTGTTAGCACATGGGGCGTGGTCAAAGGCGCAGGGCCCTAACTGGATGGCTGCTGGGCAACGCACGGGAGCTGACTTCAAACCTTAAGCAAACACTTCAATCCAGATTTCTCAACTAAATTGTGATGGTATCATGGTAGAGATGATCGAAATTGCTTACAATAAGCTTATGTTTTTTGTAGTTGACATACCAAAATGAGTAAATATGTTATACATTTTAATTAAAGTCAGCAATAAATAGAACGCAATAGGTCAAAATAATCAGGGGGGGCTATCACAAGTAGCATGGGGGTAAAGCAAGGCTAGCACTCTAGCGGGGGTGCCACTTTCCCACAGATAAAAGTATCAGAATTGTTAAATCAACATTTGGTGCATATTTGTGTAATCCCAGTGAAGTTGGTTACGCTGTATTCCTTTTATGAAGAGTGATTATGGGGATTCCTGAGACAAACTCACTTTAATCACAAATCAACTGTTATGATTTAAAGAGCAAGTTTAACTGCTGGTATAACTGTCTCGCGTCATAAAAATGCTTCTGGTTAATAGGGGGAGCTGGTGCAGAATCACTGGGAGCGCTTGCCCTTACGCCGGATCGGCACAGACGCCGGGCTCAGTCAGCAGCGTGCCTGTGTGCGCAGGAATTTCACGGGGAGTGTTTTACAGCGCTTGGCAGCCCTGCCGGAGTCCCCGTGGTTGTAATAAAGCCCTGATGAGGCTTTTGTTTCCCTGATGACAGCCATTCAGAGAGCCGCGCCGTTTCTGAGTCAAAAGGGCTCCTCCCGCCTCGCTTCCAGCGTGCAGGAGCTCGGAGGCAGTCAGGCTGTCTGCAGTCCGGAGGATCAAAGCGCCAAACTGGCATCTGGTTTGACTCCAGCCTCCCTCCTGCCCTCAAAAGTATCTGTTTAAAAAGCCATTAAGAAAATGAATCCTTGTACCTATCCCCTAGGCGAGGAACACATTAGACGCTTTAGTGGAATGTAAAATTCACGTTCACATTAGCCGACAGGGTAACTCTGAACACTATGGAAAATGATTGTTGTTTTCTTTTCCTATCACCTCCTCCGAAGGGAAGCTTGCTGCTATGATGTGTAAACAAAACCAGAGCATGATCAAAATCTAATTCTGTAATTCCCCTACAAGAAACAAGAAAATGTTTATTGAGGTGGGACGAAGAAAATATAAATGAAAATAAGCATTTATTTTCCTACGGGGATTTAATACTCACTAAAAATGATGTGAATGATGACATTTCGCATGCTGCAGTATCCATCCCATAAACATCCTGCACGTTGTTTACGTCTCTCTGACATTTTAAAGATTTTTTTTTTGGTTGTTAGGAAACCCATCTAGATTGCTGATTGAGCAAGGGCAAACCGCAGCTGGTCCTGCCGCTTTCTGCGTGATTGTGTGTCCAGACAACTACCGTGCCACGTCGATGTTTAATCCTCTGCTGAGGTATAAGGACAAAATCTAAACTGACACCGAGCACATCAGAAAATATGACTCGTCCTGAGACGTGATACAGCATTCAGCGGGGGCCCGCAGAAGACCTTTCCTGTCTCCGATTGACTAATCTACTGTAAATGTTTTGTATTCCCGTCACAGGGAGACCAGGCTTCATCCCAGGCCCGAGGGCGCAGTTAACCCTGGTGTAAAGGGGGGTCAAGTGAAGAACTAATGTTTCACGTGTAATTATCCACAAGGCGAAGCTTTGGAGATAATTAAAGAAGAAGGGAAAGCACGAACAGCAGTGGCTTCTCGTTGCACTGGCCTGACTACAAAGGGACGTTCCTCAAAGCAGAGGGGAGCAGGCCCAAGAAGGTGGGGAGGAGATGAAAGCTGAAAGCTCGCGGCCTGTGACCCAGTGTCACCATCAGAAGCACTTCTGAGGAAGGTCTCCAGCAGGGAGTCCGTCCAGAAACACAAGCTCTCCGTCCCCGCAAAAGCAAATAAATGAACAAGGATGCCGTCCAGCTTCTCCTGTGACTCGAGCACTATACTGCTATTAGCAATGCAGAAACTCTGAGGTTCTTCTGAATGGATTTAGAAAATAGTTCGGCGGCCCACGGAAACCTGGTCCTTATTAAAGTGCTTTTCATCTTTAGGTGTAGTATTTATTTTGGAGTAAATCGCATACCTTGAAAGAACTTCAGATTTTTTCTTTTTTTTTTGACAGCTGGAAAGACAGCCATGACTTCCCGTCTCTGTGTATTTTTGAAAACTGTAAATGGTTCCTTCCCCAGGCAGAAGGGCAAACAAAGGAAATAATGGCTGTTATATATTGAATACCTTTATTTATGCCCCATAACAGCAACTTGGGAATGCCCAGGGCTCAGGTGACACCCCCACAATAAGGTCAGGATGGCCTTTTTGACTCGGTGTAACTGACACGGCACAATTATGACGTACCGATAATACAGAGAGCCATTCTGGACATCGCCGTGTAACAGAAACATTTCTGTTGGCAGCGCGTTGAAGTTTCTCTTCAGATGGGCTCACTGTTGCTGTTGGAATCTATCTATCTGCAACCCAATACAGGCGTGTCCCCACTGCATTCTCCGCACTGCGCTGTGTTTTCTCACAACACACACTGATACCTGAGATCTGATAACAGGAAAACGACCTCCCTCCCCCCAGAGTACCTTACAGTGCTTTAACTGCAACAAATAAACAATAAAAGGTGTTTAAATGACGCTGGGAGTTTCTTATGATTTACAGCTTAAGTGAATATAAATAATAACTGGCTTGCTTGTTTATGCAAACAGTGTATTTTCCTGGAGAAGTACAGACATACAAACAAACATCACTGGAACACTGCAGCTGAACCATTCTGGGACGTTACACATGTGTTGCTTCCAAATCAGTACATTTTAGACATGAGCTGACCCTCAAGCTGTTGTTAAACCTATAACACATCATTACTGCAGATAATACTCAATGTATGTCTGATGCTTTTAAGCACTATATGTTTTTGCTTTCTATTCCAGTATTGAGATGAATCATTTTCAGTTTTAATTAAATAAATCCCTAACCCTAAGGTTGCTGGGATTCGAGCCAGCAACCTTCTGGTCATGGGCACAATCCTAACCCGCTGAGCTGCACACTGCCCCCATTACTGTACAGGTGCAGAGGTTAATATTAGACATTTTGCACGATGAGCGTTATCAATGCTGACATCACCTGTTATGCACATGCAATTGTCACATCGCAAGGGCAGCGATTGTCAGCTGGGCTGAGACCAACAACAAGCCGCACTAAAACATTTTTACATTAATGATGGTTGATTTTCATGGTTTCTTAGATCTAACGCATGACCTCCGTCTGCGCTCTCTCAGACAGTCACAATCATTCATCCTCCCTGCTGAACTGTGGCTCCTTTGTGAGAAATTACACAAAAATGAGTGAAGAGGAGAAAAGTGAGCAAGAACTGCTCACCAAAAGACATTCTGCTGCATGAATTCATATTTTACATTCCATGAAGACAATATCGAGCCAAAGCAAGTGATTTGACCGCACTGCTTTGCGTCGACTCCGCTCACAGCAGCACCACAAACTTATGACAGATTTATAAATATTGCATTATTTATTTTTTTAAATTCAAATATTGTAATATGGATTTTTTTCCAGTAGAGTGCAACCCTAGGTAATATCAGAATGGGGTACGGTACACAGCTGAGAGGCCCAAAATTATTCTGTACACAGATTCTTACGAAGAAGAGAGGCTTGCCAGACAGATGAAGGGTGTCTATATCTCGTTTGGTTTCCAGAGGTTCATAATGCAATGTACAGAACTTTGGTAA
This sequence comes from Brienomyrus brachyistius, assembly GCF_023856365.1. NCBI lineage: Eukaryota > Metazoa > Chordata > Actinopteri > Osteoglossiformes > Mormyridae > Brienomyrus > Brienomyrus brachyistius. The sequence goes on from NC_064542.1 coordinate 6,462,667, forward strand.
TTTAAACTAACAGACCACAAGCCTCCTAATCTTTTTTGTGAAGGGGCCCGTCAACCCTCTATGGGGCCCCGTTTCTGTGGCCCCAGATCTACGTCACTGGCTGCACTGCCTGTGATCCGCCAGTGACTGTACATTCCATTTGATCTCATCAGGTACACAACTTATTTTAAGAATGTCAATCTCACTGAAACGGTTCTCAGCTAAATGAACATACCAGCACTTCCAGATTAGCTCTACGTCTACATTGGTCAAGCGTTATGAAATGAATCCCAGGGTAGTCATTTGGTCATTGATTTTAAAACTCTCTCATATCCTGTGCATTCGCTTGGGATGGGGGAGGCAAAGAAAGACAGTGGAAAAACATCAACACAGGTTGGAATAAACTAAATGCTGGGTTGGCGAGAGTTTGTCACAGCTGGGGAAGACCCTTAACAATCAGACTCCACTGAACAGCTCCCACTAATATAAACTGGCGGCCTTGTTTACAGTCAGTCGTCTTTGTGGGCAGGTTTGAGCTGGCTCCAGTGTGTACCAGTTTCAGAGATGCGTCATGGGTTTCTGATGGAACAGTGCAGCAAATAAATGCTCTTGCACCGAAATAAATGCGGCTCGCATCCCACCCGCATTAAAATATCACCGAATGTTGTAACACGTTAATCATAGACCGTAAACGCGCCGTCAGGATCGTGGAACATTGCTGGTACAATGAGGTGGTCATAAATTGGGAAAATATGATTTAACGTCAACAAATGCGACCATGCGCCTAAACAGGTCCCTCATTGACATGCAGAGCTGGATGACTTTGCTGATGTTTCATTTCAGCTCTGCACAAATAACTGCATGATTCCTCACAAGATATTTCAAACGTAACGTGTTTTATTATCAAATAAAGCAGAAAACATATGGAAATGATTTCACTAATTGTAAAATAACTGCAGCTATCCTATGCACAATTTATTTTGCTAATTGTTGGCCAGTTGATAAGGGGTTTGATGGATAGATGTTATTAATTCCATTAGCCCACGGACGTCTCTCGCATTTGAAAAAGCAAGTCTCACCTGTTGCCAAATGCAATGAAACTCAACACTTATGAGCGAGAGAAATAAAAAGAACACATATGTAAGATAAAGTTTTCTTGCGCAAGACGTTTTACCGTGGTTTGTTCCTGGGCTTCAGTAGAAGGACAGCCCAGCGTTTGCATATCTACCATCATCTTAAGGTCAGTCATGGGGATCAAAGAGCGGTACATTACCATCCGTACACCAGAATCGCACGCTGCGAGAAGAGCACCAGTGAAACAGGTCCGAGGAAGAGGGCGCAAGTCTGGCCATTTTTATGTAGATTTTGGGTTTTATGAAAGTAATTATACTATTGTTGGAACACACCTAACACTGAAGTGATCTTAGTCACCTGATTGCTGGTACTGCCCAATGACTGGGCAAGTGGGGGTGATTTGACAGCAGTCCAGAAAAGCCCATGTAATTGTTACTTCTCGGTTGGGACAAGCCTGTGATCATTTTTATCATAGTCTGCTCCAGGCACTTCATATTAATTGGAAGGTTCAGAATTCTTTGATGTATTACTTACTAATTATGACTTGCTTATGGAACGAGCGTGCGATAATATGAAGGGTCTGTATGTGTGTATGGCGTACAGGGCCGGGGGGGGGGGGGGGGGGGGCATGTGGGCGGGTGGGGAGGCGTGTTTGCACCCTTCAGGAGTTCAGAGGTGAGGAGGAGTTCAAGGCTCCTCACGTGCAAAATGCACGTTCGCTCCCTCAGCCTTGTCACATCCTGGGTGTGCGTCACTAGCCTGTCATACATGCCGTTGATTAAAGAGTATTATGACGGCTAATTACACTAAAGCTTCGTTAGAATGCATGATGTGTCAGGCAGGGTGTTGGACAGACAGCCTGAGAAAGCAAAAAAGCATAACTATTACGCACTTATTTTTTCCATTTCGCTAACGATTTGAGGCAGATAAAAGCTAAGTTAACCACGTCATATCTTATATCGAACAAGAATTATCACCAGGAAGAGGAACGGAGGATCCATCAGAGATGTTTGGAATGCAGAATGAATGTAGGTCAGTGTAGCTGCAACATGACAGCGGTCCTGGAACATGCTCAGTGCAAACGCTGGGGCTCTGCCTTCGACTAGGAACCTCAGAGGCTGGCCAATCTCACACCTACACCTTTTTGTACTTCTGCCCCCTGGGAAATGGGGTATTTATGGTACATGGCCCTCCTTTGCTGGGATGGGCCAATTTGATGGAGCCATGAACCCCGCCAAACTCTGCAGACACGTCTGCTAGCCACACTTTTGCTTTCCTGAGCATGAGAACGCTGGGGGATCCGGGGGAAAGATTGCTTATAGGCTCTCCTAGCTTGTGTTAGTTCTCTGCTGCAGGAAGTCCTTGGCTAATTAGGTCAGGAGGACTCATCCAATGAGTAGAGGTTTTCTTTTTGACAATAAACAGTCAAAAAAACATTTATTTATTATTTATTCTTACAGTTTACTACGGCCTGAATGGATTTGTGAATTTCTAAATGGGTTGTGCTACTGCAATCCTGTGATTTCCTTGAGAATTAATAAAGTGCCTCATTTCTAGATGGTGATTATGTAGTATAGAATACAGAGGTCAAATTCATTCATTTATGCATGAATTATGTAGGATAACCTACAGCCTAATCATTGGCCAATAACTTTAACAGGCCATTCAGACCGCAAAATATGACTCAGGAAGTCATACAAAAACCTCAATTAAAAGAGCATGTTCAATCACTACCCTTAGTCACGGGGGTGTCGAAGTTTTGGACACACAGCCTTTACCCCATGTTTATATCCAACGGAAAACCAAAGAAATGCCACATTTAATTCATAAAACCTCCTTTGAATATTTCATAATTCAATAACGGACAGAATTTCAAGCTGTGTGTTTAAGGTTCCTGTGGGCAGATTCATGTCTTTCAAACAGTATTTTGGGTGATTACCACAAAACATCTAAGGGTTTATTTTCCTACTGTCACATTCATTTTCCGTCTCAGTGCCACACACACACACACACACACACACACACCCACACACATCTGCAGGAATCATGGTGTAGTTTAGCACTGCTGGTGCCAATGGAGCTGGGTGCTGATCAAGCAGCCGCCGCCCCCCACATGGGTGAAAGCCCCCTCAAGCACAGGGCAAATCAGGCCAGACACAAGGTCCATTTTCAACATGGCATTCTTTATAGAGTTCCATCCTGATTTGATTAAAATAAGAGCAAAATAGCCATTTTCACAGCAGCCATTTCGCATGTCTTACATAGTTCTGACTTCTCATTTCTGTTTATTACTGATTTTACAGATTTAGTGTCTAGTTTATATTTAAATTATCCATAATTTCTTTTCTATGCTACTGGACAAAATACTCCCCTAACCTCACAGAGTAAAATGATAACCCTGCTTATCTCTGAGGGCAATTGAATGGTGCGGTTCAGGGACATTTGGCTGCAAGGTGACAGCGCTCTCCGACAGCCGTTACATGTCAGGTGTAGCTGGATTTAACCGGCTTGTCCCTCTTGTGAAGTGAAGGTGTTTGTTTTTGAGGGTGTGTCCGCCAGTGCTGCCAAGACAGCATCGTAAATCCTGGGTGCACCCCCCGTGGTGTCTCCTGGTGCCCCCCGACAGCGCCCCCTGCTGGCTGGGGTATCCGTAGCGCCAGCCTCAGGAGCACCCGCCAGGCTAGGTCTCCCAGATGCCTCCTAGATGTGTGTCACAGCTGCCAGTTCCTTGGCTCTACGCTGGTGCTCTTAACTTCAGCTTCCGGCTCAGGGAGATTAATGACTGGAGAGCACCATGCTGGGTTAGGGTTAGGAGGATGAGAGTGCCAGTCAAACACAGAGAATCTATTATACACTTAATAAGTTACACAAAGGCTAATCATACCCATTCAGTGCATTGTGAAAAACCACAAAGTAATTTAATTACTGCTTTGGTCCTATGTGTAATACATGCGCAAACATGCACATACATGCATGCAGACACACACCCATGCATAGTTCAATGATTATTGCATGGAGGTGAATAGATGTTTTCAATTACGACTCTCTTCAAAAGGTGTGACACAGGAAACCCTCCACAGAAACAGGGAGAATCCAACATGGCCGCCAATATCAATACCCACTAAAATAAATACCTTGCCGATTTTAAAGTTCACATTGAGAGATACCATCCAAATGAACATTAACTTAGCTAATACATTATACAGCACAAACATATAAAGTACTGCTTTTTAATCAAAACTGGACTGACGGTGCCTTTGAGATGCCATGGAATGGAGAGATTACTGACGTGCTCTTCCCGAGTTGCCCATGGGGAGAACGGCTGAGCACAGGATGAGTTATACACGAAATAATGTGCGTGAGTAAAGCCATCCGATGTCGTTTGAAGGCTGGCGTCGAAGTGGCTCTGCACCTTTTGTATAGTTTTTATAGTATAGTTTTGTATAGTTAAATTTGTATAGTTGATACGTGAGGTTTCCTAAATTTTATAAAAGTCCCCGACCTTTCAAAAGGTCCTCATCAGATACGGTGGAGGAACGGACTGCACGCTGATCCGGGATGTGGAAAAAAGAGACACCAGTAAAGGTTAAAGGCGTCCACGCGACAGAAAACTTGCTTTTGATTGTGCAGCTATGTAGGCTGTATGTAATAAGGCAGGGGGCCACGCTGAGAACAACAAACATCTGCTTTAGACCCTGTCAATACACACTTTAATTTCCAGCCATGATGCAGGACGAAAAAAACGAAAGGTTTAAGGGCACTACATAGAAAATAATTTAATTGAATGTCACTGAGATTAAACGCCGAAAGGCTTCCCGAAGACACGGAAGCTCGTTCTTCTTAAACGGCTACAACATGTTGCGCTGGTCGCCCCCCCCACCCATCCGAGGCCGGCTCTGCGATCACGTGACCGGTTCCGCGTTTGTGTTTATTTAATCGGTCTTATTTACTCCTACGCAGCACCCCGTTTTATTAACACTCTGCAGATTTACAAGCAGTCTAGCCCTATTCCTGCGTCGGCAATGCGTCATACAGACTAGAGAAAAGTCGGTTTCTATCCCAGTGCAGTTTCCGTGTTGGGTATGGGCCCGAATAAAACTGGAAAACCCAAGGTTATATGCTTTAGCGCTATAGAGGCATGTTAGCGGACTGTAAATACGCTGTCACTAAATTTATTAAGTTTTCAGGCTCCGGGGCTGGAAATCGTACCCCAGTATTAAAATACAGACATGCCACATAGTAAGATAATAATGTCATCGGAAATATCACAAGCAGCATTAATGAATTATTTTACGCCACACATGAACTTCTTGAAAGGTGGAAGCTGTAAATAAGGAAGACTTACTCCTCTATACTTAAAGAGACACGTTTAAAAACTGGATGTTTTTCGGTGAGGTGGGTTCAGAAAAAATGTCCAAAATCAATTTGAGAATGGTTGAATATAAAATTACACGCTATGTGTACAAGCCCCAAAACGTACCAGGTTTGACAGCAACCCCACGGTCTACTGAAGCTGAAGACTATAGATGGGAAAACAGAGCTGTAATATTCCTTTAACCGCATTCCCTAGACTATGCCAAGTATATCGGGTACGGCTGCCAAACGTAAATTAAGCTGTAATTATTTTCACCGCCTGGCTCATTTCAAAGTCATGTGTCGAAACATGCAGAGCAAATAGAGCCACACCTTCTTCTTAATTGCGGTAATATGATTCTTAAGCCACAAGTAATCTGTATTCAATGCCATCTTTATAATGGTGTTTAGAGTAACGGGGGGGAGAAACACAAACTGCAATTATCTCCTTTGCAAAGCACAGAAAAATCAGAGACCACACTGCATCAATGTGGACATTCTGTCCGCAGCGTCCACGCAGAGAAACCGCACTGAGACATTTTATGGGGGGCTGGGGTTGTGCTGCCCGTCAACGGAGAGGCCAAGACGGTGCTTCGACGGGGAGTTACATCCCACATGTCCCGTGTGCGGGTATGAGGAGGAAGCCACGGGCGCCAGGCGGGGATCTGCCCGGTCCTTAGCTATACAGGTCAGTTTGTCAAATAGATAAATACACAAACAAATGAAAAGACATACTTTTATATAATAATGTTTGAATGTATCAGACTTATGAAACATTCAGCGATCTTCATTTAGCTAAGGGCTAGAGTGGCGCTAGGTGTTAACACACTTCAGTGGGATCATGTCCTTTCAGCACCACGACACGCACAAATCCGCCCCGCTAATATCACACCCGCCCCCTGAGGGCGCACTCTTGGCAAGGGCTGCACCCAGCCCGCGGTAGTAGTTTAAGAAAATTATTAAGCGGACAGACAAATAAATAAAATGAATAGTCTCCATGAAGCTCATCAACTGCATCATAATGCGAAGCTTTCTGGGCATTCACTTGTTCGTTTGTGGCATCCTTTTCAGCCTAAAACAAATATCTTTTATGTGAATTTAATTTAAGATAAAATATGATATATAACGCGAGTTAAATTTCCATAACCACTTATCCAATTCATTGCAGTGGCGAGCCTGGAGTTATAATTTCGAAGATATTAAGATTTAATAATAGGTAAATATGTAGAGCGCCTCATTCACTGAGACTCGCCTGTAAAAAAAAAATGAGAAACCTCCCTGTGATCGCATAGTTTATTTTAATTGCAGCATTTTACCTTGTAATCATTCACTTTCATGTGCATCATTACAGGATGTTAACCGTACTTATGTGGCACAAACGCTAAATAAATACAAATTAGGACGAGGCCATATAGTGGCTTTAATCACACTTGTGCCGTGTCTACAGTGCACTGAGAACCTTTAATAAGGAGGTCCGTGGAAACAAAACGCACAGGATACTTCAATTAGACACTTTGTAATTGCTGATCGCTGTTTATACCGCCCCCAATGTGTGCCGGTTACTCAGCGTGCGTTTATTATCAAATTGTTTTTCCTTTCCTGCTTGGTAACTGTCTAAGTATATGGGTCTTTTTTCCATTAGCTGCCAATCACGCAACAATGCATTATTGGTTTTCCTAACAAACACGACATACCAGAGTCGGTTGCCCAGGCTAATGCAGGCTTGTTTCAGATTAAGGTCCAGCTCCATGCGACACGGATCCTTTGTTCCTCACCCTAGCCACAGGCTCAGAGCAGGTCCCGCAGCACAGAGGAATGCTAAACAGCCATAAGGCATCGCTAAATGAAGTCGCCACAATTACTCACCTGCTGACAGCCCTTTTCTTTAGATTTACAGCTAATTACCTGGAACAAAATGCGGATCTGGGCTGTATGCTGTAGTTACACGCCACACGATCGAGTGTGTTAACGTGATGGGCGGCGAGTCTGAGCACACAAACAAATGGGACTTAATAAAACAAACAGTTCCTACTGGACATATTAGACTTTTAATTTAATCGATTAAAGCACCATCACTTTATTTTTGCATGCATTACTCCTGTGTATTTTGTATTCATACACGTAACCAAAAAAATACCAAAGTATGACCAACACGTCCACACTAGGATGGAGTATTAGGAATATTAAGATGGAGGGTTGGGGCCAGGATTTCGCTCTGCAAGATGATTTCGCCTTCATATTCAGCGCTTGGTCGTTGCTAAGCCACAGTCGCTGTGATATTTACTGATCTTCATCTTTTCTAACACAGTACTACTGCGCTAACTGGTTATTGTGTCAGAAAGGTGGCAGTAAAGCTTGCTGTGGCTGGGGGGTTGATCGGAGGCGGGGCTGGGGCTCTTTGAAAGGATATGAACTGGTGGATTGGACTTGGGGGGGGGGGGGGTGGCTGTTCATATTTTCCCGTAGAGCAGCAATTCCAGCGGCAGCCTGCAGGGGCAGTGTCAGAGCGCCCCGAATGCGTCCCCCCCCCCCCCACCGCACCGCTGCTGTCACGTCCCGTGTTTTGCGGTGGCTTGCCATCGTAAATCACCTGGGCACAGGTATAATTGCAGCGTCGCCCGGGGGCAGCCGCACATCCCTGCCAGTGTCAGCGCCTCCGCCTGGCGCCGCGCGTTGTGTAACCGTCGGCGGCGTCCCGGTCCGCGGAGGGGTTCTCACGGCTCGGAGGGAAGGAGGCGCGCCCTGGCGCGGCGCGGTGCGGAGGGGCACAAACCCAAACGGGAGTCTCGTGTGTCACGGCCTCCGTTTTCACCTTTGTCAGTGCAGGGGGCGTGGATCGCTTCGGAAAAATATGACAACAAATCTCACGCATTATGAGGCAGACGACAGAATATTATATATTTGTTTTTTCTTCCCTTTCTTTCAGGCTGGCCGTCCGTTTTACAAAACATCTGCCACCTTTTGGCACTGAAGCATTCTTGGCTGTAAACTCTCCCGCTGGCCCCAGTGCAAAGACGATCAGGCAGGAGAAGCGGGGCTGGCATGAGCCTCTTTTAATGCTCCTAATTACTTCATGGAGCCCTCAGAATGTGCATGTTCATTGAACAACACGTTATGTCCCTCAATCTATGCTAACAGCAAACGATTCAATCCTGGGATGTGATCAAAAATAATAAACTGGTCTCAGGTTTAATTGAATTTAAAAAGTACTACAATTAAATATAAAGTCTGCTGCTTTTGAGATTTATCTTGCTGGGTATTGAGAGCGAAAAGACAGACTCTTCCATAACTGCGTGCGAATATTGTAACACTATTACTGTATAAACACTTAACTCAACTGAAAACAGTGAGCTTCTTTCCAAAATATTGTAGTAGCCAGCTGGAATTTACTGTCCAGTGACGTTCTTTCTAAAAATGTTGATTTATAAATAGAACTTAAATGTTAGCATTACACTAATGAGAAACGATATTTTGTATGCAGCCAAATAGCTGACAATAACAGTGTTGACAGCGCCTGATGCTGAATCAATATCTCACTGTCACTCAGCCTGGCGTTAACTTATGGAAAGAGCGCAGCTACTGACAAGGGCCGTGCTAAAGTATTCAGGCCTTGGGAATAATCCATCAAACAGAATTTCTCTCACAAGCTGCTGACAGATGTTAAATTAAATGAACTGTTTTTTTTTTGATGTGGCACCACTCTTATTTATTGGTTCAAATTACTTTCTTGACTCTCTTGTTTGCCGCCATTGAGCGTGGAGGCTTTGATCTTCGTATTCAGACAGTGAGCTCGCCTGACCAGCTTCCACTGAGGTTTACTGTGAGTAGGGCTATAAAAAAAAAAAAAAGAATGTTGTGGTAACTTCACTGCAAAGAGAAACCAGACCAGAATCTTCCCACAGAGGAGTGAAAAGAGGGCCGGTGTTCCGAACCTCTGGCGGGTCCCGTGTTTCTCCGTCAGGCCTCTTGTGTTCGGTTGTTAAGCCTGCGTTAATCTGTCATCCGCCGATCCTGGGCTGGCGATGAAGGCCTCACTCAGATCTCACCACAGCCGGCTCGCGTGTGGCCTCCGTTACTCCAGCCTGGGATTCTGCAGCCCAGTGAGGCACGAAGGACAGCTTGATGAGACTCTCCCGGAATCAAGCCTGTCGATAATGACCCAGGGACAAACGACTCAAGACGGGTAATTAAAGGGAGAAGCCAGTGGGATGTCGCCACCAAACTGGTTCTGCTGTTTCCTTCGGAGGCACATTCTCTGCACTTTCTGGTCTCTGCACACCAGCTGTCATTATTGTAATATTACTTCAGACTTGTGTTACTGTTAATTGGGCTCCTGTATCGTATTTCCACGGGTTCTTCAATATGGGATTTCATGTCATTTATTAAAATACATACTTGTGTCTTGCTTGACACTTAGCAAGCAGCCTCTTATAGGTGCCACAGTAAGTCATCAAAATGGACCCTTGACCTCGGATTATGAGAAACTATTAATACAGCACTATGAGTGGAGGAATATAGCAATGATTAATGTATATATGTTAATTAAAATTTTGTATATGACAAATGGGTACAGAAAATAGATGGATGGATGGATGGACAGATGGATATGGTTGATCACTGTCTTTAAGGTCACCTCTAATGGATGATCAGTCACAATAAACACAACCTAGATTTTTTTTCCCTTGACTCTGCAACCATCAAGTTGTTGAACTGCATTATAGCAATTTTGCTGAAACGACAGCAGCCTGTATTCAGGAAGGCCAGTGCAGAATCAGTATCGGTGCCTTGGTCCGGATCCTCATGGCTGGGGTGTAACTCAGCGGGTTGGGTATTCGTGCCTGTGTCCGGAACCTCATAGGCAGCAGAATCCAGGCTTTGAGGATGACTTTTAACCCCTAGCGCCCCTTTAATGCTCAATACTGATTGACCCCCCCTCCCTGATCCTGTCACTTTGGACAAACGTGTCTGCTGAAAGAATAAGTGGAAGCCACTAATTAGTGTATTAAACAGAGCTTTCAGAAGTCAGCAAATTCGCAAGTGTCTGACAGTGTGTCCACTGACAATGTTGAACCCAGTGGTTATAAAATATGCTCATGTTATCCTGACAGATACTTCATTTGGTAGAAGCAATGGAAAGTGTTTCAGTGGATGTGAAGATTGGTGTCAATCAATGAAAGCTCACACAGTCATAAGAATGGAGAATAATAAAATTTGACTACAAAAGACTCAGTGATCCAGGCGCAATGCTTTCTGTGTGTTCCTGCATTTATAATTGATTAACAAAGTAATTACCACAGTCGTGAGACTTTCACACCGTGTTGTTTCAGAAGAAAGCTGTTGTTCGCGGCAAAATATTAAGTGTGAAGGAAAAGAGGAATAAATCAACAAACAAACGAATAAATGCAGAGTTTGGCTCAATATAACCTAATACTTTGGCATTTAACAAGAACTAAAACGGTGTTATCCTGATGTTGATATGAATGACATGAACTGGCTTAACAGACATTGCTTCCAGGCCAACACAGCGCTTACAGTTGCAGCTGGATATTTACTGAAACAATGTGACGTGAAGTACCTTGCTGTAGGGTAGCAGAGGAAGTGCTCCTTTTGGACATCAGCCTGCATACCTCCGCTGACACGTCAAGCGGTACCATTAAATCAAGACCTGCCTACTTCAAAAGCCCATGAAGAAAGAGATCTACCAGATCTCCAGTGCCCTACCTTTCATACAAAATGTCCATGACGGCAAACATTTTCCTGTGTAGATTTTTTGCTACATTTCATAGGGCTGTCAATTGTTAATAAAATTTTATATATTTTTTTCCCCTCCACCACCCCCCCTCTGCGAAGGACTACTTTATTTCTATTTATTTATTTATTTATTTATTTTTATTTATTTCCTCAAGAGAGGGAGAGGGAGAGAGAGAGGGGAAAGAAGGACGAAAACGGAGAAGAAGGGAGATAGGGAGGGATTTTATTTTTTAATCTATGACACAAACAATTACTTAAGACATATCAGCTCAGACCCAGGCATGTCAAGGACTGCAGGCCTGCTAAATGTAACGTGCATTAATGGTGCAAATCCTGTGTTCTGGGGCAAACCAATCAGCAGGGAAGAGAACATCTGGATTGCAGAGTGTGAAATAAGGCACCTTGTATCAATTTGTTTTAAGTTTGCAGTCAAACAGCAATAAATGAACAAGTTCCACCAGACTCGTTTCTGTGCTTGCAGGTCGGAAAAAAAGAGCTGTTGTTCTGAATTTACCTTAAGTCTACTAATAGATAAGCATTTGTAAACTGGGACAGTCCTTTAAAACCCTTTACTCACAGTCTGTCCTTATTTTAATCACCCCACGTAATTTTATCCCATTTTTATATCATATTTCTGTTCATAAACAAATGGATACTAAATGTCTTCTATTTTAAATGCAAGTTTCCCAAGACAACAGAAGAAGAAGACAGCGGCATGTCACAATTATCGAGGGAGCTGGAATTTCTGAACGGACAATAGAGTCATGCTGTGTTCGCTGTTATATGGTTTGTGGCCTGGATTCCAGAGATATATTTTCAGATGTTCGGCAGTGTTTGTGTGTAGCAGACACAAACCATTTCCATTTCACAATGCTGTATGTTTATTTCTGAAAATAATTTCAGAAGCATTCTTCTCAAAAATGCAACATGCACGTTGCACACATGTTCCTAAAATACTCAAATCACAAGAGCTGTATATACCGCAGCGCTATTTGTAATTGCAAGAATACTGATTTTCCAGTCTACGCATTACTCATCTTTCAATAATATCCTGGCTAACAATGTTTTTCCCCGCAGTCAGAGCTGTATAAATGTCAGTTTAATAATGTATGTAGTCTTAGAGGAAGATTAAATCCTTCACACCTTTTCCTTTAAGAGTTACCAGTAGCAGTAGCAGGAGCAGTAGCAGTAAGCAGTATCATTAGTAGGAACATTAGAAGTAGCAGGAGCAGTGAGCAGTAGCATTAGCAGGGACATTAGCAGTAGCATTAGCAATAGCATTAGCAGGAACAGTAGCAGTAAGCAGTAGCATTAGCAGGAGCAGTAGCATTAGCAGGAACAGTAGCAGTAAGCAGTAGCATTAGCAGGAGCAGTAGCATTAGCAGGGACATTAGCAGTAGCATTAGCAGGGACATTAGCAGTAGCATTAGCAATAGCATTAGCAGGAACAGTAGCAGTAAGCAGTAGCATTAGCAGGAGCAGTAGCATTAGCAGGAACAGTAGCAGTAAGCAGTAGCATTAGCAGGAGCAGTAGCATTAGCAGGGACATTAGCAGTAGCAGTGTGCAGTAGCAGTCACTTACAGCTTTAATATACTAACTGATCTTTTCATATGATTTGGTTTTTTATCTTTATGATTATGTATGAAGAAACAAAACACAGCATCGTGGTGAGATGCAGATGGCATGGGGGGCTGATTTAAAAGGCTCATAAGGACTTTTGTGCTTACAGTCCTTCCTCAAACGAGCACCCTGGCCTGCGTTTCAGTATGAGCGTTTACGTATACAAAGTACATTTAAATAAACATTATGGCCACACTGTTTACGGCACAGCACATAACACGCAGACGCTCTTCTTACTCTCCAAGCAAAGCAACGGCTTCCAAATAGTTATTGCTTTTCACATACTTAATTCGAAATGAGAGCTGATTTTGTTTATAATGCTGGAAGCAAAGTTTGTCCCTCTCCCCAAATTCTTTCCATCCATGGGTCTTTGTTTTGTGTCCTGTTACTCAGCTCAAAGATTTGTGGTTCTAGACAAATCTAGAAAACGACTATTGGTCTGAAAAAAAAAGGCTTGACAGTTACTGTCCTCCAGAGGATCTGTGGAAAGTGGATGTAATCAGCTTAATTGATCCTAAACAGACACTTGGGGAACATACAGGGATGTGTTTTGTTGCAGAAGAGGGAATTGAAGTCTGTCAGAATAAGAACACAGTTCATCTACTTGCATGACGACTGTCACAATCAATACAGCAGAAAGCTTGTCATCAGATCAGCTCTCCTTAATGTGCTGCAGAGAAGAGGGGTTATTCATTGAAAGGGATCCATCTAAATGCTCCAGGCTATTTCTCTATTGTCAGCTGTCATCATTTTGCTGACTTAAACGTGCTACTTTTGTTTATCTGTGAGCAATCAACAAAGACTTGATTCTTCAAAGGTTTTCCATTTATGTCAGATGCATTATAACCATTTAAGCCTATATACAGTGTAAACTCTGAATATATAAGACAATATGAATCATATTATGGTACTTTTTTCCCTGTTATCCTCTGAGCCTTGCGTGTTACTATTTTTTTAGTATGTTACGCTTTTTGCTGTATTTAAAGCATGTTTTTGCATTGTGGTCAAGGGGGCAAATTGCATTTGCAGAGTCATTTACACGAAAGTGTTGTTTTTACGCAGCATGTGAATGCCCAGTGTTTACACTTTCATGGGGAGATGTTTCTGCAAACAGACTTCTCACCACGTGTCCCAAATTGAGTATAACATTAGTCTGAGATTTTGCAGTTTGGAATTAAGCATGGTATTCTTAAATACCCCCCCCCCCCCCCCACCGTGAAGGTTCAGTGGTGGCCTTCATCCAGGCATTCATCCAAGTAGTGATACGCATGTGTAGGAGAGTAACGGCACTCAGTACGTTGCATTCTGAACAAAGCTGTATTTTGTCTGTGGAAAGCTTTGATACATTTTGCTGAGTCTAACTGGATTTTATATATTGAATCCTTCTAAATACAAGATAAAATACTGAAGCTCCACCTCCTTATGTCCAAATCACACCTTACCTTAATTTTCATTAGTAGCTCTGACCAGACAGTCATTTCCTGACTGGACGAGATATTCCTACATGACATTTTCTGTAACTGCTTATCCTATTAAGGGTTACAGTGGTCCTGGATCCAACCCATGATGCCAACCCATCACAGGGCATATTCACACACCATTCACACCTATGGGCAATTTGGTAACTTCAACTAATCTCAGCACGTTTTTGGACTGTAAGGCAAAACCAGAGCACCTGGTACATGATAACATGCAAACTCTACACACATGGAAGAGACTCAATCCTTGGTCCCAGAGGTGTGAGGCAACAATGCTAACCTCTGCACCACTGTGCCGGCCCCATCCTGCAGCATGTTTTTGTATTTTGACTTATTTCACTTATCGTACTGCTTCCAAAACTTCACTTCCTAGCTAGACTTTGTTAGAGGTAAGACCTGTAAGAAGGGATCTGTGAATAAGGGATATTTATTGCATTTTCACAAGGACATTGCGAATGAATATGAAAGAACATTACTTGTAGTGATAGCCCATTTAGATGCCTCTTTTCATTTACATGTTATGTTTCAAAAACTTAACGTATTATTTATTATGCAGTAAAAATAACTTTCTGAACACGTTATTGGTTTATTACGTGCTGCTTTAAAGTGGGAACACAGATTGCCGACAAGTAATTATATGGTATATTTGATCATAAACACACATGATGACTAAAAAACTAATGCAAAAAGCGGCTTATTCAGCCCCCCCCTCCAGTGCTGGCCCTGACAGCCAGCCACCTCCCCCAATTCTGATTTATACCCAGATGACGCCGAAACCCATGTGACCAAAAGTGATGGCACTTGACAACCCCAATTACGGCTGATTTAATATGTAAAGAGGGGTGGGGCTACCACACGGTCTCACTGCCAGTGCAGTCTAGCTGTTTAGTGTGTTGCCCTTCACTGGAGTGTTCCCTTTAAACGGCCTTTAAAGCTGTCACTGCTGTCAAAGTGCTTGACACAAATCAGGTCCTCGATCTTGCGGACGATGATGTTATTGAGAAGACCAGAACACCCACCCCCCCCCCCCCCAGCCACCCCTCCCCTTTCACTCCCCATCTGGTCTTTATCAGCCCTTTTCCTGGGTAGCATTACAGTGAACAATTATCTACAGATCAGGAGACAGCAGGACTTAAAAGCCCCAAATTGCGGAGGAAAAACAGCGGATGAAAAGGGGGCACATGAGTCCCGTCACCCTAATGAAATCAACCTGACAATCAGGGTGCTGTCCTGCCAGGGGGCTCCCTGAGTTAATATGACGTGCCGTCATCCCATGCCTTAAACACAGGGGGCAGTAAAGCTCATTCGAAAACAAGCAAACAAGCCGAATCCGATAGGTACCATCCACGCGGCCCCTGGCCCGAGCTCTCAGTCCGACAGCCGTTATATTTTAAGACCTTCCTGGCTGCATATTCATATATATTTTTCCCTCTATGTTGCAACAGCAGTGGAGGGTCCTGACGTGAGCTTGGTCTCCACGGCCTCAAGACTTCCAAGCCACGGACAGGCCCGTTTGCATTGATTTACAGGAGCCCGATGTTCAGAATTTCCTGCCGCTCCTCCCTACGGTCCAGCCAAACCCCCATCCTCCTGTCCAGGGGTCCATCTCTCCCCCCGTTTCCTTATTTCCCCCCTAGTAGCAGACTGGTGGTAATTGCCAGGCAGATAATCAATTGGCTGCACAGCACCAGTGTCCCGTTTCAAAGGTGCACCCTGGGGACCCCGACGGGGCGAGCCAGGCCGAGTCGGCACTCGTCTCTCCATGAAGCTGTCTGCGCGGGAGGGGCGTCTCTGAGCTCGTGGGGGCCCCGTATGCCTGGCGTCTCCCCCTCGTTAAACAGTGGCAGGTCAGAGGCACACACGTCTGTGATGACCAAGGCCAGGAAGGATCGCATTAATGAGGAGCTGCTCCGTGTCGGGGTGTCGGGTGACACTGCTCTGCTCTTTACTTTCCTTCAGTCTCCACGAGTGTCGTTTTTTTTTGATCCGGAATGCAGTTTAAACACCACCATTAACTCTCAAACGGACGCAGACGGCTGGCCAATGGGGACTCCTTATTTCACACACACTGCGAATGATGAAATTATCATTAAACATGTAAGCCGTCTCATTGGCTGACTTTAGTTAAAGTTCCTCTGTGACAATGACTTTCAAAGTGCACCTTTGGCGATGTGTCAAGCAGGCTAAATTTGTGTGACTTCTGCACAGAGATCCTGACCTGGGAAGCAAACATCTGAAGTATGCCATAAAAACGCAGTGTGTTTTATGTCTTGACTACTGCAGTAAAGGAATTTCTAAGATGTTTTCAGCCATGTTTCCTGTCTCTCCCTCAACCAGACGGAGGGCAGAAAGCCACTCCATCTTAGTCAGCTTATTTTGATTTGTCCTCTTAATTGCATTTCAACTGCTGCTTGCCTGGAGTTGAGTAATTAAATTGCGTTAATTTCCCATAAATCGACGAGTTCCTCTTCATTTTTCACATTTTATGTCCGCTGTGCGCGCAGAGGAACCCCAGCCCCGTCTCTCACAGACAAGCAGGCGCTCCGTAGCTGTTTGCTCACTCACAGGCGTTTACACGCAAACACCAATGGCGAACATGGTGATTCATGCGGCCTGACGGGTCCACGGGTCGCGGCCCCAGGCGGCGGCTTCAATGCCGCCGTGATTACAGAGCAGCGGGCGTCCGCTGGGCTGTAATAAGAGTGCCAGGGCTCAGACTCCGCGGAGGCACTTAAACGGTGCTTTTGTCAAAGGCAAGGAAGGGCACCCAGCGCCCTTGGGCTCACATCTGCCAGGGCGACTGTGGATGACAACGGCGCCCACGATGACGACAAGGACGCAGCATGCGGGGAGGGGGGGCTTCCCGTCCTCTGGTGCTGCAGGATGGGGAGCATGCATGCCCTGAAAAGAAGAGAGGGAAAAAAATGCAGATTCCGACTTATGGTTAGTGGATTATCCAGTGAGCGACTCTCCAATAAAACGAACGCGCTTCAGCTTCAGCTTCTATTCAAACGCTAACGTGGTGCGAGCTGACTGGTTAGTCCAGCTCCCGAATATCTTCTTCCAAGTTACTAAAAGTCAGACAAAATTCAAGCCACATTCCTGACAGAATTTGCTCCATTCCCCTTTTGTCACACAGTCACTTCTTCTAAAGCCTCATTATCTATTACTGCTCTACTGTCGAAAAAAAAAAAAAGAATTTGTTTCAAACCCCGTGAGTGACAGTTTCTCGGGTTTTCAATTCTCCGTGTTGAACCTACATAGTTCGCATGACAGGAGACTCTTCGCCTTTGAAATAATAGACTCCTGCTTACAGCTAATCGGAGTGGGCGCCATGCACCTCAGGAAGGTAGCAATTTTCCCTCATTACAGCCAAATCTCAGTTAAAAGTGCAGGATTCCAGAGGTCTAATTACAAGGTGTTAATAATAACGATATAATGACTGCCATTTTCAAGCTTGCCTAAAACCTTTAATCTCTCTCAGAGTCCCTCACACAATTGGCTGTAAGTTTACGTATGCACGCAGCCTTAATAATACAATTTGGCAGTGCTGATGATTATTATTGTCCCTATCACTGTTATTATTATTGTTAGCCGGAATGACTCTTGAGTTCATCCTCCATATTGATTGTTTCCCAGCAGAGTCGTGGTGGACATGAACGAACCTGTCATCTTCTGCGTTAGATATTGGGAGCGAATGGTGACAAGTCTGAACAACCGATGAAGCCGAACGAGTCAAATAGAAACCACAGTGAACATACGAGCAGATCGCTTTATCTAACCATCCATCTTCCGTAGCCGCTTATCCATTCCTGAGTCGGTGGAAGCCCAAAGTCCATCCCAGGCAGCCTGGGACTCACATCAAAATAAAGTACATCTGTCAGCGGGATACTGCTTTCACAAATTTTATTTCCAGTTTTTCGAAATGGTTGGCCAGTCCATCAAAGATGATAGCAATGTAAATATTATATGTAAATAATATGAAATGCTTACTGATTTACTGAACACGTGCAGTACATTGACCGTTGGCTTTTCCTTAAATAATGACAAACAAACTTGCGCCCAGCAGTTCTTACTCCATAGCGATAATATGACACGGCGATACGTTGTGGTCACGTGCTGCTTGGTTTGATTTCAAACTGGGTCCCCGGATTGGCCACAGACCGCAGTACATGCTCTCTCATTGTGCCTCTATGCCAACCTCATAACTGAATGTTTAAATACCAAACACTCGATTAAAATTAATCTTAATTGATTTGGATATGCAGGCACTTGCTGCTGCCAAGAAAGCTAACAAGCTACTTTTTTGGACGATCATGAGCCAAACGCTTTGAAAAGGCCCCTGGGACTCCAGCTAAAATCTTATTGAAGTTCCATCCAACAATTTGAATTTATGGGGCCGAATCATTGTCTGATACGTATCCATGTGCAGTAGGGTTACCATAGTTACTCACCTTAGCCATTGTGCTTTGAGATTTTATCATTTATTAGGATACATTGTAGCTCCTTCAGCTTGAGTTATACAGAGTCGTTGTGCTTAATTTAAGCCATAATTAAAACAGGAATACAAAGGCACTGAAGCATATATTTGAACTGGCATGGATGCTGAGAAACGGCTGAAGCATCCCGGATTCAGCACGAGATC
The DNA here is from genome assembly GCF_023856365.1 of Brienomyrus brachyistius. Taxonomy (NCBI): domain Eukaryota; kingdom Metazoa; phylum Chordata; class Actinopteri; order Osteoglossiformes; family Mormyridae; genus Brienomyrus; species Brienomyrus brachyistius. Next base: position 6,481,568 of record NC_064542.1, read on the forward strand.
CACCAAAGGCCCACCGACTAAACAAGTTCTGGTCACGTTTTACACCCACATGAAACATAAGTCATGTCACTGGCTAATCTCTGTTCTCATGGAGATCTGGAGGCTGACTGTCTTGTGCACCCACTGTCCATCCTCTTTGACTATTGACAGTAAATGCACCATGAACTCTAGAGATGAAACTAACAGTTACGTTGGTCCACCGGCATTCCACCACTTCAAAGCACAGATTATAATTATTATGCTTGAAGTGTCTCCAAACACACCAACAAACGCAAAAGCTGTCTAGCTAGATTTGTTCAATCATTTGCTGATTGCTAACCTCAGTTGAACAAGCCAAGAAAAAAAACACGATTAAGAGGAGGTAAGAAACTGGGTACCCTTAGTTTCAAGCTGGGGCCCTGATTTGGACAGCAAGTCAACAGTGAGCTTGTTAGCTTGTACAGAACAGGGGCAAGTCCTGGTATTTATCGTAGCAGCACTCATAAAGCGAGGGCAGCCCTCTGTCTCCGATAATAAATCGCATTTATCTCTCCATCTAGCTCGGGCAGTCCGCGGAGAGTGCGGACTGAGCCCGGCACGGTGCCCCCGGGCTTGGGCGTGACTTATGACGGGGACCTTATGAGCGGAGCCGCAAAGCTAAGGCAGTTACTTCCCCGAGGAGGGCCGCTTTCATCTCACCGCTGCTGGCGCCTTAGACAGCCCCAGATTGTCTGAGAAATCAGTCGGCTGAATGATCGCGGAGGCACATGGGAAAGCGGCTCGCAGAAAGCGCGGCTGTCGCCGGAGGAGCCGCACGTCGGGTTATTGCGGAGTCCGTCAGCGCTGCAGATGCATCGCAAATGAAGCATTTAGGATCTGCTGGGTGCATGTATTTATCTGTATGAAGATGAATGCAGTAATACCCTTATATGCACGTGTGTGTGTGTGTGTTTATATATGACTGATTAAAACCACGGCACAGACCTTCCCGTTTTCCTGAGTGCATAGGCCTCACACAAGACTTAAAACAACATAGATTACGTGACAGTTTCTTCAATATAGCCTACAGTACACTGCCCGCGTGCATAGTTTGTTAGGCAATATTATTCAATACATTTTTTATTTAATTAATATTACAACTACTGTTACTAACAATAACAATATCAGCTACCATAGTCAGGTTATATATTGTAAAATGAGATTATATATATATATATATATATATTTTAAAGAAATACTTTCGTGTAGTATGGATTACAAGATATTGATAGAATTAAAGATTGTTTGTCCCGTGAAACTGACCAACACGAGCAATTGCAAGATGGAGAAGGGCGAATGTTCTCGTTTGTCAGTGGATGTCCCTGCAAACACATGCGTACACATGCTTCGATGTCAGTAAAAGGTAAAGTTGAAAAACCTAATAAGTGATAAACGAATACTCATGTAATGGTTTTTTAAGAAAACCTAAAGAAAAACGTGCTGTTGATGCGTTTTGTATTTCACCCTTGACAGAAGATAATAGAACAGCAATGAACACTAAGGACCTACACAGCAAACTACTCGCAAAAAATTACCACAATACTACTACTACTACTACTACTACTACTAATAATAATAATAATAAAGCAGGCAAAATGAAAATCGTTGAATTGTGTGCGACCTTCATTGTAGATGTGTAGGTAGGATTTTGTTTTATAACATAAAATAAACAATTTTCATACTTATAATACATGTTTTACATTTAACGCCGAAGGTTTTTTAAGCCAGATTTATTTGTAAGTTTATTTCGCATGGCATATCGAACTTGTCGGCCTTCATCAGGAGTGTTATACTTATTTTAATTATTAGAGACGACGAAGAATGACAAAATTATTAAGATGACAGTTATAATGACGGAAACTAACGAAGAAACACAATTTTCGCCTTAATTTCTACTACATAGCTTTAAATGTACATTGTTAACTTGACGTGGCCATACTGCAGTCATAAACATCGTTGTGTATATAGTCTTAAATATGATTTATGTATTATATATATTTAGAAAAAAAATATCTACACATTTATCCTGGTTTTCCCACGTTTAATTTTCGCAGGACATCACAAAATGTGGCGTTTTAACAAGGTTCCATAATCCCTTAATACGTTAAAACGTGAAGCTTCAAACAAACAGAAAGAAAAAGTAGTTAATCTGAGTTTCCTCTTCACGTAATTGCCTGTAAATTATCCGAACGGACCATTGTGTTTACATGGGATTACAGCCCTGGAGGTATCGGTAACCCATCTCACTGAGGGCTTCATGCGATTAATTCTAAATTTATTTTTCAAAACCTCTTGTGGTCCTTGAAATTCAAGGCCAATCAAAAGCGCTGAAATGTGTCCTGGCAGCGCTCTGATTGGCTGAAAGTTTAACTATCTCCATAAAGTTCTTTCCTGGTTTCTTACTTGATTGTCAAATTTAAACCTCCCTGTTTTTGCATCCGAAAGAGCCGCGTCTCTTATTCGCAGGGACCCGCGGACTTTTCTTCTAATAGATTTGAGCACTAGGAAGAACTTTACAAGCATGTCTTCTCCACTGGGATCCAAAGACAGTGCCTCATCTGACGAGGATATTCGAACACAGCCGACTGCAAAGGAAAGAAAAGTCCAAGTGTCAAGTTTGCCATTCAGCGTGGAGGCGTTAATGTCGGACCGAAAGGCTCAGAGTGACTTTGCGGAGAAAAGCGACGGCACTTCGTTAGGGATCCCCAGAAGCCATGGCTCGCTGCCGATGTCCAGAGATTCGTACAGTCCGGAGGGATTTTCCAAGCACTTTGTCCCGACGTCACCCGTGAAATCGGAGGCATCAGAGCATGAAGACTGTGCACCTTGGGTGACAAACTCCAGTTTTTCTCCGCCACCCCGTAAGTGTCGGACACCGGGCCGCTGTTATGTGTTGTCACTCCATTCTTTAGTTTACAGTCAAGTAGCTATGTGTCTTTAGTTTTATACAAGTGAATTTCATTTATATTGCACGAGAAGACATATAGGGCCATACAAAGTTGGGTGTCGTGCAGATTGCACTATTGTATTTCGAAAAATATAGAAACATTGTTTTCTGAACCTTTTCAGGTAACAATTGTTAGAAATCGAAGTTTTCGTTCAGTTTCCATGGAATTTGTCTGCATGAGTTTAACTATAATTCGTTTAAGATATGTCACTTTGTCACTCATAATCTGACTGTGATTATGTCTCTCATTAGTAAACATTTCCGTTTATTTCTGTGCGGTTACTATCGCGACGTTCATTCAATACCGCTTTCAAACTGTGATTTAGACTTAGGAACCATTAACAATAGTTTATTCGTATGCTGCTTAATTGACAATATATTGTGTTTTAATCCACGCGCATTTGTCGGATTATTTTTTTGCGTGAAGATCTTTTCTTTTTAATCCAGTGAACATTTTTGTCTTTTCCATTTTGCACGATTCTCTTTGACCTCACTACAGTCATGAATGGCGGCCGCCACTTTCAGTAATCGACTTTATTATTGACTTTTATAGAATTAAATAATACTTTGCAGCATTCCGATATACTCAAAATTGTTTCACAATTTTAACCGCCTTAGGCTGTTTGAGTACCCTACTGGGACGCATAAAAAATATTCCGGAGGTTGTAAAAATCAGTGTTACCTAGCATGGAGTTTGCGTCTTTAAAAAAAATCTATTTAAAACATTGAACTCTTTTGTGGCATGTGTGTGTGCAGACGTTGCAAACACACACAATACTCTGGAACCTACGTAATGAGCATAATGGGCGCTAATCTTGACAAATTGACTTGATCTTGGGAGTTGGAAGGATGTGGTTTGAAACGGCAGTTCTAGATTAACTGTCTCTCCGCAGATAATATTTGTATGTAACAGCTTGCAGCAGTAAACGTACTTGGTAACAATCATAGCTCTGTTTATTTTTGTTGATGATGTGACGTCCTTCAGAGGGGCCTTTCACAAAGCAGACTTAAGCTCTGAAGCCTCCTCTGGCAAAACTGCCAGCCCTGACTCGTACCTCTCCTCTGCCCACTCGCAGGCCAGCTGAGTCCCAGCACCTGTCCCCTGAGGAAGCACAAGACCAACCGCAAGCCACGGACCCCCTTCACTACCTCACAGCTGCTGGCCCTCGAACGCAAGTTCAGGCAGAAGCAGTACCTCTCCATCGCCGAGCGGGCTGAGTTCTCTAGCTCCCTCAACCTGACCGAGACCCAGGTGAAGATCTGGTTTCAGAACCGGCGAGCGAAAGCCAAACGATTGCAGGAGGCAGAGCTGGAGAAGCTGAAAATGGCAGCCAAACCTGTGCTGCACCCGAGTTTCACGTTACCCTTCCCCCTGAACACGCCTCTCCAGACTGCGGCGTCCCTGTACGGACAGTCGTACCCTTTCCACCGGCCCATGCTGCCCGTATCGCCAGTCGGACTATACACCACTCCCATCGGTTACAGCATGTACCACTTATCATGAAGCAGACTCGCGTCCGAAGGGTGCCATGGAACGTTTGGATTCTAGAGCGCCTCTGTTGCCCCACTGGGACATCATCCCTCTGTGACGTCCCTTTAAGATGGTCCTCATGTTTTTTTGTGCATGATATAAATACAAAATGTAGAAGATGGGTACAGCCAAAGCAACCTGGTATTCCACGAGCTCTGATCTGTGCTGTTTGTCATATACCAGTTACCTACTTGTCAAGAAATACAGGTCTGCCGCTGAGGGATGCACCAGTACTCATTCAGCAGGGAAGCTGCAGGACGTGCCTTCATTTCACAGATACCTGTCTGCTTAAGCTAGACATTTAGGCTTTATGGATTTTGTGCGACTTGGAGGATTAATGACTGACATTCGGTTATGTGGCGGCCAGCGTATAGATTATTACTTCATAAAGCCAGTTTTTTTTGTTTAAGCCTGTCAGAATCGTAGTATACAGAACCTATTATTTGCACTTTTACATTGGCTTGTAGTTGTGAAAATAATGGAGCTCGGCCTTGTGACCCAGGAGTGGGCATCTCTGCTCTACACACGTCACAGAAACCGGTAGATCTGAACGGCACCATGTGATTGATTAATTTGAAGCATCTGGCAGAGTGTATTCCGGTTCTGCGACAGACAGCCTAGCTGACAGGGAATATACTGATAGTATTTACAGGATACTGACTTTGGTTTCCTGCTTATTTCCCGTCACACAGGTGACACAGATAGAGATAAATTCGGCTTAGTCTTGTACAGCAGCCACTGATCCAGTGTCAGCACTTAATATTTCTCATACTCATCCAGTCATACTGATAAAAATGTCAATGGAGCAAATGTTTTGTATTTATGGAAATGCAGCTTAAACATGAACATAAATAGAATCACGAGTTATCAGATCATATGTAGTCTTGAAATCCTTTGAAAGGAACAATGTTGTACAGTTTTATAGATAATATTAAAGAATCATCTATTTCTTGTTTGATATTAAATTAAAATGTTTTTTTAACCTTGTGCTCGTGCTCTGCGGCTCCTTCGTTCGAGACACAGCCTGTATGTCACACTGACAGCAAAGGCTGAGTGATACGATCAGGCAGGCTTTCATAGTCGGGAAAAGAAATGACATTGCTGACAGCTGACGTCTGCCTCATACAGATTTACACACATTTACCGAGTTCAGGGGCACGGACGCTGCTTTAAATTACGGTAACTACATCCCTGTGTTGTTTCCTATAATCTCCGCTCGGGCATAAGCAGCATGCGGATCGCAGGCCGCAGTGCGGCGTCTTCCCGCTCGCTAGCCCTCCACAAATATGGAACAAATTAGCAAAGCGCGGAGTAGAAGCATAGTGCGCCGATTCGCCAGCGGAAAATGGCCGTTTCAGTCATTTAAACGGCGAATAGCCAAAAAAAGAACCCAAGGAGCAAACACCTCGTCTAGGGAATAGATATCTAATAACACCAGGTCTTAGAATAAGTGGAACGAAACAAGGAGAAATGATCAATATAATATTTAAGCATTAAGTCTCAGTTAGTTAGGTTTGAGGACGTACTGTCATCGCCTCGTCTTTCTTCACAGCTGAAACCGGTGTCGAGTACTAACAAAATAATGGAGGATGGGACGATTGTGAGGCGCCCTCGGAACTTCCACGTGCCTTTGATGTGAAAAGGAAATCATTCATAAGCACCTCTTTTATGAGCGCTGTTCCCATCACTTAATTAAGTTGGCCTGACAAGTTTTCAGAAGCCTTTAAACAATTAGCTTAATTAAACACAGATTCTCAGGTGTTTTGCTGCTTGGTGATGAAATTAATGACAAAATTCTGCAAGATTAGGAATTTTATATTTTGGCTTCTGAATTTTATCGAAATATCTTGCAGTATTATCGCGTGTGACCTTGGCAGTGGGTAACATCGGGCAGGTTTCTCAATAGAGAGCTGTAATGGAATTGTAAGTGCATTACAATAATTCGTATAGCACTTAAGAAATGCTGGCTAGCAACTGAAATGCGGCTAATCGGTCTATAAAATAAAGATTTAGGCTTAAAATTTACTGGCCAATCCGATGAGTGTGGAGTCATGTCTTCCACTTCTTTCAAGCCATGGCTTTCAAACCAAAATATTATCTATGTCGCGTTTTATATATATAAAACTACACACACATATACATATACGCACACACGCACAGGATCCTCATAGGTGCGTGTGTCTGTATATATAATCCTGACATTTGTTATAGTAGTCTCCATTTAGAAGTGAATACATTCATTGCGCCACAAAATTAACATTATGTTGTTGACACCTACTTAAACCTTCCAGATCTCACTCGGGTTTTTCTGGAAACCACCTAGCGCTTGGCTTCCAAGATGTCTTCGGCGAGTATCTCCAATTTAGCACGAAAGGGCCCCGCTGCAGTAACCCTAATCTACACGAGGAAATAGACAGTAGGAACATCTGGCTAGGTGCCACCCCCACCTTTCGCCAGATCATTTATTTTTATTTACCCATTTCCCATTAATGTTCCCAAATTGCTTGCTGTTTTCTATTATAATGGTTCGGCCGTTTTGATGAGTCACCTCATATTCCCCCAAGATGAAATAAATCATTTTTAATCATTGTGGCTTTGTATCGAGAGCTCTTGAGTAGCCCCCCAAAGGAATATCATTATCTTATTGAGAAACCAATTGCAGCGGCTCCAGAGAGACTGATGCTGCAGGGCACAGGGCTGCCAGAACAGACACCCTTTATTGGGTCGCTTTCGCATAGGCTCGGCGCTCCTCCACTCGTGTGTCACGCATAGGTGCCAGCTTTAACTAACGTCTTTTTTTGGTTTTTAATTAAAATCGGTCCATTTGTTCCTGATCGCCGGTTTATTACAAGTGGGGCACGACACCGGGTCGCTACGGGGTGTTTTCTGCGAACCATGCATGGGAAAGACGCCCCTGACCGGACCCAAGTTTTCATGGGTGGGTGCACTAATGATCACGGAGCCTGCCGCAACCCTCTGGCTTTTTAGTACAGAGGTAGTCTACTGGGAGGACAACGGGGTCCAGCCGACGCACGGACGGTTAGTTTAAGCGATCTCAGCCCATGAAGGCACAATATATTACCGGAAAAAATAAAAGCAAAAACAAATTGCATGAACTGACGACTAGAGGGCAAATTAAAATATACAGATTTTAAAAAGCGCGGGCAGCACCCTCAGGCGGATGAGTTCACGGGGAAACCACATGCAGCACAATAAGTCGTAGTTGATCTGAAGTGACTAGGCTACTGCGTACTCATATATAATTGCATGTGCATCTAACTGGTTCCTCAAAAAAGTCGTGACCAAGTTTGGGCTTGCTGGTGTGTGTGTGTGTGTGTGTGTGTGTGTGTGTTTTTGTAATCACGTTTTCTAATTATCGTTATGAATCAGCGTTTCGTCGGAGGTTGTACTTTTCTCCGAAAGATATCATGCTGTGACATGTACCGAACCCAAAGCGTAGCTGATGTCATTTTATTATTTCCAACCTGACTAATATCAACCCCGTGTTTATCTACGGTTTAGCTACAGCTGACACTCCCTCTGCTGGCAATACGCGGGCATTGCAGGTGTGACCGTATGTCAGGGCTCGTTAAGCTGGCTATAATAGAACCGGGCCATTTTCTCCGTTTTTCCTTATTCACACATGACTCTGGCCGCACACAGGCTTTGTCATGTCATGGCAAAGTAATTAATGATTCATAGCTCTACCGGGAGTTTAAAGGAGTTACTTTTTCCTCACACAATTTCCTCTATGAAAGGTCGAAGCCATCCAGCCGGACTAGTTCACGTACTCACGTCACACGTTAATCAGAGACGGTCTCAGTCGCAGATATATGAATAAACGAGGCATCACAATCTAACTGTTCAGCTTTATTGACAGAAAATCACACCAGTTTTGCTCTAGTCTCACCCAAATCTCGTCTGTTCTCCAAAGGGGAAAAAGAAACCGCTGCCATTTCATTTGACTTCCCACTGTTAATCTTTTATAGCGTGGCTTGCAAAGTTCAGTCTGTAAGATGTCGCATGATAGGCTAATGATCCAGAAACAACAGCTTTGGCTTCCAGGCTCTGGGCTGTCCAAACAGATAAGAGGGTTAGCTGAAATGCTCTCAGGACACACAGTCAGCTCCTTTGGCGTACATCGCCCGGCCACAATGGTGTTTCGAGGGGCAAAAAACAATCGATGCTTAAGGGAGGGGAGAACGCCACACACACACACACACACACACACACACACACACACACACACACACACACACACACACAGATGGATACTCCCCTCCAGATATACAGGACCAAACTGCAGGACGTGAACATGCAACCTCTCTGAAGTGCAACTTTGCCAAGAACAACCAAGAACTACTTCAGACGAAATGTCTCTGTCAGGGTGTAAGTGTATTTTATACTACAAAACACGGCAAACGTTTCTCAGCCCACTCGGGGATCTTCTGAGAATCCACACCGTTTTACACGGAGCAAAGCTGGGGACTTGAGAGTCTCTTTTGAAGGAGACGACATCTCGTTCAGGCTTCGATTGCTGTAAGACACCGACGCTCTGCTTTGATGGCTGATTGTCGAATAAAAGGGTTTTGCTCCATCAGGCCATGGGGTTAGGGTTGGGATTCATGGGTCATTCCCCCATTAGAAAACTGTTTATTTCAGCTTGAGGGAGGCAAAAAAAATATATAGTCTCAATAGCTAAACTGCACAGTCCCACAGATAATCTGCTGGATTGAAATGCGATAAATGGGTGGGCAGTGTCCACCGCTTGGTGTTCCCTGGGCCTCCTGGAGGTCAGTGCCGATGCAGGCTTGGATCCCCGGATGAAGATGACCACTCCGGTCGGGCAAAGACTGTCTGTTAGCAGCCTTGGACTTTACAGGACATGAAGGTTAAGCCGAATCATAGCTTACAATATGTAAAACATAAATTCTCTGCGGGTTCAAAAACAGAGTAACTACATATCGCTGGTAAAAAAGTCAGGGTCCTTCTGTGAAACGAGATGGATTCGATCAGTTAGATTTTCAAAATCGGAATATGGCAAAAACAGGGTGTCCCAGGCCAGTGACAGGGCGCTGTGCAGACCACGTTTGTCGGTAGACATCATTTGAAATCCATACACAAGACATAAAAAATACAAAGATATTAATGTTCTTCAAACTTTACGCAACTATTACACATTCAAGCATGTCCAGCTAATCGCGTTCACAGCCGCTGAGATATGTCATGAATGTCACGATGGGACAACTCATTGGATGATGTGTTTCCGTGTGTTACAGTTATCGGCGGAAGGCGGGAATGATGCGGGTTGGGGGAGGAGATTAAGAGACGCGATCTGACGGAGGAAGCTCATTCATTGGCCAGATTACTCTGGCTGCAAGTTTACTGCAAGTTACTGACATATTATTCACAATCAATGTAGGCATGTTATTGGTTGACTTAATAATTTATTTAAATGTTACATATTTACAAAATATTGGGTAGGCATGTGCCTGTCTAAATTGATTGGTACAACGCAGCTGCACTGGTGATGATTACAGTTAGTGGAGAACTGAGGCTTTAGATGCAACATTCATGCAGCAATATATTTAGCCACTGTTACTCTCAGCTGGATAGAAGGAAATTGAGGAGTTTCTCATATTTTAATCTCTTTGAGCACCATTTTGCCTCCGTTGCTTTGCTTTTGTTAGTGGTTGTTGGAATAAATGAGTATTTAAGCACAATGGCTCAAGGCCAGGACCTGCGTCTATATTTTTGGTTTTTCAGCTGGGGGGTAGGCGGGGGGTGCTGCAGTAATTTTTTCAATAAAGTATGAAGGGGAAACTGTGAATGTTGAAGCAAAGCTAAATGTGTCAGGGTGAACTATCCCACTCAGATTTAATAATCAGTAAGGAATAATGACTGATAAGTCATTACACCGCTTCAGAACTGAAGCCGGCCCATTGCAGAAATGAACGTAATTAATCCGGCGTGATGCCTGCCGATTTTCTGTGTCTGTAACCAGGTTCTGTGCAGCCAAGCGAGAGAAGGAAGGCAGCCTGGCCGGCAGGGCCTGTGGCTGAATACATCATCACGGGATTCCCACGCAGGGAAGAGCTGAAGCGAGGAGCCGCCTGGCACTGGAAAGTAAGCCCATCAAATATAGTCTTTGAACTGGAGAAGACAGACGTCAAAAATAAACCACAGATTCAACCAAAAGGCAAGGCTCCCGCAGACCTGCGGAGCTCCGTGTCGAAGTGGGGGGGTCTGTGTTATTTCCCTTTTATGATATGCTGTCACTAAACAATGCCAAACCGCCAAAATGGTGCCTGAGCCCTATAGAGGGCATGAAATGGCAACACAGTAAACAGGCAAAATGCCCAGTGCCAGCCAGTTCTTGTATTTATGGTAAAGTCCCAATAGCCCTGGTATTTACGGTAACATGCCAAGGGCCCTCACATTTACAGCCTCCTATTGGTCCGCTGCCTTTGGCCCATCCACAGAAAGCCTGCGTTCTCACACTTTCAGCTGTTTCTAATGGCTGGCCTTGGCTACTCGTCACATTCCTCGTCCGGTGGGAAGCCGAGGGCAGCCAGCGAGCCGCCCTCCAGGTCGAGTTCTGTCAGTCAGCTGGCACCATAGGGGGGGGGCCCAGCTCATCCCCGATTGGACCAATGGTGTGACCTCACCGCTGGTGACCAGTTTCTCGCTGATATCTGACCGACTCCTGACACTGCAACCAAAGCCCCGCCCCCTTTTTATCAGGCTGGGGGCATTTGGTCACAAGAGGCAAATGACAAAGCAGCCATGGAGTAGACTGGAGGACAAAACAACAAACACTGTACTTTGGATTAATGGGCCACAAATCGAATCAAAACATCTCACCAAACTCCCACTCAACAGCTAAATACAGTACATGGCATTACATTCATCTTTAATTCATATGTTTCCTGAAACTCTCCCATGTGTGACTCAGTAATGGAAAAGAATTATCCCTGGGAAAAGGCTCAGCTTTGAGGTCCAAATCTGGGTTTAGATACAAGCTGTTTTCAGTTGCAGATTGTGACCACAAGCCCCCTAGTGGTAGACAAGTGTACATTTTCACAGAGAAGTCCTCCCCTGTAATGGTGTACTCCTCCTCTGCCACGCAGTGTCAGGCAAACTGCCAAGCTGTAAATACCAATTACTGATCACAGAGAATAATTATCAATGAACGCACGAGACGCTAAAGTTTGAGGACCATTTGACACATGGGTGTAACTAAATTAATGAGTAACTTAAAAAGGTTTGGACTTCATGTGCTTGTTACAAATAACATGATTTTTCAACTGTTAGATAACAAAAAACAAGTGGATGTAATTTCTAAGCAATAGCAAAAAGTCAAAATGTCTTGCAGCCATTGTGCTGTGATGTAAATGAACTGGGATTCATATTGGCACAAAATTCCAAGATAAATCTCCACACACCCGGTTTTCAAAGGATCCCACAGAGAATGAGTCCAGGGCGTCCTCCGGGCTCCACACCCCCCCGCCGTATTTATTCCTGTGTGAATGCGTGCTGGCCAGCGTGTGTCAGCACAGGGACACACGGAGTGTCATGGCCGTGAGTATCGGTGTGTGTCTGTGTGTGTTGCTGTAAACTCACCGAAATAATGACGCGTTCCAGCTAAGGACAGGAAGCGGCAGCCCAGATCCCGCCGTAGGTGCCTGTTAGCTTCGCGCCGCATCCTCACATCACACCCCCGGACCGCCGCCCCCCCCCCCCCTTCGTCAGGAAACGTCGGAGAGCCACTGTCTCTCCGCAGGCCCCTCTTCTCCGCCCAGTGGCAGCTGCGTGTCCTGCCCAGCCCGCGGGAATCCTGCACACTAATTAGTGCCCCCCTATTGGGCACTCAGCTGACAGAGAGAGGTGCACATCTTCCTGGGAGCTGAGGGTATCTGTGGGGGCCTCAACCCCCCCCCCCCCCATTCCTTATAATGATTATAATCATACTGGCTGACTTGAATACTACCAAGCAGATACACACCTGACCTCAAAACAAAATCAGACATGGTTTTATTTTGTTACCATCTCATCAGACATCTACGGAGAACGAGAAAGAAAAGTCTAGTTAGCCGAGAGAGTTTTAGGCTGATTTCAGGGGCCCCCGCTCCGTGTTCAAGCAGGGAGATACCGATCAGCTCGCTCCTTAATTCCCCACAATTTCGCACGCCAGGCAACACTCAGTGCTGTTACTGTTAATGGAACATTAATAAGGAGTGCAGGGTGACGCGTCAGCGTGGCGAGGCACGGCCAGGCAGGATCAGGGGCATCTCGCCTGGGAGTTTGCTTAGATCACATGGATGGCTACAAACAGCTGGAAGGATCACGTTTAATCTTTCCCTAAATATGTTGCGAAAGTTACGGGCGATTAAGGAAATTTCTGTAAAATGTCTGTTCTGTAAGATAAAAATATTATGAGGATGAAAGCACTGTGAAACATGCTTAGTCAATAAGTACGCAGAGACGCAAACGACGGTACACAACGTTTACTTAGCACAGCTAAAGGTAACTGCAGGGACAGGGGAAGTCATCAGTATACATATCGCACACCATCGGGGGCGCGGGGAGGGGGGGTTACAAACACACCACAACAGGGAAACATGACACTCATTCACTGACATAACTACTTATCACGGACATTATTTACACTAGGATTTATGACATCTACAGTCGGGTGCAATGCATGCTGGTCCATGAGCAATTAAACCCTGTGGTGTCGCACTGCCCCCACCAAAAGAGCGCCATCTCCAGCAAGCCCCGAATCCAGCACAAACTCCTGGAAGCACTGCGGTGGCTGGCACTGCGGCGTGCCACATTCTGCACAGTACCTGCCGTACCTCCGCCCTCTGCAGAGGGTCAGCTCTAACCAGGGAGCAGTATGGTGGCAGCAGACCCCTGAGCAGGACAACAGCCTCACTACAGGGAAATGGATCCAGCACATTCCATTGGTGCTCTGGACTGACAACTTGGTCCGTTCTGGGTGGTGCATGTGTCACAACAATGAACGACCAGCACGGTATCCTGGCTGCAGCCAAGCCAATAGAAGCGGGTCTGCAATTTCCCAAGCCCCAGTTGTGCCATGCACCACCTGCAAGGCAGCCGCAGCAGCCCACTGCACTCCTCAAAGGCCCCCCACTGGGAAAAGAGAGCCTCAGTCTTCTCCTCTCCAGTCACCTCCCTGCCTGCCTGCCTGCAGCCAGGCCTTCACTCGGGTCGCTCACCTGCTCCACACGCTGCTGCTGGTGATCGATGGTCAACCGGATTGCAGTGAAGACAGAAGGTTGCACAGGTGCACAGGTTATTAAGCACATGGTCGAAATCGGCAGCGTGGGCGAGCAGGTCATTGATGGTGCACTGGCTGCGGGGGACTTGGGCTAGATCAAAGATGACTAGTGCGTTGCAGAGCCCAATCGGCTTTGATCAGAATGCATCGACTATTACTAATAGTGAACATGGTCCTAAGTCGGTTATAGAGCCAGTTTGACCTGTCAGAAGCCACTTCAAAGGACTACGGAGCTAAACCGTGTTGAGCCGGCGATGTCATCCAGTGCGTCATTGATACAGGGCAGTGGGTATAAGTTTTTCTGGGTGACAGTGCTTAGGTACCGGAAGTCCCCAAAAAAACGCCATGACCCATTCTTCTTCTGGACCACACTGCCGGTGCGGCCCACGGACTGTCCGAAGGTTCAGTGGCACCTGTTGCTGCCATCTCCTGAATCTTCTGCTCTGCTGCTTGACATTTTGCAATGGGCTGGGCCTCTCTGGTATCGATGTGGTGCTGGATGAGCGAGGAGGGGTGGCACCCGTGATCCCGGACTCCTGTCAGCTCCTGTTTCCACCGACATCGCTGCTAACTTGATGACGAAGGGGTGAGAGTTCATTGGTGGGTGGTGCAGGCGGCAGCTCCCTTACGGCGTCGCCTGGCTGGAGTTTTTCCGAACAGCTGCGCAGGGTTGCGTCGGGATGCGAGGGCAGCGCAATCACGGCACGGGCGAAGTGGCTGACCTCTCCACAGTGGTAGCAAGGGGTGTTGGATAATGGGTGACGCCCCAGCCTCACAGGGGCAACTTCGACAGGGCATAGCTGGCAGCCGGGGTGATGTAGCTGTCAGGGATGGGATCACCTCCACGCTCTCTCCAACTCTGCCAAGGCTTCAGCGAGTGCAGCTGGTGCCCACAGCTCTACATGCTTGTGCAGCCTCTCCAGTGCCAGTGCCAGTGCCAGTGCCTTGACATGGAGAGCCAGCTCCTCCTGCAATTTACTGGGGAAACGTGGATTGCCCTTCCGCGGAGGTCTACCACAATCACCCCCAAGGTTTCACTGCCCCACCTCTGCTGAGAACAGGGGATGCCAGGCACATTTATGAAAGGTGAAGCTCCGGGGGCTCATTTCCAGTGTAACACAAGAGCTTCAGGGTTGGTTTTCGCACAGCCCCTCTCTGTCACTGGCATGCGCTGCTGCGGAGCTGCGACTTAATCTTCTGGGTAGTGCGGTGGATGAGGAGCACTAGACCCATCAAGTTGGCCCAAAAAGATGCTGCGTTCCTGGGATTTCCCTCCCGTTAGCTGCTGTCCCTCTCTGCTATCATCTGGGAAGTTTGGCACGTAAGGTGCAGATGAAATCCTGACCTTGCGTCTCACTTCTGACATCAACATCACAACATCGGCACGGTGAAACGTGTTTAGTGCAGAAGCGCATATACCATTTATTTAGCACAACTACCAGAAAAATACCATCAGCTGCACAGACTTGAGAAGTTATCAGTACACACTTTGACCAATACTCGTGTGGGGCGGGGGGTCATCAGTACACACATCGAACATCATCGGGGGAGGGGGGCGGGACATTATTATTTAACATTATTTACGCAAGAATTTACATTATGTACAGTCTAGTGTAATGCATGCTGGTCGGCGGACGATTATGCTCCACAGTATGTTTCATCCAATGTTTGCCAAATGCTGTAAATAACCAAATATATTAAGGCACAACTTTGCCTTCTCTTTTTTTTACTTAATTAATATGAACATGAATTGTGCCACTAATGTGATGAAACTAGAAAATACAGTGTATTATGCTAACAGTGGGGCTAAGTGTGCTAATTCCCTTTAAAATGAGCTGAGGTAAGGAAGGTATTAAGGATTTGGAACTGCAGGAACGCAAAATGACTTTCTTTGAGATCACACTTTACCTTCTGGGTTCCAATTTCCATTCCAGGAGTTTCCATGACAAATTAATTAAACTTTGTCACAACTGGGCGCTCTTTAACACATTAGCGGCTCGCTTAGGCGTTTAGCTCCCTAATCTCTGAGCGATTATCCAGTGGAATTTGATTACCTCAAGCATTTCAGCAAGCCTGAAAAACAGGCACTGCTATTTAAAAATGTCTTCGAAAATTTGCTGACATGCTTCAGCTGAAGTGCAATTTCTGTTCCCAGCTGGTGTTTTGTTGTTCCAGGCGTGGCGTTTGACTCCAGTGTCCTCCTGTGTCCAGTCAAGTGCCTGTCCTCAATCGGCTAATGAGGTCTGGAGAAGTGTTTGGTTGTGGCTGGTTATGTACTAATTGCGACTACAGGACTGTAAAATTAAATCATCATCAGACACTGTATGAACTATTTGATATTAAGGGACTTTCTGCTTATTACAAGTGACACCAAATAGTGCAGTCCGGAGAATGAGCATCACCTGACCTTTGTCAATCACTGTCTGCATGCATTCTCAGTGTTTGTGCGTACAACTAAAATGGCATCGTTCATATTATTTCACAGTGTGTTTGAACCGTGAAATAATTTTTCTATTACACTGGCGTTCGACCGCTCAGAACTGAATTGTAGCAGCTCCTTAGCTCAGCAAGAGATGTTGTTTTAGTCTTGCACCACTAGCCACCCAGAAATGAGCAAAAGCCACCCAGGACAAGTGCTTCTCAGGATGGTTTAGTTCAAAATGGGGCCTGCAATGACTGAACGCAACGAGCGCGGGGTTCAGCCAAAGTCGACCAGGGCTGCTGAGACTGCCAAGTCAACAAACACATTGTTAGTTTTTCCCTTAACTTTGCCGGTGTCATGAAACGTACACGTTCCATAGCACTGCAGCCTGGCCAAGCATGTTTTAGCATTTCTGTTTGAGCAACAATAATTCCTCCATTTATAACGATCACAAACCCCTGTGAGTCTAAGAATAGGAAACATCTGCTGACCCCAAATCAGCCAAATGCCACGGTCTCGCTTTGTTCCCCGGCTAAAATGTGACAGAAACAGAACATTGTACCAAACCTGGGAGCAGTGTTGACTGACCACTCAGGCCTGTAATTGCAAGCTTGAGTCTGTCTGTGGGTTTGTAGGTCGATGCAGGAGTGTATATAAACCCCCTATTAACCCAAAAGTAACTCCTACATTGTCGAAGACCACCCAAAACAAAACTGCATGTTATTGTAACCATAAGCTTGCTTAACGGGGGAGGCTTTCCTGTTTAATATTTTGAGTGTGTGGTTGAGTTATGAAAGCAACCAAAGTGCATGCAGTATGAATCACAGCACCCTCTGAATGGCCCTTATTACTCGCATTGCCAAACTCTGGGTTTTGTTTCAAAGGAAAGAAAACAGCACTTTAATTGTCCCTATCCAAGTGCTGTAAAATTACATCTACACATTTTACGGTAAAATAAAGAACACATTATGTGATTTGCTTCACCTCCTTCTACTAGCTGAGAAGGTAATTACATGCACTATGGTAGGGCTGAGGAAACTCCTCCCCCACGATTTGAAATCACATTGCAATTAGCAAATATTTCACACTCCATTTACATTGCATAATGTATGTAGTTAGGTTCAGCCTCAGTGTTCGTGCGATAAGGATTTGAAGTGAAGTGGCTGTAAATGGATTGTGCAAGCGTGTCTAAGTTGGCTGGATGATGAAGCTGAATTTCTAAACATGAGCGCTTTCCATGCTCTCCACAAATGTTTGATTCATATAGAGTGAATAACTTAATTGAAATGGGATACGCGTTTCAGCGAAGAATGACAAAACCGGAGGAATTAAGTGCCAATCAATTTGAACCCTTGGTGAGTTGAACCAGCAGGGGTCAGACTATAAACATTGTTTGTGAACTTCATGATGCCATGATGTGAACAACATTCGTCGCCAAAGGAATCGATTATTTGAATTATGTAACGCATGTCCCAGAATAGTAAATATATGCAAACTACAGAGTTGACTGGTGATTGTTTTCAAGACAGATTTTTTTTATTATTATTATTGTGCACCTGCTGGAAAACATCTTTGCTAGAAGTCAATTGTTAATTATCCCGTCTAATACAAATTTGCACGGATTATGTCTCTTGTAAAGAAGCCATATTCTTTTTTAGCAGAGCACTGTCTGAAATCTTAATTTAGTAATGTAACCGGAAACGTAGTGTATCGCATTTGGCTTTGGTCAGACATCTCAAAAACGTCCCGTAAGTGGCGCTCGTGTGCCGCAAACGATGGGGCACGCAGATCTTTGGAGGGCTTCCAGGCGGAGGTCAGAGATACATCAGCCAAGCTTCGGAGCTCATGCAGTCATTTACCCTGTCAAAGAGCATTATATATATATGCGCATGTGCTTCATCACTATTTAATCATTCACAACATGTCTATGTGTAATTTATGACTATAGCCTATTACTTAATTACATATCCTTGTTCGCGCAATGCAAACAATTAAAATACTTGCCTCAAATGAAAAGCGCCATTAATCACCATCATAATCAGCGTAACCGCAGGAAGACGAGAGACGGAAGCAGCGCCTGGACAGTAAGGACTGGCGGCAGCTCTGCTCCAGTTCACACCGCGAAACGGGGATTCTGGCTCGGCTGCGGGTCTGCAGTCAGATCAGCAATTTAACATTCATTATCTGGAAACGCCGTACAGGACCTGCTGTTATTCGTTATCTAATTACTGATATTGTTCACTTTACTATTACTATTTCCTATGTTATCCAAAAAATGAATTTATCTATGGATAAAGTCTGAAGTCCTATGATAGCTCCTGCATTTTTAAACATATATTACATATATTACTCCAGACTAACAAAACTATAACGTAAAATGACATGTTTATGTAGATTTAAAAAATGCGAGGAAACAAGGAAAATCCATCCGTAAGCGCAGTGAAAGCAAAGCGGGAGCGACCTTCAGTGGCACTGTGACGTACACCGTAAAATACATCATGGTGCCACTTGTAAAATGAACGGGGGCCAGACTGACTGAGGGTCTTGTCACAAATCGCAGGTTAATTCCCGGTCTCCAGTCAGCTGTTGCCTGAAGCGGCTTCTTCTGGCTGCACGATCCGAATAAATCAAGCAGTCGAAATTTACGAGGAACATGTATTCAGAATAATACAATATGCGCCAGGGTCCTCGGCCACCCGCCTGCCTGCTGTCCAAGCCGGGCCTTGGAGGAATCCGCTTTTTTAATGTGAGAATCGCGGGAAAGACGTATTTAAGTGTGGATGTTAAATTAAGAGGAAAATTCACATTTTATTCATAATCTTTGTTATCCATAACTATGTAATGTTACAAATTTATACTTTGATAAATTGATTAAGTCAGGTCCCCTTTTGAGAGATGTCACATGATTAATAATGGTATGTAAAGGCCGAGGAACTAATGAAGTAGCATGCTCTTGTCTCGGCATTCATGCATGTGCACACAGCAATAATTTATCCTTTAAATATAATGGTCTGGTAATATCCTTCCAAGAGGGAATAACCGACTGAGTGACCGAGTCAGAAACTCTCTATGCGCAGGATTATGTAACGTGGCAAAGGGTAAGTTTAGCTGCCTGAACTAACAGTGACAAGAAGGGAAGAGTTAAAATTCCAGTTTGGGCTGTGAGGGGGGGGGGTGAGTTGGGGACCCTGGTCTTCTGCACAGCTCTAATCTACATCGGATCCCCTTCTGTCCAAACCCAGAGTCGATCTTCAAAGCTCTTCTCGGCTGCACCGCAGACATCTAAGGCATCAGATCAGGCCGGTGGAAACGAGGACGCATACAGTGTCTTAGCACCAAACTCAGTACCAGCACCTGTTATTTCACAAGACACACACTTTGGATTAAGACACAGAGACGTGGTTCTGGTGCCTGTGAGCCTCTGAGCCCCTGGGTCCTACAGAGGAGGTTGAAGATTGTTACCCTGACAATTCAGAGCACAGCAGACATGCGCCTCTGTAATCGAGGTCCGTTTTAATGGCCTCTGATGAACACTTGCACAGCCGGTGGCATTAGAAGGAGACATTTTTGCAGCATTGGAGGCTGGAAGCTGCACAGACAGACTGGCCAGTCCTGAAAGGCCTTTTAATAACCCCAACAGCATGAGAGCGCCTGTGTTCAGTAAAGCAGTCTATTTCCGAGGGCCAATTTAGGGCTGTGCTGAAATAATAGTCGCCCTCGCTCCAGGACTCCCCCCAGCTGACCCAGAAGTGCTCACAGGCGCAGAGACATCTGCAGGGAACCCCCCCCCCCCCCCACATCCCATCAGCGATTTCAGAGACACGTCCAAACCAATCTGCTACACGTGTCTCTCTCATTCCCCTCCTCTGCCCCCCTTCTCTGAAAGCGTTATCTCTCACACCAGAATGAATAATCGCGTACTGGGCTGGGGATTGACTTGAAAAGTGAAGCTGCTTCCGTAATCTTCCCCCCAGAGACGCTGTTCTTCCTGCCATCCCAGTGCCCCCCCCCCCCCCCCCCCCCCGCAGGGCAGGCCCTCTCTCCCCAGCTTGCTTTCTCCCCTCTTGTTCCTTGGGCCCAGAAAGCTCTGCTATTTTTATTTCCTGTTTTCTCCCTCACTATCACCTTTCCTGATAGACAACATAGACAAGCCATAGCGTACCAGCATGATATATGTATTATATCATCTCAATGCATTGACCCCCCGACTGATTCACCTACGGGTAGCGATAATTTAACAGGAAATTAATGCACAATTTAATGGTTAAAGCCCCTAAAGTGCAACCTCTGTCTAGTAAAGGATTGGACACGTCTTGTTCCTGGAATGTGGGAAATCATGTAAATCATGAAAAATTCTTACCAATGTGGTTATGCAACCTTTTCCTGCACTACCTTGCATTTCTCCCTCACGTATGTTCAGTGTTCTCCACGCCTTGTGACCTTCAACACGTACTGTGTCGTATCCCACAGGGTGGGGCCAGCCAGTTAGTGACAATTAGCACCCACATCTGCTGCACTCTGTTCATTAACCCCCTTCCCTCACACTATTGCTGCTTTTCCATGAGCCTTATTGAGAATTTCAGACTTGTCCTGTGGCTGTTCCTGTTCCCATTCCTGTTTCTGTTCCCGTTCCTGTTTCTGTTCCCGTTCCTGTTCCAGCCTGCCTTACCTGCTACTGCCCTTCCTTGTTCCTGTATCTTTCGGATCAACCTTGTATGTTCAACCCTTATTCTTTGTGCCTCCGTAGGGTTGATCTGTCAGTTTTCGACTGTTTTGGGCTTGTGACCCTGACCATGAGAATAGCTCAAAGGTTCTGGTATTGTCTGCCTGATCCATTTCATAAAGCCTTTGTTCTCCCATTTTTGGGTTTCAGTTTCTGTCCCAGCCGGTCCTGACAGACTGACCCAGTTTTTCCTCATACAGCACCATCAAGTTTCTTTGGTCTAAGTAACAGTAAGTAAAGTTTTCTTGAAAAAAGAAACACTGGGAATCCAGTGGTGATTAAGCGGTTTCAATAATGGATTGGATGGATGGATGGATGGATGGATGGATGAATGGATGGATGGATGGGTGGATGTTTTATTGGCTATAGGCTCTGGGCCCCCCGCGACCCCATTGGGGATTAAGCGGTTTCGATAATGGATTGGATGGATGGATGTTTTCTTGGCTATACAAGCTACGAAGACCTTATCTGTGTGGAGGTTGAGACACTGAAAAGGCCCTATACAGTTTTCACAGATCCAAGAGAGCTCTCGTCATTTGCTTCTGTTTAATGTACAAAATGTCTTGGTATGCTGAAGCATGAAGAGTTGCCTTCACTGGAACCAACCCCTGAAAAATAACCCCATATCATTATCCTTCCTCCATCAAACTTTACAGCTGGCACAGTGAAATCAGGCAGGTAACGTTCTCCTGGCATCTGCCGAACCCAGACTCGTCCATCAGACTGCCAGACAGAGAAGTGTGATTCATGACTCCACAGAACACATTTCCACTGCTCCAGAGTCCACTGGCAGCGTGCTTTACACCATTCCCTCCAATGCTTGGCAATGCGAGGCTTGCAAACAGCTGCTCGGCCATGGAAGCCCATTCCAAGAAGCTCCCAGTGCATAGTTTGTGCTGGGATTAATGCCCGAAGAAGTTTGGTTGTCTTACACACTATGCGGCTCCGTACTCAGCAACCTTGCTCTGTTACTTTACGTGGTCTGCCACTTCATGGCTGAGTTTCTGTTGTTCCGAAAATTTAACAAATTGACATATTGCGAAGGTGGCACCCTATAACAATACCTCACTGAGCTCTTCAGAACGACACATTTCTTCACAAATGTTTGTAAACCTGACTGCATGGCGAGCTGCTTGATTTAATACAACCGTGGCAATGGGTCTAAGTGACACACCTGAATTAAAGGAGAGATTGAGAGGTATCCCTCAATCCCAATACTTATATCCATATAGTGTATGTTTTATTGTTTAATCAGTTATGCTTTTAAATGTGCAGAAACTGGTTAATTATTACCTAATAAGAACACAATCCCAAAGTACACTCTCAGGAAAAAATTGTACCTTTGTCACTGGGGCTGTATCTTTGTAATTGTACCTTTTAAGGTGGACTCTGAAAACAGGTACAAACAGCATTAATGTACAAACCGGATTCCAAAAAAGTTGGGACACTATACAAATCGTGAATAAAAACTGAATGCAATGATGTGGAGATGCCAACTTCTAATATGTTATTCAGAATAGAACATAAATCACGGAACAAAAGTTCAAACTGAGAAAATGTATCATTTTAAGGGAAAAATATGTTGATTCAAAATTTCATGGTGTCAACAAATCCCAAAAAAGTTGGGACAAGGCCATTTTCACCACTGTGTGGCATCTCCCCTTCTTCTTACAACACTCAACAGACGTCTGGGGACCGAGGAGACCAGTTTCTCAAGTTTAGAAATAGGAATGCTCTCCCATTCTTGTCTAATACAGGCCTCTAACTGTTCAATCGTCTTGGGCCTTCTTTGTCGCACCTTCCTCTTTATGATGCGCCAAATGTTCTCTATAGGTGAAAGATCTGGACTGCAGACTGGCCATTTCAGTACCCGGATCCTTCTCCTACGCAGCCATGATGTTGTGATTGATGCAGAATGTGGTCTGGCATTATCTTGTTGAAAAATGCAGGGTCTTCCCTGAAACAGATGATGTCTGGATGGGAGCATATGTTGTTCTAGAACCTGAATATATTTTTCTGCATTGATGGTGCCTTTCCAGACATGCAAGCTGCCCATGCCACACGCACTCATGCAACCCCATACCATCAGAGATGCAGGCTTCTGAACTGAGCGTTGATAACAACTTGGGTTGTCCTTGTCCTCTTTGGTCCGGATGACATGGCGTGCCAGATTTCCAAAAAGAACTTCGAATCGTGACTCGTCTGACCACAGAACAGTCTTCTATTTTGCCACACTCTATTTTAAATGATCCCTGGCCCAGTGAAAACGCCTGAGCTTGTGGATCTTGCTTAGAAATGGCTTCTTCTTTGCACTGTAGAGTTTCAGCTGGCAACGGCGGATGGCACGGTGGATTGTGTTCACTGACAATGGTTTCTGGAAGTATTCCTGAGCCCATTCTGTGATTTCCTTTACAGTAGCATTCCTGTTTATGGTGCAGTGTCGTTTAAGGGCCCGGAGATCACGGGCATCCAGTATGGTTTTACGCCCTTGACCCTTACGCCCAGAGATTGTTCCAGATTCTCTGAATCTTCGGATGATGTTATGCACAGTTGATGATGATAACTGCAAAGTCTTTGCAATTTTTCGCTGGGTAACACCTTTCTGATATTGCTCCACTATCTTTCTGCGCAACATTGTGGGAATTGGTGATCCTCTACCCATCTTGGCTTCTGAGAGACACTGCCACTCTGAGAAGCTCTTTTTATACCCAATCATGTTGCCAATTGACCTATTTAGTGTTAATTGGTCTTCCAGCTCCTCGTTATGCTCAAATGTACTTTTTCCAGCCTCTTATTGCTACTTGTCCCAACTTTTTTGGGATTTGTTGACACCGTGAAATTTTGAATCAACATATTTTTCCTTTGAAATGATACATTTACTCGGATTAAACTTTTGATCTGTCATCTACGTTCTATTACAAATAAAATATTGACATTTGCCATCTCCACATCATTGCATTCAGTTTTTATTCACAATTTGTTTAGTGTCCCAACTTTTTTGGAATCTGGTTTGTACCATCAATGTACAATTACCTACAACTAAGGGTACAACTGACAGACCCTTGAGGGTACAGCCCCAGTGAGAAACAAAGGTACAAATTATTATACTTTATTTCTGAGAGTGCAGCTGGGGGCATGAGCAGCCCTAAGTAAGACCTGACATCTGATCATAGTGTGTTCTCCAGCGCTGGGGGAGGGGCCACCACCCCCTACTGGTGCCCTCCTGGTTAAAAACATCAGTAAAATGCCCTCTAGACTGGGGAAAATGCTGCTATTGGCTGCCATTCACACAAAAATAAAAATGATTGAGTGGCCCCTAGGGTGGCCCCTTCTTATAAGATAGTATGATAATGTGCAATGAAATGCAGATCTGGTGGCTGCTGCATTTGGCTGCGCTAACCATGACTCCACTGTTATCGCTCCTCAGGGCCTTTACGTGGATGTAAAGAGAGAGCCCCCCCCCCCCCCCAAAGGACAAAATGGGTTGGGTAAAATGCCGGATTCACAATGGGAGTGTGGCAGGACGCTGGCGGGGTGTCAGGACCGAACCTTAAACGCCACAGTAAATCACATGGTCGTTCATGGTGACTTTGAGGCCGTTTTTCAAGTGCGTGAACATGATTTGTTACCGTCTGAGACCTTGGGGTTTACGGCTGCCATGATACAGTCATGCGATGTTTTACTGTTATGGCAGGAAGAGCGTCTGGTGTGGAATTACCACTTACACTCATGGATTTTAGATGATGTTATATATACTGGGAAAGGTCACAGTATAAGTGGCTGGAAGATGGATGGATGAATATCATGAATATCATGATCAGCATATTGTACGAGTCAAACCATACAGTACTATGAATTGGCTGTTTACGTAACAGCCAATTGCACAGTTTTTGCCAAACAATTGTTAATAAAATGATTCAAGTGCATGATCATACCAACCTTAAAATATTTAGCGCTTTGTCAATTTATTTTCAATTTCTTACCGGAGGAACAGGATGGCCCCCTTATCTGCATGGACTGAACAGCCGGATTTATTGTTTTACTAATCTGCCAGGCCAGTGGGGGGGGGGGGGGGGGGGCTATGAATAGGTGATATTCATATTCATGGCAGATGAGTGCGAATGGGGATTTTAATGTGAAATCAAAGACTACAGAATAATACATTTTGACTGTGGTGATGATGAGGGGGTGAAATTACAGATAATTACACCACTCGATGATAAAAGAGGCAGCGAGTGGTCCGAAGTGTTCAAAGGATCATAATGACGAAATAATAATAATAATAATAATAATAAAAGATCCTTACTATATATCCCAGGTGGTCATTCGAGAGAGCGACTGGGATTCTTGTTCCTTTAATAGAAGTGACAAGGGGAAGGTGGCGCAGGAGGTAGTGCTATCGTTCAGCAAGTGGAGGGTTGCAGGTTTGAGCCTGGGTTCTTGCTCCTTGAGCAAGACACTGAACCCCAAATTGCTCCCGGTGAGCAGGTTGGCACCTTGCATGGCAGCCTCTGCCACCGGTGGTTATGAGAGGCATAAAAATGTACAGCGCTTTGCGTACTTGTAAGAGTAGAAAAGCGCTACATAAATGCAGTCCGTTTATCATTTATTGGAATCATACACCGGTGTCGTTGTCTTGTCCTCATGTTGTGCAGGAACTAGCATTAGGTCACATCAATGCCAGCAGCAACGTGCCCGTCCTAATCTCCTTGAGTACGACTGACCGCATGTCTTTGGGCATTAGACACTTCTCTGCATGACTTTAAGGATGAATCTATATAAGAAGATGTTTCTGCAACGGAGGTAATTTCATATGGGACACTCAGAAAAACCGCAGTGAGCTTCTGACTAAATGAGGATCTCATTTAGCTGTATAGTGCCTCTTTTTGCTTGCTAAAAAAGTTATGTCTAAAGGAAACATATATTCAAATTAACACACGAATATTAAAATCGAAGTAATAAAAAAATTACAGAGATCTTGAAGCAAACTCTTGAAGTAAACAAATATACTGTATTTGAAAAATCTTCAGAGTTTAGAAAGGTATTGCTTGCTGCCGATAACATTAATGTTCAACAAACATTCAAACAAACTACACAAATATTGTGCTGTTGTAAGAATGGTAAGGCTGTAGTGTGGAGTTTATTTTAAAAATAAATTTAGTAAAAGAATTTAGAAACTACACTTTACTTACTTACTTATATGCAAGTACACGAAATAGAAATGGTCTACTGTACATCTGCACTGCTTTCATGAATATGGGCTCCCTGTGGGGGAATAAGTGTATTCATAGATGTTTCTGAAGCACCTCTCAGCCTGCTGAGGGGTCTTACCAACATGGCCTTTTTCACTGAGACCCTCTTTAAATTAATACATCGACTGTAACAACCAGACCCGGCGTCACGGGGGAGGGGCTTAAGGGGGCATCGCCCTCTCAGATGGACTACCCCATCCCCACAGTGAAGATTAAGGCCTAATAATAATTATTTTGTATTTATTTTCAATTTAAAATGCTAATGCATAATTCAGCCCAGCAAAATTCACTAAAACCAAAGTCAAATTCTAGGCAACGTTTTCGAATCCTCACAAATCCACGTGATTGGTTGTTAGCGTGAGCCAGTTGGGTTGTATGAGAGTCCAAACCGCACAAAAAGCCGAGCAAAAATCGCAAGAGCGAACGAATGCATGCGAGGGATGTTGAAAGTGCGAGTGAGCGAACGACTTAACGTGCAAGGTATCTTGGTTTGTTTCTTACTGATTCCTGAATCCTGAGTAAGAACAACTGTCAGGCAAATGTGACTTTTGTTAAACCGTTGTGTTTGCCAATTGAATTTTAAATGCAGGGGATATTTGGGGATATCATTTTCACAAAGAAAACAATTCTTCATTAAATGTCATCTCAGTTATCAGTTACAATGCTTTATACTCAGACAGGCCATATCACTTCACCCATAATTCATCAGCCTGTGTTCCCATGATTATTGCTAATGCCATTCAAGCACATTACTCATATATATTCCCAAATTTGATAAGCCTCTTACACGGCCTCCTAAAATGAATACAAAGCACATTTCTGTTGTCTGGGGTGAGCGATATTGTCTTTCATATTGGGCTATGCTTTCCTCACTCCGTAGCTTTACACTCTACTGCCTTCACACCAGGACAATACACTGGGGTGGGGCCACCTGGCCACTGGCGCCAGCTGAAAGCTGAGTGGTTGAGTGCCCCCTCCCTTGTCACTGACCAATTCAAAACATATCAATGCCTAATGATAAGGTTGGCCCCTATATATGAATTACGGGCCCTCTGAAATACGTCTCTGAAATTCATCCTAGATAGTGACATCATTTTAAAGAGCTGTTTGTAGATGGTATAAATGCTATACAACGGTAGATACTGTAAATACAATAAATACTGTAGCAATATAAATTGTAGGTAAGGTAGGACATTGTAGATATACTGTAGAACGCTGCGTGGAAATCTTGATGTGAATTTAAATGCAGAGGAATTTGTCTGGTCTTTTTATAGACATGCATATCTGTGTGGTTGTCATGTTGTTTTGTATGTAAAGGGACCAGCTCTGGGAAGACTGTGACACTGTGAGAACAGGTGTCGCAGGGCGTGATTTTATATCCGATGATATGAGGGCAGGACTAGAGGGCACCTGTGGAACTTGTCAGAAAAAGACAGCAGGAGATGGAGAATGATAGTGGTGGCCCCCTCCCTCGAGGATAAGCGGTGCCGGTCAGCACAGAGCCACAAGATCAGACGGTGGAAATAAATAAACCCCCCCCCCCCCCCAACTGAAGATACTCTGAGCAATTTGCTGAGAAGGCGCAGCGCATAGACAGTGATGTCATCTAATGTGGTAGGAAAACGGACTCCTGTACAAGCAACACACACTACATTAACCATGCCAGCACACTGCACCGATGTGCTCCCCCCCCCCCCCAGGAAGATCATCCCATCTCTGGCTGACTGAGACGACACTTGGGCCACATTTCCGGTGCCTTCTGAGGAGTGCAGAGGTGCCAAGCGATCACAGGGATGCTACATACGTGCTTGATGTGCTCACGTCACACACGGGCCAAGGAGCTGACGAAAGTCACAAGCCTTTAAGTGTCAGGCTGCCCTGAACTCAAACCCCAGTGTTTCCACAAAGAAATGCAAACTACTTAATCAGAGAGTCGTTAAAGGACAGGAAGCTGCCATTATGTGCCAGCGTGGGGCCCTGGATGATTATAGCCTGTCACATCTCCTCTGCAGCATTGAATGCAAAGTAGTGCTGCCTTTTAATCCAGGACTGTGAGTCAGTCATCAGCGGGACTTATTCCCCTCGCTGATATTGCCTGGAAGTGAGTCTGCATTATGCAGGGACTTTAGTTTGAGTGTGCATGCCGGTAGCTTGTCATTAACACACGTCTGACGGTGGAGCTGCTTACTATGAACAGGGGGTATATTACCGGGTTAAGGTGGGGGACTGCAATTCAGAGGCTCGCTGGTTAATGCACATTGGTGTTGCTGCATGAAATAATAATAATAATAATAACACCAATCAGCTATAACATTAAAAACACTGACAGGTGATGCGAATAACACTGATTATCTTGTTATAATGGCAGTTATCAAGGGGGGGCACTATATATTAGGAATGGATAGTAAGTAAGTGAGTTCTTGAAGTTGATGTGTTGGAGACAGGAAAATGGGCAAATGTAAGGATCTGAGCCACTTTGGCAAGGGCCAAACTCTGATTGCTAAACTGGTCAAAGGTGGGCCAAGGAAGGCCAACTGGTGAGCAGACAGTGGGGTCTTGGGCGCCCAAGGCTCATTGATGTGTTGGGGGAGTGAAGGTTAGCTCGTCAGGTTCGATCCCCTAGGAGAGTTACTGTAGGGCAAATTCTGAAAAGTCAATGCTGGCTATAATAGAAAGGTGTCAGAAGACAGTGGATCGCAGCTTGCTGCGTGTGGGGCTGTGTGACCACAGACCGGTCAGAGTGCCCATGCCGACTCCTGTCCACCCCCGAGAGCCCCTATAATGGGCACGTGAGCGTCAGAACTAGATCATGGAGCAATGGAAGATGATGGCCTAGTCTGATGAGTTATGTTTTCTGTTACATCATGTATGTGTATGTGTTTTCTTGGGGTAGAGATGGCACCAGGATGCACTATGGGAAAAAGGCAAGCCGGCAGAGGAAGTGTGATGGTCTGGGCAATGTTCTGCTGGGTCCTGGCACCTTGGGGCCTGGCATTCATGTGGATGTTTCTTTGACTTGTACCACCTACCTAACCACTGGTGTAAGACCAAGTACATCCCTTCATGGCAATGGTATTCCCTGATGGCAGGGCCTCTTTCAGCAGGATAATGCTCCCTGCCACTAGGGTGACCACCATATCCATCTCAGGGGAAACACTATAGGACAGGATTTGCAATCTATATTTCAATTTAAAAAACCCGCATTTTAGCACTTTAGCGCTGAGTTCTTGCTGTGTGCTGATTGGTCAGTCTGTTATAATCATGCAAGTGTCACTAATGTTAATGTGAAACAGCTGGATGAGTCTCTCAATCAAGGAAACAAACCAGTTAAAGCACAAGAAGAACTGAACTAATTAGCCGAGCACAGGAGCCTTTCAACGAATCTGACCATGGAGGCTCCACCTCCCGACTTACAGGACTTAAAGTATCTGCTGGTAATGTTTTGGTGTCCCCTTGGTTGCACAAGGGGACCTACACAATATTAAGGAAGTGGTGTTAATCCTTAGTGTTAGCCCAGGGGCTATTCAGGATTTCCCTCAGTGTTAACCCTGGGCCTGTCCAGGGATATCCCTTGATGTTAACTCGGGGGCCGTCAGGGATATCCCTCGGTGTTAGCCCAGGGCTGTCAGGGATATCCCTCGGTGTTAGCCCAGGGCTGTCAGGGATATCCCTCGGTGTTAGCCCAGGGGCCGTCAGGGATATCCCTCGGTGTTAGCCCAGGGCTGTCAGGGATATCCCTCGGTGTTAGCCCAGGGGCCGTCAGGGATATCCCTCGGTGTTAGCCCAGGGCTGTCAGGGATATCCCTCGGTGTTAACCCTGAAGCTGTAAGGGATACCTCTCTGTGTTAACCCTGGGGCTGTTCGGGAAATCCCTCGGTGTTAGCCCTGCACCTTACGCACCAATATGTCCTGCAGGTTTGCTTTGTTTGGGCCTCTGCAGATTGGAGAATCACTACCCCTCAGAGAGACTTATAGCCTTTGATAAATAATAAAGCATACAAAAAGAAAGGGAGCAGAGAGTGAGAGTGGCTGAGAAAGGACCATGGGAGGATGCAGTCTGAGTGAGTGAGACCCTAATAAGTCACATTCATCTCTAATTACATGGAAGAATATCACACTGTGCCTGTGGATGTAGAAAAGCTGACAGGAGACACATTATGTGGATATTACTGCACAGTTAAAGGCATGTCATACCAACCACGAAGATCTTACATTATACAGCTATTAAATCTGACATGATGTGGGATACTGCGACAGTTTGCATTGCTTCCCTGTTGAAGAAGATTGTTGACTATAGCCTGAAAACAACAAAAACAGCAACAATGCCTGTAACCGCACAGGCAGCTGGGAATCGGCCAGGGGACACCTCAGATGGGATGCCAGTCTATCACAACGAGTGGGCGTGGGATCCAAACCCCCAGTGCTGGGGGGTGGGTAACATGACTACTCACCATGCCACCATGGCGCCCACGTACAAAACTAATGCTGCATTAATGTACTGTCTGGCATGAATATACATCCATTCATCCATTTTCCAAATCCTTCTGGGTTGTGGGGGGTCCGGAGCCTAGCATGAATATACAAATGTCGAATATCAAATGATAGACATTGAATGTATTTTATTCTCACAAGTATGAAATACTGTCTCAATACAGGTTTCAGACTGGTACCTCTGATCTAAATAGAAATAAGTGCAGAGGAGTTTGCTAAGGACAGGGATTCTGTGGCATGCTGGGATTCCGGAAAAGAGACCTTTGATTAGTCTAACTGTAAAAGGATGACTTTCTCTTACAATGGAGCCTTTTTCTAGCTTTTGCTCCATTCTACTCTGAGACGTATTATAATGTATAGAGAAAAGCTGGAGACTTTGAAAAGAGTGTCCTTCAATATTCTTACTGATGAATTTTCAGTGAAATATCAGCAATAGAATATTCTAGCTGGAAGTCTGCCTCGTCACTCATCATATATTGCATATGTTGGCGTTTCATTATCACTCTTACTGTGACAGCGACTCTGAAAGCTTAAGGAACATAAGGTGATTAAACACAAACTTTCATCATACTGGTTCCAGTCCTACAAACTGGAGTTATTATCATTAACAATAACTACATAAAGCTTTAAGAAATTTTTGTAAACTGAAATAAAATAAGATACAAAAATCCGTCCATCCATCCATCCATCCATCCATTTTCTGGGGTTGGGTCACAGGGGCAGCAGTCTAAGAAGGGATACCCAGACCTCCCTCTCACCAGCCACCTCCACCAGCATCACCAGGGGGATACCAAGGCGTTCCCAGGCCAGCTCAGATATAATCTCTCTAGTGTGTCCTGGGTCTGCCCCAGGGCCGCCTCCTGATTGGACATGCCTGAAATACCAGCGAGCGATCCAGGAGGCATCTTAGATAGATGCCTGAACCACTTCAATTGGCTCCTTTTAACACAGAGGTGTGGCAGCTCTCCTCTGAGCCCCTCCCGAATGTCCGAGCCCCTCACCCTCTCTATAAGACCGAGTACAGCCACCCTGCGGAGAAGTGTCTGCTTTTCCAAGGCCACAAAGCACATGCAGACTCCCAAGGACTCCAGCGTCCATGTAAAAATTAATAAAACCACACTGAAAATGAACTAAAACTAAACTGGATTTCAAACTAAATGGAAAATAACGTAAAAATAAAAAAGAAATTAAAAAATCAAAACTATCATAAGAGCTACGGATTCCTCCTGAATCACGATGCCCTCTGCTAACCTGAGTCACTTCACCAGCCACAGAGTGCCACGTGCTGTCAGTTTTGCTAATTACCGTCAGGGGTATTTATTTTGTGTCAGTGTGCTTCCTGTAAGAAGGACAGGACTCCTCTATAAATTTCGCAAACAGGTCCTGCACTGTCCGCAATGTAACCTCACAATGGGACTTTAGACTTGAAATGCAAATTACTTAAAATATTTTAAAATCATGAAGAAAGCGGATGACCTTAGTGGCTGTTGCTGAGTTAATGATGAGCTTCTTTTCTTGGTAAATAATGCCCAAGAATAATTTCCTTCAAACAACATGTCCTTTGCACAGCGATGTCTACGGACACTTGATTTTTACACATACATAATTGCTCTACAAATGCTGAAAAGGAACAGCAACCTTCATTAGTTTATACGGTACGCACACTGACCCTGCACTCTGCAGGAGACCCCTGCTAAAATTAAATAGCTGAGATACCAATTAAAACCTGTCTGAGCTGCTCGCAGTGTTCATCTCCCCACTGTATAAGTGTAAGCAGGAGGCTAGTAGGTTTATCACTACCATGCGAGATCATCAGTGCCGGTACTCTACGCTGTGTACGTATCTCAGGGTATGGCGCTATAGCCTGGCCACAACTAAAGAGAGCGCTATGCTTTGCCGCTGACCAAGGAACGAGTACTGAAGCTTCAGCAGTCATCCGGCATCCCGGGCACACTAGCAAACAGTGATGTAGCCCGATGTAATGTCTCTTATCAGCTCGGGCCAGCGAGACGAGCTCCCACAAGCTGTGTGCCAAGCAGGCCAGGCAGAGAACATGGTTTCCCATATATCCGAAAAACTACTCGCAATCTTCCAATACAGACTGCTTGGGCTGTCTGGTCAAATTGTTTTTTCTTTTAGATCATGTGGTGAAAGCATGTCACAGAATCCGACAGCCGCTCCAGTCCCGGGGCGCAATGATCAGACAGAAATAAATAGACATTCAAAGGCTTTACCCACGCAGAAAAGCACTGGGCCTCCAGACTGCCGGGGAGGGTTAAGCCCAGCTCCCCACAACAAATATTATTGTGGTCTGGTGACTTAGTAATACTGGTTTCCACCAGTAACCTTTGGGATTGCATTGCTTGTAGTAAGATCCTAGTCATTCGCTGATGGAAAGCAGCTTCATTCTGTGCATTCTGTGATGACTGTACTGTAAATATCAGCATGATTCATCTGCAAAGTGTAAATTAAGGGCTTTGAGCAGTCTCTGTTCAACCAAGAACCAGAGAACTTCCCATCCATCCATCCATCCATCCGTTTTCCAAACCACTTATCCTCCTGGGTCGCGGAGGGTCCGGAGCCTATCCCGGAAGCAATGGGCACGAGGCAGCGAACAACCCAGGATGGGGGGCCAGCCCATCGCAGGGCACACTCACACACCATTCATTCCAAACTCCACTGATTCTTAATTCTAACTTTCTATTTGCTTCACTTTGTATTTTCCCTACAAACACAGTCAGCTGGGATGCTACATTAGTGTAACAAATGTAGCAATATTCCGGTAATTGATGCTCTTGAAAGACAGTGTCTTCTGTACTAAAACAGATGGAGCTCAGTTTAGTTCCCGTCCCTTGTCTTACCCTGATGCTGATTGGTGATTGCAATTTCTCAGTCTGCTGATTTGCCAAAAACACGACAGAGCCAAATCCATTTGAACAGGGCTGATTATATATCTGTATGATCTCATTCACTAAGCACATCATTTATCTCAGTGTGACCAGGTTAGTTTAAAAGCTCCAGGAATTTTAAAAGCATTAGGAAGTACATTACAGTTTTTCATAGAAGCTCGGATTCTTTATATAGACTCAACTTCTTATTTCCAAAAACCAAACCACTGACACCAGAAGCAAATTTATATAAACAGTACAAAATGGGATCACTGAATTCAGCTGACTTGTATTGCCATGCAATTGAAAAATGTAGATTTTAATAGATTTATTTAACTTCATATAGCCACAAAATCCTGTAGTCCAAATTGCCTGCAGATAAATACAAGGACCTTTCTGATCGATACAGAGGAAAAGCCTCACAAATCGATTTCAGAGCATCATGTGCATCATTGCTGCATCATGCAGACTTTTTGGCTGCTTTGGCCTGGTTGTGTAACATCTATGGCTGCATGAACAGCCTCATCCGTGCGACACTGTGTGAAGAATTACCCAGCATCCCTTAGCTCCCCTCGGGGATCACTGAGCTTTTCTCATCACATGGTTCATCTATGACCGGGCTGGGCCAATCTCCTCATTTGCCTTTGTAGACTTTTGATTGATTATTATAGGCTTTCCGGTTCCAGGTTGGAAACATCACCTCTTCTTAATTCTAATGAGCTCTGAAATTGTAATGTGTGTAACATAGACATTGGAATAGAGCAGGAAATTCGAGAATATGATGAATGTCCTGAATTTTAAGGGTCAACCAGATTTTTTGATTGTCCAGACTTCCCTGGCACATCTCTGGCAGCTTTCTGCCTAATATCATCTCCATTTGTTAGAAATGACATACATGTCATATTGTGATGACTTGATGATCGATTCTGTGACCAGTCAGCATCACATAGACATGGAGATTTCCTGAAAAAGCCACGTAAACAATCTTTAGTGTGATGAAGTGATACACACGGCCGAAGAGCCTCTGAGCTTCGTCTTTAAACATGGTGAACGAGGCCAAAAGCCTTGAATTCCTCCAACTCAACCTGCTTCTTCTGGGAACTTCACGCATAAAAGGCTTGTGTATGATGAGTCAAAGGCTTCATACAACAGTGTAAATGGTCCTTGTTAAATGAGCTGTTAAAGAATGCATATAATGTCTTATTCAGTCAGGATTCAAGAGATAATTTATGTGCAAAGTAAACAATCCACTATTCAATGAAAATGTCCTACCACTAAACACAAATTAGCACTAAACAGAATCAGAAACTAATCAGAAGCACAGATGAAGGTGCAAGTATTATTAATAATAATAATAAATTAAAGAGTGCAAAATCATCATATGATGCTTGTTTCAGTTCCCAGCAAAATCACTGCTACACAAATGCATATTCTTTTAAAGAAGAGAATGTTTTGCTTGTTTTGCGATGAGTCTGTCTGTTGCTCCGCATTGACGTGGGCCTATTTTACAGAATTGTCGGGATTTGCATTGCTTAACGTTTTGGTCCGCAACTCCCTGACATAACGGCAGACGATTCTTGTTACTATTTTCCTCACCATCCGCCTGGCTGAAATAATGCTATACAATGACTGGTCTGTTTGTCACAAAGTGGCACTCTGTACCTTCTCTATGCCACAGTAAACTACCATCTGCCAAAAGCTTATTGCTTCAGGCAGGAACGCTCGTTATGTATGATTCATGGTAATAATTGATGTCCACCAGAAGGTTTATCAATAATGACAGTTAAAGACTAATGTAGGTGATTCTCTTCAATCATTTTCATGGGTCACATGATGAAAGAACAGCCGAGTCACTTAAATCCATTGTATCTGTGCCGTAAATGGAAGCATGACCGTCAATGGAAAACAAAGACCCTGATGGTTTTATCGTATAAATCAACTGAATAAACCTTTGGTTTCTTCATGTCTTGGCACTATTCTGCGCTGTCACTGTTGAATCCTTTAGTATACATTTGCAGTCAAAATGAGCTGTGAATAGATTGTGTGTGATGTGCTTCTCCTTTTCTTCAGAGTTGGGAGCCAGATGTCAAGGCTACTTTGGCAGTGTCTTAGAGCCACTGATGGACAATTCAAAGCACTTCAGTGATATTAGCAGCCACACAGTCAAAAACCTCTCCATAATTAAATGCGTTGTGTCTTTTCTAAAGGACAATCTCACCCTTATCTTGCTCCGATGCAACTTTTAATTGACGTCTGGGTGATTCTGATGTGCTGAGACCTCCATTTGCCACCCATAGATTGCCAAATAGAATTTGGTATCGACATTCAGTTTAATTGACTGAGTCTAATTAATGAATCAAGATTACACTCATGTCTGGGTAAGTTCTTACTTGAGGACACTTCAAAGTTAATTTTTCCCCCATATCTGTTAGAACACAAACACAAGCTTACATAATAGGTATAAAAAGATTGCATTTTTGAAAATGTTCGGGGAACGATATGCATGGGAAGCACCCTTAGAGCTGGGATTCATGCTCTACTGGAGGTCCACAGGTCTCTCCTAGCTGACCAGCTAACCTGGCTACTCTTTTATATGCTACTTTGCTACCTTTCCTCATGACCAATCAGACCATGTATGATGTCATACTAACAAGGCCATGTGGTGCTTGCTTAATGTTCTCTAAGCCGTGGGCACCCAGGCATTCTGCTGGGCCTTCATTCACTCAGCCTACGGCTCCGACTGCAGGCTCACAAGCTTCCGTAACCTGATTGGTTCCCTTTTCTCCTGATCCTCCACATTTCTCAGCTATGATTGATTTTGTACTGTTCAAATCCAGCATCTACATTCCTTTGGTTTTGTTGAATAAACCCTCTGGTTAGTTAATGCCAAGCCCCCCATGGCACCTTGGTTTGTCTTTCATCACTCTTTTGTACTTTCAGGAATGAGAATAGATCTGTTACCTTCATAGCCATTTGTTGAATTGCTTCCTCCGTATTTTATAATGAAAAAGCCATCTTGTAATAGATTTTGATTATTAACAATATCCTCTGGCAAAGTAGATGGCAAACTCATCCTTCTAACCTACCGCAGTTCATAATATTAATTACATTCCTAATCCTAGTAAATCCAAAAACATATAACTGAAATGAATTCAGTATGAAACTCTATCAGATTTTTATACGTATTTCAGCCTCTTCAGTCCAAGCAATATCAGCAATGGATTTGTACTTGTACAAACCTGTCAAAAAATCTGCATCTTTAAATATCTTTGGGATATAAGTCAGTGGCTGCAAAACATGCTGTGGCCACGACACTAAGAATATTTGACTAATTTTGCACTAATTAATCCTGCATCAGACACATTTACGCCTACAGTAATAGACGTTACAAGGTCATACGTTTTCCCAAGACTTCAGCGGTTGTGTAGCTTGCTGAGAAATTGAACTGACAAAATGGATCGTTAACTTTTCTCTCCTGTCTTCCCTGTTGCCTTGAGTCATGACACAACTGGCCTCAGACTCCCCTGAAGCACGTGTCTTTGGAGAGTCTCGGCCCACTGGATGAGTCTCTTCCCTGCATTAGCCAGCAGCACAGCATCTCCTTGGTCAGCCCCCTTTCTGAGTTCAGCCCCCTTTTTGGACTCAGGAACCTATAGGCCTGACAATTCTGGGTACTCACCCGTCAGTACAGTATAACAAACGAACATGCATTGTTTCTAATAAGTGGCTAATAAGATTGCCGCTGTGTAACTCTTTGGGTTGAGTGTGTGGCTTTGACGCTGAACATCTCAGGCCATAGGTTCCAGACCAGCCTCACCTGTATGTATTGGGTTAGGGTTTTCTGTTTCCCTACCGTGTATTTATTGTTTTTTTTCCCATTTTATGTTTCCCCCACTCTGCTGTATATAATTATGTTTCTCATATTATGATCCTAGTTGTCCAAGTATTGTTAACCCTTAGTGTCTGCTATGTTTTCTAGTCCCAGTGTTTGCTATGTTGCTTGTTGTGCTGCGCTTTCATTGATTGGTTAATTTGGTTATTATCCCCATGATGTCCTGCGTCGTGTCTTGCTAGCTTTGTATGTATTTTAGCGCCTGCCCTCACTTCATGCTTGTCAGTCAGTCAGTCATTACTCATGTCTACTGCATACAGTTGCTTTGTTTTGCTTTGTTTTGATTTCTTAGTCCTTCTCCCAGTGTTTTGTTACTTCATGGTTCCTTTAGTCTGTTCCTTATCTTTTCCGGAGTGTTTTTGTTCCCTTCAGAGTCTCTTTATTTTCTGTTTTTTCTCATAGTATTTTATCCTTTTGTTTCAAGCCATCAGTGGACCGTCAGCTTTTTCTCGTCTGCACTGTGCCACACCGTAACAAGAGCATTTGATGAGTCACGGAATCAAAAATTATGCACATTACTGGGAATTTTACATTGATAATTTATGTGTCACTGTACCTTAGGAAACAAATTTTCTGCGGCTTACCGTCAAAGACAGACAGAGCAATCAGGATGAAGGACACTGGTCTTAAATACATGAGCTCCTAAAAATCATAAAATTCTACCTTTAATCTGCATTTAACATGCCTATTTAGTGGCTCTTATTTGCATCATGCATAGTATGTTGGATTCAAGATTCGAAGCGTTTATTGCCATATGCACAGTAGAAAAGTGCATTTCTCTGTGCAATGAAATTCTTTCCTTGCTGTCCACACAAAATGGCGAGATACAATATAATAGTAAGTAAATACTTTGAGGTGTGATGTGCAGATGTCGAGAAATATTAACTGTGCATAGTGCAAATTGAAGAAGTGCAAGAGAGCTTAATGTGCAAAAATTACAGCGTGAGGTAGAATGTTGAGGAATGTCATTTGGGTATGAAGGTTCTATAATGTGCTGCACTGCTGGGGCTTCGCAGAGAAACACAGTGAGTTACATTCAGTCAAACATCAGGGAAGCCAAATGAAACATATGGTGTTACAGCGTATGTGGAGCCACATTTCCATACCCATTTAAATCAGCGTGGCTGCAGATCTGCTACAGAGGCTCAGGCTCACAGTCTGAGCTGCGGGAGACGTGTGGAGGATGACAACACTGAGCGGCATCCACAGCAGATGAGCGGCAGACTCAGCCAACGGTGACATGAGGCTCGGGTACGAGGTACCTGTCAGGGCGTCTCAGGAAATCACGGGGAAGATACTCACAATGGAAAATGTCTCAGGCGTGAAAACAAAAATTCACGGATTAATGGGAGATAGTAAACGGTAAAGCACGGAATGCAAACATCAAGCCAGTGACAGCAAACGGGTAAATTTTCACCCTTAACAGCATAATGGCGAGAGAGTTCAGTGTAATGAAGTCAAAGGCTAATTGAGGCCAGTTTCAATAGGCTGATCCTGTACTCATGTGTAATGTACAGAATGCCCTTCTTTTACCCTACTAACCTAAATGATCCTGACCGTCATACCCCATTTGCAAGCAGCATTTTACCTTAAAATGCATCCACAGAAAGTGAATCGCTGCCCTCATTTTATTTCTAATGTTAATATAGGAAAATCACTGATTTTTAATTGCCCAATGTCAGAAAATCACAGTCTCAGCG
The DNA here is from genome assembly GCF_023856365.1 of Brienomyrus brachyistius. NCBI lineage: Eukaryota > Metazoa > Chordata > Actinopteri > Osteoglossiformes > Mormyridae > Brienomyrus > Brienomyrus brachyistius. The sequence continues at coordinate 6,520,736 of NC_064542.1, forward strand.
ACACATACAGCCCGAGTTTCTACTGACTGATCACCGCGTTGTCTGCAGCTCCCTCTGTCCAAGAAGCCTTTGGATTTAAACCTCAGCGAAAACATCACTGCTTACTGTATACAAGCATTCGCAGGGAGCTGGACCGTCCTTGTTGGGTTTGAGAATCCAGAAACGTTGTACTTTAGAGTAACATTCTTCCATATTTGTTTCTGGTTGATGGTAACATATAAATGTAGCAAAATGTAGCTCTGGGGAACTCTGATCCACTCGAACGCTGGCTAGATATAATCCAAAGAAACTGTAATTTGTGTTTCTAAGTTTCTTTAAAGGTCACGACTGTCTGGAAGGACATCACTCAGTGTGATGAGAAGTGTGTACCAAGTGTGATTGGTACATGGGGACTGGTGTAAAACATTTGATTTGACCAAAGGGGTGAATTTACTTACCCAGTCTAGCATGGAGTATCAGTGACACAGCTGTCAGGCTCTTACACATTTTTGCCGATTTAATTAAATAAGGTTTCACCTCATTTGCCTCTTGGGGATGCAGGGAAAAAAAATCTTTTCCTTTGCTGGTGTAATTATCATGATTTTGCATTGTGCATTTCTGGGAAACACTTTGAAGTTCATGGGCTATTTTGTTCAATATTCAGCCCTTTTATGTGTCTCCTAAGACTGACAGGAACAAAAATACTGCAGATTTCTCGTGGCAGTAAAACGTGGTAATGTCACTGCTGATTTGCTGTTCTGTGTAACCACTCCACTTTCTAACTTCATCCAGTTCCAGTCTTTTCACTCTTACAATTTATGGTCACAATTTCATTATTTTTTCCAGTGCAATACTTGCACAGATGTCCATATATTAAGACTCTGTGGCGGACCCTCGTGTAACAAACAAACAAGTGGGTGAATTTAAATATTCATGGAACAGATGACTAAGCAGACCTGTGCGAGAGAGACTGTGGCTCAGTCCTACAGTTGTCAGGAATTTCCGTTCCTGTTCACACATCAAGTTTCTTTACAAACACAAATGCGGAATTGGTTTGTATCCTTTCCAGCACTTTGTGTGCTGCTTAAAATAGAGCACATGCCTTGCATTCCATTTCACTAATATATTCATGAAGAAAGAATATTGGGGCATTGGCTCAATGCACATACCTTAAATGTAATATGCCGTAAATGGCAGAGCCCTCTATCGAACAGAGACGAGCTACAGAAGATAAATAAATATTAATTTTATATTTATGTCCTCTTATTATACCCATTGAAAGGCCCAGAACAAACCACTGCAATGTCAGAGCAGTTCTGGCCAATTGAATTATCCTCATAAATATTAAACTGCTCCCTTGTAAACAACATTCCTAGCAACCAGTATGTATATATTTATATCGCAGTTCAATAATTTTTTAAAGAAACAATTATTTTAAAAATTATATTTTGACATAGCAGTGTTTTACTCCTGATAGCTAATGAAACCATCTATCAAACTTATATTGCATTTGGGTGCGGATAAGAGGGCAGGTGACAGAGCAATGCTCATATCATTATCTTGATATACATGTAAAGCACCCCAGTGATGTATGAAACACAGCAGTGTCATACAGTGTAATACATGTAAAGAATCTCAGTGATGTGTGAAACACTGCAGTGTCAAACAGCATGTTCACACAGAGGGATTCAGCAAGGCTTGAAAGAAGAATATGAATTTCTGTGGAAAACATGTCAACAAAGATGGAGATGTAAGGATTTCTGTTTATATCACATGAAGAGAGCATTTGATATACATAAGTGCAGGTTTAATCTGTCAAAGGCACTTTACATCAATGATGAATAAAAAAAACTGTTATATATGTAATTTTTGGGGAAAGTTGTAGAGGAACAAAGAAAAAGTTTCATTGAGGGTGGGGGGGCTTATGCAGGACAGTCCTTAGTGCCCTATTAGCATACATACTATTAGCAGCCACTGAACACTGACTCATGACTCGGCGGGAGCAGGACCTGGTGAACCGCGGACATATTAATCAGTCAATAATGCTTTGGGAAAAAAGCCACTCATCATCTGGGTCAGGAAAACAGAATAAATCTGGGACACATTTTTTGGAAGGATAATATAAGAGGATAATATAAGAGATACGACACAACAACTGCGTTGAGCCCCCGCTCGGCGGCAGCCGGCAGACAGGCTTCCTGTTGCGTTCACTAAGTTCTGTCTTCCTCTGTGATCCCTCTCTGCTTTCAGAGCAGCTGGTTTTGTAAGGCGGTGTCTCTGCTCCTGCTGAATGCTGGGATACCTCGGGGGCGCTAATTCTGTCACGCTCTTCACTTTGTGTAAATGTGTGCACTTACCACTTTGCTTCATTTGGTCGAAATCATTTCATCCCACCCATATAACTGGCTGCACAAAAACTCATTGGTATAGCGCCCTCCCCTGGTACCCCAGCACAATGCATTTCCTCCATTATTAATGTTCACTTAACATGCTTTATTGTCTAATTTTGTATCTTTTTCCCCATCAGCCTTTTTTTTAACCACCTTTAAAAATTTGTGCTAAAAGTTTGCTTAAGTAATGCCTCTGCTTGCGGTAAACAGATTATTAAATATGACCCAGAAATCTCCATGCAAGGTGGCAGCCTCTGGTTTTGTATCCAGAGTATTTGGCCAAAAATGGTGGTTCATGGACAATCCCTTATGATTTTTTATTTTGACAAAATATGTTTAGTTGTTGGCCTAAATCAAAGCACTATTGTTGCATGTGTCTTATGACATTCAGGGGCGTGAGACTGATCTCCGCGGAATACAAAGCAGACATAGGTGCTGCTGCAGGGTGTGTTTCGATCCTGCTCTGCTTCACTTTCCAGAATTTCATCTGGAAAATATCCACTCCTGCTGGGAAGGTTCTCTCGACATCCGAAGTGCAGTTCAGGTAGACAGCTGACTCTTAAAACCCTTCCAGTTATGGAAAATGGACACCAGCCAGGAGGCTCCGGTATGACCTGTGTTCGGCAGATGGTCCTGCCACACTGACAGTGCCATGCGCCGGGGTTTACCTTAATACCTGAGGTTCCCTGCAAATGCGTCTACTGCTGCAGCATGCGCATTCATGCACTTATATAAACTGTACTGTGCAAAAGTTGTAGGCAGTAACAACAAAAACAAACAGGAATTTCCTTTCTTCTCCAAAGAGTCACTCATGCCCTGTCAGATGTCTAGATACACACCGCTTGGGTTCCTAAGCCTCTCCTCAGGAGCCTTTCAACCATTCCATGGATTTGCTACATTTCTCACCAGTTCTTTTATTTCATTTATTTAGTTCATTTAATAAAATCAATGAGGTATTGATTAGCCATAGAGGTGTGGGTGGTGAGTGGCTCAGTGTGTTGAGTCTCTGTGCCTGTGTTCAGAAGGTTGCTGGTTCAGGTCTTGGTGAAAAAAATTATAAAACAAACAGTACCTTGGTCTTTGAGCAAGGACCTTAGCCCTCAGCTCCAGGGGCATCCTGTTGGCTCACCCTGCACTGGGACCCCCTCAAGCTATGGAGAGCAAGGTGGTGTAGATGAAGAGAAGAACCTGTGCAATATGAATATTATCTAAACATAATTTTCTTTGACTGCCTAAGACCACTGCACAGCCCGTGTATCTGTGAAAACGATGCGTGGTGAGTGACTTATGCGATACAGCAGTCAGTCCCTATAGGTTTTCCCTCTAAATGTCTTGCTTTACTTTCAGCTTCTTATTTTTGACAAATTTAATGCCAGCTAACCAAACTAAAACCATTTGGCAAAACTCGTTGCAGGTGTGCTCAGCGTGAGCAAGCAGGGAGTCCAAGCAAAAACAGGCAAGAATCACTGACTACACATGTCCTTTTTTACACATCTCCCTTCATTTAATTTCCTTGTGTATAAAAAGAACTGTAAATGAGTTTGCTGGTATTAATTTAAAATAAATAACTTTGACACATCGGGTTCCAGTACAAATTACGGTAGAGACTATGCCATTATGGCTGGCTAATTCATAATTCATAAGTTTGCAAGACAATGAAGAGCTTCATAATAATGTGTCATTATTCATAAAAACACATTGCTGCGGGATAATATGGTATGGAATTCAAATTACTACATACTTTTATTAGTCAAAATATCAGGAAAAAGACAGCAGCTTCACATGTTTCTCTGTACTGTCACTGTTTTTGACACAACAGATATAAAGTCTGGATTCAGAATCAGATGAAAGTCGTGCTGGAAACCTTTGAATCTGCACAGGCGTAGGGATATCAGATCGGCTCGACTTTGGGTTAGAATAGAAGAGGACAAAGCTACGTTTTGGCCAGAAAAACACCGGCAGTCTGCTTCTCGTCAGAAAGGACTTGGCTGGCCTTGGAGATCCGCACTGCCCCCTATCGTCTTTCAAAGCTTACTGCAGCCTAGTTCCTGGAGACCCCCAGCCAATGAGACACGGCAAGTTGTTTTACGTGGATACAAGTGCGTTAGCTGTGCTTATGTGCGACTTGCACAACTGTACTCTGACCTTGAAGGATGAGATGGCCGCACAGAGTAAGAGCTGAGTTGGTGATTGGCGGAGGAACAGCATTTCATAGGATCAATGCAGATTTTTTTCCTGTCGGGCCCCTTGACCATGCATTGGGAAGGTTAAGTACATTTATCGACAAATATTCAACCAATAAAGTACATCTATATCTATATAGCTGCACTGCTCACCTTCAGTGCAGAGTGTGAGAGCGGCAGGGTCATACTAAGGATGTCATGGTCCCCAGTGGGTGGAACCAGCCAGAGGAGGGGTCCTGTTGGAATCCGGAGCTCTAATGCTGACTTGGGGAGTATGGTGGCTTGGTGGCAGTTTGAATGTCAGCCCCCCCTCCCAAGCTCTGTGTGTGTGGAGTTTGTATGGTGTCCCCGTGTCGCATGATGATCTCACTACCGTGTCCCTGACTGGGATTAGTGGTTAAACTCGTGTGTTTTATTTTTTTTGAATATGCAATTTTATGTGTTTGGCTTAGCAAACAGGATGCTTTCTTGTGGAATTATGTTAAATTATTTTACAGAAGTGCTTCTCCCACAGAATATTGTGGCAGTAATGATTTCATGAGTTTAATTCGAACTGCTACTAATGCATTTTTCCGTTTCGGGGCCTCTCTACGGTGTACTTAACTTTCAAAGGTCATCTTTTCCTTGCAAGTAACACATTACCCTTCACATAAACCGACCACAGATTTAATTGGATGACAATTTTGTGTTTGTTTTCTCTGTTATTTTCTGGAAGAAAACCAGTAAGTGTGTGAAAGAGGACATTCTATTTAAAGTGTTAATTTAATGCTACCATGTACTATGTTTAAGCATGTTGATGAAAGGTCCGTTCCTCAACACTGTCTTATTCAACAAGCCTCCTGATACATCCGTAGATGTTCCTTACACCTTTGCACAGAACATTTGTTTTATTACATATGCACAAATTTGGTCGTTCACTCACTTTACCTGTGATGTGCTATTGGTTATTTAGAGCTCGGGTTAGGGTTTGGGTTAAGATTGGGCTCAGGCTACGGTTAGGCTTAGGGTTCGGTTTATGGTTAGCTTTAGGGTTTGCTTTATATGTATAATTTACACACAAAAGTAATTCACACACAATTTACTGTTGTAAAGGAAATAATCCTGAATTCCATCGAGAAAAGGTGTAAAAAATGAATCTCCAGCTGCTAATAATCGTGTTGCAACCTGTAATTTTGCGAATTTAAAGTCTGAAATGGGAGATGATGGAACAATAGGTAAGGTTATGTGTAACGGAAAAAGGTGCCATATTGAGATGGCTGGGCAAACTGCCCATTGTCTTTAAGCAGACGTTTGTTTGGCCTGAAGCTGCAGCAGATGACTTGGACAGCGATGTGTGTCCATGGGAACCGAAGCATCCGCAGGAAACACAGGGAGGCATCTGGCAGCATGCGGCATTGGGTCCTCTGTCTCCCGCAGGTACCGCTAAACGCTAAGCGCATACGCTCCCTGAGCGACTGCACAGAAACAGGCAGATTAAACAACTGTACAGCAGTGTCATGGAAAGGAGCGATGAAACAACCATTTGCCTTTCAAAGTGGGAGCGAAAAGTAACAATTACGAATCTAAAAATTACCACCTGATCTGGTGAGGAAACGGAAATGATTTACAAAAATGAAAAATTAAAGCTACTTAATATTTTGCTGCTCCACTACTGACACATGCACATACTCACCCATATATAATGAGTGATTTATAATGACTCATTGTAGTCTAATTTCACTTACAGTGTTACCCATATCAATCTTGTTTTAAAACAGTGGTTCTCAACCTCGGTCCGGTTCTCAAACTCGACCCACTGCCCTGCTCGTTTTCCAGCTATCCCTGCCCTACACACTGCTGATTACCTGGATCAGGTGTGTTCAGTCAATCAGAAGCTGAAAGACAGCTGGGACTTGTGTGTAGGGCAGGGATAGCAGGAAAACAAGCAGGGCAGTGGGGCTCGAGAACCGAGTTCGAGAATCACAGCTTTTAAAACATGACAGATATGTAAGTGAATAAATAATAGGCCATTTTAGTGAATTAAAAATACACCATCATTTCATTTTTCTTGGTTCGTTGTCACATGAGAGTCTTAAAAAAACCCAATTCAATCAGTCAGATTCTATTTCCTTTATAAAAAAAAGCATAAATATGATTTATGAATCAGTGCATTTGACATTATTCCCAATGTATACTTTGAAAATGTGACTGAAGGTAACTGTTGCTTGTCAGGTACTAAATCCTGGTTTTGGACAGAACGGAAGGCATTGAACATTTAAATAAATTCTGTCATGGGAGCTTATGCTTGTGTCCATCGTGTTCCCCGATGTGAGTGAGAAAATGCGTATAACTTTCCTCCAATGTCAATCCAAAAGATCTGCCGATTCCTCCTGTGCATTTTCACAGTCGCACCAAAGAGATATTCCTCGCAGTGTTAGCCATCGAATCTCAGCCCAGGAGGACGGGGTTTTGAATGGAGAGAAATCGCTCAAGGGGAACTTCAGGGAGTCGTGCCTGCAGCAGAGCAACCTGGTGGGTTATCAAGTAGAGCAGAGCGGATTGGGAGCGATGCGAGAGGCGAATGGGCCCTTCGGCGAGTGCCAGCGGTTTGTGGATCAGCGGGGCGATCGTGCATTCCTCTGCGGGACAACAATGGTTCAATTTAGATACGAAACAGGAAGGGAGAAACATGTTTGAGGCCAGAAATATCAAAGAGAAAAGCTTTGATTTCTCTTAGCAAAAACATAAATATTGTACTTTGTGTTTAATTTCCATATCTCCATGACCCTGCTCTGGACAAGCGGATGGAAGATGCATCGACGGGTGCACTGTTAAGGAAGACAAAATGATGAAATGGAAGGGAAATGGGATACATCTCCCACCTAAAGCCCAACCTGAGTCTTCTCCTATACAAACAGCAGCAAGGACTGTAGTGTATAAACCGCAGTTACCCAGCGGGGAATCTGTAGACTGTTCCTCCTGTATTACATCAGAGGAGGACTTTGTGGACCTCAGGAAGTGCAATAAGAGACAGACACATATACATCTAAGTACAGAGTGGTCTCTGAAGGTCCACAAACCAACGGTTTTCATTGGGGACTCTAATTTAAGCTGCATTTCCCAAATTTGAAATCCTAATGTCCAGGTTGACAGCTTTCCAGGGGCAACTTTCAGACACGTTCCTCAAGTCTTACAAAAATTACCCCCCCCCACTCACCCTGTAGCAGATACAGTGGTACATGCAGTTGGGATTAATAACTGGGATCAGTACTCAAAAAAAAACATCAAACAATTGCAAGATCTCTGGAGAATGGCTGAATTAACTTTTCCAAATGCCAGTATCCATACACCCCTCATCCATTACTCAGATCTGTTACCTAAGCAAGAGACTTTAGAATTAATAAATGATTATATTGGGGACCATGGGGTGCCTTTAATGACAATAGAGAGACTGCACTTCAAAGCAGATCCTAGAAATCCACTACATTGGACCAAGGACACGGCAAATAGAACTTCCTGGTGCTGGAGTCCTGGTGCAAACAAGTGGGCTGGGAGGGATCAGAAATAGAATTAAACAGCAAATTTGAACTGGTCCCCTGGGTTATAGACAGTACTGGCAGTCAAGTGGATAATAATAGAATACCATATGGGTAATAGCTACATTAGATAAAAGATGCATCATTATTCATTAATGATGAACAAACTGAAGATCAGTATGTAACTTGTGTCATTCATGACTTGTCAGTTCAGTAGTTCCTTCAGTAGCTCACAAAGGTTTACAGAATTAACAGATAACAGTAACAAACATAGTAACTGCTTCAGATAGATGTATCACGCTGCATTAACGATGAACGAAGATGAGATCAGCGTGCAATTATGATTTAGTTTGTCCTTAATTAGTACATCAGCAATAGCATAATACTATGTTATTTGTGCCTGTCAAGTAAAGTGTTACCATATTTGTTTATTAGTTTTGAGTCATTGCAAGTCTCATGAGAAAAAAAAAAACACGAACATCTTGTCCTTGAAGTTGTTCTTCATTTCAGTGGGAGCAGAGTCGGTCACGGTATCGGTTACGTCAGGGTTCAGGCTAATAAGGTACCATCAGTGACCTCACACTATGACTCAAGAGCTTCAGCAGCAGGTCACATGTAAACCGGCAACAGAAGCAGAAAAATGCTGGTTCACCTGTTGAACTTCATATCATATTACTCTTTAATTTCATGGTTGACAAAGGCATGAAAACAGTAAGAAACTGCCCTGCGCTTGTCAGGCACGGCTGCAGGGTAGTTCCTAGCAAGCCCTTGTCCATGCTACTGCAGAACGTAATCCTACGGGCTGTGGCAGTTAGAATATGCCAGTTGTCATTAAACCAAAAAATATATATATATAATGATCGGGGCATTACGGAGAGTCGAGATAAGACGAGAATCTGGAGGGTCAAACAGTTTCAGTTCATTTATAAAAATGTAAGAAGTCTGGTTATAGAATTACATGTGACATGGCCTCCTACTTTGAGAACTTCACACTGTAGCCAAATACAGCAGTATTGCCGGGCCTTAGTATCAGTCACTGCAGTGACATCGAGCCGTCCGTCCACATCCATGCCGTGTGTTCGCAAATATTTCTCAATTACATGGCGCCATTTTAATTGACTTGATTGACTTGGCCATAGAGATCATCCCAGGGCCTCTGCGGTTTGCGAGGTAAGGAGCTGTAATTCTGCATGCTTGGGTGCTTGTGGGGAGGAAGGGGGGGTATTTTTGCATTTAAGAGAATCTTCAATTAAAAGCATTGATGGCTAAATGGTAAACTAAAATTGCATGAAACGTAATTTAAAGCTAAAAGTGGGTTCAGACAACACACAGCACCTCAGCATCTTCTGGGCTATTAACAGAGTGATTTCGCCTGTTAATCAGCTCTGCGTTCTGCCTGTGCAGGTACCGGACTGTGAAAGACACAGCTGGGGGACACAGTTTGCAGCTAACGCTGGTCATTCATCCATTGCTTATACAGACACATGAAAAAGCAGGGGCTCATGACACACGCTTCATGCGTGCGATCCTCAGTAACAGAAAGAGAAGCTTCTGGAGTCGTCCTGTTCGGACCTCCTCTGATGGACCTTGACCCCAGCTGTGCTGTCTATAGGCATGAAGGTTCTAATTATGTTTGATAGATGGGGGGTCGTTGAAGGTTGGGGTCAACCTGTCACACTTTCATGTTTGCTTCAATAAATACAATAGCAAGCATGCCCATATATATTTCATTACTATGTACAGCAAGCTGACAGCAGACCTTAAAAAATACATACAAAAATGTGCCTTGCATGCCCTTTGAGAGGGCAGTGGGCACTTACTCCAGAATGATGGAAAGGGCAGCGATTACCCAAAATCAGCAGTGAAACCAAAGAACCAAACTGAACCGTCCATTGGGCCATATAACGTTTGGAATGTGAGATTTTTGAACAATAGTATTGAACTGAGAATGATGGTTAGCTCGGAATACGCCCCCTAGAGGTCATCCATGAGGCTGACTTATGTATGGTCACACTGAGGTTAACTTCAGCTCTACCTGTATGTCATTAATGTTATAGCACACATTGCAGTATCCTATGTTTTTACATCTGTTATTATTTTGTATTTAGATAGATACTTGCAGAAACAATATAGGAGCAGCAATTTGGATGAAGACTGACATTAATTACACCAGGAATCAGAACAGGCTTGGGTCAGAGTATCAGCATGGTGGTGTCTTCATGGCGTCTGCTTAAACACTGATAAAGGTCGGTGCCCATTATATCACACTGCCGCACTGTTTGATGTACTTACATTTATGTTTAAATATTGCCAGTAAACGTTTTCTCAATGAAATAGGCTGACAGTTTTGGAAACGCGAGCCCCTTGTGAAGGATTTCATTGGAGCTGTTAAAAATGGTGCTAATCAATAACTGCATAAGATCCATCCATCTTCCAAGCACTTATCCCGGAGGGGGTCGGGTGTCGGTGTGGCAGCATGGGGGCTGGGCCACACACACGACAGGTGCTTATCATCAGAAATAGGGTGACCGCCTAATGTGTCAGGAGGGACATTACGAGCTACTTCGGCTTTTATAAACCACTTTAAACCTGAAAGGCTCCTGTGCTCGGCTAATTAGTTCAGCTCTTCTTCTGCTTTGACTGGTTTGTTTCCTTGATTGAAAGACTCATCCAGCAGTTTCACATTAATTAAAATTTGTGACACATGCATGATTATAAGAGACTGACCAATCAGCACACAGCAAGAACTCAGCGCTAAAGTGAAATGCGGGTCCTTTTAATTGAAATGGTAGTTTACATACCCTGTCATAATCTCAACTCATCCCCCCTGACATAGATTAGTTGCTCAGCCCAGACAGAAACCAATGACGCGAGACGCTCATCATGCCGGTCGGTCGTGCTGTATACTGTTTGTCTATTACCGTTAATTCATCTCACATAATATGTACAGTAGAGATGTGTACATCGCAGGGATGTGTTCCTGTGTATTCTCATTATTGGATGCTGATGTGACGCCTGCCATCTTTAATTGACATGAGATGCTCTCTGACTCCAGAGACGCACCCGCCTTTGGATGGGCCTTACATCCATCTCCAGCTCTCTTTTACCTTATCTAAATGATCTGCTTGGCAGTATGACAGTCAACATGTAGCATCTGTTAATCTCAGGATGCTGTATTTTGGGGGGGAAGCTCCTGTATGTTACTTTACTATCGAGATCTTCTGTGTTCAGGCAGGATTTGTATGATGTGAGGCAGGATGAATGAAGAGGTGCATAAAAACGTCAAGCCAGAACAGGCGAGAGCGCAGCGTTCGCCACCCCCGGGGTGACGTCCCGTGGTGTCCTGTGTAACGCTGACAGGGTCACCTTGGAGCACAAAAGCTGCGGATTCAAAAAGGCTTTCAAAGTGACGAGCGTATTTCCATAGAGCGCGAGCTCCGGTGTCTCCAAACTTCTGTGTGTGACGGTAACAAGGCGATTTAAGCTGCCATAGCAGCGTCAGCTCAGTGTCAGAGATGATATGGGGGCCACCCCCCCCCCCTCGCTGATATGCCATTTACTGCTGCATGTTTATTCTATCCATGGTTGTCATAAGTTGGCTAAGAAACTACAAAATTATCATTTGTTGAAGCTTGACATTCTTTATTAAATTCTTGTCCATCCACTTAAAGTTGGAACAGGCAGCCATACCTAATATTTAATAATTACTATCATAATATTAGGACAAGGAGCGACATCCCTCCACCTCGGAGGGAAGCTCTGCCATCTGGCCGAGTCTGAGCACTGTCTGCTATCTCCTGGGTAGCAGTACTACCCCAACACACCTGACACAAATGTACTTTTATCTGTAGATTGCCCAAACCAGCTCCCATATTGTTTGTGCAGTGGCAGCTCTTGAGGGTACAGCCCCAGTGACAAGTAATTGTACTCTGAAAGGTATAAATTAGTATTTTTTTTCTTAGAGTGCACAGTCTATATACCATATATAATATATATTATTTGTAGTCAGGTTTCCTTCAAAGGACGTCCATCTGCAGTTGTCTTATGTATTGTTGCATTCATCCATCCATCCGTTTACCCTGCTCAGGATCAGCGGGGCCCTGAAACCTACCTTCTTCATTCACAATAGTACTGACTGTGAATATCCATATAAGTAAGAGGGTCAGACTTTTCCAAATCCTGAAGACTAGCTGGTGCATTCATGAATTTTCAAACAAACAAGCCATTTGTCTTTATGAAGTAGAACACGACAGAAAAGTCACCCAGGACCGCAGAACAAACTTGGCTAATCGGTTTGTCAAACAGCGGATGGCGCTGTGACTTACTGCTCTCAGACACCACGTGTTTGTCTTACTATTTGTCACTAAATATATGTATAGCTGTATAGTGGAGACGAATGAATGTACCAGGCAAAACATGTATCTGCAAACGCAAGGGCAGTCACATACACATGCTTGACTGTTGAAGTTTAAACATAAAAAAACCTTTGTCTACAGGACTTAAGAGGCAGAACAGACTCAATCCAAGGAGGTTGGATTTGACAGCATAATGAAACATGAAAAGAGAGACAAGAGTGGGAGCCATTGTTCATGGAGTTCCTTTGGAAATACATTTTTTGGCGTGTGATGTACGAACAGCCTTGATCTTGCCTTCAAAGTACGCGTGCAGGTGTGCTTCACGGAACAGCCCTAACCCTAACCCTAACCCTAACCCTAACCCTGACCTGCATCAGCAGCTGCTGGCCTGAGGATTAGCTTTCATTACTGGGCCCTTTCCCAGCACACCTCTGTCTGTATGATATGCAGCAAGAAAATACAAATTCAAAAAGGATCCCAGTTTATGAATAATTGAATTTGGAGAAGCACCGTTCTGCTATTTTCTGAAGCAAAACAATGGATTTATATAATTACATCCAACAATGTGAAGGAGAAAGACTGTTTGATGTTTATTATGATCTAAATTTGCTAAATCTGTTTACCACTTTCCCCAAATAAATGGCAAATAAAGAAGAGAAGAGAAGCACAATCCAACCATGGGGGGGCGGGGGGGGGGGGGGGCGGGTGCGTGAAAGAAGACAAATGGAGGGAATATGAAGAAATTAAAGAAGTGCAGATAAGGGGATGAGGCTTTGGTCATGTGACGTTTGGGGCAACTGGGGCATAATCTGCTCTCTGCGCATCTTTGACTTGATGCAAAACCACAGAATTTAATAGTTAGTCATCCATCCATTTTCTGTACCTGCAGGTCTTATGCGGGGTCATGGGGCGGTGGAGCCTATCCAGGAAATCAACAGACGCAGGGCAGCAGATAACTTAGGATGACCCAGGATGACCCAGGATGACCCAGCACGGGGCACCAGCCCATCACAGGAAACACACGCGGTCACATCTATGGACAGTTTGTCAACTCCAACTCACCTTAGCGTGTGTTTGGACTGTGGGGGGAAACAGGAGTACCTGGAGGAAACCCGACGACGACACGGGGAGAACATGCAAACGCCACACACATGGAGCCTTAGTAATGGCCATAGTAATTACATATAAATGTATTTTCAATATAAGGCATATACATGTATTTATGCAGATTCTTATATACTTGTATATTTCTTGACAACTCAAGCTAGGCTCTTCCTTCCAAGAGATATGGATGGAACTGATTTTTATGTATCTAGAAGCTGTTTGTGCCATGTGTCTGAATATTAATGACATGTTGACCATGTAAGATCTACAAATACCTAATGCATCTTGTCTATTATAAATTCATGGGTCTGACTTGGGAGACGATCATGTACTTGGTGCTGTACAGAATCATTCCAGCACACACACACACACACACACACACACACACGCACACACACACACACACACACACACACACACACACACACTCTGCTTTAGATTTATTTATAGCTTTGGAAGAAGTGAGTGCCTCAGGTACGTCTGAGCTGGAGATTAATCCTAGGAGGTTCGTGTGCATTAACCAAATCCCCCCCCATAGGCCTGTTCCCCATGGCCACTCCCCTATGTACTCTCCTGCCACTCGGCCATCCTGATGCCTCCCTGGGCAGTGCACCCCACTCAGGATCATACATCCCTATATCTCCTGCACTGACTCCCATCCACAGCCGGGAGAAATCATGAAACTTGGAGTTGGAGTGAAGTCTGTTCAAGTTTCTGTGAAAGTATAGCATCATCGTTCTGTCATTAATTCCTGTTTTGGTTTGATAAGAGCATCGCAGATTCTCAGCATTCTTTCAGCCAGCTTACAGATGTCGCCACCTGGAACCTTTCTCCAGCGGTCTCCACAGGTTCTGGGCACAGGTTGTCTGCCTTGCTGTTACTATTCAGGTTTAGGTTGAGGGATTGTGGGGGCCTGGTCATCTGTCATAGCAAAGGTGTGCTTAGGATCATTATCTTGTTGAAAAACAAATGATTTTCAGGAAATGTGTCCAGACTTTTGACTGGTACCTTACAGCTGTCTGGATCGGCCACCGTTCTGCCTCTTTTGTCGTGTCAATTCCAATAGTGACCAGCAGATGCTGCTGGTCATCCCAGTGTCTTTAGCTCATACTGTGTTCTCCTGTTCCTCTGAGCTGTGTGGTTTAATGGGTTGAGTGGGTTACATTTCCCTCTGTCGTGGGTTCAAGTGTGGCCAGAGACTAGACTGAACTATGTTATAATTATCTGTTTATTTCTCATTTTACTTATGTTCGTTATTTGGTTTATTTTAGTCTTATTTTGGTTTAGGTATTATTATTAGTCGTTGTCTCCTAGTCTTGCTTCAAGTTTTGCTTCGTTCCCTGATTGTGTTCAGTTGTGTTGCTGTGTGATATTCTCTGCATCCCTATTGATCTGGTCTTTGCATTGTCTCCACGTCTATTTCTTCATTGTAATTTCAGTGTTTGCTAACCTTGTGTTTAGGTATAGTTTACTTCTTGCTCCTGCCTACTTGTTGAACCCTTCTGGTCCCTTTGTTTTCTGGATCTCCATTTTTGTTCTGTATCGTTAACAAAACCCTGTTTGTTGAGAGCTGCTACGTGGATCGTCCCCCCTGCCTCATACCGTCCCTCCTGTGTCACGCCATCCCTTCTGCGTCATGCTATTCCTCCTTGGTCATACCGTCCCTCCTGCGTCACGCTGTCCCTTCTGCGTCATGCTATTCCGGATTAGAACTTCCCGTGGCCATGAACTGAACAAGGGGGGTAAAATGACACCTCTGTAAGGCAGTGTGCTGCCCGTCCCAAAAGACAGAAACATGAATCCGGCCCACTGGCCACATTCCCATTCCTGCCTTGCCCAATGGAATTCAAAGTGCTACCGCTGAAATGTGACTTAGGAGCAGGATTTAAAGGGCCGGTAATGTGCAGAGGCTCAGTCCAAAGAACAGTGGGGATCAGTCACACTGAAAATGCCCCTGGGTGGCAGATTGTGCATCACAGTAACCTGGCAACATGCTGGGACCAGAGAAATTCACAGCTGTACCACGGTTATTCTGCACTCCAACCACGGGCAGCTCATGAGTGTGTTTTTACTTTTTTATTACTACACAGTTACTGTCATGTGACTAAGAGCAGCTGGTCAATCCTCCGAAATGTAAAAAAAAAAAATCAGTTATGCTGAACTAAGAATCATTATTATTTCGTCAGTGCCATCTCGTCCCTATCGCGCCATTATAAAACCGATGTCCATCTCAGGTAAGCTTCGTTAATCAAGCCCTGGATCACAGTGATTATTAATTAATCAGGACCAAAACCAGAACTTTCAGTTCTCCTGGGAATGGAGTCACAGCACCTGGCTGGAACCTGAATATTCAGATCACCATCCATGCCAGGAAGGTCCGTCTGACCGACTGCACATTCTCTGCCTTGTGATCCCTGACTTCCATGGTTATTCATATGCATCTGGCCCCCAAAAGGGTTTGTTTCACATTGTCTGTAAAGATGGATTCACTCTTTTCTGTTTGGTTATATAATTCACCCCCTACTTTCTCCCTTCCCTCTGGAAGGAAAAATACCAAAAATAAAGTTTAGGTCCACTTTCCCAAAACATCTGTGTCACAAGGTTCTCAAAGCCAGCTGCTTTTCCCACGTCTACGGCCGCGGCGTCTGTGACTTATCGTGTAGGTTTTCCAGTGCTGGTAAATGCTGAAAACAGGGTTGCCAAGACTACCGTGTCTCCAGATCACATGACATGGTTTGTTTTGTCAGCCACGCCAACCCTGATCAGCTCTGAAATCTCACTAAATCAGTTGCTGCTGCAGCTATAATGATTAAAGATGAGAGGCTCTTCCTGAAATTCATTATCCCATGCTGTGTAAAGGCAATTAATCATCACTTCGTGTGTCATGTCATTGTTCCCCAGGAGCCACGGACCGGGAGTCTGTACCGGGACACATTAAGCGGATCGCAGAGCCCGCTTGCGGTTGGAGGCCCTCTCTCTCCCCGGCAGAGCGCCCGGGGTCATATCTGCCTCAAGCCAACAGAAATGCGAGGGCAACTAGTGGGGCTGAAATAAACTGAACTAGGTTGTTTTTTTTTTTTACTGAAATATTTCCTGGAAGGCTTTACTGACGTGGTTCATTTCGGCTGAGCAAATGGTACAATGACAAACACCTGGAAAGAGACCTTCTCATGGAACAGCAGCTCTCCTTTCAGCTTGGCATTCCTGTGGAGAAACAAGTGTCTGTATGGCCTTTTCCTTTGTATTCCCTTTATTCCCAGCCGCTGGGGCTCACACAAAGGCCCGTCCCAAGGACATTCCGAGGTCTAGCACTTTCTATTTCCCAGTGGTCCACTTGACTTTGCCCCAAGGGACAATCTGTGCCCTTTAAATGTTTTACACCCCACCCAACCCTAATCCTAGAGTCGTCTCGGCTTTCAGAGATTATTTGTGTACCCTATAATGCTTTAGTCCTGTAAAACAGATTAGTGCATCCAGCTATATATAATAAATGAGTAAATACATGTGCAATGATTACGTTCTTTGGTTTGGAATTTGGTAACTGGGTGTCTTCTTTGTAGAAAGAGAGACAAGCGCAGGGAATCATTGTTATTGGGGTCAGGAGACACTGGCAGGAAGACACTGACATAAACAGAAGACCCCCACCCTTGGAAAGCCCATAAACCCAGCATCTTCCAAATTAGGACAGAAAGCGTGTCACTTCAGCATGGGAACGTGGGATTAGCTCTGGAAACGTCCACAAAGACACAGAAACCAACGACGGAGCAGCGTAGAAATCCCTGAAGCTATAGCCGGGCCTCCCCGCTTGGACCTCGCTCCTCCTGGCCTGTTTACAGCCGCCGCTCTTCACACAACCGGGGAAAAAAATTGATCTGTGCTCTGCCCAGCAGGGAACCTGCAACAAGAAAGGAAGCTTCCCCAGAGGCCTGTGGCTGGGCTCTGCCTCGCTTTTTTGGTGCAGTGTTTCTACCCAACAGTCATCGGAGTGAGGGCCACTTTCCTCTAGGAGCCATGAGATTATAGCTATAATATGAGATTATAGCTATGATTATACCTCAGTGTACAATGTGCATGCAAAAAGAAAACAATGATAAATGTGTGCTCATTTCCAGTGAGAAGGTCAACAAAGCTTTATCAAATCAGGAAAATTCCTGCTGATTCCATAGTCGAAAGAGACTATAGATGAATCTAGCCCTTTTAAAACAGAAGTACAATAATTGGATAAAAAGATCAACAGAGAGACTCCCCAGTATTGGTTTCCAGACCTTAAGCCTCATTTATCAGCTTGCTTGATTAAGATAATCTAGCAATATGCTCACTGGAAATAAGCTGAAACAACAAGCTGTGAGTCACACGCTAGGGAATTACTTCATAATTCATGTTTTTGGTGTGGATCCCAACAGCAGTAAAAACAGGCATGACAGACGTGAAATTATTAAATCCAGGCAAAGAGACGTGACATTTTAAGTTGCTCATAGTGAATACAAAATGTTAAATGAAGATAAAATTAGAGTAATATTAATTATGCAAGAATTAAGACTTTGGAAAGTTATCAGAATTGGAATATGATTCATGGAAAACACAGATCTGATTCATGTGGCCGGCTGTTGAACAGGTTTGAAAGAGGGGGCACCAGATAGCTTAAAATCACATTACATCTGTTTTCCTTGCAAGTAGAAATGAATTTAATGTTGCAGCAAGCACTCAACGTGATGAAAAGGCAGAACGGAGCACCGGGGAGCGGATTACCTCACCGGAGTTGTGTTTACCTTCCGCCTGGGCCTGTCATCTGTCACTCGCTGTGAAACGTCGGCTCCGACCACTTAGGGGTGTGTCGGGGTGAAGGTATTTTTAAAGTAGCAAAACAAGAATAAAACATTATTGTTGCAGTATCTATAAATGGCCACTGCGACCGGCACCATACGTGGCCGTGTGAACGCCCAGGGACGCAGGTCATAAAACGCACGCTACAGTGCTGTCCACAAAACTGCTGCTTTTAAAACTGCACAACTGGAATAAATACACACATATATAATGTGTATTTATGAACACCCCCCAAGTTCAGTGTGTCTTTTCTGCAGTGGCTGAGAGATCCTGCATGGTCACACTGCCTGTGTGCCACTCAGCGCCACCTGACTGTGCCTGGTTACATCATAAGCTTTTCTCTCTGGGGGGGGGGGTCTGTGCCATTCAGACTGGGTGAGAAAGTGTTATGCGGCACACGGCAGACAGGTATCCGTTTCCATTGTTACGTGTCTCTGCCTGGCCATTTGCAGACTGTGAGGAATCCCTGCACTCTTGCCCTCTCCCTCGCAGACGTGCCACCCTCACACTTATCACAGCGTCTCACTGCATGCAGCCGTGTCCATTTCCCAGACTTCCCGAGAGGCATTATGGGCTGTCCTTGTCCTGCTGGACGGGAGCTCGCCAGAAAAGTGCCTCACAGGATGATTGATTGTCATTACCGAGAGATGTCAGAATTCAGGGAGAGAGTCTGAGAGACCAGAGGCTGCAGAGCCCAGCTCCCCCCAGGGCCCCCCAGTGCCTCCCAGCTCCCAAAAGCAGCTTACAGTGGCCCCCAGTGTTCCTCATTGTCACGGGGTTATTAAAGGTCACTCTGGGTTTGCTAATGTGATTTGTCCCGATCTGGTCATTCCAATGAATTAGTGATCAGGTCTCATGTTTGCTTATCAGACTAATATTTGAATAAATAACAATTCTGCAAACACACTGTCTGTTAGTCTGTAGTGCAGGACGATGTTGCTTGCTTCCCCCCCGCTACGGATTTCCCGTTTAAGGGGCAGTGTCAGCTGATGGCAGCTGCCCCCTCCACAGTCAGATCCAGCTCCCGGAAATGTTTACAGATCCGTCTTCCTCGATTGCAGTGGCACAGAGCACTGTAATGGAAAGAGAGGCGAGCTGGCCAGCGGCAGTCTGGAGACGCTCAGTGGTCATGCCCAAATCGAGCCGCGCTCAGGCACGGTGTCTGAACGTTTTCACATGACTGTATGGTTATAGGTTACATTGGTTGAGCCATCGCTGTTCAAATTTCCCAGACATTTTAATATGATGTATATTTTTCCTCTTGCTTAACAGCATCAGGGCTGTTCAGCTTCTGGCTTCTTCTCTCCAGCTGTGCATAAGACATGGTGAGTCGCTGCCCTCCCCAGCCTGCCGACTCCCTGACAATCCGCTGACAGAAGTGAGGTCCCTGTCAACGCATCTTTCCTTGCAGCCTGCTCTGGCTTCTTAGACCCATCTCCAAGCCCCTAGAGCAGCGATCACCAGCTGGCTGGTTTCCGGACTGAAACAGAACCGAATCCGCACCTTGCAGTCATCCGGCAAGGGCGGCAGATCTCATTATCAGGGGACACGTTGGACCTTGCCTGTAGTCCATATGCTCCGAACAGAAGCACAGACACTTGGACTAACGAGGCTCAGAAGAACCGTCCCAATGAGATTCAGCTGGACAGACGTGCAGTTCTTCAGTCACCTTCTTCCAAACGTGTCACTTTGCCTCTGCATGACCTTCCCTGCCCCTGGGAGGGAATTCAGTCACGAAGCACAAGATGATTATCTATGACATTGTGAAGACGGGGCATGTTCACAGAGGTCGCTGCAAGCTGACACGTCGTTTCTCTCTTCCTGTGAATATGGCTTCATCGCTGGCCACACTATGCACTCCCCTTCCAGAGAGCAGCTACCACTCTATATCTGGGAGGGGGCAATCCTATCCGCAAAGGGCCGGTGTGTATGCGGGTTTTTGGCTTTATAACCATTAGGTCAGCTGGTCAAACCCAGGTATTAGGACTCCTCAGCCAATCAGTCCTATAACTAGTCATCTAATTAGGGAAAACTTGCACACACACCAACCCTTTCATGAGTAAGATTACCTGCTCCTACTCTATATCCACTTTAACATGATAAAAGTAACACTGATCTTTGTAATGTATTTTATTTAGTTAGAAATACCCTTTTAAGAATGATTGAGCATGGTCAAATGTTACTTAGTGATGCCTTTTTCATATATATCTACTCATCCATCCATCCATCCATCCATCCATCCATCCATCCATCCATCCATCCATCCATCCATCCATACCCTTATCCAGAGCAGGGCGGCAGTGTGTCTGGAGCCTTCCCCAAACGCACACGACAGGGGACGCCTTGGACGGGTGTGCAGGCCTTCACAGATCTCTTTACGTTATGGAGCACCCACTCACCCCCGCTTCTGACTTTAAGCTCTGCATTTGCGCTCATGTATAATACAGCGCTATTTGCCTGTTATGACATGGTGTCGTTGACCATTTGCTATAAATATCAGATGTTTATTTTCCAAAATCCACCTTCAGTGGTCTTTCATTCTCTCAAGTGGGAAGGGTAACGCATCCCAGCTGCAGATTAACTAGCTGGCCCGAGCTTCCCAGTTCTCCCAACACTCAGGCCCACGTGATAACGTGCCAACGCCGCATCCTAAGGGGGAGTCCATTTCCTGGCGGCCCGCTTAGCATGTGGGCATGATGTATAAAAGGGGGCTTGGGGGTCATGGGAAAAAAAGGGATCCTGCATCATTCCCGAGATTTACTACGAGGAGAAAATAGCGCAGAGCCAAAATATGGGTCCAAGTGAATCCATTTTCGTGGAGCATCTTCTGTAAGATTTACTCTTAGCCATTGAGCAATATGCAAGTATCTGTAATAACCTATCATTGTCGCTGCTTTATGTTACATTGTTACACAGTCTGTCTCTATCATTTCTTTAATAGTTTGAGTGGCCCGATATATGTTCACTTTTAGGTACAGTTTAGTTTGCATATTTGTATTCATTTGGCTTTGGGAGTGAGTAACGTAACACAACAATAAAATCTCGAATCCTTTCAATATCTTCTATTGAATATAAATTCTTCATATACAGATCCAAATAAAGCACCTGAAAAACAGCTTTTAGTGCCACTCTAAAGGGAAAGGTTGAGAAAAATTAAATAACCGATCGTGCCTGCAGGACAGTGGTAGCCTTTTGCTTTAAATTTTAACATCAGAAAAAAATCTGTATTTCACTCTGAATCTTGTTTTGACAAAAAAAAAATTATGGAGCTGCGATGAAATGTGATTATTTGCTATTGCATGCTCATATTATATATATCTATATAAAATATACTAAGTCATAATACATTCTTTTTATATTCACAATATTTAAGTTGCAACAATATCAAAGCAACAGACCCGTATCACAAATAGTCACTTGTCATCAGGACGCCCAATGGCAGGTCACTCTTGGCTTGAGCGACACCCCCATTGGCTGTGTGGCTCAGCTGACTGAAGCAGCGCTTCCTGGGAGAAAGGAAGCCATCGAACAAACTCCCCAGGCAGACGTGAGCAACGTCACGACCAGCGCAGAAGACGGATTTAAAAACGATCTTGGTGACAGTCCGTGACGACCATGTCTGCAGTTACCTTATCCCACGACGTCCTTGGTTAGTTATTCCGAAATCCCTACTGGATATGTAATCAAGATTTATACAGCTATTTACCACAGCGTGGGGTTAAGTGCTACCAATGCCAGCAGTAACCTGCAGGAGCTTCAGTGTCACGTGGCCGGACTGTCAGACTGCGCAGACATTACATAGGGAGGTGTTTGGGTCATTATTGCAGTCAGTGGCAGTTCTAGACCATTCCAGCTGGGGGGCCAGACAGAGGCCAGTTGTTCTGTTAGGGGCGGAGATGCATTTGACCTTAATGTCCTCCAAGAACTGCAGTGCTTTGCAGTTACATATTTATAAGATCTGTAAAATGTAACTCACCCCGATTTCTTGTTTAGACTGTCTTGCTTCCACGAGGTTGATTATTTTCTTTCTGTCGTTAACTTTGCTTTTCACCAACGGAAGCAACTTGCCCACCCGCTCCTGCGTTACGAGTCCGTCAGGAAAATGCGCTTACGTTTGTGTGTCGCCTGTTTTAGCACACATATATAAATGTAAATAATAATAATAGTAATAATGCATTTATTTCAGACCCAAATAGTATAAGTGTTTAGGAGGGCCACGGGAGCTGAGCATGCGTGTTGTCATGGGAACACTGGTCCCCCCCCCCCAGAACTGTCTCTGATTGCAGGATGTTAACACTGGAAAAGAAAGCGGCTGATGTTTTGCAACGCTGCACCTGGAGAAGGCCTCGCTGACGTCATACGTAACTGAAGAGCAACAAATTCAAGCTGGTTTTTGATGCTTTGTGGTGAAATAACTCCAGGTCACTTCTAATGAAATGCTATGAAAATGCAAAGATATGCCACGCGGGTGGGGGCCTTTGCAGGCGGGTGGCCTTGTTGGGCGGCAGGTGTTCTAAAGCATCAGGTCTGTAGAAGGTACAGATATCATTCCCGGTTCAAGGGCCTTTATGGATTTTCTCTGTCACCTCCTGATTTATATTAATTACTGTGTTGGCACTAAAGTCGAGTCGGCATATGTGAGCTCAAAAGGTCCAGAGGTAAGCATTTTTTTCAATTGCTTTCAAACAGCCATCAATACGATTTACATTCACCTTCTTCCAGACTGATACAAGCATGTCAAATTGATTTTGCTATAGCATTTTTCAATACACAGTCCTTTGTACCCAATCTGAGCAAGATAACTAAAGACTGAGGCTCACAGAGGTGGGGGTCACGCCCCAGATGGTCCTTTGCTGGTAAAGTGATCAATGTAGAGAAAAGAACAAACTGAGAAGGATGGTTCCACTGGACGCGTCCCTTATTAGCTGGGTTTTGACACATTTATTGTGCTCTGGAAATACATACATATCAATATTAATCCACAGAAAACTGGAAAATGTCCAGTTTGCTGGTGTCTGGCATGCATCTGATGTCAAAAACACAAGACACACATTCAAAATGAAATACCAGTCAGCAGTAAACTATGGAAATGCCTCCCATTTTTAAAAGCATAGCCATGTAAAAAAATAAATCTGTAAAACACACAAGTTTGCCTTTAGAAGACTTTTCCCTCTGAGCTCAGCAGCCTTTTGTAATCAGCTCAGAACCAGCAGCACACAGCTTCTTTAATGAAGCTGACAAAACAAACATTTAATGAGCGACCATGCAAGAGTGACAAGTGATGGACGGCTACAGTCCACTGGAGCTTCTGACGGGATTAACGCAACCAGTGGCCGTCGATCAGAATGCAGATCGGTTAGCTTTAAGCAGGACAGACCGCTGGGATTATCCCAATTACCACTGGCAGCAGAAATAAACCACATATATCCATTTAGCTGAGAACCAGAAAGGACACTGTAGGCTTTTTACACAGAATGGATTACAACGATTATCATCTGAATGAGTTTCACATTGGGGGGACTGAATTTAGCCCTGCGATGGGCTGCCCCCCCATCCTGGGTTGTTCCCCGCCTCGTGCCCAAACCTTCCGGGATAGGCTCCGGACCCCCCACGACCCAGAAGGATAAGTGGTTTGAAAAATGGATGGATGGGACCGAATTTCCCCCGGGTGGGGTAGGTGTATACATGTTGTGACATCACAAAGTACATAAGCACACGATAGTCACATTATGGAAAGATGCGATGCAAGAATGATTTTTAAATAATAAAAACATTATTTTATCATTTAAAAGTAAGAATTGCATTATTTAGGGGATAGTTTCATGACAAAGCATATCGCCTCAGTACTGTGCGGATTCACTGTAAATGATAAGAATCACACTCAAAGTTTTAAATTTATTTACTTGCCTGATATTGTTCCTGAGGAAATTCACCAAGGGAAGAGAAACTTTGTTTAAAAAATGAGGAAATAAAGTAAGAAATAGACCTCGATTGAAAAAGGATTAGGGTTGAACCAATAGGATTAAAAGCATTACGGCTAAAACTATTAGGGTTAAAAGGAGTCAGCAGTGCTAGATTTCTGGGGCCCCCCCATGACATTGGGGAAACAAAATAGCTGGATTAAATAAATAAATAGCTCGGTTTCAGTTCCCAAACATCATGTGCACCTCAGCCATTCCAAGGATTCACTAAAGTTCTCAACTAGGTCATTAATTAATTGATTAAATTCATTAAATAATCCAATGAGCATTTGATTGATCCAAAATAAAGTGTGAGAGCGCTTGAGTGAAAAAAATACGTGCTGGAGATAATGGGTGGGGAAATGGCTAAACTAGCAGTTTGACGGACATAAAATCATTCATTTTGCGCCCTCGTGAAGGGTCACGTACTGTAAGCATAATTTTCTTTGACTGCCTGAGACCTTTGCACAGTTCTATACAATTGATGCTTTGATCTCATTTCCATAAATGGAAATTAGCAGGAGAACATTTTAAACTGAATTTGAGAAAACATTTCTTTACACAGTGTGTAGTTAGAGTATGGAATAGTCTTCCTGCTAGTGTAGTGCAAGCTAAAACCCTGGGTTCCTTTAAATCAGAGCTAGATAACATTCTAACAACTGTGAGCTATTAGTTAGGTTCTCCCCAAATGAGCTTGATGGGCCGAATGGCCTCCTCTGGCTTGCAAATTTCTTATGTTCTTATATAGTCATTCAATTAAGTGTAAACAAACATCTTTTACAAACCAAACTAAAGCAGCTATTGGTGATTCAAACACACTATTATAACCCGGCTTTTATAAACAGCAGACCAGCTTCATGTCACGTTATTCCGTGCTTGACTGGGCTCTCCTGAGGGGCATTAACATCACACGGTCTTACCCATTAACATGAACGATCACGCAGGACCTGCTGTAGTCCCACACCGGAGGGAAGACGCTCAAGTTGGAATCAATCTTGGATTAGATCCCACCTTCAGAAGAAGACATGATGCATTCCACACCCCCCCCCCCCCCCCACCCCACCCCACCGGCAGTGTCAGTCCTTATATAGACATCAGAGGCTGACTGAGATGTCTGGGATGGCTTTTGGGCTGCTCACCCCTAAAGGCAGGATTTTGCCACTGAAGAAGCAGAACATTACTTGAGAGACATCAGTTATCACCTGCGTGAACATTGAGATTTATAAGGAATAAAGGCATCAATGAAATCAGTATATCATAATGTAATGTGGATATAGGGAATCAGAGTAATCTCGCCTTGCTGGAGGCTTTGCCCGATAGTGAGCGAAAGCCTCTAATGACCCCATCGTTAATATTCCGACTGACCCGTATGGGGTCCCGACTGTCCAATGACGTATTACGATACCTTAGAGCAGAAGTGTCAAACGCCAGTCCTGGGGGGGGCGGGCGGAGTATTACACATTTTTGGGTTTCCCCTCATTTGACACACCTGATTCAACTAATTACCACACAGCTCTTGAGCTGAATCATTTATGGTGGAACGGGGAAAGAACTAAGCTATACAGGGCTCCGGCCCCCCAGGACTGCAGTTTGAGACCCTCACCTTAGAGGATATCACAAGCTAATATCTCCAGTTAAAACACTAACCATAACATCTTGGTATATAAGGAGGGGTTCGCAAGATAGGTGGAGGACATTCTGCAGCCGGAACTCCGATACTCACCCTGTGCAGTCTTTCCTCATTAGACACTCTGTAATCAGAGCTCCCACACAGTGATTAACATCCATAGCCAGATCTGTATCACAGCTACTGTGTGCATCTTCTGCTGGGCTGTGCATCGCTTTGTCTCTGTGCTGCCTTGTATGTGTATAATGTAGTTATTCCAGTATGTATGTTACCAAATGGTTAGATTTATGTCGGCGCCTGTGTTGTTTTTCTCTCTGCTAACTGATGTGTGTCATTTCACTCAGCGAGTAAATTAAGGTTTGATCACTTCTTTGTTGTCTAATTTTGCTAACTGTGGTAAATTCCTAAATGGTGGCGATGCTGTAAGTCCTGCTTAGAAGTGAGACACAGTCTCCCTGGCCGGCTGGCAGATTAGTCATTTCACTCAGTTGTACTGCAGGAGAGCAGTGGCACTGTACTGCACAATGAAAGATGCTATCTGGCCACTGAGTAGAGTCTTTCAGACATATTACCGTTGAACCAGTCCCTCAACTAACTAGTCAACCATGCTGATTCTTAATCTGCAGCCTCCGAGTTGGGCTAGCTAGATATATTGTGCTCAGAAGGACATACACGCATTCCAAGCCTTCGCCTGTCCAATCGGATTCCATCATTGGATCAGTGGGTGGCTCCCTACACTACACTGTAAAAATTGCTTCATTCTCAAAGAAAACAAGCATCAAAAACGGAACATTTGCATTCCTTTACAAGTGTATTGTGGTACGAAGTCGGCCAAGGGGGTCCTGCTAGTCCGATTAGACTGTTACTGAACCAGAAATCAGGAGAAATTACAGCAACCTTGAAAATTTAATTTGGCCAAAAATATAACATTTCTTTTACTTCTGTATTCATTTACAGAATTTAATTACTGCAATTAAGCTGTTTAGCTTTGCTAGTACGGTAATTGCTACTGTTAAAACCGCATTGTTTTAATATAGCTTTATTTTTCATAACACAGGTAGAAGCTAAAATAATCGTTTGGTTTCGCCCCCTCCAGCAGAGGGCAGCAGATCTGCCGCGTGTCTATAGTTTGAGTGTCGCCTCCTCGAAGGGAAGCTGTGACATGAAGCGTCATGCAGTGGATTGACGGGGTTGAGACCCCTCTGTGACCTCCAATCTCCTCAGGCTGCAATCTACTCCACACTTAGTACGGAAACAAGCCACCCATGTTGACACAGCACTTGGGGCAGGTTTCAAATTAATTATTAAAAATGCTGTATCAGTGAAGATACAAATGTCACAGTGGCAAAAATGTCACTGCAAAGCCATTGTATTTCTTCAGTGCAAAAGGGTAGAAAAGCTGAAGAATAATTGTCAAAAGCAAAATAGTGATGATAAAAAACAACAATAATAATGATAGTAATAAATAGTATAAGCTGTTATTAAACAGGTACTGAAGGGGCCCTGATAGGGGGCTCTGTAGCCCCATTGTCCTGCTGTACAGGTAGCAGTAGCTACCTCTCAGGCATTCCCGGACCCTTGCGGTAAACGTGCTCGTGATCCCAGCTGCTCTCTTTATTTCCTCCCCCCTGACTCGGCTGACATCCTAGAACAATGACACGCTCTGAGCCGGTTCCTCCCAGATGCAAATGGGACAGCACATTCCCCCCCTCCACTGCTTGGCTATTCGCAGTTAGAAGCTGTATGGAAACAAACCTGAATAGACAGACGCGCCTGTAACGAGCTGTCTGCTCTGACGGTGGACAGGACAGGGGGACGATGCAATAGCTCATTCGGCTGCAGTGTCACTTGTTATTAAATGTTGTTTTTGGACCTTCTTGGATAAATGTTTGGCAGACTTTCCCAGCCCATCCTTGCTTCCTTTCGGATGTAGGTTGGGTGACGTGACTTTTTAGGGATGGAGGCAGCTGGTGCTTCCAGCTTCTGCTCTGGGCAGAGAAGCCCCAGTAATCTGCACTCTCCTGTAATCAGCAAGCTGCCAGGGGAACGTGGGCCTGTCTCTTGTGTGTGTCTGTGTGTGTGTGTGTGTGTGCGTGCATCTGTGCATGTGCCTGCCCCTATGTGTGTGTATGTGTGTGCGCATCTGTGTGTGTGAGTGTGTCTGTGTGTGTTCGCGTGTGTGTCTGTATATATTTCTATTTCTATGGGCAAAACCCTAATCCCAACAGTGACGACTTTAACTCCTACGCAGCCATAATCTTAACTATAAGTAACCAAACAAAATATGAGACAATTGGAGCTGGGGGTTAAAGGAATTATTTAAGGATGCAGAGACATGCTGATGCTGGGTGTGAATAGGCGACCTTCTGATCACAGGCACACAGGCTTAGCCCACTGAGCCACACACTGAAATACTTGTGTTAGGACTTTAGGAGGACATGATGAACCAGCTCATTGTACTGTACCATTGATACTACTGATCTATACTACTATAGCACTGGTGAGGTCGTCCCGAGCACAGTGTGGGGAGCACATTATGAGATCAGCAGCAGGAAGATGGACGGATGGATTTTTTGAGTGTAACTCCTGTCATGCTACACCTCGGCTCCTGCGCTCCCTCATGGAGCAGCGACACTGCAGGAAGCCAGCTTGACTCACACCTGTTCTCTGTCTCTCACATCCCAGCTAATCTGGCTGAGACACCAGGATATATCGGCAGGACATCAGCCACTCAGAGAGCTGAGCAGCTTCAATGGATGAGGAGGAGGGCAGGGAGACAGGACTGTATCTTGCAGTTACAGGGCAGGAGAACAAGAACTATAATAGGTAGTGGGGTTATCAAAGTATGTAACTTAGATATGTGTAGTTACATGTTTTTAATAAGATGACAAAAAGGCAAAAAAGGGACAAATGAATTATTAAGTATATAAAAAGAACAATGACAGCTTGATAAACGGACTACAAACAAACGGTGTCTTGTGTATATTATGCTAATAAAATAAATTCACAATGAATAATAATCACTCAGTTGGGGGGGGGGGGGGGGGGGGGGGCAGGGGAATCAGATGCAGCAGAGGACAGCAGGCAGGGGCGTACCCAGGAGAGGATGCTAATCCATCACTGGATTGCGACACATTTCGGGTGACTTAGAGATGCCAATTAGTGTAACTGTGGGAGGAAGCCTGTGGAATGCATGCTGGCTCCACACACACACACACACACACACACACAGAACGGGAGGCAGGGGGGATTCAGACCCCAAACCCTGGAGGTGTGAGGGAACAAAGCCGCCCACTCAGGCGCTCTGTGTGTAGAGGGCAAAAAGACACCAAATCGTTGAATGCAGAAATAAACATTAAAATAAACTGAGCAAACAAGCTTAAGGAAGGCAGACAATTTCCCCGCGGGGATGCATCAAGGGTGACTGTTGTGTTCTACAGAATCAAATAACTGAAAAGGTGACAGGAACAGAAGCCAGGGGATGCATGGAAATGTTAAGAAAAGGAGAGAAGCTTCTGAAAACAAAAGGAGAGAAGGGTCTTAAAAGAAAAGGAAAGAAGGTTTTGAGCACGACTGCAGCCGTGGAGGGAGGGGACGACACCTCAGCGGGTATGAGGGGTAGAAGCAGAGGCTTTGGTGGGACGTTATGGCTGCGGGACTACATCTGTGACCGACCTTCAAACCTGTGAAGGCAGAGCTGTGCCCCCCCCCCCGCGCAGACAAAGCCTTGACATGAACAGGTGGCAGCAGAATGAAAAGACTGAAAAGGTGGAGAAATTCGGTATCGTCCCGCCAACGAGGGAGTATCTTCAGGGGTGACTACGGGAAATAGTTTATTAATAATTCTAATTCCATCCATCCATCCATCCATCCATCCATCCATCTTCTACCACTTATTAAATTATTAATTATATATAAACTGAATGAATCAATTTACAGCTTTTCCAATGCTGTACAAAAACCCTCCAACGACCAAATGACCTCCAAATAATTTAATCTCTCAGATGCTGCTTCTAAAAGTGACTGAAAAGGAGAACTAGTGTTTATTCTGAGAGAAACATTCAGACGGCTACTAACAACCACCGATAGCTCCCTTATGTTTATACTGCGGCCTGTGGAGGCCGATAAGAGACATGAGCATTCTTTATTACCTCTGAGGTGCAGATCAGTTATATCATGGGCCAGGAGCTGTATGAGACCCCCCAGTCAGTTGCCGTCAAAGAGGTCTCTCTCGGTCACAAACTTGGTCGCTTGACTCCTCCGGTACATCTCTTGTAGTCCACCTGGACTCTTCTGGTACTTAACCCGGACTCCTCTGATATACCACCTATACTCAAGCCAGACTCCTTCTGTACACCATCTGTACTCCACCCGGAACGCCACCCATAAACTACCTGAACTGCCTCTCTTAACAATAACCCACTTCATCCCCCTGAATCCCTACGAGAATCTTGTGTTTTGGCAGATTTAGGAAACCGTTTCAGTGTTTGGTGTTCAGGTGTATATATAAACCTTTTTTTTTTATTTATTTGTTTACAGCATGACGAGACCAAACCTTCACACTGGTCGTGTTCAGGCAAAAAACAAGAATTTACGGAGAACCAAGGCAAAAGCATCGCAAGGTAGCATGCTATGTGACGCACGCACTCAGTCAGAGAACAGAGTCGTGGGATATTGGGGTTAAGTTAGAATGTGACATGACTGACCTGTATTACTCTCTTCGCAGTTTGTTGTACTGAGCTAAGCTTGTAACATTTTCTATGAATAGATGGAGCTGTCAGGTATTTTCAACTTTAACTATGAATGAAGTAACCCTGCAATAACTCATTACAAAAATTTTAAAGATGTTTAAAAACACTGTCTTTTCTTTGGAAAAAATAGTTTTGACCTTGTAAAAAGACAAAAACTCGGAAAAATAAACATGGACAATTTACAGGGGATACATGCTTCAGTTACATTGTGTTCTCTACTATCTCCAGGGAAGCCAATAATCTTTGCACATGTGATTTTGTTAAAGATAATAATTATTTCTTGATGAAGCATTTTTTTTCTTGGAATAAATTTA
Organism: Brienomyrus brachyistius; assembly: GCF_023856365.1. Classification (NCBI taxonomy): domain Eukaryota; kingdom Metazoa; phylum Chordata; class Actinopteri; order Osteoglossiformes; family Mormyridae; genus Brienomyrus; species Brienomyrus brachyistius. Next base: position 6,551,738 of record NC_064542.1, read on the forward strand.
TATTAATGAAAGGTTGGATTTTTCTCTATTTTTCAGTGAGACACGAAGCTGCAAAAGGTCGACTTTTTCTAACCTTTTCTTACAAATCTTTACAAGGGGTGCCAATATTTGTGGAGGGCGCTGTACATGTGTGTCACGAATGACAAGATGGGGAAGGTTAAAACAGAGTTTCCCCACAAGAATCAATACATTTCATTATTGCTGTTACCCCAGAATGGTTATAGGAATTGATACCTGGATTAACGTTCTGAACAGAGCAGAGGAAAGCTGGCAGAAATAAACAAACCCTAAGATGCTTTTCATAACTAGATTGCTTTTTTTTATGGCCCCTCCATCCCCGCCTGGCCCCCCACCTCCCAAAGCAGGACGTGCAGATGTTCATGCATGCGGCCTGTATTTATTCAGTCCAGTGGCATTTCAGCAGAATACCACTGCTGACTGCAGCTCCCCGTCTCCCGTCGTCATTTAAACAAGCTGTAAATTGTCAGCTCCTAAGCATCATATTACGAAGCACAAAGAAAAGCAGCAGCGTGAGATGGTCGCATTTCAGCAGCTAAGAAACTCGCATCTCCTTATTCACCCGCTTAACTGAGCCCATCCCAGTAGCATAGAAACAAAACCTGCATTTCCGTTACAGAGATGCATGCATCTTAGCTACTTGCGTTGCTGCATTTATAGAAACACTTGTTTGTGGGTTCATTCAAAGAATAAACTTTGTTCTGGACAAACCATGCAGCGTTCAGACCTGCGTCATGTGACAAGTCTGGGGTACGCAGCTTGAGCAGCAGCTGAATCATGGCGACAGCATTACTGTCCTGAAGGTCACGCGGGCAGCAGCGTCAGCCAAAAGACAGAGACCGTATTAGCCAATATATACAGGCGGAATCCATCCATCTTCTGTAACTGCTTGTCCTATTCAGGGAAGCCTTTCCTGTAGGCTATGGGCACAAGGAAGGGAACAACCCAGGACAGGGTGCCAACCCATCGCAGGGCACACTCACGCACCAGTCACTCACACGCCAGTCACTCACACACACACCTACGAGCAATTTGGTAACTCCAGTAAGCCGCAGCACGTTTTTGGATTGTAGGTGGGGGACCAGAGTACTTTGAGGAAACCCCACAATGACACGGGGAGAACATACAAACCCCACACACATGGAGCTGTGGCCTGTTCCAGAGGTGTGAGGCGAGAGTGCTAATCCCTGCACCACTGTGCTGCCCCCTACAAGCAGAGTATATATTGTAGATTCTTATATGTGAAAAATGAATGCCAGCACTTTGAGAAGACAGATGTTGAGCAATGTAAGCATTTACTGGGGTGAATATTATGCAATTCAAAACACAAAGTGGACGGCTTGAGTTACAGGAAGAAATATCTGTAACCACTGGTTACATGTATCATATTATAATGAGATAATCCACAATAGCTGGCAATAAGTGCAATTGTATTTTTTTTAATATCACAGAATACTGCAGATTTTTGAGTTCGCATCTAATTATTTACAGAATTTCCGTTCATCTGCATAAAGCCATATATATCCATGATAACTGCCTCGTACAGGCCTTCAGTGTTTAACGCTGTAGAGAAAAGGGAAATCTGCCCCTCCCCCACCCACAGGCAGGAGACTTATGAAGCGAGTTACACTGGCCATGGGTGCATATCCAGAACGAAGCTTGCAGGAGAATCACCCAGCAAGACTCCGCCCTTGGTACGGAGCGCAAATGGCTCTCTGTGCCCACGCCGTTTGGAGCGTGATGATAACCTGACTTGCTCACGCAGACAGCATCAGCTTCTTTACATACCCCCTCCGCCTCTCTGCCTCTTTCTCTCTCGTTCCCTTGTCATGGACTTGTTTGTCTGTGTACATACAGTTTGACGATCCCTGTTCAGCTTAAATACGTCTTCAAGTCAAAATTTTCTCCCTTTTGAATATTTTTTTGCAGTGCAATCATTTAAAACTATATTAAGAAACTTAGCGATAAATATGTACCGCCACACGAATACTGGCTCCCAGTGTACCTCTCCAAGGCTGCCTTTCATTCTCTGCCCCTTTAGAGAATGTTAAACGTCCCTGTGTTATATTGCCATTCCCCATTTATCAGAAAAACCAAACAGATTTCTCCCTTGGCGTGGTCTTACATCGTCCGGAATGATCCGAAGCAGATCGTTGCCTGCATTGGTGAGACTTACACTCACAGCAATGGCTATATCCCCTCCCCCAGTGTCAGGGTGGGAGTCTGAAGTCGCTCAGACTTCAGCAGGAATGAAGACAGCCGCTCCACTGAAGCTGGACCATGAACACCCAGACACTAACAAGCTGTCTCCTTAAATTACAGCCGCTCAGGATTACAGAGCACTTCCAAGGAGAGAAGGGCCTGCAGTCTGTGTGTTTGCTTTAGAGCAATGAGAGAGCAATGCAAGATATTTTTGCGTAAGTGTTATATTAATATACGCGTCCCTGAAGCAAGCCGTGGGTGCAAAGACTCCTTCAAAACACGAGGTTCTACTAGCAGATCGCAGGCAGTGTAGCAAGTGCCGCAACTCTGGGGCTGCATTTTTTGAATTGGAAATATTTAAATATGAAAGTCATTTAAACCTGCAAAAAGTGGCATCCATTTTGCATAATGCGCCTGATTAGTGTGTCTGTCTGTTTACACTTAATTAGATTCTATTACTATCACGCTATCACTTCTGAGAACGTCCGGCCTTGTGTGAGATTCCTTTGCTTGTTCCCTCGTGCAGATTTCAAACACCACAAATATTTATGTTCCTGAAATTTCTGTCCCCAGTGGAAAATTATGAGCACTGCCAGAATAAACAGAAAAATCAATTTCTGCATGAAAACAGAGAGGAGAGTTCCATGGTGCATGAAAAACAAGGAATAGGGGGACAGTGACAAAGCCTTGCTGGTATTAATGATGCTGATGCTGGCTGTCACCTCAGCACAGCCAGTCCTGTATTCCCCCTTTGTAATGTGCTCTCGCTGCTCTGGGGGCTGGGAAACCGTGCTGTCTGTTTGGCATCTTCTTGGATCCTCTGGAATACAGCAATGGTGCCGCCTCTCAGACATGCTGCGGCAAACAGGACCCCCACGCAGCCCCCTCCCGAAGCCCGCAGGTGCCCAGCACGCTTGGCAGACAGCAGAATGAGGGTTTCCCACGGGCTAATGACAGAACCGCACTTCCCGTTTGGCTCGTTCTGTGCCCACCATCCTTATCATTCTATGGCACTATTTCCCAAATCAGCCATTGGAAACCCGCAGATAGCCCATGTTTTGCTCCCTCCCAGCTCCCTATTGAGTTCTGGGAAGGAACAAAAATATAGACTGTCTGGGAAGGAGCTAGGAGAGAGAAAAAACATGGACCGGCTTCGAGTCCCTGAGGACCGGACTGGGAAACCATGCTCCATGGAGAGACCCCTCCATTTAAATGATGTCCTTGACCTTGGGACATTGTTAGAGGGAGGACAGGCTGGAGTCCCATCCCCATCCACACCATGATGTCCCCCTAGTCAGGCAACATAAGGCTCTGCAGTGTCACAAGCTTCCTTTTGTGGTGCAATTTGGCATGAAAAAAAACACGAACGAATGACTTCTAAATGTCCTCAATACGTTTTGCTCATCTGAAGACGCCGGAACTGGCAGACATAAATGATCAGGCATGAAGTTCTGATTTGTCTCTTACTGCTGTGAGTGATGGATGATCTCAGGATCTAAGATGGCTACCCAGTAGGTTTTTAATCTCATAATTTGTGTCTCCTAGTTCTGCAACGGGGACATGCATTCATGGGCAATTGGGTTATTTTCAACACAGGAAAATGGGGAGGCTTTAATATGATCATAGATGCTTCAGGTATGTGATGCAAGTCAAGGACAGAAGGAGAAGCAGACTGGCACATCGCCAAGATGCCTCTGACAGATCACAGAATCACGCCACAGATCACAGAATCATGCCGCAGATCACAGAATCAAAGACAGATCAGGGCTCCCCTCGCATCAGATTTCACAAAAAAAATGTCATTTTTTATTTAAAGCAAAGTTCATGACACTTATCAATTAGCAAAAAATGCTTTATTAATTATTTATGTTGAAAACTGCCTCCCAACACCCATATAGGTATGAAATTTTCTACCCACCTTCAACTATATAAATATATGAGTTCCCACACCATCGTCATGGCAGATAAGATACCCTTGGGATCAATAAAGTTTATTTTATCAGGAGGAACCAGACCCTTCTCATCCACCTTAGCTGACGTCTCACCTCCTGATCCAGCAGAAATGTAGGATTTTAACTCCGACTTGCAGCTACCTGCAGAACAATGCAGAGGCTGCGGGCACAGTGCTGCAGCTCTGAAGAAAACGCAGTCAGGACACAGCCAGGTGGGGGCAGCTGTGCTGTATGTTACGGAAACAACTGTGCAGGGCGGTGGGGAGGTGAGTCCTCGACGTTTTATGGGGAGGGTGAATTAAATACTGTGCTGTAGGCTTCAGCTGTGGCCAGTCAGCAGTGACAGTGTGCAATAAGATCACTATTGTCAAGACATAAAAAAAGTTAATGTGAAACTGGAGAAATGCAATAAGGCTTTTCAGTGAGGCATCCATCCATCCATCCATCTATTCATCCATGGTCTGGGAAGCACTGAGGGTCCTGTTATACATACATAATACTTTTTCAATTTCAGACAACACAATATAACCATAAGAATTATATAGACAAAATTAGATCTTGATATATTGTCAATGATGGATTGGCATCGCATCCAGATTGTAGTCTGGCTCGCGTCTCCTGCTTCCTGCAACAGGCTTCTAGTAACTGGGACCCTGCTGAGAGCGATTAAATGAGATTCCCTTTCTTTTGTTCAGCATGGTGATTGCATGCTCTGCGTGTTGATACATTTAAAGACACAGACCTCTCAAGCTGTCATATTAAGGCAAATACATGTTACTGATCATGACCACAAATAAACACCGACATTCGGGAGGAAACACTTCCTCAATGAGGGTATTGTGTCCTAAATGGCATTTCTATGAACACAAATTTAAATATTAGGATCTACATTTCGCATGGCTCTTTTTGGTGACTTATGTCAATATGTTTTCTTCCCTTTTGTCATCTTATTGTGCTTAAAGACATGATGCCACCTTTGGGTACAAGTGTAACTATAAGTATGTTGAACCTATGCTAGGTGATGAACGTATGCTGGGTGTTGAACGTATGCTGGGTGTTGAACCTATGCTGGGTGTTGAACCTATGGTATTCTGCAGTGCAGGATGTGAAGCTAGCAGCATTTAGGATGGTCTCTATGGACTGATTGTGGATGCTGGCCTTGTATCCTACTGCCCTTTCAAGCAGCTTGGATTTAACAGTTTGTTGAATGAATCTGCAAACGACACTTATGGGAAACCAAGTCATTAACTGAAGCCCCATTTTGATTTTCACCTACGTGTCAGTCTTATTGCATCGAGCAAATTAGGATTTAAGGGCTGATTAATCTCCATGTAGTTTGATGCCACGCAAATCTATACTGTATACTGGCTTCATATATAATTCAATTAATATTGTTTTTTTTGCACTGCGTATTTGCTATATCTATAATGACATACAATGGTCTAATCAACAATCATCGAACAAACGAAATCAGTCCTTTTAAATGCATTTTGCTCAGTTCAGCTGAATGCTACGAGAGCATAAGCTTCCCCTAGATGTGCTCACTTCAGCTCCAACACATTCAATCAACAGCTCAAATGGGGCTAATTCATCAAGAGCTCGAGTGGAACAGATCCCAGTATCCACACCAGGTCTAAGACTGGGACTGAAGCGCCCAGATCTGTGGAATCTGGGTGCAAGACTGGGACTGAAGCGCCAAGATCTATGGAATCTGGATGTAAGACTGGGACTGAATCGCCCAGATCTGCGGATTCTGGGTCTAAGACTGGGACTGAAGCGCCCAGATCTGCGGAATCTGGGTCTAAGACTGGGACTAAGCGCCCAGATCTGCGGAATCTGGGTCTAAGACTGGGACTGAAGCGCCCAGATCTGTGGACTCTGGGTGTAAGACTGGGACTGAATCGCCCAGATCTGCAGATTCTGGGTCTAAGACTGGGACTGAAGCGCCCAGATCTGCGGAATCTGGGTCTAAGACTGGGACTGAAGCGCCAAGATCTATGGAATCTGGGTCTAAGACTGGGACTGAAGCGCCAAGATCTATGGAATCTGGGTGTAAGACTGGGACTGAAGCGCCCAGATCTGCGGAATCTGGGTCTAAGACTGGGACTGAAGCGCCAAGATCTATGGAATCTGGGTCTAAGACTGGGACTGAAGCGCCAAGATCTATGGAATCTGGGTGTAAGACTGGGACTGAAGCGCCCAGATCTGCGGAATCTGGGTCTAAGACTGGGACTGAAGCGCCCAGATCTGTGGACTCTGGGTGTAAGACTGGGACTGAAGCGCCCAGATCTGCGGAATCTGGGTGTAAGACTGGGACTGAAGCGCCCAGATCTGTGGACTCTGGGTGTAAGACTGGGACTGAAGCGCCAAGATCTGCGGAATCTGGGTGTAAGACTGGGACTGAAGCATCCAGATCTGTGGACTCTGGGTGTAAGACTGGGACTGAAGCGCCCAGATCTGTGGAATCTGGGTCTAAGACTGGGACTGAAGCGCCCAGATCTGTGGAATCTGGGTGTAAGACTGGGACTGAAGCATCCAGATCTGTGGACTCTGGGTGTAAGACTGGGACTGAAGCGCCCAGATCTGTGGAATCTGGGTCTAAGACTGGGACTGAAGCACCCAGATCTGCGGAATCTGGGTGTAAGACTGGGACTGAAGCGCCCAGGTCTATTGAATTCCTGCCTTCATTTGTAAGAGGACTGACCTGAGTGTGACCCTCATGACTGCCTTAATGATGCACATCAGCACCATTGTCCAAGCAAATAAAGCAAGCTCTCATTTCAGGATGCGCCCCCCCCCCCCCCCCCCCCCCCCCCAGGGGGCCCGTCACTGAGTCCAATTACAGCCCCCCTGGGAGGCAGCCTCCTGCTACTGTATTTGAACTATTTTAGTCTTTTGCTGGCATTCAGCTAAAAACAGAATTTGTGGGACAAAAAAAGTCTATTTAAATGGAAATGCCGAGCATCTCTTGGAAATGCGGCTTCTAACCCTAACCCTAAGCCTAAGCCTAACCCATCCAGCTTGAGTACACATCCAAAAAAGGGCATCTCCACTGCTTCTGACTCTTTGTCCAGAACCTTTAACACAAATCAAAATCATTTTTTCATACATTTGTTTATGGCTGCATGTTTATTCGGGTTTGATACCGTGTTGTATCCTTTATATTATTCTGTAATGTAAGTCGGACGTGCTGCTTGATCCAGCAGCAAGCGGGCGGCACAGTGACTGGGCTGGGTATAAACACTAAAGAGGCCTTTTATAGATTATTGGACGTTTATGAGATGGCATGATATCCGCTCTCATCCATTTTCATTTATCTCTGCCATTAATACATTTGTATTCCATTTCAGGACGTCTCTGTCCTGCTTAAATGTGACTCTAAAAATCTGTTTGCTCATCACACAAAAACCGTATCTGGGCACGGGGCCAAACAGGTGCACTGTAATAATAGAAAACTGCATCTTCCACAGTAAATCCACATCATCGTGTACAGGTGGTGAAAACGGGGAGTCTGCTTGCCGTGCTGTGAACCCCTGTGAGGATCAGAAGCTCTTCAGGGTCAGAAACAGGAGTAAAATTCTGAGAGTTACGTTTTTGCAGCAATCCTGCCACATCCCCCACTGCACGTTTCTGTCTTGAAAGCACTTAAGACGTGGCTGACACTGCATCGCAGGAGCACGGCTTTGAGGTGAGCATGCGGTCGTTTCAGGAGATCCAGGCCCATCCCGCGTGCGTGATGGACACCCAGGGCTATCTGAGGCCAGTCATTAATCTGCACTTTGAGTAACATTCGCTAACAATTTACATTAAGTGCACCTTCATCGTGCATTCATAAGACATTCATAAGCAGCATACATTAACATGATGTTAAGCATCGCATTCATGACATTTTCAATGAACAAGACATGACAGCTTTAATATACATTAATAAGATACCAAATTATATAATCATACAATGTTTGTTATTAATGTACAGCTGGTGAGAGTTTCACCACACAGTAGCCGCAGGGCCCCAAACCTCCAGGCCCACATGGAGCGGCATACCCAGTCCTGCACTCTGAGGGAGCTGACCGGGCCACTGCAGGTCTGCAGCTTCCCACAAAAGACATCATGCCAGATGAATAAAGACAACGGCACGTAACAGCCACCTTCATGGTGCCTGGGAAAGGCTCTGCCCCCTACCCCCACTGAATAAATACCACCGGATCATTTCCAACATTTCCCCAAACAGGTACTTATACGTTTCATTACAAGATGAATGCATGAGTATTTTCAATGTCCCCGGATGATGAGGTTTGTTGTCATTTCTTTGTGTAACCGCGCATAGTCATTATTACCCATAATGCTGTGCAGATGCCTTCAGAGCACAGGATCCCTGTGTGGCAGCACACGTGTCACCTTGGGCGGTCTGTGATGTGTTTGGGAATTCCCTGGGTCAGGCGATGACAAAATATTAACCAGTCTGAGAACAGTTATGTCGGTTATAATTATATCAAAACTTTAAAAGGCTACCACTTTAAAAATAAGGCTTATAAATGGTAGTAACTCATTAATGAAACAAAAACTGTGTTACAGCTTGTTTATAATTGTTTATGGATGATTTGCGAAGTGTTATAACCTAATTAATAACCAGATTATAACCCATTCATAAACCCTTTATAAGGGTAGTCATTGTGCAGTGGAACCCATATGCTGAAAAATGACGTGAACAATTTTTGCCGCAACATTAACAGAAGAACCATTGAAGCAATTAGGAAAAATCTGGACAGTTTTATTACACAAACAGGGCACAATTGTACAACTTTAGATTAGATATTGTTACAGTTCAAATAACATCTGTCCCAGTTGGCTTTTCTGTACCCTTTATTGCAAACAGGGCTGTAAACAAACCCACGATTAAGAAACACAAGTGCTACACACTGTGTTTATTTAAGGAGGACCAGACACTAAGCACTAGTCTGCCCATCAACACTTTACATGTAAATAAAAGCAGTAATTAAATGATACTTTGGAAGTTGAGGTCATACAAGATGCCCGACCTACGACGCGTTACATTTCTAAAGTACAGCTGTAGCAATTATAACCCGAGAAGGTGTAAGATTGGCATTGCAGAATCTAGCCTTAATATGCCAACGGAGCCAGTTCCCTGTAATCCAGAATGGCGACAATGTTGCTGGAAATCATAATCGATTTACCTTCCCTGAAAACTACAGGCGCCCCAGAGAACAGCAGAGCAGACAGGATACTTTATCGGAAGCACAGTAACCATCATGCTGACGCTCGTTTCAGGACCAAGAGTCTGACAGAAAACTGCAGCCTTGGCCTCGACAAAAAAGGAGAGAAACGAAACTGAAGAAACCGAAACGCCAAGAGCGCTAATGAGCTCCTGAACAGACGAGAAAGATGAATTCTCGCTTACGGATTACAATACATTTATCAGAAAGTAATAAATATGTGAAATATGTGCCTTCCCCATATGAACAAGTACTGGATTGTTTTTCCCAGTATATTATTAATGTGAAAAGGTGAAACAATACACAGTAATGCAGAAGCACAGTCTGGTTACCTTCTGCAAACAAGAGGATTAATCATTTCCGGCATTCTGTAGGCGTTTTAACCTTTCATGGTTTGATGAACATTCTTTTGCAAACACGTGCTTCTGTTTAACAAGGGACTTCATAAGCATTATACAAGTCAAGACAATGCAGAGAAGCTCTGATGTTTAGGTCCCGTCCTCACACCTGTATCATGCAGTTAACTTAGGTTGATATTTTTTAGTTAACATTTGCAGTGGGCAAAATAACAAAGAACACACGGTGATCCAAAGAGAAGGACCACGCTTTGCCTTCAGAGAACCTCCCTCCTTCTGGGAAGTACCAATCCCAGGACAGCACTGGGAATCCCACAGAACCAGCAGGCTTTGTGGGCTGGGAGTATCCTTCAGCTTACCACAGAGGAAAACCCGTCCAGATGCTGAAAATGTGAAAAATGACTGAGACCACGTGAGTGGTTCAGGGGTCCGCATGTGTGCTCTCTGCCCCAGATGAGATGTCTTTGGCCTCTGGCCTGGGATGCAGGAAGCCAACAGCTTCATGAAGCTCCTGACATGTAGATCTCATAGAGACTCGGGTCACAGAGGTGCGGATTCATTTGTGTGGTGACTTTCCATGTTGTATTTTTATGGTGTTCAGTCTGTCAGCTTAAGTATCTGTCTCTCACCGTCGGCGAGTTTCGACTCCTTTTCAGATGGTTTAGGACATCGCTAATAGTTAAGGAGTTTCTGTGACAGAGCGACCTGCGGTTTTGAGTCTGACTCTTTGGGTCTTTGTTAGCTGCCTTGTGTCGCTTTGGAAACACATCAGATCGTTTGACCTCTTTTGGAACTGGCACACATGCTGCTAATTGGCACTCAGCCTAATAAGACTGACCTTTGACCGGGTGTTTTAATGGCGATTTCATTAAAGGTCTCTTTCATGCGCTCCTTTCTTTATTTGACTGCTAATTCTACAACATCACATACAGTATAACATCCCAAATTCACAACGCTGGGGGAGGGGGGAGGTGTAACACATTTATAGATTCTCAGTATTTCCCCTGACACCCAGATACATAAAATACAATATTTAAGTCACATTTTTCTTCTCTTAAAAATCCCTCTACATGGATGGAAGGGTCAGGGAATCCTAAATGCTTCCATGCCATCACCTTTATAGTAACATGGGACACAAGGACATTATGCTTCCAGCTGCACTGGCTAAACCGCAGAGCACACCCACCCCAAGCCATTGTGGGTCACCACATTAAAGCATTATAAAGCTTTGGCGGTGAAAGATATGGATCATTTAATCATTTAGAGGTCAGCATCACTCCATATGAAAGCCTCGTGTTTATGTCACACATACTGTAATTATTCATTTTGGAGATTTCTTCCTCGTCACAGTACTGATACCGAACATGTGACCAAATGACATGAGGATTTCTGGTAGAAAGCCTATCAAAACGTCATATCCACAAAACTGCGCAGTCCCCTTTTTTCATTTAATTATCTGTTTATGGGATATTTCTGAGAGGTTTTAAGAGGTTCTCATCCTCAGCTTGCAAGCTAGGTCACAAACAAAATGTAATTTAATCATAAATAAATTCTTTCAAAGTATTGCCGCAGTTCCACCCCCCGAATCCTTTTTTTACAAAAAGGATTATTTTACAAAGAGCTGCATGGCTTTGAAAGAAACTGCAATAATTGAAACATCCGTAACCGTGACTTTATGTGGAAACTGACACAGGTTTTAGGTAAATAACTGGCAAATAATTTAAACAGAATTCTGATACATAAATAAAGCGAATAACCATAGTGCACAGAAACATAACAAATTATTCAGCCTTAAGGCTGATATATTAGCGTGAAAAGTGAATTGTAGAATATAAATGAGCATAAAGTATTAAGTTCTCTACAACAGCTTAAGTAATTTGCTACATTGTTATAGTTACCCAATGATAAATGGGTTATAAATGTCTTAGAAATGTAACTTTACACATGCGCTGTTATTTTTCAAGTTGCATTTGACTTTGTCACTTATTCAAATAGATACACTAAATATTAATGCATTTATTTGAAGTGTTTTGAAAGTGTTTTGCAGATACAGGATAAAGTGCTTCTCACAACATTCTACATTTCATAGTTTGCAACACAACATGGAGTGTTTGATGAGGATCTGTTTTTTTTTTCTGGCAAATCGAACTTTCAAACCACTTGTACATTAACTGATTTTAGTCCATTCATTTAGCATTTTTTTCAGATAAGATTGTGTTTCTTACTCGACACAGCCTTCCTCATGTAGTCTGCTGTCCATTCTGAGTTATGGGGTTAATCTTTTCCAAAGAAACTTCAGCTTCACTATCCAAGTTCCCCGACACGGCTGGGGAGAGTTTCCGCAGAGCCCTAACCGCAAACTCGTCGGTCTTCCTCGGCAGCTCCTCGTCCTGACAGAGGATGCTGTGGGGAATCACATACATGACGCTGCCCGCTTTGGGGACGTACCCCTTGGGCTGATAGTGATAAGATGACTCAGGGGCTTCATTATTGTTGATGCTCACGATCTCTATGGCACTGCTGACGGGACACAGTCTATGGCAGCTCAGCAGGATAGAGAAGGCTTTGCGGAAGTCCGCGTTGAAGGCATATATGATGGGGTTCAGGGACGAGTTGGCCCAGCCAAACCAGACGAAGACGTCGAAGGTTGTTGAGCTGATGCAGGGAAAGTCCGCTCTTATGCTGGGAAGGTGATTGTCACAGAAGGGCACCATGCAGTTCAGGATGAAGAAGGGCAACCAGCAGCATACGAACACCCCCATTATCACCGACAAGGTCTTCAGCACTTTGGTTTCTCTTTTGAAGGACATCTTGAAGGAGCTCTCCGGCTCCACGTTGGAGCTGTCCCCCATGCTGTTATGCCGGTTCTTGGCACACTCTGCTGCTCTTTCCAGGGCTGAGATCCTCCTGATCTGCTTCTGGGCGATTCTGTATATCCGGGTGTAGGTGACTATCATGATGGCGACAGGAATGTAGAAGCTGATGAGAGAGGATGAAATGGCGTACGTCCTGTTCAGACTGGAGTCACAGTTGTCTGTGAAGAGAGCCCCGTAGGAATAGTTGAGCTCCGAATAGCTGCCAGCTGGAGCCTTGTGCCAATTCAGCTGGACGGGAATGAAGGAGATGAGGACAGACAGGGTCCAAGCAACACTGATCATCACAAAAGCTACCCTAGGTGTCATCTTTCGCTCATAGCGGAACGGGCTGGATATCGCCCAATACCTATCGACGCTGATGATGCACAAGTTCAATATAGAGGCAGTGGAGCACATGATGTCGAACGCGACCCAGATATTGCAGAAGGAACCAAACGGCCAAAAGCCCGCTATTTCACTGATGGCTTTCCAAGGCATCACGAGAATGGCCACCAGCAGGTCCGAGACGGCCAGCGAGATGACGAAGAAGTTGGTGACTTTGGAGCGGAGGTGGCGGAACTTTGTGACAGCCGCACAGACCAAGGTGTTGCCCAGGAGCGTGGACAGGATAAGCAAAGCCAGGAAGCATCCAGTCAGAACGCGAGCTGGGGAGTCTCTCTCTGCTGCACCACCGTCAAGGACCGTCGTGTGGTTACTATCCATCCTTTCACGTCCTGGCAGCAGGAATCACCTCATATTTTCACCCAGGATTTCTGAACAGTCTAGTTATAAGGAGGATGATTATGGAGGGTTAGGCAACAGACTAGACTGCACGCCACGTGGACTATCATCCTTAGCAGCAAAAAAATAAAAGGAATTAATAAGAAATAATTAATAATAATAATAATAATTTTAATTCTAATACACCACATACTCCAAATAAGAGGCTCTTTTTTTTCATAGACTTGGAATACTCTCACCGTAAGTTTATGGAAATGACGTACTGATGACATCAATGCTGTGTTTCCCGATCCGCCGATTCTAATGACCATCAAGCAGGAGCCTCTATCACCGCTCGATATCCATCCCAGCTTTTGCTAAACACACATATTTCAGCTTTATGTCTTTGGCCCGTAAAACATGTTTGGCTACCGAGAAATCGAAGCTATTTTTTAACCTTAAAATTCAAATACATGTCATAAAGACTTAACATCTTTAATGACACATTGCTCGTTGTTTTCACCTGCGTCGAAGCAGGTCAGTATTCACATTCTCTTTCCCGTAATTTGGATTAAGTTGGTTAATTAAAATCACTGACAGGGTGACTTAGGTCAACCAGGACATGTTCACCCATTATACTGTGTTTACTTGGTGATTTACACGTGTGAACTAAATGCATATACCCCGACATAACGATTGATATTATAGATTTCTTAAGAAATATTAGCGATTACGTTGTGGATCGGCGATATTTTTTTTATAAAAAGGCAAGGCAAAGTCAAACTCATTCTCGCGTACCAATTCACAAAGTTTCATACATACCTGTCAGCTTTTAAAACAAGGAGGAAAACGGCCAATTAGTCCTCTCAAAATTATAGTATTCCCGGGGGAGCAATGACTGCCCCTTTCTGTTTTTAAAATTATTTAGTCTTCATTTTTCATTTGTTATTATTTTCTCTTCAGCCATTCCGAAAAAGCACACTGGCATAAGTCTTTGAAAGACCGATCATCTCGCATGTAAACTCATTATTTATATATATTTAAAATGACTTCTAAGCAGGATCGTTTTCCCCTCAAAGTTATCTGCGACCCCATTTGCGGAGAAGGAATCGGGCTCTTCTGTGTGATAAAGGGAGGCGGAGTGCACGGATCGCTTTCCCTCGGGGTCTGGTTTTATTTTAAGCAGCAGACTCCGATATGATTTCTGCTAGAATTAATTAAATCAAGGAAGACAGCGTTAGTCCTACGTGGTGCGCCCCAGTGCCCTGCTTGCTCTTCCCCGACACCCAGCATCCGAGTTGCACAGTTGACGGACTCGAGAGAGGCACCGCGGGGGAAACTATTAAAGAGCCGCTATTCTTCCACCTTCAGATGCGATCTTTCCCGTTGTCTTTCCCTGAGCGCATATGAGCTGCACTCGTCTGAACTGATCCTTTCATACTGACGGGCGTAAAAAGTAAAACGATTTGCATTTCTCGGAGAAGCAAAATATCCAGACATGCATGTCCTCAACAGGTAAGGAAAGACATCCCAACATCACTGCAAATACTTTAAAGAGTTTTACGCTGCAAGAGTTTTACGTGCAGCTGTGTTTGCTAATTTAGCCAAATGTCAAGCGATTACATTTAGGTGAAAATCGCACGCCTCTCCTACTGGACAACGACCCATAATGTAAGTCTATAAGAGGATGTGCATTATTTTTTTTTACAGTTCTAGTGAAATCCTACGTTGGCCCCGAAATTATTTACATAGTGGTTCAATGAGGCCACCTACCGGTCAAAGTGCTTATTATTCAACAATAATACCAACATTTCAAATTTCTTCGCATACTTAAAATATAGCCGCGCATGCAGCTATTTTAATATTATTTAATAATATTTTAAATATTATTTCTATTAAGTCTTGGGTTTAAATGACGATATTGCGGCACAAAATATTTAAGAAATTTGATTTAAAAAAAAAAACTTTGCATCTATACAGAGAAATAAACTATAAAAAGGCTGACACAACATATCGAATTGCCTTTGTATCCCTTTCAGTTTTTCTGTCGTTGTAAGGAAGAGTCGATATTAAAGCAGTGCAGCCTAAACGTTATTACTCTCAAAGTGGAAAAAATGACGTTATTTGGCATTTTAGCAATTAAGTTGAGTACGTGATAAATTACCTTAACGAATGGGTTCGTCTGCTGTGTAATCAACTAGTAACTATGATACTTTATTTGAAATAGTTCAAAAGTTGATGGAATCAGTGCTGAAACTCACTTATTGTTACTCTAAGCGTAGAAAGCACAACCCAAAACGGCAAATTCTGTACGAACACCCTCGTAAGGGGCTTTTATTTATAAATGAGCCCTGGTACAAAGGCACAAACGGGTAACAATGAGCAAACTCGGGAACTCAAGCCTGAGAAGCACTTAAATACAGGGCTAACGAAGGACCAGACAAGAGCCAGCTGTGAATGCTTAACGTGGGGCAGGAATAGGAGGCAGGACACACGAATTACAGGTGTAATTGCATTTCGAGTAATTGTTTTTGCATGTGTTTTGTGGATACTTATATATATATATATATATATATATATATATATATATATATATATAGAAAGGTAAATTCTATTATTTTTTGAGAAATTCATATTTAGACTGTCCTTGTTTTTATTCTTACATCTGAAACTAATAAGTAGATCTGTTTATCTAATCTGTATTCTTTGTATCTGTTGCAATGGGGCAGTCTACTTAGCAAATGGTGATTGCTGAACTTTTTCAAACCTAACTGGGAAACAGACATGAAACAAGAGAGACCAGTAGAAATACTGTCAGATTCACCAGACCATCTTCATATCACCCCGGTCCTTTCCATGAGGGAACTGTCAGAATCACCAGACCATCTTCATATCATCTCAGTTCTTTGTATGAGGGCAATGTCAGATTCAGCAGACCATCTCGAAATCGCCCCGGTCCCTGAATCACCCTGATTCTTTCCATGAGGGCATTGACAGATTTACCAGACAATCTCAATATCGCCCCGGTCCTTTCCATAAGGGCACTGTGAGGTTCACCAATTACCATCTCAATATTACCTTGGTCCTTTACATGAGGGCACTGACAGGGTCGCGAGATATTTTGATATCACCCCGGTTGTTTCCGTGAGGGCACCATCAGACTCAGCAGACCATGTCGATATCACCCCGGACCTTTGCATGAGGGCACTGACAGGTTCACCAGATACCATCTTGATATCACCCCGGTCCTTTGCATGAGGGCACTGACAGGTTCACCAGATACCATCTTGATATCACCCCGGTCCTTTGCATGAGGGCACTGACAGGTTCACCAATTACCATCTCGATATCACCTCGGTCCTTTACATGAGGCCACTGACAGGGTCGTGAGATATCATCTCGATATCACCCCGGTCCGTTCCGTGAGGGCACTGATAGATTCACCAATGACCATCTTGATATCATCCCGGTTGTTTCCATGAGGGCCCCATCAGACTCAGCAGACCATCTCAATATCACCCCAGACCGTTCCATAAAGGCACTAGCAGGTTCACCAGATACCATCTCGATTTCATCCTGGTCCTTTGCATGAGGGCACTGACAGGTTCACCAAATCATCTTGATATCTCCTCGGCCCTTTGCATGACGACACTGATGGTCTGTCGGACTCACCAGCAGACCATCTTGATATCACCTCCGCCCTTTGCATGAGGGCACTCTCAGATTCAGCAGACCATCTTTATATCACCCCGGTCAATTCCATGAAGGCACCATCAGACTCAACAGACTATCTCAAAATCACCCTGGTCCTTTCCCTGAGGGCACTAACAGATTCACCAGACCATCTCGATATCAGCCCGGTCCTTTCCATGAGGGCATTGAAAGGGTCATGAGATATCATCTCGATATCACCCCAACCCTTTCCATGAGGGCGCTGTCAGATTCACCAATTACAATCTCGAAATCACCTCGGCTATTTGCATGAGGGCACCATCAGACTCAGCAGACCATCTCAATATCGCCCCGGTCCTTTCCATAAGGGCACTGTCAGAATCACCAGACCATCTTGATATCACCTCAGTTCTTTGTATGAAGGCACGGTCATGTTTACCAATTACCATATCAATATCACATCGGCCATTTGCATGAGGGCACTGACAGGTTCATCAGACCATCTCGATATCACCCCGGTCCTTCCCATGAGGGCACTGTCAGGTTCACCAATTACCATCTCGATATCTCCTCACCCCTTTGCATAAAGGTACTTTCAGATTCACCGAACCATCTCGATATCACCCTGGCCCTTTCCATGAGGGCACTGTCAGATTCACCAGCAACGATCTCGATATCAGTCCGGTCTTTTCCGTGAGGGCATTGACAGGGTCACGAGATATCATCTCGATATCAGTCCGGCCCTTTCCATGAGGGCACTGTCAGAATCACCAGACCATCTTCAGATCACCTCAGTTCTTTGTATGAAGGCACGGTCAGGTTTACCAATTACCATATCGATATCACATCGGCCATTTGCATGAGGGCACTGACAGGTTCATCAGACCATCTCGATATCACCCCGGCCCTTTCCATGAGGGCACTGTCAGAATCACCAGACCATCTTCATATCACCTCAGTTCTTTGTATGAAGGCACGGTCAGGTTTACCAATTACCATATCGATATCACATCGGCCATTTGCATGAGGGCACTGACAGGTTCATCAGACCATCTCGATATCACCCCGGCCCTTTCCATGAGGGCACTGTCAGAATAACCAGACCATCTTGATATCACCTCGGTTCTTTGTATAAAGGCACTGTCAGGTTCACCAATTACCATATCGATATCACATCGGGCATTTGTACGAGGGCACTGTCAGATTCACCGAACCATCTCGATATCACCCCGGTCCGTTCCATGAGGGCACTGTCAGAATCACCAGACTATCTTGATATCACCTCGGTTCTTTGTACGAGGGCACTGTCAGATTCAGCAGACCATCTCGATTTTACACTGGTCCTTTCCATGAGGGCACTGACAGAATCACCAGACCCACACTGTGCCCGGTAAATTATAGATATGTGACTGGAGGACAAGGTAAGTGTGCACCACATTCATGGGTCATATGGATATGAAGAGCAGGAGAAGCTACAGGCCAGAGAAGTCGAAGGCTATTACCAGAAAATTCAACCAGAAATTGGAGAGCGGTCATTTGGAGACAAACACTTGACAAAGTATCAGAACTGCAAAAATGGGATCACAAATTTCAATAACAGTAGACAGATCATTTTGCATACAAAGCAGAATTAGATTGAGGGATTTATCCAGTTTTCCCTAGAGGGTGTTTGCTGATTCCTGAGTTGACATAAGTTGTACTACTTCACTCCATGACAGTGTATGAGCGAAGGTCCTGTCATTGTGCAGATGGCTGTTGGAGGTTAACTTTGTTGTCAGTGTCAAGTCTTTTGGTAATGGGATCCCAGTAAGTCAGCCAACCATCCACCTCATCAAAACCCTCTATCAACTCTCTACCCCATGTCCCATGAATGATATGAGTATCCCAGACAGCCAGCCTTGGAATGAATCTGGTAAAATACTGTGAGTTTGGAGGCACCCCAGATTCAGATAGGGGCACCCCATACTTTTATATGTTAAAGTAAGCCATGCAAAGTTTCTGCAAGGACCTTCACGGAAGCACCTGCACTCAGGTGGCCGAGCAGCACCAATAATAGCGTGTAGCTGAATCATGGGCACAGCGAAACTACAGAGGGAGAGCTGCTGGTTAAAGCAACAGGCCCATACCCTCAAGGACACGGAGCAGAGAACATCCAAGGCTTCTTTGCTGGGTGCTTCTCAGTAAAGTTTTCAAAAAGATGAAGGCAACTAAGTGTTAAGATGTGTATCAAAACGTGCATACTGTAGATACTAAATTAGGTAGACAGAGAGATGCAGCTCAGATATGGCAACCACAAGGGACCTCCCCAGTGACTAGTCAGCTTCCCGTCTAATGTTCATTTGAGGTGGAGGTGAACTTAGATACCCTGTTTCAGGTGGGTTATCAGCAGGGTAGGTGTATAGCTCAGTAGGCTGAGCTTCTGTGCCTGTGATCGGAAGGTTGCCAGTTTCTACACCAGCCTCTGCTGAACGGTTGCATGAGCAAGGCCCTTAACCCCCAGCTCCCTGGGCACTGCAAGGCGGCTGCCCATGTACTGTGCTCATAGGGAAAACTATCATTGATCTATTCTCAGCTACAGCGTCCCACACAGAGATCAGTGTGGCACACAGTTACTTGATTAAGGCAGGAAAGCCCAGTCTGCAGAAGAAGCTCTCTATGATTAATTAGATCTGCTACAGTATTTATTATAATTGGTGATGTATCAGGCTGTGCAAATATCTAGGCGGAAATGGCAGAGCACACATGTGATTTTGCAGAAAGCACGTTATTACATGAATGTGCCCACACAGAGAGCGCAGACTAGGTGGAAGTGGCAGAGCACACATGTGATTTCGCAGAAAGCACGTTATTACATGAATGTGCACACACACAGAGCGCAGGCTAGGTGGAAGTGGCAGAGCACACATGTGATTTCTCAGAAAGCACGTTATTACATGGATGTGCCCACACAGAGAGCGCAGACTAGGTGGAAGTGGAAGAACAAGGTCTGATAAATGCAGTAGGCAGGGTTCACAAATCTCACGCACTAGCCGTGAGCCCCTAACAGATGTAATTTCATTGAAATTGAAACTTGAGAGCCCTCATATTGGCTGTCCAGGAACATGTGGTGTCTATTTGAAGTTTGGAAGCACATATTGTCATCAGCACACTGAAAAAGGCATTACGCCTGGAAGCTTCTGTACGGAGATGTTTAACAAAATAAACACAATCTGATTATGCAAAGTGCAACCTGTTACCTGGCAGGACTGTCCACAAAGTATCTCCATCTGTCCAGTTTCTATAGCCAACTGTCCTATGTAGGGTCACAGGATTCCAAAGCCTGTCCTGGAATCTAAGGAATTTAAGGTCGGAAATAACCCAAAAGAGAAGGTGCCAAATCTGAGCATGACAGGGCACACTCTTGCACCATTTACACACATATTCACACGTACAGTATGGAGAGTGACCACATTTTTATCGGTATTTGATAATATCCATGGATGGATGAATGGATGGATGGATGGATGGATGGAAGGATGGTTAGGAATTGAGGTGATGTGGTAAAAGGTATTATAAAGAGCAGACTATTTGTTTTGGACTCCCCCCTGACGCTGATGGTACAAGCCCATTCACCAACCCAGTGTGGGACTCCCTCCTGACGCTCATGGTACAAATTCATTCACATACTCAGGGTCAGACTCCCCCCTGATGCTGATGGTACAAGCCCATTCACCTACCCGGGGTTGGACTCCCCCCTGACACTAATGGTACAAGCCCATTCACCTACCCTGGGTGGGACTCCCCCCTGATGTTGATGGTACAAGCCCATTCACATACCCGGGGTTGGACTCCCCCCTGACACTAATAGTACAAGCCCATTCACATACCCGGGGTTGGACTCCCCCCCTGACGCTCATGGTACAAACCCATTCACATACTCAGGGTCGGACTCCCCCCTGACGCTGACCTCCCTGGCCAAGAGGCAAATACAGAAATTACACTTTTAAATTATGTTTGGGTGTGGGACTTCGCTATATCTAAACAACGAGGTACATCTGATGGTTGGTCTCTCAGTGCTGTAACATGCTTTCAAATCTGACAGCACAAATAATTCCTGATAGAAAAAAGTACGAGTCTGAAATTTCCTACAAAGTCTTTCATTTGTAGTCTGTCTCTCTCTCTCTGTCCTTTTTCAAATGAACTTTCTTACCTGGTTACAGTAATATGCTGATGGACAATATCTAGGAGGCATCACTGTGCTGGAGAGATTATCAGTGTTGTATGCATGTACTCTGTATGTAGAAATCAGCCGGTAAACACGCTATGGGCAGCGTGAGGAAGTTTGACCAGCCATCCCTCAGATCATAACTAAGCCCCACAGAGCACAGACAGAGCATGCCACCTGCAGCTGGCACAGACAGACCAGCCATCCCTCAGATCATACAGTAACTAAGCCCCACAGAGCACAGACACAGCATGTCACCTGCAGCTGCCACAGAGAGACCAGCCATCCCTCAGATCATAACTAAGCTCCACAGACCAGACACAGCATGCCACCTGCAGCTGGCACAGAGAGACCAGCCATCCCTCAGATCATAACTAAGCCCCACAGAGCACAAACACAGCATGTCACCTGCAGCTGGCACAGAGAGACCAGCCATCCCTCAGATCATACAGTAACTAAGCCCCACAGAGCACAGACACAGCATGTCACCTGCAGCTGCCACAGAGAGACCAGCCATCCCTCAGATCATAACTAAGCTCCACAGACCAGACACAGCATGTCACCTGCAGCTGGCACAGAGAGACCAGCCATCCCTCAGATCATAACTAAGCCCCACAGAGCACAGACACAGCATGCCACCTGCAGCTGGCACAGAGAGACCAGCCATCCCTCAGATCATACAGTAACTAAGCCCCACAGAGCACAGACACAGCATGTCACCTGCAGCTGCCACAGAGAGACCAGCCATCCCTCAGATCATAACTAAGCTCCACAGACCAGACACAGCATGCCACCTGCAGCTGGCACAGAGAGACCAGCCATCCCTCAGATCATAACTAAGCTCCACAGACCAGACACAGCATGCCACCTGCAGCTGGCACAGAGAGACCAGCCGTCCCTCAGATCATACAGTAACTAAGCCCCACAGAGCACAGACACAGCATGTCACCTGCAGCTGGCACAGAGAGAC
Organism: Brienomyrus brachyistius; assembly: GCF_023856365.1. Classification (NCBI taxonomy): domain Eukaryota; kingdom Metazoa; phylum Chordata; class Actinopteri; order Osteoglossiformes; family Mormyridae; genus Brienomyrus; species Brienomyrus brachyistius. The sequence continues at coordinate 6,573,921 of NC_064542.1, forward strand.
CAGCCATCCCTCAGATCATACAGTAACTAAGCCCCACAGAGCACAGACACAGCATGTCACCTGCAGCTGCCACAGAGAGACCAGCCATCCCTCAGATCATAACTAAGCTCCACAGACCAGACACAGCATGCCACCTGCAGCTGGCACAGAGAGACCAGCCATCCCTCAGATCATAACTAAGCCCCACAGAGCACAGACACAGCATGCCACCTGCAGCTGGCACAGAGAGACTAGCCATCCCTCAGATCATACAGTAACTAAGCCCCACAGAGCACAGACACAGCATGCTCTGCTGACCTCCATGGATGGACAATTTAAATGTACTTGCAGCCCTCATGCAAAAGCAACGGAGGTAAACTTTACACTGATTTCTAACACATATACTAGGTAATCTTGAAAATGAGTCATTAAAATTGCAAAACCTGCCAAGTTTTTCATGACAGTAAATGTTTTAGTGAGACTTAGATTCCCAGCACTATAACTCTGTGTATTCACGTTCAAGGTTTTTGCTTTTTTTGATTTTGGTGAGTAAAAAATATAGTGAGTGTTTGAAATCAGCAATACAGGAACAAACCTGTATCTCCCAGACCTGTATCTTCCTTTTTCAGAGGAAGTGATTTCATTCGAATGTCATTTTTGATCTTTTATATGAGACCCTCCTACAGATCGAAAGTACAGGGGCGGGCAAATAACCACCTACTAAAATCACCGGTTTGAAACCCCGCCCCTTGAAATTTGTTTGCTCCCAACCTACCATGTAACCAACCCCAACTCCCTACCCTCCCCAAATGTATTTCTGGCTACTGGTATACAAGGGGCGGGAGAACAAGGCTTTATCAAAAATGCTTTTTTAAAATTTTAAATAATGTACAATACAGTGGTAAAAAATTATGCCATTTTCCAAGTCAGCAAACACAAAACAAAAATAATTTAAAAATAAATTAGACAATTATAAATAATAAATAAAATAATAAGTAGCATAAGAGAATATTCCTTAAAATAATTTAAGAAAGCAGCAAGCAATTTGCTCTTCAGAAATATGTCCCCTCATAGATTATGTACACTTCTCGTTCCAGTTTTGGATGTACTGTATGGTTTTGTTAATAAACGTATCGCTCTTTAGTTTTTCATTAATTTTCAACCTGCAGTTCTGTGGAAGAGCAAAGAAAAATTTCAGTGATTAGGCACTTACTACACTGATCGACCAATTAATGAATCATTCATCAACCTGGAAGCTTATCATGTAAAATCTGTATTACTAAGTCCTGTATAGGAAGGTGATTATTTCACTTGTCAATGTTTTGTCATAGGGCCACTTACCTTCTTGGATGTCGGATGGTGCTTAATATCACGCACATTCTTAAAATTACTCCTTATGTTTTGTAAAATTTCAGAGGTCACATTGTTTTCCGGGAAACTGCCGAGCATGGACATCGTATTACTGATAAAGTGTTGTAGGCAGATGCACTGGAGAAGAGAACAGGTGAAGGACATGAGAAGTGCTGAGAAAATACAGAAATGATGCAGAGACAGTGAGAAAATGCCAGAGAGATTAATACTTACTGGGTATCTCATCATGCTCCTGTTGGGTAAACTGACACTGAAATCCTATGAAAGAGAACAGAGCCGATTAGCCTCTGAACTGACTTATAACACACATAAACACACTGCACTTGTGTTTACACTCTCAGAAAAAGGGTAAAAATGTGTACCTTTGCTTGTCACTGGGACTGTACCCTCGTAAATGTACCTTTTAAGGTACAGAAATCGACTCTGAGCAACATCTCAAAGGTACAAACGGCATTAATGTACCATCAATGGTACAGACATGATCCTCAGAGTCCATTTCTGTACCTTAAAAGGTACATTTAGCTATAGGTATAGGGTACAACTGGGAGACCCTTGAGGGTACAGCCCCAGTGGCAAGCAAAGGTACAATTTTTCCCCCTTTTTTTCAGAGAGGGAAGTGAAATGCTTTTCCACCGCATGGATCATGCTGCAAAGGAGAGATGAAATACAAACACAAATAATGGAAAAAGACAACTGGAGATAATTAAGATTAAAATAACAATACAAATAATCCTGTAAAACAAGAATAAGATAAAAGTAATCTAGAGCACAGTTCCTCAGATTCACAGCAATCAGACACAGACAATTATTTTGATCTCCACCTCTACTGGAGTATCTATCAGCACATTGTTCTGGTGTGAAGATCCAAGGCCATCAGTGATGATACATTTTGAATGTGTCTTCCTTCGGTCTACTACCCACAATCAGTTTTGAATAGCTTTTAATCAGCTTTCACATTTTTCTGTTTTACGCTGTTCCACGGCTGTCTCACACTTCTGTTGTTTGCAAACCAATAGCCGTGTCCCCAAAGTGACGTAAATACCATAGGAGTCAACAAACACAAACTCGCAGAAAGCCACCAACAGCGCATACTTACAAAAGATAATGGCTGGTGCTTGGCGCGGAGCTCAAGAAGGTCTTTTCGAATCTCCTCCAGTTCCTCACTCAAGCTGTAAGTCAAAGCAGGAATCATGAGAAGGACAATCAGGTAGATGGTGTTTTTCAGCATGTTGAGTCCTTGAGTGTCTCTTTCTGATTTTCATGAGGACACACAACGCTACATGCTGCATATATACTGTATGTCAGCACAGGAAGTTTGGGTGGGTGGAGACTTGCCTTTACCATGAAGTCATAGGAAGAAGTGCATATATTCCTGTAGCATCGTCATATTAATTAGCGTATTTCAGATAATCTGTGTTTATTTAACAATTTGTGTATGATTAGTGTCTAATCTCCCTTTAAAAAAGCGTAGCCTGTTAATCACATGCGGCGCATATGCAGGTTTAAGAAATACTAGAAATTTAAGACTAAGCGAACCTTTGCTCTTGACAGGTGAATCCTTGCATGACATCACTTTACGGCATCTTCAGACCAGAAGGCTGCTGGTTAAAGTCCCCAGCAGAGCTTAGCCGCAGTGTCCCTGAACAGGGCACTTAGTCTTTACTGTTTGACTAAAGTATCTCTTCTTGTGTTACAGCCCTGCTTCAGGTTTCTTGGTTGGTGGTTCTTGTTTCAGGTTCTCCAGCCCTCTGCACCTGAATCTCGCCTTTGGGCAGCGCGTCTGGAAGCCGCCCACCCAGTCAGCGGCAATCCCACTGCTTCCCATTTCCTGCAGTGGCCTGTCCAGTGATCTCAGGGACCAGCGTGCAGAGAACTTGGCGTTATGGGTGGATGGCTCACTCCTGGGGTGCTCTGCTTTGGACTCTGGTACTGAAAGCCAATAAGTCTGTTTTTACCAAGTCCGAGTCCTTCTTGCAACACTCGTGTGATCCATTACACTAAAAAGCTAACACTGTAAAAGAATGTAAAACCTCCGATTTTCCCAATGTGGTGGACTGTAAAGGCCATTCGATCCATTCATTGCTTATGGACATATTTTACTTGCACCGTTGCAGAAAAAAAATTACCAATGATGCTGTAACACTGACCAAAGCAGCCAAAATGGAAACATGCAGCGTGACTAGCTGTGGTTTCACACAGGACATCATGCAGGCGCTGACGATTCACATTAAGAGTTACGCTCCAACTCACTTGCTTACCAGATAATTGCAGATTTATTAGCAAATAAGAGGAAAAACCTTTTTTTTTTTTCTTTTTTTTTTGGGGGGGGGGGGTGCTTTAAAAGAGTATTTCACATGACCAGCTTTACAACAGTAGGCAGTGGAGTCTCCCAGCACTGACGTGAGCTGACCGCTGCCTTTGGGGGATACAGATCTACTTAGTGACCATCATCGACCAAGAACATGAGACGTCTTGGACACCCAAGAATCAAAAATATTTTAAAAAAAAAACCTTCATTGTAAGAGTGATGTCACACTTCTGCATTGTAGAGAAATGTGTGAAATAGAAGATACACTGGGAAAGAGGATATTCAACTGCTCGGCGGTTTGGGTGGGAAGCTTCTCAGTGACGGGGAGCATCGTCCATAACCCACGGAGTTTCTGAATCATCTGTCAACCCAAGGAGATCCCATGGACTCCGTTGACCGCAAAAAAAGAAAGATGCATTTCCTGCGCCACCTCGCATCTGGGGGACGGGAAGGTAATGTGTGAAGTGCAGAGGCTGCTGACACCACACTCTCTTACCGGGTGTCCCATGCAGTCTGGGGGCAGGGGGATTTCTCGCACATTAAACATGTTTAAATATATCTGGTGTGTTACTCGGCAAGCTGAGAGTGATGTAATATGTCATGACACCAGTGTGGTACACCATGTGCCATGTTGGTATCATGTCAAACAACTTTCAGTGCTGAAAGAAAATTTTAATTTTAAGTGAATTCATGAAAATCTGCGAATGTCTGGCCAAGTACTTTTGTGTCAGAAAATCAAATTTGCTATCAACTAAAAACATGTGGTAACACTAACATGCCAGTCATCCTTACCAGAGTCCCAGTATGCAGTACCAGCCTTTTCATGTCTCAGCAATAGGTTCTGCTTGAAAATGCCCCAAAATACCAGTATTTCCACTATTCAGTTTTCAACCATTTAGATAAGAGGCTTAACCTTGTGAATAACTACATTTGTTATTATATTATTATCCATCCATCCATCCATCCATCCATTTTCTGTAACCACTTATTCTTATCCAGGGTCATGAGGGCCTAACCTGGAGGCTACGGGGGCAGGGCAGGGAACAACCCTGCATGGGGGGCCACCCCTTCGCAGGGCAAACTGACACACCAGTCACACACACATGTACATCTACGGGCAATTTGGTAACTCCAGTCAGCCTCAGCATGTTTTTGGCTGTGGGGGCAAACCGGAAGACCCGGAGGAAACCCGACAATGACATGGGGAGAACATCCCACATAACAAGATGAGTCTGAGCCGGATCTGGACCAAATGTTGTTCAGAAATTGCTGCAGTTCCGGCCCACTGTCTTTTTGCGGACCAATGTTGGTGTGAATCTGCTTTTTGGGTTTGAAACAGATAAGGGCCACATGAGGACATCGAATGTTACCAAATCTGGCCCGTATCGGCACCAGAGTCAAAAGTTAAACTCAGAGCAGCTTCCAGTGGGGGCAGTGAGCCCCAGCAGAGAACACTGCACATTAGGAGGCCCTGCACTGCGACCGCCAAGCTGTAGACACAGCTACAATATTTCTCTTATACCTTCCCCATAGTTTACAAATCAGACAACATGCAGCACCCCCAGAGGTGGCGGTTAAAGGCCTTGCTTAAGGGCCCACAGATATGCAGACGTTATACCAGAGCCGGGACTCGAACCAGGGACCTCCTGCTCACGAGCACAGAGACGTAACCCACAAAACCACTCGCCAGCCACATAGATGAAGGGAGGATTCAGGATCAGTCAGTCTAGAAAAAGAAAAGTGTGAGCTACATTTAACAAAGAAAGATGCTTCATTTACACAAGTACATGTACATTGGAATGCTTCTCTTCACTACCATCATCTCATCCTTCGTAGCTTGGGGGTCACAGTGCAGGGCCACCTAATGTGCAGCATTCTCTGCTAAGGCTGGAGGCTGCAGCTGCCATCTTCAGCCATGTCATCTAAAGATATTCTGTGGATGTTTTTGCAGACTTCCAGGAACATCTCACAGGTCAGTGATTCTCAGACTGTGGGGCGCCGAGATGATTTTCTGAATATTCTATAATAAAGTTTCTTCGGATAATGATACCTTTAATATCCTGCAGTATTTTCACTTGGCTGAATTTATTATTGGCCAATTTGATATCAAGCAAGTCACACAGGGCTCCAGGGACGCGAGATAACCGGGGCGCGCCTGTTGGCAATGTGCTCACAACCAATCTAGGTAGTAATGAATGTGTATTAAAATCGTTGATCAGCTTATTTTGTAACAGTACTTGAGGGCACACAAAATCTTAGTGGCAACCAGGGGCATAGTTAGAGAAGAAAGGAGAAAGTTATTCATGACTTAAAGCAATATAAACATTTATTCGGGGGGGGGGGGGGGGGCTACAAAACATTTTAGTGTTTTAGGGTTAAACGTTAATATAATAACGACTACGATGTTGCTAGGTGACAGAAATTTCTCAGCTCCAGTATAATATTGTGGGACCACCGTCGTATGTGGTCTGTTTACCGAAACATGGATATGCAGTGCATGACTATCTATGATTGGCTCACTGATAAACAAATGCGAAACACTTTTTTCTCTCATTTATGTAGGTGGCGTAAAGCGAACGTTTGTAAAGGAAGGGATATTCACTTTATATCAGTCTCCACAACCATAAACAGAATGGGGATCATGAGGTACAACAGCATACGCATGGAAACAAAAACTAAATTCAGCTAAGATTGGTACTGTTGGGTTTGATACACAGATCGTCAGTATTTACTGAATATTAAAATATGACAAAAAGACAAGCAAACCTCAGATTAGGGACACGCGGTCCAGTCCCACCCTCCGGAAATGGCTATCCATCTGCTGTAGCCAGGTGTTACGTGGCCTGGTCCAGCCCCTCGGGTCCTCAGCGTCGAGGATCCTGCAAGCCGGGTCACCCTGAGGGAAATGGACCACATGGCTATAGTACCGTAACAGAAGCTCCCTCACCATGTAGGTAATGTGCCTCATTCAGGACTCCTCTAGCGATCAAACGTTCAACACAAAGTCAAACTATTGGTACCCATGGATTCTCATAAGAGACACAGTACTGAAGGAGTCCAGTCTTCTCAGCTCACTGGCTAGCGTCCATGTCTAACAGCCATACAGCAAGACAGGGAGCACCAGGACTCTAAAGGCTTGGACCTTCGTCCTCTTACAAAGACATCGGGATCACTACACACTCCTTTCCAGCGACCAAAGGGGCAGCAAAGGGACAAAGCCTCTGGCTTAGACAGAGCAGGATGGGACAGGACAAGGCAGGAGAGGACATAACACCAGATGGGAACCAATCCAGGGCACAGGACAAGAATCAGGGCAACCAACTAGGAGGACAACCAACACAATATAGACCAGGACAGGGTAGACAGGTGAAGCAACCATGAGAACAGAAATACAGTAGAGGGAACACAAGCCACAGTGAAACAAAACAGAACTGGGTGAAGAAACAGGATGGGGCAGGACAAATAGCAGGATGACATGGAACAGGCATGGGCTGGAATTGGGACCAACAGGAGGGACACAGAACAAGAGCAGAAGGTGCCCAGGGGCTGTCAGGGCTGGAGGGTGCTAAAGGAGCTGGAGTGCACCAAGTGGTCTGCAGGACAGGAACAGGAGGATGCTGAGGAGACTATAGGCCTGGAACAGGAGGATGAGGGACCTGCTGGACTGGAGGTGTCATGGTAAACCTCCACCAGACAGCAACATGGAAGGTGTCCAAGTGGACATCTCTGGGCAGACCTGGGTCAGGGCAGTGGGCCCGAACAGCATGCCCCTGTCTCCCTCTTCTGGAGATACATCCAGTCAGCCCCTCTTTGTGACCTGAGCCTGCACCGCCGACTGCATCAGGGATTGTGACCAGGCCGGCGAGACCGTTTGGCAGAAGTGATAACCCATGGAATAGGACTAAGGGCAAGGCCCAGAAGGTCCCACTCCAAGTCCTTCAGAGCAGTATCCTCTGGGTTCAACCCCTCTGGGTGGTGGCGACTGGGGAGTCAGGCATTGACTCGATGGTGACTGGCAAGGGATGAGGAGACCAGCTGAGTGATGGCAGGAGACAAGGCAGGTGTCAGCAAGGAGTCAGAAGACAAGTCGGGTGCTGATGCGACAGCCGGTGACTGAGGTGGAAGCTGATGGGATGGCAAGCGCCTGTGAGCAGGGTGAAGCCGGGACCCCTGGAGGTGAGTAGGGAAAAGCCAGGACAATTGTAGTACGAGGGAGACAGCTCTCTGGACCAGAAACCTGCAGCGTAGGCAAAGTGGCCCTCTCTGGGTTGGGTGTGGAAGTGCTCTCTCCTGGGCCGGGCATGACAGTAACCTTTCCTAGACTGGACATAAGAGGATTAGATGGAGCACCAGAGACCTCATCTGGGCTGAGCACTAGCTGAGCGGTAGGGACCTCACCTGAGTTAGACACTAGCAGCATTGGGTCTAGTGTGATGGGCTTGGGTGAGGGTTCAGTCTGCTTCCTCCTCTTTTGTCTCCCTCAGCTAGAGATACCGATTGGATCAGCAGCTGGCTGTGGGGGAGCCAGTGGGTGGATTTGGGACACATAGGTCTAGGAAGCACTTAAATACATGACTAATGAGGGAGCAAATAAGAGGCAGCTGGAAGAGATTAACACAAGGGCAGGAATGAGAGGCAAGACAAATGAGCACCAGGCATGGTTTGCTAGAGCCTCTTGTTAGCCTATATTAGAGCACATTTCCACCGTCCCAGGTACTATACTTTTGGTACTTTCTCGAAGTACAGTATGTGTATATATAGTGTATATACATAGTGTAAATATACAGTTATATGTATATAAGAGCTGTCAGTTGATACATTTTTTAATCACAATGAATTGCATAGACAGTGATTAATCACATATTCAATAATATTACAATTTGTTGAAAATACATTATGTTCTACAGAAAAAAAAGATTATTGCCAAAATGAAACAACACAAAGTTACTAAGTGAGTAAGTGCGCTCCTCCTTGTCATATAATGGTGGCGGCAGTTCTTAATTACTATAACTATCTGTTTAAGGGAAAGACGGGAAAAAGGCTGAGTAAGGTACAGTACAAAGTAAAGTGAAGTAACGGGGAAAGAGCAGGAAGCAGACGATCCATAGATAGAGATTACATTACACTGATTTCAACAGAGTCACTGCTGCATTCCTTCACTTCTTATACATCAAGAACAATTACAGTTAATTTTTAAATGCAGTCAGGTAGCAACATATTCTACAAATCTGCATGTGTGGATAAAATACACGTCCAGAATAACTGTTAATGAGACTTCATAGTCATAAAATGAATTAATGAAGTGGCAGACAAGAGAAGAATGTTTCTATGTGTGTGTGTTTTTAAATCTACTTATGAATAGCTTTAAGGATGAAATTCTGAATGACTCCAATGTGAATTTTCCCTCACTCTTCGTAACGGTGGAGTCAAATTCACCATTTAAAAGATATATTTGTAATGAGTCATGTAATGAGCCAGAAATAACAAAAGACTTTCTGTCTTTATTAAGCGTCGCTAATCAACGTCATAAAACGAGTGTTCTTGCACATGCATTGTCCAAATCGGGCCACGATGTCCTGACACAAACTGGGCTCCACGGTAGGCTGTGGAAGTGTACGTTAACGCGATTAAAAAAATAACACATATTATCTTAAAATTAATCACACACGCTAACTTTGATAGTTTATGTGTGTATATATATCTAGTTCTTCGTCGGGAGTGTGGGAGGAGTAAGGGAATAAGGATTAGATGCTTAGATAATAGATGGTTAATAGATAGATGGTTAGATGATTAAATCATAGATGATTAGATGATAGATGATTAGATGATAGATGATTAGATGATAGATAATAGATGTTTGGATGATAGATGATTAGATGATAGATGATTAGATGATAGATGATTAGATGATAGATGATTAGATGATAGATGATAGAGGGGGGTGGCGGGGAATACATGGCTGTCATTCTGACAGCCCCCTATCCAGTTAATATCATTCTCAGGACCCCAGGATCTGAGTACTTATTATCTACTTTTTTTAGGTGATACTATTGCTTAGTGGCCCCCCTCACGGTCGTCCTAAAAGGCAGCCTTTCACACTGAGGTTTGCTCAAGCAGATGTCTGAAGTGTACTGCCATGGGTCTGTATAGCATATGGACAGAGTTCCCTTGAGCAAACCCAACAAAACAGAAGTGACCAAACAAAAAATGTACCGCAATCAGAGATAAATTAGTTAATAAGATGGTCGTATTGCATCTGGCAGCAATGATTTGCCCCTCTTGGGGAGCTGCACTGGGCCTTACTGGCTTTCTATGGAAGGGTTAGTAATTTTTAGAACATGCAAATATAAGTTCCGCTAAACGTTTCACTGAACCAGAAAAAGGCATGCAGCGAGAAAAAAAACTCCTCGTATCTTCCTAGATAGTGCCTCTGCCAGCTAGTAGCCCTTCACACGTGCGACTCTCATGATGAGGCAGCAGGCACAGAAACACGATACTCTGACTAAACATTTCATACCAAACATCAGCGCAAGCTGATTCATTGTCGGACAACAAATGATGGAAGTTCAACATATTTTTAATAGCATTCTTGAGTCAAGTCTATAATAAACATAAAACTGAACATTACTGTACATATACTGACCTTCATCATACAAGCTATTAGAGCTAAGCATTCAGTTGGGAGGGGGGGATCCTGTCATTGGCAGAACTGAGCTGTGTAAGGGGCTCAGCACAGCAGATATCGTGGACATGAACAAGAAGTGCAAAGTGCAGGTGGATGTTTGATAGTTGTATTTCAAATAATGCAACCAAATGCACAATAAAAATGTCTTCACAAATTATGTATTTCTCAGTTTCTCATATGAGCTATGCTTTATATTAAGGGACGGATGCAGACCTATATCTTCTTGTACGGCAGATTAACCGTAGCAAGTACCAGACCTGCAAAGCACGTCTTTTTTCTTCTTCTTCAAAACGGTTCCAGAAAGACGCCAGGCCAACAACACAGTGCCCAGGTGATTCTCATGAGGCTTTTGTGACCCGCAGACTGCCAAGTGATTAAACGTTTATCTAAACATTTTCTTCTAGTATAGTGGTCACCCAACTGGTCATCTCACTACCCATGAATCTAGTAGTCTGCTGGAATTTAAAGGGAGAAACGTGCAAAAATAGAAAAGCATTTTGAACAACTAACTCAATATTCGTCTTCATCAGTACTGACTCAAATGGAAAACTGCTGAAATACGTGCAACCCTCAATGCCGGTGACAGTTTCCCTCGGCTGAACGACTTTGTCTTACACCATCAGTACGAAGAAAAAGGAAATGGGCTGAGTGAGAAACCAACAGAGAGGAGTTTTGAATTTGTTGAGCAGTACGACGCTCTTCAGTGTCCTTTTCTGGAACCGATGAGCCTGTAGTGGGACTTTTTCTCGACATTTTAGTGGGTGGAGACAGGGGGGGGATTTTGAACAGTAGGGAGGATTTTTTTTTGACAAACTGCTGAACTTATCTGAGATTGTTTCACCACCAAATACCATTAGGGGAATGTCGGGGATGCACTGGATTCCCAGTGTGGCCATTAAGAATCCACCAGGTAACCTGAAACCTGCGGTCAAGAAAAAGAGGGGAAACCCCATCACATGTGAGCAGAATGGCAATCAAGCTCCTCAACCTACATCATATACCCACACGATGAACTCATGTCTATTCGCACGAAGAGACCAATAGTAGATGACTGCTCTACCATACAAAATGATGTGGATTGCAGAAGAAAACTCGTTGGGCAACTAAGTCATGGAGGAAAGTCATTCCCATGCAGATGCCACATGTTTTCAGATTCTTAGTTTATTGTGCCCTGTAACATATTAGCACACTTAAGCACAATGTGATATGGTAAGTATGAATGTTCTTCTTCATGCCTCGGTAAAGACTGTCTGCAGTTACCATGGACTCCCTCCATGACCCATGACTAGCTGTAAATCCACCTACAGACCTCCTAAGGCTCATTAATGTCCAGGGGCCTGTACTACGAAGCGGGGTTACTGGCTTATCGGGGTAACTTGTCGGATTTAAGGTAGTCTGTGTGAAATGTAAGTAAAGGAATATGAAGTCCATTTAAACTGTGGTACATTAAATCCGACAAGTAACCCCGATAAGCCAGTAACCCCACTTCGTAGTACAGGCCACAACTCCTGTCTTTTGGAGCTCTGACATTGTCAATGACTGTGCTTCTGGTCATTGCTTTACATGCCGGGCCCCTGTCTCCCAGTTCCCCATTCCAACCCCTTTGTCTGCCTTCCATCTCAGTACCCATCTCCCTGTGGTTTCCCGGTTCCCCATCCCAACCTCTTTGTCTGCCTTCCATCTCAGTACCCATCACCCTGTGGTTTCCCGGTTCCCCATCCCAACCCCTTTGTCTGCCTTCCATCTCAGTACCCATCTCCCTGTGGTTTCCCGGTTCCCCATCCCAACCCCTTTGTCTGCCTTCCATCTCAGTACCCATCACCCTGTGGTTTCCCGGTTCCCCATCCCAACCCCTTTGTCTGCCTTCCATCTCAGTACCCATCACCCTGTGGTTTCCCGGTTCCCCATCCCAACCCCTTTGTCTGCCTTCCATCTCAGTACCCATCTCCCTGTGGTTTCCCGGTTCCCCATCCCAACCCCTTTGTCTGCCTTCCATCTCAGTACCCATCTCCCTGTGGTTTCCCGGTTCCCCATCCCAACCCCTTTGCCTGCCTTCCATCTCAGTACCCATCACCCTGTGGTTTCCCGGTTCCCCATCCCAACCCCTTTGTCTGCCTTCCATCTCAGTACCCATCACCCTGTGGTTTACCGGTTCCCCATCCCAACCCCTTTGTCTGCCTTCCATCTCAGTACCCATCTCCCTGTGGTTTCCCGGTTCCCCATCCCAACCCCTTTGTCTGCCTTCCATCTCAGTACCCATCACCCTGTGGTTTCCCGGTTCCCCATCCCAACCCCTTTGTCTGCCTTCCATCTCAGTACCCATCACCCTGTGGTTTCCCGGTTCCCCATCCCAACCCCTTTGTCTGCCTTCCATCTCAGTACCCATCTCCCTGTGGTTTCCCGGTTCCCCATCCCAACCCCTTTGTCTGCCTTCCATCTCAGTACCCATCACCCTGTGGTTTCCCGGTTCCCCATCCCAACCCCTTTGTCTGCCTTCCATCTCAGTACCCATCACCCTGTGGTTTCCCGGTTCCCCATCCCAACCCCTTTGTCTGCCTTCCATCTCAGTACCCATCTCCCTGTGGTTTCCCGGTTCCCCATCCCAACCCCTTTGTCTGCCTTCCATCTCAGTACCCATCACCCTGTGGTTTCCCGGTTCCCCATCCCAACCCCTTTGTCTGCCTTCAATCTCAGTACCCATCTCCCTGTGGTTTACCGATCTCCTATCATGAACCCTTCTACAGGCCATGATAAATCTGTCACAGGAAAGCACAGACTAAGAGCCCAGCTCTGTCAAGTATGCTCCTCTATTGCCACATCTGATCAACAACTAATTCAGCACCTCCTGTCAGGAGAGGTGATCAACATGCTTATTGAATAAAACGATTTGTGGTCTATTATTCAGGTGAAACCCATCATTTTGAAACATCTTTTATTCTGTTGCCTTTGGAGACTTGGGTTAATGCTTAATCATCACTGGTGAATTGCACCTCACAGCTGGAACAAGATGGCCTGACTCACACCTGAGACAGGAGACAAACCAGTGTGAACTGAAATGGAACCACTCCATCATGAATCACCTTCTCGTACCCTTGGCTGGTCTTAGTGAGACAGAATAGCTAGCTTTACAAAAATTCCCCCTCCCCTCCTTCCGTTAGCACAAAATTAAAATTAAAGTACGGTTCTTTGGAAATACACCTGTTGGGTGGTTCTGATCACAGCTTATTAACAGCCCAATTTTAAAATTAGTTTCTGTGTGCGTCTGCAAAAACAAAGTTGGTGACTTCGTAAAATCTACTGATACACCTGTGTGTTAATTTTACTACTTTATGAATGAACTTCAAACTAATGAAAATAAATATGAATGCAGTACATTCATAGTAATGGTAAAACAAACCATAACATGGTAATCATTATTTATGATCTGAGTTTGTAGTACAGCACTATAATATAGAGGCCCAGACAGTGTAAGAGAAAAGCTAAAGCAACTATAAAATCTAAAGCAACTATAAGATCTAATCACCTCACTTATCTGAACATGATATATTTTATAGGGCTGTTTTGGATGCATTTCGGTTTGAAGAACAACGTAGTTCACTGACAGCAAAGTCCTGTCTTCCTTAGCCCTGCATTATGTAGTAGGTTAGCCACACTGCCGAATATCTTTTAGAAACCACAACTCCGCTACAATACTGTAATCTGAACACATTTCTATCTTAAGGTTAGTCCTAATATAGCAGTAGACCGCTTGTTTCTGCGATAGTTACAGAAAGCAATTATATATTTAGAAAACAATTACGTAATGAACGTCACGCAACATAAATAGCCTCATTCAGGCTGCTTTATCTATCGTGAGATTATAACAGTAGTCGGAACCTGGTCTGACTGGGTACCGCTGGGCTCAACCAAGAAAAAGCAAAGGTGACAACTCTTCAGATCAATGTGAGAAGCCTTTTCTTCACACTTATAAAATTTATAATAAAACGTTCAGCAGAATATGCCCATTTAAGCAAACTACAAATCTTTCCAAGACGAAGCAATTATTCAGCCCCGCCCCCCCACTACATTTGCATAGGCCTGTTCCATTGGAAGTGTCCCTGTCCCATTACAGATACACATTTTGTCTCCATTCTCCCAAAGACACCCTTCTTACGCAGATGGTGAGCCTTATAGAGACACACTCAAGCAGCCTACAATTTGAAGATGGGAAAATGTGTCTATGAATGACAGAAGCTCAACCGCACAGTTTTATAGAAAAATGACACCATGGCTGAAACAGATGTGCTACTGTTGGGGCGGAGACAAGTCTGATGGTGTGGCGATATCAAGACCGAGAGATTCTGCAAGCCTTACATTTTTGGTCACACTGATACTTTCCTCTTTCTTCTGTTAGGTAGAGTTTTAGGTTTTAACCTTTGCTGACACTAAACAAGCACGAAAAACAACGGGTTATATTAACAATAATTTTAAAAAAATAGTACAAAGGTGCAATAACAATTACATACTGGGGTGAACATGACTGGTACACAAGTACGCTTTCACCTTTAAACCGACACATGCAGCAATCGGTCGTTGTAATGCACATAAAATACACATTTGCGCTGCTATGACAAGAAATTACCGTCCATTTTAAGTTTGATATGCAACCTTCATTTGCGGTATAAGGGTTAAAATAATACGGTATTTTCTTGTCATAGCAGCGCAAATGAACATAAAATACAATACATACGCATTTGCGCTTTCACAACAATCGATTTCCGCACGTATTGTTTTTTTCAGGTTTATGCATACTTGCATACCGGTTAAATGCAACCCTGATTACATACTTATCCCACCCCTTGTCTAGGATGATGCCTAGGACTAGTGAGTGGAGCTATTTGATAGAAGGTGCAGTATATTTCGTATTAACACACCGGAAGATCTTTCTCCTCCATTTTATCATATAATGATAAATTATGTTATACACTCACTTTTCCAGTAGTTTGCCTGAGGCCGCAATCCTGATAGATAAAGGTGAAGTTTAACCAAATTTCCAGTAGATGGCAGTAACCTGCAAAGAATAAAATGAAACTTTTGCACTTTGGTTTTCTTAAATTGTCGTTTTCACAATGCTGGTTGAAACCCATGTGAAGTCCGTGAATCTTTCCCACCGATCGTTCAGCTCCGTCCCAGATCAACATTTTTTGCATAGTTTTTGCACGGTCTTTCCAGGGAAAGAAGATTCCGATTCTCCATGACTGGACCTGCTGTGGCTGTCGGGCACCGAGCTGCCAGGACACTAATACGGAACCAGCTTAATACCAAGTTCGGCTATTATTTACTGCGAAACTACGCATGGCGTACAGCACTTTGCTTACTCTATCAGACCCCCAATAAGTGTATTGCTCTGCCAAGCAGAACTTTGGACACCCTAGAGATGAAGGCTGGAAACAGAATTACAACAGAATCTGGCTATAATTTGAAAAGAACCAACTTGCTTTGCTTGAATTACAATCAGTTCTTTCTTGCTGTATCCCATCTATAAAATTCACTGCAGTAGTTTTCAAGCTCTTTTTCATAGGGCCCTTCTAGGTTTGACATATTTATTCCAATTCTCCCCACCCCCAGCAACACACACTGACCCCAAATGAACTTTGATTATGAAATAAAATTAAGTAAAATGTACTTTAAAATATATATTAAATAATGCGGTCAGGCAGATAATATGTTCATATTATTTTTAATACTTCTAAAGTTTGCAGTTTCAAAATAGACCAGCCCTCACACTGCCCTGTGGTCCCTTTCCCCGCGCCCCCTGCAATTCCTCTGCATCCCACCAGGGGGAGACATGTTCTTTTTATTATGAATCCGCTCGTTACTGAGGCCGATTCACTATACATGCAAAGTCGGAACATGTACCTAAAAATGATTGTAGTCCTGTATCACACGAACTCATTTTATCATATGGATTATTATTTTTTAAAAAAAAAATTTTTGTAGAACTGTCCGCTAAACAGCGTTAGTCTTATTTTGAAGGATTACGTATTCTAAAATTATTTTAAAATCTTTCTTACATCACATCCTTCCTATGCATGTGTCATATGATATTAGCATTGCGCATTGTGCAAGCAAACTGCGGTGCAGTGGGCAGCCCTGTTGCCGCACCGCTCGTGTGTGAAGTTTGCCCTGTGGGTGCATGCAGATCCGCCAGTTTATTTCCGCTGTGCAAAAAATAAAAAAATTCAACTTTGGTAAAAGCGTTGCCGGGTTTGGAGAGTGACAGTGACGTAAAGCTGAAGAGACGCTTACTTACTGTTCATTTGGGGTACATCACAATTTACTATCCGGTTATTTCCACTAACGGGTCTGTGAGATTGCCGGGTTATGTTACCATCAAAAACTAGTGGAATTAGCATTCGCATGCATAAATTTTCATCACACATCCGTTCCCTTCAGCTGTCCCGTAGTACTTTTTTAGGTAGGCGTTTCGAATTTTTCAATTCAGAGAGTCTGGAGGCAGGGGAGCAATAAGGGCGTGCCAGGAGTACAGGACAGGACAGGACAACCCCAGACCCACCGGCAAACAGGGAGCCGGTCTGGCCAGTCTGGCCACCCCAGACCCCACCCCCCAAGCAAGGTAGAGGCTTCTCCAACCTCCCCCCCCCCAATCACCCCACAGCGCCCAATGGCCCAATACCAGGAATGCCACTGGCAGGCCAGACCCCCCCCAACCACCAGCCCGGGAGCTGGAGCAGTGGCCCCAGCCGACAGACCCCACATCCCAAACCCACCCACCCCAGCACAGCGGCACAGGCGAGACCCAAGGGCCCCGCACCCAGACCGCTTCCAGCGCACCGGCCATCCGGGGGGGCCAGAACCCCCCATCCCCCACACCGCCCCCAACAGGCCGGGCCAGCAGCCACCCAGAGACACCAACCATGTGACTTGAGCCTAGATGAACATCAGAGGACCCCAACCACCCAGTCCCCAACCCAGGGCAGGGCGGGGCGGGGGGGGGGGGGGGTGCACCCCTAACAACATTACATTAAAAAAATTCATTATTAAAAAAAATATATATTTAAGTTCAACTATGTTCAAATTCGATCAACTGCTTTTTCTTACAGGCAGACATTCTCTCCATGATAACATAATCCAAGAGTAGATTTTTTTAACTGAGTTATATTTAAATTCTCTTTTGACTTCCAATTCAGAAGGATTGTTTTCTTGGCAATGGTTAGTACTCTGAGAAACATGCAGAAGATTTATTCCTGTGTATATTAATGTTAGTGAGGTCCCCACGCAGGCAGAGTGAGGGGAGGCTGGGCTGGGATGGGATGGGATGGGATGGGATGGGATGGGATGGGATGGGATGGGATGGGATGGGATGGGATGGGATGCCCTAGGTGTGTCGATGAGTCTTCACAGATCTTTTGCCAGAATTCGTTTACCGGTGTGCAGCACCAGAAAGCATGCAGGTAATTATCTGGTACGTCCTTCTTACAAATTACGCATATGTCAGTATACGTCCTTTGCCCTGTGCAGTGTGTAGTGTGTAAAATTTTGTACTGTTAGCTGCGGGTTGGAATTCTGAGTCATTTGAAAGGTATTCAAGCAAATTTGCCTCCAGAAGTGTGTCTGGGTTGATGAGTAAATCTCTTTCCCATTTGTGGGTAGTGAGTGAGAGCGTTGTATCAGATTTTAGTTGGAGTTATTAGGAAGTTTGCTACTTTAGGTGGAAGCTCCAGATCTAATTCCTTACGGCACCATCTATTATGTATTATTGATTTAAGCTGGGGGTGACATGGTGGTGCAGTGGTTAGCACTGTCGCCTCACACCTCTGGGATCCGGGTTCGAGTCTCTGCCTGGGTCACATGTGTGTGGAGTTTGCATGTTCTCCCCATGTCGTTGTGGGGTTTCCTCCGGGTACTCCGGTTTCCCCCCACAGTCCAAAAACATGCTGAGGCTAATTGGAGTTGCTAAATTGCCCGTAGGTGTGCATGTGAGAGTGAATGGTGTGTGAGTGTGCCCTGCGATGGGCTCGCCCCCCATCCTGGGTTGTTCCCTGCCTCGTGCCCATTGCTTCTGGGATAGGCTCCGGACCCCCCGCGACCCAGTAGGATAAGCGGTTTGGAAAATGGATGGATGGATGGATGGATGATTTAAGCTGAAGATATTCTAAGTATTTATTTTTCTCAATGCCATAGGTTTCTGCTATATTGTAAAATGATATCATGTGATTGTCTTGGATAATATGTTCGAGGCACTTGATTCCTTTATTGTGCCATGCTGGGAAGTTTATTATTTTTTTATTTAGCAGGATGTCAGGGTTGTTCCAGATGGGTGTCAGTTTGCATGGGACCAGTGAAATTTGGTTCATTTTAAGAAATTCCCACCAGGCTGTCAGCGATGTTAATACTGTCAGCAGTATTAATGCTTTTAAAACAGCAATGTCGTTTAACTATATGACTGATAAACGGCAGGTCCTGGATTCGAAAATCATTACAGAAAGTTTGCACGATATCTAGCCAGATAAGGTCGTTGTTTTGCGTAGTCCATTTTAGGATAAATATCAGTCTATTGGCAAGAAAGTAGTTGTACAAATTAGGAAGTTCCATACCACCACAGTTTTTGGGTTTCTGTAATGTTTTTAAACTTATTCGTGGTGGCTTGGATTTCCATAAATATTTTGAAATTAAGGAGTTCAGTGATTTGAACCAAGTCAGTGGAGGTTGCCTCGGAACCATTGAGAACATGTAGTTAATTTTTGGCAAGATCATCATTTTGATTGTTGCTGCTCTTCCCAAAAGTGACGTGGGCAGATTATTCCACCGTTCAAGGTCATCTTCTATCTTTTTAAGCAGAGGACTGTCATTTAATCGCGTCAGATTCGACAGCTTGGCAGAAATGTGAATACCAAGGTATCTAATGTTCCCAGATTGAAGTGGTATAGTTGGATTGGACTGGAAGTCACAAGATATTGGAAGAATAGTTCACTTGTTCCAATTAATAGAATAATCTGAGATGGAGGAGAACTTATCTTATCTCCTTCACATCCACAAGGATTAGGGATGGATGGATCCCCTGAAAATGAAACCTGGCAAATGATACTTGCGCATCCCTAACATCGACCCATAACAGTCTGCTAGCATAAACGATAACATTAAAAGTCTATTTTTTTACCGATCTCTAACTACTTCACTGTTCCTGTTCTGTTCCTTTTACTGTATATTCTGTGCTGGTGCTCAGGAGTGAAAGGCACAAGAAGTGTGGTCAGTGCTTTCTAACACTGTAATACATCCCCAACAAAGACCGTAGTCCTGTATCAGACAAAATCGTGATATTAAATAGATCAGTTATTTTTTTAGCTGTGTTAAATCGTGAAACTGTACCCTAAACGGCACTAGTTTTGTTTTGTTTCTGAAATCTTTATTATTTATTTCTTATCTTTCTGACTTTGCATGATTTCACGATGTGACTAATGCAAGCGTGTCCATAGTGATGTTGCGATATTTCTAGTTATTGATGTGTGTGTGTGTGTGTGTGTGTGTGTGTTTTAATGGATAGTTGAAGTAGATCTGCTTGCAAGAACATTAAAGTTACAGTAGTAACAAGCTTGAACTCGATACATGACTAGAAGTTATACTAGATGCATGGCAGTGAAAAGAATACATTTAAGGATGTTCCTACAGGAAGTGACCATAAATGGTATTGGGTGTTTATGCATGTAGGTGTGTCTGTGTGCTTTCCAAAGAGAGTGCAATTTGTAAGATGTTTAAAACCTAGTTCACATAGGTAGCATAGTGTTACATTATTATATGTGTTAATCCAGATGGATTCAGTAATAGCTGTTACTGCCTGTGACACACCTGAGATGCAGCATCAGAGCTGCACAGAATTCAGCGCATTGTGCGAAACAAGTAGGCTACCGTTACCCTTTCTGTCTGTCTTATCAGTGATTTCATGATTGATTACATGGTTCAACAAATAATTTTCCAAGCCACAGACAGGCAAGTATGACTTTTTGTTATTCCGGAAGTTTTTTTTCTTTCTTTAACCACAAAAGGCTTTGAAGAAGAAAAAAAAACACACAGGACCCGAAGTCCTCAGAATATAAATTTCAAATATTACAGAAGGCCAGAAAATGGCATATGCCATAAAACACACTAATTCCTTTAATTAGCATATAGCATGTAAAGAACATTTGCTTTTCAATTGTGTCATCTGCATCATTTCGATGCATTCATGCCCGCAGACTTGTTGTTGCACAAAAAAATGAAGTCGAGGAGTCAACCTGCTCGGAAGGAAGACTGACGACAAGGTATACATACAGGAAATGACAGTTTGACTTATTTCAAGACTAGAGATAAACATCAGAGCCTTTGTAGTTGTGACGTCAGAGTGAGACAAATGCTGAACCTTAAAGTGTCCCTTTCGAAAAAAAAAAACTGCGTGGGATGTGAACGACTGTCATTATGCACGACTGGCCCTTATGAATATCACCTAAAAGAGGAGTCCCGTAAATGTGAACGTACCGACACCTCACACAAAGCCTTGTGAGCATGACGCCCTTCCTTTCTCCCACATTCGGCACACGAACGCTGCAACGATTTAAGATATGGTGAAGTCGGCTAAATGGGGGCATCAGTCAAAGCGGGCCAGACGAGCCTGGAGCGTCTTTCCGCTTTACATTTAATTAAGCAGCTTGCGGAAAAGTAGCTCACAGCGTTTGACATAACTGCTCTTCTCGTGCCTCGATAGTTTTGACTGGTATTGTGACCCCACGGGGTCAGGAAAGAGAAGCTTACAATTTTCTCTCACCGACATGCCCCGTGCCACACTTCGATTGTAATAAAAATTAATGCGTGTATTTATGTTTTAAATAATGTGCTTGTCATTGTCGCTGCTAATTGTCCTCAGTATTGCGCTGTTAATCTTAGGAAAGTCCTTTCTGGCCTCCTGTGTTACTGAAATCAGAATCAGAATCAGAATTACTTTATTAATCCCCGTGGGGAAATTCTCTTACATTACAAAAACAAACTGATGAAAATAAAAGATTTAGGAAAGTTATGTACAGGTGATAGAATAGATTTCTAGAATAGATGGAACTATAGAACAATGAAGTAATTAAAATAAAAATAACAAAAGTAATAAAGTAACCAATAAAAATAAAAAAACATGACCCACCGCAACAATTCATACTGTATAAAACCCGTGTTACTGTAAGTGACGTGTGGCATGTAACGTGTCATTTGCTTATAATGAGCACAATGAATAAAGAGGAAACACTTGTAAGTTAAAGAGCTATTATGTTATTAATGGTTTTACATGGACTCAGTTAAAATGGGCCACTGAAAATAAAAAAATTACTAATACATTTGTACAAAATGTATAATAATAATAATAATTATTATTATTATTATTAATAATAATAATAATAATAATAGGATCTTAATTGGCATCATTTAGGCCTGGGCAGCATGACAATGTTATCGGTAATCACCCCAGTGTCCATCTCTAACAGTGTATAATCTGCAATTATGCATCTGGGAATCAGCCCACACATAGACCTAATGCAAGACGACAGAAGCGTTTATGATTTGGCTCTCAGTTCAGCCATCTAGGCTCCATTTTTAAGCATAGCGATTATTTCAATGTTCCACGAGCATCGTCCTTTGCAATAATACTGTGATCGCCGTTCTTGAAAGCTGGGAATTTCGGTATTGTCACATTACAAGTAGCCAGAACAGGCAGGCCCACGATTTTCATGGTGGGGGGTGTCGTGGAGGCCTCGGTGATATGGCCAAAAACATACCTCAGTATTTACAGGCAGAAAAACAATATTGTTGGCATCCTCTATGAAGGGTTTCATTTTAAGGCAAAGTCAGAAGTACGATATCACAAACACTTTTTATTAAAACAAAGTCAAACGCAGGGTCTCCTTAAAGTACCTGTTTGCAAATATAGAACTGTAACTGTTTACATTTTCTCAAACAGTACATTTTCAATATTGCAAACTAAAGTCCCAACTGTGTTGCATGAGTCCAATAAATCAGCGTCAATGTTAGACCCTTTCACTCCACTTCATCTACCAGCAGCATTTTTTATGAGTTTATGACATAGTTTTAAAAATAGATCTGTGACTATTTATGAATAATTAAAATGTAATATCTAAAACCTATTTATGGCAACTGGCTCTAAAAACCATGGAATATGTGCTTAATAACTTAAGTTATTACTCTTAAGTAAAATAAAACAAATATTTCGAATTACAATATTTTTTACCTGTGACCTGTTTGCCAATGTTTTAAAACGAAATGAACCAAGTAACAATTCCTGACCTTTCCCCTCCATCAGCGGGTCTGAGACACCGCGGACGGAGCTGCTGTGATTTTAGCTGTGGCTTCTGGTGTCTGTTAAAAATCTTTAATAGAGGCCTAATTTTAACGCACAATAAAAATATAACAATGTAAAGGGTATTGTGTCATCCTACATCTCGTTTTGAAAATACATTGATATTAGGGTTGTCACAATATGAGATTCTAAGATCTAACTATACAATTATCGTGGCCTAAAGAATTCACGATAACGATATAATCGCAATGACTATGGATCATTTGAACGCAAAAATTATAAGAATGCTACCAGTCAAATTCATCTTCAGATTTAATTATTTTGTTTGTGTCTCTGTTTGGCACATGAATTATACTCAAAATAGTGTAACTGTGTAATGTATCGATAACCAGTACAAAAGTCCCCTTTTGAACTTACTGTTGATCAGCACTTCCTGCAGACTGGGATGTCTAACACTCCATCTTTTTTTATAAGATCATGCACTGACAGCATTAATATTCCTTTTAATGGCATTAGGTTAATTTTATATATCCTTCCGTCCATCCATTTTCCAAACCCCTTATCCTACTAGGTCGTGTGGGGCCTGGAGCCTATCCCGGAAGCAATGGGCACGAGGCAGGGAACAACCCAGGACGGGGGGCCAGCCCATCGCAGGGCACACTCACACACCATTCACTCTCACACGCACACCTACGAGCAATTTAGTAACTCCAATTAGCCTCAGCATGTTTTTTGGACTGAGGGGGGAAACCGGAGTACCCGGAGGAAACCCCACGATGACATGGGGATAACATGCAATCTCCACACACGTGACCCAGGCGGAGACTCGAACACGGGTCCCACAGGTGTGAGGCAACAGTGCTAACCACTGCACCACCATGCCGCCCCAATTTTATTCTATATATATATATATATATATATATATATATATATATATATATATATATATATATATATATATATATATATATATATATATATATATATATATATATATATATATATATATATATATATATATATATTAAAAAAAATTTTGTGGTGACATTGATGTAGCTATAACAAATGCAAAAGACCCCAAACTTATTTCAGTTCAGAGTGAATCAAAGGTCACCACAGTATTACCACAACACCACGTCGCTGGATTGCAGCAATATAAACTGATGGACATAAAGACTAATGTTTATGATACAGGATATTTAGGTGTCAGTGTTTATCCAAAAGCTGGAAATAGACGATCGGAGTGAACTTTGGAAATGACAAGCGAAGAAAACACATTTTTTTCACTCAGTGGAATCTTTAACACCAGTTGTCGCTAAACAATAAAATGACCACTGTATTTCGCTGTTAAAATAAGCTATATGGTTTAGCATTAAATAGCAGGATATTTTTCTAGCATGTTTTGTTTATCTGACTGTTCAGTTGAAAAGGGAAAAATTACACCACATGTACGCAGAAATATATTGTTACCTTCTAGACCATGATTAAACTTGTCTAATAGGGTGAATCTGTCTTTCAGTTTGTTGTAATTAACAGGAATATAATAGAAAATATTGCATTGTTATGCGATTGAGTACTTATTAATAATAATTAATATTAGTACATTATTGAATGTATGTGGCATCATTCAAAGTTTTGACAGTATCCCTGCTCATTAGCTAAAATCAGGCCCAGTTTAGCCAAGTTCAGCCTATCATATTGTAATAACCAGCAGACCCAGTTATCGAAGGAGACAAGGCTCAATGGTGTCAAATCAGACTCAACACAACCTGAATTTGAATTTAATTACCTGAATACCGGAACCTAAATTTGAATATGTTTACCTGAACTTGAATTAAAGATACAAATTTGAAATCATTACCCAAATTTATGTTGCTTGTGTGTTAATGAGAAATGAAGTTCAGGCTGCAAAATTTAGCTCTTGAAAATTTGGGTTATAAGATTCCAGTAGAGACCCTGGAATTTGTAAGTGTTTTCTGAGTTTGCCTCGTGTTCTCGGCCACCGTATTAAGGTGGTGGATGCAGAAAATCCCCTCCCAAAAGACTGCTGACCTTGTGATTGGCCAGGACCGTGCTCACTTAGATCTATGCTCGTTCACTCTGTCTGAGTGTCCCGGACCTTGTCCTTGTTTTCCAGATAGTGACGGCAGAGGCCACTAAAAACTCTGGCTATTGTGCCCAACAGGCAAATATTAACGATGCAATTTTACAAAATCTGTTAAAATACGAAGAGCATTTTGCCCAGTAACATTAGCTGCCACTGGCTGATAAACATTATCAGTATAACTTGTTTGTCCTACATCCTCCACTGCATCTATCCCTATCCCACCACATGAATATGACATTAATATTCACACTCGCCACCAACTGGACAGGGGCGGGACTTACTTAAAGTAACAGTAGACTTAAACTTGTTTTTCTGAGACATTTTTTTACAAAAATACAGCAACAGTATGGATAGCAGAAGTGATGTAGCTGGCTGAGATTTTACCAGAAATACATCAGCACCCCTGTGTGCATATAGCGGATTGTGAACATTTTCCTCCCTGCTTTTGATTGTGGTCATGGCAATTTCATGTTTAATTAATAGCTTTAAATGCAGTTAACTGCAGTTACCAAACTGCCCATGGGTGTGAACGGCGTGTGAGCGTTCCCTGTGATGTGTTGGCGCCCCATCCTATGTTATTCCCTGTTTGACCCCCTGCAACCCTGGATAGGACAGTTACTGGAGATGGATGAACAAGGAGTTTGCAAGAAAAAAAAAAATCTAAAATATTCATTGAACTTTAACAGAAGAGCAAGTTTTTCTATATGACCATGGACTGAATGGCACCCCCTTGTGTTTAAATTAGTATTGAATTATATTATATTAAATAATGGGCTTGGTATCTTTACAGTACACTGCACGTTTTTAGCCATATCTAGGAGACTAACAACACATTAACACACATGTATCTCTCTTACCAAGAGATAACCACAAAAGTGGCATTCACAAAAAATTACAATACATTTTTTTGGAAATCTGGATGAATTAGAACAGTTATATGTTACTGAAATGTCTTTTTCACCTATGTTGTGCTCCATGAGAGACAGAGTAAGTTTGTGGGTCTGGGCGCACAGTGCAGGATCAGACAGCATTCAATGCCCCTGGAACTGGGGATTTAGGATCTTACAAAGTCAGCATCAGCTGGTCTACTGGCCTAAGGATTTCAGCTGGTAACCATGTGATCACAGGACATAGGTCCTAACCTGTCCACCCACACACTGACTCCTACTTATTGATAAAACTGTCGTACAAATACATCTAGTGGCCCGTTAACTTATAGCTACATATCATACCAATACACCAAGAAGTGCTGTACTCTCCTTGGGCGCAACCGTCTTGCAGATAGTGCTTATGGGGTGATGACAAGCTCTCAGGGAGCAGCTAAAGATCAGCAAGGACATATAATGCCCTTGAACATGTCAACATCTGTGTCTACAATAAGGAAAAATCCTGGCCAAAGTGGTGTTCATGAGAAGCTACCTGGAAGGGAATGACTGCTCTTCAATGAGAGACATTGTTCCAGAGACTAATTGGATGCTCAAAACCACAAGCCAATAATGATGGAGGCGCCGCTTTTCTGCCTCACGGCCTACGCCGCTCCTCATTCCCCAACTCCATGTCACGGTATATGAGCTCAAAGCACAACCCACATGACTACCAAGAGCCACGATTTCTCCAGAACCATTGTGCTACTGTTAATGAGGAAAAGACAAGTTTAGAAAAATCGTTCACACCTCTGACAGTCATACACCAATATACAAACAACAAAATATTTAGAATAAATGATTAACATATGGGGGCGCATGGTGGCATGGTAGTTAGCACTCTTGCATCACACCTCCGGGACCAGGGTCTGAGTCTCCACCAAGGCTCCATGTGTGTCGAGTTTGCATGTTCTCCCCATATTAGGTTTCGCCAGGTATTCTGGTTTCCCCCCCACAGGCCAAAAACCTACTGAGGTTCACTGGAGTTACCAAATTGCCCACAGGTGTGAGTGAATGACGTATGTGAATATGCCCTGAGATGCGTTGGCACCCTGTAAAATCCTATCGTGTTAGACCCCCAATCCAGACAAATCCAATTATATTCCAAATTTTTCACGGCCCCTGTCACTCAGGAACCCTTGGACTCTTCCTGACTCCCCTCTTTACGGCGCCCCTGCATATATATACACGCATACATATTGCACAGGAAGCCACAATGGCCAGCGAATGCCTGCAGAATATACATAAATATGCATAAATCAGAGAGGGAGAGGTGCTGTTCCAGAGGGCCGTTGCAGGGAAGTTGAGGGTGCAGGTTTGGGGTAGAGTGACAGGACTCCTATTCGTCCCTGGGGTATGTTGGAGGCGGTAGAGTGTTGAGGAGCTGAACAGCTGGAGGGAAAAAGCTCTTCCTGATCGTGGTGGTTCTGGCCTGCAGATCGCAGAACCTCCTTCGTAATGGTAGGGGGTCAAAAAGACTGTGGGAGGTACGGGAACAGTCTTTGACCTTTTCGACGGCTCTGTGGATGCAGTGTTTTTTGTAGATTTTCTGTATGACAGTGAGAAGGGATGATGCGTTCTGCTGTTCGTTGGATCTGCTGCAGTGACCTAACAGATGTAGCTGCATGAGCCGCAGCAGGCAGAAATGCAACTATTGGGTTCTGTCTGTGGTTCCCCAGGATAATGCAGTGAGGATGGCTGGGGGGGTTCCTGTCTCGTTTCAGTCACTGCAGCAGACACTCCACCGCTCCAGCAGCTGACCACATCAAGCCATCAGATTGCTCTCTGTGAAGTGAGTGATAAATAATAATAATACCCAGAATGCATCACAGCTGGCCTATCACATCGTCTTTTTTAGTGTTCTGCCAGGAATTATGAAGTAAATTTTGCTCATACAAACGAAAATACAGTGGCGGTTCTAGACCATTCCAACTGGGAGGCCAGACTGAGGCCAGTTGCTCTGTTCGGGGGGGGGGGGGGGCAGCAGATGCATTTGACCTTAATGTCCTCCATATATTACTTACACTATATTAAGAAGCAAAAGACAATTTTGAAAACCAATAAGTTTTTATGCAATGCTTTTAAGTTACATTTTGCAGTTCTGGCCCAGCCCTACATCCACCCCTGCTGAAAACAGGCACCAAAAGTGTGCAAGAAGGCATCTGCTTCCTACAATCAGGAAGGGGGATTAACACGAACAGCGGCACAACCAAATACACAATACGGAAGCCACAGAAATGTAGAAAGTGTCAACCAAACCCTCACTCAGTAGTCATACAGAGAGTCATAAATGGCACAAGGCAAGCCATTAGTTATAATACAACCAGCACAGGAGACAAGTGAGCGTACATGCATGAGAAGCCGCACATGTGTATCACTGTACAGTATAAAAGGACAAACAAATTCAGTTTTGGTGTCTCTAATTTGCACACAGTGTGTGAAAAATCAGTCCCCATTTGCTCCGCCTTCCCAAGACACTCAAACACAGAATTTAGGTCATTAAAGAGAATGTGTTGATGTGCTAAATTTGACTTATTCAAAGAATGACTCACAAAGCCAGTGTAGAAACATCATTAATGACAACACCTTTATTATTTTTAGAATTTTGAATATTGACTAGGTCAATTATCATCATAGTATTATACATAATTAAAGGTAATAATGATCAAAATAATACAGCATGCAGCTGGAGTTACATTTAATTAATTAATTAAACTACAAATAGGTACAACAAGTACTAAAGGGAATTTTACATAATAATGTCCATGATAAAACAAATTTCATAACATAACTCGAACATTAGTTTAAAATTAATTAGTTAAAAAAGAAATTCAAAGGAAACCTATTTGGCCACAACTATATCACTTTTTACTGCATTGCACTTTTGGGAAGCATGGTTTTGTTGTTGATTACCAAGAAATCAGTTTCATAGGCTCATGACGTTTTAGCGTAATCAGAAGAATCTCAAGTATAACGAAGAAGTAATGATTAGGCACGACTGAGCCACATATCAGCACATATTCTGCTGACATCCGGTACTTCCAAACCATATAAATGGCTGTCACCCAGACTGGCGAGACACAGAACTCACCATCAGCCCTCAGGTGAAGCTCCCAGCATCTACAGACATGATCAAGGTTGTACTTCTCAGTGTGACATTACTGCTTGTGAACTCGAAACAACCACGGAAACAACATTTGATTCTGGAGCACATTATGAAGGAGCTGAACGCGTCGATCCCTGAGGTAAGCCAACAAAAAGATGATAAGAGATGCTGACTCAGTGTAAGAGTGCCGTTTGTCTGTCTGTGTGTGTGGAGTATGTTTGTATCACATTGTGGGGACCAAATCCAAATGTCTCCCACAATGTAAATAAAAGCCTGTTATTTTGACGTTGTGGGGACCATTTCTCAGGTTCTGACAAAGATCTGTGCATGCAATCAAAAAACTAGAAATGCCAAAAGTCTCATGTTTTGTTTGGTTACCTATGCATTGATAAGCTTAGGGCTGGGTAGGGGTTAAGGTTGTCAGGTTGGGGTTAGAATTTCCCCAATAGAAATTAATGGAGAGTCTCCACAGGTATAATTACAAACCTGTGTGTGTGTCTGTGTGTGTGTGTGTGTGTTTTTTTTTAAATGATAGCTAACTCTCATCATTCACTGTTCAGGACCTGCAAAACAAATTGGTACCAGATTCTTTCAACACAACAAGGTGTTCGGTGAGTGTTTCGCATCACGCCTTGATACTCACATTACACTACTGAAGCCTGTTTGTTGCCTGTGCAAGTTCTCAAGAAGGAAAACCTTCACCATTCCCCATACAGAAAGAGTATCTTTGCAAAGCGCAAGCAACGCTGCAGGAAATCAAGCATGAGTTCATGAAGAAATGGAACATCATCCGGGTCTTGCAGGTGTACCACAACGTAAGTTTGAAAGGAATGTTCAGGACAGGGGAAATGTCAGTACTGGAATTTACTCAGACACAACAGGAGTCTGCAGATCTGATATTAATAGAGAACACACCTTAAGTACTTGGGGTTTTCAGAACTGACTTAATGCAGAAGTGAACCCAGATTAACCACTCTGGGCCTGAGTCTTATTGTCGAATATGACACCCACCGTAGTGAGGATGGTGGGGGGTCCCACTGGCAGAATGACCTTTCACCTAACCAGAACAATCTCTCCACATTCAGGTCACCAATGATTCATGTCACATCAACAAGAATGGTAATGAGCTCCAGGTGAAGGATCTTCTGACCAAGGTCCGTCACTGCGCTCAACAGCTCTACGCAAGACCTTAAATTCTCCAGTATTTATGCATAATTAATATTTAAAGTTATTTAAAAGATGATATTGTTGGAATGTTTGTTTTCATAATTATAAAGAATGATAAATAAAGGACAGTGGTTCACACCTCTGAGCTCTGGAGATGTTGTTGTGCCTGCACTGTAAACACGTTAAGAGCGCTCACCTCTTGCTCCCAAAACTCATTGAAAATAAAGACCCTAAACAAAATTTTAATCTTGGTTGCATTGATCTAACGTGAACTGGCCTGGACAGAATGAGTCACTTCTGCAGCACTTTCCAGACGCCCTTGATTGCTCAGGGTAGATGGGACAAGCGGCAGCTGCATGGTCTCCTGACCACAGCGAACGTGCTAATTATCTTTGTCCATATACACATTATATATATCGTTTCAATAATAAACAACAGTTATTCAAAATATCCCCTAACTTTGCAACTCAACTGCATACAACTCAGATGTTAAACTCAGACAATTGTAAAGAAGTTCGACAGGTGGATCGGTGCGGCGTCAGCAGTCATGCGGGCGCTGCATCGGTCTGTCATGGTGAAGAGAGAGCTGAGCCAAAAGGCGAAGCTCTCGATTTACCAGTCGATCTACGTTCCTACCCTCACCTATGGTCATGAGCTATGGGTAGTGACCGAAAGAACGAGATCGCGGGTACAAGCGGCCGAAATGAATTTCCTCCGCAGGGTGGCTGGGCTCTCCCTTAGAGATAGGGTGAGGAGCTCAGTCATTCGGGAGGGACTCAGAGTAGAGCCGCTGCTCCTCCGCATCGAGAGGAGCCAGATGAGGTGGCTTGGGCATCTGATCAGGATGCCTCCGGGACACCTCCCTGGGGAGGTATTCCGGGCATGTCCCACTGGGAGGAGGCCCCGGGGAAGACCCAGGACACGCTGGAGAGACTATGTCTCTCGGCTGGCCTGGGAACGCCTCGGGATCCCCCCAGAGGAGCTGGACGAAGTGGCCAGGGAGAGGGAAGTCTGAGTCTCCCTGCTGAGGCTGCTGCCCCCGCGACCCGACTCCGGATTAAGCGGGAGATGATGGATGGATGGATGGAATTCTAAAGAAGCAAATTAAGTTGGTGTGTAGAAATAATTTATTTCAAATGCAGGGAAGGACATGGATGTACATCAGCAGCATGTAAGCACACATTCTGCTGCGCAGCCAGCGTACATTAACAGGGACACAGTACACAATGCCTAAGGAAACACTTACTGCCGACCCTTAGGCTGATGAAGAAAATGACATCATCTGGAAGGTCCTGTAATTTGTAAAAAAAAAAAAAAATACGGAAATCAATGCTGAATTAGACAGTGAAATAAATACAAATAAAAAGAATAAGGGAAAGAAATTAAAAATAAAATAAGAGAATAAATACTTTTCTTTATTGCCTTTTCCCTATTGCCTCTACTTTATTGCCTCACTGTATTGCCTTTACTGTATTGCTATAACTTTTCCCTGAAGGGACAATCTGCCAATCAGCTGGTTTGAGCCGGCCTTCCCACCCAGGCTGAGCAGTCAGTTCCAGCAGCATGAATCCTGCTGTGGCAGAATCTGTGCATCATTTGTTCTTCTAAATAAAACCGAATGTCAAATAACAGAAAAGAAAAAGAAACTTTTTTTATTGTTTGCTAAACCAAAATGAGAAAACGGATGAGTCATTTTCCAATTTTGTGCTCAAATTAAAAATTGTACAAATGGATAACAAGTACTTAGTGCCATGAACCCTTTTCAACAGGTGCAGGTGGAATTCAAGGGGCGGCAAGTATGAATAGGGCTGAAGGCTCCACCCACTGCACCTGAAAACCAGTTTCAGTGTCCTGCAAGGCATCCCCTCCTGCTGGACAGTCTATGTAGTTGTGGACACAGTGCAACAGAAATGTGATCAATGGCCAGAAGCAGGACACATCAAAGTGCATCTGTAGGTCTGCAGGAATCCACCAGTGGTATAGAAGCAGAGAGCCGTCAGAAGCTGCACGGTGCACCGAGGGCACAATTCCGGTGTGTTCCTCTTTTCAATTAATCCTGCACCAAAGCAGGAGGCTCATTATTTCACCCCAGGCCAGCCTGTATTACTCTATGAACTGTTCATTACTGAGATGGTACAAGGGGTTCATCGAATCTAGCATAACATAAATAATTACATAACAGATTCACTTCCAAGCCGGTAGACGTGTATATTAACTTTATATACCTACTAGTAAGTGAACTTTCTATTTTGAATGATTGTAAACTTCTCCACCACTTTCCCTCTTTTTTCTGAAGAGTGGGAAAGTGGTGGTGAAATTTCACTTCTTTGTGGACGGCGTGATGATACCAACTATCACTGAGAAACCAGTCCCAAGCCTAGGCAAGGTATTCGACTGCAGCCTCAGAGACACAGCATCAGTCCAAACTACCATCAAGAAGCTTGAAGCCTGGTTGACTGCAGTAGACAAGTCTGGCCTTCCCAGCAGGTTCAAGGCACGGTTATACCAAGAGGTCGGATGTCGGGGCTTTGCGGCCCGTTCCCTGTCCAAAACCTACACTCTCCTTGGCATCACAGAAGCGGCACAGAGGAAAGCCATGAAGTCCGCCACAGAGGCTGAAGAGAAAGCCTCCAGGTGGATTTGGGGAAAATGGTCCGAAACGTGGGCCAACACTGCTGGGACACAAGTCGGGATCTGATCAGCCCCAGCTGGATCGCCTGAGGGAGGGTTTCTGATGTCGTGAGACCCGAAACACCCAAGGATATCAGGAAACATCACTGATGATGAGTCCCAGCGCATCCACAGAAGTATCTACTCACCATGAGATAAAAACTGTGTAATCGCTTTGTTCTAACCTGTTCTAACAATATGCATTTGGTTTATGTCAGCTCTCCAAGTGCGTTTCCATGGGCATATATTTACTGTTTTTGCATATTAATCTGCTTATATGTGTTGCAATTTTTGAGGAGTCTGCAACAGATCTTATCAGTGTTACTGGACTGTGAGATGGACATGGTTGTGACAGGCTTACCTGTATGACTACATAGCTCTTCTTGACAGTGTCACTGGACTTTCAGATGGATATGGTTGTGACAGGCTTCCCTGTGTGACTATATAGCTCTTCTTGTCAGTGTCACTGGACTGTCAGATAGATATGGTTGTGACAGGTTTACCTATGTAACTATATAGCTCTTCTTGTCAGTGTCACTGGACAGTCAGATGGATATGGCTGTGACAGGCTTACCTGTGTGACTATATAGCTTTTCTTGTCAGTGTCACTGGACTGTCAGATGAATATGGTTGTGACAGGCTTACCTGTGTGACTATATAGCTCTTCTTGTCAGTGTCACTGGACTTTCACATGGATATAGTTGTGACAGGGCATATGTTTACTGTTTTTGCATATTAATCTGCTGAAATGTGTTGCTATTTTTGAGGAGTCTGCAGTAGATCTTATCAGTGTCACTGGACTGTCAGATGGATATGGTTGTGACAGGCTTACCTGTATGACTATATAGCTCTTCTTGTCAGTGTCACTGGACTTTCAGATGGATATGGTTGTGACAGGCTTCTCTGTGTGACTATATAGCTCTTCTTGTCAGTGTAGCTGGACTGTCAGATGGAAATGGTAGTGATAGGCTTACCTGTGTGACTATATAGCTCTTCTTGTCTGTGTAGCTGGACTGTCAGATGGATATGGTTGTGACAGGTTTCTCTGTGTGACTATGTAGCTCTTCTTGTCAGTGTCGCTGGATTTCAGATGGATATAGTTGTGACATGCTTACCTGTGTGACTATACAGCTCTTCTTGTTTGTGTCACTGGACTGTCAGATGGATATGGTTGTGACAGACTTACCTGTATTACTATATAGCTCTTCTTGTCAGTGTTGCTATACTTTCAGATGGGTATGGTTGTGACAGGCTTACCTGTGTGACTATATAGCTCTTCTAGTCAGTGTTGCTGGACTTTCAGATGGATATGGTTGTGACAAACTTACCTGTATTACTATATAGCTCTTCTTGTCAGTGTCACTGGACTGTCAGATAGATATGGTTGTGACAGGTTTACCTATGTAACTATAGAGCTCTTCTTGTCAGTGTCACTGGACAGTCAGATGGATATGGTTGTGACAGGCTTACCTGTGTGACAATATAGCTGTTCTTGTCAGTGTCACTGGACTGTCAGATGAATATGGTTGTGACAGGTTTACCTGTGTAACTATATAGCTCTTCTTCACAGTGTCACTGGACTGTCAGATGGATATTGTTGTGACAGGCTTACCTGTGTGACTATATAGCTCTTCTAGTCAGTGTCACTGGACAATCAAATGGATATAGTTGTGACAGGCTTACATATGTGACTATATAGCTCTTATTGTCAGTGTCACTGGACTTTCAGATGGATATGGTTGTGACAGAGCATATATTTACTGTTTTTGCATATTAATCTGCTTATAAGGGTTGCTATTTTTGAGGAGTCTGCAGTAGATCTTATCAGTGTCACTGGACTGTCAGATGGATATGGTTGTGACAGGCTTACCTGTATGACTATATAGCTCTTCTTGTTTGTGTCACTGGACTGTCAGATGGATATGGTTGTGACAGGCTTACCTGTATGACTATATAGCTCTTCTTGTCAGTGTCGCTGGACTGTCAGATGGATATGGTTGTGACAGGCTTACCTGTATGACTATATAGCTCTTCTTGTTAGTGTCGCTGGACTGTCAGATGGATATGGTTGTGACAGGCTTACCTGTGTGACTATATAGCTGTTCTTGTCAGTGTCACTGGACTGTCAGATGAATATGGTTGTGACAGGTTTACCTGTGTAACTATATAGCTCTTCTTCACAGTGTCACTGGACTGTCAGATGGATATTGTTGTGACAGGCTTACCTGTGTGACTATATAGCTCTTCTAGTCAGTGTCACTGGACAATCAGATGGATATAGTTGTGACAGGCTTACATATGTGACTATATAGCTCTTCTTGTCAGTGTCACTGGACTTTCAGATGGATATGGTTGTGACAGAGCATATATTTACTGTTTTTGCATATTAATCTGCTTATAAGTGTTGCTATTTTTGAGGAGTCTGCAGTAGATCTTATCAGTGTCACTGGACTGTCAGATGGATATGGTTGTGACAGGCTTACCTGTATGACTATATAGCTCTTCTTGTTTGTGTCACTGGACTGTCAGATGGATATGGTTGTGACAGGCTTACCTGTATGACTATATAGCTCTTCTTGTTTGTGTCACTGGACTGTCAGATGGATATGGTTGTGACAGGCTTACCTGTATGACTATATAGCTCTTCTTGTCAGTGTCGCTGGACTGTCAGATGGATATGGTTGTGACAGGCTTACCTGTATGACTATATAGCTCTTCTTGTTAGTGTCGCTGGACTGTCAGATGGATATGGTTGTGACAGGCTTACCTGTATGACTATATAGCTCTTCTTGTCAGTGTCGCTGGACTTTCAGATGGATATAGTTGTGACATGCTTACCTGTGTGACTATACAGCTCTTCTTGTCAGTGTAGCTGGACTGTCAGATGGGTATGGTTGTGACAGGCTTACCTGTGTGACTATATAGCTCTTCTAGTCAGTGTTGCTGGACTTTCAGATGGATATGGTTGTGACAAACTTACCTGTATTACTATATAGCTCTTCTTGTCAGTGTCACTGAACTGTCAGATAGATATTGTTGTGACAGGTTTACCTATGTAACTATATAGCTCTTCTTGTCAGTGTCACTGGACAGTCAGATGGATATGGTGTTGACAGGCTTACATATGTGACTATATAGCTCTTCTTGTCAGTGTCACTGGACTTTCAGATGAATATGGTTGTGACAGAGCATATATTTACTGTTTTTGCATATTAATCTGCTTATAAGTGTTGCTATTTTTGAGGAGTCTGCAGTAGATCTTATCAGTGTCACTGGACTGTCAGAAGGACATGGTTGTGACAGGCTTACCTGTATGACTACATAGCCCTTCTTGACAGTGTCACTGGACTTTCAGATGGATATGGTTGTGACAGGCTTACCTGTGTGACTATATAGCTCTTCTTGTCAGTGTTGCTGGACTGTCAGATGGATATGGTCGTGACAGGCTTCTCTGTGTGACTATATAGCTCTTCTTCACAGTGTCACTGGACTGTCAGATGGATATAGTTCTGACAGGCTTACCTGTATGACTATATAGCTCTTCTTGTCAGTGTCGCTGGACTGTCAGATTGATATGGTTGTGACAGGCTTCTCTGTGTGACTATATAGCTCTTCTTGTCAGTGTCGCTGGACTTTCAGATGGATATGGTTGTGACAGGCTTACCTGTGTGACTATATAGCTCTTCTTGTTTGTGTCACTGGACTGTCAGATGGATATGGCTGTGACAGGCTTACCTGTATGACTATATAGCTCTTCTTGTCAGTGTCGCTGGACTGTCAGATGGATATGGTTGTGACAGGCTTACCTGTATGACTATATAGCTCTTCTTGTCAGTGTCGCTGGACTTTCAGATCGATATAGTTGTGACATGCTTACCTGTATGACTATACAGCTCTTCTTGTCAGTGTAGCTGGACTGTCAGATGGATATAGTTGTGACAGACTTACCTGTATTACTATATAGCTCTTCTTGTCAGTGTTGCTGTACTTTCAGATGGGTATGGTTGTGACAGGCTTACCTGTGTGACTATATAGCTCTTCTAGTCAGTGTTGCTGGACTTTCAGATGGATATGGTTGTGACAAACTTACCTGTATTACTATATAGCTCTTCTTGTCAGTGTCACTGGACTGTCAGATAGATATGGTTGTGACAGGTTTACCTGTGTAACAATATAGCTCTTCTTCACAGTGTCACTGGACTGTCAGATGGATATTGTTGTGACAGGCTTACCTGTGTGACTATATAGCTCTTCTAGTCAGTGTCACTGGACAATCAGATGGATATAGTTGTGACAGGCTTACATATGTGACTATATAGCTCTTCTTGTCAGTGTCACTGGACTTTCAGATGGATATGGTTGTGACAGAGCATATATTTACTGTTTTTGCATATTAATCTGCTTATAAGTGTTGCTATTTTTGAGGAGTCTGCAGTAGATCTCATCAGTGTCACTGGACTGTCAGAAGGACATGGTTGTGACAGGCTTACCTGTATGACTACATAGCTCTTCTTGACAGTGTCACTGGACTTTCAGATGGATATGGTTGTGACAGGCTTACCTGTGTGACTATATAGCTCTTCTTGTCAGTGTCGCTGGACTTTCAGATGGATATGGTTGTGACAGATTTACCTGTGTGACTATATAGCTCTTCTAGTCAGTGTCGCTGGACTTTCAGATAGATATGGTTGTGACAGGCTTACCTGTGTGACTATATAGCTCTTCTTGTCAGTGTCGCTGGACTTTCAGATGGATATGGTTCTGACAGGCTTACCTGTGTGACTATATAGCTCTTCTAGTCAGTGTTGCTGGACTGTCAGATGGATATGGTTGTGACAGGCTTACCTGTGTGACTATATAGCTCTTCTTATCACTGTCGCTGGACTGTCAGATGGATATGGTTGTGACAGGCTTACCTGTATGACTATATAGCTCTTCTTGTTTGTGTCACTGGACTGTCAGATGGATATGGTTGTGACAGGTTTACCTGTGTGACTATATAGCTCTTCTTATCAGTGTCGCTGGACTGTCAGATGGATATGGTTGTGACAGGCTTACCTGTATGACTATATAGCTCTTCTTGTTTGTGTCACTGGACTGTCAGATGGATATGGTTGTGACAGGTTTACCTGTGTGACTATATAGCTCTTCTTATCAGTGTCGCTGGACTGTCAGATGGATATGGTTGTGACAGGCTTACCTGTGTGACTATATAGCTCTTCTTGTTTGTGTCACTGGACTGTCAGATGGATATGGTTGTGACAGGTTTACCTGTGTGACTATATAGCTCTTCTTGTTAGTGCCGCTGGACTGTCAGATGGATATGGTTGTGACAGGCTTACCTGTATGACTATATAGCTCTTCTTGTCAGTGTCGCTGGACTTTCAGATGGATATAGTTGTGACATGCTTACCTGTGTGACTATACAGCTCTTCTTGTCAGTGTCGCTGGACTTTCAGATGGATATAGTTGTGACATGCTTACCTGTGTGACTATACAGCTTTTCTTGTCAGTGTAGCTGGACTGTCAGATGGATATGGTTGTGACAGACTTACCTGTATTACTATATAGCTCTTCTAGTCAGTGTTGCTGTACTTTCAGATGGGTATGGTTGTGACAGGCTTACCTGTGTGACTATATAGCTCTTCTAGTCAGTGTTGCTGGACTTTCAGATGGATATGGTTGTGACAAACTTACCTGTATTACTATATAGCTCTTCTTGTCAGTGACACTGGACTGTCAGATAGGTAAACCTGTCACAACCATATCTATGTAACTATATAGCTCTTCTTGTCAGTGTCACTGGACAGTCAGATGGATATGGTTGTGACAGGCTTACCTGTGTGACTATATAGCTGTTCTTGTCAGTGTCACTGGACTGTCAGATGAATATGGTTGTGACAGGTTTACCTGTGTAACTATATAGCTCTTCTTCACAGTGTCACTGGACTGTCAGATGGATATTGTTGTGACAGGCTTACCTGTATGACTATTTAGCTCTTCTTGTCAGTGTAGCTGGACTGTCAGATGGATATGGTTGTGACAGGCTTACCTGTGTGACTATATAGCTTTTCTAGTCAGTGTCACTGGACAATCAGATGGATATAGTTGTGACAGGCTTACATATGTGACAATATAGCTCTTCTTGTCAGTGTCACTGGACTTTCAGATGGATATGGTTGTGACAGAGCATATATTTACTGTTTTTGCATATTAATCTGCTTATAAGTGTTGCTATTTTTGAGGAGTCTGCAGTAGATCTTATCAGTGTCACTGGACTGTCAGAAGGACATGGTTGTGACAGGCTTACCTGTATGACTACATAGCTCTTCTTGACAGTGTCACTGGACTTTCAGATGGATATGGTTGTGACAGGCTTACCTGTGTGACTATATAGCTCTTCTTGTCAGTGTCGCTGGACTTTCAGATGGATATGGTTGTGACAGGCTTACCTGTGTGACTATATAGCTCTTCTAGTCAGTGTTGCTGGACTGTCAGATGGATATGGTTGTGACAGGCTTCTCTGTGTGACTATATAGCTCTTCTTCACAGTGTCACTGGACTGTCAGATGGATATGGTTGTGACAGGCTTACCTGTATGACTATATAGCTCTTCTTGTCAGTGTCGCTGGACTGTCAGATTGATATGGTTGTGACAGGCTTCTCTGTGTGACTATATAGCTCTTCTTGTCAGTGTCGCTGCACTTTCAGATGGATATGGTTGTGACAGGCTTACCTGTGTGACTATATAGCTCTTCTTGTCAGTGTTGCTGTACTTTCAGATGTGAATGGTTGTGACAGGCTTACCTGTGTGACTATATAGCTCTTCTAGTCAGTGTTGCTGGACTGTCAGATGGATATGGTTGTGACAGGCTTACCTGTGTGACTATATAGCTCTACTTGTCAGTGTCACTGGACTTTCAGATGGATATGGTTATGACAGGCTTACCTGTGTGACTATATAGCTCTTCTTGTCAGTGTAGCTGGACTGTCAGATAGATATGGTTGTGAAAGGCTTACCTGTGTGACTATATAGCTCTTCTTGTCAGTGTCGCTGTACTGTCAGATAGATATGGTTGTGATAGGCTTACCTGTATGACTATATAGCTCTTCTTGTCAGTGTCGCTGGACTGTCAGATGGATATGGTTGTGACAGGCTTACCTGTATGACTATATAGCTCTTCTTGTCAGTGTCGCTGGACTGTCAGATGGATATGGTTGTGACAGGCTTACCTGTATGACTATATAGCTCTTCTTGTTAGTGTCGCTGGACTGTCAGATGGATATGGTTGTGACAGGCTTACCTGTATGACTATATAACTCTTCTTGTCAGTGTAGCTGGACTGTCAGATGGATGTGGTTGTGACAGGCTTACCTGTGTGACTATATAGCTCTTCTAGTCAGTGTTGCTGGACTTTCAGATGGATATGGTTGTGACAAACTTACCTGTATTACTATATAGCTCTTCTTGTCAGTGTCACTGGACTGTCAGATAGGTAAACCTGTCACAACCATATCTATGTAACTATATAGCTCTTCTTGTCAGTGTCACTGGACAGTCAGATGGATATGGTTGTGACAGGCTTACCTGTGTGACTATATAGCTCTTCTTGTCACTGTCGCTTGACTGTCAGATAGATATGGTTGTGACAGGCTTACCTGTGTGACAATATAGCTCTTCTTGTCAGTGTCACTGGACTGTCAGATGAATATGGTTGTGACAGGTTTACCTGTGTAACTATATAGCTCTTCTTCACAGTGTCACTGGACTGTCAGATGGATATTGTTGTGACAGGCTTACCTGTATGACTATTTAGCTCTTCTTGTCAGTGTAGCTGGACTGTCAGATGGATATGGTTGTGACAGGCTTACGTGTGTGACTATATAGCTTTTCTAGTCAGTGTCACTGGACAATCAGATGGATATAGTTGTGACAGGCTTACATATGTGACAATATAGCTCTTCTTGTCAGTATCACTGGACTTTCAGATGGATATGGTTGTGACAGAGCATATATTTACTGTTTTTGCATATTAATCTGCTTATAAGTGTTGCTATTTTTGAGGAGTCTGCAGTAGATCTTATCAGTGTCACTGGACTGTCAGAAGGACATGGTTGTGACAGGCTTACCTGTATGACTACATAGCTCTTCTTGACAGTGTCACTGGACTTTCAGATGGATATGGTTGTGACAGGCTTACCTGTGTGACTATATAGCTCTTCTTGTCAGTGTCGCTGGACTTTCAGATGGATATGGTTGTGACAGGCTTACCTGTGTGACTATATAGCTCTTCTAGTCAGTGTTGCTGGACTGTCAGATGGATATGGTTGTGACAGGCTTCTCTGTGTGACTATATAGCTCTTCTTCACAGTGTCACTGGACTGTCAGATGGATATGGTTGTGACAGGCTTACCTGTATGACTATATAGCGCTTCTTGTCAGTGTCGCTGGACTGTCAGATTGATATGGTTGTGACAGGCTTCTCTGTGTGACTATATAGCTCTTCTTGTCAGTGTCGCTGGACTTTCAGATGGATATGGTTGTGACAGGCTTACCTGTGTGACTATATAGCTCTTCTTGTCAGTGTTGCTGTACTTTCAGATGGGAATGGTTGTGACAGGCTTACCTGTGTGACTACATAGCTCTTCTAGTCAGTGTTGCTGGACTGTCAGATGGATATGGTTGTGACAGGCTTACCTGTGTGACTATATAGCTCTACTTGTCAGTGTCACTGGACTTTCACATGGATATGGTTATGACAGGCTTACCTGTGTGACTATATAGCTCTTCTTGTCAGTGTAGCTGGACTGTCAGATAGATATGGTTGTGACAGGCTTACCTGTGTGACTATATAGCTCTTCTTGTCAGTGTCGCTGGACTATCAGATGGATGTGCTTCTGACAGGCTTACCTGTGTGACTATATAGCTCTTCTTGTCAGTGTCGCTGGACTTTCAGATGGATATGGTTCTGACAGGCTTACCTATATGACTATATAGCTCTTCTTGTAAGTGTAGCTGGACTGTCAGATGGATATGGTTGTGACAGGCTTACCTGTATGACTATATAGCTCTTCTTGTAAGTGTAGCTGGACTGTCAGATGGATATGGTTGTGACAGGCTTACCTGTATGACTATATAGCTCTTCTTGTCAGTGTCACTGGACTGTCAGATGGATATGGTTGTGACAGGCTTACCTGTGTGACTATATAGCTCTTCTTGTCAGTGTAGCTGGACTGTCAGATGGATATGGTTGTGACAGGCTTACCTGTGTGACTATATAGCTCTTCTTGTCAGTGTCACTGGACTGTCAGATGGATATGGTTGTGACAGGCTTACCTGTGTGACTATATAGCTCTTCTTGTCAGTGTCACTGGACTGTCAGATGGATATGGTTGTGACAGGCTTACCTGTGTGACTATATAGCTCTTCTTGTCACTGTCGCTTGACTGTCAGATGGATATGGTTGTGACAGGCTTACCTGTGTGACGATATAGCTATTTTTGTCACTGTCGCTGGACTTTCAGATGGATATGGTTGACAGGCTTACCTGTGTGACTATATAGCTCTTCTTGTCAGTGTCGCTGGACTGTCAGATTGATATGGTTGTGACAGAGCACATATTTACTGTTTTTGCATATTAATCTGCTTATAAGTGTTGCTATTTTTGAGGAGTCTGCAGTAGATCTTATCAGTGTCACTGGACTGTCAGAAGGACATGGTTGTGACAGGCTTACCTGTATGACTACATAGCTCTTCTTGACAGTGTCACTGGACTTTCAGATGGATATGGTTGTGACAGGCTTACCTGTGTGACTATATAGCTCTTCTTGTAAGTGTAGCTGGACTGTCAGATGGATATGGTTGTGACAGGCTTACCTGTGTGACTATATAGCTCTTCTTGTCTGTGTAGCTGGACTGTCAGATGGATATGGTTGTGACAGGCTTACCTGTGTGACTATATAGCTCTTCTTGTCAGTGTCGCTGGACTGTCAGATGGATATGGTTGTGACAGGCTTAACTGTGTGATTATATAGCTCTTCTTGTCAGTGTCGCTGGACTTTCAGATGGATATGGTTCTGATAGGCTTACCTGTATGACTATATAGCTCTTCTTGTAAGTGTAGCTGGACTGTCAGATGGATATGGTTCTGACAGGCTTACCTGTATGACTATATAGCTCTTCTTGTAAGTGTAGCTGGACTGTCAGATGGATATGGTTGTGACAGGCTTACCTGTATGACTATATAGCTCTTCTTGTCAGTGTCGCTGGACTGTCAGATGGATATGGTTGTGACAGGCTTACCTGTATGACTATATAGCTCTTCTTGTTAGTGTCGCTGGACTGTCAGATGGATATGGTTGTGACAGGCTTACCTGTATGACTATATAGCTCTTCTTGTCAGTGTAGCTGGACTGTCAGATAGATATGGTTGTGACAGGCTTACCTGTGTGACTATATAGCTCTTCTTGTCAGTGTCGCTGGACTGTCAGATAGATATGGTTGTGATAGGCTTACCTGTTTGACTATATAGCTCTTCTTGTCAGTGTCGCTGGACTGTGAGATAGATATGGTTGTGATAGGCTTACCTGTTTGACTATATAGCTCTTCTTGTCAGTGTCACTGGACTGTCAGATGGATATGGTTGTGACAGGCTTAACTGTGTGACTATATAGCTCTTCTTGTCAGTGTCGCTGGACTTTCAGATGGATATGGTTCTGACAGGCTTACCTGTGTGACTATATAGCTCTTCTTGTCAGTGTCGCTGGACTTTCAGATGGATATGGTTCTGGCAGGCTTACCTGTATGACTATATAGCTCTTCTTGTAAGTGTAGCTGGACTGTCAGATGGATATGGTTGTGACAGGCTTACCTGTATGACTATATAGCTCTTCTTGTAAGTGTAGTTGGACTGTCGGATGGATATGGTTGTGACAGGCTTACCTGTATGACTATATAGCTCTTCTTGTCAGTGTCACTGGACTGTCAGATGGATATGGTTGTGACAGGCTTACCTGTATGACTATATAGCTCTTCTTGTCAGTGTCGCTGGACTGTCAGATGGATATGGTAGTGACAGGCTTACCTGTATGACTATATAGCTCTTCTTGTCAGTGTAGCTGGACTGTCAGATGGATATGGTTGTGACAGGCTTACCTGTATGACTATATAGCTCTTCTTGTCAGTGTAGCTGGACTGTCAGATAGATATGGTTGTGACAGGCTTACCTGTGTGACTATATAGCTCTTCTTGTCAGTGTCGCTGGACTGTCAGATAGATATGGTTGTGATAGGCTTACCTGTTTGACTATATAGCTCTTCTTGTCAGTGTCGCTGGACTGTCAGATGGATATGGTTGTGACAGGCTTACCTGTATGACTATATAGCTCTTCTTGTTAGTGTCGCTGGACTGTCAGATGGATATGGTTGTGACAGGCTTACCTGTATGACTATATAGCTCTTCTTGTCAGTGTAGCTGGACTGTCAGATAGATATGGTTGTGACAGGCTTACCTGTGTGACTATATAGCTCTTCTTGTCAGTGTCGCTGGACTGTCAGATAGATATGGTTGTGATAGGCTTACCTGTTTGACTATATAGCTCTTCTTGTCAGTGTCGCTGGACTGTGAGATAGATATGGTTGTGATAGGCTTACCTGTTTGACTATATAGCTCTTCTTGTCAGTGTCACTGGACTGTCAGATGGATATGGTTGTGACAGGCTTAACTGTGTGACTATATAGCTCTTCTTGTCAGTGTCGCTGGACTTTCAGATGGATATGGTTCTGACAGGCTTACCTGTGTGACTATATAGCTCTTCTTGTCAGTGTCGCTGGACTTTCAGATGGATATGGTTCTGGCAGGCTTACCTGTATGACTATATAGCTCTTCTTGTAAGTGTAGCTGGACTGTCAGATGGATATGGTTGTGACAGGCTTACCTGTATGACTATATAGCTCTTCTTGTAAGTGTAGTTGGACTGTCGGATGGATATGGTTGT
The DNA here is from genome assembly GCF_023856365.1 of Brienomyrus brachyistius. NCBI lineage: Eukaryota > Metazoa > Chordata > Actinopteri > Osteoglossiformes > Mormyridae > Brienomyrus > Brienomyrus brachyistius. The sequence goes on from NC_064542.1 coordinate 6,618,564, forward strand.
GACAGGCTTACCTGTATGACTATATAGCTCTTCTTGTCAGTGTCACTGGACTGTCAGATGGATATGGTTGTGACAGGCTTACCTGTATGACTATATAGCTCTTCTTGTCAGTGTCGCTGGACTGTCAGATGGATATGGTAGTGACAGGCTTACCTGTATGACTATATAGCTCTTCTTGTCAGTGTAGCTGGACTGTCAGATGGATATGGTTGTGACAGGCTTACCTGTATGACTATATAGCTCTTCTTGTCAGTGTAGCTGGACTGTCAGATAGATATGGTTGTGACAGGCTTACCTGTGTGACTATATAGCTCTTCTTGTCAGTGTCGCTGGACTGTCAGATAGATATGGTTGTGATAGGCTTACCTGTTTGACTATATAGCTCTTCTTGTCAGTGTCGCTGGACTGTCAGATAGATATGGTTGTGACAGGCTTACCTGTGTGACGATATAGCTATTTTTGTCACTGTCGCTGGACTTTCAGATGGATATGGTTGACAGGCTTACCTGTGTGACTATATAGCTCTTCTTGTCAGTGTCGCTGGACTGTCAGATTGATATGGTTGTGACAGAGCACATATTTACTGTTTTTGCATATTAATCTGCTTATAAGTGTTGCTATTTTTGAGGAGTCTGCAGTAGATCTTATCAGTGTCACTGGACTGTCAGAAGGACATGGTTGTGACAGGCTTACCTGTATGACTACATAGCTCTTCTTGACAGTGTCACTGGACTTTCAGATGGATATGGTTGTGACAGGCTTACCTGTGTGACTATATAGCTCTTCTTGTAAGTGTAGCTGGACTGTCAGATGGATATGGTTGTGACAGGCTTACCTGTGTGACTATATAGCTCTTCTTGTCTGTGTAGCTGGACTGTCAGATGGATATGGTTGTGACAGGCTTACCTGTGTGACTATATAGCTCTTCTTGTCAGTGTCGCTGGACTGTCAGATGGATATGGTTGTGACAGGCTTAACTGTGTGATTATATAGCTCTTCTTGTCAGTGTCGCTGGACTTTCAGATGGATATGGTTCTGATAGGCTTACCTGTATGACTATATAGCTCTTCTTGTAAGTGTAGCTGGACTGTCAGATGGATATGGTTCTGACAGGCTTACCTGTATGACTATATAGCTCTTCTTGTAAGTGTAGCTGGACTGTCAGATGGATATGGTTGTGACAGGCTTACCTGTATGACTATATAGCTCTTCTTGTCAGTGTCGCTGGACTGTCAGATGGATATGGTTGTGACAGGCTTACCTGTATGACTATATAGCTCTTCTTGTTAGTGTCGCTGGACTGTCAGATGGATATGGTTGTGACAGGCTTACCTGTATGACTATATAGCTCTTCTTGTCAGTGTAGCTGGACTGTCAGATAGATATGGTTGTGACAGGCTTACCTGTGTGACTATATAGCTCTTCTTGTCAGTGTCGCTGGACTGTCAGATAGATATGGTTGTGATAGGCTTACCTGTTTGACTATATAGCTCTTCTTGTCAGTGTCGCTGGACTGTGAGATAGATATGGTTGTGATAGGCTTACCTGTTTGACTATATAGCTCTTCTTGTCAGTGTCACTGGACTGTCAGATGGATATGGTTGTGACAGGCTTAACTGTGTGACTATATAGCTCTTCTTGTCAGTGTCGCTGGACTTTCAGATGGATATGGTTCTGACAGGCTTACCTGTGTGACTATATAGCTCTTCTTGTCAGTGTCGCTGGACTTTCAGATGGATATGGTTCTGGCAGGCTTACCTGTATGACTATATAGCTCTTCTTGTAAGTGTAGCTGGACTGTCAGATGGATATGGTTGTGACAGGCTTACCTGTATGACTATATAGCTCTTCTTGTAAGTGTAGTTGGACTGTCGGATGGATATGGTTGTGACAGGCTTACCTGTATGACTATATAGCTCTTCTTGTCAGTGTCACTGGACTGTCAGATGGATATGGTTGTGACAGGCTTACCTGTATGACTATATAGCTCTTCTTGTCAGTGTCGCTGGACTGTCAGATGGATATGGTAGTGACAGGCTTACCTGTATGACTATATAGCTCTTCTTGTCAGTGTAGCTGGACTGTCAGATGGATATGGTTGTGACAGGCTTACCTGTATGACTATATAGCTCTTCTTGTCAGTGTAGCTGGACTGTCAGATAGATATGGTTGTGACAGGCTTACCTGTGTGACTATATAGCTCTTCTTGTCAGTGTCGCTGGACTGTCAGATAGATATGGTTGTGATAGGCTTACCTGTTTGACTATATAGCTCTTCTTGTCAGTGTCGCTGGACTGTCAGATGGATATGGTTGTGACAGGCTTACCTGTATGACTATATAGCTCTTCTTGTTAGTGTCGCTGGACTGTCAGATGGATATGGTTGTGACAGGCTTACCTGTATGACTATATAGCTCTTCTTGTCAGTGTAGCTGGACTGTCAGATAGATATGGTTGTGACAGGCTTACCTGTGTGACTATATAGCTCTTCTTGTCAGTGTCGCTGGACTGTCAGATAGATATGGTTGTGATAGGCTTACCTGTTTGACTATATAGCTCTTCTTGTCAGTGTCGCTGGACTGTGAGATAGATATGGTTGTGATAGGCTTACCTGTTTGACTATATAGCTCTTCTTGTCAGTGTCACTGGACTGTCAGATGGATATGGTTGTGACAGGCTTAACTGTGTGACTATATAGCTCTTCTTGTCAGTGTCGCTGGACTTTCAGATGGATATGGTTCTGACAGGCTTACCTGTGTGACTATATAGCTCTTCTTGTCAGTGTCGCTGGACTTTCAGATGGATATGGTTCTGGCAGGCTTACCTGTATGACTATATAGCTCTTCTTGTAAGTGTAGCTGGACTGTCAGATGGATATGGTTGTGACAGGCTTACCTGTATGACTATATAGCTCTTCTTGTAAGTGTAGTTGGACTGTCGGATGGATATGGTTGTGACAGGCTTACCTGTATGACTATATAGCTCTTCTTGTCAGTGTCACTGGACTGTCAGATGGATATGGTTGTGACAGGCTTACCTGTATGACTATATAGCTCTTCTTGTCAGTGTCGCTGGACTGTCAGATGGATATGGTAGTGACAGGCTTACCTGTATGACTATATAGCTCTTCTTGTCAGTGTAGCTGGACTGTCAGATGGATATGGTTGTGACAGGCTTACCTGTATGACTATATAGCTCTTCTTGTCAGTGTAGCTGGACTGTCAGATAGATATGGTTGTGACAGGCTTACCTGTGTGACTATATAGCTCTTCTTGTCAGTGTCGCTGGACTGTCAGATAGATATGGTTGTGATAGGCTTACCTGTTTGACTATATAGCTCTTCTTGTCAGTGTCGCTGGACTGTCAGATAGATATGGTTGTGATAGGCTTACCTGTTTGACTATATAGCTCTTCTTGTCAGTGTCACTGGACTGTCAGATGGATATGGTTGTGACAGGCTTAACTATGTGACTATATAGCTCTTCTTGTCAGTGTCGCTGGACTTTCAGATGGATATGGTTCTGACAGGCTTACCTGTGTGACTATATAGCTCTTCTTGTAAGTGTAGCTAGACTGTCAGATGGATATGGTTGTGACAGGCTTACCTGTATGACTATATAGCTCTTCTTGTAAGTGTAGTTGGACTGTCGGATGGATATGGTTGTGACAGGCTTACCTGTATGACTATATAGCTCTTCTTGTCAGTGTCACTGGACTGTCAGATGGATATGGTTGTGACAGGCTTACCTGTATGACTATATAGCTCTTCTTGTCAGTGTCGCTGGACTGTCAGATGGATATGGTTGTGACAGGCTTACCTGTGTGACTATATAGCTCTTCTTGTCAGTGTAGCTGGACTGTCAGATGGATATGGTTGTGACAGGCTTACCTGTGCGACTATATAGCTCTTCTTGTCAGTGTCACTGGACTGTCAGATGGATATGGTTGTGACAGGCTTACCTGTGTGACTATATAGCTCTTCTTGTCACTGTCGCTTGACTGTCAGATGGATATGGTTGTGACAGGCTTACCTGTGTGACGATATAGCTCTTTTTGTCAGTGTCGCTGGACTTTCAGATGGATATGGTTGACAGGCTTACCTGTGTGACTATATAGCTCTTCTTGTCAGTGTCGCTGGACTGTCAGATTGATATGGTTGTGACAGAGCACATATTTACTGTTTTTGCATATTAATCTGCTTATAAGTGTTGCTATTTTTGAGGAGTCTGCAGTAGACCTTATCAGTGTCACTGGACTGTCAGAAGGACATGGTTGTGACAGGCTTACCTGTATGACTACATAGCTCTTCTTGACAGTGTCACTGGACTTTCAGATGGATATGGTTGTGACAGGCTTACCTGTGTGACTATATAGCTCTTCTTGTAAGTATAGCTGGACTGTCAGATGGATATGGTTGTGACAGGCTTACCTGTGTGACTATATAGCTCTTCTTGTCTGTGTAGCTGGACTGTCAGATGGATATGGTTGTGACAGGCTTACCTGTGTGACTATATAGCTCTTCTTGTCAGTGTCGCTGGACTTTCAGATGGATATGGTTCTGACAGGCTTACCTGTGTGACTATATAGCTCTTCTTGTCAGTGTCGCTGGACTTTCAGATGGATATGGTTCTGACAGGCTTACCTGTGTGACTATATAGCTCTTCTTGTCAGTGTCGCTGGACTGTCAGATGGATATGGTTGTGACAGGCTTACCTGTATGACTATATAGCTCTTCTTGTAAGTGTAGTTGGACTGTCGGATGGATATGGTTGTGACAGGCTTACCTGTATGACTATATAGCTCTTCTTGTCAGTGTCACTGGACTGTCAGATGGATATGGTTGTGACAGGCTTACCTGTATGACTATATAGCTCTTCTTGTCAGTGTCGCTGGACTGTCAGATGGATATGGTTGTGACAGGCTTACCTGTGTGACTATATAGCTCTTCTTGTCAGTGTAGCTGGACTGTCAGATGGATATGGTTGTGACAGGCTTACCTGTGTGACTATATAGCTCTTCTTGTCAGTGTCACTGGACTGTCAGATGGATATGGTTGTGACAGGCTTACCTGTGTGACTATATAGCTCTTCTTGTCACTGTCGCTTGACTGTCAGATGGATATGGTTGTGACAGGCTTACCTGTGTGACGATATAGCTCTTTTTGTCAGTGTCGCTGGACTTTCAGATGGATATGGTTGACAGGCTTACCTGTGTGACTATATAGCTCTTCTTGTCAGTGTCGCTGGACTGTCAGATTGATATGGTTGTGACAGAGCACATATTTACTGTTTTTGCATATTAATCTGCTTATAAGTGTTGCTATTTTTGAGGAGTCTGCAGTAGATCTTATCAGTGTCACTGGACTGTCAGAAGGACATGGTTCTGACAGGCTTATCTGCATGACTACATAGCTCTTCTTGACAGTGTCACTGGACTTTCAGATGGATATGGTTGTGACAGGCTTACCTGTGTGACTATATAGCTCTTCTTGTAAGTATAGCTGGACTGTCAGATGGATATGGTTGTGACAGGCTTACCTGTGTGACTATATAGCTCTTCTTGTCTGTGTAGCTGGACTGTCAGATGGATATGGTTGTGACAGGCTTACCTGTGTGACTATATAGCTCTTCTTGTCAGTGTCGCTGGACTGTCAGATGGATATGGTTGTGACAGGCTTAACTGTGTGATTATATAGCTCTTCTTGTCAGTGTCGCTGGACTTTCAGATGGATATGGTTCTGACAGGCTTACCTGTATGACTATATAGCTCTTCTTGTAAGTGTAGCTGGACTGTCAGATGGATATGGTTGTGACAGGCTTACCTGTGTGACTATATAGCTCTTCTTGTCTGTGTAGCTGGACTGTCAGATGGATATGGTTGTGACAGGCTTACCTGTGTGACTATATAGCTCTTCTTGTCAGTGTCGCTGGACTGTCAGATGGATATGGTTGTGACAGGCTTAACTGTGTGATTATATAGCTCTTCTTGTCAGTGTCGCTGGACTTTCAGATGGACATGGTTCTGACAGGCTTACCTGTATGACTATATAGCTCTTCTTGTAAGTGTAGCTGGACTGTCAGATGGATATGGTTCTGACAGGCTTACCTGTATGACTATATAGCTCTTCTTGTAAGTGTAGCTGGACTGTCAGATGGATATGGTTGTGACAGGCTTACCTGTAAGACTATATAGCTCTTCTTGTCAGTGTCGCTGGACTGTCAGATGGATATGGTTGTGACAGGCTTACCTGTGTGACGATATAGCTCTTTTTGTCAGTGTCGCTGGACTTTCAGATGGATATGGTTGACAGGCTTACCTGTGTGACTATATAGCTCTTCTTGTCAGTGTCGCTGGACTGTCAGATTGATATGGTTGTGACAGAGCACATATTTACTGTTTTTGCATATTAATCTGCTTATAAGTGTTGCTATTTTTGAGGAGTCTGCAGTAGATCTTATCAGTGTCACTGGACTGTCAGAAGGATATGGTTGTGACAGGCTTAACTGTGTGACTATATATACCTCTTCTTGTCTGTGTAGCTGGACTGTCATATGGATATGGTTGTGACAGGCTTACCTGTGTGACTATATAGCTCTTCTTGTCAGTGTCGCTGGACTTTCAGATGGATATGGTTCTGACAGGCTTACCTGTGTGACTATATAGCTCTTCTTGTCAGTGTCGCTGGACTTTCAGATGGATATGGTTCTGACAGGCTTACCTGTATGACTATATAGCTCTTCTTGTAAGTGTAGCTGGATTGTCAGATGGATATGGTTGTGACAGGCTTCTCTGTGTGACTATATAGCTCTTCTTGTCTGTGTAGCTGGACTGTCAGAGGGATATGGTTGTGACAGGCTTACCTGTGTGACTATATAGCTCTTCTTGTCAGTGTCGCTGGACTGTCAGATGGATATGGTTGTGACAGGCTTCTCTGTGTGACTATATAGCTCTTCTTGTCAGTGTCGCTGGACTTTCAGATGGACATGGTTCTGACAGGCTTACCTGTATGACTATATAGCTCTTCTTGTAAGTGTAGCTGGACTGTCAGATGGATATGGTTCTGACAGGCTTACCTGTATGACTATATAGCTCTTCTTGTAAGTGTAGCTGGACTGTCAGATGGATATGGTTGTGACAGGCTTACCTGTATGACTATATAGCTCTTCTTGTCAGTGTCGCTGGACTGTCAGATGGATATGGTTGTGACAGGCTTACCTGTGTGACGATATAGCTCTTTTTGTCAGTGTCGCTGGACTTTCAGATGGATATGGTTGACAGGCTTACCTGTGTGACTATATAGCTCTTCTTGTCAGTGTCGCTGGACTGTCAGATTGATATGGTTGTGACAGAGCACATATTTACTGTTTTTGCATATTAATCTGCTTATAAGTGTTGCTATTTTTGAGGAGTCTGCAGTAGATCTTATCAGTGTCACTGGACTGTCAGAAGGATATGGTTGTGACAGGCTTAACTGTGTGACTATATATACCTCTTCTTGTCTGTGTAGCTGGACTGTCATATGGATATGGTTGTGACAGGCTTACCTGTGTGACTATATAGCTCTTCTTGTCAGTGTCGCTGGACTTTCAGATGGATATGGTTCTGACAGGCTTACCTGTGTGACTATATAGCTCTTCTTGTCAGTGTCGCTGGACTTTCAGATGGATATGGTTCTGACAGGCTTACCTGTATGACTATATAGCTCTTCTTGTAAGTGTAGCTGGACTGTCAGATGGATATGGTTGTGACAGGCTTCTCTGTGTGACTATATAGCTCTTCTTCTCTGTGTAGCTGGACTGTCAGAGGGATATGGTTGTGACAGGCTTACCTGTGTGACTATATAGCTCTTCTTGTCAGTGTCGCTGGACTGTCAGATGGATATGGTTGTGACAGGCTTCTCTGTGTGACTATATAGCTCTTCTTGTCAGTGTCGCTGGACTGTCAGATGGATATGGTTGTGACAGGCTTACCTGTGTGACTATATAGCTCTTCTTGTCACTGTCGCTTGACTGTCAGATGGATATGGTTGTGACAGGCTTACCTGTATGACTATATAGCTCTTCTTGTCAGTGTCACTGGACTGTCAGATGGATATGGTTGTGACAGGCTTACCTGTGTGACTATATAGCTCTTCTTGTCACTGTCGCTTGACTGTCAGATGGATATGGTTGTGACAGGCTTACCTGTGTGACGATATAGCTCTTTTTGTCACTGTCGCTGGACTTTCAGATGGATATGGTTGACAGGCTTACCTGTGTGACTATATAGCTCTTCTTGTCAGTGTCGCTGGACTGTCAGATTGATATGGTTGTGACAGAGCACATATTTACTGTTTTTGCATATTAATCTGCTTATAAGTGTTGCTATTTTTGAGGAGTCTGCAGTAGATCTTATCAGTGTCACTGGACTGTCAGAAGGACATGGTTGTGACAGGCTTACCTGTATGACTACATAGCTCTTCTTGACAGTGTCACTGGACTTTCAGATGGATATGGTTGTGACAGGCTTACCTGTGTGACTATATAGCTCTTCTTGTCAGTGTAGCTGGACTGTCAGATGGATATGGTTGTGACAGGCTTACCTGTGTGACTATATAGCTCTTCTTGTCAGTGTCACTGGACTGTCAGATGGATATGGTTGTGACAGGCTTACCTGTGTGACTATATAGCTCTTCTTGTCACTGTCGCTTGACTGTCAGATGGATATGGTTGTGACAGGCTTACCTGTGTGACGATATAGCTCTTTTTGTCAGTGTCGCTGGACTTTCAGATGGATATGGTTGACAGGCTTACCTGTGTGACTATATAGCTCTTCTTGTCAGTGTCGCTGGACTGTCAGATTGATATGGTTGTGACAGAGCACATATTTACTGTTTTTGCATATTAATCTGCTTATAAGTGTTGCTATTTTTGAGGAGTCTGCAGTAGATCTTATCAGTGTCACTGGACTGTCAGAAGGATATGGTTGTGACAGGCTTAACTGTGTGATTATATAGCTCTTCTTGTCAGTGTCGCTGGACTTTCAGATGGATATGGTTCTGACAGGCTTACCTGTGTGACTATATAGCTCTTCTTGTCAGTGTCGCTGGACTTTCAGATGGATATGGTTCTGACAGGCTTACCTGTATGACTATATAGCTCTTCTTGTAAGTGTAGCTGGACTGTCAGATGGATATGGTTGTGACAGGCTTACCTGTGTGACGATATAGCTCTTTTTGTCAGTGTCGCTGGACTTTCAGATGGATATGGTTCTGACAGGCTTACCTGTGTGACTATATAGCTCTTCTTGTCAGTGTCGCTGGACTGTCAGATTGATATGGTTGTGACAGGCTTACCTGTGTGACTATATAGCTCTTCTTGTCACTGTCGCTTGACTGTCAGATAGATATGGTTGTGACAGGCTTACCTGTGTGACTATATAGCTCTTCTGGTCACTGTCGCTGGACTGTCAGATGGATATGGTTGTGACAGGCTTACCTGTATGACTATATAGCTCTTTTTGTCAGTGTCACTGGACTGTCAGATGGATATGGTTGTGACAGGCTTACCTGTATGACTATATAGCTCTTCTTGTAAGTGTAGTTGGACTGTCAGATGGATATGGTTGTGACAGGCTTCTCTGTGTGACTATATAGCTCTTCTTGTCAGTGTAGCTGGACTGTCAGATGGATATGGTTGTGACAGGCTTACCTGTGTGACTATATAGCTCTTCTTGTCAGTGTCACTGGACTGTCAGATGGATATGGTTGTGACAGGCTTACCTGTGTGACTATATAGCTCTTCTTGTCACTGTCGCTTGACTGTCAGATGGATATGGTTGTGACAGGCTTACCTGTGTGACGATATAGCTCTTTTTGTCACTGTCGCTGGACTTTCAGATGGATATGGTTGACAGGCTTACCTGTGTGACTATATAGCTCTTCTTGTCAGTGTCGCTGGACTGTCAGATTGATATGGTTGTGACAGAGCACATATTTACTGTTTTTGCATATTAATCTGCTTATAAGTGTTGCTATTTTTGAGGAGTCTGCAGTAGATCTTATCAGTGTCACTGGACTGTCAGAAGGACATGGTTGTGACAGGCTTACCTGTATGACTACATAGCTCTTCTTGACAGTGTCACTGGACTTTCAGATGGATATGGTTGTGACAGGCTTACCTGTGTGACTATATAGCTCTTCTTGTAAGTGTAGCTGGACTGTCAGATGGATATGGTTGTGACAGGCTTACCTGTGTGACTATATAGCTCTTCTTGTCTGTGTAGCTGGACTGTCAGATGGATATGGTTGTGACAGGCTTACCTGTGTGACTATATAGCTCTTCTTGTCAGTGTCGCTGGACTGTCAGATGGATATGGTTGTGACAGGCTTACCTGTATGACTATATAGCTCTTCTTGTAAGTGTAGCTGGACTGTCAGATGGATATGGTTCTGACAGGCTTACCTGTATGACTATATAGCTCTTCTTGTAAGTGTAGCTGGACTGTCAGATGGATATGGTTGTGACAGGCTTACCTGTATGACTATATAGCTCTTCTTGTCAGTGTCGCTGGACTGTCAGATGGATATGGTTGTGACAGGCTTACCTGTGTGACGATATAGCTCTTTTTGTCAGTGTCGCTGGACTTTCAGATGGATATGGTTGACAGGCTTACCTGTGTGACTATATAGCTCTTCTTGTCAGTGTCGCTGGACTGTCAGATTGATATGGTTGTGACAGAGCACATATTTACTGTTTTTGCATATTAATCTGCTTATAAGTGTTGCTATTTTTGAGGAGTCTGCAGTAGATCTTATCAGTGTCACTGGACTGTCAGAAGGATATGGTTGTGACAGGCTTAACTGTGTGATTATATAGCTCTTCTTGTCAGTGTCGCTGGACTTTCAGATGGATATGGTTCTGACAGGCTTAACTGTGTGACTATATAGCTCTTCTTGTCAGTGTCGCTGGACTTTCAGATGGATATGGTTCTGACAGGCTTACCTGTATGACTATATAGCTCTTCTTGTAAGTGTAGCTGGACTGTCAGATGGATATGGTTGTGACAGGCTTCTCTGTGTGACTATATAGCTCTTCTTGTCTGTGTAGCTGGACTGTCATATGGATATGGTTGTGACAGGCTTACCTGTGTGACTATATAGCTCTTCTTGTCAGTGTCGCTGGACTTTCAGATGGATATGGTTCTGACAGGCTTACCTGTGTGACTATATAGCTCTTCTTGTCAGTGTCGCTGGACTTTCAGATGGATATGGTTCTGACAGGCTTACCTGTATGACTATATAGCTCTTCTTGTAAGTGTAGCTGGACTGTCAGATGGATATGGTTGTGACAGGCTTCTCTGTGTGACTATATAGCTCTTCTTGTCTGTGTAGCTGGACTGTCAGAGGGATATGGTTGTGACAGGCTTACCTGTGTGACTATATAGCTCTTCTTGTCAGTGTCGCTGGACTGTCAGATGGATATGGTTGTGACAGGCTTCTCTGTGTGACTATATAGCTCTTCTTGTCAGTGTCGCTGGACTGTCAGATGGATATGGTTGTGACAGGCTTACCTGTGTGACTATATAGCTCTTCTTGTCACTGTCGCTTGACTGTCAGATGGATATGGTTGTGACAGGCTTACCTGTATGACTATATAGCTCTTCTTGTCAGTGTCACTGGACTGTCAGATGGATATGGTTGTGACAGGCTTACCTGTGTGACTATATAGCTCTTCTTGTCACTGTCGCTTGACTATCAGATGGATATGGTTGTGACAGGCTTACCTGTGTGACGATATAGCTCTTTTTGTCACTGTCGCTGGACTTTCAGATGGATATGGTTGACAGGCTTACCTGTGTGACTATATAGCTCTTCTTGTCAGTGTCGCTGGACTGTCAGATTGATATGGTTGTGACAGAGCACATATTTACTGTTTTTGCATATTAATCTGCTTATAAGTGCTGCTATTTTTGAGGAGTCTGCAGTAGATCTTATCAGTGTCACTGGACTGTCAGAAGGACATGGTTGTGACAGGCTTACCTGTATGACTACATAGCTCTTCTTGACAGTGTCACTGGACTTTCAGATGGATATGGTTGTGACAGGCTTACCTGTGTGACTATATAGCTCTTCTTGTAAGTGTAGCTGGACTGTCAGATGGATATGGTTGTGACAGGCTTACCTGTGTGACTATATAGCTCTTCTTGTCTGTGTAGCTGGACTGTCAGATGGATATGGTTGTGACAGGCTTACCTGTGTGACTATATAGCTCTTCTTGTCAGTGTCGCTGGACTGTCAGATGGATATGGTTGTGACAGGCTTAACTGTGTGATTATATAGCTCTTCTTGTCAGTGTCGCTGGACTTTCAGATGGATATGGTTCTGACAGGCTTACCTGTATGACTATATAGCTCTTCTTGTAAGTGTAGCTGGACTGTCAGATGGATATGGTTCTGACAGGCTTACCTGTATGACTATATAGCTCTTCTTGTAAGTGTAGCTGGACTGTCAGATGGATATGGTTGTGACAGGCTTACCTGTATGACTATATAGCTCTTCTTGTCAGTGTCGCTGGACTGTCAGATGGATATGGTTGTGACAGGCTTACCTGTATGACTATATAGCTCTTCTTGTTAGTGTCGCTGGACTGTCAGATGGATATGGTTGTGACAGGCTTACCTGTATGACTATATAGCTCTTCTTGTCAGTGTAGCTGGACTGTCAGATAGATATGGTTGTGACAGGCTTACCTGTGTGACTATATAGCTCTTCTTGTCAGTGTCGCTGGACTGTCAGATAGATATGGTTGTGATAGGCTTACCTGTTTGACTATATAGCTCTTCTTGTCAGTGTCGCTGGACTGTCAGATAGATATGGTTGTGATAGGCTTACCTGTTTGACTATATAGCTCTTCTTGTCAGTGTCACTGGACTGTCAGATGGATATGGTTGTGACAGGCTTAACTGTGTGACTATATAGCTCTTCTTGTCAGTGTCGCTGGACTTTCAGATGGATATGGTTCTGACAGGCTTACCTGTGTGACTATATAGCTCTTCTTGTCAGTGTCGCTGGACTTTCAGATGGATATGGTTCTGACAGGCTTACCTGTATGACTATATAGCTCTTCTTGTAAGTGTAGCTGGACTGTCAGATGGATATGGTTCTGACAGGCTTACCTGTATGACTATATAGCTCTTCTTGTAAGTGTAGCTGGACTGTCGGATGGATATGGTTGTGACAGGCTTACCTGTATGACTATATAGCTCTTCTTGTCAGTGTCACTGGACTGTCAGATGGATATGGTTGTGACAGGCTTACCTGTATGACTATATAGCTCTTCTTGTCAGTGTCGCTGGACTGTCAGATGGATATGGTTGTGACAGGCTTACCTGTGTGACTATATAGCTCTTCTTGTCAGTGTAGCTGGACTGTCAGATGGATATGGTTGTGACAGGCTTACCTGTGTGACTATATAGCTCTTCTTGTCAGTGTCACTGGACTGTCAGATGGATATGGTTGTGACAGGCTTACCTGTGTGACTAGCTCTTCTTGTCACTGTCGCTTGACTGTCAGATGGATATGGTTGTGACAGGCTTACCTGTGTGACGATATAGCTCTTTTTGTCAGTGTCGCTGGACTTTCAGATGGATATGGTTGACAGGCTTACCTGTGTGACTATATAGCTCTTCTTGTCAGTGTCGCTGGACTGTCAGATTTATATGGTTGTGACAGAGCACATATTTACTGTTTTTGCATATTAATCTGCTTACAAGTGTTGCTATTTTTGAGGAGTCTGCAGTAGATCTCATCAGTGTCACTGGACTGTCAGAAGGATATGGTTGTGACAGGCTTAACTGTGTGATTATATAGCTCTTCTTGTCAGTGTCGCTGGACTTTCAGATGGATATGGTTCTGACAGGCTTACCTGTGTGACTATATAGCTCTTCTTGTCAGTGTCGCTGGACTTTCAGATGGATATGGTTCTGACAGGCTTACCTGTATGACTATATAGCTCTTCTTGTAAGTGTAGCTGGACTGTCAGATGGATATGGTTGAGACAGGCTTACCTGTGTGACGATATAGCTCTTTTTGTCAGTGTCGCTGGACTTTCAGATGGATATGGTTCTGACAGGCTTACCTGTGTGACTATATAGCTCTTCTTGTCAGTGTCGCTGGACTGTCAGATTGATATGGTTGTGACAGGCTTACCTGTGTGACTATATAGCTCTTCTTGTCACTGTCGCTTGACTGTGAGATAGATATGGTTGTGACAGGCTTACCTGTGTGACTATATAGCTCTTCTGGTCACTGTCGCTGGACTGTCAGATGGATATGGTTGTGACAGGCTTACCTGTATGACTATATAGCTCTTTTTGTCAGTGTCACTGGACTGTCAGATGGATATGGTTGTGACAGGCTTACCTGTATGACTATATAGCTCTTCTTGTAAGTGTAGTTGGACTGTCAGATGGATATGGTTGTGACAGGCTTCTCTGTGTGACTATATAGCTCTTCTTGTCAGTGTAGCTGGACTGTCAGATGGATATGGTTGTGACAGGCTTACCTGTGTGACTATATAGCTCTTCTTGTCAGTGTCACTGGACTGTCAGATGGATATGGTTGTGACAGGCTTACCTGTGTGACTATATAGCTCTTCTTGTCACTGTCGCTTGACTGTCAGATGGATATGGTTGTGACAGGCTTACCTGTGTGACGATATAGCTCTTTTTGTCAGTGTCGCTGGACTTTCAGATGGATATGGTTGACAGGCTTACCTGTGTGACTATATAGCTCTTCTTGTCAGTGTCGCTGGACTGTCAGATTGATATGGTTGTGACAGAGCACATATTTACTGTTTTTGCATATTAATCTGCTTATAAGTGTTGCTATTTTTGAGGAGTCTGCAGTAGATCTTATCAGTGTCACTGGACTGTCAGAAGGATATGGTTGTGACAGGCTTAACTGTGTGATTATATAGCTCTTCTTGTCAGTGTCGCTGGACTTTCAGATGGATATGGTTCTGACAGGCTTACCTGTGTGACTATATAGCTCTTCTTGTCAGTGTCGCTGGACTTTCAGATGGATATGGTTCTGACAGGCTTACCTGTATGACTATATAGCTCTTCTTGTAAGTGTAGCTGGACTGTCAGATGGATATGGTTGTGACAGGCTTCTCTGTGTGACTATATAGCTCTTCTTGTCTGTGTAGCTGGACTGTCAGATGGATATGGTTGTGACAGGCTTACCTGTGTGACTATATAGCTCTTCTTGTCAGTGTCGCTGGACTTTCAGATGGATATGGTTCTGACAGGCTTACCTGTGTGACTATATAGCTCTTCTTGTCAGTGTCGCTGGACTTTCAGATGGATATGGTTCTGACAGGCTTACCTGTATGACTATATAGCTCTTCTTGTCAGTGTAGCTGGACTGTCAGATGGATATGGTTGTGACAGGCTTCTCTGTGTGACTATATAGCTCTTCTTGTCTGTGTAGCTGGACTGTCAGAGGGATATGGTTGTGACAGGCTTACCTGTGTGACTATATAGCTCTTCTTGTCAGTGTCGCTGGACTGTCAGATGGATATGGTTGTGACAGGCTTCTCTGTGTGACTATATAGCTCTTCTTGTCAGTGTCGCTGGACTGTCAGATGGATATGGTTGTGACAGGCTTACCTGTGTGACTATATAGCTCTTCTTGTCACTGTCGCTTGACTGTCAGATGGATATGGTTGTGACAGGCTTACCTGTATGACTATATAGCTCTTCTTGTCACTGTCGCTTGACTGTCAGATGGATATGGTTGTGACAGGCTTACCTGTGTGACTATATAGCTCTTCTTGTCAGTGTCGCTTGACTGTCAGATGGATATGGTTGTGACAGGCTTACCTGTGTGACTATATAGCTCTTCTTGTCACTGTCGCTTGACTGTCAGATAGATATGGTTGTGACAGGCTTACCTGTGTGACTATATAGCTCTTCTGGTCACTGTCGCTGGACTGTCAGATGGATATGGTTGTGACAGGCTTACCTGTATGACTATATAGCTCTTTTTGTCAGTGTCACTGGACTGTCAGATGGATATGGTTGTGACAGGCTTACCTGTATGACTATATAGCTCTTCTTGTAAGTGTAGTTGGACTGTCAGATGGATATGGTTGTGACAGGCTTCTCTGTGTGACTATATAGCTCTTCTTGTCTGTGTAGCTGGACTGTCAGATGGATATGGTTGTGACAGGC
This sequence comes from Brienomyrus brachyistius, assembly GCF_023856365.1. Taxonomy (NCBI): domain Eukaryota; kingdom Metazoa; phylum Chordata; class Actinopteri; order Osteoglossiformes; family Mormyridae; genus Brienomyrus; species Brienomyrus brachyistius. The sequence continues at coordinate 6,634,778 of NC_064542.1, forward strand.
TTACCTGTGTGACTATATAGCTCTTCTTGTCTGTGTAGCTGGACTGTCAGATGGATATGGTTGTGAAAGGCTTACCTGTGTGACTATATAGCTCTTCTTGTCAGTGTAGCTGGACTGTCAGATGGATATGGTTGTGACAGGCTTACCTGTGTGACTATATAGCTCTTCTTGTCAGTGTCACTGGACTGTCAGATGGATATGGTTGTGACAGGCTTACCTGTGTGACTATATAGCTCTTCTTGTCACTGTCGCTTGACTGTCAGATGGATATGGTTGTGACAGGCTTACCTGTGTGACGATATAGCTCTTTTTGTCAGTGTCGCTGGACTTTCAGATGGATATGGTTGACAGGCTTACCTGTGTGACTATATAGCTCTTCTTGTCAGTGTCGCTGGACTGTCAGATTGATATGGTTGTGACAGAGCACATATTTACTGTTTTTGCATATTAATCTGCTTATAAGTGTTGCTATTTTTGAGGAGTCTGCAGTAGATCTTATCAGTGTCACTGGACTGTCAGAAGGATATGGTTGTGACAGGCTTAACTGTGTGATTATATAGCTCTTCTTGTCAGTGTCGCTGGACTTTCAGATGGATATGGTTCTGACAGGCTTACCTGTGTGACTATATAGCTCTTCTTGTCAGTGTCGCTGGACTTTCAGATGGATATGGTTCTGACAGGCTTACCTGTATGACTATATAGCTCTTCTTGTAAGTGTAGCTGGACTGTCAGATGGATATGGTTGTGACAGGCTTCTCTGTGTGACTATATAGCTCTTCTTGTCTGTGTAGCTGGACTGTCAGATGGATATGGTTGTGACAGGCTTACCTGTGTGACTATATAGCTCTTCTTGTCAGTGTCGCTGGACTTTCAGATGGATATGGTTCTGACAGGCTTACCTGTGTGACTATATAGCTCTTCTTGTCAGTGTCGCTGGACTGTCAGATGGATATGGTTGTGACAGGCTTCTCTGTGTGACTATATAGCTCTTCTTGTCTGTGTAGCTGGACTGTCAGAGGGATATGGTTGTGACAGGCTTACCTGTGTGACTATATAGCTCTTCTTGTCAGTGTCGCTGGACTGTCAGATGGATATGGTTGTGACAGGCTTCTCTGTGTGACTATATAGCTCTTCTTGTCAGTGTCGCTGGACTGTCAGATGGATATGGTTGTGACAGGCTTACCTGTGTGACTATATAGCTCTTCTTGTCACTGTCGCTTGACTGTCAGATGGATATGGTTGTGACAGGCTTACCTGTATGACTATATAGCTCTTCTTGTCACTGTCGCTTGACTGTCAGATGGATATGGTTGTGACAGGCTTACCTGTGTGACTATATAGCTCTTCTTGTCAGAGTCGCTTGACTGTCAGATGGATATGGTTGTGACAGGCTTACCTGTGTGACTATATAGCTCTTCTTGTCACTGTCGCTTGACTGTCAGATAGATATGGTTGTGACAGGCTTACCTGTGTGACTATATAGCTCTTCTGGTCACTGTCGCTGGACTGTCAGATGGATATGGTTGTGACAGGCTTACCTGTATGACTATATAGCTCTTTTTGTCAGTGTCACTGGACTGTCAGATGGATATGGTTGTGACAGGCTTACCTGTATGACTATATAGCTCTTCTTGTAAGTGTAGTTGGACTGTCAGATGGATATGGTTGTGACAGGCTTCTCTGTGTGACTATATAGCTCTTCTTGTCTGTGTAGCTGGACTGTCAGATGGATATGGTTGTGACAGGCTTACCTGTGTGACTATATAGCTCTTCTTGTCTGTGTAGCTGGACTGTCAGATGGATATGGTTGTGAAAGGCTTACCTGTGTGACTATATAGCTCTTCTTGTCAGTGTAGCTGGACTGTCAGATGGATATGGTTGTGACAGGCTTACCTGTGTGACTATATAGCTCTTCTTGTCAGTGTCACTGGACTGTCAGATGGATATGGTTGTGACAGGCTTACCTGTGTGACTATATAGCTCTTCTGTAATGCTGCAGAAAATGACACTGCTAATGTGGTATTCTTTCATTCTGATTGACAGTGACATGCACAGGCATGACTTCTCAGGCAGACTTTCACATGCCCCGAACACCTGCCTGATTGATTATTCCGTCCCCTAGCATCCTCGAATGTGCTCCACCTATGTTCCCACATGGAGGAAAAGGAAGCAGTCTTGCACAATCAGCCATTTAACTCCCACAACATCTTTCTCAAAGTGACGTTGCACTCCTAACTCTAATAAAAACAGCCCAGTTCAACCTAACATGCATAACATTAATGCTGGAGCACTGATTATTGTTTCCACCTAGTCACATTTAACATAAAGGTCCCAGTTCCTGTTGAGACAGCCTAGTAACTTCTAAACCGGGACCAGGTTCCAGAACTTCAGTGTGAAAGCACCTTACACAGCAAAATGCCACTAGACATCTGCATCTGCCAGTATGGCCAGAGATAGTTTAACAGAGTTTAATTTTAAGGTTGAAATAGAGCTACCACCCATCCTATATTGTACTAGATCATCCTGTATTGAAAAAAATAAAATGTTATGCCCAGTCTTGAACCAATACAGGAAGAAATTTGTTGGGGCCCCTGCATACTTTATATCATGACCTTCAGCACCGTATTTATTCAGATTGGATGGTAAACCCAGGATAGAATAACCTACAAACCTAAAAGTGTTGCATTGCAAGGAATTATTAGCTAACAGCACTTATGCAGAATAATTCACGGGAATATTTTGCTAATTTACCGTTTTTGGTTTGAGCACAAAACAAATTATCCATTTTCTCATTTTGGTTTTGGAAATGAATACTGAACAAATGAGGGCTTTTTGTTTATTAACTCGGTTTTATTTAGAAAAACTAATGAACAAATTATATATGGACGGATGAATGAATGAATGATATGCAGATTGTGCCACAACAGGATTCATGTGTGTTGGAATTGACTACAGAGCCTGGGCAGGAAGGCAGGCCTAAAGCCAGCTGACTGACAACTTGTCCCTTCAGGCAAAAGCAATAGCAATACAGTAAAAATTAAAGCAACAGTGTAAAAGTGACAGCAATACAGCAAAAGCAATACTGTAAAAATAAAGCAATATGGCGAAAGCAACACGGTAAAAGAAATGCTGTAAAAAATAAAAACATTAACTTCCTATTCTTTTAATTTCTTTCCCTTATTCTTTATATATAATAATTTGTATTTATTTCACTTTCTAATTCAACATTAATTCTTATTCTTTTATAGATTTATTCTTTTTTTATGCTAACCCTATACACGTCTACACAACTCAAATATAAATGTATTAAAGGCCGTTAGTTTAGCAACCATTTCAAAGCGTTTCGCCCACTTTCATGGCACTTTGCCGCAGTGCAAAATTCTAAAACGCACACAGATAATCGCTAAACCACCGATGTGAACCTAAATTAGATTTAAATGGACCCGGGGCATGGCGCGGACAGGAAAAGGTGACGATCTACTTCCAGCCAAGATACAAACTAGGGTTTATCGATTTGAACAAAACACTAGGAAAAGAACTCGAAATAACAAGACAACGAAGTGTCAAAACAAAAACAGCAAAAAGGCGCAGATTCAAACTATAGGAACCGTAACTAAACAACTAAGAAGCAGGACAAAACCCTAACGCAGAGAAGATACTGCCACATTCACAACGGCAGGCTAAGGAGCAAGTCTAAGGCAGGCACTAAATACACAAATAATGAGGACTAACACAACGCAGGTGTGAATCATTAAGACAATAAACCAATGAGCACAGAACAGGGAAACAGAACAGTCACTGGTGGAAAAACTGCAGAGAGGAATTTTTTAACAATTAACAAGCACAGAAAACTACGAAACAAACTACATTCTCGGAAATCATGGAGAAAACACTAGGAATGACGACACAGAAGCGAGGGCCAACATTAGGGGGGGGACTACAGGAACACAAAGCAGAACAGAATTTAACTAGCCGGAAATAGGATCAACAAAACTAAACAACAGAAATCCAATACCTAACGAGGCTGGCCTCGAACCCGTGACTGTAGATTCACAGCCATGGTGCTGTACACGCAACCGACTAAGCTACACAGCGCCCCAGGGTATAAAGAAAACATATTTAGAACTAGTACGAAATGAGAGCAACACCTGTTGGCCAAGCTGGGACCGAACACATAGGACAGGGATGGACGAGCACAGACTAACGCAATTTAGCATCTATCCGGCACCCGGTGCTACAATGCTCACTAAATTGTTGTTTCCTTCATTATCTATGCATTGACTACATAGGGGACTTTCTCGCTGTGGAATGTGGTAATTACCTGCTATGTACGGAAATAACAAATTGGGGATTTACTGTTTTAACTTGAAGAGTCGCAACTGTCCACTCACTCCTACCTCTCGCTCTCTGCGGCGCTGTTCTGGAGTTACGTGTAAACAGTAGCGCCCCCTAGAGGAACCTCCTAACTTAGCAGGTAGACTCATACCACGGCGGTGTGATGAATTTCCTCTCCTTCAGCTTAAATGAACAATGACCGGACTGAAAAAAAATAATAATATGAACATATATTTGTAAAATATTTCACAAGAGAAATGTCCAGTTTACTTCCCAATTGTGTCAGCATGTAGATATACCAACCTAAAAGTAAAAAAAAATCATTCACGCCCCTGACAGTCATAAATCAATATACAAACAACAAAATATTTAGAATAGATAATTAGCATATACACTTGTGTCACACATTGGATCGTTAGAATATTGTTACAAGTGACTACATGTTGCGTTTATAAAATGTTGGCCAAGTATTATTAAGTTATAAACATAATTATGATGTTGCGGATAACCTATTAATTAAATTTAGGTATTTTCCTTCCGCCCTGAAGTAAATGTAGGTATTTTCCTTCCGCCCTGAAGTAAATGTAGGTATTTTCCTTCCGCCTTCTTTGTAATATGGATTCTATCCAGGATTGTCCAGCTTTGTCTGGGTATATTAAGCATCCTTCCTATTGTATTTGTAATACTGAGGAGACGTTACCATTACAATTATGTGTGATGGGGGTGGGTGGGGGGGTTCGCAATTTGTTGGGTAAAAAAAAAACAGTTGGGGGGGTATTTTTGCACATTATAATAAAATTTATATTTTTAGTCTTAGGTTTTAGTAATAAATTTGAATAAAATTGTGGCTTAAAATACTATATTTTATAACTGTTTGTGTGGGATGTATTGCATTGAGGATGTTAACTGTTGGATTAATTGCTCCAAAGGGAGGGGTTACAATCCTTAAATGGGGAGGGTGCTAAAGGTTGATATGGATGCAGGGTCTGCCAGCCTATAGCGTGTTTAATCATTTTGTTTGCTAATACTTTGTATTTGTGCATTTTTTTGGGAGAGTAGAATAAAAGTTTGCACCTTTTGTAACTCCGTGTCCTTCTCTGATTTCTGAAGTTTCTGACCTCTCAGCCATTCCTAACAACCTGTTTGTGTACAAACATATTGTAGTCATACAGTTTATGTAAAAATGCAAGGGGCACCCCTAGGGATTCTGGGCCCCATAAAATCCTATCGTGTTGGACCCCCAATCCAGAAAAATCCAATTATATTCCAAATTTTTCACGGCCCCCGTCACTCAGGAACCCTTGGACTCTTCCTGACTCCCCTCTTTACGGCGCCCCTGCATATATATACACGCATACATATTGCACAGGAAGCCACAATGGCCAGCGAATGCCTGCAGAATATACATAAATATGCATAAATCAGAGAGGGAGAGGTGCTGTTCCAGAGGGCCGTTGCAGGGAAGTTGAGGGTGCAGGTTTGGGGTAGAGTGACAGGACTCCTATTCGTCCCTGGGGTATGTTGGAGGCGGTAGAGTGTTGAGGAGCTGAACAGCTGGAGGGAAAAAGCTCTTCCTGATCGTGGTGGTTCTGGCCTGCAGATCGCAGAACCTCCTTTGTAATGGTAGGGGGTCAAAAAGACTGTGGGAGGTACGGGAACAGTCTTTGACCTTTTCGACGGCTCTGTGGATGCAGTGTTTTTTGTAGATTTCCTGTATGACAGTGAGAAGGGACGATGCGTTCTGCTGTTCGTTGGATCTGCTGCAGTGACCTAACAGATGTAGCTGCATGAGCCGTAGCAGGCAGAAATGCAACTTGTTGGGTTCTGTCTGTGGTTCCCCAGGATAACGCAGTGAGGATGGCTGGGGGGGTTCCTGTCTCGTTTCAGTCACTGCAGCAGACACTCCACCGCTCCAGCAGCTGACCACATCAAGCCATCAGATTGCTCTCTGTGAAGTGAGTGATAAATAATAATAATACCCAGAATGCATCACAGCTGGCCTATCACTTGTCATCTTCTTTAGTGTTCTGCCAGGAATTATGACTTCCTGTTACTCAGACAGCTCTGTAGGGCGACTCAGAAGTAATTGTTTTATCTCACTGATTCAACACTAGTAAGGAACCAGTATTGTCACAACAGAATTGTTAGAAAATTAGGTGTCCACAGGTAACACTGCAGTGGGTGCGTTGTGACAGGAATGTCACATCCCAGACCAGTCCCCAAAATAAATAATTCATAAAATTATAAGATCATTGCATTTCCAGACCGTTGTGACACCAGCTCACAGCCAGGGCAGCCTACCGGCACTTTCTAAAGGGGTTCAGCACTTCCGAATGCTTATCCTTGTCACAGTTCAGTCTAGGGTTGAGCTGTGACAGAATGAGAGTATAGATGGTTATCTCTCTTAAAGACTAGGGGAAATTCTTTTCGCTGTGGCTAGATATAGGCGAGATCAGAGTCGAACGTTCAGCATCTGACGTAAACTTCGCCCATACAAACGAAAATGCAGTGGCGGTTCGAGACCATTCCAACTGGGGGGCCAGACTGAGGCCAGTTTCTCTCTTGGGGGGGGCAAATTCATTTGACTTTAATGTCCTCCAAGTATTTCACCATAAGAAGCAAACACGATTTTGAAAAACAATAAGTTTTTATGCAATGCTTTTAAGTTACATTTTGCAGTTCTTACAAATACGTAAGTAACATACCTATTTAGGGGGGTCACGGGGGGGGGGGGGGGGTGTGTGCACTGGCCCTGCCCTACATCCACCCCTGCTGAAAACAGGCACCAAAAGTGTGCAAGAAGGCATCTGCTTCCTACAATCAGGAAGGTGGATTAACGCGAACAGCGGCACAACCAAATACACAATACGGAAGCCACAGAAATGTAGAAAGTGTCAACCAAACCCTCACTCAGTAGTCATACAGAGTCATAAAAAGTCATAAATGGCACAAGTCATAAATGGTCAAGCCATTAGTTATAATACAACCAGCACAGGAGACAAGTAACCGTATATGCATGAGAAGCCGCACATGGATGCATCATTGCACAGTATAAAAGGATAAACAAATTCAGTTTCGATGTCTCTAATTTGCACACAGTGTGTGACGGTGCAAGTGTCCTGTGGAAAGGCATCTCGTATGTCAGATATCCCCACCATGTGCCCAGTACTGCCTGGGAAAAACTGCAGCTCCAGATGGGTGGGTCGGTGGATGGATGGATGGATGTTCTTGAATTCCCTGTGGATCCAACCAGAAGCTAAAGGTCAAATGTGATGTCAAAGCAAAATGAGCAGCATGGTATATAACACCAAGTGTCTGCAAAAAGGGTATAAATCTAATGAAAAGGCTACTTGGAGAAATACGTTATAAAAATTCTCAGAAATGTTCTTAAAACATCAGTCTCCATTTGTTCTGTGTTCCCCAGATACCCAAACACAGAATTTAGGTCATTAAAGAGTACGTGTTGATGTACTACATTTGACTTATTCAAAGAATGACTCACAAAGCCAGTGTGGAAACATTAATACAGTGATCCCCTGTCTATCGTGGAAGTTACGTTCCAGACGCATCAACGATAGGAGAAAATCCACAATATAGAAAGACCATATTAATTTTTTATTTTTTTATAGCGTAAGCCGTAAAATATCCCTCCCACATGCTTTAAACACATGTAAACTTATTAAAACACACTTTGTAAACACATATGATATGTGGAAGTCAGGCTAAGGATATGAGTAACATAATAATAATATGTAATGTATAAGTATATACATACACACATCGCAGAGAACTGTGATGCTTCGGGGAAAAATCTGCAATATAATGGGGGCGCGATAGCTGAACCGCGACAAAGCGGGGATCACTGCTATAACACCTCTGTTATTTTTAGAATTGTGAATATTGACTAGGTCAATTATCATCATAGTGTTATACATAATTAAAGGTAATAATGATCGAAATTATAACGCATGCAGCTGGAGTTACATTTAATTAAACTACAAATGGGTGCAACATGTACTAAAGAGAATTTTACCCATAATAATATCCACAGTTAAACTTGATGATTAGAAATATTAGTTAGAAACTAATTAGTTAAATCATTTCTGAGGGAAACATAATTGGCCACAACTATATCACTGTTTACTGCATTGCACTTTTGGGAAGCATGGTTTTGTTGTTGATTACCAAGAAATCAGTTTCATAGGCTCATGACGTTTTAGCGTAATCAGAAGAATCTCAAGTATAACGAAGAAGTAATGATTAGGCACGACTGAGCCACATATCAGCATATGGCTGACATCCGGTACTTACAAACCATATAAATGGCTGTCACCCAGATCGGCGAGACACAGAACTCACCATTAGCCCTCAGGTGAAGCTCCCAGCGTCTACAGACATGATCAAGGTTGTACTTCTCAGTGTGACATTACTGCTTGTGAACTCGAAACAATCACGGAAACAACATTTGATTCTGGAGGATGTTATGAAGAAGCTGAACGAGTCGATCCCTGAGGTAAGCCAACAAAAAGATGATAAGAGATGCTGACTCAGTGTAAGAGTGCCGTCTGTCTGTCTGTGTGTGTGGAGTATGTTCGTATCACATTGTGGGGACCAAATCCAAATGTCCCCCACAATGTAAATAAAAGCCTGTTATTTTGATGTTGTGGGGACCATTTTTCCGGTCCCGATAAAGATCTGTGCATGCAATCAAAAAACTAAAAATGCCAAAAGTCTCATGCTTTGTTTGGTTACCTATGCATGGATAAGCTTAGGGCAGGGTAGGGGTTAAGGTTGTCAGGTTGGGGTTAGAATTTCCCCAATAGAAATTAATAGTCTCAACAGATATAATTACAAACCTGTGTGTGTGTGTCTGTTTTTTTTTTTTTTTAAATGATAGTTAACTCTCATCATTCCCTGTTCAGGACCTGCAAAATGAATGGGTTCCTGATATTTTTGAAATGGGAAAGTGTTCGGTGAGTGTTTCGCATCACGCCTTGATACTCACATTACACTACTAAAGCCTGTTTGTTGCCTGTGCAAGTTCTCAAGAAGGAAAACCTTCACCATTCCCCATACAGAAAATGTATTTTTGTCAAGTGCAAGCAGCTCTGAAGAAAATCAAGCATGAGTTCATGAAGAAATGGAACATCATCCGGGTCTTGCAGGTGTACCACAACGTAAGTTTGAAAGGAATGTTCAGGACAGGGGAAATGTCAGTACTGGAATTTACTCAGACACAACAGGAGTCTGCAGATCTGATATTAATATAGAACACACCTTGAGTACTTGGGGTTTTCAGAACTGACTTAATGCAGAAGTGAACCCAGATTAACCACTCTGGGCCTGAGTCTTATTGTCGAATATGACACCCACCGTAGTGAGGATGGTGGGGGGTCCCACTGGCAGAATGACCTTTCACCTAACCAGAACAATCTCTCCACATTCAGGTCACTGCATGTCCCCCGTACGAGACCGGGGTTGAGCTTCCGCTGAAACACCTTCTGATCAAGGCCCATCGCTGCGCTCAACAGATCTACTCAAAACCCTAAATTATCCAGTATTTATGCATAATTAATATTTAAAGTTATTTAAAAGATGATATTGTTGGAATGTTTGTTTTCATAATTATAAAGAATGATAAATAAAGGACAGTGGTTCACACGTCTGAGCTCTGGAGATGTTGTTGTGCCTGCACTGTAAACATGTTAAGAACGCTCACCTCTTGCTCCCAAAACTCACTGAAAATAAAGACCCTAAACAAAATTTTAATCTTGGTTGCATTGATCTAACGTGAACTGGCTGGACAGAATGAGTCACTTCTGCAGCACTTTCCAGATGCCCTTGATTGCTCAGGGTAGATGGGACAAGCGGCAGCTGCATGGTCTCCTGACCACAGCGAACGTGCTAATTATCTTTGTCCATATACACATTATATATATCGTTTCAATAATAAACAACAGTTATTCAAAATATCCCCTAACTTTGCAACTCAACTGCATACAACTCAGATGTTTAGAATGTAACATTTTTAACAAGTTTAAGAAAAGCAAACTAAGTTGGTATGTAGAAATTATTTAATACAAATGCAGGGAAGGACATGGATGTACATCACCAGCATGTAAGCACACATTCTGCTGCGCAGCCAGTGTACATTAACAGGGACACAGTACACAATGCCTAAGGAAACACTTACTGCCGACCCTTAGGCTGATGAAGAAAATGACATCATCTGGAAGGTCCTCTTATCTCCAACCACGTTTGAACAGACGATTCGAAGGCTGATGCGTAAAAGGGCATGTTTAGTGGTAAAAATGAAAAAGTATTTTCAGAGGGCAAACAACATGCATAGACTGGCTGGTAATAGTGCCACTGAGCAGGAAATGAGAAGCACTGTTTCATCTCTACATATAACCATTAATATAGGACCTACACATTCAGTATGACAACACACGGTTTTTGTACAAGGTGCTTGGTTTTTTCCACAGTCCATTTTAAAATACAGATGCCCATGGCATAAGGCTCACAGTCCGATGCCTCTATCGTCCCCTGAAGTAGTGGGCCCAGGACTGAACGCCTTTCCCGGGGGCTCATCCCACAGAGCTGTGGTGTCCCGAACGGCACGGACAGGATTACTGCAGAAGGGAATCAATCACAGTCTCTGGTTTAGTGGGTCGTTTCCTATAAGGAGGAGAAAAGAAGTGATCATACAGAGGGGCTGAAGGGAGGCCGCTGGGGGCTGTATAGCGTGCCGCCGGCAGGCATTACCGTCTGCTGGTCTTCGGCCTGGACTTCCCGCTCCTGGAAGTCCGTGGTCGCTCCAGCTTCATGATGGACTGCCTCATACTCTCCTCTGTGTAGGCGAGGTACACGTGAGACAGGTCCACTTCCAAGGGCTGCGAGGGGAGAAAAGTTCCCAGTGTGACTGAGGTTCAGAGGCCAGGGGAAAGCAGCCGGCGACATCAGGAAGGCGACCTCATGGAGAACTTACATCGGATTCCTTCTTATCCTGGCTTGGGGTCTGCTTCCTCATGTTGTTTCCTGTGTAGGCCACACATTTCTGAGAAGGAACAATTTGCTATGAGTCTGCAGCCCGGAAACCCCAGAGACGTTGTTCAGGACCTGAATCCTGCTGAGTGTGGCAGCTGTGAGAAAGATCTCCTCTCACACTGCGGGGTCCCCATCTCACCATCTACTCACCAGCTGCCACTCCCCAATGTCCTCGTTCCAGTGCACATAATTCTCAATCATCTCCTGTGGAGCAAGACCATGCCCTGTTAACACATCACTGCAGGACACCTACCCTACGAAATGAACATTTTACATGCCAATGAATTAAAAATACATGACGTGTGCCATGAAAACCCAGACAGTTATCCAAACACACCAATAACAAGGCAAACAGCAAGGGTTTCAACCACGAGCAACGTGCTACCTTCGGATTATAATGCAGCATCAAAAACCAGAGGGTTTCATTCAGGAAGCACCGATTCATCTGGTGGGCTTTTCCATCTTAGCAGGCTAATTCTTTGGCTGGCACGTGTCCTTTCAGGGCATAAGGAAGAGACTCTCGGGCCGCCTGCCTGGATCCCTCACCTGGTATTCCTGCGGGATGAAGTTGTCGATGATCAGCATCTGGAGCCGAAGCTCGCGGCTGAGCTGACGGATGTTCTCCAGAAGCCCCTCGATCTCCCGCTGGTGCTCCTGCTGCAGATCTGCCATCTGTGGGACGGACATGGAGAATGTGTGACCCGCCAAGGCCCCTTTAAGGCCTGGAATTCAAGGGCTGCCCCCGGCTCAGGGGGATTTACTCCGTAGCAGAATCGCAAACATACATCTTACCACCCAGGGGGAACTGGGTCTTCGCCTCGGCTCTGCTTACCTCTGACTTAGCAGCCATCAACATGGTCCAGACCCTCTTCAGCTTCTTGGTTTTCCCTTGAGCTTCCTCCTGCAAGCTGGTGTACTTCTCCTCGATGTCAAGGCGCTCTTGCTGTGGTTTTTAAGAAGAAATAAGGCGCCCCATTATGTCACCCAACCAGGACCTCTTCCAGATGATGGTGAAGCTCATCCCGGACTAGAGCTAGGCATCATTCAAAATTTTTCGATACCAGTACCAGAACGATACCTAGATTTCGATACTGGTTCCAGAACAATACGTTTTTCAAGACCAATATGTTTTAAATATTTCAACAACAACATAAATACATTAAACATTACAGCACTGTAATGGGACACAGCTATTTATTTATATTTTACTTGTATGACCCATGACATGTTTATAATTCATAAATAAATCTGGCCAGCAGATCGATCTTTCATTTTCCACAGAATAAAAAACGATGCTAAGTTATCCGGCTAATAAGTGCTGCTACAATATATAAGGACGCAGGCAAAACGTATTCAGTCTTATTCAGGTACAAAAATTATTCCATCTGCTCCGTTTCACACTTCCGTGTAACTTCCATGTTAGCGACAATCAGCAACTAATTACAGGTCCTTCTCAAAAAATTAGCATATTTCATCCGACCAATAAAAGAAAAGTGTTTTCAATACCAAAAAAGTCAACCTTCAAATAATTATGTTCAGTTATGCACTCAATACTTGGTCGGGAATCCTTTTGCAGAAATGACTGCTTCAATGCGGCGTGGCATGGAGGCAATCAGCCTGTGGCACTGCTGAGGTGTTATGGAGGCCCAGGATGCTTCGATAGCGGCCTTAAGCTCATCCAGAGTGTTGGGTCTTGCGTCTCAACTTTCTCTTTACAATATCCCACAGATTCTCTATGGGGTTCAGGTCAGGAGAGTTGGCAGGCCAATTGAGCACAGTAATACCATGGTCAGTAAACCATTTACCAGTGGTTTTGGCACTGTGAGCAGGTGCCAGGTCGTGCTGAAAAATGAAATCTTCATCTCCGTAAAGCTTTTCAGCAGATGGAAGCATGAAGTGCTCCAAAATTTTGATTTCCGAATGACAGAAGCGCCTGACCTGGGCTACAGAGAAGCAGCACTGGACTGTTGCTAATTTTTTGAGATAGGAATTTTGGGTTTTCATGAGCTGTATGCCAAAATCATCAATATTAAAACAATAAAAGGCCTGAACTACTTCAATTGTGTGTAATGAATCTAAAATATATGAAAGTCTAATGTTTATCAGTACATTACAGAAAATAATGAACTTTTTCACAATATGCTAATTTTTTGAGAAGGACCTGTACTTTAAGCACCTTCACAGTAGTGCTTCTGAGGAACTGCAGTTGGGCTGTTCCAATGATGCCGCTCACGCTCCCACACACACACCAATTCTCTCATGATATACGATGATGTAGCCAGCCACTGTATGGGGGGCAGATTTTCTCCAGAAATAGTCACAAAATGCGACAAAATGGTCACAGCATGGCACCCTGCGGAGCCACACTTTTAGTTTCTTAGGTAATTTTTTTTTACACTTCATGACAAACAAAAGCCTCGACACACACACACACACACACACACACACACACACACACACACGTGCCAGCCCACAGGTTTGTCTCTGAACAAACGTTTTTCCTACCGGCCTCTATAACATGTTTGTGTGACGTTACATTAGACAGCCAATCACCAGCGACTTCAGATCTTTACTGAAGTATGCTGCATGCTTTTAAGCTCACAGATGCTGAGATTTACTGTTTGGGTATCGGAATTTGGTGCCAAAAGATAATTAATTTTTCAGTCCTCGACAGGATTGGAGTATTTTGGTCGATACCACGAAAGTATCGAAGTTCGGTACCCAGCCCTCTCCCCTACAAGCCCCAACCTCTTTTTCCTCCAGCTCCCGGTGCAGCCGCTCGGCCCGCCGACGCCTCTCCTCCAGCTCATTGTTGGACTCCTCCAGTAGCCTCTCCTGCTCTTCAGCCTTGGCCAGCAGATCCACTCCCCCGACAATGACCTTCTTCTCGAGGGCAGACAGTTTCTCCAGCAGCAAGAGGTGTTCATGCCTGAAGGAGGAGTGGGGGCGGAGAAAGACCACGAGAATTAGGATACCAGAGAGATGGAGGAAAGGCCGAGGTCATAAGGCAAACATGAAGGAGACCAACTGGGCTTTAAGGAGATCCTTCTCCCTCTTCTCCAGCTCGGCTCGAGCCTTATTCCTCTCCTCTTCCTCTATGTCCAGCTTGGCCTCCAGAGCCCTCCTCTCCTCCTCAATCTTGGCCTGCATCTCCACCATCTTTTCAGGGGACACCTTCTTCCTTCCTAAAAATAACAAAGTCTTCATCTCCAGCTATATTCCCATTACCATATATGAAAAAGAAATTAGAATTAATAGCATCCAGTGATATCCAGTTTTAGTTACAGATGTCTTGTTATTGTATTCTTTCCTTGCTAGACCGGCTTCAGTTTCATTTATCTTGTTTCAGTGTGTGATTCCCACTTTAAACGGAGTGAGTTGCCATAGTAGCCTGGACAAGACTGGACAAGACGCCAAGACGCCCATGAAGGACGGGCATCACCAGTGTGACCGGACAAGACGCCCATGAAGGACGGGCATCACCAGTGTGACTGGACAAGACGCCAAGACGCCCATGAAGGACGGGCATCACCAGTGTGACTGGACAAGACGCCAAGACGCCCATGAAGGACGGGCATCACCAGTGTGACTGGACAAGACGCCAAGACGCCCATGAAGGACGGGCATCACCAGTGTGACTGGACAAGACGCCAAGACGCCCAAGAAGGACGGGCATCACCAGTGTGACTGGACAAGACGCCAAGACGCCCATGAAGGACGGGCATCACCAGTGTGACTGGACAAGACGCCCATGAAGGACGGGCAGCGGTGCAAGACAGCTCACCGACCCGGAGCCTGGCCTTTTCAGCATTTATGTTCATACACCGTGAGAACTGTGTGATCATGATTCTTTAGCCAGAACAGCATGCTGAAGAAAGGATGGAAAAGTCAATAAAAATTTGCTGAAGGCAGAACGCATTTCTCGGTACCAGCACAAGTTAAACCACAACACTGATTAACAGTAGCGACAAAGGATGCTTCTGCAGATGGAGGATTGCTACAGAGCAGAGATAAGGAGCAGAGCTTGCTGCAGAGCCAAAGTAGCTTTCAACGGCTCGCCTGCCAAGCCGTTCATCTCCACGAACGGCACTGATATGAAAGACACTGATTATTAGATATTTACAGTGAAACCTCCTGACAAGGCAATAACTGCTTACAGTAAACTCGGTGTTAAACCGGGTTACCAGATCAAGATGCTGCACTGGCTCAATTAAATACCTTCAATGTCTGCTCAAAATGCAGGGGCGAAAATTACTCAGAGTGTGTTAAATGACATATTCAATCAGAAATGAAGGTTTCAGCTCTGACTGAAAGCTTACAGGCTGAGGGGTAATATCTTACACGTCCTTTCTGACTGAGGCACCTTTGGTCAAACTATATTCAGAGAAGGAACTTAAGGGTCAATTTAAAAGTTTTGCTAACCTGTCATCTCGCTGACTGGGTCTTACAGAGATAGGGGGTTAGATAGCGTGGTGTAGGTGGATGCATACTTCAAACAAAATTGACAGAATCATTGTCATTTTGGCAATACGACGTTGCATGAGGGATATTCACCACGGTGATTTCGGCACACTACCTGTACAATGGCCACTGAGGCGAACGTTTTCGTTTGTTCTGGTCCCACCCACTGACCATGATTGGCTGACATAAATGTGACAGTACAGCATTGGTCAGCAGGACCAATCATGCAGTTACCAGCATGCTTTACACTACACCGCATGTATCTTTAAATGTGTAAAGTAACGTGTGTATTTTAAGGGTTGGGTCCCGAAATAGTGTCAATATGACACCAGTTCCTATACAATCAGTATGTAAGGGATCATACTGCTTAAATGCCTAAGCTGTTGATTGAAATATTTGCCATCTGGTGCTCAGGCAACAAAAACATCACCGCACCGCACATACTGTCGCTAGTTAATATTACACTTGGCTCAGATGTTAGCAGACCCCTATCGTTAGCTACCTTAAACGTGGTTAAAATGCTAAACAGTCTAAAGTGAGACTATTTCCTTCGAAACGATTCAGACACTGGAGCATTATGTAAATTTTATTTTGTCTTTATTTTTATTTATATATTTAAGGTTTTAAGTTTAGTGATTATTATACTTGTGTTTGATTGTATTTATGTGAATTTATGTAAATCTGTTTAGTATTTACTTATATTGACAAATTTAAGATGTCGATATATGCTGTTCTTTAATGTTGTCTTTTTGTGCTTTATTAATTTTTATATATTTTAAAGTTCCGATTTGAACAGCATTGGAACCATCCCTATTATTCATGTTTTAATGACAAATGTCGTAATTGTAATGTTTGTTGTAGAATGCATGTGTTTTGTTAGCGTGAAACAGTGAGTGTCGTGCAAATTTCTGGCCTCCCTGTCTGTGCTGCTGCTAGTATTAAATCAACAGTGGCTGTTAATAAAGAGAGCAACTTCCATTTTAAGAGCTGTCATATCTTTTATTAAAAAGACGGACACACTCGCCGCAAGACGTGTATTTGCGCTCTGTACGTGGGTCTGCTGCATCGAAAACATTCTGTAGGATTGCAGTGTGGCACAGAACAGTTTTTATGCGACACATGTTCTTGCAGGCATTCTCAATCCTGTTTTGTCCAGACATCGTTTGAACTGTACGGTCACCGTTGACAATCTGTTCTAGTGATGTGCTACTTTCGAAATTGTACCGAAACTGTACCGAAATTTCTTACATATACATTTCTTACATATAACTCTGCGTAAAGGTAACAACATGCTGTATTCATCTGCATGCTTGCTTGGTGCATATCAAAACAACATTCAAATTGAGATGTACAAATATTTAGATTTTAATCTCCGCTTTCAGCCTCGAGTGCACAGGTATGCTTTCAAGTACGCACTTCTGGGTGCTCGAGTACTCATTTCCATCTCTTACTCAGACACTTCTGAAACCAGGCCATGAAGTCAAACAACTGGACAGGGAAAAAAAACTCAATGAGCGGGCCTGCTCTGAAGGTCAGCCAAGTTCATCAGCTGAGAGGGGATTTCATTAGCTTGCGTGTCGTCATAAGGGCATCACCCTGTCATGGTGACTGGGAAGCTCCCCGCCTTTCAGGGGAGAACCGACAGAGCGAAGACGGTCGTGTGACTCTGCCAGGGGTTTCCTCCACCTGGGAGCCCCACACGGCCAGTCACACCGACTGTTTGAGAGAGGAACAGGTGTCCGAAGAGCAGCAGAAGAAACTTGCAGGCAGATACCTGGATGCTCACTTATTCTACCAACAATATTCCATATCCCAAGTGACATATGAATGCCTCCATAACCGGTTAGCCCATTCTAGCCCCTTCATTTGTAACCAAAAGCCATTACATCATCGGCAGCTCCTGGGTCAGCACGCAGTCGCGATGACGGAACGCCATACCTCTGCGTTTCCTGAGCTGCTCCCCACTCTCACCAGGGTCCAGAGCGGAATCGTCCATCTCCTCTGAGGCGCTGCCCTCAGACCCAGAGATCTCATCCCCTTGAAAAGCAAACACAGCATTAAGGCAGGGATCCATCACAGATGGATGCAGGTCAAAACCCAAAGGGAAATAAGTGGCATTGACGATACTGCCATATAAACAAACATTAAGAAATAAGAGTATTTGATACAAATTACGTTTTAATTATTTTAAGAACACTAAAATGAATTTCATCTAGGACTAAGACTAAATCGGGATGGTCGTTTCAATTTTGTGGTTTGGAAGACACTTAAAAAAAAATTTAAAAATGAGTCAAGTTACAGGAATGTAGGGCTAACCGCTCTGGGGAAAATATCTAAATGCGATTTTTCTGACAGATACAGGATTGTGATTTGATTTGCTGAGTTCAGGATAAAATCAATTTAAAAGACATGACGCAGCCTTACCATGAGATACCATCGAAATATTAAGTGGTCTATATTCTAATGCAAGGATGAAAAGTTCAAGATATGAATTGCTTCCAATATGTATTTAATATGGTCATATGATTCGGTGTGGACGCTGCTCTCAGATAATGCCAGACTCTTCATTCGCAACAATTTACTATACAGCAAAGCCAACCAAACATGGTAAAGTGATTGTATTTAAGTGTGCATTTTAAGTGCTGCGTTTGCAAACATCGCTCGACCGCTTTTTTACCCTTAGTAAAGTAACAGCGTTTCCTGAAACACGTACACTAGCTTTTAAACAAGGAAAGTTATTAAAGGCTTTTATATTTAAAAAAAGCATTATTCCTGAAGACTAATCAGCTAATCACTTTAAAAGTGCAGCCTTAAATTATTCAATAACACATTTTAGCCCTTTTGTGCTTTTCCCACAACTCAATACTGCCACCTGGCTACTATGAGCAGTGGTGGGAAAAGTACTCAGCTTCCGTAAGTCAAAGTGCAGATGCCACAGCAAAATGTTACTCAGGTAAAAGAAAAAGTTATCCAGTGAAATATTACCCTAATAAAAATAATAAAAAAAAAATACTAAAATAAATAAACAATTAAAAAAAATACAAAAGCAACCTATACCTTTAAATTCACTCAAGACGGGTTTGAACATAGCATTGCAAGTTACAGCGAAGCACAACAACAGACCTGCCAACCTCGGGATTTTTGTTTTTTTGAGTACCACAGTGGTGGCGCTCTCACAGACTCTCACTCGGTTGGGGGGCGTGACCGGAGTGCGCAAGCGGTGACTTTAGCTGGAGGGGCAGAAACTGACGACTGGCAGGACGCTCGGCCAATCATTTCATTTGATCCAAATGAAATCATTGGTCAGACTTTTCTTAGAACCATATGAGAATGTAATGATGAGGAGTTTCTATACCCTGTGGATTTCTCACCTTTTTGTGTGCCATCAGCTTATTAAAGCATTTGCATTTTACATACTTATGTATCTATTTTTTTATTACTTTAGTTTTAGTTATCTGTGGACCAGCAACCTAGCTGAAAATATCAAACATAGTTCCTCATCTTCAATCACATTTAAGAATCTGCAACCAGGGGCGAATCAAGCTTTTTAAAAGTGTGTGTGTGTGTGTGGGGGGGGGGGGTAGGTAGGTGGGGGAGGGTTCTAGGATGGGTTACATTCTCCTGGAAATTATTACATATATATCCATCCATCCATTTTCCGGGGGGTCCGGAGCCTATCCCGGAAGCAATGGGCACGAGGCAGGGAACAACCCAGGATGGGGGGCCAGCCCATCACAGGGCACACTCACACACCATTCACTCACGCATGCACACCTATGGGCAATTTAGCAACTCCAATTAGCCTCAGCATGTTTTTGGACTGTGGGGGGAAACCGGAGGAAACCCCACGACGACATGGGGAGAACATGCAAACTCTGCACACATGTGACCCAGGCGGAGACTCGAACCCGGGTCCCAGAGGTGTGACACTTAAAGTGCACCTCTGACTATGAGCTACTATGCCTCTTGCTTACAAGTTTGTTTTCATTCATAACACAGCACACATGGCTTAAAGACATCACTGCGTTAGTGAAACAGCACCATATAATGGTGATCGCAACTGCTGATTAAAAATGGCTTGTACCTTAAATGTGAATTGGTTTATAACACTGAAATTTTATGCTGCCAATTAGATGTGGTACAGAAGCGGCTGGGAGAGAGAAAGCCAAGACAATTGAGGTCCAAAGCACATTCAAATCCACGCCAGTGAGCTGAGGCTTCCAAGCATCAGCCACTGCAGTGAGAATCCTGACATCTTGACCTTTCGGACCAAAGTTGACCACAAAGTGAAAAGTGAAAGTGGGCCATACCCTCTAGTAGCTTCCTCTTCAGATCCTCAATTTCCTTCTGGAACTGGCGCAGGAGGGCATCCTTGGGGTCCTCATTGATTCTGGCTTTATTCTTGATGTTTTTGGCACGGTTGGCGTAGCGCAAGGTACTAATGGTCTCGTCATAATTGTAGTCTGCTGGCCCGATGTTGGCACACTATAGAGGAGTGTAAAAAGCTGGTTTTACCGTCTGAAGTGAAATGTATTACATATAGAAACATTTAAATCTATATATCAGTCTGTATTCAGGTACAGTTCAAAAGTCTGGACACATTCACTTAAAATCACTTATTTCTCAACAAGATACTAACTCGAAGGTTATGTATTAAGTTCTATGGTCTCCATTATCCACCCGACCTAAAGCCTGCAGAGGTTTGGGATGAGTTGGATGGAACAGCAAGAGCAAGGAAGCCAACTTGTGCCCAGAACTTATGGAAACTCCAGGACTGTTGGAAAAGCATTCCAGGTGGCTACATCTGGAAGAGCTACAGGGCTGGCATCAAAGCAAACTGGAGCTATTCTGAAGCTGAAAACTGAGATGTTGAACATTTCTCTTGGTCAGTGTAATATTTGATGTGTATTACTTAACTGCCTCAGGTCCTTTTACTTTAAGGTGAATAACATAGCTAAAACAGAGACAAATGCATTAAAAGTGGGTGCGTCCAGACTTCTGACTGGTACTATATGACTTAAATCAATAAAAAAAATATATAATTCATTCATTGTTATTTCGACAAGCAAAAGACCCTTCAGAGAGATATTCACCTAAAAAAAAAAAAAGCACACTACAAGAGCGATGGGTTTCATTACAGTCATATCATGGACATTCCCCGTTACCATCATTGTCTTTGAATTCCCGCCCAAAGAGTCCTGCAGCAGCCGGGTGAGTTTGGAGTTCCTATACGGAACGTGAGTGCTCTTGCCATCCACCAGGGCTGAAATTACGTTCCCCAGGGTGGACAGTGACAGGTTGATTTTTGTGGCTTCCTTCAGTCGCTGTCCAGTGGCTCCAGTCTTCCCCTGCCTCTCAGATCCCTGTCACCACAGACACGGGAGATCAGCACTGCCTCTAAAGACATCCCAACAAGAAAGCCAGATTCAAGCCAGAGATTCACGTGTGTGACATCAGCAGGACGGAGGGACTCACAGCCAAGTCTACAAGATGGAGTTTGCCCATGCGCACGTGCTGGTTACCGTCAACTCCCTTCTCGCTGCACTCGATCGTGATGGTAAAGATGGCATGAGAGCGCGAGCTGTGCTCGTTCATATTCGTGGCTCCAACAGAACCTTTGCATAAAAACAACGTTTAATCCATTTTGAAATGACCATCTGAACACATGGAAGAAGCATTTCTCTTAAGCACCAAGGCTGGGGTAGCTCCGCCCACAAACACCAAGAGCCGTTCCTCCCACTAACCCACACAGAGTCCTTGGAACAGCTCGACTAATGAAGTGCCCCACGTTTTGCACCCCTTTGGGACTCACGGTTCTTGTGACCAAGTGTCATGATCCTGTCCATGTCATCAGCATTGTTGACCACGTAGCCTGACAAATCCTTAATGTACACACCCACATCTGGCCTTTCCTTTACCTGCAGTCACAATATCGATGGAAACATGGACATACATGCGCATTATTATTAAAACAGACCAAAATGCATTAAAAGTTCACCTTAAACTTAGAGCCAGACAATGCTGATATAGGACCAGGTATCTAAGTAAATATTACAAAAAACAGAATGCAGATATGCTCCCCTCACAAATTCAGAAGTTTCACTGTGTTTTCCAAAAATAAAATTTCCACTGTCAATGTTATGAAGCACGACATCTTCGGCCAATGTCTTCCAACATCTGATTGATAGGAGGATATCAGAGTGATCTCACCTCTAACCTCTGCAACTGGTCCTTTCCCAGTAAGTCTCGAACTTCTTCATTGTAGATTTCCAAGTAGGAAACCCGAACCAAGAACCTGAAGCACAAGGAGCCATGACATATACTGAGAGTAACAGAGTAACTCATTTTTAGCCAAAACCCCAAAAAAACAAAACATAGAATATATACAATACATTTCTATATAACATGACAAAAATAAATAAAACTGCAGTCTTATTAAAAATGATAAGGTTAAGAATACCACAGGAACGGAGGGGAGGCGGGGGCAGTGGGTCAGTGGGTTAAGCTGCCGTGCCTGTGAGCCAGTTTGAACCCTGACCTTGGCAGAATGTTCACGTTTCTGTTAGGCCATGAATAAGACCCTCCCCAATGCACCCAGCAGCACCGCATATGTGGTCTGACCCAGTACTCAAAACCCAAGCTTTGTTCTCAGCTTTGCAAGACTCAATGGAGAACAAGATAGGATGTACAAAGCATTCCAGTATGTCTGTACTCATACCTGCGCAAAAGGGCCCTTAAAGGGTGGCCAGGTCATAGAGTACCCCCCCCCCCAGTACCTGGCATCTCCCTCTGCTTTGGCGATGTGGCCGAAAATGTGAGCAAATGAGTTCGGAATGATGCCCCTGAGCTCAGGCACTGCCCTGACACCTTCCATTGTGAATGTCTTCCCGGTGCCAGTCTGACCATAAGCAAAGATGGTTCCTGAAATAAAAAGCCAGTTAAACAATTACGCAACACATTTATTTTCAGGTTTTTAACTTATCAGAACGTAATCAAAAAAGGGCCGAAAAATTAGTTTTAGTCGCATCAGCATCACAACAAGAGTCATTTACCATTATAACCTTCCAAGACCGAGTCGATGATGGGTCTGGCCGTCAGATTATAAACGTCAAGCTGCTTGCTGTCAGGCCCGAAGACGGTGTCAAATGTGAAGGTCTTTGGGGGCTCGTTGGGGGTGTCTGCCCTGCTGACGGTTATGGTCCCCCGGATCTCGTCCACCATAACTGCCTGCTTGAAGCCCATGACTTTCTCTTTCTGGTTGAGGGGGCGGCACCGCACCACCACCTTCACATTGTCACTGACCTCCACCTTCTCGGCTCTCTCAGCCCTGTGACCCTGTCGGGGTATGGAAGGCATCTGGTGAGATGGCCAACAATGAAAATGCGTTCAAATCCTTACAAATTCGGGTTCCCATTAGATCAGACTGGGATAGTTAGCAAAAACGGGGAATACATCTGGAAATGTCATGCCAAACGCAAACATGCACAGTAATGTATGTGGCAATTCATACGATCAACGTCCATTCGGCTAGTTATAACTGGATAAGTAATACAACTAAAATTACATTAACATAATATTAACATTAAAAAACGAGCAGGAAACCGCCTTATTAAGCTATGAACTGACACTCACCATGAGTACATTACAGTATTACCGAGCAGGTAGGTTAGGTTCAGTATCTACGCGAGAACAGCAGCCCCCGTAATGAAGAAAATAACTTACCGGCATCTTCTACAGTTATTAAGAGGTCAGCAATATTCTAAATTCCAAAATCTGTCGGTACTTAAAAAAAAGCGCACTGAACGTTATCCAAAATAATCGTGGCTTAGCTCCATTGCTAAGTGACCATTTACACAGATACAAACGTCTGCGCATGCGCGCTGTTTTGTTAGTTCGTAACCATCTGACGGACGCAGAACATAGTCAATTACAGGAGGGGACTTTGCGACGTCGCACCCACAGCGAGCCAATCATACCGCACGTAGCTGGGACTATAACATCACGCCCAAGTCGGGCCCATTTTCCAGTGTTGCATTATTTTGGGGAACATACGTTCCGGTATTTGTGGTTTTGCTCCTGATTTTTAATATACTCTGTCTCACTAGCTGTTGTCAGGCAAATTATATCACAGCTAATGAGCTGAATCACCTTTCCCCGCATTAGTATTTCTGTTTAATCCTTTGTTGTTTTGTAAGATGTAGATTTCATATATTTTATAGCTCCATTTCTTTACAGATCGTGAATGCAAACGGAAATATTTTTTTTCATGTTTTATTGGATTATATGTATTGGGGAACCTTTCATTTATTTATAATAATAATTGTAGAATTATATTGTGTAGTGTATGCATTTTCAGTTAGTTGGTATACTTTCATTTAATACTATAGTTATAATAGACAGTTTCAGTTAATTATGGGGAAGAAGACTGAAAACATTCACTTCCATATATTTATATTATCATCAGCATTGTGTGTCCTTTAAAAACTCTCCTAAGGTAGTCAGTCTGCTGTCTGTCTCCCCTTTATTTCTCCAGGTATTCTTATTGTACAGCATACCTGAATTATGCATGTATTCTATTATACTGTTCATTTAGGCGTTGAATTAAACAGGTGTCCCATTCAGCTTTATCACCTTAGCACTATCTCTCTCAGTCATAAATTTAGTTGATAGTAGATTTAATGTACTATTTCAAAATTTTAGGTAACCTTTTATACAAATACTTTGAACTCACCGTGAAATAGAGTTACCAACACATCACCAAAAATACATTCTGATGAATTATGTTATCAAAAGCTCCCAGAAAATATGGATCAAAGCTCAATACAGCAAATGAGGTTGTCAGGGTTTGAAATGTGTATGTGGTTAGCTGGTGAATGCAGATGGAGGACTGACCCAGTGGATCCTAAAGGACTCTGCTGAGTCGCCCCCATCTCTTCCTGCACCACTCCTAAACAAGGTGCTTTGCTAAGGGGTAATGCTGGTAAGAGGCAAAAACATTTAAAGGCACCAGTCCTCTTTGTTAACATCCATTATTTAGATAAGAGAAGGTATCTGGCATGAATCTGCATGCAGCAGAAGGCGAGTAAAATGTATTTGCACTTCAATGCAGAGTCTAATTACCTGCATCTCTTCTATCCATCTTTCATGAGGGGATCCCACTTCATCACACTGAGCCAGAGAGCTTGATTGTAGCGAGCAGCAAAAGTGACAGATCAGTGTTTCCCAATCCGGTCCTCGGGGGCCCACAGACGGCCCACGTTTTTGCTCCCTGCCAGCTCCCTGCCAGACAGTCCACATTTTTTTCTCCTCTACTGGGAGTTGGGAGGGAGCAAAAATGTGGGTTGTCTGCAGGTCCCTGAGGACTGGACTGGGAATCACTGTGACAGATGCAGTGATCAGTAGCTCTGTCTCGCCTTGCAGCAGTCTCCACTCTAATATGTCACATCTGAGTCATTCCCCAGAAAGCAAGAGCCTTAAAGTTAGAAAAATGTGTTTTAAAAACATTCCTGCTTCTCATGGTGAACAAATAAGAATCAGCATTGCAGAAGGTGATCTGGGGATTAGTGTATGTACTGTATAGTGCGTGGTGATGGTTGAGGTGGTTCGCCCCTGGTCCTGTAAAGTATTTTGGGTGTCTTGAAAAATGCTATATAAATGTGACATTCATTCATTCATTCATTCAAGAAGGACCAGCCTTTTCATGGGTGGGGATACACCTTCAGGCCTGTCTGAGGAGAGGTGTGGTCCAGGGCGAGCAAGCTGAGGCCAACATAAGCAACATAATGCAACTGTAATGAAGAATAATGGGTGACAGTATACCGTGTGACCTTTCTGGAATTTATGGAGCAGCCAGCACCAAACGGGAGCGTGGCCACACGGGTTATGTTAGCCCAGGCTATGTGATTACATTTCCAAGATATGTGTATATTTCAGTGCATATTTAGCAGGGGGTGTAATGGTACACAAAATTCACAGTTCGGCACAAACCTCGGTTTTGGGTTCACAGATCAGTGAAATTTTCCTGGCCTTCGTGTCTCCTTCCCGTTTGGCCAGCAGGTGTTGCTGGTCATCCTGTCCTCCTCCCTGTCACTTGTCCCTTAAGCCCCTGGTGCGTTTTCCTTTGCTCCATTGCTGCATAACTCAGTGGGCTCAGAACTGGGTACCTAGCCAGTCTTTGTGCTTCAGGGTTGGCCTCTGGCTAGATTATCTGATTATTAGTATTTATTTGTGTTTCTGTTTCCCCCACGTTTGGTCTATTGTCGTTTCCTTGGTCTTGCGTTTTCCCTGTGTGTACTGCCACAGTTCAGTTTCCTAGTGTAGTAATTGCTCGTGTATGATTGGTGTTCCTGGTTTCAGTGTTTTCTGTCTCTTACTTCTTTGTTTATTTAGTGATACTGCTTACACCTCTTTCTCCTTGTTCTTATGCCTCAGTAGATTAGTTAATTGATTATGTCTTACACCTGCTCCTCATTCGCTCCAGTTTTCTGTGTGCATAAGTGTCTGCCCTGCTCTGTTCTCCAGTCAATCATTTTTGTGTTTCTGTGTGCTTTTGCTTTTTTGTTGGCGTGATCTATTTTGTTTTAATAAACTCCTTTGTCTTGGAGCTGTAAGTGGATTGTCGCTTTCTTCCTGCATGCCATACCCCGAGTCCGTAACAGAAAACAGTGTTTGTTTTGAAATTAATTATTATTACAACGGCAAACACGATGAGGAACAGTCGCAATCGAAAGGCAATGCATCTGTAGACGTGTCTGAATAACGAAAACTAAGAGATGCTTATATGCACTTCGTAAAAACAGTTATGAAAAATAAGTAAAACCTAATATCATAACAATCATAATGAACTAATCCGCGTGTTCTCTGCAACTGATATCTGTAGGGATAAAAAGCCATAATATAAAAGTATTTATCAGCCTGGTCTAACTTTTCTGTGCCCTAAATGCCACAGGTACACTAATTGCAGTGGCAGTTTCTGCTTTGCTTCCGTCGTACACACATTCGGATGATGTCACCTCGAATGAGTTGGCACGTTTGCTTACGTTTTCACGGAGCCCCTTGGGTGTCATGGTAGAAAAAAATATTATTTCATAGTAATTCGTGCTCTCAGGTTCGTGCGCTCAAATTAATCACCAGTCAGAGAGCACGAATTTCAACTCGAAGTATTAAACCATCTCGTTGTGTTTCGTAAACCAGAATGATCTTCCGAACCGTACAAAACAAAAAACCCCTAATATTTAGCTAAAATGACATATTCAGATGGGGGCGGCATGGTGGTGCAGTGGTTAGCACTGTCGCCTCACACCTCTGGGACCCGGGTTCGAGTCTCCGCCTGGGTCACATGTGTGCGGAGTTTGCATGTTCTCCCCGTGTCGTCATGGGGTTTCCTCCGGGTACTCCGGTTTCCCCCCACAGTCCAAAAACATGCTGAGGCTAATTGGAGTTGCTGAATTGCCCGTAGGTGTGCATGTGTGAGTGAATGGTGTGTGAGTGTGCCCTGCGATGGGCTGGCCCCCCATCCTGGGTTGTTCCCTGCCTCGTGCCCATTGATTCCGGGATAGGCTCCGGACCCCCTGCGACCCAATAGGATAAGCGGTTTGGAAAATGGATGGATGGATGGACATATTCAGATGAATTGTGGCTGCATACAATCAATGAAAAAATAAAATTATTTAGCAAAATTGTTTAGCGTATGGGGGCGGTATGGTGGTGCAGTAGTTAGCACTGTTGCCTCACACCTCTGGGACCCGGGTTCGAGTCTCCGCCTGGGTCACATGTGTGTGGAGTTTGCATGTTCTCCCCATGTCGTCGTGGGGTTTCCTCCGGGTACTCCGGTTTCCCCCCACAGTCCAAAAGCATGCTGAGGCTAATTGGAGTTGCTAAATTGCCCGTAGGTGTACATGTGTGAGTGCATGGTGTGTGAGTGTGCCCTGCGATGGGCTGGCCCCCCATCCTGGGTTGTTCCCTGCCTCGTGCCCATTGTTTCCGGGATAGGCTCCGGACCCCCCGCGACCCAATAGGATAAGCGGTTTGGAAAATGGATGGATGGATGTTTAGCGTATCATTATACAGGCAAGTTTCCCTTTTGTGCGGGGTCCCCTGGAGGATGGGGCCCCCCTAGAGGGCGGGGCCCCCTGGAAGACGGGGTCAGTGTGGCAGCACCAGTTGCACGACCCTTTCAACAGCTTGATGTACATTAGTGAGGGACTTTGGCTGAAGTTTGAAATGGCGAAGTGGCGGTAATGGGAGAGGACTAATAAAATGCAGAGCAGTGGCTGGCTGCCTCCATGTTGGTCACAATTTCATTCATCGCTCTTGGCATTTTATGAATAATTGAGTCGGCACTGTCTTGGTTCTGCTGTCCCCTGCCCCCCCCCCCCCCACACAGAGTCCCGGTGCCTTAACACGCACCCTGCCCGAGAGAGAGAGAGAGCTGCAGCAGAGTCCAGGAGACAGTTTCTGGCAATTAAGCTGTGCTCTCATCCCCAATCTGTCAGGCATGGTTTCCACTCCAGAAACATCTCAAGCAGACTTCCCGTCTCACAGCACCTATTGCTTCAGTCCTTCCCATGGCGATGCTCTTTGAAAAAGTTATCACACACCACATTACTTATTAACGTTTCTCTGTAAAGAGGAGCATTGACTTGTCAAGGATTTCTGCCCGGTTTTGAGCAAAGTCTCACGATAAGGCATAGTGTCAGTATCTCAGGGCCTGCATATGCGGTGCGTCCCCTCTTCTTGGTGGGCCGATGGAAGAGTTACCTGTGCTACATCTCTGCTATTGTGCTTTCGGAGCAGATTCGATACACTCACATGGCATCGCTGTAAACGATAGTTTAAAGAACGACAGTTTTACATACAATGAAAAACGCAGACATTCCCTTTGGCCCAAGCCTGTGAACTCATGATAGTATAGGCCTACGTGAAGAAGCGATCCCTCTAATCGGACATGAATAATGGATCAGCTCTCACTCCCCGCATGTTGCTCTTCTGTGCTGGGAATCTTCTCAACTTACCTTTATAACAAGTATGTTATGGCATCCCACACACTGGGCATCCCACCAATCAATAATTTATAGCTGCCTCCCTGCATGGATGGCTTCACCTATGAACTGACACACTGTGCCTTTTTCACAGAGTTGGGTCGCCCTGCACTTCATAATGAATGGCCCATTATACCCATCTTTATAGTATTACCAATTTAATTTACTCGCCAGGGGGCCTCGTGTATAACGACGTGCGTAGAATTCACACTAAAACATGGCGTACGGACAAAACTAGGAATGTGCTTAAGCAAGAAAAAATCCAGATGCATAAAACTGTGCGTACGCACCGTTTATATATGAGGCCCCTGGTCATCAGAGGCAGTTTCCCACATAATGATATTACAGTACTGAAGGCCTAACTGTTGCTACACAAAACGAAAGATATATGACCCCCGACAGCGTTAATAGGGAATGCTGTAAATAAATTAATTAATCAATAAATAAATTAATTAATTATTAATAATAATAATAATAATAATAATAATAATAAGAAGAAGAAGAAGAAGAAGAAGAAGAAGGAGAAGAAGAATCACATGACACTTTGGTTTTAGCGCATTTTGACTTCAAGACCGACTGCCGATCTATTAATTCCTTTCCGTTAATGATCACGGTTATTATTTTTTTTTTAAGTTTTTAAAGCAGCCACATACGAAGAGCAGTGGTACATCTGTGCCATCTAAAGATCAAGATAAAGTTCAAGTTCCTAATAACCATCAAGGAGTGTGAGCTATAAGGATGGGGGGTGGGGGTGGCGGGGGGTTGCTCCGGGGCGTCTCAATGCCAGCAGGATTCGGCAGCGCGCTGCTGCCTTGGCATCCCCTGGGGATGCAGCAACAGGTGTCGGCTGATGAAAAACATCCCCGATCAGACCTGAGACCTTTCACTGGCTATCATGTGATAGCTGTGATGCTATCGTGCGCCATACAGCATGCGTTTCATCCCTCTGCGACGTTCCTGCGAACGTTTCCTATTGGTATCACCTCCAGTCGTTTGTAGCATTCATTATTGATGACGTTTTTTGTCATCAGTGCATTTAACATTACCTTTTTATGTGGAAATAATTTGTGGGAGTACGTCTAATATATTTTATTAGCATGGCAGCAGAATAAGTCCCACGAGGCAAAGTGTCAGTGAATGCTGACCCGTCAGCAGTAGCGTGTGCTGAGCGCTTTCCTTAGTGCTGAACATCGTATCACTTTGTTGCTATTGCTTCCAAATCTCGCAAAGGTTCCTGATATAGTTCCACCTTATGTTTCGTAGAACACACGCACTTTTACTGAGACTAGATTATCACTCGTCTTTAGAACATTTAGCGTCCCTTTGTGTTTCGTTTTTAAAGCCTGGTTAAAAGAGTGGGAAGAAACATTAACGAGGCGTTTTCTGTGACAATCCCCGTTGAGGTTGTTTACCCTTTGAAGCTCACAGGCGGGAGACTTTAATGCTCTCCTTTATGCGTGTATTGCATGTCAGCCTAAACCGATTGTAAGTTTTAGATAATCACTCTTGAATCGTTCCTTCACACCTCAAAGGGAATAATTCATAAACCTGGTTCGTTTGGTCTCAGAAGCAAGATATGCTTAACATATTAATGATCCTGTAGGAGAAACGATTTGTTCGGTGATGTCTGAGATACTCTGAAGAAAAATGCCATCTATGAAGTGTTTTTTTTTGTATATTACAGTACATTGCGAATTAAAGCACACCTTCAGTACTTTGTGATGGCAACACGTTTGTGATAAACGTTAATGCTGTTTTATGATTTACAAAAATGGGTTGGCCTATATATATTCTGCTCGTTTTAGCAATTATTCTAAAACAAATTTCATATAAAGACCCATGCTAACATGTGTTTGTATCCCGTTTACATGTCACTAACCATTTTTATTCGTAAATCAGGATGAACCGAAATTCCCTATTGTATGTCGAAGCGCCGGTCAAGCTGTTTCAATTTCAGAACATTAATTTTGTTTTCACTAGGTACCTGCAATACGCGTATGCTTTTATAGACAACGATTAATGTAAAATAACTTTATTGCAACCCTTGAATTATCTAAACATAGTGTTTTCATACACTGATTCGATTTAACAGGCCTAACCGGTAAACATTTCCACCCATCCATCCATCCATCCATCCATCCATCCATCAATACGACATCCTCGATACATATAACTAACTGGATATAAAGTCGTTGTACAGCCATCTTTAAGTGGTTTTATAAATACATGTTTATCTTAGTTTCAAATAGAAAACCATGATAGTAATAATAGCAGTGAACGTCGTCTCTTCCATCGTCTGAACAACCCCCTGTTCCATAGTTAAATACATTAATATTACCGTGTGTTATGCAGCATCACACAATGCACAATGAAAGGCGACAATTCACACTTTCGAAACGAGGCACAAAGTTATCCTATAACAAATCTCCTCAGCAAAGAGAGCGATTAAATTCTATTTGATATCCTTTTATTTAGTATTTGGAAGTAGTTAAAATGTGTCGGTCTCTGCAAAATATTTAAAGATGCACTTTTCGTTAATCTTTTATCTTTGTCGCTCGAGGGATTCATAAACAAAATACACCACAACGCGTTTTGCTTTTCTCACTTTCATTCAACATAATTTATGTACAGTTTATAACAAAGTGCATATATTTTCTATCAAAGGTGTGACACGTCGATATAATGTCGGACACGCACTTAATACGTGAAATAGGTCATAACGATGAGACTTTCAAAAACAGCTTCATCGTTTTTTCAAAATCTTAAAAAGATCTCTTCCTACGAAAAGAAATAGCTTTTTCACTTTGATAAAATATTAATAGCTGATTGCTGAAGAAAAAAAACTGAATTTCACAGGAATAAATACGTTGTAGCTTTTTAAAAATTGTTATTTTATTGATTGACATCAAAACTAATACATGTTTGGTCAAATATAATTTGAAATGTGAAATCTCAATATACATAACAAAATGTTCGATGTTATAGGCCTGTATACTGCATATACATATACACTCTTCTAGAGTAAGATGATAGACCTTCATTCTTATAGAATAACGTGAAATATGCACTTTTATTAAAACTATATGTTATTTTCATTTGGTGCAGTCGGTGCAAACCCAATAAGTTAAAGTGAAAGCTTTTATTGGTGAGTAAAACGTGTCCTTGTTTAGTTTCATAATGGATGAGTTCAGGGTATTTGTCGTTCAAATGTGATTCACTGAACTACAGCTCCCTGCGAAGAGACATACATACATTAAATACATACATTTTAAAATGAAGCGTATTATGCTTAAACGAAAAAAAAAAACTATGAAGTAATTATAAAGAAATGCATGTAAGTTTATCATTCTTTAAAGATTTTTTTCACAAACAGAATTTATAGTGAGTTGTACATACCGATCGAATTAAACCGTAAAAATGTATATATGTATTTCATCGTAAGGGATAAAAGACAATCAAATACCATAATAAGCATCAAACAGCATCAAAGTGACAAACAGTTTACCTTTGTGAACGTCACGTAGGCTAGTTTATATCTCATCGCGAAACAAAATCAACAAAAGGGAACGAAAACTTCAAATGCGCATGAACGCGAATCCATTAATCGATTAACTAGAATCCTTAGAAGTCATGGAAGATCCCTGCTATCGGCATGTAAGACACAAGTAACACCAATGAATTATCTAATGTACCGCTGAGTATTTCATCCTTTTCTGTTTTTGTCTTTGATTACAAAACCAAACTCTAACGACGTTCTTTTTAAGGTCCAACTTTTCTGCGATGGCAGCGATTTTTTCCGAGGATGGACGGGGCTGGATGGCAAAATACGCCTCCAGAGATCGTTTCTCAGGTGCCGCTATCGAGGTGCGTTTTCGCTTCCGCTCGTTTCCATTGAAAAGTTCAGGCTTGTTGTTTTTCTCTCGATATGCCGCTTCTGCTTCTTCCAGCCAAGCTTGAAGGACGGGCTTGAGAGCAATCATGTTATTATGAGACAAAGTGAGAGACTCGAACCTGCAGATGGTGCTCTGACTGAGGGAACCGACCCCGGGTATCTTGAGGTTGGCGAGGGCGGACCCAACGTCAGCTTGAGTGACCCCAAGCTTGATCCTCCTTTGTTTAAACCTTTCAGCGAAGGCTTCCAGCTCTCGCGGATCTGATTCCACATCGTTGATGCACGACATGCCGCTATGCGTGGACAAAGAGTGGGGGTGACTCATACTCATTGCTTGGTGAAGGTGACCCATGGTCTGTAGGTGATGCTGATGCACTTGAGCGGACATCAACGACGGATCTGGTGCCCCCATGCCATTCACGGTTAAACTTGAGGAAATGTGGTCCAGTAGGTCTCCTTCCAGAGTTTGATGCACGTGGTGATGGGAGGTCAGAGTGGATGGGTGAGAGATGGGTACTGTGGAGGAGGTAGACGTGCAGGGGACACTGCTCATGGTATGGTAGGTCACGTCTGGCTTAAAATGATGACTCTTGCCGTGGGAGACAATGTCAACAGCCGCCAGAG
Organism: Brienomyrus brachyistius; assembly: GCF_023856365.1. Classification (NCBI taxonomy): domain Eukaryota; kingdom Metazoa; phylum Chordata; class Actinopteri; order Osteoglossiformes; family Mormyridae; genus Brienomyrus; species Brienomyrus brachyistius. Next base: position 6,668,177 of record NC_064542.1, read on the forward strand.
CTTCGGCGCGGGCCAGCAGACTCTCATCAAAGCCGCCGAATATATTGCCCTGGAGCTGCAAGCAGGAATGCGCATATCGGAGTCAGGGGGGAATTCTGTCAACTCTGGATTGAAAAACATTTCCAAGCACAGAGAGAAACCTCCTCAAAGCACAGGTCATAAAAATTAATATGAAGGCTGAGGCATTGCCTCAATAGGCATGTGGATCACAGGGAGACAGGGTGAGAGAAGGGGGGAGGGGGGGGCGAGAGAGGGAGGGAAATAACGACAGCGCGAGAGAGAGGTAGAGCGGAGTTTGATTGTTTTACCGCCATGAAAAAAACATTAAGCTAATGTCCGTCAAAAAAGTGCCTTTAAGCAGTAATTATGGAGATTTACGTACCTGCGGGGCTGGTAAGCAAACTCTACGCATAGCTTCCGAACTTGAGTGGAGACCGGAGTACTTGGGCTCCTGTAGAGCTGGGTGCATTGAGAAATTCTGCTTGCCGTTCATGGCCATCATCTTGCTTTACACACCTTGCGGGCAGCTATACCTGACATACGTAGGCGCTGGGGCGACTCCCTGGCTCGCCGCTGTCACTCTGAGCTATTTCCAGTGACAGAGCCTCTCTGTATGCATCTCTCCCCACCTGCTTCTTTACTCATCTTACAAGCCGCGCGCCAGGAATAGGGCTGGGAGCTGTGCGCAAGCGTGCTGCGCGCGACCAGGCAGGGAAATTAGCCGGGGGATGCAAGATCATTTAGCTTCAAACATTTTGTGCAGCTTGGCTTCTGTACAAGCCACCCTGTTTTAATCACAAGGGTACGCATGGGGAGACAGTGAGGCACATGACACCGCCTAACAAATTATTCCTGTTAGATTTCATTCAGAATGCGTCGCGGGGGTGGTTTGCCGGTCGTTTGCACAACTGAAGTCCAGGTACTGATACTCGTCTCAACAGACTTGCCTAGTTAAAATGAGCAACGCATTAAGTTCGCATTAAATATAACTAACTTCCACCTTGCATATTTCCTAACAATGGACCGTGCATGTAGCAGGTATGAAGAACTGGAATAGCATATAAAATGTATGATAGCCCAATATTTAATTACATTGAGTTGCAATTTAAATGCAGAAACAAGTAGGCCTATCTGAAGTGAGTAGATTTTAACACATTTCACATTTAGGGATCATAATTATTACCATATTTACAGATGGATGGGATCCCATTAGTATTTACTCGCGTTTCGTGTTCACTCTTAGAAAAAAAAGACAATTTATATACCACTACTTAAAACCAGCAATCAATGCAAATTTAAAATAAATAGTTAGTAAACCATATAAAATAGAATAGTTTGAAAAATTGTACTATAATATTTTAGCTACTAGTTGTTAACAATGCTATTTAATAAGATGATAATTCTGGTAATATGCTTGCATTAATGAATAGGTGTCCAGAAAGTTTATGATTCATAACCCAACCCAACTATAATAAATACCCAAATGAGAGATATTACCACAATAGCTTCAGATAAAGGTAAGTAAACAACACGTGCTCCCGGCAGTTTATACAAAGAAGACAATATACAGTGTCATACCCTTAGCGTTTTAATTACGGTGGTTTTAGTTCAGGACCGTGGAGAGCTCACGTTTAGAAGAAGCGCGTTTTAAGTCGCACAGTCCTCAGAAAATGATCCCGACCGTTTCCCTCAGCCAGCGAGGTAACAACAGAGTATTCATAAGATCCCAAGTGAAAGCTGGGCAAAACATGGTGAACGAGCCGCGAATGTTAAAAAAGGAGTTGATCTTACAAGAAATAAGCTTCAAGTAAGGAGGGAAATCCGCTTCTTGTCCCATATACACACGCCGATTTCCATAAAACATTCAAAGTAAATCATCTATATTTCACGCGGCCTAAATAGTGACATAAAAGTTTTATTTAAAGTGGTACCATATTTAAAGCCCGCCATTGCTCGGAGGTAATTAACTAGAGTATAAATTGTATTGGCTTTCCTTTGAATAATTCAACGCAATTCTGGCTATGCCAATATCCAATAATGTCGATTGTTATCTCCCGTTAAAAGGTTTTCTATGCAAAAAAATAAACCTAAGTGTTCTACAGTTGTGTTTACTTAATGCAATGTACAAAGTAATGCATAAAATCAAGTGAGAATGCAGGCAGAGATATTCCATCTACATCCTGCATCTGTTTGAAGAGTCATAAAAGTGATTGTTAAATAGTTAGTTGCTGAGAAGGAACACTCGTTTCATTTTTTATTGCTCAGAATGAATGAACCATATTAAAATTGTATTGTTGTTATTTGCGTATTTTACCCACGAATATGTCTGGATATGTTTATTTAAGGGTAAATGAGGATGAATACCATATTCAGTAGGACTCATCACGGTAATCAGCCGCACTTTGCATGTATTTTCCTTATCTACGCTGATTTATAAATATTTCATTCAGTTACATACAGTTACACACAGTATTTCCCAGACTACAAAAAAAATCAATAATATTTACTGAAATTAATCTAGGTTATTAGAACCCGCGCATCTCGTGCAAAGCTTGGGATTTCCAGGAACGTCTGGCTGAGTAATTTCTCCCTAGAAGCTGGATAATCGGAGTCCAGAGAGCTTGTGGTCAGCCACCATCTACGCCAGGTGACCACCTGTTTGCATTGGTCCTGCCGTTTCCATGCTCGCTGAATTGCACAGATGAAGAAGTCGGTCAGGCCAGTGACGATTGTTCCATTGCAAAATCTGATCCAGTCGGACTCTCTGGTTACCCAGACGCTGAATAATTCAGCGCGTGTGCGGCAGGCATCCATTACCTTGTAGAATTTCTCTATTCGTTAAGGAGATTAACCGGTGCACTCTAACCGAGTAGAAAATCTATCACACACAGACTACACATCACTGAGACAGAGATTTTGGTTCTTTTATATATATAGTATACAACAACCACACGCGTCACAGAGAACCTGCACAGGGTTCATAGACTGGAAAATATCGCACAATATACACGTTAAAAGCCTTTGAAATATACCAAGAACACAGATTTAAGTAGAAACGAGAGAATGTTAGGGAATTTCGAAAAGAGGTATAGTACTATAGAGATATCTTTTTCTTTTGACAGCTCATATGGCATTAAATGATTTTAGCCAAGTTGCCAATGAATACAAACTGATTACTGACACCAGTATATGCAGCAGATGTCAGATGAAGTCAAATATTCATATAGCTATATAATAGGATGCCGTTACAGATGATTATCTGTGCTGTAATCGGTATACATTGTCTATTAACTGGAGTGGAAGTCAGTCTTACGGACTAACGCATTTTCCAGTCAGGTCCGACCCTCCTTTAGGTGATATAGGCGATCGCCTAGGGCGCCATTTGATTAGGAAAAAGGCACGAAATATCAAGTGGGGTGGGGGGCAGAAGATTATGTGATATTGGCTATTTAAACTATTGTTAATATTTCACTAACTAGCTAGTTAACAGCCAGAAATCCTGTGCAACCGATTTTTAAATTGGGGGAGGGGCAACAGAATTTCACCTGGTGCCAGAACACCCAGGGCTGCCTGCAGGGCTGGATGCTGAGAGGGTGATGTACCCCCTGCACAGGAGAATGGGGATCACCATGGACTGCGGAGGATGTGAAGTTCTGGGCCATGTTTAATCCCAGTCCAGCCTGGGTTCTGCATTTGTGCTTCTCATACACGGAGGGGGGAGTGTCATGGTTTCAACGCTGCGTCTCTGGTGACAGATTTGATGATTTACCAAATCCACGCTGATACCGAGAAGCATGGCTACCGCAGCGCGTTCGAAAGCCATGCCATCGCGGGAGGATTACTCCTGGCTGGGCACTCCTTCATGTTTTATCCGAATAACGAGTCAGAACGCACCTCCAAATTCTGAGAGACAAAGCACGGAAGGGAAGGACAACTCAAACCAGTCACCAGACCTGCCCAGGCTCCAGATCTCAATGCTTTTGAAGTAGCTAGAAAGTCTCAAGGAAAGAAATCGACAAGCAAAGTGCTTGAATGGAATATTATTTAGCCTTATGTAACGTAGAATATAAGTATTATGATATATATTAAAAAGTATGCCAAATATCCATGACGTACAATGTAAACATTATAATGTAGGCTAATCAACACCATGTAATCAATTGAGCTACTTTATCTTAGTCCTGAATCTATGAATATCCACTTTTATTAGCGTATATTTTATCACTATATTAAAGGACAAATATGTTATCAACCTTCTAGTTAGACAATGTGCAACAGGCTGAAACTGCCAAGGTTACTACTGAAGGAAGGGATTCGCCCGAGTTCACCAGAAGTTCACGGCTGAGCATTAAAAAAAACAACCAAGTGGAGCTGCTCGCGCCACCATTATGTTTGGCCGAGGGACCAAACGGTAAAAGTAATGGCTGACAAACTTATCACCTAGGGGTGTGGATTAAGGGACAAAACAATGATTGTGAATGGTTGAAGGAATGATGATGCTCAAGTGACGAGATACTGTTAAATGATAAGAACTTGTATAAAAATTGGTGTAAAACAGTACTGGATACACCAAGTGTCCGGCCTTGGTTGTAACTTCTTTGTTGCAATAAAGACTGAATTTGGATGCTACACAATTGGCTTCTGATTTGGCGGGGAAGGAAAAACCACAACACTTCTCTGGGAAGTTCTTCAGAAGAATGCAAGCACATAGTTACTGGGGGAGCTGGTGCCGTCGGCTGATGGTTCAGATGTAATGCAGAGTTAGATTTCTCAGTAAGTTGTGACTTATTCAATACACTTGAGAGTTATATAGTGCATTTGACAGCAGTCACCCCAAAGCTCTTTAGGTGGCTGTGCTGTGATACGTTATTATGACAGAATAATATGAAAATGGAGGGCAGGAGGAAGGAAAAATATATCCAGATTACAGCAGAGAATCGGGAGCAAAAACTCCCAAGAAGGGAGGAAAAAAAAACCTCGGAGTCCAAGGTCAACTGGACGCCCCCCCCATGCATGCTAACATTATGGGACAGAGTGGGCCTGTTTGCTAAGAGCAGGGTGAAAACGAGGGGTATGCAGCTCTGATCCCAGAGTGTTGGTACCCGGTAAGTTTCCCTGCTGCAATCTATAGTGAAGGACGTGCCCCATATCGCACCATTATTCCTGCTCCGAGGCTGAAATGGTTCCCCTTCCCATTCCTGAAATCAAGGGAAAATAAGTCGAGATCAGTTTGCCACGCTGTCGGCTCAGGGCTTCATCTTCTTACTCTGCCCTTCTCCCTCTTTCTTTTATCATTTGAAGCCAGACGTATGAAGCAAGAGTCCCTTCAGTGACAATGAAGGCAGCAGAAATAGCAGATGAAGCTATTTGTTATGGGCATAGGTTCAGGGCCAGAGAGCAGTGCTTTAAACCGAGGCGGGTTGGGGTGTTTCGCGCATGACTTACCGACTGAAGAGATGCACAATTCAGTAGCATTTCAATGAGTCAAATTAATAAAGTTTAACGATGTGCAGGAATTTCTGAACAGGGACTGCGATGCGACGGACGAGAGCTGACGTTACACGGACCCTTCTGGCTTCTTAGCGTAACACTAGGGTGCAATTCCACGTAAAAACGTTTACTTGCCCTCCTGCCCTATATCAAGCTCCTCTCCATCATCGAGGATCTGCACGTAATCGACGTTCAGCAGTAACCCTCATAGTCCTATTTGAACACTCCTTACAAACATACCTGCAGTTTTAATACACCAGCTCTTAGTGTTAACTAAGCAGAGTACAAGGAAACCTGGTAGAGGCCCAATCGTAGATTTGGACACAATTTACAGCAACACTGAATGTTCCCAATTGCACATTATCATGATACTTTTGTTAAAGGGTTACATACAAAGCCCCAGACAAAATATTTCCATCACAGGACACAATGCAGGGGACGTTCAGGACGGGTCATACATCAAGCTCCAAGCCTCCTTGGCTCCTAGCAACAAAAAAATATAGGAACAGTGAAGAGGAGACAGCACTGGAGCTTTAGTCCATGGCTGATAGCTGGACAAACATTTGGAGAATCGTCAGCGTTTAAATTGCCCATAACAACTCAGCACATGGAACACAGGCAGTGACACACTGAAGAGCACAACCATGCATCGCAAGGTGCTAAACGAGCACAAAGATGGCTGGTTTTCCATAGATCCATCTTCCAATCATTTAGCCAGTACAGAGCTCATCCCAAGGGACGAGAGAGCACCTTTGGCAGGATGCCAGTCCAATGTAGGACAAAAGCACTACTACTTAAGACCAGTCTAAATACATGTATTAACTGCCCTGAGGAAATATGCAAAGGTAAATAAATATTTGAATTACATGCATGCAGAGCTTGGCTAGGATTCAAACCTCCAACCCTGTGTCAGACTATACTACACATGCAGGTACTGTGGCGCCCCCAGGTGGCCACTTCATCACATTTAAATTGAGCAAAACCCAGAATCTACGAAGACTGGCACACTAGAACAGGAAAAATGGAAACAAGACAAAAATGTGGGATATATATTGGAATGGATCCTTTTTTTCCAAATTAGATTTTTTAGTCTGCTTTTTCTCTGTTCTTTCCTCAAATTATTATTTTTTTTTACCTCCCCCCCCCATTGCTGCCATTCCATAGTCTTTATTGGTAAAAGCCAACATGCTTGTGTTAGAAATTGATAATATAAACAACAAATCAAAGAGAAAATTACATCCACAGCTCCCCGTGTATAAACAGTAACAAATCTGAGCACTTACTGATTTCACATCACTACCATATAACACACATTTGCACAGCCTGCCGTTAAATGAATGAAGAAACATCACCGCACGTGACTCTGGGTGTCAGAGAAATAGAGCGAGTTGACGGTGAGAGTCAAACTTAGGGAAGAATAAGCACCGGACAGTAATAAACCAGGTGGAAAAATTCTCTTTTAGGACATGTTGTAACTGACTAATTCATTCTCTATTACTCAAAAAAAAATCAGCCAGATTATAACATTAAGATCAACTTGAAGGAACTCAAACTACAAGTATTGTTGTATCTGGCCAGACACAGCAAGGGATTTTCCAACTGTCCAATCTTTAAAACGGAAAACCACCTTAAATCATTTCAATGCGAGCAAATTAACACCAATCACGCTTTCGCTTGGGGAGAGCCAGCGTGTCCTGCGGGGTGCACGACCTGGTCCTGTCACTCCCAGACCACTTGGCATTACCGGAGTCTCCCATTGAAGACCCACCGTTCACTAGAGACCCTTACAAAGACCTTCAGCACCCAGGTCACATGAAAGGAAATTTCTTCTTGCTGTCATGTAAATCCAACGTTACTCTAAGCTAGTCTAAAAATAAAACATATCTACAATGTAGTTATTCTTATTGCAGAGGTCTGTACAGAAAAATACAGGAAAAATATATATAAAAAGCAACTGTCTCCTGGTAAACTATCAATAAGGCAAACCTATATACAAAAAAACAAAAATAATCCAAATCTCTGAATGCTGCAGATGTGTGTAAGATAATCCCTGGAATGTATTCCAGTCTCTAACAGGGGCACAAGAAAGGCTAAAAAGCAACCCCCCCCCCACCTCATCAAGCCCACTTGCTTCTAAGGCCAAAGTTATCTTTGGGTGATTATCAATAGAAACATACATTTCAGGGGTCACAATGAATACAACTGACATATGCATTCAATGTTTAAAAATACTGGCAAAAAAATAAGCTCTCCCACATTTGGATCAGGTCTTGATATGTATGTAAAGTGGCGAGTACAATTAAACAGGAGAACGTTCAAATTTCCCATACACATCTGCGTCTAGCTTACGTATTTAAAGCCGTGTTGGGGCTGGCATGGCTCGCGCTGATGACCTCATTTCCTGTTGGAGCCCAAACGCGTCAGACACGGCATCACCTTAGTTTTACGCAGTCTGTCGATCGGGGATGTAAGATCCACGAATCATCCACAGCTCCACTTACGACTGCTAGGGCAACAAGGAACTGGCCCAATAGAACATCCAGTCAGAACTACCTATCGCGACATAGTTTGTGTATTTAACCTTATATACATTTGAACAAGTTTTAATTTCTAAAATAAAACCTGTGAAAATAGTGGCAGATGTTGAACGAGACTAAAACCAAACTACAACAGGGAACGTGGGTTCTTTGAAAACTGTGGGTAAACTGAAAAATTCGGACCCGGACTAAAATAAAAAAAATAAGTTCTGCTTTATCTGTATCTGTGGATACAGTAAAAACTCGGAGGCTACTTGCAGACTGCTTTAGTACGAAGTTAAAGCGCGTCACTTCCGGGGGACGCACTCAGCCGTTACAGTATATCCCGCCGCTCGTGTCTCAAAAAACTTGAAACTTTAAAAAGTGATTTCCACCTTATTAAATACAGGTAAAGTTTTAAAAAAATAATCAAGTCCTTTTCACAAAAAAGGTCGACGTTCAGAGCCAGTTCATCTCCTCCAGGAGCGGCTCTCATCCTCGTCCTCCTCGTCCTCGTCTTCCTCATCCTCCTCTGGGAGCAGCAGGGAGCCCTCGGCCTCCTGCAGAGGCACAGTCATGTGGCAGCTTGTTAGACGGCGGAAGGGTTAAGACACTGAGAAGGAATGATAAGTGCAACACTACACCCCTGAAGCGCTGCCAAGGCAGAGCGCACTTAAAGCAGGCGGCACGGTAACGCGGAGGCTGCATCGCCAGTATGCATCGCGTTCTTAATCACGCTCGGCAGAGCCGACTCCCTTATCAGCAGCCCCTGGGAGACCCGCTGTGCCAAAAAGCAGCGATGAACGCCCAAATAAAAATTTGATGAGCATGCATACTGGTGTGGAGTACGGAGCCCTGAATGCTTTAAGCAGCTCAGCTCTGGGGACAGATTCAAGGGGGCACGGCTGTAACGTGCTGGGGGCCTGTTCCCTTTGACTAAAGGGGCTCTTAGACCGAATTCTCCAAAGCAACTGACTCTCAGGCCAACAGAAGCTGGGCATAGGTTGGGGGCACTGCCCCTGATAACGTACAGTCAGTTCCTCCTTGGACTCCTCTTCCGGCTCCGTGGACACGGATGGAGTTTTCGGCTTGTACCATGACATCTGAAGACTGCGACCTTTGAACTTGGCACCTTGGTTTGCAGCCTAAAACAGAAGGTTCATTTAATAGGATCCTTTCAAACAACTCATGGCAGATTTAGGGCGGTGAGAAAGCAGGCCGTTTTATGTGTCACTTAAAGGATATCGAAGAAAGAAAAAATAATAGAAGCTTATTTGACCATGGGCAGGGCCTGCTTCTCCACCCAGGGTCTCCAGGACCCCACTCAAAGCAGCCCCCTCACACCGAATCGTCAGCAGGCTCCTCAGGTCAGACTTACATTCTCAGCGTCACTCCGCGTCTTGAAGGTCATAACAACACTGGTGGCATCGTGGTCACGCAGCTCCTCAATCTCCCCATATTTCTGCGAGGCACAGGAAGTGCCGCGATGCATTAACCCCCATGGGCACTTTCAGCAAATTCAGAGGAAGTGATGGAAACACAAGTGCTTTCATCAAGTCACTCGCTTTGAAATCGTACCACAAAGTGGGACATCAGCTCATCCTTCTCCTCTCTGGACACTCCATGGATGGCCAGGGCTTTAGGACGGTGATCCACCACCATATGGTTACCCCCACCTCGCCCTCTCAAGCTACGGCCCCGAGCACGGCCCCGCCCCCGAGGAAGGGTGACCTTGCCTCGTCCAGCCGGGATCAGGCCTAACCGTGCAGCCTGGGGGAAAACAAGGGTAGGCAGAGGGGAGCCCACTTTAGACTGCAAAAAGGCGAGGTGCAGTGGGGTTGGGGGGGTATGGGTTCGTGAAACATAACATAGCGAGAAGCTTTAACATGCAGCCCGAATGCGACACCCTTCATCCCACCCAGACGGCCGAGAGCTGCTAAGCTGAATCCCTCGACAAGCCTTTAGGATCTTGACGAAAGTAACCTTTATTGCCAAGTATGGTGAAGGTTAGAGGGGAGGAGGGAAGAAAGGGGTGAAGAGTCTGACCTCCACCTGGAGCTGGCTGAGGCGCCTCTTCAGGTCTGTGGTGTCCTCTCCGGAGCTCAGCTTCTTGTGGAAATCCAGCTCTGCATCAAGCAGCTCCTTCTGCGCCTGAGAACACGACAGAAAACATCGACGCCGTACCGGTCACGCCAGACTTTCGGACAGAAGACGTCGGAAATGACGGCTAGACATGCTTCAATTTACTCACGAGCTCAGCAGTGAGACTCACGTCTGTCTTGGTCTTGGGTTGAGCAGACTTGGCCGCAGAATTGCAGGTTGGCTTCATCTCGTCCTTCAGCTGGGAGATCTTGTTGGTCAGCTCCTTCAGGGTCTTCATGATCTCTGCTCGATCCTCCGGCTTCATGTTTTTGTTCTTCTCGAGACGGTTTATCAAAACCTTGGGCGCGATGAGGAGACACACATCCACTAAGCTGCACGCCACCATTCATTTCACCAGCGAACCCAAAGCCAAACTGGTATCAATTTTTTTGGAAGATTATGGGTTCGATGACAGATGGGACTGTGCCCTGTTCACCATCACCTGCCCCAGACAGAGAAGAATGACCTGCCCCTGCACACTGACCTTCTGACACTCAATCTGCTTCTCCACCATCTCCTGCTTCTTCTTCCTCATGTCCTGCTGTAGCTTCAGGGCCTCCTGGAAGCACAGTAGAGGGTCGGTCAGACACAGGAACAGCCTGTGACAGTCACGGCCTTCAGAAGGACACCCAGGGCTCACCTGCTTCTTCTTCAGAGCCTCCTGGGCCTCCAGCGCCTTCCCCACCTTCCCCATGGGTTTCGGGGGTGTCCTACTGGCCGCTGAGCCGTAGGTTGCAGACGCAGTCATGGCCTAAATTAGGGCGCAAGATGGGAGGGGGCAAACAAATGCTTCAAGGTGATGTTATATTCAAGACATAAGAACCAAGTCGTCACCCCCTATATGAGAGCGTGAAAGTTAAAATGCTAGAGTACAAAGTTTTAACATCAGGCAAAAGTTGGTAAAAAAAAAAAAAAAGTCAAATCCACTTTCTTCACTCCGAAAGCGTGAGGCTTATTTACATCTTACAAAAGCCCTTTGAAGCGGCAGACTTAATCCAAGCAGACATTTGCTTTTTTGTAGAAAAGTATTGAATTATTAAAAGGCATGAGCTTCTATGAAGCGTGCTCACAGACAAGAGCACTCGTATCAGCGCGATGGGCTTGCGCCATCGTTCGGACGCGCTCAGGACTGGCATGTGCCTGGATGTTACCCGTAAGTGACCCTTTCACCGCAAACTGGGCGAATCCCTTACAGAGCCCTCCGCCAGGTCATGTGCTCAGGCGGACGGCAGAACGGACCCTAAACCCACAGATAAACTCAGAAGCCAGCAACTAATCAAAGATCTTTTTTGAAAATAATCATGACTAGAGCAAAGCCGCCCTGCCACACTGAGCACGTGCGTGTTCTTACCGGCGAACTGTCTGCCGCAGGCTGCAGTGAATCCCCTTGGTTCCCCGCGGTGCCCCCTAGGCGGTGCTTGGCCGTCTTGTACAGCACGTAGGGGCCGGGACCGTGCTGTTTGTTTACAGGCTTTAAAAAAAAAACACAGGGTGGGGTAGGTGTTCAGTTGACACTTCTGCACAGCACATGGTCCGAGTAGCAGACAGACCGGACTGACACCCCGACGGGGCGTGACATGTGGCGCAAACATTAAAGAACCATTAATGTAACAAACTAGAGACCGGCTCCCAGTAAAGGATGTGGGGAGAGGATGGGGAGCACAGGAGCTCACACTCTCGGTAGGGTTCCCATCAGGAATGATGGGTTACATTTATAAGAGGAGCCATCGGGGCACACGGGGCGGGGGAGGGAGGAAGAGATGGGGCTCAGGGCCTCACCACAGGGCAGAGCATCTCACCTTGTGGGGGCCCGTGTGTTGGGGCCCGGCGGGGGTGCTTGGACCCGCGCTCTGGCCCGCATGCTGCTCGCTATTCTCCCGGTGCCAGTAGACCCGGATGAAGCGGTTGTTGAGCACGGCCTCCGTGCTGGATATAGCGCGCCGGGCCTCGTCGTTGGCCGTGTACTGGATCAGTGCCGCCTCTGGGTCGCCTCCAAACACCACCTGGGGAAGGCAGGGGGGAGGGGGAGGAGAGTCTCCTTAGCACGTCCCCAGTGCGTGGCCGTGATGGTGCACCTGCGTTTGTGTTGCCTCCAAATTGCTGGTCTTTGAGGAATTAGGATAAACAAGTACACAGAACAAAACAACCCCGGGGACAATGCCCTTTGTCCCAGCAGCCGCTAAGAGCGTCTGAAGCGAAGGATGAGCGAGTCGCACCTGAATGTTGACGATGGTGCCAAACTTGCTGAAGTGCTCGTTTAACTTGGTGATGTTGTTGAGGTCGCGCGGGATGCGGCGGACCTCCAGCTTAGTGTTGGCGTAATGCGTCCTCTTCTGGAAGCCGGCCTTGTGCTGATTGTTGAAATTTGGTCTGCGTGAACAAAACAGGATGAGGAGCCACCTACTGGTGGGGGTGTGAAGTGTAGGGAAACACTATATAATTATTTTAAGGCTCAGGTTAACTTCAAAACGCAGGCAAACAGAACAAGGAGGAGAGAGTCTAGATTCTTCTAGAAAATAATCCAGGACAGACACAGGAGAAGGACTCCGACTTACTTATCCACCCACGGCTTCTTGGCTGGGGGGGCCTCCAAGGAGCTGAGGGTCCTTTTTTTTGCCATCCTGGTCATTGCCGTATCGGGGGGGGGCAGAGGGCACGGCCGACACAGAGGGCTCCGTCTGGATCACGATGTTGGCGGCTGGGAGAGGAAAAGGCAATACAGAGGGTTAGGGGCAGCTGGGAAGAAGAACCGCGAACAGCCAAGACGGTGATAATGATGAAGATGATGATGATGATGATGATGATGGCCCAGGCCATACCTCGGGAGCTCTGCGTGTCCATGTCCCCGGAGGTCAGGCCGATGAGGTTGGGCCTCTGCGTCTGGATACGCGGGATGAAGTGCCGGTACTGAGGCCGACTGGACACGGTGATACCTGGAGCCTCGGGGTTGTACGGCTCCTGCTCATAGTTATCTGTGGGGGGGGAGACAACAGTGCAGTTACGAAGTCAGCCACTGGGGGACCGCAGCAACACTGCAAGTATGATTAAGCGGGAAAAGGGTAAATATATAAAGTCCTGCTTGTTTGCAAACGGCACCCGCAAAGCGACTGATGTTACGGCATCTAAAAATTTACCATGAGCAATTGAACAGCTGCTCCATGTTTGCACCACAAGCTCACTAATGACTTATTTTAGCAAGAAGCAAAACTACAGTGTATTAAGCAACAAGTGCTGTATTCCAATGTCAGACTTAAGTGTTAAAATGCAAACTGGGACTGGGAGATGGGATCTGACCCGTTTCGGAAGATCGGCACTGGCTTACACTCTGGCCGAGGGTACTGGGGGTGTGACGCGGTGGGGGGCGCCCCCACCCCCGGCAGTGCCAGGGCAGACATCCGATTCGTCCCAGAGTGCTCGCGGGCATCTATCGCACACGAGGGCATTAAGGGGGGTCCTGTGGAGGCAGAGGGGAGGGTTTTAGGCTGATACGCAGACCACAGACACACAGGGGGACCAAGACGAGGGCAGAACTCACAGCCGTCTGCAGCAGAAATGACGTGAGGACATGACTAACCTTAAGGAACCCCCCCCCCCCCCACCCACAGTTCATACAACAAAATACGAGATTTTAGGCAGTTTTAGTTTTTAATTGAATTAACAGATTTGAATAAAAGTGAGGTTTATATTGTGGGGACCCACAAGCTAAAATGTAACAGGATTTACTACATTTTGGGGATATTTGCTGTTCACAACGTGACAGATAAACACAACCCTGTGCATGCAGGCAGAGAGACAGACATGCAGGCAGAGAGACAGACATGCAGGCAGAGAGACAGACATGCAGGCAGAGAGACAGACATGCAGGCAGAGAGACAGACATGCACTGCATGTGCACACAGAGGCTTCATATGGATTGACTCCTCACTTCAAGACTTTTATTTGCAAATAAAGACCGTGAGGCGTCAGTGATGTGACTGCAGGCGTAACACAGGACCCAAACAGGCACACGTGTGTAATGAGGCGAGCGTGTGTGTGTGTGTGTGTGTGTGCGTGTGCGTGTTTGGGGAGGGGAGGCCCGATGCCATCAGGAGCAGCGGGCTCACGGACACGCACCTGGCATGGGGAAGAGGGCAGGCAGGGGGGGCTGCCCGTGGGGGGGCAGCGGGAGCCGGATGCCAGGCGGAGGCTCGTTCATGGGGGGCATGGCGGGCCGGGGGGGGCGGCATTCCAGGCGGGGGCGGGAAGGGGATCATGGTGGGCAGGGTGACGTCGTCCACTACCAATGGGTCATTGCCGTGGTCAAACGGGCACAGATCCCCACGTATGCAGAAGCCTTTCTCTGGAAAGCAAGTCAGTCAGAGTCAGCGGGGGGGCATTGTACAACCACCGAGCACATACCCAGCAGCTGGGAGGAGCAGGACCCTCCCAAATCCCACCGGCGAGTCTGAGGGACGGCTCGCTGGCTGTCAGAGAGCAAAGAGCTGCACTGGGCCCTGACTCCCCAGGGAAACATTCAGGCTGCCTTCAGAGACCCCCCCCCCTCGCCGGCTTACAAGCAAGAAGGCGATGAACAGTAACTAATAGCAACCCTGTGTACAGCTCAACTCACACAATAAGGTTAAACTAAAGGGTTACTCTATAAAACAGCGTATAAAACAAGGTTACGCCATTAGTTATTCTCTCCATCGCTAGTATAGACAGCGACTGCCTCCCTTTTCATATGCAAGCCTATTTTTTTTTAATTGCTTCTTTAATTGCAGTGATGTATCAATGGGACACAAGCGACACCGATTTACACCAAAATTTATTAAATTTAACACTCTGCACAAGGAAAACTCTGCTACGTTTCCTCCTGAATGAAAGACACCAGTTCGATCAGCCCTTACTGCAGTAACAAGGACGGCAAAAAACACTTCCTCAAAGACACGGTCAGAGAAGCTTCTAAAGAGCCGCAGAGGCGGCCTTACCGTCGTAGTCGCGGCAGCGGCGTTTCGGCGCGGCGCTCTTGCTGAACTGTTTGCCCTCGCCGTGGTTGGGAGGGAAGAAGCTGGACCAGCTCTCGGTGGTGCCGTCGGGCAGGTGCGCTACCACGGTAACAGTGCTGGGGACGGCAGTGACGGCAGCCTCCGAGGACAGCGAGTGGTGAGGCGGCAGTAGGGGGTGCAGTGCCGGAGGGGGCAGGGAGCTGCCAGCAGGGGGCGCCGTGGTGGGAGTGTAACCCTCCTGGTCTTTCCTCTCCTGCTCGAACTTGGACCTGTGCTCTGTGACAGGAAGGGAAAGAAGCCCTGAAACTGACGGTACTAACATGCTAGTAACGCACCAGTGCATGTTGCAGTACGGACAGAAATGGGCATTTAATACATACAGGAATTAACCACATATGACACGCACAGGAACGAACATGCATATTACACACCTGGACTTCATACCTCATGGCTGAATGAGGACCGTTAAATGATTAAAAGCCAGAATTAACAAGCCATGCTGGTGGACTTTGAAACAGTTTTGCAGAACCTTAATAGACCCTTAAAAGATGAACCACCACCTTTCCCTCCTCGGCGGCCAGACCCACCTTTGCCCCGGCCGTGCTCCCTGTCCCCCCTCCCTCCCCGGCGGCCAGACCCACCTTTGCCCCGGCCGTGCTCCCTGTCCCCACTCTTGCCCCGGCTCCCACTCCGGCTGCGGCTCCGGCTGTAGCTCCGCCCCCGGATGGTCCCCATGCGCCGCTCGTGCCGCTCCCGGTAGGACTCGCCACTGCGCCGTTTACGGTCATCCCTCCTGCGCTCATCGCGTGTCCTGGGTGGGCGCAGGACATGCACAATCCCATCAGGAATACTCCTTCCTCTGAGCTATGGGCTTTGTCCCTACCAACACGGCCATCTGATACTGGATCCCAACTCTAGCAACACAAAAACAGAAATACCTCCATCGTCCCCTTACTCTGACGACGACACTTACCTGGACTCATTAAGGTCCGAACGATTTTTTAACGGACTCCTCCTCCTCCTCGCCTCCCGGTCTTCCTCGGCATTTACACTCTGGAGGAGGGAAAGTGGGGTGTAAGACATCCGAGGAACATGGAGGTGGAGTCTTGCGTGACACACGCCGCTCACACATCGGCAGGACACTCTGTACCTCCTGCTTCTCCTCTGCCTTTGGCGCCGATGACTTGGTCTCCAACTTCTGCACTTCTTTCACCTCCGTGTTCGCCAAGTAGTTTCTTGTCGTCAGACATTCAAAGAGTTTATCTACGAAGCCGGTCGTCTCTGAAGGAGGAGAGTCGTTCACATGGTCATGGTTTGCCAGCTTGGATGTGATATTACCCAGCGATTACACTTGAATGATACCCTGGACACCTTTAATTTTATATATATGACGGAGAACTCATAAAATATACATTTAGTGGGAACCAGGAACAAAGCATTTACCTTTCTGTAGAAATACATCCAACTGATCAGCACAAAGAGCCTTCAAGTCTTTTTCCGGTTTGTCCTTCTTAACTAGAGCAACAACATAGTTGGCTAATGCCGAGGGGTCTGCATCACATCTACAAAAGAGAGAGAGAAAAACAGAACAAATAAACGATTATGTGCCGGACTCCACACCGCATAAACCCCAATATAACACCTGGGGGGGGGGGGGGGGGGGGATCATTCACCTAGAAATACCAAAGCAGACATGCACTGACTGCATGCCCGGACATTCACATTTACAGGGTCATTTGGGAGGCCCAGCAAGGAGCACTGAAACAGGATTTACGGCGGCTTTTCCACCTGTTGATGGCCTGTTAAGGAGCGACGTCCCTTAACAGGATTTACAAACAGCGCATTAAAATAAAAACCACCGCGGGTTATAAATAGCCGGGTGAGACTGCTGGCCGTCGGCTCGCAAGGTTTAGATCACATAGCCACACTCTGATTTACACACTGACAGCAACTTCGATAACCATCCAGGCAATTCTTGGTTAGCCAGCATCCAGACTTAGTATAGCCTAGTGGTTCTCAATCCTGATCCTGGCCCCCCCTCTGGCAGAATGTTTACATTGAAACCCTAACTTAAATCAGACTCATATGCTCCTAAATGGGCTAATAATGAATGGGGCAGGTTGAACGCAGTGTGGGCTGGAATTAAAACATTCTGGCAGGGGGGACACCAGGAACAGGATTAAGAATCACTGGTATAGTCGAACATACATACTCGGGGGTCCGTGTGAACGGCCGAAAAAGCAGCGGTGGTGATTTATACCATTACGCTGTGTGTAGCTAGCGGCAGGGTAACCAGGTGGCCGCCTCTGGGTGCCCGGCTGTACGTGCGCTCGCATGAGGACACATCTAAGTCCATCGTGAGTATCCAGCGGATCGGAGCAACTAACCAAGCGGATTATTAAACGCCAGCTCCTCAGAGGCCGCCATCAACGGCCTAGCTAGGCTAATCCGACAGCAGACCGATGCCCCTCCAGCTGGAGCGAACGGCCAGACGCTGGAGAGACACGCCGCAGCAGTTAGCTAACCCGGCCGGGTAAAAATCCCGGGGCCTAGGGGCTGCAATGTGTGCCTCATGCTCGGCTCCCTGCCCCATCTGCCACGTCGTACAGCAACACGTTACTCATCACACACGTCTGGCTAGCAAGTCAGCAGCGGAGCAGAACTAGCCAGCTAGCATCCAAGCGGCGCTAGCCAGCTAGCAGCGAGTCCCGATAGCGGCGTGAGCGCCGACCCAGGCGCACTGCTATCCGAAATCAACATGACATTCGAATTCATCACTCACATTGGCTCCAAGAGTTTAGCCAACCACGACTTCAAAGCTTCCACATTCTCAATGATCATCTTTTGAAACTTGCTCTCAAATATCGACTATAAATTAATTATTTGTTGTAATGATCCCACTTTCATCGTCAGAATCGGAATATTGCAGACGCAGTTTAGGCCCAGAAACCGAAAACTTGCAGGTCGAACACACTATTTGACGGTTGAGTACGCGGAATGGAGATTGGCAGGGCGAACGGCCAATCAGACCCAGGGGTCGCGGGGTCGTCACACGTCGGTTGACTTCTGGGGCGGGTTCAACTGGTAACCGGAAATCCGTACTGCGGTGGTGTTGTAGTTTATACGGGAACAGGTTCTCAGAATAAGAACAAAGTACAAAAATAGTTAACACACTATCTTCATTTTTGTGTTTTATGAATATATAAAATATAAAAGTATTAAATAACAAATAGCGATGTATATGATATTGAATGTAACGTGAATCTGTTCAGAAATATAATTTTGTCCCATATATGTTAATGAGGCTCACGTTCATCTTTCCTTGTGCTTTAGACAAGACGAATAATAAGTGAAAGAATTCTTAAGGAACTGCACTTGTGGGCCATTTACAGGCCCACATGATATGCAGGCCTAGTACATACATGTCCTCATTTGGTATTTTTCAACACAGGCGACCGTTTTAGTATAAAAGCAATTCAAAACCCACAATGCTTTGCTGAAAAACCTCCGCGAGACGTTGCCTTTATGGAGATACCTGGGATATGCAGTTTCAGAAATGGACGGCGTTGTAACCAGCATGCAATCGTATTCTTAAGTTACGGCCCTGGTCTGCCTTTATCCACGCGTTTCCGAGTTTGATGGTGTGGACTTGGTGCTAAGTGGGAGCTATTGGAAGTTTTTGTTTGTTTGGGAAGCACCTGTCGTACTGAAAATGACGGTGAGATACAATTTTCTCAATCTTTAGGTCGTATTGTAGTCATTTGCAGCTTGTTAAAATATGTATTTTAACTGCTCCAAACGTGCCTTACTGTATAGCTTAATAGCTATGGTTAGCTAGCTCCTAGCAAAATAGGGTTGATATTGTTCCTCTCAGTGTAAAAACGTGTGCATGTCGAGGTACCTAGATCTCAGATATACAAGATCTACAACGATTTAAATGGTTTTAGCGCCGCTACATGCCAATGCCAGTGCCATTAGCAGCCCATCAATGTGTCAGAATTACTTAGCCGGGGGTGTCTCATGCATTCGTGCCGCAGGAACGGAAAGGAACTGCCAAACTTGCCTTTCTACGAAAGATAGAACGTGAAGTCCAGAAGAAATGGGAGAAGGAGAAGGTGTTTGAATGTGATTCGCCCAGCACACCAGAGCAAACCGAGAAGTAAGTACGATCACTGTCTGGCAAGGCAAGTTTTTTTTTTATATAGCACAATTTAAAGTGCTTTATAACGACAGAAGAGCACATTTAAATAAGAGGAATCCCTGGCCAGGTAGAGTAATTACTCGCCCATATAACTAACTGCAGTGTTTTTTCCTCCTAATGTTAATGAAAAATAAGTGCACGGCTTTGACAAGTAGTTTAAAGCATAACTTATCTTTGCATGCATATTAAACTAGACTAGATCAACTTTAGTGTTATTCTACATGCACAACTTAACTATATGCTTCCCACTTAAGCTGTAAATAAAATCCAAAATAAAATGGAAAATAATATGCAATATATACATATGTACAATATCGAGCTGAATGGTGAATCAAAGTACTGTAGAGAGGCTGAAACCATGTAATTAGCAACAGATCTCGTGGATTACAATTAGCAGCACGATTAGCGGGGGGGGGGGGGGGGGGCAGGTTGGCAGATGAGTGCATCTGGAATGGATGTTATACGAGTCTATTGTTCCTTGATTGGTTAAGATGACTGATGCTAGACGTTTTTGTGGCATTAGGTAGACTAGACAGTTCCATGAAATGTAGCTGTTGCTAGGTCTTATTCTGTGTGATAAAATGTTCTTTTGGTTTATGAATTTCATTATGGCAACAGATTTTTTTTTTTACACAATGATCTCACTTTTTTCCATGTAATACCTACCTTTGCCTAGTACATTACTGAGGATGTGTGTGTAGAGAGGCTGAAATCTTATAATAAAACATAGTAAATACTAACACCCCCTTTTCATTACGCTCCAGTAAGAACAAGTACCTCGTAACGTTCCCCTACCCGTACATGAATGGAAGACTTCATCTGGGTCACACATTCTGCCTGTCAAAGTGTGAGGTAATGTTCTCTCTCTGATACTTGCTCTACGATGGCCTTCGATCTTGCAGACTACTCGTGTGCCTTACTGTGTATGGTCTTGCCCTTCAGTTTGCCATGGGATACCAGCGCTTGAAAGGGAAACGATGTCTCTTTCCTTTCGGACTGCACTGTACAGGAATGCCCATCAAAGTGAGTCACTGCCGTTCTGATCACTTTGACGTCGTCGATATGTCCCTAGTGAGCGTTTACTGAATTTTTTAGTATCACTGCTTTTTTTTTTTAACAGCTCATTCATTTTCCAGGCCTGTGCAGACAAGCTGAAGCGAGAGATCGAGCTTTACGGTAACCCACCCCAGTTCCCCGATGAGGAGGAGGAAGAGGAGCCAAAGCAAAACGCAGGAGATGAGATCATAATCAAGGACAAGACGAAGGGGAAGAAGGTGTGGCGCCGTGTGATCCCGTAAATACGGTCTGGAGGTGACGAGGGGGCTTAATTCTGTGTGTTTTCTTTCTCATATGTAAAATACTCTTGCTTTTGACGTCGTCCCATCGGCCACAGAGTAAAGCTGCTGCCAAATCCGGAGGAGCGAAGTTTCAGTGGGACATCATGAAGTCACTTGGCCTGCGAGATGCAGAGATTGTCAGGTTTGCGGACGCAGCTCATTGGCTGGATTACTTCCCCCCACTGGCGGTTCAGGACCTGAAGGACATGGGATTGAAGGTGAGGAGCGCGTCTGCGTCTCCATGGCTTGGGATGTCAAAGAGGAGGCGAGCTGGAGCCTCGTCACAAGACGCCTGGCACCATGTGACTGACATTCCTGCTGAACGTGCCGGTCGACATTTTTGTGTTTCGCATGCATTTCGCTTGTGTCGAACGTGGCTTTATCTTCCATATTGTTGCATTGCAGGTGGACTGGCGAAGATCCTTCATCACAACTGATGTCAATCCCTTCTATGACTCTTTTGTCAGGTGGCAATTTGTAACCCTAAAAGAAAAGAATAAGATCAAGTTTGGCAAGAGGTGAGATGTGGGCGCTTTCACCTGGACCTCAGTGAAATTGTTGGCCTTGATTTGATTCGATTACCCTTATTCAGAGAACGGCGCAAGCAACGATTTGGTTTATCAATTACTTGATTATTTTTGATAATCTAAATTATTATTATTTTTTTTAACATCGTAGATAGCAAAAAGTGGAACATTGCAGTGCAAAGATTATCTTAACCATTAGAGCGACGGGTGAGATTCCCAAAAGTGTTATAGTGCAAATATCATCAGGTAGCTCTTCGTTTATGAATATTAACGGACCTCCGTATGTTTCGGAAAATCGGGTGTGGTACTGCTACTTTACGCATCCTCCTGCAACACGTGAACATTGGTGCACAACCCAGAAGTAGAGGTATCTTTACGGAGGATTTTGCCCCCAAAAATGATGCAGTGTTGTATCCTTACACCACTAAAGTACTGTCAGTGAATGTTTACACCAAAAAATAGGAAAGGTAACATGTTTTAAACTTTTCATAGGTACACCATTTATTCTCCCAAGGATGGACAGCCTTGCATGGACCATGACAGGCAGACAGGAGAGGTGGGATAGCAGTGTCTGAATCTCCCATGTGTCACATTGTGTGCACGCGTGTGTGTGTGCACGCGTGTGTGTGTGCACGCGTGTGTGTGTGCACGCGTGTGTGTTTCTTCTGACCCATTCCTCATGCCTTCTGTAGGGTGTAGGACCACAGGAATATACCCTCATTAAAATGAAGATCCTTGATCCATACCCTTCAAAACTAAGGTAACTCAATGTGGTTAACTGACATGTTGGTAGTTAAAACAAAGCTGGTCATCAGTGGTGTGGAGTGCGTCTCATGTCAACTTTTGCAGTGCACTTAAGGGGAGGAACGTCTTCCTGGTAGCAGCCACTCTACGGCCAGAGACGATGTTTGGACAGACCAACTGCTGGGTCAGACCTGACATGAAGTACATTGCCTTTGAGACGGTGAACAAGGACGTCTTCATCTGCACACGAAGGTCGGCCAGGAACATGTCCTACCAGGACTTCACCATGGAGAATGGGGTGATTCCTGAGATCATGCAGCTTCTAGGCCAGGTGGGTGACTTACAACCAGAAGTCCGGTCCACTGTATTCTCCCCTTTTGTGGTTACATCATGGACACATAATACAATGGCACAAACCCTTCATTTTGCACTTGTTCCTCTTCTGAAAATTCAGTGATGCTCCTCTTATTTACATCAAGCTGGCTTTGCTGGTTTCCCTACTGATTCTCTCCCCTCCTTCCAGGACATTCTTGGCTGCTCTCTGAGTGCCCCGCTGACCTCTTACAAGGTTATATATGCACTGCCGATGCTTACTATCAAGGATGACAAAGGTATTGCCCACATTACAGTTTTGTTTTTAAATATAGGAATAATGATACACAGAGATGAGTATGTAATGCTAGGAAGGTTTCCCCAATGCAGACCGCTCCTCCTTTATTGTAATTCAAAGATGCATTTATAATCAACCATTTCTCCAGTGTGAGCTTAGATAATAATGATGATGATGATAATGATAATATTTTATTGATATAGTGCTTTTCAAAAATTCAGACGCTTACTCAGAACTTAGTAAAGTAAAGCAATATGGCAAGCAACAATCAAAAAGCTTTTCAGTTTGGTTTGGAAATTGGTCGCTGTTTTCAGGAGGGGGGGGGGGGGAGTTTCAAAGTCGGGGAGCTACTGTAAACGGGAAAAGGCACGGACTTCGGGTAAACAGGTCAGCTGATCTGTGTGAGAACTGTACCGTATGAGAGCTGCGTGTCCTGTGGTCGCAGGGACCGGCGTGGTCACTAGCGTGCCTTCTGATGCCCCGGATGACATCGCTGCTCTCAGGGATATAAAGAAGAAGCAGGTGAGTTTGAGTCGCCTGTCTGCTTCACTCCTCCTCTTTTTTTCACTGATGAATTTGGTGAGCCTTTCGTCAGCTGTGCTTTGACACTGTCCTTTGAACCTGCTCACATAGGCTTTGAGGGAGAAGTACGGCATCAGTGATGAGATGGTGCTGCCGTACGAGCCGGTCAGTGCGCCGCCTGTCTTTGCTGGAAACGCTGTCCCTGGCCCCCAGTGCTCTGTCAGGCTAACTCTCGCTGCCCCTGTAGGTTCCCATCATCGACATTCCTGGCTATGGGAACCTCTCGGCTCCACTGGTGTGTGATGAGCTCAAGATCCAGAGCCAGAACGACCGGGAGAAGCTAGCCGAGGCTAAGGAGAAGGTCTACCTCAAGGGCTTCTACGAAGGGGTGAGTTGGCAGTGTCACGAAGCTCCACGCTGAGATGGCGTTTCATGGCATATGAGCTTCTCCTTTGATTGGCTCTCTCTAGGTCATGCTGGTGGATGGATACAAAGGACAGAAAGTCCAGGATGTGAAAAAGCCGATCCAGAAAATGATGGTGGAGAAGGTGGGCTCCCCCTTTGGGTCTGGTTAGGGTTAGCGCTTTGAAACAATGCAATGTTGTGTTCAAATAAAACTGGATTGGATTGTCTGTTTCAGGGTGAGGCCTTGATCTATATGGAACCAGAGAAGCAGGTGATGTCACGGTCAGCGGATGAGTGTGTGGTGGCTCTTTGTGACCAGTGGTGAGTCTGAGGTTGGGGGCGGAGCCTCCGGCCCTTATGAAGAGCGTATTCTGTATCACTGCACTGTACTGTAGCACTGTTAATGGTGCTTTGCCCTCCTGTCAGGTACTTGGACTATGGGGACACTGACTGGAAAGGACAGGCTTCTGACGTCCTCAAACAGATGGAGACGTGAGTCTCACTCAGAGCTGCGTCCCCAGAATGAAACCGCCATCTTTGTACAGTAACCAGTGTAGAGATCATGACTTATTTTATTAACTCTGATTTCGGCCGCGGTCCTGCACCTCTGCTTCAGGTCAGGTCCTGGTTCTGCTAAGACTCTGACGGGTCTCGTCCCTTTTAGGTTCTGTGATGAGACCAGGAAGAACTTTGAGGCGACCCTGGCCTGGCTTAAGGAGCATGCCTGCTCTCGTACCTACGGCCTAGGTCAGCAGGACGTAAAACGCTCATGCCTCCATACCGCATCGACAAAACTCTTTATAGTCTAAGATGCGTAACTGCGTAACCTCCACCCCTTCACAGGAACACGGCTGCCGTGGGACGAGCAGTGGCTGATTGAGTCGCTGTCTGACTCCACCATCTACATGGCGTACTACGCTGTGGCTCACCTGCTGCAGGGGGGGGTGCTCAATGGCCAGGGGCCTTCGCCTCTGGGTGTCCGGTATGCCTCTCATTTCTGCTCTGTGTGTGTCTGTGTGGGTTATGTATACCGTACATCGTGGGGACCAGATGTCCCCACAATGTGATTAAGAACCTGTTGTTTTCACGTTGCGGGGCCTATTTTTTTTTTCAGTCCCCATAAGGGGAAACTCAATTTTGTGCCAAAAGGCTTGTGTTTTGTTTGGTTACTTATGGTTAAGGTTAGGGCTGGGTGGGGGTTAAGCTCGTCCTTTTTGGGATTAGGGTTTTTCCCATACAAATGAATGAATGAATGGACCCCATAAAGTTGAACACAATCATGTTTGTTTGTGTGTATGCAGTACCAAGCACCACCTTCTGCTCTGTTTGGTCACCCTTCAGGCCGGAGCAGATGACCCGGGAGGTGTGGGATTATATCTTCTTCAAGGACGCCCCCTTCCCCAGTACCAGTATCTCAAAGGAGAGCTTGCAGAAGCTCCGACGGGAGTTTGAGTACTGGTACCCCGTGGATGTCCGTGTTTCGGGGAAAGACCTGGTGCCCAATCACCTCTCCTACTACCTGTACAACCACGTAGCCATGTGGCCCAATGACCCGTAAGTGCAGTACCTCTGGGATGGTGTGGTCTCCTCGCAGGAAGATAACGGCCCCTCATTGTACTGCCCTACAAAGGCAGAACTACTATGACACTGAGAATAGGGCTTTTCTGCCTCGGTGTTAGTGTGGATTTTATAGTTACTGCAATTTTCACAATCTTATTTCTTCAAAAGCTGAGCATAGCTGAGCTAAGAGATTATGCCCTGAGATAAAACAGAGCCTAAAAAGACCAATTTCAGTTTTATCAGTTTTGATAAAATATGCAGTTACTGTGTTTTGCCTTTGTAGGGCATTATATCACGAAGGAATTCAATGTTTTGCTAATTAAAACTGAACACCCATCTGTTATTTTAGCTTGATCCCACATTCTTTAGCCTAAACATTTTAGGTCTCAATGTAAGATCAGTTGCATTAAGCTGATAACATGAATCTTGTAAAGAAAAACTCTGCTCTTTGTTGTCAGTGGGAAGTGGCCCCAGGCTGTCAGAGCCAATGGGCACCTGCTTCTGAATTCAGAGAAGGTGAGACCCCCCCCCCCCCCCATGTTTCTGCAGTTGGTGTGGCCTTGACAGGAAGTGTCCAGTTGTCAGATCACTTTTCATCATAGTTTTGTTTCTGAATATTATCATTTTTTTCAGATGTCCAAATCCACTGGTAATTTTCTCACCCTGAGCCAAGCTATCAACAAGTTCTCTGCTGACGGTAAGCAGCCGTTTGTTGAAAAATTAATGTATATTAATGTTTGCCGTAGGGCTGCCGTGATTAGTCAACGTAGTCGATGTCGACGCTGAAAATGCATCAACATCAATATTTTAAATTAATGCATCGTTTTTAAATTTTATTAACATGATTTCACAACTGTTTCAGTTCATTATAGCAAATGTTTTCCTTCAATATCACTACATGATTATGGGAGTAGTTCAACTTATCACAAAACTAAAAGGTGATGTTACACTGCGCAGAGTACAATGGCGTCCCATTGCGGCAGTACTGCTATGTTGTTAGTTTTCAGCCCTAGTTTGTTGGCATAGTTATAGGAACTCAGTCAGTCTCTGGGGCTCGGTAGTGATTGAGATACAGCTGAACGGATCGGACCCTGATCTCCGGACTCTTGCAGGGCGCTCCACCCTCAGCTCCACATGCCTCTGTGGTGTCTGCCTCTGTCTCATTTCCCCACGCCTGTCTTGCCAGGGATGCGCCTGGCGCTGGCCGACGCGGGGGATACCGTGGAGGATGCCAACTTTGTGGAGGCCATGGCCGACGCTGGCATCCTGCGCCTCTACACCTGGCTGGAGTGGGTGAAGGACACAATGGCCAATCAGGGATCCCTGCGCACAGGGCCGGCGGACTCCTTCAACGATCGCGTCTTTGTAAGGTTGGCAACTCCAAATCCGCGTCTCGCATCGTCGGGAGTGTGCGTGTGGAGCAGGGGGTTGTCGTCCCTCAAGGCTGACGTCCTAACGTGATTGGCTTTGTCCGCAGTGAGATGAATGCTGGCATCTTGAGGACGGAGCAGCACTACGAGAGGATGATGTATAAGGAGGCGCTGAAGTGCGGCTTCTTTGAGTTCCAGGTAGGCTGTCCAATCGCACGCCCACGCCCAGTCCCGCCCCCTGCACGTGCCCAGTCCCACCCTCTTTGCGTGTCCCTCGGCAGGCGGTGAAAGACAGGTACCGGGAGCTGGCGATGGAGGGCATGCACAGGGAGCTGGTGTTCCAGTTCATCACCAATCAGACGCTGCTTCTGGCGCCCATCTGCCCTCACCTGTGTGAGCACGTCTGGGCCCTCCTGAAGAAGGTGAGGCTGGGGAGCCCCATGGCGGCGGGGGCCGCATGTGGGACCCCTTCAGACAGCCACCTGAATGTCATCTCTGCTCTCTTTAGGGGGTGTTTATCCTCACAGATTAGCTGAAGGAACATCACACGTCATGGCTGTATGACGGCTGTGCGGCTTTGTCAGTGTCCCTCTGGTTTCAGGGGGATTGTTCTTATTGGGATTCCCTGATGAGTTGGCCTGCAGCTTAATATCCTTTCCCAGGCATTTAGAGCGTATTTGCTTACTCCCCTGCGTTCTTCCATCCCCTCAGCCCGACTCTCTGATGAAGGCCTCGTGGCCCGTGCCCGGCCCGGTGGACGAGGTCCTGATCCGCTCCTCCCAGTACCTCATGGAGACGGCTCACGACCTGCGGCTGAGACTCAGGGCCTACATGCATCCCCCGAAGAACAAGGTACCGGCTGACGTGGGTGGGGTGTTTGGATGGGGTCTCCTGGAGGAGTGTGAGGGGCTCCTCACTCCTGTCACTGAGTGTTTTTATCTCTTGTTCCGTAATGGATCATTCGACACCACACGTCTCTTGCTAGCATGGCTCTGGTTCTGCGGGGGTGATGGGTCATGCAGGGATGCACTGGGGCACTCAGGAATGCGGCGCAGCCCGCTGGGGTACCGCAGGCTTTCTCCTCCGGTCTGTGAAAAGCCCCAGAGGCTGCGACTTGACGGAACCTGACAGCTGTCATGTACCATGAGCTCACTGGGCAGGTTCAGGGCGCTTTTAAGGGGGAACAGGCTTAGGATTATTCCGGAGGTTGTTATGTAAAATGCGAATCAATGATTTAAAATGGCTTTTTCTGTCCCGTTGGGTCATGTGACTCGGTAATGGGTGTCGCATGGCCGTGTGGACCTGAGGTGGGTGTGCTAGACTGACCTGTGGTCCTGCCTTGGTACAGAAAGGGGACAGCAAAGCTCCAGGGAAGCCGTCGCACTGCACCATCTACGTGGCTAAAAGCTACCCCCCATGGCAGCACTGCACCCTCTCCCTGCTGGCAAAGCACTACAAGGCAAGTGGTCCGTCAGCGCCTCCTCCTGGTTGCCTTTGGAAAGGCGGATTGTCACACAGTGCACCCGTCTCCGGCCTGTTTACGCCGATTCCAGTCTTCAAGCAGAAAGTCAGCAAGACTTCGATTTTTATTTATGTATTTATTTATTTTTGATCATCTGGTCATTTATTTCATTCTTATTACAAAGTATTATGACGTAGGTTTTGCAGGTAAGCTTTGTGGGTCCTTTCACCGTTACGGCTCCTCCAAACACCATTTAGCCAGTTAGGTTAATGTTACTGCCGCAGTGACACCAGCAGGCTGAGTGGGGCTGCATCGAGGGGCCCGCTGAGCCACCCCGGACGGCCAAGCCCGCTGACTCGCCTGCCTCTGCTCCGTCTCCAGGCCGACGACGGGAAGCTGCCCGACAACAAGGCGATCGTGGGGGAGTTGGGCGCCCTGCCAGAGCTCAAAAAGTACATGAAGAGGGTGATGCCCTTTGTGGCTATGATCAAGGTGGGCAGGCGTCAGAATGGCTCTCAGGTCTCCAGCCTCCGCGTTTCAGTTTGGGAATCTCACCATGTGTCCGTTTGCGTGTCTCAGACCGGGGTGGGGGGGGTGTTCCATGAAGTAGGATTTACAGTTAGCTGGGTTAATTTAAGCTGAATGTCCAGTAAGAGTGTAAGTAAGGAGGATTATTATTGGACAGTCATGACACCCAGCTAACCGGGAGATCCTGCTTCGCGGAACACCGCCTCGGCTCTCCGAAATGTTGTGCCGCAGGAGCACTGAGCATTGTGACAGCGGATCCATCTTAACACAGCTCTCCCGATTCACAGGAAAACCTGCAGAAGAATGGACCACGTGTTCTGGACCTGGAGCTAGAGTTTGATGAGAGAGCGGTTCTCCTGGAGAACATGGTTTACCTAACCAACTCCCTTGAGGTGACCACTCATTTCCTCTCCCTAGTCATATATCTAACGGTGTCTAGAGATTAATCACCTTTTTTGGAGGAAAAAGTCAATCCTTCTCAATTTATAATATTTATCGGTGTCTTAGACACACAAGTGTCTAACGTTTTCATCAGTATTCAATTCCAAAGATGGGTTTTCATTCCTTTGGCAGCTGGATCAGATCGATGTCGTATTCGCATCAGAGGCGGATGACAAAATAAGGGAGGAGTGTTGTCCTGGGAAACCGTTTAGCATCTTCAGAACGGAGGTAGATCATCAGCAGAGCCTTTTGATTCATTTCTAGGCAGATGCTCTTGGACAGAGATGCATTAATCAACTGTGAAGAAGAGTGATTTTGAAGACTGACGCTGTTTACTGCATGTTGGAGCTGCTTATTCTGTCCCATCAGATTTTACTGTTTGCTCTTCTGTTGGACATCTTTAGCAAATCGTCTCTGCATTTAAAATGTACCATTGCACTGCTCTGACTCATACAGTCGAACCTCGTTACTACGTACAAGACAGGATATCAAAAACCATGTACGTTATAAGCATAGAACGTTGTAACCACTTGGTGCAAGATGGATGAAAGAACTCACGAAATATCCATGTAAATGATAAAACTTTAATAGAACAGACCCTTAAGTTGACTACAAAACAAACGAACACATTATTACTTGTAAAATAATTCAACAAAGCTCTGTGGATCCTTGAAATTTTCCTTAAATTACTGACAAGTTCTTAGTGCCGGCCGGTGATAAACGGCAACGAAAATACACAACGGCTGTTCAAAATGGATTTTCAAAATAAACATTCGCATCCAAATTGACATTTGGCCTGAAAATATTTCTGAAATATTGGTCAAATTAAATCATAAAATCCTTTACTTCCATTATTATTCTGAATTCACAATTACCGGCATGACCGGTATTTCACAAGGTTTAATAAACATAGAATACGCACACAACACTTAACAAGCCATTACTACTCAGTCCAATAACGATCGGTCAAGGCAACTCATTTAACGGCAAGCAACGCAATAGACAAATGTGGATTGTCGGGCGAAGATCAGGTAGATACAGGTAGATGTAGCGACACAAGTTGTGGTGGGCGGGGAGAGCGCTGTACGTTGTAACGATGGTTAGTTTTACTATTTTCTCTAGAAATTTGGATGTTGTATCGAAGTTTATGCTGTAAACAATGGCTGCTATTGGAATAATACATAGGCTAAAAATGGGAATTAGAAACCTGTACGTTGAAAAGGTGAAAACATTGTATCCGGGGTACGTAGTAACGAGGTTCGACTGTACTTAGTTTAGTGAAACCCATATAGAATGTTAAAGACCCAAATACAGACACTGTTAAAATGAAAAAGGTCTCTTATCTGGAGGTCTTTATCCAAACTTCCTTTAAATGTAAACCCTCTGCTTTGTCTGTCCCCTTGCAGCCTGGGGTCTCTGTGTCCTTGATCAACCCTCAACCAGCCAACGGACTCTTCAGCACCAAGTTGGACGTCCACCAAGGCGACAGTAAGGACAGCATCGTCCGCCGGCTGTCCAGAGCGAACAGAGCAATCAAAGGTAAGTTCAGCCGTCCGCCAGGTGGAGCTGTTGATGTCCCCGGCGTGAGAGAGGCGGATGCCAGCCGCGGGAGGCCAGCTTTATATAACGCCCCTCTTCTCCACCATCCTAGATCTGACACGAGTGAAGCTGATGAGATATGATGACCCTCTTCTGGGACCTCGGAGGCTGCCTGTCTTGGGGAAGGAGGAACAGGGCAAGACGGCCATCTCCGACAAGTCCACGTTCCAGGTCGACCTGTCTGCAAAGAAGGTGCTGCTGACGGAGAACGGCCTAAACGTGGATATCGGGGACACTCTAGCCTATCTGGTTCATTAAAGGTCAACGGCATTGAGCGGGGGGGGGGGGGGGTGTTCTGCTCACATGCCTGGAGAATGCAGTCAGCATCTCGGTCCGTTTGCCATGTGATGCCCGTCTCTCTACACACCTTCAGGAAGCCAGGATGACCTCTGACTACCCCAGAATTACTGTTATTCTAACAGTCAAATAGACTGATGTGATTGTTGTTTAACAGCTTTGCGGTGTCTAATAAAAGCAAATGTTGGAGAAACTGCTTCTGATTGGCTCTCTTGCTTTTATCTTTTCTCTCCTGAGTTAGTGAAACACTGTCCTACTTAAGCAAAAGTGTAAATATAGGTAAGTCACTATTTCCCCACCACTAGAATGTCAGATGGTAATTATTAAATTTATTGTATATTGGTTTACACCTTAATATTAAGCTTTTATTTTTCAAGGCTGGGAGGCTTTCTAGTTTAGAGAATTTACAGAGCAATATCAGAGCAACTAATCTGTGCTGTAATCACACAGACCGCCTGAAGAGGGCAGGGTTGTTAGACAGGACTTCTGAGTGCCACCAGTATTGGGAATGTGATACCTCATTCTTCCCATCCACTAGTTGGCTCGTTCCTCAGACTCGGAGACCCGTTCGAGATCAGCAGCCAAACTCCCCATGACCAAAAGAACAAGCACCAGCATTTCCCTTTCCCAACATAAAGCAATTTATTTTTAAAAAATATTTCACTGTCACACTGGCAATGAAAAGAGGGTTGTAACACACCTTTTGTAACATGACATTGTAAGAATGATCAGTTGAAGTATCAGCATGTCATACTGCCAGCAATAGTCAGCATAATGCAATCCTTAATCTGCTGGGGAATTTTACAGGTTTATTCTGGCCTTAGCTTGGAATTAATAAGTAAAAATGCTGCTTTCTGTAACGGCATTAGTGTGCTAACTGAGGAACATTTAACGATCTCAGCAAGGCAGTCCCTGTTCCCCAGGTAGGCAGGCTGCACTCGACACCAGCATCCTTTCGTTTCGGGCAGGTCCTGACACCTCAGGTTTCTGCTACGGTTGAAGCTGGGGTGTAGTCCCCAGATACACAGGCACGCCAAGAACACTCCCTGTAATGATGGGGGGGGGCGCTTTACTGGAACCACCTGTGAGTGCTTAGCATATAAGGAGCTGTGTGAAAATTATGGCAGGTGGTAGTTATTTAGCGTTTAGGCATGTTGGTTACCACTGCTTACCTGAAGCTGAGCAGCTTTGCTGGGCCACTGAGTGACCTTTGGAGAATCCTCTCCACCCCACCCCACCCTGATACACTGGCTGTTTGCTGGCAGTTAATTACATGCTGTGTCTTTAAGTTATGGCACCACTGGAAAACAGAACCAAGCCACTTGTTTAAATGGCATGAAGACACATAAAGATAGTCACACTATACACACTGTTATTTACAAATGCAATTAGTACTAAAAAGAGGTTATATTCATCATGGTGTCGTCTTGTTTTAACTGGTTAATATTTAGTGGAGTGACTGACGTTCGCTAATCGGAATAGAATGCGGTGCATTTCAAACTAAGGTGGCTGCTGAGTGACGTTGAGAAACTACATCTGCTCACCGTCATAATGGTGACTGGTTTTTAAACCATCTGCAAACTTGTAATACCGGCCACACTGGACTGAAAGTGAATGCACATGGTTTAAGTACAAGAAAGCTACCGCAAATGTTTAATACCTTAAACATGAATAATGGTTTCCAATAATTTTGGCCATTCACACATCGCTTAGGAATATTATTATATACATTTAATAATGTCTTTGTAATCCATACTTACATGTTATTGTTATCTTTCGGTCTGAATAAAGCACCACACAAACAAAAATGAAAATACAAAATAATCAGAGCTCCAAATCTGCGACGTTGCAGAACATCGAGTGAAGCCAACAGTAATTGCAAGTGTCATGGTTCAAATACGGTTAGATCCAAATCACTGAACAGTAAGATCAGAAGTGAACATACACGCCTTCTTACTCAGAATCAAGTCAGTGGTCCTAAACACCCCTGATTACAGACATGTGAAATGCACGTGGGAAAGTTCGCCTGCACCCTCAGCATTTTGCAGGGTGAGATGCCCAAGGAGAGTGGACGAGTGTGAGAGAACTAAACAGCAGTGTGGCTGAGATCGCAGCAGACAGGAGTGTGTGGTAATGCTCCTGCCCACGAAAGTGCGACTCCATACCGTAACAGACTGAAACACTGCTGCTTTTTTAAAATGTGCACAATTATCACAGGAGGGTGATGATGATAATTATGACGATGATGGGCAGCTCATTGTCCATTTTCACCTTTGCTTTTGACATGGTTACATCATGCATCCATTTCCCAGAAGCCCTTGTCCAGTGCGGGGTGACTGTAAGCTGAAAGCCCATCCAGGGGACACCATGACAGGACACTCGGTCACCCAAGCCATGGTGCTGCCCTTCGGCCGTTTAAGAGGCTCACGGGTGCAACATGACGTGTGCTACAGACCTGCAGGAAGCGGAGGCCGCGGAGAGCGGACTTCAGGACGACTGCTGGGAGACTGAATGCTTCAGCAGCTGCGGCCTCATGGACTGCTTAGGGTCTGCTGTGCTGCTGGCAGGGGACTCAGGTTTACAGTGAGGGTGGGGTTAGGGTGTAGCATGTGTCACAGACAGACCATGGCACCATCCCTGGGAGGCCGGAGGCTCCGACGCGCTCAGCCGACTCTCTCAAGCCCCTCCACAGTGCCGCCCCTCCGCATCCCAGCGGTTTTGCCGTCCACGAGCACGGCCTGCGCGGTGGGGAACGCCGGAAGGCTTCCCCACGCCTCCAGCACAGGGAGCTCGAGCTGGGCGGCAAAGCCGGCGTGGGCCCTGGGTGGCAGGGTCTTTGCTTTCTCCCGGGATGCCCCTTGGCTGAGGAACCGCACCGACTTGAGAGGCTGCGGAGAGAGGAGCGGCCACAACTATGTGACTGAAACCTCGAGTGCGGCGAACGAATGAGAGATCAGACAAACACGCGGGCCGAGGCCTCACCTTCTCCGCAGCGTTCTTCTGTGAGTCTGGTTTCACCAGGATCGACTGAGGGTGTGCCGAAGCCTGCTTCTCCTGAGGCCCTCTGGGTGCTGCGTCTCGGGGCTCCGACGACAGGGAGCCGTCAGCAGAGGGCGCTGTCGCTACGTGATTCCAGACGGGCAGCCTGGAGGCGCTTAGGGCAAGGCCACTTCTCGTCTTGGGTGTAAAGAGGACGGAGGAGAGACCCTGGCTCTGCGGGGAGATCCCCAGAAGGGTCATCTGCTGGGGTCGGACCGAGGACGAAAGAGGTGCCTGGGAGGAGATCGTCTGGAGGGAGGAGCCTGAGAGTGGAGGGTGGGGTTAGCAATGCATGGAGAGCTAACCAGAATGGCCGGTGTCTGAGGGCGCCCTGCTCCTCCTTCGACGGTGCTCACCCCCGTGCGCAGCCCTGAAACCCCTCCTCAGGGTGTGCGGATTAGCCAATCCGGAACCGGCGCCTACCGAAGACATGGCTTGGGTCGCCATGGTAACCACAGGGCCATGTCCAGCTGACCTAATAGGCCCGTTGGTGGCGGGCCTGTCCTGGCCCAGGCCTGCCCCCTGGGGCTTGCACCCCACCGGCCTCTTCCCCCCAGGAGCGCTCAGAGGGGGAGGAGCAGCTCTCGGCTCCAGGAACCTCGCTGTGGTTCTGTGAAGACGACACAGTGTTACCTCTCTTTAGTGAAAAAGGCTTCGTTCCACCTTAAACACTTAGCCTGCCTTTCTTAACTGCACTGACACTTATGAGCACATCAGGGGAGAACATTAAGTTAAAAGCTCTTTGTAAGTCTCTGTATGGGGGAGGGGAGTTTTGGCTGGGGGCCCATTCACTGACCTCATTTCCTGTCCGAAAAGGGTGAGACCTTGTTCTCCCGCCATTGTCCAGCAAACCCACCCGCACCCAGATCCCTGAGCCCCCACACTGCTGCATCTCCTCCCAAGCGGCCCACTTCTCCTGTTGCACTCATTTTTTTTCCAAATTCCCCAATCATTCCTGGATCACATGGTCCTGTTTGCTGTCCACCCAGCACGAGTCATACTCTGTTCATAACTGATTATCTTTTAAACAGAGTATATTCTTTCCCTGGATGCTCTGCTACATGTTGTCTGAGTGCCTCTGATTTTAAAGCAGTTTCGCTGCTTCTTCCGAGCGAAACGCAGCTGCTGAGATCTCAGAAATGCTCTTAGGAGGAGATTTCAGCAGAAAGATGAATATTTCATGCGCGCCGGGGAACAGAGAGAGTCAAAGGCAGAAGAGTCTCCCTGATTCCACGCCGTTAGCTGGTTTGTAGCCCGGCTGGTAACCAGCCAAACTGCTGGCTTTTTGGCCGGTTTACCTGAGCACTGGCGTGATGTAGTTGGCAGGCAGGATGCCCACTTTGCCTGTCCTGAGGGACAGACCCCGGAGCCAGCCCTCTGAGAATCTGCCGTACACGCCCACCATCTCCCCCTTGCGCAGCTCCAGCTCCTCTGGGCGGCATGGGGTGTAGGAGTACAGCGTGGCGCACCTGGGTAACAAAGAGCACCACCAAGCTGCTCAGAGGAGGCAAGCACTCATGGGGGCACGCAGGGACAAGATAGACCAGGGCAAACAACACAGAACACACACCGATAGGCCACAATACTGTCCACATTTATACACACACACACATACACACACACACTCTCTCTCTCTGTGCTGGGATCTCTCCGCAGCACAGAATGCATCTGCGGACATGGTAGGAAGCATATTGGGTTATACAGAACCAGAGCCGAACCACTTGGAAAGGAAATGGCTGAGTGACTTAAGAGGAGCACTGTGACAGAGCAGGACTGCAGGGAGTACAGTAATAACTGTAGGGGAAAGAGCATGTGGTATATTAAAGCACAATCAGCGGATCCCCGGAGAGCATTCAGCAGCGACAGAGTCGCCCATTCGAGCCGGACCCAGATACCCTCCCCGCTGCCAGGCACCCTGTCGGGCCCGGCCCAAGCAGCACACGATGACACAATGCTGATGGTGTCGCGTCCCATAAAGGCCACTGGGACACGCCAATAGTGGGGTAGTTATAATGGGGAAATTAGAACTCAGGGGAATTTGGGCCCCAACGGCCGAACAATGAAACACGTAGGAGTTTCCCGCTGACTTTGTCATGGAAACCGTCTGTCTGCAAAATGAAATTCTGTTCGGTAAATCACGGCCCACCACCAGCGGATGCCTCCAAAACGCACCTCCCTTCTGCTGGCAAGCTGCTCGTGGTCGGACACCCTGTGATCGGTGCTGCCCCCGCAGGCGGAGCCCTGCAGTTTCATTATGACCAGGGGAAAGTCCGCAGTTGTGAGGAGCGAGAAGCATGAATGACAATACCCAGGATGTGGTTATCAGCTCATTATTTGGACATGGATTTATTTATGCATACACACACACACACACACACACACACACACACACACACACACACACAAGGCCGGTGGCAGCGACATTACACACACAAACAAGGCCGGTGGCAGTGATATTACACACACACACAGGGCCGATGGCAGTGACATTACACACACACACACACACCCACACACACACACCCACACACAGGTTGTGGCGGCGAGGGCACTTGCTCACACGCTGATGGACAGCTGCTGACTGGAAGACTGCTGGGTCTCCACAGAGGCCATCGGGGACTGGGGGCTGACCAGTGCCATGGTGATGATGGGCGGGGCCTCCTGCACCATTTTCCTCTCTGCGGGGGCCGGGGTGGGACCCTGTCAGCAGAAAGGCCATGAGGAGGGAGTGTCTGTAGGGGGCCCAGGTTGTACCTGTGAGCCCTTTTAAATGGCCTAAGGGCAGCAGCGCTGTACCTCAGTGTCAAAAACCGTCTCAGAACCGCTCGCTGACCTCAGAGCAGCGTTCCAATCATGCCAGAGGTCTTTTGGGGCGCCTAGTTCAACCACGAGTGGGGGGAGATGGGCGGTGGCCCCCCCGACACATTCATCCTCACTTATGGGAGGGGGTGTTCCTACATGTCAGGGCCCCCAGATTCCTGCAGTAGAAGCCACACCCATGACTGGGAGCCCGCGCCTCCCGTTCGACACTGATCACGCAGGAGAGACGGCAGGTCAGGCTCAGACACTCCAACTGTCACCAGTATAATTTTGGAAAAAACTTGAGCATTTCCTCCATTAAAAGGGACCCGTGCCGTGCCTGACCCTAATCCTGACCCTAAAACTAATCCTAATCCTGACCCTAAAACTAATCCTAACCCTGTTACTGTTTGGCATTGATCCAAAGCCCAGAAGTCACATGATCGCATGGATACGCTATTTTACTTTTTGTCACAAGCATTACACTCTAAGGAGGGACACAAACATATCCACAAGTCCACTATCATGGTGGGAAACCCAGTGTGGCCGCTTGTGTTTAGCTGTGTGGGGAAATTTCACCTCAAAAACACCGAAAAGTTCAGACATCACCATATGAGAGATGACGTGAGGTCCTGAAAAAATGCCTTCAGTGTAAACATGAAGACTGACCCTGATATAGTAACAGCGTCCTGCCCTACATCTCTGGGACCGGGGTTGGATTCTCCATTGTGGTTCCGTGTGTGTGTGTGTGTGTGGAGTATCCATGTGGTCGTAAGGTTTCCTCCGGGTACTCCGGTTTCTCCCCACAATACAAAAATATACTGAGGTTAATTGGACTTGCTAAATTGCCCATAGGAGTGCATGTATGTGTGAATGGTGTGTGAGTGTGCCCTGCGATGGGCTGGCCCCCCATCCTGGGTTGTTCCCTGCCTTGTGCCCGTACCTCCGGAACAGACTCTGGACAAGCGTGTTCAGAGAATGGACAGATGTATGTGCGAGTCCCCCCAGACCCTGGGGATCTATACACCCTGCTGTCTATGAACCTTCTTGAAACTGCTACCAAACAACAGAAATCAGGGAAAGTTGGGGCCTCTCTGGACCTCAGAGAAGGGGGTGAGGAGCTGGGGGGGGGCAGACAGCAGGCAGCCTCACCGGGCGTCACTCTGACACTGGAGACACCCGACTCGGATACACAGACACCAGAAAAAGAAGGAACTTCAAAAGGGTTCCATCAGGGTGCATGCAGACCTCGGTATGACAGCGGGTCCTCTGATGTGGGCTGTAAATGGAAGCTGAGAAAAGCATGAAACATTAAGAAGCAGGCAGCCAGCGGCTGGGGCTCACTGAGGTCAGGCAGAGGGGGGCGGACACCTCCCTGCACACGGGCTCAAGGCCTCTGCAGAGTGTCAGCCGGTGGGGTCAGGCCAGACCTCCCAAGCCTGGTGTCTGGAGGCGTCCGAGAACCGGAGATGCCAAAACGAGGGTGTGCTTATGGAACCCAGGCAGCAAAATCCAAAACGGCAAGCGATGCCGACGTCAGCTCTCTGTTTAGCCTCGTTTGGTGAGCACCTCCCTGCCCGTACATGGCGAGGCCCGCTTTCCTGCCTCATATAACAGATAGAGATCCCCTGCCTTCCTCGGCAGAATCGCAGGTAAAATCTCTGATGTCTTCTCAAGCAGAGAGTTTTTCACCTTCGTTGGCTGAAACTAATATGAGGCTCTCCTAGCAGGTCCAACTGCCCAGGACCCCACAAGGAGGCACTGCTCCAAGGAGATCTTCAGTCCTGTATGACCCTATATGCAGCAAACATAAACCAAATAGCTGTATCCACATTCTAATCCCCATTGCCAACCCTCTGGAGTACTTAAAACGCCTGTCTGAATGTCAAATTCAATAGGATTAACATTAGCAATGATCTCCTTTATTAAAAATCAAGAGGAACTCGTTTTAGGTGACAGCGCCTTCTTTGGAGATGACGCAAGATGTAATGACCTAGTTGGGCTGTAGTCAGCTGGTCATTTGAGTGTGAATCCTGACTACGCCTTCTGCAGGAAATGCAACATTTCCCATATTCCTGAATGAATAGTCTGTCAGCTTATCCAGAGACACCTGAGACACCAAAAACTGCAGTGGAGGTTTGTTTCAGGAGGAAAATTCACTTGCCCTGGCATTGGGGAGAGACGTGGGGGCAGATGAGCAGGGTGGAGCGATTACTCTGATTCCAACGTGGGCACTCGGAGAAGCTCACTCCTGTATTTCTTACTCTCCCTCACCCAAAGCCCACGAACATGGCCAGCCATCACAGACTGAAAAGACGCATTGATAACAGAACTCCACTTCCTGAAGCGATCGGAACATCCTGTTCCCCCGGAGGCACAAATACACGTGCGTGAGTGTTTACAGGCACACGTCTTCCTCTGAGGACGTGACGGACACGAGGACAAAAGCACACAGGATACAAAACAGACACCAAAAACACACGATGCACTGGGAACGCACTGCTTCCAGGTTCGGGAAATCTGACTTAAATATAACTGCTCTTTGTGTCGCCCCCGTTTAACTGCATTAGCTGCAGTGTCACAACATCATTCTGGGAGCAAATTATGGGCCAAACTCCCCCCCCATCCCCAGCCATTACGACACACACACCTGGAACAGGGCGCTCCCATATCCATCGGAGCGGCGTTCAACAACCTGGGCCGCGGCACCGGCATCGCCAGGCTCTGGGAAGGTGGGGGCGCAGACACTCGGGTCCTGCCGTCCGCCCAGGGGGCCCCGGGGCAGCCGGCTTAGCCGGCTCACGGTGCCGGCGGTGGGGGTCGCCGCGGGGCTGAGAGGGGCCCCGGGCCCAAGTCTGCGCCCAGATGCCTCCGCCACCGTGATGTCCCTGCTGGCACTGGTGGGCCGCCGCCGCGAGTCCGGGCAGCCCCGTCCCCTCCGCTTCCCCAGGAGTTTCACAGCCGCCGAATTTGGCTGAAGGAGAGGAGGAGGATCCGAAGGAACATAAGAGGGTGGAGAGAGCGATCAGGCAGTGCCTCCATCCTTGGCGTATTTACCGAAAGCACGGCACAGCTCCCCCTCGGATGGGAAGGCGGCGGGCATGTGCAGTCACGCTGCACCCTCCCAGCCCCGCCGGAATGTTCTAGACAAATGGGTGCCAGCCTGCCGCCCAGGGAGGGGAGGCATCTCCAGCTTAACGCTCTGCTGCACCTCGCACGAGGCGCTCACGAGCCCACAGGAAGCCTGACTGGAGCACACCCCCCCACCCCTCCTCACGTGGCCGGTGGCACTTGGGGGTGGGGGCGAAGAGCAGGCAGACATCAGCGGCCTGCGTGATGTGACCTGATGTCTTTAACCTCAGGTGAAAAGGCCTGTGTGTGTCAGTGAGGGGAGATCTGGCTGCTCCTCATCCAAGTGGCACCCGGCACAAGGCGGGGCGGCTGCTACCATACTGGAGGAAACCCTTTACTGATCTCTCCTATCCCATAGGAAGCCCTTTCCTGATCTCTCCAGTCCCATGGGAGACCCTTTACTGATCTCTCATCTCCCATATGTAGCCCATTGCTGATCTCTCTTGTCTCTCCCACCCTCTCCTCCTCCCCCTCTCCTCCTCATCCTCTCCTCCCTCTCCCTCCACCCTCCCCTCCCTCCACCACTTTCTCCAACATCACCTCCTCCCTCTCCTCTACCACTTCTATCTCCACCCTCTCCTGCTCCCCCTTTCTTCCTCCGCTGTTTCCTCCTCCTCCCTCTCCCCTCTCTGTCCACCACACGCACCCCTGCCGCTCTTCTGAAATATCTCACGTTGAACTGCTCCAGACGGTTACTGTGTGTGGACACGTTTCTCACAGGAGAAATCACAGGCAGGAGAAGCTGATAAGGCACTGCAGTGTGCAACAATAAGCACCAAAGGACGAAGGTATGAAGCTGATAAAATGTCACTGGGCCAAATCGACGGCGACTGCAGCTCTGTCATTCAGACGGCGACGTCATAAACATGGCATGTCAAAGAGGATGGTCATAAACACATCACGCCGACCTCAAATCACAGTGAAGGATCATCGAATTCACGGGGCAGACCGATACCATCCAGGGGACTGAGAAACGCGGGATTCTCGTTCCCATAGACCTCGGTATTCGCACCCTGACTTACCTCAGTGACCCGGATGGGGAAAACGCCGGTTTTATCTCCCACCCTTCCTTCCAGCCAGCTCTCATCCACTCGTCTTATTACAGTGATGACGTCGCCCTTGACGTCCATGTTCAGGATGAAAGAAGGAAAAAAAACAAGCGTCCATGTCAGGCCTTTAATGGAGACGATGGTCCCCCCCCCCCCCATCCCACCCCACTAAGAGGAGCACTCAGTGAGAACCCCTCATATTAACGTCCATTGTCTCTGAAAGGCCCCTCAGCAAGGCACTCCATCCCGCCATTTACAAGGCTCGCTCTCCCAGGTCATGTGACCACAGCAGGCCTTAATGGAAACCACCGGCAGCGTTTAAACCCTAAACGCAGACACGCCCAACATCCTACAAAACTCAGCCGTGAGCCGTCCTCGTGTTACACGCCTGTGCTAGAGGGTAGGCAGAGCTCTGATTGTGCCAAGCAGACAGACGTCACCAAGAACACAGGGAAAGATGATCCCGTATCTAACACTCTCTCCCATAAGCTCACTCCCCTGCAGCATTGGCTCAGTCTCACACAGTCATTTTGGCACCAATGACCCCATTCTGGAATACTAACCACCACACTGTCACTGTCATTCACACAGGGAACAAACATTTTTTCTCAGCCAGTAACAATCCATAGTCTGTTTGAGTTCATACCGTGATGAAACCATAACGCATGGCTCCGGGGGAGCCAGCGAGTGTGGGTCTCGTCCTGGTAGCTAACCGCCATTTGCCGGCACCGTCCCACACATATAAAGTGAAG
This sequence comes from Brienomyrus brachyistius, assembly GCF_023856365.1. Taxonomy (NCBI): domain Eukaryota; kingdom Metazoa; phylum Chordata; class Actinopteri; order Osteoglossiformes; family Mormyridae; genus Brienomyrus; species Brienomyrus brachyistius. The sequence goes on from NC_064542.1 coordinate 6,709,684, forward strand.
AGCACGTCTCAGAACAGTTTCCCGAACAGACACACACCTTGAAGAAAGGCAGAAGGTCCCTGCCATCTTCCCGCACTTTCTCCTTGAGCCCGAAGTCATGGAGGGCACGACAGAGGGGCGGAGCCGGCTGCATCTTTGCCGAGTCAGCGGGGGCCGGGGTGCCGGGAAGGTCTCTGTGGTAACCGTTTTCGTCGACCTTCCGCCGGGGAATGGCAGCGTCGCCTGATTTAACACTGGACTCTTCGGGGAGGTTTCCGTGGTAATTATGCAAGGCCCTCGACCAGGGAACCTGAAGTAAAACGAAAAAAAGAAAATGTCCAAAAATAAAATGCTTGCCAGTATTACACAGGCTGAGAGACGGGGGCGGGGCTAATACATAAGGAGCCTATAAATGAAAGGAGGACATTCCCAAGCCACAAGTCAGCGAGATGCGTGACATTAACCGGAAATGTCAAAAGGAATTCCTCTCTGCCAATTTTAAAACCTCCAGTTCCCCAATTCAGTCTGATGGCTGATGATGCAGAAGATGCTGGAGGTGGTTAAGACATGTTAAACGCCCCGGGAGGTCAGTGTTAAAAGGCCGGCCTATTTCCATGCGAGTGTTAAAGCGTTAATGCCTAATATGAACGGACAGAGCAGCGCAAATGCTAGATGTTTTGTGCCGATATCGGACAGCAAGTTAGGCCTGGTAGACGGACGGCCATCTTAAAAAGCCCACCTGGGGTGACAGCATCATGTTCTGCAGCTATCCCACACATCCCATAATTGCAGGCATTACAGGTAACTGGGCTGTTCCGATAAGAGGCGTGTGAACAACAGGGCAGCCTGGCATAACAGGCCAGCGGGGAATGGCGTCTGGGGTGCGGAGAGCTGCCTCTTCTTGGGATAACTGGGCACAGTGACCAGTGGGGGTGAGGGGGTCCTGTGGCAGCCAGACGAAAAAAAGGCACACAAATGTACACTTCCAGTCCTCTCTGATAGAGAGTAATGTAATATGTGTGTGTGTGTGTGTGTGTGTGTGTGTTTGGTTCAGTCCGATCGGTTGTATTTCCAAGTCTAGCTACAGAATGTTCTCCAAATTAAAAAATGCCAGAACTGCCGAAAACATCACTGGTAAAATGTCAGATGGGTTTTCTACATCGGAATGTAATTGACTCTTGTACCTTAGAGCACTGAACAAGCTGACATGTGAAGCACCGCAGAAAGATCAGGTGCTCATTACGTAGTAAGATTCTGCCCATTTACCCAAGAGTTGTAATAGGACAAGAACTAGAAATGTCCAGCAGCAGAAGAAGGGAGACTGATAAATATGGGAAACAACACAAGGAGAAGCGTGCTTGGCCATGTCGTACGGCTGCGTTTCAAAGGTCCTTTCAAGAGTTCATACTCCACCGCTCACAAGCAGGGCCTCTACCATCCATCATGCTTTGAGCGCATTTCTGCAGGAATAAAGCAGCACGTCTCTCTTCCACTACATGGGGCTTACAGGCACCAGCGGCTCACATACATGTTCATCCAGAAGCACCTTAGCGTGCTTCATCGTTTCCCATTTTTGGGAATCATTTGTGTCGGACTTCAGATGCCAATCTGACGGGGCAGAGGTGGGGAATAGAATCCTATTTCTGCCTCGTCTGCATGCAAGCTGTGCACCGTCCTCCCCTGATGTCTGCATGCAAGCTGTGCACCGTCCTCCCCTGATGTCTGCATGCAAGCTGTGCACCGTCCTCCCGATGTCTGCATGCAAGCTGTGCACCGTCCTCCCCTGATATCTGCATGCAAGCTGTGCACCGTCCTCCCCTGATATCTGCATGCAAGCTGTGCACCGTCCTCCCCTGATATCTGCATGCAAGCTGTGCACCGTCCTCCCCTGATGTCTGCATGCAAGCTGTGCACCGTCCTCCCCTGATATCTGCATGCAAGCTGTGCACCGTCCTCCCCTGATATCTGCATGCAAGCTGTGCACCGTCCTCCCCTGATGTCTGCATGCAAGCTGTGCACCGTCCTCCCCTGATGTCTGCATGCAAGCTGTGCACCGTCCTCCCCTGATGTCTGCATGCAAACTGTGCACCGTCCTCCCCTGATATCTGCATGAAAGCTGTGCACCGTCCTCCCCTGATATCTGCATGCAAGCTGTGCACCGTCCTCTCCTGATGTCTGCATGCAAGCTGTGCACCGTCCTCTCCTGATGTCTGCATGCAAACTGTGCACCGTCCTCCCCTGATATCTGCATGCAAGCTGTGCACCGTCCTCCCCTGATATCTGCATGCAAGCTGTGCACCGTCCTCCCCTGATATCTGCATGCAAGCTGTGCACCGTCCTCCCCTGATATCTGCATGCAAGCTGTGCACCGTCCTCCCCTGATGTCTGCATGCAAGCTGTGCACCGTCCTCCCCTGATGTCTGCACACACCCATCATCACCCTCATCGTCACACACTTCATCTTTAACTATAGAAACATCCTAAGAAGCACTGGAATTTATCACAGACCTCCAACTCACAAAGCAACACTTGCAATAAGACCTTAACCAGACAACTACTGAGGTAGATTAATGACTTTAATAAGAACGATTCAGAGATGGCACAGCACAAGCGAGTCCCGCACCAGCATACTCATTAGCTCTGGGAACAATGGGGACCTTTTGTTAAACAGAGTGAAGGTTTCTCTGTGTGTCTGGGAGAAATGGAGAAACACTCAGCCCACATGAGTGCCGACGTGGGACTCTGTGTGCGGAATGTTCATTTATTGATCTGAAGCCAGAAAACTATTTTTCATGCTTAAAGGTGTTATGAAAACCACAAAACTTACATTTGTGTCCTGATACTTCGAGTAGGTTGCATTTATAACTGGAGACCAGATTCCATAAAAATGTCAATATTTGGTTACCAAACGGTTTCCGAGCCATTAAAAGGTCAAAAATAAATAAATGTGCCCCAAATAAAGGAAACTGAAAAGCAAGCAACGTCACCAAGATAAACGCTCAATAATTATGAATGCAGAGCCACAGAGCCACACTGAGAAAAAGGCTTCCCCGCAGCACACGATGCGGCTCAGAGCCACTGGCAGGGCCGGGGGGGCTGGGGGGGGACACAAGCCATTGTTACAGACACACATAGCATGACTGAACAGCTCTGCTCTTCGCAGAGCACCAAAGCAATTTCTCACAACAATGAGCCTGCTGTTTTGCTGTAGATTAAGCAAATTCTCTCTTTACACACAGTGCTACAAAGACGGAGGGCAGCTATGCATTTATTTAGCAAAGACCGACACAAAGTTACAGTACGAGGAAGAGGCTGTCGTAATGTATGATAAATGAACCTCATCTTATCCCACTTGAGGGTAGTGATGGACGAAATTGGGCTTCAAAACCAACAGTGGGCGGGTATGAAATGCGCTGTCAATCAGGTACATTTAAGCCCCCATTGGTTACTTAACTGCTGCCTGTTTGATTAAATAAGGCTGTGATGAACAGTCGTAGGTAACCCCACTGTCCCAGCCCTTCTTGGGGGGTATGAGGCAGTCACAGCCAACAAACCCAGCCATGGAAGATCAACGTCTAAATGGATATCTAATATGTATGACGGACAGACTGAAATGGCTGTGCAGTTCGCACCAGCAGGGCTGTAGGTTCGAATCCCACCTTCGATTTGCATGGAGCTGGTTCTCCCCGCTGTCCAAAGACACATAGTTAGGTTCACTGCTGTGTCTAAACCGCCTATCAAGTATGTGCATGTGTGTTCTCTCTGCTGCCTGAGAACGGCTCCAGGCCCTTCCCAGACCAGCAGGCCGGAGACTCCTATCATCACCCTGATCCTCAATCTTTAACAGGAAACACCCCCACGATGCACTTGCATTTACAACAGACCAACGACTCACAAAGCAACATTTGTAAATTACCTGACAATAAAACCTTAACTAGACAAGCAGTGTGGCAGATTAATGATATTAATACGAACATATTCAGAGATGGCACAGTCCCACACCAGCAACAGGATGTCCAGTTAGAAAATTCTGGATAATCCCAGAGTGAAACATAAACAGGTGACACACATCCATACCGACACAACAAAGCAGGCAAGCAGGAGTCTGGAGTCGAGCCCAAATGCTATGAGCACAAGGCACCGAATAACCCAGGATGAGGTGCCAACCCATCACAGGGCAATTTGGTGACTCCTGTTCACCTTTTCATGTTTCTGCATCATGGGGAAAATCACCACAGGGAGAACATGCAAACTCTACACACGCAGAGTCAGGGCGGAGGTTCAAATGCTGCTCTCCATCGCTGTAAGGTGACAGTGCTAAGCAGTGCGCTACCCCAGTGTGCTCTCCATCGCTGTAAGGTGACAGTGCTAAGCAGTGCGCCACCCCAGTGTGCTCTCCATTGCTGTAAGGTGACAGTGCTAAGCAGTGCGCCACCCCAGTGTGCTCTCCATTGCTGTAAGGTGACAGTGCTAAGCAGTGTGCCACCCCAGTGTGCTGTCCATCGCTGTAAGGTGACAGTGCTAAGCAGTGCGCCACCCCAGTGTGCTCTCCATTGCTGTAAGGTGACAGTGCTAAGCAGTGCGCCACCCCAGTGTGCTCTCCATCGCTGTAAGATGACAGTGCTAAGCAGTGCGCCACCCCAGTGTGCTCTCCATTGCTGTAAGGTGACAGTGCTAAGCAGTGTGCCACCCCAGTGTGCTGTCCATCGCTGTAAGGTGACAGTGCTAAGCAGTGCGCCACCCCAGTGTGCTCTCCATTGCTGTAAGGTGACAGTGCTAAGCAGTGCGCCACCCCAGTGTGCTCTCCATCGCTGTAAGATGACAGTGCTAAGCAGTGCGCCACCCCAGTGTGCTCTCCATCGCTGTAAGATGACAGTGCTAAGCAGTGCGCCACACAATGTGCTCTCCATCGCTGTAAGGTGACAATGCTAAGCAGTGCGCCACACAATGTGCTCTCCATCGCTGTAAGGTGACAATGCTAAGCAGTGCGCCACACAATGTGCTCTCCATCGCTGTAAGGTGACAGTGCTAAGCAGTGCGCCACCCCAGTGACCCACATAAGTCTTGAACAGCTCCTCCCGAAATGTCAGGTAAGCGCCTACAGACACGGTGTGAGGCTGCACAACGGCACTCTTGTTGTTGGAGTGACAGACAGCAGTGTGACTGCAGGGCGGACAGCCAGCTACACAAACGGGAGGCTCCCGGGAGACACAACCCGTCCGTCCTGTTGGAAAAACGGACGGATGCATACGTACGCCACTTCAGGGCCGGCATAACAGACAGATCTTTGCGGAACGGCCTGAGCTCTCACCATTTTATTACTGTCAGTGGTCAGACTCTAAGAATATTAAGTTCTTCACAGCAGTGTTTCCCAGTCCGGTCCTTGGGGGCCCCCAGACAGTCCACGATTTTGCTCCCTCCCAGCTCCAGAAATGTGGACTATCTGTGGCTCCTTGAAGACCAGGTTTTGAAACACTGCTTCACAGTTTGGGCTGAGCAGTGATGCAAAGATCCTCACTAAAAGACTAACCACACAAAACAAAGGTGGTCAACTGGCTTCCGAGCCTAAAACTAAAGGAGGTACAGTGGTCCAGTACAGATCCTGGGTCGGCACCTTTCAGCCGTAATTGTGTTTTGCGGAGCTACAGCGTTCAGCTTGGTGTGGTTCTGGTACAAGGTGATTAGAGTCAAGGGGTAAAAGCAGCTTGTGTTCAGTTCAGTGACTCATTACAGAGAGAACGAGGGATTAGAGGTGATTACTTGCCCTGTCAGGAGTGCTTTTACGCCCTTGTGCCTGTCGGGGTGCTGAGTAGCGAGCCTCCCTGCTTCTCCTTATGGAATAATTCCGGGCCAAGTGGGGCCTGTTCTTGCTGCTGGCTACCCTGGGGGTCCCCCTGGGGCCCCGCTGGAGGCCCTCAAGGAGCCGCAGCAGCAGGACGTTGGCGGGCAGCTCCTCGACGCCCCCCGGTGCCAGCGCGCGGCACTCGGGGCAGCGCAGCTCAGAGCAGGAGCTGGCCAGCTTCCGCAGGCAGGCTTTGCAGAAGGTGTGCTGGCATGGCAGGACCCGGGCCGTCGCGTCCAGCGGCTCCAAGCACAGCGGACACTCCAGCAGGTCGAACACGGACAGCTCCTCCTGCATCTTCCCTTACGCCTCATGGATCACAGAGGCGCCAGCATTCTGGAGGAACGATTCAGAAACACTTTAAATATGCATTACATTACACACTGCCAGATGTCATCAGTTGTCAGGAATATATGTTTAATAAAACATTCTAAAAGTCCTCCACTGTCCATTAAAAGGTTTTAGGTGTTTCCTTGCTTTTTAACTGTAAACAGATGACAAGTATCAATCGAGAAACGAACATCTAAAGGCTTCCTTCCCAATTAAAACTACTTTTATTCTGCTTAACACTGAGGAATCTGTCGTACATGATTTGGCCATTTGGATGTAAACACAACACCTAAGTCAAACAGCAACGGGGTAAAAAAACAAATAAAAAAAAACCACACACAATACAGACAAAATGTCCCAGGAAGACGGTTTGGACAATAACCTATACTTAAAACCAAAATTTTTCATATTACTAACTTTTACGGTCTCCTCAGGAGAAAGCTATGTCTGCCATCGCAGGGTAAACAGGTGTCAGCATTCACGGGCGACACATAGGAAGTAAAAGGCCAACAAACCGCCGCAGATCCGGATTTATATACTTCGAATTAAATCATTTACAACTGAATCGGACGTTCGCTATCCAAGAGATATCGGAGAAAATGATTTTATTCACAAACCCCTTGAATCAGGTGAGGTGCCTAGAAGGTTACCGTGCGAGAAAGCGGAGCTCACGGAAATCAGCTCGACACCCCCCCTGCCCCCAGCGCCCCCGGCCGCTGCAGGACGAACATAAAACACACATTACATCGACTAGCACACTGCAAGCTGAAATTCATGTTTTATAAAGTGAAACTAACCTTGCCCTCTCGTCGGCACGCAGCTCAGACAATAATCTCCTCTCCGAGGCGGACAGTTTAAAAACTATGCGATTAGTCACATGTAAGTGTCGATTTACAGGCTCTGGATGCTTAACCCTTAGGTGGCTGCGGGAGTCAGAGCAGGGAGAAATGCGTGTGCAAACTGCAAAATGAAAACACGGAAAAACGGCCGGTCTAGGCCTTTTCGCCACAGTTTTTTGCCTTGAGGTGTATAGGCCTTTGTTTAAATATTAAACCATATATATATATATTTATATATATATATATATACACTGAACACTGAATAAAAATCCATCCATCCGTTTTCCAAACCGCTTATCCTTCTGGGTCGCGGGGGGTCCGGAGCCTATACTGAACGCTACGGGAACGAGGCGGGGAACAACCCATGACTGGGGGCCAGCTGAATAAAAATGACATTTGTTAATTTAATAAAAAATGAACAGCATATTATGCTCAGTCCATTTTATAAATCTGCCTCTGTTTTATGTATAAATCCTTTTCAACCCAAAAAGAACGGCACTAAATATTGATGAACCATTCACAGGGCTGAATATTTTACTAAAGTGATTTCGTGAGACGGAGTTTGCATGTTCTCCCCATGTCGCCGTGGGGTTTCCTCTGGGTACTCCGGTTTCCCCCCACAGTTCAAAAACATGCTGAGGCTAATTGGACTTGCTAAATTGCCCGTAGGTGTGCATGTGAGAGTGCATGGTGTGTGAGTGTACCCTGTGATGGGCTGACCCCCCATCCTGGGTTGTTCCCAGCCTCGTGCCCATTGCTTCAGGGATAGGCTCCGGACCCCCTGCGACCCAGTAGGATAAGCGGTTTGGAAAATGGATGGATGGATGGATTTCGTGAGACGTGCGACCTTATTGTATGTGGGCCTGTAGAGAATGGCCGGCGTATATAGTTCGTATTAAATACGTAGGACAGCAGGGATATTCGGTGTGTCCACACTGAGTTTCTAAGCTCAGGTCGGGTGGTAGACAACTACGCCGATTTACAGGACAAGCTCTAAGCATAAAAGCTAAGAACAGCCCACTTGCAATTATTTGCGGATATTATTGAACATTGCAATATATACAAGTATACAAGCTGTGAAATTAATTTGACAGCACTGAACAATAAGATGGTCAAAGAATATTTCGCGTGATCACCTGACTGTGCGTGTTGGTGATATGGATTATTTTCTGAAAGCGGATCAAATACACAAATGCAATTTTGAAGTTTCTGTATATTCACTAATACATTCGTCTTGGAATTTTTAATGCAGGCCTATTTGATATTTTGTGTTGTGTCTGTGGGGCGGTCACTGTTCTTTTGGTTTTATCCAATATCCTAAATGCAACCCATTTAAACCCCCCAGAGGTGGTAATAGTATAAATGCATTACTTATAAACTTATCAGCCAACAGCTAATAAAAGAGGTGGCGTTTAACCTGTACCGCAGCCAGAAAGGAGATGTCATGCGCAGTCGAAGCCCGCATTACTGTTCCTGGATATGTCTGCGTATACAGATGCGCGTCCGCCCTCTAGTGGACTGAAGTGCAAAGGTCCATCCCGGCGCTGAAATTCTGTGGGAGTCATTCTAGTGCTGCCTCTTAAATATATCGAAGCCAAAAACATGTGACTGAAAAATGCCGTGACCAACAATTTCTGTCGAACCTTGTCTACTGCTTTGCTTTTGTATCTAGTCTTGTGTATTTCAATGCATATAAATATTCAACATAATTAACAAATCTTGATGGGTTGTCTCATATCCCGGTTGCAGTTTGTTTATTCATTTGAACGTAAAGTCAGATGCAATCAATAGTTTTCCAAAAGGAGCGAAATTATTCTCCTGCTGACGCTGGATGTTCATGATCGCTGATTCGGTTAAATGACACAAACTCACAGCGCTTTCGTTATGAGCGAACACATCTGGCCGAGCGAGATAACATTGCAAAATATTTCATTTCATGTCGGTTTAATGGAATTAATTTTCTTATATCTGCCTGACAAAATAATGAATTAGCAATATAAGATATATGTGCAGTTGAATTATAATGTGCTTCAACTACCCGTCGCGCAGTGTTTGGGGCAATGGAAACTCGGTTTAATCGTGTGTGGAGGTGGCTTTAAAAAGCGTGTCAGGGAGGGCTTTGCTTTAATGTAACTTTATGGACACCAGCCTGATTTCACTCGCAGCTGTACAATAAAAGCCACATTCTTGCAAGCTTGGATTGAACTACAAATACGTGATGGGTCCCGAGTGGTCAGATCACGCGAGATTTTAGGAGAACTTGGTCTGGCGTTTTTCTGTGGCAAGTTTACGTTACAAAGCCAATACTTTCGATATTACACGTTTCTGGATATATGTAAGAAATTATTAGAGTTGCTCCTATAATTAATATGCAAAAATGGTTATTACGATCGAAATAAGGAAAATGTACAGATACCCATTTGAGCGCGTGGTAGACATGCATCTGAACAAGGTAAAGTGTGACTCGCTACCAAACCCAGTGCTGTAAATGTCCACATGTGCAGCTACTCCAGGTAGTTTTAAAACATCGGAATGCAAATGTGAAATAAAATAAAATAAAATGCATTCCGCTTACTGATGGGTACTTCTATTACATTTTTAAAAACACCTTAGTTTGCAACTTTAAAGAAAAGTTAAATGAGTTGTATAAAAATGTCGATATAGATTAAATGTTTTAAGGCCAACAGAATATAATGAAATGACAAAAACAATCCAGGTCAGTTTATTCTGGTTAATTTTTAGATTTGTGCGCATTTTACACACTCATATGTACTAATGGTGGAACAGTTTAGTAGTGTCTGTACTGTACTGTACTGTACTTTACTGTGTACTGTGACGGGGTTATTTTTAAGACGAGCTGTCCGATGTTAAAGGCTTCGCCGCATAGGCGCGTCTGTCCTGCCGCACACGGACGCTCACCTCCGGCTCTCCGATAGCGGGACCGGGACCAGCGCGGAGTGGCCTGCCGGGTTATGCTGGGCACCTCACCCGATCAGCCCGTACTTTGTGCTTATTCATCCCTGCATTTGTATGCAATCGCCAGCATGGCTGATCCTCCAGTCCCTTCCCTGCAAAAATAACGTTAGATACAGCTTTTCAGATGGACACTTTACTGTCAGTAATTTTGCTAGAAACATTGGAAAAGATGCCCCCATCGCCCATGCGGCACATTAAGCATGCCTCCAGGCAGGGACAGAGTCACCCGCTGAATACGCTTCATAAACGTTAGCGATCCAGGCAGGTCACGCTAAATAACAATACAACCAACAGTCATAATTTACGGAATATAACTGGGGACATAGATGCGTTATTAAAATAAAACATCTTAACGTTGTATTTCATCGTGTTTTCTTCTCCAAAACTTGAACATTGCTAATGGACTAATAGGTAATTACCGTATGTATAAGGAGTGAGTCTTTATTGCCCCCACGACCCTCCCCTGGATGAATGGTTATTAGACGAACGGATGGCTGGCTATTTATTTTCATAAAAAACAAACGTTAATTCAATATTTGCGGATAGTGCATGTGATGAGATTCCAAAACCCTCTAGGCCTTTAAGGGGGTGTTTAACTGGTATTTAAACAGTTGGTTGACGATCATTATCGTCTCCCCCAGCCATGTCCCTCTGTTGTGGTCTCTCAGGGTACAACATTCCTAGCTGTCTTTTATATCCTCGTTGATCTATGGGTTTTTTTTCTTATTTTCTGCTTGTAAAAGGTAACATTTGTTTAAAATGAGTAGGTACCTAATTAGTCTGCAGCTTTTGTATAGGCTTTGCATCTGAGTTTGCATGCGTGGTATTTTAAAATGTAATGTGACTCTGCCATAGGAGTCAGGTTGGACATGAAGCCTGAAGGTACCTGCCTTCAGAAGTGCGTAGGGCTTCTGCGTCAGCAAAAGAGTCAGGTGTATATCAGTAAAGAGGCCCTCGATTGTGGTGTCTCCTCGCCACAATCACAGGATGGGGGGAAACAGCATGTTTATTTAACAGCGAATGCAGCGTCCAAGATTGCCGTTAAACTGAGATGTTTGAGCACGACTGCAAGCAGTGCAACAGTCTGCCTGATCAGGGTTTGAGTGCATGAGATGCTAATCGGTACTCAGTATGCATCACCTGGCACCTGCCCGCGCATGTCAGACAAAGAACCTCCCACAGAGAAACATAATCCCTTGCGAGACCAACACGGCTACGTTTACAGAATCAATGGCTACGCTTGTTTTGTCCTGTTCGTTTAAAGTTAGACATCCCTTGTTAATTGCTTGATATCTGGCCTTAGACGCAGCTTCAAAATCAGAGATGGCTTTTCTTACACGCCCCACCCGGCGCCCAGGAATGAATTATTCATCCACGTTTTTTTGCTGTAGACAGATACTTTAAGACATCCATTTAAATTTTTAAGAACGCACTAAACTTTCATCTCAGAAAGCCGTCCATAGGATGTGCGTGTTAGAAGCCCAAAGTGAGTCTCGCCGTGATTCATGTGTGTTTTCCCTGTGAACGCGGCCGCCCGTCTGCGACGCAGTACCCGACACCTCTCGAGGAGGATGTGAGAGGCATCAAGACGGTGGAGGAGAAAAGAGGTACCTGTCGCCTTTGTGCCAAAACGTACATCAAAGACAAAACACCGCCTTTGTGTAGTATGGACGTCGTAGCGCATGTTTCCAGCTAGAGGGAGCTAGAGAGAGTAGGTACATATAATCAGTGTAGCGTTTATAGTGAATGTACAAAAACAAACTATGAAATAACAGCTGATGTATTTACCATATAGGCCGGGGTTTCTCAACCCAGTCCTGGGGTCCCTCAGAATGTCCACATTTTCGTTCCCTCTTGGCTCCGAGCCTGAACATGGTGTTCCATGTTTTTGGTTGCTTGGTTGATTGGTTCAAGTGCGCTGGGATGGAGCAAAATTGTGCACCGTTTCGAGGACCCCAAAGAAAAAACACTGATACCGATGATTAACGTCTTTATATAGCAGTGTGTACTGTTCGGAACTCCAGGAGTCAAGCTACAAAATAGAGAAGTCCTTTAAATGCATTGCACTGGCTTTTTCCCTTTCAGATCATGTGTCCGGGGTTGTTTACAGAAAGAGGATAGCGGTCTGCAACAACGTACTCCCCAGCATCCTCAGAAAGGTCTCCGCTCACCAACTCCACGTACCGTAGATACACTTTCCTGAAAACATCATTGTCAGACGGACACCGCCTTTCATAATTTTAGAAGCTCACATTCTGCAGTATAGAAATATGGTTTAGCCGCAGAATAGGGCTACTTGTTTGTAAAGATCACCGAAGGCAGCAGAGAGCACAACGCCATAGTGTTCTGTAGATAGACCTGTGTTAAGGTGCCTAGTGATCTGGAACTATGCGCATCCCGCGGCTTTCAAAGATTAGGTACCCTGGTGTCCGTGGTAACAGTCGCCCAGCATCTTGTTGAGACTTTGGCAGTTTGGCCACTGGAGGACATCGTCTTGTAGATGCAGTCTTCTCACGCCAGTGTGGCGGCCGCACCGATTGCAGGCGACTCCTCACCCCCCTGGTGTCCGCTTGACCTGCAGGTGACGGTGATGAACGTCGATGACGTCTTTCTGGAAGAGGAGTCCTGGCTGGACCTGAAGCAGAAGACCATGAACATCAAGAGCCGCTGCCTGACCTGGACTCAGTTTGCGACCTTGCAGGAGGTGTCCGTTTTCAAGGAGAGCCCAGCAAACCCCAACTGGTGCGTCTGCCGTAGCACTGGTGCTCATCTCCACATTTTCATGTACTTGTTTGGGTCGTTACGGTAAAAAAAAAGAAAGAAAAGAAATTCTCTGTGATATTGTGCATGTGTTCCCTGGATCGTTCATGCACAGTGGTATAATCAGCTTTATTTATGGATTTATGTATTTTTGCTCCTCTGGGCTTTGAACTTCATTAATCGTAATGAATTTATTTTGACATTTTGTGCCGTTCTCGATCCATTTCACGCTGGTGGGATTTGGCATTTTAAAGAGAAATGCGTAAGGAGTCTTTAGCCCTCTTCTGAAATGTCAGAGGTGTCTAATAGCAGCGGATCCTGTGGGAAACGAAACATTGTAATGTATGGCTCTTGCACGGCATGTTGTCACATAACATTTCACTCGTGAAAACTAGTCGTAAGTAGTAGGCAGTGATGATGTTTGGCTGTCTGCATTGTTGGAGACGTACGCGATCTGCTGTATTTCACTGGATCGTCTCCGTTTGCCTTCCTGTCAGTCTGGGATTATAGGCACAGGTAGAAGCTGTTCAGGCTTTACATTCTGCTCACCCTGCTTTCCCCACTTGTACGGCGCTCGACGCGTCTTGGGCAGGGAAGGAGTCAGATTCGATGCTCCGGTTTTTGTTGCTGTCCGATGAAAACTGCGCATGTCACGATCGTCAAAAACGGAACTTTTTCCACTAGGTGGAACATGCCCATTCTGTCTTTTGATGGCATTTGAAATGTGAATATCTCAGTTTCAGTGAAATGTCCCGGGCTGTAAATCCAGTGCGGCTGCAGGAGGGCAGCGGCTTCGCGGTCGAGTTACACACCTGAAAATAATGCGGCCTCACGTCAGCCCGCCTCAGCCCTGAGCTGTGATTCGGACCTTCCCCGTCTCTCCCGTAGTGCGTCGGGCTAAGCTGGCCATGGGAGGGCGGAGCTGGAGGAGGACCGTGTGTCGCGTTTGACGGTAGCAGCAGTGAGTGTGACGCCCGGTCAGGATGGTGGGAACCCTGAGGATGCTGCACCGGCAGCCAAACGCCCTCGCAGTGAATCCGAGGTGCCGATCTCCCATGCGCAGTCGCTTTAATCACCGTGTTTCTATCCGTAGGGCCGGAATTCCTAAACAGTGCCGACCACTGTCTGTGGCTTCTGCGCACTCTGAAGCTTGACAACTGTTGGCTGTTGAGTAGGGGAGGGGGTGGGGGGCAGGAGCTTGTTTTAAAGTCTTTTACCTTCAGTGGTCTGATGATAGTGTTGCAGACATGAACCATCCTCACCATTTTCCCTCCAAATGTGTCCTCATATCACCGGTATAGTACGGTGGCCCATGGGGACCAAACCAAGACGAACACAAGACTGTGTTTCTCATCCCCTTTATTTAGACCTGTTGGTTCCTCCAGAAAAGAGACATTCTTTAGTATAGGCTTTAATCTGACTATTATGAAATAGTATGATGTAATTAAAATCTAAAAAAAAAATTAAGCTGCTGTGGAGATAGTGGTTTTGAAACAGGCAACGTCATGACGTGGAGTTCCATTGTCTGAGGTAACCTTAGGTGGCCTGCGCACCGAGAAGTCACTTTTGAGCATTGTGGTCGCTGTCATTGATGTAGGTCCGTCTCTGACCAGCCTGAGTTGGAGTCAACCACCACCAGCTAACGTTAGCCATCCCGCTCCAAGATATCGGGTGCAACAGGCGACTAGGACAGGTCTGGAGCGGCATGCAAACTGAATGGTGCTATTTGTTGATGTGGGGCTATTGCTCACTGATGGCTGGAGAACAAGCCTGCACGCCCAGCACTTTGTAGATTCTATGCCAGCATGTCCTAATGCAGAATTTTTGTAGGGATGTGGGGACCCCGGCCTTTATGCCTTTCACCACAACTCCGTCTTGTGGGCTTGTGAAGTATCATAACCAGTAGATGATGATCTGTTTCTATGTGTGTAGGATCTGAATTCCTCTTATGGGTTTGCCACCATTGACGACATCCTTTCGGTAGGTCCTGTACCTGGAGTGAGAACGCCGAAGTTGACCACTCTCTGTATTCACGTTGTCTTTTACTGCTACTGGAATCTTGATAACTGGCTTGAAACCAGGATGCACGTCTTGGTCAGGTTTTATTGAGTAGGTGACTGGGAGTGTACCCAGCCGTTCAACAAAGGGGGATGGACATCATCATCCTAAATTGCTGGTTGGCATTCATTGCCACCTGATAGACCCCTATCGATTGTCATCAAGGGCGTTGGTTTGGATTCAACACTAGTAGGGACAAAATCAGCTCCACCCCCCAATCTCCCACAAAATTGGGAGAGGCGTGTCCCTACCGTCTGGACCCAAATCTACATCCTTGAGTGTAAGCAGCCCAGTCGGTAAGGGTAAGGCTAACCAAGGCTTCACAAGTGAAGGGCATGAACCTGATGAGTGGCAAGAGAGCGGGATCTGACCTAATGTCTGGATTTCTTCTCCGCCATAGGCTGCGAGCTTCATGTATTCCGATGCGTTTTGTTCCCTTGTGTTTCTCACTTCTCTGGAATAACATCGGCACCAGTAGCTGCTTTACGCTCAACTGGCTTCTTATTGATGCGCACTGTATAGAACAGGGGTCCCCAATTATTTTTTCCAGAGGACTGAATTCTATCACCAACACAAAGCCAAGGGCCACTGCACCAGATATTGTTCTGTTATGCCAATTGAAGCTGTTTTATTTGCAGATAAAATTTGCTGAGGAGGGTGGGGGGGATAAAATTTGCCAAGTACGGAACACGTTACGTGCGACTCTCACGGGCCATCTATTGGCTAATCCTGGTGTAGATTAATTCACATGCCTACTATGGGGATCTGCAGCATTTTTTAAGAGTGATTGAACTTGCTTGCTGGCTCGTTTACCTTTTCACTTCATGCTTGCCACCACAATTGTTGCAACTGACAATAAACTGTGATGTTTTGCGGTCAGCCGTTTGTTTCAGTGACACGTTTTCATAACATGCTGCATGTTGTCTACGTTGGTGTTTTGCTGAGCTGCTGCAAGATCTGTAAATGCATTAAACTGGCATATTACACTGTTTCGGCCAGTGTTATGCAGTAGGAATTTTCTCACATTCCATCATTTACAGCACAGCATACTAGTTTGTCTCTGAACTCACGAGTGCCACATCTGCATGCCTTTGCTTTGTTTCTTAAATCACTCACATAGGCTTCTATTTTTCACCAGTTTTTTGGTTGTTTGTTGAATTTATGGCATTCTGCAGTATAGTTTTTTTGTAGGTTGCATAGTTTGCAGAATTCTCATTTTTAAACATTCTGGGTTCTCTCTCAATTCGGCCTGTACGATGATGCATCTTCAATCTACTTCTCCTGCGAACACAGCAGTTGCATTCACGAATGCACATCCGCGCTCCATAGCTTCAGAGCCGGCTGCTTCGGTGTGATCATGGATTCTGACGCAAGCGTTGTTACCGGAGGGTGCGGCCGCTATAAATATATCATATTCTTTCTCAAACACACGCCGCTTCTCACTGATATTTCCATCAGACACTAATGGATCGCGTTTACAAAACCTTCCTCCTGTACCCTTTCATCCATCCATCCATTTTCCAAACCGCTTATCTTATTGGGTCGCGGGGGGGGTCCGGAGCCTATCCCAGAAGCAATGGGCACGAGGCAGGGAACAACCCAGGATGGGGGGCCAGCCCATCGCTGGGCACACTCACATACCATTCACACTCACATGCACTCCTACGGGCAATTTAGTAACTCCAATTAGCTTCAGCATGTTTTTGGACTGTGGGGGGAAACCGGAGTACCCGGAGGAAACCCCACGACGACATGGGGAGGACATGCAAACTCCACACATGTGACCCAGGCGGAGACTTGAACCCAGGTCCCAGTGGTGTGAGGCAACAGTGCTAACCACTGCACCACCATGCCGCCCCCGTATCCTTTCATTATTGAGAAATCAACAAAACTAGAACCCTTGGCTGCGCTGACTGGGAAGAGTCATTCTTAGTGTGGTAGCCTTTGCCAAACTTGTCTCTCTTCCTTTACTCAATCACCAGTGTAGTGAATCAAATCTTCTGACACCCTGATGAATGTTAGACAAGAGGCTGCGATTTGTTTTAAAGTCTCTTACTGTCATTAGTTCATTGAAGTTATTACATAAAACTACCTTCCCAGTCATAACTGTACACATGCACACTAATAATGCATGAGCATTATGGTAGCCTGCTGGTACCAGATCATGATGAACACAACGTGCTGTTCTACAAAAACAATATCTCTTTATTCAGTCATGGTTAGTTTCAGCTTTTTTTCTTCTTTCAGATGCTTTTGCTCCTTCTTTGACACGTTACTTGCTTGCCGTGCAGGACGGAGTTCTTCCAGAAAGGCAGTGTTACCGTGACGGGGGTGGGACGACTCAACAGGCTGTTTGAGCTCTTTGCTCAGTCCTTCTTCAGCAAAGGAGTACAGAAGGTAAGACGTGACCTGGAGCTCGTGTCCGTCTGGGTGAATCGGGCCTGCCGGGTTTCTGAGAAGACGTGGTCCGGCCAAGATCGTGGGACAGCACAGTGCTGACCTTCTGAAAGCAGGAGTACAGGTTATGATGACACTGTGATGATAGTGACACACTCCCTTGACGTATTTACAGAGTCCCTAATGGAATTAGATCAGCCTGAAAGCCTTCCAGAACATTCACGTCAAGTTTGACAAATGGCTTCATTACACAGGATTGCCTGGGAGCCTCCAGGAGACCACGAATCTCACTGCTATGTTAGTGTCAGCGCAAACTCCCAACACAATCAAGGAATCAGCCAGCACACAGCAAGCTAGATGTTAAGGCAACTTTTCTTGATAAAGCTGTAGTGTTTACCTATGACCATGTTAATTACTGGCCAGACTGGTAAGTTTGCCACACAGAATCCATTCATTAGTCCTGTATTATAGTGCCTAATTCCACATCGGTATGAAAACAGAGTAACAATGTCCAAATTATTACTGTAGTGTAAGATGTGTTTCCCAGTCTTAGACGCCATAAACGTTCAGCTGTCCTGAGAGGGATTTGGGAAAGCCACTGTTTATATACACGGATTTGGGGCTAAGGTTCAAACGTACCTCCTGGTTATTGGTCTGAGACGCTTTTTGCAGGTAACTCCGCAGCACCCATCCCAGCGAATGATTGTCGGTGACTTACTGAGACGTCTTTCTATTGGTTAATGCCAATTTAGCCCACTTTCCATCCATTCAGGATGTTCTTTGCATTTTTTTTAACTCAAAACACAGAGTATACATACAGGTTCTTATTTAACAGACACTTTGAGGAGCAGAGTCAGCCAGTCCTGGGGGTGATTTGGGGTTAAGGGCCTGATGGTGACATCACTTCGATCGCCCTGGGAACCGGCGAATGTCCAATCACTGGCACAGCATCCTAACCCACTGAGCCGTATCACCCACCATTTTAAAACGGTCAGACGGGTCGTACTGAGTAACAGGGGTGTCACTCTCATGATCATTTTCCCTTCGGCGTACAGGAGACACCCGATTGGTTCACAATGAGGCTTGTAACATTTCCATCTTTTTAAAATAAGACAAATTTGAAGCCGTAGTCTTCTATTGATCCGTGTGCTGCAGTAATGCAGCATTAAATGCCTGGTCGCATTCAGTGGACGTCTTATCGGAGTTTGATTAAAATGACTTGCGAGCACTCAAATCGCACAGGGACGCTGATGACTGAATGCGACTATAAGAGGAAGGATGCTAGGTAAACCACACCACAGTCCTCAGAAAACACAGCATCTCGTTTCGTTTTGAGACTGGAGTTGGCTTGAGGCAGCAATTAACCCAGAATAATCGGTAAATTTCTTCCCTTTGTTTCGTAACTGGGAACCTGAGTGTGTGCTTAAGCCCAGAGTGGGGCAGCTGGAGACTGACTTATTTTCCAGGAATTTCATGTTTTGTGGGTTTGGGGTGGAAGGTGTGGTGGTTGGGGGTAATAGACAGACAGGCCGGAGGTTGAGGGTAATAGACAGACAGGCCGGAGGTTGAGGGTAATAGACAGACAGGCCGGAGGTTGAGGGTAATAGACAGACAGGCCGGAGGTTGGGGGTAATAGACAGACAGGCCGGAGGTTGGGGGTAATAGACAGACAGGCTGGAACAAACACAGGTGTCGCTGGAATAGAGCAGGAGCTTCTCAGGAGAAGCAACATGATGACAAGGTGCAGCTAGAATTGCTATGAATCACCGCAGTGGCCCGATTCTCCCCTAATCCCAGACCATCTCTTCATCTTTCATTTTGCTGTTGAAATATTGCAGTTTGTGAAATAAACTGTAAGAATAGAGCTTTCTTCAGGATTATCCATCTTACGTAAAGGCCAAAGGGGATCTTGGCATACGTGAAATCACAGTTAAAGCCTTGCCTGAGCATTGCTAAGAGCTCAGCTGCATCAAACACCAGCATGCTAAGTCTGTATTTAGGGCTTGAACATGCTGGAGAGTTCCGGAAATGCACTGGAATCAGGTTTTTAGCTTATAATATGAGGGTCATGTGCCCTTCTGCAAGTGATGGAACTGCACTTTCAAAAGCATGTTAAATGTAAGTCAACCTGAAGCATGTGTGGCAGCAGTGAAGTTTTGCCGGACCTGCCTGGCTAGTCTGGCCCCTTCTGTGGTTGCCATGGCTATTCTCGGGTGTGGCGGGGGGCTCTGGGAAGGCCGTGGAAATCGCCATTGACAGAGTTGGCTCTGCACCAGATGAAATATGATTTTCCATAACGTGTCTGAATTAGCGTTGCATTGCTGGTCACGCTCGGATGGCTCACGCCAGAATTATTGAAAGAGAAGCTCACCATGGATTCTTCTAACTGCCCCGCTTGTAGGGGAATCACCCTCGGCATTAAAGAAGCCTCCCGCAGAGCTCAGCTGATTCTTGGTGGGTTTGCCGAGACTGAGTGATGTTTCTGTGCTGCATCCTGAACATCAGTGTACCTGAGCTCCAAGGTCAAGAAGCTCGATGTCCAAAGTATTGACAGCATCCCTTTAACCAAAGAGTTAAAGCTCTTGAGTCTGTTTCTGTTTTGTCCGTTTTACTTATTTATTGTTCATAAATAGAATCAGGAGCCAACAAGGTATATAAATGAAACAAGCTTGGATCTGTCTAATTAACTGGATTCTTTGAACAGGGATTTTGGGTTAGATGAAATGAACTAAACGTTCACTGGCAACGCAGCGTCTGACAGCGGGTTTGTGTCAAGCCTGAACGCTGTGTGATGACATTTGGGTCTCCCTGACAGTAACATAGGCCAGAATAACTTCCTCTATCAGCCTACAAGGTGAACCTAAAGGATTCTTCATTACTGCCCCAACTGAATGGTTCTCTGTGTAACGATGAGGCGAAAATATCAGACTGTGAATGAGTTGCATCCGGCCATTTAATGACTTAATTTAAAGTGTTAAAATTCCTTACTTTTTCTGTGAAATGTGAAGAAACAGGAACTAGCTCTCAAAAAGCAGTGATACATCATCCAGCTCCTTCCGTCTGTCTATCAGAATGAGCTGGCAGTGTCTCGCCAGACAGAAAATTCAATCAGATCAGCCTGGGTTGGTGTCTGTCTCTCTACTCTGTAGATGGTGTCTTGGATTCAATGGACAGTCTGCAGTAAATTGTGTCTCCAACTTTTTTTTTTTTTTTTAGCTATTTGCTAAGTTTCATAGTGCTCAGGTGATGGATGAGTCCATTACAGGCTCGTTGTCTGGACGACGGCAGCGAATTTGTTTCTTCATGCACCTGTTTGCTGTGCTGAGACACGGTGCTCCCAGGCATGCAGTCACGTGTGTCTTGTGAATTAACATAAAAACTAATAAAATGTATAATTATGGTAAAAGAATGCAAAGCACTGATTTTAGCTGAAGGTTAGAAGCGCAAACCACAGAGTGGGGGCAGACAGCTAGTAATGATGTCATCATCTTCATGTCCACATAAGTGGGAAGGTATTAAACATCCTGCACATGTCATAGATTAATGTTCATTCTTCGAGTTTCCTTTGTTCATTGTCATGTGCTCAGTCCTTTGCTAGTCTGTGAATGTGATTGGTCACATGACATGTAGCCATGAGGCGGACCTGCTGTAAAACATTAGATTAAAAACCTCCCAGCTTCCCGGGAGGTTTTGAAACCCAGTGGTTTTTGAGTGGTGCTTCAGTAACCCTGTTCTCTCCTGTGTTCCTTTCTAAAACCCAAGAGCGTTCACATCATGGAAACCATCCTGGAGCAGAAATTTGGGCGTCCATATTCCTGAGATGCTGCCATTTGTGAGCCAACGTCTCCCGTTCCACGAAGAGGGTCTCTTAAGAAGAATCGCCTGTTCAGTTTTTAAACGATGCTGACGTACGATGTCACTGATCTCGAGTTGGGGAATTTTTTACCACAAGCCGTGTGTCTGATGAATATGCAGCCATTTTCTCACAGACGCAGCTGCTCTGCCTTTATGGACGTTAATGTTTTCCAGGTGTGTTTGGTGTGTTTTCTGCAGTCACACGTTTGCTAGCACCTTTCGCTAATCTTATCCAAATAAAAACGTGTACATATACATATTTACACATTTAAAAGTTATACTAGTTTCACTAGTATTCCCTATAACTGTTAATCTGCTAAAGAAATTGAAATGAACCGATGGCCACTGTGTCACAGTCCGAGGTTCCCATAGTCCCACGGGACATAGAAGGTGAATTCAACACTGGTGTTCAAGTTAAAATAATGAAGAAATGCAGCTGTTTGTTCAATGAATAACTGAAGATTCTCAACCAGATTTATGGGAAGCCTTCAGAGTTAAATCAGCGACATATTCTAGTGCACTTAGAAACGGCAACAACCGAAATTTTAAAGTCACTTCAGTCTAATCTTGATGCCTTTCATCAAACCTTTGTTTTTTACCTTGACCAAACAATCATTTATTGTACAATAATGTTCAAAATATTGAAATGAGGAATTTCATTTGCCAAATTACTGTGTATATAACTACTGGGTATTAAACGACCATGTTGTACTTGTAATTTAGAATGAGACCTTAGCACTCATGTGCAATGTGATTCTTTTTATTGGTTTTATATGTGAAATACTGAGATGTTTTCAACTGAAAAGGTGTTTTCGTTTCCTGTCAGATTCTCTCTGGTGTTCAGAACACAGTGTTGACCTGAATGTATAACCAATCACACGATTATATATATTTTATGTTGGATCGGATAGACATTGTTTACCAGAGCAGAGGCTCATGACCGGGGGAGGGACCCTGAGCTGAGGCGCTCATTTTACTCCGCGTTGGTGACCAGTGCTGCCTCCCAGTTACTGGTTATTGCTCATGCACATCCCTCCGGTTACAGGGTAGCTCTCACACTAATCCTGCCTTTTACTGGTTAGCTCTCACATGCATCCTGGTGGTCACTGGATATCTCACACACATCCTGCCAGTCGGCTTCCGCTGGCGGTGTTTCCACATGACGCCACATGACGTTTGACGTGAACGGCCAGCGCCGTTCCTCTTCAGCTGTGAGCCGAGCCATGGTCCTAACAAAGGGGAGCCTGGGCGTCCTTCTGCCGGGGAGGTGTGGCCTCCTTCCTGTAGCGTGATGTCACATGGGGACACCGGTCCCATGGTCATTGCGAGACTCATGCTGAACGTAGGCGAGGTTGATGGTGATCAGGGATGACAGCACAGTCTGTAACCTTCCACGGGGGATTTTATATGTCTTCGTGTCTGTCACTTATTATCAAACTGCAGCCTAGGGGGAGTGAGGAAGTCGTGTGCAACAGCTATGCTATTGCTGTTTGTTTACCACTGTTTGGGACGATTCATCAGCCCACTTTTTAAAGGCTCACGTGCAAGCTGGGCAGCTTTATTAACCATTACGATTTGCTAGCAGCATTATACGGTCTGACGCTTGACACGAGGAGGGTGAAGAGGATACCTCACCAAACCCGGGCTGTAGCCACCAAGGCTTCTGGGTGCCGAAATGGTGCGACCATCGTTTGGCTGCCGGATGGATGGCTGCCCGGTGCTCAGACCTCAGGCTTTGCTCTCGTCTGTCTGTCTGTCTGTCTGTCTGTCTGTCTCTCATAGGACGGCAAGATGAAATCTATGATAGCCAAAGAATTCCTGCACACCTGCACAAATACATGATTTGTTTATTTCCACTGCAGCATATCAAGTGGTATTAAAATCAGCGGATTGTCTGACCTCAGCATTATATACAGGCTTGAAATAAGGGAGTGAGATCCCTAAGAAACCATCAGGTTCTGAACCGCATCTGTTTCTACGTTCTTAGGTTTAATTGTCTATAACACGCATCATTGTTGAAGCAATTTTTAAATAAAGAGCATGATTATATATTTCGGATGGCTGTTTTTTTTCCCCTCACAGTGATGGAATGCAGAATTAGGGTAATAAGCCCCCCTCTGACCTACAGGAGCGCGTTTCACGTGGGGGTGGGGCCGATCCTCCGGAAGATGGAGGAGGTCTGGGCAGATTCAGCACACTGACATCAGCCTCTTATGATGATGAAACGAGATGCTGTGGGCTGTTTTCATCTTACTGGATTATTGAATAATTTCAGGATTAACAAAAAGTAGGTCTCGAAAGTATTAAACGACACGACAGTCATTACAATATCTGGTAATGTACCTTAATAGTTTTAATATACATTCATAACAAATACATTAATATTGATAATAACAGACATGATCATGTTTGCTACATTACAGCTGTTAAGGTATGTTAGGATGTCAAGGAATTATTAACATATCAATTTTAAATCTTGTTTGAAAATTATATTTATAGATAAAGGTGATGCAATTGCAGAACCTATGCAAAAACAAGAAACAAATTCACTTATTTAACAAGGGAAATTTACTAAGATACCAATTCCTACTGAGGAAAAAGTTAGGAGACCCTGTGCCCTAACAGCTGGTATTTCTCCCTTTGGCTGAAATAACCTCGATGAGACGCTTCCTATAACCATCTATCAATCTCTGACATCGACTGGCAGAAGGTTGTCCCCACTCTCCAGTGCAGAATTCCTTAAGCTGTGTGATGTTTGAAGGGTGTCTCGCCTGCACTTCCTCTTCAAGACACCCCACAGCATCTCTAGGATTCAGATCCGGGTTTTGCCATGGTCCACCCCCAATTCAGCTTCAACTTCTGGACAGATGATCTCACATTGTCCTCAAGCACCCTCTGATACGATGAAGAACTCATAGTGGATTGTATGATGGTGAGCTGGCCGGGTTCTGCTGCCGCAAAGCAGCCCCAATCTATGACATTTCCTCCCTCATGCTTCACAGCTGCTATGAGGTTCTTTTTCTCAAAAGCTGCCTTTGGTTTATGCCAAACATGTCTTCTGCACCCAAATAATTCAGTTTTAGATTGATCTGTCCAGAGCACATTGTTCCAAAAGTCCTGCTCTTTGCCTAGGTGGCCTCTGGCAAACTTCAGTCTTGCCCTGATATTTTTTTTTGACAGCAAGGGTTTCCTCTTCGTAAACCTCCCATGCACATTAAACTTGTGTGCCGTCTCTTTCTAATGGTAGATGCATGTATCTTGACATCACCTGTGGCAAGAGCTTCCTGTATGTCCCCTGATAACAGCTTAGGAATTTTGGAGACTTCTTTCAGCATCTTACAATTTGCGCTTGGACTGAACTTGCTAGGACGACCTGACTTGGCCATGTTGGCAATTGTTTTAAATCTTCTCCACCTGTAAATTATTTTCCAGACAGTGCAATGGTTGAATCCAAACTCTCTTGAGATCTTTTTATATCCTTCCCAGACTCGTATGCATCTACAAGCTTCTTTCTGAAGGCCTCAGAGAGCTCTTTGGATCTCACCATGGTGATACCACTCATTTCAACAATCAAGTGCAAACCACACTGTCTGTGGTTTAAATAAGACAGGCTCCACCGAAAAGCTCTGTAACGATGTTCTAATTATTTGCACCTGACATCATGCACCTGAACCTAATTCTAGGCATTTTAAACAGTAATGGATGTGAGGGTGTCCTAACTTTTTCCTCAGTGGAAATTGACGTCATAGTTAAATTCTTCTGTTAAATAAGTGGATTTGTTTCTTGTTTTTGCATAGGTGATACAATTACATCATCTTTATCTACAGATATGATTTCAAAGAAGATTTAATATTGATATGTTGAAATTTCTTAATATAGAACCAAATATTTAATGGGGTGTCATAATTTTCCTCACATGCCTGTATACTTACATGCTGCTTAGGAATGTTCTATGAATGCATTATGAAGGTGCACTGAATGTTCTATGAATGCATTATGAAGACATTACGAAGGTGCAGATAATGTAAAGCGTTACCCAATAAGTTCAGCATATGTTTCCACTGCCTGCTAAAATAAGACACACATACGGTTTTTCATTTTTTAATCTTTTATCACTAGTGATGTGTAGCTGCGAGGATACTGTCAATTCAGAGTGTTTACAGGCGTACAATGAAAACACTCCTGACTCCATTTGCATTCCGCCATTCTCCTCTGGACTCGGGCTCAAATTGTCAGGCTCTTAAAGTGCTGGGACAGTGCAGCATGTGGTTCTGAAGTGGGTATCGGCGGGTCACTGTCTGCCGCCCTGTGCCGGCACGTCCTGGCAGCCGGGCCGGTCCAGTAAGTGGTCCGGAGAAGAAGCATGGCTCCGTGATCGATCCGTGGGGGTAAAATATGGATGACCCCTCTGGTCTTCGCCTGTGTTCTTTGCCTCTCCTCTCCTTCTGGGCTTGTTAACCAGGAATTTGTAATGATACCTTAATAACTTAAAAGTGCCAGTTCGTAACTCTTAAAACTTGCAGTGGGGAAAATGTGCTTAGCTTGAATATTTGAAAAAGTCCATGAGGTTAGATTCATGCGGCTGTGGAGTTATTAAGTGGGTGGTTTATTAGTACTAAAGGCGTTTTAGTGACTGACCAAATGACTGAAGTAGATTGGCTATAAATTCACAAGTGATTCTGTAGAATTTGTGATCTTTTTCACGGCAAAGCTGGTGCCCATAGCGCTCCGCGTGCCCAGTTACACGGGGGCCGCATAGCAGACCTGGGCGGGGGGGTTAGACCTGTTTATGAGGAATTGCGGATTTGTTAAAGTGTTAACCCTGCAGAAACCTCATCTTGTATGTCTGATGCCTGTCGGAGCTGTGCGATGAAACTGATTTCATTAATCGCAGGAAAACGTGCTCGTGACCTTCGCTTCGAAGATTTTCCACCCTCTCATCTGTCCAAAAATATTACTAAATAGATTATGGCCTAGAGCCAGATCAAAGCAGAGCTTCCATTCAGCTTTTAATGAGACCTACCACAGACTCATTATTTGATAGTCTAATTGTGAGGAGATGTGTCTAACCAGACAGCCATCCTTTTAAGTGAAAGCTGATCATTTTTTCTTTATTCCAAATAAAAGTGATTAAGGTCATTCGTCTTTCTGAAACCATTATAATCTGCTGAATCATTTATCTTTCATGTACGAGCCACTGTTTCTCTAGCACTGGAGACTATTTACTTCATAATTAGCATTTTAAGACGAATATACTTATTTTTTATACAGTCAAACTGAATAGATATTACATTGTAACTTTCCTAGATTATACTCTTACTTATTTTTTTACTTTTTTTTTCACATTAATGCTTATATTATTATTGCAGTGAAATATTAAATGGGTTTCCTCAAACCTATCACGCAGGCTGCCTTTTCCTGCATAAAAGCAGGTCTTTCTGCACATTTGCCTCACCCAGTATTGTCAATATCATACCTCTAGATGGCAATTTTTTTCTCTGTTCATTTTCTTTTGTAAAATAGGAGGAAATACTTTCAAATCCAATGTGTATAGAGTTCTGGAGTTGAAATTTGGAAAGACGACGTGCCTTTAAATGAGGCTGGCGGTGAATGACCGGCTCGGTCGTGCTTCCTGCCCGCGGGAATCCGCAACGTCTGCTCTTTGACGATCATGGGAATCTGTTGATTCAGCGCTGTCAAGTCCTCAGACTGACACACCAGGGTGACATGTGGGAGGCTTATCAGGCACTAAGCAACATCAGCAGCCCCCACAGTACGCATTTAATAGAGAGGGAAGCTGCCGGCTAGCTGCGCACACAGCTCTGCAGTGATGTCATGCCCCCAGCTCAGATCAACGGTATTTTCCTGTTCCTCTAGAATTATGCTTCCCCTTTAAAAGTCTGTTGTGCGCAGTTGAGGTTTGGAGCTCTCAGCAATGCGAGGAGACCCAGATATGTTCCTTCATAGTGACAAATGATCACATTCCTTCTCGTGACCCGTGAAGGCCTTAACCCCTCGACCCGTTGATTTCGGCACCCGTGCACCGCGCCACCGGCGAGCAGTGGTCTGAACAGACACCCTTAGCATCTTCCACCTTCTGTGAGCCGCACTGAATCTCCCACAACCAAGCTGTTCCCAAGGACCAGCATGCAGCCCAAACGTGCAGAGTGTGGAGGGTAATGGCAGCTACAGCGGACACACTCACAGCATCTCATCCGGCTGATTCGTTTTCGTGGAATTCCAGTGGGATGTTTCCTTGTCACAGCAGATGGGTTCAGTCAGTTCCATAACAAACAAAAAGTAATTACATTTACACTACAAAGTCTATTTTTTATTCCACTGAGCTCTGAAAGACTAAAAAGTATTTCAGTACTGTTCTCTGCTATTCTTGATAAAAGGCATAATTGAGGCTTAGCTCAGCAGTGGATACAAAACAAATTCTTTAAACCACTGTCCTGTACAGATGTCTTGAAGGTTGAGGCTCAGAATTTTTATCATTGATAATTTTGTCATTTCTAAAGCCATTAACATTGATAGGAATCTCTACAGTAATTTATTACTATTAGAATTAATTAGACGTAATTGGAAATTGACACAACATTTAACACAGCTGAGGATTTACTTAATGGCATTTAACAACTGAACAAAGAGCAACACAGACTCCATAATACAAAACTATAATATTGTTATTAATAATAATTATATGCAGTGTATGAAACCAGGAGTGAGTGAGAGAATGCAGCTGTTTTCTTACAAAATAATCATGGAAATGTGACACTTAGAGCACAAGAATAAAGTGGGACCAACTGAGCATGAACTAATTTCGCAACTAAAATAACAGCAAGAGGCTCATTGGTCTGGTCACTCACCATAACCAGCATAGTGAGATGGGGGCCCTTCTTTCTGTTTCACATCACTCACCATAACCAGCAGAGTGAGATGGGGGCCCTTCTTTCTGTTTAACATCACTCACCATAACCAGCAGAGTGAGATGGGGGCCCTTCTTTCTGTTTCACATCACTCACCATAACCAGCAGAGTGAGATGGGGGCCCTTCTTTCTGTTTCACATCACTCACCATAACCAGCAGAGTGAGATGGGGGGCCTTCTTTCTGTTTCACATCACTCACCATAACCAGCAGAGTGAGATGGGGGCCCTTCTTTCTGTTTCACATCACTCACCATAACCAGCAGAGTGAGATGGGGGCCCTTCTTTCTGCTTCACATCACTCACCATAACCAGCAGAGTGAGATGGGGGCCCTTCTTTCTGCTTCACATCACTCACCATAACCAGCAGAGTGAGATGGGGGCCCTTCTTTCTGCTTCACATCACTCACCATAACCAGCAGAGTGAGATGGGGGCCCTTCTTTCTGTTTCACATCACTCACCATAACCAGTGGAATGTCTCACAATGGATGGACGTCCATTCAGCACAGCCTAGGATTCATACACTTATGTTTATGAAGAATCCCACAACATGATTCAAGTCATTGTTGATTCACGAGAAAGGCTTAGACAATGGGCATAATACAGGTATTGTTCCAGAGCAGTCTATCGCAGGGTGAATGCGGTATATATAATGTCAGTATATATAATTGTACCAGTATTTTATTGTTCATGTTGGTAAAATTTATTATAGGAAAACAGGAAACATTATAATGCAAAGTAAGAACCAGACTTAATACAGAGAGCCAATCAGTCATATTCAGTATATTGTAATGACTAAATGGACTGTAGGAAGACGGGATAATATGTACTTTAATATTTATTTATTTACCTGTATAGACAAAGCTCTTCAGGGGTTTCCCAGCGGAGCATGGTGCAATGAAAACAGGACAGTTACAAGGTGTGGGGCGTTCAACCACTGGGACTGAGTATGAGCAGAAGAGGGAGTGTTCTGGCCAGAGAGGATGAAACTTTGATAACTCCCCAAGTTTACCCCAGATGGGGCAATAAGAGCCCTGCTGGCTGGGCAGATGGGGCAATAAGGTCCTGGCCAGCTGACTGGAAGGGGCAATAAGATCCTGGCCAGCTGACTGGACGGGGCAATAAGATCCTGGCCAGCTGACTGGACGGGGCAATAAGAGTGTCGCCTGAATTTAGGCAGTGTTATACAATGCATTAGAATTGCAGTACATGCATTGCATTCCAGCCGAAAGTCGAGCTTCCCGTGGATCAGCTGAGTCTGCTTTTCACAATGATGCACTCTGCCGGTATGTTTCTAATCTCTGCTTCCTGTCGGAGTCCCTGAGGCGTCTCTGAGCAGCATTTCAGGCACATGCACCAACCACAAATCATAAAAATGAAAACTGTTAAATGATCAATAGATGAGACGCCATAAATATATGCCTGACACTAAACTGGATGCCGTCTGCCATGTGCATGACGCTTTAATGCCAGCGCAGGGATGATGTGTGTAGCCACATGAAGAACGTGCAATAACGACACAGAGGGAACCTGTCACTGTTTCACGCAGGCAGACACAGGGGGCCACACTGCCTGTGATTCCTGGGACACGCCAGGGTGCCGGTAACAAACACTGGAACACTCATTCCCACTGACGCCTTGGTACTGGGGAAGCAGCCGCCCAGTTTTACCCGGTTTCTGGGTCCTCAGAGCAACTAAGTATCTGCCCACGTCACATCTTACTTTCTGTTTAATTAAATATAATTGAGGAAGAACTACTTTTAGTAATGTTATCAGCGTGGGGATGACTGGACCTGATGACATCTATCTATCTATCTATCTATCTATCTATCTATCTATCTATCTATCTATCTATCTATCTATCTATCTATCTATCTATCTATCTATCTATCTATCTATATGCCTGGCTGTCTATCTCTCTGTCTGTCTGAGTGTCTGTCTTTCCATCTATCTGTCTGTCTTTGTTTCTGTCTGCGTCTGAGTGATTGTGGCACAGTGGAATAATGTTTGACAGAACTTACGGGTTTTTTGACACTACGTTTGCCATGCATTAAGCACAAACTAACATTTACTCTCTCCCTGCTGGTGAAATGATCCAGGAAAACTGAATCAAAACTGTTAACCATGTTCTCAAAAGTGCACACAGACCTACCAGATTAATAAATATGACACATTTTTAATATAATAAAGCAGCAGAGGCATGCATGTAGCTGAGAATTCAGCAGTGACCACATGTCTCACGGCTGTGACTTTAGGGTGCTGGGCTGCCTGCTTTTGATCAGACACGATCCATCTGCTCGCAGATCCATGATCGACTGCACTGTTAAAAATGCAGGAAGAAGCTCTGTCATATTAATATTAAAAATGACTTCAATTTAACGAGGCAGAACAAAAATAGAACTGAGTTTTATTAAATATTAAGTTAAACAGTTGATCTATTAAATAGGTCTGTTATAAAGACCTTCTGGTGTTTGATTTGAATGCTGCTGTTTATTTCAGAGATCACTAAACTGTAGTTTTCCCCAGCTGCACAATGACTCATAGTGATGATATCGGAAAATAAAACCTATTTACTTATTTCACAGATGCTGTGGATCAGGAATGGAACTTCTGACACATGAGAAGTGCAAATAAGTGTAGATCAAGATGGACGATGTGAACACTTCTGTTTTCTCTATGCCGGTTTCCTGGCAGCGACTCCACCTCCATTAAAAGGGTGTAATGGCTTCCTGTTTGACAACATTAGTAATAATTCACATTATTATGTGTGACAGGCATGTCTCACATATGCACTGAAGCATCATTTTCACAAATTGCCATTATCATCCGTGCGAGTATATCCCTGAGGCTCTGCGGCAAAATACAACAGATTGCTGTCACCACCTAGACTGCAGTCGATATGGCAAAAGGGGATGGGTCTGTCGCAGCTGGGCGTGGGGGAGGGGGACGTCAAGCAGAGCCACCGTTGGTCATGTGGCCATGGTTTCATCCACGATGTGCCTCGCTGCATTTCTCCAGAAGCTGCTGGAGTTACGTAGCTGTGGATTACTGTAGCCACCAAACCCGCAGGTTTGCCCCCAAATGCTCTCCAGCACATTAAACGGGCATCAATCTGCAGCTTTGATTGGCTCAAAGTAAATGTGTGTGAGGTAGAGAGTTATAGATTATACCTACTGTTTGTAATTTTCATATTTGCCAATACAGTATGTAATTATTGTGTTGGCTAATCTTATTGTTACATTCATTCCAATGTTGTCTCAGTATCCAATAAAGAACCTCAGATTTTTTTGAGTTAGACTTTTGTTCAAATATTAATTAGAAATGTCAAGCATTGAGTTCTGATTAGAAAGTTACGCGACGGCTGTGTGAGGATGATACATGCCTAAGCAGGAAAGGCTAATTGGAGACTAAATTATTCAAGTAAATAAAGGAAACTTCTGCCAGGGCGTCATGCTTTCTGACAGTCATTCTGCTGAACCGACCAACTTGGAGGAAAGTCCCACTTAGCTTTGTCTGCTGCGTAGCCTGCGGTCAACAGCCCAGCTCTGCCCGCTTTGGCTGGAACGTAGACATACGAGTTTTCCTCCAACCAGGAGCCCTTCAGAGGTGTTACCCAGCCAAGGGCTAATTTTATTTGGTCCCCTCTGCCTCACTGACCCAATTAAAGGAATTTCTGCCAGATGTGTGTACGGCTCCCTCCGGTCGCTGAGCCCGCTAACCTTTGTGGACCAGTTGCTCGCCCTCTTATTGATATTCCCAGAGACGATCATTCCAGAGTCCACAGCCTCCCCTCAGTCGCCAGAGATACCCTATTAACCTAAGTGCCTCGTCGTTTGTCTCAAGGAGCTCTTAGAGTCACGATTCAAACATGAGTTTGGATGAATTGTTTTGTTTTCTTATTATTGATTTTATGTTTATGCGAATAAAATGTCAGTCTAGTTATTTAAAAGAACAAAATATATATTCTGAATGGGTAGGATAAGACCTTCACACTCCTGGAATAAGGTCATTATGACTGATATTATTTTGTTTTGAATGGGCGATAGCTCCTTTAGGAATGTTCTAGAATCACAGTTTGCCAAAAGTGGTTAATAAGTTTAGAGAGGGAGAATGTGAGAATGTATAGAGAAGCTGAAGAGAGCTGTGTCAGGGAGAATCTGGGGGTTAAGCAGCCCCCCTGGGTCAGGTTTTTCATGGGGGCCACATCAAGTCTCTTCACAAGGAAGACATCTTAGGTGGAAGATGAGAAGCAGTGTGCCAGTGGACCCGGCTATGGCTGCAGGGTACAGTTTTACCTTGACTTCAACATCCCAAAGAATCATTCATCAAAATGAGTTTTGGCCGCTTGTAGCATCCATTAGCACTGGGCCCTGTTTCCGGTCACTCCTGCTAAAGTTTAATTGCCGTGATTTTTCTGGGCACATGCCAACCAAAAGCTGACACGTTTTCAAAGGCAGATACAGGAGCCATGATTTATCTAAGGCTGGTGTTTATATAAAAGTCCCTGTGCTTTATGCAGTTCTTGCACGTAGCCCTCACCGTTTCTTTACTCTCCCCCATGTTTCTCCCTCCCCTGTCTCTCTCTCATGCCCCCTCCCCGCTGGGACGGGGTCTGACTGAATGGCCTCCCTTTTCAGATTTCTGTCTGTGTGGGTTTTTTTTTCCCACAGCAAATCCTGGGTGGGGGGGTCACAGCTGCTGTTTTAGCGTGAAAACAGATGGAGATGCTGACAGGCAGGTTGGGTATGTTCGACTTGGGTCTCAACTCCAAGCCCTCACAGACGTTTAGCCCCAGGTTGGGGGGGGGGGGGGGGTGTGTATCAATAATACACAATTTAGGGGCTCAACTATTAAAGAGTTCAAGTGGTTAAGATAAACCTCAGAGCAGAAATACCCGTGCTGCTCTGCGCCAACATGCTCGTCGGCTCCAAACCGGCCGTCTCACTGCAGAGCTTTAGCGTAGCATCTGCTGCAAATGAGTTTTTCTATATACTCAGAAGAGAAATATGTTAGCAATAAATTACCCATAATTCAGTTGTTCAAAGCTGCATGCTGCGCTGTTCTGTGATGTGAAGGAACATCTATATGTTGTGATTTCTCTCATTTTTTTTCCACAGTATTGTGATTTTGAGACTTGGGAATGAACCACCAGCAATGAACTTCCGCGGAACGTCACTGAAACAGGGATACTGACTAAAACAGATAAAGCTACAAATTAAAGCAACTGAGGAAAGTCCCTTAAGTCGTATTTAGAAATACCTGTGATGTTCATTTATTTACGGAAAAACCCTTTTATTGGGGGAGGGACAGAAAGACATGGATGAGTGACATGCAGTCCCACGCCTGGGGCTGCTTAAAGATCCTAAATGACAGTGAGGCGGGAGATGGGGGAGAGAGATTAGGGTGAACAGGGACAGGCAGCTGGCTACCTGAGATAAATGACCCCCTCGCACATCCAAGAATAACAACTAACATTTATATCGCCTTTCACATGTCTGCAGCCTGAGCCCTGTGATGGACAGGCATCCCTGCCATGGTGTCACCTTACTGGTGCCCAGTGCTGCCTATCACCTTGTACAAAATGGACATGGAAGGTGGATGGAGAAGAGGGATGCTGGATAAGGCCATGAGATGATCTCCACGAGTCACTAGAGCATTTCCCGGAGTTGACTAGCAGCGTGTCCAGGAAATCCTTGTCCAGGACTGGCAACTTTGATCAGCAGGCCGGCATGCAATTTTTACCGGGAGACAAGTTTGTACGCACATACACACGCATTTACATGTATGTAACAGTTTTATTACCTTGTAAATAGTCTGTAGGGTTTGCAAACTACGTAAACTTTTGATGTAGCTAATTTTAGTTTTATAATGGTGTAATTTGTGCTAAGATTTCTTGCATGAGCGTGAGAGTCTGACAGCCTGAGTGTCACGGCAGATGTGTGTGAGTTGGCAACCCTGCGTTGTTACCAGTGATCTCAGACCTGCTGAAGTCTGTATTGGCGCTCCTTGTCAGCCAGCCTTTCTCAGTGTCCGAACACACATCCTCCCGCCCATCAGGATGACCGCAGTCAGCAGCAGAACCCTGACTGGATGCTGCTGATTTGTGGCCCATTGCTTATTGGGTGATAAATAACCTTCATCAAGTGGGTGGCCAATGAGGACCCGGTTTCTGATAATGATCACTTGGTCCTGTAGGATTTATTTGATGTATTTCTATGAGCAGCAGAATCGCAGCTGAACATTTAAAAGCAGCCGCTCAGCCTGGAGACATTCCAGGATGGCTGAGCAATGGAGGAGAAGAGGCTTACAGATTGCATTGGAAGTTGGAACAGAGCCATAGAAATTGCACTGGAAGCTGGAGTAGGGGCTTACAAATGGCACTGGAAGCTGAAACAGGCTTTCAAATTGCACTGGAAGCTGAAGCAGAGGCTTACAAATTGCACTGGAGGCTGAAACAGAGGCTTACAAACTGCACTGGAAGCTGAAGTCTCTTGGGCTTTTGTCTGGAGGGGGGGGCCTCTCTCCTGTCAGGGGCAAACCTAGTGGCAGTGAACCACAAGAAAGAGGCCTGCAGGATTGCATACATTATTGCATATAATCATATAAGAAAATAACATTAAGAAAAATAGCCAGAATTAAAGAGTTATTGTCGAAGAAACCACCTTTTAAAGATATTGTAAATATTAATGCAGTTTCTTTCCTTTTTGAAAATTCTTTGCAAGTAACTAAAAATTCTGCCCTATTTTGACCCTATTGATTTAAAAAATGTCATAAAAAGAAGGTTAAAGATGGAAACCTTTAATGGTTGTGCCAAAACTGGAACCCTCTCTGTGACCTGGGGGTATTTAATACACAGCCTGTGGCGTCGGTGGTGTATTAGCTTTAGGCCCAGCTTACAATGAGGTGGTTGATCACTGAGCTGTGAGATGAGAGTCGCCTACGACAGCCTCCAAAGGGCAAATTCAGGCTGAAGAGACAGAAATGTGTTCTGCTTTAAGTGTCGCTCGGGAATGAGAGAGCGGGGGTCACCCTTGGCCGGGATCCGCGTGTCTCATTAACACGGAGCGCGTTTCAAGGGCAGACTGCTCTGGAGCAGCACGGCGCCGGCTGCCAGCGAGCACGCCTGCCTCACACGCCTCCGCCTGCTGCCATCTCCCAGAAGCACCCATCCAGGAAGTCCTGCCCCTCCCCCATGCATCATGTGACTTAAAGTCAGTTTCACAATTAATATCAGCATCTTATTAGTTTAGGTTACACTTAAAAACATACTAAGGAGAAGTGTTTGATGTGCACTAAAAAATCCTACGATTTAATTATTTTATATTTTGAAAATGTACCTCATACAGAATAAAACATTGTCATCTGCTCATAGTTCCTTTAGTTCTCATTTCTGGCTCTTTAATAGTTTTATTCTCTCTATTAATAAGAGCAGGTGGGGTCGGCGGGGCATGGAGACTCTGGTATATTCAGGTGGGCCCTAAAATGTACCATTGAAAGTCACCCCTCCCACACATCCCCCCCCCCCCCCACACACACACACACACACACCTTGTCAGGGTCCCAGAATTTCTAATAATGGCACTACTGGTTGATTATAGCCATGCACGTTAAAAACAGTAAACAGTATGGTAATAAAGGTAGAAAGGCTGCACTCATACCTCCGGAGCTAAGAGTTCAAATCTGAGCTCAGGCAGTGTGGGTGAAGTTTACACTTTTGCCCTGTGTTTGTGAGTGCAGTTTGCACGTTTGTTTTGTGTTTGTGAGTGTAGTTTGTATGTTTGCTCTGTATTTGTGAATATAGTTTGCATGTTTGCCCTGTGTGTGTGGGTGAAGTTTGCACGTTTGCTCTGTATTTGTGACTGCAGTTTGCAGGTTTTCTCTATGTTTGTGGGTGCAATTGGAATGTTTGCCCTGTGTTTGTGAATGGAGTTTGCACTTTTGCCCTGTGTTCGTGAGTATAGTTTGCACGTATGTCCTGTGTCTGTGGGTGGAGTTTTCACATTTGCTCTGTATTTGTGAGTGTAGTTTACAGGTTTGCTCTGTGTTTGTGAGTGCAGTTTGCATGTTTGCCGTGCGTTTTTGAATGGAGTTTGCACATTTGTCCTGTGTTTGTGAGTGCAGTTTGCAGGTTTGCCCTGTGTTTGTGAGTGCAGTTTGCACGTTTGTTTTGTGTTTGTGAGTGCAGTTTGCATGTTTGCCTTGCAAGCTGACTTCTCTAAATAACTCAGCCCCTACGA
The DNA here is from genome assembly GCF_023856365.1 of Brienomyrus brachyistius. Taxonomy (NCBI): domain Eukaryota; kingdom Metazoa; phylum Chordata; class Actinopteri; order Osteoglossiformes; family Mormyridae; genus Brienomyrus; species Brienomyrus brachyistius. The sequence goes on from NC_064542.1 coordinate 6,745,885, forward strand.
TGGACCGGCATCCCATTTACGGGTCCCCCATTCTTCTGTGCTGCCTTGGGTTTGCCCCAGGCCCCCATCACTGTCTTGAATCAGCACTTATACAGAACTGGTGAATCACACTGAAGGATATCTATGTCTGTGATTCGGTACCACTTCTTGCTCAGATGAATAATTCTCTTGCTTTCCGCTGGCCTTTGTTTCCTGACAGTGCTCTCTTGATATGACGTCTGACAGAAACCTCTTCAGTTATGAAACTGAATGCCCTTACTTGCCAATTTAGGACCATATTTTTCATTATACATTTTCAAGTGTGTACAAAAAAAAAAAAAAACAATTATGACACAAACATAGAGCTGGGCACATGTTGTAAGTCTATTTCAGACTGACCTTGAAACAGATTCACTTTATTTTGTCACCGGATGAATTTTAAACATGAGCTACTTCTGTTGCTAAAAACAGTGGCCGCAGTATTTATTCCTGCTAATTTTGTCTATTTTGATCTTTATCCCTGAAGGGCGGACTATTTTTATATACCTGCAGCCCATCAGATACACATAAAAACCAGGCTTTTGAAATGTTAACCTTTGTTGTGAGTTAGTTCCTTCCTGGATAACGTCAATGAGGCCTTAACGTAACGCAACGTTTCACTCCGCCAAACCGGGCCTTGTTTCCATTTTGACTGCACGCTCCCTTACCTGTGGTCTCATCTATTGTGACCAGTAAGGCGTCGCAATAAAACAGACTGTTGGAGGGACAGAAAGTCACCGGCAAAGAGGAGCGCATGCATGGGGGCACAGCTCTCTGCTGCGACTTGATTTCGCAATTTACGGTTCGCATCTCACAACCTCCTTAGAGATGAAATAAAGGGGAGATGGCTGAGTGAAATATGAAGCCATCTCTCACAGCTTGTTGCAGTGTATCTGCGCTACATGTACTTTTTTACCAGGCTTTATTAGGACTGTTTAGGTGTGTCATTCAAAGATGCCACCTGAACGGGGGCAGGAAGGAGACATAGTAATAGTGACAGTGATAAATACATGGATGTAAAGAATCTGCTGTTGAATTAAGACGGCAGTGCTGGACTCTCGAACGGCAGCCTGTTCGATATCAGCAGCAGCATGGTGACATGCTGTGGCCCTTTGATGTGTCATTTTCAAACCGGGGGCCGTGGACTCAGTGAAATGGAACATCGGTGCTGGTGGGGGGTGATTTACAGAGGCAAGGCCAAGATTGGGTCCTGGCCTCAAGTATATCAGCTGGGTTGATCTGTTTAACGGTGATTGGTCAGGGACCCTCAAAAGGGCGGGGCATACAGGGAAAAATCACCCCAAAAATATCTCTGTACAGTGAGAGTTAAAAAGCCCACGGCCCATTTTAAATCTCAGCTAACAGGCGGCTGCTTTTTCGAGCAGCTTGGAAAAAAGGGGTTTTATAATTTTACCCAGGAAGCGATAAAAGTGTTGAAAAAGCAGGAAATGAAGAAACATTATCATCTTCCATGTCTATTTGGTCCAACTTCTGAGAGCTATAGGGAAACATGAGAGAATGGCATGATTTTTCACAGATGCTAGTGGCTTAAATAATTTGTCCTGAATATACTGGCGTAAGTAAATTCTATTTGCGTGTCTCGGTAAATTCGGGCGCAGGACACTGATGTTGATGTTGCTCTTTAACCTCCTCATGTCTTCGAACCCAAGGTTTGAGAGGAGAACACAAACAATACAGCTTGAACTTATACTGCATTGTGCGATATAAGTGTTAACGTTCCCAGATTAAATGGCATTTGTTTATTGGGGATTAAGTTCTAGTTCAGGTTATAAAAATGGTAAAACTAAACCCTGGATAATGCAACATCAGCAATTTTAGAGTAAACTTCATAAAAAAAGATTCTACTTCATATCTGTGAGTTCTCACCCATTTTAATTCTATAAAAGCGAAATGCTCTACTCTGTCTGAATTCATAAACATCAGGACCAAAGATGGGCCTTTGTCTCTTTGGCGCCTGACTGGGCTACACCATGAATCCTTATCAGGACTAACAACAGCAGAATCCATTAATATTATACTGATGTTCCATGTGGACATATTTTTTTTTGGCAAATTAAGCATCTCTTCAATACCCGCACCACGCCTGTCATCACACTGCTATGTACTGAGCCTGGCTAGCACAGATAAATAGCTCAATAGAAAATCTCATATATAGCCTGTTCGTATTGACACTTCTGGAGTGGGAGGATTACCTTACAAATACTAAAGTGATTCCGAATGTGAGCAGCCTCTCGGTCACGATGGCCCCAGACTGACACAGCTTTTGGGGGCTGCTCTGCCTTTCAGTGTCAAAGCTCCCCTCTAAATGATAACTTAAGGAGCTGTTCCCTTGAATTATTCAAGCAATACCTATGAAATACCTGCACCTATGGAATCTGTATGAGAAATTCTCTGTTATTATTGCCATAAAAATTCAAGTAGATTCTCTTGTAGCTGTTGCCTTGTACTTCCCGGGTTGCGGGGTTTGAGTTTCACCTCCTCAGGTCGCGTTCTGCTGGGTACCTCTGCTTTTCTCATGGACGGTGTGTGTCTCTGTGCTCTTCTGTGCGCTGGTGTCCTGTGCTGCCTGGGGTGGGGGCCGGGGGGCCTCCATGAGCCTGAGCAGGGTGAGAGATCGGAAGATGGATGGATAGATCAGTGACAGGAACTGGGAGGAAAAGTAAGATCATCTCAACCTTCTGTCTTTGGGTGGAGGTACATATAGGGAAAGAAAATGGCAAATAGATCATGAAGTAGAAAGTTTTATAGAAGCCGAAAATGATGTTCTGCTGTGCTTAATAACACAAATACGCACAATAAAAACAAAGCAGGAATCCGCCTTAGAGAAATGAGCAGGGAAGACATAGTTATAATAAGACATTATTCCAAACACAAGGTTTCATCTGTGGGCACTTATGTGACGAGAATGGGATTAAGAAATAAGCTTTGACTTGATAAAGAAGCAGAGTGAAATGGAGACATTTTTTATCAGAATCTTTCAATTAGCTGAGCACAAAAGCTCAAAGTTAAATATATCTTTCAATAACTTTGGTAATTCAATATCTATGTCCTTTGTGTGGGAAATATGATAGAAGGGCTTTATGGTCTGTCCAGAAAATGTATGTGTAATGATTTTCTCCAAAGTGCAGCATGCTGCTTCAACAAGACAGGGGGGCAAACACAGCGGCATCCAAGGCCACCGCGCCCCGTCTCTCCCTGGCAGGCCGCCATGGACGGGCACCGCGCCCCGTCTCTCCCTGGCAGGCCGCCATGGACGGGCACCGCGCCCCGTCTCTCCCTGGCAGGCCGCCATGGACGGCCACCGCGCCCCGTCCCTCCCTGGCAGGCCGCCATGGACGGCCACCGCAATCCGTCTCTCCCTGGCAGGCCGCCATGGACGGCCACCGCGCCCCGTCTCTCCCTGGCAGGCCGCCATGGACGGCCACCGCGCCCCGTCTCTCCCTGGCAGGCCGCCATGGACGGGCACCGCGCCCCGTCTCTCCCTGGCAGGCCGCCATGGACGGCCACCGCGCCCCGTCTCTCCCTGGCAGGCCGCCATGGACGGCCACCGCGCCCCGTCCCTCCCTGGCAGGCCGCCATGGACGGCCACCGCGATCCGTCTCTCCCTGGCAGGCCTCCATGGACGGCCACCGCGCCCCGTCTCTCCCTGGCAGGCCGCCATGGACGGCCACCGCGCCCCGTCTCTCCCTGGCAGGCCGCCATGGACGGCCACCGCGCCCCGTCTCTCCCTGGCAGGCCGCCATGGACGGCCACCGCGATCCGTCTCTCCCTGGCAGGCCTCCATGGACGGCCACCGCGCCCCGTCCCTCCCTGGCAGGCCGCCATGGACGGGCACCGCGCCCCGTCCCTCCCTGGCAGGCCTCCATGGACGGGCACCGCGCCCCGTCCCTCCCTGGCAGGCCGCCATGGACGGGCACTGTGCCCCGTCTCTTTATCAGATAACTTTGAACTGCCACAAATAGAAATTAGATTATATTGTCGGTCACATGGCCCATCATTTCATATCCATATGTCCGGAGTAACAAGTACAGCACGTCTCTGAACTCTGTAATTCAGGCTTTATTTTACAGGCCACTGCACTCATTTGTAATGAGCAGCAAGATGAAATATTAAAATGTAGGAACACTGAAGAGCACTGGCTCATCATATATTTTGAATCATGGATGTCAGTGAAGTGGGGAGAAATGTTACTGTACAATATGTTTTCCCACCACAATGGTGTTTGTGCACAGCTGACTTGCGGTCAGCCAATCAGGGCACGTTTTTCACATGCTCTTCAACGTTAGCTCATGCTGATTTATGCATGACGCTCTCATTTTCCTCGTGGATGGATGTATATCATACCGTCACATTTACTGATCTACATTCTAGTCAGAAGCCACCCTCACACGAACATTTACACAGCAGTTCCTCGCTTTACGGCCTTTAAGAGCCTCTCTGAATGCTTTATGACCCAAAATGTGTACTTCACTGCCAGCTGAACCTCTTCCTCTTTGCATATGCTGTGGACAGAGTGTGTCTGCCTGTCTGCTTTCCCAGCTGACTCCGACAAACAGCTTCCTTCAGACCTGCCTCCATATCTGCATCCGACAGCTGGACCGCTCTGCGATGACCATCCCTTCCTTACCCCTGAACGGCTCAATTGCAGCTAACTCTCTGCCAGATGAGTCACCTACATGCATTAAAGCGTGAAATATTCAAATTTTTTCTTAACTTTTAACTGGCTTTAACCTGCCTGCGGCCTTTTTGGAGGAATGACAATTATAGCAGGTTTGTGTCTTTAGCATGTGCAAATAATCCAGAAAAGGAAGCCTATTAACTTTATCAGCCTAAAATAATTAAACAGCTGAAATGTGACCTGTTGTGCTTGTAAACAATGGGTGCCTGTGTAATTCTTAAGTCATTATTGTCTGGATATTTAAATTCATTTAAACATACCAATGATTTGTTCAAACATGAAATATATCTACTTGCATTTGTAAAGAAAGGTGAATTTTTTTGTAATCATTGCATCGACTTTTACATTTTCCATAGTAAATTGATTCATAGGAATTGGATAAACAAAATAATAAAATATCAAATAAAAAAATGACAACTGATCAAAATAGAATGTTTGTGCATGTTTGTTATTTATTTTAATTAACGATTAAACGCCTGTACAGCATGTGAAATGCAGGTTTTAATCTCCTTACCCATTCATTCATGAAGCAGAAAGATGTATGTTGTTCTTCAAGCGGCTTTGTATTATAACAGATACAATTTGGGGCTCATCACAATATTTGCAAGTCAATGTTACACACACACAGACACACACAGACACACACACAGACACACACACGCACATACAGACACACACGCGCACACAGACACACACGCGCACACAGACACACACGCACACACAGACACACACGCGCACACAGACACACACGCGCACACATACAGACACACACAGACACACACACACATACAGACCCACACAGACACACACACGCACATACAGACACACACACACACCCACGCACACACAGACACACACACACACACTCGCGCACACAGACACACACGGCACAGGGGGGAGTATCGGCTTGTTTAGGTTGTAACATTAATGAGATTACTCATGCTTACAGAACTACATGGCATGGCAGAATTGGATAGCCATACAACCCTCTAGACATAATGTAATTCCTTGATCATCCCAGACTGAATGCCAGCAAGCATTAGTTGATGTTCTGATACCAACTAATATACATACAGTGATGTCTCCTTTTCGCGGTGAGCAGAAGGAGAGAGGAACAGACACTAAGGTCAAACAGAATTCATTCGCATTATACTTACCATGTTATATTTTTTAAAGTGACCCCTTTGTCGCTCCGTTTGCTAGACGTTATCTTTTCAATATCTAAACAAGCAATTTTCTAACGGCATAAACCTGCATAAAAATAATTGCCATTCATAGATGCTTCTATTGCTGTAGCATTTGAAATTCAGCTCCACCTTCGCGCTCGCCATTGTAACCTTAAACGAGAAAAGCTAGGACCGTTAGCTTATTAAAATTCATTATCCTTACGGTCTGCAGCCTCATCAGATAGACATTCGGGGTGAGACACTCTGGTCGGAGTCTGCTCCAGGCTGCTTTTTCAGAATAACTCATAAGCGGCCATTTCAGCCTGCCTGCTGCCACTGTCGGCCTGCAGAGTGTCTGCTGTGATTGCTATCGTTCTGGGCAGCTGAAAACAGCATTTATCATGTATTATCTGAGCGAGCAGCAATTTTCTCTTTCGCAGCACTGATGGATGGCTGGACCCTTAATGAACAGTGAATCAGGGTGTCGGCATGCAGCGTTGTCTCGGCACCATCCTCTTAAGTAGCGCACGTCTGAAGGCGCGTCCCAGCATTTAGCCGCCTGACCCCAGAGCACTATAGGCCGGCCAAAGCGAAACACAAATGAAGTTAGGGGCTGATTAGAAGTTTGAATTATACTTTTAAGTAGTCCCAGAAAGTCCAGGCTGTTATCTTTAATCCAGAGCACTCCCGGGCTCCGGAGTGAGTTCCAGAGCCAATTACCTCTTTCGATTAAATAGCATATAATTATCTTAGATTACTGCACTGTAATCATTTCTCATTTACCCAATCGAACGAAACGTGCTTGAAAGGAGTTTACAATTATTCTTGATGTAAGATTACCGGTGTAAGTTACGTACGGAATACCCAACTTAAGGCGATTAAACGGGAAGATGCTAATCATTTGAGTGTCTTGATTGTGATTTTAGATGACAAAGCCTTTTTGCATATTAATGCGGCAGAATCCACATCTCTGAAATCAGCATTAGATACGGCCTGTAAAAGAGCCAAACCTGTAACGCTTATGGTGTAAAGCAGAATGCACTGCTGAGCGATTGCGGATGGGGGGGACGGGGGGGGGGGGGTGCCTTTGATCACTGTCATCATTTCTGATGGTAGGTCTATTTAAAAGTGTTTTAAAACACTGTTTCTCAGGGCGGAAAAGGACAGTATCTAGAGAGCTTGGTGTTTAAGCAAAAATCAGCAGCTTCAGGTTATACAAGGTTCACTTCAGTATCTAGTCATTAGGTAACTAGTTATAAAAAAGAAATAAAAATATCAGGTGGTAATACGTGAGAGCACTGCAGTTGAACCTTTGAGCTCACTAATGCCCCCGCATACAGTATTTTAATGTTCCCCTATAACCCCGAGCTGTTTAGTGGTCATACCGTGGGTGGAAAGAGGGATGTTAATGAGATATTAAAAACTGTGCTGCAAATCTCTGAATCCTGGTACCATACTGTCCTCCTGGTTTGATTTCTGCACAGCAGCAGCCTGAAACAGATGTGTGATCATCACTGCCGTTATTATTATTATTGTTGTTGCAGGTTTAAAATATCTCAGGGCTCTGCAGAACCCTCAACCACGAACAGCAAAGCTGATTTATTCAGAGTAGCTTTACAAGGGAGCGGATTTACCACACAAATAGGACAACCGCGTACTGTACATTCACTTAGGGTAAATTTAGCTCTACATTTTCATAGCTGTAATCATTCTCTCGCTTTAATTTACGGGGGTATTTTTGCTTATTTATAGCCGACTTGTATAAGAACAAAGTTCTCGCCATACACGCTTCCTACTGCTTTTATGCAATCGCTTTTCAAATGCCGTTAATGTGTGTCGTCCGTAAAAATAAACTCTTAGTTTTTTTACGTATTTTTAATACTACTGGTCTTTGTTTGCCCGTAGATCCCACACAGCTTCACTGAGCAAACACAGGCGGCCAGGGGATTCGCGTCGGCTTTGTGATTCAGATAAAATTAAAGTCAGGTCCCATCCACTGCATGCAGCCCTGTCTGCAGAAACTGCTGAATGTACCGGATTATCAGGCCGGGATGCCGTGCCCAGGTCACAGTGGGTGTGCTTCTACATTTTTCCACTGACTTCTGTCGTCAGGTGACAAAGCTATGGAGATAGCGGAGCCGGGAGTGCTGTGAAGGCTGTGCTTTCAGAGGATAGGATATCTGCGGAAGTAAAGGATTACAGAGCCGCTGTACCATGTATTAATGTTCTTCTGGCCTTGGGGATTATTTCACAGGCTAACTTCAGGAAATCCACTTTGAGTTCAGCAAATCATGCTCTTTATTTATGTATCTTACATTAACTTTTTGTTTGTAATATTTATTTCATGCACTGGTAACACTACTTGACCGGCCACAAATAATATAGTATTATGCTATTACTTATGTAGTAATTAACCACACTGCGATGGGCTGGCCCCCCATCCTGGGTTGTTGCCTGCCTCGTGCCCATTGCTTCCGGGATAGGCTCCGGACCCCCCGCGACCCAGTAGGAAAATGGATGGATGGATGGATAATTAACCACAAAATAAGTCTTAGTTACACACTGATCTCATGTTAATACATCATTAATGAATCGTGACTTTTTATTTCAAATAGTTACTATATTTGTTACTGTATCTGTTAATTCTGTAAACCTTTGTGAACTACTGAAGGTGCAAGTAATAAATAGCAAATGTGAAATACTGATGTTTGTTCGTGTTTGTTCATGATTTTCACTTCAGTAGTAACTGAGTTATTGCTAAGTACATGGGTCTCATCCAGCAAAGTGTCACCCATGCAGATACATTCTGATGGTGATATTCTGTGATGCAGCCATTGTGAGGCCCACAATAGTAAATCAGTACAAAGTGCGTGACATCATGTGCAAACATAACATAAACAGATTATGTGATTATGAAGCACTTATAATGTATCATTCAGTCTACTGTATGAGAGGGAACGTCCCTTGTGTAAGTAGTGAAGATGACAGGCTGAGCCAGAGGTCCTACGATGCCCTCGGGTAGTTTGCTTAAACATCCGTGGCCTTTTCCATCTCTGGAGGTCGTTTCTTGCAGCTGGGGAAGAGAGAGGGTTTGTCTGAGGCTCAGCTCACGGCGACACTTTCAGGGCGATGTGGTCGAGGCTGCATGCAGGCACTGACGAGACTGAATTCTGAGCCATCCACTGTCAGACACACCCTCTTTTGTCAGAGATAGTTACTTCAGGCCTATCGGACAGAATCAGATTTTATTAGAAGCACCGTTCTGAAGTGAGTGACGACCTTTCCTATATTTAATTTATGCTTAAGGATGGAGTGACACATGAACAGAAAGGTGACTTCAGACCAGTTCTGTTCCCCTATTACACTCACCTGGGGGGGCGGGGGGGGGGGGGGGTTGTTACTGTGGTTACTCTGTTTAAGTTTTCATCCTGCTCAGCTGGAGCACCCCCTCCTCCCCCAATTAAATAGCACACAACAGGAATCCTTGAAATAAATGTTTACGCGGACAGTGTCACACTGTTCTTTCAGAAGAGAACTTGAGCCGCAGTCTTTAGCTGGGTCAGGTGTGAGTGAACTCTGTGCCCGTGTTAATTGGCCGGACACCTGCGCCTGGATGAGGCAGGCTCCTCCGCCCCCCCCCCCTACCCCCCCCCCCTACCCCCCCCCCCCTACCCCCCCCCTTCCCCCCCCCCCCACAGAGAGACGGCTCCGTCTAGCACTCAGCTTCGGTGCCTTGTGTAATTTGAACATTGCTGTTTTTCACCGACATTCAGGCTGCTACTCGCCCTGCATCTGTGTCACATTCTGTGAATGGTGACAGCGGGCAGAGTGGCCAAGTATATGACAGCATGCGTGTCTGTCACCGGCCGTCACTGGCTGGCCTGAGAGATGATGTGACAATGGTGGACATCACCGGCAGACTTCAGCCAATGCATGAAACATGAGTCTGGCTCATCTGTTGCTCCTTACGGCTCTTCAGACGTACGTCCCATTGTTGGCTGGACTGCAGTATCTCCCTTCCAGTACAAAGAAACATCTTTGCTATCCTTACAGAATAACTGTGACATGACACCAGGATGCCTGATGCTTATTGACAAGAGGTCATGCCCTGTGTGCTGCCTGTCCTACTCCCAGAAGACCCCTGCTGTTGTACCCTTGAGCAAACCGCTTAACATACATCCATCAAATACACTAAGGATATGCAGCCCTGTATCCAGCAGGTTTTCTCTCCTACCTGGTCTCAGGCAGACAGAAACTCCTCAGGTACGATGGAGAACCTGCTGGGTACCGACACTCCGGGACCGAGGTTGCCGCCCCCTGCGAGACACAATCCAGTAGCATAACCTGTAAGGCACTCTGGGTGAAGATGGCTTGGAAGGCGGTAAATGCTGACGCACAGGGCGCTTTCATGTGTGCTTAAAGCAGCCCCCCCCCCCCCCCCCCACGTTAGCCTCGCACTCACGCTGGCCTCAGGCTTTAAGCAGCTCCTCTCCGTGTGCCTGTACCAGTACAGTGGCAGCAACTACGCTCCATTCCCCTCTAATGGATGGAGAGGCTCGCAGCCCCAGGCCGTCGTTCGTCCGTGTTCAGTCAGGACTGCTTTGCTCAGCAGACTGCCGGCTGCTCGCAGCAGCCTCTCTTCACCGTTACTCTGCCCATTATTATGGTGCATTGGTGACTCTCCGTCCAGAGCTACACACAGAGAATACCTTCTTATGCACACTTATCTAACAGGCTGCTCTTCAATTTGTGGACTGTATTTGTGTAGAGCAGTAATATCTTATTGCCCAGTAAATGATAGAAACACGCCCCACCAACAAGTTATAATAGCAGAGCGGTTAAATGTTAGATGGCCGGTTAAATGTCAGTACAGATGGAAGGAGTACCTATCCGTAAGATCGGATAGGCAGGTTTGAGGCAGGTTCTGCTCACACAGAGCAGGAATAAATTATGACCTTAACTGTGCACTGGTACCTTCTGATGAGAGGTGGAGATTTCAGGCCCAGAGAGCACAAGTCCAGACCAAGATTTTGTTTCGACCAACCAGAGGAGTATAAAGAGTCACAATCACAGAGGACTCAACTGGAGAGAATTATTTTAAGATTGTTGGTGATATTTTACATGAAATCAAGTCATTTTATTTATGAAGCACGTGTAAAAGGTGCTATACAGACCATAATGAAACACAACAAATATTCTTAGATAAAATTATTGAAATAAATAACAATGGCTGTGATGGGCTGGCCCCCCATCCTGGGTTGTTCCCCGCCTCGTGCCCATAGCTTCCCGGGATAGGCTCCAGACCCCCCGCGACCCAGAAGGATAAGCGGGTTGGAAAATGGATGGATGGAAATAACAAAGAATCAATTAAAATTACAACCACAATTTAAAAAATATATATGCTCAGGCCTACTCAAAAGCTAATGAAAATAAATATGTTTTAAGATGAGATTTAAAAATTTCAACAGTAAGTGGAAGTGGGAGACTAATCCACAGCCTAGGTGCAGCAACTGAGAAGCCTGACCACAAATATCGTTCGGCCGGCTTAAAATATTTGTCTGCTCATGTTTTCTGTATCAATTTCACCTCTTTTTATTTGCGGTCTTGCTGTGGTGGACCCCAAGGCTGCCCTTTCTCCGCTTTTAATCTTCCCCATTTATTTATCTCATTCTCAGCCTTATAGGACATAGCAGGGGCTGGCCTTTGGTGAATATTGGGTAAAATACTAAGTAATTCCAAAAGGAAAAACTCAATAAGGGGAAAAGACAAAACAGCACTTACTAACGGTATAAGATCGTGTTTAGTAGGATTCCAGGGAACTCAGTTCCCAGCATGCTGTCAAGGCAACGACACAAAGCATTAGCATCCAGATTAGCAAAATAATACCCCGGTAATGTGTTTACTGAATTCGGCGAATAAGCCCGTCCTTAGATTCATGATTGCCGCCTTCAGGGCGATGCAGGTACACTGGGGAAGCAGACCACGACTCCTGCTTCAGCTTCACAGTCAGATGGGCTTTTCTCTTCTGCCTACCCCTAACCCTAAACCTAACCCTAATCATTTGTTGAATTAATCCCACCCTCAACAAGCCCCCAGAAACTACATAATACTCGGTTAGCCTGTTTTGGCCGCTCCCCGATCTTTCTGGTCACCACAGGTCTACACCTACAGCTTCTTAGCTTCTCCATGGCGTGTGGATCCATCAGCAAAAGCCTTGACCCAGGCATCCTGGAATGGTGAGGAACAGCAAGTGCTACCTATCATCACTGGGTTTAACCCAACGGGGCCCGATTAAAGAAACGCTGGAGCTGCGGGTCGCGATGGAGCCGGCGAGTGAAGGGTCACTACACCTGGGCAGCTTATTTAGTTTATTAATTTGCGAATTCATCCCTACTTGTGAGAAGCAGGCAGAAATACCCTCTGCCATCATGTGGTGGTTTGCTAAGACAAAAACAGACTCTTCAGGTAAATGGAAAGTGTTCTTAGTGGAGGCGATAGAGGGCTTCCGGGATCTTACATGTGAACATTCAATCAGTCAAACCTTTGCGATGTGAAACAGTAGCATTTGGCCGAATTTACAGGGCAAGATTAACGCAGAGATAGCAAACATTCCAGAAGCTGAAGTGTTTCTTGGTGTTTGTCTCACTCAGTGTTAGTCAGTGCTTACATAACTTACACTATTTCAGTGTAGAAGTATTTAAGGTTGTTTCTTTTTAATTTTCCAGAGAAAAAGTATTTAAAATGTTGTTGCTTGCTAAAGAACAGATGGATGGATGGATGGATGAGTGTTTCAGCATCCTTTGCATTTACTGCAAAGTAATGTCTCTTTTTGACTTGTTTTATCACATTCGCCACCAGGGGGCAGTTGAGTGTAATAAATCCGTCAATACATCCATTTTCAATTACCACTTGTGTAATTAGGGTCACGGTGATCTTGAGCCTTTTCCTGGGAAGCATAGGGCAGGATACACAACCTTGATGGGCTGCCATTGTGTGGCAGCACACAGTGACATGATACGTGTCACTCAGGGTTGCTGTTTCAGCAGGGGGAGGACGGGGAAATCCTGACAAAGAGTGGGAGGAAATGCAAGCTGCACGCAAATGCAAAGCAGGGGACATATTCAAAGCGAATGGCCAGTGTGAAAGTCACAGCATCCCATAATGTATAGAGTGAGCACGGTTGTAAGAGTAGTGTGAGCTGTTTCTTCATCAAAGAAACGCTCGTCTGATGATGATGATGGTATGATGGTGTGATGTCCGTTCCATGTTGAAGATCCACCGAGCAAACATTTTAACTTTTGTGTAGCAATTTCATGCTGAAAGGATGAATAACTGAGTAATTAAGCCAGGGGACCAAGTCTATGATTAGTAAGATACAGCAGATTTATTTTACTTTGTTTGGCTTGTATATGTTTTTTTCAGGAAGGGAATCTGTTTAGGCTACATTTTACATTATCACAAAAAATAATATACTAATTCTGATGTGTCCCGTTTACCAGATCTTACCCAAGCAGGGGAGATTTCATGTGGGTATGGCTGAAGCCCAAAAACCTTCAGCTCGGCTGTGAATTCATGGTGAGCCACACACACACTGAAGATGAGGGGTGGAGGTCTTCATCAGTCTGTGACTCCATTTGTGGGAGAGAGTGATTATGTCATGGAGAAGCTGCGGGGGAAGGAGGTACAGAAGGACCCGGGAGAGAGAGGGACAGAGAGGGAGAGTGAGGGGGAGATAGGGAGAGAGGGAGAAAAGGAGAGGGAGACAGGGAGAGAGGGAGAAGGAGGGAGTGAGAGGGAGACAGGGAGAGATCGAGAAGGGGAGAGGGAGGCAGGGAGAGAGAGGAGGAAGGGGAGAGTGAGAGGGAGACAGGGAGAGAGGGAGAAAAGGAGAGGGAGACAGGGAGAGAGGGAGAAGGGAAGAGTGAGAGGGAGACAAGGACTGACAGGGAGAAGGAGATGGGGATTCAGATGCAGGGGCACAGAACCGTCCCCTGATGTTCAGACTTTATCTCAAGGCTTAACCTAAGAAAGGAGGAGCGTCAAACAGCTGATAGCTGCTGATGGTGGCTGGGCTCTGCAGAGGGTTGTATGACTGGAGAGGTCGCCTTTTTGCTGAGGAGAACGGTGTTGTTCCGGAACATATCGAAGCGTTTCTGGTCAGGTTTTAATGCCACTGCTCTTCCATTTCATTTCCCATTTGATGTTTCCTAAAAAGTAGGTGCAGATTTCTTGTTAAAACAAAACTCCATTGCTGATGTGAGCGTGTGAGGTGCCAAGTGGCATGATGAACAACAGGTAGCTATCACATCACACAGAATCCAGGTCAATCTGGAAAGTTTACAAATGCAGCAGAGTACAGTGACCTGTACAAGAAAGCATGGTTACTGGCTTATCGGGGTAACTTGTCGGGTTTAAGGTACCACAGTTTAAATGGACTTCATATTCGTTACATTTCAGCCAGACCACCTTAAATCCGACAAGTGACCCCGATAAGCCAGTAACCCCGTTTCGTAGTACAGGCCCCCGGTGAGGATCGGTGATGCCCTCCCTTCATCTGCGGCAGCTGCCTTTGTTTTATTTCCCAGTTTGATGCTGGGCTGGTATTTCCTGGAAATGGAGATTTTTTGCTGGTAGAAGCACAAAACATGACCCATAGATGGAAACACCTACTCAAAGGCTCTAATAATTGCCAGGTTCAGTAAATTGGTCTTTAGCTGCCAGCTTATTATTGGAGAGCCAGTCAGTGCGCAGTAAATCAGGCGGCGTGGAAAGCTGAGAGCCTTTTCTTTGGTTATTTGTGACTCTGCCTGAGTGCACGGTGCAGAGGAACGACTTCCATTCTAAGTGGGATCTGCTTCCTGTAAACGGACACCGGCATCTTCTAATTCATTATGATTGAAAGGGAACCGCAGAGGTCTTATGGGTAAAAAGCCCAAGGCAAACCAAGTGAAGCAAGCAAGCAGGACTCCTGTAGGAACCAGGCAGCGTTTTAGTAAAAAGCTCTGCTTTCGAATCGGGCATTGAATGATCAATGTGTGGTGAGGGGGCAGTCATATTGTCCTCCTCTGTATTTAGTAAACGTGACTCCGCTTTCTGGTTCACGATTACTGCAGATCCGTGGATAATTAGGCACTGAGTCAGCAGCTGGCTGCTTCTTTCGAAGGCAAAAGCATTTTACAGCTCATTCTTAAGAATGATGCACTGAAGCGGCATGGGAGGCCATGACTCTAGAGGGTGCTGTTGGGAGTGTCACTGGGTCTTATGCAGACCAGAAGCTGAACACATAATTAATGTTCCTACGAAGGAACAGGCAGAATTATCCCACCCAGCTTTACTGTACTAATAAAAATTTTAAGGCTTGTCCGCCTCACTGCAGCAGATGGACCTGGGAAACCTTTTGCCTTACTTTGATCCAGCTTAAGGAAACGACGACAAAGAATGCCATGCAAATGCTTTGTACTGAATAATCTGAATAATAATAATAATCTGGGTCTGAATAATCCTGAAAATCAAACGCCAGTGCTGTAAGACCACAGCTCTGTTTAGAAAGATCTTATTCCTCCGACAAAAACAGCCCACAGATTATACCACATCTCAGTTTTTTCATCTCTAACTTCATTTCAAAATCAAAGCACAGATGTCCTTAGAACTCACACTTTCCTAGCTACTTGACTTCTTTACTTTGGGTAAACTCAGCCCTATCCACAAATCGCTGTTTGCCATATATCGTTGCCGAAAATTATTAATATACTCTATAACGAATAAATAATTCATACAGTGAATCAATAATCTAAAAAAAGTAAAGTTTCCCAGAGTCCCAGCTTAATGTGTGTGTAATTACATCAGTGACATATAATCTTATAATATATTTCCCGTTTCACATCTCATCTCACGCCACAGATATTCTAACCCAGTGATATTACTTATTGTTTACATCTGGCATATTCAGGCAAAAGCCAAACTTCAAACTAGACCAGACGGATTTTTTTACAATGCTTCAGCCCATCTAATTGATCATTAAGAGAAAAAATGCATCTTAACACACTTCCCATGATTTCCTTTGTTATTTTCTTAGATATATCAAGATATTTGACATGATCTTTATCACCTGTTAAATGGCATCCCATCCAGGCTGTACCCCATTCTTAGGCCCTTTTCTGGATAAGCTTGTTGGAAGAACGGTTGATGGATGGATGGATGGATGGATGGATGGATGGAGGAAAAATATGGTGTGACATTTCCCAAACATCTGTTGTTAAATTATATCACGGGAGGGTCAAGAGGAAACATTATCTGTGTACAATGTCCCTAAGTGAACCTACTTCTGGGTAAAACCCCTAACTGATTAATAAGTGTCAGAGCATAATTATACATTTGAAAACAGATTTATTCTGAGTCTTGAATGTTTGCCAACAAGGCCTAATATTGTGTGTAGTATTAATAAATCACAGTAAGTCAGTTTGAAAGGATCAAGGCCTTTCATTTTTAATGCAGGCTAGAAAATAAGCTCATTAAAAACTAAAAAATGAAGGGCCTTCGACACTACAAAGTGAACAGAACTGGAAAATGGTGAAAGTAAATAACCCTTAATCATGTATGTTTCAGGAATCAAAAGTCCAGCATTTGCGTTACCTGATCTTTGGGCATGTCTTTAGGGGTAGTAATGAGAGTAAGGGCATGTGTATAGGGTTAGTATTGAGAGTTTAGGTATGTGTATAGTGTTAGTACTGAGAGTTAGGGTGTGTGTATAGTCTTAGTACTGAGAGTTAGGGTGTGTGTGTATAGTGTTAGTACTGAGAGTTAGGGTGTTTGTATAGTGTTAGTACTGAGAGTTAGGGTGTGTGTATAGTGTTAGTACTGAGAGTTAGGGTGTGTGTATAGTGTTAGTACTGAGAGTTAGGGTGTGTGTATAGTGTTAGTACTGAGAGTTAGGGTGTGTGTATAGTGTTAGTACTGAGAGTTAGTGTGTCTGTATAACCTCCGGCAAGGCGCGCTGGTCGTGCTCTTGCAGGTTGTGGTTTCAGCCATAGCTCTGGTTCTCTCTGTGCCTGTTTGTGAGTCAGGAGTCTGCATGACCTTCTTCTCAGAGCCCTGCTTTCTCCTCATGACCTAAAGACACATGGATCAGCTGGATTAAGGTGAGCAGAGTGCGATTACCTGGCATCCCATCTGCAGCCTCCGCTTCCCGATGCGTCCTGGGAAGGCATCCAGGCTCTCCCTGATCCTGTGTCGGATAATCAGTCTTAGCAGAATGCCGGATTTGTTCACCTCTCTGTTCCTTATACACATACTAGTGGAAGGAAAATACACAGCATGTACAGCAGTGGCCAGATCATTAAGTACATCTGCTCTTTGAAACACCTGACTAAATACATGCAACATGTAGACTGGGTCAAGAGGTGCAGTCGTTCTTTGACAAAGGATTACAGCTGTGATTGTTGGTGCCAGGATCTCAGAAACAGACCATCATCCTAAGGATTTCAGTCGTATCTGGTACTAGCTAGGCATACCCAATAAAGTGGCCACTGGTTGTTTAAATATAAATGTATATTTTTCATACTGAGGAAGGAGAATGGATGTTCACAAACTCTATTTTAGTCTATAAATCATTATTAATTAATTAATATCATTACTTATGTTATTACTAGCCTGAGACTGAGTATCATTTCTTGACATGTTTGTGTATCAGATAAGAACTTGGAGTTAAAGTAAACACTGGCTTGTGTAGCCGGAGGGGAGACGCACGTCCCCGGCATGCGAGACAAGGCTTAGCCTCCCGGTGCCATCTGTTACGGCTCCTTTTGGGCAGCATCATCTTCCTTGGCCTGGGGGGGGGGTCGCTTAGTCATGACGGTGGAAGGACGGAACAGCATAAGAACAGCAGAAGTTCCGGGAGTGTGATCGAGCGAGCGAGCTAGGCTACGTCACGGACACCACTAGCATCACTTCTTGGTGACCATGAGACCAGATTGTAATTCAAGGATAGTCGTGTAGATGTGCCGTGACCATGCAGAGTGGCACACTGAGCCTCCTGTGCAGGACATCTACTATAAAGATGCATGTTCTCATTCATTAACCCTGTCAGCATGTCAGCTGCCATAATATAACCCGGGAATTATCGCCTCGGCTCAGTACAAGAGCCGTTCGCTGACCGATGATCTAGTGTTTGTAAATCTACTAATATTCATTATACCAAATTTTGTGTGTGCGTGTATGTATTTAAAATGCATATTTAAAATGCAGGTTAATGCAAATAACCTATTAATACACATGCAGATGTGTCTGAGAGAGACAGGAAAGGAATGAACATCATGGATTTCATGTATGGTTACTGGAGTCCAATAAGAACGGTGATGAATTCGCCTGTCCAGAGTTCAAATACTGTCCAAAAAGAAAATATCATTTGTTTTGTTTCTGCTTTCTGGGAGATCGATAATGACTCACAGCAGGTGGCTAAATGGAAATCCCAGCCGGGAAGAGAGTGACTTACCCTTTACCCCTCACCTGCACAGAAATAGAGATTAATGTGATGGTGCCACTCTTCTGACTTTCATTTAAGAGTCAGTAAATACTGAACCCGGCGATGGCTGCCTTACATAGGGAGGTGTGGCTTTTAGTGGACAGTCTGACTGCACTTGTCTGCATCCCAGCCTCGGTGCTCAGCGGGAGGGAACGAAATCTCAGAAAGCACTAAATGCTGACCTTCCATATAGCCGGGGAGAGCTGTACAAAAATGGGCTTATCAGTCAGCTCGTATTTAAGTTTGCTTAAACTGTCATTAGAGCTATTAATGCTTTAACATTGGTCTGCTTCATTCAGATGAGATTTCACTGGTGCTGGGTGAAGGTGTCAGTCCCAAATAAGTTTTAAATGTTTATTTAACATATCTGTTGTTGACTGGTGAATTAGAAATGCAAAACTTGTGTGAAATGGGTGAATTGTCCCCCCCCCCCCCCTTAGGTTGGGTTTAGGTTCATTTTACCATCATTCTTAACATGTTGACACGTCAAGAGAACAAAATTAGTGACTCAGGTCCAGCAGCAAAGTGACAGTAGATCAATAACTGAAAGCTCGATAACTTAATAAGACCCAGAATTACTCCCTACCTGAAAATGTATTTCTAAGACCGATCAGTGAATGAGAGAAAGTAACATAGTTTAAAAACAGAGTTAGAATACATGAGTTCCAGACTTTGCCCTGTTAGTGGATGGAGTGAATAACTCATACTGGGTTAAATGTACAGTAATGTAATTTTAAATGTAGCTGTGTATTTTCCATAATAAGATCAGTTAGCATCAAATGATACAGTTTTGCTACTTTCTCACCATGCATACGCAGCATCTTGCCAGCTTGTGGAGGTTCTGTTCAGACGTTCTCTGCAGAACCTTTTTACCTCATTGGTATTTTGTGGACGTCTTCATGAACTCCCTGCACCTGCTCGCATTTCATTCAGGGGGGGGGGGGGGGGGTCAGCTCATCCACTCCCACTTTCTGCTCCAGATTTACTTGCATGCTTGGAAACTTTTTCATGCTGCACTACTGGTACATTCTGGGATAATATTCCAGTGAAATTCAGCAGTTGTCATTTCTTCAGCGAAAAAGGAGCCCCAAACTCTCATGTTGCCCCGTCCATCTTCATGTCCGGAAGGCGTGTGATTCTTTTTCTGAAACGGAAACAGTCCTTATTTATGCCGATCCCTCTTTCGTCGGTTCTGCTCACAAAGTCATCTTTCTGTGCTGTGACACTGGTGAGCACTTGAGACAGATGCCAGTGGTCTCTGGGACCAGTGATTTCTTCACTGGTATCTGTCCATACGTACCACAGTCATCACTCATGGACATTGACAACAGTCGATGCAAGATGCATAGCCTTTACCCTGGAGATTTTTATGGAATTCGACAACGTTGTTCGCCCCGCCTGTAATGGGACAGGTAATAATGGGGTTGACTTTGAATGTGCAGATCATGCGTAGTGTGGCCACCTCCATCTTTACTGAGCACCGTACTTTATCCTTCTCTAAACTGTCTGAGAAATCTCCTTCAATCAGCCTCCTGAAACCAGTAGTGAAGAGTTGATTCTGATGATTTACCTCATTTTATACAGGAAAGAGCACCTGACACCAGATTATCATGACATTCACTGGAATGTCTGACTCCTAACCCTCCATAATCACTATAAATACTGCTGATTATACCAGTGATTCATGTGCTTTTATGAGCAAAGGCAGGGATTGCTGGGCCAGTAATGACAGGAAAAAGCTTCTCTGGGTGTTATCCCATTAATGAGAGTCTTCATACGAATAGTTTAGGTCAATATGACAGGACAAAGATGTTGCAACTTTCTCCACCCCTGAAGAAAATATATCTTACACACTCGCCTCAGTTTTACTCTTCACATTTACTACTGTGCAAAGGTCTTAGGCAGTTAAAGGAAATGCTTAAAGCTGTTAATGTGCATAGTAAATATATATCTGCTCAGAACAAAAAACACAATTTAACATTAGAAGGTGTGTAAATTAAGGGCAACACAACAAAAAATAAACAAGAATTTCTTCTTTTCTCCAAAAAATGACTGATACCTTGTTGACGGCTAACACACTAACTCTCAATGCAATCTGATTCGGTTCCCAAACTCCTTACGGGCACCTCAGCCTTTCCATGCATTTGTTACATTTCACCACCAGCTCACTTAATTAACCAAATTAGTTTAAAAAAATCAACGAGGTATTGATTCGTCATACAGGTGTGGTGCAGAGTTATACGCACTTCGGATGACCATGTCACCTCTTTGAAAATTTCTATATCTCCCTTTTTTTAATCATTTATTATGTCAAATACTAAAAATAACGATGCTTAAAGGTCTTAACAGACCTTTCTTTATCTTTAAAAGTCAATTTTTTTTGTCATTCTTCAGTCGTTCTTCATTCTTTTCTTCTGGCATCCATGGGACATCGGTGCAGCTATCTGAGCTGTTGGAGGCGGATTTTCTGTGCGATTGTGAAATTTGTCCCCCCATCTATGTATCTCCTGTGATACGGTGTCTTTCATGAAGAAGGGATATGAGATATTTTTAGTCGGATAATGTTTTTAGTTCAACATGTTCGAAAACTCAAGAATGATGACAGGTAGAGGATTTAAAAGCACAGAGTGTTATGCCATTCGTGCAAAACGTAATGTTAATTGTCATACAATAATTGGAATGCAGTTTGACACATGCAGACGGGAAGGTAAACGTGAGCAACCATTGTTAATGTGACAACTGACGTTTTGTGTACATACTGTCACGATCCACGGCGCGGGTAATGCGTACAAGTAGGCAGGGAGGCAGGAAACAGGCAGGGCAAGCGCAATCGCGGAAAACGGGGATTTATTGGGGAAGGTAAGGGCACGACGGAACGCTGGCATTGACAACATCAATGACGGACCAGGGACACAGGCAAGACTTGGACTTAGATAGACAGGATCAAATCAAAACAACAAGACACAGCTGGTTACAATCAGGGAAGCACATGTTGATAATCAGGGGGGCGTGGCACACACGAGGATCGGACAAGCCGGGTATGACACAAACATACATTTATATATATATGTGTGTGTGTGTGTGACTGACAAAGTCACAGTTTTAATCAAACATAAACATTACTTAAGCATCATTTACTTTGCCTACGATTTTTGCACAGTACTGTATGTTAATTTATTTATAGTATACATTTTTATTTGCGAAAGCCATTGGGTGGAGCTGCATGCCTACATTTCTGAATCCCCCCGAAGGCTGATCGCAGTGCTGATGGCTGCCATGATCTAAGACCCGCCATTATCTTTGGACCCGAGTACACAGCAGCATGGTTGGGACACACGCTGGTATCCACCATTTAAGACAGTTTGTTGTGGCACCACTATCCAAGAAATCAGCCTCCAGAAGCGAATCCTTCAGCAACCTTGACAGCTGCCCTGGATTTACAACACACAGCGGTTATGTACGCAAACCCTGGGATGTGGCACTGCCAAGCCCCCCCTCTAGGTGCCGGGGGGCTTGGATCATGCTGAAAGCCTCCATTCTGTGCCAGTAAGCAGTTCAATGAGAAGAGACCTCAAGGCATCAGCTATCAGGACGCCATCCACCAGGATGCTGTCCACCAGGACACCGTCCATCAGGACACTGTGTGTCAGAGCTCCCTGCCATCAGGACGCCGTCCATCAGGACACTGTGTCAGAGCTCCCTGCCATCAGGACGCCGTCCATCAGGACACTGTGTGTCAGAGCTCCCTGCCATCAGGACGCCGTCCATCAGGACACTGTGTGTCAGAGCTCCCTGCCATCAGGACGCCGTCCATCAGGACACTGTGTGTCAGAGCTCCCTGCCATCAGGACGCCGTCCATCAGGACACTGTGTGTCAGAGCTCCCTGCCATCATGACGCCGTCCATCAGGACACTGTGTGTCAGAGCTCCCTGCCATCAGGACGCCATCCACCAGGACGCCGTCCATCAGGACACTGTGTGTCAGAGCTCCCTGCCATCAGGACGCCGTCCATCAGGACACTGTGTGTCAGAGCTCCCTGCCATCAGGACGCCGTCCATCAGGACACTGTGTGTCAGAGCTCCCTGCCATCAGGATACTGTCCATCAGGACACTGTGTGTCAGAGCTCCCTGCCACCAGGACGCCGTCCATCAGGACACTGTATCAGGATGCTGTCCATCAGGACACTGTGTGTCAGAGCTCCCTGGCATCAAGACGCCGTCCATCAGGACACTGTGTGTCAGAGCTCCCTGCCATCAGGACGCCGTCCATCAGGACACTGTGTGTCAGAGCTCCCTGCCATCAGGACGCCGTCCATCAGGACACTGTGTGTCAGAGCTCCCTGCCATCAGGACGCCGTCCATCAGGACACTGTGTGTCAGAGCTCCCTGCCATCAGGACGCCATCCACCAGGACGCTGTCCATCAGGACACTGTGTGTCAGAGCTCCCTGCCATCAGGACGCCGTCCATCAGGACACTGTGTGTCAGAGCTCCCTGCCATCAGGACGCCGTCCATCAGGACACTGTGTGTCAGAGCTCCCTGCCATCAGGATACTGTCCATCAGGACACTGTGTGTCAGAGCTCCCTGCCACCAGGACGCCGTCCATCAGGACACTGTATCAGGATGCTGTCCATCAGGACACTGTGTGTCAGAGCTCCCTGGCATCAAGACGCCATCCACCAGGACGCCGTCCACCAGGACACTGTGTGTCAGAGCTCCCTGCCAGCTGCCCACCCTGGACTCTCCCTTCCTGCCTTGTTCTTTTCATCCACAGCTGACAGGGCTTCCAGCACATGCCAGAACTGCAGGCTGTCTTATAATGTGCTAACATTTGCTGACATATTTATTATGGATTTTGCTCAGTATTCTCCCATCCATACTACAGTAAATATGTGGTTCACCTCCCCGGTTAGACAGCTGTTACACCAAAACCTGTGTGTCATCAGTGCAGAAGGTCCCCACACTAGCCCTCTGCTGTGATCTTAATGTCACCACAGGGGCCTTGGACGTCACTCAGGGCAACTGAATGATACGCAAACAAAGCACGGAAGGTGTCGCCCCCTTCAGGTTCTAACAGTTACATTAATTTAGCAGATGCTTTCATCCAAAATGACATTTTTTTGAGAAAGCCTTTGAGTTGGGTCTTACCTAAGGGCCCAACAGTGACATCAGTCTGGAAAACTTTGGATTGAAGCAGTGGCCACCTGATCACAGGTACAGTGTCCTAAATGCACCCCCACAGAGAATATAGCATTAAAAATTCAGAAAATAAAAGGTATGAAATAAAGAAAAAGGCCATATAAAACGATTTATGCTTATTTTACAGTCATATTAAAATCAAACTCCGCAAATTTGTCAAATATTTTAATATTACAATCATTAGCAATATCACTCATGTGAATAGCATGCTTAGCTGTATATGCTATATGTTATTACATCATATTAATACATCATCTACATATTAGCTTTGTTACTAGTATACAAAGCAGCCTACCTACTGAAGCACCTTTTTGTCTTTTATCCAATTGGATGTTTGTCGTCTGATTGCTGTTGTCTGATTGGAGGTTTCATACGTCAGCCTTTTGGGGTCTCCCAGTGTAGGGTCTCCCAGCGTGTGCAGAAGGGGAACACCGTCTCACTCAAGGGTAACTGCAATTTGGATCAATAGCAGGTACATGCACATCCATTCCCAGTGAGAGACAAATAAAGTGTTTTTTCCACCTTAACCGTATCTGCCTGAGCCATTACTGGGAAACTAAATAAGGATTTTACTCACTTGTTTGCTTGCGGTGTTTTTTGCCCCCGAAGACCCTGTTACGGGAGGGCATCGGGAAGGAGAAATGATCCACACAGCGGCTCCCAACAAGGAATTTATTGAACACAAAGGAGCACAAAAGGGAGAACCAAAAAATAAAAGGGTCATGAGAGGTTGATAACAAAAGAGGTAAGGTAGGTATATGCACAAAAATAACAAGGGCTAACAAGGGGCAGGTGTGGGCTATTGCAAACGAAGGACAACAAGGAACAGGTGAGGGCAACTAACAGAAACAGCAAAGGTCCAAACTTTAAGGGAAACTAAAACAAGGAAAACTGAACAAATGGGACGGGAGCCAAAAATCAAGGAAGACCCTCAGTTGACGATAAAAACAAAATAAATACACAGCACCCTGTCCAGGTGAAGTGCCTGGAAGAAGGAATTATGACTGAGAAAACTTATGACATTACATTATACATGAAAGCATAACCCAACTAAATAATAAACATAAAAACGATATTCTAATTGTTCTTTAGGAATAAATACTCATCACTGAAACGCTAAAACGCTGCAGCAGTCATTGCCCATATAGTATTTATTTTGGTTACTGCTTTCACAAATCCCTGACTCATGTTTCTTTTTGCTTAATGCATCGGCCCCAGCTGCATGCCTGAAAAAAATAGCTCGGACATATAGTTTGCACTTGCGGTTTCCACCACCCTAATGAGACCACACACCTCAAAGGAATCGATGACGCAATTAAGGGAAACGACAAGCCTTCGGAAACCTCCCTCTGTGTGGATGCAGCGCTGCTCTGCGATGGCGTCCTGGGAGCTGCAATCAAGCTTAGCAGGAGAAGCTGTGCGGTAAAATGCACCACTCAATCAAACGATGTTCCTGGAACACAGGGGCCGTGAAGAAAATTGAGATTCCCCTCTGATGTTACAATATAGATGCATCATATATGTGTGAGATTACGGCCTTGGCTGGCCATAATATTGATCTGGATGCATTTTCTGAATATGATTTCCAGCCTGTTCTTTCATCTCTTGGGAGATGAACCTCGGGGAATTACAGCGCTTGAATTAAAGCAGTCAATGCATACGCTGTGAAAAGAGTTATGTTACAGATGCAGATTGATCAAGCCGCCTGTACTGTGGTCCTGGTTGTGCTCTTTATTGTAGGAGGGTGAAAATGAGGCTCTTTTATTCCATTAGGCTGAGGACTGGTATAGCATCCCTGATAATGTCGGACTCTCTCTGCTATTAGCCTCTGCCCTTCCCTTGGTACTTTTGAATTCGTTTGCCTACCATTCGGTCACTAGAGAGCTTCAGTCTTTCCTGTCGGTTTCAACAACAGTTTTTTTCCCTGAGACTTTTGGGTCCTGCAGTTCATTAGGGCTAATAGTTGCATGCACAGCTGTGTGTGAGTCTACCAGCTGAAATAAGCCATGAGTTCTGCTGTATAATGGGTATCCGCCGCACAGGAAGGTAGAAGGGTATTACTCTGTAGGTCCGCTGTACTGGCAGTCTCTGAAAGTGTAGGTTGCTTCTTATGAAAGAGTTGGGGAAAATACTCAGTCCCCCAGCCCACATGCATTACAATAAACCAGAATCCAGCAACCTTGAGGGAAGATGCTTTTTGAGCAGAAAAAAGAGACAGACTGGAGACTTAATGTTTGTGATACTATGACTCATTCTAAGTACCTTAGATTAATACTTTTGCAAGTAATATAATTTTGTTTTTATTGAGCAGATGCTTTTTCTCAAAATGATGCAGGTTTTGTGAAAGCTGAGTCACACAGTCCCTAGACCAACTGGGGGGATTAAAAGGTTTATTCCAGGGCCCAAGAGTAAGGTTACCTTGCCCCCCCCCCCCACCTCCCGTTTCTGAACCAACCAGCTATGGATCCCAGGCACTGCAGCCTAACCTGCTGAACCACACACAGCGTGCAGGACATTGAATCTCCCTATGTAAAGTCTACACCTTACTTGGCATCACTGGAGCTGCAAAAAGAAAAGCCATCAAGTCCACCACAGAGGCTGCAGAGAGAGCCTCCAGGTGGATTTGGATGAAGAGGTCTGAAACGTGGGCCAATGCTGCTGGGACACAAGTTGGGGCCTGATCAGCCCTGGCTGGGTCGCCTGAAGGAGGGTGTCTGATGTTGCGAGACCCGAAACACCCAAAGATCTCAGGAAACATCACTGATGATGTGTCCCAGGGCATCTACGGATGTATCTATTCACAGCGTAGCGGTTCTGCGGGTATCCCTGGCTGTGTGTGTGTGTGTGTGTGTGTGTGTGTGTGTGTGTGTGTGTGTGTGTGTGTGTGTGTGTGTAGTTTACACATTTTCCAGATGTTTGAATGGGTCCTAATACAAACCAGAGTAAATATTTCCTCTGTCGACCTTCTGTTTCGCCTGAAATAGTCGCTCAGTGCCCTGAAACACCAGATCCTTTCCTCTTATATGCATTAGCAAGTCAGAATTGATTTTTTAACTACATTTGACTGTATTTGTTTTCTTTACGGTTCAGAGTATTTTTCCTGCTTCTGCAGAATTTGGTGTAGGGTGGGGTCTTTATATCTAATATGAAGGGCAAACAAGGGGGGGGGTTGTTGCAGTCACAAACACACTATTTTCATTTGTATAGGAAAATCCCTAATCTCATCAATGATCAATGACGACCATAACCCTAACCCTAACCCTAACCCCTACCCAGCCCTAACCCTAACCCTAACCCTAACCCCTACCCAGCCCTAACCTTAACCATAAGTAACCAGGGAAAATACAAAACTTTGGTATTTTTAGTTTTTTGATTGGAGTCATTGATTTAAAAAAAAAAAAGTTTCACCTTGCGTAGCCAAAATATTATCCCCACAGCATCAATATGACAGGTTTTTTATCTCCCCACAATGTAATATATACCCCCCCAGACACACACACACACACAAACCCAAAAGCAATACAATTCCTCTCTCCGCGATCAAAGCCGTTTCATCTATGTGACAAACGTTGGCCGGGCATTTCTGACCCCATAACTTCATAGACACTTTGCTGTGTATAGCACTGACTGCCTCTTTATCTTTTAGCACCGGTGATGCACGTGTTCGGCTCTACATGTGCTCAGTTATTAACCTGCACTGTTTATACCCAAAATACTCCTCATATGTTGTTCTCATAGTCCATGACAGTTTGTTGATGAGTTAATAAACGTCTCTGACTCCAGCCAACCTGCTGAATTAACCCTCTCTGTCCACTTACTGTCCCTGGAAATGAATTCTGGTCCCATGGCCACAAACATACCGTTTCAGATTCTAGCAGAAACCCTGTTTTTTTCCCCACACACCAGCAAGGACTCATTTCTCATGCACTTTACAGCAACCTGCCATTGTGTTTACTTCCATATTGCTATCTCGGCATCATCACCTCTGAGAGAAATATTCACTCAGGTAAACATGCTCCTGTGCTCCTGTTTAATTCATAAAACAGTCCACAGCTACAAGGTCACAGCGAACTTTTTATGTCCAAATATATAAGTATTGAACTGTTTAATTAGTTAATAAGAGACGGTCTTGCATGACTACCCAGGCAGATATGTAAAAAGATAAATAAAGGTGACATACAGGAGACATCTCCGTCCGTTCTCGCTGTTCTTACACCTAATTCCCATCGCATTGTATAGATACTGCATATCTTAGCTTATCTAAAAGAAAGTAAATATTCCATCTTAAACTGTTTTATATTTCGGGTTTCATGTTAACATCACTTGGGCAAAGCAGCGCATCATTAACTTTTGCCAGTCATGCTCTTTGAAAATCTGAACGTACAGAAAATGAAGGAAGGTAGGAATAAGAGGGGCTGGGGGGGGGTGGCGGCTGCACACGGCAGACTGACGCCTTTAATTACTCAAAGCAGCCACGATTGCGGTCGAGATACTTTGACAGATATTTTATTTTAATTCGCAGCAGGCGGTAAAACAACGAAAGTCTCGGTGTTTGCTCGATTTTACGCCTCTTTGCGCTTGTAAGACTCCCTTAATACGCCTATCGATTCTTAATTTCCCCTCCCGTTACGTTCTGCTGTCACTGTTTAGTAACGTCTTTATTTTCCAAAAGTCTCTTGCGTGCTTACATGGTCGTATCTAGCCCAGTACAGGCGTGCTCTCTGGACTGATAAAACCAAAAGCCATCGGCAGTTACTGGTCAGCGTTGCCTGCTGTAGACTGGTTTTACTTCCCTGTTCTTACCACAATAACCTGTAATTCAAATGACCATTTATTCACCTGCATTCTGAGTGTGCAGATTAAATAACAGATAAACCCTATTAAACCCAACAGTGCTTGGAGGCCGAGAATAAATTACATTTTACTACCTTCTCTAATGAATGACAAATTACCTATATCTCATAAATATGATAAAAATGCTTTCATGGGGAATTTATTATACATTTCATGCATTCATAATACATGTAATACATAATATTTCATCATACTTCACAAATCCCAGGGAAGCAGGTTCCATTTCACTTCTAACACGTTAAAGTATATTATGCTTGCCCTGCAGTCATAGCCGTCTACCTTTCTAACATTTTATGATTTCTTAAAAAATTATTATTATGATTACTTTGTCGCGTTTGTGATCGTAATAGGATATAACACGGACCTTGTACTTCAGAAAACAACATTCATTAAACCCCCCCCTGTGTTATTGAGTAGTGTGAAAGTAGTGTAAAATGCTCTGTCTGGTTATAACTCTCTCCGCAGTGAAATTATAATACGGTATCTCTAGCTAAACTGGCAGCATCTGGGCCCTGTCGTTTGTGCCTGAGGGATGCGAAGCCAACATCGGCTTTCATGATCCTGACCCCTATTTTCACGGCGATTCCGGAGATGGCGCCAACACTGTGGTGAGTCCCACCCAACGCGCCATACTGGCCGCTTAGGGAATCTCCTTCTGTGCTCACTTAACCTGGGGCAAACTCTCCTTTTGGCATTTAGCGATATCAAGGCAAACCAGCTCCACGAGTATCTGTAATGCACATTATTCCATCATTACAATGGAATTAAAATTCCGGCAGATGACAATAGCAGAATCTGCTGTAAACCACAGGATTTTACTTAATTTAAGACGCGCGGATTTTAATAGACTTTCCTTCATGCTTTATTTTAATCTTGCCTTCTGGCTACCAGTATTATTTTGACTCCGGGTAAGCAATTTAAATCACAATTACAGAGAAACCTCCCGTCTTCTGCAAGGGACGGTGCTGGAAAGAGGAGACTGAGGATGGAGATGCAAGAGCTCACCTGTGACAACGCGGCTCAGCGTACGGCCGGTGTTCTGTCGAGTTCAGCTACTTTGTCAAGTTAGGCTACCGTAGTGTTAATCAATAGCCCTAACCCTGACCCCTAAAACCTAACCTTAACCCCCAACCGGTGGAACTGCACATGCACAAAAAGGCTCGATAGTACGTCTCGATAGGTAGCTCAACTCGTCAAAACACCAGAAAGTGGCTCCAGCTGCACCAATCGCACCAGTCTGCAGAACAGCAGCTTCTCGGGCAGGAAGCCCGTGATTAATCAATGTCGAATGTATCTAAAGTACTATCATACACGCAGTTTTGCGCAAAGCTGCATTCAATTGCGAATAAGTGTTAGCGACTCGAAGAACAACTAGATGTTTCAGTGGATCGAGAACCATTTTGATTAGTAGGGGTTTAAGTGTAAATGGTGTGAATTAATTAGGGTCAGCGAGACGGACAGCATTATCGCTCAGGGTAACCAGGCAGGCATCCGAATTGGCCGATCCGACCGGCCGCCTGGTGCATTGCCTCAGTGGGACGTAATCAGCCGCACGCCTCTGCCCTCGTGTTTCGGTCCTCGCCACAAGACCGGAAGGTTTTAATATCGTCATTAATCAGCCGCGTCTGCCGCATGCAGATTTATCAGCGGTGTCTCTGACGCTTTGGCCATGTTGTCGTGTGACCCTCTGGCTCTGTCTCCATCACAAACCCAGAACATCTAGACGGGACACAGGCACACAAGCAGAGCTGCGACCAGCCAATACAATGACAAATGGTTTCATTTTCATTCCATTTCACTTCATTGCATTTTACTGTTATGAGTGCAGTTTTGTTAGGGTTATAAAATCAAATTTGCTTATATAATGCTGATAATTGTGAATTATCTGTTGACGAAATACATTTAGCCACTGTTACTGCAATGAATAATAGAAATAATAACTCCGTTCATTTTTTCAAAATTTGGAAACATTTTCTGCGATTTTATTTTGGGTTATTCATGCTCAGTAAACTCTCCATAAGTAATTTGATGGCCCTTGAATACTTTAGTTCTGTTGTCTGTGTCAGAAAAAAAAAATTCAAACTGCAGCTGATCTGAATGTGTACGTATGGTCTGTAAGTGCTTTCCCTCCTGCTGAAAGCATATGCAGATATACAGTGAGTGCTTCCAAATCCTGAGACAGACATGCTAACTAGCTGAAGCTAGGTACCAGAAATGACCCTCCAGGTAGGAAATTTCCTAATGTGTTCTTGAGAGTGTTTTCTGGAGAGAGCAGCCTGAAATTGCCCTCTGCAGAAACGCCTGTTTTCTCCCAAATGACACATAAATCTCTTGATGACCCTTGACACTCGGCTGTGAATGAACACACTCAGAAATGCTAGAAGAGTAAAGGGGGTGTGTACGGCGTGAGGCGATATGATCTGCGCCGTAAGCTACTGTGGAAAGTCACACGAGTCGTGTGCTTAAAAAGTCGCGCTAATGGTCAGAGAACCAGGGAATTACTGGGCCTACAGTCTCTTCGTAGCTAAAGAGCCTAAAAAACAGACTCATATTTTCAGGAAATACAGCTGCACAGAATTACGACACAGCTCATAATGCATGTCCGGCCTGGTCAGTCTGAATGCCTATCCACAACGGAATCCAACAGTCACACTGCACTCTTTTCCCCAAAACACTCTGCTCATATTAGGCTCCATAGTCTCGGATCTCTACACTGGCCAAGAGCTCGTTTGCTTCCTACTCGGTCTGATATTGGAAGATTTATGCAGAAACGAGAGATGAATTTTGCTCACAGATAGTCAGCTGGTGAAGGGGATATGTCAACGACTGTTAGTAATATTCCTCATTCGACAAAAAAATTCATGAATTGCAGTGTTCATAATTCAGCATAAATATATGCAAACTGTCAAAATACTAAAAATTCAAGGAAATGACATGCGACTTTAAATGGGACACACTGTAAACGGCTGTGATTGATGTCTACCGATACACGGTAATTGTTGTAAACGTCATTGCTAATATGTAATATGGTGTTTCCTCTTAGTTAGCAAAATCCAGCCTGGCTAGAGGCAGGGAAAGACCCAAGGGCTTTGTCCAGGCACATTTCCATCGTAAAAATACAATTTGAAATAGCTCAGTTGAGCAGCCACACTTGGGAGCTGTTCATTTCTTTGGTAAGCTTGTTTCTGATATTTTTTTTTCTGCTGTAGGTCTCAGAGGGAATGGCAGCTTGGTTTTCGCACAGAGGTAGGTGCATCTACATGTTGTCAGTAAGCATGGGCCATTATAGCTTATTAATGAGGTATAACCAGCCTGTCAGGACGGTTGACAGATATCGCGGGAAGATCAATGGCTAACTATGTGTTCAATGAGAAATGCAAATACACTTAGTCAAAATTACTATAATTTCTTGACCAATGAGTCTCTCCACCACGCCACATACTGTTAGAAGATCAAAACGTACGCTGAGTATTGAGATCACGTTGGAAGGATGTTTCTTAGTCTAAAAAAAAAACCAATGGGAGAAAAAAAGATTAGTTTTGATGTAATTTTAACCAGTGCTGAAACAGAAGACAAATTAATATACCGACGCGAAAAGAAATGTGTACAAAAGTGTGGATTCAATTCCCGCAGATGAAGGATAGAAATGTAATATCGGGTGGCACGTAATCGATGTTTTTGTCAGCCTGAAACCTCAGGGTTTGGCGTTATCTGTAATTGCTGTCACCGTTGGCCATGTGAAGAAGAATGAAACAGCTAATTATTTGCAACATGAAGTGATGGAATTTGAGGTAAAATAATTAAAAAATGGCATTTAAATGCGACAAGCAAGCACACAAAGGTGTACTGTAGGTAGCGCCCCTGCAGGGGGCTCCCTGTTGGGCAGGCCTATTACTGTTCGGGCCTCATTTCCCCCCGTCCTGGCTGTAATGGACTGTTCCTACTTTGAGACTTCATGCTGCCCAGCTTTCTTTGAACACAGTCTTAAGCTGTCGGTTGTTTCACTGCTAAACAAGTCATCACAGCGTAGCCTAACGCTGAAGAAAATGGTGCAAAGACACAAGACTATCGTTACATGTCCCGTTTATTTGATAAAATCCCACAGGGGTGGTAGACAAATTGTGAACAGATGTGTGGGCAACACGATTAAATGAAGGTATGCAAAAATTTTAAGGCTAACCTTAGCGAAAGGGGGAAGGTAAACTTCTTAAATTTAGGCGATTGATCCACCGGCAATCATGGGATAAAACTATAGATGTGAAGTTTCCCAGCAGCCACAGACACAGCAGGTTGCACGAGCTGCTGTCAGGCGCCCGATGCTGTGTGCCTCAGTGTTTCTGCGTTACACAGGGAAGTGCTCACATGTTTTATTTAGTAACTGAGGAGATGAAGGGGACCCGGGTGAGACACACCATTCAGCTTCATTATAACAAGCCGCAGCAAAGGCAGTGAGACTCTCTCGTGTTGTTTGCTGGTCTTCGCGGGAATATGCGGCTCCTCCGAGGGATGTCAGTCTCAGTGACACACTGGGATCCCTAGAACCTTGGGATGCCCCCAAATCCTTCAGGAACTCCATCCTCAGGTGCCATGACCAGCAGCTGACAGCAAATCTATTTATGGCTCCCATCAATGACTGACAGTCGTAACTGAATCATTCTCCGGTGGATGTTCCAAACGTTGTCGTTTATTCATTTACTCCGTTGCTGCTTTTTATTACTCGCGTGCTAACTAATTAAGCAGGAAATTGTGCTGTAAATGGAGGGGGAGGGGGATTGACCCTGCAGCCAAATGAACACTATGAGGAGTGGCTTCATTTGTGAGCAGCGAGCTGGGTGCCCTGAGTTCCCCCCACCCCGCGATGTGGACACATGTAGCTCATTATCGCCGAGTCGCTGATATTCACCTCGATGGGCGGCCGTGCCGCTTGATGCACGTCATGAGGCAGGTGCCTCCGTTTCTCTGCGGTGCTCATGAAGGTAGATGAGGCGCCCCTTCTGAAGCACCCTCTGCACTCTGCAGTAATAACGGCGAACTTTTACAGTAGACGGAGCTCTGAGCAGCGATCTGCCTCTCAAGCTACAAACCCAGACAAATTGCTTGTAAAAATTTTAGATCAATACAACTCTGAGCATGACCAGAGCTCTGACGCGTAGAAGAATTTCTTCTCTGTACTATATAGAGGTTGGGGTGAGGGATGCGATGCATTTAAAATGGAATATATACATTATTAAGTCTTTTCTGTCCATCTATCATTCTGTTAGCAGCTTGTCAGATTTTAAAGCCAAGCTAAAAACCTCTTTCTTTTTGGTAAGGCATTTAACCTTCTGTATGCATAATGTATTATTATTATTATTGTTATTATTATTATTATTATTGTCTAGCAGAGAGACTGTCCCAAGTGATACAGGACAGGGGACATGGTGGACATAGTGGACATGGTGGACATAGTGGACATGGTGGACATAGTGGACACGATGCCTGTTCACCAAGCCTTTTCCTTGACATAAATAGTGAACAGCAGTAATATAACAGTCATATCTATAAAGCTGGGTACGATGGGGGAAGCACACGTGGAAAATCAGGGGGCAATGACAAACTGTGGCTGAAAGTTTATTTTAAAATATATTTGTGTAAGATGTCCTGTAGGAAGAGAGTGATTGAGCAAGTCAGGAATTAAGAATTAAGGTGAGGTGGACTTCTCTTCAGGCTTCAGGATAGGGTTAGGATAAAGGTTAGGCTTCAGGATAGGGTTAGGATTAGGCTTCAGGATAGGGTTAGGATTAGGCTTCAGGATAGGGTTAAGGTTAGGGTTAGGCTTCAGGATAGGGTTAAGGTTAGGGTTAGGCTTCAGGATAGGGTTAGGATTAGGCTTCAGGATAGGGTTAGGGTTAGGCTTCAGGATAGGGTTAGGGTTAGGATTATGGTTAGGCTTCAGGATAGGGTTAGGATTAGGGTTAGGCTTTGGGATAGGGTTATGGTTAGGCTTTGGGATAGGGTTAGCGGTAGTGTGCTCTGGTGGTTACTGCCATATTGTCTGTGACTAGCTTAATTACCTTTCTGGCTATATCCACCTAGGACTGGTGTAGTACTGGTTTTTTTAAAAATTCCTATCCCACACCTCAAAGAGGTGTATGTTTTCAGGGAACCCTACTGCTATAGCTAGTTTACTGAGGCAAGGCAAGTTTATTTATATAGTTGATTCCGATGCATTTACAAAGCTGAAGGATACATTTAAATATATTGAAATGAATGTAAATAAATGCATAAAGGCATGTGTCCACCCTTAAGACTTTTTGCACATGCTGGCATTTTTTATCCTCGCTATTAAGTTATTCTGGGACATGCTACACTGCTTGGACTCCATGGTCCTGCTTGAATTTTGAATCCCCGATATGCTCCATTACTGCAGGTCTGCACGTGCCCATACCCAAGACCTTGGCCCATACTGGCCATTTTTAGCTAGAGCACTTTGGTTGCAGTTTACCTGCCATATTAACCCTCTGAACCAGACTCATGTACCAAAGCCGGTGTCCGTTCCCATGCTATCAGACCCTGCATTATGTGAGAGGCAAGGAAATATATCCCACAGCTTTGTCAGCACCATCAGGTACGCACTAACCCCCCTAACCCTAACCCCCTCCCCGAAGGTGCGAGGTGTTATTCTCTGGAGCTGGAGATGGGGGGGCCTGAGCCATGGCTGTATCTCCTGTGAGCCGACCTCCTTGACCTGGACAGTCTGCCAGCAGTTATCCATTATATCGGTCCACAGTAGGCCACAGCTTTGGAGGTGGAGCTATGCAAATTTTTGCCTTTTTAGTCCACTGATTGCACCGGTCCTGAAGTGGCTTAGGTTAGGGTAGGCTAAGCTAGCTTAAGTTAGGTCAGGATCTCCTCCAAAAAATAGGGTGAGGCTAGAGTTTGACCTTGCATTACAACAAGCGTTAAGGTTAGGATTAGGATTTCGAGTTCGAGTTGCTGTTTGGGATCCCCTGGCTCACTGCTCTGCAGAGTCTCCCTGATGTGACAGGAAGGTGTTTAACTGGACGTCCGTTTTTCAAGGTGGCAGCGTGTGTGGGGGGAAAAAAAAACATCAACAAAGTCATATTGCCATAAAGTAATGGGGGTGTCACACACAGGATGATCCCAGTAAACACCCTGACGCCATTTCATAGCTTAAGCAATACGTCACAGATTGGCTGTCAGTTTGAAAACGAAAAATGAAGCATGTGGTCAGTCACGCTGCCGCTGGTTTTAAGATGTTAGCTTACAGATGGAAGATCTCAGCGACGATTGACACCCAGGGTCTGAACTTACAATGTTCTTAATACTGCCCTGCTTATTAATAATTCAATTTTTAAATATAATGAGGGCTTTAATTTCAATAAACTTCGTCTGCCTAAATAGCAATGCACTGGGTTAATGAGATACTTAATTACTAATCTACGCATTTGACATATTTTTATTGTGTGCAAATCTAGCATGTACCAGGAGTGCCGCGTGACTGTCAGTAACAATATCTACATTTATCAACATAATTCACATGTTTAGTCAGTTCCATTCTCTATAACTGCACCTAGCTGAAGAGGAGAGGTTTCTGGAGCCCACAGCATCTCCCAGCAGCCTCAGCTTAGCGTTAGATGATGGACTTTTGCGATTCATGATGCCGCAAACAGCTGTATGATCCGGGACAGTGTGCTCTTTCCCCTGATTAAGGCCATTTACGCTTTATTGTGGCAGTGATCTATAAGTCCATCAGGAACTGTATAAATCAGCACCCACTGCACAGCCTGAAACAATAGCGGCAGCTTCATTAGAGCTTCCTAATTTTACACTGGATTCATGGTGGATTCAAGTAACACATCTTATCTGGTTAATACCCATTTCCCAGTATCCTGCAGTGTCCAGTACAGTGTCACATACGTCACAGGTCACAGCACTGAATCCCTTCCGGGGTGGTTTGGCTCAGGCAATGGAGATACAGCAAAAAGCATTTCCAGCCTAATTACTGTGTGCTGCTCATTTCCACTTGCCTTCTTGTCGCCATGGCAACCCAAATGTGTTTAATTCACATGGATCTAAAGCTAAAGGAAAAATACGGTTCCATTGTAAATATTTAACTAGCGTATTGTGGTCTCCGACTGCCATCCCATCGTACTCAGAGCTCTGTGAGAGCATACGTCTAAATAAAGGACCTGAAAGGGAACCCGCGAGCGAATCACATCGGCCCGAATTTCATGTACGGCTCACACAGTAAAATGGAGGTCAGAGAGCTGCTCGCCAGTCTGCTTATACCCTCTGCTTTCCTCTCCAGTTTTAGGTCTTTACCGGAAATGGGGGGGTTCAGTATCCCGAAGCACAGAGAGGAATAGAAAAGTTTCCTGCTGCCATCTTGCTAGCAGATGCTACCAGGATTTGGGGCTCCAGGAAGACACCATATTAGACCACTAACTCAAACCAATCCAGTTTTTTAGGGCTTCTGTCACTGAGGGGCCCCTTCTGTCACTGAGGGGCCCACACTTGGACACACCCTCACTCCACCCCCTTTATGGGACCCCTAGATGGTACAATCAGCTTCTGGTTATGAGCGTTCGTGACACTGGGTGACTGTGAACCTTAATCGAGGCCACTCTGTATCACTCATGTGACTGGGCCCCTTATAGCTGCTCTTCAAATTACAATATAATGCTCATCACAGTCAGTGGACCTTGCTTTGACTGTGACTGCTAAATGAGCCAAATAACAGAAATACACCTTTGCCATTCAGTTATAGAGCATGTGCTGGTCTGCAGTTAGCAAAGAGCTGGGGAAAGGACTGTAGCCTCCTGTGACCAGTTTAAATACTGTAAGAGCAAAAGTGAGTAGAAGTTAAAGTCAATGACCACAGCGTCTAATGGGTGACTAGCAATCAGATTATGTGTATTTCACATTGGACTTAATTTTACTTTTATTTTAAAAAATGATCCATTACCTTTACATTTGCTATTTACTAGAACATTGTAATGCAAGTTCATGCAGCCTATGAGATCATAGGAAATTTTGTGCTGTCATGCGCAGCTCTTTTGATTTGTATCCAGGTCCTGAGCGGAGGAACTGATTTCATCAAGCATGTCAGGAGATTTATGCACAAAGCAGACCCACATATTGCAGCAACATCTGTCAAACTGAAGAACAGCATCTCACTCCAAGTCCTGAGTCCATCACCCAGCTCAGGCTTCCGAAGAGCCAGATGACATTCAGGATGGACTTGAGGATGTTTCACATTATGTGGGAGCTCCTAAGTGTCTCCTGTAAACACTGGTCACTTCAGAGCTCTAAATCACAGTCGGCCTGCTTCACTGTACAAACAGGCAACAGACAAGGTAGTCATAGTTGAAATTATGCCCATAGAAATGAATGGAGAGTCTCCGAAAAGATGTGGATACAAACGTGTGTGTGTGTGTGTGTGTCTGTGTTTGTATCTGTGTGTGTCTGTGTTCTCCCCATGTTTGTTTAGATACTCTGGTTTCCTCTTGCAATCTGTAAAAACTTGAAATCAGTTAGTTGGTGTTTCTAACGTATCCTTTGTCAGTGAGCTGGCCTCTTGCTCAGCGTATCCCCTGCTTAGGGACCCCTCCCGGCTCAGGGTATTCCCTGCTTAGGGTACCCTCTGGCTCGGGGTATCCCCTTCTTAGGGTACCCTCTGGTTCAGGGTATCCCTCACTTAGGGAGCCTTCCGGCTCAGGGTGTCCCCTGCCCTTTGCCCCCTGGATTAAACTGCAAGCTCACCACTTAAGCGGTTCTGGGAAAATGAAGATGTTTCTGCATGAAGAACAGAATGAATGGAATGTTGCATTACTTATTCTGATTGAAGCGCTATTTCCAGAGGAAATTCCTGTTTCTCACTTCATCGAGGAACTTAATCTGTG
Source organism: Brienomyrus brachyistius (assembly GCF_023856365.1). Lineage (NCBI taxonomy): Eukaryota > Metazoa > Chordata > Actinopteri > Osteoglossiformes > Mormyridae > Brienomyrus > Brienomyrus brachyistius. Next base: position 6,784,248 of record NC_064542.1, read on the forward strand.
GAGCTTTCTGTGAATTTCATTTGCTGGCAAATCTTTGTCTGGAACATAACTGAGAAGGGCTCACCTTCATGGCTCTGTCTTCATGAATCGCTCAAGCATTTCCACATATTAAAAAAAAATGTTATACTGACCTAAAATATAAAATATCTGGCCAGCTGGCCAACAGGGAGAGGCCAGGATGAGAGGCAGCCGGGACTCCTGATTACTCAGGAAGCAGGACGTCCACATAAATAGGGAGGGTCAGATGGCGGGAAGTGAAGGAGTTGCAATCATAAACGGACCCCACACCCTCACTTCTCACATCATAGTCAGGGTGCTACTGCTCTGGGCCTTAGTGGTACCTGCCCTCCGGATGTCTGCAATCGGCTGCTGGTCATCAGGCTGCCCTGCCTCCTTGCCTGTTACCCACAGCGACCCCAGGCTTCCCTGTCCACGTCTGTCACCCTCAGTGTCCCCAGGCTTCCCTGTCCACGCCTGTCACCTTCAGTGTCCCCAAGTTTCCCTGTCCACACCTGTCACCCTCAGCGTCCCCAGGCTGCCCTGTCCACACCTGTCACCTGCAGCGTCCCCAGGCTTCCCTGTCCACACCTGTCACCCTCAGCGTCCCCAGGCTTCCCTGTCCACGCCTGTCACCCTCAGCGTCCCCAGGCTGTCCTGTCCACACCTGTCACCCTCAGTGTCCCCAAGCTTCCCTGTCCACACCTGTCACCCTCAGCGTCCCCAGGCTGCCCTGTCCACACCTGTCACCTGCAGCGTCCCCAGGCTTCCCTGTCCACGCCTGTCACCCTCAGCGTCCCCAGGCTGTCCTGTCCACGCCTGTCACCCTCAGCGTCCCCAGGCTGTCCTGTCCACACCTGTCACCCTCAGTGTCACCAGGCTTCCCTGTCCACACCTGTCACCCTCAGCGTCCCCAGGCTTCCCTGTCCACGCCTGTCACCCTCAGCGTCCCCAGGCTGTCCTGTCCACACCTGTCACCCTCAGTGTCCCCAAGCTTCCCTGTCCATGCCTGTCACCTGCAGCGTCCCCAGGCTTCCCTGTCCACACCTGTCACCCTCAGTGTCCCCAAGCTTCCCTGTCCATGCCTGTCACCCTCAGCGTCCCCAGGCTGTCCTGTCCACACCTGTCACCCTCAGTGTCCCCAAGCTTCCCTGTCCATGCCTGTCACCTGCAGCGTCCCCAGGCTTCCCTGTCCACACCTGTCACCCTCAGTGTCCCCAAGCTTCCCTGTCCACGCCTGTCACCCTCAGCGTCCCCAGGCTGTCCTGTCCACACCTGTCACCCTCAGCGTCCCCAGGCTGCCCTGTCCACACCTGTCACCTGCAGCGTCCCCAGGCTGTCCTGTCCACGCCTGTCACCCTCAGTGACCCCAGGCTTCCCTGTCCACGCCTGTCACCCTCAGCGTCCCCAGGCTGTCCTGTCCACACCTGTCACCCTCAGTGTCCCCAAGCTTCCCTGTCCACACCTGTCACCCTCAGCGTCCCCAGGCTGCCCTGTCCACACCTGTCACCCTCAGTGTCCCCAAGCTTCCCTGTCCACGCCTGTCACCCTCAGTGTCCCCAGGCTTCCCTGTCCACGCCTGTCACCCTCAGCGTCCCCAGGCTGTCCTGTCCACACCTGTCACCCTCAGTGTCCCCAAGCTTCCCTGTCCACGCCTGTCACCCTCAGTGTCCCCAGGCTTCCCTGTCCATGCCTGTCACCCTCAGTGTCCCCAGGCTGTCCTGTCCACGTCTGTCACCCTCAGTGTCCCCAGGCTTCCCTGTCCACGCCTGTCACCCTCAGTGTCCCCAGGCTTCCCTGTCCACACCTGTCACCCTCAGTGTCCCCAAGCTTCCCTGTCCACACCTGTCACCCTCAGCGTCCCCAGGCTGCCCTGTCCACGCCTGTCACCCTCAGTGTCCCCAGGCTTCCCTGTCCACGCCTGTCACCCTCAGTGTCCCCAGGCTTCCCTGTCCACGCCTGTCACCCTCAGTGACCCCAGGCTTCCCTGTCCACGCCTGTCACCCTCAGTGTCCCCAGGCTGTTCTGTCCACGCCTGTCACCCTCAGCGTCCCCAGGCATCCCTGTCCACGCCTGTCACCCTCAGTGTCCCCAGGCTTCCCTGTCCACGCCTGTCACCCTCAGTGACCCCAGGCTTCCCTGTCCACGCCTGTCACCCTCAGTGTCCCCAGGCTGTCCTGTCCACGCCTGTCACCCTCAGCGTCCCCAGGCATCCCTGTCCACGCCTGTCACCCTCAGTGTCACCAGGCTTCCCTGTCCACACATGTCACCCTCAGTGTCCCCAGGCTTCCCTGTCCACGTCTGTCACCCTCAGTGTCCCCAGGCTTCCCTGTCCACACCTGTCACCCTCAGTGTCCCCAGGCTTCCCTGTCCACACCTGTCACCCTCAGCGTCCCCAGGCTTCCCTGTCCACACCTGTCACCCTCAGCATCCCCAGGCTTCCCTGTCCACATAGTGGCTTCCATTCAGTGCCTGTCACACACCAACTCTTTGATCAATAGCTGCTGTTGCAGACTCCCCCCTACTAACTAGTTTTTAGGTCAGGTATTTTTAGAACAAGCTGTTTGTGATCCTTGGAAAACAGGATCACTTCTGAAAATAAGATTAAGCAAGTAGGACAAACCAATGAGTCTTCTTTGGATTTGCAAAATCATTGTTACTGAATGTATGTAGATATTTTATCAACAACAAAGTCCATGCAGCTACGTAGTGATGCTTTGACAGCAATACGGTGCCTGTGTGTTATGACTTTGGATCATTAAACCCACCTGGACAATAAATCCGGAACAGCAGGACAGCATTAGCTAACATCCACTCCAGGCGGTACTTAGGCAAGTCTGTTGATAATGCAGACAGCTCACTAAACTAGGAGATTTTGCAGCTGAATAACCGCACTGATCAATTCAGTTAATTGATTGCTTAATTAATTTTAACTCTACAGAATCCTAATCTTAATAGTTAACATTATCCTCCAGTTTGTGAAGAAAAGTGCCATTAAATGGATGCGTGTGCTGTGGGAATTTCGAGAGAAACCATACAGTGCTCAGCTCAGCGTGGAGGTGCCGCGGTCAGTCGCCCTTAGCAACTGCCGGATTCTCCGAAATGAGTGACCTGGAGGATGCGCACATGCCAGAGGGTCAGCCGGCGCTCAGACTCACCTGACAAGCACTTTCACGGCCACCGACTCTGCGCCGATTAACGCTGTAATTAGCTGAGTAAAACATGGGGTAGCTTTCATGCAGTCTGACTCGGATCTGATATTCTGAGGCCCCAAGACATCGATGTGACAAGAAAACAATAAATACAGCTCAGGATTCAAAGCTGAACCATAACTAATCAAAAGTGGTACAGCGATGAGCAAAAGTCAGCGTGAAGTTTTAAAGATGAAGCTCAGAAGAATCAGAGTACTAATAATATCACGGGATAATATTTTGGTAACAACTCTGTATACATCCATGTGATTGTGATACATGATACATATTTGACATGCAGTCAGCAATATATATGCATAACAGGTTTTAAATCGTAAGATTTCATTATTATTCGCTGTATAAGAACGCAATGGGCAAAAGCCCATGTTGGCTTGCCCTATCTACAATTAAGGTAAGTGACACTGAAGGATCTTTGCATCTCCAGCAAGGTCTGCTGCCTGATTCGTGGGTGCAATCCAATCACTAATGGTGTAAGAATATTCTGTCTCTGTGATAAAGCATAATTATAGTAATTATGAGGGAGACAATCCATTGTGAAGCATGCTGCCAGTCTGCATCTTAATAAGCAACCTTGCCTTTACGGTGCCCACCTACCAGATGATGTTAGGGACTGAGTGTCCCTTCTGTCAAATGCTTTAATGATCTGTTTCTTTTTAACCCTAATCCTGTCCCAAGTAGGTCACATGGTTTTCTAATCGACATAATTATGGATTTTCAGCCATCATGAATTTGCTTGTGTAATGAACTGCATGTAGACAGGGGGCGATACTGGACAAGTCGTGAAAGTGCGTAACGCTGCTGGCGGGAGCCGAGGCGTAAACAGGCTGTGTTTCAGGGCTCATCCCCACTGTCACGTACTGCCCCCTGGGGGGATCACACGCTCTGACACCCTGTGACGCTCCCTCATCAATCATGCACTTAACAAGCGAGAATCACACGTGCATAATCACCACGACTGTGATAATAACACGAGTCGGGGGGTCATAAATGATTTAAAAACAAGGATTTTATGAAGGGTACAAGAATCATGCACCATTAGAGTGGAAGGAGCAAAGCATGGCTACATTCTGGAGGAGGCTGAATGTTCCGGTGACCCCCCTCCCCCCCAGCTAAATAGCTTGGACTGAATGTCATTCATTGTCATAAAAATCAGATCCTCCTATAAAGGCTTAGTGATGCTCCTGACTACATACTTTAAGAACCCAATAAGGATGAGAATGCCAGTTTTACGGAGAGGCCTGGTCACAGTCTGGACTGGGAACCAGTTGCAATCTGTGGAAATAAAACTACAGGCATTCCGAGAGCTTCAAGGAGAGTCAAAAAGGCGGCAAAGGGTTTCTGTGGCGTCGCCCGGGAAGCACCTGAGGAGCTTTAGCCTCTCTGACCATGACCACAGCACCCCCACAGCACCCCCCCACAGCACCCCCACAGCACCCCCACAGTACCCCCACACAGCACCCCCACACAGAACCCCCACACAGCACCCCCACAACCCCCCCACAGCACCCCCACAACCCCCCCACAGCACCCCCACACAGCACCCCCACAACCCCCCCACAGCACCCCCACACAGCACCCCCACAGCACCTCCACAGAACCCCCACACAGCACCCCCACAACCCCCCCACAGCACCCCCACACAGCACCCCCACAACCCCCCCACAGCACCCCCACACAGCACCCCCACAGCACCTCCACAGAACCCCCACACAGCACCCCCACAACCCCCCCACAGCACCCCCACACAGCACCCCCACAACCCCCCCACAGCACCCCCACACAGCACCCCCACACAGCACCCCCACAGCACCCCCACAACCCCCCCACAGCACCCCCACACAGCACCCCCACAGCACCTCCACAGAACCCCCACACAGCACCCCCACAACCCCCCCACAGCACCCCCACACAGCACCCCCACAACCCCCCCACAGCACCCCCACACAGCACCCCCACAACCCCCCCACAGCACCCCCACACAGCACCCCCACAACCCCCCCACAGCACCTCCAGAACACTGGTTTCTTTTTTCTTTTAAAATGACTGTAAAATCTGTAAATCCTAATGCTTTGTCCACTCCATACGGTATGTTTTATTTCTAAACACAGTATCTATTCAGATGTATTTTTTATTAACTTTATTCAAATGTATTTTACTGTAAATACATCCCCTATTGTGTAATTATCCTTTGTAGCTTATTGTGGTTTGTGCTTCTATACATTATAGCCTAACTACTCGTCGACTGGTAAAGCTACCTGATAATCCCCCCCCCACCCCCCCACCCCACAGCAACATTGCATCACTGTCACTGAAAAGCATGACAAGCAAATTCAACGAAGATGCAAAAACATACAGAGAAATTGCTTTTAACGCTTATTTTACATTAAATGTTAGTATCCATCCGAATCCTGTAGTCTGTGAAGAGAGACGTCTGTCTTACTGTATATGAACATGACATCATTTCACTAAATTGGCCAATCATAAGAATGGCCAGAATTCTTTCACAGAACTAACACTAAATCCAAATATTTCTCAGTGACGGAGTTAAATATACCTGCATGTGATAATCAATCTCGCCTTGATTTCTGTGCTCATTCCAGCCTGCAGATTGATAATAAGCATCAGGATATCGTCTCTTCCACTCTACTCCCACTATCTTTGTGTGGCCTTCAGATAAATTGATTGTTGCTCTCCTTTCGACTCGAGATCTTTCATCCGGACTTATTTTTCCTAACACACACGTTTACAGAGGCACTTCATATAGCCGGGCACATTATTCATGGTTAAGGTAACATTAAAGCGATTAAGTGGATTAATTGTTCGATAGAAATTCAAGCAAAGCCTCAATGAGCACGGCAGCGAGCAGACTAACACCACATTGTACGCTGAACATGCTGAAGTGCGTCCATATCACTGTAGACGTACGCTACTGAACATGGTAAAGTGCGCCTGTATCACTGTAGACGTATGCCGCTGAACATGGTAAAGTGCGCCTGTATCACTGTAGACGTATGCCGCTGAACATGGTAAAGTGCGCCTGTATCACTGTAGATGTATGCCGCTGAACGTGGTAAAGTGCGCCTGTATCACTGTAGATGTATGCCGCTGAACGTGGTAAAGTGCACCTGTATCACTGTAGATGTACGCTACTGAACATGGTAAAGTGCGCCTGTATCACTGTAGATGTACGCTACTGAACATGGTAAAGTGCGCCTGTATCACTGTAGATGTATGCCGCTGAACATGGTAAAGTGCGCCTGTATCACTGTAGACGTATGCTACTGAACATGGTAAAGTGCGCCTGTATCACTGTAGACGTATGCTACTGAACATGGTAAAGTGCGCCTGTATCACTGTAGACGTACGCTACTGAACATGGTAAAGTGCACCTGTATCACTGTAGACATATGCTACTGAACATGGTAAAGTGCGCCTGTGTTACTGTAGACGTATGCTACTGAACGTGGTAAAGTGCGCCTGTATCACTGTAGATGTATGCTACTGAACATGGTAATTGTTTTGGATTGTTGGCTTGTTTTTGTGAAGTGTACTGAAGGTAGCAAAATCTGTTGTTTTCTACACTCAGTTTATCTATTATTTCATCCATCCATCCATTCATCATAACTGTTAACTTATAGGGGCACATACATAATCATACACTGTTGCCAATTGAGAGACACCAATGAGTCTGCGTGTGCACCCCCCCCCCCCCGACACCCCATCCCACATCCCACAATAACACTCCACTTTGAGTCAAAATGTTGTGCCCTATTGATTTACTGCGCAGAGAGAAAATGAACTGGAAATGGTGGGAAATGCGACAGATCAGCAGTCAGACTCAGACATGAATCATATTAGGTAGATTTTTTTTTTTATTAGCAGAGAAACATAACCAGCAAGCGCATTTCAGCCTAAATCCTTCATAATAAAGGGCTTTAGATAGCGGGACAGCCTCAGTCTCGGCCTGATTACAGTCTCTGCTGCTGATACGGAGAATTTCTTCGGATTACAGACTTTGCTAAGTTCAATTTCTATTCATCGTTAGCGCGTTACATGCATTCTATTCAGAGAGTCACATGACCCCTTTGTCGGTTTTCAAAGGCATGCAGGCTTAAAAGATACGCTGATTTCTGGAAAGCGATGGCTTCTGAGCCACTGTTATGTGTTAATGGGAGGAAGGTAATGAGAGGGAGAGTGATGGTCAGCGTGGAGGCGTGGGGGGATGACGGGCGGGTATCTCTGCGTAGTGGCTTTGAGACAGTGAACTCTCTCTGGGCGCTTGTCTGCCGAACACAGTGACACTACAGGTAGATATCGCTCCCGGTGTCACTCACATGTGTGACTTTCAAAGCAGAAATATGGGAACATTTTATGGGAACATTTGTCTGGAATTGGCATCTCTTATCACAGCTGTGCCAAAGGTTCCGAGTCCTTCACGGTCTTGGATCCTGAAGGTGATCACTCTTTACTTAAGGCTGCCTGTAGCATAACCCGTGTTTCTGAGCTCCCCAGTACCTGCTATCACCACTTGAGGGCGTGGGGGAGCACCAGAGATACTCCTCATCTGCAGCCACGTTTTTTACGCCCCCCATTTATGTAGAGCGGCTCCTTCTGGGGTGGGAACGGCCACATGCGTCGCACCTAGAGGAAAACTACGTCACTTGGGGAAATGCGATCAATGTTTTCCTGGAATTAGTCATGGGAGGTGTTACCCCCATTAAACCCTCTGCAGGTCTGCCTTAAAGAGGCAGTTCACCCCAAAACTGAATAAAAATATATGTTTCGGTGGGCCTTTAGTGCTATCTCTCCATCTACGTCGTTCTGCTGGCTGTCTGGTTTTGGAGATACAGTATCGGCTGAAATGTCGGGCTTCTCCCAATTATAATGGGACTGAATGGCAATTCTTTCTGTGGTGATTAAAGCGGCAAAAAAATCCATCTGAAAAATCAACAACAACGTCTCTTACTACAAATCATGACCCTGTTGCTGAATTTAATCTGTAGACTTTCTACTAAGTAGTTTAATGTAGGAACTATTTTCTTCTACTGAACTCCAGTCGCAATCTGTGCAGAAAAGCAAAACATCTCGGCGATTCCTGCTACACAGCGATCGGTGTGAGGAGCCCTACTTCATCAAGCACATTTGCACGTTTTTTTAAATCTCCTACTCCATATGCAGGGAAATATACGGGGGCAGGGTCACGCGGATCAGGTCACGGGGGCACTAGCCCCAGCTAAATGCTGATTGGCTCCCGGATTGCCCCTCCCCTGTCACTCACGTATTCCAAACATATCATTGGTTAATGATAAGTTTGGCCTCTTAGTATGAATTATGTCCTCTCTTACAGTATATCCCACACCTTAAAAATTCTAGGAATCCCCCTGTCCATGCGCCATGTTTTCTTCTGCCTAAATATAAAAGTATGCTACCTAACTCATCTACTTCACTTAATGCTCAGCCCTTTATAAAATAACAACCCATGGTTTCTGAAACTGTCTTATATCCAGTGCGGTAAAGTTATAGATATTCAAGTTATATTCACTGTGTAGACACAGAGACACACTCCGCTGTATATCGGCTTAAAATGGATTGTTCAGTGTAGAAGTACCACATTAAGGGTGGGCCTCTACTTCCAGCCGAGGAACACAGAACGCTTGAGAGATTAAATAACAAAATCTTTTCTTTCCTCGAGCTGATCAATAAACTAATGAAATCACCTAGAAACGGGTCCTCAGATATGCAGCTATACCTTTGAGCAGCAGTCACTTCACATTCCTCACCCAGAAAAAATAATATAAAAATGATCCCGCGACTGCAGTTACTCCGGCGCATATTTCCAAAGACTGGAGCGTGGTTAGATCTCGGAAAATGATCACTTCTCTTCCTGCCTCCCGTGCAATCTTCTGCGCTCCTGATATTCACCAGCTCCTCGCATGGTTTACTTTCCGGATTGCTGTGAAGCCTCTTCGTTTCTGAGACTGAGAGCGGGCGCGTCTCTAAAACAGGTGTGTGAAATTTACTCCTTCTGCAAGAGCATCAAAGGAGCGTTACACACATTAGCCAGGGAGGGTGTTATTTTGGCGCTGGGCATAGAAGCCAGCAGGCCTGCTGGGGGGAGTCATCCCACGCTGGCACCTTTAGATGATTCCAGGGTACTTTGATCGCCCTCGGTGTCGGTGAGACGTAGAATTACCAACGAGTGACTGACTTTAAGGTTGGTGCATTTCAGTCGTTCGGGAAGTGAGGATCTCTTCCTTTATGTTGGTATAAAAATGACCACGTTCTACAAGGACTGGGCAGAGAGGCAGGGTATCCCAGTGTGGGCTGCTACTTTTTGGGCGTTATGGGAAAACACAGGCACAAAGTCAACACAAACACAAAAATGATGACTTGTCTGCGTGTCAGCAGACAAGAGGAGTGATGACTGAGTACCAGGAGTGGAACCAAAGCGGGTCCTGTTAACGGGTAAAGACAGGACCTCTATCGTAAACCCGAAAGCACAAACACAACCGTACTGCCTGTCCTGTCACAGCCGCACTCCCGCCTCTTCCCGCTCCCTGACAGCGAGCCAACAACTGCAGTTACGTGGATAAACCTTGGATATATATAGTCCAAGTCATTCCTCTCAACAGAAACCGCAGGTGATGGTGAAAATTTCTCCTAGACTCTACTAGGTGTCCTTAAAAAGTTTTCCCCGGTCAAAAAATCCACCTCCAGGCACTGCATGTAGACCAGCCCGATTCCTAACACGAGTACGGCGGCGAAGGCAGACGCACAGCACACCCTCAGAGCGTGCCCTTGCAGGTGAGGGCTGCTCCACACTGCCCCCACAGGCAGATGCCGGGACCTTCGTGACTCACTCGCCTATTGTCTCCGGGGAGTCGTGTTCTGCTGTGAAGGGTGGAACGCAAGCCGGATGGTTTTTGGAGCTGCCCACAGTGTAGCAGCCCTACCGGTCTGCCAGGTGCCTGGGGGCTGGCGTCTGCCTCCCTCCCGCCACCGGAGAGCGCTCCACCGAAGCACAGCACCATATTCAGTGCGGGCGGAGAGTGTGACTGAGGCCATGAATCAAAGGTAGCTAATATTCCTCTGCCATGCTCCTAGCACCGGCTCCCCCCCCACCCCAGCTCATAAATGTGTTTTTCCCAATGAGACCTTAACAAACAAGAAGTTACCTGATATAATACACTGGCATAGATTTTTTTTGTGCAGAGGAATTTAGGAAATGGATACCCCCCCTTTACTGACTAGAGCGTAACCCACAGGTATGATGCGAAGCATTCCCATTCAGTAAGGGACGAACAGCAATACACCTTTAACCAGCACGTATTTAAGCATAAATATCCCTCCTTTAAGACCAAACATTCTGTGCTGGGGATTGTGACTCATTTGGATCGTTGTTTTTTTTTTAACGTCGTATCTGAAGGTCAGAATCAGTTCTGTCCCTCAAGCTTGACAGAATATAAGTGTCATTTATGAAATGAAATCAATAGGCTTCATCCCCTCTGGCTACCCGCTGTAATCCACGACTCAAAGGTTGCCAAAGGGCATTTGCGCAGATATAGCCTGCATTTAATAAAAGTGACAGACGACTTTTATGTGTGTTTATGTATTCACTTACTTTTTGACAGAGGTGACAATTTCAGGTCCAGAAAGTAAAAATCCAGACCAAGATTTACTTTCAACCAACCAGTTGAGTACTACAGTATGTGACTGTGACTCTTTATGCTCAATTGGTTAGTTGAAAGTAAATCATGGTCTGGATTTTTACTTTCTGGACCTGAAATTGCCACCTCTGCTTTTTGACATTTAATCTGGTCTATTTTTATAAAATGCTGAAGATACCTACCTGATAGTACAATGAATAGAGTGTTAGCAGGTTTGCAGCAGAGCTATAAAATCATGTGGGTTGGTATTTTGTAGGAAGTCATCTTGAAACTTCCATCAGCGACGGTGCAGTTGGTGTTATTCTGGTTGGTATGAGGTTGGCCTTCAAAGAGCTACAAAATGAGGCAGTAAGCAGACAGGCCATATCTGCTATCTGCTACAGAAACAGGCCATAATAAGCAGCAGATTTCACTGAAAATGGATGGACCTCCATTCATCTCTATACACCCACTCGTTTATCCATCTCTAACGACATCTGGGCATAGTGATGCAAGATTTAGCCTTTCCATAGCCATAATCATGACCATAACCACAGCTGGGCAGTCATAACATATACAAGTCAATGAGTCATATTATTTTAAGTATGTTAGCGAGTCATTTTTGACGTCTCGTGTAGCTGTGGGGGGCTTGCTGCCTCTGTAAGCAGTGCAGATGAAAGTGAAGGTGTCATGTGACCTCACTAAGAGCTTCCCGGAAAGGAGCCATTTGCGGGGCCTGGGGGGTATGGCTGACGGCTCTTCCTGAAATCTCGCCAGAGAGGAGACGTTACCTCAGCACTGATGTCCCCATATTTATTTTAGGTTTGGACACAAATCTTTCATGGCTCGTTCCCATGTTATTCTATAAATACTATTCAGTGTAAAACATATACATCAGAGACACAAAAACATACAGTGAAACCAGAAGAAAATACATCAGTAGCAAAATTTATTGAATGTAGACAAATCAAAGTTAATAGAAATATCTGTTTGTTTGTTTTATTATCCAAAGCTTAATAGATACTGTAGTTGCTGCTTGTGGAATATCAAGGATGCACTTTCAGTAGTATGCAACTATTCTGCATTCATTTTATGAGGAATTATTATAGGTAACTATATGCCTAATCTCTGTCATCCACCCACCTTGCACACTGCTGATCCGCTGGCCGCCTATAATGCAGATGCCGCGAGCGGGAGTGTGGCACAGTGGCCCAGGCATGGCGCATGGGTGGATGTAGTCGATCTGATGAAGGATATTTTTGACTCCACACTAATCGCACCCTGTTCACATGACACTTGACAGCCAATGAAGGCCTCTCTTCTGTCCCCTTGCTCTTATGCCCCCACATGATGTCCCTTAAGGGCTCTTCGAACATCACATGGCCTGTTTGAAAAGAGTTACGTAAGAACGCTGCCGCACACCTCAGCTTGAGCGCACCGAGATCACTTCTGGCCAAATGAGTGGGAATGAATTATCGCTATTTGGCTGTTGAAATCTTTTCCTGCCATTGTGACTGTGTTTGCGTGAGTGTAGACACCGAGTTTTAGACAGAGTCTCGTATTCTGATAAGGCTACTGTCACCCTGTGGCATGCACATGGAGACCCTAACAGCTCTGCGATGATCACCATGTAGTCTCCCCTTCACTCCCCTGTCAAACTATGGCCCAGATGCACTGGCATCACCCAAAGTGAGCAGCACTGGAGCCCATTCGACCGCAGCCCACAGCAGTAAAACCTGGGGCTGACTGGAGATGCCGATTCGGAGAGTGAATTGTTTGTTTTCTGAACTAAGCAAAAGCAAAGCTTCATGAATAGACAAAAATGTCAACAATGCCTTTGTTTAATATGGGGATACCGACTAGTACCTGTATCTTGCAGTTAATGAAAGGGTCACCTACAGTAATAGAAAAAGCAGATGGAGAGGACAAGTGATCTTTTTCTTATAAATGAAGATTTAGCAGATGCTTATGACCAAAGTGACGTACAAGTGTAGTTACTAACATTCGCCTAAGCTAGAGTGCGGTAGGCTGAGCTTCCAGTGAATCCCCAGCTGCGAGAGTGAGCAGCGTTTAGGCAAAAGCCACACAAACAAAACTAGGATGTAAAAGGACTACTATACAAATTAGCAGAAAGTGCAACATTAACAGCATTCAGGGCAGCATGGAGCAGGACCAGGTTAACCGAGGTATTCCTGCAACAGATGGGTACAGGCATTTCTTAAAGGTGAAGAGGGAGTCTGATGACCGGATGTGGTTTGGCAGCTCATTCCACCATCAGGGAGCCGCAGACGATGGGCGTAAACATGCAGGTGGGACTCACAAGGCCTACTGAGTGCTAGTATGTAGATATGAAGTCAAACGTATACTCTGCAGAGCTCTGTGTACATGCAGATATGCAGTCCAACATATACTCTGCAGAGCTCTGCGTACATGCAGATATGCAGTCCAACATACTCTGCAGAGCTCTGCGTACATGCAGATATGCAGTCCAACATATACTCTGCAGAGCTCTGTGTACATGCAGATATGCAGACCAACATATACTCTGCAGAGCTCTGTGTACACGCAGATATGCAGTCCAACATATACTCTGCAGAGCTCTGTGTACACGCAGATATGCAGTCCAACATATACTCTGCAGAGCTCTGTGCCACACAGAGTCTTACCTGGAAATTCAATTGTCAGCTTAAGTAACGTAATTCAAGGGACATTAATGTTGTTAGCATTGATATTTATATGTGTATTACTGAACTGCAAGGAGCACATTTCTCAGCATGAAGAGATGACCAGAAATCAAGGCATTGAAGGAATATGTGCTGCAGGTATATGAAGACTTTGTATAAGCATAAGATGTTGCTCTGGGAAATTTGTTTTTTGTGGCTGTTTATGTACATGGGAAATAAATAAGTGCACACATGCAACGCCGACATGGTGGGAATGCGAATGTGAGCTGAACGCCACCCCAGGCCAACCAAGGCTTTGCCCAGAGTTTGTTGTTAAGAGACTTGAAACATTACTGCATGACATAGCCACAGAATTCACCAGAAGGATAACTACGATTATTCTGGGAATTCGTCATGTATGCAAAGCATATTCCTTGTATTTGCTGGTCTAATCTTAGCCATTAGCTAAGGTAAAGAATCTGGTATAGAATTCGTTAGCTTGTGCTTCCGTCAGTTATCATCTGGGCTTTGCCATTGAAATGGAAGCGACTTTATAATGAAGGAAGCGGCACGTTCTCTCTAGCTGTGCGGCACCCCGTGTTATCGCTGTAACTGCTTTTCAGAGAAGGGAAATGACAACATTAGGAATGCAGATAGCAGCGTGTATAAAAAATGAATTTGTTTTCCAGTGAGTTTCCGAAGTGAAAGTATTTCATCATCAGTTTGATACAGACTGAAGCGAAAGTGCCCAATATGTCTTCAGAAATGGCAATTTTCCCCATGACGCATGTTGAATCTATTATGAGTGTGATGCTTTTAGGAAATGAGAAGGGCTCACATAAGAGAATGGATGTTCCTCTGTAATTTTACGTTTGGGCTGTGAGCTCAGGTGTAAAGCAGACTGGAAGCAGACTGGAAACAGACTGGAAAACATGACCTAGGGTAGATGAAATTTCTCCAGAGCAAACCTTGTGTCCTCTTGGAGTCTCTGGGATCGACCTGGCTGTCTTCATTTATCCGAGATAAGCAAAATCAGCCTGTGGGAAATTCGGACCACAGCTTTGCTAAGGGGCCCCTTTACAGGGCAGAAAGTATGAATTGTGGATAAATGCAGCTCGCAGCTCGGGGCCAAAGCTCAGCACAAACAGGGTCTGACTTGAGCTGCTGTCAAAACAAAAAGCAAATCACACTCATATATATAAAATCACACCCATATATAAACGCAGGAAGGGAGCCAGGAGCAGGTGGGACAGCCAACATGAATCTTGACAGCCAGTCGATTGGCCCCCCCCACGGAGGGCCTGCTTGAGTGATGGTTTTCTTTGCTGCTGATTATAAACTACAGCCAGGCAGAGGGCCACTAAAACACAGATCTCTGCAACTGCTGGGCTCCTGGTGGCTCAAAAAACTCCTCACTGTTCGAAAAAAAGAGGCGGGAGATTACTTCAGATGTCAGGTTTACACTGATAAAGCCCCCGATAGAACGCAGTGGCGGGAAATTCTGTAGAGACATGCAGTCCAGGTGCGTTGGCGTCTCCAAACGGTCACTCCCGTGTGCCTGACGTGTGTGTGAGTGCAGGGATGGCCCAGCACCCCCCTCTGGGGCTTCTCCTGACCCATGTTTCCATGGACACGATCCAGGCTCACTGGAACACTGGATAATTAGTTGTGCAATATGAAAGTTAAGGGTAATGTTAATTATGAAGATAAGTAATGTTTTAATTGTATATATATATGCCTGCAAATTTCCCTACATAACTACCTGATTGACAATTTCCCTGCTAAATGCAATGAATTGCAGTCGCAAGGTGGCCTGGATCCTTATTGTAATGTATGAATGAGTCATCTTCAAACCCAGCAGCTGCATTAATTGCTTTCTGCACTATAACTTTCCCAGGGGCTCGGAAAAACTCCTGCGCTGGAGGTGAATTATAGGGATTACATGTTCCGCTGGCAGAATGGCAGACCGCGAGGAAGTCATGCATCCGGAGCACAGAAAACAAAGGCAGCTGTAATTTATGCTAACAGAGCAGGGTACTGCTGTCGTCCTCAATCATTCCCCAACCTGTCACTTTCTACTAATGACACTATCATTTCAATTTCAACCTCCCAGGCTGAATCTACTAACACGCTGGTTCCTGTTTGGTTCTGAGGCCATGTCATTCGTGCTGTACCAATGACTGGGTTATGAACCAGTCTGCCGTCAGTACGCCTTCTCAATGACCACAATCTCTTTAACAAAATAAATGGTGAAATGACCTTTTACCAGCTTTATTGTCAAAATGATTAAGCTGTTTTGATTATTTTTATAGCATTTTAAAGTCCAGCTGTGTTAATTTAAGTTCAGCTGCACCTCAGAGAGCATTTGCCGATCCAGGTTTGACGGTTTATCAGTTGGTTTAGTCCGGGATCGATCACATCACCTTGAGTCACATGGTGTCCGGAATGTCAGAAGGGCTGATGTCACACTGCTGTGATCTCCTGTCCAACTCCATATAATCCAATATAAAGGAGGTTCTTCAGGTGCAGTGGGGGTGCTGATGAGAGCATCATCCAGGAAAGGGATGATCCAGGGAACAGGTGTCAGCACACAAAGTGGCAGGATTTCTGACAGCGCCATGCACTGGTCAAAAGGCAGACATGCACCGCCTGAAATATCACAGTTCCTTTGCCATTGTCTGTGCCATTGTCCAGATAGGAATGTAACTCAATTTCATCTCATCCAGATAAACTCCTGCTGCCATATTGGATACTTTGAAAGCAAAATTAAAGTATCTTTGATAGTTAGGCTATTTAGCAGTAGGTCAGTAACCTCAAAAACTTTCCTTGGAAACAAATTGATCAGCATAATCAGCACTAACCACAGCGACCTTGCTAACGTTGCTAATTTGACCGGGCTGGACTGTAATTTACCACAACAACTGGGAGCTGAAATACTGAAATGTCACGATCATCCAGAACTTGATACCATGTCAGACCTGACTTACTGTTGCGTGGGAAGAGTCAGTGAAGCATACAAACCTTTTGGGAAACCTCCACTGCGCGTGGAAATAGCCGTTATTTCCCGCCTACAGCAGCAATCACATGAAGGCATTGTAATTAAAGAAACCGTGTATGTTATTCATTCTTAAACTTTAGGCCTGGTGTCCACCGCAGGCAGCTGTGTGCTGAGCTGCTTTTAGCTTGCAGGACGCTCCTCCCACACACGCCACTGTCAGCACCTCAGCAGGGCCTGCTGGCTCCCCGTGATTCGCCGCGGAGCAGCATCTCGACGGCTCTGCGTTCAGGGGACACCCACCCACACACACAAACATAGAAACACAGTCCACATCAGGATTCACCTGAGGCCAAGTCAGCTCGCCAGCTCAAAGAAGCGTCGTTTACGAATCCGTAACTTGACCGGACTGCCGTTGCTGGCTTTGCGGGGCAGTGTTACTGGGGACCAATCCCCTTGTAGAATTCCAGGGAAATATTAGCGTTTCCCTCATGGTTAGAAAAAGCAGTCATTCTCCATCCAAAATACCGTACATTCTTTCTTTGAACACTTTAGAAGTAGGTACCTAAAACAAGGCTGATGAGATGAACCGCTTCCCAGCCCATGCCTGCCAGCCATAGTCGCCTTGAAATATTAAGATATGCCCCTGTTTATGACATGTAGATGTGCGTAGTGAGGCTCTCAGCCGAAGACATTAACGTCTGTCAAGGAAGAACAAGCAAAGGCAACCGACCTGCAATGAAGAAAATTTGGTTGTGAATATGACGAGTTGCCTGTGCTTACATTACGTTGTTTTCCATCAAATGAAAAATGTTTTCGATACTGCATTTACCTGGGTAGATAACTTTTATATGAGAAGAGCAGTAACTTTCACCGTTTCTATCATATTAACATTTGAGGTAGGCTTCTGTCGAATGATGAATATTGTTTCTGCGGTATGCATTTGACAGAGTGAGTCAGACTGTAACTTCGTTTAAATAATATAATTCAGTGCTGTGTCATTATGAAAACACAGGTAAGTGTTTTTTGTAGAATGCCACTTATGTCACGTGTCCTTTATGTGATTTACGTAACGATAAATCAAACAGCGCTGGCCAACCCATTATGATATAGGCAGCCGTCTAGGGCGCCATCTCCCGAGAGGGTGCCAACCCAGCCAGGAAATTTCACTTCACCCGTGTGTGCCGGGGGGTGCAGGCCACAGCGTACTGTAGGTAATCCAGGTCCAGAGAGGAAAAATCCAGATTTTGTTTCAACCAATCAGTTGAGTGCTCTGTGACTGTGACTCTTTATATTCAACTTCTTGGTTGAAACAAAATCTTGGTCTGGACTTCTACTCTCTGGACTCTGGCTGGCAGTGAGGCTTGCCTATGGTACCACATGGACCCCGACCAGCACTGAATCATCATCATGATTCTTCAGCACAGAAACTCCCAACAGCAGCTGTGACTGCCAGAGTCATGCAGTCACCCGCCTTCATGTTACAGTCAAATGTGGCACATGGAGCCCAGTTTGACTGCCAAATCTTTATTAACACAGCCTCGTTTGGAGAGGATTCATTAATTCATACAATGTATTTGGCCACAGTCATATTTTTCTAAAACGATGCTTTTATTCCCCTTTAATGATATGGCCTCGAAATGATGGCCTGGGGTAGAAATAGTTGACAGATTATTAAATATTTCATATTTATGACATACACCAAAATGTCTAAAAAGACTGCGAGTCCATTGGAGAAAGAGAACAAAGACCACAGCTCTGATCAGACACAGGGTGCACCATAGACCATAGATCTGGAGGTGGGAAACCTTGGCTAAATCTGCACAAAAGACAAACTCTGAGCTCACTGTTAAAACCCACGGCTGTGAAAAGCTGTTTACTGACTGCAGGAACTAGAAAAAAATACACACAACCCTATGTTTCTCTGTCCCTGTCTGTGTGTAAGTGGCAGAGTTACTGCAGTCTGAGGTGGCTGTATGTGCGGCAGTTCCTTAGCGGACACTCCCTCAGCGCCCCCCCAGCTTCCCCAGGTCCGGTTAACCCAGTCTGGGAGTGGGCACGCCAAGGACCTTTTCTGAAGGGTCTCTACATTCTCTCAGCGCACAGCTGGTTCCTGAGCGGACAGCGAGCCCACAGCATGCCGGGCTCTCTTATCCATCGCTGGCCTTGCAGGCCGGGGATTCGCTGACGAGGGATAATGAGGAGCTCCAGGCACCTGGCCACTCGTCTGCCCAGCACTTCCGCTGTGCTCCTGCCACCTTCGTGAGTTCGGGGTGAGACACAGACAATATAAGGTGAAGTACATAATAACAGCTACTTCTCCCCCTACCTCCACCCCCCTCTCCCGATTCTCCTCCGTCTCACAAGCCGTGTCAGCAACTCCACCATACGCTGAAAAATACGAAATTACCCAGAGTCACTTTTCCAAGGATGTTTCTGTGCCGCAACACCTCTTGTTAAAATCCGCTACTTTTAGCTCGCTACTTTTTTTCCGGAAAGGTTATTACGTTGAGTTACACTTGCGCCAGTCCATTTCAGACCAGTGCCGAGAGCAACGCTGCTAAATGACGCTTGCTGACATTCGCCCTTTGCTGCTTTAAATGTGTTTGCCTTCCTACCCGAGACCGTATTCTGCTATTTGAAGGCTGTAGGAAAACATGGTTCTTTACACAGCAGACTTACTTAGAGCCCATCAGGATGAAAGGTTATAATATGGAAAACAATACTTCCGAAAGAACAGGCCATCCATCAATGATGCACGTTCCCCTATTAATCAAATATTTAAAAGCTACGAAATATGGGGATCAAAGCAGAAGCCAGAAAGGTCTGTGAGCCCCCATACAGAGTGATGTGGCGGTGAGTGTTATATACACTGATTTGGTGTGCCTAGGGGCGTAGAAAGAGGCGGAGTCACAGGGGGCACTGGCTCCAACTGAAAGCTGATTGGCCCAGAGTGCCCCCTCCTAACAGATCCAGAACATATCAAACCCAATGATTACATTGGCCCTGCTGCATACATAATGGACCCTCTTCTGCTCTTGTCCTGGACATTACTCTAGTCAGATAGAGTTAATAGTCAGATCGGGGTTTAATGTGGATGGTCAGGTTGCCACTGTCTGAGGTCACAAAGGCACATCATCTGGGCATGCTCACAAAGACGATGACAGCTTATGAGCACATTAAGGCCCTCATGTGACAGCTGGTGGTGACAATCTTGCTCATGGGAGTGTTACACAAAAATGTTCTGAGGGCAGAATGAAAAATTATTGGTTCAGCGGGATAAGCAATCAGATCTTGGTCAGATGTCAGACAGACCAATCAGATGTCTTGGTCCTGCCTCCTCTAGTTGCTTGGACCCACCTCCTCTACAATCTGATTGGTTATCTCCCATGAGCAACTATCTTCAGATATCTGAAGTCACAGGTTTAGCTTGGTAATACGTGCAGTACTAAAGGCCGTTGTTTCATTAATAGTTTTATGTTCCAGGCAGAAAAAAGGTATAAATAAAGACAAAAAGAAAAAAGGACTTTCAGATCAATTTCTGTGCCTCCCAGGACTCAACATGCAGGGATTCATCACCATGGGTGAGATATCAGAGGCCTTTGGCTCCTGTGTATTTATCCGTGAGAACATGCAGTTTAAACTGTAAGAATAAGTCAGGCACCAGCTGGGATGCCCCCTAGTGCCCCTTGTGTTCCCCCACCTTGTGTCCTGTGAAGGACTGGCATCCCGTTAACTGCAGCAACCAGCTAGTGCTATTTGGTGCAGTTTATGTCCTGCATACAGCTTCATTACACCCCTTATTATATCATAACTAGCCAGGAATTATGGGCCGAGCATGAGTGTGCTCGTCCAGCCTCCTGCGCCGCCACCGTGGGGCGTTCTGATCAGCGGCTCTGACGGGAGATTAATAGCCAGTGGGGATGCCGGTGAGCAGACCGTAATTGACTTTCCTTTCTCTGCCAGGCAGCCCTTCAGGAGGGGGCAGTAATAAGGGGGGGGGGCAGCGAGTCTTACCAGCCCTGGCAGTTAATCAGAAGGGGAGCAGGAGTGCTGAGCAGCCAGCACACCCCACCAGTCCCATGCCACGCCCCCCTCAGGCCACCACATTCACTGCCTGCCACTGACAGCGTGGCACCCTGAGCATGCTGGGTAATGTAGACCCCACAATGATGTCCCCTGGGTCCTGCTGCCCCCCCTTAGGGGCCACTTCCTTCCCAGTCACTCCCTCCCATACAGGGGAGAGTTTGCATCCCCACTGTGAATTCGTGTGTCAAGCATAGCGCCCCCATCAGGCTGCCCATCCTCAGCAAGGCTGCCAGAGACTTTATTTTATCAGTAAACAAATCCTTCATTTCTTGTTCTTTTTAAATGGTAATAAGTCTAGTCTTGGTTTTTATATTTGCAGTTGTTACGGAAACTAGCTTTATGTTGGTGTAGCTCACACACTGTGGCACCTTCAGATGCAGCCGGCTGCGTTTTCAGAGCATCTCCCCTTGGCCCCCGAGAGCCCATTCTGCTGCCGGAAACGCAGTGAGCACCACAGCTTCCAGTAAACATCACTGGGACAACCTCTCTGCCTGCCCAAGGTCCAAACTAACGGTCTATCCCCCAAAAACAGCCGTCAACACCTGCCACTTCCTACTGACAAACTGTTTTTCACCCAGCCCTTCATTTCCACTGGGAAATCTCCCATTCTGACGACAACCTGTTTTATTAAATTGAATCTGATTCATTGAGTTGTCCGCCCACCCACAATGGTAGCCGCCCACGATTCCCTAATGTGCTCCCAAGAGCAACAAATAGCTTTTTTATCTTTTAGTCTGAAAGGTACACTGTGAAATGTCACGTAACCCCCCAGAAAAATCGCTTCATTTTGGTGTCTCCGTAAGGCACTAACAGTGGGCAGTAAGAATAGCTCACAAACACCCCGCGCGCGTTTTGAAAGGCCTTCCGTGTTTTTCTTCCGGATCGACTCAGAAGGAGTCCTGTTCGCTTCACCCGGGACTCGTAACGCCGTGTGACTCCAGTCCAGATATTGCCACCATTAGCCATCAACGAGGAGATTACGGTTTACTGCTTTATGGGTTTGAAAAGCAACGTTTCAGAATCATGTGGACCTTGTAGCCTCCTTAGCACTGGCGTTACAGGAAGACACCTCCAGGGGGCACTGCCTGTATTGACTGCGGCGCCTCAAATACTGGGGAGGGACAAAGGTACAGCTATGTGGCTCGGGATCCAGCAACATTAATGGAGGGGGTGGGGCCAATAGGCCGGCTTCCACAACAAATGCCACAGGATGCTGTAAGAGCCACCTCATTGTCAGCCCCATCTTCACCTTTACCTTCCCTCATTCCCTCATTGTTCCCTCATTGGCTTTTATCAGTATACAGATCCATCATTTATTGTTCTTTATAAATGGTAAATAGTCTACATTTTCTTTTAATTTCTGCAGCTTATGAAATAAAGCTTTATGTTCAGGTCCAGATAATAAAAATCCAGACCAAGATTTCGTTTCAACCAACCAGTTGAGCATAAAGAGTCACAGTCACCGAGGACTCAGCTGGTTGGTTGAAATAAAATCTTGGTCTGGATTTTTACTTTCTTGACCAGAACTATCCACCTCTGTCTTGTGTTTCTGAGGCTGCTGAACAGGCTTTTGCGTGAAATCTGTCCATATATGAGAGAGAAGCAAAGCAGCCCGAAGCGAGCTTTCCCTGGCTTTCCTGTTCCCCGGCCATGGGGTGTTTCAAGGAGACCACTAGCTCCATCTTTCAGAACGCCACCACCTGCCAGAAAGCCCACAAGATGCCTTCAAACATGAAAGATAGGAAAACATGTGACAGAATGAAGGAAACACAAAGAAAATAAATAGCAACTGATGTGACAGTCATCTTATCAGGCCTGAACTCGAGTCTCCACCCCCTGCTGATTGACAGCCTGCGATATTCATCTGGTGAAAAGGCAAGGAGTAAACAGCCACTGTTTTCTCCACAGGGAAACAAAAAGCTCCCTCTCACCCAACACGATGGCATGCTGGGTGGTACCGTTCATTTGCTTCCAGGCTACAACTGATAATTGCTAAGAATAAGCAGGGAGGCTGCTTGGAATTAAGCCAGATCGGCCCGATACACTGGGGCTCCTTTCTTCCTGCTGAAAAACGACACACCTGCAAGCCTGGAGCACTTTTCAGCTATACAGGAGGAACCAGGGACTGCAGAAGACTGGAAGTCGTTTGTGGTTTTCTGTGGATGCAGTGGGGTAGTAAAGCAAAGGAAAGGGAACTGGGCTGTGAACCTGGAAGTCATGGGACCTCCCAGCCTCCAGGGGGCTCACTAATTACCTTGCTGAGTTCTGGGCAGGGAGAGAGCTCTGGTGTCTATTAGTTTCTAAACTTCGCACAACATAATTATTTTCAAATAAATTATTATTTTTTGATTTCATTCTGAAAAGGTCAAACACGCCACAGTTATGCTATGTTGCTTCACACTAAAAACAGTCACCTGCCCTAAAAATACAGCAGCTCTTTTCCCCACAGGCTCTTCATGGAGATGATTCGCCCACGATGAGTCTGCAGGATGGGTGAGGCACAAGCTACTGACCAATCACACGAAGTGCCCAGAGGCACGCGAAACCTCCCACGGCTCCCATAAAATTGGCCTCCTTTGTATCTATTAGGGTAATCTGTCCCTCCCTTTGTAACCGGCTATCTGAACTCCATAAATTTCTTTGCATGTGACGGACCAGCTACATTTTTAAAAATCACTTTATCATAACTTCTGTTTTTAAATTTATTTTTAAATATTCATAAGGCTGGAGATCAACCTTTTCCATTCAGCCTGGTCTGGTGTCCTGACTGCCATCCCCCTGATTTAACCTGTCTTATGTTTCACCTTTGAGAGGAGGATTTAAAGTGACCTAATGCTCGCGAAACTTTACGGTGGGAGATCAATGTCCTGGTGTGTCGAGTTACACTTTATGTATTGTACATACTATCGCTTCTAACTTTATAATAAGATGCAGTATAGTGTATACTCAGTCCATCTTTAGTGTACATACTATCGCTTCTAACTTTATAATAAGATGCAGTATAGTGTATACTCAGTCCATCTTTAGTGTACATACTATCGCTTCTAACTTTATAATAAGATGCAGTATAGTGTATACTCAGTCCATCTTTAGTGTACATACTATCGCTTCTAACTTTATAATAAGATGCAGTATAGTGTATACTCAGTCCATCTTTAGTGTACATACTATCGCTTCTAACTTTATAATAAGATGCAGTATAGTGTATACTCAGTCCATCTTTAGTGTACATACTATCGCTTCTAACTTTATAATAAGGTATAGTGTATACTCAGTACATCTTTAGTGTACATACTAGCGCTTCTAACTTTATAATAAGGTATAGTGTATACTCAGTCCATCTTTAGTGTACATACTAGCGCTTCTAACTTTATAATAAGGTATAGTGTATACTCAGTCCATCTTTAGTGTACATACTAGCGCTTCTAACTTTATAATAAGGTGTATACTCAGTACATGTTTAGTGCACAACTGTCACCTATAACTTTATAATAAGGTATAGTGTATGCGCAGTACATCTTTAGTGTACATACTATCACTTCTAACTTCATAATAAGGTATAGTGTAAACTCAGTACAACTTGAGTGTACTTATTATCGCCTATAACTCCTGTTGTGACCATTAATGTCTGAGGAGTTGCCATGGTTTCCTCCTGAGTTTTGCTCCCCAGCTCCTGAATGCCGAGGATCTTCCCTGAAAGCTGTCCCTCGTCAGACCCACCTCAGCTATTTCTCTCTTGCTCTGTGTATTTTGTTGCATCTCTGTTTCCCGATTCCTCTGTCCATGGGCACAAACGGACCTCCTTCCATCTCTGATTAGCGTCGCTCGCTGTGCACATCCCGGGGTACAGACCAGTGCTCATCCAACCAGCCTGATGTGAAAATCCCCAGGACTGTCACGCCCGGCTCGTCCGATCCTCCTGTGTGCCATGCCCCCTCGTTAACCTCGTGTGGAATCCCTGCGCTTACCAACTGTTCTACGTTTCCTGCCATTGGTGTTGTGTATTTCAGTCTGCGTTCGAGTATGTTTCCCCAGTGCAGTCATTGACGTTGCGTGTTTTGATGTCCTGTATTAGGATTGATTCCTAATAAATCTCTCATTTATGATCCCTCGTCTCCCTGTTCCTGCTTCCACAATCTCAGTCGTAACATGAAAAATCATGCCATTGAAGCGCATACAGATCCTACACCTTTAATAAACCTGGCAGGTGTAATTATCTTATACGGAATATAATGTATGTCATGCTAAATTTTACTTTCCGGACCACGGCCTCTTCTCCGGCACATTCAAAGTGAGCATGCGTCCAAACGGCTTGCCTGCACAGCACCGTGTTGGGCAGGCCGTGATTATGCTTGTTATTTCACGTTTGCTTTATGAAATGTGTGTTTCTCCATGATGACAGCCAGCACACAGGCTCTGAGTCATTGTCTGTGTCTCTTTAAACAAGCGGAGCTGAATGGAATTACTCCGCAAACAAGTTAATCGCATGTTTCCAGATGCCTCGTGCTGGAAAAGAGCCGCTTAATTCACAATGGTGTGGGAACACATGCCCCTCCCTATGATTGACTGGGGGGGGGGGGGTAATCATCCACTCTGCCCCCGGCTACGGGCCCGGATCCAGCAGAGGGTCTCATGAGCCTGTCCCGGGAAGCACAGGGCATAAGGCAGCGAAAGGCCAGGAGGGGATGCCAGTCACAGGGCACATGCACACACTCAATGGGCCCCTTAGGGTCACCTAACTGCCTGCTTTTGGGCTCTGGGAGGGAGACCAGAGAAGCTGAGGAGAAACCAGCGCCATCACAGCATATCAAACAGCTGGAAAGAGACGTGGGTCTGGATGGTTCGCAGGTAATTAAAACACCACAGGTCCGTCTAAGAAACATTAAGTGCTCTGCGGGGATCGTCTGCATTCTCAGCCAAAGCCGAAAGGCTTTTCAGTCATGTTGAAAAACCTGGATGGTGCCTTCCTTTGTTTAGCCCTGCAGAAAGTAGCTGGAACGAGCTGCTGTTTTGATAGGGAAACATACAGCGGGAAAGGAGATGAATGTTGTCATTCTCTGCTCTAGGTGGTCTTTTTCGCTAGTGGATGTTTGTTCACTCGTTACAAATCTTCAAAAAGGCGCACTTCACAGTTACGGGAAAGCTATTCGGGGTGTAATTACCTTTCATGAATGGCACCGCAGTCACAGGCTCAGAAATCTAAAGAATAAAAGATTGATGCTGAGCTTTCGATCGTCCCACCCACTGGAAAAATGGAATAAAGCTCCTGTTCACCTTTCATCCAAGCTCTATTTTTATAAGAGGAATTTTTAAGAATCTTAAAAAAATAGTTCTTTACAGCTTCAAATCTCATGGTAGAAGTCGTAGCTAAAACAAAATGGTGACCCTCGGGCTAATCGTATTTTATAACTGAATAGAAAAACATTCCTCGGACTAATCTGGTCCGACAGACAAACCCATCTTTGAATTTTATGGAAATGGAAAAGAGTTTTTTTACAGAAGAGAATTTTTAACGACTTACAATTTTCAAATACCCACAACTGCTAAAAATATAGATCATATTTGTATATCAAAGTAATTGCAAGTATAATCTGAATAAGTTTAAAGGCAGTATTCATTCTGTTTGGCACCTTAAGAAAGGCCTTAACCAAAGATATTGGAAATGAGATAAAAATACAGAATTATCAGATCGAGAGGCTGCTGAGACAAAGTGAAACTGGGCAGTGAAGCTTGGCTAGGACACGACTGAGGTACAGCTGTCACATGAACCCCACATCAACCGCACATGAACTGCACTTCAACCGCACATCAACCCCACATCAACCACACATCAACCGCACATCAACCCCACATCAACCACACATCAACCGCACATCAACCC
Source organism: Brienomyrus brachyistius (assembly GCF_023856365.1). Lineage (NCBI taxonomy): Eukaryota > Metazoa > Chordata > Actinopteri > Osteoglossiformes > Mormyridae > Brienomyrus > Brienomyrus brachyistius. The sequence continues at coordinate 6,810,731 of NC_064542.1, forward strand.
CACATCAACCGCACATGAACCCCACATCAACCACACATCAACCCCGCATCAATCCCACATCAACCGCACATCAACCCCACATCAACCGCACCTGGAAGCATTTAGGAACAACAGAAACTCAGCCACAAAGTGGCAGATCATGTAGAATATCAGAGCAGGGTCACCTGGGTCCGCAGGATCACCTGGGTCTCCAGGATCACCTGGGTCTCCAGGTCGCCGAGTGTGGAGGTGCGTTGTGCAGAAAGGTCGCCAACACTCCGTTGACTAGATAACTGCAGAGTTACAAACTTCCTCTGCCAATAACCCCAGCAGAAAACCCGTGTGCCGGGAGCTTTATGCAATGGGCTTCCTTGGCCAAGCAGCTGCATGCAAGCCTCACATCACCAAGCGCAATGCCCAGTGTTCGATGGAGCACTGGACTGTGGAGCAGTGGAAACATTCTGTGGAGTGACGAATCAGGCTTGTCTGTCTGGCAGTCTTTGTTTTGTACACTGGGGCACAGTCATGCTGGAACAGAAAAGGTTCTTCCCCAAACTGTTACCTAAAAGCTGGAAGCATAGAATCGTCCAAAATGTCTTGTTATGCAGAAGCATTAAGAGTTCCCTTCTCTGGAACTAAGGGGCCCAGCCCAACTCCTGAAAAACAACCTTGTACTTTGATCCCTCCACCAAACTTTACAGTTGGCACTATGCAGTCAGACAGGTAACATTCTCCTGGCATCTGCCAAACCCAGACTCATCCATCAAAGACACAGAGCTCTGACCTCAACCCCACCAAATGCCTTTGGGATGAACTAGAACGGAGATTGTGAGCCAGGCCTTCACATCCAAAATCAGAAACTGACCTCACAAATACTTTTCTTGGATGAATGTGGCACAAAGGATTGAGACCAGTTTGTTTAAAGTTGAAGCATATGGGGGAGCCTCACACAAGTGTCCTTGTCGCCATGAGGCAGCACAGCTTAGCTCAGCACAACTGCACCTCTTTCATCTGTAATTTCCCCCGATAAAAGAAAACCGTCTATGTGTTGTGGGGGGGCTCAGTATCTGGGAGCAGGACCGGCCGACACATCCAGAAAATTGTGTGAGTTTTAGTTGTTTTCGTCATTCAGAATTGTTATTTTGACAGGCCAATCCTAGAATTTATCTGGCTGCCTTAAATACTGCCCATCGTTCCTTATTAATACTTCGGTACCACTTTACTTAAAGCAGTTATCATAATGAATTATGGATGCCTTCATAATGCATCATAATGGTCAGTATACGTATTAAGGATGCTTTGTGTTTATAGTGCATTATAGATGAGAACTTCATAGAGCATTAATAATGCATATTTTACATGGCTATAATGTATTATGCCTTTTTATAAATAGTTATAGCCATCTCTATACTTTATTAATGTATTATCATGTATTTTGAAGGTATCTATAATCCATTATACATGACTGCTTTAAGTGTTACCAATATTTCTTTTCTTTACAGTTTGCAACAGCAAATTGAAACTTTGGTCCAGATTGTCATGTCACTGCTCAACATGCAAACGCAGAGCACTAGATCTTGCACATACAGCAGACCATAAACCTGACATGCGTAACCATAATCCAATTTTTTTTTTAAAAATATCTGTGTTAAAACAGCAGAGGCTAGCTGAAGCTTGACATATCCTGAAAGTAGTTCTCAGCTAAATCGTCAGACTGCTATTATCCTCCGGCGTAGAGACGGTGGCACAGATAATATCAACCATTATAGATGGTGCAGTTCCCGTATCAGCTGACTGATCTTTGCACCACCAAGCTAAGGAGAAAAATACTGAAGACTGGCATCGGAGAGCGAACCTGCGGTGGAAGCATCGAGAGTGCAGAAGGCAGAGCGAGGTGGACAGGCAGGAGGAGGCAGGGAGGTTTTGGCGGGGCCTGTAGATAGAGGAGGGGGGGTCGCTGCAGCTTGATTGGCCAGCAACAGCCGGCAGTGGGCAAGCATCGAAAGAATCAGGACTGGATATAGAAAGTCTTGGGGTGTAGCTGACAAGGGGCATGTCCACCTGCAGACGGACCAGAATTTGAACTGTGCTATTTGAGATACACAAATCACATGTGCATCTTTAACAAACACAGGAGACACTTTCACCAAGTGCTCCATTACAGCCCTACGAAGACTTCTCTCACAGAACTGTTCTCTTACAGAACTGTTCTCTTACAGAACTGGTTCATTTCACTCTCCTCTGATGCTCTTTCTTGTGCTAAACATCCCGAGTCTAATGGAAGCATTCTGAAGGGGCTATGGTTTCTGGAAGGTTCCATTTGAAACAGTGGTGGCTTCCCAAAGAGTGCTGATCTATATGGTGTACTGGGAACGAGGGAACGGTGCAAACGCCAAGCTTCTAGACCAGGGCTCAGTCTTATCCGCAAAGGGCCCCTGTGTGTGCGGGTTTTTGCCAGGACTCCCTAATTAGATTACTAATTAGAGGACTAATTGGCTGAAGAGTCCTCACACCTGGGTTTGAACGGCTTACCCAAAATCCACATATGCACTGACCCTTTGCAGGTAAGACTGACCACCCCTGGGTTAGACTGTCAAAGTGTACAGAAAGGCTTCAACATGGCTGTCATACCTGTCCGAAAAGATTTCTGACCGAGACTGAAAGTTCATTATAATAAACATCCTTTGCAGAAACTCCCTATACTGAATGAACTACAAAAAGAAATATACCAGACAATTCGGTAATGTGAAAATGCTTTATTAAGTCATTGGTCAATTATTGGTGAACTCAGACATGAATGAATGATTTTCCCTTTGACTGTCCTTTTCACATATTAGGTCATACTGTACATTGCAACAAAATTGATTATTTCTGATTTTTATAAATGTCATAATGGAAATAGAATAGAAAGCTGTAAGTAATTAGCTTTTGATGTCCAGATAATGATGGGGAGCCATTAAAACAGACATCTGGTCATTATCGTAGAGACTTGTGTGGTTATGGCAGTGTTAAGTCTGTCAAGAACATGAATTATATATATATTTGCTTATGTCGATTTCTGTTCAATGTCTCAGATTCAGCGGGCAGACATTACTGGGCATTAACGGTTGAGTCGTCTCTGCTAAACATCATGTCATGTAAGCCTCATGATGATGCTCCAACAGTCTAATGGTTTAAAAATTCGATACATCCATTAACATCCATTAAAACCCATCTGAGATGATCACGGATGCTTTTAGGTTATCAGAACCACCCTCTCTTAAAAACGTAACGTTGCTTAAAAATGCACTGAGAATCTTTAAATGCGTGCCAGTGTGTAGAATATCCCCGAGTCCTATCCGGCCGGACTAACGGTGTGGGTTCGCCGTTATGGGAGGAGCGTGTCATCGGTGCAGTCTGACTGCTGGTAGCAGACGTGAGAACAATTTAAATGCCTCAGTCACATAATCACTGAGTTTGACCTGCTTTTTGCTTCCCTTTCTGAAATATGTATTTAGAGCAGATTTTGTGTGTTCTTCTGTCCCTTAAGTTTTAAACTAGTCCATACTGCAGTTTGTCACTTCTGGTGTCTGGAAGTGGGTTGGGATGAAACAGCAGCTGTGTATCGCTATCTGTAGAAGTGCAGTACACATACTGACTCACAGACGGATGTTTCAGCGTTTACTGAGCGCGCTCACAGCATGCTCACGCGGTCCAAAGCCGGGCGGCGCCCTAATGAGTCTGTTTATTTTTCAGCAGTACAGCATGGAGCAAACATGAGTTGCATGTTTACAGGCTTGAAAGTAATTTGTCAGACTGTATTACAGAGGAGGTGGACCGTGATTGGGATTTTAAGCAAAGACACACTTTCTTTCTTTTTTTTTTTACTCTGTTTCTTTCTACATGGTTAAAATAATTACAGCTCTTTCATTTCTAGTCAAATCAAATTTTATTGTCATTTCAAAATATGCAGGAATACAATGAAGCAAAATTGCATTTGTCTGAGACTTAACACATCAGAAAACATAATACGCACAAAACGATTATGCCGAACAAATAGAGCATGGTTCATGCTCCCCGGTCGCCCAGAGGAGGATGGGGTCCCCTTCCGAGTCGAGGTTCCTCTCAAGGTTTCTTCCTGCTAGAGGGAGTTTTTCCTTGCCACTGTCGCCTCAGGCTTGCTTGGTGGGGTTCTGGCCGGTTAAATGTAAAGTTCTTTGTGACCATGACTGTTGTTAAAAGCCCTATATGAATAAAATTGAATTGAATTGAATTGAATTGGTTCTACTCGGGCTGTGTCGTGGGTTTGTCCGTAAAGACCTTACAGTGGATGAACAGGTTAGTGCTGAGATGGACACCCCGTCTGGGGTGACTTCTGCTCCAGTGCAACCACAGTCAAGTACTGGATCAGCAGTTACCTCGTATGGACAATGGATGGATGAATGGACATAAATAAGTGACTCGCTTTGATATGACAAGGAAAGGAAAAGCGATGCCCAGTGTGCAGAAACCCATGAAAGCTGGGAGCTCTAATGGTGGCAGGGTGCATTATCCCTTCCATGCCCTGTGGGGGGCGTTGTCCCCAGTCGAGGCAGGGGGCTGTGTAAGACAATTTAAAATCCACATAAGCTGACACCCCCTCCTGCGCTTGGGACAGGCAGGTTCCACTGCAGCGCAGACACTCCCCCCCCTCCGCGTGGCGGCCCGCCAGAGCCATCTGCGCGCACATCTGCACCTGGCGGCGTCATCGCGAAGCAGAGAGAGTCTGCTGCCTATTACGGCGTCCAGGTGTCCCCCCCCACCCCCACTCGCATCCCCGTGAACAGCAGCAAAGTTGGAGTGAAATGGAGCACGGGGCAAATATAAGGGGGTTGGGCGCATATCAGAGGGGCTCTCAAGCATAGAATGGCCATCAGGGACATTCTCGGGGGGGGGGGGGGGGGGCTTGTGAGGGCTGGTCCTTCTTCCCCAACTCCGGTATCATATAGCCTATATTTATGACAGTTATATGTATCACAATTGGAAAAATATACCCGGAGCACCCCCCCCCCCCAAGTTTTTAACATCATGGGAACCCCCCCTCCCCCTCAGCCAGTGGCAAATTCCTGGACTGATTTTTGTTGCCAGTCTGCCCCTGACCAGTACCAATGCTATCTGAGGGCCAGACCATGATGTACATTGCAGTTAGAGAGAATATGGCTGTGATTGGGGGCCCCCGGCCCTCGGATGGCCCCCTTTACACTATACAATCTGCTAACAGGGTCGCACCAAAATCTGTCTTCAGCGTGGGACGCATCAGCCCCGCAGCTGTATAACATCACTGAGGAAAGAAAAACATTTCCCCAAAGTAACAATGAGCAAACAGATATGAATTTAATTAGTCCAACCTGTAATTCTCTAACTACCTACTAATCATTCCCTTCAAATGCAAAATTGAATGTTTGTTTTGCCAGAAAGGATCTGCCAGCGTACCATTAGATGTTGTGTGGAGAGTTGGAGGATAGCTGGGTAATAGTTGATTAATTTTAATTACGCTGGGTCTGCTTGAGAGCTTGCAGCCACACTGGGTACCTCAGAGACTGCCTTTGTAAAGAAATCGAGGTTTTTTTCACCCCACAGGGAAAAGTGGCTTTTGAAAAAATTGTGGGTCTGTGTTCTAAAATTAATGAACAATTGAGTCATCAGAGGAGCACTGTACTCCACTGGGCCACGCCCTATTCTTTTGTGGCCAATCAGAAGAGAGCAGGCGTTATCATCACTGCTGATAGGAGATCTCAGCTAATTTGCATCTGTCAAGACGGCGTTTGCTATTGGCCCAACAGCACAGCACATATCTGACTCCCCACTGATACATTGTGTATCGATTCAGAGAAGCTCTTAGAACAGCAAGCTGATGAGATGATGGCCAGGTGGGTGGATGGAATATGGCAATGGCGGAGCAAGACCGAGGAAGACTTTCAAAGCTGATTTGACTGGTTCTTTCCCATGCCTTCGTGGAAGTGAATTAGTGACCCATCCATATCAGGACTAATCAGGTTTTAAATGACAATCGCTGTCCGTGCTGCTTTTGTGTAACTCTCTAGGGTACCAAAAATAGACAGAAGAGCGATGTTTTGTTCTGAGAGCACAAATACGGAAACTAAAACGCATTAACGTTTTATTTAGCTGATGCATTTAGCCAAAGCAGCATACATTTTTGAGAGAAAGCAAGATCAGTCCAGCTCTGGGAAAATTAGGAGAAAAGGGGCATGTTCAAGAGCCCCAACAGTGAAATCACACTAGTGACCGTGGGATTCGCAGCGTGACCTTCAGATCACAAGCACAACATCCTGATCTCTGAGTCACACGCCGCCCAACTCGTGTTTGCTAATTCTAGACAACAAACTGTGTATATGTGTTTTTTGCTGGCTGAGCACCTGAAGGCGGCTCGGCTGACAGCCAGCATATGGCGTCTGGGCCTCTTAAGTGCTCCCAGCATAAGATCATTAAACGCTTAGGCGTTTCTACGCACTTCCTTGGATGGACCTTGGATCCTTTCTGTTCGCTCCTGTATTGTGGAAATCAAGGGTTGATTTAGTGAGAGAGATTGACCTGTTACCTCCCTAACCAATGACGTGTTTCTGTGAGTGGTTAGTAAGAAACAGAGATGCCTTACAGTGCGCAGTGCTACCAATATCAGTAATTAATAACTGTCACTGTATGACCTGTAGGGGGAGTCACTCACTCAATCCACTTGCATCTTCTATCCTGATGTCCAGCTGTGCTCTTCTCCTAAAAGGGAACTGAACACCTCAAGGATCTTTTGCACAATAATTCCATAGTATTTAATAAAATATTGTTCTTGTTGGCCTACTTTGAACCTAGGCTTCAATGTAACAACTTTATTTACTTATTTAGTAGAAGCTATTGTCCAGGACAATAAAAGCAAGAGAAATACTACCTGAAAGTGGTTCCATCGAGAGTTAAACTCAGGGTTCAGAGTGCTAACCATTACACCCAGTAACCAGGCCACAGAGTCAGCAAAAGTAGAGCACCGCGCTGCCCAGTCGACCCAGGGACTTTCAGATCCTCAGTCTCACTCTCCCCCTACGGAGCTATTCCAGCACGAGCGGACACCCCCTTCCCAACAGCCACGGAGTGGTGATCGCTGTCTAATTACTTAGCCTGATTAACTGAATCCTTGGACCTCAACGGCAGGCAGCGGATAGCAGAAAAGTTAAAACTCTGATCTTTGAATGCAGAGACTATATAAATTTAAACTGTGAGGGGAACAGATTTTTTTGTGAGGAACACTTCGGATGACTGCAATCATCCACCGCCTTGCACCCTTGAAGGGATGCTAATTATGAGCTAAATTAATATTCTAACAATAAACATCACTGTTTTCACTTATACTGAAGCAAAAGTAGCGACTGGTATAGCTACGATTCTCCTTCACACGAGTAACGTCTGCCAATTAGATATTATTAAGCCATTAAATACTAAGAAACAATTCATACTGTAGCCTGTATGTCTTTCTTAAGGAAAGACCATGAGAGGTTAGACATGGCTATAATTAGAATATGCATTAATCAAATAATCAGTGAATGCTGTAATCACTATTAAGTTAATTCTTTGTTTAAAAGGAGAGCATGCAAAAGTAGTTGGGGTGATATTTCTGTCTCCGTTTATCTGAATGAAAACTGCTGGGAGTTTCACCACTGGCAAGAATCGCTGGCACTGCAAGACCCGAGTGAGAGTGCCCTCCCCCTCCCTCCGGGAGCTGGCTCTCCGACAAGAATGAGTATGTGGGGCTCATTGTAGGAAGTCTGCAGTAAACAGCGCGGGTAAACACATCAATAATACATTAAAGTGGATGTAGATTGAGGGAGAGAGAGGGTGCCTACGGATCTCTGTTGGGGAATTTCACAGCAGTGCGAGCAGAGCCCGGTCATTCAGTAATACCATCACTGGCGGGCAGTACCAGTCCTAGTCAGTGTGGCACCCTAGGCAAGCATCGCCGCCGATGCCCCCCATCTAAAGCAATGTGAAATTGGCAAGTCGGCACCCCCTCCGGGACTGACCGGGGGTTGGCGGGATCGTTTTTGTCTGTGATTGAATTTAGTTTCCAAAGAAAATGTCTTTTGGAAATATTTCCATATTTATATATGAAAGGGTGTGTTGTCACATCTTGGTATGCGCAGTTAGGTAAACGGAAAGCAGCTGCAATCCAGCCACATCTTCTTACTCCCCGCTGACACGTCCTTCCCTAGCGACAGCCTGGGACAACCAGGCTTCGCCAAATACTAATAGAAAATCATATAATTACATGGTCTTGATATCTGGAGAAATTCTTTAACTAGCCTTTTGTTCCGGAATATAGTGCAGTTTAGTTGAGGATTGAAATATGCAAACATACTGAAATTCATGCGTTCTTTATGAAGATATTAAAATGTAAAAGACGAGAAAAAATGTTAATTTAATTAGCATGCATCAGATAAACATTTTACTCTAGTTCCCAGTAATTTAAAAAGCATTCAGAGAGTCCCATTGCAAATAGATTTCCCCTTAAATGTCTGTGAGCCTGGTACCACCATGTAGTGTATGAAAATCCGACACGCTTGTGTGAGATTATAGTATTTCTGAAGGGCTTATGTGTGGCAGTATATTAAGACTTCAGAAACACCAACTTTCTGTAAATCCAGCCTTACCTGCAGCATTTGATCGTGTAATAAAAAGCTTGACCTGAAATATGCCCATGCTATTTCTCCCTTTGGAGAATTCCCTCCATTGGAGAATTCCGTCATTAAGTATGTCAATGTTGGGCCTGCAGTGCTTCTGAAACAGCCCGATGTGTTTGTTTCTTGCCTCATTTACACTTTTTCACCTGAGATTATCCTTTCTGGTCACCCTTCACTCTCCTTAACAATAACAGGGTGGTTTTTGAAAAACGTGGACACTACCCAGTGACCTGAGACAAAGACTGGACTCCTTCGGTGCTGCGTCTCTTTGGAGGATCCTTGGGTACCGCTGGTTTGACTTTGTGTCGAATGAGTGGTCACTCAGGGAGTCCCGGATGGGGCACATTACCTGCATTGTGAGGGAGCGTCAGTTACGGCACTACGGCCATGTGGCGCGTTTCCCGGAGGGTGATCCGGCTCACAGGATCCTCATTGCTGAGCAGGCCAAGGGGACGCCCACGTAACATCTGGTTGCGGCAGATAGACGGTCATTTCCAGAGGGTGGGACTGGACCACGTGTCGGCCTGGGGATCACCGTCCAGGATCCCAAAGTGTTTCGTCGTGTCGCGGACACTACAACACGCTGTACCAGTGCCTGCCCCTCAACCTGACCTGACCTGACCTGGGCACAGGCTACATCGCTACAGCTGTATGCTTCGCCACAGCAGCCTTGCCCTATTGATCCTGGCTGGACCGGCTTCCTGTTCGACAGATGATTCTCCTCCCTCCACCCCCCAGCCTCGTCTCCTGCTCTGCTCCTCTGTGAGCTGCCGTGAGCTGGAAGCCTCATCTCACTTTGCTAGGTAGTAAAACCTGTCAGCTTTGCTTGTACTTCGCTTTCAGCAGCCTTGTTTGCCTGGTTTCTGCACTGCAGTCAAGCCATTCGGTTTTTAAAAAAATTATTTACCCACCCGCGACAGCCCTGAGCCCAGGGTTGTGCTGTGACGCCTACATATGAGTGATATAATTATGGATAGGCATTGAGTGGCGACCTAACATGCCTACGCTGTACCTTACACCCATGTTCAGTGGGGCTGGAGCTGCTCTCATGCAGAGTTCTCTGTCTCTCAGTCCGAGTGCTTTAGAAGGTTAAAATCCATCTCTTCCTCATCCAGGAGGAGAAGCCGTCCTGATATTTTAGTATAAATACCTGAAAAATGGAAAAATAACACATGGATACGTTGATATATACAAAGCAAAGCATGACGAGTACCAAAGAAAGCTGAAAACTGCCTCTAATTGTCACTTGGATTGCTCACAATTTCATTTTATAACAGCTGCACAAGAAGAGATGCTGGGAATTAGCAGGAAGTAACCCTGCATGTCTCCAAAGGTCCTCTGTGGCAATTCCCAGGTGCAGGAGGCTTCTGGCTCTAGGTTGGTCTTTATAAGTTCTATTGATTTAAGCTATTTTAAATTGTTCTTCTCATTCTTACGTTCTTCAGCAGAAGAAGAATGAAGGATTGAGCAGCCATTACCCGGAAAGAATGGCATGACTATGGTAGCCGTGCTGGATTTGGTAAAGATCAACAGAGAACACACTGGTAAAGATCAGCAGAGAATGCAGTTATAAAGATCAGCAGAGAACACACTGGTAAAGATCAGCAGAGAATGCCCTGGTAAAGATCAGCAGAGAACATAGTGATAAAGATCAGCAGAGAACGCACTGGTAAAGAGCAGCAGAGAACACCCTGGTAAAGATCAGCAGAGAACGCAGTGATAAAGATCAGCAGAGAACGCCCTGGTAAAGATCAACAGAGAACACAATGATAAAGATCAGCAGAGAATGCCCTGGTAAAGATCAGCAGAGCACACAGTTACAAAGATCAGCAGAGAATACACTGGTAAAGATCAGCAGAGAACACCCTGGTAAATATCAGCAGAGCACACAGTTACAAAGATCAGCAGAGAATACACTGGTAAAGATCAGCAGAGAGCACCCTTGTAAAGATCAGCAGAGAATGCCCTGGTAAAGATCAGCAGAGAATGCCCTGGTAAAGATCAGCAGAGAATGCCCTGGTAAAGATCAGCAGAGCACACAGTTACAAAGATCAGCAGAGAATACACTGGTAAAGATCAGCAGAGAACACAATGATAAAGATCAGCAGAGAATGCCCTGGTAAAGATCAGCAGAGAATGCCCTGGTAAAGATCAGCAGAGAATGCCCTGGTAAAGATCAGCAGAGCACACAGTTACAAAGATCAGCAGAGAATACACTGGTAAAGATCAGCAGAGAACACAATGATAAAGATCAGCAGAGAATGCACTGGTAAAGATCAGCAGAGAATGCCCTGGTAAAGATCAGCAGAGAATGCCCTGGTAAAGATCAGCAGAGAACGCAGTGATAAAGATCAGCAGAGAATGCACTGGTAAAGATCAGCAGAGAACGCAGTGATAAAGATCAGCAGAGAATGCCCTGGTAAAGATCAGCAGAGAATGCCCTGGTAAAGATCAGCAGAGCACACAGTTACAAAGATCAGCAGAGAATACACTGGTAAAGATCAGCAGAGAATACACTGGTAAAGATCAGCAGAGAACACAATGATAAAGATCAGCAGAGAATGCACTGGTAAAGATCAGCAGAGAATGCCCTGGTAAAGATCAGCAGAGAATGCCCTGGTAAAGATCAGCAGAGAACGCAGTGATAAAGATCAGCAGAGAATGCACTGGTAAAGATCAGCAGAGAACGCAGTGATAAAGATCAGCAGAGAATGCCCTGGTAAAGATCAGCAGAGAACGCCCTTTCAGTAACATACGCCTCCTGTGTGAAGCTCTCTGGGGTCCAAAGACTTACATTCAGTTACATGAATGAACTGACCTGATTTTACGGGAGACCATGCATGGCGACGGCCATGGTGTCTATAGTTCAGTACATAATTGGGATTTCGGTGCTAAAAAGAGATCCTGTACACTTTCCTCTGGCTCTAGATCTCTCATGAAAACATAGTGAGGATTAAGAAAGAGCTCTGAAGCCTGGCACACTCCCAGAGAGGCCGCTGGGTCAGGGAACTCCAGGAGGGATACACGTCTGAGGGAATACTACCGTCTCCACACATCCCAGATAGCAGCGTGTCTTCTTTTCAAGTTTTCAGATTTTAATCAGTTCAAGGAAGAAGTGCTTAAACAGTCAACTGCTTGCAGTGGGGCTGCCCAGTGCCTTTGTTAACATCACATGCCATGCGTGCTTTTGTTCAGTGGGCTGGGGGGTTTGGCTGACACCCCTGAAGCATCACCGACTATTGATTTTTAATTCTGCTCCATATTCAGAGCTTTAAAGATAATGTCCTTCACAGCACGTAAACCCACTTCCTAATGTGTGAGTCGGCAGATAATTTATGCAAATCTTGATGCGATTTTATTGATGCCATTTGTTTTTGAGGGAGCACAAGGAGAGGCAGGAGTGAAGTGCCTGTGCCAAGCAGCCGCCTGATGTGGCTGGGATGGAGGGGGACAGGAAGAGACAGAGGGGGACCCTGCCAGGATGAGCTGCCAACCACCCCAGAAACCTCATCAAAGATAAGTGTAAAGGACTAAGGTATCAAGATGGATGGAGTCCGCTATAATGAGGCATGCTAAGCAATGTTTTGGTTCTGAGTTTGGTAAGACTAAAAGAAGTGTGTGGGCAGCTAGTGCTGCAGTCCTGACATCTTGTCCTGCAGTTCATCTTGTCCATGTTTCATCTTCCCAGGTAACAGGTTAACAGCAGGGTGGGGCGGGTGGGGGGGTGGGGGGGGGCGGGGAGGTTACCATGCAATAATTCTTCATGTGCTGCTCTCCGGCTTTTAAAGGAGAAGATTTCCCACTGTCCTGCATGCTGCACTGTCCAGGTCACTCTGTGCCGCATGTCGCATTAAAAAATGATGATGATGGGGACTCACTGCACCCCAGAGAGAGGACAAAGCAGCACAAAAGTGTCTGATGATGATGATGATGAATACAACTCCATTCAAATGCTTGTCTAATATAGGATTGGAAGGCCTCAACCCTATGCAAGGAAGCACAGGGGACACTAGGTAGGGGACAGGATACCAGCCCATCACAGGGGACACAATGCGGGGGACGGGATACCAGCCCATCACAGGAGACACAATGCGGGGGATGGGATACCAGCCCATCACAGGGAAACAATGCGGGGGACGGGATACCAGCCCATCACAGGAGACACAATGCGGGGGACGGGATACCAGCCCATCACAGGGGACACAATGCGAGGGACGGGATACCAGCCCATCACAGGGGACACAATGCGAGGGACGGGATACCAGCCCATCACAGGGGACACAATGTGGGGGACGGGATACCAGCCCATCACAGGAGACACAATGCGGGGGACGGGATACCAGCCCATCACAGGGGACACAATGCGGGGGACGGGATACCAGCCCATCACAGGAGACACAATGCGGGGGATGGGATACCAGCCCATCACAGGAGACACAATGCGGGGGACGGGATACCAGCCCATCACAGGGGACACAATGCGAGGGACGGGATACCAGCCCATCACAGGGGACACAATGTGGGGGACGGGATACCAGCCCATCACAGGAGACACAATGCGGGGGATGGGATACCAGCCCATCACAGGGGACACAATGCGAGGGACGGGATACCAGCCCATCACAGGGGACACAATGCGGGGGACGGGATACCAGCCCATCACAGGGTACACAATGCGGGGGACGGGATACCAGCCCATCACAGGGGACACACACACACATTACAGGCAATTTAGACACAGGTTAGCCACTTATTTGTACAATAAAAACTTTATTTTCAATATATATATATATTTATAACTAGATGTACATTTTCCAAATGTCCATAGTTAAATTAATTTGTACCTAGGTAGTAGTCTGTATAAGGAACAGTGTACAGCTGTACAGAAACAGTAGCAGACACAATCCACACATTGTGCTTTGTTCGTACATAATGTCACTAGAACATACTAATAATCTGCAGCATTTATTATATCGACATTAGGCATGCGTACAACAACGTTCCAGACGTTTCATAAATTGAACATTAAACGACACAACATCCTTGTCTTTAGGCTCGGTCTCCCAGTCGGCGTCTCTCCTCTTAGGGGCTGTCCTGTGGTCATCGGCTGCTTTACAACTTACACAGAGCGTGTGAGACAGAGGCCAGGAGCTCGCAGCTAAGCTTCAGACTTGCAGTGGCGGGGGGGGGGGGGACCAAGCTTTGGGAAGTTCATTTATTCTAACATTTTTTTGGTAAAAAATAAAGCAAAGAGGATAATGCCCTGTCTATGAAACGATCGGATTAGCAAACCCTGAAAAGTGCCTTGGGGAAAACTCTCAGGGCTAAACGCCGATCAGGGGTGACTGTGCTTACGTCCACTTCCTTGCAGTTACACACCCTTGCTGTACGTCCCCTTTCATTAGTGTATGCCAGCCCCTGTACACAATGAGGTGAGGCTAATCTGGACTCTGCAACGTCAAATGACTCTAATATTATCCCTTTTCATTCATACTCATATTTCATCTGTGTTCACATTATGTATTTCTTATACACTATTTACATAGAGGATTTCTATGTATTTTCATTTAAGTATTATTCACAGATGAATACAACACTAGAATTCTTATGGAAAAAGTCGGTGTGAGACAAGTCAACGTTCAGTTTTAATGCACAGAAAACCAGATAATTCAACTGGACACTTTTTCTTCTATATAAAAAATAAATATAACTTTGTAGCAGTAACATAGTAAAAAAATTGTACATATGACATAAACCGGATCAGAATCACATTATTTCCGTTCATCTTGGATCTCTAATTTCTTTGGGAAAATAACACTTTATTCCAGATTTAATTGAATTTGAGCTAAAACATTTCTTTTTGAAACAACCATAGTACTTAAGGGTGTATCTTAAAGGAACATAACCCCTTATATCAAGTATTTTTAAATGCTGGATCTCATAACTCTCTTTAGTATTCACTATTTACTACAGTTGGCTTGAGTTAGCGGCTAACAGCGCTGCATCGTGGTCACACTGGCAGAAGCCATCTTCTGGGCCAACTAATCTAGCTTACATTCTACTGATGTTCCTCCTAATGCAATCGGGTATCATCTGTTACAAAGTAGTTACAAAGCTAGCGCTACTTCCCCAGTCAACACCGTCCCCCAGCCCACCGAGGCCAGAGAGCCCAGCTGCCTCTCACGCTCATCAAGCACTTCAGCATTACCGCAGACATCAGACAACCTCCCTATCATTATTCCCATGCTGGACGCATACAAAGGGCATCCTCAGCTACACACTTATCTAAACAAACATACGAACAAACATACGAAAGTAATATCCATTCAGGTCACTATGACCTCAGTGCAGAACTGGAGGGTGGCGACCTTTGACCCAGAAGGAAACCGGCACTCTAGTGATTCTCCATTGTTACGCTTCTGCAGCTCCCAGGTTCCCTCACACTGACACTAGGCAGCCCTGGAGTCTTACTGAGGCTCTTTCCAGAAAGGCGATTTTCTGTTAATTAGCGATCCTGTTATGCTTTCCAAATGAGCAATCTGTCCGTACGAGGCCGAGCTCAGTGTCCTGCCTTTGGACGTATACATCGTGCGACACCCCTTCTGCTCTAACAGATTCTGCATTCGTTCACGGAGCCGCTGAAAACCAAACCAGCCGCTCGTACAAAGAGGACGTTCTAATGTGCCTGAATAAGTCTGTAGTGCTGATAGGATCTGCGGGCTGTTTTGTGAGGGACAGTGTCTGCCTGAGAGCTGACAGCTCACAGCCACTCTGCCATCCAGACGACGGCGAACAAGCATGTATTCATCTACTGCTTAATCTCCATCATTCTGCCAAGGAGTGGATACAAACCAGCTATTGATTTCACACAAGCAGCAGGTATTTTCAGACTGCGGGTTTGGGACATGACAAAATATTTATGAGGGTTACACATTTATCTTGGAACCTTCCCACCTATTTTTCATCACTATTGACATGCAGCCAGGGAAAGAGGTCCTGATTTAGGAGATCCCCATTAATACCTGGAAGCTGGCAGTGGGAACAGGCGTATAGACTGTAATCTCTGTGAAAATTCACCCACACTCTGGGTCCCACCGCCACACGTGTACTCTAAGAACGTTCATAAAGCAGAAGTCTAAATATCGCTTGCATGTGGGACGGTACATCCTGTGAATGTCAGGGATTATATTAAAGGTGAAAAGGAAACAATTAGCCTAGTGTGGCCATTATCCACAGTGTTATCCACAGAGGATAGGCTGGATGCTGCACGTATGTACATTGCGCTGGACATACGCCCCTCTGGATATACCTTCCGCTGGACGTACGCTCCTCTGGATGTACCCTTCACTGGATATACGCCCTTCTAGATGTACCCTCCACTGGACGTATGCCCCCCTGTACTGTATGTATCCTCCACTGGACGTACGCCCTTCTGGATGTACCCTCCACTGGACGTATGCCCCCCTGTATGTATCCTCCACTGGACGTACGCCCCTCAGAATGTACCCCCCACTGGACGCGTACTTCTGTGGATGTACCCTCCACTGGATGTACGCCCCTCTGGATGTACCCTCCACTGGATGTACCCTCCACTGGACATATGCCCCTCTGGATGTATCCTCCATTGGGTGTATGGCCCACTGGATGTACCCTCCACTGGACGTACGCCCCTCGCCTCCTCACAAGTGGTATTTGTGCAGCAGCTCTGACTGCCACATGTACTTCCTCTCAGGGAAGCGTTCGGGGATCTTGATCTTGCGGAAGTCCTGGATGCACTTCTCGAGCTCCTCCTCCGCAGTCATCTTCTCCTTGGGAGGCTTCTTCTTGCCACCAGCACCTCCTCCACTGGTGTCACGGGAGCCGGCAGTCAGCGTGCGCAGCAGGTCGCTCTTCCTACGCACCTCAGGCTGCTGCAGGACCTGCACAGGCCCCTTCTTAGCAGGTCGGTCCAGGGTCTGTATGTTGCACTGGCGGCTGACTGGCCCGCAGATGACGGTGCCCTGGGGTGAGCTTGCCTCCGACTGGCTCTCTGAGCTGGAGGTGGTCAGATCGTGCCCGGAGGTGCCGCTCTCGCCCTCGCGATCGCCCTTGTGGGTCTTGCAGCAGCAGTCGCAGTGAGGAGACGACCACCTTGACGACCCACCTGGAAAAGATAAGCCAGCGATCAGAGGGGCGGGGCCAGGAGAACAAGCCAGCTGTTTGAAGCAGCACTTCACTCTGATCCATAAAGCTATAACAGAACTTCACTATATAGAGAAACCAGCCCAAAGTATGGTGAAGGCACAGCATTTCTGATCATGTGAAGCATAGGCAGCTCCCATTAATAACTTAATCTAGCTGGGGTTCTGATCAATGACCAAATAAATGACTCTAAGATTTTTACTCTAGGCTAGCTGCCTGTCTGTCGTTAGCTGCCACCCTGCTGTTAGTTACCAGCCTGCCAGCTGTGGGCAGGATCCCTCCAGCAAAAGTGGGACAGGGGCTGAGGACCATGAAAAGCTAAATTCCACGTGTCATTATGAGAGGCAAGAATTTGCATACAGGGCCGTTAGCGAAAGGTTGACTGAGGCCATCCGGAGCTAAGGAGGATTGTGACCACAATCAATTACGTTGCCATTTTAAGTGCTTGCAGTGGGCTTACAAATGATCCTTAAGGAGGGATTACAGCCGCACTACATGGGGACTTGATTTCTGACTAATAGTGACAGCAATAAAAACAAAATTATCTGCGCACCCACACACGCAGAGAGCAGCGTTTAATCACAGACATCTTTCTCCCCCCGTAGATGATTATGTGGGAGTGGCAAACAGGTTTGTTTACTAATGGTTCTGTCGCGCAACTAGGGGGCACCATAACAGGCCAGACTGCCCAGTCACGCATTTTCCATACCTGCTCATCCATGGCAGGGTCATATTGGTCTTCAGGAAGCACAGCGTACAGGCAGGGGGCGCCCTGGCAAGGAGGACACTCCATCACAGCAGGAGTGAAAGCCAGCGACAAGGGTGTTTAATAACGGGCTTACAAGCGGAAGTTACCTCAGTGAGATCCATTTAACCTTTTGGCCAAGTTTGCAGTTCAGGATACATGGGTTATAATTTCAAATAAGTAGTGTAAACTGTAAGATGCGAGGTACATATGCTTACTGTGTGGGGCTTTTCAGTAAGCACTTTCATTTGCTACTAAATCCTCTATAGCATGTCCTTAATGAAGATATATTAAATCGCATTTCAGAAAGACACATTAAATTGTATATTAAAAAAAGACCACAATATTTGAACATAAAACCACAAGAGTAACATTCATATTCTCACCATTGAAGGGATTATTTCACATAGACATTCTGTATTGCCAGTTTAAGCCAGGAAAAGCTCGCTTCGGGCTGCTTTGGTTCTCTCTCATATATGGACAGATTTCAAGCAGAAGCCTGTTCAGCAGCCTCAGAAACACAAGACAGAGGTGGATAGTTCAGGTCAAGAAAGTAAAAATCCAGACCAAGATTTTATTTCAACCAACCACTAGAGTACTCTGTGACTGTGACTCTATATGTGCTACTGGTTGGTTGAAACAAAATCTTGGTCTGGATTTTCACTTCCTGGACCTGAACTTTCTACCACTGCTGTGTCGTCTTGCTGACAAACAGAAAATAGAGAGTTAACGATCCCCTGCTATTTCCCGAGCTGCAGATACTGCACAGTGCTCAGCAATGGTGCTAAATGCACCCTGAGAGGAAGCGCTCTGCCCCACATCCTGCAGGATGTTTGCCTTTTAAGGGACGCCGTTCTCTTTGGAGAAATGCAGGTCCACAATGTGTCCATCTAACGACTGCAAACTGACTTTGTAATCAATTTTTCGAGGAAGGTAAAATGTAGGAGAAAATTCATGTTTGACAAAATTTGCTTTTTATGTACTTTGGAGAAATGCTTTATGGTTATGATGGTTGCATGAGAAATGAAGGTTGTGATAGGGGTGTTTCTGCAGAAAGCACATGAGGGACATTAGGGTCACGCTATGCATGGCTGGCTGGCATAAGGTGTCTGGGCTATGCGTGTTTACATATTATGTACTGCACTACGGATCTCTGCCATTCCCATAGCTACTGGCCCAATAAGCAGGGGTTCCTGGTAGTATGGGTACTATTCTATATTACATGAAATATTTAGTAATTGCTTAAAATTGTTATTTCCAGTTACTTGTACCACCAGAGGAGCAATGCAGTGGTCAGCACTGTTACCTCACACCTCTGGGATCAGTGTTCAAGTGTCAGGGTTCCGTGTGTGGAGTTTGAATGTTCTGCTTGTGTTGGTTTGGGGTTTCCTCTGGGTGCTCCGGTCCACCCCCCAGTCCCAAAACATGCTGAGGCTAACTGGAGTTGGTGTGCATGTGTTGAATGGTGTGCATGTCTGCCCTGTGGTGGGTTAGTGGCCCATCCTGGGTTGCTCCCTGCCTTGTGCCCATAAGCTCTGGACCCCCTGTGACCCTGAAAATAGGACAAGTGGTTACAGAAAATGGACGGATGGATGAATGGATATGCCACTAGAAACATGTCGCTAATTAAAAGCATGCAGGCTTCAGCTTTACCTCCACAGCGGCGCGGTGCCCTTGGCAGGCAGACAGAGGAAGCCGTATAATGTGCTGCCGCCCCCCTCCCCCAACGGGAAGGCTGCAGACTTTATTAGCCGCTTTTTATTATCTGCATTATAATCAGAGTAATTAGATGTGCCACACCATGATGCCCATAATATTGTTTTATTCTTCCTAATTACCCTAAGTGGAGTCGTCTGCTCCTTATCGGCAGTCACCGTCGCTCACGCTCACGCGGCAAAACTGCCATTCCTGCTGAGGGTCTTAGTCAGTGTTTCTGCATTCGTCTTCCTTCTTCAGTAGGACTAGCTTTCACCCGCTACGCTGCCCTTCAACGCAGCACAGCATTAGGCAGCCATTACTGGTTAGTTAGCGCAGTTAGCGCAGTTAGCACAGTTAGCACATTTAGCACAGTTAGCGCAGTTAGCACAGTTAGCACATTTACCACAGTTAGCACATTTAGCACAGTTAGCAGTGTAATGCAGTCCCAGATGGTTTCACACAGAGTGTTTCAGAGCAGCCACCCCGCAATATGAAGGGACACCTCACTATTTTGGTACCGCAGCCAGCCCACAGTATGTCTAATGCGTACAGACGACTGGCTAATCACCTCAGGCGCCCCCAGCAAAGCACAGGGCCCAGATGTTACCCGGCGCGGGGGCTGCATCCCTGGCTTTTTGTGCTGCGGTGGACCTCGCATTCATTTGTGTCACGCCGTGTATAAAAGGTCTCCTGATCGATGGGCGGACTCCCCCTAATTGGTGTTTTGAAAAATGGACCTTGACTCGGTCATATTGCTAAATCTGTCGGCAGCCAATTTCCTCGTCTAAATAAAATAGCCAGGGTGTGCCGAAGTCACGGTGACAAATGCCAGGGGGGAAATTGCCGAGTAGAAAATATGGCCAGAGGAAACCTATGATGCAAGTACTTCAGCGACTTCTCCTTTTTCTAGCCAGAACTGTGGGAAATAATGAGTCTGGGGGCTCCGTTTATCTGTGGCTTTGTGATGGAAGTCCCGACAGGAGAGGAGCTATCTGGGAGCACGATACATAATTAACGAGGCTAAAGTAAAGTGCGGGGCCTGAAAATGACACTTGCAAACAGTTTGGATGGAACCATGCGGAAAGGCACTCTGCTGATTGCAGTTAGGCGCTGATTAAGGGGACAGGATGCGGTGTGACGAATGTAAAGAGTGCCCCGAAAAGACAGTCACAAAGTGCGTTCATATCTGCATATACTCTGTGCGTGTATGTGTGCAAAAACAGATAGCTTAAATATTTACGTTAAACGTGCTGTCATTTCCAGTTGTGCAGAAACATTTCACAGTCCCCCCATCAGGTGAGCAGACCCCATTTCTCAGCAGTGTTCGTTTTAAAAATGATAAACTGGATTCTGATAGTGGGCAACAAACACCAAACTGGAAAAAAACAGGTTAGTCAAATGGGTTAAGGGCAGCTTTGATGGAGTCCCACCGGGCTACCCAAGCCAGCTATGATCAGTACACTGTCCCTTGTTAGCCAGAACATATCACAGAATTGCAGCTTTTCTGCCTGGGAGACACATGTCTTGCCTGGCACCTTTTTATTCCTGACAGGCACTGTGAGGGCACCACTTCCCACTTATTCCTGACAGGCACTGTGAGGACACCACTTCCCACTTATTCCTGACAGGCACTGTGAGGGCACCACTTCCCACTTATTCCTGACAGGCACTGTGAGGGCACCACTTCCCACTTATTCCTGACAGGCACTGTGAGGACACCACTTCCCACTCAGGCACCAGGGTAATATGGGGCCTGTGAAGTGTCTTTGCCACTCTGACAGTGGTGACATCACCCCTGGCTGCACACATACCCCGGTGAGATGAGGGCAGTACCACATAAACTACAGCACTTCAGAAACTGAGCTGAGAAAATTAATCTCTTTTAAAATCCTTTCGTCAACATTAAATACCATGATATGTAATGGAGCCGTGATATTTAATGAAAGTTCAACCTAAACCTTTGTGAGGTGGGATAGTATAACCTTCCATTTGCACAGAGTACATGGCTTTAATTTGATGTTGTTGCTTGGTTTATAAAATCAAGGCTGTTTTTCATACCAAACCTGCAGGAAACTAGTTTAGATCTTTCATCTTTCAACATCAAATTGCTTTATCCATAAATTCATTCAGATCCCTGTTGTTTAAAACAATAAATCCTCTAGCCGGTGATTGTAATAAATGCAGAATTTCACCCTTCCTGGGATCCATGTCTAATATAATCTCTCCCACATCTATTCCATTACATGTTTAATGCAGAAAGCCTAGGAAAGGGAACAACATGATTAGTCCGTTTCCATATTAATGGCATCTTTTTGAGAATACCCTAAGGATCGCAGAATAATGTATCACACACCACTTTTGGGAATGCTCCCCCTGTCAGCAGCACATGAGGGTGATACCCCCACCGACAGTATAATCTGATAAGAGATGTCTGCAGGCCCCCCTGGACACGTGGCAGGGATACTGACGATACTGAATACATAATTCACATTCCAGCCAGCTTGTCAGCTTACGTTTCATGAAGTCGAAAAACCTACAGGATCACTGAAGAAACATCAAGAATCGCTGTTCAGACTCACACAGATCCATCCATTCATCCTCCATTCATGCAGGACAGCATCATGAGAGGATGGGGTCTATGCCGGGACACAGAGGCCTCAAGGTGGGGGACACTCTGGACAGGCTTATGGGAGGCTGGGGTCTATGCCGAGCCACAGAGGCTGCAAGGCGGGGGACACTCTGGACAGGGTCATGGGAAGTTGGGGTCTATGCCAGGCAGACAGGGAAATGAGGAAAACCCTTGGCAACATTTTTTTTTCTTAATTTTACAATCCACACAGCAGGTGCGGTAAGACAGTCCCTTTGCCAGCCCTGGGTGCCCCCACATCACACAGTATCCATGCACCATAACCATGGGGCTCAGCCTGAAGGAGTCTCCCTCTATGCACTCCCAAGGTAGGGGCTGAACAGGGAGACCGTGATCGTAATATATATCCCAACCGGCCCTACCTCAGCCTGGCCTCACTGGTGTGATCTCATACATCTGCTCCATCTCTGCTTCCTGGTCCTGCCCCACCCTAGCTCAAAGGTCAATACTGTGACAGATCAATGCAGAGGCAGCGAATCGCGTCCTGATCGACGGCCCTCGCTAATCCAGACAGCATGCTAGTGGGATTTAGCAGCAAAAACGTTACCTAAAAAAACGATAAGCTAATCCCCCCCCTCCTGTTATCATCCCTGTCATAATTTCCTGACATATCAATGCTGTCTCTGTCAGAATAACAAGCGTGTTTTGAGATAACGATTATTAGCAGTTAAGTTTGTTATTCTGTGTTTCTGGGTCATAGCAGTTTGAAACATGCCATGGTTACCTTCTCCTGAGTCACCATAGCAACCCTTCAAGCGAAGTCGACTCCTCAATATGGCCACCGGGCCTCGTAACCTTCTGCCATTACTGGTTCCATTAAAGCCTTGCGGGTTAATGCGTTTCAGTTATTTCCCCTAATTACTGCCATTGTGCCTGGAAAATTGAACAAATTGTTATTAATTTTAGGGCAGAATTTCATGTAATCGTCGGCATGAAATATTGCTTGTCTCGTGGGCTATTTGTTTATAACGAAATCATTATTTTGTAATGTATAAAATCACACAAATTGAATGCAGCTATTTAAATAATGGATCGGCCTTTGGAAACAGGGAGGGTGTGTGGAGTGATATGTCAGCTAGAAAATGTAAAAGAATATATGTGAGATGTGGAACAAAGTAATGAGCTTTGGAAATCTGGAGAAGAAAACCATGCCAGCCTGGAATTCCCCATCATCCACGAGGTGTCACTCTCCTGAAGCTGCTCAGGACCAGCCCTAGAGGGTTTCTGGTTGAAACTTTCCTTCCCATCTCCACAGCACTCCTCCAGGCTGGGCCCCCGGGACTGTTGCCTAGGAACAGCGCCGCCCTGGTGGACTGCGTTGCTAGCTTGCCCTTTTGTTTTTGCTGGGTCTGGTGCTGTGGAGAAACAGCGTGTTCTGGTTCCCACGGTGCGTGTGCGTGTTTGCGGACTCAATCCACTCTGCGCCATGGGCTGTTTTGGTGTTTCACAGCGTGTGTCAGGGGCTTGGGGGGGGGGGCATTCTCTGTTTATGTCATTATGCCGCAATCTTACTGCGTGTGTTAAAGCTGAAATCAAGCTCTGCCTCTCAGCCAAAATGCATCTGGAGTAAGCCACAGCCAAGGATCACCTAGAACCCCTTCACGGAGCATTTAACCCTCTGAGTCCGCAGGCCGGCCACCTGCCAGGGTTGTGCCTTCCGGGATCGGGCAGGAACATGCCATGTGCATTTTACAGTGGTCCTGGGGCAGCTTTCCGAGGTAGACAGCGTAACCCTTGGTGATGCCCCCTCTCTATCAGGGAAGCCCCTAGATCCTCCCCACCTCAGTGTTAAGATCTCATCACCAACGGATGCCTGTCTAGGGACAGAGGTTTATGTGGAGGTTTTGCCCCAAAAAGAATGAGCGGACAGCCAAGAAAACTGGTGAACTGGCAAAAAGCCCAGTACCAGTGGATCCACAAGCCCCGCAGGCAACAGACGCATCCCCATCCTATTAGCGATGGATCTTTTCTGCTGCTTGTGCTGCTATGTCCACAAAGAGATGCTGACAAGTGTTAGTTACATCGCAAGCCAAACAGAGGGCCATCCAGCCAAACCTGGGTCCAGGCCTCCAAACGTGGGTCTATGCTACTAAACCTGGGTCCGTGCCACTAAATCTGGGCCCGTGTAGCCAAACGTGGGTCTGGGCCACCGGAGTACCGGTCTGCCTGTGCTAAAGGCCTGTGCCTCATGGACAGCTCTCACAACGGAGCTCCGCTCGAGTGGAATTTCTCCAAAGCGACTTCCATAGAGACTGCCGCTCTGAAGACTCTCCCATCGCCTCACCTCCGCCACCTTACCCACTGTCCTATAGGCCAGCATGCTGACAGCGAATGGCACGGGCTAATAAAAGGCGAATGAAGCTTACAAATTAGCACTATGTCCAGTGGCCAGGAACATGTTTCAGGCCAGAAGTTTCACGTGGCGAATGATAGTGGCCTTACCCCAGAATCTCGCTGTCTTTGAGGACAAAGGCCCCGCAGAGATATGCATCTACCAGCAATTAAAACTTGTGTATGAGTAATTAAAACCCATATGTGGCCCTATATCTGAGTGCCAGTGTTCAAGCAGGCCTGCCTGGGCAGAGGCAGAACATGACGCATGAATTTTAAACAGTCAGGAGACGTTCTTCAGCCCAGAACACTCCGGAAGGTTCCGGGCAGAGCTGCGTTGGCACAGTTTGGTCGTCACAACTGCCTGTAGCTAATGGGGTCCTTCCCTTTGAGGAATGGCGAGCTGGCAGCAAGGTTCAATCTAGCTGACATGTTCAGACGGAGTCAGGAGAAGAGAGCCCCGGGGAATAGGTCCCCAGAGGGCGCTCTGGGACAGGAAGCTGCTTTAAAAGGGGCTCTGAGCAGAGCGTCCTGCCATTGTGCCGCCATCACTGTACTCCGCAAACACGCCTACATTTCTAAGTGAATTTCAAGGAGCCTTTAAATCAATGACACCATTCCCAGGGGCCTCATTACCACACGAAGCGATGCATGGGCTAGAGACTGGGAAGGGGCTTTGAATTTGGGGACACATGCAGCAGCAGAGCAGGCACACCCCCCCCCCCACCAAATATCAAAGCAGGACATGAAATCACCTCATAATTAACCAGCTGCTTCATCCAATCACAGTATTCCTGTGTCTATGCTGAAGGATCTCTGTCTGAGACAATGAAACAGATTGGCCCAGTTCAAATTCAAAGGGATGCTTTCGAGTTACCAGTCGATCTACCTCACCTATGGTCATGAGCTTTGGATAGTGAAATGAGTTTCCTTCACAGGGTCGCTATACACAGCCTTAGAGAGAGCGGGAGGAGCTCGAACATTCAGAAGGAGCACAAAATAGAGCCGCTGCTCCTCTGTGTTAAAGGGAGCCAGTTGAGGTGGTTCGGGCATCGATCTAGGATGACTCCTGGATGGCTCCCTGGGGAGGTGTTTCAGGCATGTCCAATCGGGAGGAGGCCCCGGGGCAGACCCAGGACACGCTAGAGAGATTATATCTGAACTGGCCTGGGAACGCCTTGGTATCCCCCTGGTGATGCTGGTGGAGGCGGCTGGTGAAAGGGAGGTCTGGGCATCCCTGCTTAGTCTCCTGCCCTTGATGGATGGATGGGCTCCATGCGCTAATTTCAGAAGTCATTGAAATTTCAGGTTTTAGGCTTCCGTGTGAGCAGGAAATACAGTATCTGCTGAGTCTAACCCTGATCCCCTAAAGTACCTTCTCAGTACTTTCGTTGAAAAACCTTCATCCATTCAACTCTTTGTTGACCACAGCTAATCCAGTATAAGACAAGGCACCTCCTGGTTAGGAATTCAGGTTACTGCAGGTTAACTACACCCCCAAACACACAAGAACACTCAAGTGAGCCTTCTCGGTACATTCCCCAGAGCCCCAACAAAGAGAATTAGCAACGTTTGCACTTCTGAAATCTAGCCACTTTATGGCAAATATTATAATGACAGCATAGTGGCGGCAGGGAGCAGCGTGTCGGCCAGGGGCTAGAAGAAAAGTTATTCTCACCTGCCGAACACTTCCAGGCCGCCCAATGAAAAATACCCCCCTATCTGTCTGTAAGTCACGATTCATTCAGCTAATTGACAAAAAGCTGAGTAGACAGTCCTCAGTGCTTGTGGGAACAGTCAGTCGATTTATAAATATCTAGGCTTGCCTTCCTTCCACCTCCCTGCTCTGCGCAGCCAACCTGCTCTCTACACTCTAGAAATACGACTCTTAGAGCCATCGACCAATCAGCCGCTGCGCTCTCCTTGGGCACAGAGGAGACCCCTGTGGATAGAAAGACATAACTGGCCCTGCTCCTTGAACAATCTGCTTTACAGTGTGCTGCTTCTCCGTCTTTTTGCTCTTCTGAGAAAGAAGGAAACAGAGAAAGAGAGAAAGGAGAATCTGACTGAAGGGATCCATTTATAACATGTCACTCTGTAAAGCTCTTATGGAGTTAAGGGGACAAAATGCCTTCTTTTTTGACGACTAAAAGTAATGTTGCCCTTGCAGGTGATTTATTTGACATCCTTAGATCTTCTTCACTTTCCCACCACTTGAGGACTGAGGCGTGTTTCCTCCGGCGACCGTGACCAGGAGAAAAGAGGCTGGAAGATGGATGACAATTATAACAGCACTTTGAAACTTATCCAGGATGGCAGCCCCTATTCACCCCCTCATGTGGCCACTATTTATACTTTGGTATTTTTAGAAGACCTCCTCTAGTCTGCCACCTTATGCCGTGCACCTGATCCACTGCCTTCTGGAAACAAGTCCATTTTTTTCTCTGAAGGACTGAGCACCAAAAGATTAAACAGGGTGTTCGGCTTCTGCATTTATCGCGCGATCCAATCGGCTCAGCGGCCGATTCCTCCCCTGATCATTCGTCATCTGGTGAGGAACATGAAACCATGAGCTTCTGAAGCTTCTCCTTCTGCTGCCTCCGCCACTCTACCGTGTTACCTACGTGTGGACAGGAAGCCAGCTAGATCCATCCTTCAAAATGTCTGGTGGGCAGCTGAGCTGGGAGAGCTGATGTTTGTCTGCCACCTGCCCAGATTCCAAACTTTAAGCATAACCACTAACCCCAGTCTATACCCATAACTGGTAACCTAACCAACTGGCCCCTAACCATAATCACTAATCCTAACCCCCAACACCTAACTCTAATCCCTAACCGCTAACCATTAATCTCTAACCTTAAGCCCTATCCCCTAACCCTAACTGCTGACCCTAACCCATAAACTGGGCTTCGACTCCCCTCTGCTTATGGGCTCTTTCCAGCCACCAAGGTGCACTAAATGGACTTTTCTTTCAGCATAGCACACAATCCCACAATAGGAGAGAAGTCGAGTCTGGGCCCCCAAATCAGTACCGCTTCAGTTATCCCGTTATCCAGTTTATAGTCTGGATGTTTATAAAGGTAGACCAACAAAGGTAGACCGACCTCCGCATCACCGAAATCACACAAATCCACTCTGGAAAAACAGAGTCCGTCTCTCCCATTTTCTATGCAGCGTATTACAGAACATACACTTCGTCCTGAATGGCAAAGCAGTAAAACCCAGTGTGTATGTCACTGGAAAGCTTAGCAGAGACATAAGCACCACACAAAATATCATGCAGATGTCTGTAGGTTATGATTATACTCACTGGAATCTAGATCATACCTGTATGTCAGATGAAACCAGATTCAGATCTTTCATCAAAAGAAGGAAGGATTTTATCAGAAAAACATTTCTAAATCTACCAAAATAACATGGATGGAAGTCATCAGTATAAAAATAGTCATGTTTGAGACTTGGTGGGGACCTGCTGTGGGGCTCGCAGCTGTGCTACCTTTAATGGAGGGGTGGTTATCTCTCCCGGGGGCGGCATGGTGGTGCAGTGGTTAGCACTGTTGCCTCACACCTCTGGGACCCGGGTTCGAGTCTCCGTCTGGGTCACATGCGTGTGGAGTTTGCATGTTCTCCCCATGTCGTCGTGGGGTTTCCTCCGGGTACTCCGGTTTCCCCCCACAGTCCAAAAACATGCTGAGGCTAATTGGAATTGCTAAATTGCCCATAGGCTCTGGACCCCCCGCGACCCAGTAGGATAAGCGGTTTGGAAAATGGATGGATGGAAAATGGATGGATAGATGGTTATCTCTCCCGGGTGGCTTGGGAATGTCTGCATATCGGTCATCAGGATTCGGAGTGTGTGTGACCTTGGAAGGACTCTGTCCAGACCAGGAGAGCATGTCAGGAAAAGCACTCAGAGGATGGCGGTCTTCTCTCAGCACACTAAACCTTGGTTATGTCCGCACATAAAGACACATACATGCACTAGTCAAAAGCCAAAATAGCCTCAGTATAAAATCTTTTGGAATGTCTCCTGGACTTGTTGAGGTCAGTGTACAAGCAGTGTACAAGCTGAGCCCCAGTCAATGCTACGGTCAAAAACCGTGCTGAAATTGCTCTGCTGACTAACTGAATGATGTGAGTAAGTAAGATTTCATTCTTAGCTTTGAACCTACTGGTTCACACTCTGCTTCTTGATTGGATGCCCGGCCTTTAGTCTGCCTCTGGTCTGTGTGTATCAGTGTATGTGGGTTTAAAGCACTTCAGCTTGGTCGATACACAGCTCTGCTCATCGGCAGTGCCTCCTGCTGGCCGCCGCTGGGCTTGCGTTGGGCTGCGGGAGTGCTGTGCAGGTCTGCCAGACAGTGCATCGCTCAGGTGCTGGGAAACCTGCTGGTGAGCAAAGAAGCCTTGTGGTTTATCGTCCTGGGCTCGTTTGCTGCATGCTAACAGCGATGTCTGCTACATTAGCCACTGTTACACAGCCTTGTTCATAAGCAGCTCTTCTCTCTCCCAGTCTCTGACTTCAGCTGAACTTCATTCATAGATTCCGTCCACAGTCTTGTTGCGATAGGCGGTTATTTAGTTAATTATAAAACAATTCATAATTACTTAAAAATGAGTAAATGATTGACAGCTCTAATTAAGCCGAATATTGAGCTGTGCTATTGATTGCGATTGTTTGTTTGGTTGGATAAATCTTCCCATACCATTCTTCTGAAATGGCCTGAAGTTTATAATCAATTATAATCAAACCTCATTTATTATCTGGCTGCAGCAAAAACATCCTGGATCGGGGGTTTGAAGGCATTTGATATCCTGTGAGAGGTGGCAGCGTCATTGCTGGGCAAAAACTCAATTCATCTCTGGTGTAACTGTAAGGTTTTGTAAGATGCAAACTTTACCCAGTCAAGTAATGCTGAACAAAATTTCTCTTTATAAACATTAGAAACCACTGTTACCTTAAAAGATCAACAAACAAATTAGCTATCTGAACAGATAAACATGCTATGTGTTACAGGCAACCCTGCTCAGGATTAGAACGTGATATGAAGAGTTGTAACAGCTATTAAAGTTGATTAAATGATTGCTTGACAAAAGGTGTGACGAATCGGCTGCTCGGGAGTCTGCCACACAGGATCTGTCACGCTAATCCTCTTATGCAGGGGTGGCAGGACCCTGGACACTGACCTCCCATGTCCTCCGTGCTGAAATCCAGCACCATCGCAGCATTTTTCCACCTAATATTACCATGTACAGTCTAATTACTCGGTGCAATACCGCTGTAAAAAGGCCAGTCCTTGGCTCTCCTATTAATCAGCCCAGAGTACAGTCATCACCGCTGCAGCGTACAGTGCGCCTGCTCTGAGCCAGACTCTGTGTCGCTCCCACGCCGCCTGGGACTTCATTAGGGGCGCGTGACGCTCCGGAGAGGCACACTCTGCTCGGGGCTCAGTCTGGCTGCTCCCGCTCGCGCTCTCATGTCAGCGGTTGTACTTTCGCTTCAGTTGACTGTTTGTTTGCTTGCTATTTTGTCTTTGAGTCCCGTGTCCTGATTTCAGTTCACCCACCAGCCTTTGACATTTGACTTGGCACTTCTCCAGCACACCTCCTTCCGGAACCTTCCGTCCAGCCACAGACCCCAAAAACTGGACGTTACCCATTTCCTGCCTGTCCAACAGACTCAGGGACAGAAAGCCCAGCAAAGTAGGTGGAACGGTCCAGTTTTTAGACAATAAAACCAGTTTCAGCTAAGTCAGGAGGGTCTTTGTGACACGCTGCTGCACCCCTCCCCACTAATGCCACAATTTTTACTGGCCAACGGGGAAAACATCATCGCTGTCATTCCTCACCATGCAGCGCTGTCCCTCTCTGTCGTTCAGGATCAGTCACGTGACTCAGCATATTTCCAGGTGTTGCTACTTCAATGATCTTGGAGATTGCAAGTGTCGCCTGGGGGGGAGGGGGGGGGACCTCAGTCTATGTTGCCTGTCAGTGACACCAGTGTCTCGGAGAACAAAAGAAATCAACTCAGGTCTGAGTAAGTGAGGCCTCAGGGTTACACATGCGACTGAGAGAAATCTAATATCGCTCAGTGGAACAATGGAAAAGGGCCATTTAAAAGCAAAACTGACATTGTTTTATAAATGACTGAATATTGGCTGGCGGAGGGCCCGAGTTTGCTTGGCTTGCTTTGCTTGCTTGCTTTGATTTTTAATCAAAAGACTCATTCTCACAGCCCCTGAGCAGCCGAGGAGTCCAGCGGTGGAGACTGTAAAGCCGGATGCGGGTCCTATGGCAGATTCTTTTAGTTTCCTCATGCCATCATTCGTCTTACTGTAGCCCTTTTGAATAATTGAGTGAGGGGTGTGGTCTCCCAAGAATGTGAGTAGTGCCTACTCATTCATTATTAAACCCCCCCCCCCGATTCTGGCTCGCGTTCTCTGAGTGGCGTCTGCCGTGAAGGACAATGACACCCTGAAAAGCTGTCAAATTGGACCGATCTGCGGCTCGTTGGCAAGGTCCTTCCATGTGACTTCAACAGGACAGTCCGGTTTGAAATGAACCCGTCATCACTTCACGACCGAATCCGTGCTTTGGTAATAACAAGGCGCTGTCACCCCCCACATCCGTCCCGCTGTCACCCCCCCCCCCCCCCGAAATGCAAGGGCTGTATGCCAACATCCTTTGAAATGCTGATTCTACTGAGATGATGCCAGACATCTTTCAACAATCAAATACTGGCAAGTAAGAAAGTAAGAAATATGCATAAATACAGATTATCCTGCAGTATTCTTTGGAATAAAGCACACCTAAGATTTTTCCACAGAAGGCTGCACATATTAATAAGTAATATAACTGTGTAACCCTGACTGGGATAAGGGGTTAGATGATGGATGGACAGGTGGATGCTAGTTTGGCTGTGACTCTTGATTACCCACGTCGTGTAGCAGTAATGGACAGACGTGTCATTGCTCAAGGTTTTGGTTTTGATGCTTTGGAATCTACTCATGACAATAGAATTGATTAATAATCTCTTCACCACGACCAAATTGCTCTGCACCGAAGCCTGTTTAAACTGTGGATTAAATGCGATGGTTGTTGACTGTGCACAGCAATTGCTCTTGTTGCAGTTGCGTGAACGTAGCTGTACGTAAGGGAAACCATCGGCCTCGTGGCTGTGATTTCTCAGCACAGAGTGTTGTCCTTCTCATCTTCAAATTGTAGAAATTATCTACTCTGCCCTGCTTATTGGGATGCATTCCTTGCAGTAAATAGTGTTAAAAATCATCTATTCAAATCCCTTTTCTGTTCTATTTTAAGCTGTCCTGTCAGCTGACCTGAATATAAAATACAAACTTATTATTTTTTGTCTTAACAGGCATAAATTTGCATAAAGTTTCCTAATGATAGTTCCGAAACAATGAAGAACATTCTGGGAAAAGTAGCAGCTGAGAAATGGACCACACGTATTATGCTTACATCACTTAAATGCATTGTGGGTAATTTAATGAGATTTAATGAGTGCTGACCTAAATTAATCAGGGTAATTGCTTTAAATGTGTAACCCCACTAGGTCTGGCCAAGTGAGGTAAAATAATAAAAAAAAAATCATCTTAATCTCAGAGGTCACCTATTTCTAGTTTCCAAGAAAGTAGCCATGGACAGAACACTCTGTGAGACATCACAGTCCACAGAACACTTAGAGAAAGTCTCTCAAAGTTGGTGAAGGGTGGCTTATATGAGTAACGACGGGATCACGTGTAGGATAGCAGCTTTAAGTTGGCTATAGGCAAGCTAACAAATCCATTAATCTCTCCCTCTTCTGTAACTGCTTGTCCTATTCAGGGTTGCAGGGGGTCCAAAGCCTATCCCAGCGGCTACAGGCACAAGGCAGGGAATAACCTAGGGTAGGAGGGCCAAACCCATCGCAGGGCACACTCACACACCATTCACAGCCACATGCAATCTGGTAAGTCCAGTTAACTTCAGCATGTTTTTGGACTGAGGGGAGAAACTGGAGTACCTTAAGGAAACCTCACAACAACACGGGGAGGACATGCAAGCTCCACACACAGGAAACCATGGTGGAGACCTGAACGTTGGTCCTAGAGATGTGAGGGAACACTGCTACGTACTGTGCCACTGTGCCAGCAAATCCTTTCATATATCTTTCCAACAGTGACCTGGATGGATGGATGAGTTAGAGTATATTTGATTAGATTAATAGATTAGATTAGATTAGATTAGATAGATTCCTGTAAATGTAGAGGTGGAGGATTCCTAGTCTCATTACAGTAATTGCTGCTGTTTGACAAGCCTTCAGATTGCGGAGGCTGCAGTGTGTAGAGCCGCCAGAGTGTGTGAGAGAAGCTGGCACTGTCTGACATTTTAGGAGGTTGAGGCTGTCAGGATCAGTCCCTGCCTGGCCAGCAGGTGTCGCTAGTCACCCATTTCCTGCTGTTTGAGTCCTTCGTGACTCTGACCTGCACCTGTGTCTTTTTGTTCCCAGCCCCAGAGTTTGGTTGATTACGGTCTACATGGTCGGTCATTGTGTGTTTATAGCTGTTGTTGCCCCTGTTCTGCTGGAGTCGTTCCCGTGTTAGTCTCTGCTTTAGTTTTTGTCGTTTACCTGCTTTGTTTTTGACCCCTTGTGGTACTTTTTGGCTTGTTTTTGTTTTTTTTGAGTAGAACTAAAGTTCCTTGTCTATTTGAGCTGCAACCTGGATCACCTCTTCCTTCACCATGCTTGTCTGTAACAGAGGGGTTGTAGGCAGGGGCAGGTGTGGCTTCTGATCATGTTTACAAGGCTGTGAGGACAGACCCTCCCTGCCTGCTGGCCGTGCGGACCACTGTAAGACCGACTAACGAGCTGCAGTGCGGCAGGGCTGCTGTTAGCTAGCCGAGGGGCCTGCCCCTCTCCCAGAAGGCTGCCTCCGCCTGGCCCAGGGTTTGGGCCGTCACCTATACTCAGGGTTCAGAGAGATGCATCGGATGGAAAACAGTGAAGAAGAAAAGCCACTTTGATGCGAAGGGAGCCGGGAAACAGGGCACTGCACATGCGAGTCTGAGGAGTAGAAAGGGAAGAAGTGGAATAATCTGCACCCAGTTTGAAGCATCTTTCAATCCTGGTGGTTTATAGTGAGGTGTCTCCTCTGGTACTGTTACACATCGAGAGGAGAAAGATGCCTTTACTCGCTGACACTGTGCACCATACAGTACTTTAGCACATAGCATATTTGATTGTTTACTGTGTAACATTTGTACTTACGGCCCCTGTTTCACAATCTTGATGATATACGACCGAGTCACTTTATGTTGTACTGTGTATAACTGTACATGACAAATAAACCTTGATTGACAGACTGAATGACTGACTCACTGACTTGATTGGGGGATTGACTGAAGCGTGTAACTATACAATGCACTCACAAACACGTTCTGTAGGGGGCACTGTTAATTATCCATCCTGTTGTTCTTGTGCTTTTCATAAACACATTCTGGCCTTAATGCCGTTTATGTCTGCTGGTAATCAGTCACACTCTCTGTGGGGGGGTCAGTGTCCCTTTGCTGGACTGGGGGAGGCGAGACCGCGGCCTGCGATGTACTGCATGTGGAAACAGGAAGAGAGAGACGAGACGCACTACCCCTCCCTGGGACACGACCTCCTGTTTACCTGGCAGCAGGCCAGCAAGACCGGAGGCTCTGACTGACGGAGCAGGCATCCCGAGGTCGGTCAGAAGGGCGGAGGGTGGGGGAGGGCATGTGGACCAGCGGAAGGCGTCACCACCTCTCAGAAGGGTGGTGTCACTGCGGAGACTAGGGGGCAGGGCTCTGCTAAAGGCAGGAGGGGGCCTGGGAAATGTGGCCCGTGGGTTTTATTACCCTTGGGGAAGTGGAGACTGTCAATTAGAGAGACTTTCCACTGCTCTGCTAAATCAGAAAATACAGCTAATCATGGTTGGCTTCCCCTCACTCAGACTGCAGGAAGTTACCACTACAAGGACGGCTTTTCATCCCGAGTTGGAGTCTTAATTTAGTCTAGATGCAGCCGCATGCAGTATATATAGGAGAAGATCAGTGCTGATGATCCGGAGATACCAATTACAGGTGCAGTAGGTAAGAAAATAGATTGTAGCACGTCCTTTTGTAGGTAATACCCAGGGAACTCAAACTATAATCAAACACTCCATCTCAGCCAAAATAATAGCCATCAAAGGGACAAAAATGGCAAAGTATGTGAACCTGGAATTGGACTCAAGATGAAAAACCCAGATTTAATCCTTAAAGGGCTGGTAATCGGTCACACTGCAAAGGGATTATGATCCCGAGGTCGTGACTGACGTC
Organism: Brienomyrus brachyistius; assembly: GCF_023856365.1. NCBI lineage: Eukaryota > Metazoa > Chordata > Actinopteri > Osteoglossiformes > Mormyridae > Brienomyrus > Brienomyrus brachyistius. Next base: position 6,845,355 of record NC_064542.1, read on the forward strand.
CCAGCAGCCATCACAGGTCGGCGGGCTCAGAGGCACGCAGCCCATCACTCTCCCGCTGCCCCCGCTGCCTTTGAAACCGAGAGCCCTGGAAAACACGGTGTCATTTTCCCCCAGACATACTGGGGGCGGCCGCACAACAAAAGTCAAGAAGACGGGAGGAGGTGCAATAAGATGAGCAGACTGGGGAGGGTGTCGACAAGGCCCGGCGGCCATGTACAAACCCGCACTCAGAGTCGGGGGCTGTTCGGAGCCCCAGATTAGCTGCTTCCATGAGCCTGTGTTTGCGCCTCTCGGTGTTGATGTTTCCGGCAGACGCCTTGCCCCAAGGCTGCGGTTGGTGTTAGTGAGAAATTACAAGCCCTTACCCAGCAACACTAAGCCAGCCAGGGGGCACACCGAGCGCCCTGCTCCTCGCACACATTATGATATATCTTTATGAACACAGCTAAGCTGTCTTGGGATTTCCTGTTCATGTGACATATTCAGCTCTATAAACGTCTAACAATTTAGGCTTGGACAGTGAAGGGTTCTTAGTACCATTACAATAATTGCTGCTGTTGGACGAGCTTTCAGACGGCTGAGGCTGCAATGTGTACAGCTGCCATATCAGAGCCTGCGAGAGAAGGTTAAACCAATATAATTTCTTAAAGAAACCGACTTTGCGACACCCTGCTGTTTTGGTTAGTTTTTTCGTAGCGCATTGATCAAAGTGGGTTAATATATACGTCAAATTTACAGTCCCCAGGCCCCAGTGTTTCCCTTCAAACAAACACATCCCTGCAGGTATTCAGCAAGTCTGGATCCTTTTTGTTTCTCTACGTGGGCAGCAGGCCATTCATTGTCGATCTTTGTGCCTCATTTCAGAAGAAAAAGCTCCAGATGCCTGGACCAAATAGGAGAAAACAGAAGCTCCATCAATCATCATGTCACAATTAATTTGTTTATGTCGTAGAAAACATTGCAGTTCATGCTCAGATAGGATACAGGCCGTGTCATTCATTCCCATTGGTCTTTTTTTGTTTTGCTATCCGGTTGACTCCTCCTGTGTAACAGTGTATCATTCTGATGAAGGGCTTGATCAGTCTCTGGAAGGACGGCTCTCTCTTCTGCAGGAAAATCAAAGGTCTCTAGAGAGGACACCTTGTGGCACTGACATATCACCCATACAGTGCTCACAGGAAGTCTAAAGACACTTGCTTAATTCTGTCAAACTGCTGCAAATTTAATGATTTCATAACTATAATCCTTCAACAAGCAACGTTTAGCATACCTGCACATATCTTCTACATAGATTTTTATTTTTTCGATTAAGCATCAACATTTTTGTCTGTTTACTGTCTGTTTACAAATTTTGCTGTTAACTGAAGTTGCAGTTACTGGCTCCCAAAGGGACACTAAACACAAATGTTTGGTTTATTTATCGCATTTATCATTCATTGGTTTATTTATCGTTTATTAATCCTATTTATCGCATAGGGTGTTACTAATTTTAAAAGCACCCAATAAGATGCTGGCCAATGAACTTTTTAACTCAGAACACCTCTTTCAAAACTATTAATTATGGTTTCAATTTATTAGTACTTAAAGTGAATGTTTACTTAAAACTATTCATTGTTTCAAACATGATATATACTGTATTTATGTAAATAAATGAAGTACTATTTTTCTTAAAAAAAAAAAAAGCAGTATTTTTACTTCATTTATACGTACCAGGACTTTCTGTGAACACTGTATATACAAACAGACCTACTGTAGCATAAAACCCTTTGATAGAAAAGAATTCATGGCATTAAAAAATCTACATACTGTACTTGGGTCTGTGACATGGTTTAATTCATTTTCACTCTTTGCTATTTCATTTGGACAATACTGCCCCTGCATTCTGTAATACTCGCTGTGGCAGGCAGACCAGTCATCTTAAAAACGTTTGGCAGGATACGACCCCTTACGCATCTGCCGTGACACTCACAGCTGCAGACGCTCTTACGGCAAATATATATTATTCCATTATAAACCTGCATCAAGCTACATCAAGATCATTGGGGCGGTTTGCAAACCCGGCAGACTGTTTACAAGGTACTGAAACTGTTACATGCTTGTAAATGCGTGTGCATGTGTGTGCAGACTTGTCCTGAATTGAAAATCTCACTCCAGCCAGCTGACCTAAGTTCACAAGCCTGTGTTTGGGCAGATTTAAAGACAGCAGACGTGGTGCTGGAGAGTGACAGAGGTCACGTCTGAGTCTGGACGGGGAAACGTGTGTTTCATTGACTCTGGAAAGGGCTCACAGTCAGTGCTGAGTGTGATCCCACTGCTGTGGAGACAAATGGACTCACGATCAACACATTCGTGAAAGATGCTTTGACATATTTAGGTTTGCAAATATTACAGTGGGAGAGCTGGGATCTGGAAAGATCATGGACTAGTGCTGATGCGTTGCCGTGATGAACAAGCACAAACAGCTGAATTGACGCCTTTTAAATCCGGCCCATGTGCAGGATTCTCATCAGTTTACCGGCAGTAATTCAATTTGATCTGACATTGATCAAACAGGCCTGAGTGTGTGGCAGGATGTCGATCAGTCTTTTACGCACAAAACTGTACAATTACAATTGATTATAATTCCAATGAGTCATCAGCTTTTCGTAATGACAGGCTGCATGTGTATCACCGAAAGCCGCACAATATCATGTTAAAATATATTTCAAATTTTTTCCACCAAAAAATGTTCTTCATTCGTGTCCTTGTTTTGCCACAGAGTTTCCGTTTTTGGGTCTGCACTCTTCTCCTCCAAGACTGGAGTTTGCATCTCACTGCCCTCCCTGTGTGTGTGTGTGTGGGGGGGGGCGAGTGTTGGCCCCAAAGTGGTCTGGCCTCCCATCCATCTGTGACCCTCTACTGGACCGTAATGGAGGCATAATCGCACATTAATATGCCTTTTTGTGAAGGAGGCATTAAGGTTTCCAGTTTAAATGCTAATATCAGATTTAAGACCAGCCACACTTAGTCACTTCATCAAGCATTCCTAGCTACAGACGTGTCATTTTACAGCAATGCTATGCAGGTACAGCCCACAGAAATGGAGCACGGCAGTTTGCACGTGCAGAGCAGTTTATGGAATTAGGGCTGTGTGGCGAGGGAGTGTCCCAATTGATTGTGTTCGTCTTCGAGAAGCAGGACGGCACTATCCCTTTCCAAAAATGAGATTAAGTTCCACTCCTGCAGCACCGAGAGGGCAGAGAGAGGACCCTTTACTCCCGCCGGATGTCTGAGATCAGGTGCCACCTTCCAGGCTGTGGATTGATCGATAGCAGAGGTTCTGGGTGGTTCCTGCTGGTTTATTTGAAATTCTCGTCTGTCTCTCTAAAGCCTTCCAAGACATTCTATGGCCAGAAGTCTTTCATGATGGGCCTTTCATTTTTAGCCATGGAGGGTCTGGAACGCCACCATGAAGATATAGCGAGTTGTATAGGCTCATAAACAAGGACCCTCATAAAGACAGACCCCCATAAAGAAAGTCTCTTAAAGAATCACTCTGCAGTGCATCGGCTGAGCCAGACCAGGAAGGAGCAGCATATCTGAAACGACCTCGCATCTCGGCTTACAACCGCGTGGCCCATCTGGCCTTATTGCTGCACAGACTCACATGACGTCTGGGCTGTAATTATTTTTCAGACAATAGCTTAAACCCTTTGTCATCTGAAGCTGTACAGTGTGACTTCCTGTTTGCAACGCGGCTTCGACTTTCTTGGAGAAAAGGCCCTGAGCTGACAGGACTGCATGTCAGTGGACATGACCCAAGCAAGCAGACGTCTGCGTTTAAAATCTCTGTTATCACACACCATCGCTTCTCACAAGCTATTTTTTTTTTCATAGCATGAAGTGTGGTCCTCTCAGAAAAGCCCGGTGGTGCTCGACAGAGTTTTAGGAGGTTAATTAAATTGCCAAGATGAATTAAACTGTGGATATATTTAACAGAAGAGCTGTTAATTGTGCTTCGTCACAATACGGTTTCTGGGCCGTGTGGTTCCATAATGTCTGTGTCGCCATGATGCCGCAACATGAGCTGGAGATGGAGGCTTCCTACGGGAGGTGTGAATGGGGGCTTTGCTGAACACAGGCAGCCAGCTGACCGAAGCAGGGCTGGGGGGGCTATCCTGCCTCCTGTATTGATGTACTTATGAGTTATGAGCTTGTTCAGGAGGAAAGCAGTACCTTTACAGCTTTAGGGAACAGCACACTCCGCCCCCCCCCAGCCTGAGACCCCCCCATCTCTGGCAATGACATGACAATCAGAATCTCCTGGGAACACTCCGCCTCAGCCCTGAGTTATTATAATGAAAGGTACACTTTCACTCCTTGGGGCATCAATGTCAAGAAACAACCAAAGTACCAGAGGGGAAAAGGGCTGTCAGGTCAGCGACACACAAGCAGCCAGTAAGAGGCGCTGTCTGAGCACAGCCAAGGAGGAAACACCGCTCAGTCCCCAGAGGTTAAAGGACTGTACCATAGCCAACAGACACAGCCACAGAACACAGCCATTATGGGCAAAGCCACAGAACACAGCCATTATGCGCAAAGCCGCAGAACACAGCCGTTATGGGCAAAGCCACAGAACACAGCCATTATGGGCAAAGCCACAGAACACAGCCATTATGGGCAAAGCCACAGAACACAGCCGTTATGCACAAAACCATAGAACACAGTCATTATGCGTAAAGCCGCAGAACACAGCCATTATGGGCAAAGCCACAGAACACAGCCTTTATGGGCAAAGCCACAGAACACAGCCATTATGGGCAAAGCCACAGAACACAGCCGTTATGCACAAAACCATAGAACACAGCCATTATGCGCAAAGCCGCAGAACACAGCCATTATGAAATACTTTATCCCAGATACCAATGGCAAATGAAGGCAGCCAATGAGAGCAGACGGCTAGCTGTAGGGGTTACCACCCTGGTTTTATCACCAAACCGCCCATTTTCCTCCTATTAACATCTCAGCGGTTTCCGTGACAGTGCAAGCGTACTACTTCCAAACTGCCAACTGAATTAGGCGACTCGAAGCCCCAATGATTCACAACAAAAAAGGCTCCGATTTTTAGATTGAAAACTAGAAAAGTCAAGCTGGATTTCTGTTTTGTACATTATTATGCACATTATTACATTCCACTAGAAATGACAAAAATGTATTTGGGGCAGTTCAGGGGAGTGGGGGAATTTTTCAGAACAAACACAAATGATGATGACGATAATGATTATAAAACTATTTTGAAAAAGGACTGCATCATTCTTATAGATGTTATGGTTTTTGTTATTATTATTATTATTATTATTATTTTTGTTATTATTATTTTTGTTGTTGTTGTTACAGGCCTTTTGTTTCAGCCCTGTGGTACATCAACAGTCACAGCACATGGAGGGATTCTGTCTGTAATGTTTCATAAACAAGCCATTTAAAGTTTTTCCCAGAACCTGAACTGGGCCGTTAGGTGTCTATAAGTAGGTCGGGTGGAGGGTGTTGGATCCTTGCAGGAGCTAACCTTAGCTACACGCCTCCTCTGAACAGTACCCTTACACACTTCATCAGAAGAGATTCTCCACTTCCTCCAGGTGGAAATTGAAGTCTTTCATCACACCGGTGACATTTGAGGTACGGCCTGCCAGCCGCGGTGGATGGCAACATGTTTACCGTTCATAACAATATCTGTGCTCAGATTCTATCTTTAAAAACTGCCGCTGTATTTAAGATATGAAATAACAAGAATATCTCCGCGGAACTGTACTGATTATTTCAGGGTTGCCAGTTTTGCTCAGCTGGTTGGAGTAAGATTTTCCAGTTCGAGAAACTGCACACGCATTTACATGCACGTAACGCTTTTGATGTAGCTGATTTTAGGTTTATGATGGAATGATACAGATCTGCCGTAAAATTTCTTGCGTGAGCGTGAGAGTCTGAAAGTGTGAGTGTCACGCCAGATGCGTGAGAGCTGGCAATGCTGTTATTTTAGTCTCATACGTTGCTGTCTGTGTTTGCCAACCGAAAGGAGTGATATTTTCACTGGTGTTTTGGAATTTCTGCACACAGCGGTTTGCTTCATCCAGAAGCCGTCGCCCTTGCTATAGGGATCCCCCCCCCCCCCCCCCCCGAGAGCCTCGCTGTACCTGGGGTGTTCTACACTGGACTCGCTCTTTGTTCAACTTAAAAGTTTATCATTTTCCTGAATTAAAAGAATGATCCCTTATTGTTCTGGTTACTCTGAACAGGAACTAATACTGTTCTTCAAAAAATGGGTGTGGCTGACAGTGTCTGGTTTACAGGATCAGCATGAAAATACAAAAAATGAAAAAAAGACAATGCAAGTGTTACACTGTTGCCCTACTGACTAACAAACATACTGGTGTTAGACTGGCCTATTTCATTACAGGCGTAATATCATACGCATGAAGAGATTAAATAACTGCACGCCTTTATTTTTGTGCATTTCTCCTCTTCTTCTTTCCTCTCTTTTAATAATCCGGGCACCTAATGGCTTAGACCTTTTCTTATCCATTTGTGTTAATCTGACACTCTCACATCGATACATCACCCATCCCCCAACAGCCAACCACGAGTCCGGCCTAGCCAATTCACCTTGGCGCCGTGCAGACCGGCTTTATATTATTCATCATGATTTCGCACAAATCAGAAAAAAATGTAACAATATGTCTGTGAAACTATATATTCACAGGATTATGAATGAATTGTGGTTTATCTGGTAGCATTTTGTACAGTGGCCTATTTGATTAACCGCATCAGTCGTGTACAAAGTTAGTGACACGCTATTTGCTAAATTCCCCCGCTCTGCACCCCTTTGGCTTCCAGTTTGGCGACCTGAGCGCCCCCCAACTCCACCACCCCTCCCCATCTCCTACTTCTGAGTGGCAGCCTACCTAAGTCACAATTTGGAATCAGCGCACCCACCCTGACGAGGTTCACTGGCCCTCACGGTGACACAGTATCATTGACGTGACATGAAAATGAGCCACAGCAAACCAATCGTGCAGATGCACCCAGACCCAAATCTGGCAGTAACTGCAGATGCACCCAGACCCAAATCTGGCAGTAACTGCAGATGCACCCAGACCCAAATCTGGCAGTAACTGCAGATGCACCCAGACCCAAATCTGGCAGTAACTGTAGATGCACCCAGACCTAAATCTGGCAGTAACTGCATGCGCTACTACTCTTCCAGGGTTAGCAAGCAATCAAATTTAAAGTAAAACTTCAAATAATCTGTACATATTGTTACTAATATATTATGACAGTTAACGTCAGTGTTTAAAAAGCAGCTTCCTGACACCAAACTAAGCAACTAAACCTCATCCACTTACAGACCTCCTGTTCAGGGACACAGACCTAAAGCCTGAGCTGTTTAAATTACAGTGCTAGTGGGAATGACAGCCCGCTGAAAGTGAAGCCGCACGTTTCTGTAATGGCGAACTACCCAGCGGGGTGAAGAGCTCATGAGACCGCAGCCTAGCTCGCTGTCACGACTTACCCGTAAATATCTCAATACGGATTTTACACGAGGACTGAAACATACCTACCCAGCAATTTTAACCTGAAGGCCAAAAGCACGACACTGTGAAAATACATCCGAGCAGCTGCTGGTAAGGAGAAGCGTAGGGATTGGGATCTGGTCACAGCCCATAGCTTTGTAACTGGATTCGGAGGGGAAGGAACGTTGGAAAGCCGTAGAAATGCAGTTAAGCAGAGTTCACTTGACGCCAGTTGCATGTTTTTTTTTACTTGAAAGTTCCTTGAACGAACATTTTGAGAGTCGTCAATTAATTCAGATGGCAAAACTGCGAAGGCACAGAGGCCTGGAAGAAGTAATGCGGACGATCTATGAGCTGCAGCAGGACAGAGTCATTCCAGACAAGACTGCAAAGGCAGAGGTCATGTCATTCTCTGTAGAAACTGTTAATCTACCGCTCAACCTCTGAATATTCACGGGATCACGGAGAGCCGACATAAGGAGAGCCGACATAAGGAGAGCCGACATAAGGAGGGCGGACATAAGGAGGGCGGACATAAGGAGGGCCGACATAAGGAGGGCCGACATAAAGAGGGCCGACATAAGGAGGGCCGACATAAGGAGGGTGGACATAAGGAGAGCCGACATAAGGAGGGCGGACATAAGGAGGGCCGACATAAGTCGTACACCTCCGTACAGAGGGTCCTCTCCTCACCGCCGCCCTGAGTGGGAGGCCTCGTTTTACACCTCCTTAAGGAGAGTCCTCTCCTCACCGCCGCCCTGAGTGGGAGGCCTCGATTTACACCTCCTTAAGGAGAGTCCTCTCCTCACCACTGCCCTGAATGGGAGGCCTCATTCTATACCTCCGTATGTCCGTAGATAGAGTTTGGACAGTACTGTACGTATAACCGATTTAATGAGACACAAATAATATGTAAGTGCTCGTAAACAGTATATAACTACAGCGTTCACTGCTGTTGATGAAGGGTGCAGCCATCTTGAATTCTGAGGTCGGGGTTGCTGGGGTACCAGTGGAAATTTCCAACTAAGACCTAATTTCTGACGTCTGAGTTCAAATGTGATGCAGTGTAACCCGTGGGCCCGGGGTGCACCGTGTGACTCGCTGGGCTCGGAGACTATGCCCCCAGTGGGAAGGTTGTTGGTTCAAATCCCAGGCTCGGTCCTGCTGGTCACAGTCCTCAGCCCCCAATTGCTTCAGAGACTGGCCTTCTCAGCTGTGCGTGGCTTTGCATAAATGTGCCTGCTAAAGAAATAAAATGTAAGCTTAGGCCAGAAACCTCCCTCAGACCTTATATGGCAGGATATATGGGAAATGTTCCTGAACGGGGGCGGAGTTCACCCCTCTGCTGTTGTTCCTTTTGGTTTTTTCATTCATAAATATTTCCAGGTTCTTTCTATGTGACGTTTTTACTCTCCCGGCATTGAAATATGTCAAAGCGAATTCATCTCTATGAAAGGATTTCAGCTCACTATCTGCGTGTCACAAACCCGAGCCAAACGCCAAACAGCACTCATAACAGAGGCAACACAGCTCAGCACAGGGAACAGGAGCTCCACATCACGCCGGGGCCTGTGCAATGTGTGGGGGCGTGACCCGCCCGCTAATCCGGCCTCCACACGCGTGACCAGGCACAGACACGCGGCATATATGTATTCAGATGCAGCAGAAGTCTCCTACAGAACACTGCTTAAGCCCAGCTAATATGAAGTCAGTGGCTACCGACTGTGGGAAGAGAAGAGGGGTCAGGTCTGCGGGGGTTATTAACAGCCCGTCAGCAGCGAGGACACGTCGTACCCGTCTGTGGCCACGGACAGGGTGGGGCCGAGGGTCGAGGGGACACCCATAGCACCTCACAGTGCATTTCGCTCATTGGGAAATAAATCATAAAACCAAAACAAAGCTCTCTGCTGGGCATTTCTCCACGTTTCGCGTTGTTCTGAGAGGCTTGATGCACCCTCTGACCCCTGTTATTTTCTGAAAGATTCTAAGCAGTGTCATTCAGAACAAAGTCGAGCTGCCGGGTGTGTGTTTTTAAGCTTTCTGAGAGTCACCAAGCCATGGAAAACATGAGGAGAAAGTCTATTCAAATCGACAATGAAGCCGTTTCCTTCAGTTCTGTGCGAAGCGCCCTTTCATACTCTTTCATCATCTCATATACAGACAAACTTGTAGAGTTTCCATTAATATAATTCAATTTCACTAGTTAGCAATTAGCAATTATCATTCATATCAGGCTAGTGGCTGTTAAGCACATCAGAATGGTTGTGTAAAATCTCCTAATGTTGTTCATTTCAATTATCACTGTCTCAACTAGACACCTTAATCCATCAGCCATTTTTAATGTGGTTTCCTGCAAAAGGACCGATGTTGGCCTGGTCCCCCCTGCTGCTGGTCCAGCCATGGGTGTATAAAGAGGCAGGACCACAGGGACACTGGCCAGCACTGAAAATTCATTGGCTCCTGAATTATAGAAAATCGGCTCTGGTTCCAACCCCTTGGCACCACATGCGATAAGCATTACATGTTTCTGGGTCCAGTATCACTCAATAACATACAGGGGGACACAGAGACTCTCTTCTCTCCTGAGGAGCGGTGAATTCCCCTCAGAGGTCGCGCTGCCTGAGCCTTAATCCAGCCGTTTGTTACGCTTCGGAGCGACATTCACTCTCAATCGTTGGGAGACCCCTGGCCAGAAGTCAGCTTTAATCACAGACACTCAGCTACCTGCAGGCCATTTCCAGGCATCACCTTAAGGAAGCCAGCAATGGAGTGACTCTCACATCCTGATCTGAGCTTCCCGAAATCCTCCAGCGGTCTCAGTCGAGCGTCACCGCCGACATGGGAGGGAGAGCCCCATCTCTGCCAGGTCAGCTGCTGCCTACAAGCTCTAGGATCTGAACCCGTGATGCAGATATTCTCCATCAGACACTCAATAGACTTTCTACTAAACAACAATTGAAAAGCTGAAGTGCGATATATTATTCATATATAAATAACCTTTGGGCAAATGTGTGTTCCCAAATACACTACCGTGACAAAGAATTTACCTGAATTTGCATTTCAGATACTTGGTGATTTCTAGAATTCTCACCCAAAAGTCATTATTCTCCTGGCACATGACCCCTGTCCAATCAGCATGAAGCTTTTCAGTGTGGCCTCTTCCCCTCACTCAAGGCTACCCAATCAGCCGGAGGCTTTTCAATTTGACTCCTCCCCTTCACTCAAGGCTACGCTTCGTCCAGCCAGTTTGAATGCATATCGGCTTGTCTCTGCCGTCGTTGTGTTCCTGCTAAATCAGAGCCACAGGCATCACCTTGCAAACAACCGATTGTTTTTATTTTTTATACCGCATGATGGGATAGATGCAAGGAACCTAATGCTATAGAGCTGTTTCTGTGCTGCTGTCCCTGGAAGTTAGTGATCAGTGACTCAGAGTGCAAGGCCAGAGTTCTGTTCCATTCTTCATGCAGAATTGCTACAATTCAAGGACAAACGTGACTACTGGCATGTTGTACATCTCCAGCGTGTCCACACTGATGGAGATAATGATGGCCGTTAGCCATCAGAGCGTGAAGCTCAGCCAGGCGCTGGAATGTCACCCTGTGAATGAAGTTCTGGCTTGATGGGTATCGCCAGCATAACCCAGTAACGTGGGAAACCTTCCCAATGATCCACCTGCACCCCCGTCCGTCCAGATCCCAGCCCTTAGCGAGAGGAAGCCTGCAAATGGACACCTAAGAAGCCCTTCATGGCTTTCAGGGAAGCTTCCGGAAAACTTGCGTTCTTCTACTCCCATGACTTCAAGATACAAGACTGTAGACCAATGTCTTCTGCAGGTCCAAAAGGATCATTAGCAATGAGTCATCAGTGTGAGACAGGCGCTGGGGGACTTGTGACATAGACTCTGCCCCTTCCCACTGTGTCATCTCACTCTCCAGTCTAAAAAAAACTCACAGGAAGGCTAATTTCAGACAAGTGTGTGGAAGTGTTGAGCAGACTTTGCTCCCCTCCCTAGGGGTGTTATGAAGACCTGATGATGTGACCTGGGATGCAGCTCCATTAAATGCAATGCAACTGCTCTATGGACCCAAGCAGAGAGCGAAGCTGCGAGTGCATATGGTGCAGTGTGTGCCTGAACAGGGGCCTTGCAGTGGGCTGACAGTTTAACATCCCTTCTCTTTTAACTTCAACCTCAGCTAAGAGCTACATCCTGTGTAAAATCCATAGTTTTTGGTTTGGCCAAAATCGCCCGATCATCCGGAAATTAAACATACTTCAGCGATTATCGGGAACTGTTGCAGTCTATCGTCACGCACCTGGAGGTGTGAAGCAACAGTGTTACCCACTGAGCGACCCCGCACTGCAATTAATGATATTGTGAAATCACTATTTGCCATTATTTACAAAGCTGGTTCGCAAATTGTGATTATCGCAAGCGTCCTATAGAACTAATTCTCTGCTTGACTCGCTTGAGATAATCTGTGTGGTCATTCAGCAGGAGTCACAATGAACCAGAAAATGACGTCTGTGATAATCATTCCAGGGCTTCTGACTTCAACAGCGACACTCAGCTTTGACCGAAAGGACGTCTCATCTTCCTCCAGCAGCATAACAGCCACAGAGCAGCGCAGACGCACCCCGCTGACCCCGAAGCGGGAGAGGGCAACAGAATGGATGGATGGATGGATGGATGGATGGATGGGTGGGTGGGTGGATGGATGATGGATGGATGGATGGATGGATGGGTGGGTGGATGGATGGATGGGTGGGTGGGTGGATGGATGGATGGATGATGGATGGATGGATGGATGGGTGGGTGGGTGGATGGATGATGGATAGATGGATGGGTGGATGGATGGATGGATGGATGGATGGTACACAGCATCTGCCAGGTTTTATTTGTCTTTCTCGCAAATCCACATGACATTATAAACTGCTGCCTTGTCATAATAAGCTGCTATGCAAAATTTCTTTTGAGAAAGTTGGGATGTAATTCAGAGCTTTTCATTCAAATGGTTTTGCATTATTACACTTTAAAGTGGCGGCAATTTACAATAAAGCTGTAAACAGGTTTTATATGCCACAGGCTTTTTAGCAATGCTTTAGCATGATGGACATTGGAAATGGGATTTTACCGAATGATCCCTGCATAACGTCACCTTGCGTTCACGCCTGTATGTTTCCATGACAGGTATCAGGGAGCCTGTTGCCAGGTGACAGGCTGTCTGCAATAGGCCTCTGCTGTGCCAGTCCTGGCCTGACCTGCCCCTGTGCCCCCCTCCCAAGAGGAGTGGGGCGGGAAGCGGTCTCAGCTACCGAGCATGAATGAGGCTGTCAGAACCTGACGGCTCCCCCCGGCTGTCATGTCACGTTACTGCAGCAGGAGTCCCCCTGTTCTCAAGCACAGCCTCTTTCCTGATGTTCACGGGTGACAGTGCGCCATGCTATCAGCTCCTAAAACCCGTGCAGTACTGCCTGTCTAGATTCACTGTCCCCAAAACATTGCAGCCAACATTCAGGCACCAGGAACTGCCAGGAGGCTCGTACGCACCACGCTGCCTACAGGCTCGCAGGCCCCGCATCCAACACACCTCATCCCTAGGGGATACAGCTTGTCCAGCACAAGATTACGGCGTGATTCACGACGCACTGGACTGCGTCCGCTGGGCATCGCGGCACAGTGATTAATTATAAATCACCCCAGGCGTGCAGCAGCTCGGTGAGTGACTATACAGGCTGCTGATTGTTCAGGGTGCTACACTGGAATGGGAACAGCGGAGCCTGAAAAGGCGACTAAGAGTCGTACACCGAGAGCCTGGGAGTGTGACAGAGGGACCCGGAGCAGCCCAGAGAGGCCAAGGAGCGGTCCTGGAACGGCCCCGGAGCGGTCCTGGAGCGGCCCCGGAGCGGCCCAGGAACGGCCCCGGAGCGGCCCTGGAACGGCCCCGGAGCAGCCCCGGAGCGGCCCTGGAACGGCCCCGGAGCGGTCCTGGAGCGGTCCTGGAGCGGCCCCGGAGCGGTCCTGGAGCGGCCCCGGAGCGGCCCTGGAGCGGCCAGCGGCAGAGTGTCACCCCCTCCATTAACTTCATTTAGTCACACGTCCTTCAGAAAACAGGCTAGCTCCCCCGCTTAGCATTCTGCAGCATGGTCAGCGGGGCGGGGGGTGGGGGGTGGGGGGTGGGAGAGGGGCTTCAAGAGGCACAGACCAGCGCAGGTGGGCACAGGCTTCAAGCCATCTTCTGCAAATCAGTGAAACTTCCCGGAACCTGCGTCCCAAATGCAGATGGATATCAGTCCAGACCTGGAACGGACAGCCCAGAACCCACAGCTCGTGGAGACGTCAGAATCCTACAAAGGCTTTATCAAAGAATGCTATGAGCTTCCAGAAATAAAGAGAGTGAGCGAGCAGTTAATACTTAACAGTCTGGAAATCAGTGCCGGGGCACATGCCCGTTACTCGCCCAAGGGGGGCTGTTTGGGGGAGGAACAGAGTGCTTTTTAATGGCACATATGGTACCCAGTCTGTCTCAGGCAGCACCCTAATGGACCAGGACAGCCAATCGGGAGAATCCATGACAGCAAACCTCATGCATTCTTTGTAAGCAAAGACGCCGATCGATGGATGATAAACAAAATGAAGCGACTCATTCCTGCCAATAATGTCAGATTCGTTTATCTGATTATTAGCACGTCACTAAAATGCAGCTTGTGATTTCACACAGTGGCCAGTCAATTCAGCACGTCTGACTGAGGCCGATCCACCAGACAGCCAACTGAATACGCAGAGCAGACAGACGGGGTCAGCAGGTCCCTCGCAGTCCGACTGAGCATCAGAAAGGCTGAAACGCGTGATCTAACAATCTAATCGGATGGGCTGTGACTGCTGGTGCCAGACGTGCTGGTTACGGCGTCTCAGAAACAGGCGTCGTCTTCGCATTTTCCACACACTGCAGTCTCTGGGGTTTGCAGGGGATGCTGCGATAAAGAAAAAATATCCAGTCCTGGGGAGTGAGAACTTTGTGTTAACGAGAGGGATCAGAGGAGAAGGGCTGGATTGGCTAAAGCTAACAGGAAGGCCACAAGTGAAAAACAACGGCTTAGTCCAGCAGTGCTGCGTGCAAAGGCCAAACACACATGGGCACACAAACTATTTACCCTTGAAGTAGTTCTGGAGGCAAAAGTGGGTCTACCTGGTACCAGCTAGGTGTACCGGACAAAATGCCCACGGAGTGTATGCATATGTACCGGATGATTTGAGGAGCAAAGATCGGCGCCAAGGACTGAGAAACATCTCTGCCCTGCTTTTCTGTCTGTTTGCATAAACAAATCAGCTGAAAGCTTTTGCAGATGAAAGTCTTTAATGAAACATGTCACCCCTCTCCAAATCCAGCCAGCGCCTGCTTGCTCACCATGACAGACATTTAAGCCACGCTGGCTGGGGAGGGACAGGATCGCCGCGTAGCCATGACGACACGCCCACGGTGACACCGACACGCCCTCATTCTACTGGCACCAACGTGTGTATTTGGGTAAACCCAGCAGTTACCATTTCCACCCAAATTGCTCCATTCGCTAACAAACAGGGACCCGACTGCTGTTACTCACTGTTCTTACTTAATTAGGCTGATGTGTGGAAAGGGGGCATCGTTTCTACACGGCTGTCCCTCCATCTCTTCTGCTGGACCATAAATCCCACAGGAGCTTCTCCCAGTCTCCATTACCACAGACGCCCACCCAGCCCAGCTAGACAGATGTAAACTTAAGAAACGCTCTTTCAGGAAGGCAGGAAATGGAGCTTGCATTCAGACCAAGGGCAGATTCCCACTTATCTGAGTCCACTGCAGAAAAAATAATAAATAACCGCGGATGTCCAGCTGTGGCCAAGTGACCAACTTCAAATGGAAGACAAGATCATTCATCAGTGCCCATTACTGACCGAAACAGACACTAGTGCCAACAGTCTCATTATCTAAGTGTTCCAGTAATGCACTGATCATTTATTTTATACAAATATTTTAATATTTAGAAGTGAGGTTCCCATGGAAATATGCATGTACACATACACACACACACATGCAGAAACTTTACTCATGTCTTTGTGGGGATTTTCTTTCATTTCAATTGGGGAAAACTCTAATCCCAACATGACAACCTTAACCATAAGTAACCAAACAAAATACAAGACATTTGGCACTTTTAGTTTTTTGATTGCAATCACAGATCTTTGTGGGGACATGGAAAATAGTCCCCACGATGCCGAAATCAGCTGAAAGGTTTTGCAGATGAAAGTCTCTAATGAAACAGGTCACCCCTCTCCAAATCCAGCCAGCGCCTGTTTGCGCAACAAGACAAACATTTAAGCCACGCTGGCCGGCTTTGTGGTCCCCGCAATATAAGGTAAACCTAATGCATACACACACACACACACACACCCAAGCACGTGTTTGACTGACAAACGGCAGCAAGCTAGTCCTCATACAGTAGTAACACTCTATACGTATATGTGAATGGACAGATCACTCCCTGCATTTTAATTTCCATACTTCCCTGGCACGCACGCAATCTCCAGAGGAAATCTACGATCGTCGAAGATGCTCTGAGCGATTCAATGCGGGGGGGGGGGGGGGGGGGGGGCGTCCCGAACCATGAGCGTACCGAGGGCGCCTCCTGGTGGCAACATATAAAAGCACACCGTTTGATGTACTACTGCCCATCCACCACATGCGCATCCCTTGCGCAAATCTTACAAATATGGGGTAATCAACTTTACACAGGCACCGTATAATAAATAACGATGACTTCAGCATGTCCAACTTCCATGGCTCGTGCTTAAAAATATTCATTTAAATTCGGGTTCTGGATTTGGCGGGGAAGTGAATGATGATGGACTTACGATAGAAGACATATTCCGTGTAACTGGACCAGATCTTGTCATCGGTATACTGAGTGACAAACGATGCCGTCACCGACGAATTACAGGCCACCATCTGGAATCCGCACTCGGACAGCATGTCAAAGGCTCTCTCCAGGTGTTTGAACTTAAGGTAAAAGCGGGACGTGTACCGCTCGGGAGGCCGGTCCGGGTCACGGCTCTCGTTTAATGCTTCCCCGAAGACTTCTTTCACTAAGGCGATCCTTCCACAGACCAAAATCCTCGGCACCCTCCTAAATTTGGCGTCGCTCTGGCTCTCCCTCCCCATCGTACACGATCCTCGGTACCCGACCGTGATGAAGCCATACTTCCTGCTGGCTGGCACTAGTGATGCCGGGGGGCACGTCCTCTGGTCACTCCCTTGGGAAGCGTCGTCTAAGTCACTGTGACAGTAGTCGTCTGGACTTTGTTTCAGGTCGTCGGGGGTTAAAATCTTCACCAGCTCCGGCAACTGAAAGTATTCCGCCTCCCTCTTTAGTCTCCCCTTCTCGGGAAAGTGATCGGGCAGCACGACCTGCTGGTCCCTGAGGTAGTCCAATACGTATCGAAATAAAAAGCCATCTCTGTCGATGAAGTAGCGTCCCTTAGGGTCCCGTGCCAGGTCGTTGGATGCATCTTTCTTGGGAGAGAATATTTTTCCCAGTAAGGAATTCGGAATACTGATTAATGTGGCATGCCGAGTATAGTAGACCTGCCCCCCGACATTCAGCTCTATAACATCGGGGACAGCGGGCTGGACAGTCCCCTGCTCCTTGGCATTAGGGTAAGTCCTACAGTTCCCACTCAGTGCCATCGTTTCAGTCATGCACACGAAAATCGCCCCGGCGTCTGATGGCTGTGCCGAAAGTTTCTGTATGATTTCCTGCTTTCTTAATGCGATCGACGACTGGTCCTGCAACTGCAAGAAGAAAATCGAGTGAAACTAGACGCAGAAGTTAAAGCCGACGGTCCGGAACCCTCAATGTCGATCTGCAATATGTGGTAATTTTCGTAGCCTATATCCACCTACCCCTCCAGTAAGTACTCCATCAACAAACCAAAGCAGCTGTCTGCAGGCAGCTTCAAAAATATCAGAGGGACAAATAAATGGGGGCAACGGAGAAATCCGGGATGTTTATTAAATTATTTACGAGCGGCAAAACATCGATGCTTTCTTAAAATATTATATCAATTACTGTCCCTCTACTGCCTGCGACAATATCCGAATCAGTACGACAAAGAAGGGGGGGGGGTAGCAATTAAACGACAATTTCTCACTGCGAAGTCGTAGTTTTAAAGACGTCGTTTGCAATGAAATTCTAAGGTTATCACGCCTCATATAAAATATGACCCACAAATATATATATATATATATATATATATATATATATATATATATATATATATATATATATATATATATATATATATATATTGTAACGAGATTCTCACCTCGGCAAAATCAATTGATTTCACATCAATCCATATCTGCGAATAAAATGAAGTTTATCAGCAACTTCAGAAGTCCAAGTGGAAATCTTTGCTGTTTGGAGATATATTTCCAACTTCTTTGAAGCACAATCGTGTCCGTTGATCTCGAGTAACTTCAGAGAAATATATCAGGTATGACGATGTATATATAAATACACGCCCAAATATGCAGATTGGTTTAGGACACTTCACATGTTTTCGCCGACGTGCACTCCTGCAAGGTCCCTCGATCGCACTTAACTCCTCATCTCCTGCCGTCGGATGCGAAGCTTGAAGCGGTCGGTGCGTAATAGCGCCGCTAACCGAGGAGCGAAGCTTTTTCCGGGAGCCGCTCCGGACGGCACCGCGCACACGCTTAGATGCTGCCTCAGCGGCCAGGGGAGAAACCATACAGGGGAGCGAAGTCTTACATCATCTTAAAGGAAAATGTCACCTACAAATGCAACGTGTTTCGATGGCTCGGGTGTTGTGACATTTGAACTCGTCTTGTGCGTATTATAAATATCAGCTTGTAACAGGGATTGATTGTTTATTTCTCTCGGTCATTGAAAATTATTGTCACTATGTGGCTTAGTGCACCCACTATTCGATAAATGCTGTTACGAAGTATTTTTATTTACAATGTATCATAATGTATTATCAATGTATCATAAAGTATATTTACAATGCATCGTAATAATATGAAAATGAATTTCATTAACGTAGAGCTCCGTTAAGGTGTGTGTCATACAAAAACGAGCATAATGGCGTTTTTATTATAACATAACGGTTTTTACGATGGGCCAAACACAAAGTTTTATATTATTCACGTAGCCTATATTTATATTCATGTTACTCTGATAATTTATATTTTATTAATTATAAATTCAGTATCCCTTTCTAGAGGTCACTCTCTATATGGCCTTTTCTATACCAGCCGTCGTTCCCATCGATAGTCATCAGCCTCTTTCACCACAAAACGTTTCACTTGACAAATACAGTACATGTAAGCGTGAATTAACTGCAACACCCCCTTACAAAATATGTGAAGCGGTTCCAAAAGCCTTTGTTTCGCAGTCCAGGCGTAACGATTCCCTGCCCCGCAAAGAGTAATTGTCTCCTTGATGAAAGTTGGCACAAAAAGCCCACCTGTACTGCAGCCCCCGGAAAAGCAGCGGCTCCTGCTATACCTCAGCTCCTGCTATAACTTTCCTTTTCCATTATCACCAGGTTCTCCAATTCCAGTAGAGTTTTGGTCAACCTTTCAAAGCAGAGATCTTTCCGTGTCATTATCACAAACCGCTCTGGCCATATGCGTGTTTCTATACTGTAAAATATGATATCATGTCCGCAATTCAGAATCATGTTTTTGCACTCAAATTCATTGCATAACTTAAGTAGATATGCTACAACGTAACTATAGGTGAGGTTGATAATATATACATTCTACGGAGAAAGACCTCGAATACTTCTGGTGAGTGCATGCATGGATACCAGTTCGGTTGTGTTACATTGTTATTAATTACTCAGCACCTTAGATAAACATTAGAAATCCCCCTTTGAATAACGACAAAATTCCTCGAACACGCAGAACATCAAGATTAATTGACATCACTAACTGATATGCAGGTCGCAGTGTAACATAACAGCCAATTTACAGGGCTACAAAGTGTTTAATTTTTACATTTTTAAGCAACCAAAGCCGTATCTTACATGTATTTACACATATCCTCAAACCATATTTGCCAGTGTAGTAATTCATACACCATAAATATTCATATTCTTCATCACACTTAATATTCGTAACCACACAGACACATAAATAGTTGTAGGTCTATTTATTATTATCATTATTATTATTATTATTATTATTATTATTATTATTATTATCGTTGTTGTTGTTGTAGTTATTTAGTTGAGATCCTGTTATTTTATGCCTACAATTCTGATTGAGAAGCACTATTCCAAAGCAGAAAATTAATAAACAGAAAAATATGAAGCTATATAACTGGTAAATAATGAAATGGCCCTTCTGAATGTACCATCTGGTCCTGATTCCTGTGTAAATGGCTGGGGCTGTCATGAGTTTTCAGAAAGGAAACAAGGCTTCAATGTGGGTCGAGCTGGACAAACGCTAAAGCAGCCCTTTAAAAGGCCGAAAGATACATACAGAAGGCAAAACCCTGATCTGCACCCACAGCCAGTAGTGTGTTCTGCTTTTTTCTGCAAAATGGAATGTTCCATATATTGAAAAGACCACCTCAAAACACATTATTTATCCCTGCAGGGAAATTGGGCAGTTTTTACAGCTTTTACTCTCCATGAGAGTGACAGTGATATATACAGGTGAAAGCATGCCTCCAGCAGTCCTGGAGCAGTGTCTTAGAAGAACCCACAACCCTCTAGGAATGGAACACACAACCCACTGGGAATGGAACACGCAACCCTCTTGGAATGGAACACGCAACCCACTGGGAATGGAACCAACAACCCTCTGGGAATGTAACATGCAACCCTCTGGGAATGGAACACACAACCCACTGGGAATATAACACACAACCCTCTAGGAATGGAACAAACAACCCACTGGGAATGGAACCCACAACCCTCTAGGAATAGAACACACTACCCTCCAGAAATGGAACCCACAACCCTCCAGAAATGGGGACCAGACCCCCCACCTACTAACCTGCACACCAGCCCTGTGTAGCATTACTTATGGCGCTTAGCTTTTAATTTATTTTCAATTAATGTAACAATTTGCTTTGAAATAACAAACATTTTAAAGATTTCTATATGATATTAAACTGGAATCGTTCAATAATTGAATAATTATTATTCATTTGAAAATGATCATTCCCTCTGGTATTTCAAACAATGACATTTGTTTCACACATAAACATTAAAACAATTGCTCCTTGTTTACATCAGATTCTACCCTGCAGCCTTATTCAGCATTCAAAACATTTCTATTATCTTTTGTTGGCCTTGGTATACTTCCGTATAACATACATTCTTGCACCTAGAACATTGTAATGAATATATTCAATGCTCCTTCAATAACTCACGGACTTGATGTAACAACTTGCAGGCATTCTTGTTACATTATTTAGTGGTGCTTAAATAAGATATATATGATATTTGTGTTTCACTTGGGATTCTTTCCAGCTAGAGTTAGTTGTTATAATAACTGATTTAGCAAAGATTAACTATAAAAACAAGAAAAGTGTGTAAATATCCTAAGCACCAAGAGATGTTGAGTGAAACATGCCATCTAGTGGCGGGCACAATTAAGTGTGACGCACCTCCGCTGCCGGAGGGAATTATGAAAGATTCAACGATACACTCGAGATGTTTCAATGCCCATGTGCCCGTGTGCATTGGGCGGCGAGCATAACGAATAATTGAGTGCATAAATATATATCTACACATTTTATATAGTTTCATTTGCAAAACAGAAGTTCTGTTTATTTTGCTATGCAAGACTAAATATCGGAACGAGAAATTAGAATGAATGATTCTGTCCATTTACCGTCATAAAAATGAATAAAACCCTGCGAGCCACATAAACAGCGATGCGTTTACAATACCAAAGCTACAGACTTTTACATACTTATTCTATTCATTTCTATTCTGCTACACATTCATTCACGTTTTTGTCCCAAATCAGTCATTTCTAGCTAAGCCATAAATAAAATTCACGCAGTTTTCTGTCATGCCGCTGCATGAATCGGGCCTCTTGGACCTTTTTATGGGGATTTGTAGAGAGTCTGCTATTGCACATTTATACTCAGCCCACCCTCCAGCAGAATAATTTTAGCTAGAATAATGTTTTTTTCTTTTAGAGCAGGTACGTACCTACATATTACACATACTGTAGGTAGACCGTTATTGAATGGACATATTCCGAAGGCAATACACTAACCTGGTGGTAATTCTCCTTGAAGATTGATGTTCCCAGCCTGATCATGGGTATTATTCTTCATGTTCAGCTGGATTTTTTTTTGTCTGCATTTCTAGAACCAGCCAGCCAGCTGTCCAGGCAGACGTCATGTCACTTACGCATGTAACTACCTAAGTAATGGGATCACAGCTAAAAATCGTTTAGTCGCAGCTCAGCCTCATGGTGCGTACAATCGCCTGTGATTTCTGCACTGATTCGCCATGCTATTTGTGCCTTATTTTGGTGCTGGATTCGGGATTAACTGGCCGCCTCTTTGGTTTGATGTTTGAGTCTGCAGATCATGTCAGGGGCAGCGAAAGGGGAGGGGGGAGTGGGATTTTCTAACTGTCATCCGTCCTTTTATTCAGGTATGTATACATACACTACACCACTACAAAGTGCTCACTGAAGCAAATCTCTAATCAGCCAATCATATGTCAGTAGCACAGTGTATAAAATCATACAGAAACAGGTCACCAGCTTCAGTGAATGTTCACATCAAACACTAGAACGGGGAACAGAGGTGATTTAAGTAATTTTGAATGTGACATGGGTGCTAGACAGGCTTGTGTGAGATTTTCAGAAACTGTTGATTTGCTGGGATTTTCATGCACAACCATCTCTGAGGTTCACAGGGAATGTGCTGAAAAAGAAAAGAGTGAGCAGAAGTTCTCTGGGTGACAATGCCTTGGCGGAGGTCAGAGAAGACTGGCCAGACTGGTTCAAGCTGAGAGAAAGGCAACAGTAACTCAACTAACCATTCACTACAACCAAGGTATGCAGAAGAGCATCTCTGTATGCACAACACGTCAAACCTTGAAGCAGAAGGGCAACAGCAGCAGAAGATCTCACCGGGTGCCACTTCTGTCAGCCAAGAACAGGAGACTGAGGCTACAGTGAGTACAGGCTCACCGAAATTGGACACGGGAAGATCTGGAAAACGCTGCCAGCTGAGTCTCGATTTCTGCTGCCACATTCAGATGATAGGGTCAGATTTTGGCATAAAGAACATGAAAGCATGGATCCATCCTGCTTTGCATCAACAATTCATGCTGCTGCAGGTGGTGTGATGGTGTGGGGGATTTTTCTTGGCACACTTCAGGCCCCTTAGTACCAATTCAGCATTGTTTAAATGTCACAGCCTACCTGAGTGTTGTTGCTGATCATGTCCATCCTGTTGACAAATTTGCAGCAACTAGGTGATGCTGCCATAACAACACGGACCAAGGTCTCTGAGGAATGTTTGAAGCATCTTGTCAAATCTGTGCCACAAAGAATTAAGGCAATTCTGAAGGCAAAAGGGGGTCCAGCTCAAATTGTGATGTCCTGGGAGGGAACAGGCAGCGATTGGCTGTTTCAGGTGTCACTCAATACCCAGTGAAGTGATCATCCTGTGGGGGATGACTGTGGAGGGGGGCCTACAGCTCAGCACTGCCCCCCCCCCTCCCCAACTCAAGTTCCTGGGCATCTTAACAAGCACGGCAGGACTGTACCTCTAACCTGTTAGGCCCATCTGTCACGGCCCCATTTCCCAACCACTGTCCGTGGCACTGACCCTCCGTCACACAGAGCAGAACACATGCGACCACGGTTTGCTTTGTGATCCTCAGGGTCCAATGAATGTCTTTTGGTGATTAAATGAAACTGGTGCCTGTAATATACACCAACAAAGAAAATGGAAAATCTCCCCAGGTTACATAAAGGAGCCAGTGTGACGTGGTCCCACTACAGCGAAGGAGAGGGAGTGTTCAGCAGTGCCTGAATAAAAGTCTCGGGTAGGTCAGCTCAGGATTCCATGGGCAGACAGCAGGCGGCTGAGCAGTACTGCTACCGCGGCTTATTCGGTCTCTGGAAGTAGAGGAGCCAACAAAACAATGTCACCTTAGACATCTGGGCATCACTGTCTCTTTAGGCTTCTGTATCAAACAGCAGAGGAACGAAAGTGAACTGGAAACGCGGCCCATGTTTGTCTGCCCACTGTGTGCTACAGGCTGTGTCTAACAAAGCGGACAGACTGCAGCTGGCTTTGCTGCTGCCCTTAACAGGCCGTGGTGCAGACACCTGAGACGGCAGGTGGAGTGAATCGCAGCAGGGGGGCAGGGGGGGCAGGTGGGCCAGCTGAGCTGCTATGTACACCCTTTCAGATTCTCATAAGCAAATGCACATGCATGTAGTATATCAGCGAAAGGACGGCCCTACTCCACACGCAGGTCTCCATCGCAGAGAAAGGCGGGGGCTCCACACGCAGGTCTCCATCGCAGAGAAAGGCGGGGGCACCACACGCAGGTCTCCATCGCAGAGAAAGGCGGGGGCTCCACACGCAGGTCTCCATCGCAGAGAAAGGCGGGGGCTCCACACGCAGGTCTCCATCGCAGAGAAAGGCGGGGGCTCCACACGCAGGTCTCCATCGCAGAGAAAGGCGGGGGCTCCACACGCAGGTCTCCATCGCAGAGAAAGGCGGGGGCTCCACACGCAGGTCTCCATCGCAGAGAAAGGCGGGGGCTCCACACGCAGGTCTCCATCGCAGAGAAAGGCGGGGGCTCCACACGCAGGTCTCCATCGCAGAGAAAGGCGGGGGCTCCACACGCAGGTCTCCATCGCAGAGAAAGGCGGGGGCTCCACACGCAGGTCTCCATCGCAGAGAAAGGCGGGGGCTCCACACGCAGGTCTCCATCGCAGAGAAAGGCGGGGGCCCCGCAAGTGGTATAAACCTGCTTTGCGGGAAAATAAACTGCATTTTACACTAGATGGCCAACCAAAAAGAAGGGGGGGGGGGGGGGGGGGGGAAGGGGGACTCTGAGAAAGCAAGGATGAAGTGAGACAATGCACTGGAGGAGGATTAGCAAAATGCAGGGACATTTCAGCTTTTTTTAGAAGAGGTGGGAATAGTTATAGTTTGGATGGGGAGAGGGGGGCAGTTGCTGGAGTAAAAAACGCAATTAACTGGTGATACCTGTTCTTTGATGGCACATTGCAAATTTGCATAAGCAGTTTGTTGGTACCCTGTATCAGTGCTTCCCAAGCCAGTCCTCAGTGACCCCCAGCCGATCCTCGGTGATCCCCAGACGGTCCTCGGTGATCCCCAGACGGTCCTCGGTGACCCCAAGCCGATCCTCGGTGATCCCCAGACAGTCCTCGGTGATCCCCAGACGGTCCTCTGTAACCCCCAGCTGGCGGTGACCCCCAGACGGTCCTCGGTGACCCCCAGATGGTTCTCGGTGACCCCCATTTTTGCTCCCTCCCAGCTCCCTGTCTGACAGTCCACATTTTGGAACCTGAACCATGTAGGGGGTCCCTGAGGACCAGGTTGAAAACCACAACCATATTATAGTCAGCATAATAGGTTATATGTATGTCAGATATAGGTGTCGACATGCAGGGCAAGCAAGAAGACTTTTTTTTTGCTCCACCTGCAAAAATCATGCTTCAGTCTTCAGTCTTACTCTCAGCCATCTGGTCTATTTAATCTGCCATTTTATGAAACTAGAATAAAATGTCAGCTTATTAGGAAATGGACTCCCCCACCCCCAGGCTGGTCTGTATCCTGTCAGTTCAATGCTCAAAGGCAGGCCCAGTCTACCCACCTACCGCCCCAAGGCTTAATCCAGTGTTTGCCAACCCAGGTCTTGGGGACCCACAGAGGGTCCACTGGGAAACACTGGCCTAATCAATAAAGTCATGTGATGTATGGGGGAGTCCTGCTCCACCGATTCCACTGATGGATGGAACCCACCTCCAGTCGGTTCTCCTGTCACGGACCCACCACCAGTCGGTTCTCCTGTCACGGACCCACCTCCAGTCGGTTCTCCTGTCACGGACCCACCTCCAGTCGGTTCTCCTGTCACGGACCCACCACCAGTCGGTTCTCCTGTCACGGACCCACCACCAGTCGGTTCTTTGCAGACACAGAGGCAGCAGTTGAGCTTCACCACCCCACCCCCCACACCTCCTTGTGTCAAGAGAAGACTTTATTATAAAGTGCGGCACTGTCATGTGACTCACAGATGTTATTTAAATGTCATTTCATGCAAAAAAAGTTGATTTCCTTATATTTTAATGGCAAGCTGATCACAGAAGAATACATTACACAAAAACACAAACCACTGGAAGCAGGAGCAGCAGGAATGTATAAATAAAAGGAGCTGGAGCTGGGTTATTCTGCAGTGTAGAGATGACGAGACCATGGCTGTTACCATCCTACAATGTGAAGAGGAAAAAACAGCCTTCTTATCTATCTATCTGTCCATCCATCCATCTATCTAGTTATCTATCCATCTTTCTGTGCTTTTGAACAGCCTCACTTAAGCTATGTCTACCACTGTGATTTGTACATTTGCTATTCAAAAATATGTACCTGCCTGAATACTCAGCACTTGTCACTTGCGTCATGTCCAAGGAAACGTGCCAGGACATTTTGCAAGTGCTTGCCTTTCACTGTGTGAGCTCATGCTAAGTGTTCCTGATGGATACTCACGTTTTTCCCTGATTGTGTGGTTAGTGGCCTTGCTGTGCTAATTATCAGAATAGGTTCTGTTTGCACACAGGAACCCTTTGAGGGAATTTGCTGACGTGCAGCTTGACAGCTTTAAAGACAAAGTCCAACCTCACACGTCTGAAATTACCCATAGCTTACATGTTCTAGTAGATTCAATATCTAAATCATTACCAGTTGGATGGGACAAAAGCCGAAAACCACACAGGCAGAATCCAGGACTGATCATGGGGACAAAGATTTGATAGCTGTGTTGGTCTAAAAATGCAGCCTCAGGAACCACAGGAGCTTTGGCAGTCACTCACTTTTATTCCTATTTATGCTGCATTTGTGCTATGTTCTTATTAATAATAATAATAATCTGGAGAATTAGCCCCTTCACCGGGGGGTTTTTTATTTCAATCAGGTTCAAAGTAAAATTCTCCAGGAACAGGAATTCTGGGAACAGGATGCAAATACATGACAGAAGGATATTATGCCTGCTGGAAGCATTCTGCCATTGTGCCCCACATTGAGTGGTAAAGAAAACCTTAAAAACAGGGCTGTTTGGAACATGATAGCGACACTGCAGGGAAGGGGCTCTCCCTTGAACATGTTGCTAGGCATCAGCGTCACTGCCATGGAATTCTACCATGGGAGATTTGTGACTGTCATACCCAGCTTTTGTTTTTGTTAAAGAAAATAGAAAGAATATATGGCTCATGTTTACTATCAAATGTGCCAGTCTCACTGTGTCGCTTTGGGTAAATATCCAACACTTCAGTATCTGTGTTATTTTTTTCCTCTTGTTTCAGATTGAGTGGATGCACCATCTGGCTCTGTCTGGAGCAATCAGTGTCTCTGAATAGACTGAATGTCAGGACTTGAATTAAGCCTATGCTATGCTAATTAAGATGACGTCATAGGTGAAACTCACACAAGACAGCAGCCTGCTCATTTTGACAGTCGCCCCCTGCTGGTCAGAGAGAGCAGTAGGACGGTGGCAGCTAACAGAATCGATGTGCAGGTGGTCAACGCAATCTCAGATAGGACAATGGTTACCAAGCATGGGTGGATGGAATAGAAAAGAAAGTTACATCACACCTTTTCCGACAGTCCTCTCATGAAGGAGCAGTTTGGAACTATGTGGTACAACAGCTCTGCCGTACAGCTTAAATGAATCCTCTTCTTACCCAAGCTGAGCCCTGTCGGGTGTTATCTCCTCATCCCTGTAACAGCAACTCTGCTGCAGCCAGCAGCCTCACCTACAAACCTGCCTGGCAGACAGGCCTCAACTTGCTCATCAGATCCTGTGTAAAGGCACTGAAAGAAAGTGCTCCAACAAATTCCATAGCACGACACGGCACAAAAAAACACAGACACTCAACCAGAAATGAATGGAACATGCATAACACCACCTCTGCACGATTCTAACCACATGATGAAGGGCGAAGAAGGAAGGGGAAAATGGTCCTATTGTCTTTTTGACAATTATACAAGGTTAATCCCAATATCAGAGGTAGATGCAATCATCTCTGCATAGCGATTCAGTGGCCTACATTGGATGCACCCTCTGGAATATTCCAGCCTACATTCAGAGTACTCTTATAAAAAAGGAATCCGCTGCTGTTCAGACATCCTGAGAGACAAAAACATTCAGTGGTGAAATCAGCCAAAGATGCAAGTAATAAAAGTGCTCTTTGGTGTGTCGGATTGATTTACGGTTCAATCCAGAAAGCCTGTAGCAAATTAAGCATGTTTTTTTCTGATCATACGCTTAGGAATGTGCTAATATAATTTTACACTACCACCTACATATATGTGTGTTCCATTGTTCAGTAACGGTTTACTCAATTGACACTGCTGTGCCTGACCTATGAAACTGCATTTTCAATTCATGAGAAATTACAAGCCTGATGAAAATAGCAGCACATTTGACTCCTTTCTTTTCTCAGGACAGAAATATGATGAAAAGGTCCCACAAACATAAGGCACAGATTAACTATTGACAGGGCTAAGTCTGTTAAAGAACAACAAAATACTAGTGTGGAGAGGCCTTGGCGATTTCTAATTGCTGAGGTGGAATGAAGCCCGTGTTGTATATCTCATAATGTCACCAGTCAGATTCCTTCCCACCTTCCTGCAACTATAGTCCAGTCCAGGTTACATGTAAAACTGTACATAGAGCTAGTTTCATTTTCTTTCATTATCATGGTGACCAAGCTGTAGCAATAGTAATTACTGAATATTGCATGACAGTATTTTTGTTTACCCACATCTATAAGCACTAATAAATGAGTTAATATTTTAGTAGGTACATCTACAAAATAAATGTTTACTCCCTTTTGCTCAGGGAACATGCTTTAAGGCATGAGCAAGGTATTGAAAACACATCACTACTGGCTTGTCATCGCCCCTTAGGACTGTGACAGTGTACCGAGAGGAAATCTGAAGCACAGAGCAAGATCACTGACCCCTGGAGGTGAGAGATAATAGCGCTACCGATGATACAGTTTTTCTCTGGCAGAAATATGTTAAAAGGGATTGTTACTAGACATGACACAATATGACATTTTAGTACATAAAAATCATGCATCAGATTATTATAGTATACCGAAAATACAAAACGCTTAGTTAAACAAAAAGGCTATCTGTAATTTCGTTTTATTAATGTTTTACTTTGAATCTACATAAAAATAGGAAATACCATATAATTGTTATGGTGCTTTAAAAATAAAATGTCCCGATATCCGCTCGACTCGCTCGGCTAGAAAACCGTTTCCTTTATCCGGCACGAAAACAACACGCCTTTACCAACTGATCTGAGATCGGCGATTATTGACGTCACTCGTATTTATGTAACAGTGCGGCGGAGAGGTTGATCTGTTTCCGGATCAGGTTTCAAAATAGACTGCAACCGGAAGTCCGGCGGCGAAGCCGTCCCTCACCCGGAAGTGGTTCCTGGGTCTGTTTGACACGTAGCATCGGAGCGGCAGAGAGCGGATTGTGCGGGGGGTGTTCTAGATAGAGACCATCACACGGTAATGCCCCACACCTACATATTTATATGGTTGTTTTTAATGTTGACCAGATATCGTTAAACTAGCTTTGAGTCAAGTGGCGTGAGTTGTGGAAACTAAGTTGTACGGGTTGCGTTGGCATTTGTCTTTCTTGGTTGGTAAAGCTGAGATTGCTGTGGAGCCCTTGGTTCCGGCCCATAACCGGCACTGGGTTTGTGTTCCAGGCCCTTAACAGACACATTAAGCTGGAATCGCTGATCGCTAAATCACAAAAGTGTTAAAGTACCTAATACGAAGGCTCGCTGTATATGCGTCCGTGTTTCACTAATGGTTATTTTCACTGTTACTCCATTAATGGATATGAGTCTCAGTGCAAGAAATATAATGAGTTAAAATAGCTTCTAAGTGGATTAATAGTGTTATTAAAAGGCCGTGCTCAGTAAACTGTTTAGCCTATGAAGATCTTTCAGGTCATTTTCAGAGCCCTTGGGGCTAATTTTTATTTATTTATTTTTTTTGCTTTGGAGTTATTTCAATCATCTATTTGTTTTTATGTTATTCAATCTTAATGACTGTCTTGTAAATTTGTGGTTTTAACTCGCTTTTCTGTGATATTTGACTCGTATGCTGATCTTCCCGAAATCTGTTCTTTTTCAGGCTGATTTGAAATGTCAGGGTTTGACAACTTCAATACTGATTTCTACGAGTCCAGTTACAGTGTAGATGACCAAGGGCAGGCCGCCTACGGCTATGCCAACACGGAAGATTCATATAACAAGTATGTCACGTATCCCTTCTTATCAATATCTCTTCAGAACGTCTTTAATGATTGTTTTCAGTATTTTTTTTGTCAATTCTTTGTTCAGTAAACCGTGTTCATTCAGTATTTTGCATACAGTTTCATGAAATGAAATTGTTTTTGGCTACTGATTTTGGTGGCAAAGCAGTTCCTAAACGGTAGGCATAAGGTACTAAGGTGAAGAACTTGGACCATTAATCTATTTATTGATAATTATCATTTATGCATGTAAAGATGATAAAGTGCATTATTCTTAGTAGCAGTAACTGTGCAGTAACCCGTTATCCTAAATGCCCAGTCCTGGTTTAACTAGATAGACAAGCCCTCACTGTGAGCATTGGCGGTGTATATGCATACCTGCTGTGCTAGCGCATTCCGCCTGTAAAACGCCTTCTGAAGCATGGCAGTGTCTGGGAACCAGAAAAAGCTATCTGGGAGAAGAAGAGTTTCCCCTTTTCAGAAAAAAAACGGAATCAGCAGAGACACAGGAACTGCAGCTTATTTTAGAAGGAAAGGTTGATGTACGACTAACTAAAGAGATTAGATGTTTGATGTGCTGAATTACTTGCCTTGCAACATAGTAGAGAAAAAATCGTTTAATAAATTAATCACATCTGAATGTGTTAAATAAAATACTGAGTGGATGTGTTTTAGTGCCAATGTAATATAATTATCATTGTGAAAAATAATAATCATTATAATTGTTGTTCTTATCAATTATAATGAATGATGATTTTCCTGGCTTGAGATGTCACCTTTGTTTAGTTTGACCGTGAAATGTGAGCTTCGGTCAATGTGTAAGGCCTTCCAAGTAGAGCATCTCTAGAATCTGATTGGCTGTGCTTAATTAAGGGTGTGACCTATAAAATGCAGAATACATGTACCTCTTAAAAGACCCTGCATGTTCAGTGAGTAGTCAGCTTCCTCTGCTAGTTAATGTGCCCTTATTTTGGTTTGTGCCTTTTCCCCGGGAAACAAAAGGACGGAGGAGGCGAGTAACATCTCTGATGTTTCCACAGACCGTACGGAGGCTACGGCTACCCCCAGCAACCGGGAGGATATGGGGTCCCGTCCCCGGGCATGGCACAGCAACCCTACACGGGTCACATCTACCAGCCGACGCCAGCCTTCACGCCCAGCACCTCGCAGTCCATGTACGGCAGCAGCTTCGAGGATGAGCCACCCCTCTTGGAGGGTAAGGCCGCCAGCAGGTGGCGCAAGCAGGGGCTGGACTGCAGGCCACTAGACTGTTTTGGATGGGTCCCGATGTCCTGGGAATTGATATATGTCCTTTTCCTTTTTTTTCACGTCCCATTGATCTATATCACACAGATTAAATTCACAGTATAGCTTTATATTAGTATTTATTAGGGGGGAGCGTGCAGCTCAGTGAGCTAAGCCTCTGTGCCTGTGATCGGAAGGTTGTCGGTTCAAGCCCCGACCTCAGCAGAATAGTCTCATCTGTGGGCCCTCCAGCTCCATAGGTGCCGCTGCAGGTGGCTGCCCTTCACTTCCGAACTTACTCTCACCTACATGTCTGTGTGTCATGCTAGGCGAATGTCCTCACAAGTGATCAATAAAGTGCCATTATTATCCATCCATCCATCCATTTTCCAAACCGCTTATCCTACTGGGTCGCGGGGGGTCTGGAGCCTATCCCGGAAGCAATGGGCACGAGGCAGGGAACAACCCAGGATGGGGGGCCAGCCCATCGCAGGGCACACTCACACACCATTCACTCACACATGCACTCTTATGGGCAATTTAGTAACTCCAATTAGCCTCAGCATGTCTTTGGACTGTGGGGGGAAACCGGAGTACCCGGAGGAAACCCCACGATGACATGGGGAGAACATGCAAACTCCACACACATGTGACCCAGGTGGAGACTCGAACCCGGGTCCCAAAGGTGTGAGGCAGCAGTGCTAAGCACTGCACCACCATGCCGCCCCGCCATTATCATTATTATTATTATTATTATTATTATTATATTATTATTATTGTTATTATTATTATTATGATGATGAACCTTGCTGCTGTTACTGGTACTGTAAGCCTGTCTGTGAAGCAGTCCTTTGTCCTAAACATTGCCAGAACTGGGAATCAACTTTGACCACATCTGGCAGAAGACGCTGACAGTGCTGCACCCCATGAAGGCAGCAGATGGCAGCATCATGAATGAGACGGACATGGCTGGCCCCATGGTCTTCTGCCTGGCCTTCGGGGCCACGCTGCTGCTGGTGAGGGTCGTCGGGAGCATCTGCATCAGGAAGGTCATGAGCAAAGCGTCAGTGTCCTGCTTCCTGCTGAAGTGCTGGATGCGTTTACCTATATAACGCCTTAATAAAATCTCCTCACACCTGTCTGTGTCTGGAAAGACGATCCCTCTCTGATGTCAGCTGCGTGGACAGCGGGCAATAGGTTGTGATTAAATGAGTGGCTGTGTTGTCGGTCACCGTGTTTCAGCGTCGGCCCTCGCGTGGTCTTACCGGCTGACCCCCCCCCATGCGAAAGGACGGGTCATGCGATACTACTCTGCTTTCAGTGGCCGTTCTTGCATATCTATTACCAGTATTTTATAAGCATTGGGTTGAGACGTATGTAGTTCATTCCTGTGAAGCCGCTGTATGTCTTTGGTTGGCATGCTTGCTCCTTGCATTTTGTGAGATCTGTGGTCCTGGCTGTCTATGCGTAGACATTAATCTGAGCCTGCCGGGCCAGGTATGTTCGGGGAAGGCTCCTGACGTGCCTGTCCTGCTGACCCCCCACATACTGCTTGATTCTGCTTTTCATGGCATCTTTCTGCTCCGTAAGGCTTCCTGCCCTCAGTCCTAGAGCGACAGTGCTGGGGGGGGCCACTGTAGGGTCTATGCCCGGTCACCGGCTCCCTGACCAGGCCGTCTGTGTGTCTATTAGGCCGGGAAGATCCAGTTTGGCTATGTCTACGGCATCAGCGCCATCGGCTGCTTGGCCATGTACTGCCTGCTGAACCTGATGAGCGTGACGGGCGTCTCCTTCGGCTGTGTGGCCAGCGTCCTGGGCTACTGCCTGCTTCCCATGATCGTCTTGTCCAGCGTGGCTGTTGTCTTCTCGCTGCAGTAAGTACCGTCTCCCTCCGTCCGCCACTCTCTGGATCTGAGATGTCGCGTCGTTCGCATGCGTACAGAGACCTGAAATAAATCCTGGGGTTTCCTGTGGTTGCAGAGGCATGATGGGAATCGTGGTGACAGCAGTGATCATCGGCTGGTGCAGCTTCTCTGCCTCCAAGATCTTCATCTCAGCCCTGGCCATGGACGGACAGCAGCTCCTGGTGGCTTACCCCTGCGCCCTCCTCTACGGCGTTTTTGCCTTGATATCCGTCTTCTGAGCTACCCAGGGCGCCCCTGGCACGTAGAACACGACAGACGGACACCTGGCATGTAGGAGAGAGTAAGAGTTGCACACCCATCCTGAAGTGTCGAAGGGCCAGACCGTTCCCCGGGGATGAGCGTGGATGTGTCCAGTAGGAAAACATTGGCAAATGTTGGCGGCCAGGCCTCGTTTGGGCTGTGACACGCCCCTCTCCCTTCCCCAGAGGACCGATCAATGTGGCCTTTAGAGACTGTGTCGGCATCATTGCAGAAATTCAAGTTAGACTTTTTATCATCAATGCAGAATATGTATAATAATCATTTTGAATCTTCGAGATGTTTCTTTATCTTTGTTGTTCTGATGCCGCCCCCAGTGTCTGCTTACTCTTAGGCTACACACACACACACACACACACAACCATATTTATTTTCATATTTGTTTGCATGCAGAATTTTTTTTTTTTTCTTTTTAATGGGGCACAATAATTTTGTTTTAGATTGAGTCTTTGTTATATGAGATGATGATATGAGATAATGCAAACAAGTTGACCAAAGCCTGGTTCTGCCTTGCTCTGTTCAGTCTCTGAAACGGGCCCTGTTCTGGACGCCTCTCTGGCACCATCATTAGGTATCCGGCGGAACTGCAGGAGCCTGCATGTACGCTGCGGCGTGGTCGCGTGTTGCTATACGAGCACAATTTCCTTTGAAAATATCAGCTGTCATTATGTTTAAGCAGAGCTGTTCTCAGTGGAATCCCCTTTCTGAAAGACGTGGAATAGCAGAAGTGTTCGAGATTCACCACTTTGATTTGTCTTTTCTCACCGTTGCTCTGTAATCAGACCCATTAGTTTGATCCATCACTCTCCATCTGACTTAACGATGGGATCATAGGGTGGTTATTTGCCACGGTCATATTTTTATAGGTAATTCACTCTCAGCCGGGGGCTGTTCCTCCATCAGAATTGGACAAACCAGAGTAGAGGATTTCCAGACGAGGCCCATTTACATGCTTCTCCATGTTCATTCCCTTGTGGTTTAGTAACACTTCTAGTGGTTGGTTGCCGATGACTCCGCTCGCTTAAAAAGGACTGATAACAGCCCACGATACTGGCCAGTATAAATTCAGGACCTAAACCGATGTTAGTTTCGTTGTGCGAAGCTGGTGTTCGATTATCTGCTTGTTCGCAGCAGTGCTTTTAAAATCTGATGCCAAGATCAAAGGCTTGTTTTCCCGAGCAGAGCGTTGGCTGGTTCACGAGCCGCGTCCATTTCCTAATGATCCCAGCTGCTGAAAATGCTCCTCTTCTTTTAACGTAATGTACAGAGTGCACACATTTGTATACTGTACCATTGGATTTGTATGTGTGAGCTTCCTTAATGATGTTCTATGGAAATAAAAGATGTGATATCTTGTTTTTGTTGCTTTTTTTTTTTAAATACGTCCTCAAGAACACCGTAGTTTACAATGCGTTGCTCTATAAAATTCCAGCCTCCGACCACCAGGGGCACCCTGTAATCTTTACATCTATACAATCGCACGCCTGGGTGGTATGGTACTCTCCCTGTTATCACATGGATTCCTCAGCTGCTATGGCTTCTTCCCACCATCCGCATGATTACGGTTTTGGTAGGCTGTGCCTTGGAATTGTGTCGTGCGGTGCACTGTAGACAGTTATTCAGCATGCTTAAGGAGAATAACCATCATAGTTTAGTTTGGAATAACCTAACTTTTAACCATATAAAAACAGTCGTAATATTATGTCTGTTACAAATGGAGTACTTCATCGTTGCTTTTATTTTGTTTCCCAAAACCCAGTAGAATGCATCTCCTCCATTGTATTTTTGCTGTCAAGGTTGCCCTGACTCTGCAGGGGCCTAAAAAGCAGTTCAAGCAGAGGTCTAACACTAGGGGTCAGTGTTGAGTTATTTTTGTGCCTGTGTTCCCGCAGGCGGCGGTATGGACGTTACGTAACCTGGCTGTCTGTCACGGATCAGTTATTCTGAAAGATGCTGTGGCTGTGAGCAGATTCCTGTAATCAGCGCGGCTTGTCGCTCTATGAGTGTGTGTCAGATCGGACAGAGAAAGCCACACAGCTTTCATCTAACTACGCTATGCGCTTCAGGATTTCCTCGTGCTCAGCGTTCGTTAGTCTACCTAAGCTTTGATGCGCTCCCTAGACAAAGAGTAAATTCTTTTACACTTTGAGGATGCCTGTAGCATTTTGATTACAGCACATTTTAGACCGTTAGGAGTGAATTACAATTAGAAATATTTTGTAAATCGTTATGGAGCCAGTTGGCTTGTTCCATTTCTTGCACTCTAATGTAGCTGAAAACACAATCGATTTCTGGGTCAAATGCATTTTGTGTCTCAAATTGTCAGTTTGTTTCTCAGATGTGGGTGGTACTGAGCATGGTTTCCACATAGGAATTCATTTTCACCATGTGAATTTAGTTTTCAGAATCTGATGTTAAAATAAGACCTTGGCAGTTATTTGGTTATTAGTAGTTAGCCATGCTAGGCTTAGTTGTCTGGTTAGTCACCTTCCTGTGAGCGCCTTCTCACCTTCCGACACTGTGACTGCTTTGTTGTGACAGAACCATGAGGCTCTGACACCCCCGGCCATCATGCCACAGGAGGTGGAGGCCATGCCTCATGCGTGAGTGTGAGCAGAGCTTGTAACTTGCATCTCCTGACTTCTCCAGATTTTTACCCTCCTTTCTCCTACCTCCCCATTTCAGTGCCGCTTATACCCTCTTATGAACTCACTCTGTAGCTTGACTGCTGCCCGGCCCCTCCTGGGACCTTAAAGACCCCCATGCCCTCGGCCCCCATGTCCCCGTGACAAGCCCTCCTTCACCAGCTGGCCCAGATCATGGTGTCCCACTGTATCCATCTGCATATTCATGGCCGAGGTGGCTCGGCTGCTTTCCGCACCGCCGAGCTGCTGATATGGCGTTTAGCGCGTCCCGATGGCTCTGTTAATTGCGTGCTGGCCGTGTGCGTTGCGTTGGACAGCATGTGCAGCCAGGGTAGCATTTGCATTTCCCTTTTATTGTCCTATTTAATGCTGGTGAGTGGCCACTATCAAGCGCTTAATGATGCTGTAATGACCTGAGGGACTGTCACTGGAAGAGCCAAGACTCATGCACTAGAGTGAGGTTTATCAGCTCTTAACTGAATGTGCCCCCCCTCCACACACACATACAGGATGGGCAGTATTTCTGCTACATATATTTTAAATACCAGAATTGTATTTTGCAATTTGTATTTGACTTCATAAAATGATTATGTAATTTATATCAAATAATTTAACGTTCAGTATTTTTCTGTTTTGAAAATGCAACACTTTCCCCATAATGTATGCTTGATGAGGTCATGTGCATGAAATGTTTGTGCAAAAATTCCCACACACTCCAGCATGTTGTGGAAACCTTCCCAGAAGAGTGGCAGCTGTTATAGCTGCAAAGGGGAACTGACTCCATATTGACACCTGTGGGTTTAGAATGGGATGCCATAGAAGGTCATGTGAGTGTAATAGCCAGGTCTCCTAATGCTATTTATACATATAAAGTACATTTTGATATGTTTTTGCCCATCTTTCTACACGCTCTACACAGCTGCATTCTTCAATATCCCACATGATCCCTAAGCTAAGGAATAAATGATTCATTTAATCACTTGCTACGAATACAAATTCATTTTATATTGCATATTTTTCACTTATTTTTTAGTCCTTTTATTTCCCTAAATATTATGGCGCCGATCAGGAAAATGCACCTTAATCTCATTGTGCTGCAGTGCAATGACAATAAAGCTCGCTATTCTATTCTATTCCGTTCTATTCTATTCCACTTAAAATTAGACCTGCGCAAAAACATCAAAAGACTTCAGTGGAGGAAAAAAAGGTCTTATTAAAAGCTTTGGTCTCCAAGGTTGTACAGTATGTCTTGTACTGTGAAGTTTAGTCACAAACTCCACCTTCTAGAAGAGATGCCCCATTTCATATAGAGGAGTTCTTTTCTTTTGATATGTAACGTTAAAAATTATATATTTTTATTTTGGTCCCAGCACTTAGTGGAATGAATCACTCTCATTGGGTGTTACTGTATTGTAAGCATCTCCTACACTATTAATAATGCGCCTGGTTAACCTATAAGTCGAGGGTCTGCTTTAGGAATAAAAGTGAAATAAAAATGAAATGAAAAGTTTGTATTTCCCCAGCAATGGTTGTCTGAATAGGAGCGCGATGGTGGTGCATTGGTTAGCACTGTTGCCTCACACCTTTGGGACCCGGGTTCGAGTCTCCGCCTGGGTTACATGTGTACGGAGTTTGCATGTTCTCCCCATGTCATCGTGGGGTTTTCTCTGGGTACTCCGGTTTCCCCCTACATTCCAAAAACATGCTGAAGCTAATTGGAGTTACTAAATTGCCCGTAGGAATGCATGTGAGAGTGAATGGTGTGTGAGTGTGCCCTGCAATGGGCTGGCCCC
The DNA here is from genome assembly GCF_023856365.1 of Brienomyrus brachyistius. Lineage (NCBI taxonomy): Eukaryota > Metazoa > Chordata > Actinopteri > Osteoglossiformes > Mormyridae > Brienomyrus > Brienomyrus brachyistius. The sequence continues at coordinate 6,883,358 of NC_064542.1, forward strand.
CCATCCTGGGTTGTTCCCTGCCTCGTGCTCATTGCTTCCAGGATAGGCTCCGGACCCCCCACGACCCAGTAGGATAAGTGGTTTGGAAAATGGATGGATGGATGGTTGTCTGAATAATGAATGTATAGTTAAAACCCTTTACTTAATAAATAATGTAACTTGGGCTCACTGTTATATCATAGGAGTTTGTTCTTTAACGTTTGTTAGGGGATTTGTATAATCTTATAGATTAAGAGCAACATGTACTGACGATTACAGTTGATGATTCAGTTTTGTTCTGTATGGGTGATGCAAGTTACTGTTTGGCTCAGAGTTCAAACAGATGGTTCTGATAATGATGAATGAAAGATTTTTGTCTTTTTTTTTGGTTACAAGAAGAACCAAACTTATTTACCAGAAGTTAGACTTCACCTTTCCAGGAAATTATCATAATATTTGCTCATTATGGGATTTCGCGTCAGTTTCTTCTTGTAAGTGTTCAAATTCCTGACCTTTAAAGGGATCGTCTGGTGGGTATCCGGCAGGGTGATGAGGCAGCCTGATGAGGCAGGCCCCAGCCTGGTTGCCACCAGCAAGACCAGCCCTGTGCTCCTACCCACGAACACCCCTAGGGCCACATGACACAAACACCCTCTCTTTCAAGAAAGCCAGAGATTCTGGGTGCTTTTTAATGGCTGGGAATGAAAAACATCTTTCGGTTAAAGGAGAAGAGTCTTGCCATCACAAAGCGATAAACAGAACAAGCAGATTAGCACTTTTTGCAATAAACCTCGAAAAAAATGTGAAAGCTTCTTATTATTTTAATATGATCACACAGACAGATGCTGCACAGAGAAATCCATCCATTTTCTGTAACATTTTGTCCTGTTCAGGCTCACAGCAGTACAGAGCCTATGGACACAAGGTGGGGAACAACCCAGGATAGGGCACCAACCCATTAGAGGGCAAACTCACAGGCCATTCACTCACTCACACACACACAGGTAATTTGGTAACTCAACCTCAGCAGGTTTTTGGACTGTGGGGGGAAACCAGAGTACCTACTGGAAACCCCACAATGACACAGGAAGAACATGCAAACTCCACACACATGGAACCATGGCAGAGACTCGAACCCCAGTCTCAGGGGTGTGAGGCAACACTGCTAACCACCATACTACCCCTGTATGGCGAAATATTGGCCCTTTTCTATGCATGTAACTTGACCTTTCCTGAGCCGCCTCTATTCATTCTGACAGCAAATCAGGGAATCACGGAAGCTGGTGGAACCTCCACAACAGGAAGTCCCGCCCCAGGCCACAGGAAGGAGGCAGCTTCCTCAGAAGCTGCTGGACTCAAACATAACAGCCTGTCTGACAGGCGCTGTGCCTGAAAAATGGAACAGACAAGAATAAGAGGAGATTATGTTGTTTTTTTTGTCTGTCTTGTGTGTTTTGTATTTGATTATGTAATTTTGGATGTAATGAGTAAATTTCTGCATGAACAGCTCTGAAATCCCAGTCCTGCCTATGATCTTAGTGAAATAAGAGGGATAAGACAGAAGTCTGTCGTGTGATAAAACCGAATCCAGGAGGGGCTGTTTCCAGCCCCGTGAGGTCATGCCATGTCCCCTGAGTGTTCACAGTGGGCTCATCTCCGTCCATGTCACATGGTAAAGCCAAATCTGAGAGGGACTGTGTTTCAGGCCCCGTGAGGTCACGCCTCATCCCCTGAGTGTTCAAAGTGGCCTCATCTCCATCCGTGGTAATATTTGGTGAGTCCTGAGGCTTGGCAGCATCTGCATTGGTGAACAGCGTGTTACGTTGCTCTGCAAATGAGAGTAAATTGTTGTTTTGAATGCAGTACTGGAACATCTGTGTCCACTGGAAAATGAATGTCAACATCCTCCAAAGCGCATTCTTATCCTTAATTAGAGCTCTCGCCTCTAATATTGTCTAATAACCACAACAAGTTGCCTCAACAAACAAACATGCCTCCAATTATGAAGTGTGTTATCAGGTCTTCACTTCAGTTGAGTTTTAAATGCTATTTCCAGCAGTTTTCCTCTGACAAGATACAATTATAATGAATAATGAATAATTGATTCTGTGTGTTTCTTTAAGTTTGAAACAAGTATTTTCACCTGGCAGAATGACTGCAAGCCTTCTCTATAAACTTTTTACGGCCTGGAGTCAGACCGAAGAGCGGACATTGCGTTGTCTTGTTCCATATGCCGACAGCATAATTAAAGCCTCTGTGCCTTTATCAGAAGGTTGTTGGATCAAGCCTGACCTGGGCACGTCTGTGGGCCCTTGAGTGAGGCCCTTAACCCCCAGATTCCTGAGTGCTGCAACAGGTGGCTGCCCTTCATGGCCAGCTTGTTCTCACCTACAGAAAGCAAGTTGGGGGAGGCGTAAAGAGAATTTCCCCATGGGGATCAATAAAGTACCAATTATTATTATAAGGCATGTGGCCTGAGAAGGTACAGATGGCCAGGAGAGCTGCCCTTATTCCCCAATGCCAAGTGCTTGAGCGGCTGAATAGCCAGCTTCCTGATGGGAAGAATTATAGCAGCACTGGTGGGTAGTCAGTGTTTGGTTAATTGGTAACACTTTACTTGATGGGGCACAAATAATATCATATTATGTTCTTACTTACGTATTAATTAGCCGCAATCTTAGTTACATTTACGACTTTTTTGAAGTTGATTCAAAAAAGGGGATAGAAGTAATCTAGCAAACTATAGGCCAATCAGTTTAACTTGCATAACTGGAGAATTAATGGAAGCTATAATCCAAGTGAAAATAGTAGATTACTTGGATTCAAATAACATTCTGAGGGACAGCCAACATGGATTTAGGAGAGGTAGATCCTGTTTAATGAATTTACTTGGGTTCTTTCAGGAAGCTACAAGAGAAATTGATCACAAAAAGGCCTACGATGTGATCTACTTTGATTCCCAGAAGGCCTTTGATGTCCCCCACAAACGGCTCTTACTTAAGCTCAAAGCTGCAGGGATTTTAGGAACTGTAGCAGCTGGGATCGAAAACTGGTTAATAGACAGGAATCAGCGAGTAGTTATTAGAGGCACAATGTCACAGTGGGCCTGCATTCGTAGTGGGGTACTGCAGGGTTCAATTTTAGGACCATTATTTGTTCCTAATTTACATTAAATTAATGATATTGACACAAATACATAAAGTAAACTGGTTAAAGTTGCAGATGACACCAAGGTGGATGGTGTAGCAGATACAAAATTAGCAGCACAGAGGCTACAAAGGGATCTGGATTTAATGAGCGACTGCACTGATACCTGGCAGATGAAATTTAACATAGATAAATGTAGGGAGCAGAAATATAAAGTGCAGATATTTTATGGGTTCCACGGAAATAAAGGTAACTGATTAAGAGAAAGACCTCGGCGTGTATGTTGCTGCTTCCATGTCGCACTCTCGCCAGTGTGGGGAAGCAATTAAAAAGGCCAATAGGATGTTGGGTTACATCTCTAGGTGTGTGGAGTTTAAGTCAAGGGAGGTGATGCTACGATTATATAGTTCCTTGGTAAGACCCCACCCAGAATATTATGTGCAGTTTTGGTCACCATTTCTTAAAAAGGACATTACTGCCTTGGAAAGGATGCAATGTAGGGCTACGAGAATGGTTCCTGGTCTTATGAGGAGAGTTTAGCTGAGCTGAATCTGTTTAACCTCGAGCAAAGGAGACTAAGGTGGGAAATGATCCAGGTATATAAGATTCTAACAGGTCTCGATGCTGTTCAGCCAAATGGCTACTTCAATATTAATTTGAATACTAGAACTCGTGGCCATATAAGTGGAAATTAGCAGAACATTTTAAAGTGAATTTGAGGAAGCACTTCTTTATACAGAGTATAGTAGAGTATGGAATAGTCTTCCTGCTAGTGCAGCGCAAGCTAAAACCCTGGGTTCCGTTAAATCAAAGGTAGATAATATTTTAACAACTCTGAGCTATTAGTTAAGTTCTCCCCAAACGAGCTTGATGGACCGAATGGCCTCCTCTCATTTGTAAATTTTTTATGTTCTCCTTATTTATTTTTTATTCTTTTTCTTAAGAAAGAAATAAAATCCCACAACCTCCACCAACAGGAACCTGTAACATCTCCCCATGTCGATGTTGAAATTCTGTCTAAAGATTTTCTTCTCAGATGCAGGTCCGTCACTATGACCTACACATTCACACATCCTTCCTCAGGTCTGCTAATTGTCCTCGGCACACTTTGGTATCGTCTGACATCGGGCCCCGCGATGAAGACCTGCCATTTTTTTCCGTATCCACACTGTTCCCCGCTGCCTCTCTGAACTTGGAGACCGCCGTCTTCCACGCGTAGAACGCTAGAAGCAGGAATCTGCGACTGACTGGCACAGAAGGGTAATAAAACACAATTGATTCCTACTGTGGAATACAGGCATGAAAGGTTTAGCACGAGCCGTTCCATATTTATAATGGCTACTTGTGCAGGCGGGGTCACAGTGACCCTGAGCCTGTCCATCGGTGCGGAGGGGCAGATCATTCATCAGCAGACACAGGCCAAGGGCCCTGGGGTTCTGAGCTGGCTGAGGCCCCCCCGCTACTTTCCACGGTGGCATAGATGTCGACTGGGGGTTACATTAATTATCTCTTAATGCAAATGTAAGTGGTTAAACAGCTTATGTAAAAGCTTCTCAGAAAACAGGCTGATGTAAATTTAAAGACACTTGCATCCTTAACAGACAGTACTGCTCTGTTTTTACCAAAGCGGGTCATTGTTTGTACAGTCCTTACTCACTCCATTTCAAATTGACATATTTTTTTTGCAGATTTTTTCCTCCTTACATTTTCATTGTCTTCTCGTACATACATTATCCCTTTATCCTTTGTCGTATTTGTTTCTGCCGACATTGTCCTATGCTGCATTCTCCTCATTGGATGCTATTGGACAGAGACAGCCCCCCTTGTGGGGATGGGCGAGTCCCGTCTTGCTTTATCTTATCTGGTGGCATCAGATGGACACTCTGACCGCCGTCCCCGTTCTCCAGATCCCCAGCCAGGGTCTCCATGGCTTTGCTCTGGGTCGTCCTCCCCCTTCCAAATGAGCCATGTCCTCTCAGCCTGCTGCTGCGTAAAGCTGCTGGGTGCAGTTCGATGTGATGCCGATGACCCTTTAATTAAGCTGGATTGGCTTGTGATCTACGCGTCTGAAGGAGGATGTATGTTCACCGCAGAGCGATGAGGTCATTCAGAAGTTCACCGCCTCATTGGCCTGAGGGAGGCTCTCTGTCAGCTGCCACCTGCTCCCGCTGTCCCTTGGTTTCCAGTCTGCCCCCACGGCCGAACAGACGTGGGCTCGCAGATGGAGTAAACCGTGGGAACGACCCTCTCTTCTCTGTCCTGCTCTCGCCATCTCTGCTGGCTTCCTTTGACCTGGGGACCATTGTCATGGAAGAGGCTCGGCTCACCCTGTACACCAGGCTTCACTTCACTTCCCACACAATCAGCCCAGAAATGCTTTCTGCCCTTTCAAAGATATAGATATTCACTTTGGTTTGGACACCTTATGTATGGCCATTTCCTGCATCTTAGTCATACTATTCTAGTCAAAGGTTCTTCATCTTTCTTAGGCATTAAAGTCTGTTAGACGGCCCCTTAATACCTACCCATCCATTCATCCATCCATCCATCCATCCACCCCCCTTCTAACCCTGAGCCTGTTCGCAGACCCTGTTAATTTGTCATGTGATTATTCGTTACAGCATTCATCTGCTCCTGGGCACACTGTGAAACACCCTGAATGCTTCCAAGAGCAGAACTGCAGATAATAATTTTTGATTTTGCTACTTTAAGGGTATAAACGCAGGTTCCTCCTTCAGGTGCTTTTGGAAAAGTCTGTCAGCCGCAAATCCTCCTCCCCGCTGAGGGCTGCAGCAGATCTCCGCCGTCAGACATGCCTCCTCCCACACTGCATGAAGCAGTGTGTGTATCTGTGAGTTAGGATACTTTGCCTGTGGTTGATAGCTTGCTGATTCAAATCCTAGGGTCAGCAAAGTGATTTTCCCACTGGGCCACTGAGCAAAGTCCTTAACGCCCAAACACTCCAGGGATTAGCTGACTCTGCATTCACAAAAAAAAAAAGAAAATGTATGTTACTTTGGATAAACGTGTCAGCTAATGAAATAATACCAGATTAGCCAGCAGTTCACAGTGAGCCCCACCTGGGTTACGCTGGTATTTCTGTATGCTCAGTGCTTTGTCTATTCTTATTTATTTCTCGTTAATTAACATCGTGTGTCCCGCTTCCACACCATGAGCTGTTGTGCGTGGCAGGGTGCTGCCCCACCAGCACAGCCCCGTAAACATGCCAGATCTGGCCATTTAAGGGCGACGTGAACTTGATCCCGGAGCGGGTCGGCTGGTCATACATCTGACAGCCTCAGCATCCCTTCCTGAAGCCCCCCGAGAGCTGGATGAAAATCCACAAAAAAAAATCCAAGATCAGAAGGCCAAGGTGGGCGGTGAGTCAGTACGTTTTGCACCCAGTTAGTTTAAAGACACGTCTTTAAAGTTAGAGTTACAATTAACTTGCCGATTTATTAGTCCTGAGACACTTTGTAGACATTTTCAAATCCAGGCTGAAAACATTCCTCTTTGATCAGGCTTTAGCCCAGTTTAACACCAGCTTAACACCAGCTTAACACCAGCTGAACACCATGCTGCACTGCTATCCCTCTAACAGCACCTTTTTACCTGAATTTATATGTAATTTCCTTTTCATTTTCAGGCTTCTCTCTTCAGATTTTCAGATTTTTTTCTCTTTTAAATCTACTGTTTTGAAAGTTTTTAATTTCTATTCTCATTTCTTTTTAATTTGAAAATAAATTTCTTTCATTGTATTCTGTATTTTTATTGTGTGTAGAGCACTGATACTGAATGACCACGGTATATGAAAGGCGCTATATAAATGAATTTGACTTGCCTTGTCTGCCTCCAGGTGGGATGGTTCATATCGTCGAGTTTCCGCTGCTGGTTTTTCTCATGTCATGTTTTGTTTCTGCAGATCGAATCTCACCATCAAAGCTTCATTATCTACTAGCTGACATTTAGCTGTTACTCGTTATTGAACTGTGTGCTGGAATTGATACACTGTATGATTGGATACCCATTAATTAAGTGAATGGTTTTCCAAATACATTTAGTAACGCACTATGAGTAGTGCAGCATGTGATAATCAAGATCTATAATGATATTTTTTTCTGTCCAAATCTCCTAGATAAGGTTACTGAGGGGACCTGGACATTTTGTATTGGGGGCAGCGTTTGACTGTGGATGGAACATGCACACTCTCCTCTTCTACTGATGGCTTATGGCATCTAACTGACCAATGAAAAGATGTTTTATAAAGTCATCTATTTCATTTAGTATTTATGTTAGTACTAGCTGACATCTGTACTCATGAAGATTGTTTGTATTGATTACTTGACAACACTACTGTCAACATCGATAGCCGGATAGCTAGCTCACTACATCCATGTTGATTGTAAAATCGACAATTTATCATTAAACTATTCAGCGACGGCTGTGTGATGAGAGGTGTCTGTTTGGGGTGACATGGATGCCTCCTGGTATTTTTTAAAGGTTTACTGTGTAAAGTAGTTTCTGAGAAAATAGTCCTGAAGTGATCGATTTTTGGAGGTACGTGTTTTTCACTGGACAGCGACAGCATGTAATTCTGTGTAATTAACGGTGCCGTGTGTCTCATGCACTGACAAACACTAACATCCCAACTCGCCTGCAGTGCCTGTCACTTCCTTATGCTAATCTCAGCCAGGTGCAGGGATGCAGGGCTGTAATCGGTGAGGCACATTATCTATCATGATCCTGTGAACGAGTTCGGCTTTGGCCTGACATGTCCATCCAGTGTTCTTTGTGCTTTTTACCCAGAAATATTAATTGCTGCATCAGATGAAAATGAATATGGCTTCTTTCACTGAACGCTGTAATAATCCCTCTGCAGATGGACTCTGTTAACCACCTGCCATTTTCAGGACTTTTCTCTTCCCGACGTTTGAAATGTAACTGATCTTTTTATTGTTTATTTCCAAATACAGGGTTCCCCCCCCCTCCCGGATATAAAAAGGGATGACAGTGATGTTGCCAGGGTAACCTTATCTCAATGTTACTCGTGTTATTTTTTTGTTTAAAATCGAGAAAAACAGGGGTAATACAATCAGGGTTTAAATAATTGTGTGGTAACGCTTTATGTTAAGTGCACAATCATAATGCATTCATTATGCATTAATAGAGCCTTCAGTGCACCTTCATAAGGCATTTATAATGCATTCATAGAACATTCATAGGAAGCATGCAAGCATACCTTATCCTAACATACCTCAAGAACTTCAAAATACATTAATGACAAACATTACGCGATTATAAAGTTTGTCATTATCATATAATGTTCGTTTTTAATGTATATTAAAACTTTAAGATATGTTAGAATGTTGTGGTATATTTGCATGTCGCTTATGAATGTTCTATGAATGCATTATGAAGATGCAATGAATGTTCTACGAATGCATTATAAAGGCATGTAAAACCTTACTTTTTATTAATGTATATTAAAGCTGTTATGGTATGTTAGCATGTTGAGATATAGTTACATGTTGCTTATGAATGTTTTACAAATGCATTATGAAGGCATTATAAGAGTGCAGTTAATGTAAAGCGTTACCAGTTGGGTATTATTAAGTGCAATGGTTTCTATAGACCATTAATGTAAACAATTATTTTCTTTGACAGGTTGTGAAGAAAAGCCAGTGTGATTAGCAGAGAGCTATAATATTTTACTGAGCGGATGATGCACAGCTCTGGTTTTAAATAGGCAATGTGAAGGTGTTAGTGCACAAATCTATCCTCAGCTTGCTTACAGGCTCCAGGTAGCTGCATGTGTCTTCCTTGGCTCATCCATCACCAACGGTAACCATTTACGGGGCTGGAAACTCTCCCAGGAAATAATAATGATGTGTTTTCATATCAAATAGTATCAAACAGTAGAAAATAATACTAGTGTTTTGATATCAAACAGGAACAAAATACTATAGAAATAAGAGCAAACTGCATTTAATGCTGTAGATATTTACTTAAATATGTCTGTGTGCAGGGATGGACTGGCATCCTGGTACATTTAGGGTGTACCCTGCCTCATCCCCCATACACCCTGCAACCCAGCTCTGGAAAATGGATGCATGGTTATGAATTCAAATAATTCAGTGGTGAGCAATCTTATCCAGAAAGGGCCGCTCTGTGTGTGGGTTTTCACTGCAACTCCCTAATTAGATTACTAATTATAGGACTGATTGGCTGATGAGTTCTCACTACTGGGTTGGAACAGCTGACCTAAAGGTTACCCCAAAAACCTGCATGCACACTATCCCTTTGTGGAACGATTGCCCATCTGCCCAAAAAAAAAACATAAATCCTTAAAATCATAATAATTTGGATTTAAAGGGGGAGTTTTGAAAAACTCCCCCTTTATCTTAGAAGGAGTTTTAGTGCTGTCTATCCATCTAGATTGTTCTGCTGGCTGTCTGGTTTTGGAAATATTGGTTGAAATGTCGGGCTTCTCCCAATTATAATGGGACTGAATGTCATTCTTTCTGTGGTGATTAAAGCGGCAGAAAAATGCCTTTGAAAAACTCAACAGCAGCATCTCTTACCACGAATCGTGATTAAGTTACTCAGGATGATCTGCAGACTTTGTAGTAAGCCGTTTAATGCACAAACTGTTTTCGTCTACAGAACTCCGCACACGTCTGCGCAGTGATGCGTTTGGCCTGTGGGCTGAACTGCCCCTTTAAGACTCCATGAACATTCATGCAGTAACAGTTTGGCTAAAAGAAACTGATGACATTTCTCCTGTATCGGATTGAAACTGCAGTCAAAATGCATCACGGCGTCGGTGACTAAGTTTGGCTGCAGGAGCCTGTGTGCAAATGCAGGCCCTAATTAAACATGATTCATTCGCACGATGGAATAAACGGCAGCCGCCAGGGAAGGGCTACAGTGGGAGTGTGAGCTTCCCACAAGCCCCTCTGCCCCCATGGTGGCCAACAGCATCAGCGCAGAAGCATCTGAAATGACCTAACTTAGGTCCAGGCCCAGACTTCATCCACAGCCCCTTTCCTAAATTCTAATCTTATACTCAAACACCATTATCAGAAGAGTAGCAGAGCTGTTCTGGGCCTTGAACCAGTATTTTTTTAGTTTCAAAGTCACGTCATTAAGTATTATTTTACTTGACACCTGATATAATATAATTCTGTACCAGTAGCAGCAATCAGAATCAGGTTTATTGGCCAAATATCCTCACACAGCAGGCAATTTGGCTCCGGTTGTCAATCTGTGGCTAAGTTAACATTATAAGGGTGGATTGTGGATCTTGGGTCTCATGGTTTGAGAAGCAGACAGCCTGAGTAGACTGGGTAGTAATAAGACAATAGCATGAATACACCGTGATAAGCTGCAGTGCGATCAGTGACCACTGTGCTTTATTAATCGCTGCCATTGTAAACCTCAGCACCTTGCTGTCCTACTTGTTTTGCATATAGTATGTATATTGTGTCTTGCTTGTATCTTGTATACTGTATGTATGCTTTTGTTCAATATTCCATTATTGCTATTTGCTGTTCCTCATCATTACAGGTTGTTTAAGTCTACAGGGGGGGTATGCAAGCATTTTATTGTATTTGTATAACTGACCATAAAGCTTTTGAATAGTGGAATCCTTGAATGCTCCCTGATCCGGGGGCTGTGGTGGTAAAAGATGGGGCAAATGCCAGCAGAATGGAGCCCCCCCCTCTGGTGCAGACCTTCCCCGCTCCTCCTAACTCCATGTCCAGAGGCCAGGCTCGCGGCAGCCTGCCCCTGATGAGCATACCCCCCCCCCCCCCCCCCCTGCAATGCTGTACCACTACTAGTTAAAACCACACATGCTCTCCATAATGAACTGCCAGTTTGCATGCTTTGCAACCCTTTGATGGCAATTACCCCAGGTGGTTATTTACAGCTGCTGTATTAATACCCCTCGTGTGATTAGACAAATCACTTTAGCTTTTTGGATTTGAGGTTCTACTTAGGGACAAAAATATAAAATCCCTCGGCTCTGATTCCGTGTCTGCTTTCTCAAACAAGAGGATACGCGTTTCCTGCCATTGTATTGGCTGCCTAATCCAGAAATACAGGCATAATTAACCACTGGTTATGTCAATGTGAGGTGAGCAGGAGGGATCATTCTCACCAGTACTGCAGGAGAGAATTAAGGAACTGACCTTTAGTAAAACAATTCAAGAAGTGAAATGCAATTAAAGGTAATTAATGGGGTGCATGGTTCAAAGGCTGACCTGTTTGGTCTCCTAGTGATGACTGGAGCCAAGCCGGATAAATTTACAGGAAATGTTCAGTGCTGGGGCCAACCGATCAGTCATGCAAAGAGTTCACACTGTCAGGGTGGCCCAGTATCATACTGGTGTTGATGGAAATGTTGTGTTGAAGAGGAGCACGGGGCTGCTATGAAACAAAGCCTGTCCCTGCCTGCGCTGCACTCTCTGCTTATGTTAGATTAACACCTCTTTATTTTTCACAGTATTTGATAACCACAGGTGTAATGGGAGCATGGATGGCCTGGAAGATACGGGGTGGGCAGCAACGGGGCCCTTCAACGTACAAAACTATATGTAAAATTGTGGAGGGCAAGGGTACATTTTGTCAGTGCCCCCCCCGTTGATAACATTATACTTTTCTGTATGCACTGGAAGTGTGGCGTGACTGAAAGAAGACCACAACCCACGCAGTATCCAAAAAGATTCTCCCCTATTCTCTTCACTCCGGGAAGGGGGGGGGGAGTGTTTACCTTGCTAAGACTCACGTAACACTGATAATAACATGCAATTCAAATAATAATAATGATAATTAAAAAACGTATTCTCTCGGGAATTTCATTTAATCACTTAATCACAAAGCTAATCTTACATTCACAACATGCGATCTGATTTCCAGCTGACCGTAACAGATGGACCCTCACGAAACCAACAGCCGGCTAACAGTCATTCAGCCAGTTACAGACACTTCACTGGCCAGCTCAAGTACGTAAAGAAGCATAACGATCGTCTCCTCGTCAGAAATGCAAACAACGGATGCAAATGCATTTTTGCAGTGTTTCGCTTGTACTCCTATCTTCTGTAGTGGAAGCCAGCTAACTACAATAGTCAATATGGTTGGTGAGAGTCTCTCCTCAGATTGATAAGATGTATGATGCTTTATAAATCACCAGCAGCGCAAAATTAATGCAGAAGCGTCCATCACGGGGGTGAAACGGACTTCAGTGTAAATGCATGAGAGTGCGGTAGGCGTTCGGAATCCCTCTACGAGCTGCTGTATAAGATGCTTCACGAGGGATGATTGCCAGCGCGCCCTAGCAGAGGCGTCTATTGTAATAATAAAGGGGAGCCGGGGCGCGGCACCCCTCTTCCCCCCACGACTATTTGCTTTTAACTATCTGGAGTTACGTTTAAAGCTGGAAATTAGTACAAAGCAGGGATAATCTGGTGACTTATCCTGGGTTCTTCATATCACTCAGCCAATCCGGTTTTATATAGGCCTGCTGCAAAATAGAAAGCTTTTAGGGTCACATAGAATGATTTCCTCATGAAAGCACACTTGATGTCTGAATGCAGATTATGTGGTAGAAAATATATTTTTTAGATGGTTTTCTTACTGAATTAGTGGAAAAGCAAAGTTTGTATAACTTTGAAATTTAATAAATTACTATTTTAAATGCATGTATCATTCATACCAATGATATCATTTCTTTTTGCATTTTATGGTATGTGGAAATTGTGCGTTCTAACAAACTGTTAATAATATAATGCAACAAAACCGAAGGGATTAATGGTTTTAATAAATCAAGTCAAACAAGCACTGTATTCATCCTAAGCATTCTGAACGTTATATATTTTGTCAAGCTTTTCTGTAGCCGAAGTCGATAACAGACCAGAATATAAACAAAACTTGGATGCTGCTCGTCCGTGACTAACCCAGCCACAAGTCCGGTTCGTCACCGCTCATTCCCTTCGCCTGCGATCAGCACAGGGCTCTTCTGCGCATGGGCCGCTCGGGCTCATCGGCGAAATCTCAGCCCTGGAAGTGTGCGCTGTTTCCGCACTCATGGCGTCTGCGTGGGGCTGGGCGCAGCGTTGAATCGCAGGACGACGACTGACAGGGGCGCGCCAGCGAGGGCCGACTTGGAGGACGGTGCTTTAGCCTCGGTGGAATTTAATGTCCTTTTCCCGGACGACTTGTGCGGTTATTTGCGACTGGGCATGCTGCGTGTCCCTCTCTGCACACAGCCTATACTGCGTCATTAAAGCTTGAATATCGCAGCCTTTTTTCGACACCAGTTCCTCCCTTTGAAAGACTCAAAAGCCATAGGCGGCCTCAGTACTTTGGCTGCCAAAGAGGTTTAACTGGACAAAAAGTTTGCTTTTCAGGGAAGTGGTCGATCGCGCCTGCTGTGTCGCTTCGGGTTTGTCCGTGCCTGGTTGGGGCTGATCGGCACCGAGACGCACCGACTCCGGTGCAGACTGCGCGCTGCCCGCGTTCTCACTGTGCAACTCAGGGCTCATGTCAGGTCCTGCACATGTACGATATGTGTCATTGACACTGTCAACGGCAAGTACAAACAAAAAAAGCAAAAAACGTCCGCATAAAGCGTACTTAAGCCATATGTTTGCTTGGGCACCCCGTTTTGCTTCGTTTTAGATGAGTTGTAGAGCTGATTAGTGCAGTGGGGCGTGAACTGTTTGGGGAAAGGATGTAGCCGATGTTTTAAGCGGTAGACTATATTGATATGGACATAGGGGATGCGTTGTTTTATTTGTAACCGTTAATGTCTCGTTTGCATAGCAGAGGAAGCGGCGCTGCCGGTGATCCCTAGTCTGTATTTTGGTAGCCATGCACGGAGCCTCGGAAAGACTGCTGTGTCCAACCTAGCTGTGCAACGCGGAGAGAAGGCAGCTTGTTCATCTAGAGCCGGGCACCTCATAAGCGAATGCATTCACGATAGATAATTTAGCCGCCTTTGAACGGATGATTTCGACTTGCTGGTAAGCCTCGGTCCGGCAGCGCATATCTGGCCTGACAGAGGGGGGCGTGAGTCACTGAACTTCAACGCTGAATTTCTCTTCGCTGACCCTGACTGCAGAATATGGTGTAGATACCTCACGACTCAAACCAGGTACGTGTATTTAATCTACTTATTCATTACAAAAATGCATCTGTCAGCTTTACCTATTCTTTAAAAATAAATGCTTTTTAGATCGCTTTTGGTTTGCGCTCAAATAGTGGAATTTTGTCGGCTGCACTCGACATCTCAGCGACTGACAGGGTGCTGTGTTGCGACACTGATAGGACAGAGTAAAACACATTTTAATGCCGGTATGGCCTCGCCGTCAGCGCAGCCCCCTCCCCCCTTACCACGGCCTTACCCCGGTACATGTAACCCTATAAACATGCGGGCGGCGCACGCGGGTTTCCAGTTGCACGCGGAGCTGCTTGCAGTGGTTGCTTACGTCCGAGAGGAGGCGCCATCCCCTCGCGGAGCGCAGGCGGCGGCCGGCCGGGGGCCGCGTACGGGGGCCGGCCAGGGCTGCATGGAGTGAACTCCATTTTGTGCACTTTCTGGCGGGCTAGCGGGACGAAGGCTGCTTTTCTGTCAGGACGAGAAAAACATTTTCGGATAGCGGGCGGTAAAACTGGCCATTTATGTTTGTTTGGCTGCCGGCGCACGGCTGTTAAAGTCCAGGGAAGACGACTCAGAGGGACCGTGTGTCTGGGAGACTCCGGCGGGAAGTCTGCGCTTCCTTCGTGGCTGTCGCTGGGAGAGGGGCCGGGGCGAGTCGGGGCGATGCCGGGGCTGGGAGTGCGCCTCGCCGCCACCGTAACGGTAGGCCGTGGCCCGTGTGCCCGCTGGGCTGCCGTGACTCACACCGCCGATTCGGGCGCTTTTTATCGGCGCAAGTTGGCTTTCAGCTTCATGGTGTAACCGGAGCACGCCGGCCTCCTGGCTGTGTGCGAGGAGGAAGTGCCACTGTTACAGTCACCGTGCCAAACCGTGGGATTTAAAATAATAATAAAAAACAAGATGTATTAGTCCGTTTAGGCGTGAATAACCCGTTTGGTAGGTTAGTGGTTCTGTGACAGTACCGCTGACAGGGCTGTTTACTGACAGTATGTGTTTGACATGCGGGCGAATACGTCTCTGCGGTGTAATTTGGTGTTTTTGTCCCTGGTTAAAGTTGTCACTTTTTAGTAAGTGACAGCCCTCAGTTTTCCCAGAACAGAACCCCGTTGGAATTTACATTTACTTTTATCTGGTGTCAATGCTTTGTAGGGGCTCTGGCCACGCGAAGAAACTACGGGCATTTCTGACTTTCTTCATAAGCATAAGTGTATTTCTGCGTTTATTCACTTTATTTCGGCAGAGGGCCTTGCCATTAGCGCTGCGAACACGGTAATTTTTAATGAAGCATTTGATCCGGACGGACAGTTGCCTTTCTTGCCAACTCCTAGCAGGGTGTATGAGTAACTAAAATAACCTATCAACCGGCCAGCTGTCCCACGGATATCAAAAAGGCAGCTGAAATTAACACTGGCAGGGCTGTCGCTCGGTGAAGGGCTGGTCCGCGTCGCAGTAATGGGCAAACTCTCAACAGTCTGCCTGCTTTTAGGGAGTCCTTCCTTCTTTCGGTGCCCAATTGGGGCATGTAGCTCTGAGCTAGACAGGACGTCCGACTCGCTTCCATGGCAGGTCGGCAGACTTTTATTCATTCCCTTTAGGTGTTGTTTGTGAGCAGCAGAGGGGCGCTGTGATGTACCCAGCAGGTGTGGGTTTTACTGCTTTTTAATCCGGTTATTTTTATTTTACCCTCCGGTGCCCGACAGGAACGACACATGGATCAAGTGGGACTGAAAGGCAGCGACATGCAGGATGATGGCCTGACTCTGGATTACAGTGACAAGGAGGCAGAGGGGGCGTATCCCAGTATGCCTGGCAGCGGCATGTCTGTGCCATCCGTTCCCAGAAAGCAGTCGAGCTCCGGGGAGGTTTCCAATGGACTGGGCGGCGCCCCGCCCCCGGAGGAGCACACCTCGCCCTCCCTGGGCTTTTATGCAGCGGGGCCTGACTCCAAGGTGCTGGGGATTGACCAGAAGGCAGCCATCCTGCACTTCCAGCCCACAAGCGTGTTCAGCTTGGAGGATAACTTCTCTCGCTTGGAGGCGAGCATCGCCGACCTGGGCCGCACCAGCACCTCCATGGACTCCCTCATCGGCGGGACCGACACGGACCTCTTCTTGAAAACGGAGGATCTGTCACCCCCCGACCTGGAGCAGGAGTCCTTTGAGGTGGTTGGGAAGGACACCCTGAAGGGCCTGGGCTTCTCGTCCACCAGCACCCTTGACATCCTGCCAGACTTCGAACTGACGGGCTCCCCCTCCGAGCTGAATGATTTCTATGTGGGTGATGAGGCTGCCTTCCTCTCGACGCTGGCGGTGGACGACTCGCTCCTGGCCGACTTCAGCACAGCGGTGAAGGACGCGAAGCCCGTCGGCTACAGTAACGGCGGGGGGGATGACCAACGGGCACCGGAGACCAGTGTCCTCCTGTCAGAGGTTAAGTTGGAGAAGGATGCCTGCATCCAGCTGTGCACCCCCGGCGTGATCAAGCAGGAGATGGAGCCCAAGACCGACTGTAGCCAGAGCACCTCACCGATCTCCATCTGCGGCGTGAGCGCCTCCGGTGGCCAGGGCTACCATTACGGGGTCAGCGCCTCTGCTTCGTCAGCTGTCCGCCAACTTGACCAGAAACCCATCTTTGTGGCTCGGCCGCTGCCCTCCTCCGTGGAAACGCCGGGTGGCACGTGCCAAGTGTACGGGGACCTGGCTGGGATGCCCAGGGGCAGTGGGTCCTTCTCCAGTGGCCTTACTTTTGCTTCTCCCTTCATCAGGTAAGTGGGGGCCGTCTCTTTTGATTTTTAATGCCAGGTGTAAAAGTTCAGGAAACATGATGGCAGGGTTGCATGAAATTACCAAAAAGGACTGAAGGACCCTTAAAGTGTAATGGCTTTATAGATCATAGTGCATGTGCAGGAGGTTTACATTTTAGGTGCTTCCCAGTGGTTCACTTGCTTTGGATGCTGTAGGTGATTCTGAGTAATACCTGGTAATAAATACCTGTGACAGTGACTTTGTGTACGGATGTTGATGATTTGGCGTATCCAGTGTGTCCCCACTTTGGTTATTTAAATGAGAAGCTGGTGGGTCTTATGATGTATGCATACATTTGCACGTGCTCCCTGTGCCAGTCCATCGCTTGTCTGTGATGCTGTTCTCCGGAGGCAGAAAGCTTGTTTCCAGGTGGCTGGGCTGCCCTCGTTTGTCAGGCTTCCCGTGCATCCAGTGTATCCGTACCGCAGCGGTGAAATGGCCGTCTGGGTCCGGAGCGTGCGGAACACCCGGTTTCTCTTGACAGCTGCCGCCGCGTAACATACTTAAACATGGGGGCACGGGTTGACAGGTACCATCTTGCGGTAGCGAGTGTTTACCGAGCATGCGTCGTATGTCAGAGTGTACGGCCAGCTTTAGAAAATATTTAGTTTATGTACTGAAAATGTGTTCCTCTTCCGTCAGTTTTGAGGATGTCATTTGTGTAATTTTTGTATTAATCTCGGGAGTAGTGGAAGTGTATCTGTGATTTTCACTGTGCACCTGTTCCGCTGCTCGAAAGCTTCTCTGAGGGCCCTGCAGCCCTCTGCTTTTGGCCGGAGGGTGTCACGCAGCCCAGCCGCATTCATTACTTTCCCACAGTCATTTCTGGGTGTGGGTGGAACTGAAAACAAGATTCTTTTTTTTTTTTTTTCCCTGTTTTTTTTTTTGTTTGTCTGAACCTCAAGGCTCCCTTTCTGGTCCTGCTTGAGACTGCCAGACCTTAGCGTGTGGTTATGCTTCAGTGATAAAAACGCAGTCCAGGTGGGCTGTGGTGAGACTGCATAACGGCAGTACCAATCTGAGAGCACACCTCCACTGCACCAGGTACCGCACTTTTGGTACTTCCGAAAAAACAGGTACCGTCGCAGAATGACATCACAATGCAAGGCAGGGTCTTTGGTACAGAATTACAATAATGGCTGTAGTATATTATAGGGCTGGGTGATGTGCAGTATTAACACCTCCATCATATGTTATGCTCTTGTAATTTTCACATCGCAAGGACTGCGATAGTCAGCTGTGTCGAAATACTGTCCAGACATTATAGCTCGGGATTTTAAGTTTGTCGAACATTTTTACTTGGGTGCAAAACTTAACAGGCATTGTAATTTTAATGATTTGTTCCTTTTCAAGATTTTGTAGTATTGGTTTAAAATATGTCTGTGCTTTCTGAGCCATTCATGATCATTTTCATCCTTTCTTGATTAAATTACTCCTAGACATGAGAGATTTCTCTTCTTAAAATAAATATCCCATTATTTATTAAAACAAAAGTACATCACAACATTTTATTTTTCCAATTTCGTGCAAGCCCAGTATATTATAGCAAATACTTTTATTTCATGTCATGACACCCAGATGATCTTCTGGTTCTTCCAACCAGACTGCAGTTGAAGCTTGGGTCTCTTCACGCATTTATTATTATTTATTTTATCTTCATTTGTTGTTTTCTGAGTTTGTAACCTTTTCCAAGATTTTTATTGTGTTTTATTGTGTTTCTGTGATCTGTGTTTGTGTATTTGCATAACCAATCGACATATGAACACATTTGCAAGTCCCACCCCAAAGTACAGTACCAAAAAAGTACCCAAGCAGGTTTGGTATTTTCCATGCTGGAAATTTTGGTACTGGTACTTGACTGGCAGTCAATGAAAATAGGAAAGTACCAAAAGTACGGTACCTAATGCAGTGGAAAAGCATTATGAGAGGAGCTCATAGCACTGGCTGGTGTGATGGAGCAGTAATCCTCTGTTTGTGATGGTTAACCTCAGACTAACTGACGTGTGTTAAAACGGTCTCCGTCGGGCGTAATGTGCTCAACCGTAGTGATCTTCCGGGCTTCCAAAAAGCCGTGCCTCTGCTGTAGAAAGTGACAGACAGGGGCATGCCTGGGCAAGCTCAGCCCCTAGTAGTCGCTGGCCCTCCACTTAGCCGGTCTGTTGTCATCAATAGATACATTTTCCTTCTGGCTTGCTCATTACACAGACTTCCAAGGTTCTCATGGCAAACCATGATGCCGGTTATGGGATTGGCTGGATGAGGGTGCCGGAAATAGGGCTGGGGTGTCACTCAGCGAATTTGGAAGCTGTGCCCGTATACGGAAGGCCATGGGATCATATCCTGTGGCTGGCAGGCAGGAAATCATATCACTGCGGGGCCCTTAACCCCAGCTGCCTCTGAGGCTCTGGATGCTGGCAGACCATGAGCTAAGACCCCCAAATCTGTTACTCTCATGTAGATTAAGGTGGGGTTTCTGGAAACCTTGAAATCCCTCGGGCGAATGGCACATCGTTCCTGCCTGTCTGATTAGGTGTATCTTCTCCGTTCTCCCTGCGCTGGACAGACTTCCTCCTTTACTGGCCGCACAGATGCTCTCTGATCTTTCTTGTCTTTGTGAATGTCAGGAAGCATGGCACATTGACATAAATGTCTCACCAGTATGCATTATCTTTTATTTATACCAACTTGTTATGCTATGGACAATCCATCAGCTGGACTTATTCACCCACCCGCTGATCAAGGGCTTTTCTGAAAGATAGAGGTCTACCTGCTGCCTGGCACCATGTTCATCATCAGTGTCGTCTGAGCTACGCCTGGCTCCGCTGTTTGTTCGGTGGACCGGCCAGTCGCCCGTTCAGCTTCCCTGTACACCCTCTCCAGTGACCTTCAGTTTCCCTCACTCGATGTCGCCGCTCTTAAAGGTACAGCGCACAAAAAGACTCTATTGATCGCAGTGCTGCATTCAGAAATTGAGAAGTGTCTATATTTAGGGACTGATGTGTTTGGCATCTTTTGTGTCTTTTTGCCTTGTGTGAGCAAAATAATATGTTTACAACATGTGAGTGGGGAAGAAAAATTATCCGTTTTACTGTCAATCATTTATATCTGTTTTTGTGGCACACTACCAGAGAACTGGCTTAGCTAGTCACCTCATGGCATGTCTGCTGAAACCAGGTGGGCGTCCCCTGTGGTTGTGCCGTCCTTTCACTGACATCGCTTTCATCATCCCGTATGATTTGTTCAAACTTGTTTTTCAGTCTGACTTTATCTGAGTTGGAATTTCCTGGACCGAGATCCAGCTGGATTTGAATATTAGCAGGGCTGAGGAAGGATGCCCACGAATACAAATGTCTTCCTGACCGTCATCCAAAGGGCCGACTCCTTGAGCTGCTGTGGAGTGATACATTTGATCCATGCACTCGGATTGTGCGTTCTCCCTGGGATTTTTTGGTTTAGATTTGGCCGGTCGTGTGAGTGGGTGACAGAGTACCACCCCTGGATCTGCCAAGTGCAGCACGTGTTCTGCTAATAGTAAGTTTGTTTCTGCTCGTAGCTGAGCTCTTTCATTCCTCCTTCCAGTCCTGTGAAATGGGCACAGTCAGCTTAAGGCTATCTGCAAATGCGGGAGAGCAAAGAATAAATAAAAAAATCCCCTTTTCTGCTGTGATTCTGGCTGCATTTTTAAACTGCACATGCGCCTACTAGCCACTTGGGGCAGTGAGATGTGCAGGGCAGTGACAACACCGATCTGGTGTTGTCAGTTTCATCGTGCGTGTGACTGTATACTCTGATTCTGGGCCGTCCCAGCCCCTCCCTGCACTCGTCACCTAAATAAAAATAAAATGTGTTAGGGCTGCTCTGCCTCTAGGCTTCAGAGCGCCCTCGCCACCTGGCAGCAAGACATTCATGTATGATATAAGTGAAACATTTAGTATCTTAAATTTAGTATTAATTTCCTGCTCCTGCTGATGAGCCCTGCTGAGACTGGGTTAGTGAGAGGGAGCTTTATTACTTGTGCAGTAGCACAACGGGATCCATACCAGGCAGTCTGACCTCCTTCGCCGGTGACCTTGGCCTGCCTGCATCGAGCCGTTCGTTAAGGCCCTCTGAGACTCCTTGGCCGACCTGGCAGAGCTGCAGGAGGCCACATCACAGCCTCATGCACAACTGCAGTGCCACGTTTCTTGCGATGCTTGCTGCTAATGACAGGCAAGCTGCGTGTCTGACTGAAGGGCATGCAGACACCGAGAGGGTGCGATTACACACGTGTCTTTCTTTGCGCTCGCCCGCTGGCCTAGTGTGCCGCTGCTGACGGCTTTTTTTTATTCCCAGGAAGACCTAAAAAATGTCCTGCTAGTACTGCAAGGTGTCTCCTGTAAGGTTATCAGCTGAATGCATTTCTATGAGCTTTCTGGGTCATTTTCAGCCGTGTGTGTCTGTGTGTGTTTGTGCGCTAAGGTAAATTTGTGTGTTTCATGTTGGCCTAATGTTTGGAATGATGCTGATCGGCAGCTGTTTATCGTCATGCAGTTGGTTGTCTCACCCACAGTAGATGCCTCCTCACTCCAGCAGTGGGGATGATGATGTTGTTGTTGTTGTTGTTGTTGTTGTTGTTTTTGTTGTTGTTTTTTTTTTTTGTTTTTTTTTTTCTGGGGAAGGTGCCTTGTGTTTTCATTTTGGCTGCAAAAGCCCCATTAAACTCCTTGCTCCTTGCTAAGATTAAAGATCTTCTGTTCTCTGAGCCCAGACACCTGTGGAGGATTTTTGTAACCGTACCGCCATTCGGCACAGAACATAAGAGCGCTTCCGTCAGCCCACCTGGCTCGAAGCCTGTCTGAGGCTTGCATTTGGAGAATTTCCGATTGGGGGCTCTGAGCCGGACATAATGCTCTGGATTGTGCACAAACCATGCAGAGACTGAGCAGTGAGGCTGGGCTTGGAAACCCCTGAACCCGGGTTGCACTTTCATTCGTTATTCAGCTTGGCTTTAATGTGTTACGTGCTATTAGTCATTTTAACATTATGAAGGGCCTGACTGCTTTGATAATGAACCAAAGCTGTTTATTTTTTTCATCCTTCTGTTGACCTGTGGTGTTGTAAGTTTGACCATTATTTTTGTGGTGAAATAAATCTAAAAACAATTCCAGTTCAGCTCCAGCACAGTTTAGGCTGAGGTTTGCTTATAGTTGCTCTAAGAGAGATGGTCTCCCTCATTTTTGCTTTTTTTGGGCTCCTTTATGTATAATTTTTTGCAGTTGATGTCTTTTGTTGACACGATTTGCTGGTGAGTGTGTCTCTCTATCTCTGCTTACTGCCTCCAGTGTGGTTTGCTGCTGCTATTTGTGTGTGTTTTTTGCTCAGTTAAAACTCTGGCATTGAAATGCAACAGTTTTGCCCTGAACAAACTGTCTTCAGGATGCTGCCATTGATAACATCTCGCCGATGCACCAACGGCACAGTGAGCTGCTGCAGAACCGCAGTACGTCAGCTGCTCCCCAGTCTGGCTTGATTGTGAGCTCATGTGGTCTCTGCCTGTGTGATTGGCAGTGTCTCGCTGCGCTTGTGGTTTGTACTGCACCCTGGCTTGCATCAGGGCCCCATCACCTCTCCCTTGTGACTGACTGCCCCTTTAACGTCCGCCTCACACACCCGAGCTCTTCCGCCTCTCCCTGCCCCACATTTTCTCTTTCTGTCTCCGACGGGTTCTTTTCACGCCAATGTGAACAGCAAGCTTGATTTGTTTTGCCACACCCCCGCAAGCCTATTTATAGCTCCGGCCGCTGAGACGCGGGCTGATTGGTCGAGCTCTTCGTGCCAGGGGACGCCAAATGCATTCTCACAAAGGGAGAGATCGGTCCCTTTTAAAACCCTGCTCTGAGGTCTGGCCACCCATTTAGCTGACTGTCTGACTTTGTGAACATGGCTTAAAAATCTGTTTCGCTCTTGACACACATGCTCTGGTCTGCAAGGGAGGGAGTAGTAATTTCCAAAGCAGAAAATAAATCACCTGACATACGCTTATGCTCTATCCTCATCCCACTGTACAAAAGGGAAAACTTAGACCATTGACCTAGTTGTGTGTGTGTGTGTGTGATTGTGTGTGGGTCAGATATACATTATGTTGTGGGGACCAAATGTCCTCGCAATGTGATGATGATCTGTTATTTTGATTATGTGGGGACCATTTTTTCGCAGCTTTGTATTTAGTTTGGTTACTTATGGTTAGGGTTAGGGCTGGGTAGGGGTTAAGGTCGTCATGTTGGGATTAGAGTTTTCCCCATAGGAATGAATGGAGAGTCCCCACAAAGATGTAATTACAAACCTGTGTGTGTGTGACTGCAGATTTGATCTGGGAATCTGCTCTTTAAAGCTGGCTCCTTTTAAAGTGAAAACTGCCATTGAAGTGGCAGAATGATTTGATGGGCTCCATCAGTCTAGTAAAGTGTGAGGAAACCTTTGAATTAGCTTGACCGGAGCTAATGTTAAAGCTGAAGCATTTTCTTCTTTTACAACCAAGTTGTGAATAATGGGGAAAACTTATGCCGGGTATTTCTAAGGGCATTAATTGTATTGATGTAAACTGCTTTGTCTGCATGTAGGTTCAAAATGCAGCATGTGATGAGGTCATATACTGTAATGAAATCCTGTAAGTGTTAATTAGTGATGCGATGGCCAGGGTTCGGTAGGGTTATTCTGCATTGTTAGTCACTGAAAACTGTTTATTAGAGACTTTATTGGTACGCTTGGGATTTACCCTGGCACAAACCCTCTCCCATCACTGTTGTTTGTTTTTATATTAAGAATAATGGAAATTTCCAGTCTATGGTCTGCACATAAGGTACGATGACATCACACCTCTGTGGGTGTTTATTTTGTACTGTGATTAACCCTCTGAATTAGTCCAATTTTATTTGTTTAAAAAGCATGAATACACTGTTTCTTTGCCGGCATTGCTTACTATGAATATGCATGTACGTGTGTGACTGCGGTATCGCGCAGAGAATGGAGGGTCACTGTGGTGCCCTTGGTGAATTGGCTGAACGCCACCTTACCTGGGGCGGCTCGGTTTGCGGATGGCAGGAATCGTGATGAAGATGTTTGGGGTAGCGCTCTTTTTGCTAATTGTGTCTTGGAGTGCTGTCTAACCAGGCCAGGAGACCCGCAGAAACATCTGCAGCTCACACCCCTCATATGGGCCAAACCGCTTAAGCCCTTGGCCCCCCTAGTAACTGACCAGGTGGAGCCAAACAAGCCAGAATGTCACAGTCATCTGGGGATGTCCCTGTGTTCTGCAAGTCAGTTGTCATAGTTTTTACGGTCTGTGAACACACATCTTCATACAGGGAACAGGGTCTGCCTGAGGCCAGGGGGACTGTAATGGTGACACAAGGCAATTTTTTGAGCAATGTAATGTTGCTGACCAGTGTTACTCAGTGCTTTCCTGTTGATATTGGGCAACAAATTTCGATTTGAAAAACTTGATCGGCAGTAGGCAACTTTTCACAGTCATCCAACTTCAGATGAATAGCCCTTTGTCTCACCTGGTTGGCACCCAGCAGCAATGCTTAAAAAGTTGCCCTGTGTATCATCACCTTAAGTGATGTAAGTTTCAGTGTCGGTCACTGATGGAAAAGCAGGGTTTTGTGGGAGCATGAGCTCTCATGCCCAAGCAATCTCCATGATAGGGGTGGGTGATATTGCGAAAATATCACAATATTTTTCAGGCAGGATCATAATCTACGATCTTATCGTGATTCTTTTTCATGCAGGTTTTTGAGACGATTTTGCAAGTTACTGAACAGTGCAACCAAACTAATTGTTCTTTAAAAATACATATAGCATTATAAGGTAATAAAACCTAAAAGAGAAAATATTACCAATGTCAAAATCTTTTGAGGGACCAGCCCCTCCATAGCTCTACATTTTTATACTAAAGTAATTAATTTTCATTGTTGACACACCACAGCACACAACAATGAAATGTGTACTATACTCTTCCAAATACCGTATTTCCCCAACGATAGGCCGCAGCTTATAAATTATTTTTACAAACCTGCATTGGAGCGGCCTGTCTAAAAATATGACACCGCGTTCGCTAAAAGTATAATTCAGTGCACAAAAAGATGACATACCCAAATGATTCGTTGAATATAAATGTACTGTTTACTTTAAAAAAAATCATAGATAGCGACGGTGTTCATAGTTAAAATAAGTTCACAGGTTGAAAAGCATGTGAAGGAGTTGTCCAGTAGACTAAAAAATCATGTCAATTAAGAATGACGCCATCATTGGTTCAGTGATGATAACAATTATCGATACTTTATTGTCCCCTTGGGGAAATTCTTTTTTTATGTTTCCCTCAACTTCCTCTTGTAGAGCAAGCTGTCCGGAATGGGCAGCCATCTATTGGGACACGCTGGGGGCTAAGGAGGCTGGGTTTGAACCAGCGACCTTGAGATTACAGGCACCCAGGCTTAGCCCACTGAGCCACGCACTAATGTTCTCTCGTTTGGTGCTGCTGTATCCAGCCTCTTCTTCACTTTCTTCCCTTTCAGGTTCGTTACTGTAATGTAAATATGTAATTATTTAGGCCTTCGCTAAATTACATTACATCCTATTATATAATACAAGCTAGGAAAAAAGCAAACTAACAGAAATAGAAGGAACAAAAGTTTATCGTTGGCTGGGAAAAGATGAGTTTTTAATTTTTGTTTGAATGACTGGAGGGTGGGGGTACTGCAGTACAGCAATGTCAATCATCTGTCTGCACGTATATTCTTCAGTATAAAATTAGCAACACTGAAAAGCAAAATTTATTAGGCCTACCTTTCTTCAAATCCTTCAATATCAGATCGTAATCGTCGTCGCCAAACAACTGGATCGCAACCTGAGCTGCTTTGCTGTTGCTGATGTCGGACACGCTTTCGTCACTGGTATCGCTCTTGGATATTGCAGACTTTGCGTATGCTGCTGGTAGGCTTGTAGGTGGAGGAAGGATTCTGGCTTTGTGAAACCCGTTCTGTATGCTTTCTGGTTTCACGTTGTTCCATGCCGAAATAGCCAATCCGCACGCTTGACTGAACGACGCACGCCGCTGCCGGCCAGACGGAGAGAATAAACGCTACGGCTAGTAATATGGGGCAGTTCATCTTAGAGTTTTAAAACATAAATGTGCATTTTCTGTGGCTTATAGAATGGGACGGCTTATCATTGGGGAAATACGGTAATAGGTGCATGGTAATATTAATACTGACATTGCATGTTATGCACATAAAAATCTTACATGGCACACAAAAATCTAGTAAGATTAAGATAAGCCTTTTTCATACCTTCATACTGTATGGACATTATAGTGCAGGGGATTAAAGTTTTGCTAAAACATTTTTACTCTGTCATACTAAAAAAATGTTTAATAATCAGTTTTAAGATTACTTCCAATGTTTCACCACGTTTTCATGGTGGTTCCCCATGGTTTACTTTGGCTTTACATGTATTGCAAATGGCAAGCTTCGTGTTTTCTTCACTCACAGTGAAGAGCTTCCATGCTAATGGCATATTAGCATGTGGCCGTGAGTGCGCATGCGCGGCTGTGAGTTGGGTGCCTGCGCTGCTGTACGTCTGAGGTGTGGTGCATGCATAAAATGGACCGATTCAGTATTGGAAATATATGAGACTGATCGGCCGTTCCCTGGTCTGGGCTGATCATGCTGAAAATTGCCCGATTTTGGTCCCTGGCCAATTCATCGGTGCATCTTTAGAAACTACTTCAGATGTGTGTGTGACTCAGAGCTGCAACTGATAGAATATGAACTTAGCATGATGCTAACAATCTCTCTGTGAAGACTGATTAAAAAGCCTTATTTGTAAAGGCGTAATCGGTCATGAACTAATTTCATGAAGTCGCACACCCCTACGCCACAACATTTCTGGGTCTGTGTGGGAAGGGGTGATCTGAAATGTGATAATGTGAGTGCATGGGTTTGTTTGCTCACAGAAATGGCATTGTTACTCAGATCTTACCCCGTGTGCCCTACCTGTACCATAAATAAGAGACTGCAAAATAGTGTGCCGTAACAATTATCATAGTCTCACCGTTACAATGTGGCAACAGTATGTTGTGGGATTGCAACCTTTGGCAGACATTACCACCTTCTGTTTCAGTGTAGATACTGCACTGGTCTTAAGACCCCCCATAAATTGCATTATATCTGATGATGTTACATGTCGGTATTTTAATTTTGAGTGCTAAATGTCTTAACTTGTCCGTTTTTACCGCTTGACTTTTAGAATGCAACCGCGCTTGGCTGCAAGAACTTGCATGATTTATGTGCTCTTCTGACAGCCATGGATATGATCTGTAGGGGCTAGTACGGCGCAGGCTGTATTAACCAACAAAGCACAATCCACCACTTTGCAGTAAAAAAACAGTGAGAGCGGAGTTTGACCCGATGAAACATATGATGGTTTGGCAGATCATAAGGTGCTCTCCTCAACAAGAAAGTGGTCAGATTTGGGATGGCTTGCACGAAAGTCTACAGCAGTACATGTGGCAGGTTTTGTTATAATTAAGTTTAGTATGCTTGGAATGTGGTTACTAACACCTCAGTCATATCTGGAGTTATACCTGGAAATGAACACACAGAAACCATTCATGGAGGCCAGTGCATGTGTTTTTTTTTTTTTTTTTTTTTGCCCTGTTCTGACCTGTTATCTTGTTTTATTTTGACTAACGGGGTGTTAATATTTAGGTTGTATTCAGTAATAATAAAATAATATCTGTGGAATACTGTAATGGTGCTTTTTCACTGGCACACAGGAGTCAAGCCGTACCACTTGGAGCCACTGGTTACAGTGCGGTTCCGGCTCACTTTGGTTTTCCACTGCAGAACGCATTGCTGGGTTTGGAGAGCGACGGTGACATAGAACCAAAGAGAGGCTTATTTACTGTTCACACGGCGTGTGCTAATACCCACCAGCACGCCTGAGAATTACTGTTTTATGTTAGCATCAAACGCTAGATGAACTAGCATTCACGTCCATAAATTTCCATTGCTAATCCATTCTGTTCTGTTGTTCTGTAGTACTTTAAGTAGGCGGTTGGAAATGTTCAAGTTCTGTTATCAGGAATACATCAATACATTGCGATGTGTGATACTACCAATAAAGAATAATATATAGAATATGCCCTTTTTCCCTTCAGATAGGAGGAATGCAGCAGAATACTAGTAGCTCAGTAGAAGGTGGTGACGCAACCAGCTTGTTGTGGTCATGCTTTCGGCCCTGCTGGTAAGCAAGACCTTGTCAATGCACAGCTCGGTTCTTGCTAGCTGTACAAAAGGACCGTAAATAGGGTAGTACTAGGACGGAGCAGTATATTGATTTGTTTTTTAAAAGAATTTATGGTACATTGATATATATTTTAAAGAAGTTTTAGGATGAAGCAATAACATTATCTGCATACTTTTATTGTGTATTAAAACTAGGGCTGTGAAATTTTAGGGTCATACTGCATTGTTTCTTTGAGGTACCGTATGCATGACATTTGATACCCAAATGGGGGATAGTTTAAGCAAAGGTTTTTAATAGAGACCTGTAGGATTCTTTCTTTGTTGTAAACAGTGCCATGCCATTGCTCAAAATGCCAGAATGCTCAGCTATAATTGAACCAGTCTCCCTGGAGGAGAAAGGCGAGGAGACATTATTTGGTTCATTTTGTTTTAAAAAATTAACGGCTCAGAGAACAACAATTTTCCGGCAGAGGTAGGTCTAGCGTGAAAAATGACGAAAATGCCTGTAGCCTTAGCACAACATACCATAAACCGAAGTGAAGGTCACGTGATGACACCGCATACGCCCGGAGCTGTCACACCGGCTGTGTGGAAATACAGTAACCCTCTAAAAACTGCTGATTCTGGGTATATGCGTGAGAGAAATTCATTTTTAAGCATTTTCTGCAAAAACATTTTTTCTGTTTAGGTTTTTGTGCCCTCTGTGCTCCAGACCAGTGTCAACACGCACGGTCCGGTGAGCAGAAGAAGCATCACAGTCCACGCTCACCAGGAAGCATAAACGCCCCCTGGTATCGAGAAAGAGGTCTGATTCATCAGGCTTCATTGGGCCAGAAACGCTGAAAGACAGGGGGTGGCATGTGTTCTCGCTTGTGGGCACGAGCCAAGGCGGTGGCTGATTTAGTGAAGAGAACAAGAAAGAAAAGATGAAGAATATTCTTTGGAAAGAAAAAAGAAAAGAATAAGTCAGTAGACCAAAATGCAGACCCAGCTGCCAAGGTGGAGTGGGACAATATGGATGAAAAACCATATCTTGGTATTTTTAGGCACAGTGCACACGATATATATCTTGGTATTTTATAAGTGGGTTAAATGTTTAGTTGTAAGTAAACATGGCGCAATATAATTTTTTTTCTAGTTTGATCCCGATACTGATATTAAAATCTCAAGAATCTGCCGTTTTCTGCCTTTATCGTAAAGTACAGTGAGGTAGGATGTTCTACTCTTGTCCAATATTACGTCCTCCATTCTCTGTAGGTTTTAGAGACATCGAATTCAGTAAAAAACAGCATTTATTGTCACTTCCCCTCTTTTTTTTCTTAAAGGGACTTTTACCGCTCTGTGTCCTTGTATTTACAGTAAGGAGTGAGAAAAGGTTTTTAAATTGTGAGCTTTTCTATGACGCCACTCTTTGTTTCTCATGCCTGAAGCAACGTAAGCTGGTAGCGTGTGTGTCAGCTTAAGGTGACCTGGTGATAATTGGATCTCTTCGGTGTGACTGTTATGAATAGACGGGCTATAAGTCCGCTGGCCTGCTGAAGGTGGCGTTGTAAAATTTAGAGGGTGGCAGCCGTCCTGCTTTACTTCACACTGCCTCAGGGGCCTTCAGAGGCTCTCAGCAGCCCATCATCGATTTCTGTATCGAGCGGCTTGGTTGCTAAGGAGAGCCACTCACCTCACCTGTGTGTGTGTGTGTGTGTGTGTGTGTGTGTGTGTGTGTGTGTGTGTGTGTGTGCGTGTGCGTGTGCGTGTGCGTGTGCGTGTGCGTGTGCGTGCGCGTGCGCGTGCGCGTGTGCGCGTGCGCGCGTGCGCGCGTGCGTGCGTGTGTGAGAGAGAGAGAGAGACAGACCAAATGTTCCCACAATATGATGAAAATCTGTTATTTTGATGTTGTGGGGACTTTTTCGGTCCCCACAAGGGGAAACTCAATTTTATAAAACTCTGTAACTGCAGTCAAAAAACTTGTTGGGATTAGGGTTTTCCCATTGAAATGAACGGACGGTCCCCACAAAAATATGAATATAAACATGTGTGTCTTTGTGTGTCTCCCCTTGTGCATTGTAGTACTCGGAGGCAGTCTGAAGGAAAATTATCCCAAATTTGGTAGTGAGGCCCTGAGGTGTGGAGAGTTGGCTAAGAGGGTGGAATACTTAGTGTCAGCTGTTTGGCAAACGATTAGACATTGGGCCAGACCCTGTCCGGTGCAAAGCTGACTTTGTCCCTGACTATCAGTCCACTGCTTCTGTATCTGATCAAAGAATTGATAAAACTGTAGGATTATGCTGTTATTTCTGAACTTATTTCTGGGTTTCTCTGACCCACTCGCAATCGTCCGCCTGTCTTCCAGCCACCTGTCCGTACGGCGTTCTGAGGGACAGTCGCACTGCCCACGTCAGGGGAGGGTGGGATGCTAGTGAATCTTCCCAGCATAAGAATATCTGGCAGCCACTCGCCAAGCAGCTTGGGGAGTCCCAGAATCCAGGGATGTGCCAGCCTGGTGAAGTTCAGGAAACGCCGAGTCATTACCGAGTGGGAAGCTGGAAATAACTGCAAGAGCGACATGCGTGTTCGTCTCGGCCTAAGCAGCTAGAACCTGTTCCTGAAAAGGCTGAGCATGTGGCACTGCTCCTGCATGGTGGCTGGCATCAGCATCGCCCATAAAGGTGCCAGAGCAAGTCAGGTGGCACTTTGACATGGGTGGGGGTGTTGTGTGTGTGTGTGTGTGTAGTAAATAGGCCGTCTGTGTGGTGTGCCTTCACGTCATCTTAAGCCTGAGGTGGTGAAATCTTCTCTCTGGTTACTGTCTGCACTTCTAAAGGAATGCTCTGTGTAGCTTATACTTGCTGTATCTGCTGCTGATGTACCTAATGTTGGCTGTCTCTGGTGACCTGTCCAACTCAACTCCAACTCAAGCTTGTATAGCGCACTTGCACAACATTACATCGTCTGATTCTTTACGTTTTGCCTGCCCAAAGCCCCTTAGAGAGCAAGCCAGAGTGAAGGCACTGACAGTTCAGCTCATCCAAAGCCAATGGCACCAATCCCCACCCAGCTCTACACCTCACACTATAGGTCTGACTGAGAGTAAGGAGTTAGCTAGAGCTAGAACTAGAGTCCATTTCAGCTAGACTAAACAGGTGTGTTTTTAGTTTAGACTTGATTATTGAGAATGAGCCTGAATCTTACACGTCCGGTGGAAGACTATTCCACAGCTGTGGAGCTCTGTAAGAGAAACCTCTGCAGCCTGCCGTAGTTCTTTCTACCCTGGGTAGTAATACTGCAGTCAGCGGCTTCTTGTGGCAGAGCTTGTCCAGACCTCTCTGGCGGACACTGGTCCTGAGTGGCCACAGACTGAGACAGAGTTGTTTTTGTACCGTGGTAAATATCGGAGTACTTTTACATGTTGAAGATTTCAGCTTTTGACCGCAGGCTAAAAGTGGCACTTTTGTTTTGTTTGTTTTATTCCCAGACTTCAGTTGCTTTAACTTGTTTCTGTCCAGCTGTTTCCTGGTCCTGTAAGCGAGCAGAAAGGCAGGTCACCCTCCCGTGCCGCTGCGTTGCGTATCCTGTCCATACCTACTGTGTGACTTATTGATGGAGTTGCTGCTCCATCCAGAGTGACATCTGTTAGAGCAGAGTGTCATGAGTAAGTCCACTGCTACGCACACTGCAGATCCGAAAGAATCGTTTATTGGATGGCTGCATGGGGCATACTTTGGGGGTTGTCCTATCTGTGGAAAGACCCTCTGATCAGTGTGACAATTTCTGACCTGTCATGTTTGGGAGCGGTCAGGGAACAACCCGTCCAGAGCAGTACAGGCCACTTAAAATTGCAGTGGCAAATGGCTGCCTTGCAGACAGCTGTATTCAGACGTGAGGACCAGTGCAGGCTCCCTGAAGCAGGAGCATGGAGCACTGAAGCTGGAGGCTTTGCTTCTGTAATGGGAGTTTTGCTGAAGCTTTGCTGTTATTTCAGGCCAGTGCTCTCTTTGGGTAGACAGCATGATGCTGCTCATCGTTCTTGTATTTTTTCCATCTAGGTTCAAACTGGTCTAATCTTACTAAAACCATGTCCTTTTATGGGTGTGCATGCAGGGAAGATGGGCCATCATTTCTGAATATTACTGAACACTCGGTTCCTTTTTCCGTGCTTGTGGGTGCTGTGATCTGCTTGCCTGCACTCTGCTTTTCAAAGGTCCTCCTTTGGCAGGAGGGGCAGTAGGCAAGGCAATAGAGCTGTCCGCCGCTACTCGCTGGGCATTGGAGCCGTCCGCGGAGACTTGGGGGCAGTTGGCGATTCAGTAAAGCCGTCCCCCGTGACTCACTGGGCAGCGGAGCTCAGGGCTCCGTTCAGTTTTCACGGCTTCTTTCGGCCCTTTCTCCTCTCTTTTGTGATGAGTGCCTGTTAGATTTTTATGTTTGTACAGTGATTCTCGGACCCCTAAACCTTGGAGGTTTGTGACTCTGTCTGCCGGTCCTGGCGCTTCGTGAGCTTTGGTGCTGCTACTGGCCTGCTTGATCACACTTCTGGTATTACGTGAATGTCAGCATCACACTCATCAGGCTGTAGAAACGGACTTCATCACGGCTGTCTTTTGTATTTAGCAACCATTTATGTAATGGGGTGTGACAGGAATAGATGCCAGGTGATTATTCACGAGACTGTTCTGACTTTTAGCAGATTCTCTGGTGCTCCTGTGTGGAGCTGCTGCGGCCACAGTAATTAATTAGGAAAAGGTAATCCTCAAAATAATATTCAAATGCTGAGTGCCGAATGTGCTTGTCACTTTGTTCATAGGCAGACAGTCAGCTTTGTGGTTAATCTGAACGTTTTATCTTTCTTTCTAATTAATATGTTTATTAAGACAGCATGCTTGAAATACCAAGGTTGGCTTTAGCAGACAGAACTTTATGGCCCTTTTGAAGCTGTCAGGGATAATTGTGAGAATAATGTATGTATGTTTAACTGAGGAACATGAGACCATTGCTTCGATCGATGGAAATGTGTTATTTTGGACGCTAACAATGTATCCAGACTGATGAGGGTCAGGCTGCTTCCTGCTCTACATTAACGCTTATGGAAGTTTGCACGTGGCATTATCTGAAGGTCCGAATGTTCACACACATTCATATGGGAAAGACAGTCATTGCGAAACCTGTGGTTATCTTTGTACTGCGAAAGGTTCCACTCTGTGCCAAGTGCGTGGGGATGGAATTGAGAGCTGCAGTTGAGGCGCAAGATCTCGCTGTTGGTTTACTGGAGTGGCATCCTACTGGCTTTCGTCGGCATGCGTCTGCGCGCTTCTCGTATGAGGGCACTCTTGTGGAAAAGGCTGCACCTCCTTCGCACCTGCCAGTCGCCTTCTTTTCCGTCAGGTTTGCTGAAAGAGTGTTAGTGCCCTATGGAGGGAGCACTCCCCAGGGATCCTGGCTGCTGATGTCATCGTCATGATGCTCTCCTAGCTACTCCCATTTGGGATGTGACAATTTTCTGTGGCTACTTCTCTGTCCTTATTGGAATTTACCAAAGGGACCGTGATAGGGGTACCGGCAGACTGGCATCGTGACGGAGTGTGAACTTCGTTCTGTGAACTTTGTCCTGCTGTCGACATCTTTTTTTTCTGCTTTCACTGAAGTAATGGTTTCACAAGTCAGATTAGTTGCACTTCTCTCACTCGGCTGTTTGGCTAAGCGGGGTTTGAACCTGATTCAGGAACACTTGGTCTGTAAAGTGTTACTAGATAAGACACCCTAAACATATTTTAACATGCTGTGTTTATAGCCTGATGTAAAATGTTGTGCATGGAAAATATTCATAACTTGCACTCTACTTTTGCAATCTTCCAAGAAATTTCACTCCTTAACTGACGATCGAGAATAGTCGTGCAGTTCTGAGAATCTCACATTAATCCTCAAGGGAGCCATTGGAAAAAATTGAGCAAGATTTAAAAACTAAAATGACCAGTTGTTTGTTTATTGCAAAACCAACAAAGTTAGCGAAAAATTTAAAATATTAATGGTTTGGGCTGGCAAATAAGTGGCGCGTGTGTGTGTGTGTGTGTGCGTGTGCAAGTGGTGTTTGTTTACGTATGTATGTGTGTGCCTGCAGAAGCCAAACATTTCTCAGGTTTTCTGTAAATCATTCTACAACCTTGTCTAGCGTGTACCCAGCTTTGAGCTCTGTCCTGCCGGTGAGGGGACTCGGGCCTCCCTTGCCCTGACATGGATATGCAGCTGTGTAGGGATGGATGCGTGCATGGATGTATGGATGCAATTTTTTCTGTACTATATTCCCAACATCATTGCCCTGATGCACTTAACAAAATGACAGGATTGAGGTATTTAGTTGCCTAGTAACACACTCGAAAGACCTTTAAATCTGCAAGATGAGAAGGGCCGGCCTGTCGACACGCCAGTATGAGCAGTCATTCTGCGGTCAGAATGACTACAGTCCTGTCGAGGTGCCTGTCTCCGCGGCAGTCACCCTGAATGTCTAATGACCAGTCCATAAGGGGTGCAAGGACTTTGGCATCAAAGGGGTCATTAAGATGTTTAATTCAGAGTGTGGGCCTGTGTGTGAGAGCCGGCCCCGCCCGCATGTGTGTGGGCTTCTGTTGTTTCACCCCCCCCTTTTAGGACGTCCTTCTGTGGGACGTCCTCTGTCTCCCTTCATGTTGACAGCTTAGGGCTGCTTATGCAAAATGATAACGAGAGCAAGATTATTGTGGTGTGAGAATTGCTCTGATGTGATGCTGTATCTGAAGTGAAAACATTCATCAGTCCATTAGTGCTTCATGCACACTGAAGTATGACGCCATCTGTGGGAACCTGTCAGAATGTGAAGGACAAGTCGAAAACGGGTGGCTTATTAACGAGATCTTAATCAGCAGTGAAGTGTGTCGTTTTTACGCCTTAGAGTCATCGGATATTTGAATAAACCCTAAAAGGCTAATCCTCCGCTAAGACATCTCGGGATAATTACCGTTATGTAACTGATAGGCAGCCAGCTGGCTGCACGTGACGTAAACCTCAAGGTCGGCCGCATAACGGCAGCTTGGGCCCTGAGCGGCACGTGGCCGTCCGGCTGCTCGCTGTCCCCAGCCACTCTGTCAGCCCTTACGGATGCACCTTTGAGTGTCGGTTCTCGCCAGGGGCACGAAGCCTCCTGGTGTCGCTGTCGGGCTGTGTCGGCCCTGAGGTGTGCTCTGGCATACAAACACGTTCGCTCTCGGGATACTGAGTGAGTGTCCCGGTCGGTATGCAGAAATCCTCCACTAGCAGTGAGGCCTTTAATGGCACCATTTGGATCACAGAATAAAGCCATAAATTAAAGGGGTGATTTGGTTAGCTGGACTTGAAGCTGTTCTGTGGGTGACATTTGCCCTCAGGATATGGAGCGTTCTGCGGACTTGTCCTTCGGGACGCTGGTCCTTAGGTTTCCTTGCTCCTGTCCCCCCCCCCCCCCCCCCCCCCCTCTGTAATTTCCCAACGGCTGTTCAACCCAAAGATGTTGGCCAGCTGCCCCCTGCTCTCATGCATGCCCTGCCGTTTGACCCCTGCTGATATACACCCAGACGCAGGTCTGCAAATCACGTTGGGGGAGTAACACGGTCTCCCCCTGCAACTGCCCCTTCACCTTGTTGGGTAAGACCCAGGCTGCAGTGCCTCTATGAACATCCTTCCCCCACCTCCTGTGGCTATGGACGTCAGGATGGGAGGTGTTCACGACCCCCAGTCCCCTGCACTCTCATCTTGACGTCAAATGACATTCTTACATGACATCCTTCAGTCAGACTGGTGACGCCAGCCGCTTCCCACGTCTCTCTGGCTGCCTGCAGTTGCCATCGGGGCACGTTTCAGTAGCCGCTCGCACTGGTGGGTCGTTGCGTGTGATTAAATGGCACCTTGGGGCTTAATGCGTCCAACACAGGATCGATCTCGTGAAAATCGATGGAAGAATTCTTCCGCAAAGTCGCCTGTGACTCTGTGGCCTAACTGGCTGATCTCCCCAATAACTAACAAAGAACTAGTTGTTCATCCTCTATTTTTGGTAGCAGTGTAGTTTCGTATGCTTTTGTGTACATGCCCTCTGATTCTCCCTGCCAATACGGGGCATCTTGGCATTGCCTACATGCCGAACATGGGGAGTGTTGTGCCCAGTTGGGCAGGACAGGAGGCGGATTTACTGGCCCGGTCACAGCAGAGTGTGCTGTCTGTCTTGTGGCGTAAGAGCACGGCCTGTTCAGGTCGCAGCCGCTGTCGGCGAGGGCTTGTCTGCACAATGAGGGGGGCGCTGGGTCCGGTGTTTAGGGCGGAGGCACTGTGGAGCGGTCCTGCTGGGGCTCTCCTCCCTCTGTGTCAAGTGCACTTCTCAGAACACTCTGTTCTTTATTTTTTTTTTATGTCACACAGTGCCATGGCCAGATCCAGCACCAATGCATCTGTGGCTGCGGGTCCCGGGAAGGCCGGCGGAGCGGTCCAGAAGATCTGCCTGGTGTGCTCAGACGAGGCGTCCGGCTGCCATTACGGGGTGCTCACCTGCGGGAGCTGCAAGGTCTTCTTCAAGAGGGCTGTGGAAGGTGAGACAAGCGGGGTGGAAGGAATAGGATAAGGAGTCGGGGAGATCCATCCATCCGTCCATTTTCCAAATCGCTTATCCTACTGGGTCGCGGGGGGTCCGGAGCCTATCCCGGAAGCTATGGGCACGAGGCTGGGAACAACCCAGGATGGGGGGCCAGCCCATCGCAGGGCACACTCACACACCATTCACTCACACATGCATTCCTACGGGCAATTTTAGCAAGTCCAATTAGCCTCAGCATGTTTTTGGACTGTGGGGGGAAACCGGAGTACCCGGAGGAAACCCCACGACGACATGGGGAGAACATGCAAACTCCACACACATGTGACCCAGGCGGAGATTCGAACCCAGATCCCAGAGGTGCGAGGCAACAGTGCTAACCACTGCACCACCATGCCGCCCCGAGTCGGGGAGATGTTTCTGTAAAATCGCACATCATGCTGAATACCACACAAAAACCATTCGATGAGTGATTTCTTCGTTTGCTTTGGATCAGCCTGCCTGCTCACCACACCGACATCGGGCACGGCCCCAGCGCAGCAGTAATGTTTACGGTCTAACGCATTCCAGACTCCGCCTCCTGACCCAAACGGGCCCCGGCCTGCAGACGGCACCCATAAACGTGGGCTTGCTTTGCCGGGAGTACGTACCGACGTGTTCAGGTTTTCCCCGGGGTCCCTCACATGGAGGCCGCCCTCTCCTAGAACATTGCCAGGCTTTTGCACCACTTTTAAAAATTTTATTTTAATTGGCATCTTCAGGGTGAATACATGGATCTCATTTCTGTGGCCTGTTAAAATGTCCAGAGTGTGAGCGATTAATCCTTTATAGAGTTTTTAATTGGATAATTTGTACAAAATGGGTTTTTATTTAAAATGTAATTGCAGTATATTGAACATTGAATTTTTAACTGTCATTGATATGGAATGAGAATCTCGGTCCATAAAGAACCCCTGCTTGTATGTGTCTCCTTCTGAGGGAGATATTAGTTATTCCCAAAGTTATTCCCTGATTTAGGTTATCAATGAATCTGCTGACATCCATCTATCTTCTACAGTTAGGTCCTGTTCTGGGTGGTGGGATGGGGGCGGGGGGCTGTCCCAGGGTGCAAAGGCCAGGAGAAACTTTGAAGCAACTTGCAGGCATCATCACTGCCTTACTGAGTGAAAACATGTGAGTGAGTCTTGGCTGAGGGCTCACTGAAATCCTAATGGTTTATAAACTCTGTTTTGGGGAAGTTGCAATGGCTGGGGAGCTGATGTGACGAGATTCACTTGCTCCCTGCACGCCGAGACGCTTAATGTTTCCTCCGTGCTGCCTTACAAAGGCTGCCCCTCCTTCTGTGGTTACACGTGCCCTTCAGCTTTAAACGTGTTTTCTGACACTCTGCCTGGCGTGTGATGGCGAACAGGCTTTAATCCGTAGATAATAGGCGCCTTTTGGCTCTGCTAAAGGTCAGGGGGGGCACTGCAGTGTAGTAAACAAACTGGCCCCTTTCACACGAGCGTGTGAGTCTGCTTCTCCTCGCAGTGACTCTGTTTCGCTCTTTTAAGGTCTAATGGGAAAAGGCTATGAAAGAAATGTGTTTTTATGAAAAAGCTCTGCTCGATGGATTTAAGGTTTGTACTGATTTCAGCAGTAGGCAGACTGCAGAAGACTTTAATGAAAGAGAGGCCTGTTACAGCGAAAGCGTTCAGTGAAGGTCATTTACGTCGAGCTGTGTCCGCCACCCGCTGAGTGCGTTTTCGCAGCGTGTCATCCAGAGAAGCCAGCCAGGGAGTGCCCCTCCCCAGCCTGAGACCTGTGTCCGTCCTTTAAAACACCCGGAAGTGTCTCTCGCAGTGAAAATGGGCTGATTCGCAGTGCAGGCTGTGCTTTGTCCCTGCTATTCAGGGAGCTGATATTATCTGCACCACAGAGTGTTTTCGCCGCCTTTTGTCAGCTAAATATGATGTATTATCCTTGATGCCATTCAGGGGTGCTGGGGGTGAAGCACAAGCTGTGAAACTCACTGCTATGGTGGTTAGATTGCCTTCTTCACCTGGATAGATAGCACCCCAGCGGGGTATCATGTCCCTTAGTCCTTATTTTAGGGGCCAGTTGCTTCTGTCTTGCCTCCCTCTGTCTGTGCTGCTGTGTGTACTGTCCAGCTTCTGTGCTGAGGCCCTGCCTTCGTAACACCTGCCGTCTTAACCGCACATTTACGACCCAACACTGAAATCAGTCTGCCCATCCTGGGATTTGAACCAGCGCCCCTCTGGTCTCTTACCCAACATGTTGATCCGGTGAGTGAATCGCACAGCAACCCCCTCCTCACCCCTGCTGGCTAAAGATGGCCGCCTGAGGGTCTCGGTGAAACCCATAACCTGAGGTATATCAGCGAGATGAACTTGATCCCATGAGCCTCAGCAACATCCTTTTGTCTCTCATGTTGCCTCTGTGGTTTTTAATGAAGAGGATCCATACACAGCAGCTGCTCTTAATGGGATTATTACTTAAAGGGGTGTAGGATTAAGATTCATTAAAATCCCTCGGATTAAGGGGGTGGGGGATCATTTTTACTTCCTGAACTTCACAGTGAGGCTGCGCTGCTTCCCATAATCCTGTGACTCTTTGCTGTCTCTCTGCTGGTTGGCCTGACCGGCCGAGCCTGTGCATAGCGCCCTCTGTGGGCCCTGCTGAGCATGCATGCCTGTATTGTGGCGCTCTCAATCTTGCTTGCCTTCGGGATGCCCTGAGTTGACATACGGCTAGAAACGCATCATTTCCCTTTCAAAAACCCTCTCAGCATCTGGCTGCTGGAGGGGGGGGGGGGACATCCAGTGAAATTTCTCACTGGGGCTGCACGGCTCTGTGGGTCACGAAGGTCTTCAAACATAGTGGGCAGGGTGATGTCATCATTGGGCCCCTGAGCAAGGCCCCTAACCTCAGCTGGCCTGGGGACTGTCTGACTTTGCTTTCTCAATTGTATGTCACTCAGGATAAACACGTCTGCTACAATAATAAAAACCTTCCCCACATTTATCGTGGTGATGCACAGCTTTGCTTCTGTCCTCTTGAGTTCTCCTAAGAACAGGTGTTTAAGCACTTCGGCGTTTAGACAGTCATGATGCCGTGTTTTGGTAACAGTGGAAAGATCTGCTAAGTTAAGAAACGGGAGCTGCTGGCCTCCACAGGGCAGGAGCTGGTGGGCAATTCCGTGTCTCTGGGAGATCGCAGTTGCTGACTCCAGTTTATCTCCTGCTCCGAGGCGTAATCGGTGGGCTGCCGCCCACTGGCATCCCTGCCCGCCTGCGTTCCCTAACACTCCTTTCCTGCCGTCACTCAGGGCAGCATAACTACCTTTGCGCCGGGAGGAACGACTGCATCATCGACAAGATCCGGAGGAAGAACTGCCCAGCGTGTCGTTATCGAAAATGTCTGCAAGCCGGCATGAACCTGGAAGGTACGCCCCATCCCTCCCTTGCGAGTCGTGTGCGTTATTCAATGCCACGTGCGGCAGCTGTGAGCTGTGCTGTCTGTACAGACGTGTAAACTGTCGACGGATTGGCAGAACGAAACCCCACCCTCTGCTGGCAAGGCTCTCGGTCGTCATGGAAACCCTAATGGAGGACATTTCAAAGGGAATTTGGAGGTGGACAGAGTAACATGAAGCCCATCACACCGTGTGAGGGGAGCACAGATACTGGGAGGGACTAGGAGTCGGCCTGGGAGGTGTATGATCCTCACCATGTGGGGGGGTTGTGTTCACAGGTGTACAGAGACGTCCCGGTATATCGTCACGGTGCTGGTGGCGAGTGTGGCTCCAGTCTCTCTCTGAGTGGGGGAGGGTCTGAGGTTCTGATGGCTCCTCCCTCTGGTTGCAGCAAGAAAAACTAAAAAGATGAACAGGCTGAAGGGGGTGCAGCCGGCAGCCATCGTGGAGCCCCCCCCAGCGGCCATGGCAGAGGCTCACACCCTGGTGCCCAAGTCCATGCCTCAGCTCATCCCCACCATGCTGTCGCTGCTGAAGGCCATTGAGCCGGAGACCATCTACGCGGGTTACGACAGCACCATTCACGACACCGCCACCCGCCTCATGACCACGCTGAATAGGCTGGGTGGCCGCCAGGTCATCTCTGCCGTTAAGTGGGCCAAGGCCCTGCCAGGTGAGCTTCCTCGCTGCGTGATGGGCCCGCGCAATGCCCTGAACTTGAGGTGCGATGAGTCATGGGATTGGTCTCGGATGGGCAAGAACAACATCTGGCAACCGTTCTCTGTACTTGTATGTATTTGATCTGGGCTTAAAATTGGTACATGAGAACACAAGAACGGTTAAGTGCCCATATTCAGAAATAGCCCG
Organism: Brienomyrus brachyistius; assembly: GCF_023856365.1. Taxonomy (NCBI): domain Eukaryota; kingdom Metazoa; phylum Chordata; class Actinopteri; order Osteoglossiformes; family Mormyridae; genus Brienomyrus; species Brienomyrus brachyistius. The sequence goes on from NC_064542.1 coordinate 6,924,660, forward strand.
TGTCCCACACAGGCTTCCGGAACCTTCACCTTGATGACCAGATGACCCTGCTGCAGTGCTCCTGGCTGTTCCTTATGTCCTTCAGCCTGGGATGGAGGTCCTACCAGCAGTGCAACGGCAGCATGCTCTGCTTTGCCCCTGATCTCGTCATCAATCAGTGAGTGACACTACTGCACGGGGTCGCCCTGGCCGCTGAGGGCACACTGGAACTCAAGTGAACATTTCATAGTGTGTCTGTGTTTGACAGAGCTGCACCTAAAGGTGTTTAAGGGTTAATTCTGGAATTAGTTTTCTGTTTAACCAGCAGACTTCCAGCCAGTAGGCAGCTCTCTAATCTAGCTAATATTTAACTAGCTAATAACTAATATTTGGACCACAAGGGAGACTTTAGTCGGGGAAGTGTGTTCTTGGGATTACAGGGTCTATCATACCCAGGCCTTACTAAATCTGCTGTGAGGAATCCATCGATAGGCTATGAAATCACGTCACTGATCAGGCCGTTGGACTGCGAGTGATGCGCTCCTGAAGGGGGCAGCACTTAAGACCATAAGGATGGCCTGGTGATCCTGGCTGTTTGCTTTGGGTGGTGGTATAGCGTGGTGTGTGATGCTCTACAGTGCTATGCCATCGCAGTGAGGAGGGCTGTGATGTCACTGTGATATTACTGTAGGCCCCCTTTTGCTGAATGGGACCCTCAGTTCCCTTCTGTGCTGCCTATGATGGAATGATTACATGATAGGTAATGGTTCCCAGTCCCTGTCATGATTAAAGTATGAATCCCCTCCTTTTAACATTTGTGATGGTGCCCCCCCCCACAGAGGTATTTTGCTGTAAAATCACACCTTGGCCTCTTTTGTTTGTGGTAATTATCCCTCGGTCATGGCCTGTCTGGGATGACCTTGTAATTACACACCGGACTGTGCTCCGCTATGACTCGGGGGGCTTGTTTAATAACCCAGTTTAAAAACGTCCCGTTGTGTTATTTCTATATTCAGAGTTAAGAGGTCATCTCTGGGGCTCTTCATGGTTGGAGGAAGTCCCTAGTTAGAATAACGAGCATGAAAAACGGGGGCCCTGGATACTGGTTAGGAGTGTGAGTGAAGACAATGTGTCGCATGGGCCTCAGTCACACCAGGCCTGGCCCTGCGGCTGATGCCGTCTGTGTCTCCAAGGGAACGCATGAAGCTGCCCTACATGAACGACCAGTGCGAGCAGATGCTGAAGATCTCCAACGAGTTTGTCCGGCTTCAGGTGTCCCATGAGGAGTATCTGTGCATGAAGGTGCTTCTGCTGCTGAGCACAAGTAAGGCCCGGCCACCACTGCGCCTGCGTAGGGACACACGGCCCCGGGCCACCACTCCGCCTGAGTAGGGAAACACAATCCTGGGCCACCACTCCGCCTGAGTAGGGAAACACAGCCCCGGGCCACCACTCCGCCTGAGTAGGGAAACACAATCCCGGGCCACCACTCCGCCTGAGTAGGGAAACACAATCCCGGGCCACCACTCTGCCTGAGTAGGGAAACACAATCCCGGGCCACCACTCTGCCTGAGTAGGGAAACACAATCCCGGGCCACCACTCCGCCTGAGTAGGGAAACACAATCCCGGGCCACCACTCCGCCTGCGTAGGGAAACACAATCCCGGGCCACCACTCCGCCTGAGTAGGGAAACACAATCCCGGGCCACCACTCTGCCTGAGTAGGGAAACACAATCCCGGGCCACCACTCCGCCTGAGTAGGGAAACACAATCCCGGGCCACCACTCTGCCTGAGTAGGGAAACACAATCCCGGGCCACCACTCCGCCTGCATAGGGAAACACAATCCCGGGCCACCACTCCGCCTGAGTAGGGAAACACAATCCCGGGCCACCACTCCGCCTGAGTAGGGAAACACAATCCCGGGCCACCACTCCGCCTGAGTAGGGAAACACGGACCCGGGCCACCACTCTGCCTGCGTAGGGAAACACAATCCCGGGCCACCACTCCGCCTGCGTAGGGAAACACAATCCCGGGCCACCACTCCGCCTGAGTAGGGAAACACAATCCCGGGCCACCACTCCGCCTGAGTAGGGAAACACAATCCCGGGCCACCACTCTGCCTGCATAGGGAAACACAATCCCGGGCCACCACTCTGCCTGAGTAGGGAAACACAATCCCGGGCCACCACTCTGCCTGAGTAGGGAAACACAATCCCGGGCCACCACTCTGCCTGAGTAGGGAAACACGGACCCGGGCCACCACTCCGCCTGAGTAGGGAAACACAATCCCGGGCCACCACTCCGCCTGCGTAGGGAAACACAATCCCGGGCCACCACTCCGCCTGCGTAGGGAAACACAATCCCGGGCCACCACTCCGCCTGCGTAGGGAAACACAATCCCGGGCCACCACTCCGCCTGAGTAGGGAAACACAATCCCGGGCCACCACTCCGCCTGAGTAGGGAAACACAATCCCGGGCCACCACTCCGCCTGAGTAGGGAAACACAATCCCGGGCCACCACTCCGCCTGAGTAGGGAAACACAATCCCGGGCCACCACTCCGCCTGAGTAGGGACAGGAAAGTCAGTTTACCTCTGCTAATTACGGACAGTAATAAGCTCACGTGTGCTGCTGTGTCAGTCAAGTGTCATGCACATACATCTTGCCCGAGACTGTAAACTGGGAACCCATTAGCGTCTGCCGTGTTAAGCGTCCATTCACTGCCAGGTCTGCATCTTGCTCCCCGTCTCGTGGCTCCTCATCCCGTAAACCCTGACTAACCACGGGGTGCATCTGTCCACAGTCCCGAAGGAAGGGCTCAAGAGCCAGGCTGTGTTTGACGAGATCCGCATGTCCTACATCAAGGAGCTGGGCAAGGCCATAGTTCGGCGGCAGGAGAGCTCCAGCCAGAACTGGCAGAGGTTCTACCAGCTGACAAAGCTGCTGGACTCCATGCACGAGGTGAGTAGGCCGGGCCAATCTGATCGGGGGGCAGCTCTAGGGGCATGATCCATGATAAATGATTTAGGTGGTAGGGAGCCTGGCTTGAAAGGGGGACAGTGACCTTCTCTGTGGGAAGAGTTCCTGGCATGAATAGGAGGGAAGGACACCACTCGCGCTGCAGGGGTGTGTCCATCCTGAGCTGAGGCTCCCACCGGCCGGGGGTGTCTGACGGCCTCCTGTCTCCACAGCTGGTCGGGGGGCTCCTCAACTTCTGTTTCTACACCTTTGTGAACAAGTCCCTTAGCGTGGAGTTTCCAGAGATGCTGGCCGAGATCATCAGCAACCAGCTGCCCAAGTTCAAGGCCGGCAGCATGAAACCTCTGCTCTTTCACCAGAAGTGACCGCCTTACAGCGCGATGCGATGCCTTAAAGCCCAGCCGGTGGACGGGGAGCTCAGGGGGGCGGGGACACTTCCCAGACCCCAGAATATCTAGACCCACCACACTCCAAGCCCACTCCAAGCCATCTGTATGAATGATCAAGCGCAGAAATTTCCATGTTTCCCGGAATCCACACCTAGATGAATTTGACGACAGATTTACCGCCCAAAAAAAGCTCTCCGGATGAAATAGTAACCAGCAGCTCGTGCTGAGTGGGCTTGAGGAGTAGGTCCATGCCATGCCATTTAAGTAGAATGTGCTTTGTGAGTTCAGCATTCCCTTCGATCGCCTGGAAATATTTTGAAAGTCAGATGATGTTGGACTGACGATAAATGCATGCAGGTGTTTAAATGGTTTACAGAGTTTTTTGGAGAAGGGAGAAGGTGCCTTTGTTAAGCTGTGCTGTTTTTCCTCATCGGCGAGGCTCAGCATGCCCCACATCCATATGAACTGTTGTCTTCTTGCTCTGGCTCCCCCCCCCCCCCCCCCCACTGTAAGTGGCCCTTATCAGCCGGGCATGGCCTCATTTCACAGCATCAGCTTCTCCTGCAACCCCCCAAAACCCCCCCTTGGGCGTGGGGGTCATCTCACGTTTGCAGTCCTGCAGGGCTCACATGACGTTGGGAGGTGGTGCAGGCCGGACGGCGGCGGTGTCCAAACGCAGTGATTGTGTTGAACGCCCTCCATGAGTCCCCACTCGCAGAGGTCGTTTCTCTGCTGTCGCTGTGCTTCGTCCTCCTGCTCTCATGTGGTGATCTGTGTCTCTCGTTGTACCCCCTGCCAGCCCCCCATCCTCTGGTCCATAAAGTGTGTGTGTGTGTGTGTGTGTGTGTGTGTGTGTGTGTGTGTGCATCCTTTTTAACGCCCTTGGTGCCAAACTACCCATAAAGTTGTATTTTGAACGCTTCAGCTTACGTGTGTCTTAAGAGACGTCGGTGTTGTTAAGAGGAGGACATGACCGCGCACCTCGCCCGTCGATGATTCTGTCGGAGAGGCTGCCCCGCCTACTTTGAGGGTCTTGGTAACTGATCCATCTGGGCTTGTGCCCCCACCAGCCAGTACAAGCCAGTTCAGCATTGCTCAATATCTACCTGTATTCAAATATAAATGTATATCTATATACATCAAAATACTCAGTAGGTATTTTTATAATGCTTTTTTTTTTTTTCTTTGAACACCAGCACATTTATCTTGTCAGTTTTTCTCTACCTGCCATTTTGATTTTTATATTCTCGTTAGGTAACCATCATCAGAGCACAGTGACTCTCATTGACCTATGGATGACTAAATGTGAATCTGATTCCATACTTTTCTGTAGTGTAACAAATGATTGGCTTTAACAAAACTTTGTACTTTCGCACAAAACATGTCACTAGCTCAACAACCCCCCAGATTGTAAGTGCCCGTATCGAGACTTCCCACTGGCGGCGTAGCGGAGAACGGCCGAGATTGTACCGATCCTTTGCGTTCCCGTGCAATGCTGAGTCAGATCTTTGTCTACGTTTCGCCAAATCTCATGTGAGTGACTGTCTCGAGCCGCCATGCACCACCTTTCACGTTGTTACTCTTTCCGGCCAGAGGGGGCAGTCCCCTCCATGAGCCGCGGCGTGTGCGTAATGACAGGCGGCGTGCGGCCTCGTTTCTGCTACTTGTGCTTTGGTGGATTGTTCATTTACACCTCTGGGTTACTTTCACATACAGCTGTGATCGTTTGTGGGTCGGACCCTCGGACGAGTCGTGTTTTACCCCTCATATAGTGAGAGTTGAGTTTAGAAAGCATTGACAGAGCATTGTAGAGTAATTTTGATACAGTATTTTTATACACTTTCTCAAAGGAAACAGAGAGCCTTACTAAGAATCCTAATTGCTTTTTAGATCATTTATCTGGTGCACTATGCTCTGCCAATCATTAACTGTGTGATACACTTTAATTGCTCAACTTTCATGGTTTCCTAGTTCACACAGTATGGAATTTGTTAATATGACATGGGAAAGTATAGTTATATAAAATATATATGGGAAAGTATAGTTATATAAAATATATACACACACACACAAAATCTGAGAGCCATATGCAAACGTGAAGTTTGTACCACCCACTTGTAAATAAATGTAAATTCTATATCTCTGGGGGAAATGTTTTAAGTGCCACATTTGAACAAAATTTAAATAAACTGGAGAATGTTTTAATAAATATATATATATGTATATATGTGTATATATATATATATATATATATATATATATATATATATATATATATATATATATATATATATATATATATATATATATATATATAAATACTATATATATATATATATGATATAAAAAAATCGAAGATAGTGACCAAAGCAAAAAACACAAGCATGCCCTGTACAGCAGTGATTCAAGGTATCCGGTAACTTTTTTTAAAAGGAGCATTTTGTACGATAGATCAGTGTTTTTGGATGTTACTGTGCAGAGACCTGAGCTGAGTGTGAAAGTAACCTACTGGCCTGAGTGTTGCACTACCCTGATTAATAAATACTGGTTCAAAAAGTATATTTTCTATAAGATGCATATATCTATAAAGATTAAGGGCAGATCATCATTCACTGGTTCATGGCTTTCATTAAGATGTTTGCTTGTATTTCACTTAGTAAATGTAATCCCATGTAAAGAGTACACAGTGTATTTGTTTAAGAGAGTTTTCTATTCTGCCTGTAGTAAACACGTTGATCTTTTCATCCATTCGATTTAAATGTTGGACTGTCTTTGTGTGGTACTTTCCCTGGGTATGATAAGGGGAGATATCACACTTAATGCAGTCCAAGTGAACAATCGTATAATAATAAAACTGCTTTTCCATTTCCGTTTTGTTTTAACGTCTTTTATTGGTTTCATTTTCTTTACAGCCATTTTCTACTCCACAAACTTGCAAAAACTGAACGCGTTGGCGCACCCCAGCAGAAAGCTAAATCTCTACGCTGTTTCAGTCCAAAACGGCGTAGCTATTATTAAGCTGAACGTTACCCCCTGTAGCAACAAAGTCTATTTAATGGCATTTTATACTGTGTTTTAACTTTTAAAATGTTATGGTGGGGTTTTGGCCATATGAGCCAAAACATTTTAATATGCAGGAAGAGACACAAACCAGCTCCAGTCACTGATTAACCAGTACAGGTGGCGATTAACAGCTGCTCCCTACCAATGGTGTCGCTGGGGTTTTCTCTCTCTCCAGTCCCCTGTTTATATGAGCCTCCCTGCCATGGGCGTCTCTCTGCATTTGCTGTACAAAGCGGCTAACAGATGGTAACAAAATTCAGCTGCAAAACCCTCCTGTTCGTAAAATGGCTTCCAGGGTTCATTTATGGCTGTCTTTGTGTAAAGAAAGAAAATTATATTAAAGATTTAATCAAAAACAATATCCAACAGTCAAAATGGACAGGGGAGAGGGTGAACAATTAAGCTAAAAAAATTAAGTTAGTATGCAAAATATAAAATACAAAATATAAACTTTTACTTAAAAAAATTTACCTCATGTATTTACAATGTTAATATGATCAAAGTATCTGCTACTTCATGTGCCATCCTACAACATTAATTTAATGTTGAAAGAGGTTTATGCATGACCCAAGGAGTCTATATTCACATTGAACCCCCCCCCATTCCCAGGCTACATCACTGTAAATAACCAAACACAATTTGTCAAAATGAAATGTACAAATATTTCCGAACATTTGAAACGGTGCGTTATTTCTAAGGATTTTCTTCAAGATGAACAATTTGATTATTCGTAGTAGTTCTAAACAAAGGAGCACAAACAATGAAGAGATGCACATGTCAGACACCCGGGGACTTGAGGGTGCCCCCTGCCTGTCTCCACTGTCACCTCAGATTGGGCGTCAGGGTGGCGACACAGAGACAAGGCTCCCTTGTCGCCAGGCAACCATCTTTCCCATAAAGATCAAGTGATGCACCAGGCGTCTGGGAGACGCCCAGAAACAGTGCCAAAGCTCAGGTGACCGAAGGGGGAGGAGCTGTGCTGAATGACAGTGAGGGCCGGGAGGGGAAATAAGAGGACAGGCATGATGGCTTAGACACACACACACACGTGCAGAGAGGCCTCCTGAAGGCCAGTGCCCCCTAGGGACAGAGCCCGACACAGTCCGCTCATACAAACTCCACGTAATTCTCCGGTATCAGGCCCGTCTTCCCCTCCAAGGTTCCTTCCAGCCATCCAGGCTCCCGCGACGGGTGAACTGTGAGAGAAACCCGCCACGTGTCACTGACACACTACTTGTACAACATACTCACAAAATTACTGCAATTCCTTATGTCAATTTCAAATTCAATGTTTGTTTAGTTTTTAAAATAATGAGGAAACATCCAGGCTAAAACCTTAGCTAGATCCTTTTCTGAACAAGACCCTACAGCACAGCGGGACAGCGAGAGAGTTTGCCAGGAGAACAGTATGGGAGCCACAAGGAGGGGGGCTTTACCTACTGACCAGGGGATTGGCTGAATGGCTAATTCAAGGTGCCTGGGCAGGACCGACTGTCCTACAGAGGGACAGTGCGGCCGTCATAGTGACAACCCCCCCCCATCATTAGAGGCCGTGATGAGGTTGAAAGGAATTACCTCGTCTGTCAGTGTTTCAAATTTAACTATCACAAAATAAGGCTTGTTAGAGTAAATGCATGTCTAATATCAGTAATATTTGTACAGTCGAACCTCGTTACTATGTACAAGACGGGATATCAAAAACATGTACGTTATAAGCATAGAACGTTGTAACCACTTAGTGCAAGATGGATGAAAGAACTCACGAAATATCCATGTAAATGATAAAACTTTAATAGAACAGACCCTTAAATTGACTACAAAACAAACAAACACATTATTACAAAGCTCATTCGGATCCTTGAAATTTTCCTTAAATTACTCACGATTACTTAGTACCGGCCGGCGATAAACGGCAACGAAAATACAGCTGGTCAAAATGGATTTTTAAAATAAACATTCGCATCCAAATTGGCATTTGGCCTGAAAATATTATTGAAATATTGGTCAAATTAAATCATAAAATCTTTTACTTCCATTATTATTCTGAATTCACAATTACCGGCATGACCGGTATTTCACAAGGTTTAATAAACAAAGAATACGCACACAACACTTAACAAGCCATTACTACTCAGTCCAATAACGATCGGTCAAGGCAACTCATTTAACGCAGGAAGTTTGAATTTTACTTTAAATGTAGACAGTCTATGCCTATGTGCATTGTCGGGCGAAGATCAGGTAGATACAGATAGGTGTAGCGACACAAGTTGTGGGCAGGGAGAGCGCTGTACGTTGTAACGATGGTTAGTTTTCGTATTTTCTCTAGAAATTTGGATGTTGTATCGTAGTTTACGCTGTAAGGGTGTACGCTGTAAACAATGGCTGCTATTGGAATAATACGGCTAAAAACGGGAATTGGAAACCTGTACGTTGAAAAGGTGAAAACGTTGTATCCGGGATACGTAGTAACGAGGTTCGACTGTACTTGCTGGCACACACACAAACACACATATGCTCATAGTCCCTCAGAGACACTCACCGTTTTCAAAGATGGTGCCCGCGGTGAAGGAGAGCTCAGACAAGTGCTCCGCCTTGCATGCGTACAGTGCCCTGGCCTTCCGTGCCACAGGGCTGTAAGGGCAAGAAATTCCCATAGAATAAATCTCTCTGTCTAAGGCTGTGTGGGTGCAGCATCCTGCCTACACTCTGGGGGTGTGGAGTTTGCAGGACCTCCCTGTGTGGTTGGGGGCTACCTCTGAGCACTGCAGTTACCTCTCTCAGTCCAAAGAGATGCAGTCAGACTGAGCGGCATCTCTGATCTGGCTCTGTCAGCAGCCATAGCACCTGCAGGTCAGCCTAGGTAAGCCACCTGCAGGTCAGCCTAGGTAAGCCACCTGCAGGTCAGCCTAGGCAAGCCACCTGCAGGTCAGCCTAGGCAAGCCACCTGCAGGTCAGCCTAGGTAAGCCACTTGCAGGTCAGCCTAGGCAAGCCACCTGCAGGTCAGCCTAGGTAAGCCACCTGCAGGTCAGCCTAGGTAAGCCACCTGCAGGTCAGCCTAGGTAAGCCACCTGCAGGTCAGCCTAGGTAAGTCACCTGCAGGTCAGCCTAGGTAAGTCACCTGCAGGTCAGCCTAGGTAAGTCACCTGCAGGTCAGCCTAGGTAAGTCACCTGCAGGTCAGCCTAGGTAAGCCACCTGCAGGTCAGCCTAGGTAAGTCACCTGCAGGTCAGCCTAGGTAAGCCACCTGCAGATCAGACTAGGTAAGTCACCTGCAGGTCAGACTAGGTAAGCCACCTGCAGGTCAGCCTAGGTAAACCACCTGCAGGTCAGACTAGGTAAGCCACCTGCAGGTCAGCCTAGGTAAGCCTAGCTAGCTAAGCAGGTCTGGGCCTACTTGGATGGGAGACCAAATTAGGAAAGCTGGGTTGCTGGTGAAACAGGTGTTGGTGTGGCCAAAAGGTCTGTGTGGATGTCCCAGTGCAGTGATGGGGACACTTTGCTAAAAAATGGTGCTGTCCTTCAGATGAAATGTAAAACTGAGGTCCTGACCCTCTGTGGTCATAAAAGACCCCTGGGCTTATTTCAAGAGAGTAGGGGTGGTACCCCGATGAACTGGCTAAAACTGCCCACTGAGGCCCTTTCAGATCTGGCCTCCTAATCATCACCTATATCTAACTGGTGAATCCTCCGCTGCCCCCTCACCAGCTTAGCTGCTGTGTGGCGAGTGTACTGATGCAGAATGGCTGCAGTCACATCATCCAGGTGGGGGCTGCACAGTGGTGGTGGATGAAGTGGCTCCCACCTAGCTTTGTGAAGTGCTTTGGGTGTTTTGAAAAGCGCTATATAAATGCAGCTTTTATTCATTCACGGTGTGCGTGCCCTGTGACGGACTGGCAACCCGTCAGGGGGGCGAGGATCCTGCTGGGTGTCAGGGCACTCCTTTCTGCGTGATGTGTTATCGTGTCAAGCACCAACAGTCTCTAAGATCATCTCTTGAGAAGGTTCATCACTTAGGTGGTCAGAGATTGCCCCGCACTCATGCAGTCTGCTAAGTAAAAGCAAAGTAATGTGTCTGAAATGAACACAAGACAGAAGCATCCACCTCTATGGGATCATAATGAAAACAAAACAATCCACACTCTGTGCTGATCGCAAAATTAAATAAACCATCCCTCCTTGCACCTGTAATTAAACCGTCTAAGCAAATCTAATTTGCTCTGTCGACAGGATGAATCACCTTCTGTTTTCATGGCCCTACTTCTGTCATCTGCAGGCACCGTGTGACCCCTCAGGGTCGCCAAAGCAGAGTCACAGGCCAAGGTGACGGCACTGGCTCCCTGCAGGGAATGGCTTTTATTTCCAGCTCATGGAGCAGCATGTGGATAGAACTCAGGGCTGTGAGTAAAACAGGCCAGTGATCTGCCCAGATGCTAATGGCTGGCAAATGAGGATCCACTGCGAAAGCAGGTGAACAGCAGGAATTAAGGGGGAACAGGAACATATCCGGAGGAGCCTTTGGGCGCGGAGCGGGCACAGAGACACACCTGACCAGGGAGCAGTCGCTGGAACCCGGCTGGGGGCTGGAGGGAGCGGAGAACATGGGCCAGGAGGGGGAACGCGGGGAGGAGGGGCTGGGGGAGGCCAGGCTGCAAGACAGAGGTGAAAAAGCAGTGAGATGCGAGCTGGCCAATGCGAAGGCAGGACGAGGTCAGGTGGTCAGTCGCTAGGATACCGAATATCCTGCATAATTATTGCGACTGCCAGGATAACCAGAGGAGCTCCAATCAGGCTTAAGCCGTAATAAAAACATCCCAATTTCAGTCATCACAATTTTTGATGAAAATGTGCTGAAAATAAAACAGCAAAAGCCAGCGTTTGAAAGGCAGAAGCAGACGGACAACTGCAGCATGGAAAGCAGGAATGATGTACCCAGTTATACCAGAACTTTCCAAGGGACTAGCTGTACCCCAGCCCTCAAAAAACTGCTGAGATGCACTAAGACTCGTAACTAAAGCAGCGCGGCAGTCGACGTTTACAGGGAAAGACGCTGGTGTGAGGGTGGCGCGTGGCCGCCAATGTGAGACCCTCAGCCTAGCCTGCAGACTAGGTTACGGCAGGGTTACTATCGCTCACGGAATCTAAAACTACATGAAGACATTTCTGCCAAAGAAAAGAAAACAGGAAAACTCATGCGAAAATAATAACTAAAATAAAAAACTAAAATTTTACGAAAACTATGAATATTACTTTCAAAACTAACAAACAACATAAAAACAAACATCAAATATGTTTCATTGATGTTTGTTTAATAACAATTAATGATTTGATTATCTTTCCAGCTTAATGGAAAGAATTCAGAGAGACGTAGCTCAGTATATTTCCTCTAGATGGCGCCACGCTTTGGGCCTGTTTTGCACAATGAGCCTCAGAAATAGCCAATAGCACTACCCTACAACATTTTGTAGTAGCTAGCTAAGTCCTACAACTTTCAGTCTAACCCCAAAAATATATTAAACTACATATAAACGAACCAGAATTATTTCTTTTAAATGAAGACTACTAAAACCATGCTGAAAACTAAGATGAATTGAATTCCAAATGAAATTCTACAATTAAAAAATTGAAACCCAAAGCTATATCGGGATCGGCTGCAGCGATCCTGAACCAGGTGACAGCCATTGGGTGACAGCCCTCGGGACCAGCTCACGACTTTCAGGGACAAGAACAATTGCTGTCTGATGGGGAACATCTCTAACAACGGAGAGCAGCTGTGTGATTGGGTGTAGCGAGGGCAGGGGAGCCCCCCTAGAGTCTTCCCCGAGCACACCATCGCTCATCGAGCTCCTTGCAGGGCCACGTCTGCCTCCGCCTCTGCCTGTTGTCTGGGGGCCACATTCGGCACACCCATCAAAATGGGGTCTGGGGGCCTTTGAACCCACGATAGATTTACTCTCTATACCCAACCTCCGAAGATAGCAGCGATATGTCCCTGGTTGCACATCAATGTTTGGGATGAGAAAACATCCCCCCCCCACTCTTACCTTGTGGAGACACTGGAGCGGCTCTTTGGATTCACCCTGCAAAGCAAGCAGCAGAAGACAGAAGAGGTTACATTCCCATCAGGCAGGATAGCGCCCCCACCTGGTCCGGCATTGACCGCCGCCCTCTCGCCTGCCGGGCAGCATCCCATTGCAAAGCTTCAGGGTCTCTAGCGAACAGATACGTACGGAGGGTTCTTTCCCGCTGCGTCTTCTGTGACCTTGATATTTCCGTCAGACATTACTAATCGAAGCAGCATCTAGCTCCACCTATCAGGTTTTATTGGGCCACATCAGTCACTGTGCTTCAATGACATCGGCGGATGAGCAAATAATGGTAATGAGCCAGACACACCATATAGTAAAATACTGCTTCCTCCTGGCCAAGAGCTGCCCTCAGCTAAATGACTCATGGGTTCATGCTATGATAAATCAAGACTGTGTCAAACACCCAGGAACACCTCTGTCCTCAGAGACTTCTGCATAATTACTAATAATAATCAGCATGACAACAGCAGCCCAGACAGTCGTCTTTGCATGGCCACGAGTGTTCCTGCGAACAAAAGATTACAATCTTTAACGTTGTTATAATCTGTAATGTCATAATGGACACCGTAGATCTCAAAGGATGAACCGCAATACATGTGACCTGTGATACCGCCAGCCATCCACCCGCGAGGACGGGATGCCAGCCCATCGCACGGCACGGTGTGAGAGATCAGGAAACGGCAGAGTCCTCAGGGAGTACAGGGCTGCACGCATCACAGGGAAGGGTCAGCTAAAGTGTCAGTGTCTGTTTAGAGAGCTCAGACAGCCACTTCCCTTTGCAGGGACATGCGGGAATAGGGGAGGGGGGGGGCAGGGAAAAACCGGCACACGTGAAACACAGACACAGGAGCAAATAGGAACATACTATGCAAAATCAGGAGCAAACAGGAACATACCACGCAGAGACAGGAGCAAATAGGAACATACCACGCAGAGACAGGAGCAAATAGGAACATACTACGCAGAGACAGGAGCGAATAGGAACATACTATGCAGAAACAGGAGCGAATAGGAACATACTACGCAAAATCAGGAGCAAACAGGAACATACCACGCAGAGACAGGAGCAAATAGGAACATACTACGCAGAGACAGGAGCGAATAGGAACATACTACGCAGAGACAGGAGCAAATAGGAACATACCACACAGAGACAGGAGCAAATAGGAACATACTATGCAGAATCAGGAGCAAACAGGAACATACCACGCAGAGACAGGAGCAAATAGGAACATTACTATGCAGAAACAGGAGCGAATAGGAACATACCACGCAGAGACAGGAGCAAATAGGAACATACCACACAGAGACAGGAGCAAATAGGAACATACTATGCAGAATCAGGAGCAAACAGGAACATACCACGCAGAGACAGGAGCAAATAGGAACATACCACACAGAGACAGGAGCAAATAGGAACATACTACGCAGAGACAGGAGCAAATAGGAACATACCACACAGAGACAGGAGCAAATAGGAACATACTACGCAGAGACAGGAGAAAATAGGAACATACCACACAGAGACAGGAGCAAATAGGAACATACTATGCAGAATCAGGAGCAAACAGGAACATACCACGCAGAGACAGGAGCAAATAGGAACATTACTATGCAGAAACAGGAGCGAATAGGAACATACCACGCAGAGACAGGAGCAAATAGGAACATACCACACAGAGACAGGAGCAAATAGGAACATACTACGCAGAGACAGGAGCAAATAGGAACATACCACACAGAGACAGGAGCAAATAGGAACATACTACGCAGAGACAGGAGCAAATAGGAACATACCACACAGAGACAGGAGCGAATAGGAACATACCACACAGAGACAGGAGCAAATAGGAACATACTACGCAGAGACAGGAGCAAATAGGAACATACTACGCAGAGACAGGAACGAATAGAAACATACCACACAGATGGGTCATAGGTAACTGAACACCAACATCACACAGGCCCAGGGATGCACCCTCTAAAACAATCCCCATCTTTCATGATCTTGATGTTAATTTCTCTACTTAATCACATACTTTCATCTGCCCAGTATTTACACAGACAAACAGGCAGACAGACACAGACAGACAAGCAGACAAAATAACTCCTCGAAGTCTGATAAAGCTTCTCACAAGCCGATCTTAATGGAGTTATTCTGTTTACATGGCATTTGAGGAACAGGGTTACTGGTCATACACTGATCATAATCTGGTTAATAAAGCATGTGAATGCACCGAATGCGAGTATGACGGACCTGGTTAAGTGACAAGCTGGTGGGCTGGCCAAATTACTGATCAACTAATGAACTTTAATTAATGAAGTATCACATTCAAGTTAGCTCTATGAGACTGAACTTTAGCTTACGCTATGACCATTGACTGTCTGTAACATGTAAAAACACCAACCCTCTTTGCACTGACATCAGTGTTATTGAATGATATAGCTAACTGGGCATGCTTGTCATCACAGAAATAGATCGGAAACTCTGCTCTCCAGAGCTGCTCCGCGCTGCACATGCCATCCTCTGTGCCTGTCTGGGGCACAGTAGCCTTCTGAGTTATGTTATTACTTGCAACTCGCAACCAATCAGAGTGCTTTGTCTGTATAGACAGACAGACAGATAGATAGATATACCGATAATCATAAAAGTGATGATACTGGATCCAATAATCGGTCACCCCTGACAGACTAGGACAGGTTATTGCCACTGATTTCCTGAATTGATTCCAATTCACAAGGTGCTGATTTGATTCGATTCAATTTTCAATTTGATTTAATATTGATTTGATTATGAATATTTCAGTTACAACAGCAATGCTGCTTGAATAGGAAAGAGATTCTCAGATAACTAATGCTGTAAATTGTGCGAGGAACCCTTTACCTTGGTACGTTATTAAAAATATTCATATGTGCATAAAGAATTTACCCCGAAACAGCTGCATTAATGAACTTTGTATTTAACATGAGCAATACGTTTTCGATCAGACATTTTTTGCGGATTGTGCATCTGCATGACGTCTCTCTAAGATTGGTGTATTTTTGCAGTTTTTCACAAGCATCTTACACACATGTTCCTTCACAGACTTCCTATTTCTGAAATCCGAAATACCTTCAGTGAAGCCGCCGCCACTATATTTATCTGTTTTTGTCTCCAGATCTCCATGAGAAGCTAATGGGGTTGAAGCTTCACACGTCCATGGGGAAAGGCATAAATACAATGGGATATAACAAACTGATATCGGATTATGCAAATGAAGATTGATTTGAATCAGAAAACCGATTTTTAAAATTCAGCCCTATGACAGACACAGACACTTAGACAGACCCTCAGACTGACTGACAGGCAGACAGGTAGATTGGCACTATGACATACAGGCAGATACTGAGGGAAGCAAACAGACAGACAGGTATACAGAGACAGACAGGCAGACACTTAAGCAGAGAGACAGACAGGTAGACAAACACTATGACATTCAAGCAGGAAGGCAGATACTCTGGGAGCCAAACTATAGGGTTGGGTGATTTCACATCAATATTATATTACGCATGTGCAATAATTACTAGGGTTTCAGGTAACGGGCAAAACATTTGGCCAGACAGCAGCTTTTCGGTACTAAACAAACGTTTATTTACTTGTGGATACAAAATCTACTTATCTTGTGAATAAACAAGATAATAAGATGTCAGAGCTGTGGCGGAACTTTCTGCAGTTTAAATCTGACATGTTTATTAAACATAAGGATATGTAGAATGTAGACAGACTATGACATTCAGGCAGACAGGCATGTAGACAGACACTATGACATTCAGGCAGACAGTATGACATTCAGGCAGACAGAGACTCAAGTAGACAGAGACTCAGGCGGGCAGACAGACACTTACAATCAGGTAGACACTCAGCTAGACAGGCAGAGAGACAGGTAGACACACTCAGGCAGGTAGACAGACACTATGACATTCAGGCAGACAAACACTCAGGCTGGCAGACAAATACTCAGGCTGGCAGGGGGTGAAACATCTAAATCGCCGTGCCGGGGGCCTGGAGGCCTGGGAAAATGACACCTTGTTAATGTGTCCCCACCCACCGCGCTGACCGCACAGTCATGCGGGTGGCGCTGTTCACACCTATAAATAGGGCAGCTGCGTTAAGCCAGCTACTCAGCCGGGTCAGGAGAGACCAGCGCATGGCAGGGTCACATGGTGACACGGAGCCCACCTCAGACGACGTAGCTCTTCCCATCATACACACGCCTCCCGTAGGAAGAGGAGGAGAAGGAGGCGACCTTCCTGCTGGCTGACCTTCAACGCGCTGGCTAATTTCCCACAATGCCTCTTACCAAGGCCCCGCCCCCAGAAGAGCCCGCCAGCTGCCTTGCGCGTCCCATCTCTCCGCTGTCCGCTCCATCCTCGAAGGGGGGAGCTTTGCTCAGATGGTCCTCCATCTCGCCATCTGTATCGATCCCCGGCCCCATAAATCTCCACAAGCATCATTCAATTAGCGTCACAGCCATGTGACCGGGGGGCTCGGGACGCTGGGAGGGCCGCATAACCGCAGTGCTCATGCACATTAAGCACAAATTGCCCCATATTTCCTGAGTCGGGACACAGACGTCCCATAAGTGTCAGCTCTCACCGCAGGGGAGAGCACGTCGACGGGCTAATGCGGCTCTGAGCCGAGCTCCGGCAGCTCTCATCACCTTTATTTACCAGGACACCTTCGGGCCCAGGAACGTTCCAGAAGGAAATAAGAGATTTGATAAGGGCCTTCCTTCGGAAATACAGGCAGCAGTGGCAAGGTGAGCACTGGCGAGCGATCGCTGTTTTCCTCTGAAAACTGTGTGACGCATCTGCAGTGGCTTGCAGCTCTGTGCTGGTTTGCACTGCAGTGCCCCCCCCCCCCAAGTCTAACTTTACACCTTCTATGTTTGGGAAGAGTTCCATGTAAATACATAAGTGAAGTCCTGGCTCCCGGTGGCCCTGCACTCAGACCAGAGGGGGGGTCCCCTCCCTTCTGCGGCCCGCCCAGTAACACTCACTGATCCAGGCTCTCCATTTGGGTGTAGGCGAGCCCAACCCGGATTCCCCAGTTTAAAATACATCCCTGTTAACAGATCCCGTTTTCGATACTCTTCAGTGGGCCAGGGAGCAGAACGACTAACGGGTCTCCTTCTGCACAGCAAGGCCCGCGCAGACGGCAGCCAGTACCGGCCTTAGTTTCTGGCTCAGATATTAAACTGTGACTGTCAAGGCTGAGTCACTGTCGGAGATACTTTCTCAGGCTTTTTCAGCCGTGTAATTAAAGTCTTAGAACAGTTTAATTCTATCAAATAAGCAAGAACGACAAAGGACGCCTCAGATCCCCAGTCAGAAGAGATGGGGGGGGGGGCAGCCATCTTCAACAGTGACAGAAATGGAAAATGTAGCCTTAAAGGTCACCTTTCTGTCCTATCCAGAGATAGGGGTCAATATATGTGCTCTGGACCACAGCTGAGGAATAAGGTCATGAAGGAGATGCAGGCTGCCCTCTCCACCCCCTGCGATGATGTCACTGCTGATTACATACATACATACATACATACATATATGCATGCATACACACACACACACACACACATACGCATATTACTTCCTCTCCCAGGTTTAAAGCAGCTCCGTCATTCACAGGCAAACCACCCATTTCACGTACACACATTTAGATCTTTGTGTGGACCATTTATTCATTTCTATGGGAAACCATAATTCCAGCCCTAACCTTAACCAAAAGTAACCAAACAAACCACATGACTTGATTTGAATTTTTCCTTGCGGGCACCGAAAATGTAGTCAGCATAACATCAAAATATCAGGTTTTTTCACATTGTGGGGACATTTGGTTCTCACAATGTAATACATTCATGACCCAAACAGACGCAGACATGAATGCACACACGCACACACACATACACGCACACAGACACAAATGCATGCACACACACTAAGTTCAACACTTTTAATTCTGCAGGAGCCATGACAGAAAACATGCCGGCAGCCCTGGCTTAACCACTCAACATCAATCTGCCCAATTAGATGTACAAGTTTATGGATGGATGGATGGATGGATGGACGGACGGATGGATGGAGGGAGAAGGAGTGGAGGGCTACTCACAGGGACTTGGGCCTATCTCGCCTGCCCTTGGGGCCACTGTCCAGCTCCGGGTTGCTGCTGTGAACACTGTTCACATGGGAGCGGCCCGGCGCGCTGCTGGAGTTCACATGGACAGACTCAGCACTGGAATTCAGGGCCTCGCTATCCCTCCTGTTGGCTGCAAGCACAGAGGGCAGAATTATGTCAGTACTGGGAGCATGCAGACGCAGGGCATGCAGACGGGAGCCACACAGATGCATGGGACGCAGACATGGGACACGCACATACAGGAGACGCACACGCAGGGAATGCACACGCAGGAGACACACATGTAGGGAATGCACATGCAGGAGATGCACACGCAGGGAATGCACACGCAGGAGACACACACGCAGGGGATGCATATGCAGGGAATGCACACGCAGGAGACGCACACACAGGGAATGCACATGCAGGAGACACACATGTAGGGAATGCACACGCAGGAGATGCACACGCAGGAGACACACACATGGGGCACAGGCACAGTGAATGCAGACAAAGGACACACAGACGCAGGGGCTCCACACACAGTGAATGCAGACATAGATGCAGGGACATACAGATGTGGGGGCACACAGATGTGCTGGAGTAGCATGGGTGAAACTACCTGGCTCAGCAAGTTGAGGTGTGTGGAAGAAGGTGAGGGGGCGCTCACTGCACGATGGGGCTCTGCTGTCTACGTGAGGCCTCTGGGTCTTACCCACTGGATCCGGCTGGCCACCGTCCAGCGGGGGAAGACCTTTAAAAATCTGAGTGAGGGAAAGAGGTGGAGAAGGAGAGAGAGAAAGAGAAAACAGAGAAAATAAACGTGCTTATTTCAGAAGAGGTGAAGGAGATGAACTGCTGTCATCCCAGCAGAGGGAGCAAAGGGGAGTCTGAGTCCCGGAATCACCCAGACAGACCGTCTGAAACGAGACTCAGACTGGTGGCTACAGACGTATGAGAGGAACACACTGCTGCCGGCTGTTTGCAACATGTTTGCCCATGACAAAATAAATGGCCGACTCTCATTGTTCTGACTCATGGGCGCCGCTCTTCAGGGGATAATGAGCACTGTTACAATTAAGGAATTAATTAGGTTGGCCTGGGAACGTCTCAGCATCCCCCCCGAGGAGGTGGTAGGTGAGAGGGAGGTCTGGGGAGAGGGAGGTCTGGGTATCTATCCTGAACTTGCTACCCCCGAACCCCAGACAAGCAGGTGGTAATGGATGGATGGATGAATTCAGGTATTTATTAATGCATCAGGAAATGAGGGTCATCAGAGATTTGATGGGGGGGTGGGGGTGGCATTAACATCCTTAAAATTAATTAGTAACGGAAATACATTTCGGAAACCTGGTATATAGCGTTACATCACCTTTTAGCGGCACATGTAATGTGACACACAGACAGGCCAGGCCTCAGATCCAGTGTCCACAGGAATAAAGGACGAGGAAGAATGTTTTTTTGTTTGTCTGGCGGGAGGTGGACTGATAGAGAGATATTTACTCTTTTCCCTCTGAGATGAGACCTTGACCGTAACTTAGAAGGTCACCTGATTTTGGCTAAATCCATAACCCAAAATAAAGGCGAGCTGTACTCACCCGCTCGTAGTTCTCAATGAGGATCTCCACGACAATGTTCTGGAACTTGATGTCCATGATCGCTGCCACGGTCTCCTCCTGGGGGCGTAACAGGGTCGGCCCAAACACCACGCCCAAGTTGGCCACAGTCATGAGGTTCTGCTGGTGGTGCCTGGCCACACTGTGGCAGGCGGCAGAGAGAACGCCAGGTCAGGGTGCTCCCGGCGCTTAGCACTGGGTGGGGGGGGGGGATGCGTCCAACACGGGACCAATTTGAAGGCTGGCCAAAGCTGCGATCAGGCTCAGAAATGAACAACCGTCACAGGAATAATGTGAAACATCTCAGCCTTTCCAAATCCAAGAAATGTGGCTCTGTGCCCAAACTTATGATCTCAAATGGATCTCGTGGGAGCACTCAGCCGAGTCCTGGATGTCCCGGTACGTAGTCGCACGCCCAGCGTACACAGCTGTCACCAGAGCAACAGGCCCCAAGTAAGAGCACCTCTGTGAATCACATCCATCACTTCCTGATCTCACCCTGCTCAATTAAAGCCATGACATCATCTAAGGCAGAGTTTCTGAAGTCGGTCCACATTTCTGCTCCCCCACCAACTCCCTTCCAACTGTCTGGGGGTCCCCGAGGACCAGCTTGAGAAATTCTGCTCTAAGGCACCTAACCGAACCCAGGCGCTTCCTGGAAGGGTGACCCAACGCAGGTATCCTCCAGTGGGACCGTGGGACCCAGTGACCCGTCTCCCGGGTGTCAGCTGACCGGGGCTGTGAGCAGCTGCACAGCCCGCAGACAGGAAGCGCTTCTGGGCGCCAAGGAGGGCGGTGATCCTCAAGGGCTCACTCATCCTCCGGGGACGATTTAAAAAAAATATTCTTTACATTTCAACTTTGGCCAAAATGCTTACTATGAATGGAGCAGCTCAGAGTTACACTGAGGAGAACCTGCAGAAGAATGCTGATGGAGGCATGGGCAGCCAGGAGGACAGCAGGAGTGGGGGGGGGGGGGCACTCAGGCAAACCTACTTTGCCAAGTGCATCATGAGCAGGTCCAGCATCTGCCTGTTCTTCTCTGGAAGGTGGTGGATGAGGCTGTGGATTTCGGAGATCCGGGTTTCTGGGTTGTCCAGTTCTGAGGAGACAATGCATTCTTCATCATTTCCAAAAGCCAAGATGGGGAGTGAATGGGCCTGCTGAGCTACCCTGCATGGCGACGGCCAGCCCGGGACAGATAAACCCAGTCCGGGACTGCCGACCGTCTCCACACACGGCAGCCATGCTCTGCACAGAGCCCTCAGAATAAATGGTGAAATGACCAAGCTAGAAAGCAAACTGCTGCCAATGAAGCAGTAGCGTGTTGAACTCGTGCTGTTTGGCCATATGGCTGCACAGAAGCCCACACACGTTCTCATCTGGCGCCACCTAGTGGTTTGGGTGGGTACTGATCCGTGCTGCAGTCCTGCCCTCGCAGAGGTTTATGTCGACCAATATCAGATTTCATTCCCACTTTCAGGGCAACCAAAGGCAGGCCCTGGGGTCTCTCCCACATCCCTGCGACACCCAGGTAGTGGGTGGGGGGTCATAATTAATAGCTCAGCTCCTCCCAAAGTGAGTGAAAAGCTTTTGGCCAGAGCAATAATAACACCCCCATTAGCATGGTAAAGCATTTCCTCTGAGACCAGCCAACACCAGGCCTAGCCCCCAGTGCACACATGGGGGCGGTTAGCAGACAGAGAGAGAGAGAGAGACAGCGGCAGATAGAGAAAGAGAGGCAGATAGAAAGAGATAGAGAGAGAGAGGGAGAGAGAGAGACAGAGGCAGATAGAGAGAGTGACAGAAATAGGGGGAGAGAAATAGAGAGAGCGAGGGGGAGAGACAGAGGCAGATAGCGAGAGCGAGTGAGAGAGAGAGAGAGAGAGAGAGCGAGAGAGAGAGGACTCACTGGCTGCCTTGATGAATATCCTCTGGAACTGGTATGTCATGAGGGGAGCAGGGAGCATTCTGGGAAGAAGACGAGAATGACATCACCGCCTTGCTGAGGCTCTGCTCCCCCATCAAAGGACAGCTGTGTAGGGACCCCCCCCCCCCTGGACGGCACAGAGCAGCAGGCCCCTCTGGGACACACCTCAGATAGTGTTTCAGCGCACTGGTGATGGTCTTTATCTCCCACTCTGATGAGTTGCCCAGTTCCACATCTGCACTGGTTTTGGGGTCTGCGGAACAGTGATGGCAAAATCAGCAGCCCGTCACAAACCCGCATCACCCGCCTGGCCCCCCAGCGAGGAACAGGTAGAGCGGCATGTGTGTGGGACAGCGGGGGGGGGGGGGGGGGCAGGCCGGCCTCAGAGGCTCAGGAAGGAAGGAAACAGGCCGGGAGAGAGGAGGATGTCTACACAGCTGCTGTTATCATATAAAAATCAGCCTGTGCAGATGGTGCTGGGGGTGAGGGGGGGCACTGGGGGCCACACAGTGGCAAATACTACTGTCATCATCTTCATTCTCAATACTGACACTGTTATTATCATGATTATGAGCTTGTGACTCGGCACAACACTGCCATACAGCCGCTTTCTCAGGCGTCCATAAGCGCAACCCTCTGGGGACTGGACCCAACTTCCAGCTGGAGCGTGTGGTCAGCGCAGTCCTCCCAGCTCCATATCTTTAATCCCCCAAGAAAACCGAGGCCTATTCTGTGGTTAAGCCCCTGCAGACCAATAGATGGCTGTGCCGGCAGACAAGCCTCCAGTAGGGGGCGCCATGGGGAGCAGGGCTCTTCTGGTCAGCGATTAACCCCTGCTTCCCCCTTTGGAAGGTGTATCATTACCCATGGACAGACTCAGCAGCTTCTGCACTCTGGAGCTGACTCCCACGATCCTGTAGAGGCCTTGTTCCTCAATGCCTGCAGCGAGGAGCATGTCATGTGAGGGACAGCATGGCAGGACAGGAGAGAGAGCCCAGTATACGTGCTTCACACCCACAGCCGGAGCTGCAGAATACCTCAAAGGTTCTGATTTAATACGCCTGTGGCAGGACAGACTTCAGAATTCAATCACATCCAAATGTATTTTTACAGTAACTAATACAAGAGTTAAAACTGCTATGCATGAATGCTACAGGCTGTAAACAGTCAAGGAACCTGGATGTGTGACAGCGGCAGGCAGGGCGCGGTTGGTGTGACAGGGACATGGTCGGGGGACAGGGAGACTCACCTCTGGTCTCCACGGCGTGGATGAACTTCCTGATGACATTAAAGCCAACACTGTCCAGCTGCGCAACTGAAAAAGTGAGAGCTGAGTCATGCACTGATTATGGACGGACAGCAGGACAGAGAGACAGTAACATGAAGCACTGGGTCTCTGAGGGAGACCAGCAGCTGGCCAGGAGGGCGGCGGCCCCAGGAACCTGAACTGGGCCAGTCACACTTCCGCTCTTAGGCAGAGATTCCCAGGAAAGACTAATTCTGATGCGAGACCGGAGCCAGGAACTCGAGAGCCGTGTAAAGTGACACGATGACCAGCGATCGCTTTCCGTTTCCCCACCGGTCCTGGGGATTGGCAGAGCGGTAATGATACGCAGGAAACCGTCTACCCTGGGACGTCGAGCGCACCTCCCTCCATCGCGGCGGCAGTGCTTACCGCCTTCGCTCTGGCTGTCCTTGTTCAGGTTATACACCTGTCAATCAAAGCAGACACACATGTGATCGGCCTGATCGTGAGCAGGACATCCCACCCAGGACCCCGCATGCATACACCCAGCAGCCCGGCCTGGGGGCTGGTGAGCCAGCGCAGAGGATCTGACGCGGAGGCCCGTATCCTCAGGGCGGCAGCTTACCGGCTCCCTCCCGTCCATGGCCTCCATCCAGAGACGGCGATCCTCCTCCGACAGGGCCTGCATCGTCACCACGCCGCTCCTGTCATCGACGAGAACCATCAGAGCCGTGCATGTCGCCATGGTTACCACCTGAGAGCGCCAAACACGGCCCTGAAAAAACCAGGGGGGCAGTTTATAGACCACCGAGCCCCCCCCCCCTCCTACGGCAGCATCTATGACGCACGCCCCCCCCATAGGCTGCTGTCAGCACTGCAGGCACAGAGACGTGATCGCCGGCACGTAGGACTGGCCACGCGGTACCACAGCAGCAGCAGGAGTCACTAGGCCCACCGCTATCGGTATCCCGCGGCAACCGGGGGAGGTGGTGGGCAGATTCTGATAACCGAACCCAGCTCATATACACAGGTGGCTCCGTCTCCAGCGCCAGGAATCCACCAAGCGGAACCGCGCGGTCCGGCCCAGTGCCCCCAACTCGGCACCGAGCCGTTCAAGTTCTGCCATCGCGACGCCACATCCCCCACCTGCCTGCCGAACGACCTTCACCACAAAAATGCAGGTTTGCCAGGCCGCCGACAGGGGGCGCCACTGCTTCTCTGGGCTTTGCCTCACTGTGGTGAGGAGATCTCACAAGGAGAAAGGAGAAGACAAAGTACTGTGCAGGAAGGGACACTAGGGAGGAGAATGAGCAGATGCTACGGAGGGGTGACAGTGTCACGTTTGGGCCAAAACAGAGAGGACACATCATTAGCCATCTGGTTCCTTTCCACCTGCAATTAGGATTCCATCAAAGATAAAGGTACCTATCTGACTTATTAAGTCCCGATAAAGACCCATAACGGCCTTTGGATATCAGCCGATACCGAGTACTGAACCGATACCAGCGTTTCATAAGCTGTTTGTCTCAGTGTGGAAGAGACTGGGATCATTCCTTTATGTGCAAGGCAACATCATGCTTGACTGTAATGGTCATTTGGTTGTGAATAAATAATTTATCCAAATAAAAAGGCACTTTTTCACCAATGTTATCAAAAATCCGTAACCTTTCACAAAACATTGAGTGTCAAATTATTGGCAACTAAAATGAACTGTCATTATTTCCATCCACTAATCGGGTGTTCAAAGCTGGCTACAGGTTATGTAAGTGGAAGGCAGACGCCCATTAGCAGATACTTTTCTTGGGTCAGGGGTACACCAGAGGTATTTTCAGCATGTGCATCACCCCCCCCCCCCCCCCTCCCAAATCTGTGCCGGTTCCTCTTGCATAGGATCCATGCAAGTAGCCAGCTGCTTTGCCATATTTTAATACACTTGGCAGTAAATATTAATTTATTAATAATTATTGTGTTTCCATCTGGTACAAACGTCAGTAGATACCGCCTTACCTACAAATCGCTGCAGCATATACTATGTGGCTTGGGGATGCATTAAACCCGCCAGTATCACAGTAACCACACATTCAGGCTACGAGGCTACAGCGTCACTACACAGTGATCTACACAGACGCGGAAACCAGCCCGGATGCAATTGTACTTCAAGATTTTCACTTTTACGAGCCAAAGAATTTATTAGCAGAAATACTATGTATGCTTGGGGCAGTGTGACGGTAACGGCAAACGGTATTTCCTTGCAGACAAACTGTATGTATATAGGGGTGTTTTATTAAATACCTCCAAACCGCTGACATTTTAGCGCTCTCCAAGCTGTTAGCGTTCCTTCTGGCAAAATGTCCCCATCTATCAGACCGAGGACGTAAAGATACAGTAACAAAAAACTGAATAGACTGGCCCCATTGTCACGATACTCGATGCCAATACCTCAGTTTGTATTGAACTAATACCAGTATGGGATCTGTGTAAAAGCCACGGTTCATTCACACTGGCCTGAGGGCGTTCAGCCCCCTCGCTGTCAGGCGGACTCGAAGGCCCCATCTGCTGGCCACTGCAGACGGCATGTCTGCTCACCGGTCCATTGCCTCCACGTCAAAACAGAACCTCTTCTCAATGGAGTCAGTCTTCCTCCGAGTGCAGGACTTCAGTGTAAAGGACTCTTCTTCGCCCTGAAGAGAAGACAGGAAAACAGTTTGGTATCCCGAGAAGTCAGCTGTGCACTTTTAACACGTACTCCAGAATTCCACTGAGAGGGGTGGCACCGTATTCCTGCTGCAACGCAGTTTTGCTCCATCCACTGCATGTCCGCAGCCCCTAGCAGAAGCCTTCTGGAAGCAGAGAGTCCTGCTGACTCGCTAATTTTTCAGTCCTTCTTTTTCCTTGCATTTTTGCTGTTCTACCATGGGCAAGCCATCTACATAGCTATTTTTTTTGGCCGTTTTTAATTGCTTATTGCTGTTATTTTCTGCTTTATTCTATACTCTACAGACAACGTTAATTCAGTAAAGTTCAATTATGAATAACATGGATCAAAGACGGTTTCTTTAATTCTTAAAAGTACATTCATCCAACAAAAGTACCTTCATCATAATTATTTCTTGTCTACATTTCACAAACAGCGCCTGTTAGCAGAAAAACACTAGCATTCATCCTCCTACTTCATGTTGAACAACCTCTGGCCAGCTTGCTGGGGAACCTCATGAATATTCATGAGGAAAGAACTATCTGATTGGTTGAACGGCTGTCAGAAGCGACATCTGGCGAAATAGACTCGCCACTTTAGAGAAAGTGGAAGTGAAGCAGATCAGCTCCAGCCGCCGTGCCGCAGCCGGAATGTGGCGCGACCGGCTTACTGGGGAATTCTGGGGTCACAAGGAGAGCGGGGGGGGGCTGTCCCAGAGCAGGTGAGTCCCCAGCTAAGGCCCCCGACACACACAACAGCGGCACAGACAAGGAAAAGGAGGCAGACACAGGAAGAGGACCATCCCAGTAAGGGTGCGGTGTGCTTGCGCCTGTCTGTGTGGGTGCGTGTGTCAGTGTATATGAGGGTGTGTGTATGAAGGTGTGTGTGTAGGTGTGTGTCCTGACACCGCTTGTCAGGCAAACCACGGGCTTCCAGGGACAGAGGGGTATCATCTCTGATCAGGGCAGGTCGCCACGCAAGAGGAGCTCTGCTATTTTCCCTTATTTAAAGGGCAGTAACATTTCACTGAATTTCATTTTAAATTTACCATTAAGTGAACATTTAAGAGAACCTGACACAATGGTTCAGAGACCAAGAGCGACCCCTATCAGGCAGGGATGTGTTCCCCTGCAGGCCATGTCAGGAACTGCGTGGGGGCAGCGTCCCCCCGCCTAACAGTAAAGGAGAGGCTTTGAGGACCCAGGCCCAGCTGGGGCTCAGAGTTGCTCGCGCCGGAGGCGGGCGCTGCTCACCACTTTGCCGCCGGACTTCTGGTCGAACATCACCATGGTGAATCGTTTGGATTCGCGGTGGTAGCTACAGTAGTACTTGGCCCACGTGGACACGAAGGAACCTGAGGGCACAGAACAGAACCGGACCCGGAATGAGGAGCATAATTCAGAGCAAAACAGCCCCCGGGAAGAGATGGAGAGGGTAGCAGGAAACGAGTTACAGGATCATGTCTGTGACATGACATTCCCTGCGCTTACATCATCAGGGGTTACCCTGGAGTAGCCTGTACCTCACCTGCCTTGAGCTACAATTTTGGGCTGAGCAGATCAATGTCATGTCATGTGACTCCTGACCCCAGGTCACTCACGTTTCTCCAGGATGAAGAGGTAGCCCTGCATGGTGTGCGGACTGACGCTCTTGTGCTCGTGGGGATTCTCCTTCATCTTCCTCATCAGGCCCTCCACCTCGGACCGCGTGCCCTCAAACCTGTTCCTCGTCTGCGCCCCACAGGAAGAGACTCCGTAAAAACGCAGCTCCGTGTGCCGCTGTGCACGGTACTGAAATCAGCCAATCGCAGGACAGGAGTTACTGTACTCGCTCGGCGCGCTTACATTTTGGATACTGATGGTGAGGTCAGTCTTGAAGTCGTTGAAGTCCTTCGCCAGCTCATACCCGTGATGGTAATAGGTGAACAGACCTTGCAAAAAAGCCAGCAGCTGTAACAAAATTACAAGAGGGCATGGGGATGAAAGAAGGCCACTGATTGGCTGGAGATCCTGATGAGAGACCAGCGGAGGAGAGGGACCCTACCGGCTCCACAAACTCAAACATCTTGCGCTCCTGCACCTCCTGGACCTTGAAGACGTACTCCAGGGAGACCTCGTAGAAGTGCTGCCTCACGTGGTCCACCTGACTGTCGGCCTGCGGGGACGCCACGGAAGTGAGGCTGGAGTACCGGCGCCCACACGGGATCCCCGCCCTCTGACGGTGACGGCCATGCTCACCTCCAGCAGCTGGGCCTCTTTCTTCCGAGCCGACAGGTTCAGGTGTTTCTCCATCACGCCACAGTACTTCTCAGTCTCCTTCTCATACTTCTTTTTGGCCTCCTGAACAGGGGAAAGAGCATCAGTAGGAACGCAAGCGTGCGGACACACACACACACTCACGCACACACACACACACACACACACACTGGGCGAGTAGGCTCACACTACTATCCACGGGTCATCCATCTCAGCTGCGTATGTGTGTGTGTGTGTGTGTGTGTGTGTGTGAGAGAGAGAGAGAGATTCTGGAGTCAGTTGAACTGACCAGGGTCACTTCCCAAGTCTGCCACCAGGTGGCAGTGTAACACAGTGCCCTCCTGCATTGGGAGGCCCTTCAAAGTCCTGTGGGCAAAATGGATACTCAGGCTTTTATTATGCTGCAGTCCATTAGCCTTAATGAGCAGCTGGCTGAATGACAGCAGCACACAGCAGGTGAGGACTGTGTCCCAAATAAAGATGGCGGATGATACCACTGCTTAGTGTCGGTACTGTTTAGGAGGAAAAGATTCATAGTGGATTATTTAAAAAACATTGTTATTCATACAATTTAAAACACAGTTTCTCAACTCGTGGGTCGCGGGACCATTTTTTATTGGGTTACAGTGTATGTGGGTTTTTCTCTAGTTTTTCTCTTTTCGTGATTTTTTCTCAGTCCACGAATGCGCTCTTCTTCTCTTACTTCGCTATTTACTGTAACAGCACTATTTTGGGAAATAAATTGGGTTAAAATTCTTACAAATTTTGTTGGGGATTTAATGAAGTAAGTAAAAATGTGGATCCTTTAGCTAAAACGTTGCTTCCCAACCCGGTTCTCAGACCCGCAGACGGTCCACGTTTTTGCTGCCTCCCAGCCGCCTGCCACACTGCTCACTGCCACCAGGTTATACCAGTTCAAAGCCTGCAGTTTTCAGGCCTGCAGGACCATGTAGTGTCATCGAGGCCCCCAGGCACCTCTAACATCATCACCCTGGGCTCCACAGGAGCAGCAGCTCCCCCCCCCCACCCTCTCCTAAACAGCCACGCCTGAGGGGAGGGGATTCACCTTGGCGGCGCTGATCTGCTCCTTCCGGAAGCGTTCCAGGGGCGTAATCAGCACGTCACTGGCATTTTCGATCTACAGGGATGCAGAAAGACACCATCAGACCGAGACTGAATACACGCTGTGGGTGACCGCCACCCTTCCCGCCCGCGCTCCCGCCATCCAGCCCCGCCCTCATGCCCTTCAGACCCGCCCTCACGCCCGCCATCCAGCCCCGCCCTCATGCCCTTCAGACCCGCCCTCACGCCCGCCATCCAGCCCCGCCCTCACGCCCTTCAGACCCGCCCTCACGCCCGCCATCCAGCCCCGCCCTCACGCCCTTCAGACCCGCCCTCACGCCCTTCAGACCCGCCCTCATGCCCTTCAGACCCGCCCTCACGCCCGCCATCCAGCCCCGCCCTCACGCCCTTCAGACCCGCCCTCACGCCCGCCATCCAGCCCCGCCCTCACGCCCTTCAGACCCGCCCTCACGCCCTTCAGACCCGCCCTCATGCCCTTCAGACCCGCCCTCACGCCCTTCAGACCCGCCCTCACGCCCACCATCCAGCCCCCCCGCGTGCCCGCGATCCAGCCCCGCCTTCATGCTCTTCAGACCCGCCCCCACGCCCGCCATCCAGCCCCGCCCACGCACCCGCCATCCAGCCCACTGTAATGCCCACGCTCACCATTCTCGCCCGCTCATCCTCCAGGCTCTTCAGGACCCCGGCAAACTCCTGCAGGGACCTTGCTGTGGGGAGTCAGAGAGACGGACCAGTCAGGGAGGCATTTGCTGCGGAACCAGGCCAAAGGACACCAACCACCCCCCCCCCCCCCGAACACCCCTTCAAGAGCTCAGCCTCACCGATGCAGATCTCGTCATCTGTGACAGCATCGCCAATGCACTGGAACTTGAAGTCGTTGAGTGACTCTGCAAACTTGCGGTTGGCCGTGGACAGATCTGCAGAGGGGGAGGCAGCAAAGTGTTCATCAGGACGTTCCCAAATCAGACCAACACCCAGAAGCACTACTCTAATCATAAACAGCCCCTCTGTGCTCAGACACTAACAGAACGTGCCGTAGTCAGTACGTAGTCATGTGAACTCAGTACAGGTTGAACACTGAGTAGTCTAGGCATCAATACAACACATTAATGTGCAGGCATCTGTTCAGACCCCTGAAACTATTGGAATTCATGCTCTGTTAAACCTATTCAAGTTCCATCGAACATTAACAGATGAGAACACAGGAAGTGGGGGCTTATTTGTGACAAGCCTTCCTGCCGAAATGTGCTGAGCTAAATTAAGTCAGAATCTAAAGAGCAGCTGTAACCCCAGCTGGTGAGCAAGAGGACAGTAACGGGGCTGTGGGGAGCGGCAGGCGGTAACGAGGTGGCATAGAGCAGCAGGGAGCAGAAGGAACAGCAGGTGGTAACGGGGCAGTGGGGAGCGGCAGGCGGTAACGGGGCTGTGGGGAGCGGCAGGCAGTAACGAGGTGGCATAGAGCAGCAGGGAGCAGAAGGAACAGCAGGCGGTAACGGAGCAGTGATGAGCAGCAGGAAGCAGCAGGTGGTAACGGGGCAGTGAGGAGCGGCAGGCAGTCTGTGTGAGGGGGCTAGGTGCTTGCATAGAAATGTGGCAAAAGAAAGTGCAGTTGGTGTGGTTTTATGTGTCAGGACATAAAATAATAATAATAATCTGGTTCTTACCAGGTTCTAAAATTATTTAAATCTAACTTCAGATGTAAAACAGCACAACAGATTCCACTGTGTAATTATTTATTTAACAAAAATGAAACCAAAATGGAGAAGCCGTGTGTGAAAAGCTAAATACACCCAATAGCTTGTAGAACCAACTTCAGCAGCAATAACTTAATCGTCGATAATGGGCAGGGCTCCAAACTGCGACCAAAATACTCGCATATGCGACCTTCTATTGAGAGTGTGTGATTTTATATTTGCACCCGGGATTATGTGCATATGCGCGCACTGACGATAAAACGAGCTGTGTAACGAGGTGTTAAAAAAGAAACTTACTACAGGTGATTAAAAAAAACAAAATAAGAAATAAATGCAGGCTGCTGGAGAGGGAGAGTCAAAACTGACGATGAGTCTTGGGTTACTAAAACTAATGTTCATATTAAAATAATTTGCAAGAACACTCATTTTACCCGCTGATATTCGCGTATTTCACATTCCCGGTTTCGGTCATTTGCAAGTTGTAAACTGGGGATCACGCAGCCAATATATAAATGACCAAAGGTGTTCTATGTCGTGAAAAAGCAAATCAGGCTTGCTACATAGCGTTTCAGACGTCGGCTTTACACGTCGATGATACTGCGATGGGCTGGCCCCCCATCCTGGGTTGTTCCCTGCCTCGTGCTCATTGCTTCCGGGATAGGCTCCGGACCCCCTGCGACCCAGTAGGATAAGCGGTTTGGAAAATGCATGAATGGATAACAATGCAGCCCGATGTCTCTCCGCAGTTTAGCGCAAGGAGAATAGATGAGGTCACGCTGCAAGGGGCGCCGATCCGGTGCCCGAACGCCAGCCAAGTTACGACAGCTGCGTTAGACGATGTGCGTCAGCATTGAGGCACTACAAAATTGTTTATATTTGGTTGGAAAATTGTCTCATGTTATGCATTTTATTTGAATACATTTCAATCTAAATAAGTAACAAGCTAAGCAAATCCGAAAAAGAAAATAAATTTTAAAAAAAAGACGGGGGAAAAAAAATCTTGCAGTTCATTGTACTGTAATGGTATTTGTTAGTCTGGTGTAACAGTTTAACATACCAACTCATACGTTTAATGTACCCATTAGTAATGCCTTGTGAACACTGAAAATGAACTGATGGGGTCCAGATAAAGTCTCATTAGTGTATTGGTCTGGCTATGGCAGGTTAGGTCATTGTTATTTTCAGTGGTATAAATACTGTCTTCAGTACTCGTATCAGGACTCAGTATCGGCAAGTATACAAAGAAAAAGTCTCGGTGAAACCCTAGTTTTCTGTTTGATATTATCACTCTCACATCCCTGTGGAGGAATTTTGGCCCACTCTTCTTTGTAGCGCCGTTCGTTCACGCACAGCTTCCATGAGGTAACAGCACCGCACTTCAGTGAGATTGAGGTCCCGGCTTTGACTGGACCATTAAAACACACCTTGGTCCTGTTCTTTTTCCCCCACTCTGCTGCATATTTGCTGGTGTGCTCGGGATCATGGTCCTGTTGCATGACCATCTTTCAGCCCAGTGGAGTGGTGGCTCTGAGGCTAGCGATCTGTATCAACAACTAGAAGGTTGTGGGTTCAAATCCTATGCGTGCCAGGAGTGATCCTACCCCACTGGGCCCTTCAGCAAGACCTTTAAGGAGATCCTCCAACTCACTTGGGTTTTGCTGCTTCAGCCACTGGAAAAACTTCACACTGATCCATTTGGACTAGTGTGGTGCTGAGGTATCACCTGCCGCATGGCTGTGCTCAGGTTCTCATCCCTGAGTATATACTGGTATACAGAACAATTCATGGTCGACTCCATAACTGTAAGGTGTCCAGGTCCTGTGGCTGCAAAACAAGCCCAGATCATCGCCCTCCCCCACTGCACCTGACAGTGTGAGGTGTTCATGCCAATATGCAGCTTTTGCAAAATGTGGTGCTGTGGATTATAGCCAAACATCTCTACTTTGGTCTTGTCTGTCCAAAGCACATTGTTCCCAGAAATATAGTGGGATCCCATTTTGCAGACCTAAACCGTGCTGCCGTGATCGTAGAGAGTAGAGGCTTTCTCCTGGAAACCCTTCAAAACAAATTATACTTGTTCAGTCTTCTTCTAATTCTTCTAAGCACTGTCATGAACTTTAACACTTAACATGCTAACTAAGGGCTGTAGAGTCTGGGGTTCTTTACAGTTTCTCTGAGCTCTGCACGGTCTGACCTGCATTTGCTGGGTCATCGAATGCTGGGAAGATTGGCAACTGCCTTGAATGTTTTCCACTTGTGAATAATCTTTCTCACTGTGGAATGATTGACTTTAAATTGTTTGGAAACGGCCTTATAACCCATCCCAGATCGATTGGCAGCAGCGTTTGCTTCTCTAAGATCACTGCTGACGTCCGTCTTCCCTACCATTGTGTTAACACACACTTGAATGTCCCAGACCAGCAAACTGCCAAACCCTCTGCATTTAGAGCGGTGGTCCCACTTGCTGATAAGTTTATCACATGCATTTCATTAGCAGCCCCTAGCAGCTGCTTACCCTCTTAATTCCTATGGAAGCAGTACATTTTCCACACGTCCCATTTGACTTAATTTTTGTAAAATAAATGTGTTGTATTTACCTAATTTCAAGACCTGCTCAGTAGCTGATAATGTTTTTATTATTTCCTGATCCATAAAACCATTTCATTGTAAGCTGTACTTTTTATTCACATGACTGTACAGACACAGACACACACAGTCATACTGGGACAGAAAAGGTTCTTCCCCAAACTGGTCCCACAGAGTTGGAAGCATAGAATTCTCCAAAATGTCTTGGCATGCTGCAACATTGTGTTCATTTCACAACCCCTGAAACCCCCATACCATTATCCCACCCCCCCCCCACCAACCACCAAACTTTACAGCTGGCAAAATGCAGTCAGGCAGGTAACGTTCTCCTGGCATCCGTCAAACCCAGACTTATTCATCAGACTGCCAGTCAGAGAAGTGTGATTCATCATTCTACAGAACACGTTTCCACTGCTCCAGAGCCCAGTGGCGGTGTGCTTTACACCACTGTGTCCAACACTGGGCATTGCGCTTGGTGATGTGAGGCTTGCATGCAGCTGCTTGGCCATGGAAGCCCATTGCATGAAGCTCCCGGCACACGGGTTTTCTGCTGGAGTTATTAGCAGAGGAAGTCTGGAACTCTGCAGTTATCCAGTCAACGGAGTGTTGGCGACTTTTATGCACGACGCACCTCCGCACTCGGCGACCTGGAGACCCAGGCGACCCAGGTGACCCTGGAGAACCAAGTGACCCTGGAGAACCAAGTGACCCTGGAGAACCAGGTGACCCTTTACATGATCTGCCACTTTGTGGCTGAGTTTCTGTTTCCTAAACGCTTCTACTTTACAGTAATTCTACTTACAGCTGACCGTGGAATATCTAGCAGGGAAGAAATTTCACGAGCCGACTTACTACAAAGGTGGCATCCTCTGACAGTCCCACACTGGAAGTCACTGAGCTCTTCAGAATGGCCCTTTCTTTCACAAATGTTTGCCTGCATGGTCAGGTGCCTGATTTTTATATGCCTGTCGAAACGGGTCTGAATGAAACACCTGATTTCAGCAATTAAGAGGTGTGTCCCAGTACTTTTGTTCATACAGTACATGTGTATTTATATATACACACACACATGTATTTATGCACACACACACACACCATGATGGATAAGGCCCTGGGCCCTGGGTGCAAGGGCACCAGCAGGTCTGAACGCCCCCAGCCAAAGGCCCTGTGTATATCCAGGAGATTATGGCCTGAAGCAGGTGACGTGCCATCGGAGGCGCAGTCTCACGGGGGCGGGGGAGGCACGTTCTCCTTCAAGGTCACCCTCACCCTGTAGGCACGGCGGGCACCGAGATAAAACAACAGTGCCCTCTTTGTGCCGCAGACGCCGGCAGCAGGAGGAGGAGCATGGTCCGATCGATCGGCACCAGTACCGTGCCCTCTTTTGCCTATCAGATTTCTGAAGCAGCCCCCAACCAGATCCAATCAGCACACCAAAGAAATATCACATTGTCCAATCACGTGCCTGGACGGCCGCCTTCCAGCTGGGCTATGTTACCAGTAACACTGCACCTAGTTATTCCCTCTGCAGGACAGAGAGAGACTAAGGACCCAGGCAGGGACTGTGCCTCGCATTGTTTACCCCCGCAGGAGGGGGAGGGGGCGGGGAATCTAGACCCAGCAAAGCAAAGCCAGGGAGGGGGTGATGGAGTGACACGTTTTCAGGTGGAGTAACAGGTGAACCTCCACACAGCCCCCAGCCAGAATGCCCATGAGCTCAGGCTCGCCACAGCTCCGCATCCCGCAGAATGGCAGCTGCACCGGTCTTTCCGTGTGCGAGCGAGCGTGAGAGCGTGTTAGGCTCTGTGTGTGCGCTTCCTGAGTCTGTGCTGCCATTGTTATCTTGCTGCTGGACTCCTGTGTGCATACAGAGGAAGATTAACAGTGACTGCAGCTAAAAATAAGCAACGCCTTGAATCACCTCCCTGCCCCCCACACTCCACTGGCATCCGACTTCCTAAGGTCCCTGTGCTGACAATAGGGGTCTCGATCCCATCACCATTTCTGGTGGGGGCAGCCACTAAGCCCCACCCACACTCCTCCCTGCTGAGCCCCCAGGACAGTGATGAAGCCGAATGGAAGCGAGCCCCAGAAGGGTGGCACAGAAGACCGGAGCATGGGGCACGTGGCTGATGGGATGCAGGGAGCAGGATGACAAAGGAGGGAGTGATAAGCCGTGGTGTGAGCGTGTGCATCCTCACGCAGATTAAATTACGGTTCCGGTTCCCGCCCGCGCACGCCTAACACGGACACAGATGCAAGACGTCCGGTCTGGCCAACGTACCGGCAGATGCCAAAGCAAGTACCTCCTTTGCCAGCCGATCGAACCACCGGTCAGGGATTCCCCATCGGGGGATTTGCCCTTGAAGGGACAGGCCAAAAATATCACAAACTCCATGAATCAGATCTAATCATCTGCGCCGGCCGCGTGATGGTAGCACACTGTGCCGGAGGGCCAACGCTCCCCTCAGCCGCGTCCGGCCCAAACAGCACAGGGTCTATGGAAAGCTGCTGTGCAGGGATCTCCACGGAGCACCGCAAGTTGCTGTCCAGGTGGGCCTGGTACCGGGCCAAGCCACGAGCTCCACAATACTCAGCCACTGGGTGGGCGGGCACGCAAGCACGCGCACACACACACACACACACACACCTACATACACCCACACACATACGCATACCCAGATCCACGTACATGCACACAAGTGCTATTCTCCTAGCATCCCCCAGGTTGGCATAGGGGGCGATGCTGAGCTGCTATCGTCGGGCTTGTCCACCTGGGGGCGCCTGTCTGGACTGAGGTCAAGGAGCCACTAACGTGGACAGAAGCAGCAAAGCTCAGGCTGCCCATGATGGAGGATTCAGGCAACACGTGGAGGTTGTGGGCTTCCGCATCTCAGGCTCCATCCATCTGTCCATCCATCTATCCATCCTCCAAATGCTCAGCCAGCAGAGAGCCACAGGATGCAGCTGACGGTCTGTGGCACCAAGCTACAGATGTTCTAGGAGTCTGTGGTGTCCAGCATCTTTTTAGGACCATCATGGATGGGAGCTTAAGTATGAAGGCAGTGGATGCCAAGAGTCATCAAGCTGGTCAGGAAAACTGGGTCTCTGCCTGGGGGAGGAGCTGGACACTATTGGGGGTAGGGTGGTTGGGTTTCTGTTGATCGTGGACAATTCTGTGCACCCACATCACTGTGTTGCAGTTAGCTTAAAAAAAAGCACATTTAATCACACACACTCTGCTGAGCACCTCAGGAACTCATGCCTTCCAACAGCGATCAGAGTGTAGAACCAGTAAATCGACCAGGGAACAATAGAATACTCCCCATTTCCACGGATAGCTGCCCATCTATCTGCGCACTCTGCAGCTACAAACAATTTCCTAGTGGAATCACTGAGACACCCCCCCCAGGAGAGTCATGCTGGGGACAGGAAATGACATGGCGGGAGGGATGAGAGGGGAGGGGAGTCGCCAGAGATTGGCGGTTAACCTCAGTAGGCGCCAAGGGGACCGAGGGGTCTTGGAGTGCCCCCATCTCGGAAGCACGAGTTTTCTGGCTGGGTGCATCACACACCAGAGCAAAGGAGGAGTCAGTAGCTGAGTCTGTCATCCCTCAGGGGCAGAGACGCTGCGTTTCAACCTCAGACTATTTCAGGAACGGCCAAGAACACTGCCAGCGCTAACCTCCAACAGGGGCCCTTAGCCACAATTAGCATGAGTGCGGTGGAAAATATCATTTCATTTCACAAATGCACATTGGGAGGAAACACTGACTTGCATGTGGGTGGGCGGGGAGAGGTGCGGGGGGCAGGCTGGGACAGTGAGAGCGCGGAAACGCAGTGCCGCATTGGGGGCCACGAGCGAACGTGGGCCGCGCTGGCAGTGGTGGGCACAGCCAACTGAAAAGGCAACCGCTACCTCCATAGTTTAATTCCATAACACCATACCTATAAACCACTAAAAAATTTTGCGGAAGCTGACGATAACCGTTAACTTCTATTATATGAATTTAGCTTTGGTTTGGTTTTTGGCTCTGAAACATACCTAGATAGCTCAAATTTTAATGTGCTTAACACACAAGTCCCAGCTGTTGGACTAGAGTGATTAAAAGTTTTAATTTAATTTAAAATTTTTTAAGATTTACACAATTGGGTATCAATGGATTCTGTAGAGTGTTCGGAATAAATCTGTATTGAAATGGTCTTTCTGTGCTATTCTGTTTATGAGATGTTTATATGCATTCATGGTTTTTGTCGGAAGATAGCCATTCCGCAACTAGCTCATGCTAGCTGGATTTAAACTGGGGTACCTGAAATCTGACAAATTATGCAACAAAGCAAGAAATGCAGCTGCGTGATACAGGCCCTCTTCTCCTCTTAGTGCAGGGAACCTGTTTAAATGGACTTCATCTTCACTCACTTCCATTTTGCCCAGACTACCTTAAATATGACAAGTCATCAGCCAATCACGTCTTGCATTTACATGTAGACAGCCAGCAGCATGGCAGACAGACTGCTGCAGACCTGCTCACAACAGTCAGGAAAAAATATGCATAATTTTAGGATTTACAAACATTTCTGACCACTGAATTTCATTCACGGTGAAAAAATGTTTTTAGCTTCTGCTAAATTTGGCTGTGCTAACTGCAAATCTGCTAACTGTTCCGCAAATGGTTTTCAAAGTTAGTGGAAACACTAATCTGCTAACGAAAAGCTACAAGAGAAATTGATCACAAAAAGGCTTACGATGTGATCTACTTTGATTCCCAGAAGGCCTTTGATGTCCCCCCACAAACGGCTCCTGCTTAAGCTCAAAGCATCAGGGATTTTAGGAACTGTAGCAGCTTGGACAGAAAACTGGTTAACAGACAGGAAGCAGCAGGTAGTTATTAGAGGCACAATGTCACAGTGGGCCTGTGTTCATAGTGGGGTACCACAGGGTTCAATTTTAGGACCATTATTTGTTCCTAATTTATATTAATGATATTGACACCAGTACATACAGTAAACTGGTTAAAGTTGCAGATGATACCAAAATGGGTGGTGTAGAAGATACTGAACTAGGAGCACAGAAGCTACAACGGGATCTTGATTTAATTAGCGACTGGGCTGATACCTGGCAGATGAAATTTAACATAGATAAATATAAGGTAATCCATGAAGGGAGCAGAAATACGAGAGATTATGAGAAAGACCTCGTGTGTATGTTGATGCTTCCATGTCGCACTCTCGCCACTGTGGGGAAGCAATAAAAAAGATCAATAGGATGTTGGATTAAACTCCACACACCTAGAGATGCAAGTCAAGGGCAGTGATGCTACAATTATACAATTCCTTGGTAAGATCCCACCTAGAATATTGTGTGCAGGTTTGGTCACCATACCTTGGAAAGGGTGCAACGTAAGGCTACGAGAATGATTCCTGGTCTTAGAGGAATGTCTTATGAGGAGAGGTTAGCTGAGCTCACTCTGTTCAGCCTTGAGCAAAGGAGACTAAGGGGGGGACATGATCCAGGTATCTAAGATTCTAACAGGTCTGGATGCTGTTCAGCCAAATGGCTACTTCAATATTAGTTTAAATACTAGAACTCGTGGTCATAAGTGGAAATTAGCAGAAGAACATTTTAAAGTGAATTCGAGGAAGCACTTCTTTACACAGCATGTAGTTAGAGTATGGAATAGTCTTCCTGCTACTGCAGCGCAAGCTAAAACCCTGGGTTTCTTTAAATCAGAGCTAGATAAGATTTTAACAACTCTGAGCTATTTGTTAAGTGCTCCCCAAACGAGCTTGATGGGCCGAATGGCATCCTCTCATTTGTAAATTTCTTATGTTTTTAAAAAGAAAGATTCACTTTGCTAATTTGCAGTTAGCAGAACCCTGCCCACCACTGCACATCAGCTACATGCATGCATACAGGGAGTAGCATCAGCCATGAGCGTGGAAACACAGGCCTGTGCTGGCCATGAAAACGTCACAGCACATTAAGGACATGGAGAGGAAGGCAGCACTGTATGGTTGAGGACTCAGTCATTCATCCTCAGTGCCTCTTAGGGGCACACTGCTCGCATACCACTGCCCCAGGGCTGTCGTAGAGGCACCCTACTTCAAGCGCCCGAGCAGAGATGGTCAAGCAGATTGGGGGGAGTGACGCTCACAAGACAGGAAATGTGACAGTCCTACAGGGATGAGCGAGACAGGCCATTTTGGAAGGAGGCCCAGAGGGCTTCTCAGAGGGATGGAACAGCGCCTCCCGTTGGGGTGCAGCACTGAGATGAGCAGAGGCGAGGAGGGCAGCTGTGGCCCCCTCACAAAGACTGAAAAACCCGCGGAAGGTGGCCAGATCCGGGGCTCTGGGCTGCGTCCGCACTGCAGCCACTGAATTCCCGCTCGGCCCAGAAACTGAGCTGGAAAAGTGCTGCCGAGAGTCCCAGAGCTGCGGGGGTGCAGAGGGGATGAATCCGTGGAGGCTTTGGGGTCTGCAGAGTCACAGCAAAGCAACAGCACTGCACGCCACCCCCACAGGCTAGCTTTGTGCGGCCTCCCCGCTCGCTCCCTTCACGCAGTGCGGGGGCTGCCCCGTGTCTTAGCAACTGCCACAAAGCGGTCAGGCAGCCAGCGGTGCTCAGGGGGGCGGAGGGGGAGGGAATGTTTAAAAACCTGACCAGCATCCACATCCCGAAAGACCCCCCTGCACACGCCCCCTCCCTACCCAGCACGTGCTGTTCCTACTGCCCTCTCCACTAAAGCTGTAAAATGATAATGCAAAGCCATCTGACACCCCAGGATCAGTTCCTGCTCAGAGGAGCAAAGACCAAATAGGAGGGTGTCTAAGGGGGCTCCCCAGGGACACAAGGCCGCATTTCCCTGGGCAAGTACTCACATACACGGGGATTTCCTTTTTGGGAGGGGTCATCTACATGTGCAACCCAACGCCCTAAAAATGTCATCCTGCAAAAGCCACATTCACTGCCCTCCATAACGCAAATGCAGACACGCCTCAGTACTTAAAAGCCTAAAAGCTTGTCAGCGCTTCCCTCTGCCAATCAGAGTGCGCCGCAATACCCATTAACTTCACTTTTCCCCCCACATACAAGCAGTAAATCTTTAAAAAAAAAAAAAAAAACTTGGGTCGATGATCTATAAATATATTCCTCAATAAAATGCTTTTCACAACAGGGCAGTGATTTAGATCAGAGACTGGAGCCCTTAGAGCAGGGATGTCAAACTCCAGTCCTGGGGGGCAGGAGCCCTGTGTAGCTTAGTTCTGTTCCTGTTCCCCCACTAATAATTCAGCTCGAGAGCTGTGTGGTAATTAGCACAAGGAGTAGAATCAGGTGACACCCCTGCCTTAGAGGAAGTGTCTGCACAGAACCCCCCAGGCCAAGGTGGATCCTCAGTGCCCAGGGATGATTGACAAAGAAACAGGGAAAGTCCCACTGAAGGATTCCACTCTCCTGCCTGAGACCCATTCAAATCGCTCTAATGGCCTGAGGGATTAAAGCCCAATGAGCTCACAGGGACAGGGGGGGTGGGGGGGATCAGGAGCACACAGCAAATGTCCCCAAGGGTATGGACGCATACCTGTTTATATGATTTTTTTTTAAAAAAGGGAGTTCACTGGGTACTCAAATTAGTTCCAGGGAAAATGTGGCTTGGAACGCCACCCACCTATCCATCGATCCATCACGGCTTACCCAGTTCAAGGTGCTGTCAACGAGAAAACATTGAGCACAAGGCAGGGGACACACTGGATTGGATGCCAGTCCATCACAGGGCACAAGACAGGGACACACTGAACAGGATGCCAGTCCATCACAGGGCACAAGGCAGGGACACACTGAACAGGATGCCAGTCCATCACAGGGCACAAGGCAGGGGACACACTGGACGGGATGCCAGGCCATCACCGGGCACAAGGCAGGGGACACACTGGACGGGTTGCTTGTCCATCATGGGATACATGCACTCACATGGGCT
The DNA here is from genome assembly GCF_023856365.1 of Brienomyrus brachyistius. Classification (NCBI taxonomy): domain Eukaryota; kingdom Metazoa; phylum Chordata; class Actinopteri; order Osteoglossiformes; family Mormyridae; genus Brienomyrus; species Brienomyrus brachyistius. The sequence continues at coordinate 6,966,396 of NC_064542.1, forward strand.
GACTGAGGCATGCATACTGCACAGAGTGGGGTCGGGATTCGAGCCCCACTCCTGATGGAAAGGGCAAGTCCCAAGTTCCAAAGTCCTGACCCTGATGTGGAAGCAGGATCACGTAGCAGGGAGAAACACGAGGCGGCCAACGCTCCCTCCCACCCAGAAGCGGAGAGCTCTGGAGATCTCAGGGTCAGCAGGTTCATCCCATCTTTGTGAGCACACCACGTCTGAAAACAGGGATACCTGCGGTCTCCTAGATGGGGGACAGGGATGGGTCTGATCACTATGATCTCACACGGTCCTACGGCAGGAAACTGCAGCTCACTGCAGCGGCTAAAACGTCATCATTAAACCTGCGAGTGCCGCCGCGGTCAGGAAGAAAGCAGAGACTGTACCCAATGGCAGTCGGGACACCGGGTCCAGGGGGGTCCAGCAAACTGCAGGCGGGGAGTCGACATGGTGGCGGAAATAAACAGGAGCACAGATGCATCCGTCAGCCGCGTGTGCGACAGTGTGACGGCACGACTCGCGCCCGATCCAGAGGATCGGGAGCGGCAGGAAGTCAATGTGGCACCTCCTGGCCCCAGGAAGCAGGAGGTGGGCCAGCCTCGAGTGATGGGGGAGGGGCCCTCGGACGGACGGCCCTGGCCTGTCCTTCACATGCAACATCCCGAAGCCCCTGCCATGGACGCGAAGGCCAGGTCACAGGAAGAGGACTGCGGACACAGCTCATTCCTCTGGGCGGGAAGGTGGGGGGGGCTGTCCAAACGTCATGTCACCCAGCAGGAGACTGGAGCACGAAGCAGGTCACTCGCTACAGTCATCGCCATCTTAATCAGACCGGAAAGCATCACAGCCCTAAGGTGGCCCCCCTCACAACCAGCGATGGGTGGCTGCAGCCTTTCGGGGTGTGAGGGGATCATTTTTGGAGCAGGATGCAGGAAGGGGAGGCGGGAAATGTGCACAGTGCAGAGGGGACCGCACCACCGCACCAGAATGCGGCCAGACATGGTCACCTAAAAATAATAATAATCCCCCCCTGACATTTACAACCTGCACCATGCATCCCCCAGTGAGCACAGTGTGACTTGATAGGGGACTCATTCCCAGACTCCCTGCCTCTTACACAGCGGCGTATTTTCGGTGTGAAATCCAAGCGGGATCATCAAACAGGTGAGCGGATTCCCCCAGCCTCTCGGCCCGGGCCCAGGGACCGTCTCCTGGGTGTCACCGAGTAGCCTACAGGCAAACCTGCCCCATCATGCATCACGTGAGCGCAGAGAGGCCGATTTATCCTGAGGGAACAGTTGAGCCACACTGTCCAACAGGAGGCGGCACAGGCAAACCAGACCGACCGGCTGTTAAAGAATAACCTCGAGTGAATCGGACTGCCACGCCACTGCCACCTGCGTACACAGACGCATCGGCCTCTGTGAGCCAGACCGCAGGAATCCGAGAAAAGCGAAGATAACCTGCCGGGGCCTGCAGCCTCTGATCGGCGGCCTGTGCTTCTGCCAGACAGCAAGCTGACGAAACGCAGGAATCCTGTGAAGGGAGCGACACAGGAGGGAAGGTGCAGATATGCAGCAGGCAGGGGACGTAAACAGGGTTACTTACCACATCTTATGGGAAGGAACAGAGCCCAGAACAAGATCTGCACAAAAGAATTCCCATGAATGACCTTCGGCTCAGGCTCCTGCACATCTAACATAGGTTACTCTGGGTGAAAATCACACATGTGGACATGGAGCAGGCAAAGAGTTCAGTGCTGCCTTCAGCTTAAAGCTAGCAGATATGCATTCCTCCGACAGCACACGTCTGCAGACGCTTCCCACAGGCACGTGTACACACCCCGCCCAATCCCACCAGTGCTCACTGACGCCTGGGTTTCATTACTGCCGCTTGGGACCATGCCTCATGCACAAAGCAGAGCAGACCTTGCCACACCACAGAAGGGGCTATGGAACACTCACGTAAGAACGTATCAGTGTCACTCACAGGGTCCAGGCTAGCCTGCTGAGGAGTCCAAGCCCAGGGAATGTTCCGGGGCGATCCAGCTGGCAGAGCAGTGGGTAAAGATGGACTGGGAAGCTGAAGCGAGCAAGGGTCCGCACACTTAAAGATTCAATGCAGATGTTAAAGCAACCCGCAGCACAAAGATGCAGGGTGGCAAAACCAGTTCCAGCATTCCAGAAGTCCTGCTACAACCCTACTTACCCAAGTGTGTAAAAGACACCTCATAGCAGCTTTTACTGGGAGCCAAGGGAGAGTCACTACTGCAGAAGTTAGTCAGGGTTACCTAGAGTCAGGAGGACAGCTGCAGAAGCTGGGTCAAGAACAACCTGAGCCAGGAAAAGGGCTGCAGAAGCTGGTTGGGGACAACCCAGGCTAGGAAAACACTGCAGAAATTAGTGAAGAACACCCTGAGCCAGGGAGATGGGTGCAGATGCTGGTAGAGGACACCTTAGCCAGGAAAACATGTGGGATTTGTATTTCAAGGGTGCTCTCAATTCTGAGCAGCAGACAAATTCCATGCGGTGTGGAGGGTAACTCATTTATCGAAAAGGTGTGAGACCTTCATCCCTCCTCCATCAGTCCAAGTGCTTTTAACAACACAGACCTGCTTTCCAAATCAAAACAGAAGATGTGTCTTAAAATAAAGGAGACGATCGAAGGAGAGCCAAGCTAAACCACAGCAAACGCTCAGAGCAGAAAACCAGCAAATGAAAGTCAGTAGCAGAAGGTCATCAACGGCCCAACTGAACCGTGGCCTTCGGAACAGCAGAGAATGTTACAGCTTATATAAATGCAGGAAGGGCTCCGAATCAGGACAGTCACGATTCCAGGGAGATACGGGAACACAGAGGGAAACGGACCACAAGGGGAGACCGCCGGTCCGTGGACCCTCCCCAGGAGCCCCCAGTGGCCTGCCCCCCCCCAGTCAGCATGTGACAGGCCTCTGTTCACTGGGCTGGAGAAAAGGGGGAAGCACAGCCTCCTATTTGGACCACAAGCCTGCCACGTTAACAGGCAGACGGCTCGGGGCGGCCAGCAGCTGCCTCAAAGGTGCAGTGGGACGGCTTCCCGGATCAGGAGACGTTAAACCAGGAGGCAAGAGCCCCCATCCCCCCCCCCCCCCCCCCCGTGCTCTCTCCTTCGGGTATTTCATTCCTTCCATTCCCTCTACTCACTCCCTTTCCTAGACTGCTCTCTCATCTGGCTCAATTAAGGTGAACCCAAACTCCACCTGAAGGGCCCACAAGAAGGAGGCGAGGATGGGAAAAGCGGCGTCTCCAGAGCCTCTTCGGGCCAGACGTGTGAACGGCTCCTTCACCATGTGAAGCCTGCTCAGCTAGAAGCTGAGGTAAAAGGAAAGCTTAGAAAATCTTAATTATTAACAGGTCAAAAAGAGCACGTCTCTGAAAATAGAAGGACCTGAGCCACCCTGGGCTTAGTGACATTTACTCTGCGTATCGAGACGGAGAGCAGGGTGCAGTCAGAGACACGCAGGCTCCGCCTCTCTTAGTGGCCTTGCCCACTCCCTGCCTTTAATTTCCTCCAACCTGCCCAATTTGGTCTCATCCACCTCGAAGACACTCTTAAAAGCATATATCCACAAGTGTATAAAGTCTGCCGAGTCTGCAAACGGGGCACCCAAACCAATTCATTCTTAGTGGAATCCTCTTAAGGCTTTGGGAAAGGACGCATGGGGGATATAAACGCTGAAATTATATAAATTCACTCGAAGGACAACAAAGGAGCAATTAAACACCACGCACCTCTCGAAAAACAGAGAAGGAGAACAGTAGTAACACAACAACACAGCAGTGACACAAAGCCAAACACGAAGATAATGACAAGGTGGAAAGGGGAAATATTGAATTTCACGCAGGTCATCTTCCCTACCCTTTCATGGAAGCGAGACATTCGAAGAGCTGGCCTGATTTTATACAATACAGTCCCAGAAGACAGAGGGGATTCTGGGAAAAAGCATCGACACTGGGATGGGAGCATTACAGCCATTACCTCTTGTAACTTGAGCACCTCCATTCATCGGCTGTATCTCCCTGAAGGAAATGTGCCCCCCCCCCCATTACCTACTTCATGCAGAAAACCCGCCCTGGAGCTGCTCGCGCAGACTGGCCTGTTGTAGCCTGCACTTCTGGAGAAAGCATGACAGGCTGCCGGAATTGAAGAGACACGATCCAGCATGTGCCGTCAAAATGACAGTACCCTGTCTCCATACAGGTGACCAGATGGGGGGCTGAGACTCAAAGGGTGTAGGAGAGCAAGCAACCTCTAAGCATATACCCACTACAACCTTCCGGGTCTCTCCCAGTAACATCTGTCCTGAGGAGACCAGCAAAAATGAAAGGCATGTACTCCTAAATAGTTTCTCCCCAATTTACCCCTTTTAACAACCTCTTCACCATTTCAGATAATGATTAATTCAACATCCCTTGCCCTTGAACAATTAAATAGCTCATTTAAATTCATAAATCCTTTTAAAGGAAACTGCTGCTGCAGGTCCTTGGAAAACATTGATAAGAGAATCAGATCATTTCAAAGCCCAGCTGACTGCGATGCCTCTACACAGTGACTGCCCAAAATCCGGGTTACCACCGGAGGCAGTTTACAAGAAAAAACCTTAACTGCATGTTCTCTTATCTACAGACAGCAATTTCAAAAGCAACCTGTGGGATGGAGTTACAGAATTTTCCGGAAAGGATCTTTACAGATCTGGTAGGATTCAGACTGCGAGACTCAGCTGAAGATCATCTTGTCTGGTTTAGCTGAAGGAAGCCATTGAACTGCACACTGCACTCTCCAGTGAAGTCGGAGGAGCTCCTGAAGACTTGGACTGGCCGGCAAGCAAAAAACGTATTAATTTAAATTAAAAATTTTGGCGTCAACAACAGAACTCTTTAAAGAAATGATTAAATAAAATGCACCAAAAGCAGACTTCAAGCAATTCAAGCTAGTTCCATTGGTACTGGTTTAATCATTAACTAGAAAGCATAGACCTAATTAACCCATCACCCACATCACCCCCCACTGCAGTATCTACAAGTGTAGGTTGTGATCAGCATTAACCTCACCACCTAAACCTGATCCAGGGCCTCCTAGTCTGCATGGTGTTTACATAGTTTGCTACAGCTTACTGACGGTGACCAAAATGATTATCCTCACACAACGCCCGGCTCCAGCTGTGAAATCACAGCCAGTACACAATTTCTCTCATGATTTGAAGTCACACCGGGCCTTATCTCACAGAACAAAATCATTTCGGAATTAAACTAGACAACCGTTATTTTTTTTCAGCGACAATGTAAACTGTAATTTTGGGGGAATTTGTGTAATTACCATGATTTTGAAGCCTGTGGTTCGAGGTCCAGTCTCGCATCCTGACTTCTAATGACAGGTTGTGTCAGGCTCACACAACAGACATGCCGGACCACAGGGGAAGTATGAAATTATCTCTCAGTACTAGAAGGCAGATGAAGGTTACAGGCTTGTCCAGCAACCAAGATGTGCCGAACATGAAATTAGCTCTCAGTTCATTTCGAACAATGTCTGTCCCTCGTGCTTAACTTGAAACAGGTTTGGTGTGTTGTTTCATCACTCCTTTAAGATGGAACTGGTCAACTTTGGCTGTGTGCCGCGCTTAGGCTGAATTTCCAAACTCACCGACGTGCCCAAACAGTTACTCTGCCAGGCGAAAAATTACCCCACTTATCAACAATCTCTGTGGGATCCAGGATTCAGAGTGGCTTCGGTAGTGCTGAAGCACCACACGGAAGAAATTCAAAGCAGAGTCTAAAATGCACAAAATACGGCCAGAAATCTCTGTGATTAGTGCCGAAGGGGCTCTGAGCTCAAACATTTACTGCGAGGAATGTACTGTAGGCAAACGGATTTAATCAGGTTTTAGATTAGAAAGTGTGCATGCAGCTGTCAGCTGTGGCTCCAGTGAGCCCATTCTAAGCTACTATCAGAAAAACATCTTTAAAAGCAGCATGAATGAAAATAAAACCAAGAATAACGCACGTGACCAAACGCTGTTCCGGCAATAATAAAATTACTCCTTGAAACGACCTGACCCTTCACTGGACATAGAGAAGCAGCATGTTGAGACCCAGTATGTGTCCTGGTCCAGCTGGAACCGGGTCCATCTCCTCACACCTAGCCGCTGCGGCAGGACACTGTGACCTTGAGTTAAGAACTGAAAGGGTTCTGATCCAGAAATGATACCCATGAACCCTCAATGAACGACATCACACCTGCCATCTAGATGTCTGTCTTAATGGTTAAAGGGGGAACCAGCGGTCTGACTGCCAGCTGCTGGACCGCGCGGAAGCGACAAGGGGCGGGTATTGGCCGTCAGAATCGCCCCTCCCCCTCCCTGGTTCGGCTCGGTTCGGCTGGCGAAAGGCTTACTTCTCAGCGCCTGAATGAGCGCCTTGCCGTCCTTGATGAGCTCTTTGATGAACTTGTTCGTCCTGTCCAGCTCCAGCTCATGAGACTTCAGCCTGTCGCGGAACTGGGGGCTGTCCAGGTAGCAGTCGCTAAACTCCAGGGCAGGCAGCCCCATGTCTGCGCCGGGTCCAAAGCCGCAGCAGCCGCCGGGCGTGAGCAAATCGTCCAGGGGAGCCGCTACTCGCAAGCCAGCTGGTCAGTATCCAAACTACCGGGAGGAGAGAAGAAAAGAAACACCGCCCCCCCGCTGACTGCTTAACCCTCAAGGCGACCGCAGAATGTCCGCTAGCGAACCGGGTACCGCTGCTTACGCTGCCGGGCGAAGCACCGCCGGCTCTCCGGCTGGGGTGGGTACGCGACTCGCTACGGCTGGCGCGGCACCAAGCCCACCTATGCCATGTTTAATACGAACACAGCGCCGTAAGTACCACAGTCCCACGACAGGAACGCGCGGATGCCATCATCCTGCAGAGCAGCAAAGCGAACAGGCGGCAGTGCAGCGCGACCGACTCGGATTCCTTCCGCGGCTCTTTAACCGCGGCCGCGCGATCCAGATGCAGACTCAGCACCAACCTACCCTGAATCAAAACGCCATATGACTGACAGCCAGACGGACCAATGTCAGTGCAGGATCCCTGCGCGCTCTGCCCAGTGAGGTCCATCCGTTGGTTGGTTGGCTGTATCCTGAAGAGAGATGATGTCATGCTTGGGCGGGGAGTCTAAATCCGAATCGAATTCGCTTCACACAGATGCCGCTTTTCTTGGCCGGATTCCTTTACGTTCTATTCAGTCTAGGGGCTTTGATAAGGTAAAACGTCATGTGAAAATTCGGACAAAGTTGTAATGCGTCACACTCAGAAAGAGTATTAATGTGATTGATTACTCTACGTGTCCAGCCATCCATCTTTCAATCGCTTACCATGCTCAGGATTATCTAGAGCCAATCCCAGGCAGCACATGGCACAGACTGGGGGTTTACCCTGGACGGGATGGCAGTCCATCGCAGGGCACATCAACCCCATGTAACCTGAAATGCTGTTCTAAAATATCCACATATACAAATGGGGAGAAACCAGAGCCTAAAGTAAATGAATTAATATAATGCATGACAATAAAAAATAGGTATTACGGCAATCTTCTTTACACCTGATTCCTGTTGATGTGACATCCCACAATAGCTTCCTTTTTTTAGACAAAGCAAAATGTTATATCAAAACATATCCCATACTCCGGTTTGAACATTTTTGAATCACTTACCCGTTCTAAAAAACCCTGCCTTATGGCCATTCTGCTCTCCTCTACGGCCATCTGCTGGCGAGTACTGTACAACCCCCCCCCGCGCGCGGTAACACACCGCAGCCTTTTTAGGTAATCTTTCTACTGAGCCTTTATGCCTAGAGAAATTCTTCTGATTTAGAAAAAAAAGTGTATATTTTGAGTGTGTGAATGGACGGGCAGAGCAACCATGTAAATACGTCTTAATGTTAACGTTACATAACATTCACGTTTTCCATAACTGCTTCTCTAATACAAGGTCATGGTGTCGATCGTAGGACACTCACACATTACGGCCAATTAAGCCAATTCTCCTAACCGTTTGCCTTTCAACTGGAGAACATTGAAACTCCATACACACCATAAACCCTGGAGGTGGATCCAACAGGCTTTTTAAGTCATCCTACAGCTAATCCTTTCCTGTCTGCATTTCTTAGACATGGCAGAATGTTGCTTCCAGTTTTCCCCTGCTAAGCATTTGATGCCGCTGTCAAAAGGCTTTCTGCAGCCAGGTCATGCCAGAATGGGAGAACAACTGCATACTCTGATACTCTTAATGACATCACTGCTTTGACTAAATGGATCGTTTGTGGGGTACAGCATAGGAGGTGCAACCATTTATAATAAAACATTTATGCAGGTTACGGTAAACCCTCATACCATCCATCCATCCATTTGCTGTAACTGCTTATCCTATTCAGGGATCCTCCTAGTGATTCTAAACCTGTGCTTTTTGGAGCCCCATCTTAGCTGAATCTGACTCTATCTCTAAGCTTTGTTAATGGGCCCTGATGAGCTGATACAGTGTAACAAGTGTAACAAGCTGCAGATTATCACTGATGCTTGTGCCGATAACAAATTTATTGTGTTTCTTTAGAGTAAATTATTTTCTCATCTGTTGTGCTCTTATTAGTACAAAAATTCCACACAATTCTCAAGAAGTGTTTGGAGATGCCAAGATAGGTGACATCATGAGCAGGCTCATACTGACAGTCATGACTATGGGCATAACCCCACATACGACCTTACATTGTGATAAAAGTGGATCATATCCCAGCATGCACTGGTGAAGCCATTCCATCTGAAGAGCATGTCTTTTGGCTGCGGCAGGAAATGGAGGGAGAAAACCCACGCAAACACTGAGGAGAACTCCAGACACATGAGGCAGCAAGGAGAACCTTCAACCCTGGAGGTGTGAGGTGTCAGAGTTCCTCACCACGCCTCCTTGGAGGTTCCACCGGGGCTCCGGGGCCTGGATGGGATCGATGATGCAGGATAAACCTGCCAGCTGACTGACTTTTGTGGGACTACTGCCTTAAGTCACCGTTTTAAAAAGGAAAATAGCAGAGGCTGACCTTGTGAGACACCCCTGCAGCTAAAAGTAGTGTTTATCAGAGTAAGGGCAGGGATTGTGGATCCTGTGACTAAATAAATTACACAAAGCACTTGAATGCAGGCTTTGCAATGGCTGACACCTTCTTATAAATCAATGACATACATTATTGCAGCTCGGGTTGTGATGTTACCCTGTATGCTGGGGATGTTTACTGCTTCTCACAGACAGTGTTCATTTTGCTCACAAGTGAGTTCAGTTCATTTCAATTCAATTCATTTTTATATAGCACCTTTCACAGATTAGTTCCAAAGTGCTTTACATGGATGTGTTGTGATACATAAAACATCATTAGAGAGAAATGGGAAAAGGAAGGAAAGGAATTAAATAGAGTGAGTTGCTTTTGAGTGTCTACTGTTGGCTTTGTATTCATTTTCTATGGTCCCTGTCTTAGAAACCTTCAGACAAAATGGCTCCCACTTAGTTCAAACTTCTGAAACCTTCTCCTACCTTCCAGTTCAAACCAGGGACATTTACCGGGACTTGCCACTCACTGACAGTATGGGAATATGACATTCCCCATTTTCAGCTGCCAAGCTCACCAGCTGGGATAAATATAGACTTGTGATGGCCATCTTAGGGTAGGGTGCGTTTGTAAGGGATTAAGCACTTGTGGGCGAGAGAGCGAAGGGACGGACGGAGCCAGGATGTCTAGCAGACCACTGAGAGCTCATTCACTAACCTGTTTGCAGACACGGCATACGGAAATGCTGCCACCCTTGGCGATTCCCCAGAGGCATTTTCACAGGTAAATCTCTTCAAGCTCCCTGTCTGGCTGTTTGTCACCGGAGACACACTTGGAGCGATTCGCTTGCATTTCAGGGGGCTGTCAGGCTTCCCATGGCCAGTAATAGAATGAACTTCCCGGAAAAAATGGTCCTTCTCCAGGCTACCCGAACATTCCTCAGCAGCCGCTGACACTTTTCCAAAATTCTTTTCTCCGCCAGATTTCTGGTTTTTAATGATAACGAGTTTTACTACAGCTACTGTTCTGATGTGGATTTATGGGTGAGCTGCACTGACAGCAGCACAGTGTTTCCTTAGATGGAAACCTCATAAATCTTATTTCTTACTTTTCTTCACGAAGGAAAGTCGATAAGAACTGGAGGCGGGTATGTTTTTAAATAAACACATATGTGAGATAGATTTGCGAAGTTAGTGACGATCCTGGGCTGATGATATTAGCCGGAAATTTGCAGTGGCATCAGTGTGTAAATATTCATCGTGTCTTTTTTACCTTTGACCTCCTAGTATCTGGCTGCATTATAATCATGTAAAGATAATTTGATGAATTAATGATAATGCTTTATCGGTATATATATATATTTTTTTTTAAACTAAATTTTAATATGATTATACGTGATTTCTCGATTTTTCTTTTTCTGTCGCACTCGCACAGGCTTTGCCCGAGGCACCTTTGGCTGCTTACAAAAGTGGCGGAGCGCTGGGTACTTTCCCAGATTGCTGGGATAAGCGGGGGCCCGATCGGAGGCTGATGAGGGGGGCAGTGCGGGGGGCAGCGCGGGACCCGCTCCGGGAGGGTACGTGGTGCATACCCCGTAACTGCGTTACAGGCGCACCTACTCCTACCGGGATCGGGACGCCGGGCGGCTGCCAGTAAAATGACGGAAGGGGAGATAACGGTGTTTCCGCTGGGGCCGGAGAATTTCGGGATCGACATGCAAGATTACAAGAAGCTGACGCGCCTGTACTGCCTGAACGGCGGATACCATCTGCGGATACTGTCTGATGGGACGGTGGAGGGCAGCAGGGACGAGGACGACGCTTACAGTAAGGCTGCAGGCGAGATTAAGGCTGATGGTTGTTTGTTTACAGGTCGCCGCGCTGGTACCGGGGCGACGGGGCAGCCGGGACCCTCCGATCGCTTAATGCCTTCGTCAGATGAATTGCGCGCAGGTGGTGTTTTGACATTTTGATATGCAGCGACATTGCCTTATTAGTGCCGTGCTGCTCTTTTAACATCGGCGTTTTAAAAGGCTCCCCCACTTATCTACGAGCAATGAAAAGTGTTTGATGTATAACGGCATTGCCTCTGGTAACGCGGCCACATGACAGACCTTTGGTCTATTTTGATCTTAGCCAGTGATATATGATGAGTCATTTTCTTTGGCATGCATTTCATCAGAAATCTAAGGCTGGATCCTGATGCATTTAATCAGAAATCTAAGGTTGGATCCTGACGCATTTCTTCAGAAATTTCATCAGATTTCAGGAGGCTGATGGCAGCCTGGGGCTCTGGGGCACAGCTGTTAACGTTGTAAACGTTGTGATTTAGATAGTGATGAGTGTGTGACTGCGGAAAACGGGATCTGGGTGCCGTGTCAGCTTCGACATCCAGCTTCAGTCACAGTGTCAGGAGGGCGTCTGCTCCCTATCTCCTGCTGACGCGCCTCTTCCCTGTTGCAGACGTGATGCGGCTAAAAGCCGTCAGCATCGGTGTGGTGGTGATCGAGGGCCAGGAGGCGGCGCTATACCTGGCCATGAACGAGCAGGGCCAGCTTTATGGCACAGTGAGCTTCGCGGCAAATCGTTTGTTGACCTATTGATTTTATAGTTTAAAATGGGTTTCAAATTCTGGCAAACAGATGTGGGCTAATCTTCACCTTTATTTCCACGTTTTTCCCAGTCCGACCTGAATGACGACTGTTACTTTCTGGAGAAGCTGGAGGAGAATCACTACAACACCTACATGTCTCAGAAGTACCAGGACCAAGGCTGGTATGTTGGCATCAAGAAGAACGGACGGCCCAAGGCTGGACCCAGGACCCATATGGGGCAGAAGGCTATCTACTTCTTACCTCGCGTAATAGACAACACAAGCAAATGAAGACAGGCCTGCAGAGGGGAAAGATCAATCCCTCACCGAGTAGAACATCATTTTAGGCCATTTATTCCCAACTACTGACATAATGAAACACTAAACTTGCTGCTCACAGAAATCTGGAATTTCTGTCACCGCTAATATGTGATTATAGCTGATAAAAATGATTCAGCTTTTATCTGTAAGTACACAGCTTGAATAGTCTCAGTGACTTTCTGTCCTTATACTGTGCCCCACAACGTAACACTAACAATGAATTAAATCTTTATTTTTTTACTTGCATATAAGATCTTTTTTTGAATATTATTTTGTGTAGAAAATGTGCTTATATGAAACTTGTTTTTTCACTTTACTGTAATACATGTATTTATTAATCAGCCAATTAACTATAAAATAAGAGCATCATTTTATCCATAAACACCCACAACTATATAGTGTCTGGCATTTAGGTGCATCAATATGTCAAAATGTGAAAAAACTGCAATGGTATTACTTCTTCGTATGAGGTGATTTTTACAGGTATATGCATTAAGTATAAATATCTATGTTTTTGACTGTTATATAAATTGAGTATTAATGAAAATTATATAATTAAAATATTCAGGCTTGCCATGAAATAATTACGGTAAACGCATTCAAATTGATGCTTTGTTGTGTCCCACGTGAGGAGGAGATTAGTGAATTACAAACGTCATTTCCTGTTATGAAATCAGTGACCTCTGAGTAGCACGCTGGTTAGTTTAATATGTAACAGTTCAAGATCACACACTGTGCTGTATTTCACTGATGGGCTGAGATCATATGTCTTTGAATCGTTTAAACAAACCCTTGTATTCACGTATGAGCCGCTAAGATGTTCTCACCTGAAATTGTAACCCGCTAATTAAATGTAATGTAAATATTTCATGGTGTCCGTGGTTGTTTTATACTGAGTGCTTTCTCTACCTTTCTCGGCACGTCGCGTTAGAACGTGATCGGTCGTCGAATCATTGTAAATTGAGGCCACAAGGTGGCAGCATTGTGCTGTAAATGTCCTTATTGTGGCGCAACTTTAAACATTTTTACGTTTATGGGATAAAGTGCTCCGATTTCAGCTAATATCAGGTCATGGATGTAGGGGGGCAGAGAAGAGTCTCTGTTATGTAACTCCTGCTTGAGTATAACATTTCTTAAAAGGCACATGGAGACGTTTGCATCATAACAAGAGCCATGAAAAAATAAAATAATATCTTCTGCGCATAATCACAGAGGGTCACTTATAAATACGTCGCTAGCAGATCATGGGAAGCGTAGAGTTCGTCTTTGTTTTTTACTTGGACACTTTCTTCAAGGGCTCAACAGATCCAGTTTGCTGAACATTTGGTTACACGGTCCAGTTCAGTGTTTGAGCCCCTGGTGGCAAAGTAGGTTTCCCTGGTGCCAGAGGAAGAGTTTGGTGCCGTGTGACTGCAGCTGTGGTCTGTGTCCTCTGGTTGAGAGCACACACACACACACACATTTTTTTTTGCCCTTTATACAACCTGGCAGGTACTTGGTCCATCTGAGCTAAATTAATAGGTAGTTATAGGTGCGACGAAGACACAATCACTCCTACCCTTTCTAGTCAACATTGTCCCGGTACGATGAGCTGAAAGTGCATTGAAACGGCGGCTCACCACAGCCTGTTCAGAAACACAGGGCCGCCGTCATCCTGCCAAGTCCTTATTATGAGGTTTGTCCTTGTGTTGACTGATCAGTTTCACTTGGCCCAAGACTTCGTTACACAACACAGGGGAATGAAGTGTTGCTAGGGTCTGTGTCTGGGCTCGGTTTGTGAAATGAATGCTCTGCAAGTCTGGAAACTTGCACAGACACCGTGCCCGTGTGGGGGGGGGGTGGGGGGGCTGTATCCGTCCTCAGCCCAACCTGGGAGCTTGGCGAGGGGGGTGACTTGTGAGAGAGAGGGAGAGAGAGGGAGAGAAATCTCTCCTTGCTGGCCCCTGTCCTCCATGCTGCAGAAGGAGCGTAAAGCTGAAGACGCCCAGGCTTCCTTTGGGGCCCCTGTCAGGCACAGCCGGGCCCCGGGCTCCATAAAACACCGCGGAAGGTTTCCATCCAGGTGGGGAACCAAGCCCAGCTAAACTGCAGGAGCACACTTCCACTGTCCTGCCTGCCTCCCACCCTCCACCTGTTCCAGGCGGCCCCCGCTGCTCCATCCGGTCCCCACCCCCCGCCCGTCACATCCAAATAGATGGTGGGATATCCACAGCCCCACCACCATTAATCCATGGCCCTTGTGGTCAGAAATATAAAAAAAAGTCTGGTGTTATTAGAGCCCCTGAACTCCAGCTTGCTGGCTCTCTAAACCACGCACACACACACACACACACACACACACACACACACACACACACACAAACACGCACACACACACACACACACACACACACAAACACGCACACATTCACACGCACACACACAGAAACACACAGTCATACACAGACACACACACACAGACACGTACACTCATTCACACACACATACACACACACTAAGAGAGAAACACACAGTCATACACAGACACACACACACACATGCGCGCGCACACACACATGCACACGCACACACACAGAAACAGTCATACACAGACACACACACACATGCACACGCACACACAGAAACACACAGTCATACACAGACACACACATGCACACACACATGCACACACAGTCATACACAGACACACACACACGCATGCACAGACACAGAAACACACAATCATGCACAGACACACACACACATAGACCTATACACGGATTTGTAATTACTGTATATCTTTGTGGGGACTTTCCATTCATTGCTATGCGGAAAACTCTAATCCTAACATGACAATACGTAACTAAGCAAAATATGAGACTTTTGGCATTTTTAGGTTTGTGATGGCATTCATAGATCTTTTTGGGAACCTGAAAAATGGTCGAACAATTTCAGAATGACAGGTTTTTATCACATTGTAATTACATTTGGTCCCCACAATGTAATATAAACATAATTCACACATCCACAAAAGCCAAGTAAAAGAAATAATCAACTCAAAGATAAAATGGCGAGTACAGGGCATAGAGGGGGTCCTGCCATAAGATGTACTGGGCATACGATGGGCATACAACAGGCATGCGATGGGCATACAACAGGCATGCGATGGGCATACAACAGGTATGCAAAGGCATGCAGGAAGCATTTCTGACTCCCAGTGACTCTTCGGCACTGAATCAGTACTTTCACGCAATATTTAGTTGGCGTGTCTCTTACTGCTATAATTTAATACATTCGAAAAGTTGTTTTACGAGGTTTGGGCATGAATTTGGGGAAAAAAAATCAAAACAAACAAAAACTGGGCTTTAATACAGATTTATACTTGTATACTCTGGCAGATTTCTCCATGTTAACCAGAATATATATTACAAAACTCTGCGTAAAAAAGTTAAATGATTTATTCACAGTGGTCTTGTGCAGTGAATAGCGCCGTGTCTGACTCATCTGGAGACCAGGTGGGTCACGTCCCTCACTAGGATCTCCGCTGTGAGTCGCCCTACACTGTGGTCACATACAGGCCGACCGGAGCAAATCCCTTCTGTCATCCAGGTTCCTGCTTACTCACACTGCTGACGCCAGAATCGAATGGAGAAGCCGTCCTTACCTGGCGACGAAGGGCACACACACACACACAGGTTTGATATCTTTGTGGGGACTCTCCATTCATTCCTATGGGGAAAACTCTAATGCCAACATGACGACCTTAACCCCTACCCAGCCCTAACCTTAACCATAAGTAACTAAACTAAATACAAGAATTTGGCGTTTTATTTTTTGATTTCAGGGTGTGTGTGTGGATTATGGTTATATTACATTGTAGGGAACATTTGGTCCCTACAATGTAATATAAACATAGTCAACACACACACTTACACACACACACAGCCTGGGTGCATGACGGTGTGAGGGGCGGGGGGGGGGATTAGCTTTGACCCTTTAATGGGAAAAGATCTGGCCCAGACGTGTCAGTGTAAAGCAGCTCTGTCGGCCTCCCAGCTCTCTCCGTGTCACGCCGCCTTCCAGGGGTGGACTCTGCACGATTGCTCCAGTGCTTCCAGAACAGAAAGTCCATCTCCGTCTCATTTTCTATTTTGGGAGAGAGCCGACTGTGTTGTGTGTTTGGGGCTTGTCAGATTTGTGACGAGAGAAAATTGCGTGCTTCACACGCGTCATCAGCATGATTCCCTGGGCGGTCAGCACCCCCCCTCCCGCCCCCCCACTCCTCCCAGTCAAGGTCACTTCCACTTCCCGTCATTCTTTGACCGAGGACAGAGGGAACAGACTGATATCTGTGGCGGTGCACAAACAGCAGGCTATTAATGGCAAATATCTGGCATTCCCAACGTATCCGTCTACAGGATATTACGTTATGACTGAGCGTGGAAGTCACTGCCATTCATCACCCTTTCACACAATAATGCACAGAAGCACACCGAGCTTTTCATGTCAGACGTGTTCTAATTTGGGGACACTCAGGAAAAGCCATTCACCAGAGCTGTTCCTGAAGACCCAAAGTGTTCAGTGAGTTCCTTTCCGGTGATTGGGCCTCCTCACAAAAGGCACGGTCACCAGGCTGGTACCTTCCAGACATTTAAAGGAGACCATCTGTCTGGGGGTGGGGGGGGGTGACCATGTGTCAGATTAGAACTGTGTTCTTTCAAGGGACGAATCCATGTTGTGTGTTAAGGCAGATTCACACTTCTGTGTAGTATCTACGCTACCTTGCACCCTACTTCGTAGCCTGACGCACAATTCCACAAAAATGCAACTACAGGTGTTGGCTACAATGTCGGGCTACCAAAGGCATAGATTTTACGCAGACGTATAATGGCGCTTTTTCCATTGGAAATACTGGAATCAATCAGTACTGCGAAGAGGCACTGATTACGGTGCGGTTCCAGCCCGCTTCGGTTTTCCACTGCAGAAGGGTGCTTGGTAAAGGCGTTGCCGGGTTTGGGGAGCAACAGTGACATAAAAGCGAAGAGGTGTAGGTCACAATCTATATGCTAATTTCTACTAGCACGTCTGTGAGAATCACCATCTAATGGTAGCATCAAACTCTACAGATATTAGCATTCGCTTGTGCAAAATTACATTACGAATGCATTCCGTTCAGCTGGCCTATCATATTTTTTTAAGCAGCCCGTTGCAAATGTTCAAGTTCTGTTATCAGGAATATATCAATACATTGCGATGTGTGATACTACTAATAATGAATAATATGCAGAATGATGCGGAACACCAGTAGCTCCGTGCATTTTGACCAGTCGGAGGGTGGTGACGCGACCAGCTCAGTTTGGTGATGTTGTTGGCCCTGTTAGAAAGCGTGGCCTTGTCACTGCGGGTACAGTTCATGTACGGCTCGGTCCGTGGGGACAGTGGAAAAGCTCCATTTGTTTGGGTTTATCCAAAAGGGTGCAATAACGGTGAATGAAATAACGTGTCACTCTTCCTGAAATCATCTGAGAAACAGCCCTGTAATAGGGACCACATTTTCTAGCACTGGGAATATAAAGCAGAATGTTTCATAAAATGAGCTATTTTTTAATAGCTAAAACACAAGTGATGAAACTTTGTGATTTGTGCAGAAATTATATTAAAGTCGTGAAAATGAGAACTGACTTCACTCATCTAATGCTGCAAAAATGCATCTTATTGACTGAATAGAAAAGGCAGGACAAGGTTCAGAGTATGAAGAACAACATGCTTCCCCTTCACAGAGAGCCTCATCTGCGATTCAACTCCCAGTGCAATAGAACTGGTCAGAAGTTTGTCCTGCCAAAGGGATTTCTGGGAAATTTGGCAGCTTCATTCATGATGGCCTCTGGGGGCTCGTCATGTGAGGGTCCAGCTTCCTGCTGAGAAGTGGACTGAGACGGGCTGGGCCTCTGGGATGTTGTCGTGGAGACTAACTGTGAGATGGGTTGGGACAGTTGGTCTGTGTGTGTGTGTGTGTGTGTGTGTCCACAATGATAAAAACCTGTTATTTTGCTGATGTGGGGATGTGTTTTTGCTCCCCAAAAGGGGAAACTCGACTTTATAAAAATCTGTGACTGCAATCAATGAATTAAAAATGCCAAAAGTCAAAACCATACAAATTTTACTTGGTTACTTATGGTTAATGCTAGGGCTTGTAGGGCTTAAGGTCATCATTGTAGGGATCAGAGTTTATCCCATAGAAATAAATGGAGAGTTCCCGTAAATACAAATGAATACAAACATGTGTGTGTTGAATTGTTCAACACATTTTGCATATATGTGTTGGGTGTCAATGATAGAATAGCTGAAAAGGGTTTTTTACATGCGTGTGCATTAATTATTGTGTGTTTGTGTTTATTACAGTGGGTGAGATTACACACGTCCGTGTAGTGCATATGCGTCGGAGAATTCATTTTTATATTTTCCAAAAAACAGCAAATACTTTGTGGAAATTCCAACATAGTAACATTTCAAGAAGTTATTCGGTTTTTTCATCATTAAAAGACGCCGAATAGAGAGTCACTGTGGAACTTCCAGAATAAGACCCCCATGTGGCCCTTTGGCTCACTGGCGCCTGTAGAAAGTTTCGATTGGGTCGTGTGTCAGGGGGCAGTTATGTTTAAGGGGGGGGCATGCCTTTTATATAGTTCTGCTTATTATATAAAATAAACATCTATATTAAAAACTCATCTATAAAACATCTATATTTTGTTATTATTTAGATGTGCGGGGGCAACTGGAGTGGCCATGTATTTATTTTACTCAGGGGGTTGGGGGGGGACATGGCCTCCCCTGACCATTATAGCGTTTCAGTGTTGGCTCTGACTGCTAGATGAGGGTCCATCTGTCGCACGTGTCGGCCTAGGCGTTGGAGAGAGGGATGTGCCCTGTCCAGAGAGAGGGATGTGCCCTGTCCAGAGAGAGGGATGTGCCCTGTCCGGAGAGAGGGATGTGCCCTTTCCAGAGAGAGGGATGTGCCCTTTCCGGAGAGAGGGATGTGCCCTCTCCGGAGAGAGGGATGTGCCCTGTCCGGAGAGAGGGATGTGCCCTTTCCGGAGAGAGGGATGTGCCCTGTCCGGAGAGAGGGATGTGCCCTTTCCGGAGAGAGGGATGTGCCCTGTCCGGAGAGAGGGATGTGCCCTCTCCGGAGAGAGGGATGTGCCCTGTCCGGAGAGAGGGATGTGCCCTCTCCGGAGAGAGGGATGTGCCCTGTCCAGAGAGCCTCTCAGGGATCCTGGCATGTGCCGGCGGCCTGCTGTCAGCCGGGCTCCCTTGTTTTGGCTATGGAGCTACACTGATGCTTAGCATTTAGCATGTCGGCTTTCTCCCACATGCTGCTGCTCCATTCTGCACACTACCTGAGGTACACCAGTCTGTAGCACAGCGACTGGCGCACTGCAGTCCTCGAGAAACTCTCAGTGATGGAGGATAATGTGAAAGAGGTTACACAGATTTGAGTGCGGCTCAAAAAATGCACGACTTCCTTGTGGAATGCGATGACAGGATTCCGAAACGATGCTGGGGATTGTCATGCCAGAATGCTAAATGGTAACTGCGTGCTACGGTGAGTAAGAGAATGTCACACCTGGTATACAGACATTCCCTGTCGCAGTGACCCTGGACTGCAGCTACCACCAAGCACTCCCAGCCCAAGGAGTGAAAAGAATGACATTAGCTGGAAGGCAGCAGCTCCTTGTCACCAAGCAATGAAAGCAATCCGTCGTCGAGCTGATTGTACTATTTATTTTAACAAATATATATGACTCATCTAAGTATGTCTCAGTGTGGCTTGCTAAGGGAGATTGTCTACAAAACACTCACAGAGGAAGGAGGGTCCTCCAGGAAGATTTTCAAACTCTACTTTAGTCTGCATACTCCATGGACCTGACAGTACACTTTGTCCAGATGTGGGCAGTTCGGGTCCAGAGAATAAAAATCCAGACCAAGATTTTGTTTCCACCAACCAGTTGAGTGTAAAGAGTCACAACCACAGAGCACTCAACTGGTTGGTTGAAACAAAGTCTTGGCCTGGACTTCACTATTCACTGGACCTGAACTGCCCACCTCTCACTGTGTCCCTAACAAATAGGGTTTAAAAATCAGTGCTGAATGTCAGTGCTCATTATATAGCTCCATACTTGACAACATGATCCTGAACTTGTTCTGCTTTGTCAGCTGAGTCTGGTTACAGCTCTGAAAGACTCCCTGAAGCATAACGAGAATCAGTGTACTTCCTGAGCCAGTCAAGCCTGCTCCATGAGATCTACGCAGCCTATGGCAGAGAGAAGTCGACCCAGACATAAGGATCGCATTAATGCTTTGCATAGACCTAGAAGCCAGCTTTTATCTGTCCTCCCCCATGAGGAGCCAAGTCCAGGCCATGGTGCAGCTGGGGGGTGTTCATGGCAGGCAAGTAATGAGTTGATTTTGATCCGTCCTAATCAATCACGGATGCCAAGGGAGGGTCTGGCAGAGTGCCTCGCTTCCTCTGTGAACAACAACAGTAAGACCCGAAAAAATGACATTATCACCCAGGGAACTGACAAGTATGTACATGCACGTGCTGGGGTGATTGCGTAATTCCCAATCGCAGAGGCTTGTTTAACAGTGAATTCATGTTGACGACATCAACTAACTTCTAAACAATGTCGGAGAGCGTTCTTCCATTAACTAGAGAGCACTTTCCACAGCCTGTGGGAAAGTGGGCGTTGTACCTCCTGAGAAGCACAATTGCAGGAAATCGAAAGGACGGCCTCCTTGGCCCTTATTGTTTAGGAAGGTTGCTCTGTCTCTCAGTTCCAATAATAAAAAGCCAGGAGGAAAACAATGAGGAAGCAACTTTCACTGCACTCTGCTTTGGTTTGATCCGGTCCACACTAGTCAGTGAGCTCCAGTTCAAATTAGTCAGTGAGCTCCAGTCCAAATTAGTCAGTGAGCTCCAGTCCACACTAGTCAGTGAGCTCCAGTCCACACTAGTCAGTGAGCTCCAGTTCAAATTAGTCAGTGAGCTCCAGTCCAAATTAGTCAGTGAGCTCCAGTCCAAATTAGTCAATAAGCTCCAGTCTACACTAGTCAGTGAGCTCCGGTCCACACTAGTCAGTGAGCTCCGGTCCAAATTAGTCAGTAAGCTCCAGTCCACACTAGTCAGTGAGCTCCAGTCCAAATTAGTCAGTGAGCTCCAGTCCAAATTAGTCAATAAGCTCCAGTCTACACTAGTCAGTGAGCTCCGATCCACACTAGTCAGTGAGCTCCGGTCCAAATTAGTCAGTAAGCTCCAGTCCACACTAGTCAGTGAGCTCCAGTCCAAATTAGTCAGTAAGCTCCAGTCCACACTAGTCAGTGAGCTCCAGTCCAAATTAGTCAGTGAGCTCCAGTCCAAATTAGTCAGTAAGCTCCAATCCACACTAGTCAGTGAGCTCCGGTCCACACTAGTCAGTGAGCTCCAGTCCAAATTAGTCAGTGAGCTCCGGTCCACACTAGTCAGTGAGCTCCAGTCCAAATTAGTCAGTAAGCTCCGGTCCACACTAGTCAGTGAGCTCCGGTCCAAACTAGTCAGTGAGCTCCAGTCCAAATTAGTCAGTGAGCTCCAGTCCACACTAGTCAGTGAGCTCCAGTCCAAATTAGTCAGTGAGCTCTGGTCCACACTAGTCAGTGAGCTCCAGTCCAAATTAGTCAGTAAGCTCCAGTCCACACTAGTCAGTAAGCTCCAGTCCACACTAGTCAGTGAGCTCCGGTCCAAATTAGTCAGTGAGCTCCGGTCCACACTAGTCAGTGAGCTCCAGTCCAAATTAGTCAGTAAGCTCCAGTCCACACTAGTCAGTGAGCTCCAGTCCAAATAAGTCAGTGAGCTCCGGTCCACACTAGTCAGTGAGCTCCGGTCCAAACTAGTCAGTGAGCTCCAGTCCAAATTAGTCAGTGAGCTCCAGTCCACACTAGTCAGTGAGCTCCAGTCCAAATTAGTCAGTGAGCTCTGGTCCACACTAGTCAGTGAGCTCCAGTCCACACTAGTCAGTGAGCTCCAGTCCAAATTAGCCAGTAAGCTCCAGTCCACACTAGTCAGTCTTTTTACCTGTACACTAGTCAGTCAGCTCGAATGTACATTAGTCAGTAAGCTTGAGTGCACACTGGTCAGTCAATGTGAGTCTATCATGGTCAATCTGTACAAATCTCAATTAGTCTATACCTAAGAATCTGAACAAGGCCACCCTTCTCGATCTATTGAGTTTAGATCAGCTGATTATCTTCCCTTACCGGAATGTTTGTTCAGATCACAGGCTTTTGACATTTAAAAGAATTGGCTGGAAAGATATACTACTTATGAAAAGGGCCCGGCCTCTTTCATGTTCACTCTTTCCTGGCGGTAGGAGGGGGGGGGGGGGGTGCCATCATATTCTTCCTGTTGGGATTGGATGTGACAGAAGTTGAGACCTGCCATGGTGGCCTCTTGGTTCCTTATGATTCTGTCTCTCATTCATTATATAATATCACATCCAATGTACAGGAACTCATACAACTCTCAAAACATGCCGATGATAACCCTCAGGAGGTCTGACGTCCAGGTTTGCAACTTAGCTGAAGGCTCATTCACTTGCATGGGTGTGTGTCTGTGAACATATACGCTTACAGCAGCTGCGTATCCCAGGGCTCACCTCCGTCACTATCAGAAATTGCCACTTCGGAGTTCATAACAGTACTTGTACAGAAGTGGCACAGAACAAAATTTGATTTGTGGTCAAGGTGAGTGTAATCCAGGATGGGATATTGCATCTGCCTTCCTGCAGAACCTCTGGGGGGCGTGCGCAGTTCGTGCCTCGTTTAGGAGCCCCGTCTGATGTTTACGCACGGCGGACACTCAAAGGGAGGGGCGACGGGGGAGTCCGCTTCAAGACCAACCTCGTTATCCTCCCGAGTGATGCAACAGGGGCCAGGAAAAAAGGATCCATTCTTCCCTCTCTTTTGCTTTGAGTCCTTTATTTAATTTTCCTTTTCCTAGCGAGTGCTCGGCACTTGAATGGAAGCGGTCAGCCAACTGTTGCGACCCACAATGGCTCCCGGGCCCCATACAGATGCCAAAAATGCATGCCCAGGCCTGCTCCGCTCCCCTGCCTTGAGCGCGTGCGTCAATGACTCCCCGTGTGACAGAAAAGGGGGAAGAGAGAGACGTGGCCGCCGGGAGCAGAGCCTGGGTGTCCCAGCGAGGGGGCCGAGGCCGGTGGAGCCAGCCGAGCGGGACCCCGGGGGCCACGAAAACGCTCCTCTGTTAAGGAGAAGAGAGGTGGAGTCGGAGGAAGCATCGACCCGGAGAGCAGCTGTCTGCTTCTCTGACAGAAAGACCAAAACCAGAGGCCTCTGTGTCTCTTAAGGGCAGCCATTTTTATCTGCAAATATTATATAATAATAATGAAAATAATAATGCATTTTATTTATATGGCACCTTCTATGCTTACATAACAAAGTAAACACATCCCCCACATATGTAGATTGACATGCAAGCATAGATATAGACAGGATCATCATTTTGGATATTCTGTAATGGTTTTTGGCAGATATCAGTAAGTGCTGCTATTTAATGTCGCCACGCATCAGCTTCCCGGCTCCTCGCTGGGTTCCGCTTTTCACGCTTTAACGTTTCCGTGCCAGACTGGCCCCTGGTGCTTGTTTGTGCTCGTGTTTCTCCGGTGCCTCTCCGCGGGCTTTGTTAACGTCTCCTGTGGGACTGCCCTCATTACACCCAGCCGGGGGGGGGGGAGGGGGGCGGGCTATCATTTTACATGCACTCAGGAAACGGCAGCAAAAGGACGGACCCCAACTAATTGCTAAATGAGAGGGCAAAGCAAGGGGGCACTGAAGTCAATCAGCCTTGGCGATTTCATTTATTCTAGGTAAGGGAGCCCAAAGCTGCCGGCTGTTAGCGACAGAATACAGGCGTGAGGAAGCTGAGCATCAGGTGACCTCACTGTCGCTGCCATTGGCTCCCTGCAGGGCTGCGGGGGGGGGGGGGGGGGGGGGGGGACGCTGCTGAGCGATTATCATAGCACACACATGCTCTTTCACACACACACACGCATGCACGTACGCACATGTAGGGTACACCTATCCTTATGGGGCCCACTCATTCACACACACATGCACACACGCACGCACACACACGCACACACACACACCGCCCAAAAACAGGCTACGGTGAGGAATCCGAAAGCAGCAGCTGCTAGCAGGCTGTTCCTGTCCTTAAAAATGGAAAAGGCCGAGAATTAAAAGTTAAACATGGGGGCCTTTTTTTGAATCCTCTCAAAAAAAAAACCCCGCTTGTGTGATATCAAAATAATCCGCAGCGATTCGTGCCGCCTGCCTGCTGGTCTAATGGATTCTCCCCGCATCTCACGGCGAATCCGTAATGGACGGTCTGTAACATTTTTGCGATCCGCTTCCATTGGAGAGTGCTGGACAGCTTAACTCCCCCCCCACACCCCCCACCCGCCCCTGAGAAGAATGCGCCTCTTGAAAAGTAGTTATGACTTAATGAGAATTCCACTTGCAGCAGGAAGGAAGGGTCCGGAACGAGCGTCCCACAGCATGCCGAGCGGCTGTTAATCACAGTGACCATGGTGCACGCTGACAGAGGCTGTTCCAGGCCCCGGGCCTTGGGCCCCAGGGCCGATAGGCATGCAGAAGGGCAGCCGAGGTGTGCCAACGCCTTGGCATGTCATCTCAGGGCAGAGAGCTTCAATCAGAGCTGGGTCACAGGTTCATGGCAGACTTCATTCCAGGTATCCCTCCACTGACCCACGGGAGATACTGGCTCCAGCTTCCCCCCTCCAAGCCAGAGCAAGCGCCACTGCCAGCTTGTTCTTTGTGATTTTACAGCCAGTCTCCTGCGATGCACATGCATGGCCTCTAGCTGCTGGTGTTCCCCCCCCCCCCATCCCAGTCTGTCCTGTGGCGCCCTCAGCCTCCTGGGTAGTCAGGATCTCTGCTCCCTCCCTGACGTGAAGGACACCAGGCCTCCGGAGATCCAGTCCCCACGGAAGAAATGCATTCCGCTCTGCCTTGGCTTTTTTTTAAGTGTTATTTATGTCTGGAAGTGTCCCCCCCCCCCAGACAAATGGCAGCCATATGGAAAAGGAGAGGTGCTCTCTCCCTCTCTCTCTATCTCTCGGTGTGTCTCTGTTTCTCTCTGTCTCTCTCTCTCACCCAGTCTCTCCCTCTCTGCCTGGTTCTCTCATTCTCCTTTACCTCCCTTTGCGTATTGATTAGAATCCCCCCTAAAAGCCACCCTTAGCAAATCTTCTCCCCAGTCCGGATCCCTGACTGGTCCTGACCGTGTATAGGGAGTCCATCTGCCTTTTGGAAAGCGCGTGCTTCTGCAGCTCCTAGCCCTCCCCGGAGGGACCGTTTCTGGGTTGAGTGCGTGGCCAGGACCCCACAGCTGCCGGGTCCGCTTGCTGGGCTGACGTCAGAGAGGCTGGCGCTCCACGGGCCTGGGAGTGACACGTACGGAGCAGGGATCCGGGGCAGGGATCAGCCCGGGTTAAGGGCCAAAGCACTGCCTGCTCACCGTGTCAATAAAGCACAAATGCGGCAGATGCTGTCAGATGACGATGCCGGGACCGAACGGACCGTCCATCTGTGACGTCCATCTGCAGAGGAAGTGACTGAGGAAGGCCTGACTTAACTGATGACCTCGCACAGCGCGGATGGGGCAGGGTGGAGCCAGGCGCTGAAAGGGTTAAGGTGGCCGTCAGTGGGGGGGGTCAAAGTGAACCGGCGCCTCCAGTGAACGGACATGTAAAAAGTGGTCATCGTCTTTCCCTGCTCCACTTACGCATTCCGAAAAAAGGTTCCTGCAGCCTGAGTGCCCCTCTCAAGTGCCCTCCCAAAGGGACCTTGTCCCCCCTCCCCCCCAGGGTCATCCACTTGAAGCTGCCTTCCTTCCTTCCTCATTTCTCCTCTAATGGCCCCCTTGTTCCCGCTGGACAAAACCGGGCCTTTGTGGCGGCCCGCGGAGCAGCCTTAAAAACAGGAATAGGGAAATTGTAAACAGGAGGCTTTTGGCCTTCAGAACAGACCCGGCAGCCGCGCTCAGAGTGCTGTGCCACGCTAAGCGGAGAAGCAGACCTTTGTTGCTCAGGGGATTAGGGGCTGAGGGATTTCTGAGGCAGGGCAAAGGCAGCGAGCCGGCCAGAGGAGGAAGCTTTGTAAAGAGATACCTGCATTATATATCTGCCAGCGGAAATCATTCATACTATTTATACAATCAGGGTAATTCGATCCACTCCGGCTGGAAAAAAAAAGCCCAGGATCAAATAAGCGAGGACCCTGGCTGTGTGATTTCCACAGTGCTCTAACAGGCAGGGCTAGTCGGTATTTCCATGCAGCAAACAAGCAGAGGGGAATACGTGACACAGAAACCTTTTTAAAACCCAAAACTATTCCTAGGAATTAAAAAAAACAGAGAGCAGATTTGCTTATATCCATTTTGGGTGATGAGTTTATAAGAGAACAAATGAGAAAAGTGAAATGGTAACATTGTCCTGGAAAATATCAAATCCGGCTGCGGAGATTGACTGGGAGAACTGCGAAGTGGAATACACAGCGAAAGGCGGAGCAAGCCGTGGTTAGCATGCCTCAAAACCCAGCCTGAAGAAATATTTTTATATCCACTTCCTAGAGAGCTTGTGTGCTTGCATGAGAGAGAGAGAAAGAGAGAGAGAGACAGAAGAAGAGACAAAGCGACACACAAAGACAGAGAGAAAGAGATAGAGAGCAAGAGAGAGAGAGCAAGAGTGACAGAGCGAGAGAGAGAGAGAGAATGGGTATCTAACATCCATTGATAAACGTAGGCAGCTTTCTCATTCACAGCATCAGAGGTGCATTATGGGGCAGCGTGCACCCTGCTGTCCAGTCTCCAGATGATCTGTGGAAAGGCTCTCTGGCTGCAGAAGGAGAGCGGCCATCTGGAGAGCCTGTGGAAATGACACCACCGGATTGTGTCAAATGCATCACCTTGTGCCATCATGCTGTGCCCATCTGGTGCTGGGAGATGGCCTGTGCCACGCGGCACCGCCAGCACACGACACAGCACGAGCGAGACGCGGTGAGCACGAGCTTCAAGAAGGCTTACCTGTCTGAGGTCACAAGAAAACATTTCTATTGTCATTTTTCTGTGGCTCATGTTAATGTCACACCAGGATTTACAGCTCTGTCCTGGACAGAAAGCCCTGATTCCTCTAACTAGCCAGCCCCCACCTTCCTTACACGAGCACCATAAACAGCCCCCCCCATTCATCTCTATCCTTTTATGTTGACCTGTGGACCTCAGTGACCTGACAGATGTTCTGGTCAGACTGGACCGAAAGCGGGCAAATCACCAGCCAGATGTTCAAGGAAGCATCACTATCAAACAGTGTAAAAAATCAGGAATTTAAAGGAAGAATCCATATCTTATATATGTGACCTATTAACTGTGTGCCCATCTTCTGCCCTTTTTTTCCTCAAATTTACTTCCAATTTAAGCTCCGATTATAAAGATTTTGTATCTGACTCCAGGGATGCTGCTAGAGATATTGGAGCCTACAAAATCATAGCATATGTTCCAAATTTCTAATGACCGCTGTCACTCGGGGGCTCTTGGAATCGTGCCTTTATGGCAGCTCTGTCTGGCTGCATCAACATTATAAACAAACATGGCACTTAGCTGGTAAATTTAAAGGTCATCAATGCAATTTTCCACGTGCAAAATTTCTGTCTAAAAGCGTTTCTGATAGATGGGAAGGCAGCTGAATTCAGGCATCTTTTCTGTCCTGCTTCCCTTTGGCCACACAAAGCCACCTCTATGGGCCGGAACGGAAGGTGCCGGAAGCTCCCCAATCCCAGGTGTTATATGTCAGGTTCCCATTCAGCATTGGAAGTTTCCCATGTCACCTGGGCCCCCCTGGGCCCCCTGCTGTCAAACAGCTCACTGAGGGCCGCTGGCTGAGGGCCACTGGGGGCATAAAGACCCCTGCTGGGCTGGACTCTTGACCGGCTTTCAGATCCTGTCCCTCCATATCGATAACCGTACAGCGGTCGCCAGTCTGTCGCGGTGACGCCAGGTCCTCTTTCCGCTTTTTGCTCTCCCCCTCGTCCGCCTGTTCCCCCTCCCACGACACCTGCAGAGGTCCAATCACCATGTGACGTGGCAGGACATAAGACGCCCACACCACAGTGAAGTCGACGGCGGTCTGCTCTCGTTTTGTTTAGGTCAGACAATTTGATCTGAAAAACCAGCAAGCAATAAAAAAAGGCAAATTGGTCTCAGTGGAAAAGCCTGAGTCAGAAATGCGAGGTGAAACAACCCAGGACACCGAATTCCTGCTGCTATTCCTCTAGGCTGGGGAAGCCCAACAGGTAACCCAGAAGGGACCCAGGGCGACAGTCGCCAAGGAAACCGGCTGAGACGATGAGTCGTGTCACCGGGAGCCCAAGTGGCAGGGCTCTGTCACCCCCCCCCCCAACGCCTGCAGTGCCAGAACAAACAGAACAAATGGCAGCTGGGTGGCCGGGCCGCCCTGCGAGGCCCACCCCCGTGTGTGGCTGTCCCTCAACGAGGCCCCCGCGTCCCTGAGGTGGGCGTGAAGCTCCAGCTGGTCACAGGAAGTGGGGAGCAGGAGCGTAACTGGCAGAACATTAACTCACAAAGCTGCTGCTTCCTCCTGGCCCTCGATGTGAGATGCCAGTTCAGCATCTCCTCACGTCAGTGACATTGAGCCTTAACTGCATTAGTAAAAAATACAGCCTTCATCTTCGAATAAAGGGAGCCTGTCTCCCATAGATACGGCTCAGGGTTCACAGCAGTGGTGAGTACGGCCGGCCGGTTAGGTCAGGATGCTAACACACAATATTCCAAAGTCAGGTCTAATGCTGCCTCTGTTGTCCGACTGCTGTATCCATAAAATTGTTGTTCATCAGATCCAAAATATGCATGTCCAACAGAACCTGACACCATAAGATAACGTGCCTTACAGAGCCAAGACCTTGACGATGCCCTTTCCCATAGTTCGAGCAGCGCAGATTAGGAAGGCCATGCCATCGAGATGAAGCTTATTTTAGATGTCTGTCGTCAACGAGGGCGTCTCTGGATGGAGGGGTGCCGATCTTTTCTGCTCTGCTGGAGCCAGCGGTGCTGAATCACACCTTAAATATAGCCTCTGCCGGCAACTCAGAGATGCTCCACTGATAGGGTTAGTCAAGTCCGTCCTTCCTCCTGCTGACGAAGGTGGAGGCCAGTCAGCATTTCCCTCCTCTTCCTTCCGGGCGAGGGGAGTGCCGCAGGGCGGGAGGGACCTGCTCCACTGGGGAAACATGATAAACAGAAAAAGCGTGAGGTCATGAAAACGAGTGACGAGCACATGGCTAAAAGCCAGGGAAAGGGACAGGGACAGAGACAGGGACAGGGATAAGGACAGGGACAGCGATAAGGACAGAGACAGAGACAGGGACAGAGATAAGGACAGAGACAGGGATGAGGACAGGGACAGCGATAAGGACAGAGACAGGGACAGTGACAGAGATAAGGACAGGGAAAGAGACAGGGACAGTGACAGAGATAAGGACAGGGACAGTGACAGGAACAGAGACAGGGACAGAGATAAGGACAGGGACAGAGACAGGGACAGAGATAAGGACAGGGAAAGAGACAGGGACAGAGATAAGGACAGGGACAGTGACAGGAACAGAGACAGGGACAGAGATAAGGACAGGGACAGAGACAGGGACAGTCACCATGACTCTCCAGGAAGCTCCGACACATACACGCACATTGGCGTTCTTGCTGGGTTGTGTCTTTTCCTGATCTGTGGTACAATGACCACTATAAGGTTATGGCTAAGGTTGGGTTCAGCTGGACCATACGAGAGCTGATCAGGTGACCAACCAGCACATGACAGAAGGGAATTCAGAGCATCAAAGGATCAAAGTGTTTTTGTGCCCCAGGACGTAGATGTAATGAAGGGCGAAAGGAACAGGGCATTTAAGGCTGACCATCATCGTGACTGCAAGACACCCCTGTGTCAGCTATACTGTGTGGGATTCAACCAGGGAGCGAGGAGGCGGGGCCTGAACCACTAATGAAATGTGCGAGGAGCGGCGGGCGGAATGCCGAGAATGCACAAGACGCGCGGGAGAACTGCAGCCTTGGGGCACGCCTCGTTAAAGGGCATGCCGGTGGACAGAGTTCACCCAGAACCCCAAGTTGGGTCAGAGGTCATCCTCTCCTTTAAAGCTGAGGCAGACCCCCCAGCCTTCCACACCACCACAGGAAGGGAGTAGGGGCTTCTATCAAGGAGACCCCTCACCCCCCGCCTCCACAGGGCCCCAAGAATTTCTGCTCTCCAGAAATTCCTTGACACGACACCAGGAATGCACTGGGAATAGCCAGGCCTATAATCGCTAGCTGATAAAACAGCAGCTGTATCTCACTCAATATCTGATTTCGCAATACTGTAACTCTACATGACATATAGCGTAATTAGGCAGAACTAGGCTGAAATTCAACAGGGAAACTACCCAGGGAAATGGTGTTTATTAAGGGCTGATGTTGCTATTGTTTATGATCAAAGCGCAAACGTCAACCGATTAGAAGAGTCTCTGAATATGCGTCACTTTAAGGGGCCAGGCTGCCGTCAAGGGACAGAAGGGATTAAGCGCCAATCCGCATCCGCGTTTACTCTGGAATAAGAGCCAATCAGCTGTGGCCACAGTCTCTTCTCTGCATTGTCTTAATGGGGAGGTGCAAACTGGAGGAACAGAATCTGAAAATGGGTAATTGTGAAAACTAAGGACACAGAAACATGATAAGAATCGGGGGGATGGGGGAGGAGCCTTTGATCTGATCACACACACACTTCCTGGGATGATTATTAGCAAAGATCCAGGACTGCTCTGATGTCTCTGTGTGATTAAAAGATAGCTGTTACATGCCACCTCTTTCCTTCGTCTCTCCTGCAAACAGAACGGTGTGTAGAGGACAGCATGGTCTATCCCATTTTAAACAATTTCACAGCCACGTACAGATACAGCTCACCATCTCTTAGGAAGGTTCGTTACTGGGGGCGTTTCCCAAACATATGCAGAGTGACTCACGGCCACATTATAAGAATCGCTTATCGCTATTCTGTGCGCCTTTGCACACATCGACACCCAAAACTCTGTTTATGCATCTCACATGGAAGCGTGTAAAGTGCCAAAGATCTGCCATCACTATGTTCACTCACACACACACACACACACAGTCACGCACACTCAGTCAACACACACACACACACACACGGTCACACACACACAGTCACGCACATGGTCACGCACACTCAGTCAACACACACACACACACACACGGTCACACACACACAGTCACGCATGATCACACAGTGACGAACACGTCATGGACACAGTCACAGACTATGGAGACAGTCATGGACACAGCCACGCATGGTCACACGGACACAGATGCACACAGTCACGCACACACGCACAGAACTAGTTGTACATAGCAGGTTTGGAGCGGGACTGATTTCTGCCTGTGATTTGTCACCCTTGATCACTGCACGCCCCTGCACACGCCGATGCCTGCAGATTTCCTGCACTAAGTACAGCTCCAGCCTGAAAAATCAAAATGCCCCCCCCCCACATCACAAGAACACCAACTACATTAAGAGGATGACATCTAAGCCGACATCTGAATACCACGTCACCAGCAGGACCATGGCTGCGAGGGCTGCTTACCAACAATTATCGTACATCTCCAAAGTGAGCACGGAGCTGCATGTCCAGCCCTGGCAGAAACACACTAGTTCATAAGCAGTCCTACTGCAACTGAATATTTCCCAGTCAATGTCTCAACACAATTTTCCCCAAGTCACCATTTTATCTGATTTCATTAGCATTACTGCATAATTAATGGCAGGATTATTCATGCTGAGGTCTGACCAACGTTTCCACTTGTTTGCTTTCCTTATAACATTTCGAGGTGGTTGTAATACGCAGTTCCAGTCCTGCATGACACATTCTTGGTCATGTTCTCCGTCTCACAATAACACAGGGGCAAACGGGGCAGTGGAATGAGAGCGGCATCCAATAAGCGGGGGCCTGAGGAGCGCGCTCAGTCTGCACTAGCTGATTACAGAGCTCCACAGGAAGTCATGTCTCAGTCCCCACCTGTAAAGACCTTTATTGTGGTCTTTGTTATTTTGCCCCTTTTGATGCCCCTATTGCTCTCGCTTCCTGCCACCTTGTATAACCGCCCACGCCTTCACTACCCTGCGACACCCCTGAGCCCAGGATGGCTCTGCGGGACCTGAAAATCCAGTCGGCTTGGTAGCTGCGCCGGGTCTTCGCCAGTCTGCGCGGGTCACGGGACAGGCACGGCCAAACTGACCGACATCAGGCGGACTTCTGCAGGGCCGCTGGCAAAGCAGCATGCCAAACAATCTACAGCCACATAACTCACGGGATTAAGACAGAGCGCCCGTGTGTAAAAACGTTTCTCGCTTTCCCGGCCACACCAAATTGCCCCGGGGTCCTATGAGGGGGTTTATACAAACTGACACGTGTAATTGTGGGGGGAGGGAGTCTGGGAACCTCTCGGACATTGCAGCATTTCAGGCACCTGCATTTTCAGGTTTCCTACTTGCTCAAGGGCATAAAGGAAGGAGACATCGGCCCCATTAACACTCAGAGGCAGGAGCCCTCTGGGACACTGGTCTATGGCGAGGACTGTCCGAGTCCGCCGGCTCCCAGAACAAAATAATTCATACAGAATAAACAATTAACGTTTCACAAATCTGATATACATTTTGCATTTGTCCTCGATGTAGGTCATTCACAACACTAAAGAATTATTTCACTTAGAATGTCCTTTACTACAGATCTCATCATTTGTGGCGTTGCTACCGTTTTAATTATTTAATTTTTTCGATTCAGTAACTGCCAGTTAAGCGGCTCGTAGCCGGTGTCCTAGGTGCAGGGCAAGGCGGTAGGAACAGCAGACTGCGGGATGAAGGCAATTTACAGTAATTCTTTGAGTAGGGTTTTGGTATAAATCAACAACATCCTGTTCTTCTGTAAACTCCCCATGCGGGCCGGACCCTCTCACTGCTTACGCACTTTTTAATAAACATCCATCTCAAAAACGTATCGTAACAGTACTTTTCACATTTGGCCGTGCATTTACAGTTACCTTAGCAGTGACAAAGAGTAAACCTTTAGAATCCATTTTGGATAAAAGGAAATTGTGGCGCATCCATTTTAAGGGAGGTTTTAAATCTGCAAAGCGCAGAAAGCTTCGTTTAAAGACCTGCGAGCTTCGCCATCTGCTCTCTTTTTATTTTCCTGCGAAGAAGCCATGCTGCTAAAAGTATAAAGTGCACATCCCGTGAGCTAAAAATTAATCCATTATTCATTATTTGGCTGCCGGAGGTGACTAAACACTGAGCCGAGTTTATGGGTTTGGCGAGCCGCCAAGTTACATACTCTTTTATGGTGGTTTGGGTTGAGTTTGCAGTATGAAATCTCTCAGACTAATCCGTTCTTTTCGCCTGCTACAGCGTTTGTTTCAGGAATGTAAAAGGGTTTGCTTTTGCTTTTATATTATACACAACAGTATTGAAATTACAAATCAGGAGTATAAGTCGAAACGGAAATGTCACATCGAAACTCGCCGACTAAAACGGCTTTCGGCCCTGCGGGGCGATTACGAAGCGGTTATTTTAAATCATTTATGCGCCACTGCTTTTGTCTTTGTGTATTTCGTCCATCAGTCATGTCAGTAAAATAAGAAGTGCAAACGAAATGCCCATATAAATCATGTTTTTAGGGCAAAAGCTCCTGCTGAAATAATTCAGTCTGCGGATGCATAAATAAAGAGGAAACGTGGCGTGAGGTACACGCTCATCCATTCATGTAATCCTCTCTAACGCTGCCCTTCAGAAGAAAACACCCCGATCCCTCCATTCATGAATTTCGGACATGGCGCTTGCGCAGTAGCGTTCCGATGCCTCCCATTCATAAAACGATAATCTGACCTGAAACGCTATGCCCGCCCATTCATTAAAAAAAAAATCCCCAGCGCATCTGCGCAGTGCGACCACCACCCTCCCATTCATAAAAGCCATTTCCCCCAGCAGTTGCAACATCGCAGCTCCAGCTTGTGTCCGTACTGCAGTACGGTTCAAGCCAGCGGAGACTTTGGAGTTTTTAACCTGGAGCGACAGCTTTGGAGTATCTATGCATCTGAACAAGTCGGAAAAGGAAATGCGCATTTTCCTGCTTCAGGTACGCACTCTGATCTGTATTTATGTTTTATGTTTTGTGTATTTTCTCGTTATTCATATATTGCTACCGAGCCACATTTATTTAGTCAGAGATACCAGCGTTTTACTTTGCAATACTCTTGATGTTCAGGTATCGCCGTGATTTGCACAGGTTTTGCCGAAATGGACGTAAGCACGGATCTCACTTTATGTGCGGTGCACTGGCTTTGGATAAAGTAGGCTTTCGTGAAAAACGGGGGCATGCGTATTTTCTAAATGTTAAACGGTGATAGCTTACAGTGGTTTTAATACCTTGGAGAACAATAAGATAAGACCTCACATTATGAAATCGCGGTACCAGCGTAATGTGCAGTCCACCGGTCACTGTTCACCTGTGATGATATTAAAGGGCTCTGGGTCTTTATAAGCCTGGGTAGGGTAACATCGTCATTTCTGTCTCACTGTCAAGCAGAGAATAGTTAACGAGACCAGGACTCTGATCTATTTCTGAGGCTACATATTGTAGAAGGACCGCTGTTAAATGTCAAACTGCAGATGTGTGCGAGTGTGTGTCCCTCCATAAGGAAAGGGACAAGATTCTAATTGGGTGTCTTTGTAGAGCAAAAATCAGCATAAATATATGCTGGATTTAATGGAATCCATTGACGTTTGTACGTATAATGTCAAGCATACTTTTTGCACTGTAATGACATTTCGGCTGATTTTGTCTTTGTTGGAGTGATTCATACAATAACCTGTAATATGAACAATGATTTAACTAAAGCTTCAGACCTGTATCGGTTAATATTGACTCCAAATAGTTATCTGCGTGCATAATTATATACTCAAGTAAGCTTTGGAAAGTAATATCAGAACGAGAGATCAAGGTATGATCCTTGCTGGATTTAAGACGGCAATAAATATGGGCAGAACTTCACATCTGGAATATATTTGATAAGTGATAAAATGCTGCCGATTATACATTTGAAGCACTATACCATGCAAACTGTTAGCAAAAGTCCAACGTGGATTCCGGTTATGGTAGTATAAAACGATTTTTTGACTTTATTGAAAAGCAATAAAATACACAATTTCCGCTCCGGACTCGCTGGAGACGCGCCAGTAAGACGGACACCTGCGGTGGATCAGCCTCGGTGGTATGACTGGGGAGCTTCGGCAAAGGCATTTGGCAGATCTGTCCTTGTTGAATCGCTGTGTACTGAGGATATTATTCTTACAGAAGACCAATACGAACATGTCACTTCGGATAATCCCATTGCCTTTATTATGACTTCATTTTTGTTTGGCTAGATGAAGATTCGGTTAACGTGTCTGAAACAACTAAATGTAAATTATCGAGAAGTGATAAACTTTCGCTGCCGTAGTCAAACCAATATCTACTACTACAGCTTAATGAGTATCAAAATCTTGATTATCATTAAAAATGAATTGTCCACCGATATCTTTAGACCCAGTACACCGTGTTTTGCGGTCTCCAACGCGGGTTGTAACGCAGCTGTCCTCTCCGTGCAGGATTAGCAGATGCTCACATGGAGTCAAGGGTCCCTCACCACATTCCCGGAGTCTCCACATCCGTCATGGTGCAGCCCCTGCTGAACGGCTACGGGCGGCTGCAGCCCCCACTCTCCATCTTCCCCATCGACCAGATTAAATCTACTCGCGTTGAGAACGACTATATTGACTGCCCCGCTGTGGTGTCACGACAGCCTCCTGGGCAGAAAGGGGCGAGGGCGCCGCCGGACTGCCTGCCGCGCTGTGAGCCCCGTGACGTCACGCACCCCTGGATCTCCTTTGGGGGCCGGCCAGGCTCCATCAGCAGCTGCAGCAGTGGTAGCACCTCCTCTGATCAGAGGCTGCTGGACCACGCCGCTCCTCCGCCCACAGCTGGGCCTGCCTCCGGCTCGCCCCGCTTCACCAGCCCGCAGCCCCCCAAGGCCACGGGGGTCGTGGACGGACACACGCCGCCCTGTCTCCACTGTGGCAGGTGCCGCTGCACGGAGTGCACCCTGCCCAGGACGCTGCCCTCCTGCTGGGTGTGCAACCAGGAATGTGTGTGCTCAGCCCAGACTGTGGTGGACGGCGCCACCTGTATGTGCCTCGTCAAAGGTGTCCTCTACCACTGCACTGATGATGAGGATGACGAGGGATCCTGCGCCGAGCGGCCCTGCGCCTGCTCCGGGTCCCACTGCTGCGTCCGCTGGACCTTCATGTCCGCCCTGTCTCTGGTACTGCCCTGCCTGCTTTGCTACCCGCCAGCCACTGGCTGTGCCAAGCTCTCGCAGAAGTGCTACGACCGTGCCAGCCGGCCCGGGTGCCGCTGCAGGCATCCGCCCGCCTGTAAGGGCACCGAGGAGGACGGCGTGGGGGGTGGTGTGGACAAGCGGCTCTCCTGATAGGCCGAACCCAGCCAGCTCCAGCCGTGGAGGCTCTAAGGAGATCAGCTGCAGGACGCAGTCTGCAGCTGAGATTATGGTACTTAAGAGGGTTTGTTGACCTTCTCCTCGTATGACTGAACTCTAGACGCCCTCCAACAGTGCATGGCGGTCAACGGTCAGCATGTGACCAAGATGGCAGTAACCTAGCGACGACAGCGAAGTCCCTGCAGTCTGTCACTCTGCTCTCTCCACAACGCTGCACTCTCTCTGCCTGCAGATGCGGTTGTTTTCATAGTCCAGCTAAATGTGTTAAAGGACCTTGCACAGAGCAGCCATGCTGGCTTGCTGGCTGGGGATTGGGCTGACTTCCATAGAGCAGACAACACAAACGGTACCAATTAACATTTGTCCACTCTGTACACCCCCGGTCCAAATGTTATTCTGATAATCCAGCTTCCCCTTTCAGAAGAGAGTTGAATTTCACATGAACAATGTAGGAGTGTTTATTGGCCTTTATTTGAATATAGAAAATGTTCTATGAGACACGGATATCTGATTCCAATTTAACACAGTTCAGCATGTCTGCGACGTTCAGTCGTGATGCACCTAGAACGTATGGTGAAGCAGGAACGCAAGTCGCTGTAGGGAAAGACCTCAGGGAGACCTCACTCACTTCCAGCACACGGAAAAATGTGTGCAGGCGCGCTGCTTTGCTACTCTTCCTGAGCAGATAACACGCCTTCACTCCCCCGTCGTTTCCAAGGGGGGGGGGGGACATGAGAATTGCAACATGTCAGCGGAAAATGCTGTGTTCATGGATTTCAAGCATCCGATTCAAGGAAAAAGGGGGGAAAAAAAACATAGCGAGACTTGCACAAGCCCTGTCGGTTGTTCTCTTTCTTTATGATCAAGCAAACCCTACATGTAAACATGGGGACAGTATTACAAAGGACCTCAGTTAACATCAGTCATTGATCTCCCCTTACGTTCATCACACGCCGTCTCTATTTTGAGCATAGTCTGCAATGTGCTGCTGTTGACCTCTTAATGTTGTAAAGGATATAGTCTTATTGTAAATACTTAAGGTTTTCCCATAAGATCTGTTTTAGTGATATTATGGTACTCCAGGGCTTCAGCCAAAGGAGTATAGAGTGCTATCTTAAATTTTATTTCTCTCTTTGTGTTGTGCACTCAAACTGACCGGAAGAGCTCGGGACACGGCATCCCTACCTTCATGCACAGAAGCTGTTCTCTCCGCCCCACCTTTGTCTGTGACTTATCCTGGTATTTGCTGCACAAATATGTAAACCTCTGTGTGCTCAGCTCACGAACGGCTGCCACCCATCGGGGTCGCCCTAAGGAAGATGACAAACGGACGGTCGTGGCAGTAGTGGGGGCCTGTTTCCATGTACATGTGGTGGCGCCGTCCTGTAGGAAAATCCTACGTGGTACTTGAGTACGGTCGAGGATAGGGAGCTCGATGGAGGACAGAGCAGTAGCCACCGATTTTTCTTTGAATACTTTTCTTGTTCATTAGAAATACCTCTCGTACATGCAATTGATGCCTCGTTGCAAAGACGGAGGCTACGCTCTGACTTGGTCAGATGGCTTTAGTTCCATTTGGTTCCATCAAACTTGACTCTTATTCCCCTTATTCCAAGACCAATTGACAAATACGAAAAAATAAATAAATTATGAAGATCCCAGATTCCCTGACTTTCAATGGGGGAAAAAGAGCTTTCATCCATTTTGGTAATGAAGAGCTGTTTCTTTCCCCACCTGGCCTGGTAAACGCACATGTGACCGCAAGCCCCACTGTAACTGTAGTCTTATTAATTGCCCAATTAACCAATTAACATTTTGCTCCCACGGAGACATTGCCTGAATCTGACGGTCATTCCATACTTGTCTGACATCATATCCTGTGGATAGTTATATAACCCCTAACCCTCTGTTCACACCGATGGCTTCATGTACACTCTCTGTGCCATTTAAATGTTGAGAAAATAATCTATATTAGTTTTTTTGTCACGTTTAAGAAACTCACAATTTCCCTTTATAGAAATATTTATTTTGAAGTTCTATTTTATATAGTATTTATTTTAATTGCTTTTTTGTTTGTGATGAAGAGTTTTAAAAGCCTTGTCAAAACAGAATGTACATTGAAATTAAATATATATATTGTTAAACATAACCTTGTGTTGTCCTTAAAGTAAGTGATGTCTGTCCAAACCATGACTCTTTTTAAGTACTAAGTGATTGGTGTGGGTGCCCTAACTGGTATTTTCCGTATTTGCCTTAAACAGCAGGCCGGAGAATGCATTCCCTACTCTGGCAATTGTAATGAGAGACAAATCGCAAAAACCTACAACAGCTCTTGGCAGAAAAGGCAGGTGCTGGAGTTTTTCACGTGGACGACAGGCTCCCGCTTGTCTTTCCGTATTAATTACAGGGAAACCTTGTGCTATGGTGTGTGTGCGGACCACCTGAATTCGCCTGAGGTTACAACACGCATTGTGCCGCTCAGAGTGAACCCCTTTGGTTCAGCCTGGTATAGCAACAGTGAATGTTGCTCCTATACTTCCTTCTTCCTGCGACACATGGGACAGGGACTGCGGAGACGGCACCGAGCTCTCTGCTTTACATCAAGAGCAAATCGAAATCCCAAGAAGAACTATGGCCTTCAGGATGGTGTTTGCACCCGGTGGACTTTCCGGCAGAGCGCTGGACTGGCCGACTCCTGCGTGCTGAGGGATCAGCTGGACCTCTGACTGTTTTATGCTTTTTTTTTGTGTGTCCTCTGGAGCTCCAGCCCAGTTTCATTAATAGTTTGAGACGTTTATGGTGAGAATGAGAGTGTGGCT
Source organism: Brienomyrus brachyistius (assembly GCF_023856365.1). NCBI lineage: Eukaryota > Metazoa > Chordata > Actinopteri > Osteoglossiformes > Mormyridae > Brienomyrus > Brienomyrus brachyistius. Next base: position 7,005,974 of record NC_064542.1, read on the forward strand.
ATGGCGGCGTCCCCCCCCCCCCCCCCCAGCCCTCGAAGATCCACAGAGACCTCTGGCTGCTTCGCTGCCAGCAGAAGCGTAGCTCTGCCACTCTCCAGAGGAATGTAAGGTGTCCCAGTGAAACGGCCACCAGGACAAAAGGAAGGCAGACGAATCCCCTGGGCAGTGCATGAAAATGCACACCTTCAGTGCCGCTACTTCCTCACGCCGTAAACATAGTTCGCTTAGCCGGTGTGTTCAAGTCGGTGTGTCTGAGGGAGAAGAGCAGTGGGCGGCAGCTGCCTGTTTTTATGTCTTTTGAGGAACATTCTTCTGATCTTCAGTGGCTCCCCCTCCTTTTCTCACAACCACCTGGCCCAACCTGTGCTAGTCACGCAGGGGTGAGCGAGAGGTGAGAATCCATCTGTATCTGACGATGACTGAGCTGCTGGTCTCACTTCCTTTCCAAGCTTCCTCCCTTGCCTTTGGCTCTGAGACCTCCTCCCTGTCCGTCCGTCCGTCATTCCGCTCAGCAGAACCCTCTCACACGCACACGCCAGCACACATATCCCATGACGGCAAAGTCACATTGACCTCCTGCCAGCAGCACGGCCCAGAAAGCGCTTCAGCGGAGGACAGACTCGCACTGCTCACGATCGAGCCCGTAGATTTCGATTTTCTGGGCTCTGAAAAGCCAGAAAGCTGGACCGTGGTTTGTAACCCTCCCCCTATTTCATGGCAGAAGATCCCGCAGGGCTTGTAAGGCCGGATAATATGCAACTTGACCTTTTTAAAGCGAATATGTCTTTAAAAGCACAATATGGATAAATCTTGATTTTCAAAGTAATCAGTAGCAGGAGTCTTACTGCCAGTTTGCTCCGTCTGTTTCAGGACAGCAAAGTGTCTCAGTCCTGTATCCCAAACTCAAACATTAACCCTGGAAAACAGAATAAAAGCTCACAAGCAGCTTAGATAAGAAGAAAATAAATCATATATTTTGAATATGATGAATTTATATTAATACATCTAGCCTGAAGAATTCTGAAAGTCAGCCCGTCCACCTTGACGTCGCTGGTGAGAGCCCAGTTCTTTCTGAAATTTCTTTAGGGCTCCACAGTTTGGGTCCTCGCTGACGGGCCGGACTCCTGGCACGTGGTGAATCCCTTGTGCTTAAGCCCCGCAAATCTCTGCACCTGGATCCCATTTGGGCCAGCAGCGCTGGGAGCAAAGCACTGCTCTGCTAACGCAGCAAACATCTGCGTCTCTGACAACTGGATGGGGGTCCGGAGATAGAGAGAGAGTATTGGGAGGGGGACGGCGAGTCAAGCCTGAGTCTCCAGGCCCAACTGAACCAACCAGAATCATTCATTCTCCATGCTCCATGACACCTGACCAGCTGTGGGTCTGAAACAAAAGAGCTACTGTCCTGCCCCAGTGCCCCCCCCCCCCCCGCCCCACACCCCCTCCTAAGCTGTTCCTGCATTTCTTATCTGCCCTTTGTCGCCCCTCTGTTTAAGAAGCTTTTTCTTTACGCTAAATATTTCTGTAATTGTCTCTGACTGGACCTGTACTGGCCCCACGATGTGGCACTGCATGGCTCGCCGGACAGCTGCTTCTCAGCCAGGCTCTCAGGTTCTAACGTTTTCCATTGGGCTGGCCGATATCATATCGATATTATATCGTGCTTGAGCAATAATCACCAGGGGTTCAGATGAGGGGTGAAGCATTTGGCTGGGCGCCATCTTTTCTGTACTATATGAACATTTATTTACACCCAGAATTTAAGCAAATTATGAATCTGTATAAACATGGCATATCTTTATGTTTATTAAATTCGGTTAGCGAATCACACCACATAATACTGTTTTGGTATACTATGGTTTGGTATACTTCAGTGTGATATGCACTCTAGCGGGGCACACCACATAATACTGTTTTGGTATACTATGGTTTGGTATACTTCAGTGTGATATGCACTGAAATGGTGGTGAAGAAAGGAATAGCTCAGCAGCCATGACATGTTTTAAAAGATGAGATCTTGTGCATGAACAAGTTAAACAAAGCGTTGGTTATGTGGCGGTACTTTTTGCAGTTTAAAGTCCGACACATTTATTAAATATAAGGATATGCTGAATTTATACTGATTACTTACCTTTGAGCATCGGAAAATGCCTCATTAATATTTTAGGTATACGAGGTAGTACTAATCTGCTTAAGAAATTGTGGGCTTAAAAAAAGTCGCCTGGTGATTACTGCTCATGTGCGATATAACATCGACGTGAAAACGCCCAGCCCTGGTTTCCCAGGTTGGGCTGGGGAGCTCAACGGCGCCCCCCTCACACGTCACCTGAAACTGTGCTTAGAGGGGTGGCCTCTAAACCAGCAGCCCTGTCAGCTCAGTTTCCCCCAACTTCCTTACAAAAACACAGTTTACAACAACTACTTCCTGTCATCCATGGCACAGAAAGCTACTCTTACCAAGCCGATTCTTTGGGAAAACGGCTTCCGTGCTCCTTTTCACTCCTACCTATAGCAGGAGGCTTCTGGGGCATCAGATAACATTTCAGAGTCAACCAACTACAGCCAAAGTGGGATTTCTGTCTTATCTGAATGACTCGCTAAAGACCCATTCATCTTAATGCACATGGTCCTGGCCCCTCGCCCTCGCTCAGCCGAGATCCAGCTATTGCCCCTTTCAGATGGGCTGATGCAGCTGATATGTATTTATACCCAGGTTTGCTGAGGCGGGAATGTGCTTCCACATTCCTGTCAAATCCCTTCCTGTCCTCGCATTCCATTGACACGTACGGCGGCTCCGCACAAGGCGATTATTCACTCTGTAACTGCGGCTGAAAGTGCCTTTTTTTCTTTCTTCTTCGTCTGTAAATACTGGTAAACACTGACGGAGGAGGAGGGACGGGAGGCTTAAGGCGGGGGCAAGACAGAGAAGCACTCTGAAGTGAAACGTGGAGAAGCTTCTATCAAGCATCCGACCACCGGAGGGTGGCCTGAGAGTCCCTGGGGAAACGCCGAGGACGATGGCTAGTGGCGAGCAGACACATTATCATCATCTGGGAACAAAGTCCTCCGTGTCTCTAAGAGCAGAAAGGTGGTGTAGCGAGACTCTATCGGGGCTGTTTTCCTTGACCACTTTCTGTCCTCTTTGCTGAACTTCCCACAGAAAACGCCAGAGCTGCGTTGCCTGGAAACGGGGGCCGTTTGTAATGGGTACAAAGGTGACAATTCTGAAGCTGAGTGCGTCGCATGCTTGCCGCTCCAGGACAAATCCGGGTCAGTTAAATCTTCCCAGCCAGCAAGGTTGAGCTTCTAAAAACTCCTTAGAACTGGCACATGCGTCACATCGGCCGGCGCTGACCACCTATTTCAGGGATGCGGAGTCTGAACAGACGCTCTTCCAGCCTGGAGGGGTGGCGTCAGTGAAACGGGACGCCATCGTTATGTAAGGGGGCAGGAAGTGGCTCAAACAAAGCCCCCGCACTCCCAGGACCTGCAGATAAAGGTGTCCTGTGTTCTGCCTGCCTGCGAGTCACAATGACGCTTTGTTACCATAATCAGGAAATGTGACAAGCTGCACTTTCCAGTGTGGGCGCCAGCCAGCAAACAGCCCGTCTGATTGGCTAATTACACAGGGCAGAATATCCCAAGCCTCTGCTCTCACGCGTTCTGCGTACAGTGGGGTCTGCCGCATCCCCCAGCTGCTCCACTCGGTGATAGAGCGTAACCTTGGGCACGGGGGGCCGCTGGGAGCCTGTTGCTATGGATACCTTTGCTTCCGCACAGTTTTGGCTGCGGGGACCTGAAGGCTCGAGCCACACAGACAAATTGCCCGGCGCCAGCGTGAGAGAATTTGGTGAAATCCAATTTGTCTCTTACAGGCCGCTGTCATGGCACTTTGTCTCTGGGAATCTGCTCCTCCAGGCAGCGACTGACCTCACAGAGCCGCTCATAATCTACTTAAAAACGTCCGTCTTACTTAAAGGTTCTGCATGACACACTGCCCTGTCTCCGTTGTTTGTTTCGCAAATAAGAAAATACTGACTTTGCTTTGAGCCAGAACAAAACTGCACAGGACGGACCTTTGACTGGGTCTCACGCTTACTTAGGAAATCTCCTCCCTGTTGGAGCCCCACCCCCCCACCCCCATCCCCAGTGCTCTCATGGAGTCCCTGTGATATCTGTCCTTACATCACTGCCAGTGATGCATGTGCTGATGCTCACCTCCCTACTGCTTTTGCTGCTGACCGACCCTTTACCCAGGGATGCAGTGTGGGGCATGGAGACCCTGGCAGATTTGGGGGGGCCAACACTTTACAAGAGCCCTTTAATATGTAAAATTGGACGCAAAATTTGGGGGGAGGGGTCCACGGTCACATTTCAAGGGGCCCGGAATTGCTAGTTACGCCCCTACCAGTGCTACAGTGTTTGAGACAGAAAAGGAAACAGCCACATCGACCATCAAATAAGCAATAAGCACTCAGAAGAGAGCTGTGGTGGGAATAAAAATTAAAAAAAGGAAAATAGAGTTCTCCCCCTCCCCCCTCCCAGAGCAGTTGGGGGCTGGGGGGGGTACGTAGAATGAGAAGGTTTAATAAGGTCCAGCTCATTTGCACAGGATTTCCTCTCCCTGCGAGGGGCTGATCGATAGCCTCCTTCCTGTCGGCTGATTAGAATGGGGCCCCCCCAGGAGGCAGGAGATGCTGCGAAGGAAGCCCCCGTCCTCCTCTCTGCCCAGGGCGGCGCACAGCAGCTCCCAGGAAGCACCTGGCAGAGCAGGCCCAGCCACACAAAGACAGCTCTATGAGGCACCGTGCTCTCTCCAGGACACCCCGCCGTAAGCGGTCCACCCAGCGGCTCATGTAGGCCAGCCCCCCGCACGCCTTTCCAGGCTGTGGCCGTCTTAAACAATGTGTTCCGACATTGTATTAAACAATGTCGGAAGCCTCTTTTAAGGCCAAATCAGCAGACGTCAGCAGTCACCATAGTCTATGACTGTTTGATTTATAAGGGAAGAGTTTATAGGGCATTTGGGAACAAGCCTGCTGTAGGTGAGCCCCCTCCTCAGAAGCAGAATGGGCCCATCTGATCTCTGCCCCCCCCCCCCCCCCATGTTTGTATCAGTTAATGTGCTCAGCAGAAGGAGCTGATTTGCAGTACAGGGTTGTCCCTCTGTCGTTGTAATGGGGGCCCCTAATACCGAACAGTTTGAAGGAATTTCCATCCCGCGATGGCCCTCTTCCCTGTGTGGTTCCTGTTTCAGGTTTCAGGGACATTCCTCATCCATACAGTCTCCACCCAACCCCTACCCATCTGTCGTCTGGGTTGCTGCCCCAGCTGTCCTCTCTTCTGTCACCAGCAGGGCAAAATCAGTCAATTTGTCCTATGGGGGCGGGACCTATGGGCCTATGGTCACACCCACAGTCACAGAACCAGGGTGAACATTTATTCAGTAGGGGGGCGGGGCCTATGCTCACACCCACACTCACCCCCACCCATGATCAGCTATAAAGACTCCTAGCATTGACTTTCGTGCTCAGTCGTAAAGACTCCCAGCAGTGACTCACATACTCAGCTGTAATGACTCCTAGCAGTGACTTTCGTGCTCAGTCGTAAAGACTCCCAGCAGTGAGACACATGATCAGTTGTAAAGACTCCCAGCAGTGACTCACATACTCAGCTGTAAAGACTCCCAGCAGTGACTCGCATACTCAGCTGTAATGACTCCCAGCAGTGACTCGCATGATCAGCCATAAAGACTCCCAGCAGCTGACAGTACCCATTGCTTCCCTCCGGGAGAAATGTGAGCCAGATGAAGGAATGGAAATGAGCAGTGCTTCAGACAGGAAGCTCACTCTGCATGGAGACACTCGGTGTTTGGACGTCTTTAGCGGAGGCGTAAACAGCATGATTGCTAATAGGGGTGTTTTTTTTCCTAAAAGATGGCCGTTTGCCACGTGACTGCGGCCACACAGCCGTTACTTATCTCGGAAACACGGACACCATGTTGAAAGCTGCTGTCATAAACATCCAGGAACATACATGTACATTCATGTTTAACTGACCCTAAACCCCTAAACTCCTGTTTGTCCGATCGGTGTGGCCCTGCCTCCCTGGGGCCACCACATGTGAGTTAGTGATTAGCAAGGCCCCTGCGCCTTATCCAGGAAAGCTGGGTCCCGCTATATCTGTGGCTCTGGTCATTTTGGGGTCACCCACACACCACCTGGGGATGGACAAACGGGGTCCGATAGAGTCTCATGGAGTTTGTATGTGCAAGCTCATGACAAGCAGACAAGGGAGCCAGGCTGGGGGGGGGGGCGGGGAGCATTCCTGCCTATACCCCCCAACACCCCCCATCACCAAAGGGACATCATCATCTTGACACCTGCTCCCCTTGTACTAACAGAGCAGACCAGAAGGTAGACCTGGCTGTGAAGGCTCTCCATGATGCATGTGGATGGTCATGGGGAGGGTAGAGATGGGGGGGCGTGACAGCTGTGGCAGCCGTGTGGAGCGGGGTGACTGAACAGGCGGGTCACCTACCGAAATGCTGAGGTGTAACGAGAAGAGAAGAAGGACAAGGAAACGGGGGGGGCTGACCAGCATCGGGCTGCCGCTGCTGAGAATTTAATTGGCCATTTGCACAAAAAGAGAAAATGCAGAAATGTTGGTCCCAGCAGGCAGATGTGAGCGAGCCCATAATGACGGGTCACAGGCGGCCGGCCGGCTGTTTACAAACCCTCAGTTGTACTCTTTTCATTTGGGGCTGGGAGCCGCAGCGAGCGCACAGAGCTTTGTTTATTTGTGGGCTGCATGTGGGACACAGGAAGTCCCGGGGTCTGGCCTCTCGCTCTTTGTTAGGGCGCAGAGGAAGCGTCTTGCCCCACCAGCAGCGGGATGGAGCCTGCATGCAGGCGGCCACCTTAACCCTCCACTGTCCTCTGAAGCAGCCGGCACATCGCGTCGTAGCGTCCCACAGAGCGCCGCCCTGCTGGCAGCCGGGGCTCACTTCAGCCGATGCCCTGTTACTGGTGACAGCTATAAATCAGAAATGTCCACTGGAGAGGCTCACACCTGTCATCAGGTACTGAGCTGGGATGCTCACTTCTAGTATGTAACCATGTCTTCTCGCTGTCTTCTCGATTTTCTTTTTTTGAGGGGGGGGAGTCAATACACCCTCCCATTCCTCTTCCTGCCATCGCTTTCTCCAGCAATTTGTCATCCTACCACATCCAGTTCCCTTGGTTCCGGCGCCTGGCTTGGCGGACTGGCCGCTGTCCCTGCCAGCATGCTCTCATATGGTTTTAACTGAGTGCTTCCCAAACGTATCAGTGTCGTCTGGCTGGAAGGGGGCCGCCGCGTGTCTGGTTTTCTGGGGGGCACAGTGGATCGCTAACGGCTCTCGGAGATCTGCGAAATGCAACCCCCCCCCCACACACACACACACCTTCAGGAGTCTTTATTCAGCGATCCGCAGCGTGACCTCGTATCAGGGCTGGGGGGGGCAAACGGCGCCCACGAGTGCAGCAGGAGCCTGGACTTCCTGGCCTTCAGAGCATGACTTCCTGTAGCCCAGCAGAGCGCGTATGTCAACAAATGAAGGCTTTTGAAAATGACCGCTGAGTCATTTCAGCAGCTGTGGAAAGTCATTTCTACCCGCAGGCTTCTTTTTGGTCAGAAGCTGACTGGTGCACAGCATAGAAGAACATGATGGGAAGCGAGCCGGAGCAATCGGAGAGAGTGATGAATGTGATTCTGCTTCTGCTGATGTACGTTAATACGAGCGGCTCGAACATTTCCATGGGTGGTCAGGTCAGCAAAGCAGTCGCTTTAACTGGGGAACACGCTAACCACTGGTGTATGGTGTGCTTTGTGGACTGGGAACTGCAGAAAACCTAATAGGTCACACCACTGGCCCTGCTGTGAGGTGAGTCAGGAGAGGTCTGCAGTGGGAAGGGCACCATCAGACCACATTCTCCACGCAACATCAGCCTGTAATTGCAACTGCAGCAACAAAGCGCCATTAGATCCCTGATCAACACCTCCAGCGTTAACACAGTCAGCTGACGTGCTGGAGAGGAGTGCGGGTGGGACAGTACGGACTTGCCAGCGTTCGGTGGAGACCGAGGCTCGTGCTCCTGCTTCGCAAACCACACAGCGAGAAGTTAAACAAGCAACGTGACCCCTGATCCTTTTTAAAAAGCCGACATGGGGAATAGCATAAATCCAGCACTAGCGTGTCGACTTTATGGGCACCTAATGAAGTCAGCAGCAAGTGGCCGACCCTGTAGCACAGCCTGTTTAAGTGTAACCCTGCTTGCTTGCCTATCGCCTCCCACATGGGGGGGTGCACAGCTTTAGGGAGGTGGACAGGCCTCAGGTCTGGAGTACATCTTGCTCTTCTGCTTTATGGGCTGAACCCACTTAGGACTGTTTTCAGATGCGCCCCACCGCAGGCTGGAGCACACGTCTTCTGAAATTAGTCCAACTCCATCAATGACACTGATCCGATGTGAAGTTAATGGCCCAGCCCGGTGTGGGAAGCGCATTGGAGGCTGCTGGAGTAAATCACAGCAATAAGGCTGTTTTCTGTATGTGCAGCCTGTCAGATCATAACAAGTTCTGTCAATGTGGGGGGTGCGCAGTGCCCAGGGGGTCTCAGACACGTCCTTCTGGATTAAGTTTAGTTGCTTAACTTATCCAGAGTGACTGAACTTTGGCTATGTTCACGTTACAGGTCTCTTTGTTCAATTCTGACTTCTTGCTTAGATCAGATTTGCCTTTTTTGATGGTCCACATTCATAATTACAAGTGATCGGTATCTAACTGCAATGGGAAATGCATCTGTCCTCGGAAACGACACACACATTGATGTCGTCTACGTCACCGATAATAAACACTGAGTGCATGCGTATAGGCAGAAGTCCACAAGAATGCTGATCCAACTTCACGTTCAAGTCACGTGGCCAAGAATCGGTACATATCCTACGTAGGATCACACATGAAAGTGACTTACATCTGATTTGAACAGACTGGATTGCTCTCTCAAGAGTGGGGGGGCCCTGAACTGGCTACCGGGGTATGACTATGGGCGTGTCGTGGGTCAGAGATGCCTTCATCTCAGCTTTGAGGTCAGTGGAGTTGATCTGTAGCACTTGTGGACTTCTATCACTAGAGCCCAATCAGAGGCCAGGTGAAGGTCTGGTATGGGATCCTGAGTAATGTCCTTGTTAAAACAGCCCCTCCCTTGGGAAGACTCCGTCCCTGCAGAGACGAGAAAGTTAGATCGAGTTCAGCTTGTTTTGAATCTTCGGCAGGAATTCTTCACTGACCTGTTTCATCATATCCTCGCCGATAACATCCTCTCTCCCGGATAAATAAAATGAGCGGTTGCATTTGCCAGAGGATAAATGCCTCCGTCCCTTGGCTGAGGTGAGCACTCAACTATGCCGGAGTCCCCGCTGCTTGTGACGGAATGGGCCAGGCTGAGCGCTTCCAGAAAATTCCGTGTTTGTTTTTGTTAAGATGACAGCAGGAAGGAGAGGAAATAAGTAGGCAGGGAGATCGGGCCGGATGTTGAGCAACACAACAGTGTGAGCAGACGCTGAGTCTTTACGGACCCCCACATGACAAGGAACCATGAGCTGGGGTCTGCAGATGAATACAGACAAACACGACAGAAAGATAATGCTCCCTCATATCCTGCCACTCCCACGTCGACGGCAGTTAGCCCCCATTTCCATGCATGAAAACCCCCACAGGAGGAGTGTCCAGCGGTCAGGCCTCCCGAGCTCAGGAGCAGATGGGAGAGTTAAAAGAGAGCAGGATGAGATAGTGGGAGGTGAGAGGAAGCGAAGGAGCCTCCGTTTGTTTGGCATGAAGCCAATTTAAACAGGAACACACAGGTAACTCGACACAGCGCAAATATGCGACATTCGAACAGATTGCATGTTTTATATGGTAAAAGTGAAGTCATTTATGTTTCCACACTACTGTGATTACCCGCTGAAGGCCTTTCAGCTTAAGGGGAGGGCATTCTGAAACTGTAAACATCAAAAAAAGAAACAGCATTTTCTGAGGTACAAAAACCAGATGTTCAATTACTACAAAGTAAACTGCAGCCAGCTGAATTGGGAGAAGGGACTCTGAAGGAGGAGACTCTGAGAGAGGAGACTCTGAGAGAGGGGATTCTGAGAGAGGGGACCCTGAGAGAAGGGATTCTGAGGGAGGGGACTCTGAGAGAGGGGACCCTAAGAGAGGGGACTCCAGGAGAAATAGATGTTTGCAAATCTGCTGTTTTTCTCCTGCTTTGCTATAACATTGGCAATGGGTCGTCTGCTCTGGCCTCAAAGCGAAGGTGGTGACAGTAGCCAGCCAAGCACAGCAGAGCCCTCCCCTCATCCCCTGACACCCGCCGACCTCGAGCCCTCATTCCTGCCCAGGCGGAACAGAGCTGTAGCGAAGTACAGGCCTCATTCCAAACCAGGGAATGAAGGAAGGAAAAAAGTGGAGAGGATGTTTGCAAAGGCCACTCTGAGCGCAGCAGGAGTCCAGCTATTTATAAAGGCACAGATCCGTCAGTAAAATTAATAAATGCTCACAATTGAAGGCATCCTGTTATTTTGTGGCCAGGATTGAGGAAGTTATTTTGTGGTACACTGATAATTTTGGTCAGAACACCAGGCTATAAATACCGCCAGTTCTGGGCCCCGACTCAACCGCCAAATGACAAACTTGTTTAGGAATCAACAGATGAAAAAAAAAAGACTTTGGGGGGGGTTTCTGTAAGTAAACAGTGTTTAACCCCTTCACAACCCACACCGCTCCGCTCGCTGTCATGCTCCATTGGAACTGTCCACTGATGTGTCAAGTCCCAGCAGAGGAGACATGCATCAGTGTCTGAGGGAGACACACGTGAACGGAAACTCAGAGTTACTGTGGAGACATTTAACGATGGCTGCATGATTAAAGCACGAACAGCAGGAGCTGAGCTCTGCTGGGAGACGGGAGGAGAGCGTGGCTCCTCTCTCGCTGCGATGACATCACTCTGAATCACAGAGTCGAAGATGCAGCTTCCTGTCACCGGCTGATTCATCGCTCACGTGACCGTGCCCCGGCCTGTAGGGGGCGCGGGGCATGGAGTCCATGTGTTGATCCAGCGTAACCATCGGATATGTGTCACACGTGTTTGGGGGAGGGCTTTGAGGATAAAACCAAAGGAAGCTGCAGGAACACAGACAAAGCAGATAGAAGCTCGAACCTCGACGGGGCTGCGTCCTTGTGCCCTCGAGCAGGAGGCCTGAGCTGAACTAGTTTAAAAAATGTGATCTCGCAGAGGGTTAAAAAAATGGTTGTAAACTACTTTGGAGAAAAGCGCTCGCTTAGCAAGTACAGAACCCCAGGGGTGTCATACAACATGCCTGCACTCTGCTTTGCCTTTAAATAACATTCGGAAGCAAAAATAAATGCATCCAGTAAATAATGTAGGCTTGGCTAAAATGTTCCTGTCCGGAAGGCCACTTCTGTTTATACAGGCAGCAGGAGCCCCCGTGACCCCCGGCTGGTTGCCAAGGGATACCAACTGGAACCAGTCAAGCTCTTTAACCTTCATTTACGGTCGTTAAGGTGGAGGAAGGTGCCGGAAGGGATTCCTGTTGGATCTGTCTTGTTGTTAACTTTACAACCACCCTTTATTTACTGATCAGTCAGGGCAAAATGAATAAGCCCCCCCCCCTCCCCCCCCCCCCCCCGCTCGTTAAAGGGCCTGGTTCAGACGAGGCTGACAGTGGAGATGCATTTCGGAGACGGGCGATCAATCAGCAACCACTTCGACAAGCGTGTCACATCCTGTGGGCCTTTCGGACACCCCCAGGAACGTCCCCATTGGTCTCTCACCAACCGTCTCCTACGCTTCTAATTTCACAGGCAAAACTGGTTAATGGTAACCAAGCTCATGGAGATACATGTTCACTGTGTTTTTAGTTACATGTACAGTAACACGCATGAGTGCTTTTTCTCAATAGCGGCACCCATCCCCGACCATACAAATGGTCTAAATCATGTGACCTAAAAGCTCCCATATTAGAGGTGGGCGAGGTAGGGCACCCAACGCAGGGCAGGATAAGACTGCATTAACAGACCCCAACAAGGCCCAGTCCACCACGGCCGCTAGATTGATGTCGTATTATGAATAGGAGTGAGGCTAGAACATTCATCTTCATTTTAGGCCTCCCGTATGCACTGAGAGGGGTGATTGCTCTTAATGAAAGGACAGTGCTGGTCGGACCTCTTCTCTGCCCATTCTGCTGCAGAGAAAATGTGATTGGGGTTTGTGGGATGGAAAGTGTACACCCGGCCCTCCTTAGTGAGTGGCACTGAGCCCCCAGGGCCAGGTGTAGGGAGAGGACTGGGTGCACGGCCCCAAACACAAGGCCTATTCAAAGCTTAGTTTTCCCCACTGTGCTCCGGATCTGCTCAGTGGGATGTCCCCCCCTCCCACACCCTAGCCTTTCACCTCTGCGACTCACCCTACATGTCTGGATTTCCTGTGAGGCTCACCTGTGCCTACATCCACCCTGAGATGTCGATGGGCGTTTGGAGAGCCAGTGACAGAGAGCACAAACGAATAGGGGCTGCCGCTGATTCCATAGGCCTGTATTTAGGAGAGGATTAGCTGCCTCAGACACTCGGATGGGGGCTCCTGGTGTTTAATAGGCAGATCTCCCCCACCACCAGACTTGTGGACCATCTTAGAAAGGCCGACAACCATGAAGGTTGAGTCCCTCCCCCTAGCCCCCAGGTATGAGCAGCCACGCACTCCTTGGCTTAGAGGAAGGACAGAGTGTGCAAACGATGTGTTTGTTCAAAGATCTACTCGCTCATCTCAGTGCTGTGTACCAACGTAGACTTGCTGTTATCTCGGCAAATGGATTACTGCTCGTCTAGCAATTCGTTATCAGCGTCAGGATGGTGGGAAGTGGCCTTACAGGAAACCCATAATGAACACCCCCACCCTGCGCTCACAGAGAGACGCTGGACAAACTCAATTTGCAGAAAAATAGCATTTAAAGTCCAAACCACTATCTATTTAAGCTTGATTACGATTTCTGTTTGGCCACCAGTAGGAACAACTGGACCATAAGATCAATATGCTCTTGGCAACTGTTAAACATTGGGTCACTATTAGAGGATAAAAGTTACGGCCACTAGGGGGCAGTGTGAGGTCTCACTCGTTTCCAGTCTCACTTGTTTGTATGAGGTTATGGCATGGAACGTTTTACGCTCGCTGTCTCCATAGCGAGCTGCTGATCCTGTGATACTGCGGCAGCGTTTTCTATATTCTACCTACTGCTCCACTTCATACTGGTACTTTGCTCTGCCACACATCACTGTACTACCTCATGTTGAATGTTCCATTATGTTAAGTGTCTCACAGTAACTATTATTTTGTACTTAGTAGGGTTACCATATGTCTGGGTTTCTTACTATTGCACCTGCATGATCACAATATGTTTTTTGTTTTTTTGTGACAAAAATTTATATTTATAAAACAGAACGCGGTTCCAATACATTTTTCACAAAATCGTCTATAAATGATTTATCAGCATGGAAGGAAATGATTATGGTTGGTTTAGAGAGCGCATGCAGAGCTCGTGCAAAAGCAGCAGCGGTAAACTTTAAACATATATGAGAGATTCATCAAAAGGAACAATTTTTGAAATTGCAAACCTTGCTAAGTTTTGTTTCATATGACAGAATATAAATGTTTTGGCTAAATGAACCCCCCACTCTGCAAATTTTATTACCAAGATTTCTAAATACTAAAACTTTATTGAAAAATAACATGTGATGTATCCGAGTGATGTATATAACATGCGATGTCAGTATTAATATCGCACATTGCCTAGCCCTACTTAGTATATTTTGTAATGTAAAGTTGCATTGTCTTGTTGTCTGTAGTCTGTGGAGAGGACATCCAAATACATACTTTGTACATATGATACTGCTTTCTTAGTTCAGACTGAATTAGGAAGCAGAAGAAATTTAAACTCAAAAATGTAAATATATAAACACACAGTCCCATACCAAAATTTGACCATACTGCCCCCCAAGATTTTTGGTGGTACTGCATCTCACATATGGATAGCATTAATTCCACACGTAGGCGGACAAACTATGCATGGGTTGAACCCAGGATACGTGTGGCAGCCATGATGCATAAACAGACACGTTACGAACGCCAAATATAAAGGTGCCCTAAGAAGAACAAAGGTTTACTCTAGCTCGCTATTTTGTTTTTTATTCATGTCTCTATAAGGTATGAAGAGGTTGTGAGGATCTCAGACTCTGTTGATGACTGGACCGCACCATGTGTGAGGGGTCCTTGCTGGCGGAAGACTGGACCGCACGATGTGTGAGGGGTTCTTTCTGGCGGAAGACTGGACCGCACGATGTGTGAGGGGTTTTTTCTGGCGGAAGACTGGACCGCACGATGTGTGAGGGGTTCTTTCTGGCGGAAGACTGGACCGCACGATGTGTGAGGGGTTCTTTCTGGCGAAAGACTGGGCCGTACGATGTGTGAGGGGTTCTTTCTGGCGGAAGACTGGACCGCACCATGTATGAGGGGTTCTTTCTGGCGAAAGACTGGACCGTACGATGTGTGAGGGGTTCTTTCTGGCGGAAGACTGGACCGCACCATGTATGAGGGGTTCTTTCTGGTGGAAGACTGGACCGTACGATGTGTGAGGGGTTCTTTCTGGCGGAAGACTGGACCGCACCATGTATGAGGGGTTCTTTCTGGCGGAAGACTGGACCGTACGATGTGTGAGGGGTTCTTTCTGGCGGAAGACTGGACCGCACGATGTGTGAGGGGTTCTTTCTGGCGGAAGACTGGACCGTACGATGTGTGAGGGGTTCTTTCTGGCGGAAGACTGGACCGCACCATGTGTGAGGGGTTCTTTCTGGCGGAAGACTGGACCGCACCATGTGTGAGGGGTTCTTTCTGGCGGAAGACTGGACCGCACCATGTGTGAGGGGTTCTTTCTGGCGGAAGACTGGACCACACCATGTATGAGGGGTTCTTTCTGGCGGAAGACTGGACCGCACCATGTGTGAGGGGTTCTTTCTGGCGGAAGACTGGACCGCACCATGTGTGAGGGGTTCTTTCTGGCGGAAGACTGGACCGCACCATGTGTGAGGGGTTCTTTCTGGCGGAAGACTGGACCGCACCATGTGTGAGGGGTTCTTTCTGGCGGAAGACTGGACCGCACCATGTGTGAGGGGTTCTTTCTGGCGGAAGACTGGACCGCACGATGTGTGAGGGGTTCTTTCTGGCGGAAGACTGGACCGCACCATGTATGAGGGGTTCTTTCTGGCGGAAGACTGGACCGCACCATGTGTGAGGGGTTCTTTCTGGCGGAAGACTGGACCGCACGATGTGTGAGGGGTTCTTTCTGGCGGAAGACTGGACCGCACCATGTGTGAGGGGTTCTTTCTGGCGGAAGACTGGACCGCACCATGTATGAGGGGTTCTTTCTGGCGGAAGACTGGACCGCACCATGTATGAGGGGTTCTTTCTGGCGGAAGACTGGACCGCACCATGTATGAGGGGTTCTTTCTGGCGGAAGACTGGACCGCACCATGTATGAGGGGTTCTTTCTGGCGGAAGACTGGACCGCACCATGTATGAGGGGTTCTTTCTGGCGGAAGACTGGACCGCACCATGTATGAGGGGTTCTTTCTGGCGGAAGACTGGACCGCACCATGTGTGAGGGGTTCTTTCTGGCGGAAGACTGGACCGCACCATGTGTGAGGGGTTCTTTCTGGCGGAAGACTGGACCGCACCATGTGTGAGGGGTTCTTTCTGGCGGAAGACTGGACCGCACCATGTGTGAGGGGTTCTTTCTGGCGGAAGACTGGACCGCACCATGTGTGAGGGGTTCTTTCTGGCGGAAGACTGGACCGCACCATGTGTGAGGGGTTCTTTCTGGCGGAAGACTGGACCGCACCATGTATGAGGGGTTCTTTCTGGCGGAAGACTGGACCGCACCATGTGTGAGGGGTTCTTTCTGGCGGAAGACTGGACCGCACCATGTGTGAGGGGTTCTTTCTGGCGGAAGACTGGACCGCACCATGTATGAGGGGTTCTTTCTGGCGGAAGACTGGACCGCACCATGTATGAGGGGTTCTTTCTGGCGGAAGACTGGACCGCACCATGTATGAGGGGTTCTTTCTGGCGGAAGACTGGACCGCACCATGTATGAGGGGTTCTTTCTGGCGGAAGACTGGACCGCACCATGTGTGAGGGGTTCTTTCTGGCGGAAGACTGGACCACACCATGTATGAGGGGTTCTTGCTGGCGGAAGACTGGACCACACCATGTATGAGGGGTTCTTTCTGGCGGAAGACTGGACCGCACGATGTGTGAGGGGTTCTTTCTGGCAGAAGACTGGACCACACCATGTATGAGGGGTTCTTGCTGGCGGAAGACTGGACCACACCATGTATGAGGGGTTCTTTCTGGCGGAAGACTGGACCACACCATGTGTGAGGGGTTCTTTCTGGCGGAAGACTGGACCGCACCATGTATGAGGGGTTCTTTCTGGTGGAAGACTGGACCACACCATGTGTGAGGGGTTCTTTCTGGTGGAAGACTGGACCGCACCATGTGTGAGGGGTTCTTTCTGGCGGAAGACTGGACCGCACCATGTATGAGGGGTTCTTTCTGGTGGAAGACTGGACCACACCATGTATGAGGGGTTCTTTCTGGCGGAAGACTGGACCACACCATGTATGAGGGGTTCTTGCTGGCGGAAGACTGGACCGTACTATGTATGAGGGGTTCTTGCTGGCGGAAGACTGGACTGTACTATGTATGAGGGGTTCTTGCTGGCGGAAGACTGGACCGCACGATGTGTGAGGGGTTCTTTCTGGCGGAAGACTGGACCACACCATGTATGAGGGGTTCTTGCTGGCGGAAGACTGGACCGCACGATGTGTGAGGGGTTCTTTCTGGCAGAAGACTGGACTGCACCATGTATGAGGGTTCCTTGCTGGCGGAAGACTGGACCGTACTATGTATGAGGGGTTCTTGCTGGCGGAAGACTGGACCGTACTATGTATGAGGGGTTCTTTCTGGCGGAAGACTGGACCGCACCATTTGTGAGGGGTCCTTGCTGGCCACCTCCACACTCTTCTAGCCTGCAAGTCTTCATGCCAGAAGGTGCAGGTTCAGCAGAATAAGTGTTCCCCCTCCATGTGGCACTATTCAATTGTGCTGAAGAGGTTAAGGACCCACTCTGTCCGGGCCACCTGCTACCGGCACAAGAAGAACAAGCTAGACGGAAGGAGGCATTATTCAGGAAACCGTGGCAGATCAAGGGTCCCCCTAAGTCCATTACCACGACAGTCAGCACGCTTGACTTAGCCATTTCAAAGCAGGAAGCGGCTGCTGCCGGCTGGTCTCGGGGGAGGAGGATGGGCGGAAGCGGATTATAAGTCTTAACCTTCCTAGTGTGCCTTTCACACCTGCCTCGCCCAGCCAAAAGGGGCCTCAGAGGGCAAGGCAGGAATCCCGCCGCTGCAGGCTAACAAAGGAGAGGACTGTGATGCTGTGACTTTGCTGTGATCTTCCAAGGCATTTATCAGCTAGCAGGAAAAACCAGAGCTCACCATGATAAAGTGAGGAACATGGAACATGTGACACATCAGAGAGCATGTCCCACTCGCTGCGTTCCCATTAGGATTCCCACTGCTATGTTTCCACAGGGAATTAGCATGGTGTTGTGTGGCATTGGTGTGAATGTATACGATGAGGTCATGTGGAAGAAAGTGAATCCCTCACTCAAGATGGCTCCCGTTATTTTGGCAGCGAATCATCCCATACAAGCAAGCAGAGAAACATTGACACAAGGGGTGCGATGTGATCTTTGTACGGTTAGCAGGAGACTTTGCCTTTGAATCCCAAAGCAGAGCTACCGGCATTCTCAGTGGCCCTGGATAGAGCCCTAGAGCATAGAGCTCCATGCTTTTTGCCATTTTACACCCCAGCTGTCCATATTCCTAAAAGGTGCTTGCTTAAAACCAAGAGCAATTCCAAACATGGAAAATGAACACGGAGAAGCCAGCAGTCACATTCCACGTGGATTCTGCACACACAGGGGCTCGTGTATGGAAGCACTTTCATTCACCGGGGCTAAATCGAGCCATTAAAATCCACTCAGATTTTCAGTATAGCCACTTGCACAACAAGGGTCCTAGCGCCCAGCCTGCCCCCTCCAAGGGAGAAGGACCTGCAAACTCGCCCTCTGTTCAGGAGGGTCAGGCACCAATTAGTGGCTGCTGGTCTTGAATGGGCACCTTCAGGGGGGTGGGGGAGAGAACAAAGGCACTGGCCCCAGACCCTGTACTGGCCTGTCTCTGTTATTCTCCCCCAAACAGAATCCCAGACTTCCTGCCCATACACCTTTGCAGCACCCCCACCCTACAGGCTAACACCCATCATCTCCCCCGAGCACCCGTGCCATGCCTTAGAGGGAATCCCACAAAGGAAGCACTCCAGCCATTACCCAGATGGTCCCATGTTGGCCAAATTACAGCTCCAGCCCACTTCCTGCCGTCCGGCCGGCTTCCCAAAGCCACACCCACTATTAGGTTGCCAGATTTCACGCTGACATCACAGAAGCTGATTCCTGCGATCAATAGGAAGTCACCGAGGGCTGTCGATGGTCGTGTCATGCTGGGGGGGGCCATTCCGGCTGCCCAAGTAACTCAATAGGCCAAAGTAATTTAATGTGCTGTCAGATCAATTAAAGGCGCCATGAAAAGTAGGACCTCAGGGTGGAGGAGGGACCTCGCAGTGGGGGGCTTGCCGGCAAACCCCAGCGGGCTTTGGGAAGCCATTTGGGAGCCTCCGTGGCCGACCTCACGCAGCCTTAAGACATGCTGACCTTTCGCTTTTTGTTGTCTCTCGTGACGTTTTGAACGAAGGACTGGGAATCCCAGCGACGGGTGATTCCCAGCCAGAACCATCATCTCCATTCCAGCTGCAGCAGAGGAGAACCCGGAGATGTCAGTCCATCCATGGATGTCCATCTGACGCCCTAAAACGCCGCGTTCAGAGCCAGAATTCAGTGAATTCTCACCACTTTCTGAAGTCACAGCCCCTTCGTATTCTAGGAAACGTCGTGTGCCTGATATTCCCACTGTGAGGGTGACTTCAAAAACACAACATGTCCCCTGAAAAGGTTTTGCAGGCCTGAAGGACTGTTGAAGGACTGGGCAAATGTCACTCCCGTGCTATTTTACGGTACAGCAGAGTTCCTCTGGGCACGGGAAGTCACACTGAACACTTATTTCTGGCCAGTGAGCGAGACATTTCCAGGCAAATATTGACACACACTAGCCTGGAACCGTGAAAGGGAGGTGATAGGAGCACAGGCACAAACATACGTGGTGACACGCACACGCGGACACACATGCGGTGACACGCACACGCAGACACACATGCAGTGACACGCACACGCAGACACACATGCGGCAGCAGCGCCATTTGAAATGCGTCCAACACCAGGGATGTCTACACCAAACCAAGACCACAACCCCCTGGTTGACACTCCAGACACTCTGCAGGTCTTGGTGAGCACCCCCCCAGGGTAACACTCAATCCCCTTCACTTCCCCCACAGCTTCCTCAGCCGAATATGTCTCCAGAGAATGCCTTTTCTGATCAATAACAGGAAATCAACAAAGTGTGTCTCTAATTATAGAACAGGGTCTGGGGGAGGCTGAGACGACAGAGCTCATTGGCTGACGGCTCGGCCCCTGATGACTGATGGGGCTGAACTTCCCGCCCCTCCACAGACGCAGGAGAGCTGAATCACACTGGGCTCCAGCAGCCCCCACCCCCCACCCCCCAAGGACATGAAATGCCCCACAGCCAATTCTGTCACTGAATAAAAACCTCTCTGCAACAGCTGGGCAACTAAACAGTGAAATTATTTAAAATATACAGTGAAATATGAATTTTTGAAGACACAGGAAGCAGAGAAATGCAAACAGAGCTGAAGTGTGTTACCCGATCAGCCCGTCATCTGAGCGGCTAGTGACTAACATTCTTCCTTTTCCTCCTCAAGTACAGCTCGCTCCCACATGTCGTCTGCACCCCTCACACACGGCGGGCTGGAGCACATGCTCACATACGTGTGGACGTTGCTCACGCGTGCCGTCAAACACAGACACACAGAGCGGCCCCCCCACAACAGCTGCACCCCATGTGGCACACAGGATGAGGTCACCCATGGCCCATCCTTCCCATCAGCCCCCTCTCCACCCTGCACGCAGTGATGTGCTGGTGTCGCTGCACACTGCACTCACTTTGGGGAGGGCGAGTGGGATTCATTCATACAGCTAGTCAATGAAGTTACGAAACGCAAGTGAGAACGAGTGAGAGAGAAATGGGGGGGGGGGGGGGGGGACAGAAAGAAGATGGAGACACAGGGAGGGGGGCAAGGGGGCTGCTTCAATTCATGCATTACTGCAGTATGTGGGTCACTTAGCCAAGGAGATCAACTGACCTCCTCCCCCAGGCAGCGTGAGTCAGAAACAGGCTATTTATCTGTGCAGCGTGGAGACGCAGCACATCAGCCAGAGCTCTGTGGCCGCTCCCAACACCCCCACCGGCACCTTACGGCACCAAGACAAGAACCCTACAAAGCACAGTAGAGCCCCACCACCCAATACCAAGCACCCTACAAATCCGCACCCAGAGACGGGCTGTTCAGACAGCCTGAGCTTCAGAAAGCAGCACGGACACGAGCCAGGCGTAGTGGCAGAAGTGCTGTATCTTTACAGTGAGCAAATGGAGGGCAGCGCGCCTCTGCTGACCCGGGAGAGAAGCTAAATGTGCTGCGGAGCCCAGCTCCCCCTGGCCCTCGATGACTCACTACTGCTCATCCAGGTGAATCAGGCAGCAGGAGGCCAGTGCAGCGTTCACTCAGGAAAGCCCTCCCGCGCAGAATGACACCCCCACCTCCACAAGCCTTACATGGACACTTAAAGATGTGAAAACACAAGCCAATTGTCACTGAGGTGACAGGAGAACCCCACCAAAAGGAAGCACACAGCACCTCACGATAGTGTGTCGACAGGCATTGGGGGAGGGATGGAAAATAAACAGACGCGTGCCTAATGAGTGTTTCCCTGAGGGAGTGGCCTGCTCCCCCAACCCCAGGCGCGTACTATCACTGAGTCACGAGCAACATAACCAGCCCAGCAGTCGGCCTCGTTCTGGCGCTATTCCTGGGATAAGAGAACAGCCAAGTACCATGAGGATCCCTGAGGGACTCCACGGACACCACGGTGTTATGGTGTGACATTCCAGGGAAAACTGATGCAAGCAATGCAACCATAGATTAATCATTGAAGATCAATGCAACCAGAGATTAATCATCAAAGACCAATTACCTCTCACCGCTAATATAGCTGAGATGTTTCACTTTCTCTTTGTAGAGCTGGCTGCTTAAATTGAGGTAGGTTGTCTTTTCGATACTGATCAACCGAGATCCTAATGCACATTTTTCTCAAAATAAGTAGTTTTGTTTCTGGATCCTTGTCCCAGGCGGTTTTCTGAAAAGAGTTTATAGAAACAGGATTATTTCCGGATTCTTTACGATTGTACTTTTTTCCTGACATGCTTGGCAGCACTGACACATCAGGCCTCCTGGGCTGAGGCTGCAATCCCACCCTTGTTCTATGTCTGCAGTTCTCATGTTCTCCCCGTGATACCTGAGTTTCCTCTGGGAAATCCAGCTTCTCACCACAGTCCAAAGACAAGCTGTGTCATTGATGTGAAGGTCACCAGTTCAAATCCCAGGGTCAGCAGAGTGATGTCACCGTTGGACCCCTGAGTGAGGCCCATAACCCCAGTCACTCCAGGGATGCATGATCCTTCTTCCTATCTATAAAAATGTGCATCACTTTGGATGAAAGCATCTACTAAATAAACGCAAATATAAAGTTAGGTGAAATGGAACTTCTAAATTGGTCAGTGTCCCCCCTGTGAGGGACTGGCATCCCACCCAGGATGTGCCCCACCTTGTTCCCTCTGCTGCTTAACTGGAACAGGCTCCAGTCTCCCCCCCATACTAAATAAGTCTTTGGGAGATGGATGGGTGGATTTCCCAACATCGACAGAAAAACCGAAGTTGGCAACGGTGAGGCAGAGCCTGAGACAGCTGACTCACTCACGCCCCCTGCAGGTCAGCTGATGAATCGTCACTCCTGCGCTCCTGCCTGGCCGGGTATGTGGCAAACACTAGGATGGAATCGGAGCTGCATTTTCATTGTGCCTTGGTAACACCACCTTCAATTTCCCTCCCTCCATTGTCCACATGAGCCCCAAACCTGACACATCACAGACACACGTCGGCTCGGCAAGCTCCCCTCCCTTCCCCTGACAGAAGGAGCCTCCTGATGGGATTTCGCAGGAGAAAATGATTCATGACATTAACTCTGTGTTCTAATTTTTCTTAAGCAAACTGTCAATCTACTAGAGCACAACGAAAATATACTGGGTACTAGGAGCAGGGGTGTTGCTAGAGATTTTGTGCCCCATGAAGGCATCGGGCCCCCCAGTCCAGACGTCTTCCAAATTTTCTAGGCCCCCTGTCAATCAGGGGCCCTTGGAATCGTCCTAACTTCCCCCCGCCTTACGACACCCCAGCCTAGGAGTACACAGAAGGTACACAGTAGACAAAAACGTTATTAGGATGGGCTTGGGGGAGGCAGACACCATAGTGTTTGAGGAAATTGCCTCATAACCTGAAGGTTGTGGGGTCAACCCCCCTACTGGGGTATCCCTGAGCTAGGCGCTAAATTACTCCAGTAAAATGTGCAGCTGTACAAACGGGTGACAGTCGTAAATCACAGAGAATAAAAGTGTCAGTCCGGCAAAAAACTTCACTAATTTACCTGCCCCGATTGATAAAGAAGAGGGGTATGAAAATCTTTCACTCCTCTCAGTCAGGAAGCTCCACCAGGAGTCTTCATCTTAACCGCCAAGGCGGCTGAGCTGAACGTAAATTAGTAGCTGCAGATAATGGCGACGTCCCCATGATGCCCCAACGGATTTTCAACAGAACCATTAACATTAGCCGGAAGCTCTGGTGTAGGAAGACGTCTTGTACACATCCGCAGAAAACCGTCAATTTAATGGTTTAAGTAAGTCATCACTGCCCTAAAGTCGGCCAGAATCTGCTGAAAAGACCCGTGGTGCCCGGAAGACGCGCAACAATGCATCTGTTCAGCGCACTGTCCAGCAAAACGTAAGCCTGACCCGGACCCTAACAGCCTCACCCAGCCACGGTCCCCCCCAGCAAGGCTCCCACCGGGCAGAAACCGTCGCCACGTTTCCGTGAACCAAGAATGGGGAAAGCACTCCCTCCAGTGGCGGCTAAGAGGTACTGCGTAATACCACCGCCAAAATACAAAGCCGAGACAAAGACCCGGATGGAGGAGCAAAACACGACAAAACTATTTGACACACTAAAGATGTAACTAATTCATATACAGAAATGCACGCGTATAATTGCAATATAATTTATATCTTCACTGAAACCCTGTTTTACGGTGCAGCGGCACTCGAGCCAGAAATTTGAACGTTTCTTTCTATATTAATTTTGATAGTTTAATGAAATCATAGTAAAGCAATCGCTTCGGACAAATACCCACATTAGTTCACCATTGGTCACACTGACGTTAGCAATAACACCGCGAACAGACAGAAGTGACATTTATTACAGATGTCGGTATTTACAGTCTTGCTCACGTTTTGTTTCACCATTTAACTCTTACAGTGACAGTGCTCTTCACAAACAAGGCACTCTCCCATCACAGGTAAAACACAGGGCACCCAAGATCAGAACAATGGAAATGAAATATCAAACACCTTCAAGACGCAATTTACTTGTCACGTTTTGTTTAAAGGAGTTTTGCAGCTTCTGTTCTAATTAAAAGGTGAGAAAAGTACGCAAAGATTTTGGTGCCCGGGGTGTCCGGCCCAGTGGGAGGAGTTGCTCCAGTTCAGAGGACGGCTGCACGGTCTCTGCCCCAGCGAGCACTAGCTTGTGGGCGTCCGACTCTGCAGACAGGCCTGATCACGCTCGCTGTACCTGAGGCGAGCGGATCTCACGCACCCGGACCTGGCCCGGTGCCGAGCCGCTTCATCCGGACGGCTGAAAATATGCACGCACATACACACACACACACACGCTTCATAGTCTTCTGTGCAATAAGTTCACCCAAAAAAAAAATTAAATTGTATTTCAAACTGTTCCTAGAAAGAGCCATTTCAAAATTTACAACTTGTATAAGAAATAAGTGCTTTAGGACAACAGCCTTAAAACACGGGAAAGTGCAAACCCCTGTGTGGAGCAAGGACAACCCCCGCCCCCGCTGTGACTCGTCATCAGTCGTCTGAGCAACGGCGTCACCAGATTACATGCAGTTTAAGACAGAAAAGAAAGACCATGCGCCCTCTACTGGCCAACAAAGGGATAATGCATGCTAATTGTATAAAGATCATACGGCATTATTCGTACATCACAGACTCGTTTTCAAGTAGCACTTAACATTAGCCACTAACGATTCAATAGAATTCTTAGCATCCACTAGTAAAATATTCCACCTACAAACATAGAAAGTATGGGGGGAATGACATTTGAAGCGCTGATCCTTCTGGGAATCAGTGGTCTATCTCAGAGAGATCCAGAAGGTTGCTGTAGGATTTCCATAGCTTCCTAGTGGACTCGGCTTCTTCCATGTTCCCTGAATAATAAAAGCAAAAAAAAAAAAACAAGGTTACAATAAGCACCTGCAACAGGATAGCAGAGAAACAGATGCATCGTCCTCTATCCTGGGTAGCGCACTTCAGTTACCAGCCTGTCTACTGCACCTTACAGACCAGTTCCTGACATACCTTTAGTAGATAAAAAGGACTCTAGTTCGGGGCAGTGTGGAGAAGGAATCCGCCATTTTCCGCACCTTGGCGTAGTTGATAAATCCCCTGAGGAAGAGCAGGAGCCCTGGGGAGAGAAAGCACAGCGTGTTCATCAGCGTGTGGCAGGACAGCACCACAGTGTAACTGACGGGGCCACGGTGACCCCACAGCCCTGACGTCACTGTGACCATAACTCACCGAGCACCAGGAACACCCACCACAGCCAATACTGGCCGTCAAAGTACCCGGGAAAGTACGTGGAGAACTGGGAAATGAAAATAAAAGCGTGAAGAGCTTTCAAATGGAGGGGGGGAGGGCATCAACACCCAGCCACTATCGCCCACCATCTCACCCTCACGATCAGGATCCACTTGATGAGCGACAGCCCGAACCCAGAGACGGCACCATAGCGTCCTGCTGCTGATGTGGTCAGACAGAAGGACAGGAAAAAGCCCACCCAGTTGAAGAGGAATGCCACTGCGAGGGGGAGGGGGGGGCAATTAGTTACACTGTGCTTATTTACACCTCTCTCTATAATTATAATATAATTTCAGTTTCATGGCTAAACCCTGCTGTATTTCTCTCACATTTACTCATTGTCTTTCTTATTAAAATGGAATTTTCCACACTGGCATCAGTTGTCCACTAGAGGGCCGGTACACACTAAGAGCATGGATAAGCGATACTGGAGGACCCAAGCAAACTGCAGCATCCGGGACCCTCTCTTCTCTGCCGCTACAGTCACTGCACTCACACTGAACATGGGTTCAAACTCGCTCAGACTCACTGAAGAAAGTCAGCATGAAAATGGCGTCGTTTCCTATCCGCAGCTGGTCGGCGTCATCGAAGTCGTCCCTGGCCGCAAAGTCGTCATCCTGTACAGGGGGGGAGAGACGCTGGCAAGTCCGGCTAGCGCACGCTGTCTTACACCTGAATGACGATTCCAGGGAGAGACAGAATTTGTGATCCTGAATCTAAATCGAAATCTAAAGGCATCTTAGAGCTTCTATGCAGCGGTTTGACTCAAGAGAGGAGCTCAGCTCAAAGTAACTCGCACAAAGGTTATCAGCCGGTCTGAGCTGCTCTCTGCACGTCCACCTGCTGCGTTCAAGAGCTTGTGCTGACCTGCTGACACCAGTCAGTCCTGCTGTCAACACAAGCTGACACCCGTCTGCAAGCGGCCTGCAGGAACCACGGAGCAAGGCGCCCCAAGAGGCGGCCATACTGGCAACTGGGGTCAATATTACCAGCTGTTTATTTTGGTGCCACTTGGAGAACTGCAGCAAAAGCTGGCCAAGCTGGCTTGTCTAAGACCAGTCTAAGCTGGTTTGCCACACTGTGCAGGCCACGTGCTTGGGGCAGGCTACACAACACACGCACTCTGTCAGCATACCTCTACGTAACGGAGTGTTATGTCCTCAGAAGCATCCAGACGTTCGCTGTGCTGCGTGTGAGCAAAGCAAGGGCGGCAGAGAGACAACGAGTAAAACAAGAAGACGGGGAGCAGGCAGCTATTGCAGAGGGTATGCAGTGAATGAAATGATGCTTCATTTGCACAATACTGGGTACAGCTACACTGGAATGCTTTAGTTTATACATATTGCTCTCGTTTCTCTTCAGCCATTAATCTGGCACCCCCCCCCCGGAGCATTTTTCCGGGGGCGGTAGGGTAAGGGGCTATGCTCAAGAGCCCACCAGAGATGTGACTATTCCGAGGACAGGATTCAAACTGGTGACAGGCACAGAGGCCTAACCAACCCGTCCAACCTACCAACAGCATCTGCAGAAATATAAGCAGCTCTTCACGTTCAAGTGTTCGAGTCGGAGGAGGGAGAGGGCATGTCAAGGGAAACCGGTGCCCTCTGTGATCCCTGCCCACAATGACGTGACATTCAGGACCTCCAAGCTCACCCTGGCAGTGACGAGCGGGACGCTCGCTCCAGCTTTGGTTCTCTCCGCCTCATCGTAGGATGGGAGTGATGTGGCCACGTGGTAGGAGGGAGGCTTGGGGAAGGACCCATCTTCTTTGAACTCAAAATAAGCTGGGGGGGGGGCATACAAAATAAATTAAGTCACAAAGACACACCGCAGAGGGAAGTTACTATAAGGATTACAGGAAGACCTGCAGAGTACCTGCCCTCTTCCCCGTGACCCGCAATAGTGACGATGCGGGGTGGGCAGTCACACAGCCTAGCACACACAAGGTGAGCCCCAAGGCCCTAAAGGCAGCAACAGGCTCACTTACAGCCCCCATCGAGCAACAAACCATTGTGTGAGACTCACTGGAGCCTCACAGATCAACCAGCCATTACAGAGCCAGGCGACCGGTTGCCCCAAACCAGTTACCGGTTGGGCCACGCCTCGCGAACACCACGCTTCTCAGGGAGAGTCGGGAGTCTCACCTGCATCAGGTGCTGTGATGTTGCTGTAGGGGGGCGGGGCATCAGGGGTCCCCGGGGCACCCTCCCCTGGCTCCTCTTCATCTGTCAGCTGAGGAGGAACACAGGGTGAGTCGGTCAGCCAGCACGAACGCGAGAGTCCCCTGTGAAGCAGCCCTGCTTTGCTGGCGCGCACCCAGCGTGCAAAGGCACATGGTCCAGATGTCCGAAGAAGCCGAAGCCCTTAATGAAGGCCCAGCTAAGTCATTCCGCTGTCCACCATTTCGCACGGTCATCCTACAGGACAGTGACACTGCAGCTACTGGCAACAAAGCGGCCTCGTCAGGTTACCTCTGCTGGTGACCTCATATACTGCGGCATTAACCAACAGAAATATTAATGATGTTGTGTCACAATGATCTGAATGTTAATAATGGACAGTGCATGCATCAAAATAAATGACGAACCTGGTCATTATATTTATTAGTTATCACTTATAATGGCCTTCATTAAAACCATATAATCCAGAATTCAGACAGACTTTACAAATGAGTACAGGCAACTAGCTGGTGCACTAGTTAGCCGCCATCAAACACCGGGAGGAGTGACACTGGATACCAGCATCACACCTGATACCAACACCTAACCCGAAGAGTCTGCCCCATAGGCCTCACCTGCTGGCACACAACCGCTTCCTCAGAAAAGATCAAATTTGTGGGGGATCATAGTGAAAACATGTGGAAAGTGGCAATGCAAAGACGGGCTGCCAGTGCGCTGCTCGGTCCAGGCTTCACGGTAACACGCCGTCTGAGGTCTGAAAAGCCGAGCAAGACCCAGTCACTGTTTGCACAGTGCAATGCCACGCTAAGCCCCCCGCTGCCCCGCGACTGTCACGTGGTCTGAGTGTCGGGGTCGCAGCGAGACGCTGATTAATGACTGAAAGAAGGTATGACCGAGACGGGCAGAAAAGGGCCATTGTGACACGATAAAAAGGACCACAAGTGCCGCTAAACGATTTGGTGTTACTGAGAAACACCAGGCTTGCTTGCCTTCCAGGTAGGGGAAATGTTTGCCGCCTTACATAACAATTAGACGACAACGTTTATTACAGTTCTAATGTAATACGCATAAAAAAATACCAGGAAAATAGGTTATGTCGGGTTACTTACGTTATTTATGTTTATTTAGGCCAAAAATAAACATGATTAATCGAATAGAAGTTCGTGTGACGTCCCGAATAAGGACTCATTAGACATACTGACAGAGTCCGGTCAAATCCAAGATCCACCGACCGTCTACCTTAGTAGCTCGACGTTGGGGGTTCTAAATAAATAGCCATAGGATTTAAATCGCGTTAAGGCCCAAGTTTTAAACGAAAAACACTACAAAGCGAACCAGCGGACAGCCGGTTAAAGAGAAAACAGTAAGGCCTAATCTTCGCGGCCGATCCTGGCCGTTTCCTGCGCAGCGCAACGCCTCATGATACTCGAAAGCGGCCCCGCTTCTCGCCCGTCGCACCGGCTAACTTACTGGCTGGTATCTGCCGCTTGGCTCCGTCATTTTCCCTCGGGCTCGAGGCCTCTGCGATTCTGTCCCGAAAGCGAGCGAATTTAGAGCTTGAGGGCTGCTGACTGTCTGCGCAGTGAGATACGGCGCTACTCTCCTGCAGCCCCGCTCTCCGTCTGAGGATGACAACAATAATGGCTGCAAAAGCTGGCGGCGTGCCGCTGCTTGAACGTGATATCCTGTTCCTCACCATTCACGCTTGCAAGATATCCGGTTTCAGTGTACAACATTGGCAATAATAAAATCTTTCTGGGTGATTTCAAAGCTGTTTTTTTTTTCCTTCAGGGAATTCTTAAGCATCTGTTACTATACTGGATAAGGTGGATGGATGGATGGATGGACGGAAAGAAGGAATGTCTTGCCTACAGCCAGAGGGAAAAATTGACTAATGGTAATCTACAAAATAAAAAGCATCAAGCTACTTATATGGGTGGTAAATGTATATTATTTCAGACAAAAAAATAATGTAACATTGGAACATATGCAAATCAAGAATAACACAACAAGAATTTCTTCAGTTCGCTAAAAAGTTTTTTTTTGTTGTTGGATAGCTGGAAGAACACTGCCTTGGTTCCCAAACCCTTCCTCAGGAACACCCCAGCCGTTCTTCATATTCGTTAAATTTCACCACCAGCTCTAATTAATTTAATTAGAGTTAAAAGTCAGTGAGGTATTAATAAACCACAAGAGATCGATGCACTAGTGGTTGCTGCAAATCCTGGGGTGACTTTAGGAGAGGTTATGGAATGGCTAAAGTAACACACTTTGTCAGAAATTGTATCGTAGTTTTACACCAAGATGAAGATCATTTAAACATCATTTTCTTCACTGCCTAAGACTTTTGCACAGGACTGTTAATGTGTGTACCAAATGCCCAAAAAGATCCATCCAAATAAATTTCTGTATCACACACAAACGTTTTGTAAGTTTTATTATGATTTGAAATAAAAACACAAAAGAAAAGACTCCCAGCACTAAGATTTCCTTTAGCCTAACTTGATCAGGTGGGCCTGTATCTGATGAGGACAGGATACGTAGTGCCGATGTGCGTGTGATTGTGGTGGTAACACACGATGTCGACCTCGTAAAGGCTAAAGGAGACCCTGAGTCTCTCGTGGCGTGAGCTCAGGAAGCAGAGGGTGTACAGGGCGAACTCGAACTCGGGGCTGACGCCTATAAAGATGCTGCCCTTCGGTTTAATCCCATTCTTCCAGCTGAACTGCAGGGCCAGCATATGTTTATTCCCGTCAGGCTTGATGAAGAAGAGGAAATGAAAACTGTATTTCAGAATGAGCAACCCTGCATAAATGATTCTCAACAACAATCTCCATCCTGGACTGCCAGGACATTATATCACTGTACTTTATTACACTGATACCTGTTCAGACTTTCACCACACGGTGCTATAAACTGCAGTCTGCTCATATGCACCACGGCCAAAGTCCAGTTTTAACAGCTTAGAAGAATAAAAAATTCACGAATGCAATTACGTAAGTCCATTTAGTGTCATTGATAGTTGATAGCATTTAGAAAGTACTGGAAGTTAAACTTACCCTTGTAACATACAGCACCAGGCAAAAGTTTGATCAGACCTACCCATAGAAAGGTTTATTTGTACATGGAAATTAAAAAATAACACGGAATTATGCACTGACCAAGGAAGTATTAAACAAAAGAATTACTTGTTGAAGGGGGAGAGCAGCTCTGTGGTTTAGGACGCAGAAGGTTGCTGGTTCAAATCCCTGGGTTGGCAGAGTGATTCCACCACTGGGCCCTTGAGCAGGGCCCTTTACCCCAATTCCAATAGCTCCAGGGACTGGCTGACTCTACTTTCTCCTCTATACCAGATTCATGAGGTGAATGTTTTTCCAGTGGTCCTGAAGTAGGTCCCACATACACGCTGGGCACACATTGCTTGATTTTCCTTCACTATCTGGTCAAACTCCTCCAAAATCATGGCTACTGTTTTTGGGCCAGACGGTCAGGTCATGTAATACGACACTCTATCAGTCTCCATTGTAGGCAGCTTGGCATGTCCAAACTTTTGACTGGTGCTGTATGTACCATAAAATTTTTATGATTAATGGGATTACACTGGTAGGCAGCAAAAGTTATTGTTTAAATAGAAATGCAGGTAGTTGATTACTTCTGGGGAGTCTGCATCCAAATTATATCCCCTGTAGTCAATGTGTCCCAGCCGCTCCTGCAGGTACAGCTGGATCCAGTTGTGGAATCCAATTACTGTGTGACTGCCACGGGTCTCTCCAACAAACACATGCTCAAACCCAGAGGAATCTGGTCTTAGGGACAGAGGATGGGGTCAGAATTGAACTCTTACGGAGCCTTTCCACCGGCATACAGGAACCAGGCCATACCCGAGCCGCACTGCGAAGAGAGACTAGTTATAGCTCAGTTCCAACCAGCTTTTCCACTGCAGAAGAGTTGGCTAGGGGTTTGGAGAATGACAGTGACGTAAAACCGAAGAAACTGTTCAATGAAACACCTGAATTCAATGATTAGGAGGTGTGTCCCAATACTTTTCTTCATATAGTGTATGTTAGGAAAAAACGGTTGCAGAATTTCATGAAAAGAACACCTCTCCAGCCGTTAAGCACGGGGGTGGCTCGATCATGCTTTGGGCTTCTATTGCAGCTAGGGGCAAGGGGGTCATTTTAGAACAGATTTAGAACTGAACAGATTCAGTTAAACACCATCAAATTCTGAAAGCAAACATCACATTGTTTGCGGGGAAAAAATGAAGATGTAAATAGGATGGCTTCTACAAGAGGATAATGATCCTGAATACACCCCAGGCATGGCCTTCACAGTCTAAAC
The DNA here is from genome assembly GCF_023856365.1 of Brienomyrus brachyistius. Classification (NCBI taxonomy): domain Eukaryota; kingdom Metazoa; phylum Chordata; class Actinopteri; order Osteoglossiformes; family Mormyridae; genus Brienomyrus; species Brienomyrus brachyistius. The sequence goes on from NC_064542.1 coordinate 7,037,743, forward strand.
ATCATTGAAAATCTGTGGATAAACCTGTAAAGAGCAGTGCATGCAAAATGGCCCAAGAATCTCATACAATTATAAGTCTTTTGCAAGGAAGAACTGGTGAAAATCCCCCGAAAAAGAATTGAACGTCTCTTAACTATTTACAAACAACATTTACAAGCTGTGATACTCACCAAAGGGGATGTTACTAAATACTGATCATGCAAGGTGAAACTATAGAATATGGAAGTTAAGAAAGTAATCTTGCTTAAAATATTACAGAAATATGTGATCTTTATGTTTTTTGTTTTTTTTGGAAACCAGGTCATCTTTTACTTGCTTAGCTATTCACAATAACAAATTTTGACATGGGGTACTCAAGTTTGCCACTGTATATTATCCTCTTTTTTTCCTTTTAGGATGAAAAATTAAAAATCCAAAAATAAATATCCCCTCATATGTTGGTTTTCATTTTGTTTTGCTCGCATTAAATATCTTTAATTGTTAAGAGAATGCATGTGGGCATCTAACAAACAGCATGAGCAACCTGGCCCTTAGGAAAATATGTTGTTAATTTTCGCATACCTGCTTGATCCCTTTCTGGCATATAGTTCAAACCACATATGATAAAGTTGTTGCTTAAATTCCTCTGTGTCTGTGGGAGAGAGTTTTCTCTCTGCAAGGTACTTGTGAGTAATCTGTAACAAAGATGTGAGAAATCTTAAGATAAGTAGGGAATACGAGTTCAGCCGTGTTCTTACAAATGTGGTGGGTTCCTTCATGCGCACTGCAGAGATACTGGGTTACCACACCTTCATGACTGCGGTGTCCATAACGGCATTGAGGAACCTGTGGTTTTCAGCTGTCTCTTCAGGAGTCACGACCTCAGGCTCTCCTGTGTCACTCTCGTAGTTGTCAAGTAAGGAAATGAAAGCTGTAAGGTAGGAACCCTTCTGGCTTATGGGGTGGTGACAAGGCCACCCACAGCTGACAGCCTTCACCACCCTCCTCATACTTTACCTAAAAATGTCTCCTTTTGGAAAATCTCTTCATTCACAAACAGGAATAAGGGTGAATGAGCTGTGTCGTTGTCATCATTGGTGGTCACTGCATCCCCAGCTCTTCCCTTGAGGCGCCATGTGGGAAGCAATGTAAACCAGGGTAAATCAGGGTAGATGATCAGGATAAATTTGTGTAAATCAGTGTAGAGCATGTTACATTAGGGTAAATCAGTGAAAAGAAGGATAAATCACGTTACATCAATGTAAATTGGGCTAAATCAGCGCACAGGTACCAGATATAGTCTCATTCTGTAGTTTGTTTACATGTTCTCAGTGAAAGGAAGACATTATTTGGTGCAACCTTTTCCTCCACATAGGAGCATCCCCCGATTCTACACACCCCTGGAACAGCCGGATGCACAAGGTTACTTATTAATTTTTTAAACACCATAAATGTATCGCATGACATCCATCCATCCATCCATCCATTTTCCAAACCGCTTATCCTATTGGGTCGCGGGGGGTCCGGAGCCTATCCCGGAAGCAATGGGCACGAGGCTGGGAACAACCCAGGATGGGGGGCCAGCCCATCGCAGGGCACACTCACACACCATTCACTCACACATACACACCTATGGGCAATTTTGCAACTCCAATTAGCCTCAGCATGTTTTTGGACTGTGGGGGGAAACCGGAGTACCCGGAGGAAACCCCACGACGACATGGGGAGAACATGCAAACTCCACACACATGTGACCCAGGCGGAGATTCGAACCCAGGTACCAGAGGTGTGAGGCAACAGTGCTAACCACTGCGCCACCATGCCGCCCCATCGCATGACATGTTTCCATGATTTTTTTTATAATAACGACCATGGAATGGTTGGAATAGTAAAGAATTTCTGAATATACGGCTCAGAATTCTGACTGACTGCTAGAGAAAAAGACAACAAAGAAATGTGTCGTTTAAAAACGTCTGCAAAGCAGCTGCTGGCTTCTCGCCTGCAGAGAGATGCTGTAGTCTTTCCCAGGCTGCAGTCGATTCACATCATGGTCCCATAGTCCTTGCACCACTGCACACAGGTCCTTTTCGCTTTCTTCCATAGTAGCTGTTCTTCGTCCAAACCAGACCACAGATGCTGTGACTATCTGACCAGAGTAAGCGGGGGGCACTGTAAGGTTACCCTGTCCACAAACTGCTGTATCAAAGAGTCACAATCATGGGTTTAGGTGAGAGTATAAAGCTAAATCACTCCCACTGACTGCGTGATACTTGCTTAGTTCAGAAAACTCAGTCTTCTCCTGTATGTTCAACAATTTTCTTGTTTTTCCTACTGTATTTCCACAAAAGAATTAATATCACTCATACTTATTTTCTCTGGACGTTGCTGCTAAACCTTCTCACTGTCAAACTTAAACATATCAGCTAAGTTATTTGGGTATAGTTTAGAATTTGTTACATTATTTGAAATATTAAATAACAATGACAGCACTATGGAACATGTTTATGGTTCTAAAACCATGCAGCAAATTATTTATCTGGTACATTTCTGTTTTGATGGTGAAATTATGCTGTTACATAAATATTCAAAGGGTTTACCAGGATTACCAATTAGACACGTGAAAAATCATTTCAATGCACTACAATCAGAGGCTTAAACCTCTGCTGGGACACAAATGCAGTGGTTTAATGAAGTAACGAGATAAAGACAAAGACACGCATACTTTGTATTTTCTCGTCCATTCCTTACTTTTTCGGTGCTTTAATTTCCTGCCGCTCTGAGCGTGGTCCCAGGGCATCCGGAGCTGTGCTGCCAGTGTGGATAAGCAGTGCATGAGCCGCTCCTACACCACGGGGCCATGCGGGGGGGATTTAAAAAGGTTATCCAGAGTCAGCAACTCTAGCCAAAGGGATTAACCGACGTGTCTTGTTTTTTGAAAAAATATCCTGCTACAACATGAAAGTCGGCTTTGTTTCCATTAGTTCTGCATTGCTGTTTCCTGCCCCCCCTCATCCATCAATGCCTGTCCTGGATCCTCTCCCTCCCTAAACCGGATCTGCCATTTTACTGCCTGCCAGAATTTGCTGCCTTTGCCGAAATTTGCAGGTGTATGTCAGTGTTTGCTACTTTGCAAGAAAAAAAATCCTACCCATAGTTTTGAATGGATATTTGTATGAGGATATATATTGTCAAAATAAATGTCATGTACTTTATATTGGGGTAGCAGAATCTTACATGTTGTTTTATGCTGTCAGAAACTGATACCTAAAATTTTACGAGGTAGCAGCTTAAATTTAGGTCAAGGTGAAACAGAAATGTAGGCCAGTGTCTTGTTAATTATCCATCCATCCATTTTTTAAACCGTTTATCCTACTGGGTCGCGGGGGGTCCAGAGTCTATCCCAGAAGCAATGGGCACGAGGCAGGGAACAACCCAGGATGGGGGGGCCAGCCCATCGCAGGGCACACTCACACACCATTCACTCACACATGCACACCAAGGGGCAATTTAGTAACTCCAATTAGCCTCAGCATGTTTTTGGACTGTGGGGGGAAACTGGAGTACCTGGAGGAAATCCCACGACGACATGGGGAGAACATGCAAACTCCACACACATGTAACCTGAAGACAGAGGTGTGAGGCAACAGTGCTAACCCCTACGCCACCATGCCACCCCTTGTTAATTATTATTGAAATTAAATATTTTTAATTTAAAAATACACATTTTATTTATAAAACAAAGACCACAATTTAAAGTAGTCTGAACAAATAAAACAAATACGTTTACCGTCGAGTTCAATGGTAAAATCAGGTCCTATTTTTACAGACTTCATATTCCGTAAGAATACAAACAGTATATCAACAGTTACCTCGATTGTGTGTAATAAACACAAATGTCAACGAAATATGAATAACATTTAAGATAGACCACGTTAGCATGCAAGGGTAGCAAAATTTTTCAGAAATTGTAAACATGTGATGTCCCGGGTTCGTGTCTCCGCCTGGGTCACATGTGTGTGGAGTTTGCATGTTCTCCCCATGTCGTCGTGGGGTTTCCTCCGGGTACTCCGGTTTCCCCCCACAGTCCAAAAACATGCTGGGGCTAATTGGAGTTGCTGAATTGCCCGTAGGTGTGTGTGTGTGAGTGGATGGTGTGTGAGTGTGCCCTGCGATGGGCTGGCCCCCCATCCTGGGTTGTTCCCTGCCTCGTGCCCATTGATTCTGGGATAGGCTCCGGACCCCCCGCGACCCAATAGGATAAGCGGTTTGGAAAATGGATGGATGGATGGTAAACATGTGATGTAATGTTGATTTACTCATGTGCTGTCACGCTTGGAAGCAGTTAATGTCGGGTAGGAGAAAAAGGGCTGAACTTGTGGCTTCGATTTGCTTTTTTTTCACACTGACTACCGGATACAGCTCATCTCTGGCAACACAGATTATGTAACATCATAAATACAAAAACAAAATAAAAATTTGATAGGTTTTTAAAATAAAAGTTATCCTGAGTCTCTTTTTTCCACAGAATATAGGAACTTCTCAAGAGAAATGTGTTCAGGAACACGCCAAAATGCAATAAAATGTAAGATCAAACATTTTATTTTATAGCTTAATACAAAATTTCAAAAGGTCTTTTGTCTTAAAGCAATTGATTGTGCACATAAAAACCATTACCGAGTAGGTAGAGAAATCCTGAATCTGCGTATTTAGTCTAATCATTGAACCTGAACTGTGATCTGGAGTAAAATATTGCAAACATCTCAGATAACCATGAACTCATTCTCTTCATGAGTGCATTTCTTGGTGTCTCAGTCACTGTATGGATTCTCTGACTTCTCCACCACTTTTGCCTTCCCCTTCTGCGATGGGGTCAAGGGCTTCACCAGTTCGTTGTGGACATGCATCATACCTGGAAATGAGAACCAGCCACACACTGTTACTGTCATAATGTCCTAATAACCCTAATAACAGGGAATGGAGCAGCACTGTAATGAATGTCGCCATAAGTAGATACAAGTACTGCAGTAATATTTCCTCCAAAAACATATTTTTGCTCCTAAAAGGACAAATGAAGGTTGTTCGGCATTGTTGTCCACAGCTAAGCACTGCCTGATGTACCCAGTGAGAAACTGGCCAAATAACTGGTCCTCATTGGCACTGGCCTGCAGAGACTTATAGAGAAGCAGAAGCAAAACTCTTGGGAACATTCCAGAAATTTACGGTCAATACTAAAACAATTTCTTTGACTATGTAATTGTACCCATATTTGGTCATTCTTGTCATTGTAGTAGCCAGTCTTTTGAATGAATATCAAAGTAATAAGCTAATGCAATAATCTTGATATTAAACTGTTTATTTGTATTTCTTAAGACATCAAAAGGTAAGTTTTTTTTAAAAAAAACATACATTGTCTTTAACTAAAAAGAAGAAAAAAATAAACTTACAAAATATGAATTTATGGTTAATAAACTTTCTCAAGATTAATATACAAGCTGTTAGTAAGTTGGTGCTTATTGTACTTTTAGCATTTTTCACTACCTTAATGAGATTTGCAAATAGATAGATGAATCCATTGAACATTGTTTAGTTGTGTGCATTGCCCTGTCCCAGGGCTCCCTAGTTCTGGCCCTGGAGGGTCAGTCTGCATCACAGTTTGCCAATTTCTCTGTTCAAACACACCTTATTCAGCTCACCAGCCAATTACCAGGTTTAGTAGGTATGTTTGAGCAGGGAAATCTGCAGACTATGTTTCACACTGGTCCTCCAGGACTGAAATGAAGGTGCCCTGCCTTAGGAACGAAGTTGCAGCACAAAATTAAACAATAAAACCAGTGCAATTCTGCAATGTAAAAGAATATATCTTGTGAATTATGAACAGGTCAGAAGTAGCGGCCCGCAGACCCCACACCGGCCCCACCAGCACTTATTGGCTTCAGTCAGGAACTGATACACAGCACAGAAAACTCCCAGCCACCATGAGGTCAAGCTCTTTGACTAACAAGCACTGCCCCTTTTCTTTCAGCGTGGGGCCAGCAGGCGAGTCAATGATGGCAGCATTCTGAGGGTAACAGTGAGGCCGTTTGTGGGCGGGGCCATACCTTTGAAGTACTTGACTGTTTTGACACGCAGCTCTAGGGTGGCGTCTTCGTCACACACGAAGAGCGTCTGCGGGTGCTGCTGGAAGGCCGACACCGTCCACATGTGGTTGACGCCCTCTTCGATGGCCTTGTAGAGGGCGAAAGCCTTGTGTGCCCCTGTTATTAGGACCATCACCTTGGAAAACGAACCGCAAGTAATCATGAGATGGCTTTACGTTATGATGATTTTAATTGCAATTGCCTCTGCCTGTTTAAGACACAACCCCTGTTGTAGACTCCTGTAACATCTACATCGCATTCAGTTGCCCAAGAAGCCCAACTGGATTCCCTCCTAGGATTTGAGCTAGCAGCTGTTATCCAAAGCGTATACAGAACCCAGTCCCAATCTGTGCGGGGAGATGAGAACTTGTACCTCTTTGGCATCCATGACAGTTCCCACACCCACGGTCAGGGCCATCGTGGGTACCTTCAACAGGTCACCATCAAAAAAACGAGCATTGGCCAGGATGGTGTCCAGAGCCAATGTCTTAACTCTGGTGCGGGAGGAAAGACTTGAGCCAGGTTCGTTGAAAGCTATGTGTCCATCCGGTCCAATTCCTAAAGTAAGATATATTATTTTACAGTGATTATTTTTTCTGTATCAAGGGCTTTACACTTGCGACCGTCGTTGAATTTACATCTTAATGAGGTCACTAGCGCTCTTCTCTAGACAACATGAGTATCTGTTCACACCTCCAACAAAGAGCTGGATTCCTCCTGCAGCTCTGATCTTCTCCTCAAAAGTGTCACACTCCACTTGCAGGTCGGCAGCATTGCCGTCCAGGATGTGTGCGTTCTCAGCCCGGATGTCGATGTGCTTGAAGAAGTTATTCCACATGAAGGAATGGTAGCTCTCTGGGTGATCTCTTGGAATTCCTACGCAAAGTTAGTTATGGAGCTTATTTACTGGACATGATTTGCTGCTATTGATCAGTTGGTTGGTGAGCAATTTGAAACTGACATAAATGTTCAAATGTATTCATTTTGGAACAGAATGACGTACCGACATATTCATCCATGTTGAAAGTTTTAATGTATTTAAAGGAAATCTCTCCATTCTTGAAGTATTCTATTAATTTCTTATAACATCCAAGTGGGGTTCCTCCTATGAAATGCATAAAAGTAAGATTATGACTTAGAATGAGTAAAATAGAGTGTAACTAACATAATGCATATGATGCATCACCTGCAGCGCTCACAGAAAGTCACGGGGCACTCGCTTAATTCTGTAATATTGCAAATTTGCTGGTACTTTATTAGTACTTGAAATTAATTTACTTTAAACCTTCCGGTTGTTTCTAATGTGATATATACTTTTTCTAAACGAATGAAGCAATGATTATTGTTATAAAACCAATGAATTTGATATAAATACATTTTTTACTGAATTTAGTCATTGTCCCATGATTTCCTGTGAGCATTGTATTTGAAGACAGCAAAGCAAGAAGGGAAGGTCTCTGGCCCTCCTGCCCTGGGCCAGCTTACCCGTAGGCAGTCCTAAGGTGAAGAACCGCTCTGGTCCAGGGTTAAACTGAATGATCTTGTTCCGAATGTATTTTGCTGCCCATTCACTGGCCTTGTCATAGTCATCAAGAATGATGAGTTTCATTTTCCCCGGCAGGACAGTCCTTCAGAGCGGCGTTTACACACACACACACACACACACACACTGTATTCACACAGCAGAGGAGAAGCAGCTTCTCTGCTTTGTTCCACCCAAATCAGACTTTAGCCCCATAAAGAGAAAACATCAAGACAAGCCAAAGTTCAGGTAGCACTTAAAAATATGCTGATATACTGGTGAGTGAACACAGAATCACAGCAGGGAAACTTAGCAGGTTTTAAAGAAAATACAACAAAGGTTTCTAATCATCTTGCAGTCGATACAGTTAGCATGCAAGTTCATGCCTATTGTACTAAACTGCACTCTGCATGCTGGATCCGTGGGCAGTTCTGCAGCTGGTTACCGTCTGCTCTTGCAGTCCAGAAGCCTATAAACGGATTATAACGTATAATTATGATGTATAACTGTGTGATTGTCCCCTGCGGTGGACTGGCATCCCATCCTTGATGTGGAGATATACACTCTATTTGTCAAATAAAGAAAACTAATTCTCACCTTCATTTTCTTTAGATCCTTGGCAACATTTTTGCCAGGCAGAACACCACAGAACCCCTCTCCCAACAAAAGACAATGATTAGCATCTGAACAGTATTTATTTCAGTTTGGTGGAACATCATAAATAGAGCATCAATACCAAGCTATGCAGTATGATGAACACAAAGGAGCAGGCTTAGGGTCCCATGTTTCAAACAGAATTTATGCAGGATCCAGGGGACAGGAAGTATACTCTGGTCTTCCCGGTGACACCCTGACAGCTTACAGCTCAGCAAAGCAGTGCATCTTTGCTTTTGGACGAACAGAGACGTAACTGCTTTTCACAGCAGTCATTAACCAAAGACAAACAAGTATCTTATGCTCTATATTCTATAGATGAAAAACTCTCAGTAACCAAATACTGCCTTGCAGTAACCAAACCGCCATTTTGGTAACATTCTCATGCTCTTCATACCTCTAAAGACATTTCACAACCTGTGTCTTTTCGAACAGTTTTAACAGAAAAGTCTATCTAGAATACTTTTACTAAAAAGAATCCAGGGGAAAACCAGGGATGTCCTGTGTGGTACACACACACTTCTAAGGGCAGAAGGAGAGGTACTGAAATGGCAGCTTACAAACCAAGCAAAACGTCAAGTCAGTATTACGGCAAACATTACTGAACCTCACAACTTACATACAAAAAAAAAAAAGGTTTTATTTCTTACAGAAAAGCTTGCTAACATGACCTAACAGCAGCTGAAGATGTCGCTTGCATTACTGCACAGGAGACGCAGTGCCGTCGCCCCAGCACTGCCAGACCAAGCTGTTTCCTCGAGAGGGGGCAGGCTAGACTGACACTGCTGCGGACAGAGGAGGAGGCCACTTCTGAAACATCTCAGCTAGAGAGGCACAGTGGCGCCCCGGCCAGCTAGTCGACCTCCATTTCAGGCATCTTATTCTCTGTTGATTGGGGAGCGGAGTGGGAATCAGCCTCAGCCGATCCCTTCGCGGGACTGGGGGACTCCTCCCCACGCACTGGCCCATTCTGTTCAGCCTTCTCGTCCTTGGGGGGCTCCGCCTTTGGCTTGGGCTTGTTGATGACAGGATTGCAGACCGAGCAGAGCTCCTGCATATCATGGGAACAACGTGTCATGAGACGTCAAGGCCTCTGAAAAGAAGGCGTAAGCATAAACAGCCCAAGTTTAACGTGGACACACCTTCGTTTTTGCCCTAATCTCCTGAGCTCTGACTGTCAGCTCTTTTGAGAGCTCCTGTTTGCGCTGCTCATTCATTTTGCTGTTCATCCACATCATGGCTTCAGTGACCACCTTGTCCACCTTCTGGACCTCTGTCTCGTCCAGGTGATCATACTGTGTCTCCTATGGATGTGACCCACAACAGCACCATCAGCTTCACATTTCCCCAGGCCTTCACAACACATAGGGCGCTCTCCAGGAACCGTGGTTGAAGCACACCGCAAACTGACGCTTTTCCATTGTAAAGCATGCAAGCCATAGAATGGAATGGATTCATAATGCTAATTTATGGAAGTGAATGCTAATTCCACAAGCATTTGATGCTAATATAACATGGCAGATCTCACAGATGTACTAGAAAATTAGCACATAGTAAATTGTGATGTACAGCGTGTGAACAGTAAGTACATAAGTGCCTCTTGAGTTTTACGTCACCGTCACTCTCCAAACCCAGCAATGCCTTTACCAAGCTGAGCCTTCTGCAGTGGAAAACCGAAACTGGCTGGAACCGCACTGTAACTAGTCTTGGGTGCGGGTCAGTTAGGGCTTGGTTCCTGTATGCCAGTGGAAAAGCGCCAAACCACATGGGGGGGTATGCGCAGACACACTAGTCACCTTCATCTTGTACGCCTCGATGGCCTTCAGGTACTGCTGGATGTGTCTACCCAGTTCCTCAAACGCCTTTGGTCTCTCTTCAGCCTCGCAGCATCTCTCCAAGATGGGCTGACCTAGTTTCTAAGGGTAAGCAGATCATATTCAGGTTCCTTCAGCGCAGTCGGGCCTGGAAGCTGGGAGGACAGGACAGGGGCACCAGTACCTGCAGTTCGGCCAGTTTATCAATGTAAACTTGTTTCAGCTGGTCCTCTCCATCTTCATAGAGCCAGCTTTCAGTGTCTTCCAGTTTCAGTGAGAAACTGTCTCTGTCCTACAAGAGATGGATCTTTAAGCAGGTGTAGCTTTTAAAAGGACTCAACTTCAACCGAGTGAAATGACACAATGAACACCTTTTATCAAGAATGTCCCTGGGGAGTAAAGTTAATCTGATCTAAAAGTTCTTTTCATATACCCTGTCTTGCACTCCATGACAACAAATGTAGGTGAGACTGGTAGGACAGGAAGGGCAGCAACCTGCCGCCCCTGGAGGTTAAGGACCCCGCTTATGGGCACACGGATGTGACTATTCTGCAGAGGCGGGGCTTGAACTGGCAACCTTCTGCTCACAGACACAAAGGCTTAGCTCACTGAGCTACACGCTGCCCCAATCCAACCCGATCTAATCAAATTAACCAAGACACGTGATAGCCGCTGTGCTTTTTTGATAGCTTCAGCCATATCCCCTGGTGGCACACGCAGAAGATTACATCCCGAAGCAGGTGAAGTCCACTCACTGCTTCACTGACGAACTTCTCCAGCGTGCCGTAGAGCTTGTCCCTCATCTCATACACGTACTCCTCCAGGGTGTTCTTGGCATCGTTCCTTTCCTTCTCCAGCTTGTCCTGCATGATCATCTTGCCCTGACAGAAACAGGCGAATGACCTAGGATTACAAACGGTCCACTCTCAGGCCAAGCCTGGACTTCCCAAATTGAGCCCGGCACCAATGAGGTGCATTCAGCAGGGTGGCGTTTCCTCACTCGGCACGGACCTCGTTCTCGATGTACAGGTTGAGCGTGTCGCTGGGAAGCTGCCACTGCAGACTGCTTTCCATGGGAAGGTCTGTCATTTTCGTTTTCACTTTGGCTTTCTTGGCCTCAGGGGGATGATCGTTCATCTTTTCCCCCTTTTCACCTTCCGGCGAGATCTAAACAGACCAACAAACGTACACCGCGTTCCAAATGATCATGCAAGCGATATATCGTAGCCTTTTCAGGAAACTGCAAAGCTGCTGTGATCTTATTGTTCATTTTTAATCCCTCATTAGAAAAGAAGTTCACCAATCGCAGTTTAGTTTGCCAAGTGATCTTCATTAATGAGAAATCTACTTAAAATTGTTCCGCTTTATCGTGCGCAGTCATCATTAAAAATGGGGACGAATATGATCACTCTAAATCTGAAAATACTAAAAAAAAAAAAAAAACGTCTGAACGTAAAAGACGTCTGAAAACGGCAGCTATGGGAGGACACACAGGCATCTTCTCCTAAAACAGGAGCAGCTACTATAGCTACACTCACAGGTTGACGATGGATGAGAGAGCTGTTAAAGTAATTTCAAGGAATGGCTTATACAGTAATACGTATGGTCTATTAGGAGAACAATATGCTTACGCAGCAGATACGGCAGATTGAGATCAATCAGATTCAGTCATTTATGACAGACTGAAGTTTCAAGATGGCGGTCTGCATAGCAATTTGGCACACAGTATTTTTGTTTTCTTTTCAGGTTTTATAAAAAATGATCAGGCATCGCTACTCCTGTACATTCAAAAAGAAGCGACAATGCCCAAGTCCCTAAACAGAGTTGACTCTTTTTTTAGTATAAACCAAAAACGGCATCGGCATAATAATTTGGAACATGGCACACAGAGAGATGGCCAGCAGTCACACCAAGCCTACATCACGGGGGACTTTAGCATAAACACAGGCCAGCTGACAGTCTGCATCCCACACACACACACACATACACATACACATACACATACACATACACACACACACACACACACACACACACACCTGAAAATAGGACCAAGACGTCTCCAGATTGAGGCCAGTATAGTCTTTCAAAGGATAATTAACAGTATTAAATATCAGGGTGTGTGTTAAAGGGCAGCAGCCGCACAGTGAGTCACCCTGGACACCAGCACATCTGCACGGATGAGGAGTCACAAAGGCCATTGCATTCACCTCCATCTCCTCCGCCTCACACTTCCCCTTCTGGACATCGCTGTGGGGATTCACCTCATCTTGGTCGACCTGCATTTTGTTCTAAAGAGAGGCAAAGACAACATAAAACCAGGAAAAAAGGGCCAGGAAAAAAGAGGCAGCCTGACCTCACAGTGCACATGGACACCAAGCAGTGGCCGTCCCATCAGAAACACGCACCTCTTCCTCCTTCGTGGCTGGCTCCGTCTCCATGGGCTCCTCGTCCTCCTCCGACCTACTCAGCTCTACCAACGAGGCGCTGCACATGCTGAAAATCCCATGGATGTTGACTCGCACCTTCACCTTCACCTTTGAGCTCTCCCCCGAGGCCTGAGCCACCACCTTCAGGATCCTAAACTGACCTGCATGCAGGTTTTTCAGTGTGAATTCCCACAGATGAGCTTTATGACCAAATAAAAGCAACTAGAAGGGCTGTGTTGCTGCCCTACGCCGCTGCACCCCGGCATTCCCATACCTATAGTAGGGTCTGGATAAGGCAGCTCCTTAGGGCAGCTGTAGAAGGCCCCCAGGGCAAACGGCTCCTTACGGTAGAAAGTCAGCACTTTGGAGAAAGGCGTCGCGTGGTTCTTTGTGAACACTTCACACTCACTGAAATTAACACAAGCATAAAAACTCTTTGCCATAGACCAGCTGAAAACTCTATGTGGCAGCTTCACAGAGCTGGAATCGGGCTGCATGTTGTACCTTAAACCTTCATCTGTTGCTGGAGTCCACTTTACAGAAATGGGGTAGGGGGCCACATCCGTGATGAAGAACTCCCGGACTTTGAAGACGGGGGAAAGTATGGCGCACTGACCGGGAGGAAATGGCACATTCAGGTTCAACAAAAGAGGAAGACAAGGTCCGTAACACAAATATTTGCCTCAAGAAGCTTCTGGAACATAGAGTCAAAGCCTAATACTCATAAATATGCACATTTTCAGCTTCATAAAGCACAAAGACCTTTGCCCCCCTCCCCCACCGCCACCCAGTAATACCGGTCTGGCACTTGATAAACGTCTTTTTCAGAAAGGCCAGCTAAACAGAAAACTAGCCTACTCCCTCAAAGGCAGGGCTGGGGCCATGAGGGTACTGCCCCAGTTGAAAGTTTGCTCTCAGAACCTGTCAATTCAAAGCATATCACTGGCCAGTGATAAGGTGCCCCCCTTCTGTATGATCAAAGACCTGCAGTGAGTGTGCAAAGGGATGTAAAGGGATACGTAAGCACAGTGGCTGCAGCACTTGGGCTAATGCTCGGCCTGTATTTGTGAATGAAACACCGTTGTCCTCCAGGGCGCCCAGTTCCCCCAGGAACAGGCACACTAAACCATTCACAACTAAACTGGGACACACACTGGCCAGCCTGCCCTTTTGCTAGAGTGGCAAGAACGCGGAAGAGCTTCGACCTGCAGGGCACATCCTCTTGCGACGGCCTCATCCGCATTTAGTGTGGTGCTCAGCTCTTTTCCAAAAAATCTGCTGATTCGCTCCTTGACTGCTGGGATTCGGGATGCACCGCCAACGATCTCCACGGCGTAGATGTCCTCCTTCCGCAGTTCTGACAAGACGGGAAAGAAGCATCAGTGCTGACTGGCTGGGGGGATCCTAAGCCAGGAGAACAGCGTGAGCTGTGCTTTACACGTCAGGTTAGCTACTCACTGGCTTGTTCCATGACGGCTTGGAGAGGACCTTCTACTCTGCCCAGAAGTGATGCACACATCTCCTCGAACCGTCCTCTGACGCAACGTGACACAAATAGACATCGCATTAAATCATGGTGTACGTAGAGGTGAATGACCTGCATTCGGTGACAACAGCAAGTTTCCTGACCTGTTGAGCTTCCCAGTGACATCGATGTCGTTGATGAAACATTCGATGTTTAATGGCAGATCTGAAGAGTTGGCGCTCATTAGCTTCTTCAGCTTCTCACACTCCTGGTAGAGTCGCACCAGAGCCCTCGGCTTGGACCTCACGTCCACCTTGTATCTCTGGCCGAACTCCTCACAGAAGTGTCTGACCAACACCTCATCGAAGTCTTTCCCACCAAACTCGGGGTCAAACGCTGTTCCAAGAACCTTAAAAAGAACAAAAGAAACAAAATGGAAGTGGCTCAAAATCTTCTTGAAAAGGTGGACATGGCCGCATAGAAAGGGTCCTTTCCAAAACCACACAGACCTTGAGTTTGCCCTTGTTGAAAGCACAGGCTGAGATCTGGTATCCAGAGTGACCAAGATCCACAAACACCACCGTCCGGGCTTTTTCTTCGGGAGTGGGCAGGTCCTGCTTGTAAATGCCGTACGCCAGGGCCACTACAAGCGAGTACACATGGGAGCATTGAAAAAGACTGATCAATACAAAACAATTCCCGTAAATGCCAGAACTTCACCGAGCACGTGCGGATTTCTGAGGGCTATAAACTGACTGTAGCAGCCGCTTTAACGTTCTGACAGCCAGCCGCGTTTTGGATTACCTGCGGTGGTGTCATTCATGAGGCGCAGACAGTTCAGCCCGACAATCTGTGCCGCGTCCATGACCGATCGCCTCTCAGCATCCGTGAAGAAGCAGGGCACCTGGGGAAAGCTACGTGACATACTGAAACCTGACAGATGATCACTAAGCTCACTGAGGGAGGGGAATATGCCTAGGTTACCATATGCAGTATCGGCTTTTCCTCCTGTAACATTAAAGGACCTCAGGTCTGTCCAAGCCACGCAGCACTCACAGAAATGACGCAGTCCACCACTGACTTCTTCAGGGCGTTTTCAGCAGTGTCCTTCAGCTTGGTCAGCAACATGGCAGTGACCTGCTCGATGCTAAAGACCTTCTCCTCCTGCAAGTACATCACCTGTAGGCACAATTCACAATCATCATCACATTTTTATGGCTCATTATTTCACTGTTCACCCAGTGATCCCCCCCTCAGACTGCTGTTTAGCTGTAAACAGTCAGGTATTTTTCTGGGACCATTCATCTGCTCTGAGTCCATAGTGACAGCTTCTAGAATAAGAATCACATCACAATCCTGCATCCATTACCTACAGTTCCTTATTAACATTAAAACTGTAGGAAAATGACCACATATTTTTCATAAGGGTTAAATACACACACAATTATAATACAGAATTCTGCAGCTGTTTTATGGGAAGCCATATTAACCAGCACAATACCTACAGGCTACTCTATCCATCCATCAGTATATATTCACATATATTCTATAGGTTTCTATAAGTATTTAATACTATGTTGATTGTTACGTATATACAGTTCCAGCTGAAAGTTTGGACACACCAACCCATAGAAAGGTTTATTTGTACTATTCTCTACATTTTAGAATAATTCTAAAAAAATCAAAACTATAAAATAGCATATATGGAATTATGCACTAATCAAAAACGTATTAAACAAAAGACTAATTTTACTGATTACCAGTTCAAAGCCCAGGGTCGGCAGTGTAATCCCACCATTGGGCCTGTGAACAAGACCCTTAACCCCAATAGCTCCAGGGACTGGCTGACCCTCCAGTCACCTCCACACCAGGTTCTTGAGGTGGCCTCCTGGGATGCTTTTCCAGCTGTCCTGAAGGAGGTCCCACACATATGCTGAACACTCATCGCCTGTTTTACCTTCACTCTCTGGTCAAACTCCTTCAAAACCATCCGTACTGTGTTTGGGTGAGTTGGCCAGGCCATGTCATGTGACACTGTACCCTTTGCAGGCGGCTTGGTGTGTCCAAACTTTTGACTGGTGCTGTATGTATGTGTGCTATGCCATTACAAAGGCATACCACTTGCAGAATGACAAATAAAACCTCTTTGATCACAGCCAGAACAGCTTCAGAGAGCACTAACTACGACAGAAGCTTCACCAAGATTTAGTGAAAAGCTCTCACTTTGATGCCAGTTGTGCCGATTGGGGTTTGGGTGAGATCGTAGACGAGGCTGGATTTCAGGCCCTGGACAAAGGGGTCTGAGAATGGCCGACCGTGAAGGCGCTTGAAGCCCTGCACCGTGTTCCTGTGATTGGTGACAACCTGGGCGTGGGGGGATGGGTGGGAGAAGCCCAGGGATGTTCTGTGAGCTGCCTGTCTATATCAACACATATAAAGCATTTTCACACTTGCCAGCATAAATAAACTATGTTCCACTTATATAAAAAATTACAGAACTGCAGACTGACACACAGACTGACACAAACTCTGACTCTTACCTGGCTTTTCGCTGCTGCTCCAAATGAACGATTCCGTGGTCCAAAGGACACACATGCTCTAAAAAGAAAAGAAGAAAATACATAGCACAGCTTTTGAGCAAGATGACGAAAAACACCTGGAAAAAAACATCTGACCAAAAGTCTTTGATTCTTTCTAACCCTGGCCATGTAAAGGTCCTCTTATGACACCTCTTGAGATGATATTTTCACTGAACTACAACATTCTTCAACATTATTTATAAGTCAGGGGGAGCCAACCAAGGGCACAGATTTGGGGATGACTGAAGGAACAGGACGCTACCATTACTGTGTGTGTGCAGGGGGGGGGTGTCAAAACCAAGCTAAAGTGAGAGAGACACGGGAGAGTTTCCGTTTCACTGCGATAACAGAGTTCCCCTCGTTTTTCATTTATTCTCAGCCCATGGCAGTGTGCGCACTGCACTCCAAGAGACAGTGACGCATACAGGAACACATATGCTAATGGAAATCACTTCTAGAAAAGTGTACATATATTTATGTATCGCTAAAAAATAGAAGGCATTCACTACAATAAGTGGCATAACTTTAAGAGTATCTTTACACGGAGAGTACTGTACAAATGGTCACTTACTGTTGACAATCATTTATTTGGGGGGTGGGGGTCCTCACCATTAAATTCCCCAAATTTCGGGTTCATTAATAACCTAATAAGACCAGTACAATACACAAGATGAAAGATGCCGCAAACTAACATCAATTACCAATAAATAAATTAACTCCGTAATATGATACTACAGTGGAAAAAAAAAACTTCTGTCCGTTTTTATCAATTCACCCGCCAAAAAAAATGGGAGCAAAAAACACACCATTTACATAAGCAGTCGTTATGAACCCACCGGGATTAACTTCAGATATAAATACCAGTTAGGTAGTCGGACATTGGTAGAATATTCCAGACTGCGGCTACTGACCGAGATGGGGATCAACAGCACCAGCAGCACCTTTCGGGCTGTCATCGTGCAGCAGAACGTCAAAGCACACACACACACACACACACACACACACACACACACACACACACACACACACACACACACACACACACACACACACACAAATCATCTTATTGGCCGCATAGAGGGATGTGATCAGCGCAGTCGGTATGGACAAGGGGGCTTTGGGATAACCGCTGACGGGGACTTAGCATTAAACCTTCAGGTGATACTCTTAATTACTCATCAGGTACTGATCACCAAGTTACCCATCAGGTACTGATCAAAGAGTTCACATCCTCGGGCCTTACTGGTTTATATAGCATCAGCCTGCTGATAAAGTGAAGCTGGAGATGAGCCGGCAGGCATCCCCGGTGCGGCTGTACTCACGGCGTGCATCTGTCGCTGTATTCGTTGGCGACCGTTTCTATCCCTCCGGAGCGGGCTACCGCCACGTAGCAGCTTTGGAAGCCGAGATCAAAGCCCACCACTGACATTGTATCCTGTGTATTTAAAATGTGTGTAAACAACAGAGGCCGTGATATTTATAAATGAAGAATGAGCCGTGGCTGTTCGGAACGCTCGGCTATTTTAACTCATCGCCCGCCGCATCACCGAATGAGAGCCGGCCAGACACCAGAGAGCCGGCAGGGCGGCCACGCCCACTGGAGCTTCCGCCAAAT
This sequence comes from Brienomyrus brachyistius, assembly GCF_023856365.1. Classification (NCBI taxonomy): domain Eukaryota; kingdom Metazoa; phylum Chordata; class Actinopteri; order Osteoglossiformes; family Mormyridae; genus Brienomyrus; species Brienomyrus brachyistius. Next base: position 7,055,937 of record NC_064542.1, read on the forward strand.
CTCGCCTCATTCTCGCGAGACTGCAAATAATCGGGAATAAGTCTGGTCTGAGCCCAAACGCTCAACAGCGTTTTTGAAAAAATCACGGAGTCCCTCGGTAATAGTAAATGGTAGCTCGTTTTTAAAAAATATCCAAATCACTTATTTTCTTGCGTCCAATTATTGCATGGTACACATTAGTGAAATATCAAGCACTGGATGGATGTAAAATGAGAGCAAGCTAGGGAACATTAAACCATTCTTTTTCAGTACAGCTATTTTTAGACACCGCAGGCGTTTCACCTGCATGATCTATTGACATGGCCATTCGCATCTATGTGTCGTTAATTCTAATGGGCGTTGAATTGACATACGTGCTTAAGATTTAGCCAAAAGCTTATGCGATAATTTCTTCTTAGGGTAATCACTTATGTTCACATTCCTACCGATATTATTAAGTACGACAGTGTTTTAGTTTTTGCCGTGTTAGTTCTACTTATCTTATACTATGCAATTTCTACTGACAGCTGTTCTTACCTGTTGAGAAAGGTTAGCCCTAACAACATAATATAGTATTGCCCTGTGTGATTTTTTTAAATGTAGATACAATAAACAGTAAAACTTAATACATTTTTAAAACGAATGCTCCCGATCCTGACCTCATCATTTTTTAAAATATGTTCATGGCTGCCTAACTGATGATCTGCGATGTCGAGTCCTATAAGTTTGTAATGCTTTGTATAATTGTAAGACTCATGCATAAAAACGTTCAAGAAAAAAATCATCCGACATAAGACGAATACAACATTAGATGAACGAAATTAACTATTTGTATTGCTTATGTTTTATATTAACTGGTATCCGCATTTTAGTACGTAACATGTAGGCCTAGTTCACAGAATGGCAATAGAAATGGTCCTTCCAATTCTTAAGATGGCCTACAATTTAAAGAAAACCCTTTCGGCTTTCCAGTGGTAAAACGTGAAGTGTTTAGCCATATTATTAACTGAGATGCATAGTTACACGTTTAATTTGTTTATTATCAAACATTTAACAGCTTTACCGCACGATATTAAGTTACTCTGCTTGACCAAGCGCGTCCACGTCGCTGTCGTCGTGCGCGGGCTCGAGCTGGAGCAGTTGCCCGTACAGCGGATCATAAAGAAACTGCATTACGCATGCGCATGAAGATGGGCCCCTGAATTTCATGACATTGAGCTGAATCTACAGTCTACAGCAAAATGGTCGATGACAAAAGTACTACTTGTGTACCTTTTCATGAAATACCTTTGTCATTTGTGGCAGTCAGTGATACCTTGTATTGTTAAGCCTCTGGCGAAGTACATAGCATATGCGGACCTTTTATACAGTACACACTGTATTACAAAAAATGGCTGAGGAACGTGTTTTAGTGATTTGTATGTTCTTTTTTCCTGTTCCCATTACTTGTGACCTACCGCAATTTTCTATCCACGTGAGCTGCTAATTAATTAGACGGGGTTTAGACTGGAATTTAAAGTACTGTACCTTAAATTCACATCTCGGAAAGATTTTAGAATTTCCTATAATTTTAGTTGCTTAAAAACGCTCCAGTACGTGTCACCTACTAAACTGTGTCCTCATTATGGAAAGAAATTGTGGACATTCTACGGGAATAGCAGTTCAATTTGGAAAATTTGCTGTATTTTTAAGAACTCAAATTGAATGACTAACGAACTGGAAATTAAGTCTTTTAAATGAGCACTACATTTATTTTCAGGGTTAAAAACTAATGATATTTCCAAAGATCGAGTTATTTTCATAATGATAATCGGGTTTTTAATCTCTCGATTCATTTAATCAAAGAGCTCAGCTGAACGGAAAACCTGTAACAAACAGCGGACTGCAGGGACCACGACCGCACCGCGATGTTGCGTTTGGCAGCAGGTTTGGAGCAGGATGGATGCCGGTCGGCTGCACCCGATGGTTATGAAAGTTAAACCCTTAACCGAGCTTTTCCAGAAGCAACTCAGTCTAAAATGTTGTACATGCGCAAATCTCCTGCCGAAACCTCTCACTGACGCCCGTTACATCAGAATCAAGGACAACTGCACAGGTCAATGTTGTTTCTGGATTTTTAGATGGGGGCGGCTTTTAAGGATCATATTCACCGTTTCGTTGTGTCGTGCACGAAAGTGGAGATCCCCAGTAGTATGAACCGACGCGAAAAGAGAAGTGGAGCAATTAGCCCTGTGATGGCTTGGCTCTTCCAGAAGGGTGGATGCGCTGAACATCGCAGGCATGTGACGTAGGTCAGGAGCTGAAGGCAGTCTGGCAGCCAGCAGCCCACCGGGACGCTCTCTGCTCGGCAGTATGTGCTAGCAAACATCAGCTGGCTAGTTAGTCGATTAGCTGCACTTCGATGGACTGAGGAAGTGAGGCGAGTGCTTTTACTCCGTCGGTAACGTGGGCACTGATGATGATGAAGAAGAAAAATATTTCAGCATAGTCGTACCTTCTTGATCGCTGCCTGTTTTTGTCACTTGGGGGCACAAACTGGAAAGTGAAAAAGACAAAAGGCTTTCCATAGAGATGGTTCGGGCCTAATAGGAGATCGCAGAGGTAAGCACGATCGTGTGTTTTGGACATGAAATAGCCGTGGTAATAACTAGCAGCTGAGTGTACATGACGAAGATTACTTGAAATTCAAAGGAGACTGTTTGCGCCTTTAGCAGTTTAATGATTACAGAAGCTGCTTTGCCAAGCCACCGATGGCTTTCTTTATCATACAGGAAGAATAGCCCAGAAGTTGCTGAGATGAAGTCAAGATGTTCACTTTACGATGTATCCCTATAGCAAAGCCCTTTGTGTTGCTGTAGTGTACGTGTGTGTAGCCACATAGCTACAATATCACTGGTGCTCTATCGAGGGGATGCTAACACAACACATTGGGAATACGTTCAGCAACCACAGGCACTTCGTCCGTCTTGTTCGCTATGACTGCTGCAGTTAGCACCTCCATACGTACCATTGCAGTTATAGATGTATAGTATTTGCAGTTTTAAGTGACGCAAATTTGCACAGCACCTGTCATGAAGGATGAGTTGAGTAAGGAAATGTGTGTGCAGACATCGGGGCTGCTTTGCCTGCTTCGGTGGTTGCAAGCGAAACACTCAAGTTCATTTGAAAATAAACCCAGAGCTCGTTACTGTGCTTGTGGGGTTATTAATCGTGCTTGAGACACTAAACTCGACCAGTGCAATCCGCTAATTAAACAGGCAAAATCTGGGCAATGACGGTTTTCTGTCTGTATGTTTCTGTGCTCGTGCGCGTGTGCGCGCTCGGCCATGACGTCAGCGCTTTGTTCCCGTCACGGGCGCAGGACAGACTTCAGGAGATTCGGAGGGGAAAATCGCGGATTTGGCAAGATGACGCGAGTTTAACTTGTGTGACACCCCATATCTGTGTAAAGTGTAAAGCCTCAAATCAATCCAAATGGAGTTTGCGCGACGCAGTGAAGAGATGTGGTTATTATCCACCTGGAAATAAATTCGTGCCTGTTTGTAATGATCTTTAAGCTCTACGGAGACTATGAAATTCTAAACCTTTTAAAATATGGTTACAGATAAAGTTGTTCTTGGAGTATATGCCAGTTGACATGAATATATACATTTGCGTTTTTCCGAGTATAATTTGACTAGCATGACAACGTGCGTCCGTTTCTGCGGCTGCAGGTCACGGCGGTTTGATTACATGAATCCGAATGAATAGTACAGGCACGAATAACAAAAGGCAACTTGCAAAAAGTAACCTTTCTAAGAGGGAATTTTGTACCAGCCTTAATGTGCCTAGCTATCCTCTTTATACCATCGCTTGACAGTCTAACCTGCAAAGGGCCGATGTGTATGCGGGTTTTGGGGGTAATCTTTAGGTCATCTGTTCTCACCCAGGTATGAGGACTCCAGCTAATCAGTCCTCTAATTAGTAATCTAATAAGGGAGTTGCACCGAAAACCTGCACACACACTGGCCCTTTGTGGGTGATTGCCCATCCCTGGTCTAACCAGAGTTTTATTACCTTTGACCAAGCCTGGTGATTCAGAAGCTGCGGAAACAGGATTAGCTATAATCATACATGGCCATTGCTGTGCATCCTGCCGGCTCCATCTCAGGTTAAAGGTTTGATGGTGAGGGTGATGATCTCTGGAGAAGTTTTGATCCTTATTTAAAATCTTCATCGTAAAGTGACTGTCTTCGTTTTATCGCATGTTTAAAGTGCAGCTACATTTTGACTGCTTTGCAGTCTTTTGAAGATATTGAAAGGAGAAGTAGATTGTGCTAAGAAGGGAATTGTTGATGCAAGTGTCTTCCGGTTCGAGTGGAATGCAGGTATGGGATTGTGTCTGCCAGGTAATTTTAGCATTGATCGATCTAAGGATGTTTACTGTATTAGAGGTTTTGAGTAATCAGTAACACTGGGTGAGTAGTATACTTAATCACTATTCAGCTTGGATACAGCATGTCACTGTTAGGCCACAGTGATGGGGGCTCGTGGGGTTACATTAATTAAAGGTTATGGTTTTATAATCTGAAGGGTGGCTGCCCGATGCCATTAGGAGCTGCACTGTTTCACCCCTGAGAAAGTTCACACAGATTGCTTCAGTAAACCAGCCCGCTTTTAGAATGGACACGATTATAAGAACCTAGAGAACAGTTTTGTCTTGGAATGAGGAAGAGCATTACTGTGCTCTGCCGTTGCTGACCTTCAGTTGTGGGTCTCTGCAGCTGCTGTCGGCAGTGAACTTGTTAAACTGGAAAAGTGAGATGAAATGCAGCAAGACTCACAAACACTGGGGGCCAGCTGGTCAACTGAAGCTGACTTGGCGTGAAAACAAAGTGACAGACAGCTGGCTCTCTGGGATGCCAGGCAGCGTAGGAGTTAATGTCATGGGCTGGCGACTCAACGGCTGCAGGTTCAAGCCGCCCGCAGCACCTTCACATTCATGACAGCAGCTGTTCCACGTCATGAGGTCGCTGGAAAGGGTTGTGTGTCCCTCCCCATGTCTTTGTGAGAGGACGAAGGTTCAAGTCTGCAGAGTCCTTGTGCTCCCTGATTTGCTGTATCACTGTGAGACATGGACACTATCCAGTGAGCTGGGACGAAGACTGGACTCCTTTGGTACTGTCTCTCTTTGGAGAATCCTTGGGTACCGCTGGTTTGACTTTGTGTGGAATGAGCGGTTGCTAGAGGAGTCCGGAATGAGGCACGTTACCTGCATTGTGAGGGAGCATCAGTTACGGCACTACGGCCATGTGGCGCGTTTCCCTGAGGGTGATCCGGCTCACATCCCTGGCTGTGGGAAATGAATGGCCGTTTTCGGAGAATGGGACTGGACCATGTGTTTGCTTAGGGGGGGTCGCCAGCTGTGATCCCAAGGTGTTTCGCCATGTAGTGGGTGCGGCAACTCGTTGCCCCCCCCCCCCCCCCGACCTGACCTGTTCCACGTAACATGCATGGATGTCTGTAGTTTGGGGATGATCCCTTTTGCTTTGACTGTAAACATGAAAAGGAACTGGCTATCAGAACAAAAAAAAAACAAACTTTTGCCTAATACCTTGGTCTCTGTCTCTTTAAGAAGAAGTTTTCTTGGAACTGCCTGTCATGGCTAATAAGTCAGCACCTGCCTCTAAGCGAGACAGAAAGACAGTGCATTTCATACAGCGTAAAAAACCATGACCGTTGGCAGATTTTTCACATACTTGTATTATCTTTGTTTTAAAGAGCTCTGCAAGACACTCAGAGCTGAACTCAGTCCGTTTTAGGCCTTATACCTGCGTGGGTGAAAGTATCCGTTTGGGTTTCTCCCAACCTTGCGATTATGGTCCAGTGTATGGGAGCCTGGTGTCGCCTGACTTCTGCCTGACAGTATGAGCTCTTTCACACCCTCACATCTGAATTGGCCCTTAATGCCTGTCTTTCGGTGAGGCTGATTGAATCGGCAACTTTTGGGGATTGGACCCTTGATCCATTGCCTGTGGAATCCGCACTTTCTCAGCCTTTGCAGCTGTTAATTGCCCTGACATCGTGGATCAATGCCATGGATGTCACCTGGCCAGATGTCTGGGGTTGGCTGCGGTTTTGATTGGATAAGCGCATGTTTAACACAAGCGGGCAGTAATGCTGTAAGTCGGTTCTTTGTCCCCCAGAAGCTCCCCTGAACACTGAATTCATTTTAATTTAGCTTGTCTGTGGCACCGACAAAGCTTTTGCTTCACGTGCCCTTAAAGAGCCACAACTCTTCAGTGCTGTTAGGATTCATTGATATTCTATAAAATGGCGATTTCCAGACCTTCTCAACAAGCATCCACCCTCTCCATGATCCTTTTATAATCTACCCGCTTCTGTTAATTAAGGGCCCGAAAACCAGTCGAGTAGTTTAATCGGACTGACTGGGCCTGGAGTTGATGGAAATGATGGGATGGCCAGGGCTGCTCGATGGGTCGAGTCAAAGTTCTTTAATTGTCATGCGCATGATGAACACATTGAGCCGTACATTGAAATAGGATGGGATGGTGGTGGCCAGCAGGGGGAGCTGTATTTCCTGGGACGCTATTTGCAGTTTTACCACTGAGTCAGAATGCAAAAGTCATCACTGATTTCCACTGATAAATATTAGCTTCATACGTACAAAGTACAGATGACAATGTAGGTATATCAATAGCTGAGTAAGGGCCCTAAATTGGAAGCTTCCCGTGGTGCCTGTTATAGTGGTATTATTGTCCTAACATGCAGATAATTCAGGAATCGGGATAATTTGTTGGATCCCACTTAAGTGTTGTGAATATACTGCTGTATAATGACCTGCTTGATTAGTGACTCTTCTCTCTCTTCTGCACGCTGATGTACCTTCGTGACTTTGTGGCCATTTCCTGCAGGCTCATTCAGTTTCATTGCAGTCCTTGCCCACTGTGTGTTTTGCTTTTTGGTGTCGCTATTCTGTTTTGCCAGCAAGCTGCTCTCTGTAACGCCTCAGTTCTGCTGTCACACCGAACATCTGTCCGCAGCCGTAATATCATCGAATTTATTATTCAAATGCGGAATCATAATTAAGAAAGAAGGGAAATCTGTCCTGTGTGTGAACGTGCCCGGGACCAATCCCATGCGGCACAGGGCTTATAAAGGCCGAGATGCACCCTGGACGGGATGCCAGGCCATCACAGGGCACACACACACATTTAGAGTCTCCTGTTAGTCTACCTGCGTCTATTTGTTATCCCCCAGTGAAAAGCAGACAAGAGATCTGAGGAGATCAGATCTCGCTAATGAGGCTGGGATGAACCGAAGTGAGGAGGCTGTCCTATGTGGTTATGGTGTGGGAAGTGAACCTGAGTCTCGGTGCTGTGACAGCTGGCTAGTGTGGCAACAGGCTTTACACCCTGGGATAGCAGAGCAGATAAGGCCCCCGTTATCCTGCCTGACGTATTTCACATGCTGTTATCTTTAACAACCGCGTCCGTGATCAGAGCACGTCACCTTGTGTTACTACAGTGCATTTTGGGCTTTGGAAGTTGCACACATGTAAATAAGTTCTTTTTTTCCCTCAATATTTGCATTATACATCCATCCATCCATCCATCTTTTCATTACTTTAACTTCCTTAGCTGGAGTTACCATTTTACTGGCTCCTTAAAATAAAAATAATAAGTTTTGCCCAATGCTTTTTTAGATTTTTTTATTTTTATTGAAAGCTATTCTTATTTAGGTCATTTTAACGGTCTGTGGTGTATTATAGTCATTACTGAAGTTTTTACCTTCTTGGTTCTTTACTCGTATTAAAACTATTTATTCTGTCCATGAGTTAGAGTTGATGAAAATGCCGTAGTTGCTGGCGTGGAATTTAGAATCAGCATAATTATTCTCACTACTTATGGAGGTCAGTCTTATGAGGGTCCTGAAGCCTATCCCAGATGGGGTGCCAGTCCACTGCAGGGCACACACACACACACACACACACACACACACACACACACACACACACTCTCACTCACTAACAACCTACCTAACCTTAACCATAAGTAATCAAACAAAATACTTGTTTGAATACTTGTCTGGCATTTTTAGTTTTTATTATTGCATTAAGAGATTTTTAATAAAATTGAGGTTATTCTTGTAGGGACTGAAAAAATCCCCCCACAAGGCAAAACGGTTTTTTTTTTGTAACATTGTGGGGAATTCTGGTCCCCACAATGTAACAATTAGTCACACACTATTTCCAGTTCTGGGGAGACCTTTCTGTCTTCTTCATCATAGCTTCCAGCTCACTCTTTCATTGACTCAAATGTGTAGATGTTTTCCGGTAAGTTTGAGTGCCGTGGTTTTACTGGGAGGCCAGTGAGGCGTGGTGGTGCCCAGTTCAGCCTCTGTGCCTGCAGTGGCTCTGTGAGAGTGGGGGCTGCTGAATGGGACTAGCCCCCTCTCCTGACCGCACTTCAGAATGGAAGAGAGCTTCTTTCCGACGTGCCGTTTGTCAGTGTGCTGGCCTTCCCCCACAAACTCAGATCAGGACCTGCTCTTTTAAAGAAGTTTCTGGCGGGGCTTCTGCAGGACTTCAACCTTTGTGGGGGAGGGAGAGGATTGATCATACGGGTCTCTCTGATTGGCTGTGCTGTCTATGAAGCTGTGACATCAGAAAGGGGACTAGCTTCGCACAGCTAAAATAACATGTCCTTTTATGGAACAGGATGGACTGTTCCATTTCCAGCGAGCGGGTGGAGTGCCTCCTGGTACGATGGCACCTCAGAGAGTTGTAGCTCAGAATCAGGTCTGTAACGGATAACACAGTTCCACAAATGTAAACTGACCTCAGGTGTTCTGCCAAGAAGGCATTTAACGATTTTGTGTTTCAGAATGAATTAGTCATTATTTCTTTGTGGTTCTTACTTGGGACTGGTGTGTGCATAAAGATCATTTAACTTCAGGGCAGTACTGAGTGTTTGTGGTGTCCTTTGTATTAACTAGCTGAATATTTAGCCTATTCCAGTACAGCTGGTTCACAGGACACCTTTCAGACGGCCACTTAATTACTGCGAGTGCTTGTAAATGTATTCCTCCACCCCCTTAAGATATCACTTATTGTTGCTGTGCTCAGAACCCCCTCCCCCCGCTGTTCCAGGGAGTGGACTTTGCCACGAATGAGCTGCACCGCCTTCGCTCGCTCTGATTTATCGCTGAGCAGATAATGTTGATGTCTCTAAAGTACAGCCCCCAAAGTGGTCGGGTTGCTCCCGGCGCGGGACGCGGGCTATGAGAGCTCAGACGTGACGTCTCCTGGATCTTCCTTGGCTCCTTCTTTCCAATGTTTCAGAGCCCTGAACTATGGCTACTTGCACAGGGTAAGCTGAAGAGTGAGTTTTATTTTAAATTTAACGCAAGAGCATTTTACTAGAATCTGCTGGACTGGTACCAGACAGACATGGACAAGGAAAGTTTTGTTTCAATAAAAATGGCAGTTGAACAGTTTAACCCGGTTTCCTTACTAAGAAAGTTCATTTTTTTTATCCAAACTTTTTACATTCAGAATCTACCTGTATATATGAAGGTGTCAAAGCAGTTGTTCTTAGGATGGATAATTATTGTTATTCGAGTTGTGGCCTGCTGGGTTTGTCGTTCCAGAAGGTGTTCAGTTTCATACCTTTTTAGGGTTTAACAGACGGCAGAGGCTGTTGAATGAAGAACCAAGCGATCATTAATACTGAAGAATGATTTGGGTGACGGGTGATATGCTGTTGTGTACTCAAACAGTTATGGTGTATTAGTTATTTGATGATTTTTTTTTTTGTATTTTCTAAAATTGATATAAATTTCAGTGTAACATTAGTCTGCGACTTAACAAATGCTTTGGTTCAGCTTATCTGGGTTTGTATGATATGATTCAGGTTATCTTCAGCTGAACTAGGATCCATCGGTTTGTCCTGAAAATGGAATGTGAATTCATAAATTGTGATTATTTGTCATTCGCATGGCCTCCTGACTGTCATCATAAAAGAGAGCCATACTTGAATATAGTTGCCTGGGAAACATTATCTTCGTGTGTTAAATTGTAAACCGACTTTCTCTGGTCCTGTTGTGTTTGGTCTTGATGTGTCACCTTCCTGAGTGAGTGACCCTACTTGTTATCATTCGTCCATCTGCTCAGCTTGTCTTTCTGTCTTTTGTGGCTGAGTTGGGTTTTCGTTCCCCCTGTACTTTTTATGCCTGGGTTTTGTCAGCCGTGAGTCTGTGTTAGTTACCACTTCAGATTATAATTCCTTGTAATTCAATAAAACTAGAATGATTACCTCATAACTTTGTGTTACGTTGGACTTGCAGTTTTTCAGGAACAGTCAGTCTTACCAACACACTGGTAGGCCTCCAAAATCTCCCCTTTCTGGAGTACCAGAGCAGACTGCCAGAAACAGATGAATTGTTTTCTCTACACTAAGCCATTTGTCGCTTTGTGTGACTTTGGCCAAAAACTCCACCGGTCGCCTTCTTAAATAAGAGCTTTGTTTTTCTTTCCTTATAAACATAAAACATTATTTTCCTTAAAATGCACACATCACAGAACCTAGATTACCGAATCAAACATGAATGTTTTGAGAAATTCTAGAAGTTTCAGGCAGATATGCTGTAACAACCGGTGCAAACGAGCCTGTGATACATGGTAAGCAGGGTAATCCAATTTAGGCACAAAATCTTAGATTCCCTTGTCAACAGTCATGCAGCTTCATTGCTTATATATCAGGGATTATGCTGGATGTATTCAGTGAGGTCATTAAATGAAATGGGGAGGTTTGTTAGGCATCCAGCCTACAGAGACAGCGCGTTAAGTCACTGTGCACCACTGAAGGCCAGGGAAACCCGGGAGAAACCCGGAGCTCGCCGGGATGTACCCGAGAGAGTGCCACATATGGAGCTGAGGACGGGAACAGCCGAGCTGGTCAGGGTAGCGGTTTGCCTGCTCCGGCGTATGGCCTGATCAGGGCCTGGCGGACGCATCCCGCAGGGCCCAGCTCTGTGGGAACAGTGTGTGACGAACGAGATCATCCGGCACAGAACGTTTTGTCTGATTCTCCTAAGGCCTCGTCAGCTTAATCAGAAGCTGAGACGGAGAAAATAGGACACTCCTAGATGGATTTTTAGCCTAAGCGTGGTAGTGTCGCGATCCCTCTGGAAGAGAAACGCAAAAGCTTCACTTTTCTGCGTAAGATGGGGTGAGGTGTGTCGTCCGTGGACGTAAGAAGTCAGCAGCCTGGCAGACTGGGAAGTATTGATGCATGGGGGTACGAGGAGATGGGTGTTTTGGTCACGTGACAGGGGTGTTTATACCAAGGGAAGAGAAGGTCCCTCTAAGCCCTGTGCTGCATGGCCGTTCAGGGGGTGTCTATCGCCAAGGATGGCACCACAGACAGTAGGGGTGGGGTCTCGGCTTTCGTTAGCAGGTGACGTCCCTAATGGAAGTCAGCCAAAATTAAACCGTAGAATAGTTTGGATTGGCAGATTGGAAGGGATTCCGGCAGTTGGAGAGGGGGCAGGACTTTCAGAAATGTGTTTGTGGTGGGAAGGGTTTGGAGGGGAACGCAGGTTAGGGTAGCCAGGTACTGTGGGGTGGGGGGACATATTTGGCCCAAATTGCCTGACAAAGGGACCTCGTCCTGAAGCTGAGAATGGGTAGTAATTTAAAAGTAAATCAGAGGGGGTAGCTTGGGGCTTAACCCTGAGACCGAATCTGTTCAAAGATCACCATATTGAATTCACCATATTAAAGTTTTGAGAAACTCTGTCCTGGACTAGCACTGCTGAGATGTATGGAATTCTCACACTGAGCATTGAAACGAATCATTTGGCGCTATTTCACATTCATTCAGGGCTTTGGGCCTCCGTGCCCCAGGCTGGTGACGCGTCTGGACGAGCTCGCCGTTTGTCAGATATAAACGCTTCAGTAGAATCGAAGAATAAGTGGCTGCTTACCTTTTTAGGTGGTTTCTGAACGTGGAGTTTTGCTATCATGTGTACATAAGTCACAGGGGTGGCTGTGTGTCACCGGTCACTGCCTGGCTTAGCAAAATAAAACCCAGCGTACAGAAACGTCCGGCGGCACAGCAGCATTCGAGTGTCTCACCTCTCCCAGCAGCACCGATCGCCAGCGAACGATCAGAGGCAGCCCTTTGGCATCTATGGGCCACAGTAGTGGAGGCTAATGTGCTAAATGCGCAGTGCGATGGGGTTAGCGTCAAAGTAAACATGCGGGCGTATTTTGTTTCTTATTTTTCCACATAGTTGTGAATGAAACGGTGTTTGCCCCCCAACGCTTAGTGACCGTGTCTGTGTTGTTAGCAACATGAACCGTGAAGACCGGAATGTGCTCCGTATGAAAGAAAGAGAGAGACGTAATCAGGAGATCCGGCAGGGTGCGGAGGCCTTCCCAGGGAGCTGCCACCTCTTCCCTGAGCCCTACAAAGTTGTAAGTTTCTCTCTTTTTAAATTCCTATCTGTGCGTTTCCCGTCAATTGTCGAGTCTTGGACTAACACTGTGGTGTCCCTATGTCAGGTTTGTGTGTCGGTGCTGGTGTACGTACTGTATGCATCACACCCTACAGTCGGAGGAATTCAAAGGCAAGGCATAGCTATGATCACTATGCGGAAATGGGGCTCCAGGAATGATTTTGTGTGTCAGCTCCGGCGGCCGGTCTGAGTCAGCTGATATTCTCTGCATTTTCTTTACGGTTTCCATTTCCTGTGTTCCAGATTACACAGGCAGGATTTATAGCCTGATGTAGAATCGCGTACCGGCCGACACCCCCTGCATACAGAGAGACTTCCGGGTGCCCTTAGTCCAATTATAGTCGGTCCACTTATGGGCAAGTGTTTAAACTTTCACTGGTCGAGGCATAAATTGAGAGTCTATTTTGGTCACGGTGATTCCTGCCAGCTGGCCTTGTGCAGAGGTAAGTAGATGCTTTAGGGCAGGAATTACAGCGGAGACCTGAGGGGGGTCTAAGGTCAAGTGTGACCCCCGCCCCCCTCCATGGGCAAGTAGGGCAGTGATTGTGATAAGAGACATGGGAAATGGGACAGGGGCAGATTGCCCTTTATCACAGATTTCCAATGAAGTCTGTGTTTCTGTTGTCAAAGCTTTATGGTTATTGCAGTATTTTCGTTACTTGACAGTGTAAAACTGTACAGCATAATCCAGTAAAATGGCAGCGTGCCGACAGATGCGGCCAGGATATGGCCTAACAGGGTATGTCCTGGTAGAGCATCGACGTTGTCTCCTGGAGTGCGTTTCCTTACTCAGTGCAGATAAAAGGCCATGTGATGATGCTACCGACCCCTTCTGTAAACACGCATCCCCGTGTGAAGGTGACTGTGGGAAGCTGAACATCCCTTTTAACATCTGGGTCCTATCGTTCCCTTCTCAGTGGTTCCTTTGGCTCTTATCTGTCTGCAAGGCCCCTTGCAGGCCAAGCGGTGAGATGGGGAGCTTGCGTGCTGCTCTAGCTGTAACAGAGCTTTGGTCTCTCTGCAGTCCAGCAAGGAAGATAAGCTGTCCAGCCGCATCCAGAGCATGCTGGGTAATTACGACGAGATGAAGGACGTAATCGGAGAGAGTACGCCCAAGCTCGTCGGCCCCAAAGCCACTGGCTCCGTGTCCCTGGAGGACCGGCCGCAGTTTCCGGAGCGTGTGTCTGGGAAATGGACCCCAGTAGCCTCGGGGAGCAGCTCGTCCTCCCAGGGCCCGAAGAGGTCTGGTCCGTCAAGCAAAGAAGGCAGCGGTCAGCGGACCGTGGGCAACCAGAGGCACGAGCGTGACTACAGCAGTGGGAAAAAGGCGAGCAAGCACACAGCAGAGCACGGCAAGACCCATGTGCCTAGCCCGGCCAAGGGCCCTCTGAGGCCACATGTGGCTGAGCACCACACCAAATCCCCACGGGAGCGCGAGCTGAGCTGGGACTCGCCCTCCCGCATGCAGCATGCCTCCTTCCCCAGCGGGCAGCCCGCCGGCCAGGCCTTCCCACCATCACTCATGTCCAAGCCAGGCCCTGTACAGCAGAAGCCCACGGCCTACGTGCGGCCCATGGACGGCCAGGAGAGCTTAGAGCCCAAGGGCGCCTTGGAAAGCTACGGCAGCCAGTCGCACGGCAGCGGCGTGACCGAGATGAAGGCCAGCGGCAAGAGCTCCCTGTCTAAGCTTAAGATCCCCTCACAGCTGCTGGAGGTGGGTGCTACTCCGGACAGGCCCTGCAGGAGGCGCTGTATCACTTATCTTGTAAACCATTTTAGTAAAATTAGTTATTGCTGTTAGTATGCAGTAATGCAGTTTGCATTTTCTCTATGAAAAATGTCAAAGTTCATTTGTTCTGATTTACTTTACAGGCCTCTATGTCAGGAGATTCCAACTGTGTGGATGACATCTTAAAGGTAAGACTTTCCGGGAGCATCTGCTTGGGTTTGGCCGCTCTGTCCTCCTGAACTCCTCCAAAGTACTGCATGGTTTTATTGTGCTGAGATGTGTGAACAATGACTGATCTTCACACGACCGACCATAAGCAGTGAGAGAGAGGAGCAGGTTTCCTTCACTGTTTCACTCTGGGGTCACTCACCCTCTGTCTGTCTAAACACATCCAATCTGATTTCTCCCCCGAAGGAAATGACTCAGTCTCTGCCCTCGCCTCTGACTGCGATTCAAACCCCCTGCAAGCCAGAATCCTCAAAGTTTCCATTTCCTGCCAAGGTCAGACTCAGATAGTGTAATTTGTGTTTTGTTTTGGGGGGGGGGTGTGCTGTGTGTTCACCTAATAGGCAATTTCACTTTGTACTTCCTCGCTTTAACTTTCATCGGGTACTTTCAGGAGGTCAGTGACTAGATTAACAGCAGGACAGTCTGATTACTTTAGTCGTAGGGTGAAAAGTGACAGCGAATGTGCATTTCCTCCCACAGGGGGCTCAGCACTCCAGTTTTCCCGGAGGGGGACAGAGTAAGTTTGCACTCCCATGTTTGCATGTTACTGTTTGAAGGTTAAGTGACAGTAAAAACCCAAGTGATCCTGTGTTCTCCCTGCGCCTCCTGTTTGGTTGTAAGCATTCTCACACTCGGGTGTATTTTGAAACCTCTGCAGAGCGACATGGTTCGGGTTCGAGGTCGGCCTCACATCACCCTAAAGGAGGCGAGGGTGGCACTTCAACCAAGTAAGAGGAGTGACCTGCGAGATGCCGTCATGGGAGTGTGGCAGGGGTCTAGCCAGCTGCCAGCTTACAGATGATGCTTTTTTTTTTTTTAATCAGTACACTAATAAGCGACCTGGAGCTGAGTAGCAGTGAGGAGAGCGACGAGGAGCAGGACCCCAAGGCGGTAGCCAGAAATGAGTCCACGAGGTGCCTTCAGGACGGAGCATGTTCATTCACACCATTCAGGGAGGTGGGGGATTGAGGGCCATTAACGCAGACTCCTCCCCTTCTCCTCCCACGTTACCCCAGCAACCACAGTGAAGGGGCGGACCTGTCCAGGGGCGAGGAATCCAGCAGCCCCAGTGAGTCCGAGAGCAGCTCTGGCTCGGACAGCGAGAGCGAGAGCAGCTCCAGCGACAGCGAGGCCAACGAGCGCCCCCATGTGGCCACACCAGAGGTGGGCTTGCCTTGCCGCTCCCCTATCCAACCTCCCTTGGCTTCTCCTCCTCTCATTCTCATTTCGCTCCTGTTCTTCCGTTTAGCCTGAACCTCCCACCACCAATAAATGGCAGCTGGACAATTGGCTTCACAAAGTCAACAAGTTCTCGCCAGCCTCTCCGGCAGATGGCAATGTGCCCACCAAGTACAAGAAGGACCCCCGAGACCCAGGTTCGGGACGGGGCTATGGTGGCCAGGGCGGCTCCAAGGACTCGGGCGCATTGGCGCCGAACAGGGACCTGCGGGTGGTGCAGAAGGGCTCAGAGGGCGGCCGGGGGAGACAGCGGTCCCCTGCACAGAGTGAGGGCTGCCCGGTGCAGCGCAGGACCGTCGGAAAGAAACAGCCGAAGAAGAACGAGAAGGCACCCGTGGTGGAGGAGCCCAAGGGTGGCTTGAAGGTGGAGAGCGAGACGCCTCCAGAGATCCAGCTGCATCGGCCCAAAGCCGCCACCAAGGGCTCCCGCAAGCCCAGCATCAAGAAGGAGACGCGGTCCGTGACCCGCCCAGCGGCCGAGAAGCGGAAAGGCAAAGGCCCGGCCAAGCTCAACAAGTCCCGGGAGTTTGTAGAAACGGACACCTCATCTGATTCGGAGGAGAATGAGAGCCTGCCGTCATCATCCCAGACCCCGAAGTATACGGAGAGCATCCGCACCCCAGTCTGTGTTCCCTCTCCTGTGGAGAAGGAGGTGCTGTCCCCACTCAGTGACTCCGATGAGCCCTACCCCTTCCGGCAGGTGCTGCTGGTCCAAATCGACCTCAACCTGTTGTCCAGAATCCCGGGCCGACTGCACCGCGAGCCGGACCTGCCCAAAGCAGAGCGCGATGCCACCGCCAGCGAAAGGGATGGCAAGGAGTCCCAGAAGCAGCCGGGCGAGAAATCTTCCGGAAAAGGCAAAAGGAAGCGGAAGGTGGGAACTGACTGTGACGCCGCATCGCTGGGGCTCCTCAGGGGTCCCAAGCTCATCTCTGTCTTTTTGTGTCCCACCCAGAATGAGGACGATGCCGTAAAGGGCGACAAGAGGCCCAAGCTGGATGACAAGAGCTCATCTCATCACAAAGCCGGCGGTAAAGAGTAAGCGGCCAGCCTCTGTGCCTCGCTGCATCTGCGTGTCTCCCCACACCTCCCCTGTGTCTCCCCTCATCTCCTCCGCATCTCCTCGTACCGCCTGGCTTCACCTCCGCCTCTCCCTCTGATTGTAGGTCGTCCAAGAAGGCAGCGGACAGGAAGGAGGAGCCGGCGCCTTCACCCTCCATCCCCGGGCTGCAGAAGATGCCACGGGCAGAACCGTCGAGCCGCAAGCGCACTGCCAGCCAGTCCTCGGCGCCTGTCTCTGGTGGCAGCAAGGAGGGCAGCCGCAGTGGCAAGGGGGGCAGCTCGACCTCCAAGCACAGGAAGGGCGAGGACCGGCAGGCCGGGACGGCTAAGGAGCCCAAGGTGGGTCCCCGCTGGGGGAGATCTCCCCTGCCCTCGGGTTCTATGTGTTATCATTTGGTTCCAGCATGCACCTGGATCTCTTATTAGTTTGGATCTGCGTCCTGTAAGCGGATAATCCTGTAGTACGCCACTGCACTAGGCGCGATCAGCACTATCCACCTGAAGTGAGGTGTGAATAAGGAGGGAAGCGACTGATGCCTCTCTTCATTCTCCATAGGAGAAGACCTCCAAGGTCTCTGATGGCCAGCCTGCTACTCTGCTGTCCTCAGAAGGTTCAAAGTCCCGAAGATCAAAACTCACATTTGAGGATCGGTAAGTGACGGCATTCTCACTGTGTATGGCTGCCAGATCTGTCTTAGCCCATACCCAGGGATGGGTGCTGAATTTAGGGTGATTGCTGAACTTTCTTCCACCTTTGAACTCTGTTTCAGACTGCACTCTGCTGACTACTACCTGCAGGAGGCCAAGAAGCTGAAGCACAATGCCGATGCGCTGGTACGAGGCGTTCCTATTGGCTGGATTCAGAATTGGGGGCAGGGCTTCTCTAGTCTCAGACATGAACATTCCCATGCATTTACAGATTTACAGATTCCTGCCGCCATCTGTCACGTTTTCTTAAGGCTTTTATATAAAGTGACTGATCCGCGGTCCAGAGTATTCTAGATGGTCTTGATCCTTTTATATGACACGGTGCTGGGCGAGCGGCTGTTCTGCAGGAGTGGGGGGCGTTCAGGGTTAATGGGAAGCTGTCACGCTCTGCAGATGGACCGCTTCGAGAAGGCTGTGTACTACCTGGATGCCGTGGTCTCCTTCATTGAGTGCGGTAATGCGCTGGAGAGGAGTGCACAGGAGTCCAAGTCTCCGTTCCCCATGTATGCCGAAACCGTGGAGCTCATCAAGTAAGGCCCTGCCGCACTCCTGCCCCCGTGAATCCCGGGTCTGTCGCAGCTGCGTAACAGTTGTCACGGTTCCTGTTGCTCTGCTCCAGGTACACAATGAAGCTGAAGAACTACCTGGCCCCTGACGCCACATCTGCTGACAAGAGGCTGGCTGTTCTCTGGTGGGTGGGCTGTCCGACGCTTTCCGCGGCCCTTTGACTAAACAGCCGTGGTTAGCGGCCTCTGTGGTCAGCACTGTGAAGTCAGTGACTCAGTGATGGCCCTGAGCTGCATAGGGGCTGAGCCAGGGTGACGCTGAGTGCTGACCTCTCTACCTGTTCTTTCTCCAGTCTCCGCTGCCAGGCCCTACTCTACCTGCGACTCTTTAAGCTGAGGAAGGAGAGTGCCCTCAAGTACTCCAAAACCCTCACCGAGCACTTGAAGGTAACCACTGTTCTCTGGTTCACGGTAGAACTACTCTTCACGGTCCCTCGTGGTTGGTGTCTAACATCAGTACATATCTCTCTCTCTCTCTCTCTGCAGAACTCCTTAAGCAATACTCAGGCTCCTTCCCCTGGAATGGGAAGGTAGGTGGTCCATTGCACACTGTAGGAATTGGAGACTCTCTAGTGAACCTTAGTGAACTTTAGGTGCGTATTGGAGGAGGCCCTGTAGGGAGCCCTCGTCATAGGTCAGTATCGGAGGAGGCCTCTGTAACGAGCCCTCGTCATTGGTTAGTATCGGAGGAGGCCCCTATAGGGAGCCCTTGTCATAGGTCAGTATCGGAGGAGGCTCCTATAGGGAGCCCTCGTCATAGGTCAGTATCGGAGGAGGCTCCTATAGGGAGCCCTCGTCATAGGTCAGTATCGGAGGAGGCTCCTATAGGGAGCCCTCGTCATAGGTCAGTATCGGAGGAGGCTCCTATAGGGAGCCCTCGTCATAGGTCAGTATCGGAGGAGGCTCCTATAGGGAGCCCTCGTCATAGGTCAGTATCGGAGGAGGCTCCTATAGGGAGCCCTCGTCATAGGTCAGTATCGGAGGAGGCTCCTATAGGGAGCCCTCGTCATAGGTCAGTATCGGAGGAGGCTCCTATAGGGAGCCCTCGTCATAGGTCAGTATCGGAGGAGGCTCCTGTGTTAAGCAGCTTGCTTCTCCCTGTTTCAGTAAAGCGGCGGGAATGCCATCCCCCGTGTCCCCCAAGCTGTCCCCGGGCAGCACGAGCAGCCACTCATCCGGCGCGTCCAACAGCAGCGGCTCCTCCTCTGTCACCATCCCTCAGCGCATCCACCAGATGGCGGCCAGCTACGTGCAGGTCACCTCCAACTTCCTGTATGCCACCGAGGTGTGGGACCAAGCGGAACAGGTGGCCAGGGAACAGAAAGGTACAACGCGTTCCCATAGCCTTGGGACAACAGTTACTGCCACCTAGTGGCTGTAGGGCAGTATTACACTGGGGATGTCAGGAACACTAGACTGGATGTACCATCAAATGTAATTCCTTGAGTCGGGGATCTGTGTACTTCAGTGCAGAGTTTCCAGAGGATCAGAGTCATACAAACACATCCTTGTGGGGACCGTAAATTTAAAAAAAAAATCACATTGTGCTGACATTTGGCCCCCCACGGTATGTGATGATCTTCAAACTGACAGGCATGTAGAGAGGACTTTCTGAGGCAGGGTGGGGGAAATCCAGGCAGGGGCTGTCATCAGATAACAAAGGCTACCTGACGCTAACTGCTGCCCAGATAACCACTCTGATTTACCTAACGGCAGAGGGGCATTTAAGACCAGTACATTCCATCATCTGGAGACTGCCATGCCTGCCACCTGCTGGTGATGAGGAGCATTGCAGGCTGCATATCTAACCCCCCCCCTCCACTGCCTCCTTGCAGAGTTCTTCGCTGAGCTGGACAAGGTGATGTCTCCCCTGGTCTTCAACAGCAGTAGCATGACGGAGCTAGTCCGCTACACGCGGCAGGGCCTGCATTGGCTGCGGCTGGACAGCAAGCCTGCAGCCCAGCGGCCGCAGACCCCGCTATGAGCCCGGCAGCGCCCCCGTGTGGCTCGGCAGTGAACTGCCGTCTCCTCCAAACTGTACGACAGGTGAAGCCTGCTTCATTTAGGACGGTTCCCCAGGAAACACAGTACAGTACCTGCTTGGTTGAGCCTCTGCATCGCTCTTGTAGCCAAAGTACCTGGTTTATTTATTTCAGTTTTTTAACCAAAGGTGCTTTCACATAGGTTTGTTCTCACCTCCGTTGTCTTTTTGGGCCTTGTTTTTAAATATAGGCTCGTTATTTGTCCAATACTGCACCACACATAGTATTTGCATCCGGTAAGTAAACACGCCCCCCCCCATAAGAAACTAGTTCATTGGAAGAGTAATAAAAGCTGTGCGGGTGAATGTGTCACACTGAGAGTGTCACACCGCAGGCGTCCCTGCGAGACTAAGGGTGGGGGTGTTGAGAGGTGAGGCGTGTGCCTCAAACACGTGTGCAGATGGCGCGGTGTGCCCACAGTCCGAGGGACGGGTGTTTAGTGCTTTGATGCTGTCAACATTTGATGCTGTTTTAACATTGTTATTAACGAAGATTTTATGGACCGTTTCATGGTGAAACGCTGAGCTATGAGTTCTAAGTGTTTTTCCTCATCTAAAATCCTGCAGTTGAGACCATATCTTGTACAGTATTTCATAAGGAAAAAAAGTCTTGGCAATGTGTGATGTTGCTATCAGAAGCTATCCTTCAACAGGGGAAACGTACACTTGACTTTTAACTATTTGCTAGCATCTTAACATTTATAGTAATGTGAAACCTGCTTGTTTGCCATGGGTTTTAATAATCATGTAATAGGTCTATTATTAAATATTTAGGGCTTAACACAGGGTTGATATGAACAATAAAATGTAGATTTGGGTTCTAAAATAGTTTTGCAAATTGTCACTGTTTATTTGAACTCTGCAATTAAATGATGCAAGACCATCAAATTAATTTTTTTTTTTTGATTTTCTAAAGACTGGTGCAGTCTTTATATATACCAAACTGAATGGTGTATTTCTTAACCATATGTCATATTGGCTTAACAACATGTAAAAATGTAAATTAAAAATGAGAATACAGGGATTAAACTGTACATCAGAGGACGGGGACGCAGGACACGGTTTGGAAGCAGAAGAGGATCCTGCGACCCTCGTGATTCTCTCGTCACAGACAGTGTGGGCCCACCACTGCTTTGCCACATTTTGCACTAAAACTTCACCTGTTTCCTGCTCTTTTGGAAACCACCTTCTCCCAGAGCCTCTGATACAAGTGTAATCTATGCAGCCTTTTATATTTTCATGTATTTAATAAAAAAAAATGGTTTCAGTACATATTGTCAGGTGTAACATAAGAGGTCATGGAGAGGCTTGCCTGCTGTGTGTAGTAGTTGTTTTGCTAACCCCACTTGATGCTGTATGCCAGGAGTAAATTAATGGGGGAAAGGGGCAAAAACCATTAGATTGTATATACATAGAAACATATTAGAAATATTTACGAAATACTGGCTAATTATTAAACGTCCTTCAGTCCCAGGTTACTTAATTTTGATTTAAAGTTTGTAAAAGTGCAAAGCACATCATGCCTCTTTACAATATGTATAAATCAGATTCTTATGATTTTGGTTTGTGACCGAATGATACCATGAAATCTATTAGTGTGATTGCCTAAATTGCTCCAGGCAAGAGGGTGAAGACTGTTACAAATGACCATGTCTTAAGGCTTCTGCTTTTGCCTTATGTTGCTGTCTGGTCATCACTACACTGATATCAAGTATTCATGTTACATTAACTGCCAATAGTGTCAGCAGGATGAGAGATCCTAGAAAAAGAACCGCTGACACAACACTTTCCTGCGTCACGTCGTCCTGATTTCTGAACACGTCCGTTTTACTCAAACAGTATGAATGCAGTATGTCTATCTGAGGTACTCCTGGGTTCACATTCTATTACGATGTGCTTGTGAAGTGGAAACTCCAGTGCTGTATATTTTTTGTATTGTATTAAGAATAATATATACTGTAACTGTTTCACATTGTATTTTAATGAAATGTCACACAATTGTTTACTGACATTTTGTACAGTAAAGATCACCTTTGTATAACTGGGGTTCTGTTAATGATTTAAATTCATAGTGCGAGTCTTTCAGTTTATTCCTCTCCACACTGCAGAAACCACATCGTATGAGCAGCAACACCACTGTAATATCAGCATGAATATAAATACAAAGAAAAGCGCAGGTTTGCTTTATTTATGAGATGGAACATCCAAGACAGGCTTCACTCATCATTCTCAAACTGTTTGGGGTCCTTCCTCTTTCCCTGCTCGTGAACTTGGTTCCCCCAGGTGTAGGTCAAGTACATCACCACCATTGCTTAAAAAGAGGGGAGAAATATTGACTATTAATCCCCAAAAAAAAACTTATTTACATAGAACAGGTGAAGATGCCCTATTCCAAAGCCCCTACTTTCCAAGATTAACTCTTTTACATTAAACTACTAATAGGGTGTCAAATGCCTTTGATGGCGACAAGGGAACATGGTAACGAGGATCTCTGCTGGAACAGAGCAGCACAGAATATCATAGTGAGGTCCATATTGACTGCCCTACACCATCTACAGCAAAGACCTCCCTAATCATACTTACGGGGTGCCACTCTGAATACAGATGACGTGAATCGCCTCCACACGTTGGGAATTCCCTTGGAAAAGTAGTTTGCAAAGGCCCTTTGCTCAAAGGGGGACAAGCTGTAGGTGATGATGTGCCTGACCCTGGCCAAGTCTCCAAAGTGACGGCCCATTCTGCTATCTGGCGAAACACCACAAAATCAGGAGCTTATGTGAAACATGGTTAAACTACCTCGATTTGATCCAGACCTCCAACACTTGCATATGAGATCATTAACCACATTTTGTGTTTCGTTTATAAACGAATATACGCAAATTATTTCCTCTAGCACTAAATTACTTACGTAAACTAAACAAATTCTACCATTCGCTTGTCATAATTAGTTACGAGCAGCTAGTTAACTAAAAGGTTAAACCCAAACTTAAAGTTAGTATTAGGTATGCTGCAAAAGTATAACAGGTCAGACAAGTATGTAACACGGAACGTTAGAATGCTATTTAACCAGGACAGCTTTTTAGTGCAAAAAGACCTTGCTTGACATTCATACGGCACACATATCAAACATTAAACCCGAAGCTGAATAAACACAAACTCGACAAAACGCAGTTTCAGCAGAAACCGACTGCTCGTCTACCCACACATATCATATACTCAAAAGAAGCGGAAATAAATTAATACATAATAACATCCACCACCGTACCTGGATTTCTCAGCAACTCTGCAACAATGGCGTCCAAACGCCGATGACCTCGCCTTTAAACTTCCGGGTGATTTGTGACGTAATTTCCGCCAGTGCATCTGTTATGGCGCGCGTTTTCGGGGCAAGACGAGTTAACTGCAAGATACTTACTCATTTCAAGACCTGCCTTCTGTCCTATTTAATGGAAGAGAATCCAGGCTCAACGTTGACCCTATAGCAGTTATTGGAAAATGAAATGAAACTGGATGGATGAACAGACATAAGACTATCTTGACATATATAGTTATTTCTCAGCTAGGCCAAAATACCCATAAGCAGCAAAATATTTTTAAGTATTTGAAACCTTTGTGCTAAATTAAACAGCTTGAGACTCCCACATAATAACATAATGCATTTCAAGTGTATTGAAATTATTTGCAGAAATCAATATTCAAACTGAGTTGAGCATGTTTCCTTTATAAGTATTTTTCCTCCGATGCACAAGCTTAGTTGTAACTAGCCATTTTTGGATAAAGTATATGGCAGACATCTGTATCCTATACTCCACCAAGGCATTCCAGAAATGCTATCCACTTAATCCGAGGACCAAAATGACGTTGATGTTGTCGTCACGGGGTAAACTTGTGTATAACATGAGAGGTACACCTGACTCATGAGATCTAACAAGTGAATGCACTCCGGAGAGTTATCAGTGTTTCAAAATACTCAAAGTACAATCCTTTCAGTATTATCCAAGTATGCTGACATTTTCGTAACATACGACTGATCCCAGCAAGTAAGAACTGTTAAGACCACTTATTCAGCTTTCCATTCTCTGGCATCTCCCCTACATTGTTAAAGAGAGATGTTTTGATTCCATTTCTGTAAATATATAAAATTCACAAACACAGCTGAATGTGCTTTATTTTTTTAATTCCACTTTCTCCTTTGAATACTCCAAAATATTCAAATTTAATGTGACGCCAAAAGTTGACTGGCCAGCTCTTCCCATAAACAGGCATGGTTTAAATAGCTTTTAAATGCCTTTTAACTTTAGTTAAATGTACATTTCATTCTCCACACAGTATTTAAGGCTGAGAATAATAATTGCCAAAGACTTTCAGCAGTCCACTTTAAGACAACCTTCTGTCTCGACATGGATGGAAACAGCTGTCTCTGAGACAACTATATGCATTAACCCGGTATAAAATTAAAGTAAAATGCTTTAAGAACTACAATTTTCCCTATTTTGCCTAGAACAGAATTACATAAAAATGTACAGAGTAGGGAACTAGGAACAAAAAAACCGAAAACTAGGAACAAAAAAAAAAAAAAAAAAAAAAAACACAAAAGGTTATTTCTAATCACAGCTGAAATGAAGAACTATGCCATTTCACCTCTTCTGTTTTTTGTGCAAGACATTTTGTTTTGCAACTAAATTAAACAAACATTAATAACTGAGGGAAATCGTTACAATTGGGAAAAAGAAAAAGAAATATTTCAGCATTTATACATTGTTTACATTTATCTGAATATTTTATACAAAATTTTCCTCCAGATTTCCAAATACCATGGAATGCACCTCGTCCCAGTCATTCAACAATTTAGTACATTTACAGGTAAGAGTTCAATAATGAATATCGAATACTTCAAGGTGACACACTTTTCGCATTGCGTGCTGGTAAAATGACACCCCAGTAGAGATCGTTAACGGCACGTACATTTCGTCGCGATCATCTCTTCATACTCTTTGTAAGCGATCGAGCCGTCACTCTCGATGATTAAAACACTCAGTGGGCTGTACTCGGATGGTACACAGGAGGGCCTAGGCACTGATGAGTCCAGCTGCTCATAAATAATGTTTTGCACCATCGTGTGCACAGGGGAACCATAGATTGAGCTCACAGCCCTGGGGCAAACGCCTTTGCAGTAGCGAGGGTTGTATTTGTGGGGTGCTATGATCCAGTGGTCCAGCCTGAGCTGGCTGAAACTCACCCTGAAGTCATACAGGCTGCAATCATCAGTTGGGAATTCATACCTCGGCATGTGCACAGTCAGCTGAGCTGGCAGGCCGTGTCGAGCCGCCTGTCTTTTCGATACGCGTCGTCTCCAACGTGTGCCCGGCTCGGACACCTTTGTCGGTAACAGACTTGTCAAGACACCCACAGGTGATTTAAAACTTCCAGACCCTGACAAAGACTGCCACCTCTGGAAGGCCACCATGCTGGTATCATTAAGGTACAAAAGGAGAGAGGGGGACCTGAGGAATAGTTCCCCAGGGCCTCTATGCTCCTGGATGCTACCAGCTGCGTCTCTGTCTTCAGCACAAGTTAAATTGATCAGAAGATGGATTTCCTTCTTCTGGGACCTTATGAGAGGTAACAGGAAGGGGGTTACATCTACCTCCACCCATATGTGGCGACCCCTTTTCTCATTTCGGACTCGGAAGCTGGCGGAGTGATGAACGCTGGAGCAGAGCTGCTGGCCCGCTGGTTCCTGCTCTTTTACATCCAGATAGCAGACAGACCTCAGTGGTGTGGCCTGGTCCTTGTCAAAGGAGTACAGCAGGATAGATTTCAGCAGCTGTTCCTGAGCTCGAACCCTTGCTAAGTTGTAGGAAATATCTTGCATAAAAAACTCTGTAGAAGACAAAATGTGTCACAACATGTATACGGATTTAGTGGGTTTTTTTTTATCGCTTGCGTTAAATCAAACACCCGACGGGGCCTATCGATCACGATTTTGGCTCATTTACTAAATTTAGACACCAGCACAAGGACACAGAGCAGCCGTTGGGGGAAAAAGCATTAGTTACATTTAATAGTAATTCAACACGATGCTCAGCGGAAGCGGACAGTCATTTACAGGGGATTTAGAAGCAGTTTCATACCTTGATTCTGCTCAAGACATTCATCGCGGGGTGTGATCAGCCTCACGGTGTTGTACAGATGGCTTGTGCCTCTCCCAGGATCTCGGCCCTGTTTCGAAGACATCTTATACAGTCTTTTCATGTAGCGCACGTATCTGGAGTCAGGTCTCAGTCTCGGAATAAGGTCTTCTCCGATGGAATGCTCTGACAAGGCTTTGAACTTTTGGGAAAGTATACTGCCATAGTACGTGATGGGATCCGCAGACTCAGGCGTGCTTGCGGCTCCGGGCGATCTGTCGGCCGAGCCGTATAATCCGGTGCCACAGACGCAGCAAAGCACGGCGAGCACTTTGATCAGAGTCTCCATCGTAATTATGTTCGTAAATTATTGAATAAACAAACAAACAAAACAAAATACTTAACATACGACTCAAAGTCCAGCCTTCAAGAGCAACCAACTCACGTCATTATAAAATCACAGGTGTATGCAATTAACTTAAGGTACGTCCAACACTGCGCTGTCATGCCAATGACCGCCCTGCAGAAACACACGCTATAAAGGCATTGCTTATTTGCTCGGTTTTAAAAGTTAGCCTCACGTTAAAGACGACACGGAAGTTTCAAAGTATATTGAAGTATATTTGCAGAGAAACACATCCACGAGTGTTTTTATCGGAAACTCGAAGTAGCGCTTTCACAGGGTTGCCAACTCTAGTCAGCTGGTTGGAGAGACATGTCTGCAAACACATGCACACGCTTTTACATGTATGTAAGAGTTTTGTTACCTTGTAAATAGTCTGCAGGGTTTGCAAAGCACCCCAACGCTCTTGATGTAGCTAATTTTAAGTTTATGATGGAATAATATAGATTTGCCGTAAGATTGCTCGCGTGAGTCTGAAAGGGCGAGAGACACGCCAGATGCGTGAGAGCTGGCAACCCTGCTTTCATAATGGTTTTCCTTCGTTACGTTTCTGCATCTAAATCATTTAAACCTGCGACGTTACTATCAGGTGGTTGAATACCGAGAAGGAGCGTCGGACGTAAGCACTTCACTTTGAAATTTAGTTTGTAATAATTCACACGAGTCCTCGTCTAACAGAAGACCAAATGTAAATCGATGTCAAATCTTACTGATAAAATGGGGGTTAGGGAAAAGGGTAAATTTACGGGAAATGTAGCTATCACGCCTCGAAGTATGTTACCTTTTAAGCAGAACCTAAAATTCTGCCATAAAAGTGAAACAAGTAAGAGAGCAAATCTTCATTCAACGTCTTTGTGATATCAAAATAGAGAATAGTGACAGTAGTGAATAGACACTAGATGCTCGGCTTGCTAAACACCTGGGAGTCTATCATCTGGCTGATATCAGCTCCAGGTCCATCATCCATCATACAGTTATAGAAGTCGTGATCCTAATGTGGAAAAAATGTAGTGCCAACTACGGAAGAGTTAAGCCATATTTATATCCAATATTATAAAGGTCATTCTGTAGGTTAAGCAAATGGTGACATGAACAGGATCTTGTTTTACTAGGATGTGCATAAAGATGTCTGAATGGAAGTACATTTCTTTGGTATATAAATGACAGATTCAGCTGTACAACATGCAAAAAGTGTTTGGTGCAGTAACCTTGAGAGATAGCACAAATTCAGAAATGTAAGCGAAATAGCCATTTGAGGAACATCTGTTAAAAAGCTTGGCAAGGTTTTGAAATAAACAGACATCTTTATCTAAATTGACCACGGGACTTAAACCAAGAACCTACTGATTGAAAATGTAGATTTTTAAGAACTGTAACCTGCTGTCATACAATATATTTTGTCAGGTAGTTAAATGTATGAATGACACAAATATTTAATTGACCCTGCATAGGACAAACATGTATACATCCTAACAGCCTGTAGTATTTCAAAAAAGACAAATCACTACCTTGGAGCGGAGTTTAGACCGCAGGAAAAAGAAAAAAGAGAACTAGGCTTACCTAGTTCAAGATTGGAGGCTGCGCGTTTGTAAGGCGTAGGCTGCCATCTTGTGGTTACAACCTGCTGTCTCTTCTGTTCAATTGATTAAAACCGATGTGACGAAATCCTGAACTAACTAAAGGCAAATATACATTTTATCCCACCTTCAATACGACTATTTAACAGTACAGTACATGCAGTTAAGCGCGATTGAAAAGTATAGGCCTATATAAAAATATATTAACGAATGACGTCACTTAATAACGTGATGTAATATTATTGTAAGTAGGCTTCACAGAAACTTGCCAAACTTCAGCTTGGACTCCTGGGATAAAGATGACTTTCAGGACGGCAGTCGTTTTAATGGCTTTTAGGATGCAGTACATTCAAACTCGGAAACCTTCATAATTGTACAATTAGGCCTATGTATGACAGTGACACCGTAGTTGCCTCTTGTAATCCTATATGGAAGAGCTTAATATTTAATTTGTTTGTTTGTTTGTTTGTTTTTACCTGTTTTCCGGAGGAGCATTCATAACCTGTTCCATAAAACTAATGGGCTGAATCACTTTTATAATAATGTTTTATGTCATATTGCGTATATGCGGTGATCTGATCTAAATTAATTTCGCTGCCTAATGAACTCACTACGGCTTACGCAGCTGCGGACTCACAAAAGTTGAAAATATCACCGCACATGAGCTTGACGCCGAGTCCGTTTCTGACGGTGGACTCCGCCTATTGTATACCGGCGATTGGTTAAGCGGCAGTCGGGTCACTGTCGTCAGCTTCAGCTTCAGCTCCGGAGCCGGAGGCGCGCAGAGACTCAACTGCGGTTAGGAAGGTAACGAAGTGAAGCGGTGCGAGCCTCAGGTAAGCTCCAGTTAAACACACTGTTCTGGATCAGTCAGCTATATAAAAATTAAATTGGATGTTTTTTTTTTGTTTAATTCGGTTATTTGGATGCTATTAATAAAACATCTACCATTAATGTATTATGTTGTTATGTAAAAATATATTTTGTTTTGTGTTCAGATATTAACACACTCGTAGTATTAATGTAACTTCATGTCCACGTTCTCCTTAAGCTATTAATGGGAGAATATGAAGAATGAAATGGTTTTCTTTGTCTCCATGATAGGGATTCGTAGTTATAATTAAAGTTTGAGTATAGCATATCAAAACCATTTATTTCTATAATTATCAAATGTAAGTAATTTGCATAATAAATTCATATCCATGAGAGATTTCGTGTAACATTTGAGAGACCTTTTGGTAAATATAGCGTCTTATGTGGAGTTTTTTCGGATGCATTCTGGAAGTCTGAACAGGTCGTTTGGTGCCATTGCTCATTGCATTTAGGCATGCCCCTTTTCAGACAATTGCAAACGCATTTCTCTCCGCGAAAGAGATAAACATCAGCAAGATACATATTGTCTAGATTCGGATTATCTCACTGCAATTTTGAAATTAGTTTAAAACCGCTTAGTCGAATATTTTACACCGCTGTCCTTGAATAACGGACCATTGCTGTATACAGGTTGTCTGACACATATTCGCCTGACGTCTGTAGTCACAATTTTTAAATTAATCGTTCCTTGCCAGTTATGTCAATCTTTCTGTTATTATTCTTGTGTTAAACCTCAGTCTGTGTGTGTTAGTCGTATAGTTTCCGCGTACTGATACATGCATTTCAGCAGCAGTACTTTCTTCAGATAAAGAGGCAGAGACCCTTTGTGGTCTGTGTGGTCCCGGAAGTCTCTATGAGGGGTGTGGTGTGTCACATTTCACTCTCTCATATTTAACAGAAGGTGACATTGGAGTCACAAGTACTGCGATATGATGTGGTGCTGAAGGAAGAATGTAGCTGTAAAATTTGACTATCATCTTTAGCCGGTCATGCCCGCCCTGACTATGATATGGCCTGAGGATGAAGGCGTGCTTTCTGCTGTGAAGGTGACACCAGGCTCGTCGGATTAATCCTGGCGCCGCCTGTGTCTGTGGTGGTGTACCTGTATCTGAACCGTGGCACTCGAACAAAACAGCATTTCCCCTCTTCTGTAAACATACATTCCCAGTGCGGATCTGTTGTCCTTAGAATCTTCCCCTTAATGAACCTCACCCCATTAAACTGACTTGCATTTATTTAGTTTACATTTAGTATACACTTTTATCCAAAGCAATATTCCACTGCGAAAGCAGGGCCAGTCAGGCCCCGGGGCAACTGGCCTTAAAGATCTTGCTCAAGGGCCCAGCAGTGGAATCACATTACCAACCACAGGACTTGAACCAATCACCAGCACAGCATCTTAACCCAATAACCCGCATTTCAGCCTCTCGGATTTATTCCCCATTTATCCGAGGAAGTTTTCCTTTTTTTTAAGGTTAACGTCGCTGTTATGGTATCCAGATTGACTGTGCCTAGTTAGCATGAGACATTACATGCAGGGAGCCGTCCCAGAATTCCCTGGGAGTAAGAGTTGGGCACGGGGCATGACGTTAGGCACGCCAAGGTCGCCGAGGTCGTCCAACTGCAGTGGGGGGGGGGGGCATGGGATGATCACAAGTAACGTCACACTGGAGACATAAACAAAACTATAAGTATAACCAGCCTGGATTGGCGTAGTGAATTTCAGGTCAAACCTGTGTATGTGACGTATAACTCTTCAGGGTTTTGGCTTACATTTTAAGATGGGATTCTGCAGATGGACAGTCCCTGGTCTCTTGTACATTAGCGTTTCACTTCCTTCCATCAGCTATATGCACTGTTATCTACAGCCTCCGGAGACGCATCTGCCTTTTCGAATGACATCGCGCACTGGCTCACTGCAATCCCTGTCTTCATCTCCGTAAAGTGTGCATGCATCCTATTTATTCATAGAGATTATTTATTGCTGTCCTTCTCTCACCTACACACACAGATAGACTGTAAGGCCGCGCTGATGACCTTCCCTGGTTGCACGGCAAGGTGATTGACGAATCAGTATTAGCTCTGTCTTTAAATACACAAGTCTGGCTTTCAAAGCCTCTGTGCTGGGGTCATTCTGGGAGAAACAGTCACCCTGTTCAGTGGATAGTACATTCCACAGACAGTAGGCTTCCTGGTTGTCTCTGTGTTTCGAAGTGGGTGAAAGTATGTCTGTGTTTTGCTCCCTTTACACAAAGATAGACTTTGTCACAAACTGATGTTTCAAACTGTTGAAAATGCTCATTCATTAAATTCTGTGAAAGTTTAATTTAATTGTCACATGGTGGGGGTGCGGGGAGAGGGTGGTCCAAAACAACGACAATAATAATTCATAAATGAATCAGTACCACTTTGATCCAGCATAAACCAGAGGTTGTGAGCATCAGAAAATCGGAATTTATGGCAGAAACAGTTTTGTACCTGAGACAGAGGCACAGAGATCCTTAAGCTTGTGTAAGGAACACAAACTTGGATCCACGAGTAACCAAAAAATGCAAGATGTGATGAGCTGCCTTTGTTTGCTATTTTCTGTGTATGGAGAAGCCTGTTAGCAGCTTTTAAATGTGGTGGAAGATCCTCCATGGAATCAGCAGTAACATCATGGGACTTATTAGGTCCAATGATTGCTCTACCAGGTTGCATAATGGCTAAGGAATGATGCTGTTTTATAGGATATAGTGCATCCTTCGATGTAACCCTGTTCCAGCACTATTAGCCCAGAGTGAATTTCCACACCTTCCTCCATTAATGAATTGGAGGCTTTTTCTTCCTTATGACTATAATGTCCTGCCATGCACAGTTCAGGACTTTTTTCGCAGTGTTCCAAGAAGGACTGAAGCTCTTCTGAAAGCACAGCCTGGCCCCTTGCCATCTCCCGGACATGAAGGCACTGTTAGGCGTTTGCAGTATTTTCTCCAGCCAGTGTATTTGTTAGCGTGTGACCTGTTGCGGACCCTCTCACCGCTGGATTACTAGGCACCGCATCCCGGATATTAAGAGTATTTCATGGTGCTCCGTTGGAATTCTGGAATTGACACTTTGATCAGTTTCCTTCAGGTGCTGTGCTGCTCCTTGACATACCGGCAGTCCAGCCGTATTGGGGCCATTTGTGCTCCGACTCCACCGTCCGCTGTGGAATGTGCGATGACCTCGCCGCTATCCGCCGTGAAAAGACATCATTCCACATTCCCCAGGGACAACGACGCCACTGCATCTACAGCACGCACAAAGGCTTCCTTCTGCCCTTGAGCTTGGGCGTGGGGGGAACAAACATGCCCCCTCTTTATCCAGTGTTTTAGTTCTTAGTACAATTGCTGTGAGATTAACGGTGACAAAAATGCTAATGCCGTGGGGCGAGAATGGGACGAGGGAACGCTGAGTGTCTTAAAG
Organism: Brienomyrus brachyistius; assembly: GCF_023856365.1. Lineage (NCBI taxonomy): Eukaryota > Metazoa > Chordata > Actinopteri > Osteoglossiformes > Mormyridae > Brienomyrus > Brienomyrus brachyistius. The sequence goes on from NC_064542.1 coordinate 7,088,442, forward strand.
CACCTTCGACCTCCTCCATGGCTGTAAACACTGTGGGTACAAAGTGTCCCAGCTTGGGGTAGAGGCTCTGAGTCCATGTCGACAGTTTGGTGTAAAACTCTCATGGTATGTCTGGCTAAATTTGTCAGCTTTGACGTTTCATATTTGCACTGACCATTCAATACACCTATGCGTTTGCTGACCACTAACCCAGCCTGTTACTTAACAAAGTAAGCGAATTAATGAATTGAGTTGGTTTTCAATGGCTGAGGTGCTCCTGAGGAGGGGGTTAGGGAACCGAAGCAGTGTTTATCTAGCTATCAAGCACGATATCGGTGACTTTTCGTAAAACAAAGGAGTATCTTGTTTATTTTTTAATTGTGTTACTGATAATTAGCACATGTTCACTATGTTAAATTGTGTCTTTTTTCTGAGCAAATATACACTTATTACTTTTACTAAATAGCTTAGTATTTGCTTCGAATGCCTAAGACTAAGCACTGAGGTACAGTACTGTCTGTCACCTTTTTAAGACTTTATACTACATTTTAAGATAGCAGACAGTGACCAGGGTTGTGCTGCCTAAGGGATTATCAAATCAAAATCAGATCAAATCACTTTCATTGTCATGTCACCAGCATACAGATACGATATATGTGAGTGAAATGTTTGTTTGCAAAGCCTCTCGAAGTAGCCGTACTGCAACACGAATTAACAATCAAAATAAAAGTATAAATATATAAAACATAAAACATTTGACAAATCTATTTATGTGCAAAAGTGTATGCAGTTATGCAATAAGAATGTTTAGTTGCTTTTGTAGATATCGATAGCAGGAAGGAGAGTGAAACTGAGCGCAGTGCTGTGTGTCCCCTCACGTCTATGCCTTGCTGTTGTGTGCTGTGCTGATGGAAGGTTCAGCTTAACTGGGTGCAGTCAGACTGGCTGTAAACAGCAGCCCCGGATTTGCAGTGCTGGGGGTTGACACTGTACACACAGGTCGCCTGTCTTGGAAGCAGGTGCCTGACTAGTCACATGTTAACAGCCCTTGACATTACCGAGGGTCATTATATGGAGGATGCAGAGTGGCACTTCATAAGATCAACGGCCACATGTTTTCACCATCAGTGACAGGCAGTGTGACGTCTCGCTCCACCTAGAGGCCTAAAGGTGTATTGCACGTCGAGTCCTGAGCAATATGGTATGTAAAATTAAAAATTGCGTTTGACTTATTCAGTGGAACAAAGGACCTGTAGCTTCTGACCCTAAAACATAAACCCAAACCGTGACCATATAACTCTAACTATGAGCCAGCAGTTTGTTGCGGTGTTAGTTAACAGTGAATCAGCGTGGATTCTCAGACAGTCAGAGTTACGCATTTATGCAGCATGCGGAAGGCAGATTCCCCAGAGCCATGGGAGGTCAAAAATAGCTTGTGTGTGTGTCACGGTAGCTTCACGCAGCACAGCCTACATCTAAAGCACCGCTGAAAAGAGTCACATGACCAGGTATGCGGAGTTTATAAAGTACATAGGAAAAAGGTTGTGTTCCTTAAGAAATGGTTTATCCTTTTTAACGAGTTTTTTTGGTAATGGCTGTTACATGCAGGGATTTCAGGGGAGGTGAGCGTTGCCTACAGCTGAGCATCTCTGGGTTTATACTGTGAGAGAACCATGGCTACCTAACTGGGGGGGGCTGTTTGGCAAGGCTCAGCGGAGCGGGGCCCCTCAGGGGGGACAGAGGCTCCCCCTTCGGCAGCGGGCGGGGGCTGAATGCCCCCCTGTCCAGCTTCCTTTGATGCTCCCCATGGATCCAAGGTCTTTTTGTCTGGACGCCATTATCAGCGGTGAAATATGCCGGTTCCCTGGGATGCCTGGGATGGGGCTTTGGGCTCCTTACGGGGATCTCACAGGGGGCTCTCTGTGGCGAAGAGGACTTCCACCACTGTGTGTTAAGAAGGTCTTAAGAGGAGAGTTTATTCTGATAGAAGTGAGGATCTAACAGAGACCATGCACTTCAAAGTGCATAAAAGTAAGTAATAACCGTAGGATCTGACCACAGATAATGGAGATAATGGAGTGCATGCTGAGCTCCCTGATGGGGCTTGGCTTGCCGTGACGTATTTAAAATATGCAGCTTTTGTCTTTTGGCAATTTGCTAATGAGGCAACGAAGACGTGTACCACTGCGTTTTTGTGTCCTATCGGCAGGCTGGTTCCCTCCGTGTCCATGGTAACGTTTCACCCTTTTAAAGTGATTAGGACGATACTGGTCTGTTGGGTTGCCTGCCAGTGTGCACTGGAATGAAGAAGGCGTGCAGAGTTTGCTTTGCAAACAAGTGTCTAATAGAGATGTATTTATACAACCACCTCTTTAACCTGTATGTCAGATCAGTATTGCTACTAATAATAATTCTGATAAAGATCACACATCTTAGTGTGTAAAACACAAATAAATATCAAACAAATATTCTTGAGCTGGTATTTCTGTTACCTGTAAATGTAAGGGCAGCCCTGAGACTGTTCTAGAAAGAGCACGTCAGCCCTGGAGCCTCTCTATGAGGTGGGCAGCCATTCTCTCCTCGCTGCAGGCCTCTGGTGTCCTGGTGCAGTCACCGGCATCCCAGCGTGTCGTTTCTGCTCAATGGGCCTCTGCTTGGTCTCCATGGAGCTTCTCAAGAGACACCCTGGAATCTAACAGTACTGGGCAGTGGTTATGGCCTAGTGTTATGGTCGGGGCTATGCAGTGGTTATGGCCTAGTGTTATGGTCGGGGCTGTGCAGTGGTTATGGCCTAGTGTTATGGTCGGGGCTGTGCAGTGGTTATGGCCTAGTGTTATGGTCGAGGCTGTGCAGTGGTTATGGCCTAGTGTTATGGTCAGGGCTGTGCAGTGGTTATGGCCTAGTGTTATGGTCGGGGCTGTGCAGTGGCTATGGCCTAGTGTTATGGTCGGGGCTGTGCAGTGGTTATGGCCTAGTGTTATGGTCGGGGCTGTGCAGTGGTTATGGCCTAGTGTTATGGTCGGGGCTGTGCAGTGGCTATGGCCTAGTGTTATGGTCGGGGCTGTGCAGTGGTTATGGCCTAGTGTTATGGTCGGGGCTGTGCAGTGGTTATGGCCTAGTGTTATGGTCGGGGCTGTGCAGTGGTTATGGCCTAGTGTTATGGTCGGGGCTGGGCAGTGGCTATGGCCTAGTGTTATGGTCGGGGCTGTGCAGTGGCTATGGCCTAGTGTTATGGTCGGGGCTGTGCAGTGGTTATGGCCTAGTGTTATGGTCGGGGCTGTGCAGTGGCTATGGCCTAGTGTTATGGTCGGGGCTGTGCAGTGGTTATGGCCTAGTGTTATGGTCGGGGCTGTGCAGTGGTTATGGCCTAGTGTTATGGTCGGGCTGTGCAGTGGTTATGGCCTAGTGTTATGGTCGGGGCTGTGCAGTGGTTATGGCCTAGTGTTATGGTCGGGGCTGTGCAGTGGTTATGGCCTAGTGTTATGGTCGGGGCTGTGCAGTGGTTATGGCCTAGTGTTATGGTCGGGGCTGTGCAGTGGTTATGGCCTAGTGTTATGGTCGGGGCTGTGCAGTGGCTATGGCCTAGTGTTATGGTCGGGGCTGTGCAGTGGTTATGGCCTAGTGTTATGGTCGGGGCTGTGCAGTGGTTATGGCCTAGTGTTATGGTCGGGGCTGTGCAGTGGTTATGGCCTAGTGTTATGGTCGGGGCTGTGCAGTGGTTATGGCCTAGTGTTATGGTCGGGGCTGTGCAGTGGTTATGGCCTAGTGTTATGGTCGGGGCTGGCTCAGCCGTTTTCAGGGCTCTACAAACAACTTGATTAACTGAGGATGAACGAGTACATTAAATGGATGGACAGATTATGGATGAATAGTTGTCGTTTGTCGTCATCCTTTCCATTCTGACAGGCTGATCTGATGGGGGCCCCCTGGTGGTCCCTGGCCCTTAAGCAGCCGCTTGGTTTGTCTACTCCTGGGGTAGTTACTCTTATCCACAACAGGCCAGTGTTTATGCAGATGTTAGGGGTGACTTTTGGGCCAGCTATTCAAACCCAAGTGTGAGGATTCCAATCAGTCCTATAATTAGTAAGCTAATTAGGGAGTTGTGGTGAAAACCTGCACACACAGCAGCCCTTTCTGGGTAAAACTGGCTAGCCCCGCCTTATCCCTTGTGCTGGCCTTGACTGTGGTACATTTTGGGTCGGTGTTGTGTGTGCCTTAGCGTGACCTTTTCTACCGGATCGGCTCCTCCCTGCCCTTGTAGATACCTGTGACTCGGTCCACCAGCAGCCGGCTCCTGACCACGAACTTCACGTCCACCTTCTGGGTGTGGCATTCTTCACTTTGGGATTCTCTTCAAAGAAGAACTAGCCAGAAATGCAATATATAAGACACTGTGAACCAATCAGGAATTACAGAATTATGTTTAGTGGAGTAAATAATCAAATTATGAAAAGTTAAAGTTATAAGTTGTTTTGTGTTGTCTGTAAAGGAGTAACATGCAGCTGCCCCAGGAGGCACGACGCACTGGGGGCTCAACACAAACACGGTATTGCTAGTCAACACAGCCCTGCTGTGCTTGCTATTCCACCACATGCAGATCGTATCACTGAAATATTCCTTTTAAGGTTTTTTACACTGTATATAAATATGCAGCTTTTTTACTCTTTTTACAGGGAAACAAAAGCATGCTAACTGGACGGGCTGCTACATTTTTCAAAAGCAAATATCACAATAAGTTTAAACAAATACGACTAATAATCTAAGATTTCCCCCTCAGGTCTTGATGGCATGATGAGAGTGACCCTGATGAAAAGGAAAAGACGCCCCCTGAAGGTGTGAGAGTCCAGGTTTCCCCGTTCGTCTTAGCTGCCAGTACTTCCAGCTTAAATGGATTCCTGCAAGTTCAGCCAAGAAGGCATGAGTCGGCCATTAAGCTGCCCTGCTGGGAGACTCAGCCCCGCTAAATCCACCAGCAGCATCGACCAGTTTGTGGGTCACCGTGGTAACGGGGACTCCGCGTATAGCTCTTTCTCTGGGGGCTCGAGTGCCCCTGAATATGGGCCACTTCACCTTGCTGATGATCTTGGCTATGAGGGCTTCCTGGCATCAGAATTTACAAGTGCTGTGGATGACCCGTGCGTGGTACCCAGCTCCCCCTCCAGAAGCGTGGCGCACTGGTACCGCACAGCCGAAAATGCACCAGAACCCAGAGTGCCGCACACTTTGGCTTGGAAGAATTGCAGCTGGGAGCCCCCCCCAGCTCCCCCAGCACGGCTGGATAGCTTTATAGCAGTTAGGCATCTGGAAAACGCTGGAGGTAGTTGGAGCCCTAGGGTTCAGTCGGCACGTCCCAGAACAGAATTGCTTCGCAGCCCGAGATCTTCACAGGCCAATCCAAGAAACCCAATGGAGTATCAGAGCTTTACCGAGGGACTCCAGTGTGGGAACCATCTTCACAAAGATCAGAACATCATCAACAGCCATGTCCAACACAGAGTGAGCAATAAGGTTAAGCCTCCTGAGATCACTGGCGAAAATAACAATCTTGCTTGTCTGGACTGTCGAAGTCAACTTAACATGGATGATCCGGACTACGTTCAGCAGCAGTGCCAAGGTGACCAAAGCCTATGTTCAAACAGGAGAGATGAAGAGGACCTCCATACAAGCCCATATGGTTCTCCGTGCTCCTCATATCTGTCCAGGGCCGTCCAGCAGAAAATGGAGCACAAAGGAAAGCGTCACGGCACTTTTAGGCATCACAACAGCTGCCAACTCATCTTCTACTCTGGCCCTGAAAAAGGCGTCCCTGCGTTCAACCCTGACAAAAAGGAGAGGGCTTTTTCTCTCCAGGGACTGGACCATGCTAACAGGAGTGCAGGGATAGATATGACACAGCCTATAGCGAACTTGGCTCTTGATGAGATCGACAAGGCGACCACGCCACTGCAGTTTCACCTGGCGGGAGAGAGCAGAGACACATTAGTAAGGCAATCAAAAGGTGAGATTGAGACTAATGTTACCCTCAAGGAGATACGACTAGACAGCAGCCCCAAGGGGCAACTGGGAACCAAAGCTTCTGATTCTTCCTCAGACTATGGCTCCAGCAGTGGTGGCACTCAGAGCAGCCGCCAGCTAGAGATGACCGTCCAGGGCGGAGGGGGCAGCAGCGCTTCTGCTCTTAGCTCGCCGAACGATTCATCCAGGATGACCTCCTGCGATGGCTTGAGAGACACGCAGCCTGTGGTCCTAATGGAAACCACCTCCAAGAGGACGGATCTGCACGCCGCCCCCATTCCATTCAAGGTCACACAGGCCCCTGGACACACAGCCTCTTCAATTTGCTATGTCACCAGAGCCTCGAATTCCAAGGTTTCCTCTGAGACTCCCGAGAGCTTTGAATCAGACATCGGGGGAAAGCAGAATTTCTCTCAGCTTCAGGTAGCACGAGCTGGACTTCTGAAGATGCTGAGCCCAGAGCAGAGGAACCTGTGCTATTCTGATCCAGACAGTTTGAATCACATCGGAGATGGACCTGCTTACAGAGGGTACAACTCAGTGGATGACCAGCTGGTGGAGCCGATGAGCAAAGACAAACTGAGCGGACAGGGTCTGGTAGCGGCTAGAAGGAAGCTCTTTGAAACCAAAGGCCGTGCCCTGTCAGCTTTCTGCTTCTCCAAAAGCGCACTGAAGCACATCCAGCGCGAGGCCCTGCAGGCCTACATGGAGTGTAAGGCAGGCCATCGAAGCACAGAAGCCCAATCTCCTGATCGGAGACACTCCATGGCTGGGAGGGTGGCGGAATTTGGCCAAAGGTCACTTTGCAGAAATGCAGAACTCGGGAAGGAGGAGAGCAGGCCCCTTTCTGCAGGCCGCCCGCTGGACCCCCCAGTCGGCTGTGTTGACTGCGCAGACCTGGGGTCTCTCTCCTACTGTGAGCCTGGACACATTAATGAGAAAGCGACCTCACCTACTGAGAGATCGTCTTCTACGGATAACCTCTGTCGATTCCGTTCCACTCCAACTCCATATACCCTGCAGGTATGTGTCACGCTCCATTTTTGTGTCTGTCTATCTGCAACCCCCCACCCCCACCACCCCCACCGGATGAGTAAGTAGTCAGAAATGGAGGCGGTCTGCATCTGAGCAAGGAGTGGTGAGCATATTCACTGAAAATGGTGTGTATCAACACGGATATAATTTCACGTTTTAAAATGAGGTTTTATCAGTTTGTTTTAAATTATTTGTAAGTAGCTTTTTTGCCATTAAAAGGTGGCTCCCCAGATTTAGCCATCCATGTTGCTAATGAGGTAAAGTTGAAAAAGTACATTTTGCTTCTTGGTTAAGTCAGCCTCAGAGTTAATGTACTGAATTTGAGATCTTTTGTGTTTGACTTTCTCTTCTCACGCATCGGGATGTGCTTTTGCTGTGGCAAGTAACACTAAATTATTTGTGTTTGTCACTAGACTACGATCCGCTCCAATGAATCTTTACCATTCAATAACCTGACACTGAGGTGAGTGACTGGAATATCTCAGCGGTGTGTCAGATAACACAAACAAATTGTACCTGAGGCATTGATAGCCATCCGAAACACGCACTGGCGAGCTGGCCTTTCTGCTGAGGGGGAAGAGCTGACGTCTCGGCTGACTGCCGTGTGTAGCCACACCTTGGGGTGTCTCAAACATCTGAAAGCTGACAGTGGCTTTTGTCCCTGCACTCCTCACACATTCTGTCATAATCCTCATGTGTGATAGGTTACCTACAGTGCATTTCCTGTAGGTCATTCCGTATGAGTCATAAACATTTAAATGTGCTCTACACCAGGCTGGCCATGCACAGCAGACACCAGCAATCTCGCTTGGTATTATATGCTAATATTATCATCTATGCGGTCTACACCAGGTTGATTGTATTAAACCTTCTTCACATGGTAGTGATGTAGCTATAAGGTAAATGTCTTGTCAGTTCTCAGAAATCAGTTGAAGGGAAGTCTTCAGTGAGCAAGTACCCAGCGGATCGGGCAGATACAGCGGATCGGGTGGACCTAGTGGACAGAGTGGACGTGGGGCAAATGGGCCGTGCTGTCTGTGCGGCAGATTCTAGCAGGGTGCCCAGGGAGGAGGCAGCCACGCTCCGGGTCGGCAGGTTCTGGGCCTCTGCTTCAAGCTCAGAGTCCGCAGAGCAGCTGCGAGGCCGACGCATGGCCCAGGCCCACGAGCAGAGAAGTTCACCGTCCTTCTTTGAGGGCCAGGAGAGGCGACAGGTGCTAGAGCACAGGAAGCCACTATTCAAACAGGAGTCTGCCCCACAGCTCCATGTCGGTGAGCTCGGGAGCCGCGACCAGGCACGCAGCAAGGCTTGGGCCATCCCTGAACCATCCGCCACTGGGGGCACGACCCACTTCCCATCAAGCCCCTCTCTCAGTCCATCTGGCAGCCCCTCATCCCTCCCTGTGTGTGGTTTAGATTTCCGTAAAAGATGGATCCAGTCTTTATCCAGAGGCAGGTCCAGCTCTAGGTATGACGACAAGGCTTTTTTTGCCTCCTCATCCAGAAGGTCCTTAACCTTGAATTTGAGACTTTAAATTTGGCATTTAACTTTGTGTAAATTGAATGTGGTTCACTGTTTCTTTAGAGTGAAGACGTCCCCGGTGCAGCCCTCGCTGCTGGAGCTCTCGGTGGACGATCCTGAAGAGATATTTGGGTCCTTCCCTGAGGTATTTTTAAACCAAGGAGTGACGACAGACTCAAACTCGTGGCTGAGGAGCACGGATGGAGAACGTCCCCCACTAGGGAGCAAAGGAGGTTCCCAGGGAACCAGAGACACCCAGTGTCAAGTCCAGGAGACGGACACAAGCACCAGGGAAGAACTTCCAAGAAAGGAGGAGGAAGATGAGGAAGGAGTTTCGGTGGATGATCCTGAGTCTCCTGCAGTCCCCACCAGGGAAACCATAGTGAAATGGCAGTGGGAGGACATGGTGCAGCAGGTGGCGGCGGAGGATCAGACATTAGCGCATGTGATGCTGCCAGCAGCCAATCGGATCACTGCAATCGCACTGATAGAGCAGCTGCTTTCTGGGGACACCTTACTGATGGGAGAGCATTACAGGAGGAAGCAAGCTCAGGAGGCCAGCGGCCCAGACACAGAGGACGGGTAACTTAGTGATTACTGCTACAGAACGGCAGTGGTGGGCACAGCAAACCAAAAAGTTTCGAGAACCACTAATCTGTTCATTCTAAAGCAGGGGTCTCCAACTCCGGTCTTGGAGAGCTACCGTCCAGTAGGTTTTCTATCCTACCTGGCTTCTGATGAGCCACACCTGCTCTCAGGTAAATACCAGGAACAGGTGTGGCTCATCAGAAGCCAAGTGGGACAGAAAACCTACTGGATAGTAGCCCTCCAGGACCGGAGTTGAAACTGTAATTAAAAGAAAACGGAGAGAGAGCTGCCCTGTTTATGTACATTTGAAATGAAATTTTGGATGAATACAGTGCTCCACTTGGTTTGTTGCAGCTTTGCAGTGGATGTGGTGTGTTCTCTTAATGCTGCTCATGCAACCACTGAAGATCAAGCTCAAGCAACTGGCCAGACACAAGGCGGGGCAGCAAGTGATGTCACCAAGAAGAAGGTAAGAATCTCCATTGAATTGGTTCCTTATTCGTTATTTAAGCTATCAGTGGAAGGTGGCCATAACGGACCAGTGCAATGTTATGTCAGTCATGTGACCTGCGTGCCCTCAGAGACTGCTGATGTCATGCATCGAGCGCCACCTGGAGGCACTGGCCGAGCAGCAGGCGGCCCTCAGGCAGGAGCTGCAGGCCCATGGGGAGCGGGCCAGTGCCATGGCCTCCCTGGTTCAGGAGCGCTGTCTGCCTCTGGAGTACGAGCGCTACACTCAGTTCCTGGATGACCTGGAGCGGGTGGTCAACCTGCTTCTGTGCCTATCTGCACGTCTGGCCCGGGTGCAGAATGCATTGAGCATTTCGGACCAACATATGGACCCGGAGGAGAAGGTACATGCAACTCTGTGCCAGAATGGGCCAGCGCACTGCTTATTGGTGATGGACAAAATGACACTTCATGAACCATTTGCTGTATTTTTTTGACTCCACTAGATGGCGCTCTTGGTTTGCTTTGGTGCATGCTTTGTGCCTTTTTTTGAACAGAGAGCAACATCTAGTGGGGTCAAAAAATACGACAAATGGTTCATGAAGTTAGAGTTCCAGTGAGACAGAGTCTCTTCGGAGAATCCTTTGGCACCGCTGGTTTGACTTTGTGTGGAATGAGCGGTTGCTAGAGGAGTCCTGAATGAGGCACATTACCTGCATTGTGAGGGAGCGTCAGTTACGGCATTACGGCCATGTGGCGCGTCTCCCGGAGGGTGATCCGGCTCACAGGATCCTCATTGCTGGAGTCCGGAATGAGGCACATTACCTGCATTGTGAGGGAGCGTCAGTTACGGCATTACGGCCATGTGACGCGTTTCCCTGAGGGTGATCCGGCTCACAGGATCCTCATTGCTGAGGACCAGGCCAAGGGGACGCCCACGTAACACCTGGCTGTGGCAGATAAATGGCCATTTCTAGAGGGTGGGACTGGACCATGTATCTGCTTGGGGGGTCACCAGCCGGGATGCCGAGGTGTTTCGTCATGCGGTGGGTGTGGCAACGTGCTGCATCAGTCCATGCTCCCCAACCCAAGCTGTTCATGAAGCGTTTTTTTGTCCATCACAACTGCTTGTGCCTTGATTTGGACTCCTGGCTTGTTGAGGAGAGCAAATGTTTGACACAATAGTTAGATATGGGCAGGAATTACCTTCAGTGACCTGAAGGCAGAAACCTTCTCCATGTATAAGGCAGAGATCTGAAATGAGTGGGTTATAAAATGACTCCCGTATTTAATTTGTCAGAATTAGCCAGGGTTCCCCAATTCTGGTCATGGAGGTCAGTTTGCAACACAGTTTGCAGATTCCTGTTCTCCGACACACCTACTAAACCTGGTAACTGGGTGATTAAGGTGTGTTTGAGCAGGGAGATCGGCAAACCGTTGGATTCTGGTGCTTCAGGACCGGAACCGGGGAAAAAACAGAAATCAGCGCTTATAGACGTGCATTATGAGTGACATACGGATCAGCATGCGAGCCTTCGAATTCTTCATCCGACCCTCATTGATCAAACTGTCCAAGCTGCCACCAGAAATCCCTGGTCTGTAGCTAGAGTAGATTTAATGTGATAGAAAAAGTGCTCTGCGACTGTCCCATATTCATTTTAAAGTGTAAGTTTAGTTTTAGGAGGTGTTGTGTTTGTGTCGTTTGTTACCTGATGCCTTGAAAAGTTTAGTTTTTAACCACAGAAAAGCTGAGCCCACTTATCAGTCTCATCTGTCTTTCTTCCTTTTTTACTTTAATGATTCATCTTGTCTCTAATTAGCAGAATGGTGCATCTGTTTCCACTAATTAAGTTCTAGGTGTGAGATCCGTGAGCGTGATTCCTCCAGATGGAGACCACTCTGCTTTTTCCTGCTTTTTTTGGTTCTTGTGAATATTTCTGAAAAGGTCATTTCCAAGGTCATAAAGGACTGACTTTTTGTTATTCCACAGGCTCAGTATCTACCATGTTTTTCCATTGCTTTGGCACATTTCTCAAATGATAATTGACATTTGCAATACAATGTGTGTAACTTGTGCACAGTTGAACATTATTTGTCATTGTTTCGGCACAAATTGCAAATGTTGTTGTTGCTTAAGTCTTGTTGGTCAAAATGGACTTTGTATTTTCTCAGTGAAGTAATTTCACACCCAAAAGTATACATGTACGTGACCATTGTGTAAGCTGTTGCATGCAAAACAGCTCACAAACTTTCAGAATGATTCAAGAGTATATTCCATAAATTGCGGTGATATGGCATTGTTGTATTTTTGGTTCCCACAGTACTATACACGATTTTGTTGTCATTTTTTGCTTTTATGGGAAACAACCATCATTCAGATTTACTGCGTAGACACTGACATTTTGACAATATTCCTAAGCATTTCGACTTTTATGGTATGAACAATGACAGGTTCTTTTTCAATTTAGTGGCACTCACTGACTTATTTGATTTATTTGTTTTTGAGGCAAGAGCTGACTTTTTGGGAGTTACAACCTTTTGGGGCTTAACCGTGCTGTTTGAGAAATGCTGTAATAGTTGTATGAATGTTATCGTTCATCAAATGTGCCAAAGCATTTAAGAAACCGATTAATGCTGAACTGCTTGTTCTACTATCTGTGCTGCCCTCTAGTGGTAAAACAGTTCTTGTTTATTGAATTAATCCATAACATCCTATTCCCTCAAAACTGCCATGCAGCTTCCTAAAAAAAAAAAACCTTTTTATAGATGTGCTTTACCTCCATCGGATGATTTTCTGTTCATGACCTTGTAATAATAATCATAGCCTGGTTCGGAAGACGGCCTGCTTTTGTGGATGGTCAGACGATGGCTCCACTGAGAATCTTTTCTCCTTTGGTCCTCTCCCCGTCATTCAGGAATCCCTGCAGAACCGCCACCGTTTGCTGTGTAGACAGAGGGACGACGCCAAGGGCCTGAGGGAGAATCTGGAGAAGAGGCAGGGTGTGGTGGCTGCCATTTTGGCCAAGTACATGACTGCCCAGCAGCAGGAGGAGTACAAGCAGATAGTGCAGACCAAAGCCTCACTGCTCATCCAGCAGAAGGACCTGGATGAGAGGCAGCGTCTCAGGGAGGAGCAGCTGCAGGCTTTGCTGGGCAGCCTGTCCCCGTAGTCGCGTGATGGCGCCCCCTAGCGTGGCTGCCAGTCAAGCCTGCTCTCTCCCGGTTCCTTCGGTAACCTGGGAAACTCGCGTTGGTTGTATCTTCATGGTCTTTTGGGACCTGCTTGATTTCCTACGATTCCCTTTGCGAGGGATCTTGTGTAAAATACAGCATCTTCTGCGGACTCGCTTCTCATGCCTCAACCCAGGAATGGTGGTAGAATAGTATTTAGCCAGAAATATTTCTATAGCTTATTTTTTTACTACAGACTTCCGAGTCCAAAACCTCTGAAATACAAATGTATGCCAGAAGGCAGATATTATTCGGACGCCATCATTCTCATTCCTGTTGAACCTTTAGTGGATGATCTGAGTAATAATGTCAGTCCTGCTTGTTCATTTATGAGAGAAGATCATGGCCTTATGAAGCCTTTTTCAAAGGCTTATCCACAAAGTGGAGCATTTTCGACCACACATTCACCCACGGTTTCTTTTTACTGTTTCAAGTCCAATTTCCTTTCTAGTCTTGCAGTGTTATGTGCAACTTTTCCAGAGAGATTTTCATCACCGTGCAAGTCTGATGTTTTTTGGTTGTCTAGGTTTATTAATCAAATGGTTTGGGATATTCTGAGTAGGTTTAGTGCAGGTCTGATATGACAGATAACTATTTGTTAACTATTTGTTGTTGCTGTTTTAATTAATGCTAGCCGAAGGTAGCAGGTAAAGCTAGCAGAACCTGGATCTTTTGAGAATTCATTGTTGTTGGGGGGGGGGGGGTAGTTCCTTTCCATCCTTGGTTATATTTGCCGAAGAGTAAAATTAAAAAAAGAGACAAACCAGTGACCTTAAAACTGACACAAAACTAAAGTAAAAACATAAACCATTTTCTAAAATGCAGTACAGTAAGTCCCAAAACTAGTATTTTTAGTATTTAGCACCAATGCTTCTGAAGTGTATTTATTTTGTACATGTTAATGGAATAATAATTTCTCAAATTATATGTGATTATATGTGAAAAAGTATGGGAATGATTATGTATTGTGTGAAACCAACCAATGCAAACACCTTTTATCTTTAGATGGACCTGACCTCAGGTCACTCTAACTCATGCGCATTTCTACTCAGTATAGTTACTCTCTTATGCACATGCATTTCTACTCAGTATAGCTATGCTACTACTCAAATGCATTTCTAGTCAGTATAGCTACTCTCTTACATTTATTTGTACTGGGTATAACTACTGTATAGTATAGAATGCAGTGCAGCATTTTTGTTCAATGCATTCCTGAATCTCTCGCTACCGTCTCCTTTAAGCATGTTGTTGGTAATTACATGAGAACCCTGGCTTGCAGTGACATTACAGACATGCACAAACCTGACGTTGCAATGGATGTGCCTTCACCCTGCAGCTCAGAAATCCTGCTGTAAAACATCTGCTATAAAACATTCTCCTTGCAGTTATTTTGTTCACTGCAGTAAAAGCTGTGTGCACTCAGGCTCGTCGTGGGTGAATAAACCATTTTCCCATTGATGTCTCTTTGGCTGTGTACTTCCCAGCCTGTCCCCTAAGTGAGACATACATGTATAGTTTTATGACAGATTTCTGAGTCTGTTTTGGGAGGAAAATTACCGTGTATAACAGCTGTAGGACTACAGCTTCCCATAGCCCGTACACACACACACACACACACACACACACACACACACACACACACACATAGGTTCTTTTAATTGTCCTTGTACAAATACACAAAATTTAACTGCACCCACTAAAAAATGGCTCCCATCTTAAAAGTAATAAAGGAGGAAGAAAACAAACCCACACAGAAATTTCGAACCAAATGTTGTAAACATAATTTACTCGCGCTGCAATCTCCCTTTTTGCTTTAAAGCTGAACAGTTTCCTCTGCATAACCACTGGTCGCATTTTGATTGGACTAGCTGTCCCATCCCACCCCTGTCCCGCTCAGGCTGCCGCGGAGTCCATGCGTGTTATGTGTGGTATTTCCTGGTAAAGCCTCGTACCGTTGGGTGTGCCTCATCAGTTGTCACCAGGCCATACAGACACGCATGCATTGGTGTGACAGCTTCAGTTATGAAACCTAGGCTGGTTTCACTTGATCGCTGACGTCATAAACTCCAATGGCTGCTGAAGACTCAGCCCCACCCCCACCCCCGGCCCCAGACTCTGACTCACAGAGACCATCTGCCTGAAGGAACAAGCCCGAACACCCACCCAGGTGGAGGTGCGTGTGTGTCACTAGAGGGTGGGATTGTGTTCATAACCTGCTCTTGCCGAACTGCAGCTATGTAGGACAAGCCTTTGGTCTGACACAGAAACGGACGGAACGGAGCAGCGTGCAGGACGCGCTGCAGGAAGGGGGGTTGCTCATGGCGAGTGTTAGACAGAAGCTGAGATGGTGCTGGTTCTTCTACAGTCCTCACCTGCAGTCAGACGACCCGCAACCTGGGAACATGTAAAGGAATGCAGTCATATCTGCTTGGCAAATAAGTGGCCTTCCCCTATATAAACATATGGGGGGGGTAAAATACAATGAAAGATTCATTCACTGCACAGCTCACTCCACCCACCCCAAGAAATACACAGTCGAGAAGGAGGTTTGGCTGAATAAGTGTGGGCACTGG
This sequence comes from Brienomyrus brachyistius, assembly GCF_023856365.1. Classification (NCBI taxonomy): domain Eukaryota; kingdom Metazoa; phylum Chordata; class Actinopteri; order Osteoglossiformes; family Mormyridae; genus Brienomyrus; species Brienomyrus brachyistius. The sequence goes on from NC_064542.1 coordinate 7,103,834, forward strand.
TGGTGTGGGGGAGGAGCAGAAGATTCTGTGTGCCCAGTGTTACATGCCGAGCTCAGCAGTGAGAACAACCTGAAAGGGAACACAGTGGCCCCGGGTGAAATGCCAGGGCGCTGGGCAGCGGGACCCCGCAGCTGTAAACAAATTCAGGGACGAGAGCAGCACGTGTGACTGGAGGTGGCGCTGGGGCTGCTTGTCCTTAGTTACAGCGTACAGAATGTTACACCAAAACCAAACCTCGGTTTCTGCAAAAGAATTCAACTTGGTATAAACCAGCGGGGTCATACCTAGGAGCTCGGGGCCCCTGACTAAATATCACCATGGGCCCCTTACAGATTTTACATATAATTTTACATATTCAGGGGCCCTGCTGAAATGCTGGACCCCCTGAATCTGCCAGGACATTGACGCCCCTGTATACCAGGAAGAAAGTGCAGTAAAACATCTTTGAATTCAGCAGGTCTCATCATTATGTATTTACAGTAAAAGACTTTTCATAAATATAAAAAGACATCACAACACAAGGACAGGCTGCTGGAACTCGACAGCTATAAAAATGTAGGAAATTTAGGCCTTAATAACATTATATAAATGTAGCTACTATGACCTCAGTATTAAAAAATGCAGTACAATCCGGACTTTAAGGCAGACTATAAAATAACTACAGTCCAATGTCCTCCTTTACTGTGGTTAAAATAATATCTTGTTAGAAAGCAGCAGAAAACCAAATGAGCTGTTGGCCTTTGGGTTCTCAGTGGAACATGTCGGAGGAGGGTCTCTGCTTGGCTCCGTTCTCCTCCTCTGCTACTCCGCTCAAAGCGGAGAAACTCGGCCGACTCTTGTACTTTTTCTTATGTGCCACGTGAGGCTGGAAAATGCGACTCAGCGTGTTAAAGCCCTTCTGATGATCTGGAAAGGCATAGTTGTCCAGCTTTTCCTGAGAGACCTCTTTGGAGAGGACCTGTGGTGCCCCGAGAAGCGCCCTCAGCTCGGATGGCGCCCCCTGGTGTAGGTAGTGATAAGGCTTCTTGCCGCTGTTGTCCCTGAGGTGAACGTTGGCGCCAAATTCCTGCACCAGCATGGCCATGGTGGCCCTACGGTCGTGGATAGCCGCGACGTGCAGGGGAGTGTAGCCGCCATGCGTCTTTGCGTTGATGTCGACTTCCATGCCGCCCCGCTTGGCTATCTCAATGATCTTGGACAGCATCTCATGATTGTCGCTCTTGGCCGCCCAGTGCAGGGCAGTGAGGCCGGATATAAAATCTCTCTTTTTGGCCAGATGTGTATCCTGCAGGAGGAGGCCGTGGACATGACTCCAGTGCCCTGCAGCGCACCTCACCATCCACTCGTGCTCTGCAGGTTCCAGTGGGATGCACTCGGGGAAGTGGACCTCATCACCTGGTTTCGGGGTCTTGCAGGTTCTCCTGACCTGTGGGGACCCGGGCACACTTCCACCCCCCTGCTGTCTCCTTTTGAATCTGGGCGATCTCTCAATGGAAAGTTCTGGGACACTTGTCCCCGAGTCACTTTTCGCTGCATCCGAATCGACTGATTCTACTTTAATCTCAGGAGGGGGCATGCGAAGAGGTAATGCACAGGGTTTTGGGCCCGGTTTCTGTGCTTCAGTCAAAGGTGTTGCGGTGCTTGGTCCATCCACCTTGAGGTGCATCACACGTCGTTCTGCATTCAGTTTGTCTGGCTGGGGCTTCACATCTACCACAGTGTACGGAGATCCAGTCTTTCTGGTTCTAGCTTCACCTGGAAGATTGAGATCTTCGACTTTCGGGGATTCATCATGTTTCTGTGATCTCACCACAGGTGAACCTGGATTGCTTGCATAGGTAACCTCCCCTGCTCTGCGTGTTTGCGGAGCATCTACGAGACGCGGGGTGGAGGTATAGCTAACATTCATTAGGTTCTCATTGCTGGCACTCGGAAGGCTTAGCGTGCTGTGCTCAAGCTGTGAACGTAAGATCTTACCGTCTTTTCGATCATGACCCTTGTGTTCCACCTCAGAGCCAGCTGAGCGAACACCGGTTTGCTTTTCTCCCAAATCAGGCTGCTGCGCAGTTACTGCGAGTTTTCCCCCATATAAGTTCTTTTTCTTAAGTACGACATATTTCACGTCATCAATTTCCCTTACAACAGCGATGTTGTTGACGAATTTCTTGAAAAGGTCCCGGTTTCGTTTCTTTTCTTCGGGATCGCTGCAGTTCAGCAGGTCATTAAACGTTTTTAATAAGTCGGAGTTCTTCGCTTTTCCGCCCCGCTCCACCAAGAAACTGGTAATAACGTCTTGAGTCAAGGCCATTTTTTTAGACCTCCGCGAAGAAATCTTAACAATCGGTGAGTTAAAAGCTTCCCCATGAAGCGCGGACGTTCTTTACAATCCCCTGCGCTCCGTCCTCCCGAGACGCTCAGCTTCTGCGCACAGGCTCGTGAGGTAGCGCCTATAATAATTAATGCGTATAGAAGTGCGGGAGGGAGGCGCCTTTCGCTAACAGGTTAGACGCGGCAAAGGTTCTGGTTACTGTAGCTGATCGGCAAGTCTTTCGGGGCGATGATATGTCAGACGGATCACGTCATTGTCTTTATTAAAGATGCGAGTACACATTCAACAAAACAAGACCGGCTGCTCAGTGTAGAATACTGCTATATGAATGTCAATTCATTGTAGTATATATTTAGATACCGTACAAATTGAATACTAGTAACTTTCAAGCAATTATTTAAATTGACATAACAACAACGATAATAATAATACAATTATTTGTGGAAATTGTGATCACAGCCTTAATTGTAGAAGTATATTTTGCCCGTTGTATGATTTTGCGAGTTTACATTTCGGAACCGAAATGTCAACATTTCATAAAGAAAGCGTACATGCAAATTGGGAGATGACCCAACAACGCACTTTATAACAAGAGGATCCATAAACTAAAAACATGCAATTGACCGTGTAATTTGTTATATCCACGGTGGGAAATGGCTATTGATTTACTGCAATACATAGGGTACCTATACCCGTAGCATCATTTAAGAGCATTCTCACAGCAGGAACTGAGTGCCTCGTAACTTCATTGTCAGACATCTCCGTGCCCCGTACGCGGCTCCCGGCGGCTCGCGGGACGGAATTCCACAGCCAAGTGGGAGTTTCCAGGAAGAAGCCATATTGGATGCGCTGAGCATTTCCACGGCGTTATCCCGACGAAGACAGCCGCTTCTTCGCCCCGTAATATCTTTGGACAATGGCTGCCACGGATGTAGACATATTTCCGGTAAGTGTGCAATATTTTCGTATCCTCGGCAAGAAATAGCGAGGAAGATTATGCTGGTCCAGCACAGTACGTGCTGGGAATTTCTTATCTCTGCATACGGATCCTGTAGTTAGACAGTGGGTAGAGATCTGATTGTGATTTGCTTCCCAGTTCTAGTTTACTCACTTGTATGAGCGGTTCTGTCATTTGACTGGGCTCACGTTTTGCAATTTATTTTTATTTTTGTGCATGTGTGAAGGATTCCTGCTTGAGAAAACGTTCCATATTCTGCATGCTTAACTGCGTTGATGTTAGTAAGCTTCTGGTTTTCTGTCAGCCATTCATGGGGATAATCATGCGTTTCTGCAAGACATTAAAAGAAAGTTTCACCAAAAACGAATGATGCTTCCCAGTCATAGATAACTCGCGGTGCTTATCTAATGCATCAGCTATAAATGTGCAAAAAATGTAGATTTTCTTGAGCTCCTCTGCATCCGACTAATAACATGAGATTGTCATCACTGAAGAGCGAAGCGCTGAATAAACACGCCATTCAGAAGACCCACATGAATCTGCCTGAGGCTGATGGGTCCTGTGCGTTTTAATTCATGTGCTTTGCCATGTTTCAGGGATATATCTAAAGTTGTGTACTACTGGTGTAGACAACGTGCGAAAGAATAGTTTGTCTTGGGAACTGCTGTAACCGTTCGAGCTACCCAACAGCTAGTGAAAAAACAGAACTGAAATCTAACCTGTATAGTACAGGTAGACAGAGGCGTAGGTTCGGGGGGTTAGGCGTGTACCCCGCAATATTTAATTTGTACCCCCCCTCTCCATATTTAATTTAGCTAATAAACAGACCTTCGCATGTAAATTATTATATCGTGTCCCCGCCCCCACACACCAAACTCTCCTACGCCCCTGCAGTTAGGTATTCAAAGCACGCGCTTAAAGTCTTTTCACCCTGATCTAGTGACTGCATCTGAAGCATTTCGTACACAGGTACCTTGCAAAATCGCTACTTCCTCTGCATGTCTCTGTTTCAGAAGAGATCTGTGCCAGAAGAGGTTTCTCGCTGCTGAGTGTTCCCGGGGAAATAACTTAAGTGGCTCCGACTGCGATCCTTTCCTAATAGCAAAACTGCTGCCTTTTGTGGATTTTATCTTGAGTGAAAACACGAAAACGGCAATGGGTTTCTCTAAAGAAGCCGCACCGCGCGGTCTTAGCATTTTTGTTAGCAGGCCTACAGTGTAAGCTGATGGCTGCTGACTGCCCTAACTGTTGTTTTTGAGGTTATGGAAACCGTGTAAGCCCATGGAAGAACAGCCGAGAAAGCTCCCATTGTGTTTTGTGGCACTGATGACCGTTATTGTCATCAGGCTGAGTGATTTCACATAATGTGTCACCATTGGCGAAGTGCACATGGGGGGGGAAAACGAGAAAAATCAGGATTAAAAACCTGAATGGCGTGTAGCAGTGATGTGCAGAATGCTGTCCGACCTGAAAAGGGCGAGTTTATGTCATGGAAGAGGCAGCAATACTATGAAAGGGAAACATCATTAACATGGTTGTGTCACTGTTCCCAGTGTTTTGATGTTCACCGACCGGTTTACGTCACACAAAAATGTCACGGGCCAGTAAAACGGCTGGGGGCCAGACCGGTGAACCAGTTGCCGATTTCTTAAGTTAAATTGTTTTAATGGTATTTATCGTCTATTTTTGTCATTAGATTGGTGTAAAAAAAACCATTTGGAAACCTTGTGGCATATGAGGATGGTAAATCATTTGATCTCCATCGCTTGCACTTCCTTTGTGCTGGCAGAGATTCAAGCGAAGCTTTTCAGGCTGCGGCAGATGAAGTACACAAGGCCTGGGTTTGTGCTGGTCACAAGCTGTCGCCGCATGTCACAGCCTCACCAATCTGGCCCATCTGCAGCTGCTCGCTGGCGTCCCGTGCCAAGAGCCGCCGTATGTGGCCACCAAGGCTCTAATGAATGTCGTGTCAGTGCCTGGAGTGGGGGTGAAGGCTCGCCCGAGGACAGGAAGTGGCGCAGTCGGCCCCAGCAGAGCACGCTCCTGTATTTTAGCCACCGCTAACAGACCGATGCCTCAGTTTATCACGATCAGATGTAAAAGTCAGTGATCTATGATCTGGAAGATTCCTATTATTACGACAGACAGCATCTGAGGAAAATTGGTCACTCAAGTGTCTGTGGGACCAAAATCATCTTTAAAATGTGTATTTTGTAAAAAAAAAAATAATAATAATGACATAAGGTGTTTTGTAGCGCATTTATGATTCCAGTTTCGTTTACACAGATGGCTTTCTGATTTAGTGAGATTTTCATTAGAATCACATAACACCTCCTGCAATACCAGCTGTTTTTATCTATTTGAAAATGAATGTCATTTGAAATGCTGCATTAATGTAAGATCCCTTGTACTTTCTGTATAGTCTTCAAGAGAGTGAGGACATTCAACTATCCCTCGCTGCTAAATCCCATCTTGATAGTCATGTTAAGAAGTTTGTACTGTTCATGTCTACAAAGACTGTCAGAGTGCATCAGGCAGCTGGGGACTGCATTGACATTGACGTTCTTTGGGACGTTTGGATGTTGATAGTGGCTTCTTCGAACTTCCTAGAATGAAGAAAAACGAACCCTTGACTTGGGGGGACGCGTTGGCTTTGACAGTCTTCCTGACCAGCTGGTTAGTAAATCGGTAACACAGGGATTCTGCTTCAACATCCTCTGTGTTGGTAAGCAAATCTCGCCCTGTCCATTCCTGCCCATTCTAGTCCATGCCGTCCATCCCTGTCCATTCCTTTCTGGAGGAGATACTTTCCTGATAATCCGGTACATTCATATAGGATATACCTTCAAGCCCCTACCCTATAAGGTGGTCACATAATTCTCATCGCTTCCTTTGTTTCCAAGGTGAAACCGGTATTGGCAAGTCTACCCTAATGAACACTCTTTTTAACACGACATTTGAGACCGATGAAGCCAGTCACTACCAGAATGGCGTGTACCTGAGACCCAGGACATACGAGCTGCAGGAGAGCAGCGTCCAGCTCAAGCTTACGATCGTAGACACGGTGGGGTTTGGGGACCAGATCAACAAAGACGAGAGGTATGTCACCATGCGAGAACTCTGCAGGTCTGCAGACATGCTGTGACCTCCCTCCCTGCCCTTATCTGTCTTTATGTGGTGTTAGGAGATGACTGTTAGGTCATTCAATCCAAACTGGAAGTACAAAGCATCCTTAATGCTCATCCCAACCATGATCATGCATTATGAAGGCATCTATAGTGCATTATAGATGAGAACTTCATAGAGCATTCATAATGCATAATAAACATGATTATAATGTGTTATACCTTTTTATAAATATTTATAGACATGTTTATAATGCTTTATGAATGTATTATAATGCATTATAAATATGTTTATACATTACTAAAAACATGCCATAAGTAAAGTGTTACCAAATAAAATTACTCCAAATAGACAATGGAAAAATAGACAAAATAGATCATAAAAGCAGCGTAACAGCAGCTGTAATGGAAGTGTGTGAGGTGTAAGCATGAAGGCCTTCTCTGCTGCCTCATACAATGGCTCACCGATTGGTCTATGACAAATAAAATACATATTTGATTGCTTAGTATGCAGGAATTTGGACCAGTTACATTTCAGCAATGTGAGTAGGGAGGCTTAGCTTCCATGCGTCATACATCCATAGTGAATAATCATTTGGGAATCACAACACGGTTTCCTCAAGGCATTTAACAGGAGTGTGTGACAGTATATTATTCGTACACAGATATTAAAAGGAAGAAGGCAAATGGTAGGAAGTGAGTAGAGAAAAACTCCACCGTTTGGGAGCTGGGGGATGCCTGACTGAGCGGCCCCCCCTGTCATGTTAAGGTCATGCAGTGTTATTCTTCCTTTTACCTGGGATAAGACACCCCCGGTGTGTACGTTTGTGTTCCTGTATGGCCTTCGTATGGTGCGACGCAAAACTTCACCTGCCCTGTTTCTGCTCAGCTACAAGCCCATCGTCGACTACATTGACAGCCAGTTTGAGAATTACCTTCAGGAGGAGCTGAAGATCCGGCGCTGTCTCTTTGATCACCACGACACGAGGATCCACATCTGCCTGTACTTCATCGCCCCCACGGGACACTCGCTCAAGTCTCTGGATTTAGTCACCATGAAAAAACTGGATAGCAAGGTACTAAAACATTAACGCACACACATACACAATCACACGCACATGCACACACACTCATTACTTCTACGCAGAGTTACGTCAGTGACCTTCAGATAGTAGTGTTTTTTGCATGTTTTGTCCAAGATCGTCAGCAGTATCTTACAGTATGTTCTTGATGGAGACACTTTAGGAGTAGTGCTCTTGAAGGAGAATGTACACACTCGTCACAGGGATTACGTAGGTTCTGAGACAACAGAAGGAAATACTTGCAAATGAGATTAATGAGACTGCATAATATTTCGGTCTCTGTGAAGCATCTGTTGTTTGCTTTGAAATGAAGCTCTAGTTTGATTGCAGTGATGTAAGGTGATTCTCTTCTTTCTCGAATGGTTCTTCTTTTGTTTTCATGCAGGTTAATATTATACCCATCATAGCCAAAGCCGACACAATCTCCAAGAGTGAACTGGACAAGTTCAAGATCAAGATTATGAGCGAGCTGGTTAGCAACGGTGTCCAGATCTACCAGTTTCCCACAGACGACGAGGCCATTGCAGAGGTTAACTCGTCCATGAATGTGAGTCTACCAGGAGATGTGTCACACAGAAGTCAACAACCTCCCTGCAAAAACACAATGACAGTTCAACAATAGATTGTTCATAAGAACATTGAGATGTATGGGAAAACATGTCAAGACCACATTCACGCAGCAAGCAAACTCTGGCTGTAAATTGAGGAGTTAGATAGCAAGCTGTGGACATTATTTAGAGAATATCTCCATCTCCAGCATGGGGTTTTTTGTGATCTTGAACACGACCTCTGTTACTTGTGTCTTACAGGCGTACCTGCCCTTCGCTGTGGTGGGAAGCACAGAAGAGGTGAAAGTGGGAAATAAGATGGTGCGAGTCCGGCAGTACCCCTGGGGCGCGGTGCAGGGTGAGGACCTTTCATTCACCTCATCCTTCACAGGCGTGACACTTTCCCCATTAGAGGTCTGCCCGCAGTTTCGTTTCATCTCCGCTGCTGACCCCGACTTAGCAGAGGCCTCTGGGATCATGTTCAGTTCTTATTTCCCTCGAGAACGACCCAAACCCCTTCTGTTTCGAGCTTTTCTGATGATGACCTTCGGGTATCTGTTGCTGTGGTTGCCATGACAATGGGGTGGGCCAGGCGGTCCTCTGGCTGATGCTACGGAAACGGCGTGCAGGCCGTCCTCCTCCTGCATGGGAGTTTCCTCCTCGTTTCGTCATCCTTGATTTCCCCTCCATTTTAATGCCAGTGTCAGCTCAGGATTGACTTCTCTTGAGAGTTTTTGGGCTTGTTAGTTAATTAGGAAACTGTGTTTTGGGTCCTAAACGGATGCGGACGTCCATTAGCACCCTGGTCCTGCTATGTGCTTTTCCCAGACTTCTCTCTTTAAGGACAGGCATCTTGTCCAGGGTGAGTTATTAGCCTGTGCCCTGTGAAGGACTGGCATCTTGTCCAGGGTGAGTTATTAGCCTGTGCCCTGTGAAGGACTGGCATCTTGTCCAGGGTGAGCTATTGGCCTGTGCCCTGTGAAGGACTGGCATCTTGTCCAGGGTGAGCTATTGGCTTGTACCCCGTGAAGGTCTGGCATCTTGTCCACGGTGAACCCCAGGCCTGTGCCCTGTGAAGGACCAGCATCTTGTCCAGGGTGAGCTATTGGCTTGTACCCCGTGAAGGTCTGGCATCTTGTCCACGGTGAACCCCAGGCCTGTGCCCTGTGAAGGACTGGCATCTTGTCCAGGGTGAGTTATTAGCCTGTGCCCTGTGAAGGACTGGCATCTTGTCCAGGGTGAGCTATTGGCCTGTGCCCTGTGAAGGACTGGCATCTTGTCCACGGTGAACCCCAGGCCTGTGCCCTGTGAAGGACTGGCATCTTGTCCAGGGTGAGCTATTGGCCTGTGCCCTGTGAAGGACTGGCATCTTGTCCACGGTGAACCCCAGGCCTGTGCCCTTTGTTGCCTGGGACAGGATCCAGACCCCAGGGAGGTATATCTGAGGTCCTGTACTGTCCATATGGTCTCTCTTGGATATTGCATCCTTAGGTACGAGTTTTATTTGTCACATGCACAGTCAATACACTGTACTATTGTGCAGTGAAATGCTTTATGTACATGCTTCATAGACTGTGCTTTAAAGGAAATATGCAATACAAAATAGTATAAAAAGAGAAGAATAAATAAAGAATAGCAATAAATAAATGAAAAATAAAATGACTGCAAAATAGACAATAAAAACAGAAAGCAGGAGATCAGTAGCTGTAAAAAGATCTACAATGAAAGTGTTTGATGCTGTAAAGAGGCGTCTCTGTCTGGCTGCCTGGTGGGTCTCCGATGGATCAAGCTGAAGGTGTCACTCAGATGAAAGGAGCTCATCTGTGCTTAGCCCGTCGTCCTTTGGGGCGAACTGCACTTCAGCTGCGTTTCAGCTGTGTCACTGTGTTTCCTGCCAGTGGAAAACGAGAGCCACTGCGACTTTGTGAAGCTGAGAGAGATGCTGCTCCGCGTCAACATGGAGGACCTGCGCGAGCAAACGCACGTGCGGCACTATGAGCTGTACCGCCGCTGCAAGCTGGAGGAGATGGGCTTCAAGGACACAGACCCTGACAGCAAACCCTTCAGGTGAGTCCATCAGGACTGGCTGTCATGGAGTCCCACAGGTGTCAGCAGGCAGTATGCAAATGAGACCATTTAAGACCGTCATCCAAAGGCCGTGGTTTGTATGGTGAGGACGGTGGGAGAGACGCGTTGCGGACTTTTCACCCGCAGCCTACAGGAGACATACGAGGCCAAGAGGAAGGAGTTCCTTGGGGATCTCCAGCGCAAGGAGGAGGAGATGAGGCAGATGTTTGTCAATAAGGTGAAGGAAACGGAAGCGGAGCTAAAGGAGAAGGAGAAAGAGGTAAACAGGAGCCGTCCCCTCAGGAAGCTGGCGAGATCTGTGTGGGTGAAGCTGTTTGTGGGCTTCCTGTGCCCTGATGTTATGCTGAAGCTCTCCAGCACCACCATAGCAGTAAATAACACTGACTTACCAAAGGCTACCAGGCTGTAAATGAAAAGCATGTGAAGTCTGGCTATTCATGTTTGGAATGAGGAACTCCACCGTGTCTCACTGAGTGGTTGTCAGAAGGTGACCTAAGCTAAGCCACGCGATTGTATGCAACCTCTTCAGCTGCATGACAAGTTCGAGCAGCTGAAGCGGCTGCACCAGGAGGAGAAGAAGAAGATGGAGGAGAAGCGGCGGGACCTGGAGGATGACGTGAACGCCTTCAACAGGAAGAAGATGGCAGCAGAGACCTTACAGGCTCAGTCACTGCAAGGATCCTCACAGCAGCCCCTCAAGAAGGACAAGGACAAGAAAAAGTAAGGACAGTTTCTCTCTTTATCTCTCTCTCTCTCTCGCCTTCTCTGTCTGTCTCTATCTCTGTGTCTGTTTCTGTCTCTGTCCCTCTTCTCTCTCTCTTTCTATCGGTCTGTCTGTCTCTCTCCCTGTCTCTCTCTCTGTCTCTCTCTGTTTCTGTCTCTCTCTCTCTCTCTCTCTCTCTCTCTCTCGCGCTGTCTCTCTCTCTCTGTCTCTCTCTGTTTCTGTCTCTCTCTTGCTGTCTCTCTCTCTCTGTCTCTCTCTGTCTCTGTCCCTCTCTGCATTCTGTCTTGGTGGTAGTATGATAGGAGGATAGGAAATGAGCACAGCTCTGCCCAGTGGGATATTGGCAGGTGGGTGCTGATGAGATTGCACAGTATTATGCCCCTGGCCTGGACACGGCAGGGACTGTCTATTCTGGGCCTGGACATAATGTCATAGCAGCGTCTCACATGGGGGCCGCGATGCCTGTATCTAACACGGCTGCTGACCGGATAAGGGTGGGAACGCTCCGATCAGGCTGAGCGAATGGGAACAGCCCGAGAAAGTGGGAAAGATAATGGATCGAGGGTGTGAAGCAAGCACCGTGTGGGGAGGTGTTTTGGCGTTTAAAGAAGTAAGGGTTTCGACGTGGGTTTTAATAAACAGGCTGGTGAATAAGACCACTTACATTTATCATCAGGAACCTTGCAGGAAGCCTCTTCTTCTTGCATTGCTTAAAATTAAGCTCCAGTAGAAAACAAAGTAAGATTCTGTCTGGCAGTGTATTCAGCAGCTAAACATGTAATTCTGCTATTCTGTTGAGCTTTTGGTTTCATTTCAGGTACCTGTACAGCACATCATCGTGTTCACCTTTCATTGGTGTCTTTCGTGGTCTCCTTAACGAACTGGCTGTAGTGTGTAAGACACCTTCATTCTGTCTAAAGTGATGAGACCTCCATCCATTTCCATGCTGTCTAAAAACTTCAGTTTACACCAGGGCGTCTGCTTTAATTCCTGTTCATTGGTTTGTTTGTTTTGTCATATTTCTGTCATTTTTTTTTCTTTCAGTTAATGTGTGGGAACAGCCAGCCAGGCCAGCTGCACATTTGCCTTCCATCACCATAGCGACGTAAAGCTGTTTTCACCGTTTTTTGTTGTGACCTCATGACATTGTGTTTGTGGACCAAAGACCATGATGGAAAGTGGACAGTGGAGTAATTTAACAGTCTTACTTTGTATTTGTATTTATTATTATAACTTTTTTTTTTTTACATCAACAAGGTTGTCGAACATGCAGGACTATTAAATACTACATTTTATTTCCAAGACTGATTTACGATTGCGGTTCAGAAGGGAAAAAAATCTATGCAAAGAAAGAAAAACGTTCATGAGATACTTGGTACTAATAAGTGTGTCAGTGTGTTCCTTCAGGTAAGCTGACCTTGCTATTTAACGTACTGTGTGTAGATTAGCACTAGCGTCAGAAAGCTCACCTTGTACAGTATCAAATATTGTCTGAGCCGTACTGAGTCTGAACTACCTTCATGTAACTTTGTCTATTTAAAAGGTATATATGTATATTTATATTTGCAGAAACATAGTTATCACTGAAATTCTGAATACAGTAATGAATCCATTGCTGTTTTATATTAATTCCAGATTTGCATGTGTGTGTGTGTTCTTAAGAATGTAGTTTTAGGTAGACTGTGTACTGGTGTTAGAATTAGACTTTCTTTAATATTTACATTCATAGTACAGTAATAAATATGACAGTGGCAAATGAATGGAGAAATGCGGAACCGTTCTTTGTTAGGATATAGAGTATCTTTAAACTAAGAACTACTGTAGGCATTTTTATTGAAGATAGAAGATAAGTTAAGAAAATCACAATTCTGTGCTAGATAAGCTGGTACCACTGAAGCTGACATTTACTTCAGAATTGGGTCAGTGGTATGTCCATCCATCCATCCATTCATCCATCCATTCTCTAAACCAGTGTTTCCCAAGCTGGTGCGTGCGTCCACCAGACGGTTCACGTTTTTGCTCCCTCCCAGACAGTCCACATTTTTGCTCCCTTCCAGCTCCCTGCCAGACAGTCTGTGGGTCCCCGAGAACCAGATCGGGAAACACTGCTCTAAACTTTTATCTTCGTTTGTCTTTGTCAAATTCATTGATTAATCTTTTTTTTACTCATAATTACGTATGATGTGTAATTATAGGTACATTTCCTTATTATCTTGGTGTGTTTTATTACTCCCTTTTGCATGTAAAGCAGCTCTGTAACAGGATCCCTCCGTATATATTTAAGTTTTACATGATATGAAATGATGGCTGACAAACATAAACATGTGGGTCTGTAACTCAAAGGTGGGATGCAGAAAAGAGAGAATCGGCTAAAGGTGCTGCTACTTCCCCCGAGGTTAGCGAGTGTGTGGAAGCTCCCATCCACAGGCAGGGCTGTTGGCTGCCCTCCCCCCTTTCCCTCCCCCGTAATCACAAATGCACATATGGTGATTTGAAAGAGGACAGGCAGCAAACAAGGAGTCTCTGCAATGCCCCGTGAAAAAGCTGGCAGTGCGGCCCGGAGCCATCTGCTTGTGGGCAGCCTCCTGTTTAGAAGCAGGCGAGCGAGCCGTTCCTCGGCGAAGCACAAAAAGAGGGCTGCACTGGAATTTGCAATGCGCGTCTTTATGCATAAATATATATTTATAGTCCTGTGGGTATGTACGCTTGCTCGTGATCTGTGGGATTCTCCGTTTCACATTTGTGAAAAATCCGGATATTTTAAGAAGGTACTAGGACAGTAAAGTCAGAGTGCGGATGTTTGCGGGCAGTAAATACAGGCAGAGGTCCTGGGGTTCGGTGGGGCAGAGCGCTTCTCAGAACCGCTTCTCGTCTGGCCTGGGAACGCTTTGGCATCCCCCCCGAAGAGGTGGCTGGGGAGAGGGAGGTCAGGGGAGAGGGGGGCCTGGGAAGAGGGAAGCCTGGGTATCTCTCCTGAATTTGCTACCCCCGCGACCCGATCCCCGGACAAGCGGGTGGTGATGGATGGATGGATGGTTGGATGGATGGATATGGGTGATAAAGAACTGCACAGACTGTGAGGGCCTCGTACTGTCAGTGTGCAGCACCTAAGGGGAGATGTCTCAGATTTCTGCCACGTTTACTGTCAAGCCATATTAATGTTAAAGCACCAACACGATCTTAACACAGAACATCAGTATTATCAGGACTTAGTGATTTGAAACTACGGTTCTGCTGCATTATTGTAGCCCCGTTTGCGTTATTTCATCTCAAAGGTTTTTCTGAATAATATTAGTAAATATTAGCAAAATTAATTTATTCGTACTTTTAGAGCGATAAAGAAGAGTGAACTTTTGTTGTGTAAGCTGGTATATTGTTATTGCTTTTCTGGAAACGGCATATGGGTAGGAATGGTTTTGCGAGAATTAGCGTGCCAATAATCCTGTATTTCTGCCCATTAGAATCACCGTCAGTACAGCTTTCGGACAAGCTTCCTAACATTCCTGAAAAATAAATAGATTACAGGCTACATGGGAAAATCCTTCTTTTATTAAATGAATGGCTGTCTTTGTTCTGTTATTATTGCACTAGTGAGCTTTACTTGCTCAACCGGGGCCTGTTCAAAAAAGAAGCAAACGCTACAGCCACTATTTGTGTGAAAGATTAGCAGTTTCTCATTAAGAAATGCAGACCTGTGTCAGGGATTCGTTACCTGACAGTTTGTTTAGCATCCAGTCCTACAACAAATGCTAACGATTGTGCCTGTGAGTTGTCCTGTAATAGCACAGAAGCGGTATTGTGGCTCCCTTCCCTGGTTAGTCACCTGATCTTCTGTTTTCTTTTTCCCTGTAGCTTCTTTAGTCTTCCAAGCTCATGCTCCTTACCCTCAGGAAGGAATTTAAATTAGAAGATTTTTAAAAACCCAAACCCACACCCCCTCAACCACCACAAGCAGAGGAGTGACTTTGGCTGTTGTCACACTTGAGATTGTTATATATTCAGCACTTTACGTGGTGTGATGTTTATGACGAGGGGGTGTAGGGTGTGAGAGGAATGTCGGCTTGGAGCTCGAGGTACCTGCGAGCCTCCGGTGGCCCCCAGCACTGTAGCCCAGCCCGCTGTGTCCCAGCTCTCCACGCTGGTCCTTGATGTCATGACTTCCTGTGTGACGCTGGCTCCATGCTTGCTTGACACATGCTCCTGTCACTGTAACTGGTAAGCTGCAGTTATATGGGTTGGTCATTTTGTTCCATATCTACGTATGTCATTGTGCCTGTAGATGCCGCTGGTCACAAGGTTTCGTGGTAAGGCACGCTATCGCCGCCCTGCAGGAAGCCGATGGCGTTTGTATATACACTTCCCTGCTGGTTTTTCATCTTTACTCACACTTCCCAGATGTGCAAGTGTTGTGCCAAATGTGTCATTTTTGGAGTGCAAATGCATTATTGATCAGGAATATTTATAAACCAACAAGCAGTTACAAAAGATATACACTTATTTATAAAAAAAAAAAAAACATGGATTTTGAAATTGATCCCCAAATTGCTATGAATAGTCGACGTATGGTACATATTTGTATTTGCTTGCCAACAATAAAGCCTTTGTTTTTAAAAATAAACAACCCTTAGCTTGCATCTGCGTTTCTGCATCACTCATAACAGTAAAAATTGTAGAATAAAAAAAACCTTGCTGACTAAGGAACAGGATGATGACCCAGCTGTCATCCATGTGACCTTCAGTCAGATACCATGACGGCTAAAGCTAAATTTAAAAAAAAAAAAAAGAAACCACACAACACAGACATGAAATATAGTAAATAACTTTACTCAGAGTTTTGGCCATTGTCTTTCACAGTATGCAAAAAAATATATAAAAAGTACCTCTGCAGTTTTGGATGCCTTGTTTAAATAATAAATAAAAAAAAACCCTCAGTATTATTACAAAGTATAAATAGTTTTAGATTTACAAAGACATTCACATTCCGTTCCATGGCCGCCCTTAAATGTTACCAAGAGGTTGTACTGATTCGTAGACCATCTTGCATGTCTACCTACTGCATTTTGAAGAAAAACATTTCAAACGTAAGACAATATTAAAATCAACACCGCTGGGCGACTTGCTTTTCAGATTTTTTGCAAGATCCAAATTATTCATAAAAATTACCCTAGTTTCCTCCTCTGGGATCATTGAAGTAGCACCTATCTAAGAAATTAAACTTGTAATGTAATGTTTTGCCCAGAATTTATTATTTTTTAAAGTGCAACATTTCTGTCTAGAAGTATTTTTAACTGAAGAGAGTAACTCCTGAAAGTATTAAATACTTTGAGAGGAGGCCCCCCATGTGGGTGACTGGCACAGTTTTGAATTGCTGACAGTGTTCTGCAGCACCCCCCTCCCCAGATTCACTAGCAATCAGGTGGCTGAAGGGGGGGGCAGCCCTCCATAGTGGCAGAGTGAGCGCTGTGACTCTCCCCAACTTCCAGCGCCAGCCCCTCACTGTACAGGCACCCGAACCCATCGCAGAAGTCGTCCTCCTCCTCCATGGCATTCACCTGCAGCGAACCGGGCTCAATCACAAGTGGATGGGAAATTTGTGAGCTGCTGTTCTGAAAGTACGTTACGGAGGCGGGGTCAAAGATGTACACCACACTGGGTTTGAGGGAGTGCTTGAGGTGCAGAGCGAGGTGCTGCTCCGCCATTTCCCTGCAGCGGATAAGCTCCATGCTGTCGATCTTGGGCAGAAAGAGGGGGATTTCGAATAAGAACGTTTTTTTTCATCCATTCACTCATCACTTGCATCTATCCCATCTTTTAACGTGAAGAACGCAGAGATGCATTTTTTAACCCGATCCTCGGATCCACGGCCAGTCCATGTTTTTGCTCCCTCCCAGCTACCCGAGGGAGCAAAAACATGGCCATGCCTGGGGGATCCCCCGAGGGCCGGCTTGAGAATCACCGATCGAGGGTATGTTAGAACCCTGACATTCAAGACGCCCGCCTACCTGTGCTTTCTTTAGCAGATCTGTAAAAACAGAGAACCAGTCAGGAGTGAGCCTCTCCACCTCCAAGGTAATGATCGCCAAGGCCAGTGTGGAGCCCTTAAACTGTGTCAGCTGGTGGCAGGCCATACAGTGCTGCACCTGTCTGCTCCACAACGCCACCTGGGGGCAAGGCTCCTTCTGAGCACACAGCTGGGGCAGATGTGGGTGGCCGGACAGCACCAGAGCATGGAACTGCAAGCGTCAAAATGGAAACAGAAAGCGGTCAGCTTCCCCCACTCACTCGCCAGGGACGCTGGAGGACATCTCCGCCGACCCCATCCTCACGTGACACGCTCACCCTTCTGCCAACCTGCTCCGCTCGTTCGTCTTAACATTGTATGAACTGAACAAAACCCTCATTTCATCCAAGCTGCAGGTAGCGCCAGTTTCTGATCCTTGTTAAACTTGATTCACAATATTCTCATGTTTCACACTTTCTAATCATTCTAATCTTTTGAAGTCTTTGGTGTAACTTTATTTACAAACATATTAGTGCTGTGTTAGTGGGTGGAGCCATGAAACGTTTGTTCAGTTTCTAGAAACTGAATTTATAAACAAATCAGGTTGGAGTAACGGCCATATGGGTGTGATATCAATCACTTAACAGAAAGACGACGGCAAACAAGTGAGAGGTTGTGTGTGTCAAGTTACTGCGTATTCATACACATTCAAGTAGCACTTGCATCTACTTCACACTTAGGATCATGAGGAATTAGAATTAGTTTTGGAATCTGAAACTAATAGATGGGATTTCTGCAAACAGACATTGCACTGGATGCTGCAATTGTAGTGCCATTGAAAAAAAAAATCTTTGTAAAATGTGACCCGACACCCAGGAATATTTTTGTAACTTCAGATATTTCAGCATTTCACAAGGCCAGAGCTGTTAAGTGCTGTGAATGTGTTTTAGTCAATGGTGGACAGTCCTGTGAATCTGTGCTCGAGTACCAGTTGTAAATGGTTGTAGGATCTTCACTGGATATATACTGAATATGTATAAAATTTATCAGGAAAGATTATGTGTATTTAAAGTGTTATGTAAGGAAACACAGAAATGAGCATTTCTGCCCATGTATTAGACTTACACTCTGCTGTAGCGATTAAGTGCCTTAACCTTCCAAGCACAGTGTTCAGCCCCTGTATTCCCCAGGGCCACTTCACATGGGCCAATTTCACCACCACTGAGAGCTCAGAATGGTTGTATGGGGCTGTTTAAACTTACTGTTCAGGTGTCAAACTCGGCGACAGATGCTAAGCTAATGGGACGGGTAGCTCTGAAGATGAAGCTGAACGTCCGCAGTAGATACTTACGATGTGGACGAAGTCAACCGCTGTCGAGGTGTAAAGGTCCCAGTGGAGCTTATCTAAAATGATCCGCTCCATTCGAAATATCTCAGCTGCCGAAAAGCGAAAGGCACTCTGTGACACAAGGTCCTTCACAGACACAATCACCTGTTTCAAAAAAAGAAAATCCAATAAATTACCATTTGCTCTGCACCTTGTACTGTAATAAATGTTTGCACTGTTTTCAATCAGGCTGGCTGACAATTTAGCGCCAGTGTCATTTATCCCTGTTCAATTTCATAAAACAAAAACATAAAAATGACTCACTGGATACCATGCAAAACTATTAATGTAGCTTGCGCAAGCAAAATCAGATAGAACATGTGATTACCTCGTCTTCCTCGTTAACTTTTGCAGCAAGAACCAGAGAGGTGATGGCAATGCAGCGGAGATATTTTGGGTGCGCCTGCAAAAATCAGCGTATGCAGAAATATTGAATGGATTCTGAGAGATCAGTAAACCTCATGAGCCAGAACGTTAATATTAAGTTCCGTTACCTTGACTGATGCCAGGAGTCTGTTCAAAATGCTCACAGCGAGAGCAAATGTTTCAGGGCAAAACTTTAATAACCGACTAAGGTTCCCAAGCCATGAAATGGCATCCTCCTGCTGAAATGCCGATATGTCCGTACCCTGTTAAAAACAACAAAATAATGCTAAATAAGGAGAAGCTACCAGGGGAGTGCAGCGCACAGCAATGTCACTATTAGAGGCATTACTTGAATTCTGCCGTTTTTGAAGATGGGCGCTTTCCAGAGGCGCGCCTCCCGGGCGAAGGCGCCCCCCAGCGCCCGCAGGAGCGCCGGGCCGTCGGCAGAGCCGGGGCGCTTCACGGGGAGCGTGCGGCCGGCCAGCTTCGCCGCAGGACATGGACACCTACTGGGGACAAAGGGGCCACAGATCAGCCTCAGTAACACGCCGAACTCTGTAAACGGAGAAAGTAGATTCTCTGACATCTCAGAAACATGCATTCTATGCTTTTCCTTTTCAGTAAAAATTCCCCTTTAATCGCACTGTAACAAAGTTCACTGAAGCAAAACCGAAAGTTAATTAAAATACACTCTTGTACGCAACTAGCTAAATATAATGCCCTACGTTACGGAATAGGAAATTGTTTATTTCATATATCGACTTGACAAGGAAGGGATTTGCGGGTGTTTGTTTTAAAATTACACTTCCTCCTTGCATTTCAATACAAGTTTGTTTAGGACAAAACCCTAAAACCGATCACATTTTAGCCAGTCAATCCAATTCTCCTGGCGTAAGCACGAGGAAATGACAATAAATTGCATCAGCTAAATAAGTAATATTACTAGACCGAGAGTTAATCGCTTTTTGGTGGCTAGTTCCACCAGAGGAGAAATAAAACTAACTTTAATCTTATTACTAAATACCGTAGTATATGTCATTAAGTGCCGTTGGTTTATACTTATAGAAACGCGATTTATCTATTTACCTACAATCACCGGAGGCTACAGGATGGGTCTTTTTTTAAAATCTATTTGACAAAACGTTTGCAGTTGTAAAATAAAGACCAGCCTTACCACTCCGTATTAAAAAAGGATGAAACTCAAAACGCAGTCAGCATTTTTCGCTTTTTACATCTTCATTCGCCCCTTTTAGATATTACCAGCTATTAATAACAAGCTTATACCAGCAAAATCACTCTTTGTTGGTGTCTTAATGAAAAAAAGGTCGTTGAGTATCTTTTTGCGAAACGTTTAAAAAGGAAAAAACATGGCGTAATAAAACGCCAGTCATTTATACAAAAGCTTGCATTAATGAATAAAAAACAACAACAACAACAACAAATATAAGAAGAGCGCGCAGCGACAGACCGGGAAAACGCGAGCTGCGGGGATCTTGCAGACGCTCTTTTAAAGGGGCCGCGGCCCCTCCTCCTCCTCGCCAAGCGCTCCGTACATAAAACTGTATTTAACGCGCATATTCGTACGAGGCCAATGTTAATGTTCTTTTCTGGGCAAAATGAGTCTCAGCGTAATGGTGTGCAATTTGGGTTTGGCCCGCTTTTTGCCCAACAGTGTATATGTTGAATGAGTAGACAACAGCCATAAAATTAATTTAGTAATTTAATAAATTATTAATTATTGATTGAATAATTTAATAATGAGATGGTATTTCACCACAATCCAAACAGTTTATTTGCTAAATCATTCGTCCTGTTTTATTTATTTACATACTTTGTTCTTTTGCACTGGGAGTCTAAAAAATAACGCAAAAGCCATCAAAGCGATGGCACTGTCTGGATCCCTTTATGCCTGCATATGTGTTATGGTCTGAAAATCAAAACAGAATGTAGTTGCTCTACATTTTAAAAAGACATACTAAAATTTAAAACAAATAGATGACCAAAGTTTGTGCTCTGGAATAATAACTTAGCCCCTGACATTGTTAATACAAAAGTCTGACGTACATGCAGGTATATTAGTGCGACCAGAATAAAATGTGTGAACGATATGTATTGTATATTATAAAACAGCAGTTACATGTCAATTGCGAGATGGGTCTGACAAAAGCCAGGCAGAAAACTGAAGATTTATTTGCCAAAAACCTGACAGGCTTTAATAATTACGACAGCCCATGGCTGCTTTGCGCTACCTCCGTCCGCTTTGGGTCTGGGCACGTGATAGGCCACGCTCTCGCACGTTCCGCTTCAAGAGGTGGTGCTTACGTGATGATTGATAGATGTATGAACCAATGAACGTCCAGGATTTGGGGGCGTTGTTTCATCATTAACCAATGACATCTTTCTCGGGCTGGGCATAGTTTCTGATGCTACTTATAGTCACGCGTCGGCACTGGGAGTTCTGTACGCCAAGGGTAAGGGGTGTGCAGGGGTAGGGCGGAGGGAGTGCCTAGAACTCGAAGAGCTCATACTTATTTTATTATTATTTTTAAATTTCGTATTTACTTATTTATAAATTAAATAACTTCTACCAAGTCACTATCTGTAATTGATAGGATTTGGCTAATTCACCATTTTCATCGCGTTTTCCGCCCAACAAAGGTAAGTATTTTAATTGTGCACTTATTATTATTAGTATTAGTAGTAGTACTAGTAGTGGTAGTAGAATATTTATGTGTTGAAAATGCTTTCCTTATAGAAATGGACGCGTTCATGGCCATATTCGTATTACGCCTTAAAACAACCGTCACTGTATAAGTACATTAAGGAATTAAAGTAAAGAGTAATTCGTGCGTTCTGTATATATGTGTGTATATGTATATATATGAATAATGTATGCAATCGGCCTGTTTTAGTTGTAAGTGAGCGGCGCTGCGCTCCCCGAGCCGCGGACATGCCCAGGCATAGCACCTCTGCTTGTTCCCGGCCTTTGCCGCTGATGTCGCTCTTTTCCCGGTGGTGGCGCACTTCCAGCCGCCCGCCTGATCATTTACAGTTGCATAGTCCTACTAACCTGAGCCGCGCTTTGCGTTATCGCGTTGGAAGTATTCGTCGTTGCCCTTATTGCTCACTTTGTGATCTTTACTCCCGACTGTAAACGACACGTCCCACATGTACCCGGCTCGTGTCCTTTTACAAATGGGAATCCGACTCAGTGTTAGAAATCTGGAGCGGTATGTTAACGCCCCTCTCTGATTTTCATCGTATTCTACATTGCAGATGATCGATACTGTGAACGGACAAGATGGAGTGCCCCTTGCCATGCAGCTTAAGGTCCTCCTGGAGCAGGAGAGCCGCTATCAGCCCAAGCTGTCTGGCCTGAGGGTCCTGGAGGTGGCACATGACAGTGGACTGAGGATGACCTCCAGGCTGCGCGACTTTGAGGTCAAGGACCTGCTGTCCCTCACCCGCTTCTTTGGCTTCAGCGCAGAGACGTTTTCCCTCACTGTCAACTTGCTAGATCGATTCCTTGCCCTGATGAAGGTAGTGTGTGACACCCTAGAAGAGTCTATTTATATCTGTGTGCAGTTTCTCCCTGTGAGCTTTCAGTGCCTGACACTGCCTCTGTGTAGGGTAGGTTACTGGAGGCAGTCAGTTTTGAATGGTTTTATTATCATCATCATTATACTTTTTTTTTTTTTTCTCCCAGATTCAGCCGAAACACTTGTCCTGTGTTGGACTCTGCTGTTTCTATATCGCCGTGAAGTCCACAGAGGAAGAGCGGAATGTTCCGCTGGCTCACGACCTGATCCGGATCAGCCAGAACCGCTTCACGGTCTCCGACATGATGCGGATGGAGAAGATAATCCTGGAGAAGCTCTGCTGGAGAGTTAAGGCTCCAACCGCCATGAACTTCCTGAGGCTCTATCACTCGTACATCTTGGAGCATCTGGACGTGGAAATGTAAGGATGACATGAGTCACTCGCACTGCGTCGGCTGTTTACTCTATTATAGTATTTTAATATTTCCAAAACGATTCTTTCTTTAGAAGAAAAGCTTTAAACATCGAAAGGCTGGAGGCACAGCTGAAAGCTTGTCACTGTTCCTTTGTCTTCTCGAAAGTGAAGGTGAGTTGGTGTACACTTGGGGGGGGGGGGGGGGGGCTGTTCTCAGGATGGCCTTGCCGTGCCGCACGCTCTGTCCCGTATAGCAGCTGCCATTCCTTGCATCAACTGTCATTATGTGACAGCAGTAATACTGTCAATATAGAGCATTCATACCAGAATTCATACAACACTAGTTTGTATAGTTTGTGCCGACACATCTTGAGCACTTCATATTCACAATGTCTTTATGTCCAGTGACAAATACAATAGGCTGGTGGTCACAGTCATACAAATGCTCCAAACTTAAGAACAGCGGGAAAGAGCAAGCTTTACAGGTGGGTATATCGTCACTGTGTTTGACGAGCTGAAATGTCCCTGCAGCCCTCTCTGCTAGCGCTGGCTACGCTGGTTCTGGAAGTGCAGGAACAAGGCCTACACAGCACTGCTGACGACCTGCAGTGCCTGCAGCAGCATTCCAGTGTAAGTGCCGGTGGACGTCTGTACTCAAGGTCCCAGATGGCTTATGAGAAACGTGCGTTTACACTGTCACCTGTGTGGAGATCTAGCGGTTTAACCCGAATGTAGGTTCTTAGCTAAATATAAATTTTATACTGTATTTCATGCTGACCATCTCAACAGCGATTTTGACATTTTAAAATTTCGCTAATGGTCACAGATTTCTTTCCTTCAGATTAAAGACGGAGACCTGGTGTGCGTGAGGGAACTGGTTGCCAAGTGCCTGATTGAGTACTCCTCCACCAAGCGCTTTAAACCCAACAGCCAGAAGCTGCGATGGATCATTTCAGGCAGGACTGCTAGGCAACTGAAACACAGCTATTACAAGATCGCCCATCTTCCAACCATCCCAGAAGCTTCCTGTTAGGTAATCTGGACAGGCTCATCAGAATTCATATCCAATTAAATGCTCGCTTTGCGTGTAATGTTCACTAATCTAATAGATGGTCTGATTACTGATTCTGTTTAGGCTCCTGTCCTGAAGAGTACCCCTTGGACACCTCCTACTCCATCCGATCCCAGCACCTCTAAGATGCTCTAAGCTAGTAATTTATTTTCTTTTTTTCAAACCCACTTTGGATTAATGCTTACGTTTGTATGTTCTCAGTTGAATCGGTGCCGTGATCCTCTAGAAGGTCTTGGCACTGGTGATGGTTCTGAGCAGTGAAGTATTGTACCACCTAGGTCCTCAGTCCACCATGTGGAAGAGGAGGGAGAAGGGTTTTGTGATGTGCAAAATGGAACCAAGAAATCGGGCCCAAAACCCTTAACTTCCACCCTAGGTAGTGAACTATCCTAGTGCACACTCTTACCCAAGGTGTTTTTTTTTTTTTTTTTTTTAAACATGCCAGCAGCATAAACAAACTAAGGTATCTACAGTTTCCAGGAAATGCATCCTAAACCTGTGAAATGAAGTTTAAAAATTAAGAGCTACAGTTGGTTACTGATATGATGTCATTTCCGACATTAAAACTGCACTTTATTAACGTGTCTCTGAATTTTAGTTTTCTGAATTGGATTCTCCTTAACGGACTACAGATTGAACATTATCTAGATGTGAATTTTCCCCAAATGCAGAAATATTTCACCCAGCCAAACTGTGAAGGATGCCAGTAGTACTTCATAATGCATGTGAACACACCCAGTCTTTAAGGGCTCCCAGAGGGAGTGTGTGTGATGTTCCAGAGTGCCAGAATGTGACAAGTATATACCTTTCAATAAAATGTTATTGAAATGCAGTTCCTGGTCTCATCCATCCTTTGCCGTTGTGAAAACCGGTTATATGCTTACGGTAAAATGGAAGACTGTGCTTCCCTTTATTTTTCCACAATGAAACTCATCAGATCAGACAGTAAACCTATTTAATCACAAGCAGTCTTTATTTAGCCAGCGTCACAACGCTTTGCCAGTTCCCAGAACTGAACTAACACTGACACCTTCTCCTGTCGTGCTGCCAGCTCCACAGAACTCGTCCAACCAAATTTCACTGCGCGGTCCTCCACGGGTCGGGAAGGTAATGGAAGACTGCAGTTTGCGTCTTTTGTCATTGGGGTCACCCTTAAATGTCTCACTTCAAGTTCGAGAAATCTGGTCCGCCACCAGCAAAATTTCCCGAAATTGCTGCACCACTGAAGTCAAATCCAGGATTCTGTAAAGGCACAGCAGTAAGTCACTACAAAAAATTCACAAACCATGACTCCCACACCCTGGTCCTTCATCTCTATGCCGATAAAGTCCCTATCCAGATTGCCCGAAACCAGCTGATGGCAGTGATAGCAGTACACAGCCTCTGCACACACCCAGGCTACCATCTTGTTTTGTTACACTTCACTCCCAGGTGTGTCATGTAAACACCCATGATCTACAGGGACACACAAAAATGCTCAACCAAGAGTACAACTTCTGTCTTTATACCTCTCTCTGGAATCTCTCCAGAGTTAGTTTCCTCTGCATCTGGTCCTGGACCCAGGGGTCGGCACAATACTGGCCCTCCAATAGCGACAGCCAGCAATTTCCTGCCTCCCGGTTCGTCTTCATTAGAATGATGCGGATTAGCTTGCCGTCCTCTGATTGGACAGACAGCACGACAGTTAGCTGCAGTCATTGACACGGTAACATGGATCATGGACTCTAATGCTCTCATGTTAACATGTATCCTATATTCAAGTATAATATGTTTAAGACCCAGACGTCACAATGCCAAGTTTCTTTGATCAATGAGTAACAAAGTTTATTACATACATAGAAAAGTTTATTACATACATAGTGTTTTCACCATCCACACCAGAAGTTTGATTTGTGGCCTGTGAGGATCGAGTAATATTCTGAAGCTTACAGACTCTTAGTATTACTCGCGACCACATCTGCTATCTTTTTCAATTACTATTTACTTTTAAAAGAAAATTTCTTAAAACTATTTTCAAATCAGCCCCCTTATCCTTTTCTAACCTACACTCCGCATGTACTGGTGCCAAACAAAGGAGTCTAAATAACAGTAAAACCTGACCTGCATATTTTGCTAAACTACTCGCTATTCACATGCCAAAAAAAGCAAAATATGGACCCTTTATTTACTGCCCAAGTGGGTGCTTTGCTGGACAAAAATCAACCGAAATTACAGCTAATAAATTAATCTACGAAAAACACTCTTAAAAAGCTTTAAAATTTGAAATACGTATCCAAGCTTACTGATAACATCGAGCGGTCATTCTTCATCAGCTGCTGGTTTTCAAAAATAATCTCACCTAGAGTCCAGGTTGCTTCATCCGAAACAGTGGTACCAAACAGCTTTCCCTGCAAATCAGATTATATTACATTCAACTTTACTGTCATTGTACTGAGTACAAATACAGAGCCAATGACACGCTGTTAGCATCTAACCAGGTAGTAAATAAAATATACAATATACAAATAAATATACAAGTGTAAATTATGGTTCTATGCAAAATATGCATGAGGTGATGCAAAGCATAAAGTGCAGACTGTAAGTACAGCGAGAATGACTGAGCTGGGACATATAACAAGATGCAAACTAGAGATATACATTACGCAAAAAGAGTAGTCAGTGCAAATACACAGAGTCCAGTGATGAATCTTTTTTTCCTAATGGGTGGATTACACAGCTTATGAGGGGATATCACACCTTTTTCTTATAAAAAAAAAAAAAAACAGACTGGGGCCAGTTGCCCTGTTAGGGGGGCCAGATTAATTTGACCTTAATGGCCTCCATGTATTATTTACACTAGATTGCCAGTAATAAGAAGCAAAAGACAATTTTGAAAACCGATGTTATTTATGCAATGCAGTAGCATTTTACACTTCCTACAAATATGTAACTCACTCTGATTTCTTTAGACTGTCCTGCTTCCAAAAGCTTGATTATTTCCGCCCCCAGAACCGCCCCAACACAGACTAAAACTAAGGTGCCAGTATTAAAGACCAGAGCCGCTTGTGTATTTAAGTAAGATTCTGCGGATGTATTACGAGCACTTCTGTACCCCATGCGAGCTTAACATCTTCATTATACCATTTTTGACACTATCGATGTTACATCGGACCTAAAATAACTGTGGGCATTTTTAAACAGTCAGTCACACAAAATGTACCCGGAAATTAAATGATAGCTTATACCTGTTAGCGTTAACCATGTCATGATTTTCATTACAATCTTTATCTCTATCGCCATCACTAGAAACGACGAGTAAAGCAGAGCCCCGACGGGCAGACAGCATGGGTCACTAAAGCGACACGATCCATACGGCTCTCAGCCTAGACACCTAGAAAGTGAGCAATGTCTCACGGCTGCCAGGTCCTCAGCAAGACACCCATGCTGGTCCAGCCGAGGGACCGGACGGCTCACATCATGACAGATCGGACCAGGAGTGCGCTGATACGCTAAAGCAATGTTCACTCCTACCTTAATGATCTCCTTTCCTTTCGCACACAGCTCGATCTGGCTGCTTCCGAGATTACACTTGATGTCTTTGGCCGAAGTCCCCGGAGATACGTTTACCTCTATAAAAACTTCCTCCATAGTCTGATACCAAGACCCCCACAGGGTCTTACACGGCACGACGCCGCTCCTTTCCTCGAAATGCACAGACATGACTGACTGCAGTTGGCAACGAGCTCTGAAATGTATAAATCACTCCGAGGCGTATTTGTTTACTGGGTTAAAATAGATCTGCTGTACAAATGACTAAATATCGTACTGATATCTGCCCCTCCTTTCTGCCATTTCATAACGTTTGGACGCTGAAATAAGACGTCATCAAAAGGGAACCAATAGCGAAAGAAAATCAAACCGGAAGTGAACGCCACCCTCCTTCGCGGATTCTAATATGCATGTAACTACACCCAAGAGTATAGTGACTCTTCGAAGCGTATAACCAAAATTCAGCACATACAACAATCTAAGGATAACTGCTAAACCTTGCAAGTATGGCATTGGCAGTTATATTATTACCATAGAAGTACTGTTGCGGTAAAACATTATTACTCAAATACATGTAAAAGTATTCATCCAAATAACTACCTGAGTAAGAGTAACATAGTATCAATTAAAAGTACTGCTCGGGTAGCGAGTTACCTATTATGTCGATCAGATTTAAATGTCTAAACGACTAGAGTGTTGATGATGAGACTGCATAATGAAAACGACAGATCGACAATATGAATATGATTTAAAGACCTGTATTTGTAATACTTAAAATGAACATAATCCATCCATCCATTTTCCAAACCGCTTATCCTACTGGGTCGCGGGGGGTCCGGAGCCTATCCCGGAAGCAATGGGCACGAGGCAGGGAACAACCCAGGATGGGGGGCCAGCCCATCGCAGGGCACACTCACACACCAGTCACTCACACATGCACACCTATGGGCAATTTAGTAACTCCAATCAGCCTCAGCATGAAACCGGAGTACCCAGAGGAAACTCCACGACGACATGGGGAGAACATCCACACACATGTAACCCAGGCGGAGACTCGAACCTGGGTCCCAGAGGTGTGAGGCAACAGTGCTCAACATGTATTTTTTTTTGTGCGTACGATAAAATACTGTGTGCCTGTGCAGCTGCCTGTGTAGGGTTGAAAATTTGTCACCATGTGTCACTTATGTGACTGCTGAACTTTACCAGCAGTTGGCTCTCTGTAGTCAAAAAAGTCACGGAAATTACAAGTAAATGTAACGGAGTTAATGTAATGGAGTAAATGTAGTGCGTTACAACCCACGTCTGATTATAAATACCATTAAAATAGAAGGAATATATGGCATAACATTGGTATCAGTAAAATTCACCGGTCGTCAGAGAGACCATGCTTACTACCCCACAAGCAGTCTATAAGGTGTGCTGAGATCAGAGCCACTGGCTTCACTGGGTTATGGATTAACTGTAAGTTTAACAGGCTGGTTTCAATGTACAACCTGGCTGCAACCTTAGAGTGGGCGGGAAGCTTGTTCTGCCAGTTTTAGTGACACCATAACAGCCTCCAGTCTGTTGCTAAGCGACGCAACATTGCCTGTGTTATGTTCCAAGTCGTACTTAAATTAGATTATACTCTGAATTTTATTTGATAGTTTATATGCATGGAATAAAGAAGAAATAGAGTGAAATTAACATTCAATATTAGAGGACAATAATAGGGTAAAATTGAATATAAAACTGAGCATTTTGTGTTTTCTCCTGTGTTTGGGCACATTTTCTAGCTCCTTTTTGTGCTACAGCGCAGTACTTTCTGTAATGCATCTTCCATGCCTTCATTCGCTTTCACAGCCCCCTACAGCCCTGATTGGCACCATTCTGGGAGGCGTGGCAGGTCTCTCGGCTGGTGACCAGCAGCCTGCAGGGTCCTGGCAAGCTGGCGTTGTGCTGGCCAGCTGGGATGGCATTGTGGGGGGGGGGCTCCTGGCCTCAGTCCGCAGGTCATATGGCTGGGACTTGGTGTGTTTGGAAGAATGCCTTTACAGGATAGCAGGCTGTGGGTTACACTCAATGATGTGTCGACACCGGTGGCCTGTAGTGCCCTGTAGCTGGAGAATGAAGGCCCATTAGGAGGGAGATGGATTTTGGGGAAGAGGATGAAAATGACGTCTGGAGCCAAGGGGGCGGGGCTTTGAGAATGTGCCCACTGCCATGCAGGGTGCTGTGCAGAGGGTGCTGTGCTCCCTGCCAGATGGAATAATCATGCACTGGGAAGACGACAGGCGGCAGGGCTTAGTGCTGCATTTCGCGCAGTATTTTGGAGCTTCCTTGGGTGGGCTGCTCTGCACGCCTCAATAGAGAGACCCGGGGGGTGGGGGGGGGGGCAGATTTTGTGGAATTCCATGCTAGAAGCGGGATGATCATGCTGTTAAATGGCACCCCCCAGGGGCATGCACAGGGTTGCAGGTTACAAGCACGACCAAGGGATTAGGTTTGATTTCAGAACTGGTAGGAACCAAATCAGCCCTGAATCCCCCACCCCCCAAACAGACACCTTCATGGTAATGATAGGAGCATGTCCTTACCATCGATACTACTACTATAACTGCAGATATGGCTAGCTATGGACTCGTGTAACTATTGACATGTCTAACTATGGACGAGTGTAACTATGGTTGTGTGCAATATGTTCATATGTCCTGCAACGGATTGGAATCCCATCTAGAATGCCCCCTTTCTGGGATAGGCACTGAATGAATTGTTGAAAGTCGGTTGGATGTTTGATATACACCACATTATCAACCACCCAGTGGACATGTACATAGACTTTGTTTGAGACTGTTTGATTGATTTCATCTGTCTGTTAGAGCCACATAAATAATGCATGGCGGGCAATGAGCCTGGAGCATGTCCCATGCAGCAAAGGGCACCAAGTAAGTGATTCCCCTGCCGGAGATGCTCACTCTATACCTGCGATTTAGACACTTAGTTTGTCCACTAGATGGCAGCAGAGGTGCACACTTTTTTTAGACTGTGAAACACAATTGACGTATCACAGCAGAAGGCACCGGGGGACTTTCCTGTTTTCCTTAGTACTTAAAAGGTGTTTATAGTATAGAATACTTTTATGAAACATTTCACCTTTAAGGTGTAATCATAACCCTTCTTAATCTTTGGGAACATGCATAATTTGGACTGCATGCCAGTTTAATCCTTCAGCACACGGTCAAAAATCTCACATACGAATCTTGCACTTCCCTCTGTGGTCCTGATGATTGATTGTAAGCGTCTCTCTGGCTGTGGCAAATCACTGCACTTTAAGAACCACCTGGCACTTGATGAGTAAGTCATATTTCTGTTGACAGGGCTATTATTGTGAAAGAAAAAGAGTAAAGAAGAAAAGCAGAAGTGTATGAAGAGTGTTCAGTGTCAGTCGTGGTGGGAGTTACTTTCATATGTTAGACGGAGCTGCAGAGCTGGGTAGTTCAGGTCCGGAAGCTAAAATTGCCCCTTTCACCGGTCTCATGGGCTGTTTTTTCACGTTGCACATATGGTCATGGAGAACGATTTTTCGTCTCACTGTATACACTGTATTGTTGGGATGACAATAGAGCTCTACTTACTTAAACATCCAGACAGAGATTTTCTTTCAGCCGTGTCCGAATTCAGGGGTTGCATCCTTCGAAGGACACGGTCTATGAAAGTGCATCCCTTTGCAGGCTGTGCTCTGCGATGGTCATACAGGCAGCATTGTCGGTCTGGCCTACAGATAATTTCCTATTTGCATCACCAGCTGTTCCCACCCTGACCCTTCAGTCTTGAATTACAATTTAGTAATTAGTTGTCATTGTTGACACACCACAGCACACAGTGCACAACAACGAACTGTGTCCTCTTCATTCATCCATATGTGACGTCGTGACATAGCAGGGGGCAGCTAATTCAGCGCCCAGGGAGCAGTGCTTGGGGGCGGTACCTTGCTCAGGGTACCTCAGTGGTGCCTTGCTGATTGAGGATTCGAACCTACAATCTTTCAATTACGAGTGCGCTTCCCTAACCATCAAGCCACCACTGCTGCTTCAATTGCCTGTCTGGGACACGCCCACTTTACCTCTGTGCAATGAATCTTGGGATCTGGTGGGTTGTGAAGGATCCATCGGGTGCATCCTTCACGGAGCAGGAAAAGAAGGACGCTTACCTAGGCTACATTTGAAGGGGCCTTCGAAATGGGACAGCCTTGTCGCACCACTCTGATGCATTCGGTCTTCCAGTGCAGCCTTAGAAAGGTGCAGCCCAAGAATTTGGACAGAGCCAAAGAGTCACAATCACAACATACTCTATTGGTTGGTTGAAACAAAACTTTCGTCTGGATTTATACTTTCTGGACCTGAACTGTGCCACCTCTGAGGGGCAGAAGGGAAATGCCCCGGATGCGTGAACACGCCCCCTGCAGGGCCTCCCTCTGCGTTAGCCCGGGCACCACCTGATTGTACCAGCATGGCAACAGAACACCGTGTGCTGCTTAGCATATGGGCCTGCTGGTTCCTGTCCCATGAGGACACCCGCTGCAGTACCGGCCACGATCTGAATATCCAACAGCACGTGTCAACTGGTAAAATAAGGGGGGGGGGGGCATCAACTAGGCACCAAAACAAGCAGCGCAATTTGCCCAGAAGTAAGGAGGTCGACAGGGTATGTTTGTATAACCTGGATTTGGCTGCTGTATGTAGTCGGTCATTGCTGGAAACACACATGGTAGAAATTGACAGGGAATCTCTGAATATTGTGGGCTGTTTACGTAAAACAAGACGGGATCATATCAGATTTTAATAGTTAATTTGTCTGTCTAGAAATTAGAGAAACAAAACCATAGGTCAGATGGCCTTGCTAGGTAGCTTATTCAGCCTTTGTGACATCAAATCAATTAATAAGGCCAGAGTGTTTAGAAAGAAGGAATGGATCTGTTTGCTTGACCGACTGCTCTGTGATATTTCACATTTCATAAGCTTTATATTTGGCATATTTTTCTTGGATTTTTTTCTGCAGGGCAAGATGAAAACTCCACATATCTCTACACCATCTGTCTTATCAATTTAGAGAAATTAAATTTGGTGAGTTAGAAGTGGTGTTGTAAAAAGCCCAAATCTCTTATCTTGGCAACCTGAATCATTTTTTCCTCCAGACAGTGTTTATAGGGCGGTTTTAAATAATAAAAGCTGTACAGTTAAAATTGAACAGAACTTATGTTAATTGATATTGAAACAACAGCTATTACAAGCGATTCAGGGCAAAACATAAAGCCAGAGGAAAACCTGTGCCAGGCAGGTACCCTCTGCTGTATCTGTGTGGTGCATGCATGTCCTCCCTGTGCCAGGCAGGTACCCTCTGCTGTATCTGTGTGGTGCATGCATGTCCTCCCTGTGCCAGGCAGGTACCCTCTGCTGTATCTGTGTGGTGCATGCATGTCCTCCCTGTGCCAGGCAGGTACCCTCTGCTGTATCTGTGTGGTGCATGCATGTCCTCCCTGTGCCAGGCAGGTACCCTCTGGGTACTCTGGTACCCTCTGCTGTATCTGTGTGCTTTATGCATGTCCTCCCTGTGTCCTTCTGCTGTCTAGCATAGCCTGCAGTCCCTCCCCATCACCCTTTCCAGGTTAAAAGTGGATGGATGGATTCTATAAAACGTTACTTGTCTGTTCTGAATTGCTCATGAATTTGAAATTGGACGGGAGGTCTTCTTGATAGCGGTTGGAAATCGACCTGCCTGATGTTTTGTGTCTCTGTGGCTTAAGTCAAACCCACATTCCCTCCTCATTTTCTCGTCTCACTCTTGCTCTGCACTTATCTCCCTCCATCAAGTCAAGTGCTTTCCCGCACATTTGGTAGGGAGTTTCCTGCTGTGGTTGACATGATAAAATGCTAGGAAGGAGACACTGTGTGAGGTAATTCCCAGGAATGCCAGGAATCTGTCCGGCCTGCTTTGTGATGTGAAGATTCTCTGCAGTAGTGTTGGTGCCAGAATAAATCTGACAGCTGGCCCCAAGATTTTCAGGGCATTTGGGAGATATGTTGAAAACTTTGACAACAAATAAAGCTGTGACATTAAATATTGAAAGCCACGTTGGCCAATCGGAGGCTTTATTGGCAGTTCTGTTAGGCTAAAAACAGCTAAGGTAAACAGCGCACATTCTGACACCGAAGTAGATAACAACGCACACTGACGTTACTCACCAAAAACTCCGTTTTCCCTGTCTACAAGTAAACATTGAAAACATAGTTTTTGAAAATCTTCACCTTGGATGGAGTTTTACAAAAGCTCAGTTTTCAGTGACCTAAAAGGCTGTTTGCGTGTGGACAAACAGCCAAAACACAGAGAAAGCTACGTTTTTAAAAATACCCATGTATGTGTGGGACAAGGCCTGAGATACAATCAATATAGAAATACAAGTAAAATTAATGCAGTACATTGATCAAAGTAATTATTGTTTTGCTCTATATTACATGAGCAACAAAAACACAGTATCCAAAAAGAATATTGTCGTCGTGGTAAAGCACGCCTGTAAACTCCTTCGCTTTCCATTGTTGTCAGAGTTTTCACTCTCATCCTTTCCGCTAAATGCCAGCTCCTGACAGCTCAGAATTAAATCGCATTAATCAGCCTTTTCAGAATCTCATGGATTTTCCTCACCGTGTCATGGAGACTTCCAGTCCTCATTAGGGTTGTCAAATTCAAGTTATGGAGTCCACCCCGCCACCCATCCGGGTCCACAAGAACCCAGTGGATGAATTGCACAGGCTAAAAATACGAGACAAGTTGCGTTGCATGTTTGCTCAAAATGAGACGGCATTTTTTGTTTCAGTTTCAGTATGGAGCGACTGGGTAATATACAGGACAAGTGCAAACTCTAATCCTCACATTTCCCAAAATACCTAATTGCACTACTGCACAGACATATTCCCTTTGCATAAAAAAACCAAACAAAGAAATTAACGATCTTATTTACAGTATATACTTGTGGTTAGCTACAATCAATCACCAAGAATAATATTTACAATTAAAAATATTTTAATTCTTGGCTCTTTCACGTAGAGTATACCAATTCCTTGTTCACAAAGCAACAGGGAATATTGGCAAACAAGTACATTTATCTTGCCGGATTGCTGAACGTTCTGAATGGTTAAATGTGTGTCATCGTTCTGTCCTGTTAAATGTGTGTCATCGTACTGGGAACGAACATAAGCCCACATAATTGGAAAGACAAGGCGAGTCGTGCATCACTGGATGGGTCTAAAAACACGTCATTCCATAACTACTCAATCAACTACTAAATGGAACACGATGAGATACATCGACGTCTATTAGCTTAGTGAGGCAGAAAATGTTTTGCTTCATAAAAGTTCCTTTTATCAAACTAAGGGCGGTGCTGTTTTGCACAATGCTATGTAACACATTTTTTAAGCAGCTGCAATTTGTTTTCACATGGAAATGTTTGTTGTGATTATACATTATGTTACAGTATATGAATGTTTTGCTTTTCCTTTTTTGTTGAAGTACTACATCTCTGCTGCCTCTGCACCATCTTAATATGTAATAATAATAATAATAATAATAGTAGCAAGTTTTATTTACATAGCGCCTTCCTCACACTCATGGACGGTTTACAATACAGACAACACAATGCAACAAAGCAATACACAAACAGGAACAACAGCAACCAATGACAACGTACCCATAAACACATTATAGCATTCCTGAAATAAATGAGCTGCAATGTCATGTAATGTGATTATGATGTTTTGTGACAAATGCTTTAGGAACATTTTACTGCTCATCACAGGACCTCAAGAGAAACCCTGGATATCTCATTGTGTCTCATTGAAGCATCTTTCTTGTCTGTAATATTACTCCTGGACTGCTATTTTAAAAAATAAGTACATTTAAAAAGTGGTACAATAGCAGTATATCTTTGAACTGCAAAATGAACAATTGCAACCTGAGACTTGTTCAATATGTGTTAAGAGAAGAGGCGAGGTCATGTGGATATGTCCGTAGACACTCAGGGGCAGAGATGGAGTGAGACCCTCTCTTACATCTGCAGTCTCCCTGAGCTGTCTGATGGGAGACGGCTTCTTGTGAGAAGATCCGATGAGTGTTAATGCTGCAGTACAGCTCTGAGGAGATTGCCGTCCATGTGTCGTCTAAGCAGGGGTCAAAAACGAGCAGGTTCCATGGGCATGGAGGGCATCCTTCCATACTGACAAACCTGCAGTGGGCGAAGGTTTTGTTAAGTTCTTTCTTGTCACAGAGTGATCTTCACACTGAAGTGCTCTAGATCAGAGGTACAACTTAAAATGCTTTTACACCACCTATCACTGGGGCCAAAAAAGAAATAATGCACTTTGATCATCACCCCCTGCCCTCTGCGCTGCAGGGCATGGAAAGCACACACTCCTACCATACCAGCTGCTGCTGTAGGGGTACTTTTTGCTTCATTAGCTTTGATTTATTTGTCTTGTACTGTGTTTCTCTCTGTCGTGCTTTCATGCTGGAGTTGAAGTGATGTAATGTTATTATGAAGACAGAGCCTAGTCTGGAGAGCACATTAAATGGCTGCAGAGCCCATCTAGTGCAGCATACAGAGCCCTAGGGGCAGCATTAGATGCTCCTTTTTGGGGGGGGGGGGGGGGACATTAGCCATGGAATGTTTTTAGCGCTTTCTGCCTACCCAGAAACCGTTTTAACCCACCACCTGGAATATGCAGGTGTCGATCTTTAGCAGGGTTTCGAAACCCAGAAACAGCCGCACCTGCCATAAAACACATACTACCTGACTTTCTCAAATGAAATGGAGAAATATTTGCTTTGATTCCAGGTGCTACATTTGGCTACATTCAGAATGGCTGTCGCTTCTTTGCTAATTTACTTCTTAGCCCTTTGATATTGTCCCCTTTGATGGAGGCCATATGTGTGTGTTCACCTAGAAGCTCTATGGGGAATCTGAACTGCTGAGACCAAATATTGTCCCTCCGCCCTACCTACAGGATCCTACGTCTGCCCTGAGCCTGATGCTGCCCCCTTCTGGCTGCTTTTGGTGGGGCATGCATCCCTGACCCATGCCGATAACCCCTGAAGCTGGTGTGCGGGGCCCTGGATGAGAGCCAAATCTCGCTCACTGTGTCAGCACTAACACATCTCTAGCCCCATCTTTGCATGGGCTTCCCACCTGTGCTGGCAGCCCGATGATGTCACACCCCATTTCTGTGACTTTTGTCCCTGTCACTGGGTGTGTGTGCTCAATTATAATCTTTTCCCCCAGCCCGAGAGTGTTACTTTTCCGCCTGATGGGCCCTTATGTCGGAGTGAGAGAGAAATATTTTCCTAACCATCGCCGGCGGCAGGACATGACGGATGACAGGTGGCTTGAGTGCCCGGTGTGGGAGGGGCTGGTCGCTGCTCCAGTGAGTTGCAGTGACAGACTTACTGGACTGGAAGGACAGAAATGTCCCATGTGAGTGGGAAAGCTTGCCTTCTCATTTAGTTCAGTAGGTAAGTGGTTCTGGCCCGTGTTTCAGGCTTTCCTTGAGCCTTTTCTGCTTTTCATCTGTTGCATTTGAGGCTTTGGTGTTCTTGGGGCAAATCGATAGAATCGAGCAAATGCATTTCACCTCGTGCAGCGTTGAGCTGCCCTCCTGGGAAGTTGCTCCGATGCCAAAGCAGGATGCACTGAGGGCTGCTTCTTCCCTGGGTTCACAGAAGGAACCTTCTGTCTTGCTTGTGGGATTCGTCTGCTCTGTCTGCTGGAGACTGAGTCTCACTGGCTATTTCCATACAGCTCACTGGAGGCAGGACCGCAGGATGTTTCCTGCAGGCACTATTCCAAGCCAATCGTGATACTCTATTGCTCTCCAGAGATGTTCAGTACAGTTCTGGCCCTAGTGAATCCAAAGGCTGCTGTGGACTTTATTCACCTAAGCTTTGAAGTTTGAAGCTCTCAGCTAAACAGGCAGAAACACCCACTACAGCACAACAATAATAAAGCACAAGGAGAATGACACAAACGATATGAACAGCAAGTCATCAAAGATCAGCTAACTGATCAGATCGCTTTAGTACATAGTTCTGATACCAGTTCAGATTATGGTCAATATAGGACTGAATAAGAACCAACTTATAATTCAACAGCTTTGAAAACATCCTGCTTTTTCAATACGAGGCCAAAGACTGATTGATTCCTCCTTCAAGGGAAAATCAATCAATCAGTTGATAGCACATAAGTTGTGTGTTTTTAAAATTCTGTAGAAAGCTGCCCTGACCTTCTTGTTGCCAGTTGTCACCAGAACACTGTGCTCCGTGTTTCCATGCCAACGAGGTGCCATCCTTTCATCCTGTCCTGTAAATGTATGCTGTTGTTGCAGGTGGTATTTCTGCTTGCTTGTCACAACCTCCCTATGAGGGACCTGTCCCACTCTAATTGGCTGTTCCAGCTTCGGCTAATGATGTATATTTACTAGATCTGCTATCACGTGACTGCAAAGTGCAACAATGTGACAGCCACTCTGGAGAAGGTAAAGCAAAACCTCATACTGCAGCATTTGGCTGCAGAAACAGGTGGATCATGCACCAGTGATATAACCTTCTACTGGTTAGTGTGTTTACGCATTATTGTATCTTTTTGTATTGACAGTCGTGATATTACTTTGCAAACACAGATTTTGCAATCTTTGGAACAGCACTGGGCGCTATACCCATTCATCCGATATACTGGTTACGATTTCCTGTACAGTATAAATTTTTAATGCCACCATATCATAGCATAGCTGAAATGACATAGCTATGCTGTGCATAGCTGTATGATATTTACAAGAAAATTGTGTGTACATTGTTTTAAGTACAAGCAATGGATGGAGCGACTTCTTCAAGATGGCCTCACACTTGTCGCCCATTGGCCGATAGCTGGGGGCGTGTCTGTCACGTCTAGTACATGTATATGATTGAATGAGGCCTTAAAGTGGAGGAGCAGCCAGTTGACCGACCCAGTGCCTGCTGGGGAAACGGATTATCTTCTCCTTTCTCACAAAATGACTCCGAACTGCAGAGAGATTATGCTGATAAGAGTGTATTACAGTAGCTTGGAAGATTACAATACAAGGGAAGATTGGGATTGTTATCTACCCTCATGTATGACTGGGTTTGCCAGCAGAACAGCCGGCATTTTTCTCACTAACTTTGGTTCTCTTGAGTGACTGATGTTGGTTTAACAGTATCATTGCATTTCTTTCATAAGGGACCTCAATCCTCAATGCTGGCAGAGGTCTCTCTTGCTTCTGGTGTCTCCTTTAAATGAAAACTCTGCATCACATTGCGAAGGAGGCAGGTGGGCAGGCGGTAAGGTGAAACAAAAGGGGTTTTATTAAACTCACAGCACATAAACAGGGAATAAATAAGATCGCGAGGGATCAAAACAGTAGGATCGAAGTGAGGCAGAGCACAGGCAA
Organism: Brienomyrus brachyistius; assembly: GCF_023856365.1. NCBI lineage: Eukaryota > Metazoa > Chordata > Actinopteri > Osteoglossiformes > Mormyridae > Brienomyrus > Brienomyrus brachyistius. Next base: position 7,142,482 of record NC_064542.1, read on the forward strand.
TAAGGAGATATGATGTCAGTGACTGGACTAGCAAGGACGAGACAAACAGGTACTTTTATCCAGAGATTAATAAGATACAACAAGCGTCAGGTGTGGCCATCAGGGCCACGTGAGGAAAGGGACAAGAGGGTCAGGCAGATGTGGCAGCCAGGATGTGACAGGCTGCGTGTTCCTGCTTGTAATAAAGTCACTGGCAGATATTAAAGGTCAGAGTCTGAGAGGAAAGCAAACAAACCCGAATTTCACTGAAATCAGTGCTAAATATGGCAGATTGGTGCAATTAGAGCAGTTAAAGGTCATTCAGTTAGTGACTTGGTGAGCCTCCCAGTTTGTCAGGACAGGTCACATGGTTTGGTAAGACTCACCCTTGCTGTACGGATCTTAACAGCTATCAGAATGGTGATGTGCCCATTGTGAGGGCTGCCCCGCCCCCCTGCTGAGGCCACACCCCCTGGTGAGGGCACTGGCTGCATGATACTGTTGTGGGGCCGCATTGGCCTCCCCCTCCTCCATGCAGCCGCCCCAAGGCCTCTCTGAAGCGCCCAACAACATTTGGCAGGGGGGCTGGGAAGAAAGGCAATAGGGTCTTTTCTCGAAAATGATGGAGCCTGCGGGCAGGACGTTACGCATTTAGCATGTGGGGTGGTGGGCGGGCGATGTGAGTGGACACACGGGCAGGTCACGAGGCCTCGGGCAGGATCACATCAGCGAAGCTAGAGAGGGGGTCCGCTGACACCGGCTGCTCCAGGCTGCTGCGTATAAATTCACCTCCATAGGCGGTGAGGGGACTCTGCGGAGGAATCGGGGAGAGGGATGTGAGAGTGGAGCCTGTCCACTGCCCTGCAAATTCTCCCGATTAACGAAGGACCGGGCACGTCAGTGCTGTTCCGTGCCGACAGACCGGAGGACCCTGACAGCGGTGCCTGTAAGGTGCTGGACGGTGATGTCGTGGTGCATTAATTTCTTCCTGACTGGATTCTGTCTCTGAATCATAATGTCTAGGTAGCAAAACATGAATGACAAGAGCTGTACCCTACAAATTATAATGGGCAGAGAGAGAGAGTAATATCAGAGTAAGTCTGTCAGGTTTGGAGGTAACTAAAATCGGTGTATCCCGCCTATTCAATTCTCAAGTACGTTTCGTATTTTCCCCTCACATCTGGGAGCAGTATAAAGGTGATCTAAGGCTGCGGATGAGCGTCACGCCTGCAGTGTGGGTGTCTTTGATAGTGTGTCAGGTGGAGGAACACAGGAACACTGTTGTGTTCTTCAGTGTCACCCTCCATGGCTTTTTGCATCTGATTATCAGCACACACTTTGTCACACGGGCACTGTGGATGCTGTGGTTCCACACGCAGGACCTAAATTTATAAATATGATAAATTAGAATCTCATCAAGCACCATGGTACAAATTTCTTTAACCTCTTTGTCTCACTTCATTATTGTCATCATTGCCTAGTTCATTATTTTTCCTGATTGCTTTTTTTTTTTTTTTTCAAATTATTTGCCTGTAAAGATAATAACTTCATAGAAAAGGCGACATCACCGGAGAGGCGCGGCTGAGTCAGCGTGAAAATGCCGGGAGATTGATGGTCTTAATCAGTCGGATATTAAGCGTTCCTCTTTCCGGTGTTTTATTTCGTTTGTTCTCAGTACTTTTCTGCGCTCTGGGTGGCCAAATTAGGGTGTCAGGTGATTAACAAGGATGACTTAAAACATCATATTAATTGTTCGGTCTTTTTCTTCCCTGTGGCCAGGATTGTTGCCAATCTGTGGCTCTTCCTGATCATCTTCTTCTTAATTTAACCGGCTGTAGTTTGCTATCTGTGGAGGGACGCCGGGGGAGCAACCTGCCCATTTCACTAGTCGCTCATGCCTCTGGTCCCTTTTCCCCTTTCTCCCCCCTCCCTCGGAGTAGTTGGTGTCCTGCCCCCAATAAAAATAAAAAACATTTAAATTACTATGTAAAAAAAAAATAAAAATCTGCATTTTAAATGTTAGAATTGATTGACAAAATGAAACATTCAGATTGGAAGAATCAATGTGCCAGTGTGGTTCCTCACACCCGCAGCGATCGGTCACCTCTCATTACCCATCTTCACATCCCCCACACTAAAATCACTCCAGGCTGCATCAAACTGATCCCTCCCCTACCTCGGGTCCCTTGGTGCTCCGGCACTCTCTCCAAACTGCATACTGCCTTTAAATCCGTAATTAATACCGTCTCACCGCCAGGAAACCAGCCTCTATGCTTTGCTAATATCAAACACCATGTACGTTTATAAAATCCATTATCGCTTTTCCATATCCACTTGGCTATTTGCACATTACAATGCCGACCAGCTTGTTAGTTGTTGTATTTTTTGCTAATGTTAATGTTGATATTCCAACAAACATCCATGGAGGTTGTGTGAAAAAGGAACATTTTTTATTTATTAGCTACTGTGGCTCAGATGTAAAGCACAATTTTTTTCATTACATTTTACATTGTAACATATCGACGTGACTATCTTGATTAATCAGTGGCATCTGAGCAAAGTTTTTGAAGGAAGTGCAGAAGATTTCATGCACTATTCTAACAACAACTGACTATTTTTATTGTATAACTTTAACTTGCTGACATTTTTACGATTACATAAATGAGAAGTAGATCTGGAATATGATTTTTTTTTTTAGGAACCCCCAGTCAGTCCACAATTTTGCTCCCTCCCAGCTCTTGGCTCCCTGACAGACAGTACACATTTTTGCTCCCTCCTGTCTGGGGGTTCCCTTGGACCCAGTTGACAGAGTGTTAGTGCCATGGTTTGATGCCTTACTGGGATACTCCCAGCTCTGGGTGTCTCAGTCCGGTTCCTCATGTGTATGTACTCGTTAGGTCCAACTGAGAGCTTAGCTAATTTGACTTAAGCTGTTGATAGGATGCACCACACAAATAAAACCTGCATTAGACAGCTGTAGAGTGGAATAGCCATCAGGGAAAATAATGTTCCCACAGTACTCATGTATATCTCCCTGTTAACATAACACTTCTCAGGATAATTGCTGCTAGCTGGTCTCTAGTATTTTTTAACTTATTCCTATGGATTTCCATGTTAGGTGGAGTGTTACTGGTCTCAGAGTCCGATCCTGAACACTGCGGTAATTCCTTTGGGCTTTTCAGCTGAGCAGGACATCATACAGGTTTTGAGTCTTCTGTGAGATTAATGGGGTATTTGCATGATCCCTGGTAGCAGGCTAAGGGTAATTTCATGGCTGCTAGCCTTGGCGGCATCTTCAGGACCACCTTGACACATCTGCACATGCTGTCTGATTATGATAATAACTCTGTTTTGAAAAGTGATCAAGTTTTATGTCCTTAAAAGCAAAACACCAGCATAGCAACTGCAGTGTTCACCCAAAGTATTCTATAGTCTGGTGTATTGACTTTTAAGAAGAGACTTTCATTCGAATCCTGGTTAACCAGATCATTACTGGAGCCAGTCAGGAGCCCTTGGTGTTAGTTAATCAATATTCCGGTGGTATCTATAAAGGAACTTGCAGTGTCAGAATCTCACAGTGATACTTCCTGTGAAGTAGGAGGGTTTGGGGTTAATAATGCACTCGAAGCATTCACTGCACTGATGCTCATTAATTCCTTTCACAGAATCGACATGTCATTCCAAGACAATGTGTTGATAGCAGCCACCATCATGTAACCCAACTGCCTGACAGCTAAGCTAAATATGAATCTATGGCACTATAACTGGACTGATCAATGCACTGAGGTCCCGCACGAATGCAGAGCCTGCTGTAAGGGCTGCGGAGGCTCCCAGCCGCCAAAGAAGGATAAGGGCTTCTAATAAGATTTGTTCCCATTACACCGTCAAGCTGCAGTACTCCAGCGCTTGTCCTGCAAACGCACAATTGCATCATACCTGTTAAACATACATGAAAACATACTGCTGCCCACTTATGGCGCCACAGCGGGAGGCTCTTCGGCACGTCTGAGTGGGCGACTTCATTCACTTAGAGTCCGTAACACCCACTCCAGACCCAGGACAAGGGCCTTCCACAGCCATCTCACTGCACACCACACTGGCAAGCTGCAATATATCAATCCAATATAACCGTCTCCGCATTACTCCTCACGTGTGAAATGTGCAGTGGAGCAGTGTGTGGCCCAGAGTTTCAGGACACTCTGCATGTGCTCAGAAGGTCACCAGTTCAAATCCCGTGGTTGGCACAGTAATGTCACTGTTGGGCCCCCTAACCTCCAATTCCTCCAGGGACTGACTGACCCTGCTTGTTCAAAAAAAGAAGACTTTGGATAAAGGTGTCTGCTCCATAAATTAAATATGTACTATAAAATATATTATGCTGTATTGCACTGTCACTATGGTTCTTTCCCATAAAATGTCTCATAAATTGCTTATGAAACGAAAGACCTTCCAGTAACCTTTCCACTGCAGGGGGCAGTGTTGTTTCACTGCTGAAACAGAGCTTCAGTCCTTGTGGTTCAGTAAGGCTTATAAAAACACACCATAAATGAGTAAGACTGTTTTAAAGAGAGGATTATCACTTACATACATACACCGGCAATGCTCAGATGGTTTTGCTGACGGACAAAACTGCTCGGTGTCCTCAGTGTCGTGCAAAGTTGGTCAGAGGTATATGTCTCCATTTTCCCCAGACGTGAGACAGAACCGGAGCCTGTCCTCAGATTCACAGAGTAAAAGGTAAGGAGAGAGATATTGTTCTGGCCATCCTGCTATTTACTGTTTTCCAAAGGAGCAGAACCACACGCTAGCAGAAACGCAGGAGACTAAGCTTTGCGTGCTGTTGTAAATATGAACCCAGCACGATTCAGCTGGAGTATTTCAAATGTAATAGATGTGAGCACTCAATTCTGCACGGAGAAGCTTGTCTTGGACGTCTCCTTTGTATGTTGAATATAATGAAAATGAAGACAAGTGTCTCCCATTTTGCTTGGGTGAGTGCTGCAATCGTTTATACAATAAAGAATAAAACAATTAGCCTGAATGAGGCGCTCATTCTTCCCAGCCTCGTCTGTCCAGAAGGTCTGGTATCCCCATACTCTGCCGCCTCATCCGCTTTCTGAAATGTCACTAATAAAAAGAATGATGCCGCGTTCGCCGGAAAAGCACGGCGCCCACTTTGACCTTGGAACGATGTTTGATTGTCAGCTGCTCAGCAGCTCTCTCTTCTACTTTGTGCTTTTAATTTCCCATTGAGGTCAGAACCTGAACAGGACAGTACACAGAATGATCATTCTCTGGGATTCACCTATACACGTGAAGTTCATAATGTGTTAGTACAATTTTTGAAATTACGGTAAAATGTCATCGTAGTATCAATATTAGCAGTGGTAGTAGTACTTTATTGATCCCGAAGGAAATTCCAAAAGAGCTACAGCAGTGTACAGAAAAAGTAACATCAAACTGTACATGTACAATAATAAAAGGCGCAATGTTATGCAACAAATGCAATGCTGTACAAGACTATACCCATACACAGCATGAAATTAACTCACATACAGTGCAATGTGCATGCAGTGCAATGTGCAGTGTGCAACATGTGCTTAAATTAAAAGTACAATAATAACAATCTGAAGGGCTGGAGACTGAATGAGGTGGGCCTCAAATACACGACTGTAGGGTTACAGTTTCTGTACCACACAGGCAGCCCGTTGAGCTACATGGCTGTCTTGGGAGCCAGGGAAACACACAAGGGTCTAGTACAAAGACAGGAGGGACTGATCCTTACAGGGATGAAGCCCGTCAGTTTTTGTCATGATCCCAAATAGTGAGCAAATTAAATATTTACTTAGAAAAAGGCGAAAAGAAATTGAAGTCTTGTAGAGATCTTCCAGGTGATCAACTGACATGGTTGCTGAATAAAGTTTAGCAGATTGTGCAAATATCTATTGGTTTTAATGCACAACCAGTATAAAACTAAAGGAACAATATCACATTTGTGTTGTTTGATTGTACCCTGTTTTGTAATGATTAACCTGATTGCTAACACTTTACTTGAGGGGGCACCAATAATACAGGATTATGCTATTACATGTGCATTAATTAACCACAGTCTAAGTCTTTGCTACACACTGATCTCATGTTCGTTCATCATTCATGAATTGTGTACACATGTTTTATGTCAAGCAATTACTGTATTTGTTACTATATCTGTTAATTTTGCAAACCTTTGTTAAATACCGAAGGAACAAGTAATGAATAACACAAGTGAAACACTTATTTTGTGTTTGTTCATCATGAATGAATCGTCACACATCTTTTATCTCAAGCAGTTGCTATATATGTTACTATATCTGTTAATTTTGTAAGCCTTTGTGAACTACTGAAGGACCTACTGAAGGGAAAAATGAGGAATAACACAAGTAGCTACTATATTTGTTCATGATTTGTACTTCAGTAGTAACTGAGTATCTAATAAGTATATGTGCCCCCGAAGTAGTGTTGGCAAATCAGCAACGATATTGCTTCAGGTAATGCAGTTTCTCTGTTGTTTAGTGATCCAGCTTTTCCTCTCCTTGATTCGGGTTTCATGAGTATTAGTGATGACTGGTCACCAAATATTCTCCAGTCTCCGGAACTCTGGATCTACTGCCGATGGCATACATCTAGAGAGTGAGCTCATTCAGGTTTTTCATTAAGTTTTCTGTTCATTGTAGTGACTGGATTTCCACCTAGTTTTAACTGTGTTTTTAATTATCTCTCATTCCCATATTTTGTCATTTATCCACCAAATATTGAGAAGGAACATTCCTATGCGAAATATCTCCATTCTAACACCAGTAAAACTACTTTCAGTAAAACATTTGCATCACACCTGCACTTTGGCCCTCGTTTTCAGTAACTGCCCCTAAAATCTTACATTTTTCACTCATGATCATCTCCCTCTTTAGAAATTGACAATGGAGGAATTATTCTTTCATTGTGGGATAATAATATAAAAATACAGAGTGCATTATGGGAAATGAATTATGCAGGATGTCATAAATGGAAGAGCATTATTCCATTTTAAAAGACAAATGACTGCTGTGGAAAACCCTAAATATTACACAATATCTGGGAGACCTTGGTTTATACAATTACATTGCAAAGGTTGTTATGGTGTAATTTTTGCATTTTATCCTGAAAAACTCATCAAATGCAGGCAGGGATACTTACTTACATAGTGATTTGGCTTGATAAATTAATATTTACCAAAACTGGGCTGGAACATCTTCACTTGTTTTTTCATTATTGTTTGTTGAACCTCAAGTTGAAGAAGGACTTTGATGCAAATGGGAGATGGGAGATGGGAAGAGCTTATTAAGCAGCCGAAAGCAGCGTCGTCTTCGTGGGTGTGCTGCAGATGAACTGTGTGTAATTTAACAGGATGTTTCTTGCATATCATCAAAATTATACTTAATATTCCGATCGCCATCCATCCCTCCATCCATTACAGGGCGTTCAGATGGACTGAGCATCTTTTATAGAAATAACCGGAGAGTGACCAAAGGTCCCAGAGAAAACCCCGGCAGACAGACTCCACAGTACCACAGCTGGGCTGGTTCACATCTTCATGTGCACAGCTGAGCAAATCTGCTTAATTGATACATTAAAATAAGAAGGTTCAACTAAGACACATTTTTATTATCATGACAAAGTATAAAAGTCAATGAATCTCACCTCCTCTGTTGTTATAAAACTTGTTCTAGTGCTTAATTTATATTTAATTGATTCGGTGTCTAGAATTCACTTTAATATGTCACTGAGCTCTCTGTCTGACACACTGGAATTTCTTAACACAAGACAATGTAATTGTCAGTGAATGAGTTTATAATAGCAACATGAAAGGCTGTAATCAGGACTGACTTGGAAGGGGCCGGGAGAGACATGCAGATTCATCAAGAAGAAAATCTCTGCTCTCTGTAAATATCTCCTCACTGCAGGTCTGGGGGTTCTGCGTTGTACAAAGATTGTGCCCTGAACTCCTGATCAAGTGGGCAGTTGTACTCCAAATTAATTTTGATAACACTTTACAATAATGTTCAGTTATACCACATATACAAGCCTTTAAACATTTACCAATCATTTACAACCCCTCAATAAGACATTTAGAAGCCTGTAGTTAATAATGAACAAATCATTTACAAATTCTTAATAAAACTTTTATAAGCATGTAGTTGAGGACTAACAAATCATTTGCAAAACCTTAAACATTTGTGAATTATTAAAACAGGAAATGATCATTTGAACACTTTACTTAAAGCTGTCATATATAATGTGTTATAGATAGATTCATAATGCATTATAATGTTCGGTATAAGAATTAATAAAGCATTACAGCATCATCTATTGCCAGTCATAAGGCATTATAGCATTGATTATAATACTTCGTAAGCTCCATTGAAGTTCTTTTCTATAATTCGCTATTGATACCTTCATAATGTATTACAATGGTCAGTATAAGCAATAAAGATGCTTTGCACTGCATTTTGAAACCAGAGTACCCGGAGGAAACCCCACGACAACATGGAGAGAACATGCAAACTCCACACACATGTGACCCAGGCGGAGACTCGTACCCGGGTCCCAGAGGTGTGAGGCAACAGTGCTAACCACTGCACCACCATACCGCATTACTAACAAATGATTACAAATGATTAAGCATTTGTAAAGAATTTGTTCATCATTAAATACAGGTGTAGCAATCATTTAGTAATGATTTGTTTATTTTAATTTCCCCCCTTCATTCACTTATAAATGTTTATTAATGTTTCGCAAATTAGTATTAGATTAGTTAGCCCTTAACTACAGGCTTATGAATGTCTTATTGTGGTTTTGTGAATGACTAGTTAATGTTTATTTAAAGGCTTATACAAGTGGTATAAATGAACATAAATGACCTGCATGTTACCTTAGTTTTTGTTTCATACCTGTTCTTTCCATTTACAGATGAAATCCAGGCCTTCTAACTGAAAAGTCGCGCCTTTACAATGGAGATTTCCATGGACGCCTGAGCGCGACCTATGCAATGCAGCCGCCAGATACACATCTTTTGCTTTAATCTAAGCTGATTAGACTTTAATGATCTTGGAAAAAGTTTGACCATACAGCAGCTTTTATTAGATTTTGATGCAATAATGACTATCGGATGCCCATTATATCCTTGGGATGTATCGGTGCTGTAGATTTTTCATGACTCTCAGTTACCATTAAAAAAGAAAATCAATGTTTTGTTCCAGACTGTTTTGTTAGCTGTAAAACGCACCCAGTCTTGTAATTAAATTATATAAAGGCCGTTTGACTCAGCATGATTTTTGAGCAACCCTTCAGATAAATGCAGCAGGAAGCATCTCTTTCAGTCAAAGCTTCCATTTATAAGGATGCATATTATCCGTTTTTAATCAGCTGAATATGGTTTGTATTTTCACGACCTTCTGGAAGCACTGTCACCGATACTCATTAAGTCTTCAGCTTGAGATCTGCTCGCTTGTCATCATATGCATCAGAAACAGACACCGGCTTTTCTTCCAGTAGTATTTTCAGTTTTGTTGTCATAATGTGACACCAGAGGTTGCAGGGATGCTTGATAGAAAGCGATGAGTCTGTTGTAACGCTGACCACCCCCCCTGCCCACTTATGAGACAGGCTACATGCAGCTTGACCACAGCTGGATCCATTCATCTTCAGTAACTGCACGGGGGGGGGGGGGGGGGGGGACAGGTCTGAAAGCCTATGGGTGGAAGACAGCAAACATCCCAGGATGGGGCACCAACCCATCACAAGGCGCACTCACAATCTGGTAACTTTAATTAACCTCAGCGTGTTCCTGGACTGTGGGAGGGTGGGACTGGAGTACCTAGAGGAAACTTCACATCGACTTGGGGAGAACATGCAAACTCCACGTACATGGAACCATGGCGGAGACTCGAACCCTGGTTCCAGAGGTGTAAAGTGACAATGTTAACCACCGTGCTGCCCCACAACTCAATATCAGAGATACACCGTGTGTACAAATATGCTATTTAAATTTTTTTTTTTTGTACTGAGGGGAATGACAGCTGCATTTCTTATAGTGAGGAAAGGGTTTGACTAAGAGGCTTATCTATGTAAGCAGGCAGTGGAGCTTCTGTATAAGGAGCGACAAGTGTGGAGGCAGACCGGGTGGGGGGCTTCGAGCATGCTGAGGCAATCCAGGAAGATCATGAGCAGAAGATGACCCTGGGGTTGGAGATGGGGGGGGGGTGTTTATATTCCCCGGCCTGCTCGTCGTCATGTGAATGATAAGAGCGTCTGTCTTTTTCATTTTTAAAAGAAGCAAACTTGTTATTAAGCTACATCCAGAAAAGACGCTACACACTGAATACAGTACAGCTGCAGGCTGCACGCGACATCTGCTCCTAACGGGAACAGTGATAATTTTGTGTCGCCCGGTTCGTTTGATATGGGCATTGTAACGCAACTGTTTCGATGAGTGATTAGGTCACGCTGACGTTTCTCTGCGGTCCCTCACAAGCTTTGGGTCACATAGACTTTTGCGTCACATGGAAAATGTTGTACTGATACATTTTGACTTGAAAAGATGCTGTGCAGTTTACGTCGTTATACCGCACCAAGGTTGAATCCTTATAATAGTAATGGGTGGAGTGGGGTTCCTGTCACCCCCAATTTGAGCTGAATTAACTCCCTGTAATGCAGCTTCGCCCCCAAAAGCATGTGATTGGTCAAATGAGGTCTGCAAACTGCTCATAGTGTCTGCACTGTTAATGATTCATAATAATGATGCAGCTAATACGCTACATCATGGCCATGTGGTTTCGGCTGATGTCAGAACGTAAAGCCCCTCCCACTGGAGTAGTCAGGAAAGATGAAAACCTAAAGACTCAGATTTAGGAGCACAGGAGTGAGGGTGGGATAGGAGCAGCCGCAGCAGAATTGGCATCTCACCGGGACGGCTTTTTCCGGAAGCCGGGTGCTCTCCTCCAGACGCTTGCTTCTCACATGGCTGCTGTCTGTGCACACTGAACAATCCATGTGGCAATTTGCTCAGACTTACAGTGTTACAGAATCCTATTTTAAAAACAGATTTTAAAAGCAATTGTCAACTGTTGCAGCTGCAAAAATTCCTTAAAAAAATGTGCCATGTCTTTTATAGTATCAGTAAAGAATGCAAATTCTTTATGATTCACTCTCTTGATATGCTTAGTTACTTCTGGAAGTGCAGAGAGACTCCCTGGGTGGGCTGCTGGTCTGTTTTAGGGTTCATCCATTTGGATATCGATTCAGTTCTATAGATTACCTATTACAAAGCACACAAGCACAGCCAACAACAATCCTGGGCTCCATGAATTTACTTATTTATGGAGGTCAGGTGACAAAGAGAAGAAGTTGCAGAAGCCCTCAACTGCACAAGACAAATCTAGCTGAGCTTCTTCATGAGATTTTTAGTCAGAACGAACTCCAGGCAGATAGCGGCTGTACCTTCCTCTTTCAAACTGGCCAAACCCCAATGTAGCTCTTCCTTCAAACTGGCCAAACCCCAATGTAGCTCTTCCTTCAAACTGGCCAAACCCCAGTGTAGCTCCTCCTTCAAACTGGCCAAACCCCAATGTAGCTCTTCCTTCAAACTGGCCAAACCCCAGTGTAGCTCCTCCTTCAAACTGGCCAAACCCCAATGTAGCTCTTCCTTCAAACTGGCCAAACCCCAGTGTAGCTCCTCCTTCAAACTGGACAAACCCCAGTGTCGCTCCTCCTTCAAATTGGCCAAACCCCAGTGTAGCTCCTCCTTCATACTGGCCAAACCCCAGTGTAGCTCCTCTTTCAAACTGGTCAAACCCCAGTGTAGCTCCTCCTTCAAACTGGTCAAACCCCAGTGTAGCATCCACCCTTTTCTGTGCAGTGGCCTGCTGGGGGAGCGGATGCACGGAAAGGGACAGAAGCAGAATTGACAAACTGGTGCGGAGGTCAAGCTCTGTGCTGGGATGCCCTCTGGAGACTGTGGAGGTGGTGGGTGAGAGGAGGATGTTAGTGAAGCTGACATCCATCATGAATAACCCACATCACCCCCTGCATGAGACTGTGAGTGCGCTGAGCAGCTCCTTCAGTCAGAGACTGATACACCCTCGCTGCAGGAAGGAGCGCTTTCGCAGATCATTCATCCCGACAGCAGTTAGACTTTATAACACATCATGATGTCATGAGTCACTTAGATGCTACCTTAAGGTCACCATTACTTACCTATAGTAGTTGATATTTATTATTACTTGCACTTTTCCACAACCCACTATCCATGTTTCATACTGTGTATGGGTGTACATAGGCACTACTATTGTATCAGTGTCTTATCTTATTTTATATTATTTTTACTTTGTACTCTTTTCTGTATTTTTTATATTCTCTACTCTTGAAACTCTTCTTGCTATCTGTCTGGAGCTGTGATAACACACAAATTTCCCCACTGTGGGATCAATAAAGTTCTATCTAATCTAATCTAATCTAATCTGATCTAATCTAATCTAATCTAGCTCCTCCTTGAAACTGGCAAAATCCAGTACAGCACCTCTTTCAAAGTAACCAAAGTAACCACAGTACAGCACCGGCTCTGTTTGTGAAAAATTGTGGTGTGTCCGCATTTCTGCAGTCAGTGTACCGTTCTAGCTTTGCTGTATCTGGTTTAAATAAAAATGTAAATGAAACGGTCTTGAGCCTTTCGGATGCGGCTCTGAAGGGATCTGAGCTGCCATGTTTGCTTCTGTTGCTGCACAGCATGTTTCAGAAGCCAGCAAATTTGTTTCTGTAACACTGTGACATTTGTTTCATGGTCGTGACAGGTCCTTCTCCCAGATTTAATCACAGGAGCCTGGCTCTAAATCACCCCGCAAAATCCTTTTGTCGGGCTTGTTTTAGGGCTCAGCTACACCCCATGCCCCTACATCTGCTATTGTTTGAGACAAAAATCCATCCATCCATCCATTTTCCAAACCGCTTATCCTACTGGGTCGCGGGGGGTCCGGAGCCTATCCCGGAAGCAATGGGCACGAGGCAGGGAACAACCCAGGATGGGGGGCCAGCCCATCGCAGGGCACACTCACACACCATTCACTCACACATGCACACCTACGGGCAATTTAGCAACTCCAATTAGCCTCAGCATGTTTTTTTTGAACTGTGGGGGGAAACCGGAGTACCCGGAGGAAACCCCACGACGACATGGGGAGAACATGCAAACTCCACACACATGTGACCCAGGCAGAGACTCGAACCTGGGTCCCAGAGGTGTGAGGCGACAGTGCTAACCACTGCACCACCATGCCGCCCCCTGAGACAAAAATCATCATTTAAATCTGAAGTTATTCAGGATGCAACGCATCACTGATTTTCTGAGCGTTCATCACAAAATCTCCATTCATTTTCAGCACTCCAAAGGTCTGGACACCTTTGAAACCGGATGTTTCTCTGTTAGTCGGAAGTATGTGTTGAGTGTAGAGCCGTCCTCTTGTTCAGCTGCTCTCCGTTTGCATCCGATGGTGCAACCCATAGACTCGACGACTACAGAACATTGGGAAAACAACACTGACAGCCTGCATACCTGCTGGTGGTGGGTGCCCCAGGGAGACCCTGATTGGTCAGAAAGCCTGACTCAGTTTGCCTTTCAAAGGAGGCACAAGGTGTGGACATTCTCGCTGGAGCTGATAGCTGATTGACAGATAGCGGCGGAGGTCCCTGGGGCTTGTTCTGAGTCGTCACTGGCAGGCAGTGACAGCACAGCTGTGCTTGTATGGATGGTGCCGGGAATCCATAAATGGACTACGAGCTCTTCTGCAAGTTACTGGCCCACAGCCAAAGGAGCCGTTTCCCTGTAACTGTAGTGGGTAGGGACTGGTGAATACGGACGGGCAGACAGATGGATATTTTTATTATTAGTGCTCTTAAAGGTGTGATTATGCGCTTTTTCAAATAGAAAAAGAGCATCTCTCATTAGCATACTGGGGCCAGAAGACAGGAAGCTGCTCAGCTTCCCAGCAGGACGGCTGCTGAGCGTGAATAACGGTGGCTGTTTAAAGGCTGTCCTGTAACTCGCTCTATTCGGTTAACAGGAATGTTCAGGACACCATGTCGTAAAATGTAATAAGCTGCGCCTATTGTGCTCCCCGGCAAATGTTTGGCTTATTACCAAGGTTCCGGAAAGTTCCTCTTCGGAAAAACATCATTAAAATAACTCTCAGTAAAGCTGAAAGTAGACAAACTGGTGGTATTATGGTAAATGAGTCAACCGAAGCTGGAAACAAAGGCAATGTAAAAATGGCAGGTGATAGATATTTAGCTTTTCAAAGCCGTGTGGAAAGAACATTTAACTCGCATTTTATCTCTGCTGTACACCGACTCCACGCTCTGTCTCCATCCCTACCTAACCTCTGACACCAGCATTTCTCTCAGGGCATTTCGATGTTTTGTTAACCAAAGTGGGAATATTTTGAGGGTGCTGGAATAGTGGTGGCTGATTTTCTGCTTATTTACGTGACTGTGGAGGCCATGCGGTCGAGTCCATTTCAGACCACATCATTCACGGTCTCCAATGTCGAGTCCATTTCAGACCACATCATTAACACATCATTGATGTGTTAACAAACATAGTTAGGACTGATGACTCAACTTTGAAGACAAGTTCATCAAATTCTGACATATCTTCTTATTTCTAGGCTACTAGTAGCATAAGGAAAGTGCATTCCTATAGTTACCTATCCACGGTGATATGACTTTCAGACTAAGTTCTTTACAGCACACATTGGAACAGGGCACCGAATCTTAATGGGGTTCTCCTTGTCTAATGAGCTGTGGCTAAGATCACATCCTTCTGCAGGCAGGATTATCTCCTTAGGTTATTCGGTTTTGGAGCTAATGATGTCGCCTTGAGCAATAACAGTATGCAGGCTTTAGACAGCTCCTATTGACTTACAGGGAGAGTACCATTCCATCAAGGAAAGGGGACAGAGGGTCATTACACACTCAGGTAGGTAATAGGGTTTTTCAGAAGCTTTACCCCTCTCTTGGAATTATACGACAATTTCGAAAGACTATGAAGTCGAGAAGCTGACGAATTGCTGGAAGATGTTCTGATATTCAGTTGAAAAGGCAGCGAACATGGGCCACTGAGCAGGCCATTGACTGTTACGTAATGGATAAAAGGGGAACATTGCCAGTTGATCCAGGTTTTCTTTTGTTTGCTATCATATTACACCTAGAATTTTGCTGCTGTAGGTTTCTGTAATGTAGGAAGGCCAGTTTAACCAAAGAACCAGCCGCCAGGTGATGGGTCACAGCAAGGAGGGGTATGGGGTTGGGTATCAGTGTTTGGGTACATTTAATGGAGGTGAGATAGGAATATACATATAATGAAAAGATACAAACATCAGGATTTTACAGGGCATATTTAGGGATTTGCAATCAAATTTTCCAGCATTTTACAAAAATACCCAGAGGATGACATTCAGCGCCAGTACTGGCAGCAAACAGCCATTCAGCCCCAGTGTCCTGCCTTCCGAGTCAGACGGCCATGTTTATCATTTTTGTTACTGATTCGTGGTAGCAGGAATGATGTTCGCTTGTGTGTGTGTGTCACCCAGCCATGGTTTGCCTTCATTACTGTGTCCCCAGCAAACTTTTTCTGTGCTGTAATTTCCTGCAGTGATTACAGTCCACGCTACACTACATGCTAATGAAGCGTAATGCTTCAGAGTGTGAAAACATACTTCACTCGCTCTGCTCCTTCCCTCCTAAGGTGGACCAGGTGAATTTTCTTTATTGAAAGCCAACTGTGGTATAGAATGAGGTCATTTTGGACCTGATTTTTGAAATGTTCTTGCAGTGTGATGTAGATAGGTTACAATGCCTGCAGATAGCAAATTTTGGATCATTTGATGCAAACCGAAGCCTGCGTTTCATGGCAGCCATATTCTGCTATTCCTGTTAGACCTGTGCTTTTAAGTTCCCCTTGGAAACAGCCATCAGCTTACAATGAATGTGCCATAATGATGCGGACTGCTGGGTCACTTTCTGAGCTGAAATAGCCAGGATGGGGACAAACTTTCTCAAGGAAAGTTCCTCCAGGGATGGCAGACTGAGCTCCAGTGGATCAGGCAGGGCTCACAATCTGGGCTTTAATCCCCTGGTGAAGCTGGTGGCGGATGTGATCTTGGCATGGCGAGCCAGAGTTGGAGTGACAGTGGGCCCTATGCCTGCCAAATGTCCTTTTTACATCCCATCATAACGTGGAAACCAACCCCTCCCGACTGCAGCTTGGCCAACCAATCAGAGGCTCCAATTACTTGTGAAGGATTTCTTTTCACCACTTCTGCAAAGAAGTCTGACATCACTAAGAATCGCAGATGACCTTGGCGTGCAAACGTGGCTCTCACCATGCTTAAAACTGCAGGCCTGCTCTTCGTTGAATAAAAGATGTGAGTCATCTCTTCTACTCCTCTTTCGTCACCCTCATGGATCTTTCCATCACCCTTATTTCTGACTCTCTCCTGTTCCATCTTCATTTTAGAGAATGCTGCCACAAAACCTAATGGTGAAACACGCAAATTGGTGAGATGAATAAAAACATTCTGGAAGAAAACACCTGGGATTGGGTTTGATATTATTCTGAAAATATGACATTTTCTAAATACACAGTAGCAGTTCTAACTAATTATAGTTTTTGGTAACACTTTATTTGAGGGGGCACAAATAATATAGTATTATGCTATTACTGATGTATTAATTAACCACAATATACATCTCAGTTACACAAGGATCTCATGTTTGTTCATCATTAATGAATAAGACAAGTGAAATACTGATCTGATGTTTGCGTCATTAATATATCGTGAGGCACCTCAAGCTGTTACTATATTTGTTACTGTGTTTGTTCTGTAACTCTTTGTTAGCTACTGAAGGAATTACTGAAGGTCAAATGCACAATATATGCTCATCTGTTCATCATAAAAAATCACGAAGCATCTTTTATCTCAAGTAGTGACCATATTTGTCCATGATTTGTACTTCAGTAGTAACTGACTTACTTCTAAGTAATTTGTGGCCCCCAAGTAAAGTAGGCCGACTATGTTTGGGAAGGTGGCCATAACCTTACAAGAGTGTCATATTCCATTCCTGTTGAGTTTCTTATTAAACATTAAATAAAGAGCAAATGAATCATAGTTAATGCAATCTTTAATTTACGGACAGGTTTTACTTTACTGACAGCTTACACATGTCTCACTGTTATGCCTTCGTTTGCACACGTCACGCCCCAGTTTAGACCGTAAACCCGAACGGTTGTACTTAGCACTTATTTGAATTATTGTGTATATATGTGTTTTTAGGGGGCGGCATGGTGCTGCAGTGGTTAGCACTGTTGCCTCACACCTCTGGGACCTGGGTTCGAGTCTCCACCTGGGTCACATGCGTGCGGAGTTTGCATGTTCTCCCCATGTCATCGTGGGGTTTCCTCCGGGTACTCCGGTTTCTCCCCACAGTCCAAAAACATGCTGAGGCTAATTGGAGTTACTAAATTGCCCATCGGTGTGCATGTGAGAGTGCATGGTGTGCGAGTGTGCCCTGTGATGGGCTGACCCCCCGTCCTGGGTTGTTCCCTGCCTCATGCCCATTTCTTCCGGGATAGGCTCCGGACCCCCCGTGACCCAGTAGGATAAGCAGTTTGGAAAATGGATGGATATGTGTTTTTAAATTACAAAGATTATTTTATTCAAAAATAGTATTTAGCACGATTTGGCTTATTACAGTTTAATAATAGTTTGTAATTATGACATGTTATAATGTATTTTTAAATTATTATAATCGTATTTTTAAATAATTTGTAATTTAAAAAATAGTCTGTGGTACATTGGGAGGAGCTACAATTTGGCCGTCATTGTTATTATGAATTATGACGTCATAAGCGGGAGGGGGGAGCGTATCCCTTATTCTGATTGGTCGAGGGGTTATCTCCATATACCATACATTGCCGATAGGGGGCCATATGGTTTGGGTGATAAGGGTTGCTGTTAAACTTTAATAGAATAAAAATACATTACATGTATTTATTTGTGTTATTTTTAATTACGTTTTTAAGGAATAATAAAACATGTGGCAGGATGAATGCAAGCTAGCGCATACACATCTAGCGGGGCCCGTCAGGCCGCAGGCACGGGTTGTTAGGAGTAGGCACAAGCGCCACGGCGTATTTTAAAAGAATGTGGGGATCTGATCGGGCTGGTAGGAGTAGTTGCATGGCACTGGTAATTACACTATATTGGCAACCACTTGAGCCAGGTCATATGACCTACCAGGAAGTTATAAAAGGCTGCCAAGATGGAATCTCATTCTCTTGCTGCTGTGTTTTACAACTATACATGGGGTGGGTTCTTCTCCCCTGTGGGTAAGGAAAGGAGGAGCGGGTTTGTTTGAGAACTTCAATGTTTAATTTTAATTTTACCAGGGTGACTGCTAGCAGCATGTAACTCTTCGTGGAGGACGCGGTGGTGTCTGTTTGGAATTTTATCATTTGACGTGATCCCCTACGAGCTGATGGGCTACAGACACTGAGGCTCTGGTCACTTGGGTTATACTGTGGGATTTAAAAGGGTCTATGTTTCTTTGTTGATTGTTTCTTTGTACCTGTAGCATTGGAACGTTTCCTCTTGGTGTTGCTGTGCTGCGAGGGCATTAAGCATTCCTGCAAAGGACCAGACTAGCCACTGTTTTAGGTTTATTTGATAGGCTTGTAAGTTGTAAGAGTAATTGTAGTATTGTATTTTGGGCGGTGGACATCGGCCGCTACCCTCCCCTTATGTTTGTACATGGGATCTTTCTGTACAAGGCCGGATCCGCACAGGCTTTTGCTCTGCTGTTGGGGTGCCACACTGAGTGGACACTGTACTGTTGTGTGTAGTGTTTGTCATGTTGCATGCTGTGTGGTGTTGAGTTTTGCTGTTTTCTTTGTCACCAGGGGCCTCCTGAGCTGAGAGCTGCGTGTGCTGATCTGACCTTACTATCTGGAGGATAGTCAGCTGCCCCCCACCCCCAGCAACCTTCATTTGTCTGATTTTGGATATTTGTAATAAAGTGGATTGGGTTTTATTTTTACATGCCTCTTTGTTGTCTTTGTTACGGGGAGGGTTCGAACTTAGCCACGTTACAGAAGGAACATTAGGGGTTACCAGGAGGTGGTGTAGTCAGAGCAGTGTGGGTATTCTGTGCTTTGGGCACCACAAGAAAGCACCGAAATGTTTTAAAGAAACTTTAGCGTTAATTTAAAAGGAAAAAAAAGAATCAAGGAATAACCCTGTTAATTCTTGTTTAAATAAATTAACGCAAGAGTGTCGGCTCTTTAAAGAGAACTGTGTGGCTCTATGCGCATGCGCTACATGAGAGCGAGCCAGAGAGGAGAGCGCATTCGCTAATTTAATCAAGAATTAACCGCGTTATTCCTTGATTCTTGTTGAAATGCTTAGAGCGTTTTACTTTACATTGGCAGAAAAGTGCTTCATTACTTAAACCCCTATAACCATAACGTTTATTTGAAATAACAGGCGCTCCTCTGGTGTCGCCATTTTGAAACGGGCTGGCCAATATCATCTCGACCGCTTTTTTCAAACGGACCTGCCGATTATGGCCGAGCCCTGGGACTCGCTCATTTCGCTGTTTAAATGCTTTCTTCAACCTAACACTGGTAAATACCGCTAATGTTTTTCCTTCTAATTCTTTAAGCATGTTGATTAAATGTAATGGGTTTAAGTGCTTTCTTTTAAAACGACGTGCTGTATGTTAATTGGTTTCGCTTGTGCTTGTTTAAACTCAGCATTTGCTCTTCTGCTGCTTTCGGGCATGTTTGCACGGGTTTAAATTCCGCCTGCTTTCTTCTAAAATAACGCTAAAGTTTTTCTTAAACATTTTGGTGCTTGCTTTTAAAATACGCCGTGGCGCTTGTGCACACATGGCTGCGGCCGGACGGGTCCCCGCTGGACGTGTATCTTGCATTCATTCCGTTATGTTTTATTCCTTAAAAACGTAATTTAAAATACAACGTAAATACATGTAATGTATTTTCATTCTATTAAAGTTTAAAGGCAACCCTTATCACCCAAACCATATGCCCCCCTATCGGCAACACGTGTAATAGACATTTGGAATATTCCTGACGTTTAACATCACCTACTCACATTCAATTGAAAACACCTGTGTCTTTTTCGTTTTTAATGCTTTATTTACAATTATTTACACATTTTTCAGTAGTACTGATTGAACATAGAACACTGACTGTCTCATCCACTACCGGCCTTGCTCTTCTCCACCATTGCCTTGTACGTCTCCTCCACCATTGCCTTGTACGTCTCCTCCACCATTGCCGTGTACTCCTCCTTCACCATTTCTGTGTACTCCTCCTCCGCCATTGCCTTGTACTCCTCCTCCACCATTGTCTTGTACTCCTCCTCCATTGCCTTGTACTCCTCCACCATTGCCTTGTACTCCTCCTCCATTGCCTTGCTCTCGTCCACCTCCATTGCCTTGCTCTCCTCCACCTCCATTGCCTTGTATTCCTCCTCCATTGCCTTGTATTCCTCCTCCATTGCCTTGTATTCCTCCTCCATTGCCTTGTACTTCTCCTCCTCCTCCATTGCCTTGTACTTCTCCTTCTCCACCTTTGCCTGGCTCTCCTCCTTCACCGCCACTTTCTGGCTTTCCTCCTTCTCCACCTTTGCCTGGCTCTCCTCCTTCACCTCCACTGTCTGGCTTTCCTCCATCGCCAATGTCTGGCTGTCCTCCATCGCCAATGTCTGGCTGTCCTCCATCGCCAATGTCTGGCTATCCTCCATCGCCAATGTCTGGCTGTCCTCCATCGCCAATGTCTGGCTGTCCTCCATCGCCAATGTCTGGCTGTCCTCCATCGCCAATGTCTGGCTATCCTCCATCGCCAATGTCTGGCTATCCTCCATCGCCAATGTCTGGCTATCCTCCTCCATCGCCAATGTCTGGCTGTCCTCCATCGCCAATGTCTGGCTGTCCTCCATCGCCAATGTCTGGCTATCCTCCTCCATCGCCAATGTCTGGCTATCCTCCTCCATCGCCAATGTCTGGCTATCCACCACCATTGCCTTTTTTCCTTTCCCTTTTTTTGTAAAAAGCTTCTTCAGCCAGGGTTTCTTTTTCTTTCCTTCTTTATCCTTTTTTCTTTCCTCCTTTGCTTTTATAGCTTCTCCAGCGTCCTTTGGTACCGCTGGCGGCCTAAAGCAATTGAGAAAAATCCACTTCATATTGAGAGATGAGATGAGATGTGTCTTATTCGAAATCAGATTTGTTTTGAACTGATACTGGTGCCTACAGCAGAATTTATACCTTCAGAATGATGACATCAGAGTTGTCACGGTGACATTGTGTTCTAGAACTCAACTGTAGGTGCCATATTTGGTCAGTGGTTCAATTTTTTTTAATTCTCTGCATTTTTTATATGCTTTATTCAGCTCATATTCTGCAGCATATATTGTATGAATTTCCATATTTACCTTAATTAGTTTACTCGCAGATAATATTCTGTACTTGCAAACAATGCAGAAACCTACCAAACATTGCCGGGGCGTTCCTGTGCTCACAGAGCGTAGTGAGCTTTACTTTACTCAGGAGGAGGACAGGCTCACATTTTCTGACCGTGGCCTTGCTGTGCTATATTGTGAAAGGTGCTGAACTTAGTGATGAGACAGTTAATACCCAGATTCTGGAGATCGCCTCCTCAAAGTGAGGCCCAGTGACTTCAAGCTGGGAATCGGGGCTTGCTAAGTTTATGCAATATCACGTGACCGATGACTTCCGATTCATCCTGAGGTGTAAGAGGCTTCGAATCCTGTTGGCTCTTCAAAACTTTTATATAAGTGAGATGATTCTAATTAGCAATGGTAGTGGAGGCCAGTTTAACCAAAGAACCAACCGCCAGGTGATGGGTCACAGTAAGGAGGGGTATGGGGTTGGGTTTCAGTGTTTGGGTACATTTAATGGAGGTGAGATAAAACATTTGGTAAGGTTTAGCAGCGTCTGTAATATCCCTGCATTGTAGGCAGAGCTTTCTGGATAGATTCTGGACACACACACCCTCGTATTGGACAAATTGATTCAGAAAATGGATGGATGAATGGATGGAATGCAGTGTTTTTCATGTGTTTTCATGAGTGGAAGTGAACTTTTATTTATGTGTTTAGTTTATGTGTAGTTAGTTTAGTTGTTCCTGGCAGTAAATACAGTCCCTGGTTTTTATGTGTGCGTCACTGACGAACGTAAGTACTAAGTTTATTGATTATAAGTGATAAGTGACGCTGTGCTAATTTAGTTTACTTAATTGCGCGGCTAGGTTAACGTGACGTAGCTTGCTTACTGTTATAATTATCGCTGACGACTGTACCGTTGTATACCTCGGAAAGATATTTTCGTTTATTTCCCGTCCAATCATTCCCTCTAATACGAATTGCTGCTAATGTAATGTATTGTTGTGGGTATAGCCGAACTTATCAATGTTAAGGCGATGTGGTACAATTATGCATTATGTTAGTGTATTATGGTAATAACCATTGTAAGCACTGTGGTAATTTGTTTTTCCTGTTTGTTTGTTATAGAACCATAAATAAATACAAACTTACTTACTTACCAACCCACTTCGTCTGAGTGTGCATCCCACTGACCTCAAGTAAGATAAGCCAGAGTACAACTAATTGCTACCCCCTCCTGATTGAGAACGTGTATCTGGTGAAATACGGTCAGCAGCCCCCCCCCCCCCCCCCCCCATCCTGAATCGTGACTGATATCCCACAGCGAGTACTACCCTCCTGCAGCAACCCCTTACAGTTTCCCAGGGGAGTGTGGCCCCCCTTTCCCACACCGCATCAAATTTTTCAGTTTCACTCATTTCTCAGTTTATGGGTTATGGGTATGAGCCTGTGTAAAATACAAATTTTTTTTTTTTTGCAAACTCCAGCCTGGCTCTTCCATGCTTCTCATTCATGAAGGGCTTCTTTCTTGCTTTACGGGTCTTCAGCGCTGCTTCTAGAAGCCTGTCCCACCATCACGCTTCACACTTAATGTTTTCCATTCCTTTTGAAGGTCACTTGAGGTCATCCTCCGATTTGTTAGACACTGACGGATAAGTTGATGGTCATCTCTGGCATTAGAAGGTTGCTTCTGCCCTCTACCTGGCTGGTTTTTGATTTTTCGCAGTGTCTCCTGCTTCTTCCCCCTGTTCTTGTGTACTGCGGTCTTAGAAACTCACGAGCATGGAAGCAGCCTGCCTCACAGTGTAGCCTTCTGCCAGCAGAACCAGGATTAAACCAGAATTTAACAATGCAGATTTTAAAAAAGTATATAGAGTGGTCTCTTAATTTTTTACAGAGCTGTGTATTGTTTATATGTATCTATTTTATGTTTTGGCTGCATGTTTGAACCTGAGACCAGTTGTCAAATGGAGTCTGTTTGAGAATACTACATTCACACCCCCAAAACCTTCATATCCCAAATACTGCGTCATGAAAGGTGAAAATTGGTAGGTTTATGCTGGTGAAATAATGAAGATAGATGCTGCTGCTTTTAAGTCATTAACAAGGTTGTTTATTGAAATGGTTTATTGAAAGGCATCTAACAATTTCAAACACATATGTAAGGAATAATTGACGACGGGCCGTTGAATTATTAGAAAATAATGCACACCCGAGGTGGTAATGCCGTTACACCTCGGGTGTGCATTATTTTCTAATAATTCAACGGCCCGGAGTCAATTATTCCGCTTATACTACGGTTGCCACACCTCAAGACATCGATCAGATGATATATTTCAAGGGATTCGTCCGGTTTTTCTACTTAAATCGCTATTGTGAGTAGGATTATTTCTTCCGCATCTCATCCAACGACTCTTTTGCTAGTTCCAAAACGTCATTTTAAAGCTGGCCATGGAGGCTTGAGCCGTTGATATCAGACTAATGCAGTTAATAATGAAGTTATTAGAAAGAGAGTGAGAGAGACAGAGAGAAAGAGAAACAGAGAGAGAGCTTGTATGAATTAGGCTACCTCTGTGTGTCCCTCAACAGTGTTCTGAAGCACCGTCTCTAAACTGTAAGTCTGCTTTAAGATGCAGCGCTGTTATTACCTCGCTAGTGAGAAATGTCATGTGTAGCCTTTAAGTTGGTACACTAGGCTAACTAATACTGCTGCAGCCCAGTTGTTGAAAGTTTCATATTCACCGTAAATATTAAAATTTACTTTTGGAAAATCGTCTGTCATGTTGTTGTTTTTGTTAGTCCTGCGTGCTGTATAGGTACTATAAGTACTGTATGCTAATTTCCGTTATTACAGTTAACTATGCGAAGTGATATGGAACTGTAATGTGGTCAAGAGAGCTGCCTGGAACTACGTTCGCCATGCGTTTCCCTGAAAATAATTGCACACCTCAGAACGTTCGTCAGCCAGTCAGATTCAAGCATTCAACGGTCCCGTAGTATAAGGAGATATAATAGACATTCGCCTCAGAATTATATTTTATGTAATTTTATCTTTAAAGTGACCTTATTAAATTTGTTCCCCGAAGTAATAATTTCATCCCACACCCTGAGTGCTTTTGCACGCTGGTTATATGTGCTGTTAGTGTGCCAACAGCATTTTCTACCCAGGGAGTCTGATCGAAACCCAAAATCAAGCTGCTGCTGTGAGCTCCTGCTGAGCACCCTGCTCGGAGGCATGTGCACTCGACGGACGCTACGGAGTGTTGGACAGTGATTTCTATCATCTATATTCTTGACCTCAGTAGGCGTTATGATGCTGATGTGTCACTGAACGTGTCAGCCAATGTAGTCCATATCTGGTTTGATATCGTACTCCTGGGGATACCTGCATTTCTAGGGACACATTGAACTGCTTATAGACTTTTCCCAGTTTAGACCGTAAACCCGAACTGGACTGTGCATGAGCAGATATGTATCGTTTCCGCTCACTACTGCTTCACGGAAGCTGGGCGATTTCACAAATTGATTTATTGCAGTTTTTTTTTTTTTTTTTAAACAAAGTTTGTACTTAGCACTTATTTGAATTATTGTGTATATATGTGTTTTTAGGGGGCGGCATGGTGCTGCAGTGGTTAGCACTGTTGCCTCACACCTCTGGGACCTGGGTTCGAGTCTCCACCTGGGTCACATGCGTGCGGAGTTTGCATGTTCTCCCCATGTCATCGTGGGGTTTCCTCCGGGTACTCCGGTTTCCCCCCACAGTCCAAAAACATGCTGAGGCTAATTGGAGTTACTAAATTGCCCATAGGTGTGCATGTGAGAGTGCATGGTGTGCGAGTGTGCCCTGTGATGGGCTGACCCCCCATCCTGGGTTGTTCCCTGCCTCATGCCCATTTCTTCCGGGATAGGCTCCGGACCCCCCGTGACCCAGTAGGATAAGCAGTTTGGAAAATGGATGGATATGTGTTTTTAAATTACAAAGATTATTTTATTCAAAAATAGTATTTAGCACGATTTGGCTTATTACAGTTTAATAATAGTTTGTAATTATGACATGTTATAATGTATTTTTAAATTATTATAATCGTATTTTTAAATAATTTGTAATTTAAAAAATAGTCTGTGGTACATTGGGAGGAGCTACAATTTGGCCGTCATTGTTATTATGAATTATGACGTCATAAGCGGGAGGGGGGAGCGTATCCCTTATTCTGATTGGTCGAGGGGTTATCTCCATATACCATACATTGCCGATAGGGGGCCATATGGTTTGGGTGATACGGGTTGCTGTTAAACTTTAATAGAATAAAAATACATTACATGTATTTATTTGTGTTATTTTTAATTACGTTTTTAAGGAATAATAAAACATGTGGCAGGATGAATGCAAGCTAGCGCATACACATCTAGCGGGGCCCGTCAGGCCGCAGGCACGGGTTGTTAGGAGTAGGCACAAGCGCCACGGCGTATTTTAAAAGAATGTGGGGATCTGATCGGGCTGGTAGGAGTAGTTGCATGGCACTGGTAATTACACTATATTGGCAACCACTTGAGCCAGGTCATATGACCTACCAGGAAGTTATAAAAGGCTGCCAAGATGGAATCTCATTCTCTTGCTGCTGTGTTTTACAACTGGACATGGGGTGGGTTCTTCTTCCCTGTTGGTAAGGAAAGGAGAGGGTTTGTTTGAGAACGTGAATGTTTAATTTTAATTTTACCAGGGTGACTGCTAGCAGCATGTAACTCTTCGTGGAGGACGCGGAGGTGACTGTTTGGAATTTTATCATTTGACGTGATCCCCTACGAGCTGATGGGCTACAGACACTGAGGCTCTGGTCACTTGGGTTATACTGTGGGATTTAAAAGGGTCTATGTTTCTTTGTTGATTGTTTCTTTGTACCTGTAGCATTGGAACGTTTCCTCTTGGTGTTGCTGTGCTGCGAGGGCATTAAGCATTCCTACAAAGGACCAGACTAGCCACTGTTTTAGGTTTATTTGATAGGCTTGTAAGTTGTAAGAGTAATTGTAGTATTGTATTTTGGGCGGTGGACATCGGCCGCTACCCTCCCCTTATGTTTGTACATGGGATCTTTCTGTACAAGGCCGGATCCGCACAGGCTTTTGCTCTGCTGTTGGGGTGCCACACTGAGTGGACACTGTACTGTTGTGTGTAGTGTTTGTCATGTTGCATGCTGTGTGGTGTTGAGTTTTGCTGTTTTCTTTGTCACCAGGGGCCTCCTGAGCTGAGAGCTGCGTGTGCTGATCTGACCTTACTATCTGGAGGATAGTCAGCTGCCCCCCACCCCCAGCAACCTTCATTTGTCTGATTTTGGATATTTGTAATAAAGTGGATTGGGTTTTATTTTTACATGCCTCTTTGTTGTCTTTGTTACGGGGAGGGTTCGAACTTAGCCACGTTACAGAAGGAACATTAGGGGTTACCAGGAGGTGGCGTAGTCAGAGCAGTGTGGGTATTCTGTGCTTTGGGCACCACAAGAAAGCACCGAAATGTTTTAAAGAAACTTTAGCGTTAATTTAAAAGGAAAAAAAAGAATCAAGGAATAACCCTGTTAATTCCTGTTTAAATAAATTAACGCAAGAGAGTCGGCTCCTTAAAGAAAACTGTGTGGCTCTATGCGCATGCGCTACATGAGAGCGAGCCAGAGAGGAGAGCGCATTCGCTAATTTAATCAAGAATTAACCGCGTTATTCCTTGATTCTTGTTGAAATGCCTTAGAGCGTTTTACTTTACATTGGCAGAAAAGTGCTTCATTACTTAAACCCCTATAACCATAACGTTTATTTGAAATAACAGGCGCTCCTCTGGTGTCGCCATTTTGAAACGGGCTGGCCAATATCATCTCGACCGCTTTTTTCAAACGGACCTGCCGATTATGGCCGAGCCCTGGGACTCGCTCATTTCGCTGTTTAAATGCTTTCTTCAACCTAACACTGGTAAATACCGCTAATGTTTTTCCTTCTAATTCTTTAAGCATGTTGATTAAATGTAATGGGTTTAAGTGCTTTCTTTTAAAACGACGTGCTGTATGTTAATTGGTTTCGCTTGTGCTTGTTTAAACTCAGCATTTGCTCTTCTGCTGCTTTCGGGCATGTTTGCACGGGTTTAAATTCCGCCTGCTTTCTTCTAAAATAACGCTAAAGTTTTTCTTAAACATTTTGGTGCTTGCTTTTAAAATACGCCGTGGCGCTTGTGCACACATGGCTGCGGCCAGACGGGTCCCCGCTGGACGTGTATCTTGCATTCATTCCGTTATGTTTTATTCCTTAAAAACGTAATTTAAAATACAACGTAAATACATGTAATGTATTTTCATTCTATTAAAGTTTAAAGGCAACCCTTATCACCCAAACCATATGCCCCCCTATCGGCAACACGTGTAATAGACATTTGGAATATTCCTGACATTTAACATCACCTACTCACATTCAATTGAAAACACCTGTCTTTTTCGTTTTTAATGCTTTATTTACAATTATTTACACATTTTTCAGTAGTACTGATTGAACATAGAACACTGACTGTCTCATCCACTACCGGCTTTGCTCTTCTCCACCATTGCCTTGTACGTCTCCTCCACCATTGCCTTGTACGTCTCCTCCACCATTGCCGTGTACTCCTCCTTCACCATTTCTGTGTACTCCTCCTCCGCCATTGCCTTGTACTCCTCCTCCACCATTGTCTTGTACTCCGCCTCCATTGCCTTGTACTCCTCCACCATTGCCTTGTACTCCTCCTCCATTGCCTTGCTCAAGTCCACCTCCATTGCCTTGCTCTCCTCCACCTCCATTGCCTTGTATTCCTCCTCCATTGCCTTGTATTCCTCCTCCATTGCCTTGTATTCCTCCTCCATTGCCTTGTACTTCTCCTCCTCCTCCATTGCCTTGTACTTCTCCTTCTCCACCTTTGCCTGGCTCTCCTCCTTCACCGCCACTTTCTGGCTTTCCTCCTTCTCCACCTTTGCCTGGCTCTCCTCCTTCACCTCCACTGTCTGGCTTTCCTCCATCGCCAATGTCTGGCTGTCCTCCATCGCCAATGTCTGGCTGTCCTCCATCGCCAATGTCTGGCTGTCCTCCATCGCCAATGTCTGGCTGTCCTCCATCGCCAATGTCTGGCTGTCCTCCATCGCCAATGTCTGGCTGTCCTCCATCGCCAATGTCTGGCTATCCTCCATCGCCAATGTCTGGCTATCCTCCTCCATCGCCAATGTCTGGCTGTCCTCCATCGCCAATGTCTGGCTGTCCTCCATCGCCAATGTCTGGCTGTCCTCCATCGCCAATGTCTGGCTATCCTCCTCCATCGCCAATGTCTGGCTGTCCTCCATCGCCAATGTCTGGCTATCCACCACCATTGCCTTTTTTCCTTTCCCTTTTTTTGTAAAAAGCTTCTTCAGCCAGGGTTTCTTTTTCTTTCCTTCTTTATCCTTTTTTCTTTCCTCCTTTGCTTTTATAGCTTCTCCAGCGTCCTTTGGTACCGCTGGCGGCCTAAAGCAATTGAGAAAAATCCACTTCATATTGAGAGATGAGATGAGATGTGTCTTATTCGAAATCAGATTTGTTTTGAACTGATACTGGTGCCTACAGCAGAATTTATACCTTCAGAATGATGACATCAGAGTTGTCACGGTGACATTGTGTTCTAGAACTCAACTGTAGGTGCCATATTTGGTCAGTGGTTCAATTTTTTTTAATTCTCTGCATTTTTTATATGCTTTATTCAGCTCATATTCTGCAGCATATATTGTATGAATTTCCATATTTACCTTAATTAGTTTACTCGCAGATAATATTCTGTACTTGCAAACAATGCAGAAACCTACCAAACATTGCCGGGGCGTTCCTGTGCTCACAGAGCGTAGTGAGCTTTACTTTACTCAGGAGGAGGACAGGCTCACATTTTCTGACCGTGGCCTTGCTGTGCTATATTGTGAAAGGTGCTGAACTTAGTGATGAGACAGTTAATACCCAGATTCTGGAGATCGCCTCCTCAAAGTGAGGCCCAGTGACTTCAAGCTGGGAATCGGGGCTTGCTAAGTTTATGCAATATCACGTGACCGATGACTTCCGATTCATCCTGAGGTGTAAGAGGCTTCGAATCCTGTTGGCTCTTCAAAACTTTTATATAAGTGAGATGATTCTAATTAGCAATGGTAGTGGAGGCCAGTTTAACCAAAGAACCAACCGCCAGGTGATGGGTCACAGTAAGGAGGGGTATGGGGTTGGGTTTCAGTGTTTGGGTACATTTAATGGAGGTGAGATAAAACATTTGGTAAGGTTTAGCAGCGTCTGTAATATCCCTGCATTGTAGGCAGAGCTTTCTGGATAGATTCTGGACACACACACCCTCGTATTGGACAAATTGATTCAGAAAATGGATGGATGAATGGATGGAATGCAGTGTTTTTCATGTGTTTTCATGAGTGGAAGTGAACTTTTATTTATGTGTTTAGTTTATGTGTAGTTAGTTTAGTTGTTCCTGGCAGTAAATACAGTCCCTGGTTTTTATGTGTGCGTCACTGACGAACGTAAGTACTAAGTTTATTGATTATAAGTGATAAGTGACGCTGTGCTAATTTAGTTTACTTAATTGCGCGGCTAGGTTAACGTGACCTAGCTTGCTTACTGTTATAATTATCGCTGACGACTGTACCGTTGTATACCTCGGAAAGATATTTTCGTTTATTTCCCGTCCAATCATTCCCTCTAATACGAATTGCTGCTAATGTAATGTATTGTTGTGGGTATAGCCGAACTTATCAATGTTAAGGCGATGTGGTACAATTATGCATTATGTTAGTGTATTATGGTAATAACCATTGTAAGCACTGTGGTAATTTGTTTTTCCTGTTTGTTTGTTATAGAACCATAAATAAATACAAACTTACTTACTTACCAACCCACTTCGTCTGAGTGTGCATCCCACTGACCTCAAGTAAGATAAGCCAGAGTACAACTAATTGCTACCCCCTCCTGATTGAGAACGTGTATCTGGTGAAATACGGTCAGCAGCCCCCCCCCCCCCCCCCCCATCCTGAATCGTGACTGATATCCCACAGCGAGTACTACCCTCCTGCAGCAACCCCTTACAGTTTCCCAGGGGAGTGTGGCCCCCCTTTCCCACACCGCATCAAATTTTTCAGTTTCACTCATTTCTCAGTTTATGGGTTATGGGTATGAGCCTGTGTAAAATACAAATTTTTTTTTTTTTGCAAACTCCAGCCTGGCTCTTCCATGCTTCTCATTCATGAAGGGCTTCTTTCTTGCTTTACGGGTCTTCAGCGCTGCTTCTAGAAGCCTGTCCCACCATCACGCTTCACACTTAATGTTTTCCATTCCTTTTGAAGGTCACTTGAGGTCATCCTCCGATTTGTTAGACACTGACGGATAAGTTGATGGTCATCTCTGGCATTAGAAGGTTGCTTCTGCCCTCTACCTGGCTGGTTTTTGATTTTTCGCAGTGTCTCCTGCTTCTTCCCCCTGTTCTTGTGTACTGCGGTCTTAGAAACTCACGAGCATGGAAGCAGCCTGCCTCACAGTGTAGCCTTCTGCCAGCAGAACCAGGATTAAACCAGAATTTAACAATGCAGATTTTAAAAAAGTATATAGAGTGGTCTCTTAATTTTTTACAGAGCTGTGTATTGTTTATATGTATCTATTTTATGTTTTGGCTGCATGTTTGAACCTGAGACCAGTTGTCAAATGGAGTCTGTTTGAGAATACTACATTCACACCCCCAAAACCTTCATATCCCAAATACTGCGTCATGAAAGGTGAAAATTGGTAGGTTTATGCTGGTGAAATAATGAAGATAGATGCTGCTGCTTTTAAGTCATTAACAAGGTTGTTTATTGAAATGGTTTATTGAAAGGCATCTAACAATTTCAAACACATATGTAAGGAATAATTGACGACGGGCCGTTGAATTATTAGAAAATAATGCACACCCGAGGTGGTAATGCCGTTACACCTCGGGTGTGCATTATTTTCTAATAATTCAACGGCCCGGAGTCAATTATTCCGCTTATACTACGGTTGCCACACCTCAAGACATCGATCAGATGATATATTTCAAGGGATTCGTCCGGTTTTTCTACTTAAATCGCTATTGTGAGTAGGATTATTTCTTCCGCATCTCATCCAACGACTCTTTTGCTAGTTCCAAAACGTCATTTTAAAGCTGGCCATGGAGGCTTGAGCCGTTGATATCAGACTAATGCAGTTAATAATGAAGTTATTAGAAAGAGAGTGAGAGAGACAGAGAGAAAGAGAAACAGAGAGAGAGCTTGTATGAATTAGGCTACCTCTGTGTGTCCCTCAACAGTGTTCTGAAGCACCGTCTCTAAACTGTAAGTCTGCTTTAAGATGCAGCGCTGTTATTACCTCGCTAGTGAGAAATGTCATGTGTAGCCTTTAAGTTGGTACACTAGGCTAACTAATACTGCTGCAGCCCAGTTGTTGAAAGTTTCATATTCACCGTAAATATTAAAATTTACTTTTGGAAAATCGTCTGTCATGTTGTTGTTTTTGTTAGTCCTGCGTGCTGTATAGGTACTATAAGTACTGTATGCTAATTTCCGTTATTACAGTTAACTATGCGAAGTGATATGGAACTGTAATGTGGTCAAGAGAGCTGCCTGGAACTACGTTCGCCATGCGTTTCCCTGAAAATAATTGCACACCTCAGAACGTTCGTCAGCCAGTCAGATTCAAGCATTCAACGGTCCCGTAGTATAAGGAGATATAATAGACATTCGCCTCAGAATTGTATTTTATGTAATTTTATCTTTAAAGTGACCTTATTAAATTTGTTCCCCGAAGTAATAATTTCATCCCACACCCTGAGTTCTTTTGCACGCTGGTTATATGTGCTGTTAGTGTGCTAACAGCATTTTCTACCCAGGGAGTCTGATCGAAACCCAAAATCAAGCTGCTGCTGTGAGCTCCTGCTGAGCACCCTGCTCGGAGGCATGTGCACTCGACGGACGCTACGGAGTGTTGGACAGTGATTTCTATCATCTATATTCTTGACCTCAGTAGGCGTTATGATGCTGATGTGTCACTGAACGTGTCAGCCAATGTAGTCCATATCTGGTTTGATATCGTACTCCTGGGGATACCTGCATTTCTAGGGACACATTGAACTGCTTATAGACTTTTCCCAGTTTAGACCGTAAACCCGAACTGGACTGTGCATGAGCAGATATGTATCGTTTCCGCTCACTACTGCTTCACGGAAGCTGGGCGATTTCACAAATTGATTTATTGCAGTTTTTTTTTTTTTTTAAACAAAGTTTGTACTTAGCACTTATTTGAATTATTGTGTATATATGTGTTTTTAGGGGGCGGCATGGTGCTGCAGTGGTTAGCACTGTTGCCTCACACCTCTGGGACCTGGGTTCGAGTCTCCACCTGGGTCACATGCGTGCGGAGTTTGCATGTTCTCCCCATGTCATCGTGGGGTTTCCTCCGGGTACTCCGGTTTCCCCCCACAGTCCAAAAACATGCTGAGGCTAATTGGAGTTACTAAATTGCCCATAGGTGTGCATGTGAGAGTGCATGGTGTGCGAGTGTGCCCTGTGATGGGCTGACCCCCCATCCTGGGTTGTTCCCTGCCTCATGCCCATTTCTTCCGGGATAGGCTCCGGACCCCCCGTGACCCAGTAGGATAAGCAGTTTGGAAAATGGATGGATATGTGTTTTTAAATTACAAAGATTATTTTATTCAAAAATAGTATTTAGCACGATTTGGCTTATTACAGTTTAATAATAGTTTGTAATTATGACATGTTATAATGTATTTTTAAATTATTATAATCGTATTTTTAAATAATTTGTAATTTAAAAAATAGTCTGTGGTACATTGGGAGGAGCTACAATTTGGCCGTCATTGTTATTATGAATTATGACGTCATAAGCGGGAGGGGGGAGCGTATCCCTTATTCTGATTGGTCGAGGGGTTATCTCCATATACCATACATTGCCGATAGGGGGCCATATGGTTTGGGTGATACGGGTTGCTGTTAAACTTTAATAGAATAAAAATATATTACATGTATTTATTTGTGTTATTTTTAATTACGTTTTTAAGGAATAATAAAACATGTGGCAGGATGAATGCAAGCTAGCGCATACACATCTAGCGGGGCCCGTCAGGCCGCAGGCACGGGTTGTTAGGAGTAGGCACAAGCGCCACGGCGTATTTTAAAAGAATGTGGGGATCTGATCGGGCTGGTAGGAGTAGTTGCATGGCACTGGTAATTACACTATATTGGCAACCACTTGAGCCAGGTCATATGACCTACCAGGAAGTTATAAAAGGCTGCCAAGATGGAATCTCATTCTCTTGCTGCTGTGTTTTACAACTGGACATGGGGTGGGTTCTTCTTCCCTGTTGGTAAGGAAAGGAGAGGGTTTGTTTGAGAACGTGAATGTTTAATTTTAATTTTACCAGGGTGACTGCTAGCAGCATGTAACTCTTCGTGGAGGACGCGGAGGTGACTGTTTGGAATTTTATCATTTGACGTGATCCCCTACGAGCTGATGGGCTACAGACACTGAGGCTCTGGTCACTTGGGTTATACTGTGGGATTTAAAAGGGTCTATGTTTCTTTGTTGATTGTTTCTTTGTACCTGTAGCATTGGAACGTTTCCTCTTGGTGTTGCTGTGCTGCGAGGGCATTAAGCATTCCTACAAAGGACCAGACTAGCCACTGTTTTAGGTTTATTTGATAGGCTTGTAAGTTGTAAGAGTAATTGTAGTATTGTATTTTGGGCGGTGGACATTGGCCGCTACCCTCCCCTTATGTTTGTACATGGGATCTTTCTGTACAAGGCCGGATCCGCACAGGCTTTTGCTCTGCTGTTGGGGTGCCACACTGAGTGGACACTGTACTGTTGTGTGTAGTGTTTGTCATGTTGCATGCTGTGTGGTGTTGAGTTTTGCTGTTTTCTTTGTCACCAGGGGCCTCCTGAGCTGAGAGCTGCGTGTGCTGATCTGACCTTACTATCTGGAGGATAGTCAGCTGCCCCCCACCCCCAGCAACCTTCATTTGTCTGATTTTGGATATTTGTAATAAAGTGGATTGGGTTTTATTTTTACATGCCTCTTTGTTGTCTTTGTTACGGGGAGGGTTCGAACTTAGCCACGTTACAGAAGGAACATTAGGGGTTACCAGGAGGTGGCGTAGTCAGAGCAGTGTGGGTATTCTGTGCTTTGGGCACCACAAGAAAGCACCGAAATGTTTTAAAGAAACTTTAGCGTTAATTTAAAAGGAAAAAAAAGAATCAAGGAATAACCCTGTTAATTCCTGTTTAAATAAATTAACGCAAGAGAGTCGGCTCCTTAAAGAAAACTGTGTGGCTCTATGCGCATGCGCTACATGAGAGCGAGCCAGAGAGGAGAGCGCATTCGCTAATTTAATCAAGAATTAACCGCGTTATTCCTTGATTCTTGTTGAAATGCTTAGAGCGTTTTACTTTACATTGGCAGAAAAGTGCTTCATTACTTAAACCCCTATAACCATAACGTTTATTTGAAATAACAGGCGCTCCTCTGGTGTCGCCATTTTGAAACGGGCTGGCCAATATCATCTCGACCGCTTTTTTCAAACGGACCTGCCGATTATGGCCGAGCCCTGGGACTCGCTCATTTCGCTGTTTAAATGCTTTCTTCAACCTAACACTGGTAAATACCGCTAATGTTTTTCCTTCTAATTCTTTAAGCATGTTGATTAAATGTAATGGGTTTAAGTGCTTTCTTTTAAAACGACGTGCTGTATGTTAATTGGTTTCGCTTGTGCTTGTTTAAACTCAGCATTTGCTCTTCTGCTGCTTTCGGGCATGTTTGCACGGGTTTAAATTCCGCCTGCTTTCTTCTAAAATAACGCTAAAGTTTTTCTTAAACATTTTGGTGCTTGCTTTTAAAATACGCCGTGGCGCTTGTGCACACATGGCTGCGGCCAGACGGGTCCCCGCTGGACGTGTATCTTGCATTCATTCCGTTATGTTTTATTCCTTAAAAACGTAATTTAAAATACAACGTAAATACATGTAATGTATTTTCATTCTATTAAAGTTTAAAGGCAACCCTTATCACCCAAACCATATGCCCCCCTATCGGCAACACGTGTAATAGACATTTGGAATATTCCTGACATTTAACATCACCTACTCACATTCAATTGAAAACACCTGTCTTTTTCGTTTTTAATGCTTTATTTACAATTATTTACACATTTTTCAGTAGTACTGATTGAACATAGAACACTGACTGTCTCATCCACTACCGGCTTTGCTCTTCTCCACCATTGCCTTGTACGTCTCCTCCACCATTGCCTTGTACTCCTCCTTCACCATTTCTGTGTACTCCTCCTCCGCCATTGCCTTGTACTCCTCCTCCACCATTGTCTTGTACTCCTCCTCCATTGCCTTGTACTCCTCCACCATTGCCTTGTACTCCTCCTCCATTGCCTTGCTCAAGTCCACCTCCATTGCCTTGCTCTCCTCCACCTCCATTGCCTTGTATTCCTCCTCCATTGCCTTGTATTCCTCCTCCATTGCCTTGTATTCCTCCTCCATTGCCTTGTACTTCTCCTCCTCCTCCATTGCCTTGTACTTCTCCTTCTCCACCTTTGCCTGGCTCTCCTCCTTCACCGCCACTTTCTGGCTTTCCTCCTTCTCCACCTTTGCCTGGCTCTCCTCCTTCACCTCCACTGTCTGGCTTTCCTCCATCGCCAATGTCTGGCTGTCCTCCATCGCCAATGTCTGGCTGTCCTCCATCGCCAATGTCTGGCTATCCTCCATCGCCAATGTCTGGCTGTCCTCCATCGCCAATGTCTGGCTGTCCTCCATCGCCAATGTCTGGCTGTCCTCCATCGCCAATGTCTGGCTGTCCTCCATCGCCAATGTCTGGCTATCCTCCTCCATCGCCAATGTCTGGCTGTCCTCCATCGCCAATGTCTGGCTGTCCTCCATCGCCAATGTCTGGCTGTCCTCCATCGCCAATGTCTGGCTATCCTCCTCCATCGCCAATGTCTGGCTGTCCTCCATCGCCAATGTCTGGCTATCCACCACCATTGCCTTTTTTCCTTTCCCTTTTTTTGTAAAAAGCTTCTTCAGCCAGGGTTTCTTTTTCTTTCCTTCTTTATCCTTTTTTCTTTCCTCCTTTGCTTTTATAGCTTCTCCAGCGTCCTTTGGTACCGCTGGCGGCCTAAAGCAATTGAGAAAAATCCACTTCATATTGAGAGATGAGATGAGATGTGTCTTATTCGAAATCAGATTTGTTTTGAACTGATACTGGTGCCTACAGCAGAATTTATACCTTCAGAATGATGACATCAGAGTTGTCACGGTGACATTGTGTTCTAGAACTCAACTGTAGGTGCCATATTTGGTCAGTGGTTCAATTTTTTTTAATTCTCTGCATTTTTTATATGCTTTATTCAGCTCATATTCTGCAGCATATATTGTATGAATTTCCATATTTACCTTAATTAGTTTACTCGCAGATAATATTCTGTACTTGCAAACAATGCAGAAACCTACCAAACATTGCCGGGGCGTTCCTGTGCTCACAGAGCGTAGTGAGCTTTACTTTACTCAGGAGGAGGACAGGCTCACATTTTCTGACCGTGGCCTTGCTGTGCTATATTGTGAAAGGTGCTGAACTTAGTGATGAGACAGTTAATACCCAGATTCTGGAGATCGCCTCCTCAAAGTGAGGCCCAGTGACTTCAAGCTGGGAATCGGGGCTTGCTAAGTTTATGCAATATCACGTGACCGATGACTTCCGATTCATCCTGAGGTGTAAGAGGCTTCGAATCCTGTTGGCTCTTCAAAACTTTTATATAAGTGAGATGATTCTAATTAGCAATGGTAGTGGAGGCCAGTTTAACCAAAGAACCAACCGCCAGGTGATGGGTCACAGTAAGGAGGGGTATGGGGTTGGGTTTCAGTGTTTGGGTACATTTAATGGAGGTGAGATAAAACATTTGGTAAGGTTTAGCAGCGTCTGTAATATCCCTGCATTGTAGGCAGAGCTTTCTGGATAGATTCTGGACACACACACCCTCGTATTGGACAAATTGATTCAGAAAATGGATGGATGAATGGATGGAATGCAGTGTTTTTCATGTGTTTTCATGAGTGGAAGTGAACTTTTATTTATGTGTTTAGTTTATGTGTAGTTAGTTTAGTTGTTCCTGGCAGTAAATACAGTCCCTGGTTTTTATGTGTGCGTCACTGACGAACGTAAGTACTAAGTTTATTGATTATAAGTGATAAGTGACGCTGTGCTAATTTAGTTTACTTAATTGCGCGGCTAGGTTAACGTGACCTAGCTTGCTTACTGTTATAATTATCGCTGACGACTGTACCGTTGTATACCTCGGAAAGATATTTTCGTTTATTTCCCGTCCAATCATTCCCTCTAATACGAATTGCTGCTAATGTAATGTATTGTTGTGGGTATAGCCGAACTTATCAATGTTAAGGCGATGTGGTACAATTATGCATTATGTTAGTGTATTATGGTAATAACCATTGTAAGCACTGTGGTAATTTGTTTTTCCTGTTTGTTTGTTATAGAACCATAAATAAATACAAACTTACTTACTTACCAACCCACTTCGTCTGAGTGTGCATCCCACTGACCTCAAGTAAGATAAGCCAGAGTACAACTAATTGCTACCCCCTCCTGATTGAGAACGTGTATCTGGTGAAATACGGTCAGCAGCCCCCCCCCCCCCCCCCCATCCTGAATCGTGACTGATATCCCACAGCGAGTACTACCCTCCTGCAGCAACCCCTTACAGTTTCCCAGGGGAGTGTGGCCCCCCTTTCCCACACCGCATCAAATTTTTCAGTTTCACTCATTTCTCAGTTTATGGGTTATGGGTATGAGCCTGTGTAAAATACAAATTTTTTTTTTTTTGCAAACTCCAGCCTGGCTCTTCCATGCTTCTCATTCATGAAGGGCTTCTTTCTTGCTTTACGGGTCTTCAGCGCTGCTTCTAGAAGCCTGTCCCACCATCACGCTTCACACTTAATGTTTTCCATTCCTTTTGAAGGTCACTTGAGGTCATCCTCCGATTTGTTAGACACTGACGGATAAGTTGATGGTCATCTCTGGCATTAGAAGGTTGCTTCTGCCCTCTACCTGGCTGGTTTTTGATTTTTCGCAGTGTCTCCTGCTTCTTCCCCCTGTTCTTGTGTACTGCGGTCTTAGAAACTCACGAGCATGGAAGCAGCCTGCCTCACAGTGTAGCCTTCTGCCAGCAGAACCAGGATTAAACCAGAATTTAACAATGCAGATTTTAAAAAAGTATATAGAGTGGTCTCTTAATTTTTTACAGAGCTGTGTATTGTTTATATGTATCTATTTTATGTTTTGGCTGCATGTTTGAACCTGAGACCAGTTGTCAAATGGAGTCTGTTTGAGAATACTACATTCACACCCCCAAAACCTTCATATCCCAAATACTGCGTCATGAAAGGTGAAAATTGGTAGGTTTATGCTGGTGAAATAATGAAGATAGATGCTGCTGCTTTTAAGTCATTAACAAGGTTGTTTATTGAAATGGTTTATTGAAAGGCATCTAACAATTTCAAACACATATGTAAGGAATAATTGACGACGGGCCGTTGAATTATTAGAAAATAATGCACACCCGAGGTGGTAATGCCGTTACACCTCGGGTGTGCATTATTTTCTAATAATTCAACGGCCCGGAGTCAATTATTCCGCTTATACTACGGTTGCCACACCTCAAGACATCGATCAGATGATATATTTCAAGGGATTCGTCCGGTTTTTCTACTTAAATCGCTATTGTGAGTAGGATTATTTCTTCCGCATCTCATCCAACGACTCTTTTGCTAGTTCCAAAACGTCATTTTAAAGCTGGCCATGGAGGCTTGAGCCGTTGATATCAGACTAATGCAGTTAATAATGAAGTTATTAGAAAGAGAGTGAGAGAGACAGAGAGAAAGAGAAACAGAGAGAGAGCTTGTATGAATTAGGCTACCTCTGTGTGTCCCTCAACAGTGTTCTGAAGCACCGTCTCTAAACTGTAAGTCTGCTTTAAGATGCAGCGCTGTTATTACCTCGCTAGTGAGAAATGTCATGTGTAGCCTTTAAGTTGGTACACTAGGCTAACTAATACTGCTGCAGCCCAGTTGTTGAAAGTTTCATATTCACCGTAAATATTAAAATTTACTTTTGGAAAATCGTCTGTCATGTTGTTGTTTTTGTTAGTCCTGCGTGCTGTATAGGTACTATAAGTACTGTATGCTAATTTCCGTTATTACAGTTAACTATGCGAAGTGATATGGAACTGTAATGTGGTCAAGAGAGCTGCCTGGAACTACGTTCGCCATGCGTTTCCCTGAAAATAATTGCACACCTCAGAACGTTCGTCAGCCAGTCAGATTCAAGCATTCAACGGTCCCGTAGTATAAGGAGATATAATAGACATTCGCCTCAGAATTATATTTTATGTAATTTTATCTTTAAAGTGACCTTATTAAATTTGTTCCCCGAAGTAATAATTTCATCCCACACCCTGAGTGCTTTTGCACGCTGGTTATATGTGCTGTTAGTGTGCCAACAGCATTTTCTACCCAGGGAGTCTGATCGAAACCCAAAATCAAGCTGCTGCTGTGAGCTCCTGCTGAGCACCCTGCTCGGAGGCATGTGCACTCGACGGACGCTACGGAGTGTTGGACAGTGATTTCTATCATCTATATTCTTGACCTCAGTAGGCGTTATGATGCTGATGTGTCACTGAACGTGTCAGCCAATGTAGTCCATATCTGGTTTGATATCGTACTCCTGGGGATACCTGCATTTCTAGGGACACATTGAACTGCTTATAGACTTTTCCCAGTTTAGACCGTAAACCCGAACTGGACTGTGCATGAGCAGATATGTATCGTTTCCGCTCACTACTGCTTCACGGAAGCTGGGCGATTTCACAAATTGATTTATTGCAGTTTTTTTTTTTTTTTTTTAAACAAAGTTTGTACTTAGCACTTATTTGAATTATTGTGTATATATGTGTTTTTAGGGGGCGGCATGGTGCTGCAGTGGTTAGCACTGTTGCCTCACACCTCTGGGACCTGGGTTCGAGTCTCCACCTGGGTCACATGCGTGCAGAGTTTGCATGTTCTCCCCATGTCATCGTGGGGTTTCCTCCGGGTACTCCGGTTTCCCCCCACAGTCCAAAAACATGCTGAGGCTAATTGGAGTTACTAAATTGCCCATAGGTGTGCATGTGAGAGTGCATGGTGTGCGAGTGTGCCCTGTGATGGGCTGACCCCCCATCCTGGGTTGTTCCCTGCCTCATGCCCATTTCTTCCGGGATAGGCTCCGGACCCCCCGTGACCCAGTAGGATAAGCAGTTTGGAAAATGGATGGATATGTGTTTTTAAATTACAAAGATTATTTTATTCAAAAATAGTATTTAGCACGATTTGGCTTATTACAGTTTAATAATAGTTTGTAATTATGACATGTTATAATGTATTTTTAAATTATTATAATCGTATTTTTAAATAATTTGTAATTTAAAAAATAGTCTGTGGTACATTGGGAGGAGCTACAATTTGGCCGTCATTGTTATTATGAATTATGACGTCATAAGCGGGAGGGGGGAGCGTATCCCTTATTCTGATTGGTCGAGGGGTTATCTCCATATACCATACATTGCCGATAGGGGGCCATATGGTTTGGGTGATACGGGTTGCTGTTAAACTTTAATAGAATAAAAATACATTACATGTATTTATTTGTGTTATTTTTAATTACGTTTTTAAGGAATAATAAAACATGTGGCAGGATGAATGCAAGCTAGCGCATACACATCTAGCGGGGCCCGTCAGGCCGCAGGCACGGGTTGTTAGGAGTAGGCACAAGCGCCACGGCGTATTTTAAAAGAATGTGGGGATCTGATCGGGCTGGTAGGAGTAGTTGCATGGCACTGGTAATTACACTATATTGGCAACCACTTGAGCCAGGTCATATGACCTACCAGGAAGTTATAAAAGGCTGCCAAGATGGGATCTCATTCTCTTGCTGCTGTGTTTTACAACTGGACATGGGGTGGGTTCTTCTTCCCTGTTGGTAAGGAAAGGAGAGGGTTTGTTTGAGAACGTGAATGTTTAATTTTAATTTTACCAGGGTGACTGCTAGCAGCATGTAACTCTTCGTGGAGGACGCGGAGGTGACTGTTTGGAATTTTATCATTTGACGTGATCCCCTACGAGCTGATGGGCTACAGACACTGAGGCTCTGGTCACTTGGGTTATACTGTGGGATTTAAAAGGGTCTATGTTTCTTTGTTGATTGTTTCTTTGTACCTGTAGCATTGGAACGTTTCCTCTTGGTGTTGCTGTGCTGCGAGGGCATTAAGCATTCCTACAAAGGACCAGACTAGCCACTGTTTTAGGTTTATTTGATAGGCTTGTAAGTTGTAAGAGTAATTGTAGTATTGTATTTTGGGCGGTGGACATCGGCCGCTACCCTCCCCTTATGTTTGTACATGGGATCTTTCTGTACAAGGCCGGATCCGCACAGGCTTTTGCTCTGCTGTTGGG
This sequence comes from Brienomyrus brachyistius, assembly GCF_023856365.1. NCBI lineage: Eukaryota > Metazoa > Chordata > Actinopteri > Osteoglossiformes > Mormyridae > Brienomyrus > Brienomyrus brachyistius. Next base: position 7,184,619 of record NC_064542.1, read on the forward strand.
GTGCCACACTGAGTGGACACTGTACTGTTGTGTGTAGTGTTTGTCATGTTGCATGCTGTGTGGTGTTGAGTTTTGCTGTTTTCTTTGTCACCAGGGGCCTCCTGAGCTGAGAGCTGCGTGTGCTGATCTGACCTTACTATCTGGAGGATAGTCAGCTGCCCCCCACCCCCAGCAACCTTCATTTGTCTGATTTTGGATATTTGTAATAAAGTGGATTGGGTTTTATTTTTACATGCCTCTTTGTTGTCTTTGTTACGGGGAGGGTTCGAACTTAGCCACGTTACAGAAGGAACATTAGGGGTTACCAGGAGGTGGCGTAGTCAGAGCAGTGTGGGTATTCTGTGCTTTGGGCACCACAAGAAAGCACCGAAATGTTTTAAAGAAACTTTAGCGTTAATTTAAAAGGAAAAAAAAGAATCAAGGAATAACCCTGTTAATTCCTGTTTAAATAAATTAACGCAAGAGAGTCGGCTCCTTAAAGAACTGTGTGGCTCTATGCGCATGCGCTGCATGAGAGCGAGCCAGAGAGGAGAGCGCATTCGCTAATTTAATCAAGAATTAACCGCGTTATTCCTTGATTCTTGTTGAAATGCTTAGAGCGTTTTACTTTACATTGGCAGAAAAGTGCTTCATTACTTAAACCCCTATAACCATAACGTTTATTTGAAATAACAGGCGCTCCTCTGGTGTCGCCATTTTGAAACGGGCTGGCCAATATCATCTCGACCGCTTTTTTCAAACGGACCTGCCGATTATGGCCGAGCCCTGGGACTCGCTCATTTCGCTGTTTAAATGCTTTCTTCAACCTAACACTGGTAAATACCGCTAATGTTTTTCCTTCTAATTCTTTAAGCATGTTGATTAAATGTAATGGGTTTAAGTGCTTTCTTTTAAAACGACGTGCTGTATGTTAATTGGTTTCGCTTGTGCTTGTTTAAACTCAGCATTTGCTCTTCTGCTGCTTTCGGGCATGTTTGCACGGGTTTAAATTCCGCCTGCTTTCTTCTAAAATAACGCTAAAGTTTTTCTTAAACATTTTGGTGCTTGCTTTTAAAATACGCCGTGGCGCTTGTGCACACATGGCTGCGGCCAGACGGGTCCCCGCTGGACGTGTATCTTGCATTCATTCCGTTATGTTTTATTCCTTAAAAACGTAATTTAAAATACAACGTAAATACATGTAATGTATTTTCATTCTATTAAAGTTTAAAGGCAACCCTTATCACCCAAACCATATGCCCCCCTATCGGCAACACGTGTAATAGACATTTGGAATATTCCTGACATTTAACATCACCTACTCACATTCAATTGAAAACACCTGTCTTTTTCGTTTTTAATGCTTTATTTACAATTATTTACACATTTTTCAGTAGTACTGATTGAACATAGAACACTGACTGTCTCATCCACTACCGGCTTTGCTCTTCTCCACCATTGCCTTGTACGTCTCCTCCACCATTGCCTTGTACGTCTCCTCCACCATTGCCGTGTACTCCTCCTTCACCATTTCTGTGTACTCCTCCTCCGCCATTGCCTTGTACTCCTCCTCCACCATTGTCTTGTACTCCTCCTCCATTGCCTTGTACTCCTCCACCATTGCCTTGTACTCCTCCTCCATTGCCTTGCTCAAGTCCACCTCCATTGCCTTGCTCTCCTCCACCTCCATTGCCTTGTATTCCTCCTCCATTGCCTTGTATTCCTCCTCCATTGCCTTGTATTCCTCCTCCATTGCCTTGTACTTCTCCTCCTCCTCCATTGCCTTGTACTTCTCCTTCTCCACCTTTGCCTGGCTCTCCTCCTTCACCGCCACTTTCTGGCTTTCCTCCTTCTCCACCTTTGCCTGGCTCTCCTCCTTCACCTCCACTGTCTGGCTTTCCTCCATCGCCAATGTCTGGCTGTCCTCCATCGCCAATGTCTGGCTATCCTCCATCGCCAATGTCTGGCTATCCTCCATCGCCAATGTCTGGCTGTCCTCCATCGCCAATGTCTGGCTGTCCTCCATCGCCAATGTCTGGCTGTCCTCCATCGCCAATGTCTGGCTGTCCTCCATCGCCAATGTCTGGCTATCCTCCATCGCCAATGTCTGGCTATCCTCCTCCATCGCCAATGTCTGGCTGTCCTCCATCGCCAATGTCTGGCTGTCCTCCATCGCCAATGTCTGGCTGTCCTCCATCGCCAATGTCTGGCTATCCTCCTCCATCGCCAATGTCTGGCTGTCCTCCATCGCCAATGTCTGGCTATCCACCACCATTGCCTTTTTTCCTTTCCCTTTTTTTGTAAAAAGCTTCTTCAGCCAGGGTTTCTTTTTCTTTCCTTCTTTATCCTTTTTTCTTTCCTCCTTTGCTTTTATAGCTTCTCCAGCGTCCTTTGGTACCGCTGGCGGCCTAAAGCAATTGAGAAAAATCCACTTCATATTGAGAGATGAGATGAGATGTGTCTTATTCGAAATCAGATTTGTTTTGAACTGATACTGGTGCCTACAGCAGAATTTATACCTTCAGAATGATGACATCAGAGTTGTCACGGTGACATTGTGTTCTAGAACTCAACTGTAGGTGCCATATTTGGTCAGTGGTTCAATTTTTTTTAATTCTCTGCATTTTTTATATGCTTTATTCAGCTCATATTCTGCAGCATATATTGTATGAATTTCCATATTTACCTTAATTAGTTTACTCGCAGATAATATTCTGTACTTGCAAACAATGCAGAAACCTACCAAACATTGCCGGGGCGTTCCTGTGCTCACAGAGCGTAGTGAGCTTTACTTTACTCAGGAGGAGGACAGGCTCACATTTTCTGACCGTGGCCTTGCTGTGCTATATTGTGAAAGGTGCTGAACTTAGTGATGAGACAGTTAATACCCAGATTCTGGAGATCGCCTCCTCAAAGTGAGGCCCAGTGACTTCAAGCTGGGAATCGGGGCTTGCTAAGTTTATGCAATATCACGTGACCGATGACTTCCGATTCATCCTGAGGTGTAAGAGGCTTCGAATCCTGTTGGCTCTTCAAAACTTTTATATAAGTGAGATGATTCTAATTAGCAATGGTAGTGGAGGCCAGTTTAACCAAAGAACCAACCGCCAGGTGATGGGTCACAGTAAGGAGGGGTATGGGGTTGGGTTTCAGTGTTTGGGTACATTTAATGGAGGTGAGATAAAACATTTGGTAAGGTTTAGCAGCGTCTGTAATATCCCTGCATTGTAGGCAGAGCTTTCTGGATAGATTCTGGACACACACACCCTCGTATTGGACAAATTGATTCAGAAAATGGATGGATGAATGGATGGAATGCAGTGTTTTTCATGTGTTTTCATGAGTGGAAGTGAACTTTTATTTATGTGTTTAGTTTATGTGTAGTTAGTTTAGTTGTTCCTGGCAGTAAATACAGTCCCTGGTTTTTATGTGTGCGTCACTGACGAACGTAAGTACTAAGTTTATTGATTATAAGTGATAAGTGACGCTGTGCTAATTTAGTTTACTTAATTGCGCGGCTAGGTTAACGTGACGTAGCTTGCTTACTGTTATAATTATCGCTGACGACTGTACCGTTGTATACCTCGGAAAGATATTTTCGTTTATTTCCCGTCCAATCATTCCCTCTAATACGAATTGCTGCTAATGTAATGTATTGTTGTGGGTATAGCCGAACTTATCAATGTTAAGGCGATGTGGTACAATTATGCATTATGTTAGTGTATTATGGTAATAACCATTGTAAGCACTGTGGTAATTTGTTTTTCCTGTTTGTTTGTTATAGAACCATAAATAAATACAAACTTACTTACTTACCAACCCACTTCGTCTGAGTGTGCATCCCACTGACCTCAAGTAAGATAAGCCAGAGTACAACTAATTGCTACCCCCTCCTGATTGAGAACGTGTATCTGGTGAAATACGGTCAGCAGCCCCCCCCCCCCCCCCATCCTGAATCATGACTGATATCCCACAGCGAGTACTACCCTCCTGCAGCAACCCCTTACAGTTTCCCAGGGGAGTGTGGCCCCCCTTTCCCACACCGCATCAAATTTTTCAGTTTCACTCATTTCTCAGTTTATGGGTTATGGGTATGAGCCTGTGTAAAATACAAATTTTTTTTTTTTTGCAAACTCCAGCCTGGCTCTTCCATGCTTCTCATTCATGAAGGGCTTCTTTCTTGCTTTACGGGTCTTCAGCGCTGCTTCTAGAAGCCTGTCCCACCATCACGCTTCACACTTAATGTTTTCCATTCCTTTTGAAGGTCACTTGAGGTCATCCTCCGATTTGTTAGACACTGACGGATAAGTTGATGGTCATCTCTGGCATTAGAAGGTTGCTTCTGCCCTCTACCTGGCTGGTTTTTGATTTTTCGCAGTGTCTCCTGCTTCTTCCCCCTGTTCTTGTGTACTGCGGTCTTAGAAACTCACGAGCATGGAAGCAGCCTGCCTCACAGTGTAGCCTTCTGCCAGCAGAACCAGGATTAAACCAGAATTTAACAATGCAGATTTTAAAAAAGTATATAGAGTGGTCTCTTAATTTTTTACAGAGCTGTGTATTGTTTATATGTATCTATTTTATGTTTTGGCTGCATGTTTGAACCTGAGACCAGTTGTCAAATGGAGTCTGTTTGAGAATACTACATTCACACCCCCAAAACCTTCATATCCCAAATACTGCGTCATGAAAGGTGAAAATTGGTAGGTTTATGCTGGTGAAATAATGAAGATAGATGCTGCTGCTTTTAAGTCATTAACAAGGTTGTTTATTGAAATGGTTTATTGAAAGGCATCTAACAATTTCAAACACATATGTAAGGAATAATTGACGACGGGCCGTTGAATTATTAGAAAATAATGCACACCCGAGGTGGTAATGCCGTTACACCTCGGGTGTGCATTATTTTCTAATAATTCAACGGCCCGGAGTCAATTATTCCGCTTATACTACGGTTGCCACACCTCAAGACATCGATCAGATGATATATTTCAAGGGATTCGTCCGGTTTTTCTACTTAAATCGCTATTGTGAGTAGGATTATTTCTTCCGCATCTCATCCAACGACTCTTTTGCTAGTTCCAAAACGTCATTTTAAAGCTGGCCATGGAGGCTTGAGCCGTTGATATCAGACTAATGCAGTTAATAATGAAGTTATTAGAAAGAGAGCGAGAGAGACAGAGAGAGAGCTTGTATGAATTAGGCTACCTCTGTGTGTCCCTCAACAGTGTTCTGAAGCACCGTCTCTAAACTGTAAGTCTGCTTTAAGATGCAGCACTGTTATTACCTCGCTAGTGAGAAATGTCATGTGTAGCCTTTAAGTTGGTACACTAGGCTAACTAATACTGCTGCAGCCCAGTTGTTGAAAGTTTCATATTCACCGTAAATATTAAAATTTACTTTTGGAAAATCGTCTGTCATGTTGTTGTTTTTGTTAGTCCTGCGTGCTGTATAGGTACTGTATGCTAATTTCCGTTATTACAGTTAACTATGCGAAGTGATATGGAACTGTAATGTGGTCAAGAGAGCTGCCTGGAACTACGTTCGCCATGCGTTTCCCTGAAAATAATTGCACACCTCAGAACGTTCGTCAGCCAGTCAGATTCAAGCATTCAACGGTCCCGTAGTATAAGGAGATATAATAGACATTCGCCTCAGAATTGTATTTTATGTAATTTTATCTTTAAAGTGACCTTATTAAATTTGTTCCCCGAAGTAATAATTTCATCCCACACCCTGAGTTCTTTTGCACGCTGGTTATATGTGCTGTTAGTGTGCTAACAGCATTTTCTACCCAGGGAGTCTGATCGAAACCCAAAATCAAGCTGCTGCTGTGAGCTCCTGCTGAGCACCCTGCTCGGAGGCATGTGCACTCGACGGACGCTACGGAGTGTTGGACAGTGATTTCTATCATCTATATTCTTGACCTCAGTAGGCGTTATGATGCTGATGTGTCACTGAACGTGTCAGCCAATGTAGTCCATATCTGGTTTGATATCGTACTCCTGGGGATACCTGCATTTCTAGGGACACATTGAACTGCTTATAGACTTTTCCCAGTTTAGACCGTAAACCCGAACTGGACTGTGCATGAGCAGATATGTATCGTTTCCGCTCACTACTGCTTCACGGAAGCTGGGCGATTTCACAAATTGATTTATTGCAGTTTTTTTTTTTTTTTAAACAAAGTTTGTACTTAGCACTTATTTGAATTATTGTGTATATATGTGTTTTTAGGGGGCGGCATGGTGCTGCAGTGGTTAGCACTGTTGCCTCACACCTCTGGGACCTGGGTTCGAGTCTCCACCTGGGTCACATGCGTGCGGAGTTTGCATGTTCTCCCCATGTCATCGTGGGGTTTCCTCCGGGTACTCCGGTTTCCCCCCACAGTCCAAAAACATGCTGAGGCTAATTGGAGTTACTAAATTGCCCATAGGTGTGCATGTGAGAGTGCATGGTGTGCGAGTGTGCCCTGTGATGGGCTGACCCCCCATCCTGGGTTGTTCCCTGCCTCATGCCCATTTCTTCCGGGATAGGCTCCGGACCCCCCGTGACCCAGTAGGATAAGCAGTTTGGAAAATGGATGGATATGTGTTTTTAAATTACAAAGATTATTTTATTCAAAAATAGTATTTAGCACGATTTGGCTTATTACAGTTTAATAATAGTTTGTAATTATGACATGTTATAATGTATTTTTAAATTATTATAATCGTATTTTTAAATAATTTGTAATTTAAAAAATAGTCTGTGGTACATTGGGAGGAGCTACAATTTGGCCGTCATTGTTATTATGAATTATGACGTCATAAGCGGGAGGGGGGAGCGTATCCCTTATTCTGATTGGTCGAGGGGTTATCTCCATATACCATACATTGCCGATAGGGGGCCATATGGTTTGGGTGATACGGGTTGCTGTTAAACTTTAATAGAATAAAAATACATTACATGTATTTATTTGTGTTATTTTTAATTACGTTTTTAAGGAATAATAAAACATGTGGCAGGATGAATGCAAGCTAGCGCATACACATCTAGCGGGGCCCGTCAGGCCGCAGGCACGGGTTGTTAGGAGTAGGCACAAGCGCCACGGCGTATTTTAAAAGAATGTGGGGATCTGATCGGGCTGGTAGGAGTAGTTGCATGGCACTGGTAATTACACTATATTGGCAACCACTTGAGCCAGGTCATATGACCTACCAGGAAGTTATAAAAGGCTGCCAAGATGGAATCTCATTCTCTTGCTGCTGTGTTTTACAACTGGACATGGGGTGGGTTCTTCTTCCCTGTTGGTAAGGAAAGGAGAGGGTTTGTTTGAGAACGTGAATGTTTAATTTTAATTTTACCAGGGTGACTGCTAGCAGCATGTAACTCTTCGTGGAGGACGCGGAGGTGACTGTTTGGAATTTTATCATTTGACGTGATCCCCTACGAGCTGATGGGCTACAGACACTGAGGCTCTGGTCACTTGGGTTATACTGTGGGATTTAAAAGGGTCTATGTTTCTTTGTTGATTGTTTCTTTGTACCTGTAGCATTGGAACGTTTCCTCTTGGTGTTGCTGTGCTGCGAGGGCATTAAGCATTCCTACAAAGGACCAGACTAGCCACTGTTTTAGGTTTATTTGATAGGCTTGTAAGTTGTAAGAGTAATTGTAGTATTGTATTTTGGGCGGTGGACATCGGCCGCTACCCTCCCCTTATGTTTGTACATGGGATCTTTCTGTACAAGGCCGGATCCGCACAGGCTTTTGCTCTGCTGTTGGGGTGCCACACTGAGTGGACACTGTACTGTTGTGTGTAGTGTTTGTCATGTTGCATGCTGTGTGGTGTTGAGTTTTGCTGTTTTCTTTGTCACCAGGGGCCTCCTGAGCTGAGAGCTGCGTGTGCTGATCTGACCTTACTATCTGGAGGATAGTCAGCTGCCCCCCACCCCTAGCAACCTTCATTTGTCTGATTTTGGATATTTGTAATAAAGTGGATTGGGTTTTATTTTTACATGCCTCTTTGTTGTCTTTGTTACGGGGAGGGTTCGAACTTAGCCACGTTACAGAAGGAACATTAGGGGTTACCAGGAGGTGGCGTAGTCAGAGCAGTGTGGGTATTCTGTGCTTTGGGCACCACAAGAAAGCACCGAAATGTTTTAAAGAAACTTTAGCGTTAATTTAAAAGGAAAAAAAAGAATCAAGGAATAACCCTGTTAATTCCTGTTTAAATAAATTAACGCAAGAGAGTCGGCTCCTTAAAGAAAACTGTGTGGCTCTATGCGCATGCGCTACATGAGAGCGAGCCAGAGAGGAGAGCGCATTCGCTAATTTAATCAAGAATTAACCGCGTTATTCCTTGATTCTTGTTGAAATGCTTAGAGCGTTTTACTTTACATTGGCAGAAAAGTGCTTCATTACTTAAACCCCTATAACCATAACGTTTATTTGAAATAACAGGCGCTCCTCTGGTGTCGCCATTTTGAAACGGGCTGGCCAATATCATCTCGACCGCTTTTTTCAAACGGACCTGCCGATTATGGCCGAGCCCTGGGACTCGCTCATTTCGCTGTTTAAATGCTTTCTTCAACCTAACACTGGTAAATACCGCTAATGTTTTTCCTTCTAATTCTTTAAGCATGTTGATTAAATGTAATGGGTTTAAGTGCTTTCTTTTAAAACGACGTGCTGTATGTTAATTGGTTTCGCTTGTGCTTGTTTAAACTCAGCATTTGCTCTTCTGCTGCTTTCGGGCATGTTTGCACGGGTTTAAATTCCGCCTGCTTTCTTCTAAAATAACGCTAAAGTTTTTCTTAAACATTTTGGTGCTTGCTTTTAAAATACGCCGTGGCGCTTGTGCACACATGGCTGCGGCCAGACGGGTCCCCGCTGGACGTGTATCTTGCATTCATTCCGTTATGTTTTATTCCTTAAAAACGTAATTTAAAATACAACGTAAATACATGTAATGTATTTTCATTCTATTAAAGTTTAAAGGCAACCCTTATCACCCAAACCATATGCCCCCCTATCGGCAACACGTGTAATAGACATTTGGAATATTCCTGACATTTAACATCACCTACTCACATTCAATTGAAAACACCTGTCTTTTTCGTTTTTAATGCTTTATTTACAATTATTTACACATTTTTCAGTAGTACTGATTGAACATAGAACACTGACTGTCTCATCCACTACCGGCTTTGCTCTTCTCCACCATTGCCTTGTACGTCTCCTCCACCATTGCCTTGTACGTCTCCTCCACCATTGCCGTGTACTCCTCCTTCACCATTTCTGTGTACTCCTCCTCCGCCATTGCCTTGTACTCCTCCTCCACCATTGTCTTGTACTCCTCCTCCATTGCCTTGTACTCCTCCACCATTGCCTTGTACTCCTCCTCCATTGCCTTGCTCAAGTCCACCTCCATTGCCTTGCTCTCCTCCACCTCCATTGCCTTGTATTCCTCCTCCATTGCCTTGTATTCCTCCTCCATTGCCTTGTATTCCTCCTCCATTGCCTTGTACTTCTCCTCCTCCTCCATTGCCTTGTACTTCTCCTTCTCCACCTTTGCCTGGCTCTCCTCCTTCACCGCCACTTTCTGGCTTTCCTCCTTCTCCACCTTTGCCTGGCTCTCCTCCTTCACCTCCACTGTCTGGCTTTCCTCCATCGCCAATGTCTGGCTGTCCTCCATCGCCAATGTCTGGCTGTCCTCCATCGCCAATGTCTGGCTATCCTCCATCGCCAATGTCTGGCTATCCTCCATCGCCAATGTCTGGCTGTCCTCCATCGCCAATGTCTGGCTGTCCTCCATCGCCAATGTCTGGCTGTCCTCCATCGCCAATGTCTGGCTATCCTCCATCGCCAATGTCTGGCTATCCTCCTCCATCGCCAATGTCTGGCTGTCCTCCATCGCCAATGTCTGGCTGTCCTCCATCGCCAATGTCTGGCTGTCCTCCATCGCCAATGTCTGGCTATCCTCCTCCATCGCCAATGTCTGGCTGTCCTCCATCGCCAATGTCTGGCTATCCACCACCATTGCCTTTTTTCCTTTCCCTTTTTTTGTAAAAAGCTTCTTCAGCCAGGGTTTCTTTTTCTTTCCTTCTTTATCCTTTTTTCTTTCCTCCTTTGCTTTTATAGCTTCTCCAGCGTCCTTTGGTACCGCTGGCGGCCTAAAGCAATTGAGAAAAATCCACTTCATATTGAGAGATGAGATGAGATGTGTCTTATTCGAAATCAGATTTGTTTTGAACTGATACTGGTGCCTACAGCAGAATTTATACCTTCAGAATGATGACATCAGAGTTGTCACGGTGACATTGTGTTCTAGAACTCAACTGTAGGTGCCATATTTGGTCAGTGGTTCAATTTTTTTTAATTCTCTGCATTTTTTATATGCTTTATTCAGCTCATATTCTGCAGCATATATTGTATGAATTTCCATATTTACCTTAATTAGTTTACTCGCAGATAATATTCTGTACTTGCAAACAATGCAGAAACCTACCAAACATTGCCGGGGCGTTCCTGTGCTCACAGAGCGTAGTGAGCTTTACTTTACTCAGGAGGAGGACAGGCTCACATTTTCTGACCGTGGCCTTGCTGTGCTATATTGTGAAAGGTGCTGAACTTAGTGATGAGACAGTTAATACCCAGATTCTGGAGATCGCCTCCTCAAAGTGAGGCCCAGTGACTTCAAGCTGGGAATCGGGGCTTGCTAAGTTTATGCAATATCACGTGACCGATGACTTCCGATTCATCCTGAGGTGTAAGAGGCTTCGAATCCTGTTGGCTCTTCAAAACTTTTATATAAGTGAGATGATTCTAATTAGCAATGGTAGTGGAGGCCAGTTTAACCAAAGAACCAACCGCCAGGTGATGGGTCACAGTAAGGAGGGGTATGGGGTTGGGTTTCAGTGTTTGGGTACATTTAATGGAGGTGAGATAAAACATTTGGTAAGGTTTAGCAGCGTCTGTAATATCCCTGCATTGTAGGCAGAGCTTTCTGGATAGATTCTGGACACACACACCCTCGTATTGGACAAATTGATTCAGAAAATGGATGGATGAATGGATGGAATGCAGTGTTTTTCATGTGTTTTCATGAGTGGAAGTGAACTTTTATTTATGTGTTTAGTTTATGTGTAGTTAGTTTAGTTGTTCCTGGCAGTAAATACAGTCCCTGGTTTTTATGTGTGCGTCACTGACGAACGTAAGTACTAAGTTTATTGATTATAAGTGATAAGTGACGCTGTGCTAATTTAGTTTACTTAATTGCGCGGCTAGGTTAACGTGACGTAGCTTGCTTACTGTTATAATTATCGCTGACGACTGTACCGTTGTATACCTCGGAAAGATATTTTCGTTTATTTCCCGTCCAATCATTCCCTCTAATACGAATTGCTGCTAATGTAATGTATTGTTGTGGGTATAGCCGAACTTATCAATGTTAAGGCGATGTGGTACAATTATGCATTATGTTAGTGTATTATGGTAATAACCATTGTAAGCACTGTGGTAATTTGTTTTTCCTGTTTGTTTGTTATAGAACCATAAATAAATACAAACTTACTTACTTACCAACCCACTTCGTCTGAGTGTGCATCCCACTGACCTCAAGTAAGATAAGCCAGAGTACAACTAATTGCTACCCCCTCCTGATTGAGAACGTGTATCTGGTGAAATACGGTCAGCAGCCCCCCCCCCCCCCCCATCCTGAATCATGACTGATATCCCACAGCGAGTACTACCCTCCTGCAGCAACCCCTTACAGTTTCCCAGGGGAGTGTGGCCCCCCTTTCCCACACCGCATCAAATTTTTCAGTTTCACTCATTTCTCAGTTTATGGGTTATGGGTATGAGCCTGTGTAAAATACAAATTTTTTTTTTTTTGCAAACTCCAGCCTGGCTCTTCCATGCTTCTCATTCATGAAGGGCTTCTTTCTTGCTTTACGGGTCTTCAGCGCTGCTTCTAGAAGCCTGTCCCACCATCACGCTTCACACTTAATGTTTTCCATTCCTTTTGAAGGTCACTTGAGGTCATCCTCCGATTTGTTAGACACTGACGGATAAGTTGATGGTCATCTCTGGCATTAGAAGGTTGCTTCTGCCCTCTACCTGGCTGGTTTTTGATTTTTCGCAGTGTCTCCTGCTTCTTCCCCCTGTTCTTGTGTACTGCGGTCTTAGAAACTCACGAGCATGGAAGCAGCCTGCCTCACAGTGTAGCCTTCTGCCAGCAGAACCAGGATTAAACCAGAATTTAACAATGCAGATTTTAAAAAAGTATATAGAGTGGTCTCTTAATTTTTTACAGAGCTGTGTATTGTTTATATGTATCTATTTTATGTTTTGGCTGCATGTTTGAACCTGAGACCAGTTGTCAAATGGAGTCTGTTTGAGAATACTACATTCACACCCCCAAAACCTTCATATCCCAAATACTGCGTCATGAAAGGTGAAAATTGGTAGGTTTATGCTGGTGAAATAATGAAGATAGATGCTGCTGCTTTTAAGTCATTAACAAGGTTGTTTATTGAAATGGTTTATTGAAAGGCATCTAACAATTTCAAACACATATGTAAGGAATAATTGACGACGGGCCGTTGAATTATTAGAAAATAATGCACACCCGAGGTGGTAATGCCGTTACACCTCGGGTGTGCATTATTTTCTAATAATTCAACGGCCCGGAGTCAATTATTCCGCTTATACTACGGTTGCCACACCTCAAGACATCGATCAGATGATATATTTCAAGGGATTCGTCCGGTTTTTCTACTTAAATCGCTATTGTGAGTAGGATTATTTCTTCCGCATCTCATCCAACGACTCTTTTGCTAGTTCCAAAACGTCATTTTAAAGCTGGCCATGGAGGCTTGAGCCGTTGATATCAGACTAATGCAGTTAATAATGAAGTTATTAGAAAGAGAGCGAGAGAGACAGAGAGAGAGCTTGTATGAATTAGGCTACCTCTGTGTGTCCCTCAACAGTGTTCTGAAGCACCGTCTCTAAACTGTAAGTCTGCTTTAAGATGCAGCACTGTTATTACCTCGCTAGTGAGAAATGTCATGTGTAGCCTTTAAGTTGGTACACTAGGCTAACTAATACTGCTGCAGCCCAGTTGTTGAAAGTTTCATATTCACCGTAAATATTAAAATTTACTTTTGGAAAATCGTCTGTCATGTTGTTGTTTTTGTTAGTCCTGCGTGCTGTATAGGTACTGTATGCTAATTTCCGTTATTACAGTTAACTATGCGAAGTGATATGGAACTGTAATGTGGTCAAGAGAGCTGCCTGGAACTACGTTCGCCATGCGTTTCCCTGAAAATAATTGCACACCTCAGAACGTTCGTCAGCCAGTCAGATTCAAGCATTCAACGGTCCCGTAGTATAAGGAGATATAATAGACATTCGCCTCAGAATTGTATTTTATGTAATTTTATCTTTAAAGTGACCTTATTAAATTTGTTCCCCGAAGTAATAATTTCATCCCACACCCTGAGTTCTTTTGCACGCTGGTTATATGTGCTGTTAGTGTGCTAACAGCATTTTCTACCCAGGGAGTCTGATCGAAACCCAAAATCAAGCTGCTGCTGTGAGCTCCTGCTGAGCACCCTGCTCGGAGGCATGTGCACTCGACGGACGCTACGGAGTGTTGGACAGTGATTTCTATCATCTATATTCTTGACCTCAGTAGGCGTTATGATGCTGATGTGTCACTGAACGTGTCAGCCAATGTAGTCCATATCTGGTTTGATATCGTACTCCTGGGGATACCTGCATTTCTAGGGACACATTGAACTGCTTATAGACTTTTCCCAGTTTAGACCGTAAACCCGAACTGGACTGTGCATGAGCAGATATGTATCGTTTCCGCTCACTACTGCTTCACGGAAGCTGGGCGATTTCACAAATTGATTTATTGCAGTTTTTTTTTTTTTTTAAACAAAGTTTGTACTTAGCACTTATTTGAATTATTGTGTATATATGTGTTTTTAGGGGGCGGCATGGTGCTGCAGTGGTTAGCACTGTTGCCTCACACCTCTGGGACCTGGGTTCGAGTCTCCACCTGGGTCACATGCGTGCGGAGTTTGCATGTTCTCCCCATGTCATCGTGGGGTTTCCTCCGGGTACTCCGGTTTCCCCCCACAGTCCAAAAACATGCTGAGGCTAATTGGAGTTACTAAATTGCCCATAGGTGTGCATGTGAGAGTGCATGGTGTGCGAGTGTGCCCTGTGATGGGCTGACCCCCCATCCTGGGTTGTTCCCTGCCTCATGCCCATTTCTTCCGGGATAGGCTCCGGACCCCCCGTGACCCAGTAGGATAAGCAGTTTGGAAAATGGATGGATATGTGTTTTTAAATTACAAAGATTATTTTATTCAAAAATAGTATTTAGCACGATTTGGCTTATTACAGTTTAATAATAGTTTGTAATTATGACATGTTATAATGTATTTTTAAATTATTATAATCGTATTTTTAAATAATTTGTAATTTAAAAAATAGTCTGTGGTACATTGGGAGGAGCTACAATTTGGCCGTCATTGTTATTATGAATTATGACGTCATAAGCGGGAGGGGGGAGCGTATCCCTTATTCTGATTGGTCGAGGGGTTATCTCCATATACCATACATTGCCGATAGGGGGCCATATGGTTTGGGTGATACGGGTTGCTGTTAAACTTTAATAGAATAAAAATACATTACATGTATTTATTTGTGTTATTTTTAATTACGTTTTTAAGGAATAATAAAACATGTGGCAGGATGAATGCAAGCTAGCGCATACACATCTAGCGGGGCCCGTCAGGCCGCAGGCACGGGTTGTTAGGAGTAGGCACAAGCGCCACGGCGTATTTTAAAAGAATGTGGGGATCTGATCGGGCTGGTAGGAGTAGTTGCATGGCACTGGTAATTACACTATATTGGCAACCACTTGAGCCAGGTCATATGACCTACCAGGAAGTTATAAAAGGCTGCCAAGATGGAATCTCATTCTCTTGCTGCTGTGTTTTACAACTGGACATGGGGTGGGTTCTTCTTCCCTGTTGGTAAGGAAAGGAGAGGGTTTGTTTGAGAACGTGAATGTTTAATTTTAATTTTACCAGGGTGACTGCTAGCAGCATGTAACTCTTCGTGGAGGACGCGGAGGTGACTGTTTGGAATTTTATCATTTGACGTGATCCCCTACGAGCTGATGGGCTACAGACACTGAGGCTCTGGTCACTTGGGTTATACTGTGGGATTTAAAAGGGTCTATGTTTCTTTGTTGATTGTTTCTTTGTACCTGTAGCATTGGAACGTTTCCTCTTGGTGTTGCTGTGCTGCGAGGGCATTAAGCATTCCTACAAAGGACCAGACTAGCCACTGTTTTAGGTTTATTTGATAGGCTTGTAAGTTGTAAGAGTAATTGTAGTATTGTATTTTGGGCGGTGGACATCGGCCGCTACCCTCCCCTTATGTTTGTACATGGGATCTTTCTGTACAAGGCCGGATCCGCACAGGCTTTTGCTCTGCTGTTGGGGTGCCACACTGAGTGGACACTGTACTGTTGTGTGTAGTGTTTGTCATGTTGCATGCTGTGTGGTGTTGAGTTTTGCTGTTTTCTTTGTCACCAGGGGCCTCCTGAGCTGAGAGCTGCGTGTGCTGATCTGACCTTACTATCTGGAGGATAGTCAGCTGCCCCCCACCCCCAGCAACCTTCATTTGTCTGATTTTGGATATTTGTAATAAAGTGGATTGGGTTTTATTTTTACATGCCTCTTTGTTGTCTTTGTTACGGGGAGGGTTCGAACTTAGCCACGTTACAGAAGGAACATTAGGGGTTACCAGGAGGTGGCGTAGTCAGAGCAGTGTGGGTATTCTGTGCTTTGGGCACCACAAGAAAGCACCGAAATGTTTTAAAGAAACTTTAGCGTTAATTTAAAAGGGAAAAAAAAGAATCAAGGAATAACCCTGTTAATTCCTGTTTAAATAAATTAACGCAAGAGAGTCGGCTCCTTAAAGAAAACTGTGTGGCTCTATGCGCATGCGCTACATGAGAGCGAGCCAGAGAGGAGAGCGCATTCGCTAATTTAATCAAGAATTAACCGCGTTATTCCTTGATTCTTGTTGAAATGCTTAGAGCGTTTTACTTTACATTGGCAGAAAAGTGCTTCATTACTTAAACCCCTATAACCATAACGTTTATTTGAAATAACAGGCGCTCCTCTGGTGTCGCCATTTTGAAACGGGCTGGCCAATATCATCTCGACCGCTTTTTTCAAACGGACCTGCCGATTATGGCCGAGCCCTGGGACTCGCTCATTTCGCTGTTTAAATGCTTTCTTCAACCTAACACTGGTAAATACCGCTAATGTTTTTCCTTCTAATTCTTTAAGCATGTTGATTAAATGTAATGGGTTTAAGTGCTTTCTTTTAAAACGACGTGCTGTATGTTAATTGGTTTCGCTTGTGCTTGTTTAAACTCAGCATTTGCTCTTCTGCTGCTTTCGGGCATGTTTGCACGGGTTTAAATTCCGCCTGCTTTCTTCTAAAATAACGCTAAAGTTTTTCTTAAACATTTTGGTGCTTGCTTTTAAAATACGCCGTGGCGCTTGTGCACACATGGCTGCGGCCAGACGGGTCCCCGCTGGACGTGTATCTTGCATTCATTCCGTTATGTTTTATTCCTTAAAAACGTAATTTAAAATACAACGTAAATACATGTAATGTATTTTCATTCTATTAAAGTTTAAAGGCAACCCTTATCACCCAAACCATATGCCCCCCTATCGGCAACACGTGTAATAGACATTTGGAATATTCCTGACATTTAACATCACCTACTCACATTCAATTGAAAACACCTGTCTTTTTCGTTTTTAATGCTTTATTTACAATTATTTACACATTTTTCAGTAGTACTGATTGAACATAGAACACTGACTGTCTCATCCACTACCGGCTTTGCTCTTCTCCACCATTGCCTTGTACGTCTCCTCCACCATTGCCTTGTACGTCTCCTCCACCATTGCCGTGTACTCCTCCTTCACCATTTCTGTGTACTCCTCCTCCGCCATTGCCTTGTACTCCTCCTCCACCATTGTCTTGTACTCCTCCTCCATTGCCTTGTACTCCTCCACCATTGCCTTGTACTCCTCCTCCATTGCCTTGCTCAAGTCCACCTCCATTGCCTTGCTCTCCTCCACCTCCATTGCCTTGTATTCCTCCTCCATTGCCTTGTATTCCTCCTCCATTGCCTTGTATTCCTCCTCCATTGCCTTGTACTTCTCCTCCTCCTCCATTGCCTTGTACTTCTCCTTCTCCACCTTTGCCTGGCTCTCCTCCTTCACCGCCACTTTCTGGCTTTCCTCCTTCTCCACCTTTGCCTGGCTCTCCTCCTTCACCTCCACTGTCTGGCTTTCCTCCATCGCCAATGTCTGGCTGTCCTCCATCGCCAATGTCTGGCTGTCCTCCATCGCCAATGTCTGGCTATCCTCCATCGCCAATGTCTGGCTATCCTCCATCGCCAATGTCTGGCTGTCCTCCATCGCCAATGTCTGGCTGTCCTCCATCGCCAATGTCTGGCTGTCCTCCATCGCCAATGTCTGGCTATCCTCCATCGCCAATGTCTGGCTATCCTCCTCCATCGCCAATGTCTGGCTGTCCTCCATCGCCAATGTCTGGCTGTCCTCCATCGCCAATGTCTGGCTGTCCTCCATCGCCAATGTCTGGCTATCCTCCTCCATCGCCAATGTCTGGCTGTCCTCCATCGCCAATGTCTGGCTATCCACCACCATTGCCTTTTTTCCTTTCCCTTTTTTTGTAAAAAGCTTCTTCAGCCAGGGTTTCTTTTTCTTTCCTTCTTTATCCTTTTTTCTTTCCTCCTTTGCTTTTATAGCTTCTCCAGCGTCCTTTGGTACCGCTGGCGGCCTAAAGCAATTGAGAAAAATCCACTTCATATTGAGAGATGAGATGAGATGTGTCTTATTCGAAATCAGATTTGTTTTGAACTGATACTGGTGCCTACAGCAGAATTTATACCTTCAGAATGATGACATCAGAGTTGTCACGGTGACATTGTGTTCTAGAACTCAACTGTAGGTGCCATATTTGGTCAGTGGTTCAATTTTTTTTAATTCTCTGCATTTTTTATATGCTTTATTCAGCTCATATTCTGCAGCATATATTGTATGAATTTCCATATTTACCTTAATTAGTTTACTCGCAGATAATATTCTGTACTTGCAAACAATGCAGAAACCTACCAAACATTGCCGGGGCGTTCCTGTGCTCACAGAGCGTAGTGAGCTTTACTTTACTCAGGAGGAGGACAGGCTCACATTTTCTGACCGTGGCCTTGCTGTGCTATATTGTGAAAGGTGCTGAACTTAGTGATGAGACAGTTAATACCCAGATTCTGGAGATCGCCTCCTCAAAGTGAGGCCCAGTGACTTCAAGCTGGGAATCGGGGCTTGCTAAGTTTATGCAATATCACGTGACCGATGACTTCCGATTCATCCTGAGGTGTAAGAGGCTTCGAATCCTGTTGGCTCTTCAAAACTTTTATATAAGTGAGATGATTCTAATTAGCAATGGTAGTGGAGGCCAGTTTAACCAAAGAACCAACCGCCAGGTGATGGGTCACAGTAAGGAGGGGTATGGGGTTGGGTTTCAGTGTTTGGGTACATTTAATGGAGGTGAGATAAAACATTTGGTAAGGTTTAGCAGCGTCTGTAATATCCCTGCATTGTAGGCAGAGCTTTCTGGATAGATTCTGGACACACACACCCTCGTATTGGACAAATTGATTCAGAAAATGGATGGATGAATGGATGGAATGCAGTGTTTTTCATGTGTTTTCATGAGTGGAAGTGAACTTTTATTTATGTGTTTAGTTTATGTGTAGTTAGTTTAGTTGTTCCTGGCAGTAAATACAGTCCCTGGTTTTTATGTGTGCGTCACTGACGAACGTAAGTACTAAGTTTATTGATTATAAGTGATAAGTGACGCTGTGCTAATTTAGTTTACTTAATTGCGCGGCTAGGTTAACGTGACGTAGCTTGCTTACTGTTATAATTATCGCTGACGACTGTACCGTTGTATACCTCGGAAAGATATTTTCGTTTATTTCCCGTCCAATCATTCCCTCTAATACGAATTGCTGCTAATGTAATGTATTGTTGTGGGTATAGCCGAACTTATCAATGTTAAGGCGATGTGGTACAATTATGCATTATGTTAGTGTATTATGGTAATAACCATTGTAAGCACTGTGGTAATTTGTTTTTCCTGTTTGTTTGTTATAGAACCATAAATAAATACAAACTTACTTACTTACCAACCCACTTCGTCTGAGTGTGCATCCCACTGACCTCAAGTAAGATAAGCCAGAGTACAACTAATTGCTACCCCCCTCCTGATTGAGAACGTGTATCTGGTGAAATACGGTCAGCAGCCCCCCCCCCCCCCCCCCATCCTGAATCGTGACTGATATCCCACAGCGAGTACTACCCTCCTGCAGCAACCCCTTACAGTTTCCCAGGGGAGTGTGGCCCCCCTTTCCCACACCGCATCAAATTTTTCAGTTTCACTCATTTCTCAGTTTATGGGTTATGGGTATGAGCCTGTGTAAAATACAAATTTTTTTTTTTTTGCAAACTCCAGCCTGGCTCTTCCATGCTTCTCATTCATGAAGGGCTTCTTTCTTGCTTTACGGGTCTTCAGCGCTGCTTCTAGAAGCCTGTCCCACCATCACGCTTCACACTTAATGTTTTCCATTCCTTTTGAAGGTCACTTGAGGTCATCCTCCGATTTGTTAGACACTGACGGATAAGTTGATGGTCATCTCTGGCATTAGAAGGTTGCTTCTGCCCTCTACCTGGCTGGTTTTTGATTTTTCGCAGTGTCTCCTGCTTCTTCCCCCTGTTCTTGTGTACTGCGGTCTTAGAAACTCACGAGCATGGAAGCAGCCTGCCTCACAGTGTAGCCTTCTGCCAGCAGAACCAGGATTAAACCAGAATTTAACAATGCAGATTTTAAAAAAGTATATAGAGTGGTCTCTTAATTTTTTACAGAGCTGTGTATTGTTTATATGTATCTATTTTATGTTTTGGCTGCATGTTTGAACCTGAGACCAGTTGTCAAATGGAGTCTGTTTGAGAATACTACATTCACACCCCCAAAACCTTCATATCCCAAATACTGCGTCATGAAAGGTGAAAATTGGTAGGTTTATGCTGGTGAAATAATGAAGATAGATGCTGCTGCTTTTAAGTCATTAACAAGGTTGTTTATTGAAATGGTTTATTGAAAGGCATCTAACAATTTCAAACACATATGTAAGGAATAATTGACGACGGGCCGTTGAATTATTAGAAAATAATGCACACCCGAGGTGGTAATGCCGTTACACCTCGGGTGTGCATTATTTTCTAATAATTCAACGGCCCGGAGTCAATTATTCCGCTTATACTACGGTTGCCACACCTCAAGACATCGATCAGATGATATATTTCAAGGGATTCGTCCGGTTTTTCTACTTAAATCGCTATTGTGAGTAGGATTATTTCTTCCGCATCTCATCCAACGACTCTTTTGCTAGTTCCAAAACGTCATTTTAAAGCTGGCCATGGAGGCTTGAGCCGTTGATATCAGACTAATGCAGTTAATAATGAAGTTATTAGAAAGAGAGCGAGAGAGACAGAGAGAGAGCTTGTATGAATTAGGCTACCTCTGTGTGTCCCTCAACAGTGTTCTGAAGCACCGTCTCTAAACTGTAAGTCTGCTTTAAGATGCAGCACTGTTATTACCTCGCTAGTGAGAAATGTCATGTGTAGCCTTTAAGTTGGTACACTAGGCTAACTAATACTGCTGCAGCCCAGTTGTTGAAAGTTTCATATTCACCGTAAATATTAAAATTTACTTTTGGAAAATCGTCTGTCATGTTGTTGTTTTTGTTAGTCCTGCGTGCTGTATAGGTACTGTATGCTAATTTCCGTTATTACAGTTAACTATGCGAAGTGATATGGAACTGTAATGTGGTCAAGAGAGCTGCCTGGAACTACGTTCGCCATGCGTTTCCCTGAAAATAATTGCACACCTCAGAACGTTCGTCAGCCAGTCAGATTCAAGCATTCAACGGTCCCGTAGTATAAGGAGATATAATAGACATTCGCCTCAGAATTGTATTTTATGTAATTTTATCTTTAAAGTGATCTTATTAAATTTGTTCCCCGAAGTAATAATTTCATCCCACACCCTGAGTTCTTTTGCACGCTGGTTATATGTGCTGTTAGTGTGCTAACAGCATTTTCTACCCAGGGAGTCTGATCGAAACCCAAAATCAAGCTGCTGCTGTGAGCTCCTGCTGAGCACCCTGCTCGGAGGCATGTGCACTCGACGGACGCTACGGAGTGTTGGACAGTGATTTCTATCATCTATATTCTTGACCTCAGTAGGCGTTATGATGCTGATGTGTCACTGAACGTGTCAGCCAATGTAGTCCATATCTGGTTTGATATCGTACTCCTGGGGATACCTGCATTTCTAGGGACACATTGAACTGCTTATAGACTTTTCCCAGTTTAGACCGTAAACCCGAACTGGACTGTGCATGAGCAGATATGTATCGTTTCCGCTCACTACTGCTTCACGGAAGCTGGGCGATTTCACAAATTGATTTATTGCAGTTTTTTTTTTTTTTTAAACAAAGTTTGTACTTAGCACTTATTTGAATTATTGTGTATATATGTGTTTTTAGGGGGCGGCATGGTGCTGCAGTGGTTAGCACTGTTGCCTCACACCTCTGGGACCTGGGTTCGAGTCTCCACCTGGGTCACATGCGTGCGGAGTTTGCATGTTCTCCCCATGTCATCGTGGGGTTTCCTCCGGGTACTCCGGTTTCCCCCCACAGTCCAAAAACATGCTGAGGCTAATTGGAGTTACTAAATTGCCCATAGGTGTGCATGTGAGAGTGCATGGTGTGCGAGTGTGCCCTGTGATGGGCTGACCCCCCATCCTGGGTTGTTCCCTGCCTCATGCCCATTTCTTCCGGGATAGGCTCCGGACCCCCCGTGACCCAGTAGGATAAGCAGTTTGGAAAATGGATGGATATGTGTTTTTAAATTACAAAGATTATTTTATTCAAAAATAGTATTTAGCACGATTTGGCTTATTACAGTTTAATAATAGTTTGTAATTATGACATGTTATAATGTATTTTTAAATTATTATAATCGTATTTTTAAATAATTTGTAATTTAAAAAATAGTCTGTGGTACATTGGGAGGAGCTACAATTTGGCCGTCATTGTTATTATGAATTATGACGTCATAAGCGGGAGGGGGGAGCGTATCCCTTATTCTGATTGGTCGAGGGGTTATCTCCATATACCATACATTGCCGATAGGGGGCCATATGGTTTGGGTGATACGGGTTGCTGTTAAACTTTAATAGAATAAAAATACATTACATGTATTTATTTGTGTTATTTTTAATTACGTTTTTAAGGAATAATAAAACATGTGGCAGGATGAATGCAAGCTAGCGCATACACATCTAGCGGGGCCCGTCAGGCCGCAGGCACGGGTTGTTAGGAGTAGGCACAAGCGCCACGGCGTATTTTAAAAGAATGTGGGGATCTGATCGGGCTGGTAGGAGTAGTTGCATGGCACTGGTAATTACACTATATTGGCAACCACTTGAGCCAGGTCATATGACCTACCAGGAAGTTATAAAAGGCTGCCAAGATGGAATCTCATTCTCTTGCTGCTGTGTTTTACAACTGGACATGGGGTGGGTTCTTCTTCCCTGTTGGTAAGGAAAGGAGAGGGTTTGTTTGAGAACGTGAATGTTTAATTTTAATTTTACCAGGGTGACTGCTAGCAGCATGTAACTCTTCGTGGAGGACGCGGAGGTGACTGTTTGGAATTTTATCATTTGACGTGATCCCCTACGAGCTGATGGGCTACAGACACTGAGGCTCTGGTCACTTGGGTTATACTGTGGGATTTAAAAGGGTCTATGTTTCTTTGTTGATTGTTTCTTTGTACCTGTAGCATTGGAACGTTTCCTCTTGGTGTTGCTGTGCTGCGAGGGCATTAAGCATTCCTACAAAGGACCAGACTAGCCACTGTTTTAGGTTTATTTGATAGGCTTGTAAGTTGTAAGAGTAATTGTAGTATTGTATTTTGGGCGGTGGACATCGGCCGCTACCCTCCCCTTATGTTTGTACATGGGATCTTTCTGTACAAGGCCGGATCCGCACAGGCTTTTGCTCTGCTGTTGGGGTGCCACACTGAGTGGACACTGTACTGTTGTGTGTAGTGTTTGTCATGTTGCATGCTGTGTGGTGTTGAGTTTTGCTGTTTTCTTTGTCACCAGGGGCCTCCTGAGCTGAGAGCTGCGTGTGCTGATCTGACCTTACTATCTGGAGGATAGTCAGCTGCCCCCCACCCCCAGCAACCTTCATTTGTCTGATTTTGGATATTTGTAATAAAGTGGATTGGGTTTTATTTTTACATGCCTCTTTGTTGTCTTTGTTACGGGGAGGGTTCGAACTTAGCCACGTTACAGAAGGAACATTAGGGGTTACCAGGAGGTGGCGTAGTCAGAGCAGTGTGGGTATTCTGTGCTTTGGGCACCACAAGAAAGCACCGAAATGTTTTAAAGAAACTTTAGCGTTAATTTAAAAGGAAAAAAAAGAATCAAGGAATAACCCTGTTAATTCCTGTTTAAATAAATTAACGCAAGAGAGTCGGCTCCTTAAAGAACTGTGTGGCTCTATGCGCATGCGCTGCATGAGAGCGAGCCAGAGAGGAGAGCGCATTCGCTAATTTAATCAAGAATTAACCGCGTTATTCCTTGATTCTTGTTGAAATGCTTAGAGCGTTTTACTTTACATTGGCAGAAAAGTGCTTCATTACTTAAACCCCTATAACCATAACGTTTATTTGAAATAACAGGCGCTCCTCTGGTGTCGCCATTTTGAAACGGGCTGGCCAATATCATCTCGACCGCTTTTTTCAAACGGACCTGCCGATTATGGCCGAGCCCTGGGACTCGCTCATTTCGCTGTTTAAATGCTTTCTTCAACCTAACACTGGTAAATACCGCTAATGTTTTTCCTTCTAATTCTTTAAGCATGTTGATTAAATGTAATGGGTTTAAGTGCTTTCTTTTAAAACGACGTGCTGTATGTTAATTGGTTTCGCTTGTGCTTGTTTAAACTCAGCATTTGCTCTTCTGCTGCTTTCGGGCATGTTTGCACGGGTTTAAATTCCGCCTGCTTTCTTCTAAAATAACGCTAAAGTTTTTCTTAAACATTTTGGTGCTTGCTTTTAAAATACGCCGTGGCGCTTGTGCACACATGGCTGCGGCCAGACGGGTCCCCGCTGGACGTGTATCTTGCATTCATTCCGTTATGTTTTATTCCTTAAAAACGTAATTTAAAATACAACGTAAATACATGTAATGTATTTTCATTCTATTAAAGTTTAAAGGCAACCCTTATCACCCAAACCATATGCCCCCCTATCGGCAACACGTGTAATAGACATTTGGAATATTCCTGACATTTAACATCACCTACTCACATTCAATTGAAAACACCTGTCTTTTTCGTTTTTAATGCTTTATTTACAATTATTTACACATTTTTCAGTAGTACTGATTGAACATAGAACACTGACTGTCTCATCCACTACCGGCTTTGCTCTTCTCCACCATTGCCTTGTACGTCTCCTCCACCATTGCCTTGTACGTCTCCTCCACCATTGCCGTGTACTCCTCCTTCACCATTTCTGTGTACTCCTCCTCCGCCATTGCCTTGTACTCCTCCTCCACCATTGTCTTGTACTCCGCCTCCATTGCCTTGTACTCCTCCACCATTGCCTTGTACTCCTCCTCCATTGCCTTGCTCAAGTCCACCTCCATTGCCTTGCTCTCCTCCACCTCCATTGCCTTGTATTCCTCCTCCATTGCCTTGTATTCCTCCTCCATTGCCTTGTATTCCTCCTCCATTGCCTTGTACTTCTCCTCCTCCTCCATTGCCTTGTACTTCTCCTTCTCCACCTTTGCCTGGCTCTCCTCCTTCACCGCCACTTTCTGGCTTTCCTCCTTCTCCACCTTTGCCTGGCTCTCCTCCTTCACCTCCACTGTCTGGCTTTCCTCCATCGCCAATGTCTGGCTGTCCTCCATCGCCAATGTCTGGCTGTCCTCCATCGCCAATGTCTGGCTATCCTCCATCGCCAATGTCTGGCTATCCTCCATCGCCAATGTCTGGCTGTCCTCCATCGCCAATGTCTGGCTGTCCTCCATCGCCAATGTCTGGCTGTCCTCCATCGCCAATGTCTGGCTATCCTCCATCGCCAATGTCTGGCTATCCTCCTCCATCGCCAATGTCTGGCTGTCCTCCATCGCCAATGTCTGGCTGTCCTCCATCGCCAATGTCTGGCTGTCCTCCATCGCCAATGTCTGGCTATCCTCCTCCATCGCCAATGTCTGGCTGTCCTCCATCGCCAATGTCTGGCTATCCACCACCATTGCCTTTTTTCCTTTCCCTTTTTTTGTAAAAAGCTTCTTCAGCCAGGGTTTCTTTTTCTTTCCTTCTTTATCCTTTTTTCTTTCCTCCTTTGCTTTTATAGCTTCTCCAGCGTCCTTTGGTACCGCTGGCGGCCTAAAGCAATTGAGAAAAATCCACTTCATATTGAGAGATGAGATGAGATGTGTCTTATTCGAAATCAGATTTGTTTTGAACTGATACTGGTGCCTACAGCAGAATTTATACCTTCAGAATGATGACATCAGAGTTGTCACGGTGACATTGTGTTCTAGAACTCAACTGTAGGTGCCATATTTGGTCAGTGGTTCAATTTTTTTTAATTCTCTGCATTTTTTATATGCTTTATTCAGCTCATATTCTGCAGCATATATTGTATGAATTTCCATATTTACCTTAATTAGTTTACTCGCAGATAATATTCTGTACTTGCAAACAATGCAGAAACCTACCAAACATTGCCGGGGCGTTCCTGTGCTCACAGAGCGTAGTGAGCTTTACTTTACTCAGGAGGAGGACAGGCTCACATTTTCTGACCGTGGCCTTGCTGTGCTATATTGTGAAAGGTGCTGAACTTAGTGATGAGACAGTTAATACCCAGATTCTGGAGATCGCCTCCTCAAAGTGAGGCCCAGTGACTTCAAGCTGGGAATCGGGGCTTGCTAAGGTTATGCAATATCACGTGACCGATGACTTCCGATTCATCCTGAGGTGTAAGAGGCTTCGAATCCTGTTGGCTCTTCAAAACTTTTATATAAGTGAGATGATTCTAATTAGCAATGGTAGTGGAGGCCAGTTTAACCAAAGAACCAACCGCCAGGTGATGGGTCACAGTAAGGAGGGGTATGGGGTTGGGTTTCAGTGTTTGGGTACATTTAATGGAGGTGAGATAAAACATTTGGTAAGGTTTAGCAGCGTCTGTAATATCCCTGCATTGTAGGCAGAGCTTTCTGGATAGATTCTGGACACACACACCCTCGTATTGGACAAATTGATTCAGAAAATGGATGGATGAATGGATGGAATGCAGTGTTTTTCATGTGTTTTCATGAGTGGAAGTGAACTTTTATTTATGTGTTTAGTTTATGTGTAGTTAGTTTAGTTGTTCCTGGCAGTAAATACAGTCCCTGGTTTTTATGTGTGCGTCACTGACGAACGTAAGTACTAAGTTTATTGATTATAAGTGATAAGTGACGCTGTGCTAATTTAGTTTACTTAATTGCGCGGCTAGGTTAACGTGACGTAGCTTGCTTACTGTTATAATTATCGCTGACGACTGTACCGTTGTATACCTCGGAAAGATATTTTCGTTTATTTCCCGTCCAATCATTCCCTCTAATACGAATTGCTGCTAATGTAATGTATTGTTGTGGGTATAGCCGAACTTATCAATGTTAAGGCGATGTGGTACAATTATGCATTATGTTAGTGTATTATGGTAATAACCATTGTAAGCACTGTGGTAATTTGTTTTTCCTGTTTGTTTGTTATAGAACCATAAATAAATACAAACTTACTTACTTACCAACCCACTTCGTCTGAGTGTGCATCCCACTGACCTCAAGTAAGATAAGCCAGAGTACAACTAATTGCTACCCCCTCCTGATTGAGAACGTGTATCTGGTGAAATACGGTCAGCAGCCCCCCCCCCCCCCCCATCCTGAATCGTGACTGATATCCCACAGCGAGTACTACCCTCCTGCAGCAACCCCTTACAGTTTCCCAGGGGAGTGTGGCCCCCCTTTCCCACACCGCATCAAATTTTTCAGTTTCACTCATTTCTCAGTTTATGGGTTATGGGTATGAGCCTGTGTAAAATACAAATTTTTTTTTTTTTGCAAACTCCAGCCTGGCTCTTCCATGCTTCTCATTCATGAAGGGCTTCTTTCTTGCTTTACGGGTCTTCAGCGCTGCTTCTAGAAGCCTGTCCCACCATCACGCTTCACACTTAATGTTTTCCATTCCTTTTGAAGGTCACTTGAGGTCATCCTCCGATTTGTTAGACACTGACGGATAAGTTGATGGTCATCTCTGGCATTAGAAGGTTGCTTCTGCCCTCTACCTGGCTGGTTTTTGATTTTTCGCAGTGTCTCCTGCTTCTTCCCCCTGTTCTTGTGTACTGCGGTCTTAGAAACTCACGAGCATGGAAGCAGCCTGCCTCACAGTGTAGCCTTCTGCCAGCAGAACCAGGATTAAACCAGAATTTAACAATGCAGATTTTAAAAAAGTATATAGAGTGGTCTCTTAATTTTTTACAGAGCTGTGTATTGTTTATATGTATCTATTTTATGTTTTGGCTGCATGTTTGAACCTGAGACCAGTTGTCAAATGGAGTCTGTTTGAGAATACTACATTCACACCCCCAAAACCTTCATATCCCAAATACTGCGTCATGAAAGGTGAAAATTGGTAGGTTTATGCTGGTGAAATAATGAAGATAGATGCTGCTGCTTTTAAGTCATTAACAAGGTTGTTTATTGAAATGGTTTATTGAAAGGCATCTAACAATTTCAAACACATATGTAAGGAATAATTGACGACGGGCCGTTGAATTATTAGAAAATAATGCACACCCGAGGTGGTAATGCCGTTACACCTCGGGTGTGCATTATTTTCTAATAATTCAACGGCCCGGAGTCAATTATTCCGCTTATACTACGGTTGCCACACCTCAAGACATCGATCAGATGATATATTTCAAGGGATTCGTCCGGTTTTTCTACTTAAATCGCTATTGTGAGTAGGATTATTTCTTCCGCATCTCATCCAACGACTCTTTTGCTAGTTCCAAAACGTCATTTTAAAGCTGGCCATGGAGGCTTGAGCCGTTGATATCAGACTAATGCAGTTAATAATGAAGTTATTAGAAAGAGAGCGAGAGAGACAGAGAGAGAGCTTGTATGAATTAGGCTACCTCTGTGTGTCCCTCAACAGTGTTCTGAAGCACCGTCTCTAAACTGTAAGTCTGCTTTAAGATGCAGCACTGTTATTACCTCGCTAGTGAGAAATGTCATGTGTAGCCTTTAAGTTGGTACACTAGGCTAACTAATACTGCTGCAGCCCAGTTGTTGAAAGTTTCATATTCACCGTAAATATTAAAATTTACTTTTGGAAAATCGTCTGTCATGTTGTTGTTTTTGTTAGTCCTGCGTGCTGTATAGGTACTGTATGCTAATTTCCGTTATTACAGTTAACTATGCGAAGTGATATGGAACTGTAATGTGGTCAAGAGAGCTGCCTGGAACTACGTTCGCCATGCGTTTCCCTGAAAATAATTGCACACCTCAGAACGTTCGTCAGCCAGTCACATTCAAGCATTCAACGGTCCCGTAGTATAAGGAGATATAATAGACATTCGCCTCAGAATTGTACTTACATGTATTTATTTGTGTTATTTTTAATTACGTTTTTAAGGAATAATAAAACATGTGGCAGGATGAATGCAAGCTAGCGCATACACATCTAGCGGGGCCCGTCAGGCCGCAGGCACGGGTTGTTAGGAGTAGGCACAAGCGCCACGGCGTATTTTAAAAGAATGTGGGGATCTGATCGGGCTGGTAGGAGTAGTTGCATGGCACTGGTAATTACACTATATTGGCAACCACTTGAGCCAGGTCATATGACCTACCAGGAAGTTATAAAAGGCTGCCAAGATGGAATCTCATTCTCTTGCTGCTGTGTTTTACAACTGGACATGGGGTGGGTTCTTCTTCCCTGTTGGTAAGGAAAGGAGAGGGTTTGTTTGAGAACGTGAATGTTTAATTTTAATTTTACCAGGGTG
Organism: Brienomyrus brachyistius; assembly: GCF_023856365.1. Taxonomy (NCBI): domain Eukaryota; kingdom Metazoa; phylum Chordata; class Actinopteri; order Osteoglossiformes; family Mormyridae; genus Brienomyrus; species Brienomyrus brachyistius. The sequence goes on from NC_064542.1 coordinate 7,213,901, forward strand.
ACTGCTAGCAGCATGTAACTCTTCGTGGAGGACGCGGAGGTGACTGTTTGGAATTTTATCATTTGACGTGATCCCCTACGAGCTGATGGGCTACAGACACTGAGGCTCTGGTCACTTGGGTTATACTGTGGGATTTAAAAGGGTCTATGTTTCTTTGTTGATTGTTTCTTTGTACCTGTAGCATTGGAACGTTTCCTCTTGGTGTTGCTGTGCTGCGAGGGCATTAAGCATTCCTACAAAGGACCAGACTAGCCACTGTTTTAGGTTTATTTGATAGGCTTGTAAGTTGTAAGAGTAATTGTAGTATTGTATTTTGGGCGGTGGACATTGGCCGCTACCCTCCCCTTATGTTTGTACATGGGATCTTTCTGTACAAGGCTGGATCCGCACAGGCTTTTGCTCTGCTGTTGGGGTGCCACACTGAGTGGACACTGTACTGTTGTGTGTAGTGTTTGTCATGTTGCATGCTGTGTGGTGTTGAGTTTTGCTGTTTTCTTTGTCACCAGGGGCCTCCTGAGCTGAGAGCTGCGTGTGCTGATCTGACCTTACTATCTGGAGGATAGTCAGCTGCCCCCCACCCCCAGCAACCTTCATTTGTCTGATTTTGGATATTTGTAATAAAGTGGATTGGGTTTTATTTTTACATGCCTCTTTGTTGTCTTTGTTACGGGGAGGGTTCGAACTTAGCCACGTTACAGAAGGAACATTAGGGGTTACCAGGAGGTGGCGTAGTCAGAGCAGTGTGGGTATTCTGTGCTTTGGGCACCACAAGAAAGCACCGAAATGTTTTAAAGAAACTTTAGCGTTAATTTAAAAGGAAAAAAAAGAATCAAGGAATAACCCTGTTAATTCCTGTTTAAATAAATTAACGCAAGAGAGTCGGCTCCTTAAAGAACTGTGTGGCTCTATGCGCATGCGCTACATGAGAGCGAGCCAGAGAGGAGAGCGCATTCGCTAATTTAATCAAGAATTAACCGCGTTATTCCTTGATTCTTGTTGAAATGCTTAGAGCGTTTTACTTTACATTGGCAGAAAAGTGCTTCATTACTTAAACCCCTATAACCATAACGTTTATTTGAAATAACAGGCGCTCCTCTGGTGTCGCCATTTTGAAACGGGCTGGCCAATATCATCTCGACCGCTTTTTTCAAACGGACCTGCCGATTATGGCCGAGCCCTGGGACTCGCTCATTTCGCTGTTTAAATGCTTTCTTCAACCTAACACTAGTAAATACCGCTAATGTTTTTCCTTCTAATTCTTTAAGCATGTTGATTAAATGTAATGGGTTTAAGTGCTTTCTTTTAAAACGACGTGCTGTATGTTAATTGGTTTCGCTTGTGCTTGTTTAAACTCAGCATTTGCTCTTCTGCTGCTTTCGGGCATGTTTGCACGGGTTTAAATTCCGCCTGCTTTCTTCTAAAATAACGCTAAAGTTTTTCTTAAACATTTTGGTGCTTGCTTTTAAAATACGCCGTGGCGCTTGTGCACACATGGCTGCGGCCAGACGGGTCCCCGCTGGACGTGTATCTTGCATTCATTCCGTTATGTTTTATTCCTTAAAAACGTAATTTAAAATACAACGTAAATACATGTAATGTATTTTCATTCTATTAAAGTTTAAAGGCAACCCTTATCACCCAAACCATATGCCCCCCTATCGGCAACACGTGTAATAGACATTTGGAATATTCCTGACATTTAACATCACCTACTCACATTCAATTGAAAACACCTGTCTTTTTCGTTTTTAATGCTTTATTTACAATTATTTACACATTTTTCAGTAGTACTGATTGAACATAGAACACTGACTGTCTCATCCACTACCGGCTTTGCTCTTCTCCACCATTGCCTTGTACGTCTCCTTCACCATTGCCTTGTACGTCTCCTCCACCATTGCCGTGTACTCCTCCTTCACCATTTCTGTGTACTCCTCCTCCGCCATTGCCTTGTACTCCTCCTCCACCATTGTCTTGTACTCCTCCTCCATTGCCTTGTACTCCTCCACCATTGCCTTGTACTCCTCCTCCATTGCCTTGCTCAAGTCCACCTCCATTGCCTTGCTCTCCTCCACCTCCATTGCCTTGTATTCCTCCTCCATTGCCTTGTATTCCTCCTCCATTGCCTTGTATTCCTCCTCCATTGCCTTGTACTTCTCCTCCTCCTCCATTGCCTTGTACTTCTCCTTCTCCACCTTTGCCTGGCTCTCCTCCTTCACCGCCACTTTCTGGCTTTCCTCCTTCTCCACCTTTGCCTGGCTCTCCTCCTTCACCTCCACTGTCTGGCTTTCCTCCATCGCCAATGTCTGGCTGTCCTCCATCGCCAATGTCTGGCTGTCCTCCATCGCCAATGTCTGGCTATCCTCCATCGCCAATGTCTGGCTATCCTCCATCGCCAATGTCTGGCTGTCCTCCATCGCCAATGTCTGGCTGTCCTCCATCGCCAATGTCTGGCTGTCCTCCATCGCCAATGTCTGGCTATCCTCCATCGCCAATGTCTGGCTATCCTCCTCCATCGCCAATGTCTGGCTGTCCTCCATCGCCAATGTCTGGCTGTCCTCCATCGCCAATGTCTGGCTGTCCTCCATCGCCAATGTCTGGCTATCCTCCTCCATCGCCAATGTCTGGCTGTCCTCCATCGCCAATGTCTGGCTATCCACCACCATTGCCTTTTTTCCTTTCCCTTTTTTTGTAAAAAGCTTCTTCAGCCAGGGTTTCTTTTTCTTTCCTTCTTTATCCTTTTTTCTTTCCTCCTTTGCTTTTATAGCTTCTCCAGCGTCCTTTGGTACCGCTGGCGGCCTAAAGCAATTGAGAAAAATCCACTTCATATTGAGAGATGAGATGAGATGTGTCTTATTCGAAATCAGATTTGTTTTGAACTGATACTGGTGCCTACAGCAGAATTTATACCTTCAGAATGATGACATCAGAGTTGTCACGGTGACATTGTGTTCTAGAACTCAACTGTAGGTGCCATATTTGGTCAGTGGTTCAATTTTTTTTAATTCTCTGCATTTTTTATATGCTTTATTCAGCTCATATTCTGCAGCATATATTGTATGAATTTCCATATTTACCTTAATTAGTTTACTCGCAGATAATATTCTGTACTTGCAAACAATGCAGAAACCTACCAAACATTGCCGGGGCGTTCCTGTGCTCACAGAGCGTAGTGAGCTTTACTTTACTCAGGAGGAGGACAGGCTCACATTTTCTGACCGTGGCCTTGCTGTGCTATATTGTGAAAGGTGCTGAACTTAGTGATGAGACAGTTAATACCCAGATTCTGGAGATCGCCTCCTCAAAGTGAGGCCCAGTGACTTCAAGCTGGGAATCGGGGCTTGCTAAGGTTATGCAATATCACGTGACCGATGACTTCCGATTCATCCTGAGGTGTAAGAGGCTTCGAATCCTGTTGGCTCTTCAAAACTTTTATATAAGTGAGATGATTCTAATTAGCAATGGTAGTGGAGGCCAGTTTAACCAAAGAACCAACCGCCAGGTGATGGGTCACAGTAAGGAGGGGTATGGGGTTGGGTTTCAGTGTTTGGGTACATTTAATGGAGGTGAGATAAAACATTTGGTAAGGTTTAGCAGCGTCTGTAATATCCCTGCATTGTAGGCAGAGCTTTCTGGATAGATTCTGGACACACACACCCTCGTATTGGACAAATTGATTCAGAAAATGGATGGATGAATGGATGGAATGCAGTGTTTTTCATGTGTTTTCATGAGTGGAAGTGAACTTTTATTTATGTGTTTAGTTTATGTGTAGTTAGTTTAGTTGTTCCTGGCAGTAAATACAGTCCCTGGTTTTTATGTGTGCGTCACTGACGAACGTAAGTACTAAGTTTATTGATTATAAGTGATAAGTGACGCTGTGCTAATTTAGTTTACTTAATTGCGCGGCTAGGTTAACGTGACGTAGCTTGCTTACTGTTATAATTATCGCTGACGACTGTACCGTTGTATACCTCGGAAAGATATTTTCGTTTATTTCCCGTCCAATCATTCCCTCTAATACGAATTGCTGCTAATGTAATGTATTGTTGTGGGTATAGCCGAACTTATCAATGTTAAGGCGATGTGGTACAATTATGCATTATGTTAGTGTATTATGGTAATAACCATTGTAAGCACTGTGGTAATTTGTTTTTCCTGTTTGTTTGTTATAGAACCATAAATAAATACAAACTTACTTACTTACCAACCCACTTCGTCTGAGTGTGCATCCCACTGACCTCAAGTAAGATAAGCCAGAGTACAACTAATTGCTACCCCCTCCTGATTGAGAACGTGTATCTGGTGAAATACGGTCAGCAGCCCCCCCCCCCCCCCATCCTGAATCATGACTGATATCCCACAGCGAGTACTACCCTCCTGCAGCAACCCCTTACAGTTTCCCAGGGGAGTGTGGCCCCCCTTTCCCACACCGCATCAAATTTTTCAGTTTCACTCATTTCTCAGTTTATGGGTTATGGGTATGAGCCTGTGTAAAATACAATTTTTATTTTTTTTGCAAACTCCAGCCTGGCTCTTCAATGCTTCTCATTCATGAAGGGCTTCTTTCTTGCTTTACGGGTCTTCAGCGCTGCTTCTAGAAGCCTGTCCCACCATCACGCTTCACACTTAATGTTTTCCATTCCTTTTGAAGGTCACTTGAGGTCATCCTCCGATTTGTTAGACACTGACGGATAAGTTGATGGTCATCTCTGGCATTAGAAGGTTGCTTCTGCCCTCTACCTGGCTGGTTTTTGATTTTTCGCAGTGTCTCCTGCTTCTTCCCCCTGTTCTTGTGTACTGCGGTCTTAGAAACTCACGAGCATGGAAGCAGCCTGCCTCACAGTGTAGCCTTCTGCCAGCAGAACCAGGATTAAACCAGAATTTAACAATGCAGATTTTAAAAAAGTATATAGAGTGGTCTCTTAATTTTTTACAGAGCTGTGTATTGTTTATATGTATCTATTTTATGTTTTGGCTGCATGTTTGAACCTGAGACCAGTTGTCAAATGGAGTCTGTTTGAGAATACTACATTCACACCCCCAAAACCTTCATATCCCAAATACTGCGTCATGAAAGGTGAAAATTGGTAGGTTTATGCTGGTGAAATAATGAAGATAGATGCTGCTGCTTTTAAGTCATTAACAAGGTTGTTTATTGAAATGGTTTATTGAAAGGCATCTAACAATTTCAAACACATATGTAAGGAATAATTGACGACGGGCCGTTGAATTATTAGAAAATAATGCACACCCGAGGTGGTAATGCCGTTACACCTCGGGTGTGCATTATTTTCTAATAATTCAACGGCCCGGAGTCAATTATTCCGCTTATACTACGGTTGCCACACCTCAAGACATCGATCAGATGATATATTTCAAGGGATTCGTCCGGTTTTTCTACTTAAATCGCTATTGTGAGTAGGATTATTTCTTCCGCATCTCATCCAACGACTCTTTTGCTAGTTCCAAAACGTCATTTTAAAGCTGGCCATGGAGGCTTGAGCCGTTGATATCAGACTAATGCAGTTAATAATGAAGTTATTAGAAAGAGAGTGAGAGAGACAGAGAGAAAGAGAAACAGAGAGAGAGCTTGTATGAATTAGGCTACCTCTGTGTGTCCCTCAACAGTGTTCTGAAGCACCGTCTCTAAACTGTAAGTCTGCTTTAAGATGCAGCGCTGTTATTACCTCGCTAGTGAGAAATGTCATGTGTAGCCTTTAAGTTGGTACACTAGGCTAACTAATACTGCTGCAGCCCAGTTGTTGAAAGTTTCATATTCACCGTAAATATTAAAATTTACTTTTGGAAAATCGTCTGTCATGTTGTTGTTTTTGTTAGTCCTGCGTGCTGTATAGGTACTATAAGTACTGTATGCTAATTTCCGTTATTACAGTTAACTATGCGAAGTGATATGGAACTGTAATGTGGTCAAGAGAGCTGCCTGGAACTACGTTCGCCATGCGTTTCCCTGAAAATAATTGCACACCTCAGAACGTTCGTCAGCCAGTCAGATTCAAGCATTCAACGGTCCCGTAGTATAAGGAGATATAATAGACATTCGCCTCAGAATTATATTTTATGTAATTTTATCTTTAAAGTGACCTTATTAAATTTGTTCCCCGAAGTAATAATTTCATCCCACACCCTGAGTGCTTTTGCACGCTGGTTATATGTGCTGTTAGTGTGCCAACAGCATTTTCTACCCAGGGAGTCTGATCGAAACCCAAAATCAAGCTGCTGCTGTGAGCTCCTGCTGAGCACCCTGCTCGGAGGCATGTGCACTCGACGGACGCTACGGAGTGTTGGACAGTGATTTCTATCATCTATATTCTTGACCTCAGTAGGCGTTATGATGCTGATGTGTCACTGAACGTGTCAGCCAATGTAGTCCATATCTGGTTTGATATCGTACTCCTGGGGATACCTGCATTTCTAGGGACACATTGAACTGCTTATAGACTTTTCCCAGTTTAGACCGTAAACCCGAACTGGACTGTGCATGAGCAGATATGTATCGTTTCCGCTCACTACTGCTTCACGGAAGCTGGGCGATTTCACAAATTGATTTATTGCAGTTTTTTTTTTTTTTTTAAACAAAGTTTGTACTTAGCACTTATTTGAATTATTGTGTATATATGTGTTTTTAGGGGGCGGCATGGTGCTGCAGTGGTTAGCACTGTTGCCTCACACCTCTGGGACCTGGGTTCGAGTCTCCACCTGGGTCACATGCGTGCGGAGTTTGCATGTTCTCCCCATGTCATCGTGGGGTTTCCTCCGGGTACTCCGGTTTCCCCCCACAGTCCAAAAACATGCTGAGGCTAATTGGAGTTACTAAATTGCCCATAGGTGTGCATGTGAGAGTGCATGGTGTGCGAGTGTGCCCTGTGATGGGCTGACCCCCCATCCTGGGTTGTTCCCTGCCTCATGCCCATTTCTTCCGGGATAGGCTCCGGACCCCCCGTGACCCAGTAGGATAAGCAGTTTGGAAAATGGATGGATATGTGTTTTTAAATTACAAAGATTATTTTATTCAAAAATAGTATTTAGCACGATTTGGCTTATTACAGTTTAATAATAGTTTGTAATTATGACATGTTATAATGTATTTTTAAATTATTATAATCGTATTTTTAAATAATTTGTAATTTAAAAAATAGTCTGTGGTACATTGGGAGGAGCTACAATTTGGCCGTCATTGTTATTATGAATTATGACGTCATAAGCGGGAGGGGGGAGCGTATCCCTTATTCTGATTGGTCGAGGGGTTATCTCCATATACCATACATTGCCGATAGGGGGCCATATGGTTTGGGTGATACGGGTTGCTGTTAAACTTTAATAGAATAAAAATACATTACATGTATTTATTTGTGTTATTTTTAATTACGTTTTTAAGGAATAATAAAACATGTGGCAGGATGAATGCAAGCTAGCGCATACACATCTAGCGGGGCCCGTCAGGCCGCAGGCACGGGTTGTTAGGAGTAGGCACAAGCGCCACGGCGTATTTTAAAAGAATGTGGGGATCTGATCGGGCTGGTAGGAGTAGTTGCATGGCACTGGTAATTACACTATATTGGCAACCACTTGAGCCAGGTCATATGACCTACCAGGAAGTTATAAAAGGCTGCCAAGATGGAATCTCATTCTCTTGCTGCTGTGTTTTACAACTGGACATGGGGTGGGTTCTTCTTCCCTGTTGGTAAGGAAAGGAGAGGGTTTGTTTGAGAACGTGAATGTTTAATTTTAATTTTACCAGGGTGACTGCTAGCAGCATGTAACTCTTCGTGGAGGACGCGGAGGTGACTGTTTGGAATTTTATCATTTGACGTGATCCCCTACGAGCTGATGGGCTACAGACACTGAGGCTCTGGTCACTTGGGTTATACTGTGGGATTTAAAAGGGTCTATGTTTCTTTGTTGATTGTTTCTTTGTACCTGTAGCATTGGAACGTTTCCTCTTGGTGTTGCTGTGCTGCGAGGGCATTAAGCATTCCTACAAAGGACCAGACTAGCCACTGTTTTAGGTTTATTTGATAGGCTTGTAAGTTGTAAGAGTAATTGTAGTATTGTATTTTGGGCGGTGGACATTGGCCGCTACCCTCCCCTTATGTTTGTACATGGGATCTTTCTGTACAAGGCTGGATCCGCACAGGCTTTTGCTCTGCTGTTGGGGTGCCACACTGAGTGGACACTGTACTGTTGTGTGTAGTGTTTGTCATGTTGCATGCTGTGTGGTGTTGAGTTTTGCTGTTTTCTTTGTCACCAGGGGCCTCCTGAGCTGAGAGCTGCGTGTGCTGATCTGACCTTACTATCTGGAGGATAGTCAGCTGCCCCCCACCCCCAGCAACCTTCATTTGTCTGATTTTGGATATTTGTAATAAAGTGGATTGGGTTTTATTTTTACATGCCTCTTTGTTGTCTTTGTTACGGGGAGGGTTCGAACTTAGCCACGTTACAGAAGGAACATTAGGGGTTACCAGGAGGTGGCGTAGTCAGAGCAGTGTGGGTATTCTGTGCTTTGGGCACCACAAGAAAGCACCGAAATGTTTTAAAGAAACTTTAGCGTTAATTTAAAAGGAAAAAAAAGAATCAAGGAATAACCCTGTTAATTCCTGTTTAAATAAATTAACGCAAGAGAGTCGGCTCCTTAAAGAACTCTGTGGCTCTATGCGCATGCGCTACATGAGAGCGAGCCAGAGAGGAGAGCGCATTCGCTAATTTAATCAAGAATTAACCGCGTTATTCCTTGATTCTTGTTGAAATGCTTAGAGCGTTTTACTTTACATTGGCAGAAAAGTGCTTCATTACTTAAACCCCTATAACCATAACGTTTATTTGAAATAACAGGCGCTCCTCTGGTGTCGCCATTTTGAAACGGGCTGGCCAATATCATTTCGACCGCTTTTTTCAAACGGACCTGCCGATTATGGCCGAGCGCTGGGACTCGCTCATTTCGCTGTTTAAATGCTTTCTTCAACCCAACACTGGTAAATACCGCTAATGTTTTTCCTTCTAATTCTTTAAGCATGTTGATTAAATGTAATGGGTTTAAGTGCTTTCTTTTAAAACGACGTGCTGTATGTTAATTGGTTTCGCTTGTGCTTGTTTGAACTCAGCATTTGCTCTTCTGCTGCTTTCGGGCATGTTTGCACGGGTTTAAATTCCGCCTGCTTTCTTCTAAAATAACGCTAAAGTTTTTCTTAAACATTTTGGTGCTTGCTTTTAAAATACGCCGTGGCGCTTGTGCACACATGGCTGCGGCCGGACGGGTCCCCGCTGGACGTGTATCTTGCATTCATTCCGTTATGTTTTATTCCTTAAAAACGTAATTTAAAATACAACGTAAATACATGTAATGTATTTTCATTCTATTAAAGTTTAAAGGCAACCCTTATCACCCAAACCATATGCCCCCCTATCGGCAACACGTGTAATAGACATTTGGAATATTCCTGACATTTAACATCACCTACTCACATTCAATTGAAAACACCTGTCTTTTTCGTTTTTAATGCTTTATTTACAATTATTTACACATTTTTCAGTAGTACTGATTGAACATAGAACACTGACTGTCTCATCCACTACCGGCTTTGCTCTTCTCCACCATTGCCTTGTACGTCTCCTCCACCATTGCCTTGTACGTCTCCTCCACCATTGCCGTGTACTCCTCCTTCACCATTTCTGTGTACTCCTCCTCCGCCATTGCCTTGTACTCCTCCTCCACCATTGTCTTGTACTCCTCCTCCATTGCCTTGTACTCCTCCACCATTGCCTTGTACTCCTCCTCCATTGCCTTGCTCAAGTCCACCTCCATTGCCTTGCTCTCCTCCACCTCCATTGCCTTGTATTCCTCCTCCATTGCCTTGTATTCCTCCTCCATTGCCTTGTATTCCTCCTCCATTGCCTTGTACTTCTCCTCCTCCTCCATTGCCTTGTACTTCTCCTTCTCCACCTTTGCCTGGCTCTCCTCCTTCACCGCCACTTTCTGGCTTTCCTCCTTCTCCACCTTTGCCTGGCTCTCCTCCTTCACCTCCACTGTCTGGCTTTCCTCCATCGCCAATGTCTGGCTGTCCTCCATCGCCAATGTCTGGCTGTCCTCCATCGCCAATGTCTGGCTGTCCTCCATCGCCAATGTCTGGCTATCCTCCATCGCCAATGTCTGGCTGTCCTCCATCGCCAATGTCTGGCTGTCCTCCATCGCCAATGTCTGGCTATCCTCCTCCATCGCCAATGTCTGGCTGTCCTCCATCGCCAATGTCTGGCTGTCCTCCATCGCCAATGTCTGGCTATCCTCCTCCATCGCCAATGTCTGGCTGTCCTCCATCGCCAATGTCTGGCTATCCACCACCATTGCCTTTTTTCCTTTCCCTTTTTTTGTAAAAAGCTTCTTCAGCCAGGGTTTCTTTTTCTTTCCTTCTTTATCCTTTTTTCTTTCCTCCTTTGCTTTTATAGCTTCTCCAGCGTCCTTTGGTACCGCTGGCGGCCTAAAGCAATTGAGAAAAATCCACTTCATATTGAGAGATGAGATGAGATGTGTCTTATTCGAAATCAGATTTGTTTTGAACTGATACTGGTGCCTACAGCAGAATTTATACCTTCAGAATGATGACATCAGAGTTGTCACGGTGACATTGTGTTCTAGAACTCAACTGTAGGTGCCATATTTGGTCAGTGGTTCAATTTTTTTTAATTCTCTGCATTTTTTATATGCTTTATTCAGCTCATATTCTGCAGCATATATTGTATGAATTTCCATATTTACCTTAATTAGTTTACTCGCAGATAATATTCTGTACTTGCAAACAATGCAGAAACCTACCAAACATTGCCGGGGCGTTCCTGTGCTCACAGAGCGTAGTGAGCTTTACTTTACTCAGGAGGAGGACAGGCTCACATTTTCTGACCGTGGCCTTGCTGTGCTATATTGTGAAAGGTGCTGAACTTAGTGATGAGACAGTTAATACCCAGATTCTGGAGATCGCCTCCTCAAAGTGAGGCCCAGTGACTTCAAGCTGGGAATCGGGGCTTGCTAAGGTTATGCAATATCACGTGACCGATGACTTCCGATTCATCCTGAGGTGTAAGAGGCTTCGAATCCTGTTGGCTCTTCAAAACTTTTATATAAGTGAGATGATTCTAATTAGCAATGGTAGTGGAGGCCAGTTTAACCAAAGAACCAACCGCCAGGTGATGGGTCACAGTAAGGAGGGGTATGGGGTTGGGTTTCAGTGTTTGGGTACATTTAATGGAGGTGAGATAAAACATTTGGTAAGGTTTAGCAGCGTCTGTAATATCCCTGCATTGTAGGCAGAGCTTTCTGGATAGATTCTGGACACACACACCCTCGTATTGGACAAATTGATTCAGAAAATGGATGGATGAATGGATGGAATGCAGTGTTTTTCATGTGTTTTCATGAGTGGAAGTGAACTTTTATTTATGTGTTTAGTTTATGTGTAGTTAGTTTAGTTGTTCCTGGCAGTAAATACAGTCCCTGGTTTTTATGTGTGCGTCACTGACGAACGTAAGTACTAAGTTTATTGATTATAAGTGATAAGTGACGCTGTGCTAATTTAGTTTACTTAATTGCGCGGCTAGGTTAACGTGACGTAGCTTGCTTACTGTTATAATTATCGCTGACGACTGTACCGTTGTATACCTCGGAAAGATATTTTCGTTTATTTCCCGTCCAATCATTCCCTCTAATACGAATTGCTGCTAATGTAATGTATTGTTGTGGGTATAGCCGAACTTATCAATGTTAAGGCGATGTGGTACAATTATGCATTATGTTAGTGTATTATGGTAATAACCATTGTAAGCACTGTGGTAATTTGTTTTTCCTGTTTGTTTGTTATAGAACCATAAATAAATACAAACTTACTTACTTACCAACCCACTTCGTCTGAGTGTGCATCCCACTGACCTCAAGTAAGATAAGCCAGAGTACAACTAATTGCTACCCCCCTCCTGATTGAGAACGTGTATCTGGTGAAATACGGTCAGCAGCCCCCCCCCCCCCCCCCCCCATCCTGAATCGTGACTGATATCCCACAGCGAGTACTACCCTCCTGCAGCAACCCCTTACAGTTTCCCAGGGGAGTGTGGCCCCCCTTTCCCACACCGCATCAAATTTTTCAGTTTCACTCATTTCTCAGTTTATGGGTTATGGGTATGAGCCTGTGTAAAATACAAATTTTTTTTTTTTTGCAAACTCCAGCCTGGCTCTTCCATGCTTCTCATTCATGAAGGGCTTCTTTCTTGCTTTACGGGTCTTCAGCGCTGCTTCTAGAAGCCTGTCCCACCATCACGCTTCACACTTAATGTTTTCCATTCCTTTTGAAGGTCACTTGAGGTCATCCTCCGATTTGTTAGACACTGACGGATAAGTTGATGGTCATCTCTGGCATTAGAAGGTTGCTTCTGCCCTCTACCTGGCTGGTTTTTGATTTTTCGCAGTGTCTCCTGCTTCTTCCCCCTGTTCTTGTGTACTGCGGTCTTAGAAACTCACGAGCATGGAAGCAGCCTGCCTCACAGTGTAGCCTTCTGCCAGCAGAACCAGGATTAAACCAGAATTTAACAATGCAGATTTTAAAAAAGTATATAGAGTGGTCTCTTAATTTTTTACAGAGCTGTGTATTGTTTATATGTATCTATTTTATGTTTTGGCTGCATGTTTGAACCTGAGACCAGTTGTCAAATGGAGTCTGTTTGAGAATACTACATTCACACCCCCAAAACCTTCATATCCCAAATACTGCGTCATGAAAGGTGAAAATTGGTAGGTTTATGCTGGTGAAATAATGAAGATAGATGCTGCTGCTTTTAAGTCATTAACAAGGTTGTTTATTGAAATGGTTTATTGAAAGGCATCTAACAATTTCAAACACATATGTAAGGAATAATTGACGACGGGCCGTTGAATTATTAGAAAATAATGCACACCCGAGGTGGTAATGCCGTTACACCTCGGGTGTGCATTATTTTCTAATAATTCAACGGCCCGGAGTCAATTATTCCGCTTATACTACGGTTGCCACACCTCAAGACATCGATCAGATGATATATTTCAAGGGATTCGTCCGGTTTTTCTACTTAAATCGCTATTGTGAGTAGGATTATTTCTTCCGCATCTCATCCAACGACTCTTTTGCTAGTTCCAAAACGTCATTTTAAAGCTGGCCATGGAGGCTTGAGCCGTTGATATCAGACTAATGCAGTTAATAATGAAGTTATTAGAAAGAGAGCGAGAGAGACAGAGAGAGAGCTTGTATGAATTAGGCTACCTCTGTGTGTCCCTCAACAGTGTTCTGAAGCACCGTCTCTAAACTGTAAGTCTGCTTTAAGATGCAGCACTGTTATTACCTCGCTAGTGAGAAATGTCATGTGTAGCCTTTAAGTTGGTACACTAGGCTAACTAATACTGCTGCAGCCCAGTTGTTGAAAGTTTCATATTCACCGTAAATATTAAAATTTACTTTTGGAAAATCGTCTGTCATGTTGTTGTTTTTGTTAGTCCTGCGTGCTGTATAGGTACTGTATGCTAATTTCCGTTATTACAGTTAACTATGCGAAGTGATATGGAACTGTAATGTGGTCAAGAGAGCTGCCTGGAACTACGTTCGCCATGCGTTTCCCTGAAAATAATTGCACACCTCAGAACGTTCGTCAGCCAATCAGATTCAAGCACTCAACGGTCCCGTAGTATAAGGAGATATAATAGACATTCGCCTCAGAATTATATTTTATGTAATTTTATCTTTAAAGTGACCTTATTAAATTTGTTCCCCGAAGTAATAATTTCATCCCACACCCTGAGTGCTTTTGCACGCTGGTTATATGTGCTAACAGCATTTCCTACCCAGGGAGTCTGATCGAAACCCAAAATCAAGCTGCTGCTGTGAGCTCCTGCTGAGCACCCTGCTCGGAGGCATGTACACTCGACGGACGCTACGGAGTGTTGAACAGTGATTTCTATCATCTATATTCTTGTCCTCAGTAGGCGTTATGATGCTGATGTGTCACTGAACGTGTCAGCCAATGTAGTCCATATCTGGTTTGATATCGTACTCCTGGGGATACCTGCATTTCTAGGGACACATTGAACTGCTTATAGACTTTTCCCAGTTTAGACCGTAAACCCGAACTGGACTGTGCATGAGCAGATATGTATCGTTTCCGCTCACTACTGCTTCACGGCAGCTGGGCGATTTCACAAATTGATTTATTGCAGTTTTTTTTTTTTTAAACAAAGGTTGTACTTAGCACTTATTTGAATTATTGTGTATATATGTGTTTTTAGGGGGCGGCATGGTGCTGCAGTGGTTAGCACTGTTGCCTCACACCTCTGGGACCTGGGTTCGAGTCTCCACCTGGGTCACATGCGTGCGGAGTTTGCATGTTCTCCCCATGTCATCGTGGGGTTTCCTCCGGGTACTCCGGTTTCTCCCCACAGTCCAAAAACATGCTGAGGCTAATTGGAGTTACTAAATTGCCCATAGGTGTGCATGTGAGAGTGCATGGTGTGCGAGTGTGCCCTGTGATGGGCTGACCCCCCGTCCTGGGTTGTTCCCTGCCTCATGCCCATTTCTTCCGGGATAGGCTCCGGACCCCCCGTGACCCAGTAGGATAAGCAGTTTGGAAAATGGATGGATATGTGTTTTTAAATTACAAAGATTATTTTATTCAAAAATAGTATTTAGCACGATTTGGCTTATTACAGTTTAATAATAGTTTGTAATTATGACATGTTATAATGTATTTTTAAATTATTATAATCGTATTTTTAAATAATTTGTAATTTAAAAAATAGTCTGTGGTACATTGGGAGGAGCTACAATTTGGCCGTCATTGTTATTATGAATTATGACGTCATAAGCGGGAGGGGGGAGCGTATCCCTTATTCTGATTGGTCGAGGGGTTATCTCCATATACCATACATTGCCGATAGGGGGCCATATGGTTTGGGTGATAAGGGTTGCTGTTAAACTTTAATAGAATAAAAATACATTACATGTATTTATTTGTGTTATTTTTAATTACGTTTTTAAGGAATAATAAAACATGTGGCAGGATGAATGCAAGCTAGCGCATACACATCTAGCGGGGCCCGTCAGGCCGCAGGCACGGGTTGTTAGGAGTAGGCACAAGCGCCACGGCGTATTTTAAAAGAATGTGGGGATCTGATCGGGCTGGTAGGAGTAGTTGCATGGCACTGGTAATTACACTATATTGGCAACCACTTGAGCCAGGTCATATGACCTACCAGGAAGTTATAAAAGGCTGCCAAGATGGAATCTCATTCTCTTGCTGCTGTGTTTTACAACTGGACATGGGGTGGGTTCTTCTCCCCTGTGGGTAAGGAAAGGAGGAGAGGGTTTGTTTGAGAACGTGAATGTTTAATTTTAATTTTACCAGGGTGACTGCTAGCAGCATGTAACTCTTCGTGGAGGACGCGGAGGTGACTGTTTGGAATTTTATCATTTGACGTGATCCCCTACGAGCTGATGGGCTACAGACACTGAGGCTCTGGTCACTTGGGTTATACTGTGGGATTTAAAAGGGTCTATGTTTCTTTGTTGATTGTTTCTTTGTACCTGTAGCATTGGAACGTTTCCTCTTGGTGTTGCTGTGCTGCGAGGGCATTAAGCATTCCTGCAAAGGACCAGACTAGCCACTGTTTTAGGTTTATTTGATAGGCTTGTAAGTTGTAAGAGTAATTGTAGTATTGTATTTTGGGCGGTGGACATCGGCCGCTACCCTCCCCTTATGTTTGTACATGGGATCTTTCTGTACAAGGCCGGATCCGCACAGGCTTTTGCTCTGCTGTTGGGGTGCCACACTGAGTGGACACTGTACTGTTGTGTGTAGTGTTTGTCATGTTGCATGCTGTGTGGTGTTGAGTTTTGCTGTTTTCTTTGTCACCAGGGGCCTCCTGAGCTGAGAGCTGCGTGTGCTGATCTGACCTTACTATCTGGAGGATAGTCAGCTGCCCCCCACCCCCAGCAACCTTCATTTGTCTGATTTTGGATATTTGTAATAAAGTGGATTGGGTTTTATTTTTACATGCCTCTTTGTTGTCTTTGTTACGGGGAGGGTTCGAACTTAGCCACGTTACAGAAGGAACATTAGGGGTTACCAGGAGGTGGCGTAGTCAGAGCAGTGTGGGTATTCTGTGCTTTGGGCACCACAAGAAAGCACCGAAATGTTTTAAAGAAACTTTAGCGTTAATTTAAAAGGAAAAAAAAGAATCAAGGAATAACCCTGTTAATTCCTGTTTAAATAAATTAACGCAAGAGAGTCGGCTCCTTAAAGAAAACTGTGTGGCTCTATGCGCATGCGCTACATGAGAGCGAGCCAGAGAGGAGAGCGCATTCGCTAATTTAATCAAGAATTAACCGCGTTATTCCTTGATTCTTGTTGAAATGCTTAGAGCGTTTTACTTTACATTGGCAGAAAAGTGCTTCATTACTTAAACCCCTATAACCATAACGTTTATTTGAAATAACAGGCGCTCCTCTGGTGTCGCCATTTTGAAACGGGCTGGCCAATATCATTTCGACCGCTTTTTTCAAACGGACCTGCCGATTATGGCCGAGCGCTGGGACTCGCTCATTTCGCTGTTTAAATGCTTTCTTCAACCCAACACTGGTAAATACCGCTAATGTTTTTCCTTCTAATTCTTTAAGCATGTTGATTAAATGTAATGGGTTTAAGTGCTTTCTTTTAAAACGACGTGCTGTATGTTAATTGGTTTCGCTTGTGCTTGTTTGAACTCAGCATTTGCTCTTCTGCTGCTTTCGGGCATGTTTGCACGGGTTTAAATTCCGCCTGCTTTCTTCTAAAATAACGCTAAAGTTTTTCTTAAACATTTTGGTGCTTGCTTTTAAAATACGCCGTGGCGCTTGTGCACACATGGCTGCGGCCGGACGGGTCCCCGCTGGACGTGTATCTTGCATTCATTCCGTTATGTTTTATTCCGTTATGTTTTATTCCTTAAAAACGTAATTTAAAATACAACATAAATACATGTAATGTATTTTCATTCTATTAAAGTTTAAAGGCAACCCTTATCACCCAAACCATATGCCCCCCTATCGGCAACACGTGTAATAGACATTTGGAATATTCCTGACATTTAACATCACCTACTCACATTCAATTGAAAACACATGTACAGGTCTTTTTCGTTTTTAATGCTTTATTTACAAGTATTTACATTTTTAAGTAGTACTGATTGAACATAGAACACTGACTGTCTCATCCACTACTGGCCTTGCTCTTCTCCACCATTGCCTTGTACGTCTCCTTCACCATTGCCTTGTACTCCTCCTCCACCATTGCCTTGTACGTCTCCTTCACCATTGCCTTGTACTCCTCCTCCACCATTGTCTTGTACCCCTCCTCCACCATTGCCTTGTACTCCTCCTCCAGTATTGCCTTATACTCCTCCTCCACCATTGCCTTGTACTCCTCCTCCTCCATTGCCTTGTACTCCTCCTCCTCCATTGCCTTGTACTCCTCCTTCACCATTGCCTTGTATGTCTCCTTCACCATTGCCTTGTACTCCTCCTCCACCATTGCCTTGTACTCCTCCTCCTCCAGTGCCTTGTACTCCTCCTTCACCATTGCCTTGTACTCCTCCTCCTCCATTGCCTTGTACTCCTCCTCCTCCATTGCCTTGTACTCCTCCTCCTCCATTGCCTTGTACTCCTCCTCCTCCTCCTCCTCCATTGCCTTGTACTTCTCCTTCTCCACCTTTGCCTGGCTCTCCTCCTTCTCCACCTTTGCCTGGCTCTCCTCCTTCACTGCCACTGTCTGGCTTTCCTCCTCCACTGCCAATGTCTGGCTATCCTCCTCCATCGCCAATGTCTGGCTGTCCTCCATCGCCAATGTCTGGCTGTCCTCCATCGCCAATGTCTGGCTGTCCTCCATCGCCAATGTCTGGCTATCCTCCATCGCCAATGTCTGGCTATCCTCCATCGCCAATGTCTGGCTATCCTCCTCCATCGCCAATGTCTGGCTGTCCTCCATCGCCAATGTCTGGCTGTCCTCCATCGCCAATGTCTGGCTGTCCTCCATCGCCAATGTCTGGCTGTCCTCCTCCATCGCCAATGTCTGGCTGTCCTCCATCGCCAATGTCTGGCTATCCTCCTCCATCGCCACTGTCTGGCTTTCGACCACCATTGCCCTTTTTCCTTTCCCTTTTTTTGTAAAAAGCTTCTTCAGCCAGGGTTTCTTTTTCTTTCCTTCTTTGTCCTTTTTTCTTTCCTCCTTTGCTTCTATAGCTTCTCCAGCGTCCTTTGGTACCGCTGGCGGCCTAAAGCAATTGAGAAAAATCCACTTCATATTGAGAGATGAGATGAGATGTGTCTTATTCGAAATCAGATTTGTTTTGAAGTGATAGTGCTGCCTACAGCAGAATTTATACCTTCAGAATGATGACATCAGAGTTGTCACGGTAACATTGTGTTCTAGAATTCAACTGTAGGTGCCATATTTGGTCAGTGGTTCAATTTTTTTTAATTCTCTGCATTTTTTATATGCTTTATTCAGCTCATATTCTGCAGCATATATTGTATGAATTTCCATATTTACCTTAATTAGTTTACTCGCAGATAATATTCTGTACTTGCAAACAATGCAGAAACCTACCAAACATTGCCGGGCCGTTCCTGTGCTCACAGAGCGTAGTGAGCTTTACTTTACTCAGGAGGAGGACAGGCTCACATTTTCTGACCGTGGCCTTGCTGTGCTATATTGTGAAAGGTGCTGAACTTAGTGATGAGACAGTTAATACCCAGATTCTGGAGATCGCCTCCTCAAAGTGAGGCCCAGTGACTTCAAGCTGGGAATCGGGGCTTGCTAAGTTTATGCAATATCACGTGACCGATGACTTCCGATTCATCCTGAGGTGTAAGAGGCTTCGAATCCTGTTGGCTCTTCCAAACTTTTATATAAGTGAGATGATTCTAATTAGCAATGGTAGTGGAGGCCAGTTTAACCAAAGAATCAACCGCCAGGTGATGGGTCACAGCAAGGAGGGGTATGGGGTTGGGTTTCAGTGTTTGGGTACATTTAATGGAGGTGAGATAAAACATTTGGTAAGGTTTAGCAGCGTCTGTAATATCCCTGCATTGTAGGCAGAGCTTTCTGGATAGATTCTGGACACACACACCCTCGCATTGGACAAATTGAATCAGAAAATGGATGGATGGATGGATGGAATGCAGTGTTTTTCATGTGTTTTCATGAGTGGAAGTGAACTTTTATTTATGTGTTTAGTTTATGTGTAGTTAGTTTAGTTGTTCCTGGCAGTAAATACAGTCCCTGGTTTTTATGTGTGCGTCACTGACGAATGTAAGTACTAAGTTTATTGATTATAAGTGATAAGTGACGCTGTGCTAATTTAGTTTACTTAATTGCGCGGCTAGGTTAACGTGACGTAGCTTGCTTACTGTTATAATTATCGCTGACGACTGTACCGTTGTATACCTCGGAAAGATATTTTCGTTTATTTCCCGTCCAATCATTCCCTCTAATACGAATTGCTGCTAATGTAATGTATTGTTGTGGGTATAGCCGAACTTATCAATGTTAAGGCGATGTGGTACAATTATGCATTATGTTAGTGTATTATGGTAATAACCATTGTAAGCACTGTGGTAATTTGTTTTTCCTCTTTATTTGTTATAGAACCATAAATAAATACAAACTTACTTACTTACCAACCCACTTCGTCTGAGTGTGCATCCAACTGACCTCAAGTAAGATAAGCCAGAGTACAACTAATTGCTACCCCCTCCTGATTGAGAACGTGTGTCTGGTGAAATACGGTCAGCAGCCCCCCCCCCCCCCCCCCCATCCTGAATCGTGACTGATATCCCACAGCGAGTACTACCCTCCTGCAGCAACCCCTTACAGTTTCCCAGGGGAGTGTGGCCCCCCTTTCCCACACCGCATCAAATTTTTCAGTTTCACTCATTTCTCAGTTTATGGGTTATGGGTATGAGCCTGTGTAAAATACAAATTTTTTTTTTTTGCAAACTCCAGCCTGGCTCTTCCATGCTTCTCATTCATGAAGGGCTTCTTTCTTGCTTTATGGGTCTTCAGCGCTGCTTCTAGGAGCCTGTCCCACCATCACGCTTCACACTTAATGTTTTCCATTCCTTTTGAAGGTCACTTGAGGTCATCCTCCGATTTGTTAGACACTGACGGATAAGTTGATGGTCATCTCTGGCATTAGAAGGTTGCTTCTGCCCTCTACCTGGCTGGTTTTTGATTTTTCGCAGTGTCTCCTGCTTCTTCCCCCTGTTCTTGTGTACTGCGGTCTTAGAAACTCACGAGCATGGAAGCAGCCTGCCTCACAGTGTAGCCTTCTGCCAGCAGAACCAGGATTAAACCAGAATTTAACAATGCAGATTTTAAAAAAGTATATAGAGTGGTCTCTTAATTTTTTACAGAGCTGTGTATTGTTTATATGTATCTATTTTATGTTTTGGCTGCATGTTTGAACCTGAGACCAGTTGTCAAATGGAGTCTGTTTGAGAATACTACATTCACACCCCCAAAACCTTCATATCCCAAATACTGCGTCATGAAAGGTGAAAATTGGTAGGTTTATGCTGGTGAAATAATGAAGATAGATGCTGCTGCTTTTAAGTCATTAACAAGGTTGTTTATCGAAATGGTTTATTGAAAGGCATCTAACAATTTCAAACACATATGTAAGGAATAATTGACGACGGGCCGTTGAATTATTAGAAAATAATGCACACCCGAGGTGGTAATGCCGTTACACCTCGGGTGTGCATTATTTTCTAATAATTCAACGGCCCGGAGTCAATTATTCCGCTTATACTACGGTTGCCACACCTCAAGACATCGATCAGATGATATATTTCAAGGGATTCGTCCGGTTTTTCTACTTAAATCGCTATTGTGAGTAGGATTATTTCTTCCGCATCTCATCCAACGACTCTTTTGCTAGTTCCAAAACGTCATTTTAAAGCTGGCCATGGAGGCTTGAGCCGTTGATATCAGACTAATGCAGTTAATAATGAAGTTATTAGAAAGAGAGCGAGAGAGACAGAGAGAGAGCTTGTATGAATTAGGCTACCTCTGTGTGTCCCTCAACAGTGTTCTGAAGCACCGTCTCTAAACTGTAAGTCTGCTTTAAGATGCAGCACTGTTATTACCTCGCTAGTGAGAAATGTCATGTGTAGCCTTTAAGTTGGTACACTAGGCTAACTAATACTGCTGCAGCCCAGTTGTTGAAAGTTTCATATTCACCGTAAATATTAAAATTTGCTTTTGGAAAATCGTCTGTCATGTTGTTGTTTTTGTTAGTCCTGCGTGCTGTATAGGTACTGTATGCTAATTTCCGTTATTACAGTTAACTATGCGAAGTGATATAGAACTGTAATGTGGTCAAGAGAGCTGCCTGGAACTACGTTCGCCATGCGTTTCCCTGAAAATAATTGCACACCTCAGAACGTTCGTCAGCCAATCAGATTCAAGCATTCAACGGTCCCGTAGTATAAGGAGATATAATAGACATTCGCCTCAGAATTATATTTTATGTAATTTTATCTTTAAAGTGACCTTATTAAATTTGTTCCCCGAAGTAATAATTTCATCCCACACCCTGAGTGCTTTTGCACGCTGGTTATATGTGCTAACAGCATTTCCTACCCAGGGAGTCTGATCGAAACCCAAAATCAAGCTGCTGCTGTGAGCTCCTGCTGAGCACCCTGCTCGGAGGCATGTACACTCGACGGACGCTACGGAGTGTTGAACAGTGATTTCTATCATCTATATTCTTGTCCTCAGTAGGCGTTATGATGCTGATGTGTCACTGAACGTGTCAGCCAATGTAGTCCATATCTGGTTTGATATCGTACTCCTGGGGATACCTGCATTTCTAGGGACACATTGAACTGCTTATAGACTTTTCCCAGTTTAGACCGTAAACCCGAACTGGACTGTGCATGAGCAGATATGTATCGTTTCCGCTCACTACTGCTTCACGGCAGCTGGGCGATTTCACAAATTGATTTATTGCAGTTTTTTTTTTTTTAAACAAAGGTTGTACTTAGCACTTATTTGAATTATTGTGTATATATGTGTTTTTAGGGGGCGGCATGGTGCTGCAGTGGTTAGCACTGTTGCCTCACACCTCTGGGACCTGGGTTCGAGTCTCCACCTGGGTCACATGCGTGCGGAGTTTGCATGTTCTCCCCATGTCATCGTGGGGTTTCCTCCGGGTACTCCGGTTTCTGCCCACAGTCCAAAAACATGCTGAGGCTAATTGGAGTTACTAAATTGCCCATAGGTGTGCATGTGAGAGTGCATGGTGTGCGAGTGTGCCCTGTGATGGGCTGACCCCCCGTCCTGGGTTGTTCCCTGCCTCATGCCCATTTCTTCCGGGATAGGCTCCGGACCCCCCGTGACCCAGTAGGATAAGCAGTTTGGAAAATGGATGGATATGTGTTTTTAAATTACAAAGATTATTTTATTCAAAAATAGTATTTAGCACGATTTGGCTTATTACAGTTTAATAATAGTTTGTAATTATGACATGTTATAATGTATTTTTAAATTATTATAATCGTATTTTTAAATAATTTGTAATTTAAAAAATAGTCTGTGGTACATTGGGAGGAGCTACAATTTGGCCGTCATTGTTATTATGAATTATGACGTCATAAGCGGGAGGGGGGAGCGTATCCCTTATTCTGATTGGTCGAGGGGTTATCTCCATATACCATACATTGCCGATAGGGGGCCATATGGTTTGGGTGATAAGGGTTGCTGTTAAACTTTAATAGAATAAAAATACATTACATGTATTTATTTGTGTTATTTTTAATTACGTTTTTAAGGAATAATAAAACATGTGGCAGGATGAATGCAAGCTAGCGCATACACATCTAGCGGGGCCCGTCAGGCCGCAGGCACGGGTTGTTAGGAGTAGGCACAAGCGCCACGGCGTATTTTAAAAGAATGTGGGGATCTGATCGGGCTGGTAGGAGTAGTTGCATGGCACTGGTAATTACACTATATTGGCAACCACTTGAGCCAGGTCATATGACCTACCAGGAAGTTATAAAAGGCTGCCAAGATGGAATCTCATTCTCTTGCTGCTGTGTTTTACAACTGGACATGGGGTGGGTTCTTCTCCCCTGTGGGTAAGGAAAGGAGGAGAGGGTTTGTTTGAGAACTTGAATGTTTAATTTTAATTTTACCAGGCTGACTGCTAGCAGCATGTAACTCTTCGTGGAGGACGCGGAGGTGACTGTTTGGAATTTTATCATTTGACGTGATCCCCTACGAGCTGATGGGCTACAGACACTGAGGCTCTGGTCACTTGGGTTATACTGTGGGATTTAAAAGGGTCTATGTTTCTTTGTTGATTGTTTCTTTGTACCTGTAGCATTGGAACGTTTCCTCTTGGTGTTGCTGTGCTGCGAGGGCATTAAGCATTCCTACAAAGGACCAGACTAGCCACTGTTTTAGGTTTATTTGATAGGCTTGTAAGTTGTAAGAGTAATTGTAGTATTGTATTTTGGGCGGTGGACATCGGCCGCTACCCTCCCCTTATGTTTGTACATGGGATCTTTCTGTACAAGGCCGGATCCGCACAGGCTTTTGCTCTGCTGTTGGGGTGCCACACTGAGTGGACACTGTACTGTTGTGTGTAGTGTTTGTCATGTTGCATGCTGTGTGGTGTTGAGTTTTGCTGTTTTCTTTGTCACCAGGGGCCTCCTGAGCTGAGAGCTGCGTGTGCTGATCTGACCTTACTATCTGGAGGATAGTCAGCTGCCCCCCACCCCCAGCAACCTTCATTTGTCTGATTTTGGATATTTGTAATAAAGTGGATTGGGTTTTATTTTTACATGCCTCTTTGTTGTCTTTGTTACGGGGAGGGTTCGAACTTAGCCACGTTACAGAAGGAACATTAGGGGTTACCAGGAGGTGGCGTAGTCAGAGCAGTGTGGGTATTCTGTGCTTTGGGCACCACAAGAAAGCACCGAAATGTTTTAAAGAAACTTTAGCGTTAATTTAAAAGGAAAAAAAAGAATCAAGGAATAACCCTGTTAATTCCTGTTTAAATAAATTAACGCAAGAGAGTCGGCTCCTTAAAGAACTGTGTGGCTCTATGCGCATGCGCTGCATGAGAGCGAGCCAGAGAGGAGAGCGCATTCGCTAATTTAATCAAGAATTAACCGCGTTATTCCTTGATTCTTGTTGAAATGCTTAGAGCGTTTTACTTTACATTGGCAGAAAAGTGCTTCATTACTTAAACCCCTATAACCATAACGTTTATTTGAAATAACAGGCGCTCCTCTGGTGTCGCCATTTTGAAACGGGCTGGCCAATATCATCTCGACCGCTTTTTTCAAACGGACCTGCCGATTATGGCCGAGCCCTGGGACTCGCTCATTTCGCTGTTTAAATGCTTTCTTCAACCTAACACTGGTAAATACCGCTAATGTTTTTCCTTCTAATTCTTTAAGCATGTTGATTAAATGTAATGGGTTTAAGTGCTTTCTTTTAAAACGACGTGCTGTATGTTAATTGGTTTCGCTTGTGCTTGTTTAAACTCAGCATTTGCTCTTCTGCTGCTTTCGGGCATGTTTGCACGGGTTTAAATTCCGCCTGCTTTCTTCTAAAATAACGCTAAAGTTTTTCTTAAACATTTTGGTGCTTGCTTTTAAAATACGCCGTGGCGCTTGTGCACACATGGCTGCGGCCAGACGGGTCCCCGCTGGACGTGTATCTTGCATTCATTCCGTTATGTTTTATTCCTTAAAAACGTAATTTAAAATACAACGTAAATACATGTAATGTATTTTCATTCTATTAAAGTTTAAAGGCAACCCTTATCACCCAAACCATATGCCCCCCTATCGGCAACACGTGTAATAGACATTTGGAATATTCCTGACATTTAACATCACCTACTCACATTCAATTGAAAACACCTGTCTTTTTCGTTTTTAATGCTTTATTTACAATTATTTACACATTTTTCAGTAGTACTGATTGAACATAGAACACTGACTGTCTCATCCACTACCGGCTTTGCTCTTCTCCACCATTGCCTTGTACGTCTCCTCCACCATTGCCTTGTACGTCTCCTCCACCATTGCCGTGTACTCCTCCTTCACCATTTCTGTGTACTCCTCCTCCGCCATTGCCTTGTACTCCTCCTCCACCATTGTCTTGTACTCCTCCTCCATTGCCTTGTACTCCTCCACCATTGCCTTGTACTCCTCCTCCATTGCCTTGCTCAAGTCCACCTCCATTGCCTTGCTCTCCTCCACCTCCATTGCCTTGTATTCCTCCTCCATTGCCTTGTATTCCTCCTCCATTGCCTTGTATTCCTCCTCCATTGCCTTGTATTCCTCCTCCATTGCCTTGTACTTCTCCTCCTCCTCCATTGCCTTGTACTTCTCCTTCTCCACCTTTGCCTGGCTCTCCTCCTTCACCGCCACTTTCTGGCTTTCCTCCTTCTCCACCTTTGCCTGGCTCTCCTCCTTCACCTCCACTGTCTGGCTTTCCTCCATCGCCAATGTCTGGCTGTCCTCCATCGCCAATGTCTGGCTGTCCTCCATCGCCAATGTCTGGCTGTCCTCCATCGCCAATGTCTGGCTATCCTCCATCGCCAATGTCTGGCTGTCCTCCATCGCCAATGTCTGGCTGTCCTCCATCGCCAATGTCTGGCTGTCCTCCATCGCCAATGTCTGGCTGTCCTCCATCGCCAATGTCTGGCTATCCTCCATCGCCAATGTCTGGCTATCCTCCTCCATCGCCAATGTCTGGCTGTCCTCCATCGCCAATGTCTGGCTGTCCTCCATCGCCAATGTCTGGCTATCCTCCTCCATCGCCAATGTCTGGCTGTCCTCCATCGCCAATGTCTGGCTATCCACCACCATTGCCTTTTTTCCTTTCCCTTTTTTTGTAAAAAGCTTCTTCAGCCAGGGTTTCTTTTTCTTTCCTTCTTCATCCTTTTTTCTTTCCTCCTTTGCTTTTATAGCTTCTCCAGCGTCCTTTGGTACCGCTGGCGGCCTAAAGCAATTGAGAAAAATCCACTTCATATTGAGAGATGAGATGAGATGTGTCTTATTCGAAATCAGATTTGTTTTGAACTGATACTGGTGCCTACAGCAGAATTTATACCTTCAGAATGATGACATCAGAGTTGTCACGGTGACATTGTGTTCTAGAACTCAACTGTAGGTGCCATATTTGGTCAGTGGTTCAATTTTTTTTAATTCTCTGCATTTTTTATATGCTTTATTCAGCTCATATTCTGCAGCATATATTGTATGAATTTCCATATTTACCTTAATTAGTTTACTCGCAGATAATATTCTGTACTTGCAAACAATGCAGAAACCTACCAAACATTGCCGGGGCGTTCCTGTGCTCACAGAGCGTAGTGAGCTTTACTTTACTCAGGAGGAGGACAGGCTCACATTTTCTGACCGTGGCCTTACTGTGCTATATTGTGAAAGGTGCTGAACTTAGTGATGAGACAGTTAATACCCAGATTCTGGAGATCGCCTCCTCAAAGTGAGGCCCAGTGACTTCAAGCTGGGAATCGGGGCTTGCTAAGTTTATGCAATATCACGTGACCGATGACTTCCGATTCATCCTGAGGTGTAAGAGGCTTCGAATCCTGTTGGCTCTTCAAAACTTTTATATAAGTGAGATGATTCTAATTAGCAATGGTAGTGGAGGCCAGTTTAACCAAAGAACCAACCGCCAGGTGATGGGTCACAGTAAGGAGGGGTATGGGGTTGGGTTTCAGTGTTTGGGTACATTTAATGGAGGTGAGATAAAACATTTGGTAAGGTTTAGCAGCGTCTGTAATATCCCTGCATTGTAGGCAGAGCTTTCTGGATAGATTCTGGACACACACACCCTCGTATTGGACAAATTGATTCAGAAAATGGATGGATGAATGGATGGAATGCAGTGTTTTTCATGTGTTTTCATGAGTGGAAGTGAACTTTTATTTATGTGTTTAGTTTATGTGTAGTTAGTTTAGTTGTTCCTGGCAGTAAATACAGTCCCTGGTTTTTATGTGTGCGTCACTGACGAACGTAAGTACTAAGTTTATTGATTATAAGTGATAAGTGACGCTGTGCTAATTTAGTTTACTTAATTGCGCGGCTAGGTTAACGTGACCTAGCTTGCTTACTGTTATAATTATCGCTGACGACTGTACCGTTGTATACCTCGGAAAGATATTTTCGTTTATTTCCCGTCCAATCATTCCCTCTAATACGAATTGCTGCTAATGTAATGTATTGTTGTGGGTATAGCCGAACTTATCAATGTTAAGGCGATGTGGTACAATTATGCATTATGTTAGTGTATTATGGTAATAACCATTGTAAGCACTGTGGTAATTTGTTTTTCCTGTTTGTTTGTTATAGAACCATAAATAAATACAAACTTACTTACTTACCAACCCACTTCGTCTGAGTGTGCATCCCACTGACCTCAAGTAAGATAAGCCAGAGTACAACTAATTGCTACCCCCTCCTGATTGAGAACGTGTATCTGGTGAAATACGGTCAGCAGCCCCCCCCCCCCCCCCCATCCTGAATCGTGACTGATATCCCACAGCGAGTACTACCCTCCTGCAGCAACCCCTTACAGTTTCCCAGGGGAGTGTGGCCCCCCTTTCCCACACCGCATCAAATTTTTCAGTTTCACTCATTTCTCAGTTTATGGGTTATGGGTATGAGCCTGTGTAAAATACAAATTTTTTTTTTTTTGCAAACTCCAGCCTGGCTCTTCCATGCTTCTCATTCATGAAGGGCTTCTTTCTTGCTTTACGGGTCTTCAGCGCTGCTTCTAGAAGCCTGTCCCACCATCACGCTTCACACTTAATGTTTTCCATTCCTTTTGAAGGTCACTTGAGGTCATCCTCCGATTTGTTAGACACTGACGGATAAGTTGATGGTCATCTCTGGCATTAGAAGGTTGCTTCTGCCCTCTACCTGGCTGGTTTTTGATTTTTCGCAGTGTCTCCTGCTTCTTCCCCCTGTTCTTGTGTACTGCGGTCTTAGAAACTCACGAGCATGGAAGCAGCCTGCCTCACAGTGTAGCCTTCTGCCAGCAGAACCAGGATTAAACCAGAATTTAACAATGCAGATTTTAAAAAAGTATATAGAGTGGTCTCTTAATTTTTTACAGAGCTGTGTATTGTTTATATGTATCTATTTTATGTTTTGGCTGCATGTTTGAACCTGAGACCAGTTGTCAAATGGAGTCTGTTTGAGAATACTACATTCACACCCCCAAAACCTTCATATCCCAAATACTGCGTCATGAAAGGTGAAAATTGGTAGGTTTATGCTGGTGAAATAATGAAGATAGATGCTGCTGCTTTTAAGTCATTAACAAGGTTGTTTATTGAAATGGTTTATTGAAAGGCATCTAACAATTTCAAACACATATGTAAGGAATAATTGACGACGGGCCGTTGAATTATTAGAAAATAATGCACACCCGAGGTGGTAATGCCGTTACACCTCGGGTGTGCATTATTTTCTAATAATTCAACGGCCCGGAGTCAATTATTCCGCTTATACTACGGTTGCCACACCTCAAGACATCGATCAGATGATATATTTCAAGGGATTCGTCCGGTTTTTCTACTTAAATCGCTATTGTGAGTAGGATTATTTCTTCCGCATCTCATCCAACGACTCTTTTGCTAGTTCCAAAACGTCATTTTAAAGCTGGCCATGGAGGCTTGAGCCGTTGATATCAGACTAATGCAGTTAATAATGAAGTTATTAGAAAGAGAGCGAGAGAGACAGAGAGAGAGCTTGTATGAATTAGGCTACCTCTGTGTGTCCCTCAACAGTGTTCTGAAGCACCGTCTCTAAACTGTAAGTCTGCTTTAAGATGCAGCACTGTTATTACCTCGCTAGTGAGAAATGTCATGTGTAGCCTTTAAGTTGGTACACTAGGCTAACTAATACTGCTGCAGCCCAGTTGTTGAAAGTTTCATATTCACCGTAAATATTAAAATTTGCTTTTGGAAAATCGTCTGTCATGTTGTTGTTTTTGTTAGTCCTGCGTGCTGTATAGGTACTGTATGCTAATTTCCGTTATTACAGTTAACTATGCGAAGTGATATGGAACTGTAATGTGGTCAAGAGAGCTGCCTGGAACTACGTTCGCCATGCGTTTCCCTGAAAATAATTGCACACCTCAGAACGTTCGTCAGCCAATCAGATTCAAGCATTCAACGGTCCCGTAGTATAAGGAGATATAATAGACATTCGCCTCAGAATTATATTTTATGTAATTTTATCTTTAAAGTGACCTTATTAAATTTGTTCCCCGAAGTAATAATTTCATCCCACACCCTGAGTGCTTTTGCACGCTGGTTATATGTGCTAACAGCATTTCCTACCCAGGGAGTCTGATCGAAACCCAAAATCAAGCTGCTGCTGTGAGCTCCTGCTGAGCACCCTGCTCGGAGGCATGTACACTCGACGGACGCTACGGAGTGTTGAACAGTGATTTCTATCATCTATATTCTTGTCCTCAGTAGGCGTTATGATGCTGATGTGTCACTGAACGTGTCAGCCAATGTAGTCCATATCTGGTTTGATATCGTACTCCTGGGGATACCTGCATTTCTAGGGACACATTGAACTGCTTATAGACTTTTCCCAGTTTAGACCGTAAACCCGAACTGGACTGTGCATGAGCAGATATGTATCGTTTCCGCTCACTACTGCTTCACGGCAGCTGGGCGATTTCACAAATTGATTTATTGCAGTTTTTTTTTTTTTTAAACAAAGGTTGTACTTAGCACTTATTTGAATTATTGTGTATATATGTGTTTTTAGGGGGCGGCATGGTGCTGCAGTGGTTAGCACTGTTGCCTCACACCTCTGGGACCTGGGTTCGAGTCTCCACCTGGGTCACATGCGTGCGGAGTTTGCATGTTCTCCCCATGTCATCGTGGGGTTTCCTCCGGGTACTCCGGTTTCTCCCCACAGTCCAAAAACATGCTGAGGCTAATTGGAGTTACTAAATTGCCCATAGGTGTGCATGTGAGAGTGCATGGTGTGCGAGTGTGCCCTGTGATGGGCTGACCCCCCGTCCTGGGTTGTTCCCTGCCTCATGCCCATTTCTTCCGGGATAGGCTCCGGACCCCCCGTGACCCAGTAGGATAAGCAGTTTGGAAAATGGATGGATATGTGTTTTTAAATTACAAAGATTATTTTATTCAAAAATAGTATTTAGCACGATTTGGCTTATTACAGTTTAATAATAGTTTGTAATTATGACATGTTATAATGTATTTTTAAATTATTATAATCGTATTTTTAAATAATTTGTAATTTAAAAAATAGTCTGTGGTACATTGGGAGGAGCTACAATTTGGCCGTCATTGTTATTATGAATTATGACGTCATAAGCGGGAGGGGGGAGCGTATCCCTTATTCTGATTGGTCGAGGGGTTATCTCCATATACCATACATTGCCGATAGGGGGCCATATGGTTTGGGTGATAAGGGTTGCTGTTAAACTTTAATAGAATAAAAATACATTACATGTATTTATTTGTGTTATTTTTAATTACGTTTTTAAGGAATAATAAAACATGTGGCAGGATGAATGCAAGCTAGCGCATACACATCTAGCGGGGCCCGTCAGGCCGCAGGCACGGGTTGTTAGGAGTAGGCACAAGCGCCACGGCGTATTTTAAAAGAATGTGGGGATCTGATCGGGCTGGTAGGAGTAGTTGCATGGCACTGGTAATTACACTATATTGGCAACCACTTGAGCCAGGTCATATGACCTACCAGGAAGTTATAAAAGGCTGCCAAGATGGAATCTCATTCTCTTGCTGCTGTGTTTTACAACTGGACATGGGGTGGGTTCTTCTCCCCTGTGGGTAAGGAAAGGAGGAGAGGGTTTGTTTGAGAACGTGAATGTTTAATTTTAATTTTACCAGGGTGACTGCTAGCAGCATGTAACTCTTCGTGGAGGACGCGGAGGTGACTGTTTGGAATTTTATCATTTGACGTGATCCCCTACGAGCTGATGGGCTACAGACACTGAGGCTCTGGTCACTTGGGTTATACTGTGGGATTTAAAAGGGTCTATGTTTCTTTGTTGATTGTTTCTTTGTACCTGTAGCATTGGAACGTTTCCTCTTGGTGTTGCTGTGCTGCGAGGGCATTAAGCATTCCTGCAAAGGACCAGACTAGCCACTGTTTTAGGTTTATTTGATAGGCTTGTAAGTTGTAAGAGTAATTGTAGTATTGTATTTTGGGCGGTGGACATCGGCCGCTACCCTCCCCTTATGTTTGTACATGGGATCTTTCTGTACAAGGCCGGATCCGCACAGGCTTTTGCTCTGCTGTTGGGGTGCCACACTGAGTGGACACTGTACTGTTGTGTGTAGTGTTTGTCATGTTGCATGCTGTGTGGTGTTGAGTTTTGCTGTTTTCTTTGTCACCAGGGGCCTCCTGAGCTGAGAGCTGCGTGTGCTGATCTGACCTTACTATCTGGAGGATAGTCAGCTGCCCCCCACCCCCAGCAACCTTCATTTGTCTGATTTTGGATATTTGTAATAAAGTGGATTGGGTTTTATTTTTACATGCCTCTTTGTTGTCTTTGTTACGGGGAGGGTTCGAACTTAGCCACGTTACAGAAGGAACATTAGGGGTTACCAGGAGGTGGCGTAGTCAGAGCAGTGTGGGTATTCTGTGCTTTGGGCACCACAAGAAAGCACCGAAATGTTTTAAAGAAACTTTAGCGTTAATTTAAAAGGAAAAAAAAGAATCAAGGAATAACCCTGTTAATTCCTGTTTAAATAAATTAACGCAAGAGAGTCGGCTCCTTAAAGAAAACTGTGTGGCTCTATGCGCATGCGCTACATGAGAGCGAGCCAGAGAGGAGAGCGCATTCGCTAATTTAATCAAGAATTAACCGCGTTATTCCTTGATTCTTGTTGAAATGCTTAGAGCGTTTTACTTTACATTGGCAGAAAAGTGCTTCATTACTTAAACCCCTATAACCATAACGTTTATTTGAAATAACAGGCGCTCCTCTGGTGTCGCCATTTTGAAACGGGCTGGCCAATATCATTTCGACCGCTTTTTTCAAACGGACCTGCCGATTATGGCCGAGCGCTGGGACTCGCTCATTTCGCTGTTTAAATGCTTTCTTCAACCCAACACTGGTAAATACCGCTAATGTTTTTCCTTCTAATTCTTTAAGCATGTTGATTAAATGTAATGGGTTTAAGTGCTTTCTTTTAAAACGACGTGCTGTATGTTAATTGGTTTCGCTTGTGCTCGTTTGAACTCAGCATTTGCTCTTCTGCTGCTTTCGGGCATGTTTGCACGGGTTTAAATTCCGCCTGCTTTCTTCTAAAATAACGCTAAAGTTTTTCTTAAACATTTTGGTGCTTGCTTTTAAAATACGCCGTGGCGCTTGTGCACACATGGCTGCGGCCGGACGGGTCCCCGCTGGACGTGTATCTTGCATTCATTCCGTTATGTTTTATTCCTTAAAAACGTAATTTAAAATACAACATAAATACATGTAATGTATTTTCGTTCTATTAAAGTTTAAAGGCAACCCTTATCACCCAAACCATATGCCCCCCTATCGGCAACACGTGTAATAGACATTTGGAATATTCCTGACATTTAACATCACCTACTCACATTCAATTGAAAACACATGTACAGGTCTTTTTCGTTTTTAATGCTTTATTTACAAGTATTTACATTTTTAAGTAGTGCTGATTGAACATAGAACACTGACTGTCTCATCCACTACTGGCCTTGCTCTTCTCCACCATTGCCTTGTACTCCTCCACCATTGCCTTGTACGTCTCCTTCACCATTGCCTTGTACGTCTCCTTCACCATTGCCTTGTACTCCTCCTCCACCATTGTCTTGTACCCCTCCTCCACCATTGCCTTGTACTCCTCCTCCAGTATTGCCTTATACTCCTCCTCCACCATTGCCTTGTACTCCTCCTCCTCCATTGCCTTGTACTCCTCCTCCTCCATTGCCTTGTACTCCTCCTTCACCATTGCCTTGTATGTCTCCTTCACCATTGCCTTGTACTCCTCCTCCACCATTGCCTTGTACTCCTCCTCCTCCAGTGCCTTGTACTCCTCCTTCACCATTGCCTTGTACTCCTCCTCCTCCATTGCCTTGTACTCCTCCTCCTCCATTGCCTTGTACTCCTCCTCCTCCTCCTCCATTGCCTTGTACTTCTCCTTCTCCACCTTTGCCTGGCTCTCCTCCTTCACTGCCACTGTCTGGCTTTCCTCCTCCACTGCCACTGTCTGGCTTTCCTCCTCCACCTCCACTGTCTGGCTGTCCTCCATCGCCAATGTCTGGCTGTCCTCCATCGCCAATGTCTGGCTATCCTCCTCCATCGCCAATGTCTGGCTATCCTCCTCCATCGCCAATGTCTGGCTATCCTCCTCCATCGCCAATGTCTGGCTATCCTCCTCCATCGCCAATGTCTGGCTATCCTCCTCCATCGCCAATGTCTGGCTATCCTCCTCCATCGCCACTGTCTGGCTTTCCACCACCATTGCCTTTTTTCCTTTCCCTTTTTTTGTAAAAAGCTTCTTCAGCCAGGGTTTCTTTTTCTTTCCTTCTTTATCCTTTTTTCTTTCCTCCTTTGCTTTTATAGCTTCTCCAGCGTTTTTTGGTACCGCTGGCGGCCTAAAGCAATTGAGAAAAATCCACTTCATATTGAGAGATGAGATGAGATGTGTCTTATTCGAAATCAGATTTGTTTTGAACTGATACTGGTGCCTACAGCAGAATTTATACCTTCAGAATGATGACATCAGAGTTGTCACGGTGACATTGTGTTCTAGAACTCAACTGTAGGTGCCATATTTGGTCAGTGGTTCAATTTTTTTTAATTCTCTGCATTTTTTATATGCTTTATTCAGCTCATATTCTGCAGCATATATTGTATGAATTTCCATATTTACCTTAATTAGTTTACTCGCAGATAATATTCTGTACTTGCAAACAATGCAGAAACCTACCAAACATTGCCGGGGCGTTCCTGTGCTCACAGAGCGTAGTGAGCTTTACTTTACTCAGGAGGAGGACAGGCTCACATTTTCTGACCGTGGCCTTGCTGTGCTATATTGTGAAAGGTGC
The DNA here is from genome assembly GCF_023856365.1 of Brienomyrus brachyistius. Lineage (NCBI taxonomy): Eukaryota > Metazoa > Chordata > Actinopteri > Osteoglossiformes > Mormyridae > Brienomyrus > Brienomyrus brachyistius. The sequence continues at coordinate 7,248,109 of NC_064542.1, forward strand.
TGAACTTAGTGATGAGACAGTTAATACCCAGATTCTGGAGATCGCCTCCTCAAAGTGAGGCCCAGTGACTTCAAGCTGGGAATCGGGGCTTGCTAAGTTTATGCAATATCACGTGACCGATGACTTCCGATTCATCCTGAGGTGTAAGAGGCTTCGAATCCTGTTGGCTCTTCAAAACTTTTATATAAGTGAGATGATTCTAATTAGCAATGGTAGTGGAGGCCAGTTTAACCAAAGAACCAACCGCCAGGTGATGGGTCACAGTAAGGAGGGGTATGGGGTTGGGTTTCAGTGTTTGGGTACATTTAATGGAGGTGAGATAAAACATTTGGTAAGGTTTAGCAGCGTCTGTAATATCCCTGCATTGTAGGCAGAGCTTTCTGGATAGATTCTGGACACACACACCCTCGTATTGGACAAATTGATTCAGAAAATGGATGGATGAATGGATGGAATGCAGTGTTTTTCATGTGTTTTCATGAGTGGAAGTGAACTTTTATTTATGTGTTTAGTTTATGTGTAGTTAGTTTAGTTGTTCCTGGCAGTAAATACAGTCCCTGGTTTTTATGTGTGCGTCACTGACGAACGTAAGTACTAAGTTTATTGATTATAAGTGATAAGTGACGCTGTGCTAATTTAGTTTACTTAATTGCGCGGCTAGGTTAACGTGACCTAGCTTGCTTACTGTTATAATTATCGCTGACGACTGTACCGTTGTATACCTCGGAAAGATATTTTCGTTTATTTCCCGTCCAATCATTCCCTCTAATACGAATTGCTGCTAATGTAATGTATTGTTGTGGCTATAGCCGAACTTATCAATGTTAAGGCGATGTGGTACAATTATGCATTATGTTAGTGTATTATGGTAATAACCATTGTAAGCACTGTGGTAATTTGTTTTTCCTGTTTGTTTGTTATAGAACCATAAATAAATACAAACTTACTTACTTACCAACCCACTTCGTCTGAGTGTGCATCCCACTGACCTCAAGTAAGATAAGCCAGAGTACAACTAATTGCTACCCCCTCCTGATTGAGAACGTGTATCTGGTGAAATACGGTCAGCAGCCCCCCCCCCCCCCCATCCTGAATCGTGACTGATATCCCACAGCGAGTACTACCCTCCTGCAGCAACCCCTTACAGTTTCCCAGGGGAGTGTGGCCCCCCTTTCCCACACCGCATCAAATTTTTCAGTTTCACTCATTTCTCAGTTTATGGGTTATGGGTATGAGCCTGTGTAAAATACAAATTTTTTTTTTTTTGCAAACTCCAGCCTGGCTCTTCCATGCTTCTCATTCATGAAGGGCTTCTTTCTTGCTTTACGGGTCTTCAGCGCTGCTTCTAGAAGCCTGTCCCACCATCACGCTTCACACTTAATGTTTTCCATTCCTTTTGAAGGTCACTTGAGGTCATCCTCCGATTTGTTAGACACTGACGGATAAGTTGATGGTCATCTCTGGCATTAGAAGGTTGCTTCTGCCCTCTACCTGGCTGGTTTTTGATTTTTCGCAGTGTCTCCTGCTTCTTCCCCCTGTTCTTGTGTACTGCGGTCTTAGAAACTCACGAGCATGGAAGCAGCCTGCCTCACAGTGTAGCCTTCTGCCAGCAGAACCAGGATTAAACCAGAATTTAACAATGCAGATTTTAAAAAAGTATATAGAGTGGTCTCTTAATTTTTTACAGAGCTGTGTATTGTTTATATGTATCTATTTTATGTTTTGGCTGCATGTTTGAACCTGAGACCAGTTGTCAAATGGAGTCTGTTTGAGAATACTACATTCACACCCCCAAAACCTTCATATCCCAAATACTGCGTCATGAAAGGTGAAAATTGGTAGGTTTATGCTGGTGAAATAATGAAGATAGATGCTGCTGCTTTTAAGTCATTAACAAGGTTGTTTATTGAAATGGTTTATTGAAAGGCATCTAACAATTTCAAACACATATGTAAGGAATAATTGACGACGGGCCGTTGAATTATTAGAAAATAATGCACACCCGAGGTGGTAATGCCGTTACACCTCGGGTGTGCATTATTTTCTAATAATTCAACGGCCCGGAGTCAATTATTCCGCTTATACTACGGTTGCCACACCTCAAGACATCGATCAGATGATATATTTCAAGGGATTCGTCCGGTTTTTCTACTTAAATCGCTATTGTGAGTAGGATTATTTCTTCCGCATCTCATCCAACGACTCTTTTGCTAGTTCCAAAACGTCATTTTAAAGCTGGCCATGGAGGCTTGAGCCGTTGATATCAGACTAATGCAGTTAATAATGAAGTTATTAGAAAGAGAGCGAGAGAGACAGAGAGAGAGCTTGTATGAATTAGGCTACCTCTGTGTGTCCCTCAACAGTGTTCTGAAGCACCGTCTCTAAACTGTAAGTCTGCTTTAAGATGCAGCACTGTTATTACCTCGCTAGTGAGAAATGTCATGTGTAGCCTTTAAGTTGGTACACTAGGCTAACTAATACTGCTGCAGCCCAGTTGTTGAAAGTTTCATATTCACCGTAAATATTAAAATTTGCTTTTGGAAAATCGTCTGTCATGTTGTTGTTTTTGTTAGTCCTGCGTGCTGTATAGGTACTGTATGCTAATTTCCGTTATTACAGTTAACTATGCGAAGTGATATGGAACTGTAATGTGGTCAAGAGAGCTGCCTGGAACTACGTTCGCCATGCGTTTCCCTGAAAATAATTGCACACCTCAGAACGTTCGTCAGCCAATCAGATTCAAGCATTCAACGGTCCCGTAGTATAAGGAGATATAATAGACATTCGCCTCAGAATTATATTTTATGTAATTTTATCTTTAAAGTGACCTTATTAAATTTGTTCCCCGAAGTAATAATTTCATCCCACACCCTGAGTGCTTTTGCACGCTGGTTATATGTGCTAACAGCATTTCCTACCCAGGGAGTCTGATCGAAACCCAAAATCAAGCTGCTGCTGTGAGCTCCTGCTGAGCACCCTGCTCGGAGGCATGTACACTCGACGGACGCTACGGAGTGTTGAACAGTGATTTCTATCATCTATATTCTTGTCCTCAGTAGGCGTTATGATGCTGATGTGTCACTGAACGTGTCAGCCAATGTAGTCCATATCTGGTTTGATATCGTACTCCTGGGGATACCTGCATTTCTAGGGACACATTGAACTGCTTATAGACTTTTCCCAGTTTAGACCGTAAACCCGAACTGGACTGTGCATGAGCAGATATGTATCGTTTCCGCTCACTACTGCTTCACGGCAGCTGGGCGATTTCACAAATTGATTTATTGCAGTTTTTTTTTTTTTTAAACAAAGGTTGTACTTAGCACTTATTTGAATTATTGTGTATATATGTGTTTTTAGGGGGCGGCATGGTGCTGCAGTGGTTAGCACTGTTGCCTCACACCTCTGGGACCTGGGTTCGAGTCTCCACCTGGGTCACATGCGTGCGGAGTTTGCATGTTCTCCCCATGTCATCGTGGGGTTTCCTCCGGGTACTCCGGTTTCTCCCCACAGTCCAAAAACATGCTGAGGCTAATTGGAGTTACTAAATTGCCCATAGGTGTGCATGTGAGAGTGCATGGTGTGCGAGTGTGCCCTGTGATGGGCTGACCCCCCGTCCTGGGTTGTTCCCTGCCTCATGCCCATTTCTTCCGGGATAGGCTCCGGACCCCCCGTGACCCAGTAGGATAAGCAGTTTGGAAAATGGATGGATATGTGTTTTTAAATTACAAAGATTATTTTATTCAAAAATAGTATTTAGCACGATTTGGCTTATTACAGTTTAATAATAGTTTGTAATTATGACATGTTATAATGTATTTTTAAATTATTATAATCGTATTTTTAAATAATTTGTAATTTAAAAAATAGTCTGTGGTACATTGGGAGGAGCTACAATTTGGCCGTCATTGTTATTATGAATTATGACGTCATAAGCGGGAGGGGGGAGCGTATCCCTTATTCTGATTGGTCGAGGGGTTATCTCCATATACCATACATTGCCGATAGGGGGCCATATGGTTTGGGTGATACGGGTTGCTGTTAAACTTTAATAGAATAAAAATACATTACATGTATTTATTTGTGTTTTTTTTAATTACGTTTTTAAGGAATAATAAAACATGTGGCAGGATGAATGCAAGCTAGCGCATACACATCTAGCGGGGCCCGTCAGGCCGCAGGCACGGGTTGTTAGGAGTAGGCACAAGCGCCACGGCGTATTTTAAAAGAATGTGGGGATCTGATCGGGCTGGTAGGAGTAGTTGCATGGCACTGGTAATTACACTATATTGGCAACCACTTGAGCCAGGTCATATGACCTACCAGGAAGTTATAAAAGGCTGCCAAGATGGAATCTCATTCTCTTGCTGCTGTGTTTTACAACTGGACATGGGGTGGGTTCTTCTCCCCTGTGGGTAAGGAAAGGAGGAGAGGGTTTGTTTGAGAACGTGAATGTTTAATTTTAATTTTACCAGGGTGACTGCTAGCAGCATGTAACTCTTCGTGGAGGACGCGGAGGTGACTGTTTGGAATTTTATCATTTGACGTGATCCCCTACGAGCTGATGGGCTACAGACACTGAGGCTCTGGTCACTTGGGTTATACTGTGGGATTTAAAAGGGTCTATGTTTCTTTGTTGATTGTTTCTTTGTACCTGTAGCATTGGAACGTTTCCTCTTGGTGTTGCTGTGCTGCGAGGGCATTAAGCATTCCTGCAAAGGACCAGACTAGCCACTGTTTTAGGTTTATTTGATAGGCTTGTAAGTTGTAAGAGTAATTGTAGTATTGTATTTTGGGCGGTGGACATCGGCCGCTACCCTCCCCTTATGTTTGTACATGGGATCTTTCTGTACAAGGCCGGATCCGCACAGGCTTTTGCTCTGCTGTTGGGGTGCCACACTGAGTGGACACTGTACTGTTGTGTGTAGTGTTTGTCATGTTGCATGCTGTGTGGTGTTGAGTTTTGCTGTTTTCTTTGTCACCAGGGGCCTCCTGAGCTGAGAGCTGCGTGTGCTGATCTGACCTTACTATCTGGAGGATAGTCAGCTGCCCCCCACCCCCAGCAACCTTCATTTGTCTGATTTTGGATATTTGTAATAAAGTGGATTGGGTTTTATTTTTACATGCCTCTTTGTTGTCTTTGTTACGGGGAGGGTTCGAACTTAGCCACGTTACAGAAGGAACATTAGGGGTTACCAGGAGGTGGCGTAGTCAGAGCAGTGTGGGTATTCTGTGCTTTGGGCACCACAAGAAAGCACCGAAATGTTTTAAAGAAACTTTAGCGTTAATTTAAAAGGAAAAAAAAGAATCAAGGAATAACCCTGTTAATTCCTGTTTAAATAAATTAACGCAAGAGAGTCGGCTCCTTAAAGAAAACTGTGTGGCTCTATGCGCATGCGCTACATGAGAGCGAGCCAGAGAGGAGAGCGCATTCGCTAATTTAATCAAGAATTAACCGCGTTATTCCTTGATTCTTGTTGAAATGCTTAGAGCGTTTTACTTTACATTGGCAGAAAAGTGCTTCATTACTTAAACCCCTATAACCATAACGTTTATTTGAAATAACAGGCGCTCCTCTGGTGTCGCCATTTTGAAACGGGCTGGCCAATATCATTTCGACCGCTTTTTTCAAACGGACCTGCCGATTATGGCCGAGCGCTGGGACTCGCTCATTTCGCTGTTTAAATGCTTTCTTCAACCCAACACTGGTAAATACCGCTAATGTTTTTCCTTCTAATTCTTTAAGCATGTTGATTAAATGTAATGGGTTTAAGTGCTTTCTTTTAAAACGACGTGCTGTATGTTAATTGGTTTCGCTTGTGCTCGTTTGAACTCAGCATTTGCTCTTCTGCTGCTTTCGGGCATGTTTGCACGGGTTTAAATTCCGCCTGCTTTCTTCTAAAATAACGCTAAAGTTTTTCTTAAACATTTTGGTGCTTGCTTTTAAAATACGCCGTGGCGCTTGTGCACACATGGCTGCGGCCGGACGGGTCCCCGCTGGACGTGTATCTTGCATTCATTCCGTTATGTTTTATTCCTTAAAAACGTAATTTAAAATACAACATAAATACATGTAATGTATTTTCGTTCTATTAAAGTTTAAAGGCAACCCTTATCACCCAAACCATATGCCCCCCTATCGGCAACACGTGTAATAGACATTTGGAATATTCCTGACATTTAACATCACCTACTCACATTCAATTGAAAACACATGTACAGGTCTTTTTCGTTTTTAATGCTTTATTTACAAGTATTTACATTTTTAAGTAGTGCTGATTGAACATAGAACACTGACTGTCTCATCCACTACTGGCCTTGCTCTTCTCCACCATTGCCTTGTACTCCTCCACCATTGCCTTGTACGTCTCCTTCACCATTGCCTTGTACTCCTCCTCCACCATTGCCTTGTACGTCTCCTTCACCATTGCCTTGTACTCCTCCTCCACCATTGTCTTGTACCCCTCCTCCACCATTGCCTTGTACTCCTCCTCCAGTATTGCCTTATACTCCTCCTCCACCATTGCCTTGTACTCCTCCTCCTCCATTGCCTTGTACTCCTCCTCCTCCATTGCCTTGTACTCCTCCTTCACCATTGCCTTGTATGTCTCCTTCACCATTGCCTTGTACTCCTCCTCCACCATTGCCTTGTACTCCTCCTCCTCCAGTGCCTTGTACTCCTCCTTCACCATTGCCTTGTACTCCTCCTCCTCCATTGCCTTGTACTCCTCCTCCTCCATTGCCTTGTACTCCTCCTCCTCCTCCTCCATTGCCTTGTACTTCTCCTTCTCCACCTTTGCCTGGCTCTCCTCCTTCACTGCCACTGTCTGGCTTTCCTCCTCCACTGCCACTGTCTGGCTTTCCTCCTCCACCTCCACTGTCTGGCTGTCCTCCATCGCCAATGTCTGGCTGTCCTCCATCGCCAATGTCTGGCTATCCTCCTCCATCGCCAATGTCTGGCTATCCTCCTCCATCGCCAATGTCTGGCTATCCTCCTCCATCGCCAATGTCTGGCTATCCTCCTCCATCGCCAATGTCTGGCTATCCTCCTCCATCGCCAATGTCTGGCTATCCTCCTCCATCGCCACTGTCTGGCTTTCCACCACCATTGCCTTTTTTCCTTTCCCTTTTTTTGTAAAAAGCTTCTTCAGCCAGGGTTTCTTTTTCTTTCCTTCTTTATCCTTTTTTCTTTCCTCCTTTGCTTTTATAGCTTCTCCAGCGTTTTTTGGTACCGCTGGCGGCCTAAAGCAATTGAGAAAAATCCACTTCATATTGAGAGATGAGATGAGATGTGTCTTATTCGAAATCAGATTTGTTTTGAACTGATACTGGTGCCTACAGCAGAATTTATACCTTCAGAATGATGACATCAGAGTTGTCACGGTGACATTGTGTTCTAGAACTCAACTGTAGGTGCCATATTTGGTCAGTGGTTCAATTTTTTTTAATTCTCTGCATTTTTTATATGCTTTATTCAGCTCATATTCTGCAGCATATATTGTATGAATTTCCATATTTACCTTAATTAGTTTACTCGCAGATAATATTCTGTACTTGCAAACAATGCAGAAACCTACCAAACATTGCCGGGGCGTTCCTGTGCTCACAGAGCGTAGTGAGCTTTACTTTACTCAGGAGGAGGACAGGCTCACATTTTCTGACCGTGGCCTTGCTGTGCTATATTGTGAAAGGTGCTGAACTTAGTGATGAGACAGTTAATACCCAGATTCTGGAGATCGCCTCCTCAAAGTGAGGCCCAGTGACTTCAAGCTGGGAATCGGGGCTTGCTAAGTTTATGCAATATCACGTGACCGATGACTTCCGATTCATCCTGAGGTGTAAGAGGCTTCGAATCCTGTTGGCTCTTCAAAACTTTTATATAAGTGAGATGATTCTAATTAGCAATGGTAGTGGAGGCCAGTTTAACCAAAGAACCAACCGCCAGGTGATGGGTCACAGTAAGGAGGGGTATGGGGTTGGGTTTCAGTGTTTGGGTACATTTAATGGAGGTGAGATAAAACATTTGGTAAGGTTTAGCAGCGTCTGTAATATCCCTGCATTGTAGGCAGAGCTTTCTGGATAGATTCTGGACACACACACCCTCGTATTGGACAAATTGATTCAGAAAATGGATGGATGAATGGATGGAATGCAGTGTTTTTCATGTGTTTTCATGAGTGGAAGTGAACTTTTATTTATGTGTTTAGTTTATGTGTAGTTAGTTTAGTTGTTCCTGGCAGTAAATACAGTCCCTGGTTTTTATGTGTGCGTCACTGACGAACGTAAGTACTAAGTTTATTGATTATAAGTGATAAGTGACGCTGTGCTAATTTAGTTTACTTAATTGCGCGGCTAGGTTAACGTGACCTAGCTTGCTTACTGTTATAATTATCGCTGACGACTGTACCGTTGTATACCTCGGAAAGATATTTTCGTTTATTTCCCGTCCAATCATTCCCTCTAATACGAATTGCTGCTAATGTAATGTATTGTTGTGGGTATAGCCGAACTTATCAATGTTAAGGCGATGTGGTACAATTATGCATTATGTTAGTGTATTATGGTAATAACCATTGTAAGCACTGTGGTAATTTGTTTTTCCTGTTTGTTTGTTATAGAACCATAAATAAATACAAACTTACTTACTTACCAACCCACTTCGTCTGAGTGTGCATCCCACTGACCTCAAGTAAGATAAGCCAGAGTACAACTAATTGCTACCCCCTCCTGATTGAGAACGTGTATCTGGTGAAATACGGTCAGCAGCCCCCCCCCCCCCCCATCCTGAATCGTGACTGATATCCCACAGCGAGTACTACCCTCCTGCAGCAACCCCTTACAGTTTCCCAGGGGAGTGTGGCCCCCCTTTCCCACACCGCATCAAATTTTTCAGTTTCACTCATTTCTCAGTTTATGGGTTATGGGTATGAGCCTGTGTAAAATACAAATTTTTTTTTTTTTGCAAACTCCAGCCTGGCTCTTCCATGCTTCTCATTCATGAAGGGCTTCTTTCTTGCTTTACGGGTCTTCAGCGCTGCTTCTAGAAGCCTGTCCCACCATCACGCTTCACACTTAATGTTTTCCATTCCTTTTGAAGGTCACTTGAGGTCATCCTCCGATTTGTTAGACACTGACGGATAAGTTGATGGTCATCTCTGGCATTAGAAGGTTGCTTCTGCCCTCTACCTGGCTGGTTTTTGATTTTTCGCAGTGTCTCCTGCTTCTTCCCCCTGTTCTTGTGTACTGCGGTCTTAGAAACTCACGAGCATGGAAGCAGCCTGCCTCACAGTGTAGCCTTCTGCCAGCAGAACCAGGATTAAACCAGAATTTAACAATGCAGATTTTAAAAAAGTATATAGAGTGGTCTCTTAATTTTTTACAGAGCTGTGTATTGTTTATATGTATCTATTTTATGTTTTGGCTGCATGTTTGAACCTGAGACCAGTTGTCAAATGGAGTCTGTTTGAGAATACTACATTCACACCCCCAAAACCTTCATATCCCAAATACTGCGTCATGAAAGGTGAAAATTGGTAGGTTTATGCTGGTGAAATAATGAAGATAGATGCTGCTGCTTTTAAGTCATTAACAAGGTTGTTTATTGAAATGGTTTATTGAAAGGCATCTAACAATTTCAAACACATATGTAAGGAATAATTGACGACGGGCCGTTGAATTATTAGAAAATAATGCACACCCGAGGTGGTAATGCCGTTACACCTCGGGTGTGCATTATTTTCTAATAATTCAACGGCCCGGAGTCAATTATTCCGCTTATACTACGGTTGCCACACCTCAAGACATCGATCAGATGATATATTTCAAGGGATTCGTCCGGTTTTTCTACTTAAATCGCTATTGTGAGTAGGATTATTTCTTCCGCATCTCATCCAACGACTCTTTTGCTAGTTCCAAAACGTCATTTTAAAGCTGGCCATGGAGGCTTGAGCCGTTGATATCAGACTAATGCAGTTAATAATGAAGTTATTAGAAAGAGAGTGAGAGAGACAGAGAGAAAGAGAAACAGAGAGAGAGCTTGTATGAATTAGGCTACCTCTGTGTGTCCCTCAACAGTGTTCTGAAGCACCGTCTCTAAACTGTAAGTCTGCTTTAAGATGCAGCGCTGTTATTACCTCGCTAGTGAGAAATGTCATGTGTAGCCTTTAAGTTGGTACACTAGGCTAACTAATACTGCTGCAGCCCAGTTGTTGAAAGTTTCATATTCACCGTAAATATTAAAATTTACTTTTGGAAAATCGTCTGTCATGTTGTTGTTTTTGTTAGTCCTGCGTGCTGTATAGGTACTATAAGTACTGTATGCTAATTTCCGTTATTACAGTTAACTATGCGAAGTGATATGGAACTGTAATGTGGTCAAGAGAGCTGCCTGGAACTACGTTCGCCATGCGTTTCCCTGAAAATAATTGCACACCTCAGAACGTTCGTCAGCCAGTCAGATTCAAGCATTCAACGGTCCCGTAGTATAAGGAGATATAATAGACATTCGCCTCAGAATTGTATTTTATGTAATTTTATCTTTAAAGTGACCTTATTAAATTTGTTCCCCGAAGTAATAATTTCATCCCACACCCTGAGTTCTTTTGCACGCTGGTTATATGTGCTGTTAGTGTGCTAACAGCATTTTCTACCCAGGGAGTCTGATCGAAACCCAAAATCAAGCTGCTGCTGTGAGCTCCTGCTGAGCACCCTGCTCGGAGGCATGTGCACTCGACGGACGCTACGGAGTGTTGGACAGTGATTTCTATCATCTATATTCTTGACCTCAGTAGGCGTTATGATGCTGATGTGTCACTGAACGTGTCAGCCAATGTAGTCCATATCTGGTTTGATATCGTACTCCTGGGGATACCTGCATTTCTAGGGACACATTGAACTGCTTATAGACTTTTCCCAGTTTAGACCGTAAACCCGAACTGGACTGTGCATGAGCAGATATGTATCGTTTCCGCTCACTACTGCTTCACGGAAGCTGGGCGATTTCACAAATTGATTTATTGGTGAAGAGAGAGCTGAGCCAAAAGGCGAAGCTCTCGATTTACCAGTCGATCTACGTTCCTACCCTCACCTATGGTCATGAGCTTTGGGTAGTGACCGAAAGAACGAGATCGCGGGTACAAGCGGCCGAAATGAGTTTCCTCCGCAGGGTGGCTGGGCTCTCCCTTAGAGATAGGGTGAGGAGCTCAGTCATTCGGGAGGGACTCAGAGTAGAGCCGCTGCTCCTCCGCATCGAGAGGAGCCAGATGAGGTGGCTCGGGCATCTGATCAGGATGCCTCCGGGACGCCTCCCTGGGGAGGTATTCCGGGCATGTCCCACTGGGAGGAGGCCCCGGGGAAGACCCAGGACACGCTGGAGAGACTATGTCTCTCGGCTGGCCTGGGAACGCCTCGGGGTCCCCCCAGAGGAGCTAGACGAAGTGGCCGGGGAGAGGGAAGTCTGGGTCTCCCTGCTGAGGCTGCTGCCCCCGCGACCCGACCCCGGATCAAGCGGGAGATGATGGATGGATGGATGGATTTATTGCAGTTTTTTTTTTTTTTTTAAACAAAGTTTGTACTTAGCACTTATTTGAATTATTGTGTATATATGTGTTTTTAGGGGGCGGCATGGTGCTGCAGTGGTTAGCACTGTTGCCTCACACCTCTGGGACCTGGGTTCGAGTCTCCACCTGGGTCACATGCGTGCGGAGTTTGCATGTTCTCCCCATGTCATCGTGGGGTTTCCTCCGGGTACTCCGGTTTCCCCCCACAGTCCAAAAACATGCTGAGGCTAATTGGAGTTACTAAATTGCCCATAGGTGTGCATGTGAGAGTGCATGGTGTGCGAGTGTGCCCTGTGATGGGCTGACCCCCCATCCTGGGTTGTTCCCTGCCTCATGCCCATTTCTTCCGGGATAGGCTCCGGACCCCCCGTGACCCAGTAGGATAAGCAGTTTGGAAAATGGATGGATATGTGTTTTTAAATTACAAAGATTATTTTATTCAAAAATAGTATTTAGCACGATTTGGCTTATTACAGTTTAATAATAGTTTGTAATTATGACATGTTATAATGTATTTTTAAATTATTATAATCGTATTTTTAAATAATTTGTAATTTAAAAAATAGTCTGTGGTACATTGGGAGGAGCTACAATTTGGCCGTCATTGTTATTATGAATTATGACGTCATAAGCGGGAGGGGGGAGCGTATCCCTTATTCTGATTGGTCGAGGGGTTATCTCCATATACCATACATTGCCGATAGGGGGCCATATGGTTTGGGTGATACGGGTTGCTGTTAAACTTTAATAGAATAAAAATACATTACATGTATTTATTTGTGTTATTTTTAATTACGTTTTTAAGGAATAATAAAACATGTGGCAGGATGAATGCAAGCTAGCGCATACACATCTAGCGGGGCCCGTCAGGCCGCAGGCACGGGTTGTTAGGAGTAGGCACAAGCGCCACGGCGTATTTTAAAAGAATGTGGGGATCTGATCGGGCTGGTAGGAGTAGTTGCATGGCACTGGTAATTACACTATATTGGCAACCACTTGAGCCAGGTCATATGACCTACCAGGAAGTTATAAAAGGCTGCCAAGATGGAATCTCATTCTCTTGCTGCTGTGTTTTACAACTGGACATGGGGTGGGTTCTTCTTCCCTGTTGGTAAGGAAAGGAGAGGGTTTGTTTGAGAACGTGAATGTTTAATTTTAATTTTACCAGGGTGACTGCTAGCAGCATGTAACTCTTCGTGGAGGACGCGGAGGTGACTGTTTGGAATTTTATCATTTGACGTGATCCCCTACGAGCTGATGGGCTACAGACACTGAGGCTCTGGTCACTTGGGTTATACTGTGGGATTTAAAAGGGTCTATGTTTCTTTGTTGATTGTTTCTTTGTACCTGTAGCATTGGAACGTTTCCTCTTGGTGTTGCTGTGCTGCGAGGGCATTAAGCATTCCTACAAAGGACCAGACTAGCCACTGTTTTAGGTTTATTTGATAGGCTTGTAAGTTGTAAGAGTAATTGTAGTATTGTATTTTGGGCGGTGGACATCGGCCGCTACCCTCCCCTTATGTTTGTACATGGGATCTTTCTGTACAAGGCCGGATCCGCACAGGCTTTTGCTCTGCTGTTGGGGTGCCACACTGAGTGGACACTGTACTGTTGTGTGTAGTGTTTGTCATGTTGCATGCTGTGTGGTGTTGAGTTTTGCTGTTTTCTTTGTCACCAGGGGCCTCCTGAGCTGAGAGCTGCGTGTGCTGATCTGACCTTACTATCTGGAGGATAGTCAGCTGCCCCCCACCCCCAGCAACCTTCATTTGTCTGATTTTGGATATTTGTAATAAAGTGGATTGGGTTTTATTTTTACATGCCTCTTTGTTGTCTTTGTTACGGGGAGGGTTCGAACTTAGCCACGTTACAGAAGGAACATTAGGGGTTACCAGGAGGTGGCGTAGTCAGAGCAGTGTGGGTATTCTGTGCTTTGGGCACCACAAGAAAGCACCGAAATGTTTTAAAGAAACTTTAGCGTTAATTTAAAAGGAAAAAAAAGAATCAAGGAATAACCCTGTTAATTCCTGTTTAAATAAATTAACGCAAGAGAGTCGGCTCCTTAAAGAACTGTGTGGCTCTATGCGCATGCGCTACATGAGAGCGAGCCAGAGAGGAGAGCGCATTCGCTAATTTAATCAAGAATTAACCGCGTTATTCCTTGATTCTTGTTGAAATGCTTAGAGCGTTTTACTTTACATTGGCAGAAAAGTGCTTCATTACTTAAACCCCTATAACCATAACGTTTATTTGAAATAACAGGCGCTCCTCTGGTGTCGCCATTTTGAAACGGGCTGGCCAATATCATCTCGACCGCTTTTTTCAAACGGACCTGCCGATTATGGCCGAGCCCTGGGACTCGCTCATTTCGCTGTTTAAATGCTTTCTTCAACCTAACACTGGTAAATACCGCTAATGTTTTTCCTTCTAATTCTTTAAGCATGTTGATTAAATGTAATGGGTTTAAGTGCTTTCTTTTAAAACGACGTGCTGTATGTTAATTGGTTTCGCTTGTGCTTGTTTAAACTCAGCATTTGCTCTTCTGCTGCTTTCGGGCATGTTTGCACGGGTTTAAATTCCGCCTGCTTTCTTCTAAAATAACGCTAAAGTTTCTTAAACATTTTGGTGCTTGCTTTTAAAATACGCCGTGGCGCTTGTGCACACATGGCTGCGGCCAGACGGGTCCCCGCTGGACGTGTATCTTGCATTCATTCCGTTATGTTTTATTCCTTAAAAACGTAATTTAAAATACAACGTAAATACATGTAATGTATTTTCATTCTATTAAAGTTTAAAGGCAACCCTTATCACCCAAACCATATGCCCCCCTATCGGCAACACGTGTAATAGACATTTGGAATATTCCTGACATTTAACATCACCTACTCACATTCAATTGAAAACACCTGTCTTTTTCGTTTTTAATGCTTTATTTACAATTATTTACACATTTTTCAGTAGTACTGATTGAACATAGAACACTGACTGTCTCATCCACTACCGGCTTTGCTCTTCTCCACCATTGCCTTGTACGTCTCCTCCACCATTGCCTTGTACGTCTCCTCCACCATTGCCTTGTACGTCTCCTCCACCATTGCCGTGTACTCCTCCTTCACCATTTCTGTGTACTCCTCCTCCGCCATTGCCTTGTACTCCTCCTCCACCATTGTCTTGTACTCCTCCTCCATTGCCTTGTACTCCTCCACCATTGCCTTGTACTCCTCCTCCATTGCCTTGCTCAAGTCCACCTCCATTGCCTTGCTCTCCTCCACCTCCATTGCCTTGTATTCCTCCTCCATTGCCTTGTATTCCTCCTCCATTGCCTTGTATTCCTCCTCCATTGCCTTGTACTTCTCCTCCTCCTCCATTGCCTTGTACTTCTCCTTCTCCACCTTTGCCTGGCTCTCCTCCTTCACCGCCACTTTCTGGCTTTCCTCCTTCTCCACCTTTGCCTGGCTCTCCTCCTTCACCTCCACTGTCTGGCTTTCCTCCATCGCCAATGTCTGGCTGTCCTCCATCGCCAATGTCTGGCTATCCTCCATCGCCAATGTCTGGCTATCCTCCATCGCCAATGTCTGGCTGTCCTCCATCGCCAATGTCTGGCTGTCCTCCATCGCCAATGTCTGGCTGTCCTCCATCGCCAATGTCTGGCTATCCTCCATCGCCAATGTCTGGCTATCCTCCTCCATCGCCAATGTCTGGCTGTCCTCCATCGCCAATGTCTGGCTGTCCTCCATCGCCAATGTCTGGCTGTCCTCCATCGCCAATGTCTGGCTATCCTCCTCCATCGCCAATGTCTGGCTGTCCTCCATCGCCAATGTCTGGCTATCCACCACCATTGCCTTTTTTCCTTTCCCTTTTTTTGTAAAAAGCTTCTTCAGCCAGGGTTTCTTTTTCTTTCCTTCTTTATCCTTTTTTCTTTCCTCCTTTGCTTTTATAGCTTCTCCAGCGTCCTTTGGTACCGCTGGCGGCCTAAAGCAATTGAGAAAAATCCACTTCATATTGAGAGATGAGATGAGATGTGTCTTATTCGAAATCAGATTTGTTTTGAACTGATACTGGTGCCTACAGCAGAATTCATACCTTCAGAATGATGACATCAGAGTTGTCACGGTGACATTGTGTTCTAGAACTCAACTGTAGGTGCCATATTTGGTCAGTGGTTCAATTTTTTTTAATTCTCTGCATTTTTTATATGCTTTATTCAGCTCATATTCTGCAGCATATATTGTATGAATTTCCATATTTACCTTAATTAGTTTACTCGCAGATAATATTCTGTACTTGCAAACAATGCAGAAACCTACCAAACATTGCCGGGGCGTTCCTGTGCTCACAGAGCGTAGTGAGCTTTACTTTACTCAGGAGGAGGACAGGCTCACATTTTCTGACCGTGGCCTTGCTGTGCTATATTGTGAAAGGTGCTGAACTTAGTGATGAGACAGTTAATACCCAGATTCTGGAGATCGCCTCCTCAAAGTGAGGCCCAGTGACTTCAAGCTGGGAATCGGGGCTTGCTAAGTTTATGCAATATCACGTGACCGATGACTTCCGATTCATCCTGAGGTGTAAGAGGCTTCGAATCCTGTTGGCTCTTCAAAACTTTTATATAAGTGAGATGATTCTAATTAGCAATGGTAGTGGAGGCCAGTTTAACCAAAGAACCAACCGCCAGGTGATGGGTCACAGTAAGGAGGGGTATGGGGTTGGGTTTCAGTGTTTGGGTACATTTAATGGAGGTGAGATAAAACATTTGGTAAGGTTTAGCAGCGTCTGTAATATCCCTGCATTGTAGGCAGAGCTTTCTGGATAGATTCTGGACACACACACCCTCGTATTGGACAAATTGATTCAGAAAATGGATGGATGAATGGATGGAATGCAGTGTTTTTCATGTGTTTTCATGAGTGGAAGTGAACTTTTATTTATGTGTTTAGTTTATGTGTAGTTAGTTTAGTTGTTCCTGGCAGTAAATACAGTCCCTGGTTTTTATGTGTGCGTCACTGACGAACGTAAGTACTAAGTTTATTGATTATAAGTGATAAGTGACGCTGTGCTAATTTAGTTTACTTAATTGCGCGGCTAGGTTAACGTGACCTAGCTTGCTTACTGTTATAATTATCGCTGACGACTGTACCGTTGTATACCTCGGAAAGATATTTTCGTTTATTTCCCGTCCAATCATTCCCTCTAATACGAATTGCTGCTAATGTAATGTATTGTTGTGGGTATAGCCGAACTTATCAATGTTAAGGCGATGTGGTACAATTATGCATTATGTTAGTGTATTATGGTAATAACCATTGTAAGCACTGTGGTAATTTGTTTTTCCTGTTTGTTTGTTATAGAACCATAAATAAATACAAACTTACTTACTTACCAACCCACTTCGTCTGAGTGTGCATCCCACTGACCTCAAGTAAGATAAGCCAGAGTACAACTAATTGCTACCCCCTCCTGATTGAGAACGTGTATCTGGTGAAATACGGTCAGCAGCCCCCCCCCCCCCCCATCCTGAATCGTGACTGATATCCCACAGCGAGTACTACCCTCCTGCAGCAACCCCTTACAGTTTCCCAGGGGAGTGTGGCCCCCCTTTCCCACACCGCATCAAATTTTTCAGTTTCACTCATTTCTCAGTTTATGGGTTATGGGTATGAGCCTGTGTAAAATACAAATTTTTTTTTTTTTGCAAACTCCAGCCTGGCTCTTCCATGCTTCTCATTCATGAAGGGCTTCTTTCTTGCTTTACGGGTCTTCAGCGCTGCTTCTAGAAGCCTGTCCCACCATCACGCTTCACACTTAATGTTTTCCATTCCTTTTGAAGGTCACTTGAGGTCATCCTCCGATTTGTTAGACACTGACGGATAAGTTGATGGTCATCTCTGGCATTAGAAGGTTGCTTCTGCCCTCTACCTGGCTGGTTTTTGATTTTTCGCAGTGTCTCCTGCTTCTTCCCCCTGTTCTTGTGTACTGCGGTCTTAGAAACTCACGAGCATGGAAGCAGCCTGCCTCACAGTGTAGCCTTCTGCCAGCAGAACCAGGATTAAACCAGAATTTAACAATGCAGATTTTAAAAAAGTATATAGAGTGGTCTCTTAATTTTTTACAGAGCTGTGTATTGTTTATATGTATCTATTTTATGTTTTGGCTGCATGTTTGAACCTGAGACCAGTTGTCAAATGGAGTCTGTTTGAGAATACTACATTCACACCCCCAAAACCTTCATATCCCAAATACTGCGTCATGAAAGGTGAAAATTGGTAGGTTTATGCTGGTGAAATAATGAAGATAGATGCTGCTGCTTTTAAGTCATTAACAAGGTTGTTTATTGAAATGGTTTATTGAAAGGCATCTAACAATTTCAAACACATATGTAAGGAATAATTGACGACGGGCCGTTGAATTATTAGAAAATAATGCACACCCGAGGTGGTAATGCCGTTACACCTCGGGTGTGCATTATTTTCTAATAATTCAACGGCCCGGAGTCAATTATTCCGCTTATACTACGGTTGCCACACCTCAAGACATCGATCAGATGATATATTTCAAGGGATTCGTCCGGTTTTTCTACTTAAATCGCTATTGTGAGTAGGATTATTTCTTCCGCATCTCATCCAACGACTCTTTTGCTAGTTCCAAAACGTCATTTTAAAGCTGGCCATGGAGGCTTGAGCCGTTGATATCAGACTAATGCAGTTAATAATGAAGTTATTAGAAAGAGAGTGAGAGAGACAGAGAGAAAGAGAAACAGAGAGAGAGCTTGTATGAATTAGGCTACCTCTGTGTGTCCCTCAACAGTGTTCTGAAGCACCGTCTCTAAACTGTAAGTCTGCTTTAAGATGCAGCGCTGTTATTACCTCGCTAGTGAGAAATGTCATGTGTAGCCTTTAAGTTGGTACACTAGGCTAACTAATACTGCTGCAGCCCAGTTGTTGAAAGTTTCATATTCACCGTAAATATTAAAATTTACTTTTGGAAAATCGTCTGTCATGTTGTTGTTTTTGTTAGTCCTGCGTGCTGTATAGGTACTATAAGTACTGTATGCTAATTTCCGTTATTACAGTTAACTATGCGAAGTGATATGGAACTGTAATGTGGTCAAGAGAGCTGCCTGGAACTACGTTCGCCATGCGTTTCCCTGAAAATAATTGCACACCTCAGAACGTTCGTCAGCCAGTCAGATTCAAGCATTCAACGGTCCCGTAGTATAAGGAGATATAATAGACATTCGCCTCAGAATTATATTTTATGTAATTTTATCTTTAAAGTGACCTTATTAAATTTGTTCCCCGAAGTAATAATTTCATCCCACACCCTGAGTGCTTTTGCACGCTGGTTATATGTGCTGTTAGTGTGCCAACAGCATTTTCTACCCAGGGAGTCTGATCGAAACCCAAAATCAAGCTGCTGCTGTGAGCTCCTGCTGAGCACCCTGCTCGGAGGCATGTGCACTCGACGGACGCTACGGAGTGTTGGACAGTGATTTCTATCATCTATATTCTTGACCTCAGTAGGCGTTATGATGCTGATGTGTCACTGAACGTGTCAGCCAATGTAGTCCATATCTGGTTTGATATCGTACTCCTGGGGATACCTGCATTTCTAGGGACACATTGAACTGCTTATAGACTTTTCACATTTCCCTTCGTCTTCATCAAATAGTTTCTCAATTGGATTTCTACAGAAGTTCAGAAGAGCAGGCCTTGATTTCTTTGGACAACCTTTGCTTAAAGCATGTGGCTGGACATTATTATTCTTAGAGACAGAGAAATATGCATCTTCTCTGTTCATTCCCAGAATAAGGAGTGAAATACAGGCAATCTACAGCCCAAGGAAGGCAGACAACTGCCTCTATATGATTACATGGTCGGTAAGATCAGTTTCCTGGGGAACTCAGTGACTGGAGATTGCAGGAGGAGGTGCGTCCAAGCAACTAGTCAAGGCAGGACCAATCAGATGTCTTGGTCCTGCCTCCACTAGTTGCTTGGACCCACCCCCTCTACAATCTGATTGGTAATCTCTCTGAACCAATCACGTTTTGTTCTGCCCTCAGAGCATTTTTGTGTAAAATATAAGCATACCATGAGTATACGTTGCTTTTTTATTCTTTATTTGTTGTGTTTAGTTTGTTTTTATTTTATATGGTTTGTGTGTCTAGACTGTGCCAACATCTTCCATGTATGAAAATATTGTACAGGACTTCTGCTGATTGCACTTTGTACATTTATATATATATAGACATATATATAAATATATATATATAAATTTGTACATTTATATATATAGACTATAGACAAGGTCTCACTTAGATGCAGTTCTCCTTGATGTAGCTGGGTTTGATTTGTGGCTGGTGTGTAGCTGGCCTCTGAGATGTCGCTTATGACCCTGTTCAGCGCAGGAAACATCCATCAGTGAGCAGGAAGGTGTTCCTTGCTGCGTCACGCAAGAAGGTGAGGCCGGGACATAAATACCCTGTGTCACGTGGGGCCTCGGGATGCTCCAGTGGGCCAATCTAATTAAGAACTGAGTCCATGAGCCTCCATATTCCCGTCTCTTTAGCCCAACAGAACTTTTCTCAGCATGACACTGACATCAGGTATATGAGTTCAGCCCCCATATCTATGGCCCCCGGGAAGCAGGGGGAGGGGCAATATTCCCTGCCCAGTTTGGTTCCTTCACTCTGAAAGTTATTTCCCTTGATGCTTTCCGCCTCTTCTCTTTGAGCAGGTCTGTGTTATATAATGTTATAGGTAGTTTATCACATCAAGCCTTATTCCTAACCCAGTGGTGCTGTAAATTCATTAGTGTGGAAATGGCGTAGGGTGAACGAGGGAGTATGTGTCCACTTGTGTTTGGATTTGCTTGCAAAATGTCTTTTTGTGTATTTGGTTTTGAACACAGTACTATATTGAACAGACTTTCCTGAAGCTTTAGTGAAATAGTGGGCTTATTTTGCATATGAACTTCAGAGGTGGAGATTTTAGGTCCAGAGAGTACAAATCCAGACCAAGATTTTGTTTTAACCAACCAGTTGAGTGCTCTGTGAATGTGACTTCTTATACTACTGGTTGGTTGAAACAAAATCTTGGTCTGGATTTGTACCCTATGGACTGGAAGTCTCCACCGCTGATGAACTCACTGTTTTGAGAACAGAGTCGCAGTCTTAGCAGATTTGCTTTTATTGTAATAATAAAACTGGATAAGAAAGATTTCACCGTGTTTAAATGTTGGTGCCTTTAAATGAAACTACAAAATATTCAGTGTTTATTCTGTTATTTTCAAACTAGCAAACAAGTGTTCATTTTGTAGAAAGGTTACATATTTGTTAAATCAATATTTGTCAGCGCCTATAAATTAAATACATAATTTGCACAGCCCAATAGAATACTCAAAATTAAACATCAAACAAACCTATGTCAGAAATTATTTCAATTTAGGCTATTGATAAGCCAATGTTCATGATATATCAGGAGATTTTTTAAACTGCCATATTTGAAAGATTACCTCATTGATGACATTTATCAGCGCTGCTCTTACCTGAAAGATATCAGCAGAAACGCACTGTGGACAGGTATCTGCCCGCTGTGTTTACAGTGTCTTGAAGTCCTTAAATCAGCAGTGTCCTGATAAATTAAATCCAAGCCAAAGTCCCTTATATAAGGATAGACAGGCAGAAAGTACCACTGGTGCCGGTTGCTGATAATTAGGTTACAGATCCAAACAGCTGGATTTGTTACCTGGGACTGGAGGAAGACATGCAAAAACCCAGTGAAATGCTGATGCCCTGCGTCCCGTGTGTCGTCATTTATGGCATAGGATCACCTAGTGTTCCTCTCGTGGTGTTTAAACCAGAGTAGTGTGCAGACATGGAGGATTATTAGGGTCTACATCCTTTTTCTCTAAAGGTGATATGAAACTGAAAAATGGTGAAAAGCGGTGAAAAACTCCCCAATTTAAACAGTGCAGGAGTTGCTGCTATTGACCATGACCTGCCGAGGAACCACGTAAACATGAAGGTGTGAAGCACCCGATATCACTAGCTGCCCGGTGTTTTAATCAGCGCTCGACTGGACCTGAGGTAAGTGTCACTTTAAATATTCACCCCTTTTCTCTCACACCACATCATTTACATGCATGAAAATAACATTCCCTCCCTCTCACTAGCACAATCAGTTTATGGGATGCGTGGGGGAAATGTATTAATTCAAACATTTGTCAAATATGTGTCTCATTTACAACAGCAGTCATCCTCTCCCCTTGGAAATACTCTGCAGAAATGCATTTCGCAGCAATTACAGTCTCTGTGGACATGTCTTTGTGTGCCTTGTGTATTAAGATTCACATGTTCTGATTCGGTGATTCAGCAATTTTCACGTCATAACACCAAACGTCTGATAATAAGCCATTTGACTAGTTTTCAGAATGTCTCTTGGGTCTTTCCCCCATCTAAACACATATAAATGCAGGTCTCATTCTGGCTGAACTGATTTTCATATCATGAAGAGTCTGGTTGGCTGTTTCCATCATGAGACCTTATTAAATTGACCATATTTATTCATCATACAAGCAACTCAACAAAAATGTGTCCCAGATCAACAGATGGGCCATGTTTACAATTTAGAGCAGTATCATTAAAATGGGATACCTCTGGCCTAATCTCACTTGTTAAATTGAATAGTACTTTTTTGCTTATATTTTTGAACGTGTGTGCTATACACATGTAAATTTCTCCTATTTTGAAATTATGCGCTGTTACTCATATATGAGTATACAGTCTGTCATATATGCTGATTTTTATATATATTAATTTGACTTTGTAACATAGTAAGCTGAAAACCGTATGAATATTCATCAGGGCCAGTGTACTTTCTGAAGCTACAGTTTATGATCGATGCATACAGAGGTCTTGACAGCATGCAGCTACAGTATGAGTGCCATAAATCTGTATACCTCTGTGTACCCTGTGCATACTTTAAAATCAGTCAGTTTCACAACAATCAGCAAGATATAGTGCCTATTCTGATATCCATCCATCCATTTTCCAAACCACTTATCCTACTGGGTCGCGGGGGGTCCGGAGCCTATCCCGGAAGCAATGGGCACGAGGCAGGAAACAACCCATGATGGGGGGCCAGCCCATCGCAGGGCACACTCACATTCCTATGGGCAATTTAGCAAGTCCAATTAGCCTCAGCATGTTTTTGGACTGTGGGGGGAAACCGGAGTACCCGGAGGAAACCCCACGACGACATGGGGAGAACATGCAAACTCCGCACACATGTGACCCAGGCGAAGACTCGAACCCGGGTCCTAGAGGTGTGAGGCAACAGTGCTAACCACTGCACCACCATGCCGCCCGTTACTCTGATATCAAGCTTCTTATATACTCTCAGAAAACAGCCCTTCCACGTTCCACTTATGTTAGTGAGCTAGGTCATCACACTGGACCCGTACCATATGGCCTGTGGATGGGACTTTATGGACACGTTAACCATTGATCTGATCCCACAAAAGAAAGCCGAAGATCTTGAATACAGAGATGTGGGGCAGCGTCGTCTCACGATGCTGCAAGACCCCAGCTTCTGTCTTCTGTCTCCTTTACACCATATTCCCCTCTTAGGTGCATCAGGGATGTTGAAGTCCTTCTTTTTCTCCTTTTCATCTGCACAGGGAGGACCAACTTCGTAAGTCAGATGAGATGTTTGCGGCAGGAGGAAGTGGACGAGAAGATTCTGCAGTGTAAAATGTCGCACGATGGGGGATCATTTCATCATTTGTTCAAACGGGTTGTTACTGGCTAAGGAGAAAGGAAGAGCAGTGAGCATTACTGGCCACCATTACACTGAGGATGTCCTGCACTGACATGCCAGTCTCTGATATTTCTAAATGGTCTACAGGGGGCGCTGTTTTCACAGGAATAAAGGTAGCCAAAGCACAGTTACATTATTTATCAATATTCAGAAGATGAGGTGGTTGTGTGAGGCCAGACTAAAAAAACAGTCTGAAATTATTTTTAAAAGGTTACATGTGAAATTTCTCATAAGAATTACATCACAATTATTTTTATTGACTTAAGTTTTGAATTAATATACTGCAAAGTTCTCATGGAAGAATCAATAATTGCATATTTATGTTTTTAAATCTAAAATGAATACTGGGTGTATTTTGTTTGAGTACTTGAGGTAGAGATTGGTAGATAAACTTTGTATACTGACTTTTTAAGGCACATTCTTACTAATTACTTCCAAATCTTCGTGAGGTCCTTGGCCAGGCCTGAATTAGGGCTGACCTGTGTGCGTGTTCCTCCAAAGTCTCCTACACTGTGAGCACACGCCTCTGGCCATGCGCTCGTATTCTCTGTTGCACCGTGGGATCACTCAGCCCAAACTCCGTGAAACTGTATGGGGGGGGGGGGGTTTCCATAGAGAATATGATGCCGGCATCATTAAATCCTGCCCTTTGCTTTATTCTACACAAAACACACCAACTACTAAACCAGAGCAGCGTTCTGGTGGAGAAAACATTGTTAGTTTAGCAGGAAAAGGAAGCCATGTGCTTTAACTCTATTTTAGTGATTTGCCACAGAATATTCACTTGGGGGGTTCGATGGATGGAGGGAAAAACAAATTTCAGGTTTTACATATAGTTTCAGATTAAAAGTGCTGGAATAATTTAAGATAGAAATATTAAAACGAGAAAATCATATAGCATATGAAAATTAAATGAAAAGAACTGTAAAAACTTTGGTTTGCCATACTGAATGGCTGTATGATATATTTTACATTGAAAAGTTAATTTGAAAAAAGCTAAATCCTGACAAATATTCATGATTAACAGAAAACTAACCAGGGTAGATGGATGATGATTGTCATAACATACCTGTCTTGAGTCTAATATCATATCTCAGTCTGAGATTTCACCCAGTGCAGTGTGTACACTGGGGTATAACTGCAGTGTGTACACTGGGGTATAACTAGTCGTTTCAATGCCGTTATTTTTCTTACTATTTTGTACAATTTATACCGCACAGAAGATGAGAGTTGTACTCTGTGTTCCCCTCCATGTGAATCATCCCCCCCAAGATGCTGTCCTGCAGTGCAGTGTATGCTGTGTTGTTCTCCAGTGTACTGTTCGTACAGTGTGAATTGTATTGTGCCCTTTCTATCTGCCTCAACTATCCAGTGATGTTGAGATAGAGACAAGCTTCCCTGCACAGGGAACACTTTTGCTGTAATATTAATGTCAGTTCGAGATGCACCCAGTAGAGACACAAATGTCCAGTGAGTTGATGAGTGATTAGTCTTGTCTAGCATGGCTCATCACCCCCATGTAAAAAAACATTAAATTAAGATACTGTACAAACTGGGACAAAGTCTGAAAGCACTTTTAGCTTGATATATATGGCCCCTTTTTCTGATGGAAACACAAAGCCAATCCAAACAATGGCTTCATTGGGGTTTTTGTTGGTATATCCTGGTAAAAGCTGCACCCATTTTGGTGTGAAAACACGTCCCTTTCAGGCTGCTGTTGTTCATAATGAATATTAGCTTTAACTTGGTAATTGGTGTATTTCTTGTATAATGGCCGGGTTCCCATCCCATGCTTGGTTGGAAAGGCAGTGATAGCATTAGTGAGGCTTTGAGAGGTAACTGTAGCAAGAAACATGCTCTGCTGCATCCAGGAAGGTCATGGAGTCCGTCATTTAGCTCATTTTCTAAATGTAGGACAGTTACCAATTTATCCGTATGAAAAGCACTGCACACTGATGAGATAAAGTGATATGTATTTTTATTAGCTATTCCAATGATCATAATTATTCTGATGTTGTAAAATAAATGGACTATATTGCAGTTTATATTGTGCGGATTGTAGTCTCCTGTAAAGTTTATGAAACACCACTTTTTGGTTAAATCATAAATAGCAATTTCAACCATTTAGCAGCTGTCAATAGCTTTTACAAAACCATAAGCAGCCAAATATGCCAAGAACTATCTACGTACAAATTAGAAATAGTTGCAAGACTGACGCCAAATCATTAAGAGATCATTTTTCTGCAATCAAGCTTTGTGAGTAATTGCCTGCTAGAAACAATCTAGTTCCCTGAGAAAATTTGTAATTATAATTTGCATCACAGTAATGTACAATCAAAATGTCTCCATTTCTGAATGAAATAACCTGACATGGGCTGTTTCTGGAATCAGTTTGCCATCAATTGACATGCTGACATCTGCAGGAATGTTCCTCCTGATATATCAGGCTGCTTATGCAATTTGGAAGAATGCTGTTTTTAATAGTCAATACAGCAACAATAGCAGCAATATTTATACCTGGGTTAAGGTTGTGGGGATTACAACGCAAGTAGATACAGCTGGAACCACAACAATGAACTCCCAGGGCAGCCCACATCCCCCATCTAATCCCTACTCCTCCCATACTACCCAACCTCTACAATTGCTAGAGAGATAGATAGACACATACATATATACATTCTTTATTGATCCAGAAGGAAATTTAGGCATCCAGTAGCTTACCCATATAAAAAGATCTCAATGGAGAAGACCTAAGAAGAGAATAATAAGATTGACAATGCGTAGTCCCCCCACACTCTCCCCACCTCTCCAAAAAATATTAGATGTTTAACTTTGTGTGACTCGTGTCAGTGTAATCAGGCTCACCAGATCTGCATCTGTAGCTGTCCTATCATGTGTCATCAAAAATGATACAGCTTCAGTTTCGGTATGATTTTTCTGAAAATGAAATGGGCCCCCAGATATATGTGTTCCTGTGAAGTTTGAAAAATACTTTTAGAGTTACTGTGTTTCTACGGGCTAGGATGCATCCAAAATCGCATACTTTTTTGCTATGTAGTAGGTGAAGATGACAACAACAGTGTGTCCAAATGCATACATACGGTTTCATGCATGCATGCATGCATGCAGTATGTATTGCACAAATGGTGGAGAATTACAGTATGAGATTTCAGACACATCACTCTTGTCTTCTGCAGCTACTTTTTCCTTCTTTTGCTATTACCTAGTAATGCTGCTTCAGTCTTGGTATAATTTGTTTCAATTTGTCTCATGAAATCAGATCTTCATCCATATAATATTTTTGTGAAGTAGTAATAAGATCCATTAAATATTTTTTTAGTAATCATGTTTACAAAGTCAAGTGTCTTCTGCAGTCACCTTTGTATATCCTGCACTAAATGGCTTGCTTCCATTTTTGGTTTTATTAAGCTCAAAATCTGAAGACTTCTATGCTCTATCTTTAGCCATACAACATGTCTGCAAAGTTTGGAAGAGATCTGTCCAATACTTTTTGAGTTATTACGATAATGAAATGAATGTCAGAAACTTCTTTTCTGATCACTATACAGAGGTCCTCCAGAATAACTGTCTCTGTCGTCTTCTTTTTTCCAGGCTTGTGAATGACATGTTCATTGTTGTGATGATGAGTCCAACCATCTTGTTCCACCTGTCCTCTTCCACCTTCACTGATCCCTGGACTTGATTTGAAGTTTTTCTAAAGGACTGACAACAACTTTTCAAGGAATTGTACCTGTTGCCAGCTCTGAATATATGTTCTTTGTGATGCTGCACATTGGGTTGATATTTGTTGGGTTGATAATTTTTTTCTTTCACAGATGAAATGCCGACAAGGAAAACTGAGAAGAGAACTTTTTCTGACCTGTAGAAAAGCTTCTTCTCTATCTTCTGCTTTTTGCTCTAATTCTCCCACTTCCCATATTCATTTTGTATCTCAGCTGATCACATAGCTGACAGGATGGAGACCCTAATGATAACACTCATTCTCTCAGAATATTTTGTGTTAATGTCTACAAGACTAAATTAGGGGTTTGATGGACTGCTCTAGTTACATGAGATAACTAATGTGAACATCATAAAATCACATTCAGTTACTTTTAATGCAGCAGAACATTATTCAGGATCCACTAATTAGGTGTGTCATGATTTTAATTAGTGCACAGTTTTACTCACCGCCTATTTACAGCTTAGCTCATCAACCTTGAGATGTACTCAAACCATTCGGCGTCTCTTTGACTGCCAGGCAGACACCGGAATACTTTTAATTCAAAAACGTCTTTACAAGCCCAAGGAAGAAGGTATCATGGCTGTAAAATACAAGTTGTAACCTGAATGTTATTGGGCCTGGGTCTGGAAGACACTTCAGTCACTTGAAATGAGTGGAATAAAGAAGTAACCGCAATAGTTATCAGTGCCGCCAAAACAATCTCACTAGAAGTCGCTATCGGCTTTCTGAAATATCGTTAAAAGTTGCTAAATTACTTGGTGACTTTGTGCAATATGCCATCATGTCTAATTTGCACATATTGCTTTGATGAACGGCATCCCATCCTCTGTGTTCCCTGAGAGTTTGTTGCTTATGTATGCACATAGCTCAATTGGCATCATGCATCAGTTTACAACCATTATTGAAGTAAGGGAATATCTACTATTGATCATTTTGAGAAAACAATAAATGTGTGGATTGTAACTATTGCTGTGATCACTTCAATCATAATTCTGCATAAACAAACACACTCAGCTTTTATGAGTTTTACAATTATGCGATGGACTTAATATACTGTTGCTCGATAACAATAGGTGACGTTGTGAGAAAGTACCAAATTTATAGGCTTCATGCCAAAACCCTTATTTGAGTTACCCTCCCTCTCTCGCTACCTTTCCTTTGCCCCATAAATTTTTCAGAATTCCACATGTCGAAGTGTTGTTCTAATACCTTAGGGAACAAGTCATTGAGGGCTGATTTTTGCTGAAATCACCCCCTCGCCGGGGGCGTGTGGGAGTCAAGTCGAGAGAACCCTTTGCGGAAGAGAAATTCCCCTTTGGTGACACCCACACATGACTTGGTATAAAAGCTAATACTTCAGTGATGACTTCATACATACAGGTGTAGCATAGTAAGTCATCGAGGATGTAAGTGTGTCCCGATACCACTACTTGACCATGCTACCTTCCTTGTTCACTTTATGAACTTCCAAAAAAGCAGTTCTGGGATGTAGCCTTAGTCACTAGGGAAGTAGTCCAAGGAAAATGCACAAAATAGCTTTACTGAGTGAATGTCACTCGCTTCTGGCAGTCCAGCACGCCGCCATGCTGTCCAATGGCTACTCTCAGCACTACAGGGTATTATAATGTCTGCTGGACACGATAGACCAGAGGGAAATCAAGGGGGCATTTTCACCCTTAAATGTGTATGTTTATGGGTTCAGGATGAGTGTAGTTTGGGTTCTCAGGTTTGACTAATCCCTCTTGTTTATTATTTCATTGTAAAACCCAACTTCCAGTAATTTTGTATTCATTTACATGAAGTTGTAACGGGACTGCTAATTTACATCCATGTTAATTACTCAAACTCATTAAAGGTTGGTGTTCAGTACAAATATTTTGTTCATTATGTTTTCATTCTCCGATGCTGAAGAAACATAATACAAATGGAAGAAATGGTGGATTTCCTGAGAGTAGTTTTGTTACTACAGTTTTTACCCATTGCTTGAACACTATAGACACATGCTTAAACCAAAGTAACGTAACTTGAAGTTGTTGTTACTATACCTTAAACAAAGTGTAACCATACCTTAAACAAAAGTGCTGCTTAGCACTTTAGTTGCAATTCTGCAACACACTCACTCCGTTCTACAACACACTTTCTCCTGCACACTACACACTATGTCATACATAAGACACTTCATTCAAAAATGAGATCTCAGGGTACCAGTGGGAAAACACATCTATTCAAAATACAAAACACATTGGGCAATTGAAAATACTTAGACACACACCGGAAAATGCTTACTTACAAAATGGAACACCAATCAGCCAGCTACAAAAACACCTCACTTAAGCTATTTTGAGAAGTTTGCAAGCATGGAAGCAGGGAGAGCTAGAGGCAGAGGTAGAGGAAGAGGAAGACAGACAGACAGACAGACAGACAGACAGAGAGAGGAGGAAGTGGTCGAAGAGGCCATGCAAGGACCATTATTTCTGATGACATAAGAGCAACTTTGGTGGACCATGTCATAAACCATGGCCTGACTATGAGGGAAGCTGGGCAGAGAGTCCACCCTAATCTAAGCCGTTTCACAGTTTCATCCATAATAAGGACATTCCGACTGGAAAACAGGTATGTCTTCAACTCTCTACTCTACTCAGACTGTATCTAGAGTATTTACAATACTGTACCATATCACATTGCTGTATCACATGTACTGTACTACTGTACTGTGACTAATGCTCCTTTTCGAACAAAAGTAGTAGTTTTGTGAAACATACGATGATAACGTGTTGAGATGTTTCAGTACTATGTATGGTATACACAGTAAAGTACAGTATATACAGTACTGTAAAAAAGAAGCAAACCAATAACAATTTGTGGTTGCATTTTTCTACAGAATGGCTAGAAGACCTACTGGGGGTGGATGCCAATGCCTGTTCACCCAACAGCAGGAACTTGCCATTGTGAACCTAGTGAGAGCAAACAATGCAATCCGTCTCCACCAGCTACAGCAACAAATACTTCAAGATAGGCAGGTATTCAACAACATAAATTGAGTAAGCATTACCACTATTAGACGCATCCTGGTAAAGCACAACATGACCATGAAGCAATTGTACAGGGTCTCATTTGAGAGGAACAGTGTCAGGGTCAGAGGACTTCGACATGAATATGTACAGTTAAGTGTTACAGTTCTTTACATTTACAATACAGAATGGGTGCAGTCCAGTAACAGCTGAATATGTACCATTTGATCAGTACCACATAGATATATTCGGAAAGATACACAGGTACCTGTGTGGTGGGGTGGGGCGGTTCTGTATGTGTAGTAGTGTAGTTGTGTGTTTTGAGTAATGCCATCCACAATATGTATTTTTTGTTGCAGAGAATCTTGGACATGGATGGAGCTACTCAGCCTCATGAATTTATTTACGTTGACGAGGTTGGATTCAACCTTAGCAAAAGTAGATGACGGGGACGTAATATACTTGGCCAAAGGGCGATTGTGCACGTCCCGGGGCAGCGCGGGGGAAATATCACATTGTGTGTCACCATAAACCTCCGAGGGCTACTGCACCATCATTCCAAACTGGGTCCATATAATGCGCAACACATAATCACATTTCTAGATGCACTTCATGATGCAGCTGTACAGGACAGACCAGAGCAGCCCAGGTTTGTTGTTGTCTGGGATAATGTCAGTTTCCATCGGGCTGCTATCGTCCGGAACTGGTTCACCAACCATGATCAATTTGAAGTTGTGTATTTGCCCCCTTACTCGCCATTTCTCAACCCTATAGAAGAGTTTTTTTCCGCTTGGAGATGGCGCATATATGACCGCCAACCACATGCCTGCATGCCTCTTCTGCAGGCAATGGAACAGGCCTGCGGAGACATTGAGGTAAGGTCAATCCATGGATGGATTCGGCACACAAGGGGATATTTTCCCCGATGCTTAGCAAGAGAAGACATTGCTTGTGATGTTGATGAGATCCTGTGGCCAGACCCCAACAGACGGCAGGATCCATAAGTCCACTTATGCACAATTGTGTTTTTCTGTGTTTACAGTAGTGTACTATTTGTTTTATTGTTGCTTTAACTGAATTTACTGTACTGTAAAGTACACGACTGTAATGTACAGTATTTAGTATTTCATTTTTTGGGTGTTGTGAAAACGTGCTTCTGTGGAACTGAATAAAAACAGTGCAAAGAAAAGCCTGCCGTGTTTTATATAAAGTAGACTAGTGTGTTGCTGCTGATTTGTAAGAGTATTCATATGATGCAAGTGGGTTTCATTTTGTCATTAGAGCGACATTTAGATTTTTTATAGCAGAGTTTCAGTTTGACATAGATGTGAATGGTTTATTTCCCAGTGTTGTGTCTTATTTGCTTGTGTGTAGAGTTTTGACATGATGAGCCAAGTTTTGCAAAACGTGTTCAAGCAACGGGCAAAAACTGTAAACGTTTTTGAGAAATATTTAAGCATTGGTTTGGTGTGTTCTGAGTCTTTAGAGAGACCAAAGGATGTTTTTAATTAGCTGTATGTATTAGCGGCATAAATGTTGTCTCTCTTTTTTTTAAAATTTCTTTTAACTGCAGAGATTTAGCAATTTTGTTCAGTTAAGAAAATCAGAGAGCTGGTTTTATTTTACGGTTTTGAACTGGAAATAAGTGAACAGCAATAGGCTGAGATGAAATGTGATAGACTTAGACGCAAATTTGGGAGTTGATAATTGCTACCATTTGCTACCTTAATAATGTGTAACCACCCTTAACTGCTGTTCTTAATAGAGTATGAACACAGAGAAGCGGATCTTGGTGCATCATTTCGAGCTTAAATGTGCCAGCTTTGCAATCAAGTGCTCGGCAACTGAGTTTAGCTTTGAATTACATCTTTCAAAACAATAAATACAAATTCAAATACAAAATAACTTTACTTGTCCCCGAGGAGCAATTAAAGGCACACAGGGCAGTTGAACAAGGACACAATGACATAAAGGGCAACAGTACTTACAAGATGCTGGGCAAAATTGCAGTCAATCAGGTAGATGAGAACTCAGGTAGATGAGTTCTTGCAATATTAATAAAGAACAAAAGCACATGGTTTTGCCAAAAAACGTGTTTATTCAAAGGCTGTTGTAACTCAACTTGTACTGAAGATAGTTTCCATTATTCTTTAAATAATATCACAAGATCAAGCTTCTTTGACTTGAAATGTTATACAGTGAAATCTACCCTATTAAAGACTTAAATGAGAAAATCAAATAAAACGCTGCAGGTTCTTTATGGCTAATTTTGGTGATTGATCTCCTGACCGCATAAATCTTAAAAGTATCATCTGCGTTTCGCTAACAGTGTGTATTCAGTCTGGCTTTAACATGACAAACTGGATTCATCTGTTCTGAAGAAAAAACATTCATGGAAAAATTCTGAAATGTTATTGGCTGATTTCACATATAAGCCTTGTTAAGCAGTTGGTTACTGTTCCAATGTATTACAGATTCTTGCTTCTACTGTGTATTTTTTGTCCCTGATGCCTGTATTTATTTATAACAGTTAACTTCGTATAGCATGAGAACTTCAGTATCTCCATTGATTCATCTGGCTTTTGCACATGAAAGTTACATAATGTGTGCAGTTCATGATGAATCCCACCTACTTCAGAAAGCAATAATGGACAAAGAACTGGAGAGATAGGAATACAGAATTCTAAAAGCTAACATAGCAAAGTAACAAAGTAATTGATCCATTTTCTAAGACTTGTTTGCATGAGAGACGCCATGTGAGGCTGTATGTTACATACTGCATAACACCTTTGGGTCTTAGACAGCCCTGATTATATTTGCTTGTTACTCTTTGGCTGCCTCCCTGACTGCCTCAAATTGAAGAGGTTTACACCGGACTCAACGCCTGAATACTGCGGAATTTCACTTTCCAACTTCAAGACTAAACAAGGAATAGAGGTGTAAAGTCTATCACCCCCAAACTAAGCCATCTGGCCCACCTAACCAGTTCACCACTTGATGGTTTCTGATTAAGCTGGAAAAGATACTGGAAGAAACAAGTAGTTGACAGGAACTAGAAGGGGTTGGGAGTTCAACAGACAAGGAATTCTGAGACAACATTCTGATGAACTAAAATGATGTACCTAAAAAATGAAACACAACATAGATCCAAACATGGCTCATTGTTCACTATAAGTAGACCCTGGACTCAGTGCTTCTGGGCTGGAGATGAAAGATGAAAGAGTACCAGTTGTACCCTAGCTGTAGGTGAGTATACCTTTTAGTCTAATTTAAGTTAGAGAAAGGTACAAACAACATTAAAGTACCCAAAATGGTACTATTTCTGTATCTTAAAAAGTACAATAACCTACAGCTAAGGGTACAACTGGCAGACCCACGAAGGTACAGCCCCAGTGACAAGCAAAGGTACAAATTGGTACCATTTTTTTCCTGACAGTGTAGGAAAGCTGGGTTGCTGCTGGACGAGGTGCCAGTGTGGCTGACAGGTTGGCCCAGCCTGAGGTCTGTGTGGATCCCCTGTGTCACAGTGCAGTGATGGGGACACTGTGCTATAAAAATGGTGCTGTCCTTCAGATGAGATGTAAAACTGAGGTCCTGACACTCTGAGGTCATAAAAGACCCCTGGGCTTATTTCAAGAGAGTAGGGGTGGTACCCCGATGAACTGGCTAAAACTGCCCACTGGGGCCCTTTCAGATCTGGCCTCCTAATCATCACCTATATCTAACTGGTGAATCCTCTCCTGCCCCCTCACCACCATAGCTTACTGTGTGGTGAGCGTACTGGTGCAGAATGGCTGCAGGTGCATCATCCAGGTGGGGGCTGCACAGTGGTGGTGGATGAAGTGGCTCCCAATTGCTTCTGTAAAGAGCTTTGGGTGTCTTGAAAAGTGCTACATAAATGTAACATTCATGCATTCTCATCAGCTTTCTAGGTGTAACGTGGGCCTGGTTTGGTGTTTGCAAGAGTGGAAATTATTAAACGAAACATCCAGAGTCAGATAAAAATGATTTTATAAAAAAGGGATCGTACATGGCATGCTTCTGCCCATCTGTCTGCGACACATTGCACAGACATCTCTGTCCGCAGTGGAATCATTCCCCAGGTATGAGTAATGATGGTAAACCTTCTTCAGCGTGAAAGTGCACAGTTTAAAAATCAACAACGTGTGTGATTCATTAAAGTGGGAAATCATTAGGGCTTCGCCTGCTACCTGCTGTGATCTGTGATGACTTCAGATGCTTACTGAAGTAGAACGAGTGGGCGTCAGAGAGACCATGTGGCAGACCTGCCGGTGGCCTGATCCCATCGGGGGGGGGGGGGGGGGGACCTTTGCCTCACAGAGTCAGCGTCTGAAGTCACCTACTCTCTTATTATGGAGACAGTGGGCGGAGGCAGGTAGCTGTGGCAGCTATTGAGCGATCTTGACGTAGCGGCTTTTGGGAAATACTGAACTAGGTCACGTCACCCTGCTTCTGAGCCAATGATGTAAGATGAGCTACTTCAAAGTCACCAGGAAGTTATTTTAGTCTCATTATGCAATTAATATAAATATTTCTAGGGCAAAAGATAACAGAATATTTTCTATGCATTTTCAATTGCATTACAGTGAACCATTTTTCAGCCTGCATTACCTAAAGGCTAGTATTGCAAAATGAAACACATCCTCAGTCTACCTTTCCTTCACTGCTCTGTCCCAAGTCATAAATTATAAATACATTAATTTAGAAATGATTCCTTTTATCAGGAAATTACTTTCTAACCAGAACTTTCTTTTAATTCCCGGTGGCTTGATGTGAATCGCACATTGTGAAAATGCATTGTTTACAAGGTGTTCGTTCCATTTGATAACAGGGCCCACAGACCTGAGGATCTCACATGGCCTCGTTACCTGACTGGGGCTAATTCAGAGGCCCAGGCTATGCCAATATCCTTGGGTGCATCATAAAATAATTCTCAGCTGCATGGCTTTCCCACGATTCCTTACATTTCACACACCGCAATAAGGTCGAGGGAGGGGACTGCGGTGTTGTCTTAGAAACGGTGACACATCTTATATGACAGTCGTAGGCTTCTGTTCTGATAACCCTTAAATTCTTATTTTTCTGTCTGATGGTATTACCGTACATTTAGCACTTCAGGGAGTGCATTAAGGTACTCACTGGGTTTCGCTACACATTTAGCTCATACTGATGTACAATGCAAGCATGATTGGGCCCCTTTTATCCAGGGGTACAGGGATGCTGCAGATCAGGGGGTGGGAGATCCATGCCGTAATGTATAGGCTATGCTGATTTATTCACAATTAGCCATGTCAGCCCCAGAGAAGTTAATCATAAAGAACTAGCTCCCCCTTCCCCACAGCGCCTTGAGATCAAGCCCCACACCCCCTACCGAGAGTTAGGGCATCTTGGGCAAAGGGCCTGGGCAGTCGATCCTGGGCAGCAAAGAGCATGAGATTGCAGAGTCCGACCTGGACGGGATTCCAGTTCATCACAGGGCACTAGGCAGGGGAATAAATGGACGAATGAATGGGGGATGAATGAATGTTGGATGAATGAATGTTATGATGTTTGCATGTTACTGGGTTTTCATCGAGAATCATGTATGCATGAAATTTACCTTTAAATCTTCATAACTTTTATATGCAAGTGATGTCCGGAATGTTCCCCACCTGTCCCAATAAATTCTCCCTGGCACTTTTATTAGATATGAATTGGCTGGGGACACAATTTCTCTAGCATTTGTCGTGTGCGGCAAAAGGTAGCAATTTAAACTTAAAAACACATGCAATATATGTAAGCAAGAATATTTTCACAAGTCTCAGTAATGTGAATTGGTCAGAGTAATTGTCTATAAGTATATCTTCGTTTGGGGATTTAACGCGTCAGCAGGAGAGCCTGGTAACCCTGGCAGACAGAGGCGCTGTGTGCGATGCAGGCTTTCATCTTCCGATTTTCCCTTCCAGGGACTGAAGGGAGCAGGGTGTCAATGGGGCAAAGGACCAGCTGGGACATAAACAAACATAAAAGGCCTATTGTGACAGGGAGGAGAAACAAACGGCTGCACACATGAGTGAGCTGCACTTATGCGTGTGTCTAAGCTTCAGTGGTCTGATGGGTCTGGCCCAGGTTCCAGGGGGAACAAAATAGAGCAAAATAGAGCACAGTTCTTGACACAAAACAATGTGCAGGTGGAACAAATCAATATGAAAAAAATCCCATTACTGTCACCCCCCCCCACACACACACACACAGACTGATGAGTACCTGAAAGAGAACCACCACCAAGTGATTTAACCGTCAGTGTCTTGTGGTGAAGCAGGGTGTGGTGGTGGCATGCTTCACCACTGCTGCTGTACTGAGTCGAGTCTTTACTCTCAATGGTCAGGTGATCTACTTAAGTCATGATGTAAGACACCTGAGTATGTCTGTCTGTCATGGAAACAGGGTAAGTGCCGCATGTAAACACGCAAAATCAGTGTCACTCACACAGAATGGAGAAAGCTGATATTTCCTAGGAAAAAGAAATATATTAAAACCCCCACTGGAAATCAATTTCAAATACTAAAAATTTGGAGATGGTTGTGTGGATCTGGATGTATGGATGGATGGATGGATGGATGGATGGGTGGATGGATGGATAAGATCAAGCTGGAGTGAACTTCTCCAAAGCAGCTGGACTGGAGAAGCATTGCTCATCCCAGCTCCTCACCACCAGCAACTCACTCGTTTTGGGCTAAAAAGCTGAATGGAAACAAGAACTGAAGTGTCCGAAATGTCCTTTGGTAGTTACTAGGACCGCATCTGAAATGGAGAAAAGACCAGAGTGTGTCTTGAAGGGCAAATAAGAGGTGATCTATATTTTCATTGCCTGCTTTTTACTGGTTCTAAAAGACCTTATAAATTGTGGGCTTTTATTAAAGCATTTGATGAACCACCAGCCTACGGGTGCCGCCCACTGATTTAAAATGTTTTTTTTTTTTTTTCTAAATTCTAATGTGAACTAATTAACTGCAGAGCAGCTGCTGCTTTAGATAAAATTAAGAACAAGATGGAACGATATTAATGCCTGAGAACACGTATCTTTCACTGATGCCTGGAGTTACAATAACCGAAAACCAAATGACCTCAGTTCCTCTGAGGCGTAGCAGAGCAAATTTAATATGATAGCAAATCAGAAGGAAAGGATGAAAAACAATGAAATTCATTAAAATAGCATTTCACAAACAATGCCATTTTCTACGCACACTTTTATAATTAAATGAGAATCAAATAAATCTGTGGATTTGTCATTTTTTGAGAAAGTTGATAGATCAAATGATGCGTTACATCCATGAAGACTGATGCTAAGGAACATACCTGTTTTCTCCTTTCTTTCAAATTAAAACTAGGAAAGTTGTCTGAAAGTGTAGCAGTAATAATGCTAGTTAATAGAGAGATACTTTTGGAGGCAGGATAAAGCACCTTCGGGGGGGGGGGGGGGGGGGGGAGGGGGGATGCAGAAACATACTGAGGAGTAAATCAATACTTACATCACTAGCAGCGATTCCGGTCTGTGGTGCTTTTGAAATGAAGAGTTTAGCAGACTTGCAGCAACAACTCACTGACATATTTTGCCGAAGAAGCATGGAAGCATAAATAAATAATCCACGGGTATTGTTGAGGCTGTAATTGTAGAAAGATTAATCGGTCACAGTAGGATCTAGGCTGCAGTCTGTTTAGACCAAGGACGTCCTGCCCTGCATCTGCTACTGGACACTGTCACCCTCAGATCTTAAGATCTTACTAAAGTCGTATTGATAATAAGCCACATCCCTTGGTATGTCAGTTGATGCATACAGGAGTTAAAACTGTCCAATGACATTATATTTGCCAATATGCATTTTTAGTAAATGCAAACAATGCTATTAAGTTCCCTCCATGTCAACATACACAAGTAAATGAAATAACATTCATACAAAATAGCATTAAAAAAAAATCTGTAAAACTCATTTTCACATCTCCCTCCACGTCACCTTGAAAAATAAATATTAAAATACCTCCAAAATCTTATTATTTTGAAATTATTGTGTAAGTCCACTTAACACCTAAAGCTAAAACGTATTTGGTTATAAGTAATTTATTATAAATATCCCATAATATTGACTTAACCCTGTTAACTGATCACTTTCACACCTGTTAAATTTCGAACATTCCACAAGTCACATGTTCAACTGTAAGCTACATTCTCTGAACATCATATCAAGGATAAAAGTTCATTCTTTTTTTTCCCCATAGTTTCACATATTGTGATCTTTACACCTACAGATTTAAAGTAATTTATAAATAAAATAAGATTAATTATATGTAAGTCAGTAGAACATCCTCAACGTCCACATGCTATTAGCAAGAATGTTAGCCAGGTATTTCCGTGTTTATTAATTATTTCTAAAAACTCAACCCTGGTACTTTAAACTGTTTTATTCATTTTAGGGTTGAGTAAATAACAGGGTTACATGCTACTATGGTTTGGATATTGAATAATATCATGGATTTAATTATATCTTTATATAAAATATTAACCTCGCGACCCAATAGGATAAGCGGTTTGGAAAATGGATGGATGGATGGATAAAATATTAATAAAATACCTGTGTAACACACATTCTTTTTTTATTTTAACCATTTTGCAATATTTTGTCTTTATTTGAAAAGTTACATGTCGTGTTTGCCATCTCAAATGTCAATGTGAGTGAAACTAATTTTAATGTAAAACAAAAAACCAAGTAAAAGAAAAATACAGGAAACAAATACAGGACATCAAAGGGAAACATGCATCTCCACACACAAGGGAAAACCAACTGCTGGGAAAGCTCCCATCTCCCAACTCTTTTTAGCTTTAAAAATAAGACTAAAACATCGCATAGCTTTTGGTGAGAAGGCTGAGTAAAATGCAGGCCTTTGCTTGCAAAAATACAATGTCTGTGACAAAAAGATTAAAAATGTTTAAATGCAATTTTTCATTAGACTGAATGTTGGAAATTGACAGGAAGTAAGAAGGCCTAATTGATAACACAGTCTGTTAACATATAAGATTGTCTGTCTGAGAAATGATGACAGACATTTTTAGGTAGATTATGACAGTAATAATTTGATTCACTGATAAAAAATCATACGTTGATGATGTGACTAAACAGCTCACTTTCTGTGTATGTAGAAAAACATATATCACTTACTGAGACAGCTCAGTGGCAGTGTTTACTTCTCTGAAACTGAGCATCTGTCATCGTTTGCATTCCTCTTTCCGATGTCCTTTAAAATGTCACATTATGATATCATTATGGGTGGATTTGTGGGTATGCACCAGCAGGGGGAGCTAAAATGTCATCGTCATATATCTTACATAGTTTCTGGTAGTCTTCCAGTTACAGTTCCCTCTAAAATGTGTGGTTTTGAAACAGGGGTGAATGTCAGTTATCACTGCAACTTACCCGCAGCTTATTTATAGTATTACTCAAAAGAAACATGCTTTATAAATCAAACTGTTTCTAACCTTTTGAACATTTAATGAGAATCGTTATAGCAGGAAAAAAAAAACATTCGCAGAAGACTGAAGACGTGGGAATGTGTCACTGCGTTTAAGCAGCTTAAAATGTTTTAATCAATTGTTGGAGGACATGCCAGTTTAGATCTATTTATTAAAAAAGATCTCGGTAAACTCTCAGCGATGGGTGACAGTTTTTGTGAGTTTGGGTATGTCATCGTTGGGATGGTTTTGATGTTGGGTCATTTATTCTAGAATCTCAGCATCTCCAGCTCCTGTCATCCACATGCCGCAGACGAGGCTTTTACTGTCTCCAGAATCTGTCCCCACCTTCAAAGACACTAACAGCCCTTTGTAGAGCTGAGCTCTGTCGTCTTTAATAATCGATCCTGGACACTGGCTCTTCCCTCAGACCAGCTCTGGCCCATGACTGCGACCATGTTAAGACCTGTAAGTATCATGTGTCTGTGCAGAAAGACAGGAATGCACAGTCCGTTAGAAGAATTCGTGCAAATATCCATGTCAAAAAAGTATTCTGATAAGAAGGGATACATGTATAAAGCTGTGCTGTTAGATTTGTCAGTGGTTCTTCACCAGTTAATCGTTTAAATTTGTGACTAACAAAGCCCATCGCAGGGGGCAAATATAATAAATATAATATTTGCTTACTATGTTGCTCAAAATTTGTAAATGACATAATTGATGAGAGAATATAGCTTTGGAATTGTCTAGAGAACCAAAGATGATTAGATAGATAGATAGATAGATAGATAGATAGATAGATAGATAGATAGATAGATAGATAGATAGATAGATAGATGGAAGGATGGATGGATTGATGGATAGATGGATGGATGGATGGACGGACAGCGGACAGATCGAGTGCTGCATAACCGGGCTGTAATAGCACATGTGGTTTGGGAAGGGAGGTGAGATGCTCTAAAATAGTTCAGTCTGCACTCCAGCAAGATCTCTGCTGTGTCTCTCAGGACGCAGAGAGCATTATCTCTCTCCACTGCCAGGAGATGCATCAGACGAGCTTCCCAACAGGCAGCCAGGCCCCTACATTCAGGCTCCCTCCGCCTTCCCGCTGCACCATGCCGACATTGTTGACGTGCACCAAATAATTCCCAAGGTGCTCTTCTGTAAATGGTGGGATCCCTAGGAATTCCAGGTGCCGATTGTCTCTCTTCCAGGGAAAACATCCCCTAAATCTCGCCCGTATCACATACTGAGTAGTGACATTTGCGGTCATTTTAACTGAACTTAAACTGAAAGGAGTAGCATAAAATATTAAACAATCTCATTTGCTGATTGTAATAGCCATTTTTATTTTAAGCTCATCAATAAAGGCATTAAACTGTTGTTACATAGTAATGCCTCATTATACTATGCTTACAGTGGGTGATGATGTTCACTCTTTAAATGTGGCTTTATAGCGTATGGGGATCCCTGCCATGAGTCCAGCCCTTAAACCACTAGACACATAAAGGAAATAAAAGGGCCTGACAGAGTGCAGAAAATCATCTTGTTAAAATAGTATCTTATCTAGCGGAACATATTGCTCAGGGCAGGACAGGAGAGGCTTAATAAACCTGGCTGTAAATGAGGTTTCTGTCAGCGGCACAAAAGGCAGAGTGCTTCTTCTGATGCTGCATTGTTTGTGTGATGAAATAATGAATCATTTATGTCTCCTTGAGTTCGAGGGGGCTGCAGCATCTATTGGATTCACACCTGTAGTAAATTTAGTAAATACTAGGAATGGTTCTGATTGGCTGTTCTTCAATGCCAGATTGGCATAAGATAAATGGGCATGCACAGACAACTGATCGACTATAGAGAACTTTTAATATATATTTTTGACATATAGTAAGCAAAAATTAAGATAAATAGTAAAACAGAGAATATAAAGAAACAAATGAATAAATCCATTTTCTGTAACCGCTTGTCTTATTCAGGGTCGCCGGGAGCCTATAGGCCACAAGGCAGGAAACAACCCAAGGTGGGGCACCAACCCATCACAGGGCAGATATGCACACCATTCACTCACACACCATTCACTCACACACGCACATCTAGGGGAAATTTGGCAACTCCAGGTAACCTCAGCATGCGGTGCGAGTCCCGGGGCTCAGAGGGAACTCGATCAGAGACAGAGGTGGCAGGAAGGCTAGCAGGTGGCACGGCTCTGGGAACCAGGGTCTGGAGGCGAGTACTGGGGCTCAGAGGGAACTCGATCAGAGGCAAAGGTGGCAGGAAGGCTAGCAGGTGGCACGGCTCTGGGCACCAGGGTCTGGAGGCGAGTGCTGGGGCTCAGAGGGAACTTGATCTTTCTTGCCAAGTAATAAGTTAGAGGTGAAGTGAGTTTCTCTGGCACCTGCTTTTGCTTAATAATGCTTTTAAGTATCTGCTAAATCATTTAACAGCCCCAGTACCAGTGCTTTCCGAGAACTATCACTTAATGGTTCCAGCAAAACAAAGCAGAGATTGATATGTTATGATGTTGGAATACAATGGTGTCCCAGGGCTGTGTGCTTGCAGTGTGATTTGGGGGCAACTCAGCCACAAACTTTCAGATGGAAATCAATGGAAATCATACTTCAGGTCTTTGAATATAAAAGTGCCCTTTCTCATCCATGGGTCTCCCTTCCATAACTGCTTATCTAACATGGGGGAGGCAGAAGGGGGAGAAGACACTGTATAAAATATCAGTCCATGTGCACCGTTCAGATTGTCATTCACCATTCTCTCTCTCTCTCTCTCTCTCTCTCTCTCTCTCTCTCTCTCTCTATATATATATATATATATATATATATATATATATATATATATATATATATATTCAGAATGTTTTAATTTGGCAGATAAAAACCAGCTTTACACAATGACCATCCAAACCTCGTGTTCTTAATCAGAAATCTGAAATGTTTATTTCAGCAGATATTTCCTGTTATGTGTTTTATAATATACCAAACTACTACTACAGTGGTCCTATTTATTCACAAAGTTTTTTGTAAATTCTTTTAATACATATAATTTTCTTCTGGATGATGGATGTGTGACATAAATTGATGCCTGACTTCGGGAGGCATAGCAGACCAATGAAATGTCTTCAGAAAACCCCAAATTGCTGTTACTGTCATTTGTGCCCCCCCCTCTTGTGTAAGAGCCACTTACTCATTTGTGTAGCACTTGGATTAGTGGGAGAAAACTGGAACGAGGCTGGGAGCCCCCCCCTCTACAGCTTTACAAAAGATCCTTTGATAAAATTTTGATTAGGTTACTGTGACAGCTCAACGGCAGGAGT
The DNA here is from genome assembly GCF_023856365.1 of Brienomyrus brachyistius. NCBI lineage: Eukaryota > Metazoa > Chordata > Actinopteri > Osteoglossiformes > Mormyridae > Brienomyrus > Brienomyrus brachyistius. The sequence continues at coordinate 7,291,066 of NC_064542.1, forward strand.
GACTCTGCCAGTGTGGAGTCCGGCCACCGATAATGAATTATCACTTTTCTTGCTGTCTTTTCTAAAACTCCGTCCATTTATCTTTCTCCATTGGGGTATCATTGTGAGGTAAATGCAGAGCTGGAGATTTCAGGTCCAAAGAGTACAAATCCAGACCAAGATTTTGTTTCAACCAACCAGCTGAGTCCTCTGTGACTGTGACTCTTTATACTCAACTGGTTGGTTGAAACAAAATCTTGGTCTGGATTTGTACCCTCTGGACCTGAAATCTCCACCTCTGGGTAAATGCTTCATAGCCTTACGCAAACCTGCCAAAATAGACTCCATATATTGAAAAGTTCTTGGCAAGAGTTTTTAGTCAGAATGTCCTCAACAGACAATCAACACCTTGGAGTAAACTCCTTATATATTCCTTTAAATTAATCTATAAATTAAACATGAGCATCATTAAAATCAAAGTTTTAGTATGAAGGCTAGGAGATCGCTCTTCAGTCTTCCCATAATTAAAATATAAGCTCTTTGGTACAAAGCAGATACTATTTTACTGATGAAGCCGCATCCTCACATCCAGACGTCCTCAGTTAGCTGACATTTTAATTACCGGTCCGTCTTTTGCAGAAGAGTCAGAGTAACAGCTTCTCGCGGCAGCTTTCTAATCTCTCCTTAATTCAAGGATCTTTGTTACACTCCTACTGTACTGCATCATTGCTGAAATTGTTTTGTGCACAATATTGCTGTAAAGGAGGAAAACACAATCAGTTAAGGCTAAGACAGCATGACCAAGAGATACTGTAGCTACCAGCATTTCGGGAATTTAAAAGGAAAATGGCGACAAATTATTTCTGCCTAATTTTATTATTAGACAATGACACCCTCTGCTGTTGTAAGGAATTCTATTGTGGCACCATATAAAACCTTCAGCCGTCTGTCTTTACACCACAAATCTAATACAGGGTCACTAGGACCATTGAAGACATTTCAGAAAAGTCACCATTGTTACGTGATGCGGATTCATCAGGATTAATGATGCATTGTTAAAATAATTTCATCTTGGCTGCAGAGAATTGATCTTAGAAATGTACGAATCAGCTTCAATCAGCAGCGGTCGATCAAGTCAAGATCAGGCGTCGTCGTTCATATACTACAAGAATGACGTGGTAGGTACCGCAAGATGTCCGACTGGCTCTTTCTGGGGCAGTCAAAGGTTTTCATTGCCTGATTCAGGACAATAATCTGATATGGATTTTTTAAGCAGTGTATCTTCATGTGAGAATGTTACCGTGAGAACACCAAGTGTAGCCTTTGAATATATTATGCAGAACCAATATGGTCAAGCATAAAATATCTACAACTTTGGGGGGCACTTATGTACATTTCACCAATTTACATATGTGCATAAGAATTTATATATTTATGTATAACCTTTAACATGGTTACCTACAATCTCCTTCCTGAGCTCCTCAGACTGCTCTCTCCTCTGCTTTCTCTGGTCCATGTTCAGTGTGATGCACACAATGATACCGAACAACACAGCAGCATGTTCCTTCCCTTTAAATAAGCTGAATGGCGGATGAGAAGCATGAAGGCACCTGTGATACTAATTAAAGTTAAACACATTTGAACAGTTTGAAACATGATTATTATACAAGGATAAATTGCCTCTTTAGGGCTACCAACAAATCTGTCCATACTATTTTAGCATACTGCTATAAAATAAACACCAAATAATTTGTTTTCACAATTGTATTGGTTTACTCTGTCTCATACTAAAGTCGTGCAGTTATATATTAGACAATTGCTTTTAGTTGAATCACTTTTCAGGAGAAATGAAGCATTGTTTCAATGAGCTGTAAGGACACCAACATATTTGTCCACGTCTTTGTGTGTGTGTATATATTATCATTTGAGTTATTGCACCTTACTGTCTCTCTTTAATGCACCATTTGCACCCACTGTCTATTGCTCCTTACTCTATTATTGGCACTTTCTGGTTAGATGCTGAGCTGTATGTTGTTGTACCTGTACAATGACAATAAAGTTGAATCTAATCTAATCTATCTAGTCACATGCCGTGCATCGGACACCAGGCGGGGCCACCAAACCAGCCCAGTGATCATCATCTCAAACATATACTGATGAGTTGTTTAAATTTAAGATGGAGCAATGGGCACCATTAAAGCATTAAACGAGATACAATCAGCCCTCCGTATCCAGCATCGGCAGATTCAACTGACCAGGGATCAAAAATATTTGAAAAAAAGAAAATCAAGAAAGTTCCAAAAAGCTGGAGTTTGCCACGCACCCAAAACTATGCTGAATCCACACAAATTATGTGACGTGTCGGCACATTCTGCTGTAGCCTTTGTGCAATGAACATGTGCTATTTCTGTCATTATTTCTTAAACAACAGAGTGTGACCCCTGATTAGGTAACCGCAGTTTCAATTATCCACGGCTCCAAAGTAGCAATGCAGTTACGCTTAGAGTACCACAATGGCCAGCAGCGACCCTGCACCACACACACATACACACACACACACACAGTCGTGTAGTCATATCTTTGTGGGGACAGCTCATTTTCTATAGGAAAAATGCTAATGCTAACTATGACAACCCCTACCCATCCCTAACAATAACCCTAAGTAACCAAACAAAATGCAACAGTTTTTGCATTTTTAATTTTTTTTCATTGCAATCATGGTCCCCATAACGTAAAAAAATAAAACTGGTATTCATCACGTTGTGGGGACATTTGGTCCCCACAAGGTAAGGTATACCTAGACACACACACACACACACACACACACACACATACACACACACAACCAATTCCCAGCCCTAACCTTAACCATAAGTAACCAAACAAAATACAAGACTTTTGGTGTTTTAAGTTTTTTCATTACAGTTACAGATTTTTATAAAATTGAGTTTCCCCTTTTGGGGACTGAAAAAATGTTCCTACCAGGTAAACAAAAACAATACAAATTGAAGACATTTTGACCCCACAATGTAATATATACACCTCACACACGCGCACACACTCACAGGCCAGCCTTCCCAGTATATGGTCATGTTTTTAATGACCATCTGTTTCCCCCATGCAGCGTCTCGTTCCTGCCGGGAGGGAAATATGCTCCAGTCGATGTGGTAGGTATTATGAACGGGCAGGAGTATAAAGAGGTGGTCATTTTAACACTTGAAGAAGGAAGGAAAAAACTCCCCAGGAACATCCAGAAATTCACAGCAGCAAAATGAAGCTTGTGGCTGACCCACTGCTCTGTGATTGAGCTGCCTGCCAGGACGAACCTGGGCGTCTTTGGCGGAAGGGCTGCATGCAAACCTTCGCCGCTCACTGGCTTTCGGTTACTGTTTAATTAGCACATGCTATCAGGAAAGTCGCTAATTTCCTGGTGTCAGAACAGATATTGGACAAGCCATTCTGGGTGAAATACCAGCTTGTGATTAATGTCTGGCAGTGGGAACGTTATACAAGATCATTTGTTCTAGTGACAGGGACCTCTGTTTCAATCTCCATAATGTATTCTTCTTCAAAAGTTGTTTGAGTTGCACAAAACTGTTATTTCTAGCATATGAGCAAATGCACATATCAGAAGTGGCCAGTCTAATCCAGAAAGGGCCGCTGTGTGTGCAGGTCTTCGCTACAACTCCCTAATTAGATTACTAATTATAGGACTGACTGGCTGATGAGTTCTCACTACTGGGTTTGAAAGCTGACATAAAGGTTACCCCAAACACCTGCATATACAGCGGCCCTTTGCGGGTAAGACTGCCCCCCCGCTCTATGTACTTAAAATTCATACGCAGTTTGTATTTTAATGTTTACATTGGAGACTGTTAGCAATGATTGATTCCCAGGTCTGCAACAATAAATTATTTCATGCAATTCAGGCACTGAAATCTCATATAGCCAAAGAAAAGGTCAATGCCATCTAGCGTGTCTCTTGGCAGAGTTTTGGTCAATGAATCTTGATTAAAGGCACCACATGACTGACTTCAAAGGCCAAGCATTTGTCAGGTGCTCCAAAGACCCTCTTTTTTTCTCACGCTCATTCGCTGTGGGGATAAAACCCCAAACTGCACAGATTCTATATAGAACAGATTAATCTCTTTTGTTTCAGATGGCCGATGTATTACAAAATACAGTAGAAAGTCCTAAATGAAAAGAAGGGAATGCTTCTATTTTTAAATTAATGCATTATGTCTTTTCCTGTAAGCTTCATAATAGTGCTGTCCAGTGCACGTCCGCACACGGTAGTGACTTGGCCAAGAAATACTTCACTTTTCCACGTGCGGTTTTGGTCGCACGCAGAGGGAAGTGATGTAAGTTTAGTCATCAGGAGTTTGCGCCAGATGGCTGTGGACATTCTGCAGTGGATTTTTTTATGTCTCTTGGACATCATGCGCGTGCATGCGCACCAACTGCGCTTGTGCAAGGGGAAATTGACTTGGTCTTTCCAGTAGGTGGCAGTGTTGACATTCACAGAGCAGAGGTCAATGACGAAAGAATAGAGGAAGAATAGCTGTTGTTGTAGCAGTGATGGTGGGCAGCTGTATGACGAGGTGTGGAACTGCCCACCTATCTCATTTTTCATACCATCCAGACATTATACCGCGGTATACAGTGCCTTCAAAAGCAATGCTATCCAGGCTAATTTTGTCATAAGGATTTCAAAATACTGCAGTGTTACCTTAATACTGTCCAAGCTTAAGCTAACAATTTTAACACTGTTCAGGAAAAGTTTACTCGTTTCACTGAACTGCTTGTATTTGTTCTTGTTGCAATACATCTGCCCTCTGCTGGCCTGGTGGAAAATATCACCCTTGTATGCATGCACCAACCATGACCATCTGCATTGTAGTATGAATACAACTTTCCTCACGCATAACCGGTTGCTGCCAAAAAGAGCATGAAGAAAAATGATATGAGCTAGGCCTGTGTGCGAGGGTGCAAAAGGCCCCGCCCACTGCACTAATAAATGGGCAAAGTGGGAGGTCCCTCGGAGGCTAGCTCACAGTCACACGAGAAACCGGCCAGACAGAAAACTCTACAACAACCCCTGCACCCAGTGCCAACATTATTTTGCCGTTTCACATGAGAATCTGAGTTTGACTGTGAGTGCTGGCTTTAAAGCAGACGACAGCCCTGAAGCAGAGGCGAATGCCCCAAATGAGTTTGCCAAATGCTCATTAAAAATCTAAATGAAAGCAGAGAGTGACAGAGGCTTATTTGTCATCCACCATTTATCCAACCAAGCAGCCCGCTAGCACACACAAGCAATTAGTTATCAGATTTGTCATAAGTGTGAGTAAACGCAATGAACAAGTCACAGGATGAGATTATTGTGTGACAACTAGTGTGTCAAGTACAAATATGTCTGAAAACATATTCGATCAGCACAATAAATGATAGAAAAATGAAATATTTAACTAACTATCCATCTTTATATCATCCATCCATCCGTCCCTCCATCCATCCGTCCCTCCATCCATCCATCCATCCATCCATCCATCCATCCATCCATCCATCTATCCATCTTCTAACTGCTCATCCTGGTCAGGGTCATGAGTAGGAGCCTGGAGTCAATCCGAGAAAGAAAATGGCATATTTCAGTAAATATTGCCAAGGTAAGAGTGTCAATTGGGGGAAGAAATACTAAAAAATGCTTTAAAATGATGAATGATGAAGGCTGTACAGGCGAATCATGATGAATTACACAAGCCCCAAGAGAATCACACACCTGCATTTAACTGCAAACAGGGGTGGTCACTGCAAACAGGGGTGGTCACTGCAAACAGGGGCGGTCTCTACTGATTCCTCACTTCCACAAATCGACAATAGAAAAAAACAGACAACCGAAAGGTATTTTCCTGATAATATCGTACAGCTACAGTGATGATTGTATCGTTTCATAAGCACTTAGAAGACGGACTGCATCATTCTCCATAAAAACAGACTACAATAAGCTGCCTACCCAGATGACTGAGACCTCACTGACTATAAGGAAATCCCTTAAAGCTTCACGCCCAATAAATCATTCATTCTCCCATCCCCATTATCTTATGAACAGCTTCCTTCCATTCCTACCACAAGCTGGACATAAGCACTCTGATTGCGGCTTTATCAAGAAACCTCTTCAGAATGGTTTCCATTGACCTGGATCACTTCTCCTAAGGTCAGATGACAAGCTCACCCATCAGTGTCTTTTACCAGCGTCTGGCCTGTAATCTACCCTCTCAGTGTCGTATTTAGCCTCCCAGTGCGATGCAGGCTGAGCAGTGCCTGTCTTAAGAAAAACAGTAACACCGTGGCGACCCCTGCAAAGCTCAGCAGCTGGTCCATGAGGCATGAGGATGCCTGTGATTCGCATGAAATGAGGCCCTCCATCAGGGCCAATGCAGTGCGCACTGTGCAATCGCCAGGGCCAATGCAGTGCGCAGGGTTGGCAAAATCTTAACCTAGGGGAAAACATTAGAGTCCCTGCTGGCAGATATCTGACGGGTGTCCCTTGCTGTCCCGTCACAGGGTCCTTTCTGCTTCTGCGTCAGCTCTAAATTGCAGAGGGACTTTGTGGGGTGGGGGGGGGGGGGGGGGGGGGAGCATGTGTGTAAATGCCAGGTATTTGCAGGACAGGCGCTACAGTGAATAACATGCTACATACTATTAAGGGACGTTTCTGGAATAGTGTGGGGAGCAGAGTCACTGCTTCCTGCCCTTAGCCATCTGCCTGCCCCCTGAGCTGAATATCGCCATTCCAATAGCTTAACTTAGGCAGTGTAATTATACCTCATTATACCAGCTGCTCACCCTGCTAGATTGCGGTGCCCCCCCCCCCCCACCTGCTGTAAAGATGGCCTGATTTTCACCCAAATCCCCAACGTAATTCCTCTGATTCGGTTTGTCGTGGAGGTGCTGCTATGTTTGACTAATGGCAAACCTAATAATAATTATAACGCTATAATAATTATTATAATAGTGATGAATTTATGAATCCTGAGAATAAAGTCGTTCTCCTGTGACCACAAGTACCACTTATGCATCATAGCTAAACAAGAGTTTATTAATGATGTGTTACTCCATCCCGGCCATGTGTGCATGATAGTCAATGAGATTCAGGACTGACGTTTAACAGGTTTAACAGCCCTGACTGACACTCACACTCTAGATGTGTCTCTGGACACGTCACATGAGAAAAGCACTTTCACTGCATGTAAATCAATCGAACTTTTAATAATCTAGACTTGTACGATTTGTACAAATTCATCCAAGTTCCAGTCACTTGTACAGAATCACAAAAGATTAAACAAAAGGTATATCTGCTTCTTCCTGGGAAGGCAGTGGTGATGGTCGTGTCCGAGTCAAAATTCCACAATTTATGGGTAGCAGTGATACATGGTTCTGAATTTCGTTTAATCCTTCAGTCGGAGCTGAATCCACAGGCTGTGCATTCTTAGGGGTTCTGTGATATACTGACAGAGCGAGGTAATTATTCAGTGAATGTAACGCCTGTCTCAAGGTTATACTGTGGACCGTGGGTGGCACTTAAATATAATGAGAGTTTTATGTGTTCATTGTTGAACCCGAGACACCATGCTGAGAGGTTTATGATGTTTAGGTTCAGCCTCCTGCTAGAACAGGCAAAGCACTGAGGAGGTCTGGCCGACACGTCTGACTGGGAGGTAGACAGGATTTCGTCGCGGTGATGCACACTCCCAGCAGGTGTGCAGATGAGGTCAGACTTTCTTTTTTCGTAGAATTTTCATAACACTTTACTTGCGGGGCACAAATAATGTAGTAGTACACTCTTAATTAATGCATTGATTAATCAGAAACCAAGTGTTGATCCCATATGGATCCCATGTTCATGATTAATCAGTGATAACGGGTCTTGTATTTCACGCAGTTACTATATTTGTTCATGATTTGGATGGATGGATTTCTTCAGTATTAACTGAGTTACTTGTGTTATCAAGAATTCTATGCAAGCTGTACATTTTGGCTTAAATGGACCATATTGATGAAAAGCAGAAAGCGTTTAGTTTGAGGCTTGTGGCTTTTTTCTTTATTAGAATGAATAATTCATTGAGGTCCTTTGAATAACACGGACGTAGGTCTGGTCTTCTACGAATGATTACCAAGACCCCCACAATCAGCGTCTGGGGCCTTTCTGAGTATGTAAAGTAAGAAACTCTTCGACTTTATTAATGATTGACAAACACATAATTATGACCGGCTGCGCCTGCCTGCATCCCTTCCACTGCGTCAGTCCAGCTGAAGCTGAATATTTCAGTAATATTTGCCCCCCCCAGCGCTCTCCTCGCTCGCCCGGAGCCTGATGGCTTTGGTGCACCTGTCGTTATGATCTGGTAGCATCGCCTAATGAAAGGTGCCATTTATATCTTCCGCAATCACTCGTTCTTGCTAAATACGCCCGACCCTCCCCGAGAAGAGCCCCAGCGCCACGGAGCACCTCAAAGGCAGCTCTTGATTAGGCCGTTATAAAATACCGTGATGTAAAATCGCATAAACGCAGTGCTGTGCACTTTCCGCGTATTCAGGAAGGGGAGAGGGAGCTGTGTAACTCATGCAATTATCGCTGTTTTTCATCACATTTAATTTTAGTGACTGTTAATGTTTCAAATAGCAACAAAAATGGTGCTGCTCAACGGTAAAAATTAAACAATAATTATGATAAATCAAAACAATCTATAACCTAAGTACTAAACACTATAAAAATTTATGTTAATGAAAGGGTCCATTTTCCTGAGTGCAATACTCTGTATGTACTGTATACAGTACTTTGTAAATAATAAAATGGATATAAACATTGATAGTAAACAACTGATTTATTACTTAGTTTAAAAAAGAGTTTGCCCAGCACTGGAATGTCAATAGCAGTAATAAACCAGTTTGACAAAATGTAACATACAAATTATTTCCATATGCTTTACATGTAAAACCTTGTAACATAGTTAACATTGGTAATTTCTCAAAAAGACAGATAAAAACACATTATGTACATTTAAATAACACGTGTGTGTGTGTGTGTGTGTGTGTGTGTGTGTGCACTTGCCAAATTCAGGTGACGTCAGAGACCCAAAGCTCGGTGACAACAGAGGAATTAGTAGTGGCAGATATAGATTGTGGAGCTGTACCAGTCCGCAAATGTGTCCCATTTTAAAGCCTGTTCCAAACTCCAAGTGGGTGATTAATTAAATCAATGCAGAGGCTCCTTAAAGGACACATTGCCTTTGGAAATAACTCGATTCAGGCTGCAGTGGGACAAGCATCGAGGCCATGGGCAAGAGTGACGGATGGCCCACGCATTAGTGTGCCCCTCTTTTCCTAATTTTCCCCGACGCCTGAGCTTGTTGGGACCGACAGAACTCCTACAGTCACAGCCTCGTTCGGCAATAGCAGATAAAGCATATTATTTAGCGATTAAAACATTCTGTTTCAGTGCAGATCGCCAATCACACGAGACTAACCCCAGCTTCAGGGTATTACAGTGCATGGACGGCTAGCTCACTCCCGGGAGAAGTGCTGTGAAGGGCAGACTGGTAATAAACACATTGATGCTAACCTAGCTATACTAAAGTAGCTAATGTAGGATGCAACAACATTATAATGTTATAATGTAACAATATAATGCTGCATGCTGCGATGGGCTGGCCCCCTGCCCTGGGTTGCTACTCGCCTCGTGCCCATTGCTTCCGGCATAGGCTCCAAACCCCCCGCAACCCAGAAGGATAAGCGGTATGGAAAATGGATGGATAACGTTGCATGCTTGAATATAGGATGCAGAAAGTAGCATTCCTTACATATTTAGTGGGGTCTTACATGGGCTGTGAATAACAAGGTACAATATATATATATACTCTACCTTATATATTAAGCATCCATATGAAAATATTAAATATGTTAGACACCAAGCTTGGCCGGTGATGAAAGAGAATGTGGTAACATAAATAGATATAGAACATAGCATATATCTTTGTGTGGGGATTTTCATACACTCTCCAACAATTATTTGATCTACAATCTGTCAGATGTGTGAATAAAAAAAAGAAAAGAAAAATAGAGGTTTTTTTTTCTTCTATATATAGTAAAGTTCTCATGTTTAGCATGGAATGTACATGCAATACATGTGAAACAGGACAAAAAAATATTTACAATGAATTTACATGACGGAACCTCCTGTACCTGCCTTAAAACAGCCGGACTGAGACTATAACTGGAGATAATAACTGGAATATGTGCATTTGGGGTATTTTTCCAAAGATTGCATGCATGATAATATTGAAATTATGATAAGAATATGACAGGAATATCAAATAAGCCAGTAGTACGAATGTGCAGCGAAGATCAAACAGTATTTTGATGATTTTTTTTTTGTAAACCCTTTGTTTGTTAAACCCTGCAGAAAGTATGCCTGTGCATATCAACACGATTTTTTTGCCTGTATGCTAAGTTTGTCTGAACTGGGAATCCACCACTGTGCTTTTGACGTGTATTTTCTTACTTTTATGCTATTTTTTAAGAAAAATTACAGCATATAAAAACAATAAATATAACCATAAAAATTATAACCTGGCTTTTGCTACAACATTTATCTCAACACGCAAAACAAAAACGATATAGAATTATAAAAAAAATACAAACTGGAAGTTTCTGTCGATCCTCTGCAGCCGAGGGATAGGTGTGAGAGAGAGGGTCTTTTGGATGCATGGTGAGGCCAGGAGGTCCTGAGCTACAGGTACAGGTATGAGACCCAGTAGACCAGGTTGAAGAGGCCGAAGGCGGTCGGGAAGAAGATGCGGGCGTACGAGTCGATCTTGGTCACACGGATGTGCAGGCGGCCATGTCTCCAGGCGCCCGAGCGGCAGTCCTCGAAACAGCAGAAGAAGCTGGTGCAGTCCTTGCCGTCGAGGCACTCGTAGCCGAACTCCTCGTCACGCTCCGGCACGTGGACAGCGTTGTTCATCTGGATGGCCGTGGCCGCCCGGGCCCGCATGTCGACCACGGGGGCCTGCAGGAACCGGTCAGCACCGGGGAGAGATGGGTCAGTGTCGGAGATCCATTAAGCAGCGACGGCCCTGATCTGGTAAGACTCGCTGTTTAAGAGGTGAGTCTAGCTGTTGAAAAGGTAAATGTAGCTATTTTATCAGGTAAGTCTGGCTATCAACCTGGTGAATCTGGCGGGTGGAAATTTAAATCCAGTAACTTCTTATTGCTTTCACTATAGCGACAGGAGAAGAGAAATAAATAAAGCAAATTCACTGAAATCGCTTGTTAAAAGTGTTACCCAAGCATCAGTTGGACAACATTAAGGCCGCGTTGCACGGCTCGAGTTCCCTCATCAGCCATCGAACCCCAGGATAACAGTGCTGCCGAAGTGCCAAATCGATAGCTAACGAGGCTAAAAGTCTATTTCACTCTGTTAAGGCTCAGCTGACAAGATGGAGGCAGTCGAATCTGACGTCCCGCGGGTGCCGTGTACACAAACAGGAGCTAATAGCACACGTATGAGTGTCACGGTGCGGCACGGCGGGAGGTGAGTGCGGGCACGCGAGTGCGGCGGAGTGCCGCGGCCAGGCCGCCGAGACCAGAAGATGCCAGGATATTCTCTCTGAATCACTGTGAACCAAAACCAGCGATGGTCACTGAGGCACCAGATATACAGAGCTGACAGCCACAGCCCACCTCGACGAAAAGAGAGAGAAGGAAAGGAAAAGGAGTCTAATACACTCCATGCGAGTCAGTCAGCTCATGCAGAAGAACACGGCATGTGGAACGTGCCAGTGCTTCCCTCATAGTGAGAACCAAGTTCATTTCATCGACATTAGAAGATGATTCACTGACCAAATTACACGGGCCACCAGCCACACTGTTAACACACTGTTAACACACTGCTAACATACTGTTAACATACTGCTGACACACTGTTAACACACTGCTAACACACTGTTAACATACTGCTGACACACTGTTAACACACTGCTGACACACTGTTAACATACTGCTGACACACTGTTAACACACTGCTGACACACTGTTAACATACTGCTTACACACTGCTAGCACACTGTTAGCACACTGCTAACACACTGTTAACACACTGCTGACACACTGTTAACACACTGCTAGCACACTGCTAGCACACTGTTAGCACACTGCTAATCCCTGCTTCAGGGTTTCTGGGCGGAGATTACGAAAGCCCTGTATAAGGGGTCGTGTTGATTTAACAAGATTTTAATGCAATTTCTGTCTGCTACACCAACTTAAATGTGAACACACACATACTAAAAACATTCACTTTAAGATTAGGGTTAATCATAATATGAATTCAAATACTACTTTCAAAAGGTTAGGAATTCAAAACATACACTGACATTCACGATTTTGGTCATTTGTGAGTTGGCCTCAAACAATTAAATGGGAGTATTTTTGGACAACGCATAAGCTAAAATTACATTAATAGTACTGAAACTAATTTGGGTCACATTTGTATTACATAAAGATCAGGGTTATTTAATATTTGTTAGCGTACGCGCACACTGCATCTTATAAAAAAGACCTGTGTACTCTCAGCACCCTGGCCTGGGTACAACACACCTCTGTCTTGGTAACCAGCCTCTCTCACTTGTAAGCTGTCTTTGTGAGAGTGGAATTTTATTTTGGATAGATGCGCTTGCTCTTCAGGGTTGTTGGCCAAGCCTTACACACCAGAAACGTTTTATGGAAGGGAATGAGGCACAGGAAGATCTCATCGCCGTATACTTATCAGAAATGAGGAAGAAACAAAGAAAATCTTTACAATGAACAAAGTGCTGTCTTTTGAAAACTACTGCAGTCCATTATCACCCAATCAGCATCAGTATTACTAATGTCTCTGGTACTCAGTGTCAGTTTGGTGGGGGCTCCATCACAGCCCAACTTACCGGGTTCCTCCTGTTCTTCTCCTTGTTCTTGCTGGGCTTTCTGTTACTGACAAAGTAGTGCAGCGTTCCGTACTCGATCAGCGCGGCGAACACGAAAATGAAGCAGACGGAGACGAAGAGGTCCATGGCGGTGACGTAGGACACCTTGGGCAGGGACTTCCGGGCGATGGTGCTGAGCGTTGTCATGGTGAGTACCGTGGTGATGCCTGCCGGGGGGGAGAGCATGCCGAGGTGTGAGGGAGCAGCCAACAAGCACCCCCAGCAAGGATCTAACTGGAAATTCTAGGCCCCAACCAGAGACACTTTCAATCTGCGGGGGAGGGGGGGGGGTACCCCATCGCTATGGGTGAGTATTCTATTTTTAAAACATAAAATGTTATTAAAATAAAACATCAACTGGCCCATAGTGAATGACCCTAATTCATGACAGTCCAATTCCTACATTTGGAAGTGTGTGAGTGGAAGTTAAAATTAATTTCAGTCATTCATCCTTATAGATTTAATAATATAGTTCTCTGCTCCCTTTCCGAAACAGACTGTCCTATCACAAACTAACGCGGGCATCCTTAAGCATTTCGGCATATTGCAACATAATGCAATTACATTACAATATGCTGTCACAGATTAGTGCAGAATGTGGACTGATCGCATAGATTTCATGGGGAACATCTAATATTCACTGTTAAAGGAAGGTATTTCCAGACCTCAATACTGACAGCGCTGCTGCATGGAAATTCAATGTAGAATTTATATCGCTAAATATTCTGCAGATTGGAAAAATAAAAAAAAATATCATAAAAACCTGTATAATCTTTTTTTTGTGATGCAAATCTGCCCGCGAGAGCGGAAATAAAGGACGTCGTTAGCGAAAATGAAGGCTTCTTTTTCTCTGAGGATAAACTCGCTCCAGCGCTGAGCAAATGATTAATTAGCAAATGGCTGGCATAATAAGTTCCACTGATGTCAGTAAAATGCTGTCTTGCCCTTGATTCATTAATTATGAAAATTGCCCTTCTGGTAAGAGGTTCAGAGACATTGTGGGTCTGTGATTCCGTACCTAAAGATGTTCTAGCTGGAACTGCATCCTTGTTGATCCAAAAGGACACCCAAGATAGGACCACGATGAGGGTGCAGGGGATGTATGTCTGAATGGTGAAGTATCCCATTCTTCTGCTCAGATCGAAGAAAACGGTGAGAACGACGTAGTCGCCTGCAGAGGCAACATCATCCCCGTCGGTCAAATAAACAGTCTCAGGCCTTCTGGGAAACAGGCAGCACAAAACCCATTGAAGCCCCCCTCTCTGTGAGGGGGTGCGGGTGCTGCTGAGTCACCCAGCTCTCCCTAATGACACAGGCGGAACCCCCCAAAAGCACAGCACCCCCCCCCGAAGGCGGAACACTGGAGCAGCCAAACTCCCAGCTGACTCCGGAAGCTCCCTCGCATGTCCGTGTTTCACCACGCCAAAGACAGCGGGAAGCAAGCTGTGTTACTTCTTACCTCAAAGGCTATCTTAGCACTGTACTTAACACTGCATTTAACACTGCGCTCTGTGATTATGCTCACATGGAGGTGTAAATGTTTCAGTTAAACATGCGTAACGTAGTCATTGGCTTTGTGGTTGAGAAACCATGTTCGTCCCAGACAAAACGGCCTGTGCTTTCTAATGCAGTTTGCACGAAAGGTTATTATCGATATTGACACTGGACTTCAGAGCAGGTGAAGTGCCCAAGCCCCCTGGACCACCAGGGCGTGACCTCGGTCCTGAGAGTTATTCAAATGTCCAGCATAAGTGTGTTGGTCCAGAAGACTGTTTAGATGAGCCCATAAGCTCAGAGACAGACACCCGTTTGGGGTTTGTTTGTTGTTGTTGTTTGTGTGTTTGTTTGTTGTTGTTTGTTTGTGGTCGTTTTGTTTGTTGGCTGTCAGATTACGTTGACGCCCCTCCCCCAGCACAGCCGATGCTGCAATTGAAGGTCTCCCGCATCACTATTTCTGCATCGTAAAAGACAGGATCGGCCATCTGCGTCCTTCACTGCTGCCCTCTGCATGCTCCTTCTGCTCATATTTCACAGTCAGGAGGTTCCGATCTCAGGAGCAGGGACCCTTCTTAAAATTCTGGCTGAGGCAGGTAACAGTTTACCCACGCAGACACCGAGGAGTGTACCAACATGACACACTCACGGAAACGGGGCGGTCAGCTGTGGATACGATGGCGGGGCAGGGCGTTCTGGCCCTCTGTCACACCTCGTGCTCCGCCCCCGGCCCCTACGATATCGCACCGAATGCGCTGTTTTGACAACGTGTTTGTTTACCTATCAATGAGGCATCTGGAAGCATTTCTTACACACGCCAGCAGCGATGCTATGATCTGTTATATAAGGGCTCTTGAACAATGAACACGAAACACAAAAAAACTGCAATCCTGATACATTCAAAAAGATCAAATATTCTGTTTATCACATTTGTTTATTAACACGTACGTTTAGGCGGTAAACAGTAATTTTCACACCCGCCTTCCAGCAGATGGAGATGAACATCCAGGCAGGATCTGTGTGAAGGTGATTGTGGTTGTCTCATTTCACATTTTTGAGGGAAGTTTCAGACCATCCCTAAGAAAATCTAATTCAGTCATGCCAGTTTCCTTCTGTGAACATAAGTACCCCGGAAACCTTTTTTTTACGGTTCCAGCTGTTCACAGAATCCCACCTCCTGCCATTTTTCTAGCCTATAAATGCCCATTGGTGTGATTCACAACTTTTTCCTGAAATGGATGTGCTATCACACCAGTGGACTCCAGCCACTGAGTTTGTACAACACTGTTTGCTGTGGTCACGAGGCGACCTCGTCTCATGCTTACACCCACCCATCACCGTCGTGACGTGACCTGCTCACAGCAGTCTGACGCTTCAAATAAGTGATTATCTCCCTCAGTTTACAAAAAAACTTTCCACGTTCAAACTTTCAAAATTTTCACTTATGGAAACCCGAAGAGTTAGTTCCTAGTGCGTTGATTTCTGATTATCTGAAATTTTGTGTTGGAAAATGGTCAAAATCTGGAGAGTTTCATCCACCTCCCACATCGTCATCCCTCCTGCTACCAGGAGACTGAAACTATTTGTTTGGCCTATTTTGTTGGATTTCTCAAAATGTGAAACCTAGCGAATCACTTTTTAATAATTATTTATGATCCTCCTGCATCACTAATTGGCAGCTCTTTACACAGCACATAGAAACATTCTCAAGGGCTGTGTACGTTTAGCTTTATCCTGGAGTGAACTTGGGAATAAACTCTTCCATAACAAATAGGCCGCCCATCCATCCATCCATCCATCCATCCATCCATCCATCCATCATTCTATCCATCCATCTATTCTTCTTCCAGCAGCTTATCCTGGTCAGGCTCTTGGTGATAATGGTAATAGCATGTACAATGAACAAATTCCAAAAAAATGTTTATAAATCGAAATTTGTGTTATTATATAAATATGTATATTTTTGTCTGGAAGCGTGGGACCTGCGAGTGGGCAAAGCAGTGCGGAGGAGCAGGAGGAGACACACAGCTCTGCCCGCACGCCCATGATGTCCGCTTGGGCTTTTACTCTCCAGCATGAGCATTGTAACGCTTGCGGGGGCTGCCCCTGCGTAAACCCCCCCCCCCCACCCCCGCCCCCCAGTATCGACTACAGGACTGGCAGAACATGCTCCAGCGTGTGTCATTGAGTGCTGGCGCGTGTGGCACTCATGGAAAGGCCCAGAAGATTTTAGCCAAAGTATCTGAAAGTATAAGATGTAACTGGCTATTTAAAAGCTGTTAGGTGGGTGTGAGTCGGTTACAAAACAAAGACATTATGGGGGGCTTTCGCTTTGCTGCCAGATGGAACCACGGATACAGCCAGACCAGCTCCTCTGCCTCCCTGAAGACTTTTCCGGAAGGTGCTCACAGCCCCATCTTATGTCACGATTTGCAGAGAGCAGCGGTCACATGTCTGATTCTGCAGGTCTCCCTGTCATGCACCGTGTTCCCCGCATTCAGCAGCCGGAATTTTGGTGGAAGCTGCCAGAACAGGTCCGCTTTCAGATGCCCACAAATTAGATGGAGTTCTCCCATCGCTCATTTGAACGCCTTAAGCTAAGGTGCGACACACCTGTGAAAAACAGGAAACAGGGCTTTTGGCTCTTAAAATAAAATCACACAGGGTAAAAGCACAGTGTCACCAGCTAAGGTGCATGACGGAGAAGCCAGACCGGCCCCAGCAATGTTCTCCACGACGTGACCTCACCACTACTGACGTGTCACACATGACGGGAATCACAATGTGAGAAATGTAGTGACAGACAGACTCGCTTTCCTTCCCATGAGGCACTTCCACCTGCTGAACTACTGCTATATCCAGTTTTGATAATTCTGTTTTGCTTTTAAATGGAAAACTCTGATACTAGGGGTGGCATGGTGGTGCAGTGATTAGCACTGTTGCCTCACACCTCTGCGACCCGGGTTCGAGTCTCCACCTGGGTCACATGTGTGTGGAGTTTACATGTTCTCCCCATGTCGTCGTGGGGTTTCCTCCGGGTACTCCGGTTTCCCCCCACAGTCAAAAAACATGCTGAGGCTAATTGGAGTTACTAAATTGCCCGTAGGTGTGCATGTGCGAGTGAATGGTATGTGAGTGTGCCCTGTGATGGGCTGGCCCCCCATCCTGGGTTGTTTCCTGCCTCGTGCCCATTGCTTCCAGGATAGGCTCCGGACCCCCTGCGACCCAGTAGGATAAGCGGTTTGGAAAATGGATGGATGGATGGACTCTGATGCTGCGATTATTCATTTAAATCCTCATAAATCACTTCCATCATTACCAAACAGATACATCTAAACACACGTTATGGAAACCGCCTTGTCTGTGGGGTGTGGTGCCCTTTGCATGGCCTTTATCTACCAGCGATGGCCTCAGACTCACTGCTAACTGGTTTAACAGGGACCTGACACACCACCGTGGAACCAGGAGCTGAACTATGGCCTGTGCCTTCAATCCCCATCAAGCCTCTCTGCTCCGAGCATGCGGGGGTGGCTGCTGACGCAGCCATCTGTGGAAGATTTTGCAAAAATGATGACATCTGCAAGCCGGCCAGGATATTAGGGGAACTTCAGAGGGCATTTCTGCAAACAGATGCATTTCTCAAAAGTGGCCCTTGGTGCTTTTGAACCAAAGATGGCAGGGTACAAAATAATTCAAATTATTTTGTGGCGTGTGACTGGTGGACAGGCATAGTTAATATTGTGAAAAAAGACTTAGAAAAATGCAAAGGGATCATTTACCCAAAGATGAGATATTTTACATATTCACTACTTATTACTTGCTTCAGCATTTTCGGCTATTTGCACCAGCAGAGTATGATAAACAGCTTATTTCACAGTTCTTTAGCTGAAGTCGCTCGCTGTCGACAAATAAAAGTATAAGGGAATATAAAAGCATCTGAGGACCATTAATAATCTACAGCCTCAAAGTGGCAAAGAGTCAATAGAAATGCTGGATGATCACCACACTGGTGGTTTATTTCTCTACTTTATTTTCCAACACTCTTCTTTGAAGCATGTATGTCTTTTAGTGGCCTGAGAGTTTACCAAAGATCACTGGAATACAATCAGCGTGTATCACTTAACAGAGCAGATCTACACGGATCACAAGTGCGTGGAGGTCTGGTCTCCCTCACACCAAGGAACTCCATCTTCCACTTCCTCCATATCTTTCACATGGAATCACTGGAAAAGGAATGAGGGTGGGGCAACATGAGGCCTAGAGCCCCCTCCCCAAAAAAATTGCCGCTGGAAAGAGAGGCCCCATCGCACCTTGTCACTACTCAACACTTCATGCCCCCTTGATGTTGTAAGCATTTGTGGTGTTTTTGGGTTCCTCATACAGAGCTTTTACCCCAAAAGGCTCTAGTATTTGGCTGTAGTATCACCCACAGCTGGGGGGGGGGAGGATGGGGGGGTTCCGTCTGTGGCTGGCAAGACTACACAGAAGCGTAAGGGAGAGTATGACATTGGGGGAGGCAAACTTCGTCATTTAATAGCAAAGAGCTATTTATTAGGGAGGCGAGGGAAGCCAAATTAAATATTGGGGGGTGCAGGCCCCCTCCCCAGTTTGTACGCCTGAGACTGCATATTGCAACACTTCATATTTACTCCTAGCTGTAACCTGATTCCGACACTTTAAAACTCAAAGAAAAAGATTAAATTGTATCGGGAAATTTCATATTTGGGATAGATAATAACATATATTTTTCTTTTGTGCTACAGAATGTGTCCCTCATAACACCTCTGTACCTTTAAATACACTCTACTGACTCACTCTTGCCAGCTCTATAATAAAAGGAGATGCTTCCCGTCAATCCGCATGAATTCACCACAAGCTCCTCGGAAACCCGCCCTTTCTTAAATCGGGAGTCATTTAGGAAAACGGTCTAAATAAAGCCGTAATCTCATCACTCTGCCTTTAAACGATCTCTTTAAACTCCGAGGGATTCTATATATAGTCTCATGTTATAATTCCTTTGAATGGCTGTCAGGATTCATTGTATAAGCCGTCTGTTATGTGACAGGAGCTACCTGAAACGGTCTTCACAACCTCTGTGGTATTCCTCAGGCCCACGAAGGAAAACTGGTACAGCCTCCAGGACCGCGTGTCTCCCACCTCCACCGAACTCCGCTTCCACTTGTAGACGATCTCCTCTTTGGGGTAGCCATCTAAAGGGAGGGTGGGACGGCAAAAAGGCTGCATTTAGCAGACACCTTTACTCAGCCTAATATTGCATTTCCATCCATCCATCCATCCATCCATCCATCCATCCACAGTTGCTTTTCCAATGCATGGTTGCTGTCAGGACTACGGTTGCCATGGATCCCTGGAAGCACGACTTGCGGGATGACATGCACGTCCATCACAGACCATGATGGACAATTTCCATGTTTTATTCAGTATCTACATGACCTTCTTTGAGGGAGCGCGGCTGCCTCGCGGAGAAGCTACTGGCAACGTGACGCGTTTATTACATGTTACACAAGGGACCAATTTACAGTCATATTTCATTTTTCAGCCACTCTGAATGGATCTCTGGAGAGAGAGTATTGTATACTATGCACTATAGTATATTACAAAAATATAATCCCACTGTAAATGCTGATGGATCCATTAAATACTGACTCATGTAATAAGCCAGGGTATGTAGTTTGTTACACAAGGTCCATTTTCTGAAACACATTTTAAAACTTCCTTGTTTTCTTATGCACTATACATCCAAAGGTGTTTCATGTATAACTAAGCTTCCGCACATTAATCCGCCCAGTCACACCTTGTTCCTTCAGTTTTTCCACTCTGATGTCCTCCTTCTGCTATCTGGCAACCCAGATCATCCAGACTGGGCCTTGGTTTATTGTCAGCAGCTACCCGTCACAGCCCAAATCCCGGCCTGACTGCGGAAACACCAGCCGGTCGGCTTCCCTGCTTCACAGCCATACAGTCTAATCCGAGTCACGGCTCAGATTCAGGCCAAAGCACCTCAGTCTTCTGAACCCTAAAGGGCGGCACCTTCCTAACAGTCACATGTGCGTTTTAAGTCACCTATGATGAAGATGTCTGGTAAATAAATTGCAATACCAATACAAAAAAGCAAGTGGATCAAATGTTACATACAAAGGTAGAAATTATTCTTCATAAATCCGGTTGAAAAATTAGCAGTGACTTGCCCTTTTTATATATTTTTGTTCATAAACTCAACCCATCAAGGTACATTTCCAGTTTGACACATGCATGAATAATGCAATCCACTCTCAGCTGATAGACACTGCTGAAATAATCATTAATATTACGTGAATTTATTATTAGCAGGACTGAGAATTCTTGTCGACTCATTTTCAGCAAAAGTTATTTCATTTTGTAATGGGGTTCGTTTCACTGTGTTAATGTGTCAGTAACAATCAAATGTTCACACCCTCTCCACGGATCCCTCTGGAACTCCGATAACCGGAGCATGATTTATGGGAATCAGTCCTCAAAATTACGGATTCATTTGCTGAGAGTGTGCTGTTGCTTTGAAGCGAGGCGAGCGAGAAATGGCCCTCTCATGTCCGGAGCGAGAGCATGGCGTACCGCCGCGCGGACGTCTCTATCGCAGCCATTCGCATTCGTGCGCCTTTTCGCTGGCCGGCTGCTCGGCGGGGCCGGGCACGAGAGCGAGAAGCAGCATATGGGCAGACTTACAGCTTGAAAACTCCAGGGGACACGAATGTTCATCCATTGGAAAGTTGTTCAGTTTAAGCTGGCACTCCGCATCGATGGTCAATCTGCAAGGGCAGGGAGCAAACTCTCAGTCACTCGCTTCCCAGGTCAGTGACTAACACGTCCGCAGCCGACAAGACCGCTACTGAAGCCCATATCACAGCAAAATTAACTTGTGTTGTGCATGTTAGGGGCTACAATCTTAACAGGGAACAGACCATGACTAGAGCCTTAATTATTAATCCCCTTGTTAGATCTAAGCACAAATAGGATTCTGTGTAGCATAATCCTATTTACCATTAAGACACTAAATGACACAGGACTAAAATAAGAAGGCTGTTTCAATATCTTCAAAATATTTTCTCCCTTAAATTTTATGCACAATCAGTAGTAATCAGTCATATTCACCATGTATAAAGGACAAGTTGTCAGTCATTGATCATAGATATGTATGTGAGGGTGTGTGTGTGTGTCTCTCTCTCTCCCTATATATATATATATATGGCAATTCCAATTAACCTCATCATGTTTTTTGAATGTTGGGGGGAAACCGGAGTACCCAGAGGCAACCCCACGATGACATGGGAAGAACATGCAAACTCCACACAGATGAAATCCCAGCAGAGACTCAAACCCTGGTCTCAGAGGTGGGAGGCAACAGTGCTAACTCTAAATATACCGGAGTGTGTAAAGTATTCTCCCATCGTTCCAGATCCTCAGCATACGATTGGGTGTCGTAATCCAGTGGGCGTCGGCCTTCTTGGAGTTGCGGAAGAAGGTGTCAGGGATCCAGATCTTGCCCACCATGTTGCTGTTGAGCCTCAGAACCTTCATTGTGCTGTTGAATTTCAGCCTTCTGTCGTACCACGTCTGAGCGAAGAAGATGTCTATGGTGTACTCCTGTGGGGGACACAAGCAAAGATGTCTATGGTGTACTCCTGTGGGGGACACAAGCAAAGATGTCTATGGTGTACTCCTGTGGGGGCCACAAGGAAATATGTCTTTGGTGTACTGCGGTGGGGGACGCAAGCAAAATGTTTATGGTGTACTCCTGGGGGGCCACAAGCAAAGATGTTTATGGTGTACTCCTGTGGGGGCCACAAGCGAAGATGTTTATGGTGCACTCCTGTGGGGGCCACAAGCAAAGATGTCTATGGTGTACAACTGTAGGGGCCACAAGCAAAGATGTTTATGGTGTACTCCTGTGGGGTCCACAAGCAAAGATGTTTATGGTGTACTCCTGTGGGGGCCACAAGCAAAGATGTTTATGGTGTACTACTGTGGGGGCCACAAGCAAAGATGTCTATGGTGTACTGCAGTGGGGGCCACAAGCAAAGGTGTCTATGGTGTACTGCAGTGGGGGCCACAAGCAAAGATGTCTATGGTGTACTGCAGTGTGGGGCACAAGCAAAGATGTCTATGGTGTACTGCAGTGGGGGAACCACAAGCAAAGATGTCTATGGTGTACTGCAGTGGGGACCCCAAGCAAAGATGTCTATGGTGTACTGCAGTGGGGGCCACAAGCAAAAGTGTCTATGGTGTACTGCAGTGGGGGCCAGAAGCAAAGAGCCTGAAGCCTCAATGCAGTGGCAGTGCAATCACCAATACAGTATGTGTTTTGCAGTTATGTAAGGGTTCATCATACAAAGAACACTGGACACACAGAAGACAGTAAAGAGAATAAAAATATGAAAAAGAGGATAAAACAAAGTACAAATAAGTTCAGACGTGGAGCACTGCTGGGATGCGTGGACGAAAAAGAGAAGTGTCTCATAACAGCATATCAGCTTAAGAATTTTAGCTAATTAGACAGAGTGTGGAGTGAAATGGCAACGCAGATTAATGTAAGAGAGGGGTGACTGACTGGGCCACCGTTACGTGTCCTAGTGAGGATCCTCTTGCTCCTGTTTAAACATTTATTAGGATCTGAAAAAGCTAAATGAAAAAATCAGCAGATGCTGACATCGTTATTCTTGCTCTATTCACATGGCTGATTTTTAATAACTTGACTTCCTCCAACTCCCCAAGTTCGTCAGCAGGGAGAGTAAATGAAAGTAAATGAGTAACAGTAGATGCTGTGAGAAGAACAGAGCTCATTTATCTAGATGAACCCATTCTTAATTATGAGCAGCATATCTGTATGCATCCGACACAGGTAAACAAGAGTGCCTGCTGTCAGTGTCCCTGCCCAGTCCGTACAAAAACAGGTTTACAGGTCGGCCTGTGGAACAGCACACGGACACGCTTAGCACACGGGAACCCATGTGACTCCCAGCACAGAGTGGACCCTTGAACCCTGGAAGCAGATACATTGGAAATGCCATCGATCTTAGATGATGGCGCTAGTGTGGCAGCTGGAGAAACACTTTGCCAAACTGCAACCAATTTACCCCCCTTTTGGTAGAGGCGCAGATCAGCTGGGCTGCCACAGACCCCTTAAAAGACACTAGTACTTGCTCCATTCGAGGAGATTAATATTCAGCCATTTCCCATGATGCATTGCCTCACTCGTAGAAGTAACCTGTCTGCTACGTGCTCCCAGGACAGGACTGTCAGATTCCCAAAAACCGATTATTTATTGGAACAGATTCGATACGGTATTAAAATGAAACAGATTTAAATGGAAGCAGCTGGAACGTAACTTAAAGGAGATTAAAATATTATCGCCGCAGAAAAACCCCACATGCGGAGCAAGGAGCCTGCTGAGCGTCCGTCCCAGCACCATAAGTGCAGCACTCACCATGTTGATAGCATTCACTGGACCAATGCTGTTTACAAACATGTCAGTATGGATCACAGTCGGTTTGACTAGAAAGAAAAACAAGAGAAAAGCAATGAAGCACAGGTCTGTAGCTGGTCACACAATACTGAGATCACACCACTAAATTTAGAGCCAGCGAAGAAAGATTACCGGGGGGTAACACAGAGAGGGGGCTCGGCACTCAACATGAGGACGCCATGCAGCCAACACAGTTATGCTAATGCTAACTGCTGTGCCCTTTCCCAGAGGATGACAGGAGGGGCAACTAAGCAACTGAGAACAAGAGTCTGGGCCTGATGTGTTTGATGTGTCTGGCATCAGTCCCCCTGAGAGGCAGTCGGAGGGGAACACTAGTGGGAAAAGCCATTCAGACATTCCCTGTATACACAAGGGTATAGGTACACAAAGCATTCCAGTTTTCTTAGTGAAACATCCTTAATAACATGAGCTAGTTGGATGGGGTCATGTACCAGCTTCTGGATAAGTTACAGTTTGTTGCATAATAAAACAAATGAGACTCAATGTTAAGATGCTCTATGCTCAGAACACTGACTGTACGGTTTGTATGGAGATTTGCAAATGTTAATAAAATACCTCAATACGATGCACATAGTACTGCATTTTATACAGCTATACTTTGAATAACTGTTGCGGTTGTAATTTCATTCCATTGCATTCATCTCTATGCCTGACTGACTCACCACATGGACTTATTCTGCACAGGCACAAGCATGGACATGGGCTCAGACACAGAAACAGGCCCAGACACAGGCCCAGACACAGGCACAGAAACAGGCCCAGACACAGGCACAGACACAGGCCCAGACACAGGCACAGAAACAGGCCCAGACACAGAAACAGGCCCAGACACAGACACAATCACAGGCACAGACAAAGGCAGACATCGGACACCCCATAGTGTATCGTCTTCATCACAGAAGGTGCTGCATTTTGGACAGACATCACATCTGTATCCAGCGAAAAGGTAAATCTAATAAAAAGGGTTTGTTTTCTCCATCAAAACGAAATTTCAAAAACTGGAAAACTCCTTTTCTGCCTTGCAGACAGCGGCCGTAATACAGCTTAACTCACTCTTCTCACAACGAGCACTTTGTGCGAGTGAGACTCAGTGATCGTTATTAACAGTGTTCCTTTCTCCTTTCTCCAGATGACAGGGAGTTCATACCCTCAGTGGCTCGACGATAAACAAGTTAAACCACAATAAATAGGTGAAACGAAGAACTGAGAGGAAACAAAACTTCAGTAAGTAGTTTTTCACTGTTAGAGTCTAAAGACATTTTTTAACAAAGTTTATTAAAGCCTTTTGTTTATCGATACTGAGTAAAACAAATGCAATAAAGGAGCGTAAAGGAGCATTTTGAGGAGCATGTTGGCATGTGTGGAAGCTTAGCCCGCACCTCCGATGTCCGGCCGCAATTTGCTGTCGTAACCCTGCAGCAGGCCGTTCAAGATGTGCGTGACGTCGCTCTCGTACACCTTAGGGGTCAGAACCCATGTTTTGTTTGAAACGAGATCTTCGTCATCATCTTTGTCAGATTCAAAGGAGCTGAGGAGAAAAAGAAAAACAGAAAAAGGAATAAAATGTCAGGGTTGGAGAGTCTCAGCGGCGAGAGGGTGGTGGCTCCCCCTACACCTCACAATGAGCGCCGCCCGGCCTTGCATCTCTCCTGCTGAATGTTGCCTTATTTTCACATCTCCGCTGAAGCCAGCTTGGCCTCTTGTCAGCACGTTGCGCAAAGCTTTCCCAAAGGTGAACCTCCACTTTTGTAGCATAGCTCTTTCCTGGAACCTTACCGGAGTGTAAAGGGGTTTGGGATTTGTGAGACAAACTGAAACAATGCATTAAAATGATTCAGTTCCCCATTAATAGCTTATACGCTCAGTTAAATTCAAACCTTTTTCAATTCCCTATATCGTTTAAACTGTTTTTAACATATAATACCATCATTAAGCTTGATGCTGGGCTCTTTTCTCTTCACGTTGTTTAAACATTTGAGATAGATCTCTCAGGACGGTACTGCTGCTTCTCCAGCTCTGTCTAGCATTTGTCTCTTGACAATTCTACTTTTATTTCTGTTAACTGAGCTGAAACACTCACTAGTAAACATGGTCTCATAACCCTGAGTAATTAGAAAAAATATTATCCAGGATGTTGTAGAAGAAAATTCAGAACTTGTCAGGGTCAGCACATGTCCATTCCTGCCCTTCATGTCTCTTCCCCGTTTGGGCAGCAGGTGTCGCTGGCCGTCTTGTTCCCTCCCTGCCTTTGTGCTGGACCCTTGCGTGTTTTCCCTGCTCCCTGAAATGCCACATGGCTCTGTGGGATGAGCATACGACATAGAGGCTATAACCCTCCTGTCATAGATTTGTGACCAGCTTCCCCAGTTTGTATTTATTGTTTTTATGTTCCCTAGTATTTGTTATTAGTCATCTTTGCTTCCCTGCTTTAATTTGCCCTGCTTGTGTCCTGTTTGATTTTGGTTTTACTTGCACTTGTTCCTAGTCTTTACCTAGTGTTCTTAGTCTTCTGTGTTTGTTAATGTTCCTTAGCTCCTGCTCTTGTTAATCCTAAGATATTCCACCTGTGTCTTGTTGCTCTGCTCCTTTTTTTGATTGGCTGATGTGTGTGTTGGTCTGCTTAGCCTTCCTTACCTGAGTGTATATTAGTGCCTGCCTTTGTCCTGTTCCTCAGTCAGTCACTGTACCCATGTCACTGTTTGTTAGGAGTTCTGTTTGCTTCATAGTCCTGCTCCCTGTGTTGCCCTGGTTTTATTACGTTATGGTTTCTTTAGTTGTTTCTTATTTTTCCCCTTCAGTTTTTTGACCCCTCATGGCCCCCTTAATTTGTGCCTTTCCTTCAGTGTGTTCTGTTTAGTTCAATAAACCGCCAGTGGATTGTCACCCTCATTTCTCACTTGCTCCATGCCAAACCGTAACAGAGCTAAATACAAACAGTGACAAAATCACCACAGTCAGCTTGCGATGAAGATAAAGTCTCAGTTCCAATACATGTGATGTCATGCTCCCTAAATTACTAACCTTCTCAAAATCCTCAGCCAGCTCCTCAGCCCTTTACCTATAAACATAAATGTGTGCAATATGTTTCGAATACAGGTCTGACTTAATAATGACCATAATCTGGTAATAAAGGCCATATGGAATTCTGCAGCCAACCAAAATCCCATATTTCTTTGAGCGCTTGGAGCTCTGAGTGGGATACACCCGGCAGAGAAAGCCTTGCTTTCAGTTCTAATATCCTGGCTCTTCATTGCATCAGCAAGTGGCAACATCTCTCAAAGCCACTTCCTCCTACACACAGCTGATACACTGAGGCCAGCTGGGCCTCACTTTCATTTAAAATAATGATTTAATAATCATCTCCAAAACATCTATTTACTTACACAGCTACATAAAACATGAAATGCAAGCAACTAACTGATGAGGCTACAACTCCATGAGCATCACGGTGCCCATGCAGTAAAAATCCGTCCAGTTTACTTCTTTATTATTTATGTATTAATAATATTATCAAAGCAACAAAAAAATCTGACACACAAGTGTTTGTGCAGCCTGGATCTCAGCAGGACTTACATTAGAAAGAAATACCTTTATCTCCTTTAATCAGATACGGTAATTAAAGCAATGCTTCCCGCAGGCGTGAATTGTTTCCAGACCATTATTATGGCTATGAAGCCCTCACATGCAACCTGTGTGCCATCTGTTATCTTTCCTTACTCAGGGCTGGTGCTGTCGAATACATTCCTCACAACGCTCAGCCTTCTGAAGACAGTGCAGCCTGTTTGTGACTGATGTCAATCAGCCAGGGACCCCAATGTCTGAACAACTGTGTTCTTCTGTGTCAGGCACAATAACTACGGTTTAAGCCACCATTTATATTTATAAGTCATTGCTAAAGCACAGCGGTTTACCTGAAGCATAACTCCAACAAAAGGCTGGTGTTAACGTCATAGCAAAAGCTTTATTATAAATAAATATTATAATAAAGTAATTTGCCCCATATTACCCCCGGTGTGCGGCTCAGGGTGCATCCTGTGCCAAGCCGTGGGTTTAGATGGTGTAGATTCCATAAGATTAATTTGATAAGCAGTTATAGGAAATTTCAAGGGGGACCGGCAGTTTATTTCCATTTTAAATTGGTGAGGGGCACTGGTGAACACCATGGTGATTTCTGAAGACGGCGTGATCAAAATGAGATTTTAACCATGGATGTGGTGTTTAGAAACATAACCTGCCTAGTTTCTTTTATCAGGGACACAGGTAAGTCTGGCCTCAGGCGCATCTGACCGTCCGTTGCGATTGGCCTGTACTTTCTATGGAAAAGATGGCGTCACGTTAAGGCCAACGGAAAAAAATAACATAGTTTATTAGGATCAGTGATTCAATTCAGTTTCCTTGTAACATTTTCACATAACTGGTTTCATTCTGTCTTTCTTTCAATAAAATTAAACATAATCTGTAATATTTATAATGTAGTGAATTAACAGAGCAGCATAGGTGCACTAGGGCTTTTAAATTGCTTGTGGTATATGACTGTATATATGGTTGAGTAAGCTATAGGTATGTACCCACCAACACACTGACATTCCAGTTAGGGTGTGCCCCAGGTTTGTGCCCTGTAATGCCTAGGATCACCCCCACCCCCAAAAATCTAATCCAAGTTAAAGTCACAGTTATTTTTAAAGAATTCTAAATGATAGACTAAAGTTTATTATTGTGTTACCAGACTCCATGTAAGCATGGTAAACTGTGCAGCTACCACACATCCGCAAGGCTACATGGGTAAGAGAGCGTACAGACATCACTCTTAAATACAACACATAAATCTGCCAAACTCCGCCCACAGTGACGACGCGCATGCAACTTAAGAGGAATATGGTTGTTTAAATAGTCGTGTAAGTAACAATTGTCTGGGCGATCCGCTATTTGTATGAACGAACTTGACGTTTCTATTGACAGTATACCAGGGGCACAATACTATTATAAAATTCATGCCTTATAAAAATAGATAATAAGTATAGATAAAAATAGATCTCTAGATATAGGCTACTGCATATCCCATTTACCAAGAATACATCTGAAGAATTAACTGGGAGTTTTTTTTTAATCATAGTTAATAATAAATAATTCACCATATTTGTAATTCTTGAAGATAGTGTAACAATATCAGTTGATAATCTAGCATTTTTTTTTATTTGAACTCAGCACTCATGTTAGTCTGAAGAAACCGTAGCTTCATATTATTGATCTAAAATACTGGAAAACGGCGTGTACACGTTTATTGTGGTGGTTCCCTAATATTTATGCATGTATACACAAAATATATAATATTAATATTAAGAGTGCATATAAATTATGGCTAAGAGGATAGATCGATATACAATATATCAAAATATAGACAAAAAGCCAAGTCAACCAATTATCGTGAAGGAAGTCTTATATGGAGAAAAATGATGTTAAACCCATAGTGTTTTGATAAATGTGACCACATCTCTGGTTCGTATTTTTTTCCCACCACAACAGACATAAAATAAAACATCAGGCTATCATATTTCTTACAAGAGACGTAGAATTTAAGAAAGATTGCCAAAGATTTATATTGCTAAGTAAGCGACAGCGGCTATCTTAACAGCTTAACAAAGAAAAGCACCGCACTCCCTAGAATAAGAGTAAAACACTTGCGAGGACGTATATTTGCAGTCCTGTAAAGGTATAGACAGCGTGAGATAAGGCATGTATGTTTTTCTTACCTCCGAATACTGGCGATTACAAATGCCAAAATGATTATGTTTCGGGAGAAAGTAGATCTCTTCATGTCACCTGGCCAGTTACACATTGCATTTACAGCGCTCACGATCGCCGTCTTCTCTTCGCTTTTTATTCGCTCGAAGTCTGGTTCCTACATTACGCACAAAGCAGGCTGTATTGGCGATCCTCTTAAGGAATTAAATTCACGGAGCTGTTATGTCTGAAGTCCCAGTCGGTCGCATGCACGAAAGCTCCTCGTGTTTTATCAAATAAAAGGCAGATACACACCACCTGCTAGGCACATGGACTATATTTGAGCGGCTGTTGAAATGTGCACTAGGGTGAAAATGAAGCGATACACGTTACAGCATCACGGATTAACACATGAGTGCATCATCAGGGGGCGCAGAAGCAAGGGAGAGGATTCCAAACGTCTCTTAAATTATTATCCACGAACAGATGCTGTATATGCGCGATAATAAACACATTATAAGTGGAGCGTTTAGGTGTACTGTTTCTGTAGTAGATGTGCATTTTCCTAGTACAAAAAATACACGATATATTAGGAATATGCATGTTAAATGGATCACATGTGTGTGCCATGTTGTTTTTGAATATTTAGTATTATATTACATAAATAAACCAATGAAAGCAAACGGTAGTAGGCTAGCCGAGGTTTGGATCTGTAAAAGACATTCTGTGATTCGTTAAAGACTCATTAACAGCTTTCTAAAATAAACAGGGGTATTCCGACCGTGAGGTGTCTTGAATAAACTTTTCAACTTTGCAGAAGTTGCGATCACACTGCGCAGCTGGGGATCAGCGCAAGGAAGCTCGGTCGCGTCCCTGTCGTCCTCTATTAAAATCCTTCACCAGCAATTTGAACGATTGATTTTTTTTAGATGCAACATTATGCTCTTAAAGTTCCCGATGAGATCCACCGTTATTTATGAAGCAACTCGAAAAATATTAAATTCAATTTATTTTATATAGCGCCTTTCACACCAACAATTACTACTACCACTATACGCTTTATTTAACGGCAGTATATTTTCGCACTGTGTACTCAGCCAATATAGTATGCAATATTTCGGGGAGGGAGGGGGGCGCTGCCAAGCATGATTGACGATAATAAATATCATGACGCCACGCTGGACCTCATGTTGGAGTTCGACTCCACCGAGTCCGTTGATGAGGAAAAGATGCACTCTGGAGGCGGAGGGTAGTTGCACGTCAGCTCTCTCTTTATTTGTTGTACAGATCGATCCGGGAGCCACTCTCAGATGCACAAAAGTACACACCAAGGGAAGCTCTCTTTCTATGGTCAGTGTCTGGTTTTTATAACCCAAACAGGGCGTTTCCCTTCTTGTTGGTACCATTCCAGTTGACGTAACATACAACTATTGTTTTGAGAATTCTGGCGTGAGTCTCCACTTTCTTCCTTTTCTCTTATCTTGTTATGTTCCCAATTCTGCAGCATCAGCTTAATGTCACCCTGACCCTATCCGTGTGCCTTCGGTTTTCCGAAATTTACTGGCATTACGAGGCGGCCCAGCGTCCCCCTTCTCTTTCCTGCCTATGTTCCAGTTTGTTCCCATTTCTCAGGGTGACAAAGTTTAGCACAGGGCCGAGCTGCCTTCACTCACTAAGACCAGCTGGATTTCATACACACGCTTTATAGCTACTTGTCAGATTTATATGTCATTCGCTACACAAATGTCACATTTGAAGATTATCCAACTTCTGCATAATGTCGCTATCAACTAGCTTCGCCGTTACTCATGGACACTAATCATGCCACGTGCTCTGAAGTAGCAAACCTGTTACCAAAGTGATAACTATATGTACCCCTCTCACCTTTACACCCCTCTGAACAGTACATGGAGCGCGTCAGTAACTGTGTCATTCTCGGCCGTCTTTGGTGGCATGGAAGTAGACCTAGATCACGCACTTTAAAAATGTTTGGAATATATTAAATCCTAATAAATAAACAGATAGTAAGCAACCTTTTTGCAAAAACACAACCTGGTCGTAACATATATAACTATGCATTTTATATTGTAATGGTAATGTAAACTAGACCAGCCTAAGACGACTTACGATGGCTTTATGAAGTATTTGAAAATCGATACAGTGATTTTCTTTCTGTACTGAAATTGGGGGTTATGTACTGCAGTTTGTACGACGCGTACATCTACCGTAAATGTAAAAAGTAAAAAGGACAAAGACTGTCCAATTAAAAACACGGTCACGTAGCGGAACACGCAGGCAGATCTCTTATCAGGCTTCTCTAACTTATTGCACCCTGAGAGCAGCAGATGCTGCCCAGCCGTCCGTCACATTTTCACTGCTTTGACCTTTCCGTTAAAGGAACTGTGGGAGCAAGGAACGCTGGAAGGCTTCTGCTGAAAGGGAAACATGTTTCATTTAAACGCAGGACTTACTCATCAAGAGTAACTAACCTTGTAAAATCAGTTCAAAGGAAAATGCATTTCACCATGTCTTCTTGCCAACACGCATCTGAACATTTAGTCCACTCACTCACCCACACAACTTGCTTGAGCACATTATGCAAGTTACTTAATAACAGGTATTAGCGAAATGTGTTGTTGTTTGTTCCACCTAGAAAAACACGGGCGATGCCTCTGCTCGTTTTTCATTTATGCTGTGGGACTTATTCGTTTTATTTATGTCAAATCTGCCGTTAACCATCATTATTCTGAATGTATCCGATTCCTTTTGCTGTCCGGTGATATGAATTTGAATAAGTTTATTCCACCAAGGGAGTAAACATTTGGTTTCAACATTGGTTTTGGACCGAATCAGTCCCTAACCCACCCCCACTTCCCTCCAAACACACACACACACACACAGATTCACGTACACATGTACATGCACACACACTGACACACACACACGTCAAAATGGCTATTCATTGAATACCCAGAGATATTAACTGAACATTATACCAGAACTATCAAAGTACACAATATACAGTAGACAAAAGTATTGGGACACCTGACCAGTACAAATACAGTAACTTTTAAGACAATTTATTCTAAATCCTTAGGCATTAATATGGAATTGATCCCTCCTTCGCAGCTGAAATATTTGGCATTCTTCTGGAAAGGCTTTCCACAAGATTTTGGAGTGTGTCTGTGGAAATTCCTGTCCATTCATCCAGAAGAGTTTTTGTGAAGTCATACACTGTGAGACGTGAAGGCCTGTCTCGTAATCTCCTTTCTAGTTTATCCTGAAGGTGTTTGATGAGGTTGAGGTCAGGGCTCTCTGTGGCCCACTCAAGTTCTACCACACCAAACTCACCCACCTTGTCTTCATGGACCTTTCTTTGTGCACTGAGGTACAGTCATGTTGGAACAGAAAAGGTTCTTCCTCAAACTGCTCCCACAAAGTTGGAAGCATAGAATTGTCAGAAATATCTTGGTATGCTGAAGCATTAAATGAAGGTGATTGGTTTACACACCACGGCACAGAACAACAAAAGGTGTCCTCTACATTTAACCTACATGTGACATTGTGAGATAGCAGGGGGCAGCTAATTCAGCAGCTTGCTGGTACCTCAGTGGTACTTTGCTGGTCAGGGATTCGAACCAGCAATCTTTCAGTCATAAGTGTGCTTCCTTATTCATCAGGCCACCACGGACCCAACTTAAGAGTTCCCTTCACTGGAAGTAAGGGGTCCAGCCCAGCCCCTGAAAAACACTCCCATACCATTACCCCCTCACCAAACTTTACAGCTGGCACAATGCAGTCAGGCAGGTAACGTTCTCCAGGTCTCCGCCAAACCCAGACTCATCCATCAGACTGCCAGACAGAGAAGTGTGATGCGTCGCCCCACAGAACATGTTTCCACTGCTCCAGAGCCCAGTGGTGGTGTGCTTTACACCACTCCATCCAGCACTGGGCATTGCGTTTGGTGATGTGAGGTTTGCAACGGCTCGGCCATGGAAGCCCATTCCATGAAGCTCCCGGTGCACAGCTTTCGTGCTGGGGCTAATGCCAGAGGAAGTCTGGAACTCTGCAGTTATTGAGTCAACAGAGCGTTGGCGACATTTACACACTATGTACTTCAGCTCTTGGCGACCCCGCTCTGTTACTTTATGTGGTTTGCCACTTTGTGGCTGAGTTTCTGTTGTTCCTAAATGCTTTCACTTTGCAATAATACCACTTACAGCTGACCGTGGAAGAAATTTCACTAACTGACTTTGCAAAGGTGGCATCCTATGACATCACCACATTCGAATTCACTGAGATCGTCAGAATGACCCATTCTTTCACAAATGTTTGTAAACATGACTGTAAGGTGAGGTGCTTGATTTTATACATCTGTGGCACTGGGTCAAATTCATGTTATTGGCAGGAACAATTCTGTGGATCTTATTGGCAGAGACAATTCTGAGGATGTTATTGGCAGAGACAATTCTGTGGATCTTACTGGCAGGGACAAGTCAGTACTCCCACAGTATTGATAGGGACAATTTGGTTCTTCCAAGAAGTTGGTGGGGGCCTAGCAGGTCCCTACTGTTCACACCCAAATCCACACCCTTGCATTCCGCTAACTGATTTGGAGAGTTAAAATTGTTACCACGTGTAATTGTGCTACATATAATTCTCAAGGTTTGCATAGAGAATGAATAAGCATTCTGCATGAGTATATCCAGGTACTCCTTCTCCATCACAGCTTATGCAGTTCAGGGTGCTAAGGAGCCAGAATGCTATCCCAGTCAGCACAGGCCATGAAATCGCAGGACACACCCTGAAGTGCACACACCGCAAACGCTTTTCTTTCTGCACTGCATGTCTTAGGACTGTGGGAGGAATCTGGCGGAACCTCATGCAGACTGGGAGAGACCATGCAAAATGGAGGGTGGGAATAGATCCCACAGAGATGGATGCTCTCTGAGGCTCCACCATGCCCACTGCACATGTTCTATGTCAAATTAAACTGATTTCTGACAGAATCCGAGGATGCATTGCTGCCGCCTCCTTGCTCCCGAGGTCCCGCTTCACTCTTTGTGTAGGTGTGGAAGTTTGGAAGCTCTAGTTGTATGTGAGCTCCAACTGCAATTATTCAAGAAGAACTGCAAAGTCCAACTTACAGTACAAAAAAAAAAAGGCGAGTTTACAAAATTGCAAAGGCAGGGTAATGACAAGCCAGAGTGACATATTTTGTGGTTTCTATGAAGCTTAATTAGCAAGAATTGTTTTTGCCACGTATTCAGCCACAAACAACCTTTTCGCAAATCATCCTTGACGTAAGGAGACCATAGTCTTCTATAAAAGCATTGCCATTGGCAGTGGTCTGTCATGATACTTGGCAATGAGGTACGGGCAATGCAGATTTATTCAAAATGCCACAAGCTTTAACTTTTCATTTATATGTTAAAGGTGTGCTGTCTGAAGGAGGCCATCCATCCCTTTGAGCTTTGTGTATTATCTACCTCAGTTCTTCGCTACTTTATTTTACCAGTGTGTGAAGATGTACGTAATTTTTGCCATATATTTTGATGGTGACTCATATAGTCTGTCGAGCCGCGCAAGAAAGTATGGCCCCAGATCGTCTCGCCTTCACTGCAAATTGCATGTTGTTTGATGACTGTGTATTTCTACATCCATTTGTTTATCTGAAAATCACTATTTCTTTTGAGGACGTCATACAATAAACCTTTGAAGTGGAGCAATCCATGCTAAGAAGGCTGCATTACAAGACTTGGAAAGCATCGCTTAGACAGTAACCAGTGCCACACAACAGCATTATGCGATCAGCAAATTGCAGCATTAGGAAGCCATTTGAAAACAAGCAAAAACAGCATGTTTACAGTGTGCAATTAGCACTATCATTAGGCCTGTCACGATAACTACATGTAATTGTGATACACGATATTGCTGTCATTTTTAAATCATTATGCCGCTGATATAATGACAATATAATAGCATAATAATACAAATACACTCTCACTAAAGAATATTGAACTTTTAACTATTAAGATTATTCAGACACTGGAATTAGAATGTCAACAAAATGTAAATATAACTAAATAAAGCATAAATAAAACCACGCAAGGTAAAAATAGATAAAATGGACTCTCAGGCTCAGTTAATAAAAATTGCATTATATATTAAAAATTTGGCACAGGGGTATAGAGAGTCATTTTTTCCTTTACAGGCAATATACTGCCAGCCCAGTTTTGCAGAAGCTCCTGTCATTGACGCAAGTGAACCTCGATTGTTCATTGGACAGTGGAAAAGTAACAGGAAGTCAGATCTAAGGAAGGGTTGAGGAGAGAGATACTGGTATTTATACCTTCCCTCACTACAGGATTATACAGACTCCCAGATGGCTACAAACTAAAACAAAATATGTTTGTATGTTGAGTGTTTTTCCATCACTGTTATCATCATTTTTATTCGTTAATTAGAATTTTATATTATTTTTTATTTTCATTTGAAATCTAGTTTAGTTTTAAGTTTTTAGTTTTCATTTTCAGTTCTGGCCGGTTAAATGTAAAGTGCTTTGTGACAATGACTGTTGTTAAAAGTGCTATATAAATAAAATTGAATTGAATTGAATTAGTTGTATATATTTTACTTCTACATACTACTACATAATTTTACTTCTTGGGATAGACGGAAAGTTGTAGGTCTTTGCTGGCTACTACAAAATGTCACAATGTAGCGACATATTTCTATGGTTCTAATGTACAAGAAGCCCAAAGACAAACTAACCATCAAATGTGCTGTGGTGAGCGCGCTGAGTCACGTGACACACAAATCAGTCCGGAGCCACACTTACGTCAAAGGGAGCAGACAAGAGGGCGGAACCTTGCTGAACTGTTAAGGGCATTCATTCTCATGCAAACATAATTTGCCATAATTGAGGTCAGAAAATTATCAAGGTTATGTCCATATATCGTGCAATAAGCTGATAGCATAATTATCGTGACAGGCCAAACTATCATGTGCTGATACTATCAGTCTTGGAGCCAAAATACTTAGTAATAGTCATATCCTCTGGTCTCTGTTCTCCTCACTCTATAAGTTCACCTTAAAGTGAATTTTATATGAATGTAACACAGTTTATGCCATCAGAACAGGCCACACTGTTTCTTAAAGCTGATGCACCAACCACTCGGCCAACAAACATAAGGGCCTGTGAGTTAATACAGGCACAATATCTTCCATCTCTTACATGATGTAAGCTAATGTAAGGGTCAAACGGAAAAATGCTAATATGTTAGCATTTAGGGCGCATGGTATAGGATACCCTGGACAGGACACTAGCCAATTTCCAATCACTAGCCAGTGTAGATTTGTGAACGCAAAGGCACCCAAAATGGGAATCTTTGCATTCCACTACCCAGATTTATCGCAATAACCTGCAATGGAATTCTGGACTAGAGATTATGAATCGTGAAAATGATGCACATTGTTAAAATTCTCCATGACGATAAAGTGCTTTTATAAGATTATTATATGTATTTGGTGTTTAGTTAACCTGTACAATAGCTGATTGTACCCTGAGCCTTTGCGACCAGGGGGAGTAATTTAAGACTTCAGGGGAGGGAGAGCTGGCAGTCACCGTGGACGGCAGGTCAATGCAATAGCAGACAGAATGGCTCGGTGACTAAATAGCTGATTACCAACCACAATTTGAAATTTGAAGTGATGAGATTTCACACGCTACTGAAGTCCAAGGCGCTGTTCACTAGGGATTTTCGCATAACTGAAGTGGACGTCCTTCATTGCTGCCATCTGCTGCTTTCCTGTATTTCCTGTTGGATGATTTTCTCCATGCCATTATTAGATGACTCTGGTGCTGTATTAATAGACTATCTGCAACCTACACATTTTGAAGGATGCATGAGGTGTTCTGGGAATCCTTTCTCTTCCTGTTTGGAGAACTTCCTCACCTTCGCATCGGGCATTTACTCTCTTTCTCCAGATTTGTGACTCCTGATGTAAGATGACACTTAAATTTCTGCTCCCAAGAAATTTCTCTTTCATGTTCAATAATGCCTCGTCCCATTTCTTGCTTCTTGCTTTCATCTGTCGTCTCTGTCCCCAGCAGCTTCTGGAGAGTGACCACATGGTCTTAGAGAGTCCTTTTTGAACTCTATTGAGTCTGACATTTTCCTTGTATTATGCAAGCAAAAAAGCAATATAAGAGAAACAGTCACATGCAATGAAATAGGGAAACGCGTAATGTACTCTGGTTAAATCACATAATACCAAAAGCACAACATTTCTTCAGTTACACATGAATCATATTTGTTTCTCAAAATATTTCGGAGAAAAATACAATAGGTATACCACAAGAATAAACACAACTGACTACTAATAATTGGCTCGGTAGATAGCTGTAAAGATAGTAAGTTGTTTTGATAATAACGTGCTGCTTTAAGCCTGTCATTTACACTTTGTTAATGTTGACATATTCAGTATTCCAGCGAAGGCTCCTGCATGAATCCCTCGAAGCTTTTCATGTGCGGTAATCCCTCTGTATTCCTTCATGGCAAACAAAATCAACAAGTGTCTCTGTTCCCTTCAAAGACACCAAAAGCAGCCTCCTCCATCTCTTTCAGATGTAAAGCCACAAAGCAGCTCTCTATATTTGTATCGCTGTCACATCTCTGAAGACTAACAAAGAGTTTGCTTTCATTGTATTTCAGTGCAGAGTGGTTTATGTTTTTTAAAACAAATGTATAAGTATACGTACCAAAATCTTTCTTACGAACCCAATAAGGCATCAGTATGTTGATACAGAAAACATCAAATTAATGTTGGGAATAGACTGGAGCTGCAGTGACACTTGGGCACTTTCCCAAAAGGCGTCCCCAAACTCACTGAAGCATCTCCACTCTGTTATTCATCTGACACAAGCCATGACCTGCTGGTTAGTAGATCATTCTCTTTTAAAACGCGGCAGATCAGGTATTTCTACACCAAATGTATGAACTTTGCAGGCTAGCTTTAGCTACCACTCAAAACAGCACGTGAAGACGGCAGCAAGACAAACACCGGGGTGACATTCCTGTCACGGTGGTTATGAAGTCAGGAAGCTGCCAGGCTCTGACAGCGGTGCCATCGGTAGTGACTCCCACACAGAATTTCCCGTTAAGGTTTCCTGAAATATACCCAGCCGAAACCCTGCACATTTCTGCTCCCCATGTGTTTGTAGCCAGAGAGGCCTCCTCAATAAACCTTCATAGGGAATTTTCACTTTGCACTACCTGTCTTTATCTCAACAGCTTGTAATGGCAATTTAAACCTAAAAGTTAATAGAAAGTTCTGCTCTGTATGCAATAATTAAATAAATAAACAAATAAAATATGCCCCATTGTTTTTATGAATTTTATGAATTCACGTAGTGTTAACAGGTACAGTGTGTACTGTATATTCAGAGTTCTTTCTCTTTGAACCATTGAGCAAAGACTTTAACCCCTTATTTGGCCTTTATTTGCTCAGCAAAATCTCATACTTAAGGTGTTTTACCTCAGAGAGCGTTAGCAGAAGAGGAGAGGGAAGAAGGAAGGTCAATGTTTGGGAAGGATATTAAGTTAGAGGGACAGGAAGCCACAGAGTCTATGTTTAAACATAGGAGCCATAATCTCATTCAGTCATTGACTTACTGTAATGCATTTGAGAAAATGTGACCTTACTGGATAAACTAATAAATGATTTTTATGAACATCTATCTGGTGTAAATGTGAAGCCTTGTGCATCTTTGAGCTCTAAAGCAGGTTCCCGGATTTGCGTTTTGTGACTGAGTGCTATTAGTAGGAAGTGAACCTACTATGGTAAGTGCACTGGATAGAATGAAGTTTTAGTGGTTCAGTAAATGTGGGGAAGAAACTTCCGGAATACCATTACACCATGCCATGATTCCGGAGGAGCTGCAATGGTGATCGATATTGGAATTAAATTGCATAACGTTATGATTGCTTTGTGGTATTGCTTCTTTTTTAGTCATTTACATTAAATATCCGAGATAAAACCTGCATTTTTTTAAACTGTACAGATATGCATTTTTTTTTAGCTCATAGCCCAACCCGGGATAAGCTGTTAGAAGATGGATACATGAGTGTTATTATTTAAGAGACTGTAGGTGTTATTGCAGTAGGCAGAATGCTGCAGCGCACAATACACCAGGTCACATTAAATATTCTATTTTAAGCAATTCATT
Source organism: Brienomyrus brachyistius (assembly GCF_023856365.1). Taxonomy (NCBI): domain Eukaryota; kingdom Metazoa; phylum Chordata; class Actinopteri; order Osteoglossiformes; family Mormyridae; genus Brienomyrus; species Brienomyrus brachyistius. Next base: position 7,331,051 of record NC_064542.1, read on the forward strand.
AAAATCATTTCACTGATTTCTATTGTACAAAGGAATGTGCTGTTCATCTACAGTATGATGCATTTGTGAAATATGAAAGTACTTCTTTTATACCACAAGCATTTTGCTGCATTTCGATTTGAAATATATTTTTTTCAGTAGTTTTATTTTTTTTTCTTTTGATTATTGTGGCATAAACAAAAACAGATGAAGAACAAGATAAAGGACTAAATGAGCAGCTCTGTCTGTCCTTCTACTCCTTTATGGCAGGTGCAGGCAGTATGGATGACAAATATGCAAACTACATCTGCGGGCATATTTAAAGATTAATGGCGGACCTTTTTAAACTGTTTTAACTGGAAGGCATAAACTGAAATGCATTTGTTAGCACACACACACACACACACACACACACACACACACACACACACACTTATGTGTTTGCAGGAGTTGTATGCTGCACATGTGTAGACCATTGCACATGGGAATCGTTTACATTCACATAAATGTGCTGGTGAATATCTATAGTGTTATTAAAGATAAAATGGGACAATCTGCCTTTTATCGCAGCTAAACTTATGCATGTAGAATCCTCTTGTCATTGCAGCTCTAAATGGGTTTGTTATTTACTGACTAAGACGTCTAGCCAATTGAAAAGAAACATAACGGGCTTAAGGATTATCATCCATTATCATCATATAACCAGAATATTACTAACTCAACTGGCAGGTTGGAGAAAAAAGTGGAGAACATTGCAACAGCTCCCCCTACTGCAAAGTAACAGCACAAATAAGGAAGGAGATCGATGGCGTTTGTAAAGACTGTCATGCTTGCTTTCAGCCCCTGGTGGCTTAATGCCGTGTTTGAATGTGAAGCCCCAATTACTTGTACACTTTGGCAGACGCTCTCATATTGTATGTTTGTCTTTCCTTTTTATCAGAAATAATGGTAATGTTTGATTGCACTTATTTTTCAGACCATCAGCAGTGCATAAGATGACATCTGCATGCCTTTTGCCGCCTGTAATAATAGCTTATCTGACAGTAATGCATAAATCAATGTTGACGTGACCTCTCTCAAAGTCACCCATCTACATTCACATTGCATTCACAGTCCTAAGGTCAAAGGACAAATGAAGCAAATTCCATTTGTGCGTCATGATAGCCGCCTCCAAATGACTCCTATTCCACGTCTCCTTCAGCTGCCACGTGCGAAGCGAGAGGCTGGATCCACGAGACCCGGGAAAGAAATTGTATGACTCTACAAACCCATCAGAATTTTAAATGTATGGAATCTGTGAAATGAAAGTGATTCAATGGATGAAAGAAAGAAAAGGTGAACATTTGCTATCTAGGGATGCCAGGTACACTGATTTATTATTTTTTTGCCTTATATAAAACCAGCAAGGTGTTAAAGGGATCCTTTGTGTACATATTTGCTGTTTAATAATATACTGCTGCACTGTTCCCAGCTGTATGCAGAGAGAATAAGGTTCCAGCTCAGGGGACTTATTCTGCTCTTGCACATGAAGGGAGCTTTGAAGTTCTGCTTTTCTTGCCGACATGTGAATAAGACTCAGATGATTCTCATCTGAATAAGAAGATGGATGTGGATCAGTGAGCCAGCTGTGTGCCTGCTGGGAAGGGGACCGGGGAGGGGGGGGGGCGGGGAGGGGCCTGAGAACCGCGCGCTTTTCCACTCGGTGGGGGTTTCAGACATACTGATGCCAACTTTGTAGTGCTGCATGTTTTCTCGCCCGTTCGTTAATTGGTGAAGGACCTGCGCCAAGACCCCAGCCGCACAGTGTATATAGCATGTAAGGTCTCGCTCTTCATTCTCTAAATGTAATCTGGCAGGATTCTGGGCCAACCGCACTGGTTGGGTGTGTGGCGTGCTCTGGAGATGTAAGCCCTCCGCAGGATTCCTGGACGGGGTCCACGGCAAAGGCTGCGCCACTGCGATGGTGCTGCATGCCCGCCTGGGCGCATGGGTCCACAGACACGCGCGACGACTGACTGTCGTTTCGATTAGCTAGAGCTCTGATAGTGCTGAGGCCAGGAATTCACTCCGCAGGCACAGATGCGTCCACATTTCCAGAGAGTTCTGAAAGATCCCATCCCAACACCACCATCTCACAGGCTTCAAACAAAGTGCACCCTTCAGCACTTGTTAGATTTCTTCAAATGATCTGTCACAACACATTGATTAATCAGTGAGCATTTTCTGGTCTCTCTTTGTGCTTAAATAAGAAGTCTTTCCATTTTCCATGTGTTTTTTTTTGCTAAAAATCTTTTCAAAACAATGAAGTGACTCAATTTTTTAATGTTCCTGATTGTTCTACAGTGTATTATGTAAGAATATAACACATTTTATATCACTTAAAGTATTATGATTATTATGAATTGGGAGAGGCTTAAGACTTCTAAATTTAGATTTAGCATGTGAAGAAGCAAAACTCGAAGAACACCAAAATATGAAATGGAAATCTATATTATGTAAGATCAATTACATAAATCTCGCCTGCTGAAAGTGTAGGTGTTATTTATAAAAATTAAAACACAACTTCCTGAGACAGAATAATGGTTAATAATTAAGAGAAGGAGAAGAACAGGGGATGCTTTTAAGAAGAGAGCGTGAAGGTGAAGCGTGCTTTAAAACGCACACCTTTCTCATACAGTGTTACTGTACCTGACAGTAAGTAGGCGGACTTTTTCAGAAGCTGCACAACAGCCTAGATGATACATTGTATGCTGGACAATCAACCTGCACACATCATTTAAACCTTCAAAATGAAGGCTTCCATGGCGTATCACCGCTCCTTTACTGCGATAAATACCTTGCATATGTTTATGCTATTATTTTGAAATGGTCATTTTTCCCAATGGTGTCTCTCAAGTTAGAAAGACAGTATATAGACAATGAACACATCATTAACAGACAATACACAAGCCATATACAAATTATATACAGGACAAGCAACACATATACAGTACAATGCCAACAACAATAATGAGAATCATGCATTGACTTTCTTGCTAGTTTTTTATTCTTGACTGTTTCATTGCAGGATCACAAACGATTCGCAGGAAAAACAACCCAGTTTACTTGGTAGTGAAAAAAGGGCTAAAAAGGCACTTTGACCAAAGCATAAGAGACGCCTCTCGCCATCAGCTCATTATGTTTCTTGTGTTGTGTCACATCTGTGAAAAAAACAACAGCTTGTTCTGCGCTTGGTCTCAAGTGGGAGGTTTGTAGCAACAGGAAAGTTTATTTGCATTTTTCCCAATAAGCAGCATTTACGGAGCACAGTGAGTGCAGCTACAGGGTCACATGGTTAAACACACAGATCACGTCCATTTGGTGCTTTACTAATGTAAACAGGTCATGAGTGTCTTGTATAATTATATTTTATGATATATCATTTTATTCCACCATCACACATGAACAGGGTACATGCGTGCATATGTGAATAAAGACTACATATTAACATTTTACTTCTAACTACGAAATCAGGAAAACACTTCTCCATTGGCTACTCAAAGATATCTTTTAAAGGCAGCAATGCTACAGAACGTTGCAACATGAATTATTTGAATTAAGAGTGGGAGTCCCAGCAAATAATTTCAGAATTACCAAATAATAGGCATTACAAATACTGTACAAATACAATTACTGTACTGCACTTACAGTATATTTATATAAAGAGGGTTGGGATGCTGCAAGAGCTCCAATGAGAAGGAATGGGAGGTGCTCTCAGCCAGCGGAGAGAGAAAATGGGGGGGGGGGGGGGGGTGCTCTGACTGGGGCAACTGCACGCCCCCCTGTCCCTGACTGGGGTAGAAACCCAAGCAAACCCTAAGCTTCTTGTTTTCCCCAGTGAATTTTATGGTTCATCAGGACCCTCCTTCCCAATTTCAGCATTTGTCTTTGATCTGCCCTCGAGCCAAGCCAACCCCCCCCCCCCCACACACACAGAAGAGGGTCTGTGTGTCTGAAGTTTGCATGCTGTCCTTGTGCTGTGCGTGTGAAGTTTGCATGCTCTCCCTGTGCTCTGTGTGGAGTTTGCATGCCCTCCCCGTGCTCTGCGTGTGTGGAGTTTGCATGCTCTCCTTGTGCTCTGTGTGGTGTTTGCATGCTCTCCCTGTGCTCTGTGTGAAGTTTGCATGCTCTCCCTGTGCTGTGTGTGGAGTTTGCATGTTCTCCCTGTGCTCTGCGAGGAGTTTGCATGCTCTCCCTGTGCTGTGTGTGGAGTTTGCATGCTCTCCTTGTGCTCTGTGTGGAGTTTGCATGCTCTCCCTGTGCTGTGTGTGGAGTTTGCATGCTCTCCTTGTGCTCTGTGTGGACTTTGCATGCTCATATAATGTTCTAGAAGGAAAGTGTGTGTGTGTGTGTGTGTGGATGTTTCACTCTCAGCCCCAGGAAGGGGTAAGCGTCACTGCTGCTCCACTCATTGCCGGATATGCAGACCATCAAGCGGGCCACGTGTGCAATCTCTTGCTGTCATTTGGAGTCGTATTTGATATTCTTATGTTTAGGCAGAGCTCTGGCACAGAGCTGGATTCAGCTGACTTTTCTCATTGCCATGGCAACCGCTAGCAAGTGCTATGCCTATGGATTTCTCACTTAATGAGTTGGATGATTACTTTCTAAGTATAAATAGGGCCAGCTGGGCAGATTCAGGAGGGATACGGAGTTCGAGCCACACTCCTCTTAACCTTCTGTGCATCTTTCATTTAGAGCCGTTTTTAGTTGTATCTTTTGAAGTGTGACTTTACCTTATTATATACCGTTTGTATATTCCTTATTATATACCTTTTGTACATACCTTATTATATACCTTTTGGATTGCCTTGGTACAGTTCTTTGTTTGTTTAAGTGCCACTGTCCTTCTGCCCCGTCCAACGCCAAACGTACTCTCATACTGTACATATACAGTAGGTTTGGTGGTGAGTCGTATGTAGTTTTGTCTTTACATTGGTTGCTCAGCCACGTCACATTCACATGCATTTACGTTACGGCTCAGGGCAGACGGTACACGGTACCCATGGTTGGCGTCATTATCTCGCTGCACAGTAGCTAACAAAAGGCTCACAATATGATTTTGTAACTGGCACAGGTGATAAGCTCCCAGCTAATCGCTTCAAAGAGCTAATGAATGGAATAAACAGTGACAAAGAAGCGCTGATATAAAAGTCTGGGAACACATGTCTAAAATACCCCACTGCAAGGACACAAGCGCTTATTCGTTTGCTTGGCAGATATTCAGCCTCAGTGATTTCGTCTACACTCAACAAATAAAAGCACATTGAACAGTTGCAGCGATTGTTAGAAAATACGTGTCATTTAGCATAATGGGCCGAGAGAAATCTGAACAGCAATATCTGAAGTGTTTCAAAGTCTGTCGTCTGAAGCCTTCATATTGCATGTGTGATGCTTTTGTCCCCCACAATTCCATGTGCCCTGTACCTATGGGCCTCACTTCCGCTTCCTCACTCCTTCTGCATTATCCCCTAAATTCTAGGCATTACGGTCACCAACGCAGAAGTGACATTTCAGCTCTCGAGAGCAGTACACGCTCCCATCTCCAAGCACCAGAGTCACACCTACGATCTGTTGAACTGTATATGAGCCAAAAATAATGATAAGCTGACATTGTGCTGCTCTGAAAGGAGGACTTGTGGCAAAGATAAGTTGAGCACAGTCTATGGAGGAACTCAGAAACGTTTATTGAGGCTGCAATAACCAAAGTAAAATAGCATAAGATGGTCCCCACCCTGGCACCAAAAGCGCAAAGCCTTCTGGGAGCCCCTCCCAGCCAGGCTGGTTATAACCTGTCAAGAGCCAGCAGGGCATCATTAGCAGTTGGAAAGGGCGGGAATTTAAAAAAATCGACTTCATGAACATCCAGAAGTCTGGCTCTGTACCTTCCACTGCTCACTGGTCCCTAAGTAGGACTGGAAATGGTATAAACCCAAGAAAAAACTTGCACGGCTGTTACTGGTGAATCCAAATACCAGTTTATCAGTTAAAAATCAGTTTATTTGGATTGTGAAATGTTTTTTTTTAAGCAACAGACAGCTGTGTGTATAATGATCTGTGTCCATGTTCCATTATAGATGTCTTTGCACTTTATTAATGGAAACTGTTTGTGCATTTATAATTATGAAATCTTCAAGTCTTAATTAAGATCGTCACTCATCTACTGCAGAAGAAATTGGCTATTGTTAATTACACAGGCTTCAGCCGTCCTAGAATAAAAACGAATGAATGGATTTAAAACATGTCATTACATGATTTTCACTCTAATAAATAATGTCATACTTATCTCAACTGCTGTACCTTTATAATCAAATATTTTACTCTAATTTGAACCGGTGTGCCATGCAACATATTTTTCTAGTGATATTTATTAGGCATGAGTAAAAAGTTTTAATGTTTTCTTGTATGACACCGATGGGAATTAAATAACGTAACAAAGACATATGTAAAAATATGCACTGTATCCAAGCTAAGCTCAGTACAGAATATTACTCATATGAAATGTATTGGTGAGGAACAGAGGATGGTCACAGCTGTTTTTGCATAGCACAAAACAAGGTTTATACAAAAGTTAAACATCTACTGTCTAGAATGCATACAACATATTCATAAACAATCTTTATTATTTCATGTGAACATGTATCTTTAAAGCATGATAGTAATTGTCCATACAATAGAATCAAAACTATAGTTTTCTATACATTTCTATTGATACACCCTGTATTTACTTGGAGCCCAGCTGCACCATAGTCAGAAGCAAACCTGTACCCTTCCAGGACCTCGGGCCAGACCACTAGCTCTAGCTGCAGGGGTGCACAGACTGAAGGCCAATGTTACGCCGCTGGACTTCAGCTAGAGCTTATGTTGAACAATCATATCTCAGAACGTCATTAAAATTTAGATTATTAACATTTTGAGCATGGAGCTACAGTGTCACAGATACTAGCACAAATAAGTGTGCGTTTGTGTTCAAGGATCCACAAAAAAGTCCAAGAGCTGATGAGCACAAGTCAACGTATGGCATCATATAACTAAACGGTCTAATAACCTCATTTGGAAAGCAAATTCAGTGAAGTTTGAGTGCACTTCAAAAAAAGGTGTTTTCGGTGTGGAAAAACACCCATAAAATGTGTTCTCATCTGCAGTGTTGATTCAGTTTGGGCTGAAGATGTTGTTGAAGATGGAGTTGTTCTGTGCAGAACATCGTTCTAACACATTAGGCTAGAATATCTTGATTTCCATTAACATGCAGCAATGAGATTCTTAGTAGAATCTTAGTAGATTCTGTGAAGATCTTTGTTTGTCAAACGTTGTGTGCATCCTCAGGCAGTTTGGCAGCTATGTGTGGAATGCTATCAGTGCAGGTGAGTAGAACTGGCAGACCTCCGTCGGGATAAAGTGGAGGTCTCATTATTCAGGGGAAAGTCGTTCCAAAAGGAACGGGGTAGAAGGCACAGCTTCTCAGGGGTGGTGCTCCATGTGCTTGGCGTACATCACAGCCAGGACTAGCAGCCTTCTGTCCAACCTGAACCGTGCTTCCCAAACTTCAGAACTGCATACATGTTCCATACAGTACGAGCCAGTATGAAGAGTGCGCATGTTATAATACTAGCTATGGATCGCATTCCGACATTTAAATATTACAGTTACATTCTTACTTGCCACAATTCTATTTTAAAACATTGCTAGTGTGTACAGTCTGTACTACAGACACACAAATATATTGTTCGTAATAGTCTAAATATAATCGTTTCAACCAGTGAAGCTAATGAAAGAAAATACATATTTAAATCCCTTGTGCCCAGAAAACCTCTCTGTACAGCAGCTCTTTAAAAACACCAGACGCTGACCTTAAACGGAACCTGTTTCCTAGCTTTATAGTTTTGATGCTTTAAATACTGCAGGACTTAATTCTTAACATCATTTTTTTCACAGGAACATTTCTTAAATGCAACAAATAAAATCATTCGCCGTTGGAATTCCATGAAAATTTTTAATTCATTTGACGAGACCTTTTCATTGCGGTCACTAACCTACAATCGTAAAAAATAAAATAAAATTTAAAAAACCTTATTTTCTGACCGAAAAAAAAAACTCAGATCAGCTGCTGTGACCCCAGACCCGGTGACTGGAAAGTGACATCTGCTAACTATTTATTTATTTTTATTTATTCATTCATTCTGAATAGATGTAGAAAATGGCCGTTAAGTTTACGTTCGCTCCGATAACCCGGGGCACCAGAATGGGAGCGGGAATTTGCAGTAGGTGACACTCTGTGCCTTGGAAAAGCTTCCTTCATGGTTACCTTCTCAGGCTTTACCCCACAGCTCACACCCTGGACTCCGTGCCCCCCACGGCCCCCCTGTAGCCCGTCCTCTGACTGGCATGGCAGAGGAAGGGTGACATTAGTGAGGCTGGAACAGTCCTTGTATGTTGGGCTCTCTATTCAAGTAGGTGGCCCAGTAGACTAGGTTGAATGTGCCGAAGAGTAGGGGGAAGGCTATCCGCGACATCCTGTCGATCTTGCTCACGCTGTTAAAGGTCTTCTTGGTTTCAGGGGGTTTGGACTTGGGCTCCTCCTTTGACTCGGTGGGGGGAGGCGGAGCGCTTTTGGCGATGGTGGCCAGCGCGGGATCCCTGGCGATGTTGGGGGCGTAGGCAGTGGCCGTGGCGGTGTATGTGTTGTTCTTCTTGATGAGCGATTCCCTCTTTTTCTTTTGCTAAAACAGGAAAGGTGGATACTTCAGAACATGCCGCTGTTACATGAATATACATCAAGCACAGCCAACACTGAAAAAGTAGGAGCAACATCCATGTAGAGGTTTACAGTTACATCCAGTCTACATACAGTCTTGCTACTGAGGTACTTGTGATGTGAGAACTGCATGTACATAACTTGCAATGTCGATATTAATATCGCGCATCGCCAGTGGTGGGCATGGCTCCGCTAATCCGCTAACTGCTAATTAGCGAAGCTAACCTTTTCATTAGTGGATTAGGAATTAGTTAAATACACTTTATTGTAGACGGCTTAAACTCAAATATCTGGGAATCATATTCATTCTCATTAACCTCGTTAACTATGGTTAGTTTCTAAATGCTGTAAAATGTCCTCACATCGACTTAGGTTTGCGTGCCCCCATTACTCTTGGTGAAGTGTGACGAATGGAGATGTATGTTTTTCAGCATGTATGATTTTTGCGTGTATTTTGTTTAGGGGGGGGGACCTTTTCAGGAACCACGCTTTTGCCGTCCCAGGCATAGCTCCTCTTGGTGAAGTAGTTGACGGTGGCGAATTCGATGAGGGCGGAGAAGACGAAGGCGTAGCAGACAGCGATGAACCAGTCCATGGCGGTGGCGTAGGCCACCTTGGGCAGGGAGTTCCTGGCACTAATGCTGAGAGTCGTCATCGTCAGCACGGTGGTCACTCCTGCAGGGAGCATGAGGAGGTGAGCTGATTGGTTGATAATTTTTTGGAATTAAGGTTGTCTGGGCTAAATGTTAGTGAATCAAGATTAAATCCATTTAAACGGAGTTACCCTGAACTAAGCAGAGAACTGGGGCCTGTATCATGAAGCTGGATTTCTTGCTTAGCTGGATAACTTGCTGGATTTAAGGTACCCTAGTTTAAATGTAGGCCTACTTTTCTGTAATGTACTTTTCGTTTAGCTGTGCCCACTACTGCACATCACCCAGCCCTATTTGCCAGTGACATTGCAGTGCGTTAAAATAACTGCAATAATCACCAGTGTGTGTATGAAAGGTTTAAAGTAAGTTTAAGAATTGTATTACAGTGTTTATGAAGAGTAACATTCATTTTGAATACTCAAATGTTGCAGCTAGAAGGGCATTTATTGTAAAAGAGTCAGCATCCACGTTGACAATATTCCTCCATTATAAACGCTACAATCATTTAATTTTTTTATATAACTAGTGATGGGGAAAAGCCACCGTAGGAGGAGCGGTGAAACTCGTCAGTTACGCCAGAGCTTAACCCACTTCCTCCTGCACACTGGCTCCAGTAAACTCGGCACTGGCTGACAGCCCCCTGCAATCCCACGCACTGCGGCTTTCTTACTTGTTAAGTCTTACTTTTCCCATCGCTAGTTACATCCACTGCTCCTCTATGAATGAACTACACTAATCAGACCCAGAGAGAACACAGTGCAAATATAAATAATGTCGCTTTCTCTGCCCTGTGCAGACTGACTTTAGCTCCAGTGGAGCGATTGCGGCATTCGCTGTATCTGCACATCTCCATCTGCGTGGTTTTTTTTTAATGCACGCCACCCTCGGCCACAGTCACCTCTGCCTCCTCGCTGTCACAGAGGAATTCCTAATGCCAGTAATAGTGGCGGCAGTGATTAGGGGGGTTTGTGTGAGAACTGAGCACTCGGACGGCGAATGCCCACGCTCCTGAAATACCCCAATACGCTCTTAGTTCCCCCCACGTGAAATGAAACACTGCAGGCCGTCCCTTTGCTCATGGTGACGTTCGTCCAGGGGACCTGAGGCCGGGGTCTCTTGGGGGCACCTCGTCAGCTGGAGAGCACTGTCCGCTGAACATCCTCACATCACAACCACATCGCTTCTCTGATCAGATGCAGTGAGGGGGGGGGGGATGGGAAAGTGATGTATCACACAAACTCATCCGTAATGTGGTTCTTCCTGACGTCGGTGTCTCCCCAGGTAAACAGCAAATACAATTAGTTATACAGCATATAAATAAAATTGGCTCTTTCATTTCATTAATTTCACTGGATTAACAATGCAATCCATGACCCATCCTGAGCCACCTCATCACATTTTAATTTTTGTATGTCTTATATTTAAATAATCATTTCGAAATTAAAATTATGCAGTATTAATTCATGGTTTCATATTTTATTGGGATCTACATGTAACAATATATGAAACCAAAAGTAGCTAATTGAGGTCAGAGATGTAATTAGCTCGGCCAGTTTCAGACCAGGGCCGTCTCTCCGCTTAAAAACCATTAAGAAGCAGTAACTGGAACCCGCCGCCGCCGCCATCTAATTAAAACAGCGGTGTCCCAGCCGCCGCCCAAAGATACGGCTGCGCATACAGTAGCTCTGCTCTTTTCACGGACCAGGATACAATATTGTCTGTGGATGTTGTCATGCCTTGATGTTTAATTTCTTTTCTTTTTTTTTTTGCACTCGTCCTGTCTGACTCCGCACTTCATGTATATACAGTGCTCACAAAATGTCTTGGGACACTTGCTAAATTTAGTAAAAAATATCGCAAAGATACTGGTTTTATAACAAAAATCATTACTTAATTCATTTGTTTACAAAAAATATCACATTAGAAACAACCGGAAGTTTTAAAGTGAAACATTATTTTCAAGTACTAATAAACTGAAACCCAAATTATATTTCTGAAACAGCTGTTCCGGGTTAAAAAGTTCATGGATATTAATCATTGCTTTGTAATCAGTAACGTCTTTGCAATAACATAAAACACCAAACATTTGCGTTTCGTATGCCTTTGGAAGCAAATGAGGACGATTGCATTTAATAGTAAAATGCCAAGAACAGAACGGAAAAATAACAATAATAAAAAAAATGTTTGTGCGGAAGATACGTTAAACATTGCTTGTCGGTGGACTTCTTTTTTCATGAAACCAATAAATCTGCAACATTATCACAGAATTACGCAATTAAAATTTCTGTGGTTACCATACACATTGTGTGCTGAGCTACGGTATATGTGAGAATAAAGCCCCACTTGACAAAAGCTGATATGGATCCAAACGGTGTGTTCTGCATACTGTAACACGCGCGCATTACGGTGGAGGAGGCATGTGTGACGATGCGCGATTGTTAGCGTGGTACGTTGTCCTTCATGAATGTCGTTCTGTGCGGACAGTGATCCTACAGCACGGTACTCCACTCTCATGAAGGATTTCACGCTGAGAACCGTACCTGGCAGCATCTTTGATCAAACTCTTAAATTAAATCCAATTTGCTTTAAGTTAATTAAATGTAATTTGTTTTATTGGCCAGCTTGCCACTATCAGTAATGAGCTGTCAGAAGTTCTGTACTGTGTTTCATTAACACACTGTAGAGACGTTGGCCGGTCCCGGTACCCATCGTATGCAAGCCAGTCTCACGCCGCGGTTATCAGGGGATGAATTAGAAGAATGATGAATTAGTACTATACAAACAATGTAATTAGTCATATTTATAGAAGACTCCGTCAGGTTAAGTCTCACCTGATGACACTTTTATTTGTTGTAAAGAAGGTTCACGAAGGCAATGTGTATAGACTTCTACCAGAAATGAACGCAATTTATATACATGGATATTGTATATTAAAGATCACACATAGGTCTCTCTCTCTCTCTCTCTCTCTCTCTCGCTCTCTCTCTCACACACAGACACACACACACACACACACACAGACACACACATTTACCTAACTATTTAAATACATATCTAAATGGGGACCTTCCATTCACTTCTGTTTGAAAAGCCCTAATCCCAGTCATGACATCCGTAACCCCCATTCATTTCTATGAACAAAACTCTAATCCCAGCAATGACAGCCTTAACTCAGCCATAAGTAACCAAACACAACACTTTTGGCATCTTTAGTTTCTTGATTGCAGTCACAGATTTTTATAAAATTGAATTTCCCCTTATGGGGGACAAAACAATTTATATCTAATGTATATCTGACCCCTGGGTGAGTGTCTCCTCTCTGGTTCTGCCTCCCCACACACACACACACACACACACACATACGCACACACACATTATATTGATGTGCTGGATTCAATCTATAACACTTTGACAGTTTGATAGAGAACAAGGTTTGTTGCTCCTCCTGTGTATTAGATCAGCATCTCTCAATGTCCCATAGGGAACTGTTAACCTAAACACCACACACTTAAATCCTTCAGATCTGCCCTGAGACCAGGTGGTTTACACAGAGTTTACCTCCGTAAACAATGTGAAGCACAGGAGAACAGATGAACAACCATGCTGAGATAACTGTGCAGATTTAACTGCTGGGCCGAAGATCTTGAACAAGATTTACCGACTCGGAAATCAACACTGGAATCAGTGACTCACGTCCTCGATTGTATGACACTTTCCGCACTCAGGACTGAGCTTCGCTTTTCATGCTACCTCCACACTACCCCTGCTTATCCCCGAAATTTATGGACGCAGAATCGAATGAGGACCCAAAGATTCCCTGACATTCTGCTAGCCAAAGCCAGGAGCCTGTGCCAGCCAGCTGTGCACCTCAATGCCTGCTGATGATGAAATCAGCAGATGCATCAACGAACAGCTGCACAGAACTGTAAACACACTGCGCACTGAATCAGAGGAGCACAAATGAGCGAGAATAACGACCTGAGGCTGATATAGAAGCTGCGTGATGCTGCACACAGGGCACAAAGCAGAGCGGCACAATACGGAACACAACGCAGGTTAACATAACCTCCTCGTCTCATTTTACAATGACCAGTAAGCATCACTGTACAGTGACGGAGTCCCACTAACACATGTCCACTGTGTAACACTGCTCTGATTTGTTTTCTTTTGAAGATTACATTTAAATTCCATTCAGAATCCGTAACTTCTTTTTTACACTCTACTTGTTATGAATTATAGCCTACTTTTTGTACTCTGAATGGTGCATGTTGGGGATCGACTTAATTAGACAGGGTGGTAACTTCAAGTCGGGCCTGAAAAGCCACTGAGGGGCGAATCTGTCAAGTTTCATCCACATCCAGCTGAACGGCTAGAATTCTCTGCTACCCCCCACCTTTGAAATCCATTGATTTCCATAAAACTACATTACCGGCTATACAGTGTGATTTACTCTGTGTAATTTTGCTTCGCATTACCCCGACACCTTAGCGCATCCTGCTTTAACGTTTCGCTTACATACTTATTGCACTCATTTATGCCCCGCATACTTGCCGTCCTATTAAAATGTTTCATCCTGTCGGGTATAATGAGTCTCACTGAATTCTGGGCTGTTAAACATTATGATCAGTACTTGAGATTACAAAAATTGGATTGGGAGAATTGACAAAAAAATGGCAACGTCATGGAGGGTAATTGTCTGTGAATTAGCATTCTACATTCGAGCTGTATTTGCTGAAGATCGGTTAGATAAATTACCTATGAGCAGCTCAATATGAGAAGATGAATGCTAAAGCCACTACAGGGATGAGTGTTATTGAGCCTCTTTTTGGAGAAAAAAGCGGTCTCTTTTTTCCTTAGGTAATTGATATTTAATTCATATACAAAGAGGTGTACAGTACTCACCAAACACAGTCCTGGCAGGGACAGATTCCCTGTTAAGCCAAAAGGACACCTGGGACAGGATCACTGTCATTATGCAGGGCAGGTAGGTCTGGATGACAAAGTAACCGATCTTCCTCTTCAAGTGAAAGTGTGTCGTCATGACAACGTATTCTCCTACGAGCGGCCAGGAGATGAGAAGGCATTTTAGTGAACAAAACGGACAAGGCAACGAGGGACAACACGTATGTATTCTATCCAACTTTAGGTTAACGTGTACTCTATCCTGTGTGCGTATCACTGTTGTCATGACAACCATTGCCTTAGCTGCGCAGACAGATCTAATCCCAGAGGCACCTCCTTTCATAAGGGTCCATACATATTACTAATACATCTTTCACTTGTTAAATCATTTTGAATATTACCGAACACGACAAAATATTACAACGGAGTACGATTCCCATACTACTCTTTAGTAACGTATGTGCATTTCAACACTTAAACTTAAGTGACCTAAGGAAGTCACATCATTTAAATAGGCAAGTAATAGTGACTGTGTTATCGGCAATTTAAACAGCGTGACTCACATTTATGAGAATACAGAGGCTGAGCACCGCATACCAGTGAAACAGAATTCTGCCATATTTAGGAACAGACTGTAAAGTGTCAGGTCAGGACTGCTAGGAGACGTGCTGTTTGTGTTCTTGTGGAACTCGTAGGTAAAGTTCCATCCAGACAGCCCTGCAGCCAGTCACCTATTTCCAAAATCCAGGTGGGGGAGGACAGTCACCCGAGGGGGTAGATACTCACCCAGAAAGGTACACCGAAGGGGGGGGCACTCAGCTGAGGGGGGCACTCACCCAGGTAGGGACACTAACCAGAGGGGGACAATCACCCATGGAACACTCACCTGTGCTGGACTGCACTATTCCAGAGTCCACAGTCTGTCCAAGTAAGTCGTACTGGTTAAGGCGGGATCCATCTTCAGCAACTACCACAGACTGCTGTGCCCCCCTCGTCCACACATACACAACTTCTGCACGTGTGTAGGCATCTGGCAGGGAAAGGATTAGGGATCCAAGGTTTACATTTAGACAAACTCATTAACTCATTTCATTCACTGTCCTCATTTTCCATCCCTGGCCCCTTGATCCCTTTTGGGGAAATAGAGGCTGGAATCTTCCCCTTGTCGAGAGTAACCAGGGCTCAGAGATTCATCCACAGTCTGCTGCTCGCACTCTGCCACGAGCTTCAGGTTCCCCCCTGAGATGATGCATGAATGACTGATCAAAGCAGCTTTTACACGCAACCTGGAAAGTAACATCTGACAACTTTCTTCAAACCTCATTCCCAGTGCGGTAGATGCGTGTGCAGTAGATGTAGGAAGGAGCACTCACAGCTGCCAAACTTTAGTGGACAGGCGTGGGCGTCCATGGGGAAGTCCTCCAAGTGCATTGGACATTCCGCCCGCACAGTCAGTCTGGAGGCAGGGAGAATGAAAGGTGATGGGGCCATGCTTAATGTGCTGTTATGTACAATTAGGTACAGTTATGTACCAACATGTACTTTTGTGTACCATTATGTATACCATCATGTACCATTATGTATACCATCATGTACCATTATGTATACCATTATGTACCGTCACATACCATTATGTACCGTCACATAATGTTATGTACCATTACAAACCATTATGTACCATTACATACCATTATGTACCATTATGTACATGCTTTATTTTTCTAGACCAGTGTTTCCCAACCTGTGTCCTGTACTATGAAGCAGGGTTCTGGTTACTGGCTTATCGGGGTAACTCGTCGGATTTAAGGTACCACAGTTTAAAGTGGACTCCATATTCATTCACTTACATTTTGCCCAGACCACCTTAAATCCGACAAGTTATCCCGATAAGCCAGTAACCCTGCTACTTAGTACAGGCCCCTGGTCTTTAGGGACCCCAAGACGGTCCACATTTTTACTCCATCCCAGCTGTCTGCCAGTCGGTCCACATTTTTGCCACCTGGAGCTGAGAGGGAGCAAAAACATGAACTGTTTGCAGGTCCCTGAGGACAGGGTTGGCAAACACTGCCCTGGTCCCAAACCTCCTTTGGTTCTTCCATCTATTTGCCGTAACCACTAATTCTAGGCAGGGTCAGACTATTCATCTTGGTAGTAATTGCATATTTGCTCAAAAAAATAATAAACACAATTTAACATTACAACATATTAACAGTAACACAATAAAAACAAGAATTTCTTAATTTCTCCAAAAAGTTGCAGATATCTTGTTGGATAAACAGGTTTGTTCCCAAACCTCTCCTCAGGGGCACCTCAGCCACTCCACGTATTCGTTAAATTTCTCCACCAGCTCAATTAATTAATCAACTTGATTTGTAAATGAACTCAGTGAGGCACTGATTAGCCAAACAAGGTGTGCTAGAGGTCAGGATAAAAAACCACATGGTTGTGTTGGTTGGTTGCTGCAGATACGGCGGCTGTTTCAGGAGATGTTTTGAAATGGCAAAGCCGACACATTCGACAGACATAAAATGAACCGCGTATCGTTTTAGACCAAAATAAGGATCATTTATACATGTTTCCGTGACTACCTAAGACATTCGCACAGTATTTAAACTGAACTGTTCCACCTATACATGCTGACTGATATCCAGCCATGATCTCGAATCTAAACAGTGAGATATTCTACGATGAGCAGTTAGGGGAGAAATGGGTGGATTTCAAGCCCTGAACTTGGCACCTCATGGTGTAGAGCAGTGTCCCGTCCTCTGTGATGCGCAGCAGTTTGTTGGGCATGGTCATGTTGTGGGCCACGGACTTCTTGCCGTTGTGGAAAAAGGTGTCCGGGGTCCAGATTTTGCTGGCCATCAGATTGTTGAGACGCAGCACGGTCATCGGCCCCTTGAACTTCAGTCTCTCATCTTTCCAGCTTTGCCGGAAAAAAACATCAATAGTATATTCCTGTGCGGGCGACAAAAGAGTCGGACTCAACCTCTTGGTCAGCACCTTGGGAGGGTTTTAATACATGGAGAGGAGCATACTGTATCAGCATTGCCACTTTGACTCGCCGGGTAAGTGTATATGACCTATTTATTCCCAGGGCAGTAACTCTGAGAAGAAGCAGAGAAGGCTTTCACAAGGATTACGGGGCCTAATTGGAGCATCCCTTTAATATTGCAGTGAAGATCATCATGTGATGGATTTGCCTGGAGACTCACAGTAATGACATGGCAGTGCTGGGTTCCATAAAATAACACAGTATGTCAGGGTTAGCAGGAGAGACCGAACTTAGAGGAAAGGGAATTATTAGCCGGACTACATTAGCTATTCATTTGTGACCCACATGTAAATGTAGTACGAAATGTGTATGATAACAGAAAGAAGAAAACGTTAGGACTTGAACATATTATATTGTACTGTATGTATTGTAAAGAACTTGTCGTTTCCCTGAATTGGGTAATTAGAGTTTTGTAAAGGAAGCGATAGTGTATTCTGTATGAGGGGGTAAGGAATAGTAGTATATCATAAGCCTACAGCATCAACCAATTTACTTTAAAAACTTGCTCAAATTGCTAAAAGTGGAGAGCAGATTTAAAAAATATGTTTTTGAGAACATTTCTGTAGACTTCAGGAGGTAGTGCTATCATTCGACAACTGGAGGGTTGTAGGTTTGAGCCCTGGTTCCTCCTGACCCCATCAAAGTGTCCTTGAGCAAGACACTGAACCCCAAATTGCTCCCGGTGAGCAGGTTGGTGCCTTGCATGGCAGCCTCCGCCACCGGGGTATGAATGGGTGAATGTGAGGCATGAAATGTAAAGTGCTTTGAGTACTTGTAGGAGTATAAAAGTGCTATATAAATGCAGTCCATTTCACGAGATTTTCAAATGTAACAATCTTCTTTGTTGGATTATATGAGGACTTAGTGAACTTTGGTTCCCAGTACGATGGACGAGGGAGCCCGACTTAAGGTCATGGGTGGTCCCATCTCAAAAACAACACAAATGGACTGAGGGAGTTTAGGAAATTTGCTCTTCAACTGAGAAATGGCAACGAATGGCAAGTTATGAAGGTCATGACTACTAAAAATAGTACTATTGTGCAGGACTGCAGTCTTTCAACATGTGTAGTCATGTGACAAATAAACAACTGATTTCTGGTAACTATTTGAGCGATGCTGAGACCATAACAGCCATTGACCAAGAGTGGAGGAGCTGGATAAATGTCCATATGTGTGGAGCTGTATGGTTATCAGGTCCAGGAAAGGCAACATGCAAGCAGGCCAAACAATTCCTTCGCTTTCTCCCTAACAGTGAAACAAAACATAAGGTTAACAATCTACAGAACCCATGCAGACGACAATATGGACAGTGGCGTAAAATGACAAATGAATGCAGAGTAAAGGTAACGCGGACGTACCATGTCATGGTCTGATACCGGTCCGAAGCTCGTCACAAAAATGTCAGTCTTGACTTCTGTTAAACGCTCTGTTGAAGCAGGAAATTAAGAGGTGAAGTAATCCTTATTAAAACTCCTCATGATCCCAAACTCATTGATAGCTAGAATGTTTTTATACACCGATTCAGGTATCCCAATGTCCAATCATAATTAACCAGGTTCCATCATAGCAAGAATGTGTATAAATCATCTGTGCTCTTCGGCACTTTGCAAAGAGAAAATCACAAATTCCACAGACTGTTAGAAAGACAATATTTAATGTAACCATGGTGTGTCAAAAAAGGGAGGAGAAGGTCATTTCATTATTTCCTTACCAAATGAAGCTGAAAATATTGTGATAAGATGATTAACTAAGTACTTCGAAGGATAATTACTAAGCTCTATTTATGGAAGTTCTTATATGAGGAGAATAAACAAACAACATAAAATAAACTAGATCCATCCAAATCTATCAAAAATGCCAGTCTGCAGTTATATGGCTGTTTTCCATATACAATGTAAAACTTTATCAACATGCAAAGATACTTTGAGCAATTTTTATTTTCTCTGTAAATATGAGTGAGGATTTGTATGAGTACTTGGTTAAGGTTCATGTGAGCAGCAAATGTGAGTATGAAATATGAACGTACTTCATAAGCTAAGCAGAAACACATATCTTGTTAACATGCCTCCCGGTGCCTCCAGGCAAAAGGTTCCATTCCTGCCTAGAGATAATAATTCGCATGTTGTCCTCATAGAAAAAGCACACACACCAGGACTGCAGAGCTATCATGTAAGAAGGCTACAATGCGGGAGGCCACACCCACTTATAGTGAAGGAATACCATATAAGCCCCGCCCCTTGTGACATCACGAGTCGCTAAGCACCGCCTATGAACCTTTTGTGACTGGGTGCAGAGTATCCTTACAGTGCTGAACACAGCTGTAGCATGATGGTGATGCAGCTTCCTGCCAATCAGTTTTCATCTGTATAGGTCGAAAGATTCTCATTCTTAAAGTTTGTGTTTAACGATCATTTGACTGATAGGTTCTTACTAACAAACGAAACAGTCCCTCACTATGAACCTGGTAACCATCAGGCAGTTTAAGGCAACAGGATGGTGAGATGAGAGACACCCAGCTGTCTCTCCTGCTGCTTGTGTCAGGCGGAGACACGTTGGGAAGATTACCTCCTAGGCCAGGCCTGAGTCGGTTGTCATAGCCGTCAAGCAGGCTGTCTAAGATCCTGGTGAACACCGTGGTGTTGTCCTTCTGCTCGTCGGAGACGCTGCTCTGCCCAGAGCTGGACAAGCCGTGTAGGAGCAGCATTATTACTGTAGTAAATCTAACACCACACAAGCATATATACACACAAGATGCATGTATTTGTGTCTTTGGGGGGCTGTTCTGTTCTCTCGTCCTCATGAGACAAACGCTTCTCATAAATCACAAACGTGGCATTTTTTAAATTATTATTTGTGGTTCGGCTACATACCTAAAAATGGAAGTTAGTGACAATTCCCCAGATATTTTGCTACATGATGTGTGTCTGTGTGTCTGTGTGTGTGTGTAACTGATTGATTAACTAATTGATAAATTTCTTATTAATAATTGTATTTACATTTCCAAGTTTCCAAAAGTGTACAATAATAAATGAAACACGGGAGATGCTTCGGCAAGGAAGCTGTACACAGACGCCACTCAGAAACATTTACTAAACACAGTGTGCCTGTCATTTCCGATACATCAAGGAATGTTAAACCCTGGAGATTAAGTGATATCTCGAAAATGCACGTGTCCGTCAAAATATATTTTAACTGTAGAACAATTAAGAATTAAGTTCGTGAAGCCTTTTTCTTGTTTTCTTTTTGAGAAGGGGAGAAGCGTTCGGTAAATGTGATTTGCATTCGGATTAAGCCACGCGATGGGCTCTCAATGAAGCGCTATCGCCATCTGCAGGTCATCTGATGAGCAACAGGAACACACTACACACACTGCAGACACAGGAAGGAAGCAGCGCTCGATAGTATTCTCCAATTGCACCATCCTATCATCTGTGCTAATTAAGCCAAGCTTTTAATTAACATATGCAATTGAATCCTAGTGTAACGATATTAATCAAACCTTGCATTACTTTGTAGGAAACCCTATAAATGGCCTCTTATCTTAGTGATGTAGTATGGACATTAACAGACAGTACATCACTACAGCTTAGGCTGAATCCCGCTGTCTCCGCTCCGCTTCTATACTAGATGGCAGACGCAAAGGCGGACGCCGAATTGCCTTTAGAATCATTACCTTTTCCCGCAGATCGCGCTCAGGAACTGAACACAGGCCCATACACACATCACGCTATTTCCAGTTTGTCCCCACATTGTTCTGATTGATGTCAACTGCACTGCAAGGGGAAAAAATCGCACATCAATTCACGCTGAAAAATACAAAGTGGAAGTCATCACCACCAGTTACACCAATTACATTAAAACAGGTCCCCACTCAGGTACGCCCAGTACGTCTCTAACTTTGCTTATGGAAACTGAAAGAAATAAATAGTTCTCTATGAAATTAGTCTTTAATCATCTAGCAGCAATGTGTATAATACGACTCTTTGAATCACTTGTTCAGCATGCAGCCCTTTACTCACTGATTTCGGTCACATATGCTGCACGTAAAATAACTGACTGGAATCACTTAGGACTTGTTCTACTAGCCGTCATGTTGGCTGTAAGATCTAAAACCTTCGGAAAGGGCAGCCTTTTCGCTGTCAACGAAAGATGTTCAAAAGGCAGAGAATGCCGAATGAAAACACGTAAAGTGTCTATAGATCCGTCTGAACTTCAAAACAGACAACGCGCAGAAAGAGACGCACCGGCTGCTTCCTCCATCTATTACAGCTTTCATAATATCGCCGTCGGGGAGCTATAACGCCTTAATCACGGGGAGCTGACTGTATCTTGAAGTATTAGTTTCTAATAATATTTCATAAACGTACATTTTGCCTCGCCGCCCAAGAAATTGATTTTTATTGAGGTTATCATATATGAAATAGAAGGGAAACGCAGGCGAGGGCGATTGCTGTTAAAATACATACAACTAACAGCCAGAACACTTCGGACTCATCTTACATCAAGCGAGAAAAGCACGGTAATGCCAATAAGCATGCAATTCATATAAGCCGCGTTAAAAGATTTTACCAGGGAAGGCTGCGATAAATCAGAGAGCATATCGCTTAAGCACTGGAAGTCACCATACTAGAGTTGTAAATAATACGAATTAAGGTAAAAAAATATATATATACAGATAAAGTTACAGAAGAGATGTGATATGCCGTATCCGTATCGTAATTCAGCACATGCTTTATCATATTAATCCCTACATGCTGATCAATTGAGCAACAGTGTGTACTGTCGTATAGTACAAGCAGCACGCAGTGCAAGTAATCCTTCAAAATACCCAGACAGTCACGGAACAAGAATGTTATGATAAAAAAAAACTATTCTGTATACTAAACGATCAATTCATAACCAAATCCGGCAAAACAATGTCTGATTAATTTGCATCAGTCATTTCTCTGGAAGAAATCGATTAAGTGACGTTCAAAAGACAAAATCGCTTACGGCTTTGTATCTTGTTAAGTCAAAGCAATTGAATACACACAAAATCACTTACAGTACCATGGTAAAATAAGTCGATTACCTTGAAACTTTTTCTTAAATATACCTTTTCAGTGTTGTTTCTGTTCTGTGTCAGATCCTCAAGACCACAAATCTGTTGAATTTCTGCCCGCCTGACGCCGCTGAGTCCGCACGCCTCACACTGTGCCTCGGTGCGGGAATTAAATTCTGCTCCGCTCCCGCAAATTGGTGCTCAGTGCAAAATGTGCCTGGACGGTGAGATTGTATGTAAGCAACGTTTCTCACCAAGACAATAGTAATGTGTCTCTGTGTAAAGCGGATGAGAAGTGCACTGTGACTTCATGCCAGGGCGATTTTATTTTAGAATGGAAGGTGGTACCAACCTTTCATCCTAAAACCATTCCGCCAATTTTTTATGTGCTGCACAATTAAACTTCCAGTGCTGCACACTTTCTATGCATGGTTAAATACATATATATTTTTGTTTTCTCTGGTGTTATTTAAGTTTAATATTCATTATGTACTGCACTTATATTTCACATTCTTCAAGGCAAAAATATTTTGCATAGGGGACACACACAGAGGGCACATTAGTATTCAGTGCAACTACCATTGTTATTTGATCAGAAAAATACAGTTATCTATGTGTAGAAATGAACTGGAATGATTCAGATAGCTGTTCCATGGGTGTTATAGATCAGCAATATTCTGGATGAATCTTTATTTAATTGCACATATATCACAACACCAAAAGCACATTTACTGTCTCTTAAATAGGCCTAGTTTACGTATGTGTGCACTTTACTCTGCAACTTAATGACGAGTCCATTTAATGAAACCCAGACTACCAAGCTTCTTAAGTAACATGTAACGCACACATTTTACATTTAGCAGCAATTCTGACCAAGAATGAAAACAGCAAGGAAGTGAAGAGTCTTACAGATATTTTGCTTGTATGCAAACACATCAATAACTGCCTCAGAAGTGCTGCCCTATTGGTCTCAGGTAAAAGACTGTGCACTACACATTGTCTACTGTACGTATGTCCTACGTTTCTCTCTCAAGATGTCGTACTTCTGAGTTTTGTCTCTTATATCCGTCACAAGAGGAAAGTGAGGGGATTCAACTGACATACAATGCAAAAAGATCACATATACAGGGTATAGTAAAGATCACATATACGGGGTGTAGTAAAGATCACATATATGGGGTGTAGTAAAAATCACATATATGGGGTGTAGTAAAAATCACATATATGGGGTGTAGTAAAAATAATATATATGGGGGACGATGGTGGTAGTGCTATTGTTCAGCAACCAGAGGGTTGCAGGTTCGAGCCCTGGTTCCTCCTGACCCCATCAAAGTGTCCTTGAGCAAGACACTGAACTCCAAATTGCTCCCGGTGAGCAGGTTGGCGCCTTGCATGGCAGCCTCTGCCACCGGTGTATGAATGGGTGAATGTGAGGCATGAAATGTACAGCTATTGAGTACTCGTAAGGGTAGAAAAGCACTATATAAATGCAGTCCATTTACGTACACAGCATGCAGTAAAGGCAACATATATGGGCTGTAAAGGTCACGTATACAGGGTGCAGTAAAGGCAACATATATGGGCTGTAAAGGTCACGTATACAGGGTGCAGTAAAGGCAACGTATGTGGGGTGCAAAAGTCACATATATAGGATGCAGTAAAGGCAACATATATGGGCTGTAAAAATCACGTATACAGGGTGCAGTAAAGGCAACGTATATGGGGTGTAAAGGTCACGTATACAAGGTGCAGTGAAGGCAACATATATGGGCTGTAAAGGTCACGTATGCAGGGTGCAGTAAAGGCAACGTATGTGGGCTGTAAAGGTCACGTATACAGGGTGCAGTGAAGACAACATATATGGGCTGTAAAGGTCACGTATACAGGGTGCAGTAAAGGCAACGTATGTGGGCTGTAAAGGTCACGTATACAGGGTGCAGTAAAGGCAACGTATGTGGCACAGAAGGACAGAAGGTCTTTATAACCAAAGATGTTGTTTCATGCAATAAAGATAAACCAAAACTGAACATTAAAACATTTTTGATCTGTCATGCATATGATGTGTATCATATATGGGAAGTAGTTAAGATCACATATGTGGTATGTAATAATGATCATATACATACATGGGGTGAAGTGCAGATGACAAGATGTAGCATGTAATAATGATCTCATATTTGGAGTATAGTAATGATCATAGTAACATGGTTACACACAGTAATGATATAGTGTGCAGTTAAGATTGTGTATACAGGGCGTAGTAAAGATCGTGTGTAACCATGCATATGGGGTTCAGTGAAGAGCACGTGTATGTGGTGTAGAAAAGATCACATATATGGGGTCTAGTAACAGTGTTTTATATGGGGTTTGAAGGTCACAGGGGATGTGCAAAGATTACTCAGAAGCTTAAATGCTGACTAACCAGCCTCCTTTATGTATTTACCTTGAGAGTGACGAAGGTGACACCATTAACATTGAAATGACAAAGCTTTTCATGTTCAAAAAGTGCAATAACTTTGCTAATAATAGTCATAATAGAAAAGGAACAAAATGACAAAGTTACCTATGAAATCTCATGGTGTGATGTCTGTGAGGACACCGCAGTGCCTGTCCATAAATCGGCCCTGCAGGTGCAGTGAACATGTCGGACGGCTGATTAGTAATCTAAGTGATCCCCGGTACTTTACTGTCCAGCAATTAAAATTTCTCCTGTACGATGCTCCATAAAAGAGCACCTATAGACAAAAGGGCTCAGGTGTAAATCTATTGCTGCCATCAGTGGACGACTGATCACAACTTGAACAAAGAGTCCAGAATGGATCAATGGTGTGATGGCAGATTGAATGGAACCGACAGCACAGAAGGACAGAAGGTCTTTATAACCAAAGATGTTGCTTCATGCAATAAAGATAAACCAAAACTGAGCATTAAAACATTTTTGATCTGTCATTTAGAAGACAGACGTTCTCAGAATTTACACTTGGAAAAATGAAGCAAACAGCATTTGCAATGTTTGTCATTATTTGAGAAGCATTTAAAATAACAGAGAGGCAGGGTTCCATGGAGTTCAAACACGTTTCTCAGCATTTATTTGAAAATCTGGGTGTCATCAGTCAGCAAGCCCGTTTTTGGTGTTTGCAGTGTTTGCAGTGTTTGCAGTGTGCAGTGTGACTTTCAAACACTTGCATATCCCTCCCCAGCAATTCCAGTAGAAAAACAGTGAGTGCAGGTACAGTATCCTCTAGGAAACATCCGAACCAGGGCTTTGGTGTGGTTTCTCGTTTCTCTGATCAAAGAGAAAGAAAATGTACTACTGTATCTAAAGGGCTTTGGTCACAGAAATGCTACTCCCAGCTACTTCACTGGTAGTGGGAGCAGCAAAGCAAGCTGTCTGACTGAGTTAAACTTGTAGTGCAGAAAGGCTTCAGAGGGACATTATGGAGATCTACCTTCGGTGTTCACCTTTGGCATTCCACAGAGTTCCTGGCAGATGTCAGCAAGTCTAAGTCAAGGATCAACAGATTAAAACCATGGCGTACAGTGGTGGCAACCATGTTATAAGCTGTGGGGTATAACGGTAGGAACCATTTCATACACCATAGGGTACAGTGTTAGGAACCATTTCATACGCCATGGCGTGTAGTGGTAGGAACCATTTCAAACCCTATGGGGTATAGTGGTAGGAACCATTTTATAAGCAGTGGGATATAGCGGCCGGGCGTGACCACAGTACAGACACACAGGGTTACGGTACGCGGAGGGGCACCATGCGGCCGGGCGTGACCACAGTACAGACACACAGGGTTACGGTACGTGGAGGGGCATCATGCGGCCGGGCGTGACCACAGTACAGACACACAGGGTTACTGTACGTGGAGGGGCATCATGCGGCCGGGCGTGACCACAGTACAGACACACAGGGTTACTGTACGTGGAGGGGCACCATGCGGCCGGGCGTGACCACAGTACAGACACACAGGGTTACTGTACGCGGAGGGGCACCATGCGGCCGGGCGTGACCACAGTACAGACACACAGGGTTACTGTACGTGGAGGGGCATCATGCGGCCGGGCGTGACCACAGTACAGACACACAGGGTTACGGTACGTGGAGGGGCATCATGCGGCCGGGCGTGACCACAGTACAGACACACAGGGTTACTGTACGTGGAGGGGCATCATGCGGCCGGGCGTGACCACAGTACAGACACACAGGGTTACGGTACGTGGAGGGGCATCATGCGGCCGGGCGTGACCACAGTACAGACACACAGGGTTACTGTACGTGGAGGGGCACCATGCGGCCGGGCGTGACCACAGTACAGACACACAGGGTTACGGTACGCGGAGGGGCACCATGCGGCCGGGCGTGACCACAGTACAGACACACAGGGTTACGGTACGTGGAGGGGCATCATGCGGCCGGGCGTGACCACAGTACAGACACACAGGGTTACTGTACGTGGAGGGGCATCATGCGGCCGGGCGTGACCACAGTACAGACACACAGGGTTACGGTACGCGGAGGGGCACCATGCGGCCGGGCGTGACCACAGTACAGACACACAGGGTTACGGTACGTGGAGGGGCATCATGCGGCCGGGCGTGACCACAGTACAGACACACAGGGTTACGGTACGCGGAGGGGCACCATGCGGCCGGGCGTGACCACAGTACAGACACACAGGGTTACGGTACGCGGAGGGGCACCATGCGGCCGGGCGTGACCACAGTACAGACACACAGGGTTACGGTACGTGGAGGGGCATCATGCGGCCGGGCGTGACCACAGTACAGACACACAGGGTTACTGTACGTGGAGGGGCATCATGCGGCCGGGCGTGACCACAGTACAGACACACAGGGTTACGGTACGCGGAGGGGCACCATGCGGCCGGGCGTGACCACAGTACAGACACACAGGGTTACGGTACGTGGAGGGGCATCATGCGGCCGGGCGTGACCACAGTACAGACACACAGGGTTACTGTACGTGGAGGGGCATCATGCGGCCGGGCGTGACCACAGTACAGACACACAGGGTTACTGTACGTGGAGGGGCACCATGCGGCCGGGCGTGACCACAGTACAGACACACAGGGTTACTGTACGCGGAGGGGCACCATGCGGCCGGGCGTGACCACAGTACAGACACACAGGGTTACTGTACGTGGAGGGGCATCATGCGGCCGGGCGTGACCACAGTACAGACACACAGGGTTACGGTACGTGGAGGGGCATCATGCGGCCGGGCGTGACCACAGTACAGACACACAGGGTTACTGTACGTGGAGGGGCATCATGCGGCCGGGCGTGACCACAGTACAGACACACAGGGTTACGGTACGTGGAGGGGCATCATGCGGCCGGGCGTGACCACAGTACAGACACACAGGGTTACTGTACGTGGAGGGGCACCATGCGGCCGGGCGTGACCACAGTACAGACACACAGGGTTACGGTACGCGGAGGGGCACCATGCGGCCGGGCGTGACCACAGTACAGACACACAGGGTTACGGTACGTGGAGGGGCATCATGCGGCCGGGCGTGACCACAGTACAGACACACAGGGTTACTGTACGTGGAGGGGCATCATGCGGCCGGGCGTGACCACAGTACAGACACACAGGGTTACTGTACGTGGAGGGGCACCATGCGGCCGGGCGTGACCACAGTACAGACACACAGGGTTACTGTACGCGGAGGGGCACCATGCGGCCGGGCGTGACCACAGTACAGACACACAGGGTTACTGTACGTGGAGGGGCACCATGCGGCCGGGCGTGACCACAGTACAGACACACAGGGTTACGGTACGCGGAGGGGCACCATGCGGCCGGGCGTGACCACAGTACAGACACACAGGGTTACGGTACGTGGAGGGGCATCATGCGGCCGGGCGTGACCACAGTACAGACACACAGGGTTACAATCTTACAATCTGCAGGGTTACAAGCACAGTACAGACACACAGGGTTACAATCAAAGTCTTGATCTATGCAATGCGTACATGAACAACAAGTTTAATTGTTTTAGATCTGAAAACCAGTTTATCTGAATAGAACTGGTTTATAAGAACGATTCATCTACAAATCACACATCACTATCGTTCACTTGGATATCTTTTTGCGTGCAAGTGGTGTTTCTTACTAAGACCATATTGCATTCTACTGTAGTTCACATAGTGCTTTTCTCTCTGACTGAACATTCCGCAAATACAAATACGATTCCATGTTATATTGGAATTGGGTACTGATATAAATCAGTCGCATTGCAACAGATTTGCAGTGTGATGTCACGCGCTGTAACAGGACTGACTGTACTTTGCACTGTGCATTATTTACCAAAATAAACACAGCTGAGTGCAAATGAACGGCAAAAGTTTTTCTGTTATCATGATTTTTCATTTCATGATTCTTTCAGTCTTACGTGAAGATCGATTGTGATATTTACTGGAAATACCTCCCTGTCCAGCAGGTCATGGATTTTGATCACCACAATTAGGACATCAGAGACTGGAACTAGTTCAGACACTGAATGGCTTGAACTCTAATGTGACTCTGGAGGTAGATGTGGGTCATTTTAGCTTTTAGGGGGGAGCAGATTTGAGGGGATACAGTACCTGACTAAGGGTCTTCAGTAACTCAAAGCCTTTTTACGTGAAATTAAGAGAGTCAGCATTACTTCACACCAATCCTGGGAAAGAATCGCAATCCATCCATACATCTTCCAGCTGGTTATCCTGGGCAGGACCACGGGTGCAGGGAGAATAAGGGACACACAGTAAGTAAATTACGATGCACTGTGCATCACCCTTATTGGAGGGGACCACCGAGAGCTGATAGGATAGCTGATGCACGTTTTCACACGTTCATGCATCACAGGAGAAGGATGGATAATGTCAGAGAACAGAGAGCTGGAGTCTCAGGCTGCTTTTTCCTTAAAGGATCACTACACATCTGTTTTAGCACAAAGGAGGGGCTCATTTTATGGGAATATGGCTTAAGGCTGTGCTCTTATAACTCAACACCCTTTATCAAAGTCCTATAGCGGTGTTTCCTCTTGGGGACCCCCAGCGGTCCAGGATTTTGCTCCCTTCCAGCTCTGTAAGGATTGTCTGGGGGTCCCTGGGACCCAGGTTGAGACACCCTGCTTTATAGACACATGACAGCATAACAGGCACAGTACACGCATGGTTCATACAGCCTCCCCAAGGCTCATGCCCTCTGACCATGCGACCCACAGCTACTCTGAAGCACCTTTCAAACACCTGTTTGGCAATTAAACCTTAAATCGAAGGTCACAAATTAATGAGCCCAGCTGTTCTTAATCAGAAACCGCATTTCGAACTTGGTACGGTGACTTTACGCCCTTAACTGCTCGGCGCCAAATGGAAAAACACAGGCAGCCGTGGAGAGGCAGGGCAGCGCCGGACCCTCCATAGACAACAGCACCTTTGGATAATTAACCCAGCTAACCTGAAAAACACAAATCAATGTTATGCAGATACATGGTTACCTTGCCTTACCCACAAATCACATTAGAGATGTTTAATAGGATTGTTTCGGGGAGTTGCAGAAGATTTATTGGCACAAGAAAAGAAAAATGCTGCTACGTTTCTACTTAAGATGCTTTCTTGAGAAGCTGTGATTGCCCCCTGGGGTGTATTTCATTTTGTCTCTGCTCCTATCAGCCGGGCTTTTTTCATGTTAATGTAAACTTATACATCTTCCACGTTGTGGCTCTTTCACTATGAACCACAGTATCGCCACAGGGTCTAAAATGAGAATGTAAAAGGAATAATGCAACACTTCATTTCTTACAGTAAAGTCTTGCCCAGCTCTCTTTCTTTTAAATCAAATTTTTAAAAATATTGGCTTTCATTCAGGACGGCCATTAACGCTCCTCCAAAGCTCTGGAGAGCTTCCTAAATGAGATACATGCTTTTAGCTAAATCCTCCAGGCTTCCACTTCTGGTCTTCACCCTTCAGTCCAGTCAAGCACCTGATTGTACAGTCAACTGTGCACCAGTACAGACACCAACGTAATATAGGCTTTACTTTATCATGTGGTAAAACAAAAAGAACCAATTATATTATAATTAAGTAACAAGATCCTGGCTATGACACATTTACATTAGCTCAGTGTTTGTGTATGTGTGTGTGTGTGTGTGTGTGTGTGTGTGTGTGTGTGTGTGTGTGTGTGTGTGTGCGCCCTGTGCTGGACTGGTTCTCCATCCCAGCTGTCCCCTGCTTCATCCCCTGTGACATCAGCTCAAATTCAGTTTTTTGGGTTTACCTCTTGATGCGAAGTGATGAATTGCAATGTATAGCCCTGGTACAGTTTTGCAACACTGATGTACCCCACAATGGTACAAAATGTTTGTCAGAGTCCATTTCTATACCTTAAAAAGTACATTTGCCTACAGCTATGATTCAATTGGCAGATCTTTGAGGATATAGCCCTAGTGATAGATCAGTACTTTCTTTCTGACAGTGTAATGTCTGTTTTTAAGTCTTTATTGTAATTATAACATAATAATTACAATAATAATATGGATACAATATTATTATTGTACAATAATACAATAAATAATATGGATCATCCATCCATCCATCCATCCATTTTTCAAACCGCTTATCATACTGGGTCGCGAGGGGTCCATAGCCTATCCCGGAAGCAATGGGCACGAGGCAGGGAACAACCCAGGATGGGGGGTCAGCCCATCACAGGGCACACTCACACACCATTCACTCTCACATAAACACCTATGGGCAATTTAGTAACTCCAATCAGTCTCAGCATGTTTTTGGACTGTGGGGGGAAACCGGAGTACCCGGAGGAAACCCCACGACGACATGGGGAGAACATGCAAACTCCACACACATGTGACCCAAGCGGAGACTCGAACGCAGGTCCCAGAGATGTGAGGCAACAGTGCTAATCACTGCAGCACCATGCCGCCCCCAATATGGATTGTAACATTTTTTTAAATATTAGGGATCAGAACTTTTTGTTTAATTACAGCAATACATAAACACTGGTATATAAGCAATGGCTTATTTCACTGGAAAAAAATGAGCGTTGAATGGAGCTGCAATGTGTTTGCGAATGTTTTTTTCCCACATACTAACAAAGTTACTTAAATAAATTAAATAAAAAATAAAATAAAAAATTTTAAATAAAATTAAAAAAACAGGAAGTGGCCATTCCCAAAAAACAGCATGAAACAAGTTTCCATAAACAAAGGCGGATTTTGTCACGAATGGGCCTCTGTAATCCTTGCTATTCTTATGATTATTACTTATGATTGGGGGATGAACGCAGCATAAAATGATCCTTGCAGATGTGCTGATACCCTATCACTGCCTTTCCTAGGGTCTGGAATACAACTGACAAGCGTCTTTGCCATGTCGATGCCAAAATCTCTCCCAAGCCTGTCTGCTTTCATATGCCGGTTGGTGTCCGGCTCCTTCTGCATGACCACCTTCAGAAAATGTTGAATTAATGTTCATACAACAAACCTGTGTGGTTTTTATTATGGAAGCACCCAGACACCAGCTACCTGTTAAATATAGCAAATATGGCTATACGCTTAAGTTCCCAAAAAATGATAAAAAAAAAATATTTTAATTAGCCCGAATGCTGAATTAATTTCCATTCATGAAGAAGACACTGAGTTGCAAATGTTTATTCTCTTCAGTTAATAATATGTATGTTCGCAAAGCCCAGCGTGCGTGTGTAAATCCTGACAGATCGCCAGATGCTTATGCTGCGAGGTGAGTAATGTGATCTTAACAAATAAGAGGCATCCATGGGCCTGGTTCTGGATCAAACATCATAATCACACATGCAGGTCACGTTGCCTGCTATATTACACTGTTCAGAAACCAGTCTGCATCTCAAATTAATGACTGCGAAAACTCTGCAACCTGTGGGCCATTTAAGCTCTGTTTTATGTTGTCTCCCCAAGGCTTTATTTAGTACCATTGAAGGACGCCCCCCTTCTGAGGGGTTACTGCGTGCTGTAGGAGTGTTTGTAACGGGATGCTGCGATGAGATCTTTGGTGCTGCACTGCTCTGTGGCCAGCTGGTGGGCTCTGGAAATGCCCAGTGTAACTGGCGGGATTGGGGCCAAGCAGAGTCCTCCAGTGCACCAACGTCAGCTCCCCCTGTCGTTAGCTAGCATGCTGGGAGTTTGGCCCATAAGAAGTCTACAAAATGCGGAAGAAATAATGTTTTTAAAAATAGCTGACTGAACAACTGATTCCCCTTAATGTGGAAAGCATCTTTTAAGAAGTTTCAGGTTCTGTATTAAGACGTGTGAATCGGATAGTAGGAGGGAGTAAGATTTCGGTACTTTGAACTTTAAAAATGCGAGTGACGGAATACAAACAGCTGGAGGAAGATAGCTAGAACATAAATTAATGTTACCATAAAAAAACCG
Organism: Brienomyrus brachyistius; assembly: GCF_023856365.1. Lineage (NCBI taxonomy): Eukaryota > Metazoa > Chordata > Actinopteri > Osteoglossiformes > Mormyridae > Brienomyrus > Brienomyrus brachyistius. Next base: position 7,363,924 of record NC_064542.1, read on the forward strand.
TAGCAGATGTCCTGCTATGTTCTGCTGTGTTTCCATGGTTATGTGGACTAGACCCTGTTTAATTCTGTCTTCCTGTAGCAACCAGTCCTGCTGATTCTCCTTCTTGAAAGTATGGAGCTCAATCATGTGATATTTGACCATATTTGTCAGTATAGCTGCCTATTTTTATACTGTGTACACTGGCAAAGTTTCACTTGAAATATCTGCAGAAGTCACATGTTTTATGACAAGAAATTGATTTTTTTCCCAGTTACTTTCAATGTGTAAGATATAGGCTTATTTTTTTCTTGAATTAATATGTGCTTTGTTAGTGCATTAAATTTGGATTTGAAAAGCACCAGCACTGAAAGCACAAGAATTATATCTATTGTTGCTGAATCCACCTGAATAGAACCCATGCAAATTCACTGAAAAGGCAGGAAACACTGATCTTTATTAAAAACGTCTCTCACCTGTCAAAAGCTACATTAGAAGTGTGGGTGAGCAAAACATGATATACAAATTAATACAAAGAGACATGAATCAGGCTGCTCTGGAGAGCAGAATGCTGAGGGCCAGATCAATACTGTATCATCTAAGGCTTTTCAGATAAACTCGGTGCAATTTTTACAGACTCACTGACAGGTTGTAACAGCTGAGAGATGTGGTCCATCCTTGAAATAATTCCTCTTGTAGTAGTACGGGACAGTATGTGGTTCCATAGGTCACGGCACTGTGTCTGTAACCAGATGGTTGCCGGTTCAGTTCCACTGTTGGGCTCTTTGGCACTAATGAGCTCGACTCGAATAGCTCCTGGGACTGTGTGCTTTCTCAATTGTACTTTGCTTTGGATAAATGCATCTGACAAATAAAAATGAACAGGGACTCTCAGGGCCTGTGTTACTGTTGCAGGTTTGGGAGCTGAACACCGCCGCGTTATCGATAAATAGATGTGATGAGACAGAACGTACCGCCTGGACATATAGGCACTGCAGTATCTGTGGTGCTGCTTTGTGTCTCAGTTCTCAGCTTTCGAGTCATTTGGAGAGAAAATGGGTTTTAGGAATATTAGAGGAGAAGGAAAACAGCTGCTAACTCAAATGTGGCACCATCAGAATGCAACTTCTGTGATGTTTGTAATTAAATGTCTTTGGCTGAATTAATTTTTCATCCATCTTACAATTACGCCTGGGACAGGGTACCAACCCAGCACATGGCATGAGGCAGGGGGCACGTGGGACGGGGTACCAACCCAGCACAGGGCACGAGGCAGGGGGCACCTGGGACGGGGGTACCAGCCCAGAAAGGGGCATGAGGCAGAGGGCACCTGGGATGGGGTACCAGCCCAGAAAGGGGCATGAGGCAGGGGGCACCTGGGATGGGGTACCAACCCAGCACAGGGCACGAGGCAGGGGGCACCTGGAACGGGGTACCAGCCCAGAAAGGGGCATGAGGCAGAGGGCACCTGGGATGGGGTACCAGCCCAGAAAGGGGCATGAGGCAGGGGGCACCTGGGATGGGGTACCAACCCAGCACAGGGCACGAGGCAGGGGGCACCTGGGACGGGGTACCAGCCCAGAAAGGGGCATGAGGCAGGGGGCACCTGGGATGGGGTACCAACCCAGCACAGGGCACGAGGCAGGGGGCACCTGGAACGGGGTACCAGCCCAGAAAGGGGCATGAGGCAGAGGGCACCTGGGATGGGGTACCAGCCCAGAACATGGCACGAGGCAGGGGGCACCTGGGACGGGGTACCAGCCCAGAAAGGGGCATGAGGCAGAGGGCACCTGGGATGGGGTACCAGCCCAGAAAGGGGCATGAGGCAGAGGGCACCTGGGATGGGGTACCAGCCCAGCACAGGGCATGAGGCTGGGGGCACATGGAATGGGGTACCAGCCCAGAAAGGGGCATGAGGCAGGGGGCACCTGGGATGGGGTACCAGCCCAGAATGGGGCACGAGGCAGGGGGCACCTGGAACGGGGTCCCAGCCCAGAACATGGCACGAGGCAGAGGGCACCTGGGATGGGGTACCAGCCCAGAACAGGGCACGAGGCAGGGGGCACCTGGGACGGGGTACCAGCCCAGCACAGAGCACACACTCAGACACACACACAGACACACACATACGGTTCACATATTCATATCTTTATGGGGTCTCCCCATTCATGTCTATGGGAAAAACCCTAATTCCAACATTGACAATCTTAGTCCCTAACCAGTCTTAACCATAAGTAACCAAACAAAATACACGATTTTTCGTTTTTTGATTGCAGTCACAGATTTTTATAACAATGAAAAAACACCGAAGAAGTTGTTCCCTACAACATCACAACAACAGGTTTCTGTCACATTGTGTGGACATTTGGTCCCTACGATGTATCACATATTTAACACACACACATACAGGGTGCATAGAGGATCCATACCTCAAGAGGTGTGAGGCAACAGTGCTACCCACTGCCCCCCCCCCCAATACTTTTAAACAGTGACACTTTTAAACGTTCTGGGCTGGTACCCCATACTGATCCGGAGTTTGCAGTGTGTATGATTAGGAATTAATAACATTCTCTGCAGTAAATGCTTTTAGTAGGAGTCTGAAGTGTTGTTAAGGAGGCAATATAATGAGATCAAGTAGGCATGAAGCATTGGTTTCTTAATTAATGAGCATTTTATTTGTCCTAAATCAGTTTTACAAAGAAAGGTGCACTTTATAGTAACTGCATCCCACATGGTAACTCATTTTCTTACCCAGCTGTCGAAGTCATAGTTAGGTGTTGGTTACTCGCTTGGCCTCTGCTTGGCGAATTTTGCAACGGCAGGTGGGTAGAATCCCTTCCGGGAAGGTTTTGCAAACTCTGCTGCATGCATCCTAAGTGGATCTGCCCTACAGTGATGGAAAGGCGTGGGGGTGCAGGACAGCTCATGCATTATGTAAAGTGTTTGTGATGTGTGGCTGAACGGCTGCTTGCTCTGGTCTGTATGCCTCTCCTGATGCCGGCTGGCTCCCAGGGGTCCGTGTTCCCCCAGCATTGGTGAGAAGAACAAAGCAGGGTAGGATTTATGGACAACTGAACTACACAAAGTCACACCATAGTACGATGTCATGTAGGAGTCGCCTACGAGCATGAGGAAGCCTGGCGAGTCGCACTCAGTACGGGGGATAATCTCTCTGAATGCCGCCCTACAGAGGCATGTCAAGAACATGTCAAGACACAGAAAACAATCCCAAGATGCATTTCTATAACATGGCAGTGGCCACATCTCCTGCACCTAGAACCGGCTTCCAAGTCTGGACTGGAACAGCAGGTTGGCAGGTGTGTCGCTTCTAAATGAAACTGCTTTGACTATTGTTCAGATCCACAATCTGTTACTGTTATCTTCATCTGGTCGACTGAGTCTGATTTATTGATGCATTTATTTATGTGACAGGGACAACACACAGCTACGCCATGGTCTGCTATCATCCTCATTTTCTTCTGCTGTGCCTGGGCAGGAAACATTAAACAAAACCATCATGCAAACAAGCCGCACGCATTTCAGCCCAAACCGTTGAAGGAAACACTCATTATACAGCAGACGTTGAAATTTACAGCATCCTTACTGTAATGTGGGTCACTAGTGAGCCTGAGCTGCCTTTGATGAAGGATGCCAGTTACGGTGGCCCCTCCTGCGCTGTCTGTGTGATCTGAGCAGGGTTGATATGTTCTGAAAATCACAACATATAAGCCAGTCATAAGGCCAACTACAGGAAGCCCACTAGGACCTCTGCATCCCACAAACATCATCTGCTGAGAGGCCGCATGAGGGCTTTGTGCTGACTGACAGCGGTGGAAGAGGGTAAAACATGGTACAATACATCGCTTTCCTCTTCCATCATGGCAAGATTGAACAGTATTTCCATAAGGTTTCCGGAATCAGACATTTACATCAGCAACTTTCTGCTTGACGGCCGAAAAATCAAGTCAAACACATTCTCCGCCCTGCTGAGCTGTTTAGACTGAGCGCAGGGAATCGGCTCTGTGATTCTGACATAATCCTCATCCCGCCAGTGTGCCTGCAGTCTACGTGTCACCACACATTCTTCTCTAGGATACAGCCGAACAATAAAGGCACGTGAGATATTGGCTTAAAGGTGAGACGCGTCCTGTTAAATAGTCTTTTTTCATTTTTTCCCCAGACAGGGATATGCTTGGAATCTAAAGACATATTATTTTTATCCAAGACACTTCAGAGATTTTAATTAGACCAGTCTATCCCCTATCAAATTAAACACAAATGATTCTTATTAGATTATTATATGGAAACTGAACACACACAACAGTTAAAAGGATTCTCTTTATTTTTCAGTGTAGAGTTGTTTTTTCACCTCAGCTCAGAAGGATATGCATAATGCATGTGCTTTGCTTGTTACACATTGGTGGATGAGAATTCCTCTCGTTTAGATACTCATTAAATACACATATTAAAATGTGAAGCTGTGACACTGTAAATAAATGTAAAACTGATTGGATTTGTATGCTAATTTACATTTTGTTTTCAAGCTACGAAAATGTGCTCGAATGGCGATTGCAGATCTGTTATTTGCTGTTAGTTTTATTGATCTTTCAAAGAATATGTGCTGGTTTTGTAAAAGGATTTGCTATACAGTATTTTGCCCATATAAGCATGAAAGTCCAATGATGAGTCAGAAAGTGCTTTGAGGGAGGTTCTTCAAAACTCATAAATAAGTGTGCTGTTTGCTGGTTAATAGTAAGTGTTTATTGCCTTACACTTGAGAATAGGGCATCATTTAACTTATTTTTGTGTATACATCATGCAGATCCCATTATGTTGTATGACAGTGACCTCCCTGTCCTCATTTATCCTACCGGCCTGCTGTAGCATCATCAGAAGAGTCCTTCTGGGAAGAAGCACCTAAGTGTCTGTTATCCATAAAGAGGGAGGCTTGGCGGGGGATCAGCAGGACATTTAGCTGTATCCCTGTGGATTCTCCTGGACGCCTGCCTTCAATGACGTTGCGATCTCGCTCATCCAAACCCTTCGGTGACTGGCTCTGGGGCACCAAGGTGCACAGCTAGCAGCCCAGCAGAGAGCTAAAGGGCTGAGGTCATGCTCCTATTGGTGCTTCAAGCTCTTCCCGAGAGCCCTACAGGAATCCGCAATGACTCTGCTCTCTACGCCTTCAGCCGGAGATCCCCCCGAAGCCAGCTGCAATGCAGCGTCCACTTTAATTCTCCATAGACGCCTGATGAGGCCCTTGATGATCAGCCAAGGCGAAACCAGCCCTGCTGAGATGAGGGTGGTACCACCCTGTCAACCATGCCTTGTACCCATCTGCCTGCTCGAGTCAAGCACTATGGCAGCCCTGGGTTGATTGGACTCTGTGACGCTCCTTCCGCTCTCCAGTTCTTCAGTGCAGGTGCGGGAAGCTCCCTGGGCTCGTCACATTGAGTGTTCCTCAATCCCAAGAAGGCAAAGATCCTGGCAAGAGCGATCTTGCTAACTTGCCTCCCAAGAACAAACTTGGAACACAGTGAATCATGGGATTGGTCTCCTTTGGGAATGATGCAGCCAATTTATCCTTGATATGTGGGATGGGGCATCCGGGGAGTTTTACCGTCCTCTGTACTTCTGTTCTTCAGTATTGGAACTGGACTTTGGCAATGGAAGATGACGTGAAACGGACACGCAAGAACACAAGAATGGGTCAAGCAGACATATTGAGAAACAGCCATTGTCTCCCTATCCATTGGGCTCTTGGGGTCTTTTTGAGCTAGATGCAGGGTGCATGTTCACTTTAGAGCAGGAAATTCATGCTGGTGAATAGGGCTGGATGTAAAGGGCCTTGACTGATTGGAGGCTGGATGGACTGGAGTGCATCCTGGAGAATTTAAGAGCCAGGTGACCTGAGAGGCTGTCACCACTGGGTGTGTGCAGTCTGGCTCTCTATACCCCCACATTGCCATGTCAAGACCAGTAGGTGTACCAGACTTCGCTATGGGAGTTCTGTGGGCATGAATGTCGACGGGAGCAACAGACACCATTTTACTGGGCGTCTGATGCCCCCCCCCCCCCCCCCAGACCCTGAGTAACTTTTCCAACACCAGGGAAGAGAGGGAGCAGCACAAGGTTAGAAAATAAAAGTAAATCCATTGCATGGGAGCTGTTTTTTGTATGTTTTGATGCATATGTAAATTAATAGCTGGCCTCCAAATTGAAAGTATTTTTAGAAAAAGACCAAACAAGCGAGCGGTAAATTGATATGCCGTTGATTTCTCAGTGTCATACAGATGCCTGTGCTTAGTGAGCCGTTTCAACACAATGAAGCACCTTTGCCGTGTGTGGGCACGTGTGGGACGTGACTGAGCTCAGTCCTGCAGAACTGCTGCTCGCCGGACGCATCTTAGCAAATCAAGCACAATAGACAGGACCTACATCTGTGATTCTGATCTTTATTCTTTTTTATTTTCTTCTTTACGGTCCATTTGTTTCTGTCTCGGGACTTGTCAACCTTTTGAAAACGGATGGACCGTGTTTGACAGCCTGCTATTGGAGAAAAACAGACCTGTCTATCGTGTTAAGGTGCTATAAACTGATGAGAACCTGAACATGAGGTCGCAGTTACTTGCTTAACCTCATCCTTTTCTTTCTCTTATTCACTGTCTATTCCTTGTCTTCCTAACTCCCAGGAACACAGCAAATACCAAATACGCAACAGCAGAAAGCTAATATGCTGTATGCTCTGCTTATTGACATACCAATCGCAATAGTAAAGTTGAAATAGCTGTAAGATACAGGCTGTGCATCATTAGGTGGCGCTCTCCATGTTACGACTGCAGGAGGCACGTGGGGCTATGCCTCTCCTGGTCTGGATGCGACCGGTATGGACCAGATCAGCACATTACTTAACGGACTGTGCTCTTGTGAATATGGAATGCAAAACCAATGCATTATCTGTCTCTCAGTAATATAATACTCAATTCAACCAAAGGTTAAAAGGATTTCTCAGATATTGTTTGCATCTACATTCAAATGCAGTGACAGACTTGTATGTAAGCTGACCATCTCCCTGTCTGTGGGCCCTCCGAGGACAGGCCTCACATACACATGCTCTCCAATAATAATCTTAATGTACCTTCCTGAAACACCTGCCTGCTGTCTCTTCACCACTCACCTTGAAGGTCTGTTTCTTTAAGATAAAGATCTGAGATTTAAAATTCAGTTCTTTTCTGTGATGAAGTTATACTCAGGGGTAACAGAGATTTCAAGACATTTTTTAATTGTTTTGTCTGTACAGTGGTCAGCACTGTTGCCTCACACCTCTGGGACCCGGGTTCGAGTCTCCGCCTGGGTCACATGTGTGCGGAGTTTGCATGTTCTCCCCATGTCGTCGTGGGGTTTCCTCCGGGTACTCCGGTTTCCCCCCACAGTCCAAAAACATGCTGAGGCTAATTGGACTTGCTAAATTGCCCGTAGGAATGCATGTGAGAGTGAATGGTGTGTGTGAGTGTGCCCTGTGATGGACTGGCCCCCCATCCTGGGTTGTTCCCTGCCTTGTGCCCATTGCTTCCAGGATAGGCTCCGGACCCCCCGCGACCCAGTAGGATAAGCGGTTTGGAAAATGGATGAATGGATGGATGGATGGATGGATGGATGTCTGTACAACTTTTACATGTTTTTTCCAGCCCCACTCACACCTGGACCACACCTCGTTTAAACGGTGTGAGATCATGTGACATGCTGCATAGAGGAAGAAACAAGGTTGGGCCCATAATGCATGTAGAAAGTGAGATCCTGAAATCCTGCTGGAAACTCCAATCACTTCAGGACTATTTACAGGTGTGTATGTGTGTGTATGCGTGTGTGTGTGTGTGTGTGTGTGTGTGTGTGTGTGTGTGTGTGTGTGTGTGTGTGTGTGTGTGTGTGTGTGTGTAATGGGGGGGGGGGGGGGGTGATATCAATCTGGTGAAAGGTTTAAGGGCTTATCGCTGCTGATTTGGTGTTAACTTTAAATATATGTGTATGTATGTGACCTGTTGGGTAATGCTGTATGTAATATGTATTACATCCAATCCGACTCCTCTAAAGAGCAAACAAAATACTTAGATTTAAAATTTCATGCAAAGTTAGAATCAAGTAGTGCATATGTAAATTTTTATGGTTATGTTTCATAAGTGCAGAGCCGTTAAGTATTCCCATTTGAACAGGAAAGACAAATGTTTGGAGAGAAACACCAATTCTGCATAGGATTTTCTTGCAGCGCTAGGAGAACAGAGATACAGATAAGCATGGAACAGTAGGCAGCATTCTGCTGTGATGTGCTGGCATGTGATCAGAGTGTCTCAGCCCTTGCAAGTGCTGTGCCCTGTGTCTGCACTAAAAGAGTGATTACGGAAGATCTCAAGATGGAGATGAAACAAAAATGCCCTGAAATGGTCATAGTATGGAGCAATAACTAAGAATAATAAGAGATGGGCTAGATCCAGTAGGCTACCACCTACCAGGAGAATGAGGCTGGACTTGGACAGACTCCAAGATCAGGCTGTTCCTGATGAGTTTGCATGCAGTTTGAGTGAGGAGCTTACAGACTTGGGTGTGACTGCTGACTCTAATGTGATGTGGGAGACCTTCCATGATCAGACCCAGAAGGTTGCCGAGGGTTGTGTTGTTGTTGCCAGTGTCCCCAGAAGGAGGTGCTCCATCTTGCAGGGCACCCTGGATATTATCGAGAGGAGTTGCAGTGCACAACTTAGTGGCAACCCCATTCTGTACTGGGAACTGAGGAAGACAGCTGTGAGGCTCTGAGGGCAAATAAGGAGGCGTTTGTTAGACGAATCTGTGAGCAGGTGACACACCATCTGTGGTCTAGTGACCCACGTCCTGCTTACGGAGGAATCGAAGCATTACACACATCTGAATCTGTTCCTTGGAGACAGGATGGGTGATTGGACGGTCCTTATGGATGACACTGCAGTTGTGACCTGCTGGGCTTCTTTGAGCAGTTGTTTAAAGCTGACCCTCCAGCTAGGATGTTGGACATCTCTAGGTCCACAGTTCTCGAAGCTGATCCTCCGATCAGCAGTGAACCACCCAGTCTGACTGAGTTTGCACGGGTGGTGAGTCAGCTGGGGGCAGGGAAGGCCGCAGGGAACTGTGGTGTCCGGGGTGAACTTCTCCAGGCTGCTGGTAAGACTGTCTTCCTGGCATTGCAGGCAATCTTTGCTTCCATTTGGGAGTCAGGCATCATCCCAACTGACTGGAAAACGGGACTTGTGCTCCCTGTCTGGAAAGGGAAGGGTGATCACCTGGATTGTGGCAACTACAGGGGGATAACACTGCTCTCAGTGCCGGGCAAGGTCCTTGCTAGGGTCATCCTTAACAGGATCCACAATCACTTGCTTGCCTCTCAGTCTGGTTTTACACCTAAGAAGTCTACCATCAACCGTATCCTTACACTGAGGGTTCTCATTGAGGTCAAGCGCAAATATTGGCAGAGGTTCTTTGCAGCCTTTGTCGATTTTCGTAAAGCATTTGACTCAGTTGGTCGAGTTGCCCTGTGGGACATTCTGAGACTATGCGGGATCCCCCTGAAGTTACTGGATGTCATGGCTGGCCTGTACACTGGTACTGTGAGTGTAGAGTGGAGGGAGAATCTCTTCCCAGTTGATTCTGGGGTTCGCCAGGGGTGTGTTCTTGCTCCTACTCTGTTCAATGCTTGTATAGACTGGGTGTTGGGCAGAGTCGTGGGGTCCAGCGGCTGTGGAGCATCCGTTGGTGAAGAAAGATTTACTGATCTTGACTTTGCCGACGATGCCATGATCTTAACGGAGTCAATGAAGGCTCTGATTGGGGCTCTCGAGAAACTGAGCTAGGAGTATCAGGGATTGTGGATAAAGACCAAGATCCAGGCATTTAATGACTTCTTAGGCACAGCCATCAGTAATGTGTCTGTCTGCGGGGAGAATGTCGACCTTGTCAAGAGATTTAATTACCTCGGCAGCAACATTCATGTCTCTGGTGACTCTTCCTATACAGTCAACAGACGGACTGAGGTCGCTGGAAAGGGGTGTGTGACGCTCCTGATATCTTTGCACTCGGGTGAAGGTCCAAGTCTTTAGAGTCCTGGTGTCCTTGTCTTGCTGTATAGCTGTGAGATATGGACGATATCCAGTGAGCTGAGAAGAAGACTGGACTCCTTCAGTACTCTATCTCTTCGTAGAGTCCTTGGGTACCGCTGGTTTATGTCGAATGAATGTTGCTAGCGGAGTCCCGAATGAGGCACATTACCTGCATTGTGAGGCAACATCAGTTATGGCACTACGGCCATGTGGCGCGTTTCCCTGAGGGTGATCCGGCTCACACGATCCTCGTTGCTGAGGACCCAAGTGGCTGGATCAAGCCAAGGGGATGCCCATGTAACACCTGGCTGTGGCAGATAGATGGTCACTTCCAGGGTGGGACTGGACTGTGCGTCTGCCTGAGGAGTTGCCGGCCAGGATCCTGAGGAGTTTTGCTGTTTGGTGGCTGCGGCAACGCGCTACATCAGCGCATGCTCCCCAACCCGACCTGACCTGTGAATGGGCTGAATTAGATCATTTAATTGCTGTCCAATTTTAATAGGTAAGAAGTCCGAATGTGAAGGATCGGTCTTGGTGGCTTCCTGGCCGACTGAAGCAGCTTCTTCTCAGAATGAAGAACTGACTCTCTGTTGACTAGGCAAAGGTACTATACAATTTTACTTGACCTTACAGGTCCTGTTCATCCCTTGTTTTTATGCTCTAGCTCCCTTTCCTACAGTCTTTCATCATTTCCGCAATGAAATGTAATGAAGATTCTGCTCACCTTGATCCCGCTCTTTTAATATCTAAGAATTTTATTATCATTTGGGTCTCTGCTTAAGGTTTTATGGACACAGCATGCCACGTCCTTCCAGAACATCCCGTTTTCCAAGCACATTGGGAGAATTGAAATGCTTTTGACTCTGACACTGTCCCATAAATCATCACAAACATACTTCTAGAATTTATTCCTAATCATAAAGTAATTTTGGCTGCTTTCACTGTGTTATCATGGCTCAGAAACACACACACACAGACAAACACACATGTAGTTTAATTCTGGTCACACAACACAATCGCAATAAGAAGGTCAAAATACAAAAACAGCATATGATCATTGTCACTGACACATCGATGGTTTGCATGCCCACTGAATATGAAGCAGTTGCCATCAAGATCTGCGACTGTGACATAATACCTTCAGAATCTGTTTGTATTTTTAACAAGCGTGTCAAGCCTGACACAGCCTAGTTATGTGCATTATCCAGTCACCTGCAAATCACCACTCTACTGGAGAACAGCTGAAAAACACAGATGTATTACAACAGCATTAGGCTGATAGAAACTTAAGATGCAGGGACATTCATTTTTACCCAGATAAACAGAAGATTACATTGCACTGCTGACAAGTGACTGCTGTAGTAATTTACGTACATTAACTTAGAATTTATAATCACCTCCTTAGTGATTATGCTGGTCGTTTGTTCCAGCTGGCTAAAAGTATATTTATGGTAGAATGTTCCATTCCAACAGCTGGAAACTGGACTGGTGACCGGAAAGGTGACTGGAGGCAATGTTGCGTTGTTAATACCCCCTTAGGAGTCTGATCCGTCCTATCAGCCGGATACTCCCAAATTTTGCCTGTCCTGTGGATGGTGCAGGTCTTCCTTAAATTCTGCGAGTTGATTGTTTTTTGCCTGTTGTTATATGAAATAAAGTCACAGACAAACAGCTGGGTGTTTGATAAAGTATATCTCTGTATCTATTTGCCTGAACATAAAACAAGAAGCCCTACAGCCTTCTGCAGCGAGAATAGCGACAGGAAGCAAGCTGGCCCAGAAGCGTCGGTCTAATGGAAGAGAGATTACTGGCGAATGAATAATACAGCATCTACTTAGATAAACAGATTTCTGAACAGATCACTGAGTCAGTTTGTTCAGATAGGGAGGATTTAACAGCTGAGTTTGTAAATCATGTATATCTCTGTAAAAATTAAACAGATACACTTCTGAATGGCTTGTTTCTTGAAATCTGAAGCATGTTAATCACAACAAGCAGCAGCAATGAAAGCTACAGATTTTACGGAGTGAAACAGTGAGAAGAACAGCGTGCAGAATTATTGAAAATGCTACTGTCATCATTATCATTTTCATATATGTGTCAGTTTTAAGCTGGTGAGGCGATACTAATCTGTCACTCCCTCCAGAACAAACAATAAAGGAAAGGCCAAAGTAAATAGGAGAGGAATCTTTATATTGCAAATAAAGATGCTGAATGTTTAACTGGGTTCCTTCTACAAAATGCACCTCCTAACAATCATTCACGGTAAAGCAGGGAGCAGAGGGGCCAGAGGAGGACTTCTTGGGCTGAGTCAGCCTGCAGCCACGTCCTCGGAGAGGAGGCTCAGCGGGACTCTCTGTGTGGAGACCGACGGGAGAGGACACATGGACAGGGGAACAGTGAGGGGATCAGCCTCCTCACTGGGCGGCCACTCCCTGTAAGGCCTGTTAACTCGTTAAAGACGTTTAATTCAGGGAGAGTTCACGGTGAGTTAAAATCTCCCACCATTCAAGGTTTCCATTAGCTTGTTTTGCAGAATGGAACATTGTTCTGTACTTGGTGAATCTTGTCTACAATAATCAGTGGCCTGTTTGATTTAAATTTAAAATTTCCATGGCGGAATAATGTATTTGACATCAGGCACTGTAGCTGTGAGTGGAATCTTAATCTGAAATCTTTAATCTGAAAAGTTCATAGCAACGACTGGTTGTTTGATATACAATGTGAGATATCTATATGAATTTAATTAAACGCATAAAAGTGAACAGGTCTCACACAAATATAAATGAGGATTTTGTGATGCGCAGAAAACAGCACCTTGGGGGCTCCATGGTTGATGTGGTTGAATGGCCCAAATGACAGTGGGAAGAGGACATGGGCGTCCTTGTCGATGGTGCTGGTGCCCGTCATGTACTGTAGGTGCGTGCAGATGGGATGGCCGAGTCCTGCAGGAGGAAGGCTGGCAACCGTGTAGCTCCTAACTGCTCCCTGCAGAACAGCAAAATTTTCCTCCGCCTCGGGCCTCTGCTGTCGGGCAGTGCCTGTGAAGTGAGCATAGGGGGTAGGGCCAGGGAGGGGCAGGAGGAGGGGCCGGGGGAGGAGCCTGGTCATTCGCATAGAGTGACATCTCTCATTGCTTGGGGTAGCTCTGCCAGCCAACAGGGCGCTTGGTGCATGGTGCCAGTGTGACTTAAACCTGGTCTGTCTTCGTTCTGAGGTAGAGTCTCAGGTGATCGCGGCAGGAGCGTCCCCTACAGGCTGACCGGGGAACTGCGGGCTGACCGACAGTCAGTGGCGAGAGACGCTGAGCGGCGTTCCCTGTGGAGCACAGTGTGAATGGAGCAGTCCGCTTGGCAGAGCCTGTCTGAGAGGGCCCACAGCCTATCTCTGATGCAGGGAGCTACCATGTGATACTGAGTGAAAGGGGAGGAGAATCAAGAGGAGAGTGCTCAAAAAATGAGGAGCTGAGGCATTTGTAGACAGAGACCACGAGGGCGGGGCTAGATGGCCAGAGCTAGTCGAGAACAGCTTCAACAGACGTGCAGCCATATACGATTCTGACAAATTAAGCAAAAGAGTAAAAACGACAACAGAGAGGTAAGGCGAGGTGAAGCAGTTAGCCGACCCACCTCCATAACATATAAAAAGGGCTCCTTTGGCTTTAAGAGTAGCTTGGGAGCACGCCCAGAGCGCCATGGCTACAGCCAGTGGGGGGGCGTGGCTTTTTGAATGCCTTCCATCACGGACCAGGTTGTGGCTGCAAATGTCAGCTGCTGATGGCGGCACGCGCCCGGCGGACGTGGGGGATTCTGCAGGGAGGCGCTGAGCCTCTTTCTGAAACGGTAGCGATGACTGTACCGCGTGGGCCAGCTCCCAGTGGGCATGGCACTGTCTTCTGGGAGCAATAACGTACGCTCTGCTGGTATGCAAACAAAACAACGCACATGGACCTTACGTGGTCCCAGAAGTAAATAAAAAACAATCCGCTTTGCTTGTAAGCGGTGCTGGACAAAATCATGGCCACACCCCTGGTCCCACAAACTCACGCACTTCTTACCATGTGCCAAGTGTTTGATTATGCTCAGGACGGCCATGTGCCCTCGGGATCCATGTGTCTTTAAGCCTTTAAGATGTATCGCAGCCTTTGTACCTAAGACAGGACTGGAAAGATAACAACGACTGCTAGACCTTTCAGAAGATGGAAGTGACATGAAACCTCCAATATATTCCTGATGCCAACCTTTATTTGCACTGCTCGAATGAAATGGAATCTGAACAGCACAGAAGAACTTCTGCTCAAAGACCAGACTTGGGCCTTCATGAGTTAAGTATGTGGCTGCATGGACGCAGTGCCCCGGCTGCGTGGGAAGCCCTCCGCAGGGCACGGTGGGCCCTCATGGTGGAGAAGTTGACGGCAGCAAATTCGATGAGGGCCGAAAAAATGAAGGCGAAGCAGACGGCAATGAACCAGTCCATAGCGTTGGTGTAGGACACCTTGGGCAGGGAGTGTCGGGCTCCAATTCTCAGCATGGTCATGGTCAGCATAGCGGTGATGCCTGGGATACATGGCGCAGGAGGGACACTCAGAGAGAGGCAGTGGACATTCAGAGAGAGGCAGTGCACATTCAGAGAGAGACAATAGACATTCAGAGAGAGGCAGTGGACATTCAGAGAGAAGCGGTGGACATTCAGAGAGAGACAATGGACATTCAGAGAGAGACAATGGACATTCAGAGAGTGGCAGCGGACATTCAGCGAGAGACAATGGACATTCAGAGAGTGGCAGTGGACATTCAGAGAGAGACAATGGACATTCAGAGAGTGGCAGTGGACATTTTGAGAGAAGCGGTGGACATTCAGAGAGAGACAATGGACATTCAGAGAGAGGCAGCGGACATTCAGAGAGAGGCAGTGGACATTCTGAGAGAAGCGGTGGACATTCAGCGAGAGACAATGGACATTCAGAGAGTGGCAGTGGACATTCAGAGAGAGACAATGGACATTCAGAGAGTGGCAGTGGACATTCTGAGAGAAGCGGTGGGCATTCAGAGAGAGACAATGGACATTCAGAGAGAGGCAGCGGACATTCAGAGAGAGACAGTGGACATTTAGCTCACTGTCATTTCTATTGAATAGACATAAAGTAGGGAGAAGTGACGTGTAGCACAGAGTATAGATTACGCACAGCACTGTATTGTTACAGAGTATAAATTCAGTCCTTCCAGAAGGATTTCTGTAGCTTCAATGCAAGACAACAGCATAAACAAACTCTTATCTCTACATATGAAATTCTGGTAATTGAGTGAGTTTTCTAAGTACCCAATTAAACAACGTGCATAAGTGGCCTATGAATATTTATTAGTGACAAATGTCAGACCCATTTAGAGGAAAATGAGCTGCTTAATATAAAATGTTAAGAGGGAGGAAAATTTATACTTGCTTTTGTCATAGTGGGTGGGGCATTTTTTTTAGAAATTTGTAGATTTTACATACTGGACTGCTGAGAGTTTAACCACATAATGAAGATGCCTGACATGCACAAAGCAGAATCAAATAATAATGGAAAATGATAAAAATCATAGACATTCTTTCAGGAAGGAATTTTTTTGCAAGAACCTCACCGAACATCATGCAGCTACGTGTGATTTGCTAGCAAAAATATTTTTTCGTATTGTTGTTGAAGGAGCTCATCAGAGGCATAAACACAACAGCAGTCGGTGTCCCTCTTTTACTGGAGAAATAAGACCACAAACTAAGCAGCTAGACACATGCGACTTCAGGAGCTCTTGCGCATGCAGTCTTTTGGTATCTGCGCCTACGTTCTGTGGCACCAACCCTTCAGTTCAAAACGGGGACAGACGGAGAAACAGGAGGTGGCCCTACCAGCCGTGGTTCGCGCTGGGACGGACTCTTTGTTGATCCAGAACACAACTTGTGACATCACAACAGTCATGATCAGTGGTATATATGTCTGAATGAGGTAGTATCCCAGTTTCCTCTGCAGCATGAAATAGATTACTTGCACAGAGTATTCGCCTAGAAGAAGGAGAAATTGGTAAATGGAAAAAGCAACTGCGAGTGTGTGTGGCTACTCAGAAAAGTAATCTTCACTTGGGCAGTTCAAAAAAAACATATATTGTGTAAGGAATCTGTATCAGAGGCACATGGTAGACTTAGAATAACAGCAAAGGCTCAGATATGTGTAAAAAGATTTCACGCTATTTCAAGGGAATTAGATCGAAATTTCTTAGGTGAGTCATACAATTAGCTCAATGTAAGGGGGCTGACACTGTTATTTAATAAAAAGGACAAGATGAGAGTGCTTGTGAATTCAGAGTGCTAAGTAAATATCAACCTTTTTGGGAAGAAAAGTTTGTTCTATAGCTGTGTTGACTTATTTTGATGTGTTATATTTATGACGTAAGTCATCCCTGCATCCATCCATATTCTGTCCACTTGTCCTAGTGAACGCTGTGCTTCTACATGTTCCGTGTTTGTTTCTTGTGTCTAAAATTAGAATGTTCAACAACATGAAAAAGCTCAGCATCAGAGCTGCCCAGTCCGGGTCCATTTTTATTATCACTGGAGTGACATGCGAGTCATGCTGAGGTGGCTTACTCACTGAATCATAAGAACTTCAGCAAATATAATTAAGAGCGGCGACTCGGTGAGTGTGGCACGTATTCCGTCGGCTGGGGGCCGCGGCACTTCTAAATCGAGCGCAGTGTGCTTAAATGTGCTGCTTTCAAAATGAATCACATTTACTCAGACACATTTATAAGGGGGCCTGCATATGCAGAGGGAGGGGGCTGAATCCCTTTTGTTCTGTAGTGAAGTCAGAGTCAGTTTCTCTGACATCACTGAGGTTATAGTAAATAGCTGAGAAGTCGAGGTTAGACATGTCCCCAGTTAATACACTTTGTATGTAACATCTGAGTAGGGGGGAGCATGCGTCTTAGTGGTATAAGCCTCTGTGCCTGTGATCAGAAGGTTGCTGGTTCGAGCCCTAACCTCACAAGAATAGCTGCATCCGTGGGCCCTTGAGTAAGGCCCTTAACTCCCCCCCCCCCCCATGGATGCTACTGCAGGTGGCTGCCCTTCTCTGCTAAACATGCTCTCATCTGCCTGTAAATGTTTCTGTGTGTCATGGTGAGCAAGATAAGGCCGGAAAAAGAGACTTTTAAATACCACAGCTGTGACATATTATACCACATCAATGGTGCAAATGACCATGGTGCAAATGGTATTTGCGCCATGACCATTGCTCTGACCTCAGCATGTACCGGTACGTGTGTTCAGCCTCAGAGTTTCACTGGATGATGTCTGTCCCACCAAATCATACTGCAGCAAGCTTGATGACTCTTTCGGCACATCGAATGAGAGCACCCCCTTCTTCTAGGTGTAAAAGACCTCGGTGTTTGCATAGCTATCTGCGTTTTGAGACAGACATTGTCATGTCAGGGGTTAGTCACTAGGTACCTGGCTAAAGTAGCCTGAATGTAAGAAAGATCTGCTTACAGCTGCCAAATTTGAGAGGGCAGACATGACCATCCATTGGGAAGTCCCTCAGTCTCACTGGACACTCCGCATTGATAGTCAGTCTGCGTGCACAACCAACAGATTCATCCACGTGCCTGAAACTGCTATATCCAGCACATTACTGGAATACTAAGCTGGTGTGAGGATGTCTGAGTAATTCACCAAATACTAGGCTATTAATGTGTGTATGTGCCAATGTGAGGTTTCTGGGCACAGCAGCTTCTGCACAGGACTGAGCACAGCTTAACGTTTCCGGCCTCGCAGGGGAGCCCAGCGGCATTAATCTCTGGCCACTTAGTGCAGGGGGCATCTGACTTAGTCACTGCACCAGTCCACTGTACCACTGTACACTGTCACTTCCCTTTTCCTAAAGAAGTCTTCCAGAAACATTTAAAGGGTGAGATCTGGAAGTCTTTTTTTCCCACAAAAACACTGGCATTGGTTTCTTTATAAGTTCCATTACATAGACATGCATGAACTGATGGAAAAAGGAAGTCAAACCACCAAAAGAAGAGCTGATCTCATTGTGTAGAGGACAGTCCCATTCTTCATCATGCGAAACATCTTGTTTGGGGAAGTCATGCTGTGTGTTCTAGACTTGTTCTAGGTGTCTGGTGTCCAGATTCTGTTGACCATGAGGTTGTTTAGGTGCAGGACGTCAAAGGGCCCATTAAACTTCAGTCTCTCATCCAAGCATGTTTGACGGAAGGAAAAATCAATAGTGTAATCCTGCAATGGTCCACAGCATGTGTGAGCATGTGCTTCATAGGAAAGTTTCATTTGTAGGTTTAAAAAGACAAATTTCAACATACAAAAAGATTGAAAACATTAATTTTTAAACTGATTAAGGAAAACGCCAGAAAAAGAAACTTTTGAGAGCACAAAACGCAAAAAAACACCATTGTCAGTCCTAGCTGTCAAGCTGATAAAAATTCCTAATCCACCTTAAATAACAGAAGCCACCAGGGCAAACGAGCATATCTGAGACAGGTGACTGTGACATAATCTATTGTTTGTTTCTAGCAGTTGAACTAGCTTATTTGTGAACATTTGATCTTATTCTACTTAAGAATGAAAACAATGACTTACTGTACAGTATGTGCAGCCACCTACCCTTTCAATGTCCGACACTGGGCCAAAGCTAATCACAAAGATATCGGTTTGATTTCATCAACATGACCTGAAAGTGTTTCAAAAACATGGTGGGATTTAACAGAATAATATTCGTTATTTAATTCAAACTTAAATTTTAATATTTTATCGAAAAGTATAGAACTGCATACTGACAAAAGGTTTAATATTTCCTGTTGTAAAAATCGGTCAGGCAGGTAAGTACTCCAGTGTGCTCTATTGATGTTCTACCAAATTGCTTTTTAGTTTTTAAAACTGGAGACGACAAATATTTTAAAGGCGTGGGGGCAAAGATGTCTTCTGCCTGCACACCACGATCAGATTGTGTCTCCTTATGTCCTCTGTTAAAGCCAAAGTTTTAACGCTACAAGGTATGTACTGTCTCTTTAAGCTGATCTGGGTAGAAGTGATCGATATAGACTCAACAGTGTCATATATTACCTCCAAATCCAGGTCTCAGCCTGTTGTCATAGTTGTCAAGTAGCCCATCCAAAATCTGCGTAATGTCATCCCAAAATATACACTAGCCACCCCAGACTCTGCTACAACTGTAAATACAGGCAGTGTACATTGTACAAAACTGAAATGTAATAGCATAGCATGTACCTTAAATATAAAAAAATTTAATAATCTAGGAAGCATTTGTTGTATTTGAAGAAATATCAAAATTAATTTATAGATGTTTCTTCAGTAGATCTTAGTAATATACACACTCACCAAAACACAAACGTCCAAGCGACCAGAAAGGCCGTGCCTCTGTCATCCTCCATGCCCAGTAAGGTCTTCACACGCTCCATGGATAAATCCCGAGAAAACTGTAAATCTTGAGCAAAATCATCCAAACTTTTGTTGGAAGGCCACAAAATGTCTATCAGTTTGCTTGACAGTTCACCTGAATGCTTCCGAGGAATTAGAACTTACAATTAGAGCAGCGATCCCCAAGAAACGGGGCAGGCAGCGAGAACTTTGACAATAATCCCCTGTGGCATGGAGGAAGATTAAAGGAAGAAATCCGTCAGCAGGGAATTAGTGGCCTCTCCTTAGGAGATGTTGTTTTCCTTGTAGGGCAAAATTACGACAAAAGTGGTTTCGACATTCAGGATGTCAGGTATACCATTGCACTTATGTTAAATTAATTTTTATGCAGTTAAATGTAGAATTACATTACAAAGGATGTAAACTGTGAGTGTTTATGATCTCTGATTCAGATGGAACCCATTAAACAAATGTATGACAGTAAGTAAAAATGTGAGTAAGTAAGTAAATACTAGTTTTTATCAAGTGCTCCAAAATATGAATTATGCATCTCAGAAAAATTTTAAGAGACAAAATTCCTCAGGACTTTTTAGTGTGACCCCTTGACATATATGAAGTGAATTACAGGATTCAGACCACTGGTTCCTGAGACCGATTCCATGTGTCTTTGGAACCATATTTTTCACGCAAGTTGATAATGAAATAGTGAATAGATGTGAGCATTCCAACCACTAATTCCATCACTTTATCCTTGAAAAGTGTGAGTACATATTTATATTCCCAAATGGGATTGATGAAGATTATACAAAAAAAAAAAACAGAGATAGTTTATATAACTGAACTTCATACCATCAGTCACGTTGCTGCACCAAAAACACTTCTGCAAAAATCACTGCATAAGACATTATATGACAAAAAGAAGATTGATGGTATTTGACATTTACGTGGAAGATTTCTTGATTTACAGCTAATCTTGCATCATGAATTCCTCACAGAAGTCAAACGAGGATGCAAACATAACAGCCATTCCGCGGAGACCTCACATACAAATAGCAGCAGATCAGGGTGCCATGGCAACACACTTGGAAAAAAAAAAAAAGAGTAAAAACAAAAAAAGGAAACTGTCCATCTAACCGATACTTAACTCCGTGAATTTCCTACATTTTGCAACTTCAGCGTTGAATATCTATGACAGATCCTTGTGACGAGCAATGAATCTGAAAAGAATCCGCGAAGGGGTCTTTTTCTAATAAAGGCCAACAGTACATCTCGATGACAGCTGGTCTTTCAGTATCAGTAGGCAGTGTGAAATCCATGACTTTTATTCTGTTCTGGTGGATAACCACTGCAGAAAAATCCCACAACCTATATTTCATTGGGTTGTCAATTATTTCCCCGCATTAAATTACATGAAAGCACATAAAACATTTACTGGGATTCATGATTCTTTGATCAATTTTGTTCAGTGTCCTATCTGTGGGTGCTGAAAAGGAAATGTAGATGGAAAAAAAATTTTGTTATTACATTGAATTCTGCAACAGAGGGCACCATCAAAGGTTGAATGCGGGCGAAAAAATGGTGGGCTATGTGCAGTCTATAAAAATCATGCTGCAAAATGCAGTTTGTTAGATACTAATCTGGAATACAAAATGAATGATGGCAAATTCTGTCAATATGATATGTTGGGCATTTTTCAAGCTTATTAAAAAGGAATGGTAAATCTATGATTTATATTAGCACATAATGAGGTAAACATTTTTTATCTTTTTATGTCGTTATTATTAGTCATAATTAATGCACTGACAAATTTAAGCTTCCATCTTTCCAGAATCTCAGTGAGAATGGATGGACTGAAACGTCTGCTGGATCTCCAAGGTGTGACCCTGTGACACACTGGGGAGTATTATTTGTTCACTCTTACTTGATTTTTGGGTGTTACTATTAAAATACGTGCATAAATGTTGCAGGTAATGTACATAAATATCTAGGTAAGTATACAGATTTTTTAGGTCACAGTGAACCAGATCTTACGCCTTTTCATTTATTTTCTACTTCATTCGGTGAATAATTTGGTGTTAAAAGCCTGAAGCCTTATGTCACCCAGCAAAGGACACTGTGTTTGCTCTGTGATCTCTGGGTGCTCATGGTATTTTACTCTGATCAAAGTAAATAACATCCTTTGCAGCTATGGAGTATTTGAGTATTTTTCTAAGAGCTCTTCAGGACCGTCGAGTGAATCTCACCACAAAATGACAACAGAAGATCATTGGACTGGAATAAGTAGGTCCTGAATAAGGTGATCCATTGTTGCACATCTCAATGCGTGATTGCCCTTATGCTAATCAAAAAAACATCCAAATGTAAAGGGGCTCTTCACTAACCCTTTCATTTCAGACTATCCTCAAATGTTAGGGAAGCCCAACAATGACTATTCCATATTTCATTAAAAAAGAGCTGCCGCTTATCCTTTACACATGTTATTGCTGTCATTCATCTGCTATGCAGGATACGTTTAGTTTCAAGATACGACATGCTGCAGATTCCTTTAACAAGCCACTTAAATAGCTTGTCTTTGATAAGGGTAACTCAGCAACCATCTATATTATTTGGCATAATAAAGGCGGATGCGCTTATTTTCAATTTACACATATATGAATACTACCAACACACCCTTCATGTCAGTACCGATGGATTTAATGGAAGATATGTGTAATTTGCATAAATAAATATTCAAATATACTAGCGTACGTCTGCTTAAGCGCAACAGAATTACACTTAGGTTTATGACGATGCATATCTACTAAATTAGACTACTCGAGAATGTTACACGTATTTATAGTGAAATATTTATTGCTCAAAAGTATCGTGCCTATGAAAAATGCAGGCAGCAAGATAATCGCTGAAAACAATTACTAAAATTTTTGTTTTTTTAAAAAACAATATAAACAACTCTTTGCTATAAAAGGTAGCTATTCTCAATTTTTAAATTCTAAACTATTTTCAGTCCCCCCTTTCCCCTTTAATTGTCTTTAACCTGCTCCACCATCAGCACCCAGAGCCGCTACTCCCCGATGTTGTGGCTCCGTGTGCGCATGCGCGTCACATTGGAATTACAGCACTGAGCAGAAGAAGTTGGGTCTGCTCTGTCTTCACAGCATAAAATCATAAAATCATATCTGAACTATGGCCATCATTAGAATCCGCCGGAGAAGCTATTTTGGGATCTGGACTTTTCCTTTGATAGTGGCTGTTGTCTGTGCACAAAGGTAAGCGGTCATGTTGTACATTGTTATAATGAAAGGTTTAACTCTATGAATTACTTTAGTGAAAGATTTGCATCTAAGAATGTTGCTTTTTCTTTCTCTAGTGTCAATGACCCGAGCAATATGTCACTGGTAAAAGAAACTGTGGATAGACTGTTGAAAGGATACGACATTCGCTTGAGGCCAGATTTTGGAGGTAATTAAAATGATTTCGTACGGCTTATATATGAATGTTTTCCCCGCATTATAAATGTGCTTGTTGAAATGTGTGCTTCATTATCCGTGAGGACACGTGGAAGTTCAGCGTACATACCTTCCAGTCACGCTGGCAGAGGTGAAAAAGCATCGGGCCGGATACATGATCAATGGACAGTATCGAACCGCAGCGCTACTGGGTCGCGAATCATGCCAGAAACAGTTATAACAACCCAGCGCAACTCCGGCTTATAAGCATTATATAGCTAAAATACAAACATCTTGTTATGTAACGTGTACCTCTACGGGGCCAGCGGTGAATTGCATTTAAGAGTAACAAATGCCTTAAATATTTAAGGATCACGTTTTCAGTATGGATCTGAAATCAAGCATTAACACACAAAGAGCAGGGTGTTTTACCCTTATTCGATCCCTATCAGTTTTCTACAATACAGCGGCAATATGGGAATAACCATTTTAAAAGTACGTTAGCTCTTATACAACAGTGACGGTATGACAGTAATTTCATATTTACGATGGAAATCGCGGGGCTGCTTTGCAATGTACTAGCATGCTACATACCTGTCAACGGCAATATTAAAATAACATGAATCACAGTATGTGCAATCTTGGATTACAGGTGCACCAGTAGCTGTGGGGATGAATATAGATATCGCAAGCATAGATATGGTCTCTGAAGTCAATATGGTAAGTATTCATTTGCAATCTTCTTTCATCTATGATAAGCAGCGTATTGGTTTCTGTAAAAGCAGCGATTTCGGATTCGATAGGCGTTTTGTAAGAATAAGAGATCGATTTATTATTAATTTACTCATTTTAACGGCTGGTTCGGGGAATAAGACATCGTTTAGGGTATCCGGTTATACAAATTAAAGATTTCACTTTGGTCACACAGGCAATCACCGTTTTAGTAAAGGTACCCTGTGCTCCAAAGGGTACTGGTTACTCTATCTCTTTGCCAGTGATATTAAATTTTTGTTTCGTTAAAATCAGATGACAACGCAAAACAGTAGCGCTGAATCTGAAGAACCCAGATAAACGAAGAACGAGGCTGTCGAATGGTGCATTTTTGGAAATACGTTTTATTATAGGGTTTATTAAATAAGGAGGAGGAACCTCATCATAAAATGGCCGACAGTGGTGTATAATGACAGATTACATTTGAGTTTCATTGCACGCCGTCCCTAATATGCTTCAGAGAGTGACAGTTATATGAACAAACAAGTTCAAAGAAAAATATATTTACATCTGGGTCATACAGTACACGAGGACAGAAACAAAGTTTGCTTCAACCAAGAGCACCCCCTAGTGATGCCGAAGCATAAATTCATTTAATATTTGTAGTTATGAAAATAATCATTATAAAACCTCCTAATTGATTTAATGTCCATTGAATGTATGGAAGCTGTAACTTTGCGGCATCCACGTGATCCTTCGTTTTAAGTATTGCAATTATATATTAATGGATATTTGAACAAACCAGTGAAAATATATAAATGTAATAATTGGTTGTTTTAAATGTTATCTGAAATTCTTAGTAGTTTATAAGCGGGCAAATTAAATTATAGAAATAGTAATATCACCTGGGGCAGAATATTTTAAAGATAGCTCATATTT
This sequence comes from Brienomyrus brachyistius, assembly GCF_023856365.1. Classification (NCBI taxonomy): domain Eukaryota; kingdom Metazoa; phylum Chordata; class Actinopteri; order Osteoglossiformes; family Mormyridae; genus Brienomyrus; species Brienomyrus brachyistius. The sequence goes on from NC_064542.1 coordinate 7,388,543, forward strand.
CTGAAATGATTATCAATAATTACAATAAAAATAGTATATGGCAACGCATGCGATCAAGTAAATGATCACAATTAGAAGTAACTCGTGGTGTAAAATGTGGAGATTGTGATTCCCGGAAACGGCAACCGGCAGAATCTCTCATGTGCTATCTCTGTACAATGATTTTTCGTTTCCAATTTTGATTTGGTCATTTTCATTGGTCATTTTTCATTGAACGCAACCAGAAGTAGACTGATTATTTGCGAACCAGCTTTCTACCCAGGCGGTTCTCTAAAAACATTTACGTTAAAACTGTGGGAGTGAGAGTGGCGTTAAAACTGCGTCACATAGATTGGGCGGCAATGTGGCCTCTTCATCTCCCCATTTTTTTTCTCTCCTCTCTCCTCCCTAACAAACTCCCACTCCCTTCGTATTCTGCCGCTTTGACTTATTTGGTCCTCTGGTCCATTTGCATAGGCTTTGAACATGTTTTAAATGTAGACGTCTGCTCCATTTGCATAGGCTTCCCTGTTATGAGCAGAACCCTTTGGGTCCCCCAGGTTGGGGGGGGGGACCCTCCTGCATTTATAACCTCTGTGGTACTGACCACACATGCTGCATGCTCAGGTAAATGCAGAGTTCTGTGGTTTTGTTTGTTCCCATTACCCTTGCGAGGCCTTCTGCCCTGGGCGTGTATTCAGAGCCCTTTGTGCCGAACCAAGGTTGGATGTGGTGTTGGGCAAAATAAACACGTTAGTCAGGCTGCCACCGAGCCCCTAACGGGCTCACAGCGTCAGCGGTGGGCTATTTGGTGGGGCAGCCACAACAAAGTCGTAAGGAAGGTCACTCTCTCAAGCGGTGCTGGGTTCAGGTGACTCACAACAGAAAGCAAACGACCTTTTAGTAAGACCCTGGAATGATTTGTGTGCATCAGGAGGACGGCTGCTGTTTTTTAGTCTGTAGATACACGTTAACTCCGTAGAGCTTGGCCCATATGGCTGGGCTTCGCCATATGATATACACCGAGTGCTTCCTATTTTCTGGCTTCATATTTTCCTTGCTTGCACAAAGCCTGAGACTGTAATGCGAAAGGTCCCCAAACTGCGTGAAGCTCTCGAAATCCCATTTACAATCCTTTCGTTGATTGAGAAATTCGTGTGATGTGTGGGGAACGTTCGGTTGGATGAATGTCTGTCAGCGTCTCTCAAGGGATGATAACAGGGAGCAGAACATCGGAACAAACCACTTAGGTAGATCCCAAAACAAAGAATAACTAGTAATGCAATACGATAATGCCATATAACCCATCTGTGCATCCATCTTTCAACCACATATCAGGTTCAGGGTCATTCTGCCATATTATGTTGTTAAATATTTTATTTATTGTATCAACTGATTAACGATTTGCTTTGTTTCCCTTCTCTACTATTCTTGTGCTTGGGTGCCGTCCCATTTTCCATAGGGTGAAAATGTCAGAAGTGGCGAGTTTTATTTCCACATGGCGTGACGATGCTCGGCCACACAGTGACTTTTCTTTGGGTTCTTCTCGGGTGGGGAGTCGTGTTGTATGTTGGGCCCCTGTTAGGCTGTCAGAACGGAAGACAGTGGGGGCGGCGCTGGGATGGCATGCGCTGCTTACGTCGCATTGAACAGCGTGTGAATTATTTGTAGGATGTTTTCATTCGGCTTGTGGGGCAGATCCAAAAACATAACTCTCCATTCATTGTTGAAATCTTGCTCAAGGGCAAAGTGGCACAGCTCCATCGACACTGATCGAGCTGTTTTCCCAGTCGCTAAATGCCAAAAGAAATAACTTTGGTTACAAGCTTTATTGTCATGGATCAAAAAAAGCACATTTAAGTGCAATTTCCAAATTTCTCTAAGGAGTTAGTCTTTGAGATGATCAGAAGCCCCACTGCATTTTAATCAAATATAGATATATCTGACTGACATAATTTCTGACACTCATTCAATTTAAGTGCGCACTTTCAATGTAATGTGTTTTCATTTCCTGTATTTCCCATGCAAATACTATCATGTCAATTACATGTGATGCTTTGGCAGAGTTAGGCTGCAGCCTAACTTCAGCATTCTCTCCACTAGGTGGAGTCGCAAGGTGAACAAGCTACACACCTCAATATGGCTGTTGCAACATGTTAATTTTATACTTCATACATTGTAGCAGAAGGGTGTTTTGCTAACTGAAATGTCAAATTAGAGTTTGGAAGTCATCTGATCATGCAATACATTTAAAACTGATAAAAACTTTTGAAAAGTAACAGTAGTATTGTTCTTTGCAGACTGTTGAGCAGTCTGTTACACAAAGTTTTCTGTAAAACACAAGAAAAACAATAATGTAAATAATAAAAACAATGGGCCCTACTACAGCAGTCTTGTGTGCACCATCGGTGAATTACTGTGTTCTTCATAACGTGGTGAGTTAAAACAAGCTGATTAAAACAAGCCTTTTTGTCTCTTTCCATTTGAGAATTTCTATATAGTGATTTAATAGACTTTAGCTTAAAAGGCACCATTAATTGCCATTTATATGTTGCACATGCTGCCATTACAAGATGCCGTGAAATAACAACTGCTGTAAATATAAACACAGTCTTAAAAATCTCTGCTTAACAACTTGTTTCCATGGCAACATGATGTGTGTATTACATATATCAGCTTTTTCTGTTTTTAGACTGGCCTGGTATCCGTGTGAAGTGCAGATTAAAATGAGATCCAAAAGTACACAAATGATTTAGACTAAACTTATACGGGGAAAAACTTGCATATAAAAGGTATGTGATGATGCGATAAGGTCTTTATGATGTCATAATGCGTATCATACAGTAGTGCTTGGTCAGTATGATATTACCATTGTACATGTGGCTTTTGCACACAATAATTGAAACACAACAGAGATGTAGAGTTAAGTTTTTTGCTACACTGTATGGTGTTTAAAATAATCAGTAATCAGGAGCTCACCGCCTTTTCTAATACAGAATTCAACTCCAGACGAAGAATTTGTCAACCACAATGACAAATCATTTTGCCTTACAGTTCATGAGATGTAATGCAATCTGTGTAATTTATTAATGATGATTTTACGGGCCCTGAGCATCCAGTGAGGCACAGCAGAGCGGCTTCTCGGTGACAATGAAATGATTGCTGTAATAAGCCTTGAAGGTCACTCAGGGACGTCCATCATGCTCCACCGTCTAATTGGCCGTCGTAGGTGGCCTGTCCGGTGCAGAGGCTGCGTCTCTTCTTCATCTCCCTCTTATGTTCCATCGCGACGCTTAAAGTGCTTAGATTCTCGGACGGCTGAGTGACAGCACTTAGGTGTCAGTCACCGGGTTCAGGGACTTAATTAAAAACCCGTCAAAATGACCCACCCCGCAGTTCCACGACAAATGACAGGGCACTTGAGACAATTTCATGCCGTGTAAATCCCTTTTAAATATAGCAGAGGGAGTTTGCTATTTCAAGGGGTGGAAGTCTCAGAGTGCTTTGCCGGTCAGAATGAGAAGTGGGTTTGGGGCGGGGGGGGCATGGGTGAGTTTAGCAGAGGTTATATGTTATGCACTTGGCCGTGTTCTGACAGGCATATCTCATCCGATAATTACGGCCATGGACCTCAAAATTAGAGCCGGCAGCAACAAGTCTGCTTATGTATGATTATGAAGTCTCAACACAGACCACTAGCTTTACAAAGGCAGTCCGTGAAACCATATTCAAACTTTAGTGACCCAGTGGTTAGAATTACAAGTGTTTTTTGGTGTCTCTTAAGCTGCAAATCATAGGAATAATCAAATAAAAGCAGTCATAAGGTGAATGGAACCTTGCAAAACAAAGAAATAATGATAAATCCCAACGCCCTGCACAGTGAGGTCAAAATTCCTCGGAGTCTCACATGACCTGTGACATCATTCGGAATGACAGTGTTTTCTTGGAGTTTGTCGGCTTTCTTTTTCTCAGTCACTGTGCTGACTTTCTGTTAATTCTGTAGAAAAGTGGATTTTTTTCTGCTATAGAATAGAAAAGGTCAAGTAAAAGCGGCACAGAGCATGTGGAGAGCAGAAGGTTAGCAGCAGTTCATGTGGCACCAGTTCATGAGCTCTTTAGATGCAGAGGAGTATCATCGTCTCCTTAAGGAGGACATTTGATGAGGCACTTCAAAGAGCTGCAATAACAGTGATCTTTACAGTGTTCCTAGGGCTACTGCTAACACTGGGCGTGTATTTCTGTTTGTTTTGTTATTATATTGGAAGTAACTAACCTTATTGCAATGCGTATGCCCTAGATAAATGTGAAGTTTAGGTCCAGTGTCACAGAGTGCAAAAGTCAAAATGGTTGGTGCACTGAAATGCTTAAATCAAATATGACAGAAAGCCAGCCACTTCATGAAACAAATACCCATCGATTGATTATTAATTATATTTCCATAATCACTTATCCATTGCCAGGTCATGGTGGTCCTGGAGTGTGTCCCTGCATGCAGTATACAAGGCAAGCTACATGATGAACAGGCAGCTTACAGGGCATTCCATTACAGACCAATCCCTCTATTAGACACCCAGACGTGTTAAGGGCAAAAATACGGATAAGGATTTCCTTTGTAAATGTTTTAAATGTAGATTTCTTTCATAATTTGCATGCAAATCTGTGAAAAAGAGAAGCAAACAAGGACAGTTTTCTGATTATTTCTCTTGTTTCAGTCCGGCGCGTATTTTTGAATACAACAAACATTTGTGTTTCACAGACACTTTCATACATGGCTGCTAACAGTAATTATTTCTACAGTCACACCCTTGCCTGCCTCCCAGCTTTACCACCTCTTCAGGACTTTAATTAGCTGGAGGATTGACCTCAGGGAGAGGTTAAAGTAGTCTTTGCATGACAGCGAACAGGACAAGATGCTAGCGGTTTCTGTAGGATAGGATGACTGAACAGGGGCTACGTTTACGCCAAGCACCGTAAATCCACTTATTTACTTCTCTGAAGCTGGAAGACACAGGTACTCTACCTCATTACAGCACTCCTGAGACCGAGCGTGCTAAAGACTAAGGGGCAGCCCTGCCTTCTTCTCTCCCCCACCTTCCTTGGGCCACTTGGTCACATGACTGCATGATGGTGATCGTAATCGCTCTTGAGAAAGTCAACAATTGGCATTTGCAGGTTTTCAGACAGACAGGCCAGGAAATGAAGCCCGATGGTGATATTTCTCATTGGGTATGACGTTTATACTTAATTTAGTCAAAAGGATCAGGTCGGATCGCATCCCTCCTTCAGAGTGAGTCTGCAAGTTGGATGACTGAAGGTCTTTGCTTCCAGTGCTGTTCCTCACTTGCTGATCTGATGCAGCTTATTCCAGAAGCTGGAATGTTTGAGCTCAAGAGGACCAGTCAGTGGGCAGAGTTCAGTATGGTGTTAAAGCTTCATTTATCCCATCACTTAATGATATCAACACTCAAATTTGCAGTCAGATTGTCTTGTCTTATTGCTGTTTGTATTTCATAGACTTAATCCTGCATGAGTGATTTATTTATGATATAGATATAGATTTATGATATACAGTAGACTTATTATATAGTGCATAGTACAGTAATCCAGATTATGGTGACTGTTTGTCAGCAAAATGGAAGCATTCTGTGTGCTGTTATTCTTAATCTTTCAGGCCCCCGCTGCCTGCATGCAGAAATTGCTGTATTTATATTTGAGCTGCTCTATAGCCTCTGATATGTCTCGATTCTGGTAAGACCCTAAGAGTCTATTTAAAACTCTTGTCATTTCAGAAACTGCATGCTTGATGTAACAGGCAGGGACTATCCAGGTCTATAGTAATCTCGTCGATAAGAAACTAACTGGCTTAATTAAAACCAAGGACATATGAACCACTTTACTATTGAGATGTTATTGTTTTTCCGACAAATAAGTAATCTGGTGGAACCACCCTGAGACCATGATTATGGGGTCATATGAACCCCAGGTGAATTTCATCAGGCCACATGCAGGTAGGAAAACTAAAGTATCAACTCTGTTAAGTCATTCCCATGGCTGATGAAGCAATGGTTTTGTATTTTAGTGTTCATTTTCCCCTCAATCTTGATATTTAGCCTTGATAGTTATTTGTTGGTGCTTTGGTAAGTTTCGTGATGATGTCTCCTGACAGTTTCACCAGTTCAGATAAAACATGGCACAGCTGAATATTTCTTTTTCCCATTATCTCTTCATTCATCATACACAGGAAAGGTAAACGTGTTTGTAAATGTGTCGCGGGAAATCCAGCTTTTTTACAAACGGTAGTGATGTGCTCGGATGTAGCGGCGTGTACATCCCACTTGTCCTGGGTTTACCTGCCTTTTGGTTGCACTCTGCCTTTTAAGACCTATAAATATTTGATTTAGTGGGTCATCAGTCTGCTGAGCCATGCTAGATAAAACAGTCCCCGCTGTAGTCAGCGCTCAGCCACCTATCCTCCATAACCGTTTACCTAGGGCAGGGTCAAACTGAGCCTGGCGTCTGTCCCAGGAAACACAGGGCACGAGGCAGGGGATGGCCTGGGCTGGATGCCAGTTCGTCTCAGGGCTCCATATTAATGTTTCTTCTTAAAAACGCTCTGTTTCAGCGTCCGTTGTTTCATGCTTTCCCCCATGTTTTACTGTCTACCATAATGTGAACTTCTGACCAAGCGGAATGCTCATATTAGGATAATGTCTGTGTCCACATTTTCGTTAAACTGACACTGCAGTGAAATGTGCTGGACAAGCTGGCCAGCCGCTGGAACACCTGTCAGCTTTAAGGCGTCTTCGCCTTGACGGCTGGTGATGGGGAGATTGTTCATGAAACTCTCCACAGTACCTCCCTAACAACTGGATTTTATCAGGAAGACATCACTACTATACGGCAAAAAGCTTATCTTTAGAATAAACACACACTTAATTATAAACCAGGACAACTAACAGCATTATTTACTAAAGTGAAATTTTGTAGCAAATTACACTAAATCCAAAGTATTTCCCTCCATACTGTAAGGTACTCAGAGTAACACCTTGTGGACCCCACATGCCAATACGCTTATTACTTTATTTCCTTCCAGGTCATGTTTTTTTTTTTTAAATGTTATTTAGCAGATGTGCTGTTTTCTCACTGGGTTTGCTGGTTTGTTTGACTTTGGACACATATTTACATACGCACAGGTACACACAAACTCTTAAGTGGCCACTTCACTAGGTAGACCAGCGTCCTATCTGCTTCACTATGTACACAGCGTAGTACCTGCTTCACTAGGTACATCAGCGTACTATCTGCTTCACTATGTACAGTACACCAGCGTAGTACCTGCATCACTAGGTACACCAGCGTAGCATTCACTTTACTATGGACATAGCATAGTACCCGCTTCACTAGGTACACCAACGTAGTACCTGCTTCTCTAGGTACACCAGCGTAGTACTTGCTTCACTAGGTACACAGCATAGTATCTGCTTCACTAGGTACACCAGTGTAGTACCAGCTTCACCAGATACACCAGCATAGTCCCCGCTTCACTAGGTACACAGTGAAGTACTCGCTTCACTAGGTACGGCAACATAGCATCCGCTTCACTAGGTACACAGTGTAGTACCTGCATCATTAGGTATACAGCGTAGTATCCGCTTCACTCGGTATGCAAATATAGTACCTGCTTCACAAGGTACACCAGCATAGTACCAGGAATGACCTGCTTTTGTCTTCAGTTCCACTTTAGTGTTTAAGGGGTAGCATGTTCAAAGAAAGCATTCTGCTCACCACTCGCTACAGTGTCTGGAGTTTACAGGAAAGCATACTGAGGTGTTATGCCTGCCTGCCTGTTTACTGCGTCTGCCCATTCTGGCCTGACCTTTTCATTTGCAGGGTGCTTCTACCCACAGAATTGCAGACTGCATGTTTTTGTTTATCATGCCATTTTCTGTAAATTCAAGACACTGTAGTGACAATTTCAGTCAACTAGTGTAAAAATGTCCAAAGAAAGACTGACTTAAGAGTCTTGCTGGTTCAGGTCTCAAGAGAACATCACATTGAAAAAAGGCAGAAGTGGGCTAGAAAAATATCCAGCCATTTAAGTATGATTGGTTAAAATCATTTGGAAGGGTAACTCTATATAGGTTGCAAACCTGTTGGTTGCTCTGTGATATTATCAAATCCTCTGCTATTGTTGTTTTGGCAGTTTGCTTCTGAATGACTTCCAGGCCAAAATCTACAGATGGTGCCTCCGGTATGGTAAGATTTCCATGCCTACAGGAAGTGACAGAAGCAATCAATCAATGCTCTTCATTCCTGAGCTTTCTCGCCACCACAGATATCAGTTAATCTTATTAGAGTGGATAATTATCATTGCCGTACACGTCATAGATTTATTGTCTCCATTGTTTTTATCACAGAAGTCACAGAAATCGTCAGCCAATCATCTTTCAGTCTTGATACATGTGATGTCAACCCAAGAATATGTTTTTTTTTTCTTTTGTTTTTCGATGATTTCATTATGTATTATGCCAAAAGGCTATTGCTTATTCATTTGAATCCCTTAATTATGACAGTGTTTATTGGTCTCTGTGTATTACAGATGATAGAATCTCAATTTAGACAACAGTTGACAGAAACCCAGTGGCTCTGCATTAAGTAGTAATCAAAGAACACATTAGCAAGTAAAGTGGTTTGTGGTCACCGGAAGGCTTTGCGTAATCTGTTTAAAAATAAGCTGCACTCTATATAATGATTAATCGGCTGATGTATTCCATAAAGAAAAACTATAGGCACAGAAGATAGCATGTTTTGGAGATGCTCTGTAGGTGGTTATTCATTCTATGGCAGTGACTTATTACGTAATATTGAGCGACATAAATTGACACGCAGAGTATTGAGAATGTATAAACATAGATGGTTGCTTTAAAAACCTGGACGAAAGTCACTCATTGGTTAAATTTACACTACAAGTTTGCACAAGCCAAACGCAAAATAGGTAAGGGGACTCTTGAGTTATGAAATGAACTTGTGATAAATGAGTGTGGTGATTCTAAAAAGTCATCTACCAATGCTAAGATGCCGCTTTTGTTTAGTTCAGCGTCAGATTCCCTTTCACCGTTTATTTTTATGCGCAAACAAAGCAGCACAATTTGTACCTCAGCTTTGTGTCGTTGTGCGACAGGGTGCCGTAGCGAGGAGTGAGCGCAGAGAGAGTAGGCGTACATGGGCCCTGAGAGCTGTGGGAGTGAGATCTGGCTCTCATCCTCATTGCACTGATTTTGCCCTGCCCTCCCCAGCTCCTATACTGTCCCAGTTGGTTTAAAAGAGTGAGCTTGGTGGTGCTGTCAGCTTAGGGAGGGGAATCATATCGTGTCTACCTCCGTTAACTTCGTAGCATCAGCACTGTAACAGCACATCATAACTGGCTTGATGTTCTACACCATATTGTACGCTAGCATCTCACACCAAGACTGGCCATTTCACAGGGCTGTTTTATTTTTAATACTTTGCCCTTGGTTTAATTACCGCCATCAGGAAGCCTTGTAAGATACCGCAGGACAACAAATATTTCTCATCGCGTGATCCTGACCAGGATAAGTAGCTGGAAGTTGGTTAATGAAATATTTCTCATTATTCTTGATAATATAAAAGGGTGACAGGAGCCGAATCTTAATTACTGCGCAAGTGACTTGAAATGAACAAATAAATCCCAAAATAAAACTATATAATTTATAAACACCAAGGTTAATCACTTAGAGTGATGTAGTTCTGCTCCATCCCATAATATCTCTGAAATGTGTGAGGCAGTCTCTAAGCAAATTATGTTGAGTGGAGTATGCAGTGCTTTGGAATTATGCCTGAATTTTGCTGCGTGTGTGAAAACTTGCTATTTATCTCCCTGGTAGGGGGCTGTAATCATGTTAGGGGGGCTTTTGTGGAGAGCAATATCAGCCCATGCCTTTGCTCCTTTAGTCCTACAGACGGATCGTTTTCTCCCAGGATACTGATCCTTATCCGGAATGTAGAGCCTCCATCAAGGTTTCCCAGTCTGTCCGGCTCTCGCTTGTCCATTATCCAGACTGTCGATTCTTTCCTGCTCCGTTCGGAGGCCTTGAATGCTTCACTCGACGAGACGCCAGCTGACAGCTGAACCATCTGACTCCCTGCTTGTAATCTTCCGTCAATGTCTATCCTTCCTTGCCCATTTTAGGTCACTCCCGTGGAGAAGCAATATTGCTTTTTCAAGGACACCCTTCTTCAAGCGTGCTGAAGTGTTGGTGACGAGCGCGCATGATGCGCGTGAAGAGGATCGTGACACAGAGCAAGCTTAGCGATGAAATTAAAACCTCCTACGAGGGTTTTACCAGTTAAATGTTTACAAAATGGCCAGGAGGGCTATGGTGTTACACCTACTGTTGCCCGTGTAAATACTGTACACAACAGTAACCTGCTTATAATGTGTCTTATACTTCAATGCCCATTATTACCTGTTATATAGCATGGCTTATAGGATTTGATTTTGCACAATGGGATTTGTGTTTCCTCGGCAGATATGAGCATTTAAACGGCTTTTCCCCGGCCTTGCGTGTAAGAATCACGGGAGCGTTATCGGTATTCTCCCAGAGGCGAAGGTGACCTCTAAGCACTCTGAAGAGATGGTCTCCAGGGGGCGTCTTTATTTTCTTTGAAGATCAGAAAGGTCTAATTAAACTCCTTCAGCGATGTCAGCTAAGAAAGGAAATCCCATCAGCTCCCGACAGACGTGAAAAAGATGAGCATCGCTAATCTGGGCGCCTGGACGGCCGTGTGGAGTGTGACGTGCCTGATGAGGCACGGATGACTTCAGCAGCCCCTACGAGCCCCAGAGAATCTGCAAACTGCACAGTAAACACTGCCCACCTGGTTCTGATGATGTGCTTCAGGACGTCGTTCTCAGGACACGGTTTTCCACTAGACATGTCTTTGGAAACAGGATCGAAAATAAATAATGAGACCATTCCGAAAGGCTAACTGCTGCCTTTATGGAATTCATGCATATTTTGTGTGTTCTGTGTGATGCCCGATAGACATATTCTAAACATAAACTGGGATTCTCCTTGCTGTAAATTATGTAATTTCTTCCCGTACTTTTACTCTTTGCTGGTTTTTCACTTTTGGATTAGTATTATTTTGGCCTCCCTAAAAATAACTTATTTTTTTCTGGTCCAGATCCAGTGGGCACCATCAGCTTCAAAGTGCCCCCCCCCTCTGCCCCCAGCAGGGGCCACCGTAATTAGTGCTTCCTAAAGCACTCTTCAGATCCACTAGGATACTTTAAACACCTAATAAATATCATTCAATGCCATTAAAAAGTTTTGACAGAAAAAAATCTATAAATGCACTTTTTATTGCTGTGACAAAGTTTAATATGTCTGGCAAAAGGTGTGAAGTGCATTGATCGCAAAGAACATTGAAGCATTTCAGTTTTAGCAGTGGGGGATCTGTATACTTCAGTGTCCTGGCTATGATGATATTTTACAAACAAGAAATCTTTGTTTTTTGTATCTCTTTTCTTTTGTGCCACACTTTTGCTCTTGTCCCTGCACATCATGACAGTTTACTAATGCAATTTTTTTTTTTAATGTTTGGTTCACTAGGTATAATATTCTGTAGAATTGCTTAGGCAGTTGCTCAGGGAGTCCCGAATGAGGCACATTACCTGCATTGTTGGGGTGCGTCAGTTACAGTATAATGGCCATGTGGCGTGTTTCCCTGAGGGTGATCCGGCTCACAGGATCCTCATTGCTGGAGTCCTGAATGAGGCACATTACCTGCATTGTGAGGGAGCGTCAGTTACGGCACTACGGCCATGTGGCGTGTTTCCCTGAGGATCCTCATTGCTGAGGACCAGGCCAAGGGGACGCCCAACGTAACACCTGGCTGCGGCAGATAGACTGTCATTATTTCCAGAGGGTGGGACTGGACTGTGTGACGGCCTGGGGATCACCGTCCAGGATCCTGAGGGGTGCCAGTGCATGCCCCCCAACTGGACCTGACCATGAATGAAAGTGAAAAATGTCATACAGCACAAGATGAGAAGAGGCAGGGAAGGGACCAGAAGCGGATAACCGAATTAGCCTATGACTTACGTGCTTGCTGCCCTCCTGCCACTGCTTCACCCCCAGGGGGTGCTGTGACGTCCTTCAGAAACACCTGCTAGCGACGGCCATGTATGTCCCAGTTTACATGCTACACTTGCTCTGCTTTTTTTAATTAAGTATTGCATATCGTGCAGCTGTAGAGTTTGGGGTTGGATGACTTTCGTGTGGAAAACAGGATGAGCAGAGCTGTCACAAACTGCTGCGTTTACAATATCCAATCACAGGCCTGCATCTTCAGCTTTCTGGTAATACTGCAGGTTTGTGCCAATTAGGCATCTGGCTGGCTTTGCCATTGGCTTCTTGAACACACTGAAGGACTGTTTGTGTATTTCATTTCAACGTAGTGCATGATTTTGCTTGCTCTGAAGTGAGTATTGTCTTGTTTTTCCTTACTCCAAGCTTGCTCAAGAAAATCAGTCTAAAAAACGTAGTCACACAGTGGTGTCCGAACTTGGTTAATCTGTTTATTGAATTATTCTTATTGTTGGAAACATGGTTGAAAAAAATATGCTGAACTTAAATCCAGTTTCTCCATTTTTTTAATACTCTTTTCTTCTGGTCATCCACTTCCGTGCCCGGCGTTTGAAGGACCTCAGCTAGGTGGAGCTACTGCTTGAGGACATTGGGCCTGGTTTTGGGGACCCGGGTGACAACTTCCGTGACGATCAGTGCCCTGGCATTCGGCCAGAGTAGAAGCTCTTCGGCGTTTGTTACGCTGACAATCTGAACAGGGACTTGAATATTAACATATTTACCGCAGAAGGTCTTGATGTCCTGACAAAACGTTTCAGTGCATTGTCTTAGAGTATACATGTAATAGGCTTTGTAATGCAGTAATCAGACTCAATGCCTTTATAAATTCCCGCAAACTGGCCTCATTTCACTACTCATTACATGAATTAATGAACAAGCAGATGCATCCAGTTTTTTAACTTACTTAAATAACCACTCTTGTGTTTGCTATAAACTCGAATGCAGCCTGTTTCTCTTTAGTTGCTATCTGTAATTTCGTTCACTAAACCATTTGTACTGTTTTCTGTCATATTTTTGTGAGCGGAGGTGACAACCATATATAGTGTTTTCAAGGGCTCTTAGATACTCGTCAGGTTTAGAGAGCGAATCGAGGGACACTAAAAACTCAAGTGGCAAATTTCTCCTGGCAGATATTTTGAGTTGCTTCTTTTGGTTTATCGAAGCACTTACTGCTGGGAGATGAATGTTATCAGGGAGAGTTGGGCTGGCTTTGGTCACTGACTTAGGGCTGAATGAACCTTTGATCCAAAGTCTGTATCATGGCCAAAGTGAACTTGCTTTGTAACTCTGCTGTTTATCCAGATGTCTATGCTCTTCAGAAAGCATTTCTGCAAGTTAATTGTGATGTCTTGTTTTTTTCTAGGATTATACTCTGACTATGTACTTTCAGCAAGCCTGGAGAGACAAGAGGTTGTCCTATTCAGAGATTCCACTCAATCTTACTCTGGATAACCGGGTTGCAGACCAGCTTTGGGTGCCGGACACATATTTCCTGAATGACAAGAAGTCATTTGTACACGGAGTAACAGTCAAAAACAGAATGATTCGCCTTCATCCAGATGGAACAGTGCTCTATGGTTTAAGGTAATGTACTACTCTCTCAGATTTTGCCCATTTTACATTATTAGCAAATGATCATGTCAGAAATTTTGCCCGATCAGTCATGCGTTCTGAATTGCTAAATTGTGTGAACTGCAGTGTGCGCAAGAGTCATTTGGGAACCCAGATCTGGGACCATAAGGTTTCCAGTGCAGTCAGAGGCCTTGCAGTGGTGTCTTAGGGCGAGATATATGTAAGATACATAGCATAGAGCCTTTAAGACAACCATGACATCAATATTTCATGTCATTAACTGTTCCCTGCGAAATGTAGACACCTTTCGTGGTTCGTCAAGGGATGTTACAACGTGTGGACCAATCTCCATGTCCTTCGTGATTTGAATTGCGGTGTACTTTGTACTTTCATCGGCGGTGATTCATACAAAGGGGACCGGTCCTCTTAGGTAGGATTAGCCTACAGAAGCTCCATTTTAAGTGTGCACTTACCTTGGCACATGCTGACTCTGGGTAATGGTTTAACTCTTGAGAAATTGATTTGAGGTTAAGGTGGCGATGAGCGAGCATTAGCTGCATCCTCTCATATGTAATTACCATAATTATAAATACAGCAGAGGCCTGATATTCCCCACAAAGTCGTGGAGCCCATCCGAGGGGGTGGCCTCCTGGGGAGAGACGTCGTCCTCCCCCATTCCTTTCTATCTGCAATCTTGCTGCTGTATGTATTATGTGATTTTGCTGAGAACGTCGCCAGTTTTATTTCATCCCAGCGATTGGAAATAAAATAGCCAGACATCAACGCTGGTCTGGCATCAGTTTTTTTATTTCGGAACAGAACGTCGTACTATGAAAATGGAAACCGTTCTAGCGCCAGAGCCGCTAACTTGGCTTGGCAGTGACATCATCGCTCTCCCATCATGCACAGCGGCTACCGCTCATGGTTTGTAGTGAAAGTGTTTGGTTAAGATAGAATTGAGGCAGAGTTTACTGCCTATAGTCACTTCAGTGGGGCCTTGTTCAAATTAACAGTGAAATGCATGTCCGGAGTCCGTGTCTATGTCTGTACTTCCTGTAGTTAGCCCCCGCTGCCCCACTCTCAACGACACAATACAGAATTATCATACATGATTTTACCATCCAGTGCAGAGATTCTTGGATCAGCTACAAGTGACTGGGAAAGTCCTGCCCCAAGGACACTCTAAGTAATGACTCACCATCACTGTACCTCCAACAGATATACATCTCAAATTTAATATCTGCATGGTTCAAATTAAAGTTAGAAATGTTGCTCCTCACACCTGGAGGTGAATAAATGATGTACATAACACACCAAATGACATCGAAGTTCATGGGTGAGCTGTTTTCTCTCCCAGCTGGCACAGGGTAGTGAATATTAATCCACAACCTTCCCGTGGGAAGATCCCCATGAGGTTCTCGTGGGTTTTTGGGGAAAACGCTTCGGGGTAGATGGGACGTGCCCAAAGCATGAAGGCGAGATGTTCGACAGCTCTGCAAGCCTGCGGTTTCATGGCAGGCCAGTAGGTCTGCCCCCCCCCCCCTCAGCACAGTGAGCTTTCGTAGTGCGCAGAAGCCAGACCCGCGGTGATGAGTAGATGCAGAACATTGCCGATGCCCCATCTGTCAGTCAGAGCATGGTCCGACTGTCACGGCAAACACATTGATCCAATTACTCTGCTCACAATATGGCACAGACTAAAATATTCGTCTTGTGTTGAGGGAGGTGAGAGAGCCATGATTAATATCTTTTATAAACCAAACGTTGGGCGTGGCAGCGGTTTTCGGTCGATATTCGGAGTCGCGCCATACAGTTACACATGTAGCTGCGCTGTATTTACATCACTTATACATTCTGTGTAACTGAAGAAGAAGGGCCTTTATTGTCTGTGTCACTTGGATGATAGAGAAGAGCAGGTTGGTAATGGAAGGTGTTTTCTGCCGATCCTGTGGGTCAGTTCAATAGAGAGCTCCAGATTTACTGAGGTAAGCCACACAGGTACGGAGATAACACTCATTTTCATTTGCCTTCTGTGGGGCTGCGATTACAGGCAGTGCAGAAGAGAAGAACATGGTGAAATATGACACCTTTTTGCTTTGGAGAAGACTTTTGTGAACTGGTAACCTGCATTTTGCTGTTACCATGGACACGTGCATACCGTCTCCTTTTACAAAGCCAAGACACTTTTAGCTATGCTGTTGAAACACATTTTTATTAACTGCTAAGATCTGGTATGTCAGAAGAATTTGTCTTAATTGTGTATAAACTTCAATGACTTCTTCAGCAAATCATTGGAGATACTCTTTGCAAATGCCAGGTGATTTTCCAGTACGAGTAGCGTCTTACTTCCGAAGCTGAGGGCCAGCCGACCAGATAGTGTTTCGACGCTTCTCTCCGTTTCCTCTTGTGTTGTATTGTGTGTATTTTGGTCAGATGTAGCCTTTGATAAAGATGGGCTTGGGCGCTATTACAGTAATATGGTATGCCTCGGTATTTGAGGTATGCTACAGCGAAATCACATACTGCCCTAGTCTACTTAGACAGCTCGTTTAGTTTGCATAGTTCACGTCGTGTTTACTCTTTGTTCCTTGTGTGCGTTATAAAAGTTTGCTGTGTTGTTTTCTATCACACTTATGCAGATTTTATGCAATTATTCTCTCACACTTATGCAGACTAACTATAGACAGCTGTAGGGTTCAGCTCTAAAGATATGTCATTACAAAACAAATACAAGTAAGTATTTGCTGGTGTTTAAGTAAATTAGTGAATCAACCAGCAGCCTTTGCAATGACAGTGAAATCACAGTAAAATTGCTAGATTAAACTGAGGCACCTGCATCCAGTGCAAATGAATGTGGTTAAAGTGAGTGGAAACGAACAGGCTCATTTTCACAGGGGCATGAACCGTTACTGAACAAACTATCTTTCTCATTATTTTCACTCAGATCAACTTCAGTACTCTGTCAGGTTACCATTGGCCAAAGGCTTAAGTGTATGCCAATTATAATCTCCTTGTGCACATGTGGTCCCAAGTCTGGGATCCTATTACGTGCACGTATGTTAGGATGAACGTGTGTTTTGTTTCTGATAAATTGTCCAGATTCATGCATTCATTGTGCTTAGATGCATCTTTAATGCATCTTTGGCTGAGAAACATGATCTGGTTTTTTATAGTAAGTCTCCTTTTTGGACATCTGGTTCTCCTGCAGTAACAGGTGAATACAAATCTCTGTGAGAAAGCAAGGCATGCAGAGAGGGGTAAAAGGAGAGCTGGCAGTGGATGTTTTTCAGAGCTGACGGGTGGCCTGTCATGTTGACGCTGCCGTGCAGAGACGCTCTCTGTGTTTCCAGAAGCTTCCTGATACATGCGCATTTACATATTAGCTGGGTGGAGGGGTGACAGTCGTCATATGGAACAGCTGAGGCACAAACAAGGGTATAACTTTCATGTCGTAGTGTGGAGGGTGTTCAGCTTGAAGGGGATCCTGTGATGTTCTTAAAAGGGCATTTGTGTTCAGAATTATTATTTTTGCGTCTGTGCTAAAGAGTTGATATGACGAAGGCTTCATGCCTCTAGTTGATCAGGGCAGCAAAATGCTCCATCTTTATAGGATCTGCACTGACGAGAGAGCAGTCGTGGTTTTCTGTGAAGTAAGGTGATCTTTATTGCATGGGAGAGTGATGAGAGAGGGAGAAAGTGCAGACTCCCACCTCGCCTTCCGGTAAGAGGGCAATAATTGTCTGGATAGCACTGAAGAAAATTTGAGCTGCCTAGGAGGCTAGAGCGTAAGTGATGCTTTAGGTGGGTCAAGATTACTAGTCAGGGTGTTGGGTGACCCAGGTGGACACCAGGACAGCGGAGATGGATAAGGGAGCAGATCCAATGGCCCCAATGCAGGCCCGTCCGTGTATTCATCTCGCAGACTGACGCATTATGCTTTCAGCTGAGTAAGTGGGCTATTCCCTAGGCATAGATTTCTTACCAGAAGAATATGCCTATTGCTGGTGTTTAAAAAATTAGGAGCTAGAACATTATGGTAATTAAGGCTTGCCTCCCATTTATACATTAACGAAAAGCTGACAAAGACTCACGTCCCTCTGAGATGAAACTCTTAATAACGTCGACCACTCTGTCGGGGAGGCCAGGGCACCAAGCTCGAAGAAATCAAGTTAACTTCAAGGGATGCATGTTCATGTTTCACCAAGGCAATGGAGGGTCTTCCTCGCACCCCACATTTAAAATGGAGGCACTGGGAATAATCCGAACAGTAAATCGACACACTACAATGCCTGCTGAAAAATGGCAAAGCTCAGATTTCACAAGTTAAATTTGAATACAAAGACTTGAATGAGGCAATGACCAACCACAAAAATAAGCATTGTGGTGTTGGGTTCGTCTGCAAGTGACGGTCCCTGTTATACGTCTAAATTAACGTTAAAGTTTGGGGTGGTTAACTGGAAATGAGGCGTGCAGTACTTAGTGACCACTGGGGCTGCTTTGGGGTCAGTCTTAGCCATGTTATATTTTCTCATCTTATTATGCCTCGGTTGTTGACTTCGGGGTTAATTGCTTGTCTTGCTTATCAGAACAATGACATCCAGTTTTGTTCTTACCCATTTGTGTTTTAAAAAGCCAGTGTGTTGAGCCAGGATGGTCTGTCAATGGACTCACCCATGGTGAGTGTTAATTGTTTTTAGTCAGGTTTAGGGTTTTTCCAGATGATCGTTTCTATATTGAGTGTTTCAATGACTGACCCTTTTAAACAGGGATCTTTGGTTCCATGAACACACAGAAATATATTTTTTTGTCCTGATTTCTCTTGCTTTGCTTTTTTTAGTATGACGGGTGAGTTGTGATAACAGGGGACTGGAGGTTCTGGGTGCTGGGGGGGGGGAGCATTGCTGCCAAAAAGAGTGAACTGGGACAGCGATTTGATGCTGCATTTTAATCCATAGTTTCTGTGTGCCCACGGACGATTATATAAGACCACGCATAGCGCTGAAGAGGGACGCTTATTCTGATAGTGTTCTGACGTTATTTAAGCTCATTTTAAGTGGCACAAGGCTGTTGATGGTTTGTCGATTGAGTGTGCTGCCTTATATGTGGAAGGAGTGTATAGTGTATTTCCAAAAAAATATTGTTAAGAACAGTATCTGTTTTATAGGTCTTTTACATCTCATTCATTTGTCCGATACACTGATCAATGCTCCACACCTTGCCCTGGCTGTTCCCCAACACCCCTCATTTCCTGTAGCTGGGGTCACATTCTCCACAGCCTGCCCTTACTGTACCCAGACACCTCTCATTTCCTGTAGCTGGGGTTACATTCTCCACAGCCTGTCCTTACTGTACCCAGACACCCCTCATTTCCTGTAGCTGGGGTTACATTCTCCACAGCCTGTCCTTACTGTACCCAGACACCCCTCATTTCCTGTAGCTGGGGTCACAGGCTAAACACCCTGTCTCGGCTGCAGTCTGACACCCCTGGTTTTTGTACTTCCAGGATCACCACCACAGCAGCCTGTATGATGGACCTACGGCGGTATCCGCTGGATGAGCAGAACTGCACCTTGGAGATCGAGAGCTGTGAGTAGCTGTTCCTTTGCACGATCTGCCTGGTGTCAGCTCTAAAGCTGTTTCTTGTTATCCTGTCTGCAGTGGACAGAAGCCATGGTGGCCTAAGAATGAAGAAGATGAAGTAATTTATTAATCAGTTTTCGAGCCATAAATACATATATGTTTAGGTGTAGGCAGCTGTTAGTTAGTGAGACAATTGCTAGCACTTTATAAATGAGACAATGAGGAAAAATAATCACATTGATATAAGCCATTAAAATAGCTAAAGATTCCCTCCTCTGCACATGACCGCCAAGCCCTTCTGTCAACAGCATTGTTTTGACAGTGAGAAAAACTCAGCAGGCTAATAAGACTTCTGGGAGAAGCCTCATCTTCCATTTAGGACAGTGATAAAGATTAAAGGAGCAGATCAAAGTTCCCCTTTGTATTCCGCCCTGGTGCGGCACAAAATGGAGGCGTACGGTGAAGTCGCTTCTATTTCCATCTTCTCCAGTCTCCATTACAGTGTGGAGAACGGCTTCCCTCCCCTTCAGTGTGTAGGTGTACACAATACCGGAGCAGTGGGCGCAAAATAGTATTTATAGTATAGATTCACCACATGTCAAAGAACAGGCATGAAGGATGAAAATTGTGACACGTTATTGTCAGCTAAATGTCATCTAGTAATATGTTTCAGTAATTAGTGCTACAGTCACATCCCTCCTGTATTATTCTTACACACCAGGCTTAAAAGTGTCAAAACTATATATATACAACAAGACTAGGAGCCATGGCTGTTAATTAGTATTCCCTGGCATACTAACTTAGTAAAGTAACTATGCTTAATATCCAGCAGTAAAGAGGATTGAAGTAATACTGTACCAGTGACTTTGCCCTTAAAAAAAGCCTGGACAATGGGACAGTGCCCTGAATTTAGTCTTTGCATAATTGGGTTGGACTACTGAGTAGATGATGAATTTACGCAAGCTCCTCTGTGTACCTTATAATACAGTAGGCATTCAAATCCCCCAGCAGACCTCATTGAAGTATCTCAGAAGCACCCAAATAATCAATGATGTAGGATGTTTGTGGACTGAGTAAGATGTTTGACCAATAAGAAGGAGGACATATGGGGAAAGCATAGGAGCAGGTCCACTAAAGAGTCAGAAGGAGGACATATGGGGAAAGCATAGAAGCAGGTCCACTAAAGAGTCAGAAGGAGGACATATGGGGAAAGCATAGGAGCAGGTCCACTAAAGAGTCAGAAGGAGGACATATGGGGAAAGCATAGGAGCAGGTCCACTAAAGAGTCAGAAGGAGGACATATGGGGAAAGCATAGGAGCAGGTCCACTAAAGAGTCAGAAGGAGGACATATGGGGAAAGCATAGAAGCAGGTCCACTAAAGAGTCAGAAGGAGAACATAGGGGGAAAGCATAGGAGCAGGTCCACTAAAGAGTCAGAAGGAGGACATATGGGGAAAGCATAGGAGCAGGTCCACTAAAGAGTCAGAAGGAGGACATATGGGGAAAGCATAGAAGCAGGTCCACTAAAGAGTCAGAAGGAGGACATATGGGGAAAGCATAGGAGCAGGTCCACTAAAGAGTCAGAAGGAGGACATATGGGGAAAGCATAGACGCAGGTCCACTAAAGAGTCAGAAGGAGGACATATGGGGAAAGCATAGGAGCAGGTCCACTAAAGAGTCAGAAGGAGGACATATGGGGAAAGCATAGACGCAGGTCCACTAAAGAGTCAGAAGGAGGACATATGGGGAAATTCTATACAGAATAGAAAACCATGGTGCTGGGTCACATGAGCGCAGTGTGAATGGCGAGCTGCCTTCTGGGAATGCCAGTAAGTCGTGATTGGGGAGACGTGTGAACTAACTGATTAAGCATCATTTGACAGACAATGGAGACGCAACGGTGATATTCTGTTTTTATCACTTTTGTTAATTTCTTATGAATCAGTCCAGCTTTAGTCTTACATCGGCATATACTGGCAGCAAGCCTGTTGTGTCAGTAGCAAACTCCAGTTTAGTGTCCTGTTGGTTCACAGGCCACCACAAGCCTTCACAGTTTCATGCACCTTTCTCATACATGCCATTCACATCATAAAAATTATGTGTGTCATTGCAATCATCACAATCATACATGTCACTGTCATAATGGAACGTTCCCCTTTATAAGGATAGAAATGTAACACAATGGGATGGACACCTTCTCAGAATTGCATACAAAGGCATATACAAGCCAGGAAAATGTACCACCTTCGCCACAGGGAAGAAGCACTCCAGCCTGTAATCATCTTTGGTGCCCTCCACTCATCTGCAGACTAAGAGGAAGGTGAAAGATGGTTCACCCTTCGGATCAGCGCTTCTCTGCTGTTGCCTGTCTTGTTTGGCCCACTTTGCTTGCAAAGGTGCACTTGAGGTGTATCAATGGGCATGTGCACTGCGATCCAGCTGCATTATCTCTCACTGTAGTTCCCTGTGGACCTGTTTCGGCTGCCTGCCTCTCAGATTTCCATATGCTTTCATTGTTCCTTTTGGTTTGTTGTCTACTTTCTCCGCCCTCTGAATCTCTCACATACGCAGCTGCTACCTTATTTTGCTTCATACCTGTGAAAGAAGTCATTGGGCCTAAAACGCAACTCAACTTGTGGCCATGAGCGTCCTCCTTAAAATTTACGGACATCTGCCTGGCTTGAGTTATTACATATGCAAACTCCACTGGACTTGATTGATGCTGACATTCTACTGATGATTAGCAAAGGCCAGAGTGTGGAATGTCAGGCAAAATGAGGCATCCTGCTGACAGCCCAGTCAGATGTGTGTCTGGGATTTCCTGGTACTGCTTGGTGTGTAGTGTTGGTACCTGCTTACTGAAGCATGGCAAAATTCAGGTCACAAGCTGAGAGTTTCTTTGGTAACACTTACCTTAAGGGGGCACAAGTAACTCAGTTACTACTCAAGTGCTAATGATGAACAAATATAGTAACTGCATGAAATACATGAACCGTCGTGATTCATTAATGATGAACGAACATGGGCTCGTTTGTACCTAATACTTAGTTCCTGGTTTATTAATACATTTAGTAAGTGCGTACTTTTGCATTTTTATGTACTCATATACATATGCATAATGTTTCCCTTTCTTGGATTCCGATCAGAAATGGATTTTGGAAGTCAAACATATAGGACAGGGCTCTTTAAATCTGGACCTCGATTCCAAATTCAGGCCGCATTTTCAGTTCTCCCAGGTAGCTTAAGAATTACTGATTCTGATTGGTCAGAGGCTTCACACCTGGTTCACAGGTAAAGGAAGGCTGGAGAACCAGCAATGCTTGGACCTCGAGGACCTTGATTTGAATAATAGGGATACAGGACATCAGATGCCATGCAGGCGTGGATTAGCCATCGGGAAGTTTGGGAATTTTCTGGCTGAGCCGGTCTTGCGAGGGCCAGACTTTCCCCCCTAACCCTAGCATTACGTAGTTTATATACTAGAGATTCCCAGTCCGTTAGTCGATTTCGGCACTTTTCCAGGTTGATCACTGGAGATGATGTCTTTGGTGGTCAATCAGTTCCATAAAATGCACCAAGGGAAACACTCCAACCGGTCAGCGGCAAATTTTGGGGCTGCTTCTTGTCACCAGTTGCCCCCTGATGCTGTGTAATTATGCTACATTATATCACACACAAGCTGGTGTTATACAGCACAATTTTAAAAGTCATATAGTTTATAGACCTTAAGATAATAAACTTTATTATGCAAATGTTCGTTTTTATGGATCCCGGAGCTGCAGTAATTCCTGTTGAAGGATTAGCAGGGTCACTGCTGGTGTGCTAACAGATTTTAGGTGATTGTCGGCTCGGTTGGATTAACTCCTGGAACGATGTTCCAAACTCATCCAATACTGTAATCACATGGAGAATCACCTTTGCTGCAACTACGTAAAATGTTGCTCAGATGTTTGTGCCTGATTCCAACCTGTGATATGTTCTCCATCGATGTGCTCTTATATACAGAGGCTGTACATCATAGCAATTCTTTTCTTGATTGATAGAATAGTTTTAGCGACCAAACCATAGTTAATAAGATTTCTTGTTTAACTGACTACACAAATTCGTTAAGTGCCACACGTCTGACTCGTCAGACATCAGTCATCATTGAGAACTGAAGGATCTGACCACACTGCGTCCAACGTTTTAAGCTGCCATTGATGCCTGTAATGAAAAACACAAGAGACCCAACATTTGCTATCTGTCATGCTGATTTTTACCTGAGCTTGGTAAGGTTTTTCCAGTTAAACCACATCGATTGCATGCAACCACGGATACCCTGTGACTGACATTATGTTTAAATGAATTTGTTCCTTATTATAATAACACTTACCTAGTTATGTGGTAAGAAGATTACATTTAAAAGTATTTGAACCTTTGACAGTCCTGTTGTTGGCACTGTATCCATTGTTTGCAGCGATCAAAAGATGAAAAATTGAGTACTCTCCAAAGTAGATGTTTTGAATGAATGAATGATTGAATGAATGAATGAATGAATGTTACATTTATATAGCCCTTACAAGACACCCAAAGCACTTTTCAGAAGTCATGGGGAGCTACTTCAACCACCACCACTGTGAAGCCCCAACCTGGATGATGCAACGGCAGCCATTCTGCACCAGTATGCTCACCACACAGTAACTAAGGTGGTGAAGGGGCAGGAGAGGATTCACAAGTTAGATACAGCGGATGATTGGGCAGCCAGATTTAATAGGGCCACAGAGTGCAATTTTAGCTACTGGGCATCGAGGTACCACCCCTACTCTTTTGAAATAAGCCCAGGGGTCTTTTATGACCTCAGAGAGTCAGGACCTTGGTTTTTACATCTCATCCGAAGGACAGCACCATTTTTACATGATGGCTTCCCTTTTCCTTTTTTGTCTATTGTTGCTTAGCTGATTAAATCATTTTGTAACCTGCACAGGTACGACCCAAAGTACGTGTGGACTGTGTGATTCTTTTTACTGCTGTCTCCTTATTCTACTTCTTGGAAGGTGGTGTTAGTTACTTTTGCCTACATGCCCCATGAAAGCCTTTTTCTAAATGATTCCCCCCTCCCCCCCCCCCCTCACAGACGGCTACACGACGGACGACATCGAGTTCTACTGGAGAGGCGGAGACGGAGCCGTGACAGGAGTGGAGAGGATCGAGCTGCCTCAGTTCTCCATCGTGGATTACAAGCTCATCTCCAAGAACGTGGTCTTTTCAACAGGTAGAAGCTTGAGTGGCTGTAGGGGAGAGTCAGTCCCCATGACGGCCTCACTCACCGTATTATACAGCACTATAATCAGACTGCAGAACCTGGGTGTCTCTGCCCTCTGCCCACCGCCGTGTGCTGTCCCCACAGCCCATATCCTCAGGAATCTCATTAAACAGACATTTTTGGGTCTCTATTTCGGTACTGAGCCGTTCCTGGCGATGCACGCTGGAGAAGCTGACTAGCGTCTGGCTGAGAAAGTAGCTACTTGGGGAGCTTTTGGGTGGTAGGAGGTCTCCTGCTGGGTTGTCTGTATGGTCAGGTACTGCTTGCTTGGAGCCCTCAATGTCTGAGGAGGCCAGTTGATCCGGGCTGATCCAGACCAAGCACCGGGGGGAAGGTGCTGTACCAAAGAGATGCAGACTGATGGGGAATTTGCTAAGAAATGAACCATCCTTTGAAGTATATTCTTCTAATGACAGTGCCTCATTTTTGGACACTTATTACTGATTATGTATTTGAGCACTATGGTAATACTGTACCAGTGACTCTGCCCTTAAAAAAAGCCTGGACAATGGGACAGTGCCCTGAATTTAGTCTTTGCATAATTGGGTTGAAATCCTGAGTAGATGATGAATTTACGCAAGCTCCTCTGTGTAACTTATAATACAGTAGGCATTCAGATCCCCCAGCAGACCTGTAAAAAGTTCAGATTAAAGTGATTTTATTCACTCCCAAACTGTTTAGGAATGTGTGCAGTTTTTATTACATTTCCTCACATCATGCACTAAATTCACTTTTATTCACTGAAATGCAAAATGACACCGTAATAATTTTAATGCCTACCATGTGTTTATATTCTACCAAATACACAAGGTAGTGTATTATTTGTCTCCACTATCATATTAAAAACTCATTACGTTTCTGGGCTGATGCAAAGCCTCGCTGAGCAGCTCTGCGCTCTCACTGCCGTCATACACCCCGGCCTGTAGCAATGTGTCTCTCTTCAGCCTGGCGCGCTGGGAGTTTGCATGTTATTACTCTGTTTGTGTGGGTTTTCTCCAAGCACTCCGGATAACTCCCACAATCCAAAGGCAGCTGTAACAGTGCCTCCGAATTATCCTTTGCTTGTGTGCATAAAAATGGATGGAATGGAATTTTCAGTATAGAGGATCCACCTGTCCATTGATCCGTTGACTAGTTTTCCAGTGTATCTAGGTAACAGTTAGGGTGATGGGATACAGTGATATAAAATCTCATTGCTGTATTGGCTGTGTTGTCATGGTGATCCCCTCCATGAGATGAGAGGGCCCTGGGGTCTCCTTCTACTCTCACACCTGAAACACATTTCTCTCTGCAGGATCCTACCCCCGGCTCTCCCTCAGCTTCAAGCTGAAGAGGAACATCGGCTACTTTATCCTGCAGACATACATGCCCTCCATCCTGATCACCATCCTCTCCTGGGTCTCCTTCTGGATCAACTATGATGCTTCTGCTGCCCGGGTGGCATTAGGTAACGATAAAATAATGGTACCATAGCATCGTAACCCTTAACTAGGAAGCCAGTGAAGCACCACTTCGTAGACCAAAACGGTCTCTCCTTTTACTTGATCAATTGCTGAAAAATGGACATCTTACCCATGTGGTCCTCAGACAGAATTCACTGCAAATTAGTGGAAAGGGCAAACAAAGATTCTCACAATGAGTGGGAGGTTTACACTCATCGGGTGAAGTTTGGCTCATGTAGGTACCAGATGGGGGAACATGGAATGAATTTACGGATACATTGAATGAACCTTTCTTTCCCAGTCAGATACCAACATCAGAAATAAATCACACTGTGCACATAGAACTTTCTGGAGACAGTTAGAAAAGTATGTGATATAAATCATGTTAAGGATGTTAAAGCCCAGCAAGGAGCGATATCTCTAGTTCACCTGCTCGGCCCAGGGTACACTGCTTTGCCTTTCTAATTTACCCAGAATGTATTAAGCATGCAGTGAACAGACTTTGGCTTAGTGGCGGCTCGTCTATGGAGAGACGCCTTCCGGTGCCTGTTCTGCGTCGTGCTTTCTATTTCCGATCGCGCTGAAGATGCCTCAGGAGGGGTGACTGACGCAGTGCTAGTTGCCGTACTCCAGGAATCACCACGGTGCTCACCATGACGACCATCAACACCCACCTGCGGGAGACGCTACCCAAGATCCCCTACGTCAAGGCCATCGACATGTACCTGATGGGCTGCTTCGTCTTCGTCTTCCTCGCCCTGCTGGAGTACGCCTTCGTCAACTACATCTTCTTTGGCCGAGGGCCTCAGCGACAGAAGAAGGCAGCTGAGAAGGCGGCCACCGCTAATAACGAGAGAACAAGGATGGATGCCAACAAGGTCAGGAGACCATTTTAAAATTTGTTTTCTGTGCAGCTGTCATTGGCATCAACTCTGCACTCACACCCTTTAAGCCACAACAACATTTAACAGCATTAACCCAACTCCTGTTCATTGTTGGGAGGTTTAGCTTCACTTAACCCTAACTAACATTTAGTCTAACCCTGAGAAACCTCCTCAAGAGGCATTTGCTATTTATTCCCAACATTTTTCAGCATTGGAATTTTTCTCTTGGTAGCCTGGTAAAAATGGGAAAATGTCTGCTTAATACTTAAGATTTGATAATTGCCTGAATTAAGTTTTGATAATTCTAATGAACTATTTCAGTTACGCAAAGTTTTAATTGTTTAGAAATTTCATTTACTTGAAAGAATACTGCAAAATGAGTGTCTCAGCAATTATAAAGGAATTAAGATCTCTTCGCTTGATGAGTGACTAAATTCTCTGCCTTCAGTTAAGGGGATAGCTTGCGTGTTCCTGCCATGATTATAAATGTGTTCTATGATGAATGTCCTCAGACCTCCATAATACTGTCTCTGTTACTTGTTCAGTGCTTTCATTGTGTATATTGGCCACATTCTAACAAATATATATGTGTGTTACTATGTATATGTACATTACAAAATTTAAAAAATACACAGAAATGCATTATTTTAGATAATCTATGGCTATGAAATCAGCATAAACATGGATGCTGGATGCTCTTATACAGTGGGTGTTTACTTTCATATTTATCAGAAGTATTGGCCAAAGTATTTAGAAGCATTAGATACTTCTAAGGAAATGGGAGCATAGTCTGGTGTGATTGGTACTGCTTTATTTTTGCTTGTTTGGACAAAAAGGCCATTTATTACATGTCTTCAATCTACTACCAACAAGAGTAAGTTTATTCTTTAAAGGGGAAGAGTTAGCATTTGTCAGAAGCACAGTACATGAGGAATGGCAATGTTTCATTTTAATGTCAAAGGAACAAAATTAAATCTTAGTGTTACCATTTTAATTTTGCCCTCTGTTCATGAGTAAATCAAATATCTCCCAGTAACTAACACAATTGTCACTGATTATCTTGTATGCTTGCAGTGGTTGGTGGGAAATGTAGTTCAGAGAGATGATACTCTCTATGCCAGAATGAAACAGAGGGATATTGACGCACATGACTCAATGTGGCAGCCCATCTTTGTGGAGGATGCAGCATTAGGACTAGGCGAGCAAAAGAATAAGGTACTGCTCAAAAGAATAAGGTACTGCTCTAAAGAATAAGGTACTGCTCGAAAGAATAAGGTACAGCTCAAAAATGAGACTAAGTGATATGAGTCTACTACAGCTCTGTTAATATCCAGGCTCAAATACATGTTAAATGATTCATTCATTCATTCATTGCCTTATTTTCACATTCATTCCCATTATCAGTGCTGTCCTGCCTTTTCTTTGAATTGTACTGAATGGCTTTAACCCAAAACAGTAACACAGCTGCAACACCTTGCCTTAATTCTATGACATTCGCAGCTTATTGGCTGTCCCTCACTACATTCTAATACCGAATTCAGGAACAAAAGCCAAAGGCTCCTGTCTCACTGCATATCATGTGAAAGACTCCTCCATGGCAGTCATAGCATAAAAGCAGCATCGCAGCATAAGAGTAGCATCTCCAGCATAAGAGCAGCATCGCCAGCATAAGAGCAGCATCGCCAGCATAACAGCAGCAACGAAGCATAAGAGCAGCATCTCAGCATAAGATCAGCATCGTAGCATAAGAACAGCATTGCCAGCATGAGAGCAGCATCGCAGCATAAGAGCAGCATTGCCAGTATGAGAGCAGCATTGCCAGCATAAGAGCAGCATCGCCAGCATAAGAACAGCATCTCAGCATGAGAGCAGCATGGCAGCATAAGAGCAGCAACGCAGCATAAGAGCAGCATTGCCAGCATAAAAGCAGCATTGTCAGTATAAGAGCAGCATCGCCAGCGTAAGAACAGCATCTCAGCATGAGAGCAGCATGGTAGCATAAGAGCAGCAACACAGCATAAGAGCAGCATTGTAGCATAAGAGCAGCATCACCAGCATAAGAGCAGCATCTCAGCATGAGAGCAGCATCGCAGCACAAGAGCAGCGCTGATGCTGATAGCTAAGTGCTAGTCATGTGTTTTAGTGCATCTGTGTCGGAGGCAGAGAAACAGGTCTAGCCCCTGGAATAGCAGACTCATTAGTGCCGATTTGAGGCGGGAATGTTCATTTGAGGAACGCTCTGGGCGATCAGCGTGTGGCCCTCTCCACACTTGATCCCGGATCAGTGTTACAAAGGCCTTTGCTATTGAAATGCACATCCTGATTATAGGCAGCTGTTCATTTATCTGTCCAGATATGCATTCTTGTGCTTTTCCTCCATTAGAATAGTCACAATTTTGCTGTTAATCTCTATTTTTTTACATTTTCCTTCAGTTTATTTATTTACTTATTCACAAACAGAATTTCAGACTTAATGGCTGAAATTCGTGGGTCATGATTCTGAAATTATTTTATATTTCAGGTACCAAAGCTGATTTAACATGGATTTGTCAAATGTTACTTCTAAATTGTTAATGATATGCATATCCACTTTATAATTAATACATTTTTTCTCACACAAAATGTGACTTCATTATTTGCTTGACACATGAATGTGAATTGCTGTCCTATTTGACTGAGGTAACCACAGTAAATTAAATGCCAGTTTATCTGATGGCCATAGAGGCAGCTGACAGACCTGCCCGCATTGTCCCTCCAGATGGACCCTCACGAAAACATCTTGCTGAGCACACTGGAGATCAAAAACGAGGTGGGGTCATCGGAGATGACTCTCGGCCTGGGGGACCCTCGGAATGCCATGCTGGCCTACGATGCTGGTTCCACGCTACAGTATCGCAAGGCGGGCTTGCCCCGGCAAAACTTTGGCCGCAATGCGCTTGAGCGGCATGCGCCCCAGAAGAAAGGTCGGCTACGGAGACGTGCCTCCCAGCTGAAAGTCACCATCCCGGATCTGTCTGACGTAAACTCTATTGACAAGTGGTCAAGAATGATTTTCCCCACGGTTTTCTCGTTCTTCAACATAGTCTATTGGCTCTACTATGTGAATTAAGAAGATCGTTGGTGGGTTTATGACACGAGCAAGACTTTGAATCACTTCATCCAGACGTAAATCAGGATTGACTCTATCTGACCTTGGGAAACCTTAATTGCTGGCTTGTCCATAAATGTCGTAGACGCGGAGATTAAAGACAGAATGGATCCCTGGTGCCAAAAGTTGCGCACATCATGTCTGTAGTGAATCGAATACTTAGAATCGTGTTTGCTTACACTTGAACATTATGGTTGGATCTATCTTTATCTTGTCCGAGTAACATTAAATTGTTACAGTGTATTTTTAGACATCAGACGTCTTCTTCAGAATCAGCAGGGTGTCTGAGAGCTCACTCTAATCTGTGTTAATTTGAGGTTATATAAAGCAGTGGCAGTCATTTTGAGTTTTGTAGAATTATTTATGCATAACACCTACAGTTATATAACCTACAGTAAATATATATTTTTGTTGTGGATACCAGTATTTGGTTGAGATATCAGATTATTTTGATGTATTTGTATCTGTATTTCGTTTTTCATGTGTAATTTCTTTTTTCAAACCCCTGTCAGAGAAAGTCAGAAGATAAATGAAAAGCCTTTCTTGAAGTCCTCTTTAAGTCTTACCTCTAAAGTGAAACCGTAAAGTTTACAAAACTGCATTGGATGAACAATATGGAAGTGATTGCAAGTACTCTGCAAATATGTCTGCAAAGGAGAAAAGCCAGCAACCGTCATGAGATTAGCATTTTGGAAATGATTACTGTGTTAAATATGACTTTCACGAGAAAGAGGGTCGCCATTCGTCTTATTTTCCTATGATGAGGTTGGAAGCCAGCAGTTAAGGCTGCTAAGTGTAAAAGGCCGTTAAGTCTCCCACGTTTGCAACATTAACTTTCACAATGACCTGTAAATACATTTTGTTTTTGAACAACAGTTAAAATCCGAATGAGGATTCATTCAGCGTATTCTGTGTTTGCGCCGGGAATTTTGTGCTGGTATTCCACAGTCCCGAGAACAGGTGTGGAGTCATTAACAAATCACTTCTTGGAAAGTAATTAGAGCTTGGATGGAAAGTCCTGTTACTTGTGTGAATAATAGCCCTGTACATTCATTGCTGACAGTTCTGGAATATTTTCAAATGGTTTTGAGCCTTTTAATAGGCAACTTATTTTGCATGGATTAAATGATGTACATATTACAAGCAAGTGCTCCTAATTCCGTTGAGCCGCAAAGGTGTGTTTGCGTTTCGGTCCATTTAAATCAAGGCCCATTGTGCAATTACCAAGATAACAAGACAATTTAATGAATAAGTTAATGGAAGGACGGACATGTGGTAAAATGAATCACGATCTGGTAAGACAGAGTACGGTTCCTATAAAAAGCACAACAGTCAGTTCTCACTGGAAAGGCTAATGAGGTCACATCTTCAAGTTTGTTGCTAAGCTGCACTTTTTGTGATATTAAATTAAAGATCAACTTTATACATATGTATATTTATAGTATAACTAGTTATATCTGTCCCCGCGACCCTGAAGGATAAGCGGGTTGGAAAAGGGATGGGTTGGATAGTTATATCTGTATAACTCCATGTAGTAATAGTAATCTAAATATGGTAACACAGCCTTTATCTACATTGCAGTGCCCTTAGCCATTACGTGGAAAAAAAACTGAACTCCGGAGAACAAAAAAGCACTTTATTACAGCAGTTCCTGGGCACCGTTTTAATGGTGGGTGAAACCTCCTGAGCCATAATGCCCACCAGATTATAAGGGGTGCCTGGAATTTATGATTTCCTCCATATTATGTTTAGAAAAACCATAACAACACCAGAAACAGCGAGAGCAAATTGAGGATTTTAAAGACACAAAAACAGCCTATCGACAATGTTCAGAAGTATTTCAGTCTTTGAAAAAGAAACGCCCCCTCCGTCTACTTTCTTCAGTATATTTTCATTGCCTGCTGCATTTACATAAAGATCGGTTGATAGAAGCCAAGAAGCACATTCACTTTATGTTGCAGCCTAAGACATACTTTATTAAACTTATTAAAGCAAGATGCTAACGTTGGCGGTTAGATGAAACCCGGGAGGACAAATGGAGAAAGACAAAGCGTAGGCGCACCAAGCATGTCTCTATTTGGGTCCATTTCTCATGGTGCCTTAACTGACATAGGTGCCTCAAAGTCACTTAGTCGTCTAGCAGGAACAACATCACAGAATGACATGATAGCTACATGGTAGCAAAATGTTATGGAGAAAAATCCTGGAGATAAGTGAAAGAGGACATAAGCAGCTGCTGCAGTTACTCCTACCCTTCACTGTGTGCAAGGTCCACAAACAAAAGCCAGAAACAGGCTAATGATGTGCATCAGGTCAGGGGGTAAATTTCACTGCATCCACGACTTACGCTCAGACTGTTGTCCTGGGGACAGCAGTGAGAATGGAGATCGGTACTGATATGACTGACTGCTTCCTTTCAGGTAGCTAGATTGGACTGCGAGGTCTGTAGTGACCCCTTCCCTCTCTCGTCTCTCTCCAGTTCATCCAGCTGACCCCGTTTAAACTCTAACAAGGTGATACTTCCAATCAGGGTCAGCCGGTCTTGCCTAGAGCACGTGCAGGAATAGGGCTAGCAACAGTAGCCACGGACACAGAAAGGCATCCAAACCCCACCTCCGGCTGTTGCTCCGCCTCCTGATCCACCTCCTGCTCCGCCTCCTGCAGGTGCACTGAAAACGTGTCCCCAAAAAAATGAATCACTGACATTTTTGGAAATGATTTAATAGAAAAGCTCTGAAAAATATAGCGACTCGTCTCACGTCACAGATCATTTGTTATACATTTGAGTTTATTTTAGCACAAAATAAGCAATGCTGCATGGTGCAGACTGATTTTAAGGTGTTACCAGTTCATAGAGGTACATTGGTGCTTAAGATTATTCGAATAAAACCTGCTTTGGTGGAAATATAAGACACTAACATATATTCAATGGGGTGGGAACCTTGCATTAAACGTGTGTGTTTGGATCATGTTGCTAGGTGTGTTTTATTATAACCATGGAGTAATCTGTGGGTAACTAACTATTGGGAACATATATTTCTGTAAATATTAGAAGATTTCTTATGGCAATTTTTAAACTTGCCCAGTTTGTATTTTACTGTAAGGCGAATGCAAAGCAATTCAATGTTTTATGCTGAGGTAATAATAAAAATTGTAAATATTTTGAAGTGTCTCATAGTACATCAGGTAACAATTGATATTTCGGTATTTTAATTTTCGTATTTGTTTTGTTGAACATGATGAGGACTGAAAGATATATTATATACAGGATGTACATCTTCCCTGCTATACTGGGTAGTTTATTAATCTACAGAAACCCCGCCTTTGCTGTAATGCACAGCATTTCTGCCTATTTAAAGCATGTTGGATACATTACACATTAACACTCACACACAGGGTGAGATCAGAGCCTAGAGTCCATTAAAACAGTTTATATGCCGTATTTTATAATCATTCTGTTAAAACATTGATCAGTCATTCCTAATTCCTAATTACGCCTCTTAATTGCCTGGATTATGTTCAGATTAGGGGTGCAGTTCTTGGCAGAATTGCTCTTGTTATCTTTTTTTGCGGTCAATTAAAAGGCAATTATAACTACAGCTTACAGAGTATTGCTGTGAGAAGGTAGAAAGTTTGCAGTCGTCAAAGATACGAACGGGCATTTGCATTCATTTTTAAATATAAAGTCTGGGTGTGTATATAAACACCGCAGAACAAGAGGCATGCATGTCACACAAATACGTAATGCAGAATACGTTTGATTTGCACAGCTTATGCTAACAGTATACTTCTATCCCTTTCAGGTAACTTCACTTGAGGGGGCACAAATAATGTAGTAGTACATTCTTACTTAATGCATTAATCAACCAGTAACTAAGTGTTAGTCACATACTGATTGCATTGTTGTTCATCATTAATCAGTCATAACAATATTACGTATCACATATTTCATGCAGTTGCTATATTTGTCCATGATTTGTCATTGAGTAGTACCAAGTCACTAAGTACCTCGTGCCCAGTGTTTCCGTCCTTCGCGCTAATTGAAAGTTTGCCGACCTGAGCCTTGAGAGCAGGAAGCGATGTCACGTAAGAGGCCTCTTTTCCTGAAATCGTCCTTGCAGAGGTTTACAGCTTTGATCCAGCGCACAGGGTACTGTACACCTCTATGTGAATTCACTATAGAGAGCTCATATAAATACATACACACCCAGAGTATTTATCTATTGTCACTGCTGTTCAGGATGTTGTCTCACCGTATCCACCTCTAGCCATAACCCTACTCTGTGCTTTCAGTTTGTTTGCCTGTCTCAGCCTTCGCTGAATGTCCATATATGACCCTGCCACCTGTGATACTATTCGCTTTTACAGTCCTGGATTTATAACTGGGTATGTTGGTGCTGGAGTTCATTTGAGAGGAAATAAACAGTCATTCTTCAGCATAGACGGTGTCCCTGCTGCTGTTTGGTAGGGGTGGGTCCTACTGTACGTGCCTTTGATGGAGCCAGACGTGTAGCTGTGCGGTGGAGACCCTTCCTTTCGGACGAAGAGCAAAACCTGTTACATGGAGTAACAGTTACCAAAACTGGGATGATTAAAGTGGAGTCTTATGCAAAATCTGGTAAAGATTCTGATTGATAAACAGATTTATATATTCCAATGTCAAGTTTTAAAAAAGCCGTATTCTTGCTTTTTTTCCACAGTATATCTATCATGCTAATATTACCTTTTTTGATTAAACCATTTGGTTAGTAATTTAAAGCGCTTTTGGTGTAGGTGTCCGTACAGAACACACCTTATTATCATAATACCGAAAACCGTGTGATTTGTGGAGCTGAGTCTGAAGTTGGGAGTGAAGTGCTGGCACAGGAGCCCATGAGTGTCACACAGCCAACAGGGCAGCGCTCTCCCCTCGCTGAGCTTTAGGACACAACAGCAAGGCGAGTCTCCTGCGGCCAGGGCCCACGAAGCTCACCAGGGGCACATCAAGGCAGGTCGATTCATCTCATCTCATCCATCCATCCATCCATCCATGCATCCCACTGCTTTTCCAGTACAGAGTCACGGTGAACCTGCAGCCTATCCCAGGAAGCAGAGGGTGGGAGGCAGGGACCACAATGGACGGGCTGGTGTCCATTAAAGAAAAGCTAAACATGTGACCAAAACCCAAGGTGTCAGCTAGCTTTGTTTGATTTTTCTGCAGCCCCTTAATAAACACCAATTATCTCTTGTGTTGTTTACATTTTCTATAATAGAAGAGATTTCCCCATTTTCTGCTCCTTTGCATTTCATTTCTTTCCCTTTAAGTCTTCATTTATCCTCTCTTCCATTGTACACTAACAGGCACAGCCTATTACTCCTGCCTCAGGGACATGGGGCTTTTCCGGCTTTATGTCACTGCTGTTCTCATCCTCACTGCTCCCTTACATTTTTTAAGGGACATTTTACCCTTTTTTCTAAAGCACATACTTTTGCTTGTTTTTTATAGATCATACATGTTTGCATCTAGATGTATGTGAAGTTTTCATAGAGAATTTAGGATGAATTCCCAATGTATTTGATTGCAATTAGAGTCACATAAAGGGGTCAATTACAGTAATTAATGCAATACAAGACTGGTTTGATCACTATGTGCCATGTGCTTGTGAAGGCGTGCGCACACACACATGCACACACACACACGTACACACACACATGCACACACACACATGCACATACACACATGTACACACACACATGCACACACACACATGCACACACACACACGTACACACACACGCACACACACACATGCACATACACACATGTACACACACACATGCACACACACACATGCACACACACACACGTACACACACACATGCACACACGCACATGCACACACACACACACGCACACACATATGCACAGTCCAAGTATTCATATCTTTGTGGAGCCTCTCCATCCATTTCTATGGGCATAGCCCTTATCCCGACTTTGATAACCCTAACTGCTACCCAGCCCTAACCTTAATCATAAGTAGGCAAAAATAAAATACAAAAATTTTTGGCTATTTTAGTTCTTGCATTCACACAATGTAATAATTATAAACACACACACACACTTTTTCGTTGCATAAAGGATACTGCCATATTTTCACTTGCATCTGATCTTCACTCGTCTCTGATCTTCGCTCATATACGATTAGCTGTCCTTTTTAGCAGCTGCTCTGATTGGAGATGTCAGCCAAATACATGACCTGACATATCTCTGGTGAGATTTTAATAACGAAATTTCAAAAGAAGAAATTATTCAAATGAACCTGTTTCAGAAGAGCGACACGTGCCATTGCTGGAGCTGCTCACCACGACTCGTGACATTTTCATTTAGGGCAGGTGGCAATTTGACACGCAGTGTGGGGTGTCACACCATCTCCGCACTTACCGGACGCGGTGCCTGCCCACGCGTCCCACTTCGCCCCCTCCCGGCCCCTCCTGACTGCCATTTACACAACAGTGTGTATTACAGGCAGCTCCCTGTTGAAAACCCATTTTAAAACTGTCAATCGGCTGCTTGGGCTGAGAAATGAGTATGAGTCAAGTGCTCTTATGTGGGTAGCTTTGGCAGCGACACGAGCTACGTTTCTTATTTTGGTAGCCGCCAGCCAAAGCCCCTGATAACACCGTTTTTACCATCAAATATTTAATAAAAACAGGGTAAAGCGACCTAGATACCTCAGGCATCTAATGAGGATACTCCTCATTCCAATCCGTCATCCACTGGCTCCTGTCATCCTTATGCAAACGTCTATCATTTTATCAGGACACCACAAAAACAGAGTTAGGGCACCATGTGAACATCACAGATCCGGACAGCCTTGGTATGTGTGTTCTGCTGTACCCAAGTGCATGATGTGATGGAGATTAGGCAAACATTCCCACCAAACAGAATGACGTACTCACGCTAACTTGTACGCAGGGAACAGTCACTATACCCCACACAATAGGGCAGATAGTAATGAGAACTCGGCAGGACGGAGCAAGTTTCCCTGAGTATTGCAAGGTGTTAGGATCAGTTTCTGTCCTGCCCTGATCCACGTGTCATTTCCCTGTTTGGCCAGTGGGTGTCTAGTTTTTGTGTTAGTTTTCCTTGAGGTTAGTTTCAGTTGGTTCATGTTTTACAGGAACAGTACCTGTTTTTATCTTCTGGTTCCCGATTTGCTTTGTGCTCCTCAATATACCCCTTTTGCTGAATCACTACGTGTATCGTTCCTCCTTTTTGATTCTCCGCCACAGCAGAATGACTCAAAGGGACAATACTAAGGCACTAGCAAATATGCGGTTGGGTTGGGACCTGTATCCCTCAGCTCCTCTCCAGCTCCGAGTCCAACAGAGGGAACCGCTCCCATAGAAAAACCTGCTACAGCCATTCTCCTATCGGTGTCGTTGTTGAGTCGTCTCTCGTGTCACCTATCAGGGAGGTACATAGCTTCAAAGGAGTCCTGCACCGTAAGGACCTGGCCGAGTCACCTACGTTTTCTAATCCTCTTTTCCCTGTTTGGCCAGCAGGTGTTGCTGGTCATCTGAGCTCCCATACTTTCCCAGGTTTTTAGCTCCTAGTAGTTCCCTAGTCCCCTGGCCCCCGTGTGGCTTAATGGGCTAAGTAGGTGGTTTCCACCCCGTTTTGACTTTTGTTAGGAGTTCAAGGCTTGCTGGAGTCTAGGGCTGGGCAATATCATATCGATATTATATTGTGTATGCTCAGTTATTTGGTTGGTAAAAAGAATACCAATATGACTAAAATATTAACGAGATGTGTTTTGTGACACCCAAAATTAGTAACCTGTATAAAATTGGCATATTTTTATGTTTATTAAATTTGGTTAGTACAGCACACCAACAATACTGTATTGGTATCCTATGGTTTGGTATACTTGAGTGTGGTATGCGATATGCACTGAAGTGGCGGTAAGGGGAAAGGGATAGCTCAGCAGCCACATGTTTTAATAGAAGAGATATTGTGGATAAACCAGGTAAAAGGATGTCAGTGGTCTGAGGCGTTTATGAAACATAAGGATATGTCAAATTTACTAACTTCTGAACATCATAAAATGGCTCAATATTTTAGCCATACTACTGATCTGCTTAACAAATTGTGGACATAAATAAATGTCCGTACAGTACCAAAAAGCTGGCGTCTGGCCAAATGTCTCACCTGTGATTTGAAGCCCAGGTGATTATTGGGCTTACGTGATATAATATTGATTTTATATCGCCCAGCCCTACCAGAGACCAACTTCAGCCATGTTTGTCTTTTTGACTCTGTTTCGTTATATTCTTGATCTATGTTTTTTTTGTGTTATGGTTCAATGTTGTTCTTGTTTTTAGTAATGCTTATATACCCTCGTTTTCTAGTCTCCCTTGGTCTTGATCCTCTGCTAATTGACCTCATCTGCTCTTCCTTGCCCCTAGTTTGTACAGTAATAGTCCACACCTGCCCCTTGTTAGCCCTCATCTGTGTCTATTTGAGTGCCTGTCCTCGATCTGTTCCTTAGTCGGCCATTGTTGCTGTGTGCCCTGTATTAGTGCTGTTAGTTGTACTTGTTACTGTGTAACTGTGTTGGTTCCTGTGTTACTGGTGTTTTACTCCTTGCTTGGTTCCCATATGTCTTTCAAGTTTTAGCGTTTGTTTTCCTTGCAGTTTAAGTTCATGTTTCACCTGTTTTCTTTTGACCCCTGATGCCCACCCCCCCCCCCCACCCCCCCTTTGCTGCTTCTCCATTTGTGTTCTGGTTATTAATAAATGCCTTTTGTTGAGAGTCACACCATGGATCGTCCCTCTCCTTCATAATGCCCCGCAATAACAGGAAGGACACAAGCGAACCTGCTAATCTTCCTGATTTACCGCAAGATAAAACTGGCCGTAAGAGAGAACTGGGACAACGATCAGTTTGTAGTATGAGTGACATCCTCTGAAAAGACAATCTTCGAAAAAATATGTAAAAAGCACAAGGATAAAGGACTGGCAGGGAGAACAATGGAAGAGCAGAAGCGTAAGATATAACGCAAGACAGCAGTATAGCGTGAGAAAGCTTATCTGAGGAATCCTTTCCAAGCATATATATGCATGCAGAAATAATATTGCAGTAGCTGGTGTCTCTATGTGGGAATAATAAATATCACACAGATACTAACAGGCCTAACAGTAATACTGCAACACACACACACATGCACATGCATGTGCATGCATGTGCGCACGCACACACACACACACATACACACACACACAGAGTTATGTTGCTATATTTGTGAACACTTTCCACTGACATCTATTTTACACCAAATAACAGGCTATATCCCCAAACCACCAAATTCAGAAACACGTATAACAAACAAACAAATTTGTCTCACTTTTTTAAACAGAGGCAGTTGGGAAAAAGGTGTGATTGCTCCAGGTTTTGTACTGACAAGATTGCTAAATCCATCTGTCGACAGGCACATGGGTTCTCTCACACATTTAAGGCCAAGCTTCTCTTCTCATCGCCACTGAGGTGGGGGGGTGGAGGGACTCAGCTATCAGAAGTGTGAAGTGGAGAATAGGGCCGGGGGGCCTCCAGAGCCTTTGACACTGCCTGTGAAGGGGAAAGATGGACATGGGTTTGTAGCAAATGTGACAGGTTCAGGCCCAAAATCCCCAAGCTTTGTCACCAACGGCAGATTTACCGGATACTGACACGGGAACGGTGTGTAATGGTGTGAGAATTGAAGGCCAGCTCCTTTGGACCTTGATGTGTTCAAACTCCCGTATGTTGATTATATTAAAACCATAACCCTATCCTACATAAGAAGCACTGAACCCTGGGCTGTCGACCTGTACCCACTGAATACAGCATAGAAGAGAAAGGCGAAGGAAACAAACAAAAAAACAGGAATCTGTACCAGGGGTTGGAAACATCAGGGAGTCTCTTCCAGAGGTCTGAAACATCAGGGAGTCTGTATTGGAAGTCTGAAACATTATGGGGCCTGTATTGGGAGTCTGACAGATCTGGGAGTCTAAACCAGGAAGTCTGATAAATCAGGGAGTCTATATTGGGAGTCTGAAACATTATGGGGCCTGTATTGGGAGTCTGACAGATCTGGGAGTCTAAACCAGGAAGTCTGATAAATCAGGGAGTCTGTATCAGGAGTCTGATACATCAGGGAGTCTGTACTGTGGGTCTGACACATCAGGGAGTCTGTATCGGGGGTCTGACAGATCAGGGAGTCTATACCAGGGAGACTGAAACATCAGGGAGTCTGTATCAGGAGTCTGATACATCAGGGAGTCTGTACTGTGGTTCGGAAACATCAGGGAGTCTGTATTGGAGGTCTGAAAGATCAGGGAGTCTATACCAGGGAGTCTGAAACATCAGGGAGTCTGTACTGTGGGTCTGACACATGAGGGAGTCTGTATCGGGGGTCTGATTCATCAGGGAGTCTGTACTGTGGTTCTGAAACATCAGGGTGTCTGTATTGGGGGTCTGACAGATCAGGGAGTCTATACCAGGAAGTTTGAAACATCGGGGAGTCTGTACCAGGAATCTGACAAATATCTGCCAGGGGCCTGGCACAATGTGGAGTCTTTACCAGGGAGTCTGTGCAAGGAATCTGAAATGCCAGGAGTGTTATTATTCCCTTAAAGGATATCAAACAGCATCTTTAATTCCTGCCGCCACCATCTAATTAAAAGAATGCATGTTAATTGGTGCCTCTAGCAGATTAATTAAAGCTATTGGCTGTCCCATTTCCAGCACTGTTAAGGAGTTCTGTGAGGGAAAAGCCCATGAGAAAGGCTTCTAATGTGCGATTTTCCCTCCATGCCATCCCCCACCTTGTGCAACTTAGATAGGGACTGACAGACAGAGGGTAAGAAAGGCTCTACAGGGGGCAGTAAATTAAGAGAAAACTGACTTGCGGTTTGTATTTACCTGTAAAATCAGCATGATAATGAATGCACGGCACTGCAGGCGAGACTTGTTAAACTAGCAGGATATTACATGAACGAGTGTGGCAGGGCTGCGACCCACCTCCCAGTGTCATCTCCTAATGAGGTACAGCCACCAAAGTCACGCTGCCAGGGAGCCCTGTCACGCTGAGAGCCACACGCCACAGTGTGCTGGTAGGACGCACTTCCTCACCGCGGCAAATACTGAGGATTTCTCACTCATTTCGTGGGAACTACCCACAGCTGTGGGCTGGAGGAGGCGCAGAGGAGGAGGTGCGGCGGAGAAGGGAAGTAAGCCGCATTACCATAGCGACCCCACTCTCCTCCATCCTGAGCTCTCCATCTCTTTTCGCTGTTCCCACCCTAATCTTTAAAAGTAATAGGGGATTAAATTGATCTGAGGCATGCGCTCACTGTGTGTGCACTGACTGGAGAGTAGTAGCACACGGGGCCCCACCAGCGGGCTGAGATGTCAGTCAAACTGTGCATAACCTCGAAGCCTCAATAATATCACTAATGCCATCGGCTCATTTGAAAACCCTGTTTGTGCAGGAAGTCTCGGGCTCTGAAAGGCCCCCATGAGAGAGTGATGAGCACATCACACGTCCAGTGCGGAGGAGTCGTTCTTTAACCTTGAGAGGTTTCTGCTGTTTAGCCAGAGGCAAATGTGGAGGCTTGGTGGAGCACGACAGGCACATGGATGAAGGCCACACGAATCATCTCATGTAGAAAAAGATGAATAAATAAACAGTACAATTCTGCCTCTGATTTTCACACTGGAGTTAGAGTGTTATACACGCTCTGCACATTTTGGTGCTTGATGTCTAGATGTACGCGGTGCCCTATAAATCAGGCTCTGGCCCTTTAAATGTAACGTGCGCTTCCACCTGCACACTTTCCCCGCCCCTTGACGCCGCGCGCGCTCAGGTGTTGGCGCTAAGCTCCTCCTCCCCAGGGGCCGAGCGCGGATTGCTCGGGAGCGGGCAGGAACCAAAACAGCGAGTAAGTGCTCTGGGTTGTTACTTTTACTGTTTTATGTTTTTAACTTTCAAAGCTTTAGTGGGTGTTTTAACAGCATTTCGATGGTTGGTCGCTTTTGGAAAAGTGCCTTCTTCCCGTGTTTCGTTCTGCTTTGACTGTTACAGTTAAATGACAGGAGAAAGCTGTCTCTCACTTCAGCCCCAGACTTCACCAATTCGTGGAGAAATTAAATTAATATTTTGAGTCTGAAGTCACCGTGGCAAAAGCAAATGTCTTCAAAATCTAGTGGCAAATATATAGTGACAGCGCTTGCTGACATTTGTAAAGAACACATAAAGAAACTGGAGATATATTTACGGTTTTTCAGAATATATTTTAATAAAAACCAGACAGTTGTATGTATTTAATGAATGAAAAAAGCTTTTCAAACAGGATTGAGTGATCACTTTCTCTTAACAATTAACTTTTATGTCTGGCTATGTGGGAAGCTCTTTCCAGTTCCTTTCAGCAAATGAAATCTAATTATTCTTATAACAAGGCTACTCTTGCTGATTATGACACAATAACTGAAAAGCACCGAAAAGTAGTTCGATTATGTATTCATCACTGTTCATTTAGCTGTTGGATGTAATACTAATGAAAATATAAAATAATTTGAACATATAAATGGCACAATAGTGATAGATGGAGCACCTTAAAAATCCATGTTGTCCCTGATGAGTCAGATTCCAGAGCCCCTTCTTCATTATGGTAATAATCACTATGGTGGGAAAACTGCAGAATTGCCAAAGCATTGATGATGTCATGTGCTGTGACATCATAGATAAAAAAACTCCCACTGACTTGGACTTCAAAGCGGACACAGAGTGTCCAGCTAGGAGGGTCTGGGTGATGTCACCTCCTTTAGACAGACGCTAGAAAGGGCAGTGAGACTGCTGTGCTGACATCTACATTGGCAGATTCTGAGAAATTACTTTTATTGTTACTTATTATGTTCTATATCTTGAGTAATTTTTAAAGGGCTAGTCTAAAATGATTAACCCCAGATAAACAGTAAAATATTCAGAAATTAAATAGTTCAGTTTGTGGAGAAAAGAGTGCAGATGGTGCCGTTTTCACAGGGATACATAGTGTAATCACAGCGAAATTAATTTGGGGCTGCCTTCCTGGAAAATGAAACCTTCCATAATTGTTCCAGCACCCCCCCTCTGGCCCCCCTTTTCTGCTCAGCCGACATGGCTGGCTGCCTGTTATTTCTGGGTCAGTCTGCTGTCATCCGCAGGATTGACTGTTATATTTTTGCTGGGGTAATGAGACATTTTTCTAAGATTGTGCAAGGAAAAAATAGGAGATGTGTCTCCCCTGAGTTTACTAGTTCTGTTATCACCTAGACTGGGGCTGCTTTTGGACAGCTGTTACCTGTTAAACATGGATC
Organism: Brienomyrus brachyistius; assembly: GCF_023856365.1. Taxonomy (NCBI): domain Eukaryota; kingdom Metazoa; phylum Chordata; class Actinopteri; order Osteoglossiformes; family Mormyridae; genus Brienomyrus; species Brienomyrus brachyistius. Next base: position 7,431,998 of record NC_064542.1, read on the forward strand.
TCTGAACGTAGCGTATGAACCTAATAATCATTTGTATTATGTATTATTATTATTGTATTAAATAACCATAAAGCCTTAAGTCTCCATATATAGACTGGTATAGATGTGTCACCTGCAATATTCTATTTCTTACATAAAAGTATGATAGATGCCAGTGCTCTGAAGAGTAAACCATATAGTATTGTGTAATACTGACCCACTTCAAGCACCGAAACTATCATTCGGTATCCCGAAAAAGAAAATTATAATACAAATAAAAATCTGTACTAAGTATTGTTGAAGTAACCAGAACTGATAATACATTGTTAATAAGTTTCAGCGTTAATGCAGTTGCACAACTACCTTTACCGCTAAACATTTTCGAGTTCCTCGCTTCCGGCTTGTGGTTAACTCATAACTTTAGGAATTTCTGCACACTCCTCATTGGTATGCAGTCAACCGGCAGTTCGACAATGCTAACCATATGATACTCTATGCATCAGTTATAGTATTTTATTAACTGTAATCCTGCTTTCTGTATCCAACCACATTACACAATCAGGGTTTTTTGCAGTCTAGCACTATATGAAAAACTCAACACCAGCTATGTAAATCCTGATTTATCTCAGAGGACGGGAATATTTTTGGTAGCACTTTACTTGAAGGGGCACAAATAATGTAGTAGTACACTCTTACTTAATGTATTAACTAACCAGAAACTAAGTGTTAGTTACGTACTAATTCCATGTTCGTTCATCATTGATCAATTGTAATGATTCATGTACTTAATGCAGTTACTATATTTATTCATGATCTGTACTTGAGTAGTAACTGAGTTGCTAAATTACTTACGACTCCTCGGTAAACGTATCCTTCAATATCATAGCAGCTGGATAAATCTACAATCATAGCTTGAGCCTACAGTGAAAGAACAGTTATCCAGGTTTACCTGGATGCTATGGGATAGACGTTATTGAGCTGCTAGAAACATCTGCTCATTTGCAAATAAGCTGGGAAAACAGTTTTGAATTAAACGCTAATCCCTAATTCTTTTCATACCACATGGCAGCCAGCTTACTGATCAATGCTGATTTTTAGTTTAGCCAGTTTATGTTGTCTTGCAATACTAACATAGGTTCTAATTTTCCTTGGGTGAAAGACGGAGAACAGGTGGAAAATGGTGGAATTCAATGTTGAGTTGCTTTGCTGTGGGCCTGTGGTGCATAAATAATTGACTGACACAGATATGCATTGAGAAGATGTATCAGCTGTGGATACCTTCATGCCTTGTTGGCAGCTTGCAGAAAGCCTACATGAGACTGGCCAGGACCAGTAGACCAAAGGTGGGACAGTGAGGCAGATATCCCACCTCAGGCATATCGATTCCAGGGGCGCGGATGAGGGACAACTGGGAAGGGTGGTGATGGCTAGGCATGGACAGTATTACGGTAATACCGTAAAGCATGGTAAAGCATTATTTTCAGTAAAAAATACTTCAACCAACTTTCACAATTTTTATTGGGAAATACCGAAGTAACATTGTTTTGTAAAATATCGCCAAAATACCGCATACCACAGTTTAATGTTTGGATTGTCTGACAGCATTAACAGATAGATACTGCCCAAGCCTATTGCAGGCTAGTGGGGAGGGGACTGTAGCAAGATTTATCTGCTGGTTAGAGAGGGGGGTAAAACTTTTTGCCAGCAAATAGTGTAACGGCAAATTTCTAGGACACTGCGCATCATTTGCTGGTGTCAGGGAGCTGCTGTTAATTTGTGTCCCAGGACATCTCCTGTGGTAGCATGTTATATGAGAGGGAAAAGGAGGTTAAGGTTCAGATAATAGATGGAGCTGGTCGCTTATTGTTTGTATCTTCATAAGTAGGTTGTGGATTCATCTGGAGACAAGAAGGTAATTTGTGAAGGTGGGAGGAGAAAGAGCTCAGAACAGCTTCTTATTGGCTGCAGGCCGGTGCTCTGTCTGAAAGGATAATGCTGGTGAACTTCCCCTCGCGTGAGCTTGGGTGTTGCTGCATCGCCATGGGGACCGTTGACCCGCCCGGTGCCACACATGCCTCAGGAATTCAGCTGACATTGAGCAAACTGACTACCTTGTTAAGGCTCAATAGTGTCCGTGGACAATCTGGAAAGCAATGCTTTTAGTATTTCTTCTGTTTTTAAGACTTATTCAATAATTATTTATGCCGATGCCATAATGATTTCAAAAGGTTGTCTGGTGGCTTAAAACAGACTAACGTTTCAAACTTTCTGGTGCAGTACATTAATGAATTATGTATGCAATATAATGCAGTAGTGTTTGTTTATTCTTAAATATTCTGTGTGAAGGTTTTTTATACAGAATTAAGCACTCACTGTTCCACAAATCATCCAGGTAGTTTTACATGTGACAACACCTCAGCTGTCTGTACCCTTAGCCAGGACATGGCTGCCTGGATGAAAAATAATCCAAGTTATTTGAATTCTTACTGTATGAAAACTACATAATGTAGCATCAAGATTCATTTTTTAGAAAAGGCATGAAAGGAGAGCATGTTCCTTCAGTTATACGTAACCACAGCAGATAATACAATATTTACAGCAACCCCTGATGTCTGATCGTAGTCTTAAACAGCATGCATTAAGGCCGTCCTACAAACCAACTGAAAGGGAACCTGAACCAAGTGCGTAAATCATTTACTATGATATTAATAATTTTGTTTATCTCTTTCTGATCACAAACATGGAGGCTTAGCTTGCTGAGCCACACATTGTCTATGTAGAGCCTATTAGGTTTTCAATGAGGTGCTGCTTATTTGGAAAAGATATATACATGAAATCTGGTTAGTGCAGTTGAAACAATAAAGAACAGTTTTGGGTGTTTCTTGGAAACAATTCCTAGCACTAAATTGCAATGTAAGTTCCTGTCACTGGATTCCTCCAGGAATCGCATTGCTTTCATCCATAAATTCAGTGGTTCCTCGACCTTTCTGTAGAGGCTTTCCTGTACGCTTCAGAGTGGATGGCCAAGTGTTCTCAACGCGTAGCTTTTAATAACCAATGTCCAAGCAGTCTCTGCAGTTGGGTGATGTTCCCCTTTGTAACAAATCTTCAGTTCACATAAAAAGGGTCTTTTATCTTTAGCATACAACACTTGTGCTGTATAATGTGCTGGTGGCCTGCTGTTTATACCATGCTGTCTACAGGTGCTACAGTAAGAACCGTGTTCCCTCCGCCATCCCCGTCCAAGCGGAAAACACCCATTCATCCCCACCTGTCCTCACGTGATCAAACCACCCCGTGCAATACACCCCCCCAATGGCCAAAATACATAATACACCCCAAAGTTATAAATGGCTCCCACACTTTCCTTATCAGTTTTATGAATTTGTTCTAATCTTCTTTAAGATATCCTCTACAGTAATTCTGCAGTGATTTAATATTTATTATGACTGGGAGGCTTGTTGAATAACACTGATTTTAGTGTCTGTTTACGACTGACTGTCTGACTCACATAAAATGAAGACCAAACTACAGTAGATGAAAGAGGCAGCCTATCCACTGGAAACAGAAATAAGCATTAAAGTGCTGTGGTGTCCAGAGGTGAGATACCAAGACAGTAATATTAGGATATTTGAAATGGATGGTGCACTGGCTGGTGCAGTGATTAGCACTGTTGCCTCACACCTCTGGGACCCACATTAGAGTCTCCGCCTGGGTCACATGTGTGTGGGGTTCGCATGTTCTCCCCATGTCGTCGTGGGGTTTCCTCCGGGTACTCCGGTTTCCCCCCACAGTCCAAAAACATGCTGAGGCTAATTGGAGTTGCTAAATTCCCCGTAGGAATGCGTGTGTGAGTGAATGGTGTGTGAGTGTGCCCTGCGATTGGCTGGCCCCCCATCCTGGGTTGTTCCCTGCCTTGTGCCCATTGCTTCCAGGATAGGCTCCGGACCCCCTGCAACCCAGTAGGATAAGCGGTTTAGAAAATAGATGGATGGATGCACTGGCCGGGTCCACTGGCGGTACTGTGATTCAGCTTGGCAAGGTGATACAAATCGAGCCCTGTTTGACTTTTGGGTTTATTTTTCCAGTTAACCAAGTTCTGAAAAAATGTAGAAGTTCTGCATTAAATAAGAAAGATAACAAAGAACCTCATTGATATGAGACCGGTGTCTCCATTTCAGGAGCAAGAATCCAGTGACTGTGATCATCAGTGATAATTTAGCTCAGTCACCCTCATTAGCGATATACGCATTACTTTGTATATTCTGTTTTGTTTTGTCCCAAATGGCCAAAGTTCTAATGGCTTTTTAAATTTTCTTTCTTCTCATTCCTGCCCCAGTTTGTTTCGTGTTTGTGTGCCTGTGCCATCCGCATGAAACCTTAAAGGGGCCGTGATACCCCTGAGAAAAACATGACCTTCCCCGAATTGACAAGGCCCCCTTCCCTGCGTCACGTGGCACCATCTTCTTCATTGTCCCTAGATTCTGTCATGATCCGTAAATGCCACTTTGTAAAATATTATTTCCTTAGCTTCCTCCAAAAAAAAAAAACAGAAATAAACATGCTGCACCATTTTTACACATATTTATTTTGACCTGTTTTTACTTACCATTTCATTTCAAAATAGAAGAGGACCCAAAATACCCAGAATGAGAAATAGACGTATAACGTTGCCGAAGTGTTTCTTGGCTGCCTTGGTTCTTGAAGGCAGGGGACATTCTACAATTTGCATGATCTGGAAAACAGCAAAGCATCGCCCTTATTTCTGATACGCTCCATGGAACGCCAGCGTCAAGCGACATCGTGACACACATATGCCTTGAAGTGTGAGCTTCCCTGCAGGAACACAGACAGAAGAACCTTAAGCATGGAGTGCGGGCAGAAAAATAACAAGCAGAGTCTTCTGCTTTCACCATGCTTGGCACCTTAATGGCACCTGTCAACACCCCTGTACCGGATAAGGGCTGGGAGAGATGGAGAGATGTGTATTCTCATTTGGCATTTTTCTTAGCTGAGTAAGTGTTCCCTGCTTGGGAATCGTCCTGACATCAGGATTAAAGTTTTAAACCCTCACCAAAATCATACCATCCATCCATCCATCCATCCATTACAGGGTCACTGGGTCTCCGGAGCCTATCCCAGGCAGCATAGGGCCACGCAGGCAGGCTTCTTGGATCGGAAAGCATCCATCATAGAATACAAATTATTTTGTCTGAGTTTAGTCTTCTTGCTTACAATGCAATTAATAATTTTAATTCCACATGTCAATTTATTTAAATGACAGTTAACAGAATAATGACACGCCATGACTTGAAAAGACATTGTGCAAAACACAGTCATGAATAACAGTATCCTGATATTTAATTAAGTTATAATTATAGCGAATATATTTTTTCATTGAGGCAGTGGCTCAGTCAAGACAAATAATAGTGTTAATGCTCAGTTAAACTGGAATGTTATAGCCATCAAATTATTGCAGGCATATCTAATTAGTTGAATTGATAAAAATATAACAATTATTAGGATAGTTTCTTCCCATCTATCACTCTATTCTTTTTTCCTTATCTAATTTGTCAGTGTACACGCAGTTTAATTTAACACCCATCCTAATAATAATGTCATTGTTTCAAGTTTTAAATGGATCTTTACAGGTACTATTGAATGTTGGGTAATTATAAGCAAACCTACCTTCTCACTCTCTATTTTTAACTATGCAGACAAATGTTGTCTTTCTTCAGTTTTTTCTCATTTCTGTTCACCTAAAAAAATCTTTTTTTTTTAGTTTTTGCATTTATATCACATCAACAAGTCCAGGAGACGCTAATCTTTATAAGCGATAAATACTCTGCGATAATCGGCATGAAGACTAAATCTGACTGCAGGGATCCTCTAATATCAGAGATTTCAGTGTAACGCGTCACATGCAGTCATGGATGCCATTGCCCCAGATAGATGTTAGTGTGTCGTAAGTGTAGAGGACGTGTGCATTGTGGAGGTTTGGGCTATTACTGAGTTTCCTGCAGACCTACAGAGTCCCTGAAATGTATTACCAAATTAAACAAGGAGAGTCCTTTAATTGAGAAATCTTAAATATATGTTGAGAAGCAATACCAGACTGTGGAAACTGTGGAGATTGTTAGCGGCTTCGTCGTCTTCGTGACTCCTGCTAGCCCTCGGTGTCCTAAGAGGTGTGAGCTGACGTGAGCACAAAGGAGGGATTTGGGCAGGAGTTAGCAAAGCCTACCTGAACACTGAGTAGCTGCTCGACGGCATAGTGAACTGAAATCGGTCAGCATTGCGACACATCACACCAGAATGCCATAGCAGATGCGGGCTCAGACTGTCTTATCAGAGGGTCTGTTTTACCATATTTCCCAGAAGAAAAGCTCCTTCCTTTTCTAGAGCAGGCGTTCTAGATCTTAACTGATAATATGACGCAGAGAAGCAAGACTTACTGCTGAAACAATGCAGTGGCATCTGACTGCTCTTGCAGACTACATAGAGCGTATGTGCAGTGTAGATACTTATCAGGTACTCTGCCACGTCCCCTCCCTTCCCATCCATAGCACTGAGTTCTGTGTCATTCATTCTCACTTCATCTTTCTTTGTCACGTATGTTCAACCCACAGTGTGTAAATTAGATTTGGGATCGCTGCATCATAAGATTTATCACAGTGAGTTTGTAATACACGACCTGGCAAGTAAATGATCAAATAAGGTAAAAAAAAAACACACACACACTTGTGATCCATCAGTTGTCGCTGAGGCAGGTGTCATCATTCTCAGCGTTTTCATACTGTACAGCCAGGGTGCAGTTTTGGTTTTATTTTAAGTAGCTTTTTAAATTGAAGTTTCAAACAAAAATATAGGTGCCGAATTGGACTGTAAGGGATTTTATCATGAGGCAGAACGCTCTATAAAATACCAGGGCCCTGAAGGTATATCTATGCAATAAAGTAATAAATGAAATAAACTTTCACACGCAACAAAATTGATTTTATTATAAATATTTCAAATGTATCCGTCTTCCAACTATCCCAGGCAGCACAGGACAGAAGGCTGGGGTTTGCCCTGGATGGGATGCCAACAAATAATTAACGCGAATAAATAAATGGATGTTTGTGAATTAAGCATGAATACTAAAGAAAACAACTTTAAATGTAAAACTGTGGATGTCTAGCTGCCTCACTGAGAATCATCTGATTTCGTTTGCTCTTTGGACGTCCCAGTGGGATATAAAAAAAAAAATCATTATCCAACAAGTTGGCAAAATTAAATGGTATTATGACCACGATGCTGATACTAAATGTCAGACACTAATAAAATGTAAATGTTATTATCTGACAATATGGTAACATTTATGTTTAGAGACGATATAGATAAAATACTTTCAAAAGACATGCCAAATACTACTTCCTAATAAGAATTATTGTTCTATATTCTTTTTAAATAATATTTTTAATCAATCCAATGATAATTCTTGCCACTTTTACCCACCTCCTTTAAAAAGATGACTTTTTAAAAATTTCTGTACTCAAATTCTCTCATTTTATTAATCTTTGTCATTTTGGCATGGGTGTACAAACTGTTTGCAATGGATTTATTATGATGAAGTCATCTGTCATCATAGGAAAAGCTTTGAGGAATAACTTTGAGGAATGCCCGCTCTTGTTGAGTAATGCTCAGTCTTAAAATACAGCTGCTGCCAGGAAGCCAGCTCTTGTCTAACAGGGCCTACAAGTAACCAGAAGTATCTTGATAATTATACAACTAACAGGTTTTGCATGCCTCAACTATAGCTTAGGAAATGGTGTGATGCTTAAATTAAATTAGTTAATTTAAGTTTCATTACCGATCTCACATGCTGTATATTATAACTTTATTGGTCTTAAAAAGTATTTTGTGGCAAGTATAGATATTTGCGCACTGCTCACATAATGACATGTTGATTAACTAACTTATTATTATTATTATTATTAACTAATTTATTATTAATTAACTTTAATATTTGATCACTGCTTGGAAGAAAAGCGAACCAGGCGGGCAGTGAAAACGTGTGTGTAGTTGCATCCTGGTGAATGTCATAAAGTCGTCCAAGAAGGATGTATTTTGAGGGACTTGGATGCGGCTTGATCGTGCTCACTGGCACTTGGGTTTCGAACTGCTTGTTTACTAATCAAATTAGAACCCGTCTTCTGCTGGTTAATCGCATTAATGAAGCGACTGACCCCTGCCTAGCGCCCATCACCTATGGGATAGCCTATGGCCCCCCATGACCCTAAATAGGACGAGCGGTTTCAGAAAATGGATGGATGGAATTGGAGTGATAGCCACTGACAGTTTCTGACAGAAAAATAACACATAGAAGATCAAGCAGGAAGCACGACATAGGGCTGACTTTCGGTGTGTTTCAGTGTCTTTGTATACCAACAATCCCCACTTCACGGTTCCAAGCCCAGTTACGTCCTGGAAAAACACTAGACTTTTCCTTTGTATTTACAAACCGTGCCCCAGGTTAACTGTTAAACCACTTACTGTAGAAGTTTATAAACCCTCCTTTGTCTGAAGGGCTGAAAATATATATATTTTTTTATTATAGAGATTCACATATCAATTACAAAGGAAAGTCATAGATATTGACAGGCTCTGCGGGTAAATAAAATGGCCCCTGTATTAAAATGGGAGCTGCTGGTGACTCCAGTAGGAAGTACAATCACAACAAGATGCTCTCTGTTATCAGCTTTAGTCATGCAGCGTAAGCATGAGAATGTGTTTCAGGAAGTATTGGGCACTTATGACCAGCACCCTTTCGTCACATCGATGGGACCCATGATTTGAGTCATGGTAGAATACAACTTTGCTTAGTTCAGTTTTATCTTGCAGTTGCGCAGGTTTGGTATGAGATCCAGGCCGACACTGAGCTTTGTCCCATCATAGCTTTGTGCTTGAGAGGTGATGTTCTTATTGTTAACGTAGCACCATTTCATTAATCATGGTATTGCACAGTGTGTTCAATTAAGTTTTTAATCCGTGGATTTAAACACCTGCTTCCCAAACATTCCACATGTTAATTAGACAACTGAGATTAAGAATCTCTATCTACTCTCGAAGTTAGAACCTGAGAAGCCGGTTTGTGGAAGGATGTTTAGATTTTAGTCCAGTAAATCAGCTAAGTCATGGTGTGGAAAGGATTCCCTTCCATGAGAGAAGCTGAAATGAAGCAGAAAGTCTGAAAGAGGCTTCCATCTTGAATGCCAGCCTGAAACACATGCGACAAATAATACAGGGAACGTCAAATACGATTTACCAGAATGAACATTTTACCTTTATCAAAAGTCAGCAGTTTAATGCACATAAACTGTCAATTATTTAGAGAAAATCATTTACAAGCAGGGTTTAATATAGACAGAGCCTCCTTATCACCAAATCACACCTTGCCAAAGCCCAGCTCTGCCTCCTTATGTCCATATTGCACCTTACTGGAATGCAGCTCCACCCCCTTATGTCCAAATCGCACCTTGGCGGAGCACAGCTCTACCCCCTTATGTCCAAATCGCACCTTGGCGGAGCACAGCTCTACCCCCTTATGTCCAAATCGCACCTTGGCGGAGCACAGCTCCACCCCCTTATGTTCAAATCGCACCTTGGCGGAGCACAGCTCTACCCCCTTATGTCCAAATCGCACCTTGGCGGAGCACAGCTCCACCCCCTTATGTTCAAATCGCACCTTGGCGGAGCACAGCTCTACCCCCTTATGTTCAAATCGCACATTGGCGGAGCACAGCTCTACCCCCTTATGTCCAAATCGCACATTGGCGGAGCACAGCTCCACCCCCTTATGTCCAAATCGCACCTTGGCGGAGCACAGCTCTACCCCCTTATGTCCAAATCGCACATTGGCGGAGCACAGCTCTACCCCCTTATGTCCAAATCGCACATTGGCGGAGCACAGCTCTACCCCCTTATGTCCAAATGGCACATTGGCGGAGCACAGCTCTACCCCCTTATGTCCAAATTGCACATTGGTGAAGCACAGCTCTACCCCCTTATGTCCAAATTGCACCTTGGTGGAGCACAGCTCTACCCCCTTATGTCCAAATCGCACATTGGCGGAGCACAGCTCTACCCCCTAATGTCCAAATCGCACCTTGGCATAGTGCAACTTCGCCCCCCTTCAACACTCACCTTTTTTCTTAAGATCCCAAAATTTAAGAAAATATTAAAATCACACATTATTAGAAAAAGTTTAATGAAAGGTCAATTTTGTGTTAAAAATCTTTTTTTTTTTTTTCATCAGCTTTAATGTTAATTTTCATTAGTAGCTCTGACCAGACATTCAGTTCTTGAGTGGATGAGATATTCCTACATGATGTGACTTATTTCGCTTACCATACTGCGGCCAAAATTTCACTTAGCAGAGAAATTCTGCTAGAGTGTGTAGTAAGCAATCTGTGAATAAATTTATATTGATATTCACAGGGGCATTACGAATGTATATGAAAGAATATTACTTGTATTGATATGCCAGTTTGATGCATTCATAAATTTCATTTACATGGTACATTTAAAAAATTCATGGACAACTGAACCATCCAATACATACAATAGTCATATCAAGTAAAAATAACTGTATTACTTAAAATTGATAAAAAAAACAACAACATGACAACAAAAGAACTTTAAGACTATGATCATACATACAAATGATAACTAATAAACTAATGTGCAAGCTGCCCCTCGTCTCTGATTCAGATTTAACCTCTGTTTACGAGTACTGATATATAATAGTCCACAAACGTCTGCAAACAGAACACTGTCCATCTCCTCCTCAAGCATAAAGCAAACTAGGACACACGTTTATTGATGCAAAATAAAAACCGTTACAGCATGTATATTTAAAGGTTAATTCCTCTGTGACATACCCTGCAGTCATCTACCTACTTTGCATGGATCTGGCAACAGCATTTGTAGATTTCTAACCATGTTTATTCAAATTAAATTAACATCTGCTTTGCAGTAGAAATAAATATCCTGGATAAATTTTCTGCAAAAGGCCAGTAGGAGGCTTTGGGCCTATTTGCTATTTATAAGCATAAAGAAATTCAGATGATTACCATGCATTTAGAGCAAAGTCATCTGTGTACTATTTTGCGTCGGATTAAATGGGTATCGGTCCCCTCTCATGGCTGCCGCATTACTTCAGGGATGAACATGAGTTGATTGTGCACAGAGAATGTTGCCTGTGAGTGGATCACGGTTAATGGAGGGACGTGGTTCTGCTGAGTCACAGGGGATTCTTCAGCTACCTTATTCCCTTCAGTTTTTGGAACAGTGTCAGGAGGATCTGAAATCCATCGTTATCTCCAGGTCAACAGCTTCCTGTTTTTCAGCTTAACCATGTGCGACCTGCTTCGCTCTGTTTTTTTTTTTTTTTGTGACGTTGCCCCTGACAATTTATAGGACTATCCAGACAATAAGGCTTTTTAATGAGTTTGGCCCAAGCTCTCGCTGGCTATTATGGTATGAATTTATGGAGGAAATCATCTGCAAATAATTTTCATTTACCAGTCAATAATGAATTCTGAAAAAAGAGAGGGAAAAGAATTAGTGTTCTCAAGACTATAGCACTACACTGATACAGATGTATGTACACAGACTTCTAATTTCCCTTCTATTTTATGTTTTAGTGTGAAGCAGCACCCCAAGCTCTCAAGCGATGATGAGAAGTTATACACTCACACCCCATGTTGTTTCATTGCTATTATGACATTTCCTTCAAACAGAAAGGAAACAGTGATTTTGCTGTACATTTTGGTTAGACCACCTTGTCTTTGTTAAGGGTGGAAGACCATTTCAGATAACCCCGAGTTCAGAGCCACAGAAAGTCCCAGAGACCTCTTCTCCTCTGTTCCAGTTATTCTTGGCATCGTTTTTTTCACCCATTTCCTGCTGCTCTGCCAGGTTTTAGAAATCTGTGTGAACGGCTGCGTAGAGACCCACTGACTTTGCCTATAAGCAAACAGTAACTTACTCTACCTTGTGCAAACTCCAGCACTGTAAGACATTAACTCTGTTTGGAAACACCTACTGAATATGCAGTTAAATACAAAGTAGTGCAACAGCGTGTCTGTGATGACCTGCACCTCGATTAAAGAAAACAGCATTTTACTTTTGTTTTATGAAGTGAACCATTGAATAATTCACCAGACGGTGCTGAAAGGCTGTATTTCCGGCCTTTCCTTTTTTTCTTATCAGGATGAATAATTTCACTCTTAACCGCTTTCATTTTAACATTATGCTGATTATTAGTACTGTATCATGAGGACACAGACTTACTGCAGGAGACCATACAGGCAACAAACAGTGTGATCCCAATCCTCAGCTTTTATATGGGAGTCACTCTTCTAGCAGGATAGCGAGACACACAAGGACAGATTGTGTTTTTTACACGAGTCCAGCTATAATCGATCTGCTCCTCCTCAGCCACACGCTTAAAAATGCAGATGTCCATTAAAGTTGTGGCTTTTCCGGAATTTTAAGTGACACAGGCAGCGCCTTCGTTAACAGACTTCCCAGTGGGTAACCGTGACCTTGTCTTCATTAGCCTGTCATCATTAGAGGTACCTGCACATCTGCTAGTTTGGGTCACTGGCTGGTACAGTGATCTAACACACAGCAGCTCTGTGTCACTAGTCACGCCGGAGTGAGGGACAAAGAAAGTATATCAGCAGTATATAAAAAAACAATGATTTCCTTATATGAATGTGTAAATTTCAAACACATTTTATCTGTTACTTTAAGGCTTTAAGTTCCTTATCCAGTCCTCAGGGTACACAGACAGTCCACATTTTTGCTCTCTACAGGGAGCTGGGAGGGAGCAAAAACATGGACTGTCTGCGCATCCCGAGGACCTCATTGGGAAACATTGCTCTAAGGAATTGCACGTCTAGTACACCAATCCCAACTGTTATTGTAATAGGACTGTTAACACCACTGTTTGTATTCATACGCCTGTTATATGAAAGAGGGCCGAAGGACAATACTTGAAAGCAAATTCATATTCTCTAGTAATTCAGTGGGGATGTGGAGATACTTGTGTGACACATACCAATTTGCACTGGAGGTCTCTTCATTGGCACTCATTTGAAGGCATTATTATTCAGCTTTATAAGCTGTGGAAACCGATGGTGCCAGATGCAGGCAGAAATGTGAGGAGACCTTCTCTCTTCTGTGAGCATCAGCACCAGGAGTAACAGGGGTGCTGTCTGGCCATTTTGTGACTGTAAGTACCCCAAACCTGACCTTTATCTAATTATCAAGGGCTGTAACATGTGTCTAGTGCTTTAACAAGAAGGGAATACTGCAAATCATTACCTGAGTGTACAAAACAAGACAATGATTCTCAATAAAAAATCTGGTGAATTATGACCAGGCTGTCTTACTTTTGTCCTCTTTGTTGAAGGTAATTAGTGAAGGATTCACTGTTCATTTCTGGAAGAGAGTTGATCTGAGCATCAAATTAGTAGAACCCAAAATGGTCATCTTGATCTTAACTTCCAGTTACTATAAGAACTCATTTAGGTCATGGTCAGAGGTCTTAAACAGCTAATATAATGTCCTAGTGCAGGTCGCAATGTTAAAAATGTAACATTTTTGGGTTTCTCCTCATTTAACACACCTGATTCAACTCCTTGTGTTAATTAGCACACAGCTCTTTAGCTGAATCATTTATGGTGGAACAGGGAAAGAACTAAGCTACACTGGGCTCCAGCCCCCCAAGATGGGAGTTGGGCACCCCTGTCCTAGTGTCATCCTCTACAAACCAGATGTTTACCAGGCATTTAATTTTTCAGCAGTTAATATGGTTTCTTGTAAATGTTTGCAAGGATTTTAGCAGAATGGGACCAGGCTCCATGTCATGGTCCCATAACAAAATTGTGCAAAAATGAATTTGAGTATGTGAATCACTTCAATGAGATCAGTATGATTTAAAAGCAGTAGTACAACACAGGGGTACTATTATTTTGTTAATAAAAGGACAGAACAGCAAGACAAAAGGTATACTTTTAAAAAATCTGTAAATTTTTATTCATCCTGGATTCCTGCCACCAGTTAATTGACTACACATTATAGACTGAAGTGCTATTTGTCCACAGTCACATGACCTATGCGGTGGCAGATCTTGTTGTGATAGGATATGACTTCCTGTCAGGTGCTGGGGGCACGGTTTGACACTGCAGTCTGACGCTCAGCTGGTGCCCATCACAAACTGGCATGCAGCGCTCACCGCTCCTACACTTGCTGCCTATCCTCTCACTAAATCAGGCCCGCTGTCCTTCAGTAGAGGACAGTGGCCCGGGGAGGTGTCCTGACCCGAACCCGGTTAAGGCCCACTGTCCTTTAGTAGAGGACAGTGGCCAGGGGAGGCGTCCTGACCCGAACCCGGTTAATGTGGGTCATGGGCATCGGCTAAGATGCAGGACATTTTCGAGTATCGCTGACGAATGCTGATTTGCTAGGAAGCCAGACTAGCAAGAAGCAACAAAAGCCTTTCTCTGATTGCCGTCATTTTGTCGTATCTTCCAGTCTGAACCAGTAAACCTGTGTCAAACATCACTTCAGACCCACTGAAGTGATGACGTGTTAACAGTCTGAACGTGAGAAAATCAAGCTCTCAACTTTTTTGAAAAGTAAAGAATCTTAGTATTTCACTATGGCTCCTTGTGTTTAGTATTAGTGCAATTAAACCTGAAATATTCCATATTCTGAACATGTATTAGAGCTCACACTGTATTTATACACAGCGCTCCTATGTTCTCCATCTTGTCCACAAAGATCAGGACCGTACAGATCATCAGCATGTCTGTTAGTCAACATCGCACTTATTCATGCCCTTAAATGACAGTGTTGTGTTACAGCTGAAGAGGAGTAGATGGTGTGTTATTGTCCTACATCGGCATCTGTGGAGCTCCGGGTCAAAAGCAGAGTGTCTGTCCTGTGGGCGGCTAATGAAGCCCATTGAAACGTATCTCGAGTCAGCCAGCACCGTGGAGCACTGAGTGGCAGGGATGAGCTGTTCTGCTGAAGACCGAAGCACGTGAGGCAGAAGGTGGCGATGGCTAAGACGGCTGATCGAATTACCTGCCGTGCGTGATTTTGTTTGATTTTGTCAAGCCACTCAGAACTGTGAAAAGGCAGAGTATCAGATTACCCAGCTGAGAAGCATGTTGCAGCCTGAAACAGTGAAGGATTGTCACAGCGCACACTAGCTCACACAGAGCTCCTTCGGAACTTGATCGTCGGATATGAATGAATATTCACCCTTTTTTTTAGGACTTTAAAGAACACGTTTTCCTTCATGCCCCAGATTTTAACAAAACAAATATCTAAAATGCTCCAGATGATCAACAGCAGTGTTACCTACCCGGTCCTCGGCGACCCACAGCCGGTCCATGTTTTATCTCCCTCCTAGCTTCCTGCAAGACAGTCCACATTCTTCACATTGAGCAAAATCATGGACTGTCTGTGGGTCCCTGACGACCAGATTGGGAAACAGTGATCTAGAGGGTGTTTCCTAGGCCCAGAACAAAAAGAGGTCCACTGATGATTGGTACACTACATAGGAACAGACGTGGGACTGAAACTGATTTAGTAAAGATTATTGAGGTGTGTTCACACATTTTCTGCATATCTAACCAAATAAGTCTCAATAAGGCTCTGCTGCTTGTAGCTGTTCACCTCCATCGGCACTTTAAAATGTCCTGACCAGCGAATCAGAGCCTCCCAAGGATCCCCAAAACGCTGCGTCTATACGACCTGGTGCCTCAGTTCCAAAGGAAGAATGACATCTCCTGAATGATGAATAACTGAGCCGTGAGATCTAGCTCTTACTGAAAGGGAGTGCTGCTTTGGCTGAGACCTTTCTGACCGCGTGTTCCACCGTGGGACGTCGCAGTGGCACCTGAGCCATCGCAGACCAGGTAGCGTCTGGGAGTCCGGGCAGCAGATTGATCAAAGTGATCGCGGTACAGTGGGGAGCGACGCTGACTTTCACACGTCTGCCAGCCTCCTTGAAAAGCTCCTGCGCGGCATTGGAGAAGCAGCCATGCAGAGCTAATGGTCACGGAAGTGATGTGGCACCGCTCTCCACTCTATTGGCCCCTTATTTCTGTTTTGGTCGCTTCTGTGGCCAACTTTATATTTAATCCGTTCATCCATTGCCTTGTATAACCGATGAGCAATCTGTTCACAGGCAGAGCCTGTGGAAGGCTGACTTTCATTCTTTTTAGCATGTCCTAGTAGCTTTCCATTGTGAACAGACTAATGGGCATCCAGGTAATTAATGTAATTGCACCCTTCAATGCTGACCAAAAATAGTTCTATAGAATTTGTACTGCTGCATTCCCCCTTTTCTGTTAAAACATTGCCGTCTGTAAGAGGTCATTATATTCTAATTACCTTTTTTTGCGCAATGCTTTCTATATTTAATTGCTCTTTAACTGGAGATGGCAACTTTCCTTATTTGAAGATTTTGGCTACCCAGAATCCCCCAGATTTCTCTCAGCTGTGTTATTAAGTTTTTTTTCTGTTTTATTCTAACATATTCTGCCGCTGAAATAAAGTGCCTTGTCAGTTTGGTATTGTGAAGATCACCCATCTGATGCCGGAAGAATGTGTTTGTTGTCTGATCTCGGCGGCGCTGAGTGATTATGTTTGCAGGCTGCAGTGGTGTTACTCAGACAGGCTTTTCAGATGTGCGTGAATCACGGCAGAAGTGATGAGCACCTTTGTGCAAACAGCCACCGCTGCCTCAGAAGGCAGGAAAAGATCCATGAATGCTGATGTATACATCAAATGCTGGTTCCTGCACAGACGAATTCAGTGGTATACAGCATCCAGACCTCGCCCCGGTGCATGCGAGGGACACTGAATCCGTCATCCACTTTTATGGACACCTACACAGAGCTGGGGGACATGCCTCTCTCTGATCTGATCCTTTTTCTTATTGAGAACACTGAGGAACCCAAAGCAAACGGCTGAAATCCCGGTGAACGAAGTAGTCAGATTCTGCTGCTTTGTGCAGTTGATCACAATTGATGGAACAGAAGGCATTAATATTTGTCAGCATCGTGCTGTGGACCCTTAAGGATCTTTGTGGCTTCACTTACTGAAAGCACCAGCGTGTTTGCCATCTTTGAAATGTATTAAACTTGACAAGTTAAATGGCACGGCCATATGTCTCGTCCCGCGGTCCATGTGCAGTGGCGTGGCAAATATTATTTATTGTCAAGACTCATTGTTTTTTATGTGTCAGGTTGTCCTCTGACAGAATCATTTATTCTGAGCCATTTGCATATCACACTAAAATTTAGTGACTACATGAAGGTGCGTTAGGCCCAATGTGCACAGTGACTACAGCTTATATAAAGATCAGCGTGAAACGAAGTCACCAACTGTCGGGGTGCCAGAGCCCAGATTTTCCTCCGCTCCTTCTCAGCATCCGCACGTACGTTTAGCAATTAAGTGTGAGCAACAGCCATTCCCTAAGTCGATGGCCTGGGTTCAGGATGCTTTAGCCCTGCCAAAGACCATCTCGTACCCATTACCAAGAGACAATGTGGGATGCAGGTTGCGATGCTGATGGATGCCACCACTTACAGGCTAACAAGCGTGGCCTCTGCCTTTCATCCAAGCCCCGTGTGGGAGATAATATCCGTCTGCCACTTTGTTAGGCTTAAATGTGACGTGCAAGGAAGTCAGCAGAAACAAGTCGTCAGCCGAGACCATTAAATGGGTTTAATGTGTGTGGGGGGGGCGGGGTGGGGGGATACAGCTTTCGGACCGTGCGCTTAGACATCGTCGAAGGAGCTTATCTTACGTTGAGCTTTCTAAAATTACGTATTGCTAAGTAGCAGGGGCATGCAGAGACATCTTCTGGGGTGGGTGCACAAAGGTGGTGCCAATCGTAGCTTGGGGGGGGGCTAATCAAGTTTCGTCACTGGTGCTGACCTACCCCCCCAGTTGACAGTCTTTACCAATCTACTCCCCGCCTATTTTTCCTGGTTGCATTGATTTCGGCCAACTGGGGTGCGTGGGTGGGTGGGTTGGTGGGTGGGGTGGACTGGCAATGGTTAAGGTTGTCAACTGGGGGGGTGGATGTCGATGGTAAAAGTTGTGCTAAATCAGCACCCCCTCAGAAGGTGCTGCCTATATTACCCTTGCCAGAATCCACCTCTACTCAAAGGTAAAAAAGGGCCACTCTGTGCCTTTAAAGGATGGCACTTTAAATAGTTCGGGGAAAAGGGGCAGGTGCTCAGGCACCCCCCCAAACCCCCCCCCCCCCCCCCCCCCCCCCGCATGTGCCTGCTAAGCAGAAATCTGTCCGTCGTTGTGCCTGTACGGTACCTAAACAGGCAGATCACTTGCAGACTGAAAAACAATTTCCAAAAAAGGAAGAGTGCAAACAGGAAATCAGCATCCCACATCATTTGTGGCGGGCTTGCGTGATTTGTTTGTTTTGCCTGTCATGCGGAACATGAATGCTATAAAACCACAGAATTTCACGTTAACACTTCTCAAGGGTATATTTATGGCAGAGAGAGGTGTTTATGGGCTAACTGGATATGTCTTAGTAGATCTGAGTCTTAAGTATCGTTACTTCTCACCAAAATGAAGGGATAGAAGGGATTTGAGTAGCAGTTGTCTTACAATGTGGTCCCAGCCTTGTTTACAGGTATGATGAGATCTTTTCCAGCCTTATCTACTCTTGTGATGAAACCATCTCTGACCATATTTGTCTGTTCACTGCTCGCCTTTCCCGAACAAAGGAAACACACGATGGGGGCTGGCTCATTCTTGCACCCATGTCGTGTTTCGCATCATGCTGAAATTTCAGATTTTCCCATGGTGCACCAGAACGGGCCTGACTGAAACTTCACCGCAGTGTGACAGAGCGGTTCAGTGCGGCTCTTCAGATGTGACATGCGTGGGCACTAGAGTCAGAGGGAAAACGCTAACAGTTCGCCTGACTGTGTACTGCGCTTATTATTTTTCTACATGTACATAAAAGCACTGAAGGGCTTAATGAGGTATTTCTCCCTCCTCTCCCTTCATCAGCAGCCCTGTCCGCCTCCATGCATACCATTGTTGTATCTGCATATCTGTATTCTCGCAATAATCTTGCCTGTTTGACGCAACGATGCATCATTTCTTGTTTGTCGAGACAGGGAATTATCCGTGCTGTCATTCTGCTTTCTATGGCAACACCAGTGTGCTAAAAATAGCACTTTAAATAGCCACATTTGCTAACTGAATGCTTCAGTCAAGCACCCAAATATACGGGAAAAACTGTTAAATAATATAAATATAAATTATATAAATATGATATAAATATACATTCTCAAAATAGATTTTTTAAATATGTATCTCCTGTTTATTTCTCCCAGCCTCATCACACAGTGTTACTGAAAAGAAGCATGTTTGTAGCTGGATTGCAGCTTCCTGCCATTTTATTTGCCTGGTC
Source organism: Brienomyrus brachyistius (assembly GCF_023856365.1). Classification (NCBI taxonomy): domain Eukaryota; kingdom Metazoa; phylum Chordata; class Actinopteri; order Osteoglossiformes; family Mormyridae; genus Brienomyrus; species Brienomyrus brachyistius. Next base: position 7,451,499 of record NC_064542.1, read on the forward strand.
TGTTGCTGAGCTCCACCATTTCTGCAGCAGATTCAGGTCGTTCTGCACTGAAACCAGAGCCATAGTCCTCAGCACTGTTAGGGAACCGCTCAGCTCCGCATTCCATGCTATTCACTCCATGGTCCCTCGTTGGCCATTTTGGAGGTACGAATCGCAACAGGCCAGTGGAGGAAGAGAAAGACCTCCTCAGAATTCTTTGTTTAGGGCCTGCGAAATGTTGCCTTGATTATGGAATTTTGGTCCGTGTTTATGGTGCTGGGCTGATGAAAAGAAAGATGGAGGGAAGCAGGGTTGGATCTCCATGAAAGGGAGGCACAAATGGATGGTGTGACAGAGCCGTGGTCACGTCTGCTGTAAGTACAGCTACACTGTGAGATGGTGACGACCTGCAGCTGCAGAGGACAAAAGGACACTGTCAGAGCTCGTAACTCTAACTAGTAATGTCTGCAAAGTCAGAGAGTCACAAGTTCTCCCTCACCGTCCGTAGCTCCTCGGCCAGACGCTTTACATTGAGATGGTAACCCGGCTTGAAAGAATCTCTCTGATCCTGGACAATTCCTCCTTGCTCTATTTTCTCTAATAATGCAGGACCATGATGAATGTCCGATATGTTTTGGCTGGGAATAATTTGTTAATCCATCTTTAATCCGTTCAATCCGTTTTTATGATTGTGCTACATGGAATTATTTTTTAATGGGTTATACAATTGTTCTTTGTGAAAAATATGAAAATACTATGAAATCCTTACATTATATATAAAATGTTCTAACTATTATTATTACTATTGTTGTTGTTGTTGTTCTTATTGTTTTTGAAGGGTACCATATCCATCCATCTCCCATGTGCACTTTGTGCCTGAGCATAAGCTTTGGTATTGAACCCTTTTATTATGTACAGCTATATACACTATTAACAGGCTGCAGCCCATGTGCTGTTATTAATGCCTGTGCAGATTATTTCATTTGTGATCTAGAAATATTCCGGGCAATACAAAATCACTGCACTGGAGCGAGATCTTGGGCATTTGCGGTGTTGCCCTTGACTCAATTTCACAGTAGTGGTAACAGTAGATGATGGAGCCGTAATGTAGGAAAGTGGGCAAGATGGAGGTGACAGAGACGTCTGGGGGATACGCTGTGCTGTTATTAGTAGCTCTATGTTAAAGATCAGTGACAGCGGCATCTCAATCTGCTCTTCCCAGAACATCTGACCATAGCAATGAAATGATCCCTGGAAGTGAAACCCTTTCCACAACAGAGCTCTCAGTGAAGCCACAAAGCTGTGGAGATAGTGTTACCCTAAGGTGCGTATTGGCATCACCGGATTTCCAGACAGGGAAACATTCCCCTGCCTTTACGATAAATCACCGCGTACGATATACTTTAAACTTACAATGTGAATTGAAAAACACAAGAATGTGTAGCCGGCTGGAGCAGAAATGTGCTATTGTGTAACTTACTGTACTACCAAGTAGGGCAGATTACATTGTAGTGGTAAAGGATGTGAGCTTGCAACCAAGAAAAGGTCGTTGGTTTAAGTCTCACAATGGATAAGTTGTTTTACCCCTGACCTAAACCATATCACAGTCCTTAAATTGGCTGTAATATAGCCTGCAGGCAGAATCGGGTACAGGGTGGGGGTATCCCCTGCACAGATTTCCAGTCCATCACAGGACACACACACAGATGAGGTATCTGTATGTTTGTGGGGACTCTCCATTCATGTCTATGGGGAAAAACCCTAATCCCAGCAATAACAGCCTTAACCCCTACACAGCCCTAACCTTAACCAAAAGTAACCAAACAAAATACAAGACATTTTTTGTTTTTTGATTGCAGTCACACACAAGGTCATTAACAGGTTCCCCGCAATGTATTACATGCATGCCCACGTACACACTAAGGTGCCAGTTAGCCTAAGAGCATGTCTTTGGACTGTAAGTGGAGGAAGGCTCAACAGGGTAAACATGAGAACTCCACACACGCATGGAGCAGAGGCAGGATGTAAAGCCCAACCTGGGGGCTTGAAGCAACTGTGCTGCCCACTAAGTTACATTCCAACCCTCTGCTATAATATTATGTAATTCACATGTTATTGAAAATGTGCCAATTTTATTATAAATTTGAAAGAAGGTCATGCTGTGTGTTGACCAGTGTGTGGTAACCAGTGCTTCAGTTGTGCTGGATTCTGCTGGATCGCATTCCAGGACCTGTTTTTGACCGGCTGCTCTCTGGTTAAAAAAAAAAAAAATTATATAAAAATAAAATAAGTATCTAATTTAATTTACAGAGCAATTTTCACGCAATTTTATGTTCTTTATTAGTTTAGATTAATTTAAAAATGTATCTTAAAAATACACAGCATGTTTTCTGCACCATGTCTTGTACTCGCTCTGGGACTTGCACCCGCGTTGCTACCTCTCTGCTTTCATATGCTCACATTCCGCCATACAGCAGATACAGCGCATACAGCATAGACAGCATATACAGCAGAGACAGCATATACAGTGCATACAGCAGATACAGCGCATACAGCAGAGACAGCATGTACAGTGCATACAGCAGAGACAACATGTACAGTGCACACAGCAGAGACAGCATATACAGTGCATACAGCAGATACAGCGCATACAGCAGAGACAGCATGTACAGTGCATACAGCAGATGCAGCGCATACATGTACAGCATACTGCAAGGCATGCAACTGAACACAATGACCAGCTGATGAGAGGAACAGGGGCTGGCATTTAAATACATACACAATGAGGAAAAACATTAAGAAGCATTAAACTCATAGGAATGCAGGTGAGGGGCATCAGATAGAGGATCAAACAACAGGTAAGGGGCAAGTGCTGAATACAGCATGTTACTGCACCCACCACACAACAAAGCACCTCAGGGATGAGCTGTGCGGTAGGTGATATCTCAGTGACACACTTGTCCAAATGGACCACTGTGTGTTTTTCCCCCAGTGGCTGGAGTGCCAATCCTGCCACCAACCCCCAAATTTCTTTATAAGTTGGAGGGTTAGATGGAGATTAATATCATACCCTGCCATTGCTTCATCTTGGGTAGGAGCCTAGCTCAAGCATCCTGCAGAATGGGATCACTGCTGGCATTCATAGGATTCGAACCAGCAACCTTCTGATTGCTGGCATAGATCCCTAGCCTCATAGCCACCGCTCTACCCTCAAATAATTGCAGGGACTATAATAATAAAAGGCAACAGACTAATATTGCATACAGGGAATAACAGCAATGACATGGAACTGCAACAGAAGTACACAAATACATGATAACCTGAGTTAATTTACACAATATTAAATTATAACTAGTTGAGGCTGGCCTCAAACCCACAACAGAAGGGGAAGCCTGTATGATATAGCCACCTGCTCAGCCCTTTAAGCCATGTGGTGGCTTAAGGAATAAGAGAAACATAAGGAGCTACCACCAAACGGGATGGCCAGTGACACCTGCTGGCCAAATGGGTAAATGGCATAATGAAAGGGGCAGGGCAGGGGCAAAAACCTACAAAGCTGGCCCTATTTAAACCTGAACAAGGTGCTTAGCTCAGTTATATTTGTTTCATTACCTGAGGCACGATTCCGCAAGCGCACAAATAAAAAACAAATGTAAGTTTTATGGATAAAAAGCTTAGGAAGGGCAAGCAGAGAAATTTCTTAAAAGACAAGGCCAGAAGTCGTGCATTAGCTGTTATGTGAGTGGCACCGTGAGCACGAGCGCGTCTCTGTGTTTCCTTAAGTGCCCACCAATAATAATAAAAGCACCAGCGTAGACTTTCTCTGGGGACTGCAAAACCAGTGGCACCAAATTACCCCACAAAGTTAAGAAGAACATGACAATGCAAAGCGCATCGTTTGTCGGCGCAAAACGCATGTGGCTGAAGTGTCTGGCTGCATTTCTCTTCTCATCTGGTAGAGAAACTATTTTCATAAATGTGCGACAGATAAAAATAGTGTACAGGGATACTTTTTACTTAAATTTTTTTTTTGTAAAAAGTTAGTTGGCACCTTAATATTGTTGTTACTACCCTTGTTAATAACCTCAATTTTATATGTGGATGGAAACATGTAGTGTTTTTATGGTTACATTTAGTCACATTATACACGTTTTTGGGTTGGAAACAGCACAAATGATATTACTTGCAATTATGTATTTTACTGGTTTAGAAAAGGAGCTTTGCATGATGTGGTATATTCTGTACTTTTATAGGATAGTAGAACATTAAGGATCATATTTGACAAGCACCATATTCAACATATTTAGATGCTGAGATCCTTCCTGAAAGACAGCACATTAAATTCTGAAGCCTCTAATTTTAACAATCAGTGTTAAAATATCACTAATAGAACTTACGTTTTAATTAACATAGCAACTTGCTACTGTTCAGTATTTATTCCCCACAATTAAATAACATAATGCATTGTGAATGTATATAGTGCCGGGAAATGCAACTGCCTAGGATTACGCAGAGACCAGCTAAGCCTCTTTTGTGCAATTAAAAGTTATTTCTCACCTAGGCGGGGCCTCCTGTATGAAACTAACTCTTAGCATAGAGACTTATGTGTTATGACTGCAAATGATCCTCAGTAAGTCCTTCTTTTTTAGCTATAATTCCTCCACAGTAAATTTAATTGCACTTGGTATTATGGAGCAGAATCTGTACTTTTCCGGTAAGAGATCAGACTCCGGACCTCAGAGTCAGAGAGCTCCAGGACGAGGCTGTTTTCTTAAAAGTGCAGCAGTAAGAGCAAAACTGCTGTTTTATCTGTGTTGGCTTGATTAACTCCACGCACAAACCTCAGCTGAAGTTTACAGATGCCAGACCGTGGTATCTGGGTCACGGAGCAGCGTAATCGATACTGTCACGCTTCGTTCTCCGCTTACAGTCTGCACAGAGTTCCGGGCCTCGGCCCATCTGCTCTTTGCAGCCATCTTAATGCTCATGTCAACTTGACTGCTTCATTCTGGCTCGGTTCTTCCTTCAGCCATGAACTCCTCTCGGTGTTCTTCGTTAAGCGAATCCACTGCAGACGTATGGAAATGAAACATATGCAGGAATTTTTCTAACACAAAACATTTTAATGCAAGATATTGCTCACAACATGTACCTAGTAAATAATAATGCCGCTTGTCTTTACACAGAACCTCTAGCTATTACTTCCCCATTCATCTGTATTACAGTTGCATAGCAGCAAAAAGTGACAAGAAATGTAATGCCTTTTAAATGCAAAATCCACAACAGCAATAAAAATTAATCTGAACAGAACAAATGCTGGAAGCCGAACATGGAAAAACAAGACAACAGATAAAAATTCTCTCTGTGTCGGCTTAATAAATCCATTCCCTTTTATGACAGGAAGGCTGATATCCATTGTAATAATAATAATAATAATAATAATAATAATGATGTTTCTTTTATAAGATCTGCCGTACTGTCTTACCTTTCTTTGGCCCTCAGCTCTAGAGGCAGGTGCACATGTGACCAAGAATAATAGATACGCAATAATAAGACTAATTCTTGAACTACTACATGACACAAAATACATTGCATATAAACATTCAAAACACACCATTTAAAGAAAACTTTGCCAAAGCAGAAATGTCTACAGTCGCTTTGGCTTTTTGATAACCTTGAACCTGACAGACAGTGAAACATTTAGATATTTTAATTTCACTTTGCTATAGATCAAGCATCCATCCATCCATCCATTTTCCAAACCGCTTATCCTACTGGGTCGCGGGGGGGATGATCAAGCAGTGTTTTTAAATTTATTTTGACGAAAAATGATGCTCCATAATCAGTGACACATTAACAGGGTCAGCGCGTACAGCAGACTTACCCGGCAGCGATTCAAGTTGTCACAGACTCCCCTACTTTCTATGATGGTGGTGTTAGTGGTATGGGTTCAGTTTATTTAAACCGGGTTAGTTGAGGCGCCTATATAGCAAAGACCTCTGGGCTTCTGCCCAGTCAAACAATGATACATTGAGATATTTAAATTTCACTTAGAGATTATCTGTGACAGGGGTCCTCAATGTCTGGAGTTCGGTCCGGATGCGGGACCCAGCCAATTATGCACTGTATGAATCAATATGGTTAATGTGAAAAGGCTTGACATGGTTTGACATAAAAAAAAAAAAAAAACGATCAGCAAAGTTTCCATTTTTCTTATATATCGAACACTTTGTAGTTCATGAAATGCCTTGAACTGTTTTGTTATTGAAAATATTTCCAGACCTCTGACTTTGAACAAAAATCTGATACAGACATTTGAGCATAAAGTTTGAGCACTCTCGCTCTGTGACTCATGATCTATATCATCTGCCATTTTCTCAAAGCATTCTGCAATGGATCTGGAGGCTGCCTGAGTCCATACTGACTTGACTCCGCCCTCTGTGCCCTGCCGGTGGTTGATGGTTTCGCTGACACACCCCTCCAGTGGCGTGGCTTTCTGCTCATCCGTTAGCATTAAGCTGTAGTGCTCTTGTGGTACTGGCTGGCCCTCCATTAAAGAAAGTTTCTGGAATTGCCGCATCGTTTCCTGCTCTTTGAGGGCAGAGTCATCTGCTGTCCTGCAGTGTCCACTGCATCCTGTAAGTTAATTTGCTTTGTCACAGTCATTGACTTCCTACCAGCGGGATACGCGGCAGGGCTGCCTCCTCCATGAGTCGCAAAGTTCATGAGCGATTACGGTGGCTGTGGCGGTCTTATCCATGCAACCCAGGCCCAGATGTGTCTTTCCTGGGTAAATCTGGTGACTTAATATCAATATATGCAGTAGTAAATCACCAGTAACCAATATTACTGGTGCAGGGTTGCAGCAAAATAAAATATATTTTTATACAAACGATATAGATTTCACTGCCATTCTTAGAAGTTGAGTTATTTGCGAGCTATTTATTTGGAAACATTATGTAAAAGTATGCACAGGAAGGCAGTTTTATTCATGTAGGAAAGAGAATGATTAACACGCATAAAAATTTGTAACTTTCTTGCTTACACTTTAATTTAATGTACTTTTTTACTTAAATTTTCAACACTATGCCCCAACTCTCACACCTCTCATACTGGAACAAGGGTTTTGCACTCCCCCCTGCTGGTAGAAAGAAGGACATACGCAGACAGGCCCTTATTAACTTGTCAATCACCCACCATCCTGTTCCGTTCTGTCTAAAAACTTGGCAGTGAATATATGTTGGGTGTTATACACAGAATGTTGCATTAAGGTGCAGGTAGATCTGTTTCCAAAGCCTGTTCTTTTACCTGCCGACACCTACGTACTGTAACCAAGCTTAAAAATTAGCCTACTTCAAATTAAGCGATATATTTAGACTGGTAGAGCAAAAGTGAAAAAACTGAAAACTCTGAAAGGTTTCTGCACTGCAGAGTGAAAGTAAACCCAGATTAATACACTCGCTCACTTTACATTAAACATGACATTCAACATTGTAAGTCATTTGTGGCAGATAGATAATAGCGACTTTAAAGTATTTTGGCCTATCAACAGAACAACAGCTTTCTTATACCCTGAAAAGTACTTTACTATGGAGAAATAGATTGGCTTTTTTTGCTCAAGATTTCAGAATTTCTTCCAAGTACACCAACGCATAAGGAGGCCGTATTTCAGTTAGAAATTCTCATCTTATTATGTCAGATCTGGCATTTCAGCTGTGCACCTCGGTGGGAATTTATAGTGATGGGGGAATGGTGATTGAATGAAATTCATTCCCCTTAAACTAAAATAAATGAGCAGATCCACATATCTCTCATCCTATCTCGAATGTTCTTTTCATTTTGCTACACTTATGATACTCAGTGTTCAGTTATTGATGTTATCATGCAAATCAGATTAGAGTTTTCAACCGGGTGTATTGGGGACATCTTGCATGAAAGTGGTCAAAATGTTTTTTTCTGCAATGTTGGCCCTCATTGAAGTCCCTCAGCATTGGTGGTGACTGATGGTGCGATTAATATGGATGCAGAAAGGTCAGGATAATCACACTAAGCACAGTTATGTGATTATTGATGTCATGTTCATTACAGATCCAGAACATTCTAAATACTAAACTCAGAGTTAACATCTGAAATACAATTAAATATATTATAATTGTAATAAAAATATTTTTTTAGATACATTCTTAGCTTACTTATTTTCATCTGCAGAATCTTTTGTCCGGTTCAGATTTGCCACATTTTGAGATGTTTTTGTGTACATTTTGTAAATTCCCTTCTTTGTCTTACTCCAAGCAGATATGTCTTGAGTGTGATTTCAGAATTTTGTCTTTGGCTTTACTCTTGATATTGAAGCAGTGTGTATTTCTGAATGCGGCTTCTTTGATCTCCTGCCAACAGGCATTGAATTTAGCTTCAGAGAAGACGGAGGGTATGGGATACTGGGCAATGATTATATAATATATTCAAGGAGCGGTCAGAGCATCCATCAGTATGCCAAAGCAGGGTCACAGCAAGCGAGCTGCAGAGCCGTGATTTGGACGGGATGCTGGTGCATCGCAGGGCAGGGGTCATAAACATGAACCATCGTTTGATATGGTTTGTTTGTGATGTGGTTTTTTCATGGATCTTTGACCAGAAGCTGTTCCTTTCCATTTTTACATTGAGAAGAATATATTAATAATCCATCCATCCATTTTCCAAACTGCTTATCTTACTGGGTTGCGGGGGGTCCGGAGCCTATCCCAGAAGCAATGGGCACGAGGCAGGGAACAACCCAGGATGGGGGGCCAGCCCATCGCAGGGCACACTCACACACCATTCACTCACTCATGCACTCCTACAGGCAATTTAACAACTCCAATTAGCTTCAGCATGTTTTTAAACTGTGGGGGGAAACCGGAGTACCCGGAGGAAACCCCACGACGACGTGGGGAGAACATGCAAACTCCACACACATGTGACCCAGGTGGAGACTCGAACCTGGGTCCCAGAGGTGTGAGACAACAGTGCTAACCACTGCACCACCATGCCACCCCCTATATTAATAATAAATAACAAAAAATTCTGCCCAGGAAAAAACACACTGTAAAATTTCATAGTAAAATTGTAAACTTGTTTTACAGTTTAACTATGTATTTTCACAGTTCAACCATGATTTTTTTAATAATGAATTGGCACACTTTTTTGGTTCTACAGTGAAATCTACAGTTGACCTTCACTGTCAGAATTATTAATGGCCAGAAGAGGTGACCATGAACTTCATAGTAACACGAGTGTTCACAGGTCTACTATGAAACATTCATGGTAGAACTGTAAACTTTATAGTAAAACTGTGAATAATTAAGGTTTAACTGTAAACGTCACAGTTTTACTGTGGGCTTTCACAGTGGATTTTTTTGCCGGATGATTGTAGCTAGAAGCATCTGTTTTAATACTGACGTTGTCTAACAAATAATGGTAGCCTGTGGCTCATTACCCAGGAAATCTGCTAATGAGTCTTCTGTTTTTCGTTTAGTTGAGTTCTTTATATTTAGTTGCTTCAGCTTTATTACAAGAAAATTTTGTTCTCTGTGAAGAATAACAGATGGAGCTTGAAACTGATTCCTTACTGACACATTGAATATTTCGTACTGAGGCATTTCTGGCATCGAGTGTCTGTGACCTTCATATCAGTGCCGTCTTCTTGGGGGCCTTGACTGACATTCACGAGCTTGCAGAAGGTAGATTTCACAAACAGACAGGCGCACGCCACACTGGGGCTGAGAGTCGGAGCCTGGCCTCTCGGGGAATCTGTTGAGGAAGATGGGTCAGTTTAAAGGTGCATTTTATCCATGCAGGGCATCAATACTTCCCGGCATTACGAGAGAAGTCACTGCTGTTAAAGCTGCAAATTGGCTGTTTGTCTAGAATCCTTCCGGAATTAATGAAATCAGCAATCTCAGAATAGCCACTTAGTCACTGAGATGGTTTGATTTCCTTCTTCTCCCCTGTTCTCTGTAGGTTTAGGATTTTTCCCTGGCAGTAACTTAAGTAACCTTATTTTATTTAATCATTTTCGTTGTATGTTACATGCAACTTGAGTGGTTGATGAACACTTAATGAGCCAGCAGTATTAATTGTTAGACAGCTGGTAGGATATTAGCATGACACACGCCCCACTCTTAATTCGCTGGCCCCCAATTTGAAATTAAGGTCAGTTTTTTTTAAGTTTTTTTTTTTTATCACATGTAGTTGTGCTTGTACAACATACTGCAAGGGTTTTTCTGACAGGTTCCTTGACTGTGCTACACAAAATTGGAGAAATTACGATCTAAAAATATACGGAATTTAATAAAATATACCTAACATAACAATATCGAAAAATCAATAAGACAAAAAATAACGATTAGCGCAACACTTTATGTGTAGTGGGTGCAAATATGCAAGGGTACAATGGTGCGAAATGTGGGTGGAGGTGAAAAGGAAGTGGGAGACACTGAAGGAGAGAGAGTTAGTACTGTATGAATGTGTGTGCAGTTGCTGATTGACCATTGTGTGGCCATTCATGGGGGCAACAACGTAACAAAGGATTTGAGAACTTGGGGAAGGCAGTAAGGCGATTCTAGGATGAACTTTGGGAGGGGCCAGATTTTCATAGGGAAATTAATAGCATTAGCGAAATTAATTGCACTGATTCATTTTTCCCAGCATCCCCTGATGTCACTATTTTGACATAATATAGCTCTACCTATACATTCTTTTAATATATATTTCCCCAGTGTGACTTTTTATTCCACATTCTTCCCTTTAACCGGAAAAATGACACGTTTAAATATGCCTTAAATGGCTTCAGCTCCCGAAGACAGATGAAAGGGCGGCTCAGCAACCTGGAGCGTGCGGATTTGACGTTACCCATCAGCTTACCGTTATTGCCACCGAAAAGAAGTAAATGAGCATCTTTCTGTTCCAGAAGGTTTGATAGGAGAAGAAGAGGAGGGTCTCAGTCTGGGTACTTGGACATCTGATGGACTCCCTCTGCAGAATGCCAAGGGCGACATTCCATACTCGACAATGGCTGTTCTAAGATTCTAAGTGTAGCTTGAAACGCAATATGCATCCAAACTTTCACTTTCCACCGTGCTGGGAGACTCTACCTACGGCCTTTTGTCACGAGCCGAAACAGAATTATGCAGCTGAGATTACGCTAAAGTCATCAATTTACCAGGCTCTTCTCACGGAGACGCCTTCATGTCGGAATCATCAGATAGCACTGATAATTAAGGCCTAAGTGGAACATATTTCCGGCTTGAAGCACCATATTAGCAAAACAAAAAATGTAAACCCACTCGACTTCTGTTGGACATTGTAGGTATTCTCCAGGGTGGCTTGTTTTGGTTCAGCAATGAGTCATTTCAACAAATCGCATTAATAGCGTAACAAACATGAACACAAACATAATTTGCGGTTATAGATTGTACTTGTGGATTTGACTGATTCATATCAGGTCCTGTAACAGGTTAATGCCTTTTACTATAAGTGTAGGTTGTGTTTTATGGCTGTTATTGCAATCTATGTAAATGGCTGGATTTGGGAGACTTAACAACCTTGTTAAATTTGCAGATGGTACCAATTCAGGTGGTGTAGCAGGCAATAAAGATTTAGCAAGAAGACCCATGTAGAGCTTTTTCGGATGAAATACGAGCAAGTCAGTGGGGATTAATTTATACTACAAGTAGAACAATAGTTAGAGAAAACAGCAGCTTATTGAGGGAAATGAATGTATGCAGCCAGGTCAGAATTTGGCCCCTGTAATTAATAAGTCAAAAAGAAAAGGCAATGTCTGCTTATACTGTAGCTGCATGAGCACTCAGGCAACACAAGAAGTTATTGCTGACTTAAGAGTGAGTATTACAGCTAATTTTAAAGGGGTTAGCATCAATTTTTTTTTATTGCAGCACAGTATGTAGTATATGAGTTCAAAATGCCATTATAATTTAGACATCCTTAACGTAATTGTGGTTAATTATTAATAAAGATCTTTGTTCACCTTGTCATATTCAAAGATGACGGCATTTTTTCCAATGCTACACACCAGTTCACTAACACGATGTACGTATCCGGTTTAGAATCTTTAGGTGGTAACATTAGTGACGCCATAAGTCATGAGACCAGGTGGTCTGTTACTGCTCATTGATAAATATGATTCTTTATTTTTTTCTTACCACAGCAGCACCTTTGATTTTCCATAAACGGCACTGACCAATAGCATTTCCTTTCACATCTTACTCTCGGAGCATAACCTATAGTTGTGTCCTACAGATTCCACTCCTGTGTGGACTAGCCGTTCCTTCTCTGCCAGCAGTCACAATCCTTTTACTGGAACTTTGCTCCTGCTGCTTTTCTCATTTCCCCCTTTCGTGTCTCCTTAAGGAAGGATGACACACTCCATAGACAGGCTGAGCTGCTGCTTTCGGAGACCTGAGACCACAGGGGACTCGGAGACCACGCCGCTTCTCAGACCCCCCCACCAGGACCGCGAGATCCCGCTGCCTGCTGCTCTCCGCCATGTCTTCCCAAACAACGCCATAAGCGTTAACGCCATAACCCCCAGCCATAAGCAACTCATGGACCGATATCCTGGGAATAAGATCAGGACCACAAAGTACACTCTCCTCAGCTTCCTGCCCAAAAACCTGTTTCAGCAGTTCTACAGGTGAGTGGGCTCATCATGCTGATGTGACCAAGAGAAAATGTAATCAAGTAAATGTAAACATGACTCTCCCTCTGTGTTGTCTTCACTTTATGTGTGTGTGTGTGTGTGTGAGTGTGTCTATAATGCTGTCTATCCTCCTTACACAGAAATGCACAACACTGCATGTTCTTTACCTGTTATTATGGATATTAATTTTATCTGTCACTTCAATGCAATATGTGATTCCTTAAGCCACCACTAAAACATAGGAGATATTTAGTTTATGAGTGATCTGGATTTGCTAAGATTTTGCTAAACCTTTTGGTGGGTCTGAGCTCAGGCTTGACTCCACCATCCTAAAATACGGAATTTCTGTGCTGCTGACAAAGTCTCATGAACCTTTTCTCACAACGGTCCATGGAAGTTTTTTTTTTTAAGCAAGAGCGGAGTTTCTTATCCTGTGAGGACATTATTCTGAATAATGTTCCCACTCAGAAGTAAACCTAATCTTAGCTTCTGACCTTTTAAAGACTGCTTTGCATTTACTGACCACGGTCTGTTTTTCGTGTCCGCAGGCTCGCCAACATTTATTTTGTGTTCCTTGTTGCCATAAACTGGTTTCCGCAAATGGAGGTGTTCCACAGGGAGATCACAATGCTGCCCCTACTGGTCGTCACTGTGGCTTCATCATTAAAAGATGCCCTGGAAGATTTCAGAAGATACAAGTTTGACAGGATCGTAAACTACAGAGCAGCCTCAGTCTATGACTGGTAGGTTGTTCCCTTGTCTTTGAAGGGAGTCATTCAAATAAGACGTCATTCAGGCATTGCTTTATGTAATAATATGTTGAAATTTGTTTTTAAGACATGTTCTTTAAGAATCCTGTCGGTGAAGTTGACCTTTGTTTGCTGAGTGTTTGTCTCACTAAGGAATGTGGTTTGTCAGTAATGGCAGTAGGTTGATAATCATCAAAGTGTTAAATTAAAGCTTTCTGAAAGTGAAACTTGTCCCGGATGCATCAGGCTACTTGATGCATGAACACTATCTGGCTGAGATATCTGTAGTAAAGACCAGTAATGACCAGCTTAATCAAATAAAACATACAAATGAATAAGATCAGCATTAAACTGTTCTAGCTGTAATTTAAATGATTTTTGTTATATAATATTTACATTTTCAGGGTAAATCTCATTTTATAGTGTGACTTCAGCTAATAAGTATATTTTCAGCAACCATTTGTGCAGGATAAATCTGATTTTTTTTCCCCGTAATAACTCGTAAATAACTAAGCAATATATATATGTACTTCTACGCAATAAGTCATATTGAAGTTGGTTTTATAATTCTTACTTCAGCTTGAAGTTTAGTCTTATCACGTTATTGAGTTTTACTTACTGTAAATATATGACACAGCATTTTTTAAAGAGAGCTAGGGAATGTTACACTTCATGTCATAAGTTAATCATATCCAGAAAAATTGGTATGATTAAAAAAAAAAACAAATGTCATGCAGTAGATTAAAATGAAGATTGAAAAGATATACATTTTTTTAAAAAGAATATTATAGCATGATAATATTTTTATAATTGCCACTGCGTCAGCTTGCTGTTTCTGCCCTGGGGCGGGACTTAGGACCCAGGGGTTTGGCCTGGGAAGGCAGGTGTGCTAATTGGCCGATTACCTGCCTGAGCATTTCAGTCATGCAACTGACAGAAACGGCGTACAGTCATTCCTTCCTGAAAGAGCTGCCTATGAGAGACACATTTGAGTACTTCTTCAAACCTTATGAGGGGCCATCACAGTATCGAATGTGAGCTGTGGAAGAGATTTCCTGTTGGAGACACTGGGTGAGCAGCAATGCGGCTGAGGGATCTTTTGACCCGAGTCAGCCAGGGCTGGAGGGTGAAGACGGGAGAGGAGACAGTGAGGTATTTGGTGTCCAATCTACCCTTTGAGGACTTTGGGAAAAAGGATCAGCCCAACCGGAGATATGCAGACAACAGCATCAGGACAAACAAGTACACCCTGTGGTCCTTCATCCCCATGAATCTCTTTGAGCAGTTCCATCGCCTCGCCAACATCTACTTTGTGGCAATCGCTGCCCTGAATTTTGTGCCGGTCGTCAATGCTTTCCAGCCAGGTGTGGCTCTCATCCCCATCTGCATCATCCTCTCCATCACTGCCATGAAGGACGCCTGGGAGGATTTCCGGAGGTACCAGGCAGACAAAGACCTTAATAACACCCCGTGTCTCATTTACAGCAGGTACTGTGCAGACAGGGGCTGCTCACACTGTTCAACATGTCACTGTTTTGTGTCTGTCTCACCTGAGTTTTCCAACCCAGAAAATGCTCAGCAGGTTTACACAAGTTCACCTCAGAGTTCTCTCTTGCTGTGTTTTGCTGCGTTGTCTCACTCTTTGAAAGTCCCAAGTGAATACAGGTGGTGTATGATTTGATTTTTCCAGTACAGTATCAAAGAATGTAGCTCAGTGCCTCACATGAAATGTTGCTGGTGAGATGATCGGAATTGCAGCCCCCCATGCTAGCTGAATATGCCATCCTGTTTCAAGTGCTCTGAGTTGCAGAGATATTGAAGGGGTGTGTAGGGAAGAATGGAGCCTTGGAAGGGATCTGCTTCTGCTGTGACATGCAGATATTTCTCACTCCAAATGTGTCTTTCTAACACGTTGTTTACGGAAGATGAATAGCTGTTTCAGGCGCTGGGGTTCATGCTGTCTTTGCATGTGGTCCGGATCAGCCTCAGAACTGTGGGTCGCATGGTGACCTAAGCTTTGCTGACCAGTGAAACTGGTGGCAGGCCACTAGTTAAGTTGCTAGATAACCGATGATAGCAGGTTTCCAGTTACGTCGTCGTTGCTTGAGGAATAACACATCAGATATCCGTGGTAGTGACTTCACCATCCTAGTCCAGCCATGAGTTTCTTCAAATGGGTTCATGATCATCAGATAGTGCTTCTCTAACACGGAAGCAGTGCTTTGTTGGGGATTGAGTTCACAGACTGCACCCAGCCCATAGCCTCCTCAAGCCCCCACTCTGTGACAGCACCTGGCAAATGCACCCCAACACAGTGCCCGTATGGTCCCGCTGACAGCTCCAGGTGTCCAGGTGACGGCCCTGCCCGGCTGTGATCGAGGGTGAAGCCTGCATGTGTCCTGATGCCACCGGAGAACTTGCTACATCATCAGGCTCATGTTTACCCTTCGGGCAAGAATAACGACAGCTGTCTTACGCAGCATTTCGTGTTTTTCAGACATAATTTACGCAGTCAGCCAGAAATGCATACCTGCCTGTTCAACTTGCCAGGCATGTAGACTGTGACGTCACCTCTGTTGCTTGCGATGGTATGAAACTGATGTCAAAATAATGGTCTAGTGTTATTCTCAGGCTATTTAACCTCTGCACAGTGTTATCTTGTACCTGATTGCACAAGTGCGATTTGTAACATATTATGTTACAGCATGTTATTGACTGCTGATAAGAGTCGTAGGTAATCATTACCTCTTAGGGCATATTAGAAACCAAGTCAATCTTAAAGCTGGCAAGCGGGGGAAGGTGGGGCCGAATCTGTGCAATCACTGACTGTATGTAATATAGTTTCCAGCAAATCTATTGTGCAAACAAATAAAAAAGGAAAGTTCAGTGGCAGGATTGCAGATGGACCACAGGCTGGCTGGATTGTACAAACACAGACTTTGTGCTTATAGTCCAGTTTGGGGCCTGAATGCATGAAGGATGTTATCAATTAATGCTGTCAGCTGGGACAACTTAAAGGAAAAATAAGATCATTTGTGTACTTCAAGGTACATTGCAAGCTGCTGTCCTTTACTCATTACTTAACTTATGTAGATCTGAACAAAAAATCAAAATCATGGTAGCTGAGTAGTTCCTAATGCATTATAAATTACAGGTCGAGAATAAATAATATGATAAGAAAACACTGAAAACTTTGTCTAACTTATGAAGGAATGATCTTTCTTTTTGCAATTATGACTAAGTTGCATGATGCATTAAGCAAAATGACTTGGATCGTTCATTCGTTTTTCGTTGGAATGTCTTTCGGGGAAGAATGGGGTTTCTCGTGGGGGGGTGTCTTTTTCTTCCGATAATTTCTCGTGAAACAGTCAGCAGAATTAAAATGTCGGTCGTTCCCATTTGTAAAATCCTTTAACTATAAATTGGAAAGGTTTATCGACTTGGCTTCTCAGTGTTAAAAGAAAGAAAAAAAAGAAAACAGTAGCTGAGAATTTTTAAAAATAAATGTGTTGCTTAGGAACAATTGCAGAGCAGAGACTGAAATTCTTTTGGGTCACAAGGAAACAAGCACATGAAATAAACACCCTTTCTGAAACTGACAGAATTAACCCACTCGAGATACTGCAAGGTGAGAACAAGTAGATATTTTAATGCCTAAGCGCTGACAGGCATCTGTCATTCTGCAGAGTTCTACTCATTTCTTTGTTTTCTGGAATGGAAAATAGAAAACTGCTTTTCAAATACGGAAAGCCCACATCGTCCTATTTAGCAAGGGTTCTAAACCAAGGCCCAGCGCCCCCGTGTGGGATTTCGAGCCATTGTAAACTGAGAAAATGTTAATATTATCATCTGATTTTAATAGCGCAAAAATGTTCACGGTGGACAACCCCCCCTGGAGAAGGTCATATTAAAGCCCCTACAGTACCTGCATTTTTTAATTATTTATGTAATAATGCTTTGGTGGTAGGGGCTGCCCTGGTTTAGGAATTGTTGAAAACCCCTGGACTGCAGCATTTCCTTACCAGTGAGGCGAGCGTCTTAATTAGCTTTACTGGAAGTTGCTGTAAAAGTCTAGACAATACTGACTAGACTGACATCCTTGACCTGGCATGTTCATATCTCTGAAAAATCACTTTCTATTCTTCTAAGACTATGGTATTAGTCTCACATCACTACCCTGCAGTCTGTTTTCCTAAAAATACTCTTTGGAGACCAACCTCCACACCTCTGTGTCTACCTCAGTACCTGTCTGGTGAGTAATAAAGGTCATGTGACCTATGAACCTAGACCATTTGAAAGTAGGGATGCAGCATGCTGTTCTGTGTTAAGTTGTTTTTCACCACTTGTGTTTCGATTCTTGTCATGCGGCTGAATTTAATCATCGGGAAGGTGTATGTATACGTGCATGTAGCAGATTATTAATAGAAACAGTGCAGCATCCATCATCCAGCACCATTTGAGGAAGGTGTGGTTTGTTTACACAGATAGGTGGTGTGGTGATACAGGCCTGACAGGATTCCACTGCAGTGCGTCATCACATGTGGCATGCTGCCCCCCCCCCCATACCGGCATCGCCCCCGGGCCCATGCTGATAGCCTGTGTTCCCGGAATGGAGGTCTGGGCCCCCACGTAAAAGCGGGCAGCCACTGGTTTTCAGTCAAGCTGATTTTTAACGCCAGTGGGGGCAGCTGCTCGGGGTTCTCTGAGAAACATACTTCATGTGTCCAGTCAGCATACGGTGATCAAACACCAAAGATATTCATAAAAACATCACAGGGAACAGCGTGTAGCTACCAGTGAGCTGGGGCATGAAGATGGAGGTCTTCAGTTCAGCTTTGTCCCGCTCTCTTTTATTGTCACAGCTCATAAGACGTCTGTACTCCTGTATCACATTATCGTTAGTATCTCTTGAGCAAACTTCGTCCAGTATTCACATTGGACTCTCCCACTAATACCCACATTGGACTCTCCCACTAATATTTACATTGGACTCTCCCACTAATATCCGCATTGGACTGTCCCAGCAGTACTCACATTGGACTCTCTCAGGAGTATTCGCATTGTACTCTAACACATACTCATGCAAATACCATACTGAATGGGCTAACAGCATTTCATGTGCACGGCCATTGACAGAGCTGTGGGTGTTCTTTCCTATCAGCACTGCAGGTCACAGAATGCTGCAGAGTTAGACAGCCCCTCAAATATCAGCCACTTTATCATTCTGTGTCACTGAATGGACGAGAGGCCTTCGCCAGTTCATCCTACCCCAGCACTGGCAGCTACACTATATGGACAAAAGTGCTGGGACACACCTCTTAAGTGTTTCATACTGACCCATTGCCACTGGTATATAAATTCAAGCACCTCGCCTTGCAGTCAGGTTTATAAACATTTGTGAAAGAATGACCTCTTCTGAAGATCTCGGTTGATTCAAGCGTGGTCCTGTCATAGGATGCCACCTTTATAATAAATCAGTCTGTGAAATTTCTTCCCTGCTAGATATTCCATGGTCAGCTATAAGCGGTATTATTGCAAAGTGGAAATGTATAGGAACAACAGAAATTCGGCCATGAAGTGGCAGACCATGTTTACAGAGCGAGGTCACCAAATATTGAGGTGCATAGTGTGTAAAAGTCGCCAACGCTCTGTTGACTCAATAACTGCAGAGCGTCCTCTGGCATTAGACCCAGCACGAAAGCTGTGAGCCTGGAACTTCATGGAATGGGCTTCCATGGCCAAGCAGCTGCAAGTAAGCCTCACATCATCTAGGGTAATGCCAAGCGTCAGATGGAGTGGCGTGAAGCTTGCAGCCACTGGGCTCTGGAGCAGTGGAAATGTTCTGTGGAGTGACAAATCGAGCTTCTCTGTCTGACAGTCTAATGAGTCTGGGTTTAACGGGTGCCAGGAGAATGTTACCTGCCTGACTACATCATGCCACAGTATCTGTAAAGTTTGGTGGAGGAGGGATAATGGTATGGGGTTGTTTTTAGGGGTTGGGCTTGGCCCCTTAGTTCCAGAGAAGGAAACTCTTAATGCTTAAGCATAGCAAGACATTTTGGACAATTCTGTGGTACTTTGTGGGAGCAGCTTTGGGAAGGCCCTTTCTGTTCACTGTGCAAGGTCCATAAAGACATGGTTGGGTGAATTTTCTGTGGAAGAACTTGACTGGCCCACACAGAGCGCTGACCTCAACCCCATCAAACAGCTTTGGGATGAATTAGAATGTAGATTGTTAGCCAGGCCTTCATGTCCAGCATTAGTGCCTGACCTCACAAATGTTCTTCTGGATAAATGGGCAAAAACTCCAGTTACACATTCCAAAATCTTGTGGAAAGCCTCCCCAGAGTAGCAGCTGTTATAGCTGCAAAGGGGGGGGACCATCTCCATATTGACGCCTATGGGTTTAGAATGGGATGTCATGGAGGTTCCTGTAGGTGTAATGGGCAAGTGTCCCAATACTTTTGTCCATATAATATATGGTCTGCCAGCTCATCATGACCTGTACTCACATCACACCTCTGTAAAGAGTTACACAACCATTTCAAAGCACCTCGCTATCCATTAAGTGTTCTTAGCCTTTCCTTGATCTCTGCAAAATAATTGCAAGAATGTGGAAGGAAGCAAAGGATGAGCCATGATGGCACACGAATGTAGAGCAGGTGTGGTTGGAGGGGCTCAGAAGGCATCTCCTGAAGCGTGTAAACTTCTCTTCCTTCAGGAAGCAGCAGGACTTTGTGCTGAAACGCTGGAAGGACGTGCGAGTCGGAGACTTCGTGAAGGTGGTTTGCAACGAGGTGATCCCGGCAGACATCTTGCTCCTGAACACGTCAGACCCCAATGGGGTCTGCCACCTCGAGACCGCCAACCTGGACGGGGAGACCAACCTGAAGCAAAGGCAGGTGGTGCGTGGCTTTGCTGCCCCGGTGAGTGTTTCAACACACCGGCGCGTTCGGACAGACTTGGGCTTGCCGGTCATCCCATATGGAAAAGTTTTTTAAAAATGAAATATGAATCTTATGTGTTTTACCCAAATTATATAAGCTGTTTATATGACACGCAAAATAAATATATAATGCATATTAGCTTAATGTGTCATT
This sequence comes from Brienomyrus brachyistius, assembly GCF_023856365.1. Lineage (NCBI taxonomy): Eukaryota > Metazoa > Chordata > Actinopteri > Osteoglossiformes > Mormyridae > Brienomyrus > Brienomyrus brachyistius. Next base: position 7,472,024 of record NC_064542.1, read on the forward strand.
AGACATATGTCCTTTAGTCATTTAAAATACATATGAAATTAATGTAGCGTCAAACATAGTCCTATATATCCTTTATTCATATAAAATGCATATTAGTGTTTTGTCAAACTGACCAAAATGCAAGTTCTACATTGATACACAATGCATATTAAACGAATGTTTCATCAGTATTAGTTTTTATGCACAATTCTTTAAATGACCTGGGTTGAATCATAGACGGCGGTTCCACACAAATTGAATGCGTATTTTGAAAAGGAAAGAGTCTCTTCAGCTGATGCGTTCGCTTTGTGTTCTGAGAATGTAACACAGTTGAGTTAATTTCATTGAATTTTCTTATGTCTAGTTGAAGCAGCTGAATGTGGACAGATCATACACATCTTTCATTAGAATAATACAAAAGCAATATCAAACTTAATTAAAAAAACCATAAACAAAATTTTCCTACTAAAACCATATAATATCATCTATGGTAAATGTAAAATTCATATAAAAATTGTATATTTCTCCTATAGGCTTTTCCCTTGAGTGCCTTACATGTCAAGTGAGTTTTTGTTATGAATGTGGCCAAAATAATACAAGAAAAAATATTGACCTACAGAGAACATATCAAAAATATCATGCGTGGTGATATGTAATCGAAATAAGAAAAATGCTTGATGTCCTTACATGAATCATGCTGCTTTTTCTACATGGGATGAACCTTGTGGACTAGCCTTGCAGATCTTAATTAGTGCCTCAAAAGCATCAATGGGTGACTGACTTTACATCACTGAAGCAATCAGGGCCTGAGTTTGTACAACAAACACACACACCCCATTAACAAAGATCTGCACTACATTTAGCACAGACATATTTGCTGGCTCATCATGGATGTTGTGTAAACAGAGTGTGTCAGTGATGATCATCGGATTGGTCATCAAACTGCTTCCATACAAGTCCATACAATTATTGTATAGGTCCAGTGGAAACTATGTGAAAGTGACGAACGTTTGCTCCTCGCTGCAGGTCTAACCGGATTCTGGATGAATCCTTCTATCGCTCCAATCTTTGCATGCCATGCGCTACGTAAAATGCCGTCCGCTGGCATCTCAGCATTCCTGTACTGCCTATATATCCGCATCGGTGGAGCTTTGAAGGACGCTACCTGAATGTTAGCATACCACGCATGTGGTGAGGTGTCTGCCTCGGGTGTGGTCTGCTTCAAGTTCCACTATATCACAGCGCCATTTAACCTTTTCCAGGTCTATTTCCAAGAACGAAACCAGAAAGAGGACAGCGTGTCTTCAGCTGCTAGATGCAGGACTTGACAGCATTTGGCAAATTAAATGCTCTGTCATTCGAATGAGTGAAATCCACTTGCCTCGGTTTCTTTCGGGGTTTGTTTTTAACTCTCTCTCCTCGCGGTGGATATTTAGTTGCTCTCACAATTTTCTTGACACGTCTGTATCCTAGTGTTGAAGGAATTATATTTTTAGCCAGTAACTATGGCAATTTTTAATTCTGTTCTTAAGCAAATTATTATGTTCACTGATTTATTCCTTAAGAATATAACTTAGCAGTCACTTAGCAACGGACTAAATTGACTGTAAACATTACTTTGAGCCATGATAATATTGTGCTTTATTTGCTCATGTTCATGGAGTTTGCACATGCCTGGTCTGCACTGCGCTGCAGTGACCTGCAGTTTGCTCGAGCAGCTTCCCAGACTTTCTGCTTTTCTCCATGCATGTCCGCCGTGACAGACCACGTCATTCACTGTATGCTTCCTGCCACTGGCTCCAGGCTCCTATAGAAATAACTGAATCAGAAGTCAATGGCGATTAACCACAGGATCAGTGGATCTTATACCAACAACTGAAACAGAAGAGGAATTAGCTGTATACAGTAGCAGTACTGTCATTCAGGCACTCACACGTTGACCAAACTGTTTATCACCTGAAAATATCCATCCATCCATTTTCCAAACCGCTTATCCTACTGGGTCGTGGGGGCTCCGGAGCCTATCCCGGAAGCAATGGGCACGAGGCAGGGAACAACCCAGGATGGGGGGCCAGCCCATCACAGGGCACACTCACACACCATTTACTCACACATGCACTCCTATGGGCAATTCAGTAACTCCAATTAGCCTCAGCATGTTTTTGGACTGTGGGGGGAAACCGGAGTACCTGGAGGAAACCCCCATGACGACATGGGGAGAACATGCAAACTCCGCACACATGTGACCTAGGCGGAGACTCAAACCCGGGTCCCAGAGGTGTGAAGCAACAGTGCTGACCACTGCACCACCATGCCGCCCCCCACCAGAAAAATTTAATTGTATTATTAAAGGCATTCGTTTATTTCTGTTTTTCAGAATTGTTCATTTCAGCCAGAGCATTTCAGCGGTACCGTGGTCTGTGAGAAGCCCAACAAGACACTGACACACTTCAAAGGATACCTGTAAGTCGTCTACCTCATCTCCAGCGAGCACTGCGGTTTGGTCCTGCTAGGGGAGCTTCTTACACATGTGCCACCAGATCGGTGTGAACAGGACTTCTGTCAACCTCTGCCTGTTTTTATGCTGGCCCACGATGAAGCCACCAATAGCATTGAAAGATCATAACCCTCTAATTTATGCTCACAAATACAGCATTGCATCTTTATGTATATATGAATATATGATTGTGGTACGATACTGAAATTGGAAACGTGGCTAATGAGGCTTTTGCTGCATTCAATAGTTAATACATTGACTCTAAGGTACCGCTTGAGTGAGTAATGGTAGGATGTGTTCACCTGAGATGCTGACCAGTGTAGAAAGGCTGGTTATGACTTTGAAGTGATCAGGTATACATCTGTATGGGAGAATAACTGATCCTGATGTATAACAAGTGTACCGGAAAGCTATCGCATATCATCTCACATCGCATTACATCACACCACATCACCAAAGCCCTTCTTGCACAGTTCCCAAAGGGACAGTTCTTTGAAAAGGCTTTTTTCCAGCTGTCTGTTTATCAGAGGGTTGTCCTTGATGTCCTACTATAGTGGCTGACGGACAGGCCAATACTCCGCTGTGGTCTGGTTCTTTTGGGCTGCTCCGTCTCATTAGAGAGTGCACTTATTCATCTTGTTATTCTCAAGCAGGGTTTCCCCTTGTTTTGCTTTCTGAAACTGACGTTAGCTGGCAAGCTGCAGAAATACGTTGTACTGCCATTATTTCTCGCCTGAACCCCTGTTTGTATTTCTTGAGCTTGAGCATCTCAAGTAGCAGAACGCATGTCAAGCACCTACAATAAATGTCTGTCTTACTGTACCAGTAACTGTACACTAACAGACCCTAGTTGATCCATGCGCCTCCCCCTCCCATATATAAACCGAGGATTAAGTTTAAGAATTAAACTGAGTTAGTGTGAAATAGTTATATTTCCGCTGTCACTTCTTAAACCTAAAATCTCACAACAAGAGAGAGTCCCTCCAATTATGTGTAGGACATGATCTTGAGAAAACAACTTTGGCTATGTTGAGATCATGAGAGAAATAAGACAAAAAATAAGACAATCATGTTTGTCCTCCGTGGTCTTCCGTATGATGCCAAGTTGCAGTTAAAAAATGCAGACGAAGCTGTTATGTGTTGATATGAATGAGGCAGGTTAAAAGTTCCTCGCTTTGAGTTTTCTTCCAGTTCTTTAAGTAATAAATGGAAAACAATGTTATATTTCTCTTTCTTACGAAGAATAATCTAATCCGTGACTCAAATACCGTGATACGAGCCGAACAGTGAGTTTTGTGACCCATTGCTCCCCTAAACCATACCCAGAAAGCTACCTAGCGAACGCACTTCTTACATCACGCCACACCTGCCACATTACAGGTTTCGTTACAGCTCTGTTTTAAATACTTCTCACAAATACAGAGAAAACAATTCGGTAGCTACATGTAACCCAAGCTCGACAAACATGTGGAACAGCGAGCTGGTTCCGGTAATATCAGACAATGATAGTGATTGGTTGTCCACAGGGAAAATGTCATCCTATGGCAACAATATTTTTATGTGGTAGCTACTAACTACAATGTAACTGAAGTAGCAGTAGTGCAATTAACAAAAGATGTAGAGCTAGTTTGAAACTAGCTAGTTTTAACTTGTAATTTAAGGTACACTTTACACCCGACCTTATGATCGAATTTGCGCTAAGCTGGTGCAAACCACTGCTGTACCCCAATGTCCCAACCCATCTGTCATTACAGCGGATGCATTGATCTTATGTCGCTCCTGTATTGGGAGTCGGTGGAGCCTTTGTCAGAATGGGTCCGGCCATCATGACACCCTAGTGCTAAACAACCTTCAGATAAATTATTTGTCAGGCCTGGACAAATGCGCATTGCTGTGTGGCTCCATGCGCTGAAGTGATCACAATGGGCTGATGAGGTTATGGCCAAGAGGCCCACTCAGTTTGACTTGCTTTGGTTTATGCCATCAGCTTTTGCATTATGGGGTGGGTGTCATACACATTAAGGTATGAACTCGGGTGCAATTACAGCTGAATAAATTAGAATTGGATAAAGAGTTTTTGTCTTGACAGTTATAATGATAGGACTGATGATAGGAAATTTGACTTACACCAAAGCAGAGGTGTCAGAGCCCTTGGCCTTCTGCTCGCGGTTAGTGAGAAGAAGAGCTGTCCGTGCTGAAGGCTCATTAGCGTTCATCAGCTCGCTGGACTCGCAGAATCTGCCCTCTACCCATAGCCCCCTTCATGAACACACTCTGTGTTTCCCCCATAATAGCCTCACTTCGTTAGCCATTATCAAAAAGTTCATCTGCATCTGACAGCACAGTCTATTAAGGATTTACGCAGCCAGCAGCTCATCCATCAGCCAGCCGTAAAGGGAAACTGCAAAACTTGCAACAAGGGAGTGATACCGTAGCAGGAATGATAACCGAAATGACTGGTATTTAACAATAACACGTTGGGACGGATGGATGCTTAACATTTCAGAGCCATGCCAGAGAAGAAGAAGATCGGCTTTGGCAGAGAAAGCCTGCTGCTGCGGGGCTGCACCGTGAGGAACACCGACAATGCCGCTGGCATCGTGGTGTACGCAGGTACGCCCTCGGCCTCCGCCTCAGGCCTCCGCCTCTGGCCTCCACCTCTGGCCTCCACCTCTGGCCTCCGTCTCTGGCCTCCACCTCTGGCTTCTGCCTCAGGTCTCGAGTGCGTCGTTGGCGACGCAGCGTACTTTTCGCGTCTATTTCAGTTTATATCTCGCTGAAATCTTCATGTAGAATCATGAAAAAAAAACGCTGACTGAATCCCTAATCTGTCTTCTTTCCGAAACAGCAATTATCGGAAGTATTAAAGTTTTTAAAATTAGGTTAAATTGGCAAAAAATTAAACCATGTCACCTTCCTTTGTTTTACCTGCATAGGGGGTGTGTAGTGTCACCCTCACCAGAAGATCAATATTCGCATTCTAAATAGCCGCATTACCGTGTATTCAAATGGAATTTGCATGGTGATTTGATAAACAGCGCAACAGCAAAACGCGATCCAGATACATCCCCATCAGCACCATAAAAGGAGGGGGAGGGGTGTGACCAGGCGTGAATGGCTCATGCATACACAGGAAAGTTGCTACATATTCAATGAAAGGAGCCCCGAAATAGTGACATGAGTTAGATTTTTCTTATTTATTTATCAAACTGAATGTTGCAACCCTACCATTTAGTCATCTTCATGCAGCCAAGACTTTGGTGATCAGATATCTGGGATCAAAACAAACTGCCACTGTTGCTTACTATGTACTTTTATAATGTTTCTGCAAGTGTTCAAAGTACAAGATTAAGATGAGTTTAATGCCAAAACAAATATCCATCCATCCATTTTCCAAACCGCTTATTGTTCTGGGTCATGGGAGGTCTGGAGCCTATCCCAGAAGCAATGGGCACGAGGCAGGGAACAACCCAGGACAGGGGGCCAGCCCTTTGCAGCCGAAACAAATATATAAGAAATAATTTATTTACCATGAATTAAGTTTATGATATTGAATGAAATGTGTGATCATGCCCCAGTCAGTGAAAGTGTGTTCCCTACCCCTAGACCCCAGAGGGTTAAATGAGTGTTGCAAGATATGATCGATTAAAAGTCATTTTCAGTATCTCAGTAGAAGTTAAAGGTGTGTCTGACTGTTCAGCTCAGAGTCTGACACAGATAACAGACCATCCTTTTCCTTATAATCTCACTGATGCCGCATGCCTTGCTCTTCCTCGAAACCCCAGCCCTTCCGCCTTCATTTGCTTTGATTTATCAGTGCTATATGTTCATAATCCTAAACAGGTAATTTGGGAAAGTGCTGGCTTAGAATGTTTACCAGTGGATGAGCTGAAAATAATCATGTTGGTTTTAAGAGCACCAGGGAACTTTATCCTATTGGTCTCTATGTAATTTTGATTTTAAATGGGGTCGTCGAACAGTGACAGTAGGCTTTGCTGATTAAGCAAATTAATGTATCTGTTGTAGGACATGAGACAAAGGCCATGCTCAACAACAAAGGGCCGAGATACAAGCGCAGCAAGCTGGAGAGAAAGATGAACACTGACGTGCTCTTCTGTGTGGGGATCCTCTTCATCATGTGCCTTATTGGAGCACTCGGTAAAGTGACAGACCGTAAATGAAAACCCCTGATCGAATACAGAGTGAATAGAAAATGAATGGGTGAAAGAACACAGGCACTCTCCCTCTTTCCACGTAGGCCAATACTTCTGGCTGGGCACATTTCCCAGCATCCCCCCGTTTGTGCCCCCTGACAGCAACAATGTGTACATTCCTCCATCCTTGTCGGGGTTTTACATGTTCTTCACCATGATCATCCTCCTGCAGGTAGAGTTTACGTGTGCGTCCATGTGTAAGTTGGCATATTTGAGTGGAATCTCTCCCGCACCACGCCTTTAAACGGTAATGTGTCTGAGAGCAGCTGCTGTATCCCTGTTTAACAGGTGTTGATTCCCATCTCGCTGTATGTGAGCATCGAGCTGATCAAAGTGGGGCAGGTATTCTTCATCACTAATGATGTCGACCTGTACGACGAGGAGACAGACAGCCGCGTGCAGTGCAGGGCCCTCAACATCACCGAGGACCTCGGGCAGATCCAGTACGTCTTTTCGGACAAGACGGGCACTCTTACGGAGAACAAGATGGTATTCCGGCGATGTAGTATCATGGGGACAGAGTACTGCCACAAAGAGAATGGTGAGTCTCCATCATTCTGCAGGATTGGATGCCCTAAAGAAAGAGACACTTTATATCAGTGTTTCCCAGTACAGTCTTTGGAGTCCCACAGATGGTCCATGTTTTGTTCCTGGTAGGAAGGGAGCTTGGGTTGGGAAAACTTGTACTATATAGTACCTCCAGAGTAAAATGATACTGCAGAATGCATCGCGGAAGTCATTGTCCTCCAAATTTGCTGTGGGTTCTTGCTGTAACACGCCATGTCCATGAATGTTGCTGTCCGCTAACAGCACTACGCCTGGCTGCCCTCGACGAGGCTGAATCGGATGAGGAGGATCCCGCTTTCCCGCAGAAGAAAGTTCCTTCACGGCTCCAATTCCGGAAGGGGAAAAGCGGCGCTGCTCTCAGGCGCTGGAACAGTGCTCGGGCTCGCATTGGTGTCCGTGGCCAGGCCGAGGTCACGCTCAGCCCCCACAGTGATGTGGCCTTCAGCAGCCCCCTGGTGAGTGACTCTCACAGCCAGTGAAAGAGGTGCAGTGAGCCGGTTTGTGCAGTAGGTATAGTGAGCCTCTTTGTGCAGGAGGTGCAGTGAGGCTCTTAGGGCAGGAAGTGCAGTGTGCCTGCTTTGAACAGGAGGTGCATTGCTTCTCTCTGGGCAGGAGGTGCAATGAACCTCTTTCGGCAGGAGGTGCAATGAGCCTCTCAGGGAAAGAGGTGCTGGGATCCTCGCTGGGCTGAAGGTACAGTGTGCCCGTTTTGGGCAGGAGGTGCAGTGTGCCTCTCTGTGCAGAAGGTCCAGTGCATCAGTTTGGGAAGAAGGCGCAGTGAGTTTCTTTGGGGGGGTAACTCCTCAGACTTCCCACTTTAATGGGCCATGTGCCAGTGGAAGTAAAAAGTCAAGCATCACACACAGTAAACACTGGTGCTTGAGACAGATGGATATTATTAAAGAGCAGGGCCAGACCTACTGTCTCAGGGGGACAACTGGGGAAGTCGGTATGGGTATAGCAGCCCGGGTTGGGGGTGGGCAGTGGGAGGAGTTGTGCATCCTGTTCATGGTGCGGTGGGCCAGAGCAGTGCTGTCAGGGTAAGTCTGGGTGGGTCATCTTTAGGTGGGATTTTTTTAACATATTCCATCTTCTATGCTAGGTAAACTATGCATGCTTTGGTGTAGGTGGGCCTCTTGTTCTAGGGAGACCTTCCATCCTTCCTGAAAACGATGCTCCTGTGAACTACATTATAATTACATTAGAGGTTTAAAGGTTGAACTTCATAGATCTTAATGGTCTAGCTTTAATTAAGTGTGTTTATGAGAGCGCTTTCATCTTGCAAATCTAAACAGTGATTATTCACTCATTGACACCCAAAACAAAGAGAGATGAGTTACTGTTACTATTTACTGTTACCAGTAAAAACCCCTCTGGCCAAGCAGCAGCCCACCACTGCAGTACCTTATAAAACACTCCAGTTGTAAGTCATCCCCAGGAACCGTGAGGTCAGAGAGCACCTTCTCACCCACATGCACATTTCTCCCAACTTTGCATCACGTTGCACCGTGCAGTAGAGCAGGCACTCTTTCTCAGTAGACACGATCGACAGCTTGCTAGCACCCAGCATGTCCCTAGGGGGCGTTAATGCGACTTCTCCTTCTCCTTGAACGCACCAATTATGGTTCTTCTCTGCCAAATTCCGGGTCACACTCAGAGGATGACTTAGCTCATACCCTGCCGGAGCTCTGTGAGGCAGTCAGAGGGCTTTTTTTAGTATGTGGTGTGAGGCAGACAGACTTCTGGGTGAGACAGGAATAGAGATTCAGGCATCCCTACAGGCAGAGCGTGATGCTGTCGACATCTGGCAAGTGAGCCCGAGTCACTCTGCGATGGTGCAGAGCCCGTTCACACTTAGCCAGGTGACTAACCACTAATCTCCTGTGCTCTTCCTCTTGTCTGCTCCACAAGACCCAAATTTGACCGTGGTCATGCAGGGTCCGGCTTCCTGACAAGGCCCTGGTACCACACGCTCCCAGCATGCTCTCCATATGGGCTGGGTCGCTCCACATCCGTGGTACTATTTTTCCTTGCGTGAACATATGGGCACACTGTGGCAAATTGACCGTGGATGGTCGTCGCAGAATTTTTAGCGTGCGTGCACATCCAAGTCACCTGGTGCCATTGAGACACGAGTTACTACAATAACAAGTCAGTGGGTTTCTTTTGGCTGGCTGCCATCTCCTGCCCTTGCTGAGAAGCCAGATCTGTCCATAAGTGCTTCTGTTCTACAGTTTGACTGAAGGGAAATCTTCTGTTGAAAAAGTGACCTCCTACATTTCCTGGAGAATTACTGTTATGTTCACCTGCATATCCATCAGAGTTACTCATTTCTCATGGAGGGACAAAGCTGGTGATCATGTGATTGTGACTCCTTATTAGCTAATTCACCAAAGAGCCAGAGCTGAGGTCACACTCAGTAATAAAACCATTACAGTGAATCCACAAAGAGAATACTGTTCCATGTCATCCATAATAGCATTTTATTATCGTTATCCATCCATCCATCCATCCATTTTCCAAACCGCTTATCCTACTGGGTCGCGGGGGGTCTGGAGCCTATCCTGGAAGCAATGGGCACGAGGCTGGGAACAACCCAGGATGGGGGTCAGCCCATTGCAGGGCACACTCACACACCATTCACTCACACACACACGCACGCACGCACACCTATGGGCAATTTAGGAACTCCATTTAGCCTCAGCATGTTTTTGGACTGTGGGGGGAAACTGGAGTACCCGGAGGAAACCCCACAACGACATGTGGATAACATGCAAACTCTGCACAAATGTGACCCAGGCGGAGACTCGAACCTGGGTCCCAGAGGTGTGAGACAACAGTGCTAACCACTGCAGCACCATGCCGCCTATTATTGTTATATGAATGTCAAATACAAAATGATGGCTATCTGTGGGGATTATATGGTTCTAGCGTACAGTGACGTAATCTTGCTGATTTGGGTGGGCAGTTTCAGTTTAATACGTAAAATGCGAATTCCTAGAAAACTGTTCTGGACTGTACCCATCCCTATTTTGTGGTCTGCGTAGCGTCTAGCTGGCATTAGCTGGCATTAGCTGGCATGACGAGTGGTTGCTGTAGAAATGTAGAAGACATGCACTGGGTTAATTAATGGAGCTAATAGCTGGAAAGGCATGCCAAGCGAAACAGATTGAGTATCCCGAAATGAAGCTGTTGACTGGGGAAATATGGCAGCCGCCCCCAAAGCCAGCGTCCTCCCGCTTCGAGAGCCAGGCTCATTTCAGCAGAACTTGCTCCACGCATCTGTGACCGTGCTCTGAACCCGATTCACAGGAGACGGACGTGGCGCCGGACCGGAGGCTGCAGCGGATCACCGGTGACGAGGCCGGTCAGATGGAGGCGTGGTGCCGCGTGAGTCGCATCAACGGTGGCGCCTGCTACATGGACTTCTTCTTAGCGCTGGCCATCTGCAACACTGTGGTGGTGTCTACAGCCATGCACCCGAGGCAGAGGGTAAGCATCCTCAGAAGTGGCTCTGCCCCAACCTTCACTTATCACATAGAAATACGGTAGCCATTCAACTATGATGAAAATCAATAAAACTAACGCAATAAAACATAATGTCTTGTCAGTTGGCGCTTTTCCGCTGTCAACAAGAACTGAGCCCTACCACAAACTGGTGGTTTTCCATTGCAAAGTATGCAAGCCGTACAGTACCTGACCAGTGTGTGTGCTGACACGATCCTGCTTATTAGCAGGGCCGAAAATATGACCAAACCAAGCTGGTGCAGTGACTACCATCTGATTGGTCAAAATGTATGGAGATACTGTTTTTCTGTCTCCATATGCATGGAATATATAAAGGGACAAAGGGCATATTCTATATATTATTAGTAGCATCACACATGGCAATGTATTGATGCATTACCAAAAACTCAGAATCTGAAAATTTCTAACGTCCTAATTGAAGAAGTACTATAGAACGGCCGAACAGAATGGATTTGTACTGCAAATTTGCCAGTGATGTAACGAATCGTAGTCGATCTATGATCCGTACAGATACCCCTCACGGTTCAACACGCATGTGGACTAATTATTGCAAAGTTTAATCAAAATAGTGTGAGATGCATTTTTTCTGCTGCTATTACTTTGTAACATAATAATTCCCTAAATCTCAATGGTACAGAGGACATGCATTCTGGGTTTGAAATTCATTTTGCACAATAGGGGAGAATTCCTCCCCCACCCCCCTTATATGTAGCGCATGGAAGGGAATTATAGATTTTCAGTGGGAATGCAATTACAAATGTGCCAATTCAATACCCTTAACCATGGAGTGTTTTGTGTCGACCCTCTCACTTCAGACGAATGCTGTTTGTGTGTCTAATTACAACTTTTATTTTCCAAAGATGACAGCTTCTGTTATTTTGTGATCTCAAGAAAATAACTGTGATCTCGAGAAAACAACTTTGGCTAAGCTGAGATCACGAGAAAAATAAGTCATAATCTCGACATAACGAGACAGAGAAAGGTAATGAGGGATGTCCTCTATGGACTCCCGTACGACGCGGAGGTGCAGTGAAAAGATACAAAGCAGTTGTGTGTTTACACGAATGCAGCATATTGAAGGTTCCTTGCTGTAAGTGTTCTCAAAGTTCTTTAAGTAACAAATGGAAAGCTAAGTTTTATTTATCCGTGCCTCAAAACTATGATATGATTTGTTGAGAATATATGCAACCTAATGCTAATTACATATGCGTGTCTGCGTGTCATGGAGAGCAAGATGAGTTAGGCGAAAAGAGAATTTCCCCAAGGGAGTTAATAATATGCAGTTTCCATGCCTGGTCATGTGTCGAGTTTCTTAGATCATGTGACCTAAAATTTGCTGTGTAAACATTAAATTTACATAGACAGAAATTGATAAGCTACCTTGTTAGTCCATTGATGTATCCACCAACAGAATAATTCATATCCACTTTTGTGAGTCAGTGGCTTATATTTACAGTGCATTACTTATGTCCAGACTGATCATTATTACCATCCATTCTTATTTATATGTGATTTATGAGCTTCTATTGGAGCGCAAAAACCAGGCAAGGTCATATGAATCGAGTTGTGTTGCACATGAGCAATTGAGCAATTCTGCCTTTATACGAGTCGTAGAAACAGCACATAATGCATGTTATGAACTAGTGGATCGGGTGGTGTGAGTATCCCATGATGGGGGTGTTAGCATGCTGGAGCTCATAGCCACATCACTCTGCCCTGGGTACAATGCTAAAAAAAGGACGAGAGTATGGCAGTCAGGGTGTGGGGCAGCGACAGTGGGAAGCTTAAGGACCACTATTAAACTACACCCCTGATCTGCGGATGCATCTGTGCATATAAACCCAGATCCATAGCCTCTTACTTTTACCCATAATTTGTCTTTGGTAGACATATAAAAGTGGTCAAAAGTGACGTGAACCCTAATTATTTATTTAAACTTAGTCATTTTTAATTCAGTAGAAACTATGTCACTTAATCACAATCAAATAATGACATACATCATGAAATATTACACGAGTGTGTTAATCTGCAAAGTGGATACATTGTACACAGATCGGGGCAAGAAAAATGAAAATGAAACAAAAGCAACTAACAGAAAAACCTACCAGCGCCTGCAAAACCACAAACACTAAGACTGAAGCTTTTTGTTTGTTTGTTTGTTTTTACACAAATTGATTGTAAAGATCTGTTTCCCAGTGTGCAGAATCTGGGGAAAAAAGCAGAATTATTCCCGATCGGTTTGAGAATTACCCACCCCTGTGATTCTGCTACGAAGCCCTGGAATGCTGTTTAAAGCTTTTGTAGTTTAACACCGAACATGGTTCTTGATTTATTATGTTCGTATTCCAGTGATGATTATTGTTCCACAATTTTTAAAAATCCTTGTAATTTTAATGACCCACTTCTTATAAATGTAGTATTGTAAGATCACATTCAGTAGTTCAGAAATGTATTATTTAAGTTTTATGCTCAATTAAGTGCTCTGTTTCATGCACCATTTAATCAAAATTATATATACTGCTAGTGATGTCATTGTACCAATTACATATAGCAGATTCTGTAGAGGTGAAATTCTGGCAGCAGTTAAACCCCAGTGATCTATGAGCACAGCAGACATTCTCTGTGCTAAATGACTCCATATCTGTGCTTCCTTTCAGTCAATGCACAGTGCTGGCAAAGATAGGAGGGCACCTGCAGACAGCCTTAATGCCTCAATCAGTGTTTCCCAGTCCAGTCCTCGGGACCCACAGATGGTCCATATTTTTGCTCCCTCCCAGCTCCCTGTCAGACAGGCCAGATGCCTGCTGGGAGCTGGAGAAGAGTAAAAATGTGGAGTATCTGCTGGTCTCCAAGGACCGGCTTGGGAAACACTGGCCTAATTTAAGGAGCACCTCAAGGTGTCCTTTTGGACTGCAGTAACATGTGGAATTTTGAGGAACTGTAAAAGTGCCCTGTTTGAATTCTGAAATGTGTTATTTTTTTTTCCACGACACACTTTCAAGTCTGTCTTTTTATTCATCTCACATGCTGGGCTGGTGCTCACACTGCTTAGCGTTCAAATCACGTCCCAGCAGATGGTCTTTTCCAGGTCATATTTGAAATGCTACTGAGAAGTGAGTGAGGCCTGCGTGCTCCTCTCTCTGGGCGTGCCCACTCTCTCCCTCCTCTCTCTGGGCGTGCCCACTCTCTCCCTCCTCTCTCTGGGCGTGCCCACTCTCTCCCTCCTCTCTCTGGGCGTGCCCACTCTCTCCCTCCTCTCTCTGGGCGTGCCCACTCTCTCCCTCCTCTCTCTGGCCACGCTTGCGCACTCCTGTCTCTGGGCCCTTTCGCTGGCTCCTGTCTCTGGGCCCTTTCGCTCACTCCTGTCTCTGGGCCCTTTCGCTCACTCCTGTCTCTGGGCCCTTTCGCTCACTCCTGTCTCTGGGCCCTTTCGCTCACTCCTGTCTCTGGGCCCTTTCGCTGGCTCCTGTCTCTGGGCCCACTCCTGTATCTGGGCCCGCTCGCTCACTCCTGTCTCTGGGCCCTTTCGCTCACTCCTGTCTCTGGGCCCTTTCGCTCACTCCTGTCTCTGGGCCCTTTCGCTCACTCCTGTGTCTGGGCAGGCTCACTTGCTCGTATCTCTGGGCGCGTTTACTCTGGGCATCTTTTGTCGATTCTAATGTATGTTTGAATGCTGAAAAACCAAAAAAAAAAAATTATCACAAAACAGGTAAAATCATTCCTCCTGACAAGGAAAAATGTGATAGAAGGTTATTCACAAATGAAATCCTTACTCAGATGAGATTCAAGGCTTGACGTGGCCAGCTGTGAAACGGCCTCCGGTGTCCAGGTCCATCCTCCCCACTCAGAGTAGTGTTTTTGACACATGTTCAGGTTTTTCTTGGTTCTGTTTGTGATTCTGTGTCTTTGAACGGCGATTCTCTCTGATTGGTTGTGATGATGCGTGCCGGATTTCCAGGTGACAGGCCCCTTGAACTTCTCTACCACGCTGAAGTCCCTGGGTCACATTCAGACCCTGCTGAAAAGGCTCGGCTCCCTGAGCCACGTCATCTCCTCGCTGCACTCCATCTCCGAGAAGAGCAGCCCCACCACCCCGGCCAGCCCACCCAGCCCAGCGGCCTCTGGTCCGGCGGGAGACAAGGAGGACATGGGCGGAATCACGGACAGCGGCTCCCTGAACACCAGTCTGGAGGACAGTGAAGCAGATCTTCCACCGACGGAGGAAGCGGCCACGGAAAGGAGCACCGATCCCAACTCGGACGGACTGTGCTACGAGGCGGAGAGCCCCGACGAGGCTGCGCTGGTGCATGCCGCCAGAGCCTACGGCTACACCCTGCTGGCTCGCACTCCGGACCATGTCACCATTAGGCTTCCCCAAGGATCCTTGCTCACCTTCGAGATACTGGGCACTCTGGCCTTCAACTCCGTCCGCAAGCGGATGTCGGTGGTTGTGCGTCATCCGGTGACCAATGAGGTCGTCATCTACACCAAGGGGGCTGACTCGGCCATCATGGAGCGTCTGGCTAAATCAGCAGGTAGGAAAAACACCAGGACCTTCAGGTCCTACTTCCTGTTCTCCGTTCCGCTAGCAATTCGTTAGCGTCTTTGAGGCCCTTGTTTCTGATTAAAAATGTACATATTTTAATGCTGACGACCCGTTTGTATCCACTGGACACCAAGACTATTCTCAAACCCGAAAGAAATTAGTTTTGCCTGTGCCGTTGATGCAGGTGTTTTGTTCAGCACGCTGTTGTTTTCCGACGCGGCACCATGTGAAGTTTATATTTGTTGTGTTGGAAATGATGCGTATATGTCTCGAAAAATTCTCCCCAGTAGATAAATTTGAAAGTAGAATACATCACGTTAATTCTGCTAACAAACTACGAGTAGATCACTTAAGAGTATGATAAAAGCCCCCTGGCAGAGAAAAGCTGTCTTTAATATTGCCCTTTAACTTTTATCGAAGTTGAATCGAGTCTTTAAAGAGCACTGTGCTACTTCTCACTGCTTGTGTTTAGGATCGCTCATTTAGAGGCAGGTCTGTTTGAAACGAAAGGCTCGTGTTTCATTTCTTTTGTGTCTGTGGCTCTACCTCTTGTATAGATTCCAAAAATAACACATTGACACTCTCACTGTAATCTCCATCAAAATGCAGTGCAGGGCATTTTGCCTGCCACTGGAGAAAGTTTCCCGTAAAAGAAAATGTGACTTTTTCTTCATCTGTTCTTTTTCTTAGCCATGTAGTTATGTAGATACATTGATTCTGCTAGGTAGCTCTGAAGTCTTAGCATTGGAGCAGGCAAATGAATGCAGAGAGGACGATACGCGCACTGGACAGGTGCTCATGCGCGGATATCGTTCTCTCCCCTTCAGTTACATTAGCGACAGCTAGACTCCACCGGCTATTTCAACTGGGATGGAGGTGCTAAATAAAAATAGCCGAATCCTTTCATTTTCCCAGAAAACCAGCCGGAGGAGAATAAAAGAAAAAGGATTGCCGCTAAGACACAGAGGCACCTTCACTTGTATGCCAAAGATGGATTACGCACTCTGTGCATTGCTAAAAAGGTAAATATTAATAGCAAGCATACAATAAAATGTATAGCGTAAGTTTTGGGTTTGTTTGACAGTGTAATGCCTGCTTCTTGGTAGCTTCTTATCTATTTAGTTGCTTAGAAACTGCTTTCTCATGCTTAGCATGATTGCAATCCATTTAAACAGCAGGATATACATTTTAATCTTACTAGATTATTGAATTTCCTGCTCAAAAATACCCTTTTCAAGAACCGAGCAGCAGGAGCTTTCATTGGCTTGAGCCTGCAACCTTTGTGATTTGAGACCTGGAAAGGAAATTCATTTATCCTCCTGACTTTCTGTATGGTGCCTGTGGTCCCATCGCCTCCCTTCTCAGATCCTCCTGACTTTCTGTATGGTGCCTGTGGTCCCATCGCCTCCCTTCTCAGATCCTCCTGACTTTCTGTATGGTGCCTGTGGTCCCATCGCCTCCCTTCTCAGATCCTCCTGACTTTCTGTATGGTGCCTGTGGTCCCATCGCCTCCCTTCTCAGATCCTCCTGACTTTCTGTATGGTGCCTGTGGTTCCATTAACTCCCTTCCAGGTAATGAGCTTGCAGGCCTATACTGACTGGTTGGCCGTGAGACAGGAGGCGGAGTCTGCCATTGACAACAGAGAAGAGCTGCTCATGGAAACTGCAAGTCATTTAGAGACTAACCTGACTCTGATAGGTAAGAAACATCTTCAGTATGTGCAGGAAATAACATATATTTTCATAGTTACCTCTCACACCTACCCTGGGGTCAAATTGACCCCAAAGGCACATGTCAGGTGATTTCTCACAGTAACATAATTGTTGTATGAGCGTGTAATAGATGCACATTTTGTACTGTGCAGTGATGCACCTTTTAAACATCATACTTTATTTAAGGTATTACGGCAGTTTACCTTGCTTTCAAACTGTCAGCAAAACCTTCTTTGTCCTTGTGAGAAAAAGCCAGTTAATTTATAATAATAGCTATCATTTGTGATTTATGGTTTAGAGTCTCGATAAGCTTTTATTTATGAGATAATATAGAATTTGACCTTGTGATTTATTTGTTTTAAATACCCTGGGGTCTGTCTTTAAACTGATGCTGTTGTACCTTAAGAGCAGGTTTGGGTACAAAGTTGTAGGCTCCTGATCAGACTCCATGAAAAACATAGAGGACATTAGTAGGAACATTATCCTCTAGTTGTCTTGTGTGTCATTTTATACACCTCATTCCCATAGCAGTCAGTCTGAAGGTGTGCTTAATTGTGCCTGGAAACAGCTGTTCAGTGTTGCTATTCATGTGCACCAATTGTATTACGAAAGTTGTAATTGGTGCAGTACAAGTATTTGGCTCCATCCTAATTTTCAAACGTCCTGCAGCTACTGAACATAATGAGCCCTGTATTTTTGGTCACATTCATTTAGGAACCACTGGGATTGAGGACCGGCTACAGGAAGATGTCCCAGCAACTATCGCATCACTGCGGAAGGCAGGGATTCAGGTGTGGGTGCTGACTGGTGACAAGCAGGAGACTGCTGTCAACATAGCCTATTCCTGCAGACTGCTAGACCAGAGCGACGTGGTGTTCACTCTCAGCACAGCCAGCCTGGTACAGTATCACTCACAGAAAGGACAGTGTGTCTGTTTGTCTGACACTGGGGACACACACTTCGGGAATTTGAGCTCTGAAGGTCCTCAGGATAGACAAATGTCTGAAGTGCTGTTCAAGTGTCTCTTGTAGGAAATCAAACAATCACTCAATCTTTATTTATATAGCACTGTTTTAACCACAGGGTTTACATGGTGCTTTACAGACATTTAAGAGAAATGAATTAAAAAATAAACATACACTGGGAAAAATAAAAATATTATCAGTAGTGATCCATCTGATCTATGAGCCACTCGTGAAAGTGTGTCGAGCGGATCAGTAGAGTAGCTTATGTACTTTATTGTATTTGCATAGAAAGAAGCAAGTCATTAAGATCTAAATAAATAAATGGACAACTAATAAATTATCTAAATAATTCCAGTCCAGGTGGCCCATCTCAGGTCTTTCATAATCCATCTTTGGTGCTGAAGTGCTTCTTGTAACTGTTACACTGTCACACTTTGTGCTCCTTGTAACTGTAACACTGTCACACTTTGTGCTCCTTGTAACTGTAACACTGTCACACTTTGTGCTCCTTGTAACTGTTACACTGTCACACTTTGTGTTCCTTGTAACTGTTACACTGTCAAACTTTGTGCTCCTTGTAACTGTTACACTATCACACTTTGTGCTCGTTGTAACTGTTACACTGTCACACTAGGTCTCAGCTAATCGTTGAGTATTTTTGGCATTTTATTTTTATTTTTTGAGGAGGCCAAAAAGTCATACAGATTTTAGTTAAGCTCACAGTCACAAGGTGCATAAGAAGTGCCTGTTGAATGTCTTATTATAGTTCCATAATCAGTAGAATAATGTGGATTATGCCAGTGTAATAATGCAGAGAGGCGACTTTGTGTTTGACAGTTTGGACAAACCTGCTACCCAGCCTGATTCGGTATTGCTGTGGTCCGTTCTTCCACAGGATGAGTGCAATTCGTTTTTGGACTGTACCCTGGAGGAGGTGAAGAGGTATGGCGTGCAGCCCCCGTGGCAGAGCGGCTCCCGTGGCCCCGCCTTCGGCCTGGTGCTGGAGGGCCACACGTTGGGCCTGCTGTTTGAGGCTGGCCTCCAGCTCCGGCTGCTGGAGCTCAGTCGCCACTGCCGCTCGGTGCTGTGCTGCCGTGTGACGCCGCTGCAGAAGAGCGCCGTGGTCAAGCTGGTGCGAAACAAGCTCAAGGTCATGACCCTTTCCATAGGTACTGGCCTCCATGTTCAAACAGATTATCTTGCTCATTTCACTTCCTCTACTCATTGGGGGCTTTGGGCAGGGATGCAGTGAAGCGCTTTGAGATAATGTAATGTTGTGATAATGCACTATACAAATAAAATCGAATTGGATTGAAAATTGTCAAACATTACAATAAAGCGGACAGAATAGTAACCAGGGTCGCTGCCCCGCCCCCCCCTCCCCAATAAATGTACACTAATTAGTTTAAATAGTGTGGTTTTTGTAAAAAATCAGACCCCCCTAGTAATAGCTTACCCCCCTCCATCATAAATCTCTAGTGATTATACCATCCGCGCAAACGAGATATATATTCATTTGTTGTGTTAATTAAAAAGACAGTGCATAGGTGCTTGTTTTTGCGCGAGGGCCATCAGCTGAAAGCGTGTCGCCCGCAGGCGATGGCGCTAATGACGTCAGTATGATCCAGGCCGCGGATATCGGTGTTGGCATTTCCGGCCAAGAAGGGATGCAGGTTTGTCACCACGCTCTTCCTCCTCTTCTCTCTCCAAGGGCATGTGTGTTATTCCTAAGCTAAGTTGGCTTGATTAGCAATATAAGACAGGTCTTAAAACGTGACATTATCTGTTCCTCTGCCCTTTGTCTTCAGTGACTAATAATAACGTCGTAAATTGTCGTTGCTCTACAGGCAGTTATGGCCAGTGACTTTGCAATATCTCACTTTAAACACCTCAAGAAGTTGTTGCTGGTGCATGGACACTGGTGCTATAGCAGGCTGGCTAGCACCGTCATCTACTTCTTCTACAAGAACGTGGTAAATATGTTTTAAAAAATCATCAGCCTGTTGTTTCTCATCCATTCTTTACACGGTGCCTCATGTGATTCGATTTTGTTTACTTGGTTCATGTTTCTCATCTCGTTTCAGGCGTATGTGAACCTCCTTTTCTGGTACCAGTTTTTCTGTGGCTTTTCTGGGACAGCAATGATCGACTACTGGCTGCTGATATTCTTCAACCTGCTCTTCACTTCCGTCCCACCCATCGTGTTTGGCATCCTGGACAAAGATATTTCAGCCGGGACACTACTGAGTCTCCCAGAGCTGTACAAAAGTGGCCAGAACTCAGAGGTCAGATCCCGTAGCAGGGGGCCAAACTTTAGTCGTCTTCATAAATGCCTGCAGTCAACTACTGCGATGTTTCAGTGATGAGTTGATGTTGCAGCGTAACATGCATCGTTTTCCCAATGAAGATTTTATCTTATCTGCACATGTTTTCGCTTTATAGAGCGAAAGTGAAGAGAGAGTACCAGATGTATGTCAAGGTGAAAGTAGACTTTCTTCTATGCTGTTTCTTAGGGTTACAGGCATTCCACATTTTGGGTGGCCCTCCTGGATGCCTTTTATCAAAGCCTGGTCTGCTTTTTCGTTCCATACCTGGTAAGAATGTTAAGAGGATCCCAGTGCTAATTGCTTTTCATGTTTCACGTGCTTAGCATCGGGTGTTATTTGCTTTCTGATGCACATGTGTCCTTCGTGTCTCTTTGTAGGCTTACCAGGACTCAGACATTGACATCTACTCCTTTGGGACGCCCATGAACACGGCCTCCTTGTTTACCATTCTGCTGCACCTGGCAATAGAAATAAGGACCTGGGTCTGTGTATATCAGATTAACGTGGAATTTACATTTCATTCAGCATTCCGCTCTTGTTTGTGAATCGGCTCACAGTATTGTTCATGCTCTGGTTAGCTTTCAAATGCATAACTGCAAATGTGCAGCACTGTTCAAATTACTCATTTAATGTGTCGATCTGGGTCACATTCAGGTGGCATATCGCATAAATTTCAAACAGGATCAGTTCTGTCGTGCCAGGCATAGTTAAGCTATATATCAACACTGAGCACCGTATATCGTAGCAAAATGAACGGCGTTTGTCAGGATGCGGAATGAGCGTGAGGTGTCTCTCTTTCAGACGGTAGTGCACTGGGTGGTCATGGTAGGCAGTGTACTGCTCTACTTCATCATCGCCCTGTCCTACAGTGCCCTCTGCATCGACTGCAACCCTCCGTCCAACCCCTACTGGATCATGGAGAATCAGATGGCTGATCCAGTCTTCTACCTAGTATGCATTCTCACCACGGTTCTGGCCCTTTTGCCCAGGTAGGACCCCCGTGTGATGCTTTATTCAGCCTGGAAAGGCTGGCAGGAAGGATCTAGAAGGAGCTCCCAGCTCATGTGGGCTTTTAAAATTAGAACGCAGCCATAACTTCCCGCACCAGGTGACCATGGCTAATAGTAATTTTTAAATTAGTAACAGGGCTGACTTTGTTATTCATGCAAGAGTGCTACTGTGGAAGACTTATTTGATTCTATAATTGCTATTTCACGTTCCGAGGGGTAAATCAATTTATTAAGCAGTTTAATATCGCTGGTAATCTTGCTTGTGCTGCATTTTAAATTTTTCACTATTGTAGGCATGAAGATGGCTCAGTCAATCGGTATGAAAACACGCACGTGTTAATTACAGGCCTCATGTAATTACAATTAACTCTTACTAAACAATGGGAAGTCATATGCAGTGAGAAGCGTCATGTCGGAGTGATTTCACTCATTATGAGCCACATTCATGTTTTTGTTCGTCATCAATTCAGGCCAAAGTGTCTGTTCACCAGCATCTTACACCTGTTGTATTGTCATGTCGACAATGTAGAATTGAAAGTCCAAATTCGGGGAGACTGCTTGTAATTTAAATAGATTATTATAGATTGAGCTCTTGGATGAGCAAAGGTGTCTTTTAATTAGAATAGATTACATTTTTCGATTTCCTAGCAGGTGTTTTTCTCCAAAGTATAAGACTCTTACCCAAGTGTGTCCATCAGAAACACGCCTGCAGGGCACCTTCGGATGCGTAAGGCCGCACATACTGTCAGCAGCAGCGTGACGTTCTGCTCCCCCCCTAGGTACACTTTCCGTGTCCTGCAGGGCACGCTGGCCTTGTCTCCCTTGGTCCGCGCTCGACAGCTGGACACACTCTCCCCGCAAGTCAGGGAGTCCTTCATCAGAGAATGGAGGAGCCAGGAAGACGCTTCTGAAGCTGCGTCTGACCAGGTACTGTCCTCCCCAACGGGGCCAGGCAGCCCGACAGAGCCCACAGTGGACCGGGGCCTGAGTCTGCACAAGGATGGTAATGAAGATACGGAGAAGCCTTTCAGTCCCGGACACAGGCGATCGATCAGCACCATGACGATCTAGAGGCGGCTGTGACACACTGGACCTACTGTATTAGCCCTGTACTGGGACTCGAGCCGCTATGAAATGCCACCAGATCAATTGGTCCGTCAATGGGACCAGACATGGTCCATCTGGGAAAAGTACTGTTCGCATGCAAATCTGAGCTAAATCAAGTGTTTATTTTTTTACTTTTAATGATATTTTTTAAATATCAAAAATACTTGAAGGAATTTTTTTTTTTTGTAGTTCCATGTACTTCATATAAAATAAAATAAATTTTTTGGATCTCTTCCAGTGTTGTGCAATTTAGAGAGCTTCATGTGTTTACTGTCTGACAAAACACATTTTGTCTTTAATATGTATTTTTACTGTTTTGATCGTGCTTAGTATGTCGAAGGATGACCATTTTCCTGTCAGATATCTGACAAATAGAAGTGTTTCACTTCTCTTTACATTCCCCTTCTCCCCTTGTTTTTTGACCGATTTGGGTAACATCAGAGACCCATTTTTACTTTGTGTCTGTTTTTTTGATGTAGTGATTATATCATGTTTACACTGTGCAGATGATTCAAAGCTGATGAAACACAGACGGTTTTGGGGACATTCTTCCGTTCCTCTTCGTCATTCATCATTAAGTTTTGATTAATGCTCAGGGTCAAGACGAAAATGGCATTTGAATTTTACAATGAAGTATTGCAGGGTCTTGGATGTCCTGCTCTTCTGTATCTGAAAGAAATTGTGACAAACCACCAGAACAAATAAAACGCGAAGAAAATAAAATGTAATTGTGTGATTTTGTGCAAAGCAAGTCAGGTAAAGAGTGTGGCTGTCAAATGCTGGTGTTTTTTTATATACTGTATATATATAATTTTTTCTGGCTGTGGATCAAGTGTGATTTCCCACTAGTCATTATTTATACAATGGATCTTGTACGTCACTGTGGATTAAACCTTCTGCTAAATAAAGTAAATGCAGTACTTCTTACTATACACAGCCCAGAATTGCACACGATACAAAGTATTTGTAAAATATTATAATACAGGAAATATATCAGTTCCTGCCTTAGGGTCTTTACTGTAGAGATGTAATGTGGAGTTTTTTTCAGCAGTAATCCATCACAGTGTGGTTTTGTTGTTCCATGAGGCATTTATCACGTAAAGTGCACTAAGTCAGGCGATACCCTACTGGCACTTGAAGAACGTGAAGAACGTGGGCTGGTGGAGCTGCTGAAGCACGCTATTAATGTGTGAGGCTGGGGCCAGGGGAAGCAGGGACTCCTGGGTAGTGTTTTTCTCATTCAAATAACCCATCCATCCATCTTTCAGCTGCTTGTCCTGCTCAGGGTCTCCTGTAATCCCCGTAACTGTGCATCTTCGTTAGCGACGATAGATGAGTAGTCAGATTGTGGGTGAGGGGTGCATTCCTTCGCCTGAGTGCTGGAAAGACATTCCTGGCACCAACTTGTGAGTACTGCTGGGAGGCCGTGATCATTTATATCATCACACGTCATATATTGAGAAGCCTTCTGCGTCCCGAGGGCAACTCTATGCCGTGCTGAGTCAAAGCACACAGAACTGCTCTCCTCCTTGCGACAGTTAAAAGAGCCATTTCTCTGTCAGGTTATACGCCTCGCGCCGGGTGACTCCGAACCGGGATAAGCTAACGCGGTTTTGACATGTACAGACATAACAGGATACTAACAACACAACACCGACCAAACACACAGATAAGTAGAATTAAATAATACTGTCATGGAATCCAGCTGTTTATGAAGATTCCTTTACGGGGGGGGCATAAGTGGCACGACTGAAGAATCACTGCTGCAGAGGGAGGTGTCTGGTGGGTCTAGGGGCCTGTTCACACGCCACGGCCTGTCGTCGGTGCTTGCTTCCGGAAGCATTCCCCCGGCATCTCAAATCGGTTGAGAATCTGCGGCATTTCTTGGCACGTTCTGCTGAATTACAGCACGTACCTGAATCCCGTTTGTCAGGAACCCCCGCTTTTGCTGTGGGGAGATGGGGGAGTGGCAGAGTTCTGTAGGTCAGAGTGAACTACAATCGCTGCCAAGACCCCCCCCCCCTCCCGCCGTGAACTGACATAGATTAATACTCTAGCTATTACATAACTGCTTTGTTTCACCTCCACCCACGAGGTTGTTTTCTTCAGAGTGAAAAAATTATGTTTCTCTGAAAGTCTTCAACATCTTAAATCCGTAGATCTGTTGGTCGACATGAAAAGACATTCATGTTGCCAAACCCAGGCTGCATGTAAGCAATGCTGGCAAAATCAGCTTTAATCGGACTATGAAAGACTTCAGGACAGGACAGTGACTGTTGTCTTGGTGTTTTATGTGGGGTAACATCAATTCAAATCAGGCCAATGAGACAGACCATAAAGTCAGGCGTTTAGTTTGTTCTGGACGATTCTTCAGCTCAGCAGAAGATGAGAGAGTTTGCAGGTGCCCCGGGAGAGACACAATCAGCCCTTAAATGGGGGCCACAGTGAACAGGAGGTGGCTCATTTCCATTGTAATAGGAGAGAGTGATGCTCAGAACCTGCCACTTGCCATTTTCATTTTCCCCTTTTTCAAGCTCCAAAGATGAAAATGGATGGTGGATTTCTCCTGGGACATGGGTGCAAACTATGGGCTTTAATGAGGACGGCAGAGGGTGGGGCGCAGCCTGGTCTGTCTAAGGAGGGGCCACACATGCCCTAAAAAAGCTGCAGGAGACACACGGCTGAAGCACTGACTCAGAGTCCCTGTAACGTGCCGTTCCGTATGTGTCTGTGCTTCACACACTCTAATTTTCACCGTGCTAAAGGAGTCACAGGGGCTCACATGTGACACAGCGCAAACCAGGCTGGAATCTCACCCACGCTGCCTTATTATTCAAATTGTCTGTCTGTTACTATCCATAAAGGAAAAAAGCAGGACAAAAAATAATCATGTGAGTTTAGTGCTGTCACTGCCACGGGCCAGATACTGCACCTGAACCCGGAGTTTGCTGATGCTTTCCTGCATGGCATCTTTTTGCACTTGATCAACACATTTGTTACACATACTGTAAGGACTATTTGTTCTTTTGGTAATACTTTACTTGATGGAACACAAATAATATAAAATTATACTATTACTTATGTATTAATTAACCACAAACTAAGTCTTAGTTAGTTGGCGGAGTGGTGACCCTGAGGCTAGGGATTTGCGCCCGCGTTTGTAAGGTCAGTGGATCACATCCCGCGAATGCCAGCAGTGATACCTGCATTCACTTCATCCTGGGTATGACTTTAATCTACATCCAGCCCTGAAATCAGGTCCTCCAACTTACCAGGGAATTTGGGGGTTGGTGGCAGGATTGGCACTCCAGCTGCTGGAAGAAACTCATACTGGCCCATTTGGACTAGTGTGGTGCTGAGGTATCACCGCCCATACAGCTGTGCTCAGGCTCTCATCCCTGAGCTGGTTTGTCGTGTGGTGGGTGTGATAATGTGCTGTAATCAGCGTGCGACCCCCCCCCCCCCCTCCTCACCCACGTCTTAGTTACGTACTGATTTCCTGTCCATAAATCATTAATGAATCACGATGCATCTTTTATCTCAAAGTTAATATATTTGTTACTATATCCAGTTCTGTAAACCTTTGTGAACTAATGAAGGAAGTACTGAAGGAACTAGTCATGAATAACTCAAGTAAAATATTGATCTCATATTTGATCATTAATCATTCATGACACATCTTTTTGTCAGTGTTTGTTCATGATTTGTTCATGATTTGTATTTCGGTAGTAACTGAGCTATCACTAAGTATTTGTGTCGCCTCGAGTGTTACTGTTCTTCTTTAATTTTGTAGCAGTAATCATACATCTGTTGTTTTGCATATGTGTGTGCATGTGTTTACTGGAGACTGTGCTGCTGTAAGGGTAACTGTGGATAATATAAACAGTGACACACGCAGAATGACACCAGTGGTGTTAACTGTTCTGAATGACACACTGTGACATCGTCAGAAGAACATCATGCTGACAGTGGGCAACCCCATCCTCACCTCCAGTGTCCTTTCTCTCAAAACAAAGAACATGGCCATTGATTTCACAGGGTTTGGTGTATGGTTAGGTTAGGCTAGGTTATGTGTGAGAATGACAATGACTGTTTTTTTGCGAGTATAGACAGAAACATATAACCTGACGGTATGTCGAAGAGCTCGTGGAGACCCACTTCGTCCCGTTTAAAGGTTCTTTACAATGACATGTAGCTTTCTGCATTCAGGAGTCAGACGCCCGCAAACTGGGCAATTTATAGAGTTTATGCTGCGTATTTGCAGAGCAGATGTGCCTCCAGTGGCTTCACTGTCTGCCGGATTCTTCGGAAGTCAAGAGCAGGAGCTTCTCATGCTTTTTTATAAAACATCTGCATCAGATTTATGTTCAAAGTCAGAGGTACAGAACAATTTTCAAAAGCAAAACAGCATTTCATGAACTTTAATGAATCAACATTAACTTTCTACATTAGACATCAATATATAACAATAATAGGAACTTAACGCAAACATTTGCTGATTATTTTGACTGTCTGTCATGGGGGGGAGGGTGGTGGTTATGAGGAGTTATGTATGTATATGAGTTTGGTGGTTCCACTTCAAGCCACGTTAAGCATTTTCACATTAACCATATTGATTCATGTGCCGCATTACCAACTGGGTCCAGATTAATTTAAGATTTGGTTCACATTTCCTTTGGATTTTGAGAACCCCCGACATAGAGTTGCCAAATATTTCAATCTCTGGGTTTAAACAGCAAAAAGCGTTCAGCAAGGCCGACTCTGTAATCTTCAGGAAGTGTCTTTGTCAGCCAGTGTTGAGGGCCAAAGGATTGCAGCGATCCATGCAGGCGTCTCTCAGCATCAGCCCTTAAGGGCCTGGGGGGGTGTCACCCTGAAGGAGGTCGCATCTATGACTCAGGAAAAGTGAAATGATATTTCTTGCATTTCGTTCATGGTTTTCTGATAAAACAGGAATAATATGGAATTAAAACAAAACAGCAATCTGAATTTGGGCAATAATCATTCATGTTTGTTTGTATGCTGTGTGTATGTCTGTCCGCGACTGCATCCGTGTCTGTCTGTGCATGTCTGCGCAAATGCATATCTGCACTCACCTTGGAAATATGGTGGAACGGCAGGTGGAAGACCACATTTATCCACGTGCAGGTCTGTGCCCACAGGGAACTGGGCAATCTCACTGCAGAGGCTCAAAGGGGATGAATGTAAGGGATTGATGCACCCCCATGTTTATAAAGCACCATCCTTGCTGCTCTGGTGTATCTGTCCTGCATCTCTGGGTCCTTCTGTTCAGACCATGTTTCCCTAAAGAAATTCCACATCTGCCTTTAGCATCATCTTAAATGGTGATGTACAAAATCCTGACGCATTTCTGCATTCGTAACCTGTACAACAATTTGTGCCTCACTGCTCCTTATGCCCCAAAAACAAAACCCATCAGTCATGCTTATTTAATGCCTATCGGCATCTACCAGAACATTATGAAAGTTATTTAAGTCTGATGCCATTCAGCAGTTGTATAAATCCATTTTCTCCTTTTCCTTTTGCTATTGGAGGTACTACAAAATATGAAAACAATTTTGTGTGGAGAATTCCCTGAAGCTTCTGCCTCACCATAGGCACTCTACAGGGCTTCTATTAACCTATAAATGCAATGCTGCCCCTTGTCCAATTCATTGTGTTAGGCCGGCCCTTCTTACTATGGCCCTTCTTATTATGGCCCCTTCTTACTATGGCCCTTCTTACTATGGCCCTTCTTACTATGGCCCTTCTTATTATGGCCCCTTCTTACTATGGCCCTTCTTATTATGGCCCTTTTTATTATGGCCCCTTCTTACCATGGCCCATCTTATTATGGCCCTTCTTACCATGGCCCTTCTTATTATGGCCCCTTCTTACTATGGCCCTTCTTACTATGGCCCTTCTTATTATGGCCCTTCTTACCATGGCCCTTCTTATTATGGCCCCTTCTTACTATGGCCCTTCTTATTATGGCCCTTCTTACTATGGCCCTTCTTATTATGGCCCTTCTTACTATGGCCCTTCTTACTATGGCCCTTCTTATTATGGCCCTTCTTACCATGGCCCTTCTTATTATGGCCCCTTCTTACTATGGCCCTTCTTATTATGGCCCTTCTTACTATGGCCCTTCTTATTATGGCCCTTCTTACTATGGCCCTTCTTATTATGGCCCTTCTTACTATGGCCCTTCTTATTATGGCCCTTCTTATTATAGCCCTTCTTGCTATGGCCCTTCTTACTATGGCCCTTCTTATTATGGCCCTTCTTACTATGGCCCTTCTTATTATGGCCCTTCTTATTATAGCCCTTCTTGCTATGGCCCTTCTTACTATGGCCCTTCTTACTATGGCCCTTCTTACTATGGCCCTTCTTATTATGGCCCCTTCTTACTATGGCCCTTCTTACTATGGCCCTTCTTATTATGGCCCTTCTTATTATGGCCCTTCTTACTATGGCCCTTCTTATTATGGCCCTTCTTACTATGGCCCTTCTTACTATGGCCCTTCTTATTATGGCCCTTCTTACTATGGCCCATCTTATTATGGCCCTTCTTACCATGGCCCTTCTTATTATGGGCCCTTCTTACTATGGCCCTTCTTACTATGGCCCTTCTTACCATGGCCCATCTTATTATGGCCCTTCTTATTATGGCCCTTCTTACTATGGCCCATCTTATTATGGCCCTTCTTACTATGGCCTTTCTTATTATGGCCCTTCTTACTATGGCCCTTCTTACTATGGCCCTTCTTACTATGGCCCATCTTATTATGGCCCTTCTTATTATGGCCCTTCTTACTATGGCCCATCTTATTATGGCCCTTCTTACTATGGCCTTTCTTATTATGGCCCTTCTTACTATGGCCCTTCTTACCATGGCCCATCTTATTATGGCCCTTCTTATTATGGCCCTTCTTACTATGGCCCATCTTATTATGGCCCTTCTTACTATGGCCCTTCTTATTATGGCCCTTCTTACTGTGGCCCTTCTTACTATAGCCCTTCTTATTATGGCCCTTCTTACCATGGCCCTTCTTACTATGGCCCTTCTTACTATGGCCCTTCTTATTATGGCCCTTCTTACCATGGCCCTTCTTATTATGGCCCCTTCTTACTATGGCCCTTCTTACTATGGCCCTTCTTATTATGGCCCTTCTTATTATGGCCCTTCTTACTATGGCCCTTCTTATTATGGCCCTTCTTACTATGGCCCTTCTTATTATGGCCCTTCTTACTATGGTCCATCTTATTATGGCCCTTCTTACCATGGCCCTTCTTATTATGGCCCCTTCTTACTATGGCCCTTCTTATTATGGCCCTTCTTACTATGGTCCATCTTATTATGGCCCTTCTTACCATGGCCCTTCTTATTATGGCCCCTTCTTACTATGGCCCTTCTTATTATGGCCCTTCTTATTATGGCCCCTTCTTACTATGGCCCTTCTTATTATGGCCCTTCTTACTATGGCCCTTCTTACCATGGCCCTTCTTATTATGGCCCCTTCTTACTATGGCCCTTCTTATTATGGCCCTTCTTGCTATGGCCCTTCTTATTATGGCCCTTCTTACCATGGCCCTTCTTATTATAGCCCTTCTTGCTATGGCCCTTCTTACTATGGCCCTTCTTATTATGGCCCTTCTTACTATGGCCCTTCTTATTATGGCCCTTCTTACTATGGCCCTTCTTATTATGGCCCCTTCTTACTATGGCCCTTCTTATTATGGCCCTTCTTACTATGGCCCTTCTTATTATGGCCCATCTTATTATGGCCCTTCTTACCATGGCCCTTCTTATTATGGGCCCTTCTTACTATGGCCCTTCTTATTATGGCCCTTCTTATTATGGGCCCTTCTTACTATGGCCCTTCTTATTATGGCCCTTCTTACTATGGCCCTTCTTACTATGGCCCTTCTTACCATGGCCCATCTTATTATGGCCCTTCTTACTATGGCCCTTCTTATTATAGCCCTTCTTGCTATGGCCCTTCTTACTATGGCCCTTCTTATTATGGCCCCTTCTTACTATGGCCCTTCTTATTATGGCCCTTCTTACTATGGCCCTTCTTATTATGGCCCTTCTTATTATGGGCCCTTCTTACTATGGCCCTTCTTATTATGGCCCTTCTTACTATGGCCCTTCTTACTATGGCCCTTCTTACCATGGCCCATCTTATTATGGCCCCTTCTTACTATGGCCCATCTTATTATGGCCCTTCTTACCATGGCCCTTCTTATTATGGGCCCTTCTTACTATGGCCCTTCTTACTATGGCCCTTCTTACTATGGCCCTTCTTACTATGGCCCTTCTTACCATGGCCCATCTTATTATGGCCCTTCTTATTATGGCCCTTCTTACTATGGCCCATCTTATTATGGCCCTTCTTACTATGGCCTTTCTTATTATGGCCCTTCTTACTATGGCCCTTCTTACTATGGCCCTTCTTACTATGGCCCATCTTATTATGGCCCTTCTTATTATGGCCCTTCTTACTATGGCCCATCTTATTATGGCCCTTCTTACTATGGCCTTTCTTATTATGGCCCTTCTTACTATGGCCCTTCTTACCATGGCCCATCTTATTATGGCCCTTCTTATTATGGCCCTTCTTACTATGGCCCATCTTATTATGGCCCTTCTTACTATGGCCCTTCTTATTATGGCCCTTCTTACTGTGGCCCTTCTTACTATAGCCCTTCTTATTATGGCCCTTCTTACTATGGCCCTTCTTACTATAGCCCTTCTTACCATGGCCCTTCTTATTATGGCCCCTTCTTACTATGGCCCTTCTTACTATGGCCCTTCTTATTATGGCCCCTTCTTACTATGGCCCTTCTTACTATGGCCCTTCTTATTATGGCCCTTTTTACTATGGCTCTTCTTACTATGGCCCTTCTTATTATGGCCCTTCTTATTATGGCCCCTTCTTACTATGGCCCTTCTTATTATGGCCCCTTCTTACTATGGCCCTTCTTACTATGGCCCTTCTTATTATGGCCCTTCTTATTATGGCCCCTTCTTACTATGGCCCTTCTTACTATGGCCCTTCTTACTATAGCCCTTCTTACCATGGCCCTTCTTATTATGGCCCCTTCTTACTATGGCCCTTCTTACTATGGCCCTTCTTATTATGGCCCCTTCTTACTATGGCCCTTCTTACTATGGCCCTTCTTATTATGGCCCTTCTTATTATGGCCCCTTCTTATTATGGCCCTTCTTACTATGGCCCTTCTTATTATGGCCCCTTCTTACTATGGCCCTTCTTATTATGGCCCTTCTTATTATGGCCCTTCTTATTATGGCCCTTCTTGCTATGGCCCTTCTTATTATGGCCCCTTCTTACTATGGCCCTTCTTATTATGGCCCTTCTTATTATGGCCCTTCTTGCTATGGCCCTTCTTATTATGGCCCCTTCTTACTATGGTCCATCTTATTATGGCCCCTTCTTACTATGGCCCTTCTTACTATGGCCCTTCTTATTATGGCCCTTTTTACTATGGCTCTTCTTACTATGGCCCTTCTTATTATGGCCCTTCTTATTATGGCCCCTTCTTACTATGGCCCTTCTTATTATGGCCCTTCTTATTATGGCCCCTTCTTATTATGGCCCTTCTTACTATGGCCCTTCTTATTATGGCCCCTTCTTACTATGGCCCTTCTTATTATGGCCCTTCTTATTATGGCCCTTCTTATTATGGCCCTTCTTGCTATGGCCCTTCTTATTATGGCCCCTTCTTACTATGGCCCTTCTTATTATGGCCCTTCTTATTATGGCCCCTTCTTACTATGGCCCTTCTTATTATGGCCCCTTCTTACTATGGCCCTTCTTATTATGGCCCCTTCTTACTATGGCCCTTCTTATTATGGCCCTTCTTACTATGGCCCTTCTTACCATGGCCCATCTTATTATGGCCCTTCTTACTATGGCCCTTCTTATTATGGCCCTTCTTACTATGGCCCTTCTTACCATGGCCCATCTTATTATGGCCCTTCTTACTATGGCCCTTCTTATTATGGCCCTTCTTATTATGGCCCTTCTTGCTATGGCCCATCTTATTATGGCCCTTCTTACTATGGCCCTTCTTATTATGGCCCTTCTTACTATGGCCCTTCTTATTATGGCCCCTTCTTACTATGGCCCTTCTTATTATGGCCCTTCTTACTATGGTCCATCTTATTATGGCCCTTCTTACCATGGCCCTTCTTATTATGGCCCCTTCTTACTATGGCCCTTCTTATTATGGCCCTTCTTATTATGGCCCCTTCTTACTATGGCCCTTCTTATTATGGCCCTTCTTACTATGGCCCTTCTTACCATGGCCCTTCTTATTATGGCCCCTTCTTACTATGGCCCTTCTTATTATGGCCCTTCTTGCTATGGCCCTTCTTATTATGGCCCTTCTTACCATGGCCCTTCTTATTATAGCCCTTCTTGCTATGGCCCTTCTTACTATGGCCCTTCTTATTATGGCCCTTCTTACTATGGCCCTTCTTATTATGGCCCTTCTTACTATGGCCCTTCTTATTATGGCCCCTTCTTACTATGGCCCTTCTTATTATGGCCCTTCTTACTATGGCCCTTCTTATTATGGCCCATCTTATTATGGCCCTTCTTACCATGGCCCTTCTTATTATGGGCCCTTCTTACTATGGCCCTTCTTATTATGGCCCTTCTTATTATGGGCCCTTCTTACTATGGCCCTTCTTATTATGGCCCTTCTTACTATGGCCCTTCTTACTATGGCCCTTCTTACCATGGCCCATCTTATTATGGCCCTTCTTACTATGGCCCTTCTTATTATAGCCCTTCTTGCTATGGCCCTTCTTACTATGGCCCTTCTTATTATGGCCCCTTCTTACTATGGCCCTTCTTATTATGGCCCTTCTTACTATGGCCCTTCTTATTATGGCCCTTCTTATTATGGGCCCTTCTTACTATGGCCCTTCTTATTATGGCCCTTCTTACTATGGCCCTTCTTACTATGGCCCTTCTTACCATGGCCCATCTTATTATGGCCCCTTCTTACTATGGCCCATCTTATTATGGCCCTTCTTACCATGGCCCTTCTTATTATGGGCCCTTCTTACTATGGCCCTTCTTACTATGGCCCTTCTTACTATGGCCCTTCTTACTATGGCCCTTCTTACCATGGCCCATCTTATTATGGCCCTTCTTATTATGGCCCTTCTTACTATGGCCCATCTTATTATGGCCCTTCTTACTATGGCCTTTCTTATTATGGCCCTTCTTACTATGGCCCTTCTTACTATGGCCCTTCTTACTATGGCCCATCTTATTATGGCCCTTCTTATTATGGCCCTTCTTACTATGGCCCATCTTATTATGGCCCTTCTTACTATGGCCTTTCTTATTATGGCCCTTCTTACTATGGCCCTTCTTACCATGGCCCATCTTATTATGGCCCTTCTTATTATGGCCCTTCTTACTATGGCCCATCTTATTATGGCCCTTCTTACTATGGCCCTTCTTATTATGGCCCTTCTTACTGTGGCCCTTCTTACTATAGCCCTTCTTATTATGGCCCTTCTTACTATGGCCCTTCTTACTATAGCCCTTCTTACCATGGCCCTTCTTATTATGGCCCCTTCTTACTATGGCCCTTCTTACTATGGCCCTTCTTATTATGGCCCCTTCTTACTATGGCCCTTCTTACTATGGCCCTTCTTATTATGGCCCTTTTTACTATGGCTCTTCTTACTATGGCCCTTCTTATTATGGCCCTTCTTATTATGGCCCCTTCTTACTATGGCCCTTCTTATTATGGCCCCTTCTTACTATGGCCCTTCTTACTATGGCCCTTCTTATTATGGCCCTTCTTATTATGGCCCCTTCTTACTATGGCCCTTCTTACTATGGCCCTTCTTACTATAGCCCTTCTTACCATGGCCCTTCTTATTATGGCCCCTTCTTACTATGGCCCTTCTTACTATGGCCCTTCTTATTATGGCCCCTTCTTACTATGGCCCTTCTTACTATGGCCCTTCTTATTATGGCCCTTCTTATTATGGCCCCTTCTTATTATGGCCCTTCTTACTATGGCCCTTCTTATTATGGCCCCTTCTTACTATGGCCCTTCTTATTATGGCCCTTCTTATTATGGCCCTTCTTATTATGGCCCTTCTTGCTATGGCCCTTCTTATTATGGCCCCTTCTTACTATGGCCCTTCTTATTATGGCCCTTCTTATTATGGCCCTTCTTGCTATGGCCCTTCTTATTATGGCCCCTTCTTACTATGGTCCATCTTATTATGGCCCCTTCTTACTATGGCCCTTCTTACTATGGCCCTTCTTATTATGGCCCTTTTTACTATGGCTCTTCTTACTATGGCCCTTCTTATTATGGCCCTTCTTATTATGGCCCCTTCTTACTATGGCCCTTCTTATTATGGCCCTTCTTATTATGGCCCCTTCTTATTATGGCCCTTCTTACTATGGCCCTTCTTATTATGGCCCCTTCTTACTATGGCCCTTCTTATTATGGCCCTTCTTATTATGGCCCTTCTTATTATGGCCCTTCTTGCTATGGCCCTTCTTATTATGGCCCCTTCTTACTATGGCCCTTCTTATTATGGCCCTTCTTATTATGGCCCCTTCTTACTATGGCCCTTCTTATTATGGCCCCTTCTTACTATGGCCCTTCTTATTATGGCCCCTTCTTACTATGGCCCTTCTTATTATGGCCCTTCTTACTATGGCCCTTCTTACCATGGCCCATCTTATTATGGCCCTTCTTACTATGGCCCTTCTTATTATGGCCCTTCTTACTATGGCCCTTCTTACCATGGCCCATCTTATTATGGCCCTTCTTACTATGGCCCTTCTTATTATGGCCCTTCTTATTATGGCCCTTCTTGCTATGGCCCATCTTATTATGGCCCTTCTTACTATGGCCCTTCTTATTATGGCCCTTCTTACTATGGCCCTTCTTATTATGGCCCTTCTTATTATGGCCCTTCTTGCTATGGCCCTTCTTATTATGGCCCCTTCTTACTATGGCCCTTCTTATTATGGCCCTTTTTACTATGGCTCTTCTTACTATGGCCCTTCTTATTATGGCCCTTCTTACTATGGCCCTTCTTATTATGGCCCTTCTTACTATGGCCCTTCTTACTATGGCCCTTCTTATTATGGCCCTTCTTACCATGGCCCTTCTTACTATGGTCCATCTTATTATGGCCCCTTCTTACTATGGCCCTTCTTATTATGGCCCCTTCTTACTATGGTCCATCTTATTATGGCCCCTTCTTACTATGGCCCTTCTTATTATGGCCCCTTCTTACTATGGCCCTTCTTATTATGGCCCCTTCTTACTATGGCCCTTCTTATTATGGCCCCTTCTTACTATGGCCCTTCTTATTATGGCCCCTTCTTACTATGGCCCTTCTTACTATGGCCCTTCTTATTATGGCCCTTCTTACTATGGCCCTTCTTACCATGGCCCTTCTTACTATGGCCCTTCTTATTATGGCCCCTTCTTACTATGGCCCTTCTTATTATGGCCCCTTCTTACTATGGCCCTTCTTATTATGGCCCTTCTTACTATGGCCCTTCTTACCATGGCCCTTCTTACTATGGTCCATCTTATTATGGCCCCTTCTTACTATGGCCCTTCTTATTATGGCCCCTTCTTACTATGGCCCTTCTTATTATGGCCCCTTCTTACTATGGTCCATCTTATTATGGCCCTTCTTACTATGGCCCTTCTTATTATGGCCCCTTCTTACTATGGCCCTTCTTATTATGGCCCCTTCTTACTATGGCCCTTCTTATTATGGCCCTTCTTACTATGGCCCATCTTATTATGGCCCTTCTTACTATGGCCCTTCTTATTATGGCCCTTCTTATTATGGCCCTTCTTATTATGGCCCTTCTTGCTATGGCCCATCTTATTATGGCCCTTCTTACTATGGCCCTTCTTATTATGGCCCCTTCTTACTATGGCCCTTCTTATTATGGCCCCTTCTTACTATGGTCCATCTTATTATGGCCCCTTCTTACTATGGTCCATCTTATTATGGCCCCTTCTTACTATGGCCCTTCTTATTATGGCCCCTTCTTACTATGGCCCTTCTTATTATGGCCCCTTCTTACTATGGTCCATCTTATTATGGCCCCTTCTTACTATGGTCCATCTTATTATGGCCCCTTCTTACTATGGCCCTTCTTATTATGGCCCCTTCTTACTATGGCCCTTCTTATTATGGCCCCTTCTTACTATGGCCCTTCTTATTATGGCCCCTTCTTACTATGGCCCTTCTTATTATGGCCCCTTCTTACTATGGCCCTTCTTACTATGGCCCTTCTTATTATGGCCCTTTTTACTATGGCTCTTCTTACTATGGCCCTTCTTATTATGGCCCTTCTTATTATGGCCCTTCTTACCATGGCCCATCTTATTATGGCCCTTCTTATTATGGCCCTTCTTACTATGGCCCTTCTTATTATGGCCCTTCTTACTATGGCCCTTCTTACTATGGCCCTTCTTATTATGGCCCCTTCTTACTATGGCCCTTCTTATTATGGCCCCTTCTTACTATGGCCCTTCTTATTATGGCCCCTTCTTACTATGGCCCTTCTTATTATGGCCCCTTCTTACTATGGCCCTTCTTACTATGGCCCTTCTTATTATGGCCCTTTTTACTATGGCTCTTCTTACTATGGCCCTTCTTATTATGGCCCCTTCTTACTATGGCCCTTCTTATTATGGCCCTTCTTACTATGGCCCTTCTTACTATGGCCCTTCTTATTATGGCCCTTCTTATTATGGCCCTTCTTACTATGGCCCTTCTTATTATGGCCCTTCTTACTATGGCCCTTCTTACTATGGCCCTTCTTATTATGGCCCTTCTTACCATGGCCCTTCTTACTATGGTCCATCTTATTATGGCCCTTCTTGTACTGTGATTTGTAGCTTTTCTTAAATTGTTGCAAAAGTAGCCCTCAGAAAGATGCAGTTACACCAGCTCAGGCTGCTGTAATTGTGAGATAAGACGTTATTGTGCTCGTCTCCATAGCCAAGGTTGGCTGCCAGGACGTGGGGTCGCACAGCAAGTGCTCTGCAGATATTTGATAAAGCACCTCTTTCACGCACCCTGCCTGCTTTTTGGCTCTCCCACTCACCGTCAGCCCCCTCATGCTGCCAGTTTGTAACTGCTGTTAATACAGTTTACAGTAAAATGCCTTTAATGGCAAATTTGTAGCGCCGCTGGTTACAAGCGTCCCTGTCTTAGATCTTTGTTATATTACCTCAGAAACAAAACAGCACTCCGTGGTTCTCATTCACAGACAGCAGAGACCCATTTCAGACATGGAACTTTGAGATTTATCTAGGCATTTAAGTAAAAAATATACGAAAATATATATGTACCATATCAGCAATAATTTAGGCATTTCATTGGCAATGTGTTACAGCAGTTACAATTAATCACAAATATATGTTTACTCATTATTATAGATATATCAGAATCAGATGACGTAGTCATCTCTGTGAGTTCGTTGTCCTTCACTCAGATTGTGGAATGAACAACCTCCAGTTCTTGTGAATCTCTTCTGTCACCTAGTGGACAATTTGGGGCTTAAATAACATGATCCTTGCTGAGGGAAACCCATAATGTTAAATGATAATGTGTTTCTTTGAAATACTTTTCTTCAGTCTAGCATCATCTAACTAATTTTATACCTTAAAATGTTCAAATTGTTAAATCACAGGAAAACTTCTATTAACCTGGAACTTTTGTCTATGGGTATTTCACATTTCACTTGCTTATTATTATTATTATCATCATCATCATCATCATTATATAATAATAATAATTATAATAATACATTGTCTCTGTCTCCCTCTAGTGGCTGCTCTGGAAACTCCGTCAGAAACAATAGTAATGACAAAGCTTCAGGAAACTCTAGTATAGTTACAACTGCAGCACGTAAGTGGAATTTTCAGAAATCCTCAATATATACGTGTGTGTGTAACGTTTTTAAATAGCATTGTAAAAACTGCATTTTGATCAAAATGTCAGCATTCACCATGGTGATGACACCTAATCATTTCAGGTGCATTAATCACTTTTGCATGAACTGTTAAATAACTCAGAGATGCAAGGATTGCATTGACACAAAGCTGACATATTAAGCGGAGAATGGTGCTTTTCCAGGTATTGATTTATTTAGACATATTTCAGTATTTCCAGGTCCTGCTGTGACTGAAACAATGGGGCCTTGTCAGCCTACATGAAGCTTGGTGAGAAGATAATGATGCAGAATGGAAATTCGGTCTTTAGAGGGAATGACCAGCACTTCAAAGCTACAACATCTTCACCCATGATATCTTCCAACTTTTCCAGAAGATATCACAGAGTAGTGAATGAATTTTGTAGTGAAACTGTGACAAACCCTTTCTCTGTAATTTAGACCAGGGATTCTCAACCACTGGTCTGTGGAACTTTGGCAGGAAATCAG
The DNA here is from genome assembly GCF_023856365.1 of Brienomyrus brachyistius. Taxonomy (NCBI): domain Eukaryota; kingdom Metazoa; phylum Chordata; class Actinopteri; order Osteoglossiformes; family Mormyridae; genus Brienomyrus; species Brienomyrus brachyistius. The sequence continues at coordinate 7,510,973 of NC_064542.1, forward strand.
CTCGCTCTCTAGAAGTCCTGGCCCCAACTGGCAAAGTTTTCCGAGGGGACCGGGACCCCCCCACCCCACCCCCTGACATGATAAATGGGGAGCAGCAGGATCGTCTGCTTGGAATGGTTGAGAAACCCAGATTTACACAATGCATGTGTTAATCTTCGTGCCAGGGTCTCATCAGGACTTATTATGGACCATGAACAACAATTACAATATCAATGTCCTTGTCAGGGAGAGAAAAAGAATAAAAGGAAATTAAATTGGCGAATTAATCAAATTCACAGTGTGAAAATGTCCACGGCCCAGCTCGGAGACTTCTGTTCCTGCGTGACATGGCACAGGCGAATCAAGAAGGATGAATGAACCCTAAATGGCAATGTGTTTGTGCTGGTGGACTTAATTTCAGCCATGTGGCCCTGTGACTCTGAGAGCAGAGGCGTCCATCAGGCATTGTGGCTGCTCTCTGCTCACCCACCGGCCTTTTCTCAGGAACATTAGTGGGTCAAAACCAAAAGCCAAAGTAGGATGAATAAGCTGCTGTGGTGCTTTGCGTGATGCACTCAGGCCTGAAGCTTTCAGGTCCTTCAGACCTGGCAGAGGTGATGGATGAGGAGTGTGATTGGAGCACTATTACCCACAATGCCTCAGAAATCTACAAATGATGCCAAGCCACATGGCAAATTCAAAAAAGCCCATGTATCTAAGTGTGATTTCATTGGGGGAGCATTTATTACGACATGCTGAATTAACCTCTTGAAGTAGTGAAAATGGATGTTTTGAGGGGCCAGTGTAAACCACGTCCTGGAGCAATGAAAACAAAAGGATTTTTGGGGCTATTTGCAACAATTTTAATAGCATAACTTAAAAGAACCAGGCGCTTCCATAACACTATTCAAAGCAGCTGAAATTTAGCAGTCCGAACATGAATTCTTTGCGATGAAGCAGTTCATGATCAGTTTATCGGCATGTCTCCATCTATTGGATGTCGCAGATCTGCACACTCCACTGCAAAGGTACACAGAGCGACTACAAAGATGCAGCAAAGACTGCAGAAGTGTTACTCTCATGAGAACCAAGGCAGTGCTGGCCAGTCCTGATCCAAGCCTCTCTGTTCTTTCTGCTGCATGCAGTCCTATCAGTTCACCTACAGATGTGGATTTGCTACTGGTCTTTATGAGCAACACCATCAATACTACCTTTAAAGAATCTTAATCATAGCAATGGATACAACGAAGCCTCCATAACCATTTGCTGTATTTGTTGATCCCACTGGAGGGTGCTCTTCACTTGCTTTGGGGCACAGCTTGTGCCCTTTTTTTTTTGACCAGAGTGCACCATCTAGTGGGGAAAAATATTATAGCAAATGGTTCATAAAGTGTCATTTTGTCCATCACTACTTAACGGTATTTATGGCACGAATCAAAATTCATAGCACAGGTCAAATTGTGCTTTGCTAGCACACTATGCTTTTGCTAGCACACCAAACTAATCTGACACCAAAAGTAAACACCTTTGTGGTATATCTTTAATAGAGAGCTGTGTACCTAAATATTAGACATTTTGGCAATATCAGCTCCCCTTTCAAAGAGAGACACCCCCCTATAAAAGCATACACTACCCAATGCTACACCAAAAACAAATCTACTATTATATAAAAACGCACCTCTCGTGTTAGTAATGCATGAGTAAGCAATTCACTCAGCCAATCAGTGACAACTGCAGTGGCTGACGTCACCATTGTATCGTGGTATTAAAGCCAGGGTAGGGGAAGCCAGAAGAAACCATGGAACAGGAACTGCACAGATGGTGCATATTCTGAAGGTGCTGCAGCCACAATTACACTGAGAAAGGCGGCTTTGCAGTGCAATGGATGTAGGCCTGACAAACTGACCTACAAATGTCTGGCTAACATAAGGGGAACCCACCTCTGTCTCTGCTGCTAAAAGTAGGACCAGTTACCCGAGTTATTTTTTTGTTAAGGTCATTCTCACAGGACTTGGGGGACATGCGTTTCTTTTTTTTCGAATTTCAAAACTGGATTTCCTGTTTTCTTTTCATCACCTTGGAGAATCTTCCAACCGCTTACCAGTAGAAGCATATTGCATGCCATACGACCGTGCTTAAGAAAAGCTGTTATATGACGTACAGAAATGCAGCGATGTCACTGTAGTTACCCTGAACAAACACCAAATGAACAAAAAAGACAATGCTAAAAATATACACTTAATATTTTAAATATTTCAAGTGCCTTGAATTTATAGATGAAAGACAAACATTTTCCTGTACATATGGCTTCCTCTGTGATGGGCTGGCCCCCCATCCTGGGTTGTTCCCTGCCTCGTGCCCATTGCTTCCGGGATAGGCTCCGGACCCCCCGCGACCCAGTAGGATAAGCGGTTTGGAAAATGGATGGATGGACGGACGATGGTTGGATGGATATGGCTTCCTACTCTTTTATATGATGGAGTAAATAAAAATTGAGTCAGTCAGACCTCATATTTCTGACTGTTGACAATGGGTTTATACACCGACATACAAATATCAGTGCTGCTTATTAGGGTTACAGTGCATTTAATAAAATGTATCTTGCTTGCACTCGTAGCCTCTGGGATAGGTTCCGGACCCACCCCCGCAACCGGCAAGCAGTTACAGAAAATGGATGGATGGAATATGTATCTTGCATGTTAGTCTCTCATCCAGGAGAATTTTTAACACCATTCATTTTTAATGAATACTTCCTAAAACTGCACAACTACACATATTAAATAAGACATGACAAGGCGACGGACATATAACAGCTCAACAGCTGTACCAGGAAGGAGCAGACATGAGACAATGCTCCTGTTGGGCTGGTCTACCAGGTGGGCATCATGTCAGGAAACCACATGCGGCCCAGGTACTTGGACACCTCGTTGTGGATCTGCTCCAAGCTGCAGCTGTTGTCCGGGACGAGCACCTCCTCCATGATGGAGAGCTGGGTGAGGCGGCCGCCGCACATCTTGACGAACTCGACGAAGCCGCTGCAGGTGACCTCGCACTCGCCGAGCCCGACGGCCGTCAGGTTCTTGCAGCGCTCGGCGATGCGGATCAGCTCCTCGTCCAGCGGCTCCAGTCCGTTGGCGCACACCACCAGCTCCACCAGCCGGGGGCAGTTAAGCCCGATGCGGCCCAGCATCTCCTTGCTGACGGCCCGGCCGAAGTAGAGATGGGTGACGGGCGTCTCTTCGCAGAAGAAGGGGTCGAACTCCTCCTCATAGAGGAAGAAGTACATGACGATGTTGACCTTGGGCGAGTGGTGCACCATGGCGTCCCAGCTGCTCCTCTTGATGGTGTGGAACTGCGTCTGGCCTGGGTTCTCGCTCACCACGTCGATGCGCAGGTGCTCCAGGTGCACGTGCTTCTCCGAGGAGAGGGCTAACAGCAGCTCGTCGCTCAGCAGGTGGTAGTTGAGAGCCAGCTCCCGGAGCCCGTGACACTGGTCTGCTACACAGAGGATGCCTGCAGATACAGAAGGCCTGAAGGACCTCAGCAAGCTAAGATGCTACATTACAGTTTAGCTACTTAGCAACTTACAACTGCATGCAACTGTATCATTTACTGGAGCAATTCCGGTTAAAGACTTTGCTCAATAGACCTGCAGCTAGATCCTTCAAAAGACATGTTCTCAAGAACAACATGAGCTGTTGCTGCACCCGTGAAAGTGAACGCATATCTTTTATTATGTCTGTTTGCATACGATTCAGAGATCAAAATATATATAATGTGAAGTCTGTAGATTGTAGTTCATCTGTAATGTTGCCCAGAATAAACCAAAACTATTTCACTCAGCATTTTGGTGAGTGAACCAGATTACATTACCTTAGCAGCTTAATAGCTGGCCTTATAGCTCACCTTGCACTTAGTACTTTCGATAAAATGGCACATTCTGAGTAAATGTCTTCTGTCACTCAGTTAACGTAACCGCTTTCTACAAACTCCTGAGCCATGGACTCATGTGGTTAATCCCAGCTGATCTGTTCGAAGGCACTGAACACAGAATCAGGGTTATAAAAAGCACAGACCTCTGATGTCAGCGACTGGCGTCACAGCCGGACCCACCTGCGGGTGAAACGTGAGGACAGCTGCTCATCTTCAGCAACTTGAGCGTGTCACTGTTGTTGGCCACGAGTACCTTCAGGGACGGATCATCCACGGGCGTATCGTCAATCTTTATAGACGACAGGGACTTGGAGTTTACGAACACCACAGTCAGCGCTGAGACAAAGTGCGACTGCGGGAGGAACAGAAACAGGCACATCTTTGGCTCGCAGTTTGGCCCCACTGTCTGACTCCATCGCTGTCCAAGCCAGCTTGGCTGGGCCCTACCTGGGAAACGTTCATGAAGCTGGGCCTCGCTGTGGAGATGAGTCCCAGGGTCTTGATGGTGCAATTGACCAGTTGGGACAGGATGTCACAAGCTGCCTCTGCAGACTCTGTGCAGCTGTCAACCTGAAAGTGCAGGTCTTCAGTTAACTAAATGCCAAAAAGAGTCCATTTTACATGCTGGCAGCATTTCCTCGGCGAAGACTAGATGCCCTGATAGGTGACGCCTGCTGTGCACACTCAGCATAAGGCAGGGAGCCTTACCTTGAAGCTGACATACTGCAGATGCTGAGCGTGTTTCTTGATAATCTGCTGGATCAGGTCGGGGTGGGTGGACTTCAGGTAGGATGTGGCCGGCTGGTTCAGCTCAAACTCGAACCTCCGCCACAGGTCGGGGATGTGGAAGACGTCGTTCCAGCGGCGGCACACCGAGGAGGCACGGGCACGGTCCACCAGGGACAGGTACTGGAAGATGTGCAGCACTACGTGGTGAGGCAGGTTGCCCCAGTTCTCCACGCTGTCGTGTTGCTGGGACTGGCCACGGAAGAAGCCCACCGCTGCACTCCTACATCGCTTCACTGCCCCGTCACGAGTGGGAAGGATTTCGCTATCTGGCTTGATATTTAATCTTCCTCGCTTCATCCTGTAAAAAAAAAAAGAAAGAAAAGTGACCCAGATCAGATCCTGACACTAAGGAGGACATACTGGTCCAATCATGGATTTCCCAGTATTATATTACATTTCCTAATGAAAAGTTAGGTGAGCAAGTAAACAAACTTTATTTATAAAACACTTAAAAATAACCTTTGTTGACCGAAGTGCTGTATAGAGAGTAAATGAAAACAACCAAACTAAAAATTTGATGCTGTTGTCACCCAAAGTCACCTTACATACAATGTGTCTCGAAAATTTGAAAAAGATCCGTAAAAGACTTCTGGAGTTTCTCTGTTCATAATACCAAATGTCTTCTGTAACCATCCTTTCCATTGTCGCTACTATGCAGTGTTACGTCAACATTAGTGTGAAGTGTCTCAAACTGAAATCACATGCAGATCTTCACCCATATAACGTTTTTGTGAAGTGACAATAAGATCCATCAAATACTTATTGAGTTATCAAATTCACAAGGTCACGTGTCTTCTGCAGTCACCCTTCCCTTTGCTGCCAGTAAGCAGTGTTGCTTCAGTTTTGGTACGAGGTGTCTCAAAATTTGACCAGTTCCTGACCACCAGCCATAAAATGCAGTTTTTAATAATTCATGTTGCTGACATCATTTTCATCATCAGGACATAAAGCATGGCGTGTCCGGTCTCCCTATTCTATGGTGGTTTACCCTGCTCCACATTTCAGCATTTTCTTTTGTGCCGAGCCTCCATGTCAAATGCTGGCCAGAGACTCTCCCATGTGGTTGCAGCTGTGTTACCTCACATAGGACCTGGACCACCATTTCTCAGCCCAGTCCTCTGGGAAGGAGCAAACATGTGCACGAGGATACGAGTGAGGAACACTGACCCACCTGATGCTCAGGCAAGGTGGATGGATGGAGGCAGCAGCTTATGATGGTGTCACACTCACCTACTTTCATTTTATTCTCACTGAACAGATTGTGACCTAACAGCTGACCCCCACAGCCTGAAGGCCACTCCGGATCATACTAAGCCAAGCGTGACATTCAGATGCTTTATGGCATCACAACAACCTCAACATGTGTTTCTCCATCTGTCAACTTTTATCAGTACAGATGCTCCTCTACTTACGAACGAGGTACATTCTGAACGGCCGTTCGTGAATTGAAGTGTTCGTAAGTCATTATTCAACATCATTTTAAGGGTACTCAAATCTGCATGCATGAGTAAGTATGATATAATGTCAATACATGTCTCATCCTAAAACACACTAATCTCAAGAAAGCACGTCTAACCGATACGCAAGTACATAGACCCGGGATGCTGGTAGTACGCACGCTACACTGCGTGTGGCGGGAGTAGCAGCCAGAATTCATACTAGGCGGAATTGGCGTGCAGAACAAAATTTGATGTTGCGGGAGCCCTTACGGTCCTTTTCGTTCGTATGTCTGAAAGTTCGGAAGTTGAAAATTCGCAAGTACAGAAGCATCTGTATTTACAGTACTGTGCAAAAATCTGAGGCAGTCAAAGAAAATTTTTATATGATCTTCATGTTGGTGTAAAACTTCGGCATTATGTCAGTCAAAGTGTCAGCTTAGCCACTTCATCAGCTCTCCTAAAGTCATCCCAAAGTTTGCAGTGACCATCCAACACACCCATGTATTTTTTGACTAGTACCACTAGCACACCGTTTGGCAAATTAATTCCTCATTGAGTTATTTAATGAATTAAGTTAATTAATTAAGCTGGTGGCGAAATTTTATGCATGCATGGAATGGTTGAGGTGCCCCTGAGGAGAGGTTTGGGAACTGAAGCGGTGTTCATCTAGCCATCCAATAAGCTATCAACTTTTAGGAAGAGAGAAAAAAAATCTTGTTGCTTTTACTGTGTTAATGATAATATCTATTAATATATGTTCTAATGTTAAATTGTGCTGTTTTCTGAGCAAAGATACACTTACTTTATCTTACTATGCAGATACACAGCTTTAAACATTTTGTTTGACTGCATAAGACTTGTGCACAGTTCTGTATGAGTATCATTACTATATATTTACTAGTACTGGTTGTAATACTACTAGTAACCATATAATCATTACTCATAATGACGTTATTGCAGTATTGGTTTTATCAGTCAGCATCTCCAACAATAAGAAGGAATCCCAACATCTGATATGAACACTTAATGTTCATTTAGTTCAGTAGCTGTAATTATCTTCTGGTGAAAATAAATTAATCATAAATTATTTGTGTCTCGCCACCCAAATACTGGTTTTAACAAATGCAAGCAACAAGATCATTCATCTCGGCGATGTGGCCAATTATCATGCAGTGGGACCCCAGCGGTACGAAAAAGAATGTGAATTTTGATTAGGATGAATAGAAACATACAGCTCGCCATAACCGTGTGATGTTGTTGCACTGCGGGGCGAGTCCTCTTAAAATCTTCTGAAACATATGTACGGGATATACTGTACTGTGACAACGACTGCAGCTATTAATAATGATTAGAAGGCTTACGCGGCTTAAAATTTCATATCAAACCATGCTTTCAGAATGCTTTTAATTACTTTTGAAGGTGTTCAAAGGGAACACGACACGCTGAAATACATTTTGACAGCTAACTGTGAAACAAATGACAACACTGATGCAAACTTTCATATTGCATCCTACAGCCCAGAACTGCAAATAATGTTTCAATCTAACGTAAACAGGAACATTGGCTTTATTATTCAGCAAAATGATCACTGCCCAATAAACAAACAGCCCGAAGTGCTTCCAAGTAGCCTCAAAATTGCTTATAATCAAGCTGTTTTAGCGAATTTCATGATACTGCGGTGGTATTTCAGATCAGATAATAAGGCGCCCATACTAACTTACTCGGATTTTGCTTGGTTCGTTTCCTGATTCTTCCTAGGAAGAAAAATCCCCCTAAGTCATGTTGTATTTGCTGCTGCGCCACCCCTACTCCTAAGAGACGTCATCGCCGCAGATTACCCCAGATCTCTCCCTTTAGGATATAGGCCAGCCTCCCTCCTGGCAGCAAGCCCAATAGACAGCATGGGGCTGGAGGCTCGAGCGCCGGCTGCACGTGAGCGCCGCGAAACATGGATTTCCCTTAAGCGCCAGGCGCCCTAGCGCAGAATGACGTAGAAGAGGCGCTTGCTTTCCTCCAATAAAACGCAGGGCCACGTCAGGAACGACTCTGCGTATAAATAAGCACGAACGTGGTTTGGGACAAAGCAATTTATAAAATATTTAATTTTATCATGTTATTACTCTTATTACTCTTATTTACTGGAAAACACAATCTTACTTTACTGTTTCCAATAGTTTACAGGACGAAGAGATTGAACTATAAAAACAAATACCACTTCTGTGACTTCCTAAAAAACCTTATTTTGTCATGTAGTATCAATGACTTCTCATATTTCGCTTCTGTGTACTTACAATAAGTGTACTAGTTAAAGAAAGGAATTCATTGCGAAATAGGAAATCAAATAATAACCTTTCATAACAACATTGTGCGACACAATAAACCAATCGCATGGATTTATCGTCGTGGTATGAATAATACCGAACATTTCGTAATGCCCTGTAATTCCTAACATTAACAAACAATAACAGGTCACTAAATGTAGATAATTTCAATCATCTATGTCCTGTACATATGGCAGAATTGACTTGATCACAGAAATCATTTACATGACAAACGCGCTCTTCTGGAAGATGTACAAGGCGATTTACCCCAATTTACTGCAGGTTACTCACCTACAAGGTCTCGAGCGGCTGTAATTCGTATAGTAATTAATCGTAGTGGCTGTAGCCATGTGACGTCTTCTCCTCTTCCAGTGTTACTGCTTTTATGTTACTTCTGCTCAAAATACGTATCATAAACCCTCAAGTCTATAAGTGTCAACAGAATAAAATCGCAAATATTAATAAACCCTAATACAGTTTAATCAGTTATGGAATTATACAGCTTACATGAATTTGTTTCACGCATTTAGTTTAAACTGTATTTCTCTGAATTACAATCAGCCGTCCAGACCCGCTGTAAACTTGTTTGCCGGTGCTGTGTGAATCAAAGCTTTGAGTTAAAAAAATATACCTTGATTGACAAGTCAGGCCACCATTGATCGCAGACTCCGATTTGTTCACCAGCCTCCTATTGGGCAGACTGGTGTACGTGTTTATACATGTTGTTATTAGTGTTATAGAAGTGGATGTTAATCCTCTGAAAATTTTAAATTTAGACAAATTATGACGATGGCGGGACCGTGAACATTAGGCAAACATGCTTATATGAGATGATGATTCACTCTACATGAATTAAATGCCTTGCATGTAATCTGTGCACAACATATTGAATACGGGTTCAATTATACAATATTATTATTACTATGATTACTGTTGCTTATTCCGGGTGTGATTATTTTCATTAAAAACACATAGGTTTTAAAATTCAAGCCATTTGCTGAATGCATTACTCATGAGCTCCCAGGAGGCGATTAGCTCCGAAAGTAGGTCAGTGTGTCAGGCAGCAGTAGCTCGAATATGGGAAACAAGCGACTCGTCAGTGCAAGCAGCAAAAAGAACCTGCATTATTAAGAGGCCGTATCTGCGTCATGCTATAAAAATACCAAGGTATCTTTATTGCCGTCTCGGCTCTTCTAGATCATAGTATAAAAAGTAATAAATAGCATATAAGAATAATATTACACCGTGTAATTGTAGGAAAGGGGGGGCAAATGGAATTATATGGACGGGAAGAAGGGGCAATGAATAGATTTTGTTTTCAGCACTGTTCATCCAGAAAATTGATGGATGGAAATCCGCAATATATATTTTTTGTACAATACAAAAGTTCTTCACCGTCCAAACCCGGCGTAATGAAATGCTTTTGTGTGCAGCAGCGACATCTGCTGTTCAGCGGAAAAACTAAAACTTAAAAACTCTGACGCCTGTCTGAAGAACATGATTAAACTGTACACTCGAAAATTGCCAATCGTGTCTAACCGTGGCTATAGACTGGAAAAAATATGATAACCTTAATATCCTGAAGGAAAAATACCCTGAGTTAATTTTGATTCCGGATATGTGTTAAACATTATTCAATGGATAACAATATTAAGCTTCTCATCAGGTTACGCATGGCGGTGAACATCCATCACTGCCAAGAGAAATTGGATTTAGATTTTTTTTTTTAGAACAAATTTTTTATCTCACAAGACTAAAATCACTACATCTAGTAATGAATCAAACGACACTAATTTAATATATGTAATATTTTCTCCTGATTTCTTCACACTGCATATTACACAAGGCAGCGTAAACATATCAGATATCTCAGTGATTACAAAATTTTTGGTAATACAATGAATCCCTGAAATACATTTCCAGTGGTATTTATGACACGTTCTTCATTCTCCACAAGGGACACCTTCCTCATACGGCAGAAATTATGCAGAAGTGGCACATCAGCCTCTTTTAACACCAGATCCGCTTATCAGCTGGTTCAAAAAGCAACTTTTTACATTAAGACCCTTGGATGGTTAATTTCTCAGAACATGTAAAACCATCCATTAACATTCATTGAGAAATGAAATGCAAATACTGTATCTGGGAACCTTCCTGAAATATAAACTGTTTAGCTAATTCATTTGAAATGTATTTGCACATACAAAGACTTCTTACAAGATCTTGCTGATGCTGTGATTGCAGTATTTATATCATTATTTTGCCAGAACTTGCACATTGTAAGAAAACTAGTTTGTTGGAATTTCTGGAGTATTATTAATTTGTATAAGTGCTTTGGGATATGAGGTTTAAACTGAACACCAATCTGAACACTAGAAAAGGCTTAGAAGTTTGTATTAAACTCAACACAGATGGTGCAATACCAAGAAATTAAACATTTCAAAGGCATAATTTAGAAAAGGCTTTATATTCTGAGGTAAATAAAAGAAAAAAAATACAAGCATATTAAACTCCCTGAAATTGTGTCATTGTATAGTCACATACGACAAAAATAATTTCTTTAGACATATCAAAGATTTTTAGTTAAAAATCCGAACGTTGTACAGTTTTAGGTCTATTTGGCTCACTTTGAGTCCTTAAGTCAATGTCACATTTTGTTTCCCAGATGGCTGCTGCTACTCCTAACCCAACAGAGCTGATCTTCATCATCATACCTCCAGTTTGCAAGCTCATTTTCAAAGGTGAATGTGGTTCTAGCGTCCATACATTTACCATAGTAACCAAAATTATCTGCAGCTGCCTTATTTCCACAGGAAGCGTCCAGTCTTTCATGGCTCCTACTCCTGCGTGCCGGATCAGACTTAGCCCCCGGGGGGGCCTTGCAGCTTTTTTTCCATGTCCTCGTTTCTCCCGCCACATCCACTTTGTCGTTCTCAGGCTCCACATCTCTGTGCTTCTCTTTCTTCTTTTTCTTCCTTTTCTTCGTGTCCTCCGCCTCATCTGCTTGGCCACTGTAGTCCTTCTTCATTTTTTTTGCCTTCTTCCTCAGTTTCTCTTCCGGCTGGGGACATTCCCACCACCTTTCACTCTCCATAACCGCCACTTTCTTCTCCAGAACCTCGTCTTTCTCGTTCCCAATCGTACAGGCACCTCCACTATCCATTCTCTTCTCGCATTCTGCGTATTTCCGGTTCTGAATCTTGCCATCAGCATCCTCAGCACTCAGCTTTTTGGACTCTCTGCACTTATTTTCACTCAGACATTCTTTAAAATAAGCAGATGCAGGACGGCAGACTGACTCATTCTTCTTTGGAAATTCATCTTTTAAGACGACAGTCCCTCTTTTGGGATGATCATCCCGGTCATCCTTCTGATTATGGGAGGTGTGTTTTGTGTGCTGAGAGCTGGACTTGTTCCAGGAAACCTCAAACTCTCTGCTGTATCCCCCCATCAACCCCCTGTGTGGGCCGAGCATCTTCTGTGCTGGTTCAGTTTCCTTAATGGTAATTTTCCATTTGTACCTATCCTCATCACTGGGATTACTTTTATCTGAATTCTGACTGATGCTCACCTCTGTGCAAACCCCCCTATCTAAGTTTCTAAGGCTGATGAGGAAACTTTTGCCATCATCAGACACCCTCCTCCGCCACATGGACTCATTGCATGGGGGGTGGAAGTTCTCATACGGCCCCAAATAGCTTGTATGTGGGTAGTGGTTGAGTATGTAATTTAGGAACTCTTCCGATTCATAGACCTTTTCTTTCTTGCTGTGTACTGCAAACCAGTGCTTACCGCTAGAAAATTCTCCGCCTGCTATCAAGGAGCAACTGTGGTGACGCTGATTTGTCGGAGGCCACGTGTTCTCGGTGAGGTCCCGCTGTGTGTGACTCTGGCTGATTGTTATCCGGAGTGGGCTGTACGGTCCACTCGGCCTTGAATGCTCCTGAGACGGAGCATGTTCATCGCCAGTGGTACGCTCCCTGGAGGGAACTGGGATGATAGTGTCCGGAGAACAAACCACAGGCTTTTTGCTTTCTGCGGAAAGGTCTTGTCCAGGCTCCACCTTTACATCTCTGCTTCCTTCATATGAAGAAACTGGAGGTATGCAGCTCGACTTCTCTTCTTTTTTGATCACCTTTCTTGCATACTGCACTTTGGCTAAACCACGCTAGGAGCAAGAAGAGACACAAAATTGGCACAATAAAATTGAGCATTAATTAACATAAAAATGAGCACTAAAAAAAACGAATAAAGTAGATATTAAATGAAAGATTCCCAAAGTGTTGCCGTAATCTTACTAATATGTGGACAGATTATTGGTAGATATTACTAGACATAACCGTTGAAGTGTGATTTTCACAAGGGCAGCATCTCCTGCTTAAAGCATTACAAGTCTGTACCTGGGCTCTGTGAAGTAGGGCGGAGAGCAGTCTGATGGACTGCAGCCTTCTCTGCACCAAAACGAACTTCCTCTCCTCCCAAAGCTGCTCCTCCTTCTCCTCCTGACTCTGCACGTGTGCCTGCGTCTGCAGCGCCCTCCTCTCAGACTCCTCTTTTCGTCTTTCGGCTCGCCGTCGCAGCTTGTCCTGGTGCCTTTTTAGTCGCTGGTCCTCTCGTCGCTTTCTTAGGTTTAGGAAAAAGAAGCACAACCCGGGCCGTCCTCATCAGACACTACTGGAACGGTTATGTTCCGATATCACCTATTAACTCAGGCTTACTTTGGATTGGTCCTTCTTTAATGTATTGTAGATGTTTCAAGTGATTAAAACACATAAAACACATGAGTTTCTACTAAAAGACAATCCACTCTGCTGTAAACACATAGTAAATGCAACAACAAACATTATATTAATATATACACACTGCACTTTGGAATAAAATCAAGCAGGGATGAACTCTTAATCTGCCACACAAAGACAAAATGGCAGCTCTGGTGACATCCTCTACCTGTCAGCCTCCTCTTCCCTCTCGTATCTTTTCTCCCGCTGCCTCTTCTCCTCCAGTGCTTCCAGCTGCCTTCTTTCCATTTGCCTCTTCTGCACTGCTGCCTCACTCAAGTGGCTGGTTAAGTCTAAGCTTACCTAAGAAACATGCACAATTATTAGCAGTGCCTCTGCAAACAGAGCAATATTAAAAACGCTTAGATCCTCGCCGTTGAGGTTCCTGCGGGCTACCCCACCCCCGCCGCTTCCACACACCTTGACGTTGCACACCAAGGCTTTTCCATCGCTCTCCTTCAGCATTAGCCTCATTCCTCTCAGAGACTCCATCGCGTTCCTAAGGTCCTCACGCTGTTGGAACTGAAGGTAAACATCAAAGGTCTGCAGGCCGGACACGCTAAAAGCATTAGACAGTTTACTGCCCGTCTCCTCTCTGTAAACATCAAGAGTTGGAATGTCCATATTGCGTATAGGGCCGAAGTGTTCAAACACCTCCCGAACGATCTCCTCCCTAGGTTTCTGGCACCGGGACTCTGAGGTACTGAACCACTTGCAGGGAAGACCATCCAGGTGTAGCGTATCTGGCCATTCCTCTTCATCCTGGAAGAAGGACTCCCACTCCTTGCGAGTTGGGAAGTCTGTACTGCATTCAGAAGCAAGGACCTGGAAAGCTCTGTCCCCAGCCATGCCATCCAGTGTCTGCCCATTCAGCTTCTGACACAGCACCTTGCCCAAGGCTTTGGTTTCTAGCTCCGCTTCAAAGCGCACAAAATCCAGAGTACTCTTAGAAACACGTATGGAGGTGAACTGGAGGGGGTGCACCATCTGCTTAAGCCTGGCCATGACCTCCCAGTTGGACACTGCCTTGGCAGGCTCCAGTAAGTCGGCCCACGTCACTGTAATGGCCAGCTTCGATATGGGCTTCAGGAAGAGACGCCGGCTGCAGCATAACTCCAGCGCTTCAGAGGAGTCATGAATAATAGTCGCAGCCATACTAACTTTTATGGCCTACACAGAAGTGAAAGACAAAAATTGCATCATTGACCAGTACAGAATTGTATTCTACAGTGACACCGTCACGCAGTTCGCCGCAAATATTTACGAGAGTAGTCACGCATGCCATCTTTAACCTCAAAAGCAAGCTAGTTTACCTAAATAAACCGCTTTAGCAATGTTCCTCGTTAGCCTACTGTGCCAATTTAACAGTCTCTCATTATACAATTATATAAGCTTGAAAGTTATTTTGTTTTGCTTTGCGCTAAAAACCAGTCAATCGCTGCAGAAAAACTTCATTCTCAGTTTACCAACTCAGCTACAACAGAGTAAAGCAGCTTTAGCCAGTCGACGAACTATGCAAACACACCTTGATAACACACTCGTCTGTTGTGTAAACACCAAAAGGAGTCCACTGATCTGCAGCTTGCGAAACAGCAAAATTTTAAGAACCATCTAGTCGACGGTTTTATTTTCGCACGAATGTGAGGCTGCCATAGATAGCTGGCGCTAGCAGTAGCCATGCAGGCTAACATTGCTCGGGTCAGAAACTGCCATGCTGGCAGCTGTACGTGCACTTAACGCGTAAATCGTTTCACGATGCGGGAAATATAACAATAAAACATACATGCTAACTACACATATCCACTTTAATTATTCCAAAATACCTTTTTAACGAGGGAACGCTAGCTGTAAGCACTTCCGGGTTCTTGCTACTGACGCCGAGCAGTTACCTCCGCAGATCGGAGGTGGTTGAGGCTGTCATGGCGCTTCCAACGGCAGAATGACCGCGCTCACGTCTTCACTAAAATGGTTATTTATCATAGTAAAAATTCTATCTGTATAGACTCGTTAGCGTCCTAGTCAACAAATAAAATATTTAAAATTATGAATTATAATACATAAGTAGATAAAGTATTCGGAAATTATATAAACTAAAACTCAACTTAATGTACTAAAATACATCGAACTGAATAAGATTTTATTATCGATAACGTAAGACACTAAGTCTTTGCTCCTTATTTAATTAATCTGTATTATTATCTCTAACATTCTCCTACGCTATAATAACTTGCTGGACGGAGTTTTGAGAATACAATACAACGTTATAATCTTCTTTACGCTTCTCGAAACAAGTATAAAGCCCCGTTGGCTGATACAACAAATATTTTAACTAAACATCTTAACAAGAAAATACTATTGTTTATTGTGAAGTATAACTCCGTTAAAGTTAATTATGATGAAAAGGGGTCTAGGACGCGCCCCTTTTCCGAATGTATCACATTTGCAACATGCTGCGCCCCGTGTTTCCGGTCATACCGGACGTGACGACATGGCTATAAATTACTTGAAGGAACTCCAAAAAAATGCATTGGTTGTATGAAATAAAGCCTGTAGGCTGTGATGACTCTACAAGCTGAAGACAAGGAGTAAATGAATGTAAAGGGTGCCTCACTTCCAAAGGTCTGTCATTAAAATGCCACTGAGCACCAGCGCCAGCGTTCCATTGGGGTGAGAGCGCTGTGTATAGTAGTCTGTAACTAAAAAGCGGTGTGCAGCTAGCTAGATTAAATATGCATGTGTCTGTTGACATTTAACAGCTTTTCGTCTATTTACCATCTTATTCTGGTGTAGTTTGTTATGTGATGTTGTGTATCCGCAGATGAAGAGTGAGCTGGGGTCAAATCTGGCTTTACAGTGCGAGAAAGGGGAAGCTGACCGCAAGTTTCATTGGAAGCTTTGACTTCGGACGTGACTGCTTTAAGGTAATATGCTAGTTAAGCTTTTTCATTACTTATCTAAGCAATTTTTAAACCGTTATTAACGATTTACCATCATGGTAAACATCTTAAATAACCTTTTGCGCTATGAAGATATGGATTATGTATTATGTATAAGCTGTGTAGCTATACTATTTTTCAAAAAATGTTTTAACGTTATCTGTCATTCTTTGTTTACCGTTTTCCGTAGCTTAGGCAGTTCAGATACAGAAAAGTTAAATGCCTCCTAAGAGTGACTTGCAACAAAGTGATATCGGGGTGTTTTTTTTCGATCGTGGCAGTCTGCTACTCTTTAATTTTAAGGATGTTTAGGTAAATATATAGATAATTTTATAGCCGTTTCCTGTCTGTGTTGAAATAAATTTTCATCACATTATCTAACTGTTCTTTTAGATGGAATGTTATGAATATTGCCAGTGACGGCCATTAGACTAGAATATGCCAGTAAAAGTTTCGCCAAAGTTAGTTTTTTTTATGATGTGTACTTTTTAACAATAAAATATAAAAATATGCTTGAAACGGGGGTTGTTCAGTGGTTAGCACTGCCGCTTCACCTCTGGGACCAATGTTTGAATCTTCACCAGGGTGCCGTCTATTTGGAGTTTGCATGTTTATAGACAACTGAGGGGAAACGGTCCATTTGACTGTCTTATGTCGCTACCAATGGGGGACACAGACACTGAGACAGGTGTATAAATCTGAACTTGTTTGTATTCTCAACACTAGATATGGTTGTGAGCAGTTTCGCGAAAATGACTGTTCAGTGTGCAGTAACCTACGATAATACTCATTTGTCATTGTTGAACAGTCTGTCTATGATTTGTTTAACAACTGAACAACCTTAATATGTTTACTATTATATATAGTTTACTTTAAGAATTTTACCTCTGAGAGAAACTACTTATCTTGCTGTTCTTTCATATATTGTTTGCATCCATTATATATTATTTACTTTGTTTTTTGGTTTTGCATCGGCTTTGTAAGTCTTTAACATAATGCCATTTTGTGTAACATAAGTTAAACCTTTGAGTCTCGACTCTCCTAAGTATAATCTTTCATAAATGGTCTGTGAGGCTTTTCCTTCTTTGTCCTTCTCAGCCTTAGCTCTCTGAACAGAATGGGTGTTTAAAGGTTACTGGGCTGGATCTCGGGGATCTGGCTGTGGTGCAGTGTCTGCTGATTATCTGGAAATACTTAAATCTCTAGTTTTCTGATTGTGGCTTAAAGAGCCAGGGATTCGAGCCTCACTCTATATGAGATGCGTAACATGTGGGAAACTAGACTGGTGGGGGAGTTTCAGCTGAATGGATCTGGTATTTGGTAGATGCACGGCGATTAAATTCTGTTGGGTTTCTGATCGTTGACTGAAGTCAATGCCAGGGTCGTTGAACCATGGGGGTGCTCTTATTTCTCTGAATCATTGGCTGTAACGTGCTGTAACGACTCTCCTCATTGGCTGTAACGTGCTGTAACGACTCTCCTCTTTGGCTGCCCTGAAGGCTGCCAAGTCATGGCTCTGAAGACGGCAGTGAGCTCTGCGACTGTGGGGGTGGAAGGCATGACCTGCGGCTCCTGTGTGCAGAGCATTGAGCAGCAAGTCGCTGGGCTCCCCGGCATCTATGGCGTTCAGGTGAGTGAGTATGCTTCAGCCTGGACGGGCTGTCTGGGGTTCTCTCTGGGGTGTAAATCATGATCATTATACAACTGCTAACCTGCTGAATAATGCATGTTTCATTACGAAGATTGTCAGGGATGGCGTGGGGCGTATTTGTGCTGTGCTTTAATGTTGACATGGGTCAACATGTTGACAGTGTCTGGGTTGTTGAGATGGATGGGATGTCACTCTGACACAAGCTGGTCTCTGCCCAAGACCCAGGCATCCTGATTAACAATAGCAAATGGATTAACTGTCTTCTCCCAGGGGGAGTGTCTATCATTTGAGCAGATGTGGTAATCTGTGGAGCTGGAGGACTCTCTAGAATTTAGTTTTCCTGAAGCTTGACCTTCCCCTAATGGTTTGCTTTCCCTGCAGGAAAAGCAGAACGAGCAGTTAATGCAATAATCTGCCCTTTGACGGAGTTCTGGCCTTTGCAAAACTGAAACCTACAGCATTATTTCCCATTTCCAATAGCTGGTTAGGCCTGTCAAATGTCATTGGCCTGGGGGTACATGAACATCATCTGGCTTTATCTTGTTTGACCTCTGTGTCGTGGTAGTTGAAGATCCAAATGGAGCCTGATTTTCTGATATCGGTGAAATCTCTGGACATTACTGAAAGGTTTTTTTTTTTTTTTTTTTTTTTTTTTGCTGACTCGTGACTCTGAGCTGAAAGATCGAGTGACTTTTATTCCTCCCTTATTTTCACTCAAGTCGCGCTGCTCGCTAAAATATCAGCAGTGTGTATTTTCCCCTTCAGTCTGAACTTTCTTGGACCAGCACCATTCTTGTATGACGGACAAAATCTGTAAATGTTTGCTCTGTCTCAGCTTGAATGAGCTAACACTCGTTATCTGTGTTTGTGCTTTTTTTTTTATTTTCAATAACTACTTGTAGGTGTCCTTGGAGCTGAAGCAGGCTATGGTGACATTCGATCCAAGCCTCCAGAGCCCTGAGTCCTTAGCAGAAACCATTGAAGACATGGGCTTCGAGTCCAGCCTGCCCGAGTTCCCTGCCGCTGTACCTGTACCCACAGAAACTAGAGTTGTATCATTGACGGGCCTTTCCCCTGAATCCCAGTCCCGGGCCCTGAGCTCCCTGTCCCAGCTGACGGGGGTTGTGCAGGCCTCGGTGGTCCCCAGCAAGGACAGTCTGTCCCTCACTTTCATTCCGTCCATGACCAGTGCCAAGCGGCTCGATGAAGCGCTGGGGGGTCTAGCTTTGGAAGCGAAGGCCGAGCCCCCCGAGGAGCCGCGGGCCAGTCAGAATGGCGAGGTGCAGGTGAAGATGCGTATCGACGGGATGGCCTACCTCTCCTGCACCGCCACCATCGAAGGGAAAATCGGGAAGCTGAATGGTGTTCGGAAGGTCAAAGGTAATTCGAGTCGCCAATGAATGCTGAAGATTTTCTGTGTTCCCCTTTCATGCCCCAAGTATCATATAGTATCGTATCCGAGGGCAACTTCAGATTTGTATTACATGTATTTATTTAGTGCATGCTGTACTTCTAGCCAAAGCAATGTGCAGGTGACAAAGCCAGGTCAGCCAGTTCCTGTAGCAGCCGGGGTTAGGGGCCTTGCTGAAGGGCCCAATGCTGAAATCACTCCTACTGGGATTTGAAGTGGAAACCTTCTTGTACGGAGCCATAAACTCCCCTATTTGTTATACTTAAGCCTGAAATGTCTTGTATGCAGTGGAAAATCCGCAGTGTACTGAGTGTAGCATCAGAATGTGAAAAATGATCCTGCTAATTATATAAAATCATTTAAATACAATGTCTGCTTTTCACGTTCTGCAGTTGTTTGGGACTCTCAAGAAGCCACTGTGGTGTATGTGCCTCAGATCGTCACTCTTGATGAGATCGTCAGCCAGATCAGCGCGGAAGGCTTCCAGGCTCATGTGAAATCCAAGCCCAGTCCTATACAGCTGTCCAGCAGCAAGGTCGGGCACCTGCAGGCCTCCCCCAGACCGACTGGCCTGCCGCCCTCCGAGGGTACTGCTGCCACCGTGCTGCTGAGGGTGACTGGCATGCACTGTCGCTCCTGCGAGACCAACATCCAGGACAACACGTCTTCTCTGCCGGGGGTGCTCTCTGTGGAGGTCTCTCTGGAGCGGGAGAATGCCACTGTGTGGTATAATCCTAGGCTTATCTCGGTCACACAGATACGCCAGGCCATCGAAGCACTCCCACCCGGGAATTTCCGGGTCTGTATGGATGGTGAACCCCCCCAAGTGTCCTGGGGCCCTTCCGCCCCATTGCCGCTGGCCCCAGAACCCGGAGTTTTGCTGCCCCAGGGGTCAGTCGTAGTTATCGGCATCGAAGGCATGACCTGTGGCTCCTGTGTGCAGTCTATCGAGGGCATGATGTCTCAGCACAAGGGGGTAAAGTCTGTCCAGGTCTCTCTCGCCAGCCATAAGGGCACTTTTGACTATGACCCTCTTGTCACCACACCAGAAGAGCTCCGTCTGGCCATCGAAGACATGGGCTTTGATGCTTTCTTACCAGGTAAATTTAATATGAAAAATTGTTGTTGTGGTTGAGTATCAGCATCTTGGTACTCTCTCATTCTTTTTGTTCTTTTTTTTTTATTCAAAGAAACAAATTCCTTGGTCACGGAGTTGCCTTTGCCCCCAGAAAACACCCCCAAGAGGAAGGACGAGGGTAACGAAGATACTGGGGCTGTTCAGGGAGAGCAAGGAGGGGCGAAAACACTGTCAAAGTGCTATATACACATTGGGGGAATGACCTGTGCTTCCTGTGTGGCAAACATCGAGAGGAACCTCAAGAATGAGGATGGTACGGACATGGTCATGCTCTGAATTCCAGGAAACAATGGCCTTTAGTGTGACAATAGATATTAATAGCCTAGCAGTAGGTGTTGTACATTAAAATTAGAATAGTTAATTGTTTATAATGAACCAGGTACAGGGGATAGGCTTCTTGGAAGGACAAATGTCTCCGACTGGCCTGTGAGCATTCTTCAAGTTTAGAATGACCTAATGTAACCCTTATTCTGCTCTCCGTTCGAACTGGGAAGTCGGAATTTTGAAGTTCTGAGTTGGGAATTGCAGCTGGAACGTCCCCTGACGTTCCGGGAGATGCGCTACAACCCCAACTTGGGAATTCAAGATGGCTGCTGCGGCCTTCAACAGAACTGAAGGCTGTAGCTCTTTACGGTTTATTAGCATTTATGAATTATTTGTGTCTCGTTAAATCAGTCGTACTGTCCAACCTCTATCTGAGGACTTGTGTCTATGGTCTTTGTATATGCAAAATGCCTCATAATACGTTTATCAATTGGTATCGGTAGCAATAGTTAACAGTGAACCTGGGTAGAACTGGTACTGCTAAATAGCTTTCCGGCTTGTACTGGGATGCGTTTAGTTTGGGTATTATGTCACTCCCGGTTCCACCTTCCAACCTCTGAGGTAATAGGAATGCAGCATTAATTCAGTGCCCTCCAGCATTATTGGTGCTCTTGGAAGCAATAAGAGAAAAAGGTAAAAAAAAAAAATAATAAGTTTATGGTCTGAACGTATTATATGTACAGCTCTGGCAAAAATTAAGAGACCCCTCCATGTTAAAAAAATGTTTTAGTGAAATCCTGGTTTCATTCTGGTTCTGCTGGCAAACCTCTACAGTCTAGGTTGCTTCCAGGCACAAAAACTGTAGCGGAAAAGAGGATAGAAACAAAACGCTGGGAATGACCGAAACCAGGCAGTTGGTGGGCGGAAGCATCTTTCTAAGGGCAGAGAGGATCAACTTATCCGACAGCATCTCATGAACTGGAGAATGACCTCAAGTGACCGTCAAAAAGAATAGGAGACATTAAGTGCAGGTGTGAAGTGCACTGTTAGCTCAGGCTCCTAGAAGCAGGAAGTCCCATAAAGCAAGAATGAAGCCCTTCATTGATGTGAGAGAGGAACCAGGCTGAAGTTTGCAAAAATATATATAATTATTCACAGATGCACCCCCATAAATTGAGAAATGAGTGAAATAAAAAAATGTTCTGCGTTCTCTTCATTTTTTCCAGAGCTGTATTTTACCAAAACCACACATGACACGTAATTATTGGTACCCCTTTAAATTCTTGCTCTCGTGTTCCTGGCTCTTCTGAAATCTTATCACAGATTATTGAAGAAGAGGACATACTGTAATGTTGTCAAAGGGACACTGGATGAAGTACTAAACATAAGGGTGCCAGTAATTGTGGCACTTTTGGTTTTGTTAATTACATACTTTGCATTTACTCTTGTACATCTTGTCCCATATATTTATCTACTGTCCCTGCTATGCCCTAATTGTTAATTGTCTGTTGTCATGATGTATTCAGCAATAGCAAGCTGTGGCAACAAAAATTTCCCCCGGCCTTAATCATTCAGCAATAAAGATTCTGATTATTGTTGTTTTTTTTCCTGGAATAAATGTACATCTGTTAAAGGTTGCAATTTGCCAACATTTTCAATGTGAGATTAATCTGAATGGCCAGAAACACATTTTTTCATAGCTTTATTTACCCATTTTTACAAATGCCCATAATTCTGGAGGGTGCTGTATTGAGGATTTCATAAGGCCGATCTGAACTTCAGGAATGATCACAGTCCAGTCTGAGGCATCTCTGTGTTCCTGAAGAACTTGATCAACAGCAACAACAATTAAGTTTCGTTTAACCATTAACCACCTGTTGCTACCATGAGATTAAACTAACCAGAAACATTTTTGCATAACCTCAGTTTTAACCAGTGGCAGTAATTTTTGATGGTACCGCATGTCCCTGTCAGACCAGGCTGTGGAATGCCAAAAGAATGATGAGGGGAAATGTATATTGCTGATGGCTGTGAGGTGTGGGCTCTTCTGCTGTCGGCCTCATGCTCGTGTACTCTTGCCTGTCATGTTGTGTAGGAGTTTACTCTGTGCTCGTGGCGCTAATGGCCAGCAAGGCAGAAGTGCGTTACAACCCTAGGATCATTGACGCTGCCAGCATTGCGGAGTGCGTCCGAGAGCTGGGCTTCACCGCGTCTGTCATGGAGAATTACGATGGCTCTGATGGCAGCCTGGAACTGGTGGTGAGGGCTCGTATTCGCACCGCCCTTTACACCATGCTTTGAGTCTCGTGCTGGATGCTCTTAAATATGGGGAATGTTCTCCACTCACCAGGTGAGGGGGATGACATGCGCCTCCTGTGTGCATAAAATCGAGTCGAACCTGATGAAAAACGAAGGTGTCGTCTATGCATCTGTGGCGTTAGCTACCAACAAAGCCCACATCAAATATGACCCGGAAGTAACTGGACCACGTGATTTGATCAAACTGATTGAGGTGAGATTTTACCCTTCTGGAATTCTTGCTTGACCAATTCTTATGACTTTTTAAAGCGGCCCTTCTTTTTGCAGAATCTAGGCTTTGAGGCGTCTCTCGTGAAAAGAGACCGTTCCGCCAGTCACCTGGACCACAGCAAGGAGATACGGCAGTAAGTTGGCACGTTTTGGGGTCTTTGCCAGCATCTCATGCATGGTGGTGGCTCTATCTTCAGTTCGGCCTCCAGTGCCAAGCTGGCAGTGAGTCTGTCTCCTTTCTCAAGGTGGAGGAAGTCCTTCATCATCAGCCTCTTTTTCTGCGTTCCTGTGATGGGCATGATGATGTACATGATTATCGTGGACCACCAGATAAACACGCAGCACCACCATAACGCCAGTAAGGCAGACATCGAGCAGTATCACTCCAACATGATCCTTGAGCGGCAGCTTCTTCCCGGTCTGTCCATCATGAATCTCATCTCTTTCCTCTTCTGTGTCCCAGTACAGGTATTTCAAGCGTTTATGCACAACTTAAAGGACGGTGAAGTTATTGGAAGCTTTTTAATTATCGTGGTGTTGAGACTTACGAACCTCAATCCTGTTCCTCTGACAGTTCATCGGCGGTCGCTACTTCTACATCCAAGCATACAAAGCTCTGAAGCACAGGACGGCCAACATGGATGTTCTCATCGTCCTGGCAACTTCCATAGCCTTCACCTATTCTCTGGTGATCCTGCTGGTGGCCATGATCGAGAAGGCGAAGACCAACCCCACCACTTTCTTTGATACTCCTCCCATGCTTTTCGTGTTCATCTCGCTGGGAAGGTGGCTCGAGCAAATAGCAAAGGTTTTCAGCTTAATTGTTATAAATTGTTCAGCTATCACATGCATAGCTGCTGTGCTATACCAGTATCAAAAGTGTCATCTGTTGCTTCATTTAGTTGCATTTCTCTGCTGCTGTTTTCAGAGCAAAACTTCTGAAGCTCTGTCTAAGCTGATGTCGCTGCAGGCTACGGAGGCCACCATTGTCACTCTTAACAGTGACATGTCTGTCCTGAGGTACTGTTGCTTCTGCCTGTCATCAGTGGGATTTCCAGTAACGCTCATAGGACGTTCATCCATCGATGGGGGATCCGGTGTAAAGATGGTTTGTGACACAGTTGTATGTGGTAGACCTGAAGATGGTTTCGTATGTGGCTGTGTGTCAACACTAGTGAGGAGCAGGTGGACGTGGAGCTGGTTCAGAGGGGAGATGTGGTCAAGGTTGTACCAGGTGGGAAGTTCCCCGTTGACGGACGAGTCCTTGAAGGTCACTCTATGGCAGATGAGTCTCTCATAACAGGTATCGGTAAATTATAATGCATGTGACAGAAGTTTGCAGAACATTCCACTCTCTGGCGTTGTGCATCATCAGCAAGACCCACAAATGCTACTTTGGCTTTGCGTTGCAGGAGAGGCCATGCCCGTGACGAAAAAGCCCGGCAGCTCGGTGATCGCCGGCTCCATAAACCAGAACGGGTCCCTGTTCATCAGAGCCACGCATGTGGGGGCGGACACCACCCTGTCCCAGATCGTCAAGCTGGTGGAGGAGGCCCAAACATCCAAGGTGCCTTTTCCCTCGGCTCACATGTCAGTGGTCATGTGACGCCTGCAGTCACGCTGTTGTATATTGGGAGTCGGATTTGAGCTGCTGGTTTGGTCACATGCACAGCGTGAGACACTGAGTGTTTCAGTCCACTTCTCCGCTCATTTAGATTTCTGGATGCTATTGAGTTTTGAAGGTAATGTAAGCATACTGCAATTCTAGCAAATGTAGACAACTAGTAAGCAAGTAGTGCCCTTCCCCCCCCATCCTTCCTGGGACTAGAGAGGGGACTTCGCAGTTACTGGTGACCTGAGATCAGTTGTGCCCCATTTCCCTGCCGTCGTTCCACCCACTTTCGCCTCCAGCAATGGGACCTGCAGCTGCCCTGCTTGTCCTTTACAGGGACAGCATAGAGAATAAAGGGACATTCATTTCCGAGCAGCAGACTCCTTGTGTATCGAGCTTTGAGTCACATGCCCTACTTTACGCTTTCACTGTGAATTTAGTATCACATGAAGAGTGAAAAGTGTCCAAATAAAGGAGCCTTGATGAGGCACTTGAAGACTGTCCTGCTTTTCAGGTTAATGGTGATCCGCGGCTTGCGTGACTGTGCTGCCCTCCGTACCCCACTGCTCCGGCTGACAGACCCCCTTCTCATCCCCTCTCTCTCACCAGGCTCCCATCCAGCAGTTCGCAGACAAGATCAGTGGCTACTTCGTTCCCTTCATTGTCGGCGTCTCCTTCCTCACCCTGCTTGCCTGGATTATCATTGGATTTTTAGACTTTTCTCTGGTTGAGAAATATTTCCCAGTGAGTGACATTGTCCTTCTGCTTAAGCAGGCATGCGGATGACATTGCGCCCTCCAGAACATGTTTAAATTAGTACCATTGAGGATTGCCTGTTTAGTACTGTAATTAAATGTAATAATTGATGCTATGTTGAATATTTTGATAGCTCCCGGCAATATGCTACAACCTAGAAGCTTTCTGTAATTACTACATGTTTCCTTCTTTGAGTGCTTCCTCTGTAATGTCATGCTGAGTGTTGAATGAACCCCCAGATTGACTTTTAAATAGGAGTGTGGAGTCATTGTGCTCTTATCTATTGTCCCCCCCCCCCCCCCCAGGGGTATAACCAGAGCATCTCCCAGGCTGAGGTGGCCATCAGGTTCGCCTTCCAGGCCTCCATCACTGTCCTGTGCATCGCCTGCCCCTGCTCCCTTGGCTTGGCCACGCCCACCGCGGTCATGGTCGGCACCGGTGTGGGAGCCCAGAACGGCATCCTCATCAAGGGCGGCGAGCCCCTGGAGATGGCTCACAAAGTGAGGGAGAGCACTGCCTTTCATTTCGGTCAGATTACAGCAAAGATGTTGTAGCTGGTGGTAACTGAAGTACACTGAAAGCTCAGTGCAGTGTCTGCGGTCTCTGTTCAGCCCAGCTGGCCTGCGCTGGGTCTGTCTCGGTGTTACCGGCTAGCGCCTGCTGTCCTGTTTATCGTTTATAGCATCCTAGTTCTAATCCCTACTTCTTCAGCCTGTTTAGCCTCTATTGTCTGAGTGACAGGTTGTGTTTCCTTTTATTGGTGTTAAGAGGTGAGACTGTAGCACTTTGGTTATGTGATTTCTATGGATGAAGAGCCCCACTGGTTTAACCCCTAAACCTCAACGGTAAAATGTACAGCCGTATAAACTGGAGAAGTCATCTTTTAATGGAAGAGGGAAATCATCCAAGCAGCAAAACACTTTCACCTATTTCAGGCCTAAACAAAGTGAGTGGCGTCACAGTTCAGCGACTCGCTGAAGGGGATGCATTTGAATGTTTTTGTATATTCTGCTCAGTTATTATACAGCAAGCGTTTGGGTGTGTCACTCAGAAGGTCTTCCTTTGCAGATCCAGACGGTGGTGTTCGATAAGACCGGGACTATCACCTACGGCACCCCCAAAGTGGTCCAGGTGAAGATGTTGGCGGAGGGGAACAGCATGCCCCGCTCCCGTCTGCTGGCCATCGTGGGCACGGCGGAGAACAACAGCGAGCACCCGCTGGGGGCGGCCATCGCCCGCTTCTGCAAGCAGGTGCGCAGGGAGACGCTTCAGCGCCGGGCCTCTCGCCGGCGACCTTTGACTCCTCCCCTCCCGGGTGTCACGGGTCATGGCCTCAGTGCCTGTGTTCGCGTGTAGGAGCTGGGATCCGAGTCGCTGGGCGCGTGCACCGACTTCCAGGCCGTGCCAGGCTGTGGGATCCGCTGCCAGGTCAGCAACATGCCGCCGCCGCTGGGCCATGAGGACGGAGATGACAGGAACCAGCGCAACGCGCTGCTGGTGCAGCTGGGAGACAGCGGGGGCAGCCTCAGCTCGCACCCTCTAATCATGGAGCCCGAGCCGCTAAGTAAGGGGGGGGGAGACAGTCTGTGCTGCTTTTCTGTTTTTTTTTTTTTTGATGGCACATGTCATGCATAATTTCACCTGCACGGTCATGTGATCACGTACGCGTGCAGGCCTGGTGCAGACAGCCAGCCACTCGGTCCTCATCGGGAACAGGGAGTGGATGAAGAGGAACGGGCTGCAGGTGACTGGTGATGTGGACGAGGCCATGGTGGCCCACGAGTGCAGGGGCCGCACGGCCGTCCTGGTCGCCGTCGATGGTAAGGGCCGCCCCTAACCCCACCACGACTCCGCCCCCACGGTCTCTAATCACCATGGCCTCCGCAGGGGTCATCTGCTCCATGCTGGCCATCGCAGACACGGTGAAGCCGGAGGCTGAGCTGGCCGTCCACACGCTGATCTCCATGGGCCTGGAGGTGGTGCTCATGACTGGGGACAACAGCAAGACCGCACGCGCCATCGCGGCCCAGGTCAGGCCGCCGCCCCCGTTCCCCTGTCGCATTAAAGTGACATCTCGGAGGCCGATCTGCGAGGGGGCAGTCGGCCACGGACGCACGCAGTAACAGAAAGTAGGGGTGGGCAGTACGGCGAACGTATCACATCACCAGTTTTTCATGTAGGGTCACGGTCCATGATCTTATCGCGATTCTTTTTCATGATTGTTTTTAAAACTATTTTGCGAGTTACTTAACAGTGCAACCAAACTAATTGCCCTATTTCTGTTATTTATTTATTTCCCTATAAGATAATAACATCGGGGTGGCATGCTGGTGCAGTGGTTAGCACTGTTGCCTCACACCTCTGGGACCCGGGTTCGAGTCTCCGCCCGGGTCACATGTGTGTGGAGTTTGCATGTTCTCCCCATGTCATTGTGGGGTTTCCTCCGGGTACTCCGGTTTCCCCCCACAGTCCAAAAACATGCTGACGCTAACTGGACTTGCTAAATTGTCCGTAGGTCTGCGTGTGAGAGTGAATGGTGTGTGAGTGTGCCCTGTGATGGGCTGGCCCCCCATCCTGGGTTGTTCATTGCCTCGTGCCCATTGCTTCCGGGATAGGCTCCGGACCTCCCGCGACCCAGTAGAATAAGTGTGTTGGAAAATGGATGGATGGATAACACCCAAAAGACAAACACGCTCAGCGTACTCTATCCGGTGTTTTCTTCTGAGACGGTTAAAAAAGTTCGTCATGTTGCCATCCAATTTGCGAACCTTATCTTTGCAGATTTTGCAAGTATCCCTCGGTGTGTTGAGCTGTACCCGTGTCTTTTCTCCCGTGCCAGGTGGGCATCCGGAAGGTGTTCGCTGAGGTCTTGCCCTCGCACAAGGTGGCCAAGGTGGAGCAGCTGCAGCAAGCGGGCAGGCGTGTGGCCATGGTCGGGGACGGCATCAACGACTCACCGGCGCTGGCCATGGCCAACGTGGGCATTGCCATTGGCACGGGCACGGACGTGGCGATCGAGGCCGCCGACGTCGTGTTGATCAGGGTGAGCAGGGGGGGCTTGATATCTTTCTTGGAACTGAGGCTTTGACAGAGATGGACATTGTCCTCGGAACAAGGAGCAACAGGGCGTTGGTGTTTAAGAACCCCATTGATGACATTTGTCGTCTCTCAACAGTTGAGATGCAGGAAGTGCATAGCAAAGCCGTACAAAATCACAAAAGCAAACAGTTGTTCCTGGGCAGTGGTGTCCTAATGATTCGAATCCCCGACCAGCAAGGCACCACTGAGGTACCCTGATCAAGGTCCCGCCCCCAAGCACTGCTCCCCGGGCGCTGAATTAGCTGCCCCCTGCTATGTCACATTGTCACATATGGGTTAAATGCAGAGGACGCCTTTCGTTGTTGTGCACTGTGTGCTGTGGTGTGTCAACAGTGACCACTGATCACCAATTTCTGTTTGGTACGTTGGAGGTTCGGTGGAGTAACTCTGACCTGTCTGCAGTCTAGAGTCGGTGTTAGTGAAGCCTTTAACACTGAAACAGAAAAGCTTACCGCTTATGTACCCTGAGATAACTTATCAGCATTATAGTAAAACCTATAAAGCATCCAGAGAATTACACCAGGCATTACCTTTGCACCGAGGGCAGCTCTCTGGAAATGCGTGACTGAATCTTAAACATACTGGCACAATGAGCCAAAACGGTGACGGATGTTTGTCCATAAGCTGCTGATCAGATGCAGTTTGCTGAAGGTTCCCCAGGACTCCTGTGAAACCTCGGCCGTGAGCCACTTTAGGGAGCAAGATGCTGGGACAGGCAGTGCATGCAACACCAGCCCCAGCCGGCCTGCTCTGGGTCCGACTCGGTGCCGCCTGCGAGCTCCTACTCTCCAATTTATAGCATTCCAGTTCCGATCCCTACTTGCTTAGATGGATTAGCCTTTATTACCTGAGTGACATGGGTTTCGTTACATCACTGTTGTAAAACGGTGACACTGTAGCATGTTGTTAGTGTGATTCTTGTGTTTTGGGTAAACAGGAAACCGTAATGAAAGGTGCTGCTGGTGCAGCCATACGGCTGCCGCCGTGACCTTTAAGCCAGAAGAGCGTGACCCCAACAGTAAAACATACAGCTGTATAGACTAGAGAAGGTGTCTGTTAAAGAGAGTGGGACCGTTATCTAAGTAAGAATAATTTCAGCCATTTCTGGCCTAAACGGTACTAAGGAGAATATTAACAGCCAGCTGATGTTTGTGTTTTTTCAGAATGATCTTTTGGATGTGGTCGGCAGCATTGACTTGTCAAAGAAGACAGTCAAGAGGATTCGAATTAACTTTGTTTTTGCCCTGATTTATAATCTTGTTGGGATTCCCATCGCTGCAGGTAGGAGTTTCCATTTCTGCGTGTTTTATGTTTGTTTTCTTATGTTGTATACGGTACCACTTTACAATAAGGCTCCCTTTTCCCACTTTTAAATGGTAGTAACTTATTAAAAAAAGACAACTATATATATATATATATATTATAACTTGTTTAAAATTGTCTATTAATACTTGACAAAGTGTTACAACCTAATTAATAACCAGCTTATAAACCATTCATAAACGCTGTATATGTTACCTTATTAAAGTGGCACCTTATATACTAATAACGTAATAATGTAATAACGTAATAATGTAATAATGTAATAATGTACACACTGCCCCGTACCTTGCTGGCACTACCATGCTAAATGGTTTAACATGTATACCTGTGTGTTTACATGTGTGTGATGGCGTGTGCCTGGGCGCTCATGCATGTACGTGTGTGTGATGGCGTGTGCCTGGGCGCTCATGCATGTACGTGTGTGTGATGGCGTGTGCCTGGGCGCTCATGCATGTACGTGTGTGTGATGGCGTGTGCCTGGGCGCTCATGCATGTACGTGTGTGTGATGGCGTGTGCCTGGGCGCTCATGCATGTACGTGTGTGTGATGGCGTGTGCCTGGGCGCTCATGCATGTACGTGTGTGTGATGGCGTGTGCCTGGGCGCTCATGCATGTACATGTGTGTGATGGCGTGTGCCTGGGCGCTCATGCATGTACATGTGTGTGATGGCGTGTGCCTGGGCGCTCATGCATGTACGTGTGGCTCGTCCGCAGGTGTTTTCCTGCCCGTTGGCCTTGTGCTCCAGCCCTGGATGGCCTCCGCCGCCATGGCAGCCTCCTCCGTCTCCGTCGTGCTCTCGTCCCTCCTGCTGAAGTGGTGAGCTTGCTGCTCCCTACCGCTGATCTTCCCCTATTAATCCACTGTGCTTTGACCCCTGGATTTTATGGAACCTTTTTGGAAGCTTCTGGAAACAGAGGCCACAGCCAGGAAAGTGCCGCAGCCGGGAAGTCCTCCTGGTTGTGATATTTTCACACGGGTTTCAAGTAGAGTCCAGCAAGGCCTCAGTCGCTGCTTACGGTTTAAGATGCTTTAAATCCAGAGGCACCATATAGCTGGCAGTGTGGTGCGTAAACGATCAGGTGTTTATTGAAAACTGTAACAGAAATAGCACTTATTATTATGACATCTTAACATCGTTATCCTCATCATTATAGGAGCGTTTGTGTCGCTAGTCTCCTCCTCCTCCTGAAAGGTTACCTCCCTCCCTTCCTCTCTCTTTCTCTCTCTCCTTTTCAAACCCCCACCCCCCCCCCCTGCAGTTACTCCAAACCCAGTGCTGAGAAGCTGGAGTCCCATCTCCAGGCCCCGGTGCGACAGAGCAGCCTATCAGACGTCAGCGTGCACATTGGCATGGGGGATCGGTGTCGGCCCTCGCCCCGGCTCAGCCTGCTGGACCGCATCATGCACTACAGCCGGGCCTCCCTCAGCTCGCTGCGGTCCGACAAGCGCTCACTAAACAGTATGGCGATGGCGGAGCCCGACAAGCACTCGCTGTTGGTGGGGGAGGGCCGCTATGACGAGGATGCCGTGTGACCGGTCGCCCCCAGGGCCTTGACCTGAACCACACCCCATCCCCCATACGGGTCAGACCACAGTGCCAAGGCACTCTCTATAGGCCCGTCGATTCTCCATTCCGTCATCTCCACCATGCAAGCTGCACTCCAAAGGGAGCTAGTCGGGTATTTGTAAAGGCTTTATTTAATCAACAGCTGGTAGCCAGGATCACTTAAACCACAGTGCTTCAGCTTGGAGGTCGGAGACTCACTGGCCCACATGGAGGGCAGTGAAGAGCCAGTCTGACACAAGTGCTGTTTTAAGACAATCGGAGGCTTTTAGAAGAATCCCCTAGTGTAAAAAGAATTTTACCCATGTTGTTGATAGAGTGATTTGATAAAATATTTTATTAAATGATTATCTTTTAGTTGTAACACAATTGAAATTTTTTATATAAAGAGTAATATAATTTTTTTGTCTTTTAAAGCGATATGATTATATGATTATGATAGAAGGACCAGCAAATTGTTTTCCCAACATATAGTCAGCTCCAGAATTATTGGCACCCTTCATGAAAACGAACTAAAATGAGTATTTTAAAAGAATCACACATGCAAAATATTTTTTGGCTAAAAAAATAGTTTTTATTTTCAAACAGACTTTTAGAGCAAAATATAGTTTTCCTTTAGTAACACAAATTTTCTGAAAAATGCAAATTCCAAAAATACTGACAGCCTAAGTTTCCGTGTTTGGTGGAGCCTCCCCTGGTGGGAATGACGGCACTCGCCTCTTTCTCTGTAGGGCTTAACAAGGCTGCAGATCACCCGTGGAGGGGTCTCTCTGCGGATCACCCGTGGGGGGGGGGTCTCTCTGCGGATCACCCGTGGGGGGGTCTCTCTGCGGATCACCCGTGGGGGGGGTCTCTCTGCGGATCACCCGTGGGGGGGGGTCTCTCTGCGGATCACCCGTGGGGGGGGGGGTCTCTCTGCGGATCACCCGTGGGGGGGGGTCTCTCTGCGGATCACCCGTGGGGGGGGTCTCTCTGCGGATCACCCGTGGGGGGGGGTCTCTCTGCGGATCACCCGTGGAGGGGTATATGTTCCATGCAGAACATTTCCAACTCATTGAGAACCTTCTGTTCAGTTGATGCCACAAAAGTCCGAAGACTGAAAGAGCCAGGTTTCTGCAGCCATTTCTTTGTCGATTTTGATCTGTGCTTCCGGTCATTGTCTTGTTGGGAGACCCAGCCTCGGCCTAGTTTTAGTTGTCTGGCTGGAGCGACCAGATTTAGATCTGAAATGTTGCAGTTATGAAACTGTGATCTTTGTGCTGCTCTTTGCCTCTCTAAGCATCCTCCTCACTGTGGGGGCAGTATGTGGATGTGTCCCCTTCCTGGCAAATTTTCATCAGGTCCATGCTTTTCAACCTTTATAATCATCACATGCATTATCTATAGTGCTCACTTTCTTGAGGGGGTCATTTTTTCTGGAGTTGACTGTAAATACCAGCCTGAGCGGTGAATGAAGGAATCCGTCAGTGAAAATGACGGCATTGGGTATTAATATTAATATATGTATTAATATGTCACATGTTCCATGCTTGTTGTTTACCTCCTACCATGACCTCTGCATGGACGTGAAAGCATTGAGGTTGTTAGATTGTCACAGATGGGTACCAGCCTGAATCACATGAGAAATTAGGGATTCGAATGGAAATATAGTAGTAAAGTCATAAGCTTGCCTTAACTGTGACTACAGAAGACATTGACTGCTGATGGGCACAGTCTCGTGGGCCAGGGCTGGTAAGAGATGTACACTTTCCCAGAAACCTAAGGCTGAAATGAGTGAACTGGTGCAAATTGTTGAGCCAGCATGGTGAAGCTGCTGTCAGTTACAGTACTGCGTTTATGCAGACGTGCCGAATATGTTAACACTAGCAGAACCATCCCAGGCCGTCCCTGTGGGGGGCAGTGTCCATTCCAAAATAGAAGATTGATTTTTTTATTTATACATGCTGTTATATACCCTTAAGCGTATAAAAATATATGTTGCATTTATGTTTGCTATACAATGTTTTGCAAGGTTAGTCCTGACCTAGAGACTAGCCTTAGGTTAGGACTTAAGTGTAAGTTTAAGTACAGGCATGCGGTCTTGCTCCGGGACCGGTGTCCTGCAGCGTACTGTGACTTTTGAACTTTGACACTTCACTACACGCTGCACTGTGTGGAGCCGCATACTGAAGGACACACTCCCTGCTAGCGACACACTTCCTACTAGCACGTGTTGATGTGTCAGGCTTGCTGTGTGTGCAGGGTGAATGTAACGCGGACAGGCAGGCTGTCCCTTTGCTTTAGTGGTTCCTTGTCAATCCAAAAATGTTACTTACTGAAGCTGCTCAGTCATCATCTGTTTGATCCTTGTTCCTCATATTTATTTTCTCCTCATTTCGAACATTTTATCTGTTTTATCTTACTGAACTTCTTGTTCTGAAACATCGTTCTTGGCATTCACTCTCTGTGGCTTGTCTCAATCCAGCTGAAATAATGTATTTTATAAGTTTATTGCACGTTGTAAGGAATAAACTGCTTTTATATTGCTCGAGAACTGATGTCGTAAAAGTGATAAATGGGATATTGTCTTGAACCGGTGAACCGGTCTGCAAAACTAACCTACTTATATGTTGGTTACAAACCTCCAGACATTAAAATATACTAAAATGATAGTTATATTGATCATCCCCTTTTTATTTGTGACAATATACAGTGTTTATGACCTACGATTTAAGATCACTTTATGCAAAATAATAGAAGTCATCAATATTGGTCCCTCAGGGCCAGTTTGTAAAGTATCTTACAATCAAGCCAATCAAGCAGCATCACAACGTAAGGTGCAAACGTCTGAAGGCCATGAACATTTAATTTAGTTCTTTTTTGTGGCATATATTACAAAGAATATAACAGTAAAGTAAAAATAAATGGACAAAGAATAGACGTGTAAAAGTTAATACCAAAACACCACGTTAAATCAAACTGTCAAAGGAGGATCTGTGAATTTAAGGCAGTTTATAATAGATATATCGTTAAAAATCTGTCAAAAATGTTCGACTGCCATGTACATCCCATTTAACGTGTCCATTTGTTGACTGACCATTTATTCATGAATAATTTTCTTATTCACACATTTTTCAAGCGGGACCATAGCTTGGCAATAATTAGGAACAATAATGCAATCGCAGGTATTTCTTACAGACACTCTCCATGCCTCCTGCATCAAACAAAGATCTATTCCCAACTGCAGAGAAAGACATTTAAATTAATTCCTGCTTAAAAAAATGTAAGCGCTCTCATCGTAATCCACCAAAATGCAAACGTGGCAGGTATTTACAGACGAGCAAAACACGCCATGATCCATCAGGCATGTAGTTACAGACAGGGAATCAGACCTGGGGTCAAATGCATAGAAATAAATTCTGTACATTCATTAAATAGTTTGATCATGTTCAGATTTAGCATACAAATGCAGTATTCATGTGCCCTTCACATTCTCTCAGAATTAAGGAATCTAACAAGACTATTTAAAACTGCATTTTAACGCTGTATGCTACAAACGCGTATATACTTTCCCAAGCTATCCCCAATGCACACACATATCCATCTCCCTCTACTCCTCTTCCACTCTAGACCAGTGATTCTCAAACCCAGTCCGTGGGAACCCACAGACATTCCATGAGGACCGGATTGGAAAATACTGCGCTAGGTAACAAAAAGCTGCACTGAGAGCAGTACACTGAACGTGAACTACAGTGTGATAAAGTTAGAAAATAGATTGTCTTTCACACCAAAGTGTTAAATTTTGTCCAACATGCACGTTTTTAAATTCTTTGAGGAAAAGAATTTGTATGTATAAGGCTCACATAAGCACAGCACAAAATAATCACATTCAGTGCTTTACGTAATCCATTACCAGTAAATGCAATAAGGCAGTTCTGAGTCTGTTGTTGCAAAATTCAGCATTGCTTACCTGTATGTTTGCAGGGTGCATGCTCTTTAAAGCACAATTACATTCAGTTCAAAGTGAACTATCTATCGCTAAACACTGCATTTCCAGGTGCATATAAATACCAATGCATTTGACCTCAAGTCTGTGAGACAGGAGATAATTTCTCGAGTGAAAGGGGCGGGGGGCAAACTTCGATTCCAGTTTGGAACTTGCGTTTGTCCGTGCAGGAAAACAGCAGGTGATTGTGAACACACGCTTTCGGCTGCATAGTGTATGCCTGTGTACACAGGTCGATATCTCGGAATGTGGAGACAAAGGCGTCTTTTCCATATATTTTTTTTTAAATAAAGAACCTTTCTTTTAAATAAAGAAAAAAATCCTTTAAAAAGGATTAAGCAGCAGTGATCACCAATCTGCTGTGTCTGCCACCCCACCTTCAGATCTGCTGAATGCATGCAGCAAGACGTGATTCTCTGCGTTCCGTCACAGTGTGGCGAGATATCAGGCGCGCGTGCCTTCAAAGAGGTTTTACAGTAGGGACAGGGTTGCCCGCAGTTAACCCTCCAACAGCCAGAGGGCGCCTCCCCCAACACAGCTTCACCGTCGCTGACCTCGAGACAGTGATGTCGTTTAGCTTCCCCCTGCATGGCAGAGAAACAGGTTTCCCATCTTTGGTTTGCTTGATATCTGAGATGGGAGTTCATTTTTTATGTCACATCTTGTCCCATGAAAGTCAGAAGTTCCCTTCACCAGTTAATACTGCAGCATATAAGTGTTACTTGTGGG
Organism: Brienomyrus brachyistius; assembly: GCF_023856365.1. NCBI lineage: Eukaryota > Metazoa > Chordata > Actinopteri > Osteoglossiformes > Mormyridae > Brienomyrus > Brienomyrus brachyistius. The sequence continues at coordinate 7,547,210 of NC_064542.1, forward strand.
TTTACAAGGAAACATGCAGAATCTCCGTTCATCGTCCAGCAAATGGCTTATCTTCATCCGGCAGGAGTAGCTCTTGCTACATACATGTGAAAGCTGTAAACAAGGCCAGGGTGAACAAATGGTTTAAGACTAATGCTGCTGTGTACAGTGTCCTCGCGCTGCCAGAGAGCCTGTGGGGAGAGAGCCAAGAGAACGATCAGCACGGCCTGTCAGACATAAAGAACTGCACAGGCTAAGCAAAGACCAGTATAACACAGTTCATGTAGGACCAGACCTTCTTTTAGTTCTGTTCTACTGAAAAGCATTTTTTTTTTTGATTTTTAGGAGGTCTACCCACCTCAGCAGGTGATGTCACAGACATCAAGGCCAAAGAATAAAGGCAAGAGAGAAGAATAAAAACAGAAAGAGAAACTTCAGAAAGAATAGAAAGGGAGAGAAAAGTGGGGAAAGGGAGAGAGTTAGTTAAAGCCATAGAACTTAGCTATTCATGTGTAATTACTGTCATTATCTGAACAAGTAGCAGCCCCTTAACAGCATGCACTCTGCTCTGTGTACGTGCTGCATTCCCACCTGGAATAACTATGGGCTTCCTGGCAGATCTCAATTACAACAGTGCCGCTCGATATCTTGTTGTTACAGTGCAAACAAAGGAATTTAATTCTACAGCGTGACAGAGGTAGGTGACCTGTGGGCTTGGCACTCGACCACAGCCTCCTCACCTTCTCCTCCAAGTCCTTGATTTGTCTGTTCTGAATATCGGTCTTGTCCTCCAGATCTCGGATTCTCTGCAGTACGAAATGATCGAAAGGCTCCACTGTAAAAGATTCGGTTTCATGGCCGCAACATTCCAGTGTTGTTTCTAAGACCCAGAGTGAACCTGGCCAGTGGCTTTGCGCAGATGCACACTAGTGATGGACAAAATGGTGCTTCATGAACCATTTGCTGTATTTTTTGACTCCACTAGATGGTGCTCTCTGTTCAAAGAGGGCACAAAGCATGGGCCAAAGTAAACCAAGAGCACCGTCTTGTGTCTAGTGGGGTCAGAAAATACGGCAAATGGTGCATGAAGCATCATTTTATCCATCACTAATGCACACCCTCTCGGCTTGGCTGTGTCCAGAGGAAGCCGCATGAAGTCTCTGGAACTGAACTGTCACGTTGCCCGAAGGTGCTCACCTGCTGGGCCTGCTGCAGCAGCTCCATGCGCTCCTGTAGCACCTGGCAGTCATACTCGCGGCTCTTGCGCAGCATCTGCCGTCGCAGTTTGCCCACGGCGGCCTGCAGCTCGTCGCGCTGCCTGTCATTGAGGGCTTCCCCGTACAGCACCGCGGGCTCCTGCTGCAGCGCATTGTACAGCGTCGCCTCCAGCTCCTGGATTTGCTGAGGGAGGAGAGGCTGCGGTTTGACTGAGCACCTCTCCCCAAACAGCACCCCCTGCATGCAGCCTCCAGCTTTTTTGCTCTTATGACCACAAATTCCAGTCAGATATTAAAAACTTAATTCTATTTTAAGGATCTGGCATGAAACAAAGGAGACCACATTATGAAAATATTACATTTGAGTAAGAGCAACCAGTAACACTTTACTAGACGGGGCACAAATACTTGGAAAGTAACTCAGTTACTACTGAAGTACAAATCATGAACAAATATAGCTGCCACTTGAAATAAAAGATACGTCACAGTTCATTAAACGATGAGCAAACACAAAAACAGTATTTCACTTGTGTTATTCATCACTTTTTCCTTCAGTAGTTCACGAAGGTTTGCAGAGTTAAAAGATACAGTAACGAATATAGTAGCTGCTTGTAGTTCATTAATGAATAAACATGAGATCAGCATGCAACTAAGACTTATTTTGTAGTTAATTAATACATAAGTAATAGCATAATGTTACGGTATTTGTGCCCTGTGAAGTACCGTGTTACTGACCAACCTTATCTAAAAGCATGAACGTGAGTTTTATCATTAAAAAGGGATTATTTAGTGTATGTACCGTGTAGGCTTGGTCTAAGGCCTGCTTCCTGTAGTCGAGTTCCTCCTCCAGGTAGCCTTTCTGCTTGCGGAACATTTCCTGCATAAAAAAACACGGCATGAAGAGCATGTCTAGGTTATTGACAGCAGCAGGTCTCAGTGAGACTCCCACTGAGGCCTCTGGTAACACGACGTAGGAAACCCACCATCTCTACCTCCAGATCCACCATCTTCTGATGGAGTGCGGCCTCTGTGCCCTCGATCTGCTGGATCCACTAGGGGGCGACAGAAAGGCCACGTGCTGAATACAGTGTCATAGGTCACACTGCTGTCAGAGAAATAGACCCCTTTATCTTCCGAATGACTTCTAAAGAAATCAAATTAAAATTACTTTAGCTATGCTAATATTAGCAATTTGGGGACATAAATGGTAAAAACACAAGACATTATTTAAACTAAATTATAATCATAAAAAAACACATACATTTAGAATAACGCATATTAGGAAGTTCACCTTTTCGGCCAGTGAGAGTACAGTGCTGGCTTGAATTATCGCCACCTGCTCATCGTTTCGCAAATTCTGCATTTTAAGGAAAGTCACAAACTTCAGTTACACAGAGAGGTGCCATCAGTGCTCAGCTTCTGTCTGGGACAGGAGTCCGGATAAACCTGGTAATTAACACGATCACATAATGCTCACCCCATTATCGCCGAGGATATCCAGCAGCTTGATTAGATCTGGAATACAGACATCCTGGGGTTCGAACAGACACATCAGGGTCATTATCATCTGAAACGCAGCACTGAAGTCGATACCTGAGAGTCACTCAGATGCTCTCCTGCTACGTCCCACATCCCTCACTGTCTCAGACAGGCTTTATTACGCTGCAGCAAAAGGCACAGGGGTAGTGCCTGGTAATCTTCACTTCCTGGGTTCTTCAGTTTTAGGTTATGTGTACATGTATTTTAACATCTGAACAGTAAAAATAAAAGAAATTATTTAAGTAGTTTATGAAGTACACACATTCAAACTTAACACACAGAATGTAGGACCGCAGATATATTGGGGGAAAAAAAGCACTTTTCTAAAATGCTAATCTAATGTGTGATTTATATTTTCTCATATTCAAATGCATTCAAGACAAATGTCAATTTTATCCAACTGACATGCTTGCAAATTATTCTATGCATTTCTTACTGAAGCTTTCAAATTCTTTAAATGGGTTTTCCTCTGCTGTACTGCTGGATTGTATACAGACGTGGTACCGAGGTCAGAGTCGTACCTTCACCCCTTCCTTCATGCAGTATATCTGCAGAGCGCTGACCCCTTCTCTGAAAGGGTGAATTTGGAGGTTAAACGGAGGTGATCTTCTCTCCCGCTCCTACAGAACAACAAAATATTTTCATTACCAGTTTCTTCCGAAACATGTAGCTAAACCACTAAGAGAGATTGAAAGTTCACAGGAGATCAGAGCCTCCAACTGCATAAATCCGAAGACCCAGATTACTGCTGCTTGCTCTTTAAGGAATTTTTGTCCTCATCGATTCAGGCCTAGAAAGTTACCTCCAGCTCCAGAATCCTGAACTCCATCAGCTCGCCCTGATCCCTGGTGTCCTGTAACTCCCGCTGAAGTTGATTAACATCCGCTTCAAGCTTTTCTACCTGGAGACAGGCCCAATTTCACTCTGGCACAGTTACGCCGGTGCGGCAGATAAATGGTACAAATTGAATTTTCAGATGTTGTCATGCAGAGAGAACCAGACCTTATCAACGAGATCCTGGTTTCTTCTGAGGAACAACTGCTTGTCTTCCACCCACTTTGAGTCCTGAAAATTGGACCGTGTTCTACACATTACAGCAGCATGTTACACCGTTGATACATCTGTGGTCATGAATGAGCTCCAGAGGAATTGCACACATTTAGCATTTAATGATATTGCATATAGCATTGAATGACGGTAATCTGTTCTCAGCCTCTGCGGACTGGTACCTGTCCTCTCAGGGTGAGCTCCTTTTCGAGGTCCTCAGCTTTGGCCTTGTACATCAGAAGATCAGCTTGGAGCTGCTCGTGAGCCTGAGCGACATACAGTCGTTGTGAAGTATTAGGTCCAAATACACACACTGTACAGCGAAACGTATGTGGACACCAGCTTGTCCAACATCTCGATCCAAAACCAAGGGTATTAATATGAAGCTGGTCCTCTCGGTGTTTCTTCTCTTTCGGGAAAGCGTTCCATTAGATGCTGGGAGATGTTGGGTTAAAAGGTTTCTGTGAGCTTTTGAGGCCAACCACTTCACAACCAAACTTGCTCCCAGACATTCAGACCCACACAATCACTTCACTTGTGTTTCGCCAGGGGCAGCTCTAGCGGAACAGAAACGTGAAGAACCAACTCGTCGGAAAGATGACGTCCTGTAATGGCGCCAAGCAGAAAGTCACTAACCTCTTCTAGAGAACCACTCATTCTCCTGATAATGTTTGTTGCTGGAAACCGCGTGACTGTGTGCTTAATTATACACCTGCATCAGCAATGGACGTGGCTTAATTACTACTTTTGGCTATATACTGTAGCGTATCTCAGATTTCAGTTCATATATGACTACGCTGCCCAGCTGTTTAACGTCAGCAAGTCGCGCGAGTTTGCTGACCCACCTTAGCTTGCTTTTCAGCATCTACCACGCCCCCTTTCTGCTCCTGCAGAAGGGCATACGCTCGTTGCAATGCCTGGTACTCCTGTGTCAGCTGTCGAAAACGCAGCTCCGTATCCTCCGAGGGTAAGCCCTGCAGAGAGGCACAGGTGGGGTGAGAGAGCAGCGAGGGGACGACAGTGGAGAGGAGACCGGTGTCAGGACCACATGGTCCCCCAATAAGTCGTACGGAGCCGTACTTTTAAGCCGCACGACATACAGAAACTCAGAACAAACATGCTGCTAGGCAGCGATCGGGTGATTTACCTCTTCTAGGTCTTCCTCAGGAGTGGCGGGGGTCCTGTCGGTTCGGAAGGAGGCCAGCGACGAGGTTTCAGAATCCATCGATTCCTCGTCATACCCAAAGAAGGTGTCCACCACTGTATGCCTCTGCACCAATCAGCATGTTATTACCGTTATCTGGTCCCTTGCCTTTGAGATAAATGAATGTTTTAACCCCCATGGAATTCCTACCTTCAAAGGCCTGGAGCTGCGTTTCTGACGCTTTCTACGGAGTCTTTCCCTATCCTGACACAATGAGAACATTAACTCACACACGGCAAATCAGAAGACCATGCGCTTTAATATACTATATAGAAATATTTCTATAAATAAACATAATGAAACAACAGAATTTTGAGTGTTTGGGTGTCTGACTCAGCATGAGAATTTTCATATCGGAAAGCTGCTTCCATGGAAAAGAAGGCAGTCTTCATTTCACAAAGGTAGGGTGTTATACGAGATGACTTTCAAAGGTAATGGTGATGTACTTTCTATCAAATGATCTGTAACTGAATTTAGTGGACTCACCCTGGTCAGATCATCTATAATGTTCTGCTGTTCCAGAACTTGCAGCTTCAGGAACTCGATCTCCTGCTCGGCATGAACCTGGTCCAGATCATTCAGAGACTTTGGCTTCTTCAGAGGAGGGTGGGAACTGATCTTTTCTTTCTACAGGCAAAAACATGGCTTGGTCCTTATAGCCTTTCTGCATAACCTCGTAACTTTCCGACAAGACAATTCATAAATCACATTGTGGGAAACAAGTGTCCATCGGAACATCTACCTATTTGTCCATACATCCATTTCCAAATGCTTGTCCACCAAGGGTGAAAGCTTGGTTTCAACGCTGGTAGGGACAGAATCAGCCCCAAATTATCGCCCCTCTGAACCAGACACAATACTCCCACATTATGTTTAGGGAAATGTGCCTACCGTCTACATCCAAATCTACACCCTTGCTATCCAGTAGGGTGGTGGTGAGCCTGGACAGTACAGAACGCATTTAAGGCTACAGCCCCCAAGTGGAGGAATTCCCTCCCCCAGAGCCTCTACTTCTCTCCCCATATTCAAATCTCAACTCAAGTCCCACCTCTTCTCTCTCCGCTGCTGGTCTTTCTTTGATCAGTGACTCTCTCATCTATTCTCTGTTACTACAGTTTGAGGTAGTCTACTGTCTCTGTCATATTATTTGTGGTTCTGTTTCATCTCTTCTACCTTTTATTTGTAATTAATACCTTTAACTTTTTATTTCCTCTGTGATGTGGTATATAAATTAAATTTGTTTCTGTTGTTGTTGACATAAATTTTGCCTTTGATTTATAAGAAGATTTCGCAGCGATAATCTTGCAGCTTGAAGTCTTACCATCTCCATGTTCTCCTTGGCCAGCGAGCGGATCTTCTCCTCCTGTCGCTGAAGAGACTGGCTCAAGTCATCGTTTCTCCTACCCAGCAGCCTATTCTTCTCCAACAGGGGCTTGATCTGTTTGTCCGTCTCTCGAACACGCTTCAGCTGCAAGAACATCACGTGCTTAGAAGTGGCGCCTGAGGCCGAACGCTCGTCACCCCAGATCCTCTGCAGAGGAGTTTCTCATGCTAACTGTGAACCAAAGGCATGTCCACGACTCCTGGTCGAATATAACAGGTCCAGAGGAACCTGCTAGCTGGTTAAGGCCACGGGTTCGAGCTCATGATCAGCCCCATACCAGCTCGTTCCTCTCTTCCACCAGCAGAGCGTTGCGGTCCTCCAGTCGGCGGATGGTGGAGTTCAGTCCCGCCAGACGCCTCTGGTTCTTGCGCAAATCCTGGGTCACATCACCCAAAACGGCCAACGAAGTTAAATCAACAAGAGGATCTCAATATTTCTTGCATATTATTTCCTGTAACATTATGATTTTACTTACACTATATGAACAAAAGTATCGGGACACCTGTAGTAATTAGAGGAAGTAGCCACATAAGCCACACCCACTGCTGAGATGCAGGTGTGTAATTAAGCATGCCATGCAACCTGCAGCGTCACACAATGGCAGCAGCATGGGGTGGATCATGCAGAAGAGGTTAGTCAGTCCAGCACCGTCGTTGGACACCATTGGACACCTTTCCAACAAGTCGCTTCTCCACATTTCTGTCCTGCTAGATCTGCCCTGGCCAACTGCGAGTGAAGTGTCTGTGACGTGCAGGTTCAGCTGCAAGGTGGGGGGGCCACACAAGCTCTCAGAGAGGGACCTGATCACCCAACATCAATACCCAACCGGAATGGCAGCAAATCCCACCAGCGATCTCCCAGCATCTAATGGAAAGGCCCTCCCAGAAGATCATATGCTATTATAGCAACGAAGGGTTAGCCAACCTCATATTAATACCCTTTGATTCACAGAGATGTTGGACAAGCTGGTGTCCCAATACTTTTGTTCATATGGTGTTATTAACCAAATAATGTTAATCCACCTTATCCTCTGGAAACTTCCGCTGGGTTTCTAGAGCTTATAACCGAGGTCCAGCTAGCTGTTGCTGTTCTTCAGCTTCCCATCTCCCGGACCTCTTACCGGACTGCCGCACTGCTCAGCGCCATCTCCCATGCGGCCGGGGATCTCCCGCTTAGGGCTGCTCAGGTTGCACTCGGCCTCCTTGGCCAGGAAGAGCTGCTCGTCCAGGGCGTCCTTCTGCAGCTGCAGCTTCTGCACGGAGCCCATCGCCGTCTCCAGCTCCCTCTCGAGGGAGAATATGGTGCGATCCTTTGCTTTGATCTCGTCCACCTGCGTATATCAGCACAGAGAACGCCACATAAATGGCCCTGAGGAATTATATGCTGAACATCTTGGTAAAGGATGTTTTTGCTGGTTTATATGTCCTTTAAATACAATTCGTAGAAGCATTAAATGTAGCATTTCAGCTAATGAGAGAGACTTTGTAGATGATGCCTCAGGATCAGATATAATAATTACACTTTATTGATCCCCACAGGGAAATTGCCTTTTTGCCTACCACTTCTTGCACCTTAGTGCTCATGGAGTTGGGGGCTAAGGCCTTGCTCAAGGGCCCACAGATTGACCCACTGTTCTTCCTGAAACTCATATTCTACCTTCCTTGGCATTCCCCAAAAATCGTGGAAATGCCCTCACCAGTCTACGGATGTTACGCTCGCAGTCCCACTTGATTTTGGAGAGCTCCTCCTGGTGCAACTGGTGCTCACTGCGCAAGTCCCCAGCCTTCATCTTATCAGCCTGGATGATGTCACTCAATGTTTGGTCCGCCTGCTTCTTGGAGGCCTTGAGCTCGGTGATCTCCTGAAGCAGCCTTAGGCGCTCCTGGTCAAAGAATCGCCGGGCCTCCTCCCGGGCCTCCAGCGTGAGGGCCGTCCGCACCTTCTCCCCGCTGCCATCACGCTGGGCAATCAGAGCCGTCTTCAGCCGCTGGTTCTCGGCATCGCGGATCTTGATAATACGGGCAACCTCCTGCTCGTGTTGGCGTGCCAGCATCTCCCGCAAGGCCTGCAGCTCCTTCTGCTTCTCCTCATGCCAGCGGGCTCGCTGCTCCGTCATCGCCACCGTGTGCCGGTGCTGCTCCTGCTCTCGGATCCGCTTGACGTCCTGCGACTTCTCCCGCTCCAGCTTGCTCACCTGCAGACAAGAAGAATTGGGAAGATGACAGATAGAGCAGGAATGCTGGTAATTGAAAGCTGAAAGTGATCCAAGCAACTCTGGAATTGACTCTTATCAGTCTTTACCAGGGATGTCAAACTCCAGTCCTGAAGGGCCGGAGCCCTGCACGTTTTTAGGTTTCCCCTCATTTAACACACCTGATCAAACTCCTTGTGCTAACTAGCACACAGCTCTTGAGCTGAATCATCTGTGGAGGACCAGGGAAAGAACTAAGCTACACAGGGCTCAGGTCTCCGAGGATGGAAGTTTGACATCGCTGGTCTAGACGATGTCACTAATTCTTCTGCGGTTCATGGTTTGATATAGTCAGGGGTGTTTGTGGACAGGACCAGAAGATGGAAATGGCTGTGTTACGTTGGTGTTTGTGGCTGGCTAGCAAATATTGTAGGACAGCGTAATTTGTACAGGCAAAACTACAAAGACAGTTGGTCGGCCATCAGTCTTGCTAGCTAACGTTAGCCAAGTGACATTAACATAAGTCCGTAACGCAGTGTCACGGTATGTCTGTGCAAGCACACTGATTACGTAGCTACCCAAGCAAACATGCGTGAGATATATTTTGATAGTTTTAGGCTAATGCAACATATGTCTGTGGGACGACAACATAGAAACAATCAAGCGCTGAAGACTTGCAGTAGCACATTAACTTGGCTAGCAATTGTAAACAGCTAGCTAACCTTGTTTACGGGAGCTGAGATGCGAGCGTGAATGTCATGGCGTGACAACTCATTGATGATGTGCAACGTTATTGGTAGAAGACGGGAATGATGAGGGATGGGGGAGGGGATTAAGAGACACGATCTGACGGAGGAAGCTAGTTCATTGGTCGAATGATTAATTCATTTTTATGTTACATTTTTACCAAATACCTAAATTAATCTTTCTCATTAAAAATCTCGGGCATATCTTATGAAAGTTCATCAGACACACAGTAGAAAGCAAAAATACCACGATAAAATGAAACATACCTTGCATTTCTCTTGATGCAATTCTATCTGAATATCAGTGAGTTTGGACCTGAGTTCTTCGTTAGCTGCTTGCAGGGAGGAAATAAGAACTTCGGGCCTCTCGCCCTTGGGACGTCCCTTCTTGGCCATGGCATCAAATCAGCTCCTTCTCTGATACCTTCATTTGGAAAGGTCCATCACCTCATAGATCGAACGTAAGGTCCTCCAAGGCTTCCAGTCCTTCCTCCTTCCCATTATTCTAGTGGCCCGATGACCTGCAAAAATGCATCATGCTCTGAAAACAGACCCACAAATATCTGTTTGCACCTGACTTCACTCGTTCTCAATCCTGTGACCTAGCAAACCATGATAACTCAACTTGTGGGACACTTGGTCTGCATGCTCTCTGCCTGCACTGGTTTAAAGTTTAGCAGCACATAATAGCAGCGAGTTTTAACTGGAGCTGGAGCTTCAGTAGGTCAGAAACCTCAGTGTTTGACAATCTGATCCTTGAGCTCACTCTTCGGTGAGTGTCTCTAAGCACAGTCCTGAGGTCCCTCTCCCTCTATGTGTAGCATCTACCTAATGGAGCAGATCAATGCTGATGCCAGTGAGTAGGTAACCAATAGGCTGTAGTGGTAACAGGGGAACAGATAAAAGTAGGACAGTCAATAATAGACGTGCCTTTTCAGGGGGGGAGGGGCCGTTCCATAACAGTGATGCAATCGATCGATGCTAAAAGTTTGAAAGCGCAAATATATACGGTAACACTTCACTTGAGGAGGTACAAGTAACTTAGTAACTCAATTACTACTGAAGTACAAATCATGAACAAATATAATAACTGCATGAATTACATGAACCGTCGTGATACATTAATGATGAACAAACATGAGATCAGTATGTAAATAACACCTACTTTCTGGTTAATACATTGAGTAAGAGTTACACTACATTATTTGTGTTCCCTCGAGTAAAGTGCTGTCAGATGGACCAACAGATACCGACCCCAAAAAAGTTTTTCTTCATAAGTGAGTTTCCTTCTAAGAAGTGAGCTGCTGACTTGGTATCCTCTGCCCAGAGTGCCCCAGCCTTAAGCCCCTAAAGCCAAAGTCTGAAGGCTGACTTGGTATCCTCTGCCCAGAGTGCCCCAGCCTTAAGCGCCTAAAGCCAAAGTCTGAAGGCTGACTTGGTATCCTCTGCCCAGTGTGCCCCAGCCTTAAGCCCCTAAAGCCAAAGTCTGAAGGCTGACTTGGTATCCTCTGCCCAGAGTGCCCCAGCCTTAAGCGCCTAAAGCCAAAGTCTGAAGGCTGACTTGGTATCCTCTGCCCAGAGTGCCCCAGCCTTAAGCCCCTAAAGCCAAAGTCTGAAGGCTGACTTGGTATCCTCTGCCCAGAGTGCCCCAGCCTTAAGCGCCTAAAGCCAAAGTCTGAAGGCTGACTTGGTATCCTCTGCCCAGAGTGCCCCAGCCTTAAGCCCCTAAAGCCAAAGTCTGAAGGCTGACTTGGTATCCTCTGCCCAGAGTGCCCCAGCCTTAAGCCCCTAAAGCCAAAGTCTGAAGGCTGACTTGGTATCCTCTGCCCAGAGTGCCCCAGCCTTAAGCCCCTAAAGCCAAAGTCTGAAGGCTGACTTGGTATCCTCTGCCCAGAGTGCCCCAGCCTTAAGCCCCTAAAGCCAAAGTCTGAAGGGCTGACTTGGTATCCTCTGCCCAGAGTGCCCCAGCCTTAAGCGCCTAAAGCCAAAGTCCGCAGGACTGAAGTTTCTGAAAAGCTACTAAGAAACAAACATCATTCCCAGAAACAGAAAATAATCTAATAACATGAACAGCAGTTTCCGAAGCAGCATAATGTATCATAATGCCTGGACGTGCTTTAACATGCACTAATCGAGGCCGTCTACCCAGTGGCCCCTCTGTCTATCTGAAATGTGATTGACATGAGCTGAATAAGGTGTGTTTGAGCATGGAAATCTGCAAACTGTGGTGCAGGCTGGCCCTCCAGGACCAGAACTGGGGAGCCCTGAAATAGAGGTTCACAAATTATTTATGAATGTATCTGTACTGTAAATACAGAACTGCCCACTGTTGACACTGAACGCCTTAAAATAGGGACCACAAGAGACGACTTCACAGAACACCAGCTTCTACGTATTACTTTCTCCAGAGTGACCAATGTACATTTGCGAAGTGCAGAACACACAAGGCTGTATCTAGAGGGACAATTTCTAGAAGGACGACTCCATAAAAATTCCTGTTTCTGGTGAACTTTTTGGCTCAGCTCCGCAGCCTGCATTTGCCATTCTGTCTGAGGTGTCTCCCAGGCCTCGGACAAGGAAAATCCCTTAATGACCCAAGTGCCCATTATCGATAACAGATGACCACGCAAAATCTCTCGAGGGATCCTCTAATCGTGAAAGTTTGCCGGAGGAGAACAAAAAGTACCGGTCAGACACGGAATCCTGCTCTAGTATTTCATCAACGATGAGTCAGACATCAAGTCTAGCAGCAAAGACCAGGATATTAGTGAAGGTTCTACAGACGTTCTCTTCCTACGTCTCACTCTGGTCTTGATGCGCAGAGATGTGCCAACGGCCCATTTTATCTTTGACACCCTTTTCTCAATTGCCCCTCTTAAAACGTTTTATTTTTTTATTTAGTTTTATGTTTTTATTTTTTGTAAAGTATTGAATCTTACAGTATTCCAGTTGCATTTTATAACTTAAGGTACACTTCATATACTGCATCATGATCTTGCATTAAGTACCATTAGTATGTGTCTAACACCCTTATAAATGACTATGTACTGTAGGTAAAAACACATCGAAACATGTTTCAATATTATTTTTTGATAAATAGTATATCGATGGGTCTTTTTTTGTGAATTATTTTGAACATGTGACGGTTAACCTAGTATTTTACACATGTGATGTTAGCCTGGTGTCATTTCTGACTTATGTCCTCATAAGTTACACTAAAAGAAGTTTTTGCTTAAAACAAGACAATACCTTTTATTTTGCTTACAATAAAACCATGCTGTTTCACTTGGGGAAAGTATAAACACCCATATACAGGTATTATTTTTAATACGTACCTTTAAAAATGTGTTCTAAAGAGCAGATGCACACTATTTGTTTACTAATTTCTTAAGATATATCTAGTACTAAATATCATGATAGTCCTTAGACAACCAGTAGTGAGCACCACTGAGTGTGCAGTATTTTTGTTCACACATTCTAAGAATTCGATAAAGTAATTAAGTCATGGTGATGTGAGATGCGGATGATCAGAAAAGCTCTGAGGCCTTAATTTATTCTGGGCCTTCATCAGTAATAGAACCACTTTGACCAGCTCAGCAGTATGTATACAACTGTTATAAAAGCCAGAATCATATTAATTTACAGGGAAATTAAAGGACATGGACTCAGTACAACAATAAGAGAGAGTAAAAGACCAGCCGCAATGAAAACATCAGATTCGCTCAGCTTTGCATAGAGGCGATTTTAAATGCGTCCAACAAATAAATCGAAGACTACCATGACAGAGAGAGAGAGAGAGAGAGAGAGAGAGAGAGAGAGAGAGAGAGCAGTTCTATTTTTGATCATCGTAATATATCCATCCATCTATACACCTATCCCAGACGGGGGGTACTGAAGCCACCCCGAGGCATCGGGACACCCTGGGGAGATCACACGGGCAATCACACATCATACAGGGATGCCAGGCAGCCGGAGAGCCGGCGGAGAGAGCCGGTCCTCCGCAGGTATCCGCACGCCGCGATCGTAACTAACCCTGTGCAGCATAAGAAGATGGAAAAGAATAAAGTAACATAAAATAAGATAGAACCGCGTGATATATTTTGCCATGAAATAAATTAAAAGGAACAGTCGCTTGTTTTTATAACGAATATGGCTTCAGGGGGAGAGCAAATAGTAATAAAAAACGGGCGCATTTACAGGAATGTGTAAAGGTACCGAGAAGCAGTCCTCGCCCCGGTCCAAAGCTTTTACATGACTGATCACCGTCTCCGACCGCATTTATAACAGGCACAGGGAAATTCCCATACGTGTGAACGCATAATACAAACCATGAGGCAGAGAAGCTGCTGCGTCCTTCAGACTGTCGGTTGCGCAGCGCCATCAATGGCAATAAACTCTCTTACCTTGTTATGAAAACCCCGAAGAGGAAAGACCTACGCCAGTCAAACTCATGGCTTCCCCGCTTTCGCTCCAGTGCTGCTCAACATCAGCAACTGCGTGTGAGGATGATGATGGCGGAGACGCTGGCGGTGATGATGATGCTGTCAGGCCCCGCCCGCCGCCGCCGGCATCCTCAGCGAATTTGCCCGGTTTGACAGCTTCCGCTCCGCTCTCCGCTTCTCCGCCAGCTAATTCTAACAGACTTATTAGGTTCCTCATCCGAATATGTTGATATATATCGCAGGGAAACGATGGGAAAAGTTAATCATATGTGTGTTTTGTAGTGGTTTGTGGTTGTAGTGGTTTGAATAGTGTGCCTTTCAATGGTTCATACAGAGTAAAGGTAATTTTGAAAATATAAATAAGTATGTATTTTGAAATGTTACGCTTATTTGAGTAATTTCAGAAAGTTACACTTTTGTATTGATGATATCACACTTTCTTTAATAAAACACACACAGTTTCACTTGCCACCTTTACCTTGTTAACTTCATACGTTTTAAGTGCAGATGCTCTTTGACTCCTGAATTCTGGTCATTATTTTAAAAAGCATCCTTGGAAATATTTTGGCAAAAGACACACTAGAGTGAAATTGCACTGAATGGTAACCCGACTGCGAAAGATCAATTTGGAATATTTCAAAACAGGTATTGGCTTTAACAGGAGACTTTAAGTCTTTGCATTATATTGTACTACACTGGCATCTAATTAAGTTTAAAAAAATGATCTTTTTCGAATGTAAAACTCACATCAAGGAAGCTACACATAGCAATTCCATTAACCATAATTGCATTGGATTGCATTGCAAAATATCTATCTGTTAATCAGCCATTATGGTCCCATGAAGTATTCATATTCACTGAGGACTTACCTTGAGTCACTGAGCCACAATCCACAGATTTAATGGATCTCCCTAAAGCACAAATCCATGCATTCAAGCAAAATCTTTTCAACAGCTGACTCTTGGCCAGATAATAATTTTGGTAGAAGAAAACCATTGGATTAACAATTTTTATAGGTTATCGCAAGTCAGCATTTTAAACTGCTGCAATAGGGATTTAGTGTCATTAACATTGAGAATCAGAAAGATCCATGAAATACTTCTAATAGAATTCCAGTGTTCACAAGAACAAACATCTTCTACAGCTGCTTTCCTTCCTTTGTGACCACATGGCACTGCCTCTTCAGTTTTGGTGTGATTTGTATCAAAATACAATCAGGTATAGATCTTGATCCATATAACGTTGTTGTTAAGTGACAATAACACTCAGCAAATACTTTTTGAGTTATGCACAAGGTCAAGACTCTTCTGCAGTCACCCTCCCTTTGCTGCAACTAAGTAGCGCTGATTTAATTTTGGTGTGATTTGTCTCAAAATTTGATCAATTCCAGATTTTCACCCATACAATGCATGTGCAAAGCTGGTAAAATATTTCATTTAATTGGCAAATATGTTTTGATTTAATAAGTATCTGCCATGAAAGCAGTGGCCAGTTCTAAACCCATTTGTATTCCTCATTTAAGAAATACAATAAATAAAATAGCTGACTGTCTGTTATCAACGATGCAGTATTCCATACATTTAAATAATTTAGACAAGTTCTACTGGACATGTTTTGAAAAACATTTTATTCTTTTTGACTAACTTTTTGATGCAGACTAAAAACATAGCTATTTCGGGAGCTTGTCAGGTGATACACAGTATAATTGTTTACTACATTTAAATTATATAATGCAATTTAAAAGAAAAAGTAAAATGCTAAATTAAAAAATGTTTGGTTTACAGAAACTGAAAACAAGCAATCTAGCATTAAAACTGAGTAATTAGAGAAATGTTGGCTTCCACATCTGCATTAAATTCCAGCTACTCTGCAGCCCAAGTGAAGAATGAGAACCATGTAAGGACAAGCAGCAGCAATCACTGGCTGGGAACATTGGGGAGATGACAGCAGCGATCCAGGTCAGTCCCCCTCCGTCAGTCCACACTGCCTTCGAAACTCCTGGCCTCGCTCATGGATCCACATATTTGCCACTGCCAACAGCAAAATGTCAGGTGCAGAATGTGTTAATTTGGTTCACACTGCAGTCTGCCCAGCACACTGATCTCACAAGGAGTACCAAGCTGCTTGGTGTTACTGTGCAACAGTTAAAAACTCCGGTTCTGAAAAAGCTAGTGAAGAGGCAGCACAGGCTACCCTAACGTGGTTCTACTTTAGAGAGTAAAAAGAGGGAACACGGGACAGGCCAAGTCACCGATGTCAGTTGTCAGCGGTGGGTACAGCTAACCGGAAAAGGCCGACAACTGCTAATCCGCTACCTCCAGAGTTTAATTCAATAACACTAAACAAATAAAGCAAAAAAAATCATCAAAAGCTAATAATAACTGCTAAACACAATTTTTTATTAAATGAATTGAACTTCGGTTTGGTTTTTGGCTCTGAAAACATTAAAAACAAACCACAGAGAGCTAAAACGAGGGGAGACACATAACGCCACAGAGCCCAAATACCAGGAACCAGTAAGTATAGACTGCATTCTAACTGCTGGCACCCTGATGGTGTCAGACGTTCACTGATGTTCGGCTTATTTCTTTAATACGGTCCAGTCCGGTCTCCAGGGACCCGCAGAAAGTCCACGTTTTTGCTCCCTCCCAAGCAAAAAAAAAAAGTGAACTGTCTGACAGGAAGCTGGGATGGAGCAAAATGTGATCCATCAGTGTGTTCCTGAGGACCGGATTGGGAAGCATTGCTTTAATAGTACACCGTCCATCTTAGGTACACGAGCTCCTTTTGCTAGCACATGAGGTTTGGTGAATAACACAGAAGTTTAAATGTGAACGGTTGTCTGTCTCTGTACTCAGAGGGTAACACTGTGCAGACTCACCCCATTTGCTTCCTACCAGCACTGGACAGGCAGCATGTCTCGTTCTTAAGTCTCCCTTTCCACTCCTATAGAGGTTGTGCCAGAACACAGCAGTACCCTGGAGGGTAAGAAAATAGGGGAAATTATAGAAAAAGAAAGATAAAAAAAAGAGCTAAAACATTTCTGCTGATTATTCTTACTTATTGAAAAATGCTTAAAAATCAAGTGCTATGGCAATAACTCAAAATTTGATTTAAATCAAATTAAGAGGAAGAAAATACTGCTCCCTAAAACAATATTTTTCATTACCTACCCCTGACAGTTTGGAGACTACCATGAAGAAATTTAATGTGAAATTGCGACACCTACTGCTATGGTAGGGTAAATACACCTCCAAAGAATAGAATGATATTTGCACGCAGTGCAATCAAGTGTGACAGCGTCACCCTTTACTGAAATGATCATCCACCTGTCTAGGCCTCAACGCCACGCCGATGTCTGTGAAGACCGTAGCACCTCCAGCCTCCACGTCGCTCAGCTTTTGAGGGAAACACAGCGATGTCAGACGGGCAGTCGCAGCTTAAGCCGACATTTTGCCTGCTTGCCAAAATGAACTTAATATTTAGTTAAAGGTTTACTGTTACGACACAGAGTTTTACTGATAAGGGATTGTGAAAATGCAATTCAATGCGAGGCTATAATGAATGTATACGTGCCAAGTAATTGTTACATCATGTGCACAGAAGTGGTAACTGTTACCTGGGAGAGATCAGCCTTTTTGCAAATTATATCATCATATTTATACCATGTCTACGAGACTCTATTCTATATTAATGTGGTACATTAATGTATGACTCCTTGCGGCTGAGCCTTGAGCTACCAAACAAATTTCATTGCATTTCTGATACAATGACAACAATAAAGTTAGTTTTTTAATAATGATAATTAATATTTAATAAAAAAAAACAGAAACAGTTCACTCTGAATACACAGTAAATCTAAAATGCAAGATCAAGCTACAGCTGATGCATTAGGCAGAAACACCACCAAGTATGATGCATTACGATGGAAACAGCGAGGAAAAACATTGATTCGTCCACTTGTGTCATCGGTACTTTCATACTTACTTAACGTTAAAAAGTAGCCTGATGATTTCCACTGCCTAATGATTTGATACCATCAGGCTCATCTTTCTATGAAGATAAAATTGTACAGTAAATCCATTGAAGGGTAGCGTGTGCCCCACAGGAGAGTCACGTACTTACATAATTCAGATACGTCGCAAGCCTATTTCCTTCAATCTTGAGGCTGCTGTCAAACGGACGCTGAAAGAAAGTTTACAGCTTTAACTGCAAACAAAAACTTCTGGCCCTTACAATGCAAATATACAGTATAATTATAAGTGTAATATGCAGGGAGGGGTTAATGTTTGTTAACTAAATGTGCATTGCTCACTAGGTGGCACTATAACCAACACTGTCCACATCTGACACCCATCTGATTCAGTCCAGGAAAATACTATTTTTCATTAGTATTTTACATGTCAGTTAACCTAATAAGACCAATAATTGGATTTCAACTCAGTAAACCGGGGATTTAGTATTTGCCTGTTTTAACCCTCTGGGGTCTAGGGGTAGGAAACACATTCACTGACTAGGGCACGATCATACATTTCTTCAAATATCATAAACTTAATTCATGGCAAATACATTATTTCTTATATATTTGTTTTGGCATTAAACTCATCTTAATCTTGGTGTACTTCGTAAATATGTCATTTTTATGGGAAGTTTGTAATTTGACATCAAAGTATAGACATTGCATTGTTTTTTTCATGTTTCTTCATAAAGATTTCAGCGAGATATCAACTGAGATAGACACGCAAAAATACGCTGCATCGTCGACGACGCCCCAGACCCCAGAGGGTTAACGGATCTTTCATCTCTGAAAATAATTTTGATTTTCAGTGTCATTGATTAGGCTGCCATCTGCGTCTAGAGCTTACCCTTGAGAAATCGTAATGTGGCTCATATTGGCCTCCTATCCCATAGTTTGCAACCTGTTCAGTGACACATAAAAGACGCATTTAAGGAGGAAGTACAGGCAGCAAATGGGAGGAAATGTTCTGGCTCTGGACTGATGGGTACATGTGTATCTAAGGACAGCTCAGATGCACATCAGACCCACAGAAAGACACAAAGCACCTGCAGCGACTCAGCAGTCTCCAGCGAGAGCCCCGTTACGTCGGCTATCCTTTGAGTGACGCGGGCAGTAACAGGGTCCACCCTGTGTTCGAGCCAGGCGCTGGGGGCACATGAAAGAGAGTCGAGACACCGAGCCAGCATGAACAGCGGAGACAGGCACCGCCCAGGACGATCTCAGGAATCGGTCAGCACGGGGAACACGGCCAACGAGCCCGTTTCACTGCTTACCTTTTAGATACTCTGTAATTTGCTACAGTTAGTACGCCTGACACTGGGTCGCGTATTGTAGCCCTTGCAAGCTTCAGGAACAGGTATAAACAAAAGACAAACATGAAAAACAGGAAAAACAGATAATCATCGAAAAGTGTTTTTTACATGCGGTACTTCCATCAAAATTGACCAAAGACTGAAATTACTTCCTTGATTTTAATTGCAGTTCTAGCAGCATGACCATGACCTTCAATGACATGTGCCGTGACCTTCTCACCTTGGGCTTGGCGAGATCTTTGATCCTCTCAATCTCAGCCTGAGACAGGGCATCATGGTAGCGCACAATGTGTGGGCTATCCCACTCGTCCTCCTCCTTCATAGGGGCCAAGAGCAGCCGTGGGTTCCTGCTCCGGTCCTGGTAGCGGCAGAAGAGCTTACTGCGCCTTTCTGGAGTCTGAGCGCAAGATGGGGGTCAGAGGGGTTACTCACCACATTTATCAGCAGTGCGAACACCGGTCTACACCTACTGTTTACTCATGTCTGCGAGATGGGAGAGTACATGTATGAATGAAGCGACAAAAGGGGCTTCCCCACAGCAGAAACCAGAACCTTTTTCAGGAACCAGGAACTTCTGTTGTATTCCCACTGGAAGAACTTGGCCCGACTGTACCTCCTCAGAGCAGGTCCTGAACCTTTGGTCCCTAACTACAGACTGGATATTTTTTGCTTGATCAACAACTACTGGGTGGGACTCATTTCAATGTACTCTGCTGACTGGTTGACCACAATCACCAGCACTAACATGGAAGTTATGCAGAAGTGCTGGGAAAAGATCAACAGTAGAGCAAAAATGAGCTTATGGAATTATTTTTAAATGCATTAATCAGTACTTTTTGCTTGCAACTCCATATTCCAGCATCACAAAATTCAGTCGCTAACTGACATACTTCTGTCTAATACAATAGGTGCGGACAGGTAAACTTATCCTGCTAACAAGTGTTGGCAATGTTACATGGTTTTATTATTCTGTGGAAAATAACAGACCAATTTGCTAGCCAGACTTAATACAAGTTTCATAAACATGTTGCAGCCTGTATTGCAGAACTCCCCCCCCCCCCATCAATTTGGAACGGGTCAACACAGGACAGCCATTAGGCAGACAGACAGCAGCTCAGCAGACTCCCCACTGGAGACTTACCATTGTGGCCCCCTCTCCCCTGCAAAGGGCCTCATATATCTCCCTGTCGGACAGATGACTGGGGGGACGCTCATAGGTTTCCAGCGTTATGGGGTTTGCCGCTGTTACCATGGTACTGCTCTGGGTCGCCTCATTGGACAGAATCAGCTCTAAGTGCTGCAGGTTTCCTCTCGCCCTTTCATGGGTGGGATCTGACGAAGACAGAAAGGACCGTTACTCTGACACCGACGTCTCGGTCGGGGGCTCGACTTCCAGCTGTCACCGCACTCCCAATGTTATCGTTATAGACCAACGCAGCCTCATGGACGACTCTGTACGACGATTTATCTTCTTCCAGTCAATTTCATTCAGGTTGTGATATATCGGTGTCAAATGCAAAACTACGAGAGTAACTTGCAAAACTAGAAGCACTATAGCATTAACTAAATATATTTTAAAAGCCACATAATGGATAAATCAATTGCATTTTGAATAAAACATTGCAATTTCAGGGGAAACCAAGTAAGCATTTACAGTAAAACTGCAAAAGGCCAAATAGGGACAGCAAAGGCTCCTGCTGTGACAGACAGACTGAAACGGACGATGAAAATGGCGGCAGAAGCCAGGTCTACCAGCTGAAATCAGGCGTCTTGTCAGCTCCAGCGTCCGATGAACGTCTCCCATCTGGTAGACGGAATAGCTGAGATAGTCCAGAACTTCAACCTCGGAGACGGAGGCCTCCTCGCTTGTGTCCAGCCGCCGCAGTGCTTCCTGCATCCACAGTATGGAATGGTAATGGTCTTCTTCCTCGTACGCCATTTTCCCCAAGGAGTAGCAGTCGTCCACTGTCAGGTGGCTGCTGTACTGCACACCTGAACATGCGAGACTTTTTACTTCTAGGAATTAGGGATATCGCAATAACATCGACGCATGGCTTTTTCAAAATTATTTTCATGAAATCACCTTTATGATTTCTGAAATGCTTCAGTTCATTATATCGAATGCGTTTTTTTTTTTCTTAAATACCACTGTGCAATTATGGGAGTAGTTCAGATTACAACAAAGCAAAAAGATGGTTTGTACGCTGCGCGAAGTTTTGTTGGCATGCTACACGCGCAAGAAGCTGAAGAGAAAATGCACAGGTGCTATTCTGGGTGATGGACTGCCATAATGGGGGGGGGGGGGAATCACCATAAGCAATATCTATTCGTGTTTATTAAATTTCCATTAGTACAGAGAGCGTTTTAATAGCTTTTGTCCTTGTATTCCCTCCCGCCTCCCCAAAAAAGTGTCAGACTTTAATCTGCAAAAAGAAACACCACACTACCGACATATTTCTGCCTAGTTTAGCCACAATATGTCCTCTTTTAAAAGATGTTGTGGTTGCCTAGAGCTCCCACTAACCCAATCTAATATGCATACAGATTTTAAACTTTCTGGCATCACAATATATGATTATGGAATCATGGGCGAAAGTAATTCCAGTATCGTGTCGAAAAGTCGGCATCCATTAACTAAAGCACCGCAATGACGTGCAGTTTTTAATCGATTGGTAAAATAGTCGATAAATTAAATCCATAGAAAAACAGTCGTTAGTGGCAGCCATAAGTGTTGGAGGAAAACATTGTATACAGCTTAAATGGAAATTACCACAGTTGAGGGTTTCAACATCAAATTTCTCAAAAGATCTTCCTTCGACTCTCACCCCTCCATGCAAAAAAAATATGTTAGCCCATGTTAAAAGGGATGAAAGTTTATGAGGTATTATAGCAGTATGTAATAGAGAAGCTACCACTTGTGATAAAAGGGAACACAATGATCTACCTTACTCCACTGCCCCATCCCGCTCACCTGGAAGCTGGCCGCTCGACAAAAGCTCTGAGTCGAGTCTGTACGTGTCCTGAAGACGAAGCAGTGCTTTGGCCGCGCCCCTCTGATCCTCGTCATCAGGGAAGAACTGACGGCGCAGTGAGATGTTGGCGATGAAGCCTGAGGAAGGTGACAGAGAATGGAGCAGAGCTGACCTTCACCTCAGCCTCCTGGGCCGCAAGCAACAAACACACAACTGAACTCCCCGTTCTACCGATTCAAGCCCTAAAATAAGTTTGGTTCTCGATCCTACCGCTGGACAGGTCCTGCTGCACCAAGGCCTCCAGCTGTGGCCACTCTGAATTGAGCCTCTTCATCAGTTTGTAGGCATTGACGGGGTGAGCCAAGTAGCCCTCGGGGTCCGCTGTGGACATTCGTGTCAAAACATCCAGCTTGTTTGCCCAACTGAGGAAGACACACATACACTGATCACACGATGCATGACTGCATAACAGAAACACAGATTCAGGTGACTCTGCACGCTGTTTAACGTGTACAGAATTACCAAGCCGTTATTACTGATTAATAATAAAAATAATAATTTATATCAATCATAAAGGGGGCAACATGGTGGTGCAGTGGTTAGCACTGTTGCCTCACACCTCTGGGATCTGGGTTCGAGTCTCCGCCTGGGTTACATGTGTGTGGAGTTTGCATGTTCTCCCCATGTCGTCGTGGGGTTTCCTCCGGGTACTCCGGTTTCCCCCCACAGTCCAAAAACATGCTGAGGCTAATTGGAGTTACTAAATTGCCCGTAGGAATGCGTGTGTGAGTGACTGGTGTGTGAGTGTGCCCTGCGTTGGGTTGGCCCCCCATCCTGGGTTGTTCCCTGCCTCGTGCCCATTGCTTCCGGGATAGGCTCCGGACCCCCCGCGACCCAGTAGGATAAGCGGTTTGGAAAATGGATGCATGGATGGATTAAATTGTCATTTAGCTGATTTATATATTTCCAGAAATGGGTTACTGCTGCCTGGTGTCAGGCTCGCACTGTAAGTTTGCAAGGCAAGTTGATTTATATAACATATTATCATACACAGAGGTAATTCAATGTGTTTTACAGAAATAAGTATTTGAGTATGCAACAATCATCAAAAAGAATGGAGCCAGAACTTCAAATGTTACCAACACAAGTATTACAACTCACATTTCAGTAATTATTACTTTACCTTTTAATAAATGCAAGTTTCGACTCCGCACTGCTTATATACTCCTTCAGAGAGTGAACCAGTTCCCTTTCTGTAAATATCAGCTCTGTCATCTGACCTAAAAGAAAGCGATTTGGAGAAAAGACAGAAGAAAACATTCCTGCTTTTGAAACGCTATTCAAAGAAGTACATTCATCATTTAAACTAATTTTAAATTACGTCAAACGTTTCTGCCAGCAACAAGTAATGAAAGTATGGTGCATTCCTGTGTAATGAGAACACACATACCGACAGACGTGTAGAACTCGGCTTGGATGTGAGGGATGCAGCACAGGGCTCCGGACACGCAGAAGAACAAGGCCAGTCTCATGTTTACTTCAGTATAAAGCCTGAATAAGCCTGAATAAGACAAACGGTGCTGAGGTAAGGCAGTCAGCACATTCAGTCTGCCAAGGTTTAAGAGAGTTGTTCTCCATTTACACTACTCTCTTATTGTCAAAACATAATGCTAGAAATGTCCGTATATAAACTGAGAGCAGCAATCAGCATGTAGAATGAGACAAAACTCAATCAATCAAACTAAATTGTTCTTTTCCTAAAGGGAGTAACAACATTTCATATCACAAAATTTCATAGCTAACTACAGCAACCTCTGTTCCAAGTGAACAAGCTTTTTTCAGTTGCAGGAAATACGGTGAATGCCCAAAGAACAAAGCTGCAAAGTGTTGCCAAAAGTTTTTAAGAAAGTACACTATGGTTCGCCCTACCATACAGACTATCACTGCACCATTTCTACACTGTCCAGTTATCAGATTTGCACTCTCTTTTGCGGTATATATTTTTTTAAAACTTATTTTTTAAAATAAGTTGCATTTTATAAGCAAAATATTAAGCATAGTATTAAGAATGCGGTGTATTATATTAAGCAGAAGATTTTATTCAAAGTACCACACACATTGTATAAGTAGTGCCAAGGAAAATACATTGTTGCATCTGAAATGGAAGGGAAACAGATTCCTGCAGAAACTCCCGCTTGTCCAGTGCAGGGTTACGGGGTACAAAGCCACAGTGCTTCTTCATTCAGGGTATCAATATACCTCCATGTTCTATTCAATTTCAAACAGTCTTTGTATTGCACTTCATTTAATAACCAGATACATTTTACATAAAGGACATGAAAAATGTTACAACTGAAAAGTAATTGTATCATTTATGAATAAATAAGCTTTGCAGTGATTCACCAATTTCCCATATTTAGATGAGTTTGAGTACAACACACCAACTGCAAACAACATCGAAAATCCTGCTTTCGACTGAAAATATACAACACACCCGTGCCAGTAACTCTTTAATTGGACATCGATTAGAAAATTGTCTTACCCCCCCCCCAAAGTTTGGGACCGAAGCCTTCAAAGTAAACATCCTAAAAACCAATTGTATCTGTAATGCACTAAGATGTTAAGCATTGTAAAATCAGAAAGGTTGGACGATGTCTATCCTGACACCCTGCTAAAGCTGATATAGAAAAATATATTTAAAAAAACATACTGTGGCATATGCTGACCGTATTTGATTTTCTGCTGATAAGCTTCCCCAGGGACGTGATTCAACTTCTGGAAGCTTCGAGAACTTCAGTGCGCCGAAGCTCTGCAGAAAGTTGGAGGCGCGGCAAGTCTGTGTTATCGACATCGCTTTTGTTTTTATGAATAATAGATAGAGTTATTCTAACAGAAATGCGGTCAGTGATCAGGCTTACCTGGATTTTCTTTACATTACTCTCTCTATATAACAATATATTAAATCTTCAGCCACAATTTAAACGTTGTGTCGATGCCTTTGCCTAAAAGGAAACACCCCTCCCGATTTGGTAGCATCCCAAAGAGTGACATAAACCTTGTATAAAATGCGCCAAGAAAAAATACGTTTCAGGGGGTCTTTGACTTACAAATAGAGCGCGTTTAATTAAAAAGGGGACGACGCTGATGGTGATAAAAATAATAACAATGAAATTTTTGTTTCTATAATTTGAGTTTAGCTATTTAAAAAGTAATATTTAATTTATTTGGATCTGTTAACAGTATGTATTTTATATATGGAATCCAAAATATCTGTTGAAATTTGCGCCACTAAGGGAGCATTCATTATTTGGATTAAGCATACATCTGTTTTTACACATCTTTCAAGGACTAAATACATTTTATATTAAAACTATTATACTCTATCCCTTTTAGTATTCATTTGTTTAGTCAACACTCTGTAAAAATACTTGCATTGGCCTGTAGATAACATTGTTGGTCTATGTAAAATCCTCTCCTCTCCCAGTATATTTTACTGTTGTGTTTCTGTGGAAGTAAAACTGTTTATGTGAGTGGATGAATGGTCTTATTTGGGACTCAGAAGTTTTATTGTACAATAAGTATCTTTTCCCATTTACTAGTCAAGATATTTTCCATTACTGCTTATGTTGTTGAAACAGTCCTCTGTTTTTAGGAAGAATTGTGGAAAGCCTGTTAAATTACTTCACATATGATGATAGTGATGCCATAAAACCAAATTCTCAGAGTATGCCTCTGAGTTTGGTGTGAGGATGACGAACATGAGGAATACTACTTGTGGTTATATGAACTACTTAGTATGTAGAGCAGCTATTTTCAAAGATTACACTGTAAGGTTCTGTTTAAATCTTGTTCTGTTCTAGCCAATGAGAGTGCATGTTTCGTTTTGTGGTGAACAATACTCCACATGGATATCTAGGATTCACAAGAACAATTCACAAGTGGGCTTATTTTCCTTTGAGGCCACACTCTGATCAGAGAAACATACTTTTTGTGAGATATATGCAAGTTATTATTTTTTATTTACTTTGCCTACAGTATGTTTGTTTGTATTGCTATGCAGTACGGTGACAACCAAGTTTTAATGGAAATGGTGTCACTCTGCATGTGCCTGGACACCATGCAGGATAAAGTGGCATCTGTCAATGGGCATGTGATTTGAACGGATAAGGTTTTTTGACAAACAAAACACAGAGTAACAGAAATCAAGGGACCACAAGGAGTCAAACAAGGGGTAAGGAGAAACCAGTTAGAGGGACCAGGACTAACCTCAGACACACGCAGTGTAACAGGCAAGATAGTGACAAGACTTATACTGACTTATATTCACTGAACCAACACAAACAACAGCTACCATAACATCAGTGACTGAGCTAGGGAGCCTGGCGAATACAGGCACATGCATACATACACAATACATACAGAGATAATGGGTATTACTGTACGTGAGGGACAGGTGTGAACCATAACAATTGACTAATGGCAAGTGTGGAAAAATAGAGCACACGGGATGGCCAGTTGCGACATCTGCTGGCCAAACAGGAACAAGACGGGGGCAGACGGAGGTAGACAGCGTGACCTAGACAAACAGACAATACAGAGTTTTTTCTGTAGGCGTGTTATTGATACTCGAATGAGAACACAATTCACACAAAAATACGGGTCATTCCACAACAGGGTTAAACACCAGTGTATGAATGAGAATCTCTTCTAAAGAATATTATGGAAGGTGAGGTGGAAATTCAGATGCTTTGTCTTTAATAATAGCATTGGTAGGCATATTTTGCAGCTTCATTTTTCAAATGCTTGCGCCGGCAAATGTATTAGTTGCTACGGTTTGTAAATAAAACACAGCTTACATTGTTCAAGGCAAGCAATGCTACGCACTCGCTTATCACACCCCGGTGCCTTCATAAAGCAGCAGACACGGTACACTTTAGTTCTATTCAAAGATCGGATGAAAACTTGCATTAAACTGTAAACTGTATTATACAGTAATGTGAATAAAAGGTCTCTTTGTTCTATAAATACGATGTTTCAGTCCTGTAGAGACAGGTTATATATATTTTGATTATTCGTTCATTTATTTATCAAAAGGTAAAACATTTTAACAGGACACCAAACGGGACTATCCAATCTCAGCTGGACATATAACGTTAAAATGAACGCGTTAATCAAATTCTGTAAATATAACCCAAAGGAGTGCATAGCAGTTAAAGTCAGGCAGAAAATGCCTGCCAGTAAAAAGATATTGACTGTAATCACTTTTTGGCCATGGGTAAAATGCGGTGTTAAAGTGGTAAAAGGACTGGATGGATGATACTGCAGCACAGAGCAGGAACAATCCACTGACTCTTTAATATGACTGCAAGATGAAGAATTGTCTCTATTTCATAAATAATCCACATCGGTTGTGTAGTGAAACTCGTTTAGACGTATGAACATTTATGAACATAAATCTACATTTATGTTCATTTACGTGTCGCATTTGAACTTCCATGGCTTCATGACATAAGGTTAGTTTAAAACGTTTTACATGACAATGGGTTCTTCTGACTCTTATTTCAATTAATTATTTAAAAATTCACCAAACCCTTACATCTGCCAGAGACATACCTTCGCTATTATAGTTCGGAGATACATGTACTGTTTTTTTTTTTTGCACTTTAAGACGATTTGATATCGAAAATAGCCGATGTAGTAGCACAGAAACTGTGCGAGGTGTCCAGAACAGGCTGTGAGGGCTCCCGCGGATCGTAATCAGTTTCTGGCAGACAGTCACTGTTTGGCAGAACACAGGCATCCCGACAAAGCGACACCGATCGCCCTGAGGTCCGCTCACAGCACCTGTACTGGGAATAACACCGTGCTGGGAATACGGTGTTAGACATGCAGAAGGACGCACGTGTACCGGTTGTAAAAATCACACTGTCACACGGGGCTGCACAATCCCCGAAAATGAGGAAAATAGATGCAGTGCATTAATGTCATCTTAAAATCAGAAGCATTGAAAGAAGATTTGGTGTAAAATGAAGCCGACTTGCCAGTGATCCCTGGCTGATCTCAACTGCAAATCTTGCCTTTTTTTATATCACTATTGTAAGCGGCGACTCGCTGGTGGGACGCTGCTTTGTTCAGTTATGGGAAGATGTTTGGTCTGTATGGAGATTACGATGTTTCCATTTTGATCTTAAACACGTTTAAATGATTTATATTTTATACGTGTGTTTTTGGTTTCTGTCGCTTAACGTGTCACTCGTCCACAAAACTTCCCTTATTCAACGTCACGAGGATGATTCATTATTTAAGGTGCGAACAAGTGAGAGAGAAAATCCTCTGACGCACCGACGCAGTAGGGCTATATTAAGTTTGCATTGTGGATTGGATATTATTTTAGTTTTTAATTCATTTTTTAGAAAATCACAAACAACGCGATGTCCAAAACTGTAATTCTAAACGGACCCTCTCCTTGGGGCTTTAGACTTGTCGGTGGAAGGGATTTCAGTACACCTTTAACAATATCTAAGGTAGGCTTCCTTTGTCTCTTTATTTACCTTCCAGTGAATTTTCCGTCGCTTGGAATAAGTTCAGGTTCGGTGTGGGATATGGTTATTGTTTCCATCCCGTATTTCAATTTCAATTATAAGTGCGGTTCTATCATCTGTAGAAGTTTATTAACTAATGCATCCGTACCGAGTTCGTCTTACCACAGACTATAACGCAATTAATGGATAAATAAACGTAACTTCTGCTTATGTATTACTTTTTTCAATCATAATAACTATCAATACCTCGATTAATAATGCCTAATTTGCTTTATTAATACTTATCAAATAACGTACGTACCACGGATTTATAACTATTCCGAAAAGTCATCTCATCTTGAATGGACTGTTAAAAAAGGTGGAACACACGGATCCTCAGTTGATTTATACAAGACCTTTATCTTTTTGAAGACGATTTATGTAAAATTCTCATTTTAGTATGATGACATTAACTGCGTTGACTCTTATACTCCTCTTTGGCTTTTTAAATGTATCTCAGGAATGTATTTGTCTCCTATCTGACACGTGTCCGCTTATTCCTGTTTTACGCTCCTCATCTTCCCTTTGTCGGGATTTCAGCTTCCGTTTGTTTAATTTACTTTCTTATTATTTTATGTGACCCCTTTCTATTTTGAATCCATAAAGTATCCCATTCCTTGTGGTTAGAGATAAAGTAAGATTTATCGGCAGGTTGTCATGCAAGACTCACTCACAAAGTCAAATGAAGCGCAAACTTGTTTTATGTCTTTTCAACGTTCGCTGCTTTCAAAGAAACGTTATTCGCGTTCAGGCAAACAGAAACCCTGTTAATAAATGAGCATATGCATATGACATAGATGTTATCCAAAAATTACATATGTGTTTGTAGGTTTACAAATCCGGGGATCAAAGTAGAAATTCATTATGCGCTGAGGTATGTTTAATACAATGAATGATTCGAATGTCTAATATTGTAGCTAAAAGTTTACTTTTCTTAAATAATTCGCGTTTGTGAAAAATGTGAAAAATTGTGAAAAATGTTAATCACTGCATCTATAAATACCCCTAACTACATCAAAATAATATACAATATTTAAATGGGAAGGATTGCTGTGAGTTTCATTCTATAGCAAATATTCTGGAATTCTTTTCACATATAACACCAGTTATTTCTTATTATATGTGCTAATGGGTAACAGGAATTTGTGGAAGGGAGACTCTAACGGACAGTCTCTAACAATGCACCAAAATTCAGATTCACATTCAGTCGAAGGGTTTCTGTGAGCTGGTCCCTTTGTTGTTGTTCTGTAAAAGATAACATCGGGAAGTAAGGCTGAGCAGGCCAAGCTGAAGCTCGGCGATGTCATCCTGGCCATCAATGGAGAAAGCACAGAGAGTATCAGCCACATGGAAGCACAGAGTCGCATCAAGGGCAGTTCTGACCACCTCACACTGGACATCAGCAGGTAAGAAGAGGAAATATGGGCAGTTAGTGAAGGTCTTCATAAATTAGGGCATTGCATAGGGACAAGTAGCCCAGAAAGGCTTATGAAGGAAGAGGAGAGGTAATAGTGAAAGTCATTGAGATGGTTTCTGAGTCATGAGGATTGTGTTGAACCAGCAAGCCCAGCCTCGCTTCCAGAGGGTGCACCAGCAGAGGAGAGGCTGCCAGTGACAGGGGTGGGGGCCCTTGGGCAAGAAATGTGTTTAATGGGGGCAGTGGGGTGCAAGAGCGTAATTTTGGTCTGTATATTGGGGGGGGGGGGGGGGGGGGGTTGAGGTCTCCACTAATTTCGGAGAAGACATGATTATTGGGGGGGCTTGTATTAGTTGGTTTTAATCATGGGGGAGGGGGGACTTATGCCCATGGTAGGGTGGCTTTAGCAGCCCACCCCTCCCAGAGAGGCTCTTAATGCTGCTGTTTTACATCACACACAGTTGACGTTCCTCAGAGTCCAAATGGCCACAGAAACACCTTTAATCTCCTCTTTTGTCACAGTGAATAAAGCATAAGCTGCCCTGTTATGTGACCTGGAACTAGTATCATAGAGATGAACCTGAATCAACGCAGAATCGCCTGCAGCTGTTGGATGTTGGTTCAGATCCTTGCCAATAATACGAGTAACTCAGATAACTGCTTGACGTGGAACCATGACTAAATACTGCAGTAAATTTCAAGAGACTCTCCCAGTAAAACAGGGCAACAGAGTGAAAGTGTAAGTAGAAGCATGAACAGCGTGTCCAGAATAGGCCTTGGGCTCTTTGCGAATTAGCCCACCGCAGAACAGGGCCCCTTGTGTCCAGGGTGAAAATGCAAACCTAACGTCTGATACTGCTGATGAAGGAGACTGGAGCCCAAGAAAAGAGCAGTAATCAGGCAGCAGACTCAAGGCTAAGCTTTCATTGTGCAACACGGAATAAAACACTGAAATAGCAAAGTCGTGAAGATATATATCGTTTATGACTGCTGCCTTGGGAATGACATGCATGTCTCCAGTGAACTCAAGAGATCGCTGTCCTCCCTGAGCGTATTTCATACACAGCCATTGATTAAATAAGCAAATGTCCTCTTTTCCTCTCAAAGAAAGGGTTGTATCCCTGCCGAGATTGTATTCTATTTTAACGAGCTGCTGCGTTGTTATGGGCTGCACTGTGAAGTGACAGGAAGTTGTGGTGTACGGCTTGTACTGTGAGCCTGGCCCGCCGCCTCTAGCTACAGTCCGTTTGCAAATTTTTTCCACTGTCGAAGTTCCCTTCCCTAAAAAGAGCCATTTTGGCTTCAGGAAAACGCTACATGGCAGCATATCCCCAGATGCTCTCCTAAAACATGGTGTGAGGCTTTGGGAATGTCAGCGTGAGGTCGCCCAGCAGGAGTGCAGCAAATGACACATCGGCTCATGGAGACACCCCACCCCTCCACCCCCGTGACAAGCATGCCCTCCAGCTGAGCTTCTAGTTACTGACTACATTATCAAATGGTTAGCACATCGGGAACAGCCTTCCCAAACTGATTCTAACGGGGTGAGTCAACAGCATGACTTGTCTAGGCAATTCATAGTCCGACATTGGAAACAGTGAGTCATTGTGAGTCTTTATCCTAAGAGCTGGGATCCATGTTGGGAAAGGATGCCAACGTAGCCAGACAAACAGAAGGTCCGGCATGGTTAACATAGTTTACTGCTTCCAGGGTTTTTCCAAAGCAGCTGTGTGTAATTGATCCTTAATTCCCGAGAAAATACTGAGATTCACATTTGGTGAAGTTATCTGGGAGAAATAAAAATTTTTCCTCAGCCTATTAACTTATAAAATATATTAATCTGTTTTGTTTGGGATGTCCTGTCAAACTTTATGTTCAAAGTATGAACTGAAATTATTCTTCATTGTTACCAAAATAGCCCTGCAATGTTTTGGCGACCCATCCAAGGTTGTTCCCTGCCTTGCACCTGTAGCTTCTGGGATAGGCTCTCCCGCGACTCATACATAAAATGGATAGATGGATGGATAGACAGACGGACGGATGGATGGAGCCCTCTTTTGTAGTATTAACTGACATCTGGCCATTGTGTGGTTATTCTTTTAAAACATCCGCTTTCTCTGAAAAAAAAATTAAATATTGATTTTTCAGCATTTTTTTCATTGCTTTAAATGGACTGTAGCTGTTCTGAAGTAACAGGATCTTGTTGCCAAGGTGTAAATAATTCAATGACACAAGTCCTGTCATGTCTTGCTTCAGTATAGCAGAAAGACAACATGATTGTAACAAATAATTCTAGCTGTTTCTGGGAATTCAATTTGCAAATTTAGAATTCATTGTCTAATTCCTTTTCAGCATAATAGAGTTACTTCCACTTTCAGGTGATCCGTGAGGGTACAGCAGCAGGACCATGTGCTACAGTTACTGGTCACTCAGTGCCATTCTTACACTTGTCACAGAAAACAGTTGAATATGGTTAATCTTTTTTTACAGGTCAAAAGAAACAAGCGACTCTCCGTTAGTGATTGAGGATGACAGAACAAAGCCATGCAATGTTAATGTGGAGTCTGAGTCTAAGGTATGACCATCAGTGCAATGATAAGCTAGGTACACACCAAGCCAACAGCAAAACACTCGCACCAAAGTCCGACACAGTCCCCTCCTGTCGATTGTGAAAATTCATGCAGGAACACACTGGCACAACTAGATGGGATGGTTGACATGCAGCCCAATCAGATAGCTCAGTTTCACCAAGTAGCTGATTCAGCATGTTCAGTTGACCAAAACAGCACCAATGGGGACCAACAGACACGCTGGCAGCTTTTGATGACTGAAAATTTGTGTTTTCCAGTCTTTTATATACTTTTATAATAATCAACTTTAATAATCAACTCCAAACATACTGCTACATTATAAAATTAAAACATTATACCAGCTGAAAAGTGACTTTACACTGTATGTACTACAGGGCTGTAGAATGGATGGTTTTCTTTTGCCATTTCGGATGCTTTTCAGTGGTTAGGTAGGTGGCAAAGCATGGGTAGGTCGACAGGTATAACTAATAACTCGTTTTAAATAGGGCAACGTTTCCCCAGAGAACAACTGAACAAGCAAATATTCCAACTAATGTTGACTTCATTCAACAGTTAAATAAATAAGGTGCAGCAACTAAAAGTTTACTGTCCTGTTACCTGTTGGCAGTGTATCCTGCGGTAGCCCAGAATTCCCCTGGAGGGAGAGAATGTTAGCAGACGAGGCCAAGTGTGAAGTAAGGGGGGTAGAGTGACGATGTCTCATCTCCATGTTATGACTCAGCCCGTTTAAGAGCTCTGCAGGGCGAGCCAGAGCAAGACGCCAGGACTTCTACTCTTACAGAGACATCGCCTGCAACATCCCACGCAACATCCCACGCAACATCCCACGCAACATCCCATGCAACATCACACGCAACATCCCACACACTCCTAGTCTCGGTCAAATTTCCCACCAAGAGCCCTCGCTAATGTTTATGTATTAGATTACACAGTTCTTACAAATTCAGGCTGAGAACAAGCCCATTCCTTACAGCAAATGTAAAGGCTGAAGCTAAATTTCTTATGTTAGTTTCTGCTCTTTTCCAGGATTTCAGGCCTATTGGAAGTGGGTGCCATGGAAAAGTGGCCCAGAACGGCCCAGATGTGACTCTCTGCAGCAGAAACTCCAGGTTGCCCCCCCAGTGCAATAGTCCTGCTGGGCTGTACTCACACAGAAGCATTGGCTTACCGAAGCAAATGGCCGACCTGAGCCTCAGCTCTCAGAGGTGAGCTACAGGTGACTTGTGAACAATGTAAACAACATTCCCAGAGCGAAAAGCAGAACGTGAACTGAAATACACACCCAGCTAATAAGCTCTGCAGAAAGCTCAGCCCTACTGCACGTGTCTGGGCAGTGGCCAAACTTCCGATAAGTTAACACTGTAAGTTCCAATCACTTAACACTGATGGGTGTTTCACTCCCGGCAGCGATGGCACGTTCACTGGCGAGTCAGACGTCTTTAAAATGCTGCGGGAGCCCGAAGAGCCGCCGATGGCGCCAAAGCAGTCTGGCACATTTCTCTACCTGCAGGGAATGCTCGAAGCGGAAGGAGGAGGTCTGTAGCCTGGCAGTCTCACTTCAAATGTTTAGTCACCTTTTTGTGTATTGTTTTTTTTACTTAAATCAAAAGTCACTTTTCATTAAAAATGCTCTCCTTCCTTTACATTTTATGGACTGGAAAAATAGTTTCGGAATTGTTTCCTGATTTTCACTAGTGGCCTGTTAAAACAGATTGAATGGACTGCACACAGGTTTAATAAAAATTTAATGAACTGCAAACAAAATATCGCGCTTCAAAGTGGAGAAATCTGTATGTGGTATATGGGAAAGCTACCAATATTTTGGTAACACTTGACACAGCACAAATAGTTACTACTGAAGTGCAAATTATCAACGAAGATAGTTGATACTTGAGATCAAAGATGCTGCACGATTCATTAATGATGAACAAGCATGAGATCGCTATATCACTTATGTTATTCATGGCTTGTTCCTTCACTAGTTCCTTCAGTAGTTACAACATGCATCACGATTCATTAATGATGAATTAACATGGGATCAGTAAGTAATTATGACTTAGTTTGTAGCTAATTAATACATAAGCAATAGCATAATACTGTTATTTGTGCCTCGTCAAGTAAAGTGTTATCAATATATATTTTTTTTTCGTTCTTTGACCAATATGCTGAATTCATTTAAAGCCAGACTTGAAAACTCAGCTAGCCCCCTTGGCCTTTTCTGCAGGTCGTTTGCCAGGAGAGCGGCTGGCTGGGGGTAAGAGGTCCTCCGCCAAGTCCCCGCTACCCCACCTTGGCCCCAACCCCAGTGTGCAGCTACTGCCTCAGTGTACCCGCTGTGCAAAGAATATCATGTGAGTAGAGCATGTGAACAGTAATATAACTAAACTACAGGAAATGTTGCATATGAAGTTAAACATGCTAATGTGGCGTCTTGGTCTGTCGTGACGCACAGCGGCGTGATTGTAAAAGCCAGAGACAAGCTGTACCACCCCGAGTGCTTCCTGTGTGACGACTGCGGAATGAAATTGAAGGGGAAGGGCTACTTTATCATCGAGGAGAGTTTGTACTGTGAGACCCACGCCAAGGCCCGTGTCCAGCCCCCCGAGGGGTACGACGTCGTCGCGGTCTACCCCAACGCCAAAGTGTAGCTGGTTTGAGTCGGTGTTCGTTCAAATATGTGCCTTAGTTTTCAATTTCCTACATGGTATGTACAAAAAACATTAAGATTGTGACAAGAATGGGAGGATTTAACAGAAGATGAAGTTTCACATTTCATAATCTCACCTGCGTTATCGCTGCCATGGTTTTTGATTGGTTACACGTGTAACAGGTAGTTTCCATGAAGTAAGGGTATGGGGGTCTTAGTAATACTTTGGTCTTCTTCTTTCTTTCATTGTTTTATGATATATTAGTTTAAATGTTTAAATTAATTACATTGTTGCTCTTCATTTAAACATTGCAATGGGAAGATCTTGGTCGCTGCTTTGCAGGAAAAGCTTGTTCTGTCACCATTACTTTCTTTGTTGCATTAAATTCATGAAATGAGTCCTCAGTTGTATCACTTTAGAAACTGAAACGTAGGTATTAACAGAATGCATGTACTGCATGCTGCCATTTAGCAGCAACACAGCAGGCCTCATATAGGAAATGAGGTATGTTGTGTTTATTAGTTATTTTGCTCCAGCTGCTGCTGTATGAAACAGTAATTGTCCAGTAATTTCTTACACTGTTGCCTCTTCTGGTTTTTAAATTGTTGTGTAAATGACTCCGCTTTCTGCAGTAGCTACTGCTAAAGTACTTTTGGGAAAATGTCGCCCTGCGGACTGCAACTGAAATTCATTTATATTTTATGCAATTACTCCAAAGGTCAAAAATGAAATAAATTTGACTTTTGCCCAAAACTCTCAAAAACAAGAGAACGAATGTTTCTGTTTATGTCCTTACAGATTCCGACTATTAATCTGCCAAACAGCTTTCAGATATTTCAATCTGGCAGCTGTTCTTGTAAAGGAACAATAAAAATGTTGTATATTTTTGTCCAGATCGGACTGTGTGGTATTAGATTAGAGAAAGATTCCTTTACTCAACATAAACATGTGCTAAGGCAATATTTCGGTGTGGTGCAATTTCAGTTTTGTAACCAGGCATAAATCATTTCAGTCCTCCGTGCTGCTGACATGTAAATTAAACCTGGTTTTTGCTTTGCTGACAAGCTGCCAGGAGCCTCAGTCCCACAAGCAGGTGCGGTAGCAGAGGTGGTGGAAAGGCTCCCCAATAGACACCTTCAAAGGCTAACCTGCTTAGCACGCTACTGATGACACACATGGCTCATCACCGGAGAGCCCAGCCCAGAACACCAGCATCGAGATCTGAGAGAAGGCTGAGCAGACCGCGTGCAGGTGATCCTTGGGACACTGCCTTGCATCAAAGGTTGTTCTGTTACCTTTACTTTTCCATGTTTCATTACCATAACTGAAACATGGGTATTAACAATATGCATGTACTGCGCGCTACCAATTAGCAGCACCGCGGCAGACAATGTTGTGTTTCCTCTTAGTTACTTTCCTCTACCTGCTGTTACATGAAACTGCAATAGTCCTGTAATTTCATGTACTATTGCTCGCCGTTTTTCTAATTGTTGTGCAGACGACTCAGCATTCAGGAAAATTAAACTTATTCTGAAATTCATTTTAATTTTATTTTCCCAAGTAAATTTATTTGTTTTATATTACTGTATTTTTTGCACAAAATCTCACGAACAAATGTTGCAATTTATATCTCTGCAGATTGCAATCAGTCGAACTCTTTTCCAGTTTTTCAGACCGGCAGCTATCTTTGATGATAGCGGGTCACGTGACTGCTGATTTTCACATCAGTGCGTACATTTTCGCAACATTCCACCTCCTTGTGCTTCATGAAATGAAAAAAAATACCTCCGAACACCATTCAAAGTGTGTGTCTGTGTGACACTCCGGTCTCTTTGCCGGAGAGAAAATGATCAACAGGAACAAAGAAGTGCGGAATCTCTCTCAGAACCAGCTAAACAAACAGACAAAACAAACTTTTCACTGTATTAAGTGGCAAATGAACTTTTGTTTAGAAACGTAATCAGTGGTACGCGTGATCGCTGTAACTGCTTTTACCAAAACGTCAGAATTTGCTCATTTGAGCTAAACGGCAGAACATTTTAATGAGATATGATGAAATAACTGCATTTCTGGGCCAATGGGGGGCTTGTATGGGGGGCCACCTTTTTCCTGCTCAATGTCATCTACATTTCCATGGGGTACAGAAGCCTCTACATCGTGTTTGCGGGATCCGTGCCTCCCCAGTACCACAAGATTCCAGACACCTCCCACATCAGCCAGGGGTGGGGAGGCGCCATCATCCCTGTGAAGACAATTAGTGGGTAGATGGAGCAGAGCAGGTGCAGCAGATGCAGGCTGGGTGTGATCCACAACCTCCACTACACGCCTGGAGTGGACGTCCACGTCACTGATCTCAAGCTGGAGCAGTGTGCTGATGGCTGGACAGACTACAGTCAGACCTTTCGCCCTCCCATTGTCACCGAGGTGAGTCTGCGTTGGCACAGTTCTGCCTAATATGTCATGAGAGACGAGCAAAGCTTCTGCCCGTTGACATTGGGCTGCTGGCTGCAGAGGATCAAAACGTATCAGAAAATTCAATGTAACATGTATCATGCTTTGTCATAAATTGTCCTACTACCAACTGCCAGTGGTTAAAGGACCATCAACACACGTTGCAACTATGTAGAAGCACCCATTCTGAAGTACACATGTGTAGGTAACAGTATAGAAATGCATGTAATGTTGCCTTGAGATTGTTTTATAACATATAAACCATATGAATAATTATTATTCATAATCATTATCTGAATGTATCCATCCATCCATTCAACCCAAATGTATCTTAATCGAAAGTGATACCCAAGTGAAGATCTATACTATGAAGATTAATGCTATCGGCGTTCAGAGCACTTTTGCTTTTCTGTGTCTCCCTGCAGTGGAACCTGGAACGTCCCTCTCACTACCTCAGTTTTCCCCCCTCGGTTTGCTGGTTGGATTGTTCGTTTCAGGACAGCTCTCAGGCATTGCAGTCTGCAGCACTTACCAAAATAAATTACTAGCATTAAATCTATCCTCAATGGATTTTAAGTCAGCCAGTCTGGGATACAGTTTGCATTGTATACAGTATATGAAAATTAGAAAAGTTAGGAAATAGGCAGCCAGACAGACAACTGGCGCCATCTATTGATAAAATATGTAAATACATTCATTTGCTTAGGTAGAGTTAAACGTTAATCTAATCGTTTCCATTGCAGATTGTCCTGCTGTTCCCTCTTCGAGTAAAATCTTGTTTGCGTTTTCACCACCTCATACCATCATCATCGTATGGTGCCTGAATTTTAGGTGGCAGGTTGCCATTAGCTACAGAAGTAAGCTTTATCTAAACACTATTGAAACAATCAGACCAGCTATGTTAGCTTTGGATAATTTATCTAATCATCCCTTTAATAATACAACATGTATTATTCCAAGCATTCCAGATCTTACTCTGTCTGATTGTATTTAGCATCTCCGCTAATCCTCAGATACCTGCCCAAGAGGACATAATAATATACCCCCCTAATCATAACCCCAACCGTAACCCGGCAGCAGTGTGTCCAGTACTGTTTTACACAAATTTTTATACCTTTTCTTACCGTTTAACAATATCTCATCACTTAAGCATTCCTTCAACTATTCACCATCATTGTCTTCTCCCTTGATGCACACCTCATAGGTGATAAGTTTGTCAGCCGTTTCTTTTACTATTTGGTCCCTCAGCTGAACAAACTGTGGCGCGACCATCTCTACTCGGTTTTTTTTTAAAAAAAGAAAAAAACTTTTGCTGAACTCAGGCGAATCCCTTCCCTTCAGAAGCAAATCTTGGCGGCTTCCGCTTCTTGCACATTGTCTGGTTAGAGGGTTTATAATATATTTGTCTTTCAACATAGTGATAAGTTGCAGAACTAATAGAATACATATTCATACACCAAAGGCTAACATAAGATAGCTAACAGATACAGAAACTTCTCAGCCAACACCAGGTACTAATTCATACTTGTTCTTCGTCACACTGTGCACATCAATAATTGGTCTGCATTCTCTGAAGGTTACAAGGTCACTCTTCACTCTTCAGCTTCTTAATAGAGTCCTAATGATTACATTCTGTATGCGTTACATATAGTGCTAAATAATATTCCATAATCCAAGAAGGTATATTTATATTGTTACCCTATAATAAATAACTTCTTTCAGATTTTGCATGTCTCTGTATTGTGTGTCTGTGTCGGGGTGCTGCTAATTAGCTGACCCTGCGCTGTGATTGTCAAGCTGTGAAGAGTAAGATGGGATCGGCGAAGAGATGCGTTCAAATGTAACTGTACTTGTGATAATGGCCAAAAAGGCATTATAGGCCTACTACTAAAAAATTTTACAGAAACCACAGCTCGACTGTCGTTTTGTTTGTGACAGTTTGTAACACGTGGTGGAATCTGCTGCTGAAAGATAGATATTTTCCCATGACATACGAAGTAAAAATGAAAGTAAAAGCAGAGGGAGATCGCAGTCCGTTTACTCTTTAGGTTTAGCCGTAAAAGTGAGCTCAGCAGCTGGATATATAGGGCAGGAATATTTAATGGTGAGTAGAAACAAAATTACTGTACAGTTCAAAGAAAGTCATTTATTTATTGAAACAATTTTGTGTTTTATTGTGTAATAAATAATAATTCTCCATTGTATAATTGGATAATTCCTAAGACCTAAACAAAAACATGGAAAGATGGTGATTGTGAAGTTGATGAATTCTAATCACCGTTGTAAATTATACTCTTAATTTTTGGGGGCGTCGTTGTTCGACATTTAAAAAACTGAAGTTTAGGTTTTAAGCTTATATTTTTCAGTTTGAAATTGTTACTTTCACTTTTGTTTTTAACAGTAAAGCCACATGGCTTCAGGTGACTATAGTATCTACTGTGGATCTGACAATAGACAATATCAAGTAACATCTATCAATAGCAAGACCTTAGCAACCTTACAGAGAGGCTGCCTCTGCATCATTTTGATTGATTTGCGTTATATAGTTTCTCAGTTTAGTCATACTTCTCCCTGGTATCTTTGTTGTTCTTCTTCTGTTGATTGTTTATATTAGTCTTACAATTTACTATGCAGTTTAATCCAGAGTGATTTAGTTAATTTATACAGGATTTTGCTTTTCGACAAACCATATGTTGTGTTCTACACTGGGGAAGTTTTTGATGGGTACTACCTGTAGCCCTACACTGTTAGAATGCACTTCGCCACAAGGGGGCAGCATTACCCTTCGGTTACTTCATCCAGATACGCAAACGGGAACCTTCCCTCTGTAGTCCATGTGTTCAGTGGTTTTTTTAAATCATTATTATTGTCATTCTTATTAAGATTATGTCTTAGACCTCAGAGGTAACTGTGATATTATGCTATAAACCCCAAGTTGGGACTTCACTATGTTTCAAATAAAAAGTGGCATGAATCTCACTATGGTGTTCTAGAAAAAAAAGCTGTTTTAGTTTAATAGAGTTTCAAAAACAAAAGGATGGACAATCTGGGGATGCTTATCTGGAGGCTAAGAGAAATGAAGAAAATTACAGGGTAGGACATAGAAAAAGAAAAAAAAGGCAAACAGAAAAACATACGTCACAAATCACATGATCTGCACTCTTGTCGTGCACATTTACATTATAGGCATATATTGAATAGTGATATACAACTGAGACACAAGCATAGGAGCCAGTTAGGTTTAAGTGCAGCTACCTGGAGCTTCCAATGAGAGACCTCCATGACGAAAATCAATAATGCATCACAAAACCTTGCAAGAATTAAAAAGGTATTCGAATGAAATGACCATGAGGGCTGGGTTCCTATGACTTAAGCACAAAAATATAAGAGCATCCAATATTTACAAGAGG
Organism: Brienomyrus brachyistius; assembly: GCF_023856365.1. Lineage (NCBI taxonomy): Eukaryota > Metazoa > Chordata > Actinopteri > Osteoglossiformes > Mormyridae > Brienomyrus > Brienomyrus brachyistius. The sequence continues at coordinate 7,588,360 of NC_064542.1, forward strand.
TCATAGCAGTGGAGCAGGTTAGTTTCTCCAAGTGGCATTAGCCTACTGGCTAAAGAGAGCAAGACAGGGTATAGGTCTCGATAAGTGTCTCGGCAAAAGTGCATATTGTTCCATTAATGGCTCTTGTAAGCCAGCACTATGGACTTGAGCTTGATTGGAGGCATATAGGGGGCCAGTGAAGAGAGACAAGGGGCATAACATGACAGCATTTTGGTCAACTGTCTGCAGTTGATTAACAGCACGAACACTACCAGTGAGTTACAGTAATATGGTAGTAAGAGTAGTAGCAGTGCTGCATAGTCTGACAAATAAGGATTGACCTTCATCATGTAGTGATATAGAGTGAATCTATAAAATAGGTGCAAAGCAGGCAGCAAAAGATAACTGGTCGTCTATTATGATCTCTAGGTTTCTGGAAGATCTTGATGGAGGTAATGTTAACATAGGTTCATATGTACAGCAATGCTGCGGTAAATGGTGGGGCTATCAAAGGAATCAGGAAGCTGTGTCTTTGACGGGTTCAGCTGAAGGTGACAATCCCGCATCGCGGCTGCGATGTCAGTGAGGCATGTGAAGGACTGTCTTGAGTGGGGAAGGTTAAATAGAGTTGGATGTCGGTAAGATAGTAAATGCAGGAGAAGCCATGTGATGGACCTAGAAAGGTAGTGTACATGGTGAAGAGGAGGGGACCACGTATTGAGCCTTGGGGCACACCAGTTGTTACCTGATGGGACTTAGACACTTCTGCACCCCGAGATACTTGGAATGATCTACCTTAGAGGTAAAGGTCAAACCATCTCTGAGTAGTCCCTGTGTTGCTGATCTGCAAGTGTGGACAGGTAGATTGGGTAGCTGATTGTGTCGTAGGCTGCACAATGGCCTTCGAAAGTTAAGAACAGATGACAGAGATGCAGATCTGGTATATTGCAGGGCATCCACAACAGTCAAGAGGGCAATTTGTCCGCTGCCCAGGGAGAGTACTGGGGAACCAGGGCTGAGAGGGCTGTGAGTGTGGAGGAGAGGGCACAGAAGGCGTCCAAGCATGAGGTTGTTAAAGTTTTTATTAACGCTAAGTGAACAGAACTTGTAAGGAGAAGGAATGAGAGAGGAGACAGAAGTAGAGAATGAGGAAGGGAAGAAGGAGCAAAGGTTACAGCTGAAGGAGACACTAGGAGTGGAGTAGCCTCACATTGGAGTTTGTGTAAATGCAGAGCAGGCCGAAGCCAAATGAGGTCAGGAAAGTAAGGAAGTTAGGAGTAAAATAACACAGGAACACATAAAATTCACAAAGGAGAGGAGGCCATTCGGTGCATTAGGCTCGTTTGGATGAACTGAACTAATAGCTCAGAGAGGTTTAAATCTTATCTAGCTCTGACTGGACCATATGGTTTTAGCTTGCACAACACTAACAGGAAGACTATTCCATACTCTAACTACACTCTGTGTAAAGAAGTGCTTCCTCAAATCCAGTTTAAAATGTTCTCCTGCTGATTTCCACCTATGGAAACAAGTTCTTGTATTTGAACTAATATTGAAGTAACTATTGGGCTGAATAACATCCAGAGCTTTTAAAATCATACATCCCTGGATCATGTCCCCACCTTAGTCTCCTTTGCTTAAGGCTAAACAGATTCAGCTCAGCTAACCTCTCCTCATAAGACATTCCTCTAAGACCAGGAATCATTCTTGTAGCCCATTGCTGGCATGGTTTGCTGAGATGAGTATTCAGGTCCCCAAGGATCACAAGTGGGGAGCTGCATTGGGAATGACAGACGACAGCATGTCCAGGTCTATTACAAATCCATGCCATCTAACTCAGTTACATATAAGAAGTATATGGTTTGATGTGAAATTTGACATATAGTGGCAGACGTGCAATATTATAGCCTGGGAAACTGCAAAACCAGCTCTTAATCTCCTCCCACTACTGCTAAACTCCTCCCCCTATTATTTGTCTTCGTACTACAGCTTGTATGATGTGTTACAGATTGTATGAGGCCAATGGCTTTTTCATGGCGATAGTGCTCGCAGTATTGCTACATCTCAGCCTTTGAGTGCCCTTGGGGAGTGCTTTCCTGCAGAGCTGTCCTGGAGTGACCCTCCAAGTCATTGTTCTCCTTCTCCTTTGATAAGACATTAAAATTCTATAACTTCTCACATAAGGAACTATAGTAACCCAGCCCAGTCTGTAAAACATTGTGAATAAATATAATAGTGTTGATGGGAAAATTTATGAATGTTCTTCGAAGGTTCTGACAACTGATTTGTGCACATACAGCCTGTGTGCTAATGCTACCCCTTCATTCTGAGGGGTTATGTTGCAGTCAGTAATGTGTAACTTCCTTTAACAGTTGTCTTTTCTGTAAGTAGGGCATTGTGCAACAGCTGAAGTAAATTGCATGTGAGGTAATTCATACTGCTGCAGCTAAGACCCGCCCACCTCCTTCCAGGCCAGTAGACCGATGTCACATGACTGCTGAGAAACAGGGAGAGAGTAGCGTGTGACCGGCACGTATGCTATCTGCCAGCAAACCTAGGGAGTGCAACAAAGAATCTTTAATATGCATCCATCTGCTTTACAAAGCCATTGGCCAGGGCAGCAGTGAATCAATGCAGAAAGTACGCTAATATTCACACACAATCACGCACCAGTTTGACTAACTGCCTGTCACTGGAACGAGCTCTGTTGTTATTCTTAGTGGCGGTATCACAATGACCTTGCACTTAATAACACTTATGTAAGACTGTTGTTACATATGATGCCTGGCTTTCAAAAATGTTAAATTTTATTTATTTATTTAAATTTATTTTTCAAATCGCCACTAGTCATATTCCTTATTTGCAAATTTTTCCTTTTTTTGTGCATGTTTACTGCAATCTTTATGCTGCACGGCTGGCACACTGCAGGCACACTGCATTCCTCTGCGAGGTGTGGAGCCACCCCAGACTTCCTGTAAATCATCAGATGTTTACTGCAGAGATTTATGCACCATGGCACTGTGCTTCTGAGGAATCTCCTCCTTAAATTTTAAAGACAGTCTTTTTGTAACAAACAGCCACCATCATTTTTCATGCTTTTCTTAGGAACAACACGGAATGTTATTGTAAACCGTTGACCATGCAAATTATGATCCCACTGTAAAACTTTGAATGCGCCTGACATTTGCCTACAGTTTGCAAAGTATTTTCACATGCAGAGTACTTATAATGAGGATAAAAAACTATGGACTCACAATGCAGTGCAGCCCCTCTACATATACAATGAAACAATGCAGCAACACCTAAATCTAATTTTGGGGGCACAAAGACCTTATTGGGTTTTCAAGGTAAATAAGATGTACTTCTAAACACAATCAGTTGTATAGCCCCTTCCGTTTGATCTTAGAAATTACTGAGTTATGTATTAACTCCACATCTATACTGAGGGTGGTGTGCAGCCCAGCAAGTCTCTGAACCTGCGGTCGGAAGGTCACAAGCTCAAGGTCGCTGAAGAGTAACATGCCTTTTGGCCCTTGACCGTGATCCTTAAGCTTCAGCTCCATGCTTACTGCCAAACTTGTTCTCACCTGTCTGTGTTTCATGGAGAGCAAGATGGGGTAGGAAAAGAGAATCCCCCCCCCCGCAGAGGGATCAATAAAGTGTCATTAGAAGTAGATTTAGGGCTGAAATAAGACATAGGATGAATCTTGATTCCAAGAATGCAAAGACTGTACTTGTGGTCTTGGCAAGAGCGGTTTTGCCAACTCGCCTTCCAAGGACGAACTTGGGGCACAATGAATCATGGGATCGGTCTCATTCTGCGAGGATGCATCTGATGTATCCTTATTTTGGGCAGAGCAGGACCAGCATCCGGGGATTTTCACTGTCTTTGCGTACTTGTGCTCTTAGTATTGGAAAAGGTCTTCGGCAATGGGAGACGTCAAACAGGTACACGAGAGCACAAGGACAGGCAAGTACGTATCTTGAGATTTACCCAAATTCAGTTCATAAACACTATGACCTATATGCACTATTCGTTAAAGCTACACGCGTTTGTGAACCTTGCTGTTCGTACCCCGACCTGATTTCAGCAGGTGCATATAAGAGATCCAGACAATTTAAGGCAATGTATTTTGCTTTAAAACTTAGACCTGGGTGACATTAGTCTCATTAAGACTTAAACATCACAGTAGAAGTTAGATTTCCCGAGAAAGGTTCCTATTATCATACTCCTAAAAAATATATTTCACCCAAATATCATACATTTTGTAGACAGCATCAATATTGAAAGCAAAAGATGGTTTCTTAATTAAATAGGAGTGCAATGGAAAGTATTCAAGAATTAATATACTGTAGAATAAGCCTTTTTTAGGGTTATTGCTGTGGCTTTTCCTCTCAGCCAATCAGGCGTCAGAGGCTGCTTGTATAGATCTCCAGATTCAGTCCTTATTGTATCCGCAAAGTTACAGCCAAGGTTGGACACCCTGCAGGAGTGTGTCTGACGCCATGTTACACACATCTTTCATATGCTTTCTCTTCTTATCGAATAGTTTATCACAGGAAAGTCTCACAGCATCGTCTCTTCCTTGCCCCATTTCCATTCCCAGCTCGCCCAGCTGGTTTTTGTCTCCAGCGCCTTTTTACGATTATTTGGTGCCTTGGCAACTGAGGATGTCCTTGGACTAGGTGTCTCCCCAGCATCATCATCATCATCATCATCATCATCATCATCATCATCATCATATGCCATAAGATGTAGTGTGGGTCAGGGCACGGCACAAAAACATGCTTCTCTGGTTACTTTGATGTGATGCTAAGAAGGTTATGTTCCACCACAAACTACATTGATTAAAAGTTTTTCAAAGCTTACATTTTGTCATTGTGTTGCATAAGTTTATATTCCTCATGCCTCTGGGACCCGGGTTCGAGTCTCGGCCATGACTACGTGTGTGTGGAGTTCTCATGTTCTCCCCATGTCGTCGTGGGGTTTCCTCCAAGTTCCCCCCACAGTCCAAAAACATGCTGAGGTTTATTGGAGTTACCAAACTGTTGGTATGTGTGACTAAATGGTGACTTATTGTCCAGTCATACAGGTGATACAGTTATTTGGTATGCAAAGTTCTAATTTTATATACTCAATATTGTAACGCAGGAATGCTGCTCAGCAAGGCCAGATTTGTGAAGGCAAGACTTTTAATAGTAAAACATCCAATGAAGACCAGGGTGTGAGCTGTGATTAGCTTCCCTGCTGTTTGAAAGTATGCATTTTCACCAGATACCATTATTATCTACATGCTTGTGTTTGTAAGACGCTCCATCCCAGGGGGTCTGTGTGAGGCTCTTTGGTCAGGACCTACATCCTGAGCCATCAGAGAGCCATTGTTTTCCCTCTATAAATATCTGATCATACCTATAGATCTGCAGCTTGACTTACATGAGGCCGCATTGGGTATGCAGTAATGACAGAAGGATGGATGAGAGATGATGTAGTGTCAGAGTGAGCAGGTCGCCATGGTAACCTGTCTCTTCTGGGATTACTGCAGTCATGCCAATGGAGTCTCTGATCCGGGAAGCAGATTCTCCACTTTGTCCCGTCAGTGAGTGTGACAGCAGACCAAAGCATAGACACATGACTCAAGCCCCAGCCAAGCATCAGACCTTCCTTCTTTCACTTCCCCCTGTACCATGTTCCTGGGCAGTGCTGAATTGGCAGCTGCCCTAATGCACCATCTTCTGAGGAGGTGCCAACTTAAGAAACCACTGCTCGCACGTCCTAGCCCCCGCTCCCACCCCCTCGGTGCTAAAATTAGGCACTGGCCTCCGGTGCCTCAAGGGCTTCAACCGCACAAATTTTTTAAAATAATAATTAATGAAAGCTTCAAAGCAATCTTTTGCGATTTTATTTCCACTGATGTCCGTCGTTGTAACTATGTTAAACTATTCAGTGGACATAGGGCTTGTCTATAAATAAAATGTGTGGGCAGGGCAGCATAAAAAATGTCATGTTTGCGGGGGAAACCATCACGGCGAGTGAAAGTTCATTGTTTGGAAAATGTAAAGTATGATACTGCTGATGCATCTTTGCGTAGAACATTGTGTGAAAGGAAGGTGTGCAGTACGCACTGCACATTGCTGCGGAATCTCACGCTCACGGAACAGGCCTGATAGCTGCCGATGACTCTTAGCAACTTTTGGATTCAGGGCATGAACCGATGAGTGCAGGTGCAGAGAATTGAAATAAAAATGCATACTATGCAAATGGAAAATGTCCTTTCACACAGAATGCAAACATAAAAACGTTTATCTGCAGGTGTATATATGCTATGTTGTAAAATTAGCGCTAAAAAAGTAGCCATGTCAGGCCTCACAAGCAGCCCAACACAGTCGGCAACTTACCTCACAGGTGCAGTATTTAAGAACAGAAATGTGCTCGATTACGCAATTATTTTGTATCTGTTTCTGTTAATATACCAGTTTTGGGACCATAAACCAGGCATGGGCGCATTGAATGCACTCGGAGTGTGTTCGTGCTTGTGCAAAGAGCAGCATAGATGAGACACAAAGCTGTTTCCAAAGATAGCAGGAAAGCGTGGTTTCAAGTGAGGTGCTTGTGCATTGCTCCGTAACATTGTTTAGATCAGGTATCAAGCAACACATGCCTACTTTTAAGCAGGGGCATAGAGATGATTGGATTGGAGGGGCTGAGTCTGTAATGGGGGGGCTGATGGCAAACTATTTATGACTTAAGCCAATAAACACATATTTATTTTGGGGGGTAAAAATCCTACAGTAGGCTTAACAATGGCCCTGCTTCAATCATGGTACAGTAAGCATTCGTGGCAGTTAAAATACTGAACTATTGAACCGTTTTTGGGCTGGAAACCATCATCTGTATGTCACTGGTCACTGTCCGCCGCTGAAATGACCAGTGCCATGAAGCTGTCGTCCAGCATAGCTTTTAAAGAAGGTGTGGCTTGTGATATGTCGTTGAACTCATCTTTGTCCAGGCTGGTCGTTTTTCTCCTGTTTCGAGGAGCTGCAAGCTACTGGGTGGACGAGAGGTCCGTCAAAATGGAGTTTTGGTAATTCCCACGTTTCGAGGTGTTCGGCTGGAAACCCTTGTCATTCAGCAAAAACTGACCAGATTAGCTCGTATTCAGGCTCATTTTGTTCAGTAGGCCGAGGCCTACGTATGGAATGGGTGATTTGTGTGAATACATAGTGTTCGTATTGAAAACCACGGGGTGTAACTGGTAACGTGACGCACAGGGGTGGTTTTTGCTGTTTTTGAGCCTCTGAGCTTGTTTTTAGACTAAAGGCCGGCGACATAAATTGATCTTTGGACCCTTATGGAGGTATGAATGCCGAGATGAGTCTTAGTGCTGTGAGTGTTATGTTACTCATGTGAACGAACAGGAAGTGCACAGGCTAACTAGTAGACATACTGTAGCAAATAGTATTACTATTTTCATTTAAGTTTTTAATTTAAGCTTATAATGTTTACTAATGGTTGGAAACGTGTGCATCACTGTAATTAACTCATTTTCAATCGGATTGTTTTACATACAATGTTTTCTATCGGAATTTTGTCTGCAGTGCCGCAGATGGGCCAGATTAAGGGACCGGGGCGAATAAAAGGCTACGTTTTGGAAAGTTGCTCTTTAGTTATGAACATCAGTCATGACGTCAGGTGCCAGGTGCTCAATGACAAGGCACCTGATTAAGTGGACGTCATGACTAAAGACTGCAGGTGTGACTGCAAGATGCTCGTTGCCTCTCTGATTGCAATGCGAGGGATATTGGCTGTTTCTGTTGGGTCTAACTGTGATGTAGCATAAAGGAGACACTGGCTGGCCAGGCAGATGATGCAGTGGACTTCTGGTTCACGTTTATATGCTTTTCATTTTTTTAAAGCTTCGGATCTGCAGCTTATGACACTGTTTTACTTCTGCATATTTCCATGCTTAGTCCGGTGTGAGCTATAGGTGAAAGGTGAAACTGCGAGGTTTCCAGAGAGCCCTCTTTATGCACTAGCTGGCTCTGACTACGATTAATTAGACTTTTTAAAACGACAGTTGGTCAGTGTGGAGGCATAGAAGTTTGTAGTTAATTTACACGCCCTTTGGTTTGAAGCGTGTGATAGGTGGGTTTACCATTTTACGGTCTATTTCATTCTCAAGCTAACAGACATGCAGGCTGTTCTTTTCTGCTAATAAATGCAGATGTCAATACATGTATCATGGGTTTGTTTTTCATTTTAGAACTTGTGATATTTGGCAAAATGAAACAGTGTTGTGGTTTGTGCACCTCCACACTCCCAAAACAGAACTCTAAGCTGTTCTCTGTTTCGAGATTATGCATTGAGAAAGCACACCAGTTGTCAAGTTCTCATGTAGTAAAACTGATTGCAGCTCGTTACACAGAACATAGAACAGGTTGAAGGCATCGCAACATTAATATCTTCATTTACTGCACTGTAAAATGATTCCGCATGTTTTGCATTCTCTATTAATTAATGTATGAAATACTGGAGGAACATCAACTGTATGATTTCTCAACTGCAACATCAACCACTCAGCCCATGATAACAAGAACTGTCCTATACAGCTGAGCACAAGGTTCATATGAAAACACTGCAGAATTTGGCACTAGTGACTAGTGACCATCCATTTTCTGGGGACAACCATCTAATGCCTGGTTCCTGCTTACTGCTGCCCCGATCTGCTCATTGATAAAGGTGCTAATTCTTTTCATTTATGGCTTCGCACTCATGCTACAAGTCACAGGTCAGTGGTGCCAGCCGGACCACATCATCTGCAAAAAGCGAAGACACGATCCAGGGGTCCCCAAACCGGACCCTCTCTGCCCTTTGGCTATGCCTGGAAATTCTGTCCATAAAAGTTATGAAATAGAATTGGTGACAAAGCACCCTCTTCAGCACCCCTCGAGGGACACGGTTGTTTGTCTATTCCAAGTCCACAGAACACATGTAGAGCAGTTGGGCAATCTCCTACTAACCCTTCGGAATCCTTGGGAGGGTCAAGATTGGTCCAGTGTTCCATGAACAGGACGAAATTTGTATTGTACTTTCTGGGTCCGAGGTTCGATCAACAGACAGACCGTAATCTCCAGTACTCTGGCATAGATCTCCAGTACCAGATCCCTCTGAAGCTGGTACATACAAGATACAAGATATTGTATCACTGGCAGGGATTAGTATATTCCAACATGCTCATGGGCACTTGTAAATTGCCCCTGTCTGTGTACTGCAAATAGCCCTTGTTGTGGTATTATTCTTCATGCTTGCTCCCAACTGCCAAGTGTGTGTTTACTCATGTCTTATGTGGACCCTGTCCAATCCTCACGTGTCCTTAGCTTTGTATAAATCTCCTACTGTGTAGGTGACCCAGTGTCTGACCTCCTTGTCTTTCTCCATTGTATTATGATTGGTATTTGTTGGATGTCTGTGTTGGTTCTGTTAAGCACTCAATAAAAGGGCCTGATTTTTCCCTGCAAGCAAGTCTTCTCATTATTCGCTGCTGTTGCTGCGATGCCTCGGTCTGCCCGGTTTGTCATTGAACGAGTACAATGAGATAATGCTTGGATCTTCCTGTAGAAGCCTCTGTAAAATCTGTACTAGATGAAAATCAGATCAAATAAATAGCATGAAGCAATTACAATACACAATATAAAAGTATAGGAGGTACAGCTCTTAAAGATTGGGACCATCACCCCTGTCTTCCCATCCAGAGGCACAGTGCCTGAACTCCAGCAGGGTGCACCTGGGCCTGGGCTATTGGCCTCAACCCCTGGGTACGTTTTCTATAGTCCCAAATCTGTCCTGCCGGCCGTAGCTCATATTCCCTTTTGGATGGTGGGGCCATGGGATGGGATAACATTACTGTGACATATTTTTGACAAGACTGACCGTGTGAATGTCTGAGTCTGATTCTCATCAAGCCCCAGCCATTATTCTGCACACCTTTGCAGGGCTACACACACACACACACAATAATTCAAGATGGCTATATAATGAGTGCAGCCATTGTTGTAGAGTTGACAATGTGAAAATAGCTTCTTTGTATCATTGCAGATGAACTCCTATATTAATGCTGAATATTTAGGATCTTTATGAATGCCTTTCTCTTCTCAGTGAGGTCACAAAAGGAATGGGGATGCTAAGTTAGAGCAGAACAATGAGGGGTGGGCCCCTGACCTCAGTACGCCGCAGAGAGGCCCCTGACCTCAGTATGCCGTAGACAGGCCCATGACCTTAGTATGCTGCAGACAGGCCCCTGACCTCAGTACACCACAGACAGGCCCCTGACCTCAGTACACCGCAGACAGGCCCCTGACCTCAGTACACCACAGACAGGCCCCTGACCTCAGTACACCACAGACAGGCCCCTGACCTCAGTATGCCGTAGACAGACCCCTGAACTCAGTACACCACAGACAGGCCCCTGACCTCAGTACGACGCTGACAGGCCCCTGAACTGAATACACTGTAGACACCCCCCGACTTCAGTACGCCTCAGACAGGTCCCTGACCTCAGTACACCTCAGACAGGCCCCTGACCTCAGTACACCTCAGACAGGTCCCTGACCTCAGTACACCTCAGACAGGCCCCTGACCTCAGTACACCGCAGACAGGCCCCTGACCTCAGTACGCCGCAGACAGGCCCCTGACCTCAGTACGCCGCAGACAGGCCCCTGACCTCAGTACACCTCAGACAGGTCCCTGACCTCAGTACGCCGCAGACAGGTCCCTGACCTCAGTACGCCGCAGACAGGCCCCTGACCTCAGTACGCCGCAGACAGGTCCCTGACCTCAGTATGCCGCAGACAGGCCCCTGACCTCAGTACGCCGCAGACAGGCCCCTGACCTCAGTACGCCACAGACAGGCCCCTGACCTCAGTACACTGTAGGTTGAACACCGATCTCCCGAGTTTTTCCTCTGCTAATCAGCCTTCTTCTTTTTCAGACTCTGAATGCTTCGGAACCTGACCTGCAGTCTAACGACGGTGCTGGTCCAACTGTGTGTTGAATGGCAGGCAGGCAGATGAAATGAGCGAAGCTGAACAAGTTCTGCACATGATTTTGAGAAATACTGCTGCATCCTTTTGTTACTGATCATGAGACGCTTGTGGTAAACCTACAACTGACACATGAAACTAAGTTTGGGGAAGAAGGAAAGTGCGTCGTTAGGAAATTCCTTTGTATGACATGTAATAATTCTCATGCCCAAGGGACTAATAATGAATAATGGATGTGAACATAACTTGATTAAAGTTCACAGAAGTACCTTTGTGTCTTAACACTTGACTGTAAAGCTCAGTGAAAAAATTAAGCGTGGAATTACTTTGTTGGTACAGAAATGATTCACATTTTATAGATAAACAAAAGATATGCAGGTGTGAAATAGATCCTTTGTAACTTTTCTAGGGGTCTTTTTAGTGTGCTGAATCATGAATATGTTGCTCTTTTGCATTTATCAAACTCTTTTCATTTTAAGTCGCCCTTATTCATTTAATAAACAGCCACTTCCCTTTCCCACGAGATGATAATTTTTTTAAGTAATTCGACTGTGTGATACTTCCTTTTCTATTAGTTATATTGTTTTTAGTTCTACTTTTTTATTGATCATATATTAGGATTACTTTAAAATATGAAGACATTTTTTTTCCCATTATGCTTAAAATTCATTTCAACCTGCTTTTGTGTCATTCGGATTTCTAAGCCACTTTATCTTACAGCAGGTTAAGTTTGATTATTTTATAAACTGGTTATCCAGGCTTTTAAAGTGTCTAATTGGTCGCTATGAGTTCCTTTTACAGAGCCAGTAATTAACAATGAAGCTGAATCATCCTTCCAGCAAGACAGTGGGAATCATTAGCCTAGACTGAATAGCACAGAGGCCCCGGATGAGGAGATGCCTGTATTTCCTGTTATGTAAATGAGCATTGCATGTGAGAGCAGCAAAGAGGCAAATTTTTGAAAGGTGTTCAGTGTAAGACTTATGACAATATGGTAAAATTCATGTTTATTAATATATTCATCAACGACAATAAGAAAACGGCAAATGAAACATCTTTACAACATTTACAAATGTACAGTTTAGCATGGAAACAAACTCTGATGCAGAATTTACCTTATCAGCTAAATCAGCCAATTTCCAGTAAATCCTGAAGCATTGTTTTGTGTAGATTCATGGAGATGCAATTTCATTTATGGTCAACAAAACAATGGATAACAGCTGGTGACAAAACACATTTTGCAACAAGTCCATGAGTAGTTCACATACAAGTCTACACATCACAGTAAAGTGCATACTTTAAAAAGAGTAAGTCCAGCAGGTGAGATGGTAAACAGTCCTGGATGGCGACTGTCTGGAGCCAACAACAGCACTGCAGACATTCAGAGGGTCCCTCGTGATTGGTGCTCACTAGAAGAAGACGGATTTTTTAGCATCCACAACGGTGCAACAGTCTTTGCCTGAGATCCTGTTAACAGTTCGTGAAGTTGTGAGTGAGGGCAGTCAAGCAAGTCGCTGGAGAAAGCTGGAGATGGACCAGGGATCGTTAATTCCAGGGCTTTCCTCACTGTCTGCCAAGCCCCTCCTCAGTTCAGTATAAAATCGAACCTCAATTTCTTTTCCTGAAAACAACAGAACACAGAATATACTTGTTGGAAAGAACAGACTGCAGAACTTCATTGATAATTATGATAAAATTCTGAGTGCTTGTTATTTGTAAATTCATACTATTATTTGCTCTTTGCTGACACACTGATATTAATATTGGTTCCCCACCATTTTTTATGGAAAAAAATGAACAAACTCATATTATTATTATATAATAAGTCAGTACGCCGTAGACACGCCCCTGACCTCAGTACACCTTCAGTAATACCTCATAACCTTACGGTAATTAATGCATGTTTACCTGAATTGTCACTCCAGGTGTCTAGTGAGCTGTCTGATAGGTCTGTACTATTCACGATGTTGCTCTGCAGCTCAAATTCGAACTCCTGCCATTGCGTTGGGTTCTGCTCCAAGTATTGTGTAATCTGAAAGAGCTGAAGATAGTATGTTCTGTGACACCCTTTCACGATCCCACATGAATGTGCAACAGATCTGAGCAGAAAAATTAATACAACATAATATAACAACATACCTCAGGTGTTACTTTATCGTCAAAACCATTATCATCAAAATCTGGAAAACATAAGGCAGGAAAAAATGGTTAGAAACATTCTACAGTGACTGTAATTGGCGTCAGACTGAAAATGTCAATATTCACATCTTGTATATTTGTACTAATGACAATTCAGTTCAGCAGAATCAAATTAGTTCTATCACACGAACATTATGAACAGTAACACTACAACAAATGATGCGTCTGGTACCTAGGGGGTGGCTTGGTGACACTTGGAGGAGATGTTGGATAGCCATACTGTCCGGATCTTCAAGTGATCCTTCATCTGTCGAATACGGACTGCTTGAAATGTCCATTTCTAAAAACAAAACAGATTTGTTAAACCACATGGCTGCATCCCAACTTATTTGCCGGGAGTCTTTAGAGCAGGCAGCCATGACTATGCCGTCCAAACAAGTAACAGCCCTAACATGCCGTTCAGGGTGAGAAATATAAAACCGGTTCTTAACATGAGTGTAGGCCTGGTGGCGCACTGTTTGCTCATTGTGATGGCACAGGAATAAAACAGCCTTAAGATAGAGCGGGCAGAGCATTCTGCCGTGCCGTACCTGACTGGGGAGTGTGCTCAGTGCTAGTAGGTACATGCACGTGCTCCTCAGTCTGTGCACTGTGACAACTGGGTTCCTCATTTTCAACTTCCCTCTGTAAAGCAGGTCCCCAAAATATTACAAAAGTGAGTCCAGTCAAAGTTTTAGAATAGAATGCCGTCATCTGTTAATCGTTAATGCTTTAAAAAAAATGTAAATATACTTGCCTTGCTCTTCGTCTTTTGCTTGGCCTCTCTAGCGCGTGACTTCTTCACTGAGGATGAAAGGAAGACGCCATCTTGAAAACTGTGCATCGGTGTCCTTTTATTTTAGCACTTTTTTTTTTACAATTTTTAAATAAAGCAGCAAATCCATCCGAGTGGTGTTTACCTTTTTTCTTGGAGTCATTCGGCAGCATTCTATAAACCCTCACAGCTCCACAGCCTTTGTTCACGCTTTGGTCTTTGACCTCTACGATGTCTGGCAGGGAATTCATGGCACATCGGAAGTTAGCTTTCCACGTTTTAGGATCCGGATCAGAATTTCCTGCCTTGTATTTTCCTAAAACAAAAAAAGGAAGACAAACAAAAAAAACATACTTAACGCTTTATGACAATTTTAAAACCATGTTTTGGGTTTTTCAACAGTGGCTTGTTTTATTACTGTAGAACATCTTTATTGTCTCTGTGATCTTACCTGTATGAATCGCCCACTGTTTAAAAAGACTGGCATCTTTTTCCATCTCCCAGCCATGGCGGGCTGCATGCTTCCAGGGAATGGAAAATATCTTCTTATCCTAGATATTATCACAAAGTCAAGAATTTCAGGCACTTCAATATTGTCTCCAAGGTTCAAGTTAAAACTAATATACTTATATTTGAGTTTCTCAAGAAAACAAGGCAAAAACATTGGAACGCAACGGTTGAAAAGCGCTATACCTTGTCCAGCCACACTAATCCAGGGATAGTTTGGGATTGAAGGCGATCTTCCAACCACGCCTTCATTCGCATACGTGCCACTGGCATGACTGACAGATACAGGAAGGGGGACAGAGAGAGAGACATGCAGAGTATTATTACAACATTTATTTACTACGTAAAAAGATGATGCAAAAATTACAAGATGGGATCGTTCTAATTATTACAGAACTCCATTTGTTTTATAGTCTTTCCTCCAGGGTATATTGAAGCACAGTTAACAGTCATCACGCCACACTTCTGCACAACAAAAGATGGCATACAGCCTGAAAAATTAGGTGGTCTTAGTGGGGACCAAACAATTAACGTGCCTGACCCCCATGACCATTAAAACATTTTCAGTAGTTTGACCACTACAACCAGTTCAGTCCAAAAACAGTTGTGCATCTATTGCCTATTTGTAATTCACAGGAACTGGGTGGAGCATATGAAGACAAGCATTCATTATGTGCCAAACAGGAAGAGGTATGCCTTAAGAAGACAATACTTTGTAGCTGCTTTCTGATGCTAGATGCGGACAAGACTGACGATATTTACAGCCTTATTTACTACAATGCATTGAATTTTCGGCGCTGACATTACTTAGAATAATTAACACGCAAATGCATATGTCGTTCGCAAAAGTGACCGGATTTATAATAATAATACCTGTACATATGTATATTGCAATTTAAAATAGCAATAGAACAGCTCTCGGGAAACATTTACTGAAAATGCCATAATTACAACGTACGCTTTAACAAGCATAGTTACTGATGTGCACAAGGTTAAATACAGAAACACAATTTCTAACGTTTTAGAAATTAGTTTAAAAAGTAAACACAAGCCTTGGATTTAATTCAATAAAAAAATAAGACAGGATAGCACACATATAATAGAAAAAAAATTAATATAAAATGATGCACTCTATATATGTTAAACAATAAAGGCATGCGATGACATATTTTCTGGATGTCGCCTCTCAAAACTCTAAATAAACTTACTGTGCAACGACGTATATGACTGGTGTCCTTTGGAAATTGAATAATCCGATCTACCTGCGCACTTCTCTCACTACCAACGCCGGCCCAGCGTCCTCCTTTTAAAGAAGAGACCGGGATTCCCCGCACTCCTCACGTGACGCCCGTGTTTGGGGCGGGTCCTGCGCGCGGAGCAGATCGCAAACATGCTGCGAGGCGGTGTGATTTCCGAGAAATCAACACATTGTCTGCAGCAGATGACAGCGACGAAAAAGTATGTGGCTGCAAGGCCACCGCGTACGCGCACACGTGCAAACAAGGACGCGCCTGGTTTATTAATAACGTGTACTTTAAGAAGCACGTAGAATATAACATTAAGCGCAATAACTGTAGACTGACGTGACTAAAATAATATTTTAAACCTCAGGCTAGACTAATTTAAACGTCATATATTTCATAAGTCTATCATGATCATATTGTCGATTGAAGTATGTGCATGACATGCATATACAGCAATGCTGGCGTCCCATGCTGCCCTCTTCGGCATCTATAACTGGATCGCGGCTTTTCGTAAACGGCGCTGAACAGGCTGTAGAGCGCCTTTCCGGGAAATGCTGTAATATTTATATGGAGCCACTTGTGGCGCTGTGGACCCTTTCATATATGGACACTTTTCCGAAGTCAGTAGCGATCTCTCCTTGATACAAACATTAAAAGTGATTACACTAAACAAATATAATTGACCATTAAAGACACGAACAGTACCAAAAACAAATGCAATTTAACTTGGAAGGATAATCCATATCCTTATTTATGTTTCGGGATATAATCAACTTTACCTCTATTTAAAATTGACTATATTATCTGAATCTGTAGCGATTCGACGCGTACAGTAGTTACCGACTAACTCAAATGTCTATTTCTCTTTTTCTTATTGTACTTTTTAGATTATAATAATGTTTATTATCACGCGCGCCTCGTACATTTCCGATTCTGCGCAGTAGCAGGCGTGGCGCTCAGGGAACCATGGTATTTTCCGCAGGGTTTTCCGTTCCCGGAAAGCACAGGGGTTTCCCATCAAGATTTAAGCATTGTCTTTTGGAATATCGATGTTCATTTATGATTTAAAATGACCGATATTTTAACAACGTACTATAATTTGAAGCCCCAGACCATTGCACGCTTCACAAAAAGTATTTTTAATGACGTTTAACAATTAAAATCAATTTAAAAAATAATGCGCGAAAAATAACAAAATTATATTTACACGTTTGGTACGTCACCTGTATTCCACCTGTATCTTCTCTACTACGCGCTGTGCTTCATCAGATCGTTTTCAGGCTCATTGTGACAGTACTGGATAAAAAGTCTGAACATGGATATTATGCAAAGCATTCTAACATTCTATTATGTGCCATATATGTTGAACCAGATTGCTGTAGTAACATTATTTTTGCATATACTCATTGCAAGTTTATACTCATATACTCATGCATATACTATATATATAGCATATAATAGTATAGAGCATATAATAGTATAGATATCCCTATATATTTTTGCATACACTCCTCTGAGAAAATGAGATGGAACGGCACTAAGAATAGAATATAATTTCATAACGACAAGAGTAACCAGGGGTGTTGCAAGGTTCTCGACCCATCTGGAGTTGTCACGCTGAGAGCTAAGTGAATCATTCGGGGCTGGATCGCTTTCATCGGGAGCCACAGTTGCAATGTCCCAATGGACGTGACCCGTGACATGGCAGCAGGAGCCCCAAGGATGGGAGGTCTGAATGGTTTACCGTGTACCCTGCGATGGAGTGCCATTCTCTGCAGGCGGCACATCTACCTTACTCCTCTTGTAGGGGGGGATGGGGTAAAAGTATTCTGAATCTATTTTACCAGGAATAGTGTTTTGGCTGTCTCACGTCCCCGTCCAGGATAATGGCTGTCACTGGCATCGCACTGCCACAGCAATCCCCAGTTAAGCTTATGAGTTTCTTTCTGTTCCTTTCTATAAGGCACTGAGTTCCTTTCTGCTTTCAGTCCAGCAGCATGTCTTACTGCCTCAGGAGCCAAATAAGTAGACAGAGGGAAAATCCTCAGCTCCACAATGCTGCCCTCCAGAGCTGTGGCTCCCAGGCCTTAGGGTAGCTCCAGTGAGTCACTGCCTTTGGTGCACCATGGGATTTGTGCCAAAGCAGTGATACTCCCTGTCCTTCCCCTCACACGAGGAGACCTTGTAATTGGGGCATCATTTTGCAGGCTGTTCACAGTTTATGTCTAGTCAGTATTCATCGTCTGTGAATTTGTTACACCTTCCGCGCTTTCAGTGTTGTGGAGGTCTTAATATCATGGACAGACAGTAGTATTGGCATGAGTTCACTTATATTACAATCTTACTTCCACACATTTTAATGTTTGACACCCAAAACAAAATACATCCACTGGAAAGCCCCTATTCAATGCCAAGTTCTGGCTTAATTTTTAATCGCTGTTTTAATGGCAGGTTGTTAATTGATTATCAGAGGCAACGCGGACATCCACTCATTTGTAGGACACACATTTCTTCCTCTGTGCCACACTTTTGCATACGTGCCCATGGAAAATGGTATATTGTGTCGAGTTCTCTGCTCCTGTGCAAGCGAATTGTTTGTATAGAGATGATGAGTATTTCAGATATGAAGATTCACGTAACATTGAGCGTTCTGCACTCAGCCAGTCAGCCGGACTGGCAGATGACTGTATCAGACTGCTTACAATGTGGTCAGGCAGCTTAATATGAAGTGAACCGTGAGAAAAGAGTTTGCAAATGGTCTGCAAAATGAGACATATTTTTAAAAACTTTGCAATTAAAATTGTAATCACTGTATGCTCCAGTTAGATTAAATATTAATTTCTCCATGAAATTCTGTACAGATTTCCTTCCTTTTTTTGAACACTGGCATTTATTTACATGTCATTTACTCACCGATTCTCTGCTTGTGTTGTGTTTCCTTTGGCTCTTACGGTTTGCTTGTGTACATTAGGTTGTAAGTCATTTACACTGTAAGCTTGCATAAATGAAAAACATTTACATCCATGCGCCCATTTTTAACAAAAAATGTGTTGTAATTATGGCATTTTCACTAAATGTTTCCAGAGAGCTGTTCTACTTAGCAAGACCACCAATAACACCTTTGGCATGCAGTGTGCAAACGAGAGCCTACGGCCTACAAGAAAGATTGCTGACGCTAGGTCCTTGTTTGAAAAACAAGATCCTTGAAAACGTCAACAGGCAACATCGCTGCAAAAGTGAGAAAAAAACTAGTCTGTCTCCACTGCTTCGTTGACGGGACGTCTTGCATGACCTGAGGTCCATGTTGTGTGCCAGTAATTATTTATATTTGAAATATGTGTGAGTGATATGGACTTTCTTATCTTTTTTTGCTAGATCACGTCGTCTCCATTCGAAGTCTGTACAGGTTTATTTGACATTGTACAACTCTGTCTGAGTGAACTGTAGTCTTTCATAAAGTTATTTTATGTCACGTCACAAAACGAAGTGGCAGGTTCATTATGTGCAGTTTGGCCACTGTTTCTCATTCTCATCATTGAGTGCTGCAGGTCTTTGTTAATGCTGACCTGTCTTGCAGTTTTACTGACCACCAGGTAATATGTTTAGCAGTTTCTGCAAGACATCTGCTGGTGCAATGTTGCTGCGGTTTGATGGCTCAGTGTGCCTCAGGGCCACATCCTGCTTTTGTGATAAAGCAGAGTGTGGGAGTGCTGCAGAGAAAAGTGGAACTGGCAGAGTATGTACTCTCCCAAGATGCAGTCCGGGTCCTGCAGTCTGGGTCCTGCAGTCTGGGTCCTGCAGTCTGAGTCCTGCCAGCGACACTGGCCAGTGCTTCTCATGCAGTTGCACAGCTGCTCTTTGTAATGCTTTGGGTCATAGAGGAACGTCACCAAGAGGGCACTGTCTTGTGATTAACCTTCATCCTGTGTTCGCTTTCTGTTCCTATCTTTTATGTTAAACGGGTTAGTGCTGACCCGTGTCTTAAACCAGCCATAAAATACCCTCAAAACTATAATTTATCATCCAATTTGTTTCTTATCTCTTGGTTACCTTGTTAGGCCTCCTTATCCATGAAAAGATTGGTTTTAATATTTTTGGTGAGGCTTTCTGGACCTTTCCTATGACAGCATACCTCTCGTTTTCAATAAAAAATAATGGTAAAATAAGCCTCAACAGAATTAAATAAATAATCTGAATTGGTCTTATCTTGCCTTACATGTATGGGCATGGCTTGCCTAGTGAATTTTTTATTATTATTTTTTTTTTTATTTTGTTTAATTAGAGCTTCCTGATGCAGTACACAAATTTATGTGGCGCTTTTATGCATTATAAACTTACAAACAGGTCGGTGCCAACCCCAACACCAGTACTTCTAACTGTTAAAAATTTGGTGCTTGTTTATTTACCTCGGAAACATCTGGGCTCAAATAAGTTTTACTGTTACCTTTGCAGCTGATGTTACTGTTACCTTTGCAGCTGATGTTACTGTTACCTTTGCAGCTAATGTTACTGTTACCTTTGCAGCCGATGTTACTGTTACCTTTGCAGCTGATGTTACTGTTACCTTTGCAGCTAATGTTTTGCAGCACAGTTCTTGTCAAATTGCTCCCCCTTTTGGTGTGAATACATGTGTGTCAAACCATCCTTGGAGCAACAAAAACATCGTCACTGTGTGTGTTTGTTGTCTTTTTAAAATAAATTGAGGGAGGTGGACGCATACGCTGCTTTTTACGGGCCTATCTGGGATCCTAGGCCGATGTCGGCATGGACACTCAGCTGTTGTCGATTTAGCTAAACTCCAGGATCTCACACTTAAAAAGCTTAGTGCCTGATGGGTAAGAGTCCTTCTCCCAAGCAGGTCAGTTGAGCTGTTTTTTGAGCCAAAAGAGAAATGAAGGAATAAAAGAAAGACATTATGTAAATAATCCACTAATCAGTGCACAGGGTGCCAGCGCATCCATCTGCAGGCCAGATTTAATAAGTTTAGTCATTCCATTTTTTTCTGACGTTTGCCCGGACCTTGGACTATAGCCTAAGATGGCCTATGCATGAATCTGTACCCAACCAATGACATGCAAAGACAATATTCTAGGCCGTTTAGCATACATACAATGGATACATAAGAATGTCGCGAAGGCTACACTCCGGATTTTTCATACTCTATAATGGTTGGGGTAGCTCTGTGTGTGGACTGCAAGTTAGACAAACCGCTTCATTAGTTATACCAAAATATATATTCATTGGCTGAAATGGAGAGCACAGGGACAAAAGACTGTATTTGTTGTCAATTACAATCTATTCATTTAACAGATGCTTTTATACAAGGTGCAGCTGAGAGTAGCGTCAGACAATCCCTGAGGCAACTAGGGGTTAAGGACGCAAAGAATGGAACCACTCCACTGACTCTTTTTACACTTGGTTTTAAAATGCATCTTGGGAAACCGGATCACAGATGGACAGTGCAAATTAGAAGTCTGAACAACCACCAAGACACACTGTGATCCGATTACGCAAACCACTCACCGAGGTGGTCTGGGGCGAATTTGACCCCATATTTTTTGTTGTGTAAATGCAAATGCATCCTGGATGTGTCCCACACTAGGACGTTACAGTAACTGTGTGCAGGGCAGTAAGGAAATATGAGCACCAGTGGTCAGCTGGACACCTTGGAGAGGCATGATAGGCACAAGTGTAAAAGGCGATGTGTCTCAGCTGTCTGCTTGGGTTCTGATCGCCCACGACGCAATTTAAGAGCGTGTATATGCGGGATTGGAGCTGCTGACTTTGCGCTCATAGACACAGCGCCCTAACCCACTGAGGCACACCCCATCCCCCAAGGTGACTGACTGGGGCACTTTCACCCACGAGGCCAACGTGGTAACCCACAACGCCAAGGAAACCAAAGACAATGACTTTTGTTTGTGTGTCTTTTGTCTCCTCTACAGCACACTGTCACAGATCCTCCAGTGAATACAGAATACTGTGCATCCATACATCCTCTGCAACCACTTCACTAATTCAGGGTTACAGGGATTGAGGCTAGAGTGCCAACCAAAGTCACTACGCCAGTCGCGTGCAGTAATGTTTATATGCTGAAACCAGAGGCGGGTCTAGTAATTTATAACTGGGGTATCCCAGGGGTGGTGGAGGTATGACCAAAGGTGGCCACAGTGTATTGCTAATGTGCACTCACAGTGCGCAGAATTTTCTATATGCATTAATATCCTAGTAATAACAGACTGAAATATAATTGAATAGGCCAGTAAAAAGAAATTAATTAATAGATATGACAGATGTACCGATACGACAGACGTGTCACAGATGTAGGAAATTTGCAGTCATGTGCAGAGTCCGTTGGATAAGGTGGTTAGTGCTGGTGGTAAAACCAGATTTATAAAAGGGCTGGTAAGCAGTTCAGAGTCCTAACAGTTTTGAGGAAGAAGCCGTTGCCTGGACCTGGCAGAGGAGCTTGGATGTTCCTGTACTTTCTGCCAGATGGGAGGGGGACAGAGAGGGAGGGGTCTTCCACAATTCTGGAGGCCTTTCCAGCTGCATTCACTATGAGAGAATGAGGGCTCAGTCCAGGTTTCCCTTTCCCTGTTAACACGTGGTTGTATGCATGATGATGACATCAGCACAGATGTGTCGCATGATAATGACATCAGCATAGTTATGTGCCTGGTGATGTCATCAAAAGCTGCCGAATTAAAAGCAGGGCAGCTGAGAAGGTGCCGTGGGAATACAGACTCTGTGGGTGTCGCAGCGTCTCATACATGCAGGCCCATCTCTCTCTTCTAGCTGTTTGACCAGAGCTCAGTGATATTAGATTTCAGAGGGAAAAAAGGGATATCAAGGGTGCTTAGGGCTGAGCTCTGCCTGCTGAGAAGGTAGAGTTACACCATATGCCTCTTTACCTAACACCACCTTTTTATCTCATATAAACAACAGGGAAATTCCAATGTAACCTAAATGAGTCTTAAGTTTGTTCAAGAGGCTCGAGACCACAACAGTTTTTTTTCAGGGTTTTATTGTAAGTACAGGTTACAGGAGTCCAACTGGTAATAATAACTCAATCATCATCATCATTTTTGATGACTCGGTGAGCACAACATGGGTGTGTCCATGTTTATGCGTGTGCTTGGTAGCATAAATTCACTTCATTGCGTAATCCGTACAGGGCCCTAATCATGTGATTTTTCCCTGTTCTGAATGCAAGTGTATCAAGGATTTCAACCTTTGCGAAGCAATCAATATGTCTAACTTAGTGTGTCCCTCTGGCTGAAGGTTTCCAGCAGAAAGTCTGCCTTTACAGTTTCTCTCTCTCTTATACACAGGTATATACAGTGAAATCTGGGGACAGTTTGGACTGAACCTCTTGGAAAGTGGTTCCCTCCAACATCTCACTGTAGCCGTTACCATTCGCCTAACATGTGACTCCACCGATGGTCAGCACCCCGATTGAAGACTTTCTCTAATGTACTCCACCTTGTGGTGTGGACTTCCCAGGACACAGTAAAGCCCAGCAGCTTGCTATGGCCCGTATGGGTAAGATTTCACGGCATCTAAGTGTGATCTATCTACTGATTTGCATGTCACCTGCAGCTGCATTGATTTTAGCCACCCCTCCATAAACATTGTGGGTGTCTTTAAAATTCCACTGTGGAGGTTTTTCAGCAGTAAGCATCAGTAAGGCATTCTTAATTAGTGTTATGTATTGTTGTAATGTATTATTTTCTTTTTTTTTTACAGAACACAGTTTGAATCGAAGAGAATATTATTGTAAGGACGTATGAAGCAACTTAAGCATATAGCGCCATCTAGTGGTAGAATAAAGATATACATAAAGATATATATATTTCACCATTTCTATGGTGAAAATTCTAATCCCAACATGACGACCTTAAGCCCTACTCAGCCCTAACCCTAACCATAAATAACCAAACTAAATACAAGACCTGAAAAATGGTCCCAACAATGTCACAATAACAGGTTTTTGTCACATTGTGGGGAACTTTGGGTCTGGGAATGTTTTCTGTGTCTGTGGGATATTTTGCCCGTTCATCCAGAGCATTTGTGAGGTCAAGCAATGACGTTGGATGTGAAGACCTGGCTCATAAAGTCCAGTCTAGCTCATCCCAAAGGTGTTTGATGAGGTTGAGGTCAGGGTTCTGTGTGAGCCAGTCAAGCTCTTCTACACCAAAGTCACCCAACGATGTCTTTCTGGATCTTGCTTTATGCACTGAAGCACAGTCTTACTTGAACAGAAAAGAACCTTCTGCAAACTGTTCCCACAAAGTTGGAAGCATAGAATTGTCCAAAATGTCTTGATATGCAAGAGGGGATCATCTCCATATATTATAATTTAATTATACACACACACACACACACACACACACACATATATATATATATATATATATACAAAACAAAACAATACAAATAATATTCCGCTAGGGGGCAGCACCATGGTTAGCACTGTTACCTCACACCTCTGGGACCAGGGTTCGAGTCTCCCCCAAGGCTCCATGTGTGTGGAGTTTGCATGTTCTCCCCGTGTTGTCGTGGGGTTTCATCCAAGTTCACTGAAGGATGAAAAGATGGGGCTGCATGTCATTGCAGAGTCAACACACATTAAACAGGTAAATATCTTACTTTCACCTGGAAACAGGCACAGATTTCTGTTGCATGTTGTACCCAGTGGCTCCGTTGGCACATTCTCTGCAGGATGCACTCATTCCAGAGTCTGTCCGCATCACGGCAGATGTGGACAGGCGGGCGGGTTCATCTGGCTGCTGCCCAGAGATGACCTGTCTCTGACAGGCTTGGTGAGAAGGCTCTTCTGCCTAACCTGTTTTTCAGCTGGTCTTTCTCCATACATCCGCCGCATAAACTTCCTCAGTTTCTCCTTTTCCTACTTGCTGTATTTTAACAATTTTTTTATGCATGTGATGGTCACATTATTCATGTCCATTTATAATACCATCCTTGCTTGGAGTATATTTGAAGTTCACAAGAGCATCCATTTGAAACCAACCTAACTCTCCTTAACTGATTAATTTTAGAATAGACTGCAAACCCACTCATACTAACATCAACCTTCTATACCCGCCAATCTATCTAAAGGACAAAGGGACAGAACCTGGCAGCATCCAATAGCTAAAGGACTAGGGGAAAGGACCGCACAGCGTCCAATAGCTAAAGGACAAGGGGAAAGGACCGCACAGCGTCCAATAGCTAAAGGACAAGGGGACAGGATCACACAGCGTCCAATAGCTAAAGGACAAGGGGACAGGATCACACAGCATCCAATAGCTAAAGGACAAGGGGAAAGGACCGCACAGCGTCCAATAGCTAAAGGACAAGGGGAGAGGACCGCACAGCGTCCAATAGCTAAAGGACAAGGGGAAAGGACCGCACAGCGTCCAATAGCTAAAGGACAAGGGGGAAGGATCGCACAGCGTCCAATAGCTAAAGGACAAGGGGAAAGGACCGCACAGCATCCAATAGCTAAAGGACAAGGGGAAAGGATCGCACAGCGTCCAATAGCTAAAGGACAAGGGGAAAGGACCGCACAGCGTCCAATAGCTAAAGGACAAGGGGAAAGGACCGCACAGCGTCCAATAGCTAAAGGACAAGGGGAAAGGGCCGCAATTATATAAACTTAATACAGTAATGATGTTGTTAATTGTTAATTAAACCATCTATCTTGATTAGGAAAAAATGAAATTATCATTCATCCATCAAGATAACATATATATTGCGTATGAACCAAAGAGGATTTTTTGTTGATTATTGTATTTTGCTTGCATTCTTTCTCATGTCGTCTTAGCAGAAAACCTATTAATCCAGGGTTTACTCAGTGCAGAAACATCTGGAAGCAAATACTTCTCTTGAGTCACTGGAGTTAAAGGTCACGTCTAAATATCTGTACTTCCATCCATCACATTAATTTTGCCAATGTTAGCGGCAGAATGTTAGCAGCAAAATGGTACATCGTCTGAAGGAGTCACAAGGAACTGCAGTAGTCATGACAATGTTAGATGTAATCCGGAATTCCTAATGAAAGTGCCGGATGTCCTGTTGAATTTCGTAAATAAATGCTGAAATAAGCCGAGAACTATTAAATATTTTAATTTTATATGGCTTTGTCAGTTTCAGCACCTATGTGCAATTCAAAGAAAGTGTAAGAAAAAAATCATTTCCAGGACTAGATTTATGAATTACACAAAGTTTTAAAATCATTCACGCTGTTCTAACATCTCAGGTCATGGAGACCCTCGGCTTTCATATCCCTCTTTCACAGCACTATTCTGGTCCTTCAGTGTTTTCCATAAGAGGAACACTAGTCATATGAATAATTCCCCCAGTGTCTTTGTCAGCTGGAAGATACTGAGAAAACAGTATTTGTGTGGGATC
This sequence comes from Brienomyrus brachyistius, assembly GCF_023856365.1. Classification (NCBI taxonomy): domain Eukaryota; kingdom Metazoa; phylum Chordata; class Actinopteri; order Osteoglossiformes; family Mormyridae; genus Brienomyrus; species Brienomyrus brachyistius. Next base: position 7,614,497 of record NC_064542.1, read on the forward strand.
TGTCCTGCAGGCTTTCTTATGCTTTGCTCTCTAAGCGGGAGACAGGTGATTATTGCGACTTTCCCTGTATATTAACTGGGAGACGTCAATGTACAGACACACATCCATCGGTTTCCAGAGTGTTTGCAATTCATTCCTTGAGCCAAGAGAGACAGAGATGATTCATTTTAGGCTTGGGTGGGAAACCTTAAAAACCCAGACTTCATGCGATGGCTGTTTCCTGCAGTCTCTCTCTTTCCATGATTATTACATGGTGTCCTCTCGGTTAACCTGCTCTGCATCCTAATATAAAGGGCATTAATGTCCCGATGTCACACGCTGCTGACTAAGATCTTGAGGATATTTCTATGCTCCCAGTTCTGCTGCTGAAGGGATGGAATCATCTGCATTCTTTTGAGAAAATTGGCAGAATTTATCATGCATTTCCCAAACTTCTGTGACGTGTGTGCCGTACCAGACAGAGGTTACAAATGGGGAAAAATATTGGGCTGCCGCTTGCAGTGGAATAACTGGGGACTCGTTTTACCGTCTGCTGATGTTTCCTAGTGCTCAGTCACATTAGGCTGAGTTGAAGGAGCGATGAAGATGTTTGGTCTGCTGGAAGCGTCACGGCTGGATACCGAAGCTAAATATTTTCGTTCTCGCTGTGCTGTCTCTGCCCCTGCCGCTGTTGCTAATTTTAGGAGGTTACGTCATCGCCAGGACGACGGCCCTGCAAGCCCACTCCCCCTGCCGACTCCCCCCTCCACACACACACACACACATGCAGGGGCTGGCTCGCTTTTTTTCTGCCCTTAGTGCCGTGGAACCCCCCCCCCCCCCCCCCCCCCTGTCATCAGGCTGCCTTATCAAGGCTGCCACCGAGCAACTGGTCTGGCAACCGAGTGAAAACAGCAGCTCCTCTCTTGGGCCTGTCAGTCTCACATTTCGGCTTCTGCAGTATTTTTTTTTTGCTTTAAATATAGATGTGTATATATTTTTAATATCCCTTTGTATATCTCTTTAAAATTAATTTTCAGGGTTTCATGCTTTAAATGCACTGCATGTAAATATTTTCATTTACTATAGACCGTTACCAACTTTGCCTCGTCCCCTACAAGAGCAGTGTGACCCTGGGGAGTGGTTTATAATGTCTCTTAATAATGCCACAGTTTAACCAAATTAGGCCAGAACATTTATAATAGGTTTTGTTTATAGAAGGTATATGATATGCCATGTCCACTCACATGTTTCACGCACCAGTCTGGGAAACACAGGTATTCCTGAAGGGGAACCTCTGGCTAATGTTAGCAAGATTGTATCTTTCTTTTGTCGAGAAATGTGTGACGGGGGGGGGGGGGGAGGGGGGGAATTAAGCGAGACAGAGTTTTGTGTGTGACAGTGGGCGTGAGGCTCAGCGGGGGTGCTGCAGCAGGCGATGTGTGGGGTGCTGTTTCCCAGACCCTACGCCTTACATAAAAGATGAGCACGAATGCGCCATTCAGAGGGATCTTCTGCCTCAGAAAGTCAAAGGTATCCTCTGTGAGAAGCTGCAAATTTAAAAAAAAAAAAGAAAAACTATTTTTGGGTAGTTAGAGTAAATTTATAACTGTGCCCAGCACACTTCTAGGCAAACAGCATCCTGTGTCGTCCTCCCATTGGCCGCTGCTAAAAAAGATGATGTCATCTTTACTTGAGGGGAAACTGAGAGCAAAATAAAATTTTATTCCCTTTACTGAACTGGTGCAGTGGATGATTAAAGGTTTAAGGCACACATTTCATCTGCTGAAATAGGTCTTGCCAGTTCTCTAACTAAGAGTGTTGCTTCTTCTCTGTGATGCCGTTGATATTTAGGTCATGGCCGTTGATTTTGCTCTGTCTTACCATTTTAGCGTGAACAAAAAGCCTCACACATTAATGCACTTTCATCTCGCAAACACAGCCCTGCCTTCAAACGGGCTTTTTTTTATGGCTGAAGCCTTTGCAGGAGGAAATGCAATTTGCATATTTACATGCATTTTGTTTGATTTCAGCAGCACTGGCTGCTTGTTATGCGCATCTGTGGGTGATTCATGAATTTACTTTGTTATTTATTTTCTTTTTATTTTATTTTTTTGTTGGAGCACAAATGTGTGGAGCCCTGTGTGCCTCTCGATCAATAAGGAGGCTCTCTGCTCTCTGCCAGACAGCCAATCCGTCTAATGCAGTTTCCCCCGACGCTCGATCCCCTCTCTCTGCACAGGTGATGTCATCCTTTTCTACTCCCCTCCCTCCCCTCCCTCTCCTCTCCTTCTCAGTTGTTCCATCTTGCGGCGGAGTGTCGAATCGATGGGCGGTTCTCCTGGGGGAGAGCTGCCGACTGCTAGTCGGGGATGTGCACAGAGGAGGGGACAGATGCTGGCGGTCTGGCCCAGGAGATGGACTGGTGCACCAGTGCTGCTGTAGCAAGGTAGCTGCAGTGTACTGGGAACTGGGGCTGCCGTTGGACAGGCATAGGAGTGCTGACTTGGGCTCATTAGTTCTCCTTTCCTCTCTCCCGTTTTCTTTCTCCCTCTCTCTTTTTCTCTCTCTCTCTCTCTCTGTCTCTCTCTCTCTCTCTGAAAAGGCTCAAATAGGTGAAATCGAAAAATGCCCTTTTCATCTTTTTCCTTCTGATTCCGGGAACTAAATATTGGACACTCCGAGGATGCCGAGGATTTGCAGACTGTGGCAGAAGATGACTTTTCTCGCCGTGGGATAGCATGTGCGGAAGGGTCTCTACCTGTTTGCAGGTGATAAGTGGGGCACTGGGATGAAAACGTCCACGGACCGAGCGATCGACACGTACCTTTGAGATGTGAGAATTCTGGATGTGTGATATCTGCAGTGGTAATGGTCGGGCTGCAAGCCACACACTCAGGCTCCAACAGATGAAAAGCAGAGAATCTCCTGTCTGCAGTCTGGGGCTGAGTGGAACTGTCATTTGCAACTTTTTTTGATTATTCCATCATTTTATTAATTAGACTCTTTGTATTTTCTCGGGCACCTTATCAGCAATTCATAGACATATCATAACTGGCTTTTAATTTTTGGACTTTAAATCGACCTTCTGCCATGGTTCCCTAAGGAGTCTCCTGTTCTACCTGAGCTCAGAATCACCGCCTGATCTGCGTCGGCTCAGTCCTTCCTTTGAAAGGATAAACTTCAGTTCAGGAAATGGCCTTCCTTGTCCGTTGCTATGCCAACTGCTTGCAGCCATGGTCCCCCAAAGTAAGCACCGTATTTTGTATTTTATTCTTCTTTCAGTGTCTTATGATGCTTGTGTGTGGAAGGTAGATAAAAGACAAAGTCTCTCTGTGACTAGATATATGATTCATTTTCGAGTTTTACTTCTCGTTAGGTTTTGTAATTGTTCGTAATTCCCATTCATGAGGCGATCTATATGTGAAAGGATGTGAAACAGATCAAAGTTTGCAGAGTGTCGCCGACTCTTATAAACTGCAGGTTACGATTTGTCATTGTATTGCTTGTGAGCCATGAAGCATAAGCAGCCTTTTTACGCTCCGACGGTGTGATGAGTGGTTGAACGTTGGTGATTCTGTATGGGATCCAAATGGCAGCTGAATCAGTTTCCTGGAGCCTGGCCTCTCGCTGTGGATGGCTTGCCCCGCGACCCAAACCTTGTCAAGCTTTCTAAGGCTGTAATGCTGTAATCTCAATATTAGTATCTTGCAGCGATTGGCTGGTTGGCTCAGCTGGTTAGAGCATGATGCTAATAATGCTAAAGTTATGGATTTCATCCTTGTATGGACCACATGTCACTTTTCGAGGCTGTGGTTGGCTCCCCAGCCTAAGCCCCTGTGCCTGTGATTGGAAGACCATCTGTTCAAGCCTCAGCAGAACAATTTCATGTTCATGGACCCTTGAGCAAGGCCCTTAGCTGCCACCTGTTGGCTGACCCTGAGCTGTGACCCCCAAGCTATGGAGAGCTAGATGGGGGAGTCAATGAGAGGAATTCCAAGGTACTTGTGCAAATGGTAAATAAAGTGTTTATCAATTATACAAGAAGGGTATTAGCATAATTAACAAACTGGGGCACCTCAAATCTTTGGCCATTTGTCCAAAGCATTCCTTGCGTTTTTAGACATAAATCCTGCTCATTGTGAGATACTCATGGTCCCTACTGAATGGATAACACAGGAGGAGGAGGGACTTCCGAATTAATGGTGTCACTCGACTCTCAGCACAACCCGCATCATTGTTACTCATTCTGTCATGGTACCATTTCTTTGTTAAATAAATCACCTGTTGCCACAACCATTCAACTTGCCCAAACCACTACAGAAACAGCAGCAACACAATTACAAACTTCTGCATTTGCATCACTAATAATTTCACCCATAAACATCTTTTCAGCTGGTGAGCGTTCTATGAAGTCATAATGCATAGTGGAAGTGGCACCACTGGAAGTTGGCATTATTAGGATTTAATTGAACTTGTTGTTTGAATAATTTAAGAGCTGTTTCGAGGCACAACTGCAATCAGATTGATCAAAGGGCTTGTAGATGAGATGGACCATGCAGTGAACGCCAGGGCTGTGCAACAGAGAAAGGTTTGGGTTTAAAACGTTTTTACTTAGAGTAAGTAAAACATGCAGTGCACCTGACAATACTTTCACACAAATCCTCATGCAACAGAGTCCAGAAAAGAGTAAATGTTTGCCAAGAGTGAAGAAGACCCTTAGTGTTTTAAAAGGCAGGCTTCTTTCACTTCAGACAGACAGTTAAACACTGCAGCAGGAAGGAAATGTGTCCAGGGACTAAAACTCTTTTCCATTCTCTCTAGAAGACATAAAAAACATCTGCAGTGCTTAAGATCGCGGCATGTGCACTGTACAGTAACTGAACCTGAACTTAAACTATAAAAATATGAGCATGAGGAAGGAAAAAAAGCCTAAATGATTTGTGGAGGGGTTAAAATTCTTAAATGAATGAAAGTGGAAGCATGAACTGTACCACAGAGAACGTTGTCCTGGGGCAGGTTATAAATGAACTGACCTACCTCCGTCGTAGCTGACAACGATAAACAAAGGCGATGTAATCTATAGAGTATAAACAGATGAGGAGTAGAACGACAGAATCCCTAATGCACTCTAATATTGATCATTATCGCCTTCCCTTCCTGTCCAGCTGACATGCTACATGTCCCTGGACATGATGCCTGGAAGCTCTTAGTTGCTACACTCATTATATTTATAGGATAGAGGCTACAGCTAAATTATGCAACACATAATTCTTGTTCCCTGTCATATTCCTGGCAATACAACTTCTACCACAGTAATGCTTCAGTACATTGTAGGTTTTGTGTACTTGCATTACTTCTGCTTGGTCAAGACATCGCTGCCATTGGCAACTCATTTTAGACCTGCTCTTTACAGATGAGTAAAATCTAAATTTATCTGCCGCTGGAGATAACAGCATTTCTCTGAGCATTGTGTACGGCATGATACACAATGTTGAGGTGCTCTCTCTCTCTCTGTTGAAGAGGCCTCTTCTGTGGCTCAGGTGACACACATGCATTCATAAATGTCTTAGGCCAAGGCAAGGTCATAGTGAAAAGTCTTCTGAGTTAGTGTGTGGCCTCTGCACAGCCAGATACTGCCTGCGATGCTGCATGTGGCGCTGCCTGCGAGGATGACTGCGATGATACCTGCAGTGGTGCATGTGCTGCTGCCTGCGATGCTGCATGTGGCGCTGCCTGCGATGATGCCTGCGATGCTGCATGTGGCGCTGCCTGCGATAATGCCTGCGATGATGCATGTGCTGCTGCCTGCGATGCTGCATGTGGCGCTGTCTGCGATGCTGCATGTGGTGCTGCATGCTATGCTTCCTGCGATGCTGCATTTGGTGCTGCATGCTTTTTGTCTCTCAAACTTCTACCCATTCAGTCATGCCACATGGGGACCTGTACATTGTTCACTGACGACTAATGTCATCATCTTGGCCATAGTGATTCCCTAAACTGGTGCCAATTTAGATGATATTCTTATTTAAGCAATTTTCATAAAATGAAAGGGAACAAAATAGCGTTTTAAATTATTCTTTATGCTAAGTACAGAACACTGAATCTCACGCCATCCATCCATCTTAGAGGCCCTTATTCACTGCTGGGGTGCAGTGCGTGTGTATATTTTTCTATATATTTGCATGCTGCCTGCAATAGGGTCCAGGCACCACATGAAGATTTGGGAGTGACTTACATGCACTCTCCCTGGTTATATGTAATAAATGATGTCTTCTTGGTCAAACATACAGTGTGGCTCATTAATGTTGTGTTTAATTTTGTTAAAGCCTCCCTGCTGTAAATAAATCTCTGGGGTGATTTTGTGCATTCAGCAGACAAAACTCTTCCTTTCTGTTTTACTGTAATCACATATCATCGCCTTGACAGACCCTGGACTTATTAAAAATGCATGCACCCATGAACAATTAATCACAGTTTTAATGGCGTCCAATTGGAATGTCTGCTGCCACCTTGCCTGGCAGTGAGCCAAGGATTCCCGTGTCACTCTCACTTATACTATGACAATATCAGACTGTGCACAATCATCCTATAAAGCTGCTGGTGCAGCAATTATCAGCTGTAGTCTATACCGTAATCATCACCTGCCACCATAAGGACCAGGAAGGCTAGAAAGGGCCAGTTGTGTTCTCTGTTCATTCTTTCCTCTAATGCCTCTTAAAAGCCATTGTAACCTGCCAATTTAGAAGCTTGTCAAGCCCAATTGGGCCGCCTGCCATGTTCCAATATGATTGTCAAACTATTTCATCCTCTTCAAACACTGCTGAATTTCGAATCGCATTCTGTGGGGTCTCTAAATGTGCTACCTAAACTGATAACGTCAGCTTACATCGCAGAGGATCAGCGTTGCAAAAGATGGAGTTCCTGGATGGGAAAAAAAATAGTTTTTTTTAATATTTCAGGTATGATGCCGCTCATCAATGTATGAATTTGTTTCAGAACTGAAGTCAGGACTGATTCGGTAAAATCTCAGATCAATACATTATGTGACAAGCTAGTAACACACAATGGCCGTGCAAAGTCTGTGTGCAGACTGTTCTTTGACTTTAGTCTCGATTAGGCTTAAGCGAAGTCATGCTAGGCTTCGATCATTTTTAGCTGCCATGTCTGGAATCGCTGATGTCGGCAAGTTGCCGGCTGCTCCCAGTGGATCGCTGACCTCTGTGCTGCCGCAAGTTTCAAAGACAGGTGTCGTATAGCGACATTTCATCAGCAAAAATTTTTATGCGAGATTAAAGGAAGGCAATGGATCTTTTTTTTGGTCACAACAGCCCCTATCACACATCTATCCATCCATCCATCCATCCATCCATCCATCCAAACAATCATTCATCTTCCAACAATTGCATGCTTTACTTTGCATTCTCAAGCAATCATGTTACAAAGTAGTAACACAGAAATAGTCACCAACCATTGAGAAAGAATGAAAGTGGAATGACAGGATTAATTTGTCTAGGAAACCAATCCTATATTTTGCCAAGAGTGAATTATTAGTTGACCTTATTATGTATTAAAACATATTATAATTTAATACCTATTCCTCTTCTTTGGAGGCTGGTGATTGATTCGAAGCTATAGGCATATTATACACAAATGTATTGTTGTTAGAGTAGCATTCATATGCCCTATACTCTGTGAATAGCCCTGTTTTGCTGGAAATCAGCAGTTTATAACTGAGTCAATCTTAAGGACATATCGGGTATCTGCTGATACCCATTCATTTGTCAGTGACAATCGTGAATGAAATCCCCTAAAGCATAGAGATCCTCTCTCAAAACTACCCGTAACACTCATGTATTCCAAAGAAAAGTGAAGGCAATAGAAGGTGACTTAGCAACTGCGATACTCAGAGGCATAAACTCAGGGGTGAGTAGTTGGACTCATTCTGTGCAATAATCATAAATATATCGTGTGTGGGAGAGAACAGCTACGCCGCCCCCCCCCCCCCCCACCCATTATTCACATGAAATCTATCCCCATGGTAACAATTAATTACGGTTTATATGATATGTCTTTGCTGTGCTTATGGGCATGATATACAAACCCTCAAGTGTGAGCTCACTCCTTTCAGTTTTATTTTAGCCCTTAATAAGCTTATCAGGCTAAAATCCACATCGAGCTACTCGGACATCCAGCTCTTCTGCCTTGTCTTTCTTCATCTTTCCTTCCACAGTGGAAACTTTCTTCACTAACGGGTAAAAGTGAGCTCGGCATGGATCTGGAACATGTACCTAACATAAATGGGTAGATCCCAGCCGAGTCCATTCAGAAATGGGAACAGTGGAAGATGAGCTGGTGATGGCATGTTATGATTTTTGAAGACATTCAAAGGAATACGTTTTACATTTCTTGTAACAATTATGTGGAAGCAGTGAATGTAGTCATTTCTCATAGCTTACTTTGATTAATCTGTATGAAGCATATAAAAAAGTTAATGAACCGTAAAGTCTTTCTTAATCTCCAGACCTTTAATAATTAATATAATGAATCATTAAATAATAATGATAATTTGATAAGTGTAAATAAATTACAAAATCAATAAATGTTGTTTGGTTTATGGCATGTGATAAGCTTCTGTAAATAGTCATGCGGAAAATGGTCTTTTAATGATGTAACGCCCTTCTGTGACAAAATATGGCAACCAAAACAGCCAAAGTTGGATACCAACCCTGTATCAAAAACAGGCAGAAAACAGCCACATACATAGAAGTCCATTACGTCATATAGGAAAGGAAAGGTTATTCACTATTATTATTATTATTATTATTATTCAATGACGGTCATTGGCAGAAAAAATATGTAAACCAGTACAATCAGACCGGTACAATGGTTAAGAGATACTTTGAAACATTTTTTTTAAGAAGAACGAGAAATAAATTGTTATGTGTCTTGTTTGGTTTTATGCATTAATTTGACCTATTTTAGGAGCCATTCATGCAGATAATCCAGATAATTTCAAAGGGTTTGTAAGCTTTTTTTGCAAAAAGGAAGGTCTTCCGGAACATTCCTATGATATGGGCCATATGTGTAAATTAGAGGATAACCTATATGGTCGTATCTATAACACAGTTCAAATAATATGTGATCTTCTTGTTCCTGGTGATACAGCTGCCCGGAGATCTCAACAAAATGTACCTCACTGACCATCCCCACCAGCGTATGATGCATGTCCCAGCCAGCCAATCAGGATGCAGCATTGGCAGCGACTCTGGGAGTAGTAGCCTATCAGACATCTACCAGGTGCATGGTGTTTACACTACTTTAGATTTCAAAAACGTAAGTTAAACAAACACATATAGTTATATATGCATGTATAAATATGAATATACTTAGAAAAGATTGCATAACGACACAAAAAAAGAAAATATGATAAAAGAGATAGCAGTGATTTCTGGTCCATTTCTTTCCGCTGTGAAAGAGGTTTAAAGTGTGAAGCGCTAATTATGTGAATTGATAATTTTTCCATTTTCTTTCCATTTCAAACCTGCTTTGTGCTCCTGACAGGCGGCAGAGGGTGAGATGAGTAATGTGGACTTGTGCGGTCTCCCAGAGACAGCTGTTGACTCAGAAGAAGAGGAGGAGGATGATGAAGATATTGAGAGAGCTGCAGACTCGTTGCTAGGCAGGGATATGGTTCGAGAGTGCCTTGAGAAGAATCCAGCAGATCGCAGTGACCAGGACATAGGTGAGAGCTTTATCTGACCCTTTCATTAGTGTATCGTTAGCAATGCCTGCAGACTGTTCGCTGGTATTAACTGGCTGTTAGGGAGATGTTGCTGATCTGAGGTAGGGCATTAAAATAGAGCGAAATGAATGAAGTATTTTATTCTCTCTCGTAAGGTTTGAGAGGTCAGACAAAAAGTTTTCATACCCGAGGGAGTTCCCTTGAGAAGGGTAACCGGAACGAGTTTAATCTGAACCAACTAAGCTGAATCCTAAGCAGTTCATTCATATCTGATTTGGGATTGCTGGTGTGGAGAGGTCTGAACCAATTCTCTGCTGTATTCAGCCTCGCCAGCTCGAACCCGAGCTTTATACTGCGCTTCACACTCCCTTCATATTTCTCCTGCAGAGCAACTGCTGGAGTTCATGCACCAGCTGCCTGCATTCGCCAACATGACCATGTCTGTCAGGAGGGACCTCTGCGCTGTCATGGTGTTTGAGGTGGTGGAACAGGCCGGAACAGTTATCCTGCGGGATGGGCAGCAGGTAGGCGACTGTAGGATGCTGAAAACAAAAAAACTAAAGGAGAAGAAGAAATGTAACTAATTTTCAATTACAACCACAGCTACAAAGGTGAGTTCTGATAGCTTGAATGGCAGTTAGTAGCGTGTTTGAGCCATGGAAGAAGAACCTGACAATCGACGCTAAGTGTAGTCAGTATCCTGAGTTGGCATATAGGCAAACTGCGCAGACAAACTGCACAGGCAAACTGCACAGACAAATTGCACAGGCAAACTGCACAGGCAAACTGCACAGACAAACTGCACAAGCAAGGAGATGCTACAGTTGCAAATTGAAGCTCTTGCACAGAGACAGATATACAATTGGACGGACAGTTACACCGCAAAAGCACAGCCTCAAAAATGAGCACAGAACTGAATCAGCTCCTATGTGACCCAGTCTCAACAAAATCTGTAGCCCCTGAATTCCAAGCTGGAATTCATGGCAGCACTGACATTTGGAAACTGCTTCCATTCAAGTCCAAGAAGATGCATAACATGGCATAAGGAACTCAAAGCCTGTACCCTTGAACAATGAGGATAAGTATTATAGTCGGAACAGCCATCTTTCATTTCCTATGTCTGGATGGGTTTATCTTTGGAGAAAGCCAAACGATGCCTCCAAGCCACAGATATTAAACATGGCGGGGGGATCCGTAAAAGCCATCTTCCAGAAGTTATTGGGTCCTGTGTTTTCTCTGCATTGCTTTATAATGGCCAAGGAAATCAGTCCACTATACAGCATCAGCAGCAGCCTACAGTTCAAACACTTCATTCTCCCTGCCACACACATGCAGGAGTGGCCTCCACAGCCTCAACAGTCATCTAAACATCATCGAACCTTTTTGGAATGACTGGATGCCATATTTTCATCCCTGAATTCTCAAAAACATCGGCAAACCTTTTCCACAAAAGTCTCTGAGATCAGGTGCCCAAATCCCTCTCCGATACCTCTCAGCACGGCCCAGGTGGTGTCAAAGGACACCAGTTCCATACGGCTGCACTCCTGAAGCAGCAGAATGTGTTTTTTATTCAGACAATGTCTAGCTGTGTGAAATTAAAAACACAGTGCATTACTTTAACTTAAAGCACTTCAGAGAAAAACAATTACTGATATTTGTGAAAACGTTTGCATTAGCATCAGCAAACATAACCATGAAATGTGCGTGACGCGGTAGACCATGATGCAGCTGGGTCGCACACCGTTGTGCCGCATGACATTCCGTTCCCCTTCGTCTCCAGCTAGACCTGTGGTACGTGATCTTGAACGGCTCCGTGGAGATCAGCCATGGCGATGGACGGGTGGAGGTGCTCTGCATGGGCAACAGCTTTGGAACCTCATCGTCCCTGGACAAGCAGTACATGAACGGGGTGGTGCGGACCAAGGTGGACGACTGCCAGGTGAGGCGCCCCCCCCCCCCATACTTGTTACCAGCAGAGTGAAGCTACTTAATTCAGTAATGACTGCAGTCATTTATAACAGACTAATGCTAAGGTGATATTACAATGCATCCTTTGTGGAAATTAGGGCAACATAATTTTTTCTGTTTTTTAAGCAGGACAGTTGTTAAATGTATTGACTTAGTCATACATATTAAGGTGTATGCTAATGCACAGAGTGATGTGCACCTTCGTGTTCTGTAACACTAAGTAATTAATGGGCCAACAGACTTACTAGGGTCAGTCTTCTAACCACAGAAGTTCCAAGAGGACTGACTTGTACTTCCTCTGGATGCATTAAAGAGCTTTCTTTCCAGCTTAATGCTCCCTACAAAGGAAGTCTGACAGTTAAAACAAATCGAGGGTAATTGCACTCTTAGTGAAGTAAACTACTGAGCCGTCTGACTTTAGCAGTCACTGCATGTGTGAGGTCCAGTGAAGCCACTCATCGTCCACGTTTGGGCCAGTTTGTGGTCATCACCCAGGAGGTCTACTGGCGCATCCTGAACCACGTGGAGAGGAACACGCAGAAGGTGGAGGAGGAGGGTCAGATCGTCATGGTGAAGGAGCACCGCGAGCTGGACCGCAGCGGCACCGTCAAGGGCCACATCGTCATCAAGGTTGGCCAGGGGGCATGGAGTCACCTCCTGTCCCTAAGCTCAGATCGCACATGTGTTGGCAAGCTGTGAAGATCAAGTGTTAGATGTCTATAGACTGGAAGAACATGAAAACATATACATATACGTATATACATCTACATACTGTATATGAACTGCAGTACATCAGCTTTGCAACACATTTCTTATGATCGTACCCCTTCCTTCTAAGCATAAAGTCCCTGGTTTTTCCCAATAAATATTTAACAGCTTCCATTACACTGCTCCTGTGCCATATCAGTTTTTAGAATGGTATGGCTAGATCTCAATTGATTTACTGTTCACTTGTAAAGGCAGGTCAGGTTGAAATAGTTTACGGTTCCCAATAAGATTCCATTTTCGTGTCTCTTGGATGCAGCCATCGTGCTATGCTGAGTTCATGCTGTTACATTTATGAAAGGTGTGATGGATTCTGAGTCATCGCTCCCGGTCTGGGGACGTCCTGCAATGTCAGCCACGACTCTCTGGCCCTTGTGTGTCCGCAGGGAACTCCAGAGCGACTGATCATGCACCTGGTGGAGGAGCATTCGGTGGTGGATCCCACATACGTCGAGGATTTCCTCTTGACTTACCGCACTTTCCTCTCCTGTCCTATGGAGGTGGGCAGGAGGCTGCTGCAATGGTTCAAAGTAGACAGTCTGCGAGACAAGGTCAGTGTGTAGCATTATTCAGCGCTAACGTTAGGGCTGCCCAGTAATTGTACGGATACATATATTTGTACTTCTTTCCCTATTACACTGAAATGATGAATCCTACATTTATCCTTTTTATGAGTGCATATACACTAAAATCTTCTCTTCACCAATCACATCTAGCTCTCCATAGCTTGGGGGTCGCAGCACAGGGTCAACCAACATGTGGCAACCCTGGAGCTGGGGGTTAAGGGCTGTACTCAAGGGCCCTTCTGCTGGTCTTACAATCATGGGCACATAGACTAAACCCGCTGTGCTATTAATGTTGACCTCATGTATTTGTGTGCAGACCATTAACATCTGTGACTCAGTTTGTGGTTAAAAATATCAGTCATTCATTGTGACTAGAAGTGCCCTGATGGGGGACTTGACAGTGATGATCTCAGGGCGCATCTTACAGGGCATCAGGCATGAAGGTAGTGCTGACATGCTACCTTCTGTTTTTGATGTTACAAATAAGAGTTTTAGCCTCCGTAGGGTCCAACTGTTATCCTGATAAGAAGTGAACCACATTCTTCTTGATGATGTTTTTTTCTTCTTTTCTCTTGCCATGATACAGGTGACACGTGTCGTGCTGCTGTGGGTGAACAATCATTTCAATGATTTCGAAGGTCATTCCGAAATGACGCTGTTTCTTGAGGACTTTGAAAAACACCTTGAAGCCACAGTAAGAGCTGAGTTTCACTGTGAGGCCACTGCATATTATGGTAGAGGGAGGGTTTGCTCTGCGGAGGGCGCCCTCCTTTGGCTGTGCGTGCGGACTGAGGCTGCCTGTCTCTCCACGCTCAGAAAATGAAGGGCCACCTGAGACTGCTGAACATCGCCTGTGCTGCCAAGGCCAGATGGAGGCAGATCACGCTGCTGAAAGCCTCCAGGGAGGCACCACTCTGCTTCAGCCTGCAGGGCGGCAGCGAAAAGGGTTTCGGCATCTTTGTGGAAGCCGTGGACGAGGGTAGTAAGGCTGCCGAAAGCGGGCTCAAGCGTGGAGACCAGGTACCGTGGCACTGCAGTTGCCCCCCCACCCCACAAGGGAGAAAACTCACCTGGCTGGCTGTGTCCCCTCACCCCCCCCCCCCCCCCATCCTGCCTGGCCCATGCAGAATTCACTGGAAAAAGTAATGGTGGTTACACAACCTGGCGAATGAGTGACTGGCTGGCAGATGAAGAAGCGTGTCAGTGCAGTGGATAAGGAGGCTGGCAGTTGGGGCAGCATGTCAGTGCAGTGGATAAAGAGGCTGGCAGCTGGGGTAGCATGTCAGAGCAGTGGATAACGAGGCTGGCAGCTGGGGTAGCATGTCAGTGCAGTGGTTAAGGAAGCTGGCAGTTGGGGCAGCATGTCAGTTCAGTGGTTAAGGAGGCTGGCAGTTGGGGTAGCATGTCAGCACAGTGGATAAGGAAGCTGGCAGTTGGGGCAGCATGTCAGTGCAGTGGTTAAGGAGGCTGGCAGTTGGGGTAGCATGTCAGTGCAGTGGTTAAGGAGGCTGGCAGTTGGGGCAGCATGTCAGTGCAGTGGTTAAGGAGGCTGGCAGTTGGGGTAGCATGTCAGTGCAGTGGTTACGGAGGCTGGCAGTTGGGGTAGCATGTCAGTGCAGTGGTTAAGGACGCTGGCAGTTGGGGCAGCATGTCCGTGCAGTGGTTAAGGAGGCTGGCAGTTGGGGTAGCATGTCAGTGCAGTGGTTAATGAGGCTGGCAGTTGGGGCAGCATGTCAGTGCAGTGGTTAATGAGGCTGGCAGTTGGGGCAGCATGTCCGTGCAGTGGTTACGGAGGCTGGCAGTTGGAGTAGCATGTCAGTGCAGTGGTTAATGAGGCTGGCAGTTGGGGCAGCATGTCAGTGCAGTGGTTAATGAGGCTGGCAGTTGGGGCAGCATGTCAGTGTAGTGGTTAAGGAGGCTGGCAGTTGGGGCAGCATGTCAGTGCAGTGGTTAAGGACGCCATCTCTTATTAGCCTGAAGGCTGTTAATTCCTGTCCCAGGAGGAATCTCACTGAATCTCTTCCAGTAAATGATAGAATAAGACCTTCAGTTGAATACCCATCCATCCATGTTTTGTAACCACTTGTCTTATTCAGGGTTGTGGGGGGTCCACAGCCTTTGGGCACAAAGCAGGGAACAACCCAGGATCGGGTACCAACCAATGGCAGGGCACAGTCAGACAGGCACACCTACTGTATGCCCAGTTTGGTAAATTAACTTCAGCATGAAGTTAATTTACCAGGGAAGACCTGGAAGGAACTGCATGGCAACACAGAGATCATACTAACTTATTATACAGAGCAACAGCAGAACCCTGATCCCAGAGGTGCGAGGCAACAGTGCTGAGCACTGCACCACCGTGAGCAAACAGTATGATGCAAATGAGGAAAAAAATATCTGTTGATTCAGTTCAGTGTCTGTCAGTTTGGTATGTAGTTTTCAATCAGAACAATAAAAGAAACAGGCCCATATGTTAAACATCAAGTGAGTTATTGGCAAAGGCAAGGCACCGGAGAGGGGACATCCCGCACAGCCGCTGAGAGTAATATGGAGAATAAGTCAAGCTATAATATTTACTGTTACATATCCTTTGGTTTTCAGATAATGGAAATTAATGGGCAGAATCTCGAGAACATCGCCTACACGAAAGCTGTGGACATCCTGAGGAACAACACACACCTCTCCCTCACAGTGAAAACCAACATATTTGGTGAGGGAAGTTTTTATTGCTAGTGGATGTGAAAGTATGATTTCACAGCTAGAAGTGCTAAAGCACGTTTGACAGTTATATCACACTAGAGAGTAGGTGGGCAGAGCACGACTAGCCCCAACGCATGTCAAGCTCATTCTCATGGTGACTTAGGTTCCAGAGGGTATAATTCTGATTATATATCTGCCTGACCGTGATGTATGGTTTGTGGTTTTATACATATATATGCTGTGTGTGTGTGTGTGTGTGTGGGGGGGGGGGGGGGTTGCATAGATCACATTTGGGAACCAAAATATCCCCAAAGTGCGATAAAACCTGACACTTCCTTACTTTTGGGGACACTTCTTCAGGTCCCCATTTGGATAAGCTCAGTTTTATAAAAATCTGTGAATGCACCCAAAAGAGTAAAAGTGCCAAAAGTCTTGTATTTGAGTTGGTTACTCATGGTTAAGGTTAGGGCTGGGTGGGGGTTAAGGGTGTCGTGATTGGGATTAGAGTTTTTCCCATGGAAATGAATGGACAGTCCCCATTTAGATAGGAAGACCAACATGTGTGTGTGTGTGTCTGTTTGTGTGTATTGGGTATGATTTTATTTATATATAGACCTGCTAGGGGCTGCCAGGTATCATTTTGTGTTCGTATTGTTCTGCCTCAGACTGTGCCTGTCAAACTCAGGCACTCATAGGGTGTGATTTTGACATTCTAGTGTTTAAAGAATTGCTGAGCAGGATAAAGCAGGGCAAGAGGGACGACTGCCCACACACACCTAAGATCCACGAAAGGAAAGGAAACCGCTACTCTATCCCGACTCTCCCCGGCGAGGTGGAGCACATGTGTCACCCGGAGAGCGAGAGTAAGAAGACCAAAGGCAGCAGCAGCGGATCTGGCGGGAAAAATAAGATCAGGAAGATCCTGGACAAAACGCGCTTTAGTCTGCTGCCTCCGAAACCTCTCAGGTAAGCTGACTATTGGCCGGCAGATCTAGGCATGACATGAATAGAAGGTCATATGAACTGATTTGGATAAATCCGGCATTCCAATGCATGTGGGTCATGTATTTATATTGAAAGCGAAGTTACAGATGAGGATGAACTAAAATAGAAAACTGAGCATTTAATATTCAGTAGAAACTTTGGAAGATTTGATGGTCAGTTATGAAGCTTGTTAAGCTTACCAGCAGTTAAACTATAATTACACAGCTGAAAGGCTGCTTAAATTGAATATTATTTTTAAATCGATATCCATGAGGATGTGCACGTCACAGTACGATTCCTTTGAAATATGTGAAAGGTAAATCCTTCTGAAATAGTTTTATACCTACTTCTACATAGCTACAATACAGTTGGAATTTACACAAAAGAATTTGTATTTTGGTATGTAGTACAAATGTATGTTTTCTGGTGTTCAGATTGCAGCTGGTATTTGGCAGTTCCCAGTTAGTAATTTACTACAAACCAGGCTACTTACTACAGTTTCATAGCAACAAGATTCCATATAAGAAAAGGATTAAAAGCAGATAAGGGAGGGACCGGCTATTTTCTGTGGCGAGATATTAACATTCATATTTATTAACTGCAGAAATACTTTGGCTCGGAGCTCAGAAACACACAGACAAAATGCGGATTGTGTAATTTCATTCTTCTGATGGGAAAAAGAAAAGATAATTATGACAAAATGGACACGACGTCATTTTTGGATTGCATTCCTCTTTAAGGAAAATCGATGTAATTAGCTCCTTATATATAAACATAATCATGGTACATACAGTGTATTTATGTTGACTTCTGTAAATAATTATGGGTTTTTGTTGCTATCGCTTGAATTCTCCATACACAATAAAGAATATAAACTTCCCTCTGTAACTAAAGCAATCGTTCAAGGAAGCAAAGTGCCTTGTCAGTTCCCGATTTCACCTCTCCACCAATAGGAATCCTGATATTGCTAAAGCTCAGAATAGATGGGCCATGGTCATTGGTGGTTCCCCCGGTGACTGTTTAGAACGGCGCCTTGTCGTACATGTGAAGGCGGGGCATCTCGCCACATACCGCAGAGGTCAGGCTGCTCACTTCTTGTCTGGAATGCGGCTCCTACTCTTTTCCCCTCACTTTTCCCTCTTCCGTCCTCCATTTTCTGCGTGCATTAAAAGCTGCATTTCTTTTGCGCTTCTTGAGGCTTCGGAACATGCAAGCCGATCATTCTGCTAAATGCAGAACATGGAAACATTTCTCAGGATGTAGACCTTTATCCTGCTGTCCCAGGTTATGCGGCGAGGATGCTATCCTGCGGTACCTCTGACTCCCAAAGCTGTTGTATCGGTTCAGCTGGTGGCCTGTATTCTAGTGGTGTTTTCAATTTATTTTTTTGTCTATTGGGTGTCTGTATGCAGGTTTTCTAATATATTTTTTTAAGAAACAAAATGATATTTTTGTGTTGGCCCTCATGGTGGCTCAGTGGGTAGAGTTGTGACCTCACACCTTCATAACTGTGGCTTTGGTTCCTGTCCAAGCACCGTGTGTTTCAGGTGTTCCCATCCTCCCCCTGTTTGAAGTTTCTTCCAATTACTTTGGTTACTCGCCTCAATCCAAAAACATCTGGCTTGGTATCTCCAAATTCCACCTAGTGTATGCGGACTGGAATCTGGTCCAGGGTGTCCCCCTTATGTCCGCCCTCCCCGTGATGCCTGGGAAAGACACCAAGCAAGCTGTGACCTTGTGTCGGATTAGTGCTTATGAAAAATAGATCCACGGAAATTCTGGTGAAGTGATTTATTAAAAACTGAATTTAACACTGAGAAATATATTGCATGCATGTTGTATTTATTGAGTTTATAACTGCAAATGTGAGAATGGAGGAGAGCTTCGGCCAGTGATCTTTTACAGAATTATTTACGTACGCAGCTATAGCAGCGATGAGTTGTAAACAGAAGTATTGCAGGGGGCGGAGATGTTATCCCGCCATGTTTGCAAGCCCTGATTGTGTACAGATTGCAGTCTTACTGCTCCCGCAGCAGAAACAATGCTCGGAAGCTTCAGGCCAGTGAAGGCCTCTCTTTCTGATAGCAGCCAATTATCCTGACAGCTTGCATGTGCTGGCTTGGTTGTTCAGTCCTCCACAATGGGGAATGTAATCTATCACTCCATCTGATATAATTTTAGAAAAGTTGAATGCAAAAAAAACTGCATTCAACGAATACGTTCGTATGACATTTTAATAAAATCCTTTCCTCCGATTGTCTATAAAATGTAAGTACTTCTTAAGAAAAGTTGCAGTTCACGTTGATTTCTATACTTCGCCAGTTTACGCTGCCTGGCTCATTTCCTGGTTTAACTTCTCCTCTGTCATAAGAAGTGCTCTTTCATGCATTCTTTGTGTTTCATTGGCAAAGCTATCAAACACCAAACCGACTATGGTCACTGTCCTTCCCTGCTGGTCCTTATTTGGATGAAAATATTTTTTCTTACGTATTGGTGAGCTTAACTCCATACTGGTATTTGCAATTTGCCCAAGTAGAGGTACACAGGAATTATTTGATTTTCACATGTTGCAATATATAGATCTATAGATGAGAGCAAAGCTTAATAATAATGACACTATATTCATTTCTGGTGGGGAAATTTTCTTTTCGCCTACCCCATTTTGGTCTCCATGACACACAGACACACATGTAGGTGAGAGTAAGCCTGGCAGTGAGGGGCAGCCACCTTCAGCGGCCCCCATGGAGCTGGGGGTTAAGGACCTTGCTCAAGGGCCCACGGATGTGTGACTGTTCTGCTGAGGTGGGGCTCAAATCAGCGACCATCTGATGACAGGCACAGAGCCACACGGTTAGGGAGGGAACAGTGGGTCAGCAATTGTTTCCAACATCCCAGGAACAGCTTCCAGGATTAAGGGCCTCAAGGCCCAACAGAGAAAGGGCTACTGTGCCAGGCAAAGGATTCTAATCGGCAACCTTCCCGGCACTGGCTCCTGACCGCCAGAGCCATCCGTTGTCCCACCGACATTAACGTGAGAATGTGAAAACTGCCGTTCAAAAGGCGAGATTCCCTGCAGCAGCGATTAGAGATGTGCACTGACACTGTGACAGCTCCTCTGACCCTAACACCCCCCCCCCCCCCGCGTCTCCCCCAGCGACAGCAGCCTAGGCCTCTCCCAGGACGACAGCATCGTTGGCACCAAGCAGTGCCGGCACAGTGTGGCTGTCATGCCCGCGCCCAGTGCCCTCTCCTCCAGCAGTCCTGACCTCCTCCAGCCTGCAGCTGCTATGCTGGAGCTCACAAGCCCTGCAGGTGGGGGCTTTGGCGGGGGTGGGGCACCTTCAACTAATGACTAATGTGTAGCGGGAGCACTTGCATTTTTAGGAGGGAGTAATTCTGAAAAATTCTTTAAATAGAAGCTTTAAACTAGAACTACAGCAGGAAAAACAAACCCTTCACTTTGTAACACCAAGACATGAATATGAAATATTACCAAAATACCAAAATGCTGATATGACTGTGGAGGAAGAGATTAGTCATTTGTAGGAATGTACTGTAACGAATACTTTATACTTCCTTTGCTGACAGAATAATGATCTGCCCCTTAAACATCCAAGCATCTGAGTAATTTATATTTTATTTTAAAATGATGCATCAAAATTACTATCCAGTGTTATTTTAGGTTCCTGCGAGGCAAGTAACTAACTGTAAATGAAAATGGATAGATATCACTGCCTAAGTGACATAGGGTTTATTCTGTTTTGAGTGCTTATGTGTTGGGGATTCAATTGCAGCCTGTGTTTCCTATATATTTCCTCTAGCATTACCAGTTGTTGGTGATCACTATGAACAACAGAGAATATTCCAAGCGAATGCTTCATTCATTAATGACACGCTGCATATCTCCACTTCCTGTATGCTTTGCTTTTTTTAACATGTCACGTGACCCCTAACCTCTTCCTTCACTCCTTTCGCTGACGTAGCTACGGGGTTCTTCTGTAAGTATGAGCAACTCCTTATTATTGCATGGCTACCTCGCTTAAAGTACCTGCTGATTACGGCCATTAACATCCACTCTTCATCTGTTACTCCCACCGAAGACCTTTTAAATTCTGCGACAACATTGTGTCTGTTCCCAAAAGCATTCTTTCCTACTCTCAGCATTGGGCTGCAAATGCAAAACGCCCAGGCAGTGCAGTCAGTGTGTGTTTTATAAGTAGTCATATTTCATGCACTGTAACTATTCATCTCTGCTCGCCAGCTTTGGACTGCCCTGACTGAGGGATGCGGATTGGGTTACAGGAAAGGAGTATTTCCAAATGTGCTACCTAATCACTGTAGTAATATTATAAGTGGCTGGTTCATTTATAAGTAGCCTGAATGGTGTATATTTCTTCGATCATACTGTCAGTGCTGAAAGTCCATCTAAACTGGTTGCTCGCAGAGTGAATTAAGGCGAAGTCACTGTTACAGCTGTGATTTATGGATTTAACTTAATGTCAGATCGGAGTACTCCGACTCTCCACAGCACCCTGGTGTGATGATGTTCAAACTACAAAATTAAAATTCCACAAAGTGTGAACCATGAAAATTCATTTAAGTTTCAAATCACACTGTTGCGAGGCGACATGGTGGTGCAGTGGTTAGCACTGTTACATCATACCTTCGCGACCCGGGTTCGAGTCTCCACCGTGTGTCTATGTGTGTGGAGTTTGCATGTTCTTTCCGTGTTGTGATGGGGTTTCCTCTGGTTCCCCACACCACAGTACAATACATGCTGAAGCTGACTGGAGTTACCAAGTTGCCTATAGGTGTGCATGTGTGAGAGACTGGTGTATGAGTGAGCCCTGTGATGGGTTGGTGCCCCATCCTGGGTTGCTCCCTCCCTGCCTTGCACCAGTAGCATCTAGTATAGACTCTGCCCCTGAATAAGATAAGCAGTTACAAAAAACGTATGGACTCCATTGTACCTCATTTTTCTCTTGCACAGACAATCCGGATCAGGTGATCCGTGTTTTCAAGGCTGATCAACAGAGCTGCTACGTTTTGATCAGCAAAGACACGACAGCCAAGGACGTTGTGGCTCATGTGGTCAGCGAGTTCGGCCTGGGGGGCCCTGCTGAGACCTACTCGCTCTGCGAGGTGTCCGTCAGCCCCGAGGGCGTCATCAAACAGCGAAGGCTGCCTGACCAACTGTCCAAACTGGCCGATCGCATTCAGCTCAACGGCAGGTAACCAGCGGCCATGCGGAGAACACGTGTACTGTACATATCGATTTAACATTTGCCCCAGAAACACCCTGATATATCGATTAATTGCTGAAAAAGCTACACTGGATGACTTTAATTTAAAGTCGTCCAGTGTGAACCTCTGCCCTAGTAGGCAACAATGAATATTTCATCTTGTCATATTGACAGGAATGTGTAAACAATTTTCTTTTGTCACAGTGTCGCCATATTTCTAAACAATAGCAGTATATTTCTGCCTGTGTCCTGCAAGGATGGTGAACCAGCCACAAATGACTGTCTCATAGTCTACACCCGGGTCCATCACGGATCACGGCTGACCTTAGGCGACAGGGGCAGGCACACAACCCCTCAGCACCCTTAGTTTATCAACTAATCCAAGGTCAGCAAGGAGTGCCAGCTCAGCGGAATATCCAGTTCTTACAAGATGGGGGGGGTGGCGGGGGGGGGGGTTGAGACCATGGCCATTTGCACATGAAATCTGTTCTAAAATTTCCAATCATCTGTTAAAGCACTGCTGGAGGTCTATTTCTCAGATTGCAGATTCGCGGGTTGACAATTTCCTCATGTTCTCCAAATACTGCATGCAGGTTACCTAGCAACCAGAGAGCCTGGCGGGCAGTGAGGCAGCAGTGAGCGAGAAATGTGGGGAAAAAAATAACACATGTACAGTCAACTTGCAGGTGGTTCAGTGAAGAGCCCCACAATGGAGAGTGTTAATCTAGGGCTCAAATGCAGCTAAGGCTGTGGTTTCACAGACCATAAAGTGTAAGTAACACCTCACACATTACAGACCCACAAGTCTGACTGACTGTGGTTTGAGTCAGCAGATGGAGCCTGGACTGAAATCTGCATTTGATATCCTTGTATCTAGCCAGAAAGATGAATAAACTTCCAACTCAGTCTGCAAGAAGGCTAAGAAGTATTCGATGAGGCTGATAGGGTAGAAGACGCAGCTTAATGTATCAGGTCTTACACACCACAGGTGCCTGATTCAGTAGTGTAGTTAATTACAACTAGTTACAAGTTACATCCAGTCTTTCAATATTTATATAAATGTGTGTGCGTGTGTGTATATGTGTGCTATATTATTTTTATCATCTACTGGGATCAATAAAGTATATCACATTTCACATTGTCCTTTCACAAAGAAGGCAGGCCTTGTACCAATACAGTCTGGTTGGGATACGTAGCATCATGAATAGAAGAAGAGTGTTATCCTCCAATGAAAACAGGTGGTGGATTAATAGACAAGGAAGATCAATGCTGAAACTTGCTTTTGTGGTATCATTATGGCATATTTCATTGCATATTCAAAATCCAAATGGATCGATCTATATTTGTTAAGAGCGCTTCAGTCTCTTCCTGAGTTCGTTGCTCCTGGGAGGCAGAGCAGCAGTCTCTAACAGGGGCCATGCACTGGGACAGAAAGACGACTTGGCAAGGTCTTGCAAAATAGCCCGCGCCAAAAAGACAGATTGTGCAGACTCCCAGCCAGCTTTCGGCTGTCTGTGAAAGTCTACCCGAGACTCAATCCTATCATTTTACTTCTACAGTATTTCATGGTTTTATCTTTGTTTAAATTTCAGTTTAAGCTGCAACCTCACAGACGTTTCAAACCATCGCAGATCTGGTCTCCCTTTCAGGTCATCCATGATTACTCAGCTGTTCTACTCCGTTATGGCCGATAAAGGAAAACGCAAAAGCAGGAAATGATTGTTCATTGTGAGGCAGAGGTTGCTGCCTGCCTTTGACATGCACTCATAAATTTGACATGTCATTTCGGCAGCCCTATTCATCACCTTTCGCACTGAGATGAGTTTCTACCGTCTCGCCAGGTACTACCTGAAGAACAATACGGAGACGGAGACTTTGTGCTCCTACGACGATGCCCAGGAGCTGCTGAAGGAGAGCCAGATGAACCTGCTGCAGCTCAACACCATGGAGGTGGCCGCCCAGCTCTCCGTGCGCGACTTTGAGCTCTTCCGCAGCATCGAGTCCACCGAGTATGTGGACGACCTCTTCAAGCTGGAACCCGCTGCGGGAGAGACTCACCTGAAGCAGTTTGAGGAGCTCATCAACCAGGAGACCTTCTGGGTAGCTACAGAAATACTCAAGGAACCCAACACACTTAAGAGAATGAAGACCATCAAGCACTTTATCAAGATAGCCCTTCACTGTCGCGAGTGCAAAAATTTCAACTCCATGTTCGCCATTATCAGGTCTGTCTCTCTTTTGGCGAATGTTCATTTTTTCAGCTCACCAACAAGTAGCAGCCAAAGCCAACATGCACATTATATGATGCAGACATTTTTCAATTAAAGAAGTTCATGTAGTTTGGTATAATAGAGACGATGAAACTTTAGCTTGTCACATAGATTAATATTTCTGTATGTGTTATTGCTCATTTGAAAGAGTAAAATCAAACCAATATGTAGTAGCATTAGTAACTTTATATGCCGAATGAAATGGAAAGTGCGGCAGATAATGTTGTAAGTGTCCATTTCCTGCTGCTTTTACAGGAAAGGGCAGTAAAATCTAAACGTTTCTATCAATTGCCTGATGGAATCTTTTTTTTAACACGTACTCTTCACAATCTAGTGTGGCCACTTACATCACCTGTCCAGCTGTATTTCAGCAATTCATAGTTCAGTTACATTATTTACATTGTTTTCTTTTCTGTGTGTGTGTGTGTGTGTGTGTGTGTGTGTGCGTATGTGTCTGTGTGTGTCACTGTGTGTGTGTGTGTGTGTGTGCGTGTGTGCCTGTGTGTGTGTGTGTGTGCGTGTGTCTGTGCGTATGTGTCTGTGTGTGTCACTGTGTGTGTGTGCCTGTGTGTGTGTGTGTCACTCTGTGTGTGTGTGTGTGTGTGTGTGTGTGTGTGTGTGTGTGTGTGTCTCCTTGCACAGTGGGCTAAACCTGGCTCCAGTGGCTCGTCTGAGAAGCACCTGGGAGAAACTGCCAAACAAGTATGAGAAATTATTTAGGGATCTGCAGGACCTGTTTGACCCGTCTAGAAACATGGCCAAGTACAGAAATGTGCTGAGTGCCCCAAACATCCAGCCCCCCATCATTCCTCTCTTCCCAGTGCTAAAGAAGGATCTTACATTCCTGCATGAGGGTACGTCTCTCATGCATCCTGCTTCACTTTAGTGGACGCTGCTGAGTATTTCCTAATTGTTTAACAAAGTAATGTTTCAGGTTATCCTAACCATCAAAATTACTTTAGCTGCATTGGCTCTTGGTAAACAAAATTTCGATACATTTCAAACCATGAAACTATGGCAACTTCTTTCAGGATATTTTGAAAACGAGTGATTCCTTTTCATGCTATGTTTATATATTAGGAATAACAATATGCATGAAAGCCCTAAACTCAGTGTCTATCTCTTCACATTAGGGTTTTGCAGTATATAACAATTCTAATACAGAACGACACCATGGTCAATAATAATAGCTGCTGTCTGAAAAGTTATTACATGTATCATCTCTTACCTTATTTTATTTCATTGTTGCATCAGAAAGTTTTAAATAATTATCGGCAGAAGAGAGAGACGACTTCTGGGGTGTTTCTAAGCAAATGAGCCAGAATGTGTCACTTTGACTTAAACTGTCAGAATAAACAGCCGTGTCTGTCCTGCAGGGAACGACAACAATGTGGAGGGTCTTGTGAATTTTGAAAAGCTGCGGATGATTGCACAGGAGATACGCAACGTTATGCGTGTGACCTCCACAAACGTAGACCCCAACCTCATGTTCCGACAGAGGTATGTCTGAAGTCTCCCAAGCCATGCTGATCATCTCAGTTAATTAACATCCCTGCTTCTCTGCTCCCCTGTGGTTGTGTTCAGAATCTGACTGTTTGATGAGCGCAGGTGAAGGTTAGGGTTGCACTGTACATCACATCTTATTTGAATTTGTACACTTTTCAAATATCTTTTCTGTTTGGACTTGTGCTTTCAGGAAAAAAAGATGGAAAAGCCTGGGGTGAGTCCAGAATTCGTTTTATTCTCTGGAGTCTCACATTCACTTAGGTAAAAATGTCAGACTCAATTTTCTTTTGATCACTGCTGCCTGTTCACCATCCACAAAGCAGCCTGCTAGATTAGATGCATGCGTTTCACTGTCACTTTAACAAAAAGAAAAAAAAAACAACCATGATTGACCAGTATGATTTGTATTGCATGAATCCTGTGAGAAATTACAAATAATCAATAGCTTAAATGTATTTTTTTTTAGCTTGGATAACATGAGCTTCTGTCACTCTTCTGCATCCCCCTTGCAGTTCCCTCAGTCAGGGAACCCCCAATTCCAATTTACTGGATATCCAGTGCGGTGCCAACAAGAAGCGTGTGCGTCGCAGCTCCCTGCTTAATGCCAAGAAGCTGTACGAGGACGCGCAGATGGCCCGCAAGGTGAAGCAGTACCTGTCCGACCTGCAGGTGGAGACTGACGAGGAGAGGTTCCAGGTCATGTCCCTGCAGTGTGAGCCAGCGTACGGCGCCTGTGAGTGTCCCGTAGCTCACGGGTTCCTCAGTGTCCACACGGGCGGGACTCACTGCTGTGTATGGCTGGGACTTTGCAGTCCAGACTGTGGGGGGGGGACAATTGTAAGGGCCCCTTAGTGACAGGGTCCCTAAAAACATTCGAAGCATAATTGGATTGTTCTGGGTCGGCGGCCCAAAATCTCTAGCGGCTACCCTGTTCCTACAAGTAACTTACTGAACCTTGGTGAAAAAAACAATTTTCTATGTGAATAAGGAGTGTTTTCCCCCATTTTGCCAGTTTTAGTTGTTTGCTTGCTTTGTTTGTCCATTGCTGCTGTACCTTTGTCTGCTTTCGGCTGTAAGTATGCTTATAGTGTTGCTGTTCTGTAATTACGCTATCCTGCGGGACTGTGACACTCACGCACGCCGTCTCATTCCCCGTGCCGATGCGTCAGCTTCCAAAGGCTTAAGCGAGAGGAGGTCCATTAAGTCAGACACGTCCCCCGTGTCGCACCGCTCGGCGCTGCCGTCCAGCAAGTCCCCGCAGCAGCGTGTGAGCCAGGTGCTGCTGGCGCCCCCTGTCAGCCTCTACGCGCTTCGCAAGAAGGCGGCCGCCAAGGACCCCACTCCCCACAGTGAGTCCTGCTCCGTCCTCGCTGCGCCTTTGCGGCGGAGCCGTGCTGTGACGCCTGCAACGTCGCAAAAGCTGCACGGAATAAATCAAGTACTAAGTGATCAAGAAAAAGACCAGACATCTAACTCGGGGGGGGGGGGGGGGGGGGGTTTCTGAGCAGAAGGTTTCCCGTTCAAGCTTCAGCTGACCAGTTAGTGTGCCGTCTATCAGCAAGACCTTTTACTCCCCCAGCCTCCCCACCTACTGCAATACGCTCTAGGGGTGTCAGATAAATTCAATGTATTTTTTTATATAGCGCCTTTCACAACAGAGTCACCCCAAGCCGCTTTACATGGTTGTGTTGTGGTACATTACAGCATCATTAAAACAGAATAATACAGAATGAAATAAAGAAAGAAAGCGAGATGACAACGGATAAATGGCCTGAGGCTACACTCAGACCCCCAAGCATCACTCTCAGCTGTGTAGGTGTCTGAAGGGACAGCAGGATGGGAGACCTGAAAGGAAACACTCTGCATTCTGGTGCCTTGTACAAATGAAGCCCTGTTTCATCACTGGACCCTGTCTAATTGCTCTGCTCAGGCCCCAGTCCACCCCATATGATTAAAAGGCCCTTTGGGTCTGGCGAGGACAAGGTGCCCGAGGACAGCAGCCCCTCGGGGTCCCCACACGGCTCTCCCCAGAAAGGTAAGGCCGGTCCCTCTGCCAGGGCCCTAAGCGTGAAAGCAGCCTGAGATGGCAACCCCAAAGTTTACATAAAGTCTGTCTGCATATTACAGGAAATGCACGTTTTACACATTTTAATGCAGCACGGTAATAGGTTTCCAGGCACATTTTTGCTCATCACTCTGCTATGCGAGGCCTCATCTCTTTCCTCCCTTGATGGTTCAGGGACCTGCGTGCCAAAGTCTCACAACTCCAGTCCTGTGCATCTATCAGGATCCTCGTCATCACCGGCCAGTGACACCAGCCTCAAGGTCATCAGCGCCCACCTAGGTGGGCCACCAGGATGTGGTCACTCTCTAAGAGATGAATGACTCATATGAGGTTACCTTAGGAATTAAAGCTGAATTAAGCTATAGAGATAAACATAATCACATTCTGCTACAGACTTGCATGCATGTTGCCTGCATTCCTTAAAAAAAAACCCTGTTTTTTTTAAGTTATCCAGTCGTAGAGGCTCTTGAATTATTTGTTTGTACAGCCATTTTGTAAATCTTTCACTTTCACAAAGTTTATCCCGTGATCTGCAATGCTGAGGACTTCTGCTGTTGATGACCTCTCTGCAGACTCATTGTCGTCAGCAGAAGAGTACTTTCCTGCCACAGCGGCAGAGAAGAGGGACAGCACCCCTACTGATGTCAAAAGCAGCCAGCCCTGCAGCAGGTACCTCACTGCCAGCCCCTCCCAGACAAACATCCACAGCTCCTCTCTCAGCTGCCTGTTGTTACCTTTTATATTTTAAGTCATTTTCACAAGAAAATGTCCCTCCACCAAGTATCCCACCGGTACTGTTAATCCTAAACAGCTTTACAAATTTACATCCTGTATATATCATGGAAAGCCAGACTTTTTAACTTTGCACCACGGTGTTTTAGCATTGAAACGTGACGTCTGTCGCTAAACGAATACGGCATTTATGCACTTAATTGCTGTCATTCAAATATTGCTTGTGATGAGTCTGAAAATGAAGCAGTCATGAGATTTCAACTCGATAGGCTGCTACAGCAAACACCTTTTTTTTTAATGGATTCTTTCTGAATTGACAGTGTTTCCTTCCTCTCGGTTTCCTTCTGGCCAGAGTGACCGTCACGAGAGCCTCCACACTCCCATGCTCCAGCATTGAGAGGCAGCACACACAGGATCACACTGCCATCTGCTGTCTGGAGGCCGGAGGCGCGGGCAGTCTGCCCTTCTGTTCCAGTAGCTCCCACCACAACTTCCAGGGTGCCGCTGGATCAGCCATTCGGGTCACCCAGCAGCCTGGGGGAGCCTCCCTAGGGATGAGGGCAGGTGACAGTGGCCAAAGACCGCCTCAGGACTGGTGGGAAAATAAGCAGTACAGCCAGAGAGTGCCACCAAGCCCCGTCTCTGATCCCCTGGATTTTAGCAACCCCAGTGTCAGGGCTATAGAGGGCACCGTGCGTGCTGCCCCCCCGCGTAGAGCACAGAGCACAGATTCACCATACAAAACTGTGGCCACCAGCACAGACCAAGGACTCATAGGTGAGGAGAGTCTCTCATCAAACCCACACTGCTCAGGCTGGCCACACCTATCAATTACTATGAGTGCTGATACTCTAACCTTAACCTACTATAAGAGGGGTATAGATCATGCCTCTTGGACCGGCACTGGGATTTTCGTGACAGTTTTTGGTTGAACAGCACCTCTAACCTTAATAATTTGCGCTGTGAAAATACTTTAAAGTTGATAATATGCTATAAATACTAGTGACATTTGGATTGTGTACCTGCACTGTTTCCATTAAAGCTGAGCTGTGTTACCTTGTCAGCGATTCATTTGCAAATGTGTTTTTTTTTTTCTGTTGTGTCAATAACGCCCCACTGCTAGTGTACTGCGTGACCTCAGGAGCCAAGTATGACAAGTACAGAGGTCCCCCTCCGACCCCTCCTGGTTACCAGGGGATTTCCCTGGGCGACATGCAGGAGGATGGCCATAGACACCCCCACACCAGACCTCCTGACTACAGTGTGGCCCTACAAAGATCACGGCTGCTTCAGAGCCCTGGGGGCTACGAGGCGCAGCCTGGTGCAACGGGGCAGCTGAAGAGACTGGTGCAGGGGTATCGGGACCCCGAAGCTGGCCTGAGCGACGAGGACCTGCGGCCCAAGCGCCCTGAAGCCGGTAGGAGGTGGAGATATGTGCTAACTGCCCTGCAGGGGGGTAGCATTTGTACTGCATCTCAGACCTTTAACTGCCCTTTCATGCTATAAATACTCTTCAGTAATTATATGTGAATGACCTGTTTTTCATTTTAATTCAATTAATTTCTTTTTAACAGTCAAGCAACAGTGGCATTAACTAACACACTACAGTAAGAATAGTCTAAATGGGTAGTAAATAAGAGTCAGAACATAACTGTGGGCAGAAAAAGGTCAACTGGTTGTCCACTCCCCCTTATAGGCATATTGACGACAAGGTTAATTCCTCAAAAGAACATTCCGGAATATTTCAATGCAATGTGCAGGGAAGCCTTCTGATCTTTTTATAATGGGAATTCCCTCATTTCACAGACGCACAGGTTTCAGCTGTCTAGCTGCCACATCTGGCCTGAGTCGTCCGGAGCTGCACTTCAGCACGGTGGGTGAGACCCTGGATTATAACCCGTAAAGAATCTTGCTGCTGACCCTCCTCCATAAACAGCTGCATTCTCAGAGACGGGACAGCGGGGGATTCCGTGCACGTCCCAAACAGCCACAACTCACAGTAATGCTTGGTTATTATCTTACACTTGAAGGACCAGTTGTCAGACTATAATACTTTGTTGTGACTTGAATTTGGTTGTGTCCAATCCAATTTAATATTTTGTTTGTTTAACAGATTATTTGTTTTGTTGCCATTGTACTTTTTAAAAATAAGTTCCTTCAGACAAGGTTATTATTTATTAATTTACCTGACTATTCTAACCAGACGGATGTACAAGTGATAGAGGTAACACAGTAACAGGTCATCCAGTGCAGTAGGTATTACACTGTGTGTGTTTTATAGGCTTTCAGTATGAATGTGTGTAAAATAGCATTTTCAGAAGAATGCTTCAGTATATTTAGGTGCTTGTATCATAAATTCAACACTTGCATTTACACAGGACATACAGGCTGTATTCTGTAAAGTACGTTACTTTGGTGAACTTTCTCATTTTTGAAATACGACAACATGTTCTGTGCAAAGTGGAATCACAACAAATACATTTAATCTTAACCATTTCTAAGGCTAGTCACTGGGACTAATCTGATAACAGTGTGGTGTTTCAACAATGATATTTAGTCAGAGGTAAGTTGTTTGTGATATTTTCAATAAAGGAGAAACAACACAGCAGGATAATTCCATGGACTACTGAACAAATTCCACTCTTTATTTAATATATGAAATATTTTGCATTTCCTTCAATGTTGCCATCGATGAAATAAATGTTATTCTGGATGGTGATTTTAATTGTATGTACAATGCAACAGCAAATGCAATTGCACGGCTCATTCTCAGTGTCTCTGTTAAATGATACTGCACACCCTTACAGCCACAAACACAAACTCCTGAGCTCAAAACAACAGCCTTTTTTCTGTTAGTGAGTATACAAGCTTGAGTATGCTAAGTAGCATCAGTCAAAAAACTGTTGTTCTGCATATTCCACATGAAAACGATTCATGCGCGCAGTTACATTAACAGCTCGTGAGGTTGTATGAACATTTGTATGAGAGGTAGCTCCAGTTCTTTAATGAAATAGTTCCACTGACAAAGGGTCATCGTAGGGACCCTTTTAGCAAGACGGCGTCAGTCACCTCATTGCTAAGCCTCTCCATCCTCACATATTCTTCTCCTTCATGTTTTTACATCTATAAAAATGTACATTTATCAGAGCCATGTAAATAGAATCCAGACCAAACCACCCCTTTTCTGATGACGATGACAGTGATGGTGGATTTTATTGTCTGTTTCATCTGCATGACCTCGCTAAGGCTGTTATTCAGGCAGGCTGATCATATTGATCGAATGTGTCAATAGCAAACTCTTATTTATTCTCCAGGTAAGCTGAAGAAGTATGAAACCTTGAGTGTGACAAATATATCATGTTGTGAATGAAAGTGACTGAGAAAACTGAACGAAACCTTCAGTTTTTTGGTGTTTTCCTGCAGCTGAATATGGGATGTTGTTATATCTGCATTTTGAGTTACATTTAAACTTCACTTCTTGCTGACTGAACATATGATCTGCTACATTATATGGAATGCAATAAGTGAAATGTGAAATTAATATACATAAAGATATATTCATAAGGCAGAATTGCACAATTATAAGCAAAGAGTAGCAATTACACTGCACAAGTAACAATTAAGTTTGCTATTAAGTCTTATTTTTGTCTCCCTTTTGATAGTTGTTGTAACTTATGTCTTTTAGAAAGACAACGCTTTGCTTGTGTACTATTTTGTATTTTTACCATCAAGTGTATATATTTGTTATATTTTGATTTAAAAGTATGTTTTTAAAAGTACCGCTTACTTCTCTGATTCCACTGATAAAAATTTGAATAAAAATAAAACTGTTAAATGGTGCAGCCTATTGTTCATTTTTCATTTATTCGTTTGTGTGTCTGTGTGTGTGTGTGTGTGTGTGTGTGTGTGAGAGAGAGAGAGAGAGAGAGCAAACTTTTTATCGGCATGCATAGCTATTATATAGTTACAAAACAACACCAGTTGTGATTAACCAAACAAAAAATATACACATTGTGCAAACAAGTAACAGGCTTCTTTGCGAAGTTTGCTCACTCTTTTAATTAACTCCCGAGACGGTAACCCTGTTTGTAATAAATGATCACCCTGTTTCTAATAATGTTTTTCCTGCATGCGGGGCCTGTAAATGAGCCTCATTTCCATTTCAGCTTAGCTGCCTAATTAGAAGATGAAGATAATCATCGTCATATATGGAGCGGTGGTACGGAGATGAAAGGCCAGTGCTTCAGGGCACGTATCAAACGCGGTATATCACATGTTTACACAAACCCTGTGACATCACTGCGTTTCTAAAAATGTTAAGCTTTTCGTGTTTCACTGCTAGAGGGTCAAGATGAATAAACATAGACTGTCTCAGATCAATCCAAATATTTTTTGCTGGGCCCCCCCACTTGCCGATAAGAAGATTATCGTGCACCCCAACCTTATTAAGTTTGAACGTGGGTCTTTAAGCACACAGATCTAACTATTGTAAAGGCTGTACTATGACACATTGCATTCATTCTAAAATGGCTTCATATGAACATTATCATAAATAAAATATCACTAACATATAAATATAAATAAGAAATGTATATAATTAAAAACCAACCAAACCAAAACAAAAGATGTGCAGATGACACAACTTGATTCGCATTAAAAGAAAAAAAACATTCATGAAAAATAAATGAAATAAAAGGCTGCAGAAAATCAACCGTCCAATTGCTGTAGATGGATTCAAAACTAGCAGGGGGCACAAAGTAATGGACCCAGTATGTGTTTCGTGAGGGTCGTAGCGGGGGCACTTGGGGCATAAGAAGAGTAAAAAGATGTACACCAATTTTAATTTACTTAACAAAGTACAAATTCTAGAAAAAAAAAACCGAGAGTAACGACAGTAGTTGTCATTCGTCCTTTAGTACGTTGCTCATCTCACCCAGCTCTACATATCAACATCCTGTACTGTGTAAGCGGCTTTAAAACATGGATAGAATTCCGAAATGCATCAGCTTTCACGGGCTGACTGGGGCCTCTGCTAAAAATAATTACGGTTTTACTCTTAATTTGAATTTTAATCTTTGATCTAACCTTTCATTGTCGTATGTCTTGGGGTGATAATTTTTTTTGCCTCTTTAAGTAAACGCCTACACCAGTGTTTCCGAAACCGGTCCTCAGGGACCCACAGACAGTCCACGTTTCTGCTCAGGGAGCTGGGAGGGAGCAAAAGTGTGGACTGTCTGGCAGGGAGCTGGGAGGGAGCAAAAATGTGGTCTGTCTGTGTATCCCCAAGCACCAGGTTGAGAATTACTGATCTACACCGTCGTAGAAATTAGTAAGGGGTCTGTGACAAGTCGAATAGCCCACAGGCCTTCATTGCTTGGGCCTTAAGATATGTATGACAAATTCATATTCAGCTAGAGATATGAGGCATGGAGTTTCACTGATTCTATGGTGAATGCTTCCATGGTAAGCTTTTGTACTGCTGAATCTCATGAAGTCACCATTCTCATGGTTCTTTTGAGCTTCTGCAGAGCGGACATGTTTTGTGAGTATTAACATTTTAAAAAAGGAAAACAACAAAATGAAACATGTCAAGAATAAAATCAGGATTAACATCAAAGTTAAAATAACAGCCAAGAACACAGGCATAACATTAAAGAAACATGAGGTTATGAAAAACAATGACAGGAGGAAGGCAGAGGAAGCAACAATGGTGAAAGGCGTGGTAAAGAGGACGGATGACGAGGACAGATCCTGCCCTGCACAGGGGGTGCGACGCGCCAAAGGGAAGGTCCAGCACTGAGGGACACTGAGTATTAACGCCTGCGTCTGCCTTTGTTTTATGGACCCATACTTTTCTCCTGCAGAAGACAGTCGTCTGTATTACTTTGGCGAGTTAATCTGTTAGAATGCAGGCAAAGAAACTGGCTGTGAAAGAACTGAAAGTCTCAGGTGTACAAGAACACGCTAGCGCCTCCTTCTGGGCATTACGAATAACGCACACATTCATACTACAAAGCAACATATCATTCAAAAGGGAAAGAAAACTGAAATCATCATGCGTCTTCAAAACCTGGCATAAAGATATAATGTCTTTCGTCACCCACTGAATATGACTGAATCTGCTTTGATCTGCTAGAGTAGGGTGGGGGGGGGCACCTCTCCATCATCCCTGGGCCATGACTTTCTGACCAAAAGAGCCCAAAACCCAGAGACTCACATTCTACATTGTCCTCATTCCAGGAACTGAAAATGTAACCATTTTGCAGTTGAACTTCGGATGCATATGGAAAAAGAAGTTCCGCGGAAGTACCTGTATTAGATATTCATCCGCAGGACTTTTATTCTGAAAGCACAAAACAGCTGATGGACTGCACACTAACTCCAAGGTCAGCTGGAAAAGTATCAGGCATGTCTTCAGCTGGCAGCCAGGTAGCTGAAAAGACCTGTTTCTGGTAACAAAAAACGTTATGAAAGGCAGTGATAAAACCTTTTAGAAACATTATGTTGTTTAAGACAAACCTTGTTCAAAAGAAGGCAAATTACAGGGCTGCACAGTGAAAACTCAGCAGCTTTGTGTCATTCGTGTAAAATAAGCACGTCCATAATTTAATGCACCATCGCGGACGTTTCGGGTTACTTTCAAGCGTGGAGTGAGCATTCAAAGGGACGCAGGTTCAAAGGGACATGAAAAGTGTTCTTTTCACACCTCCTTCGAATGTTCTTTAAGAAATCTCACGGGCCCAAAGAATTACCAGTAGTTTGGTGACGTACCGGGAGTCAATTCACGTGTCAGATTCTCCACATGGGCCGGGTAACATCTTAAATCTCTCCATGCAGGACACATGGACTCAGTGCCGAGGAAACACGGTTAAAGAGGCGGCCAGTTCCTGAAAGTTCTAACCCACACTTTTGTAGAGAGCTGAAAACAAGATAGTTAATCTATAGGAGGAGCTCCATGAACATAAGGGACAGTGTAGCTATTCATTATCAATCTGTATATTGGTAGCGTTGACTAGAATACAAATAACTTCAGCATTACTGCTACTGTTACAATAGTGCTAAGGACATAGAAATGTTAGCAATGACATACAACACACAGATACTTAAGCGACACTGTTGCCTCACTGCCTCTATCCCATGTACGTAACGCAACACTTCCATATTATGGTAAAACACAGAGTTATCTGTGAGGCTACAATTAATAGTAAATTCCATCCACCATTCAGCACAATTCAACACCAGATGTCAATTTTATTTTAGAACAGCTTTTGAGTGGCGACTCCATAGCCACACAATGTTGATAACTGCTATGACTGACAGTTTTTCCAAGCACAAATATGACACCAATAAGAAACCATTTCAAAATATAAACATAAAATATATTACATAAAAATAATTATGCGACAACCGATACGATTAACACGCCATCGCTCATTTCCTGTATCCCGACAAACCGTTCCTTTTTAGCAGACAGGTGTAGTAATCACTACATGCTAAAATGCTACACAAACTTTACTGCGCTGCAAAAATGATTTAGCACAAATTTTACTTTAATAAGAAATTTGTCTCATTAAATGTAAAACTTAAAAAAAAACTGCCTATAAATACAACACTCTTGTATTGCCATTATTATAGTACATAAGAATCATAGGTGGAGGAACGTGTGCATAACATGCTGACATCAAACAGAACATCCACTCACTCACTCCAGCCAAGTATGACTTTACAAGCCATTCATTCAGGACACCCCCCCCCCCCAAAAAAAAAATATATATATAGTTAAATATACTTAAATACATACAAACTATAAATTTACCACTAAATGCACAGAAGTGTATTATAAAATTCCAAATGCATTACTTTGTTTTGCAACAAAGACCATTACAAACACACGCACACAAAAATCAGGACTGATTACCCATTACAGGATCACATGGCTGGATGATTCCTCAGAACAGTTAATAGAAATGCTACATTTTCATACAATGTTCGTGTTCAGACCGTCATACAAACACAATAAAACTGTAACCAGTCAAAGAGATATTTTTTAACTTCTGGAATAATTGCATCTTCATATCCAAGTTACAGAATAGTTCATCCATGAAAGACTATGGATTCTGATAAGTATTTATACATACATGATAAGTATTTATAGCTCACGCAAATCATCATCATTAACCACTAACCAGTTTGAATTATCATGAGTCAAATTATAACTATTTAATCAAGCAGTAAAAGAAGAATGATTTTGCTCCATGCCCGAAAATAACCGATAGTACATCATACATTGTGTTTGTCTGATACAGTGCAGCTTAATATAACATTTCTTGATAATCTTCAAACAGGCAACATACTACTTTTTCATAATAACATAATATTTTCAAATGAATATTGTTGTGCCATCCTAGGGACGTTAATATTCATCTCTGAAGCTCCCTGCAATGCTACAGAATTTCACAACAGAGTCATTTCTGTCCTTGGCCAGAGGGATTTTGTCATGTACATGGGTTCCCAAGCTAACCAGCTACATATAAATATTTATAGAAGTGTGCGCAAAGCTGAGATGAAACCTTTCTACCAAATTAATCCTGCCTTTGTTTGTGAGATTGATATGAATGAAGTTCCTTGACCTTCCTTACACCAACCACTTCTGTAGCATCATAGGATAGATCTCACAAACAGATATATTACACTCAAAAGTCAAGCATTCATGCAATCTTCTCATCAGGACTTCTCTTCTCCGTTTAGAAGATGTAATCGTTGGTTATCCTGAGTGAAGGCATGGCCTCGTTGACGTTCTGATCCAGCCGGTGGTACTCCACACTGTGGGAGCACAGCCCATCCCTCCATCTCCTGCTTTGGGCCAGGAGGAGTATCTACAGGGGGGCAGATAAAATCCATATGTCCATGAGACCTAACAGTTTGCACTGCCAACTGCCAAGAAAGTTCTCCAACAAGTCACACACATTAGCTAGCATTATAGATACCAAACAATACAAAACTAGTTCAATCTTCCCAACAAAGGACAGAGACATAATTTTGTACAGACCATAATTAACCTTTTTCCTGATTCTACAGCGGCTCATCCATACATCATCGTAACCATTTAATCCCAAGTAGGGTCACGGTTAGGGCGAAGCCTACCCCAGGAATAAAATTGTTCATTATCTCCAAATTACTTTGCATTTGACTATAATGAGATATGAACATCACCTCATACTCACCGAGCATCATTATTTGTACGTGCTGAAGTGCTGCAGTAAAGTCTTTGATTCATACTTTGCCAACTGTCTGCTAATTTACGCTCATAACAGACTTCCCTTATAAACCACATTATTACTGCAAACCCACAATGTTCTTACCATAATTATGCACAAATAAACTAATTCAGAATGTTGCTGGACAGTTGAATAACATTTCTGATCTATTTTGTAGGTCGCATTTGCATTTCACACACCACTGAAATGTCATTTCTTACAGATTTCAGTAAGGTTTATGAACCAGTTTTGAGATACTTCACATTTTCAAACTGCATCAACTGTCATTCATCACATAACATCACTTTCAAACTGTCATTACCTTTCTCTTGTTGTGATAGGTGATGTAAACAATGACCACCAGGAATGCAATGATGACCAAGTGGAAGAAGAAGTGGGAGTCCTCATTCTGGCCTTGGTAGATGGTGGTGGCCTTTAGCTGCACAGCAATCTTACCCATATTTTCAGCTTGATTCAGTGCTTCCAAGTCTTTGTCCATATTCTTTAAAAAGTCCACCTCTCTGTCTTGGTCCATACCATCATCACCATCCATGTCAGCCTTGCTGGGGCCACTCTGCAGATCCTGCTCATAGTTGTAGCTGTCCATTTCCATGTCTAGGTCACCCATGAGGTTTTTGGTGGTATCTTCATCGTAATCAAATTGCTCGGGCTGCTCGGCTTCCAAGCTGCGAATGCTCGTGGGTCTGGCCACTGGGGTGAAGGCTACTTTCGGCGCTGATGAGGTGGGTTTGGGGGTACCCCGGGTACTTGTAGGGGCTTTGAGTGGAGTTGCTGCACTTCTGTTGGGACTCTTGGTAGGAGAGGGCGTGGTGACACTGCTGTTCACGGTCAGCTCGGCAGCTTTCTGCTCTGACATTTTGGGAGGCTCCTTCTCTGCAACACCAAGGAGCTGTGGCGTTGTGTCCGTCTTCCCTGGGGTGGGCACAGACTCACTTGAAGGCAGTTGTTTTTCTTGTAATGGCTGCAGATTTATATTTGTGTCTGCAAAGTAAACAGCTTATAATTATTATGAGTGAGACTGCTTGTGTAGTAAAATATCTATATTTACATGGAGCCGTCAAAAAAATTTGAATCAATTTGTTTTCAAGCTTTTCTTAGCGTCACCAACACACAAAAAGAAGGACTTCCACTAAGAATACGACACTTTAGTTAAGGACAGATAAAAACAGGAATTTAAATTATACCAGGCTACTTTTGCCACAAAACATTGCATTTAAAATAAAAAAATCCAAATCAATCGGGTTTTAGTGACCTACAGAATTAAGACTAAAGTCAGATTTCCATGACTGCCAAAACATTGAGATCACCATTTAGCAAACTTTTTCAATTAAACATAATCTTCATAATGACAACACAGGAAATGAATATGAAAATGTTAAGTACCAGATGTGAGACAAGCATCATCTGAACATTGCAGACTGCAGTATTTAGCAAACAAAAACCTCTACATAATGTATTACATTAAACCAAATCTTATAATTTCATATAATCAAAAATTTGAATTATAAGTTCTACATCAGTAATGAAGATCATATATGGAGACCGTTTCAGTTGTCATATCAAGAAACATTTATATGCTATGGTACCCCAAAAATGTCCTATTACATTTTTACAGTTTTACAATGTACATTTTACAACATTCAACAACACTGATGTTACTTTAACTTTTACTTTAGTTTTAGTGAAATTTAATCTAATAACGAACTGACACTATTAGTATACAATGTAAATATAATATTTAACCATTAATATTTAGTTAATTATGTATAGCAGCTAAATTATTCCGTTAGATTAACTAAAATAGTGACAGGGGAAAAATAAGTTTTGATCAAAAAGAGAAACAGCTATCATCTTCAGAGGCAAGTTGTTCTAAAGTACATTGTTCCAAATGGCAGTGCAAAATAACCTTGCAAGATGCAACCATAAACACCTTCATTTGCACACTACAGGTACTTTTCACTTTCAAACTTGCAAAAGGTTCGAGGGCTTCAGCAGACTTACAGCGCAAAGGAATGTGCAAATTAAAAACGGTCCATTGCAAAGAGAAGCAAGTTTTTAATGCTTTGTTTAAATGTACGTTGTTGTTCTGTGTTTGATGCCGTCAGCGATTATGAAGCCGATCGACAACAAATAACAGAATTCATTCAAACTTACAGACAACAGAGTTGTACGTATTACAAGTGATTCATAGTTTTATTGCCTTTATAAACTTACTAGCACAGACGCCAAAGCTGTTTGCACCCTATATCTGCTCCTCTCACCTTTATGCATGCATCCACCCACTTATGTATTTATTTGCATATCTTTATTTATATTTCTCCCTTATTTTTATTCTATTGTTTTTGCATTTTCTCAGCGAATAACGGGAGTCTTACGTTCATAAACCTCGTATTTCTGAAATTAAGTATCGGATCAGTAACTAAAATAGATTACGAAAAAAATTCTCTAAAACAGTCATAAACCTGAATATTATGGTTATAGTCCCAGACCCCAACTGGGTCTAAGATTATAAATGTGGCTGTGTTTACATTTTTAGATCTGGTGGGAAACATTAAAGTGTAACCCACGTCTCCAGCGCATTATCCACAAAGCAACGGAATGGTTTATATAACGAAAAGGATGCTTATGCGCTGACATTTATTTGCCGGAATCGTACACTACAGGTGAGTCAGACGCTTGGATTAGTCCCTGTCCGGATTAATATTAGCATCACACTGCACCTCCGAACCACAGCAACAAAATCATTCAGTCTCCTAGTTCTCCAGCCCAGTGCAGACATGTCATCTGTACCGCCGCTGTGAACATTCATGCTTCTCCTACCTGACTCTTTATCCGAACGACAGTTGTACGGGAACAGGAACAGCGAAGCAAAGAACATAACGACCAAGTGCACTTTTAACCCCGGTGACACGCCCGCAGACTTCGCCATTTTGGTTGCTAAGCCCGCGGCTTTCTGTCCGTTTTCATGCGTGGAATGTTATTATAGCATCTGCTACGGAAGCCGATTAGGGACTGAGCAAAGGCGTTTTTGGCCATCTGCTATGGTCCGCGATGCTGGGACCTGTGTGTGTGTGTGTGTGTGTGTGTGTGTGTGTGTATGTCTAAGGAAACATTAATTAAATATGATTCATAAAATATACGTTTCGAGATGGATGGATGCATTATATATAACTGATTGTAACTGCTGTCAAATTTTGCCTGCTTCCCACAATTTCATCATGGCCTGTGTATTAATCTCTTCAAAATAAAGCTTTAAGAAGCAGAAATTTTCTGAAGGTAACTTTAAAGTTTAGTTAATAAACAACCCAGTTTCCAGCAATACATAAGCCAACCCAAACCAGTGTCACCCTGTGGACAGCCATAGTCTTGCAGCTTCACAAGATTGGTAGTATGTCTCTTTCATTCTACGGGAAGAGATGAAGTAACCAATGGAAAACCGCTCTCAGACTGACGCACAACGGTTGGACTCACGGTGGACTTCAAAGCCTGTTTTTTCCCCATTATGTAAAACATCTTACTGTTGTAGTTTTCCCCAGTACACTACACATTCGGCTGACCATTTACAGGCTGTCTTCATGTTGCTTAAGTAAAAAATAAAAAACTACAACTCGCAGTAGTCAGGAAAATTTATTATTAAGGTTCTCTTGTGAGTACAGTCAAATGTTGTTCTTCACAAATTTCAACATCGAATTTGGATGGTTACATTCCCCTCTAAAATGCATTCCCTTTTAAACTAAAGGTTTGTTAGGAAAAAAAAGGCAGGAGTGCCATCTTGACACATGTTTCATCATCATCAGTTAATGCGAAATGCAATACCAAGTCAAGTCAAATGACAGCATGATGCAGAACAAAATAAATTAGAATGAAAAAATGAATAACTCCAAAAGACGCATAAATGCAAAAAAACTCAATTTCAATCAAGTTCAATATGAAAGACTGAACTCTTTAGTTAGAATGCAATTTCGCAACAACAATACTTCAGTTTATAAGGATTACAAAATAAAATATGCTTAACTAAAACAATGTAATAACACTTAGGTGCTCCACCAATGGTCCTCATAACAGTAGAGTTGGGATTTTTCACCAAGCATTTTTGCTGAAAAAATAAAATATTTTATTGGAATTAGATATGAAAGACACAATTATGCATTTTCACTCTCTGCTGCCATAGAACTTCAACCAATGAAAAGTAACCCCATATCCTCTAAGACATATTATTTCTTTGCTTGCTTAGTTCTAGAATTCCACAATGTCAAATTGTTGTCCGACTTTAAAAATGATGGATCATCACGTAACAGAAATGAACAGTACAGCACTCAGTCCCACATGATACAAACTCAAAAGGAAACAATTGGTCCAGGTTTTCCATTCAAAAACATTTTTCAGGTTGGTATTTTTCTGCTCCATGTTTTTAAGCTTCAAATTCCAGACCAACACCTAGTTTATGTCCTCCAGCATTGATGTTCTTGCCATCCAAGAGAGCAGAAAGACTCAGCTTAATGCCTGGGGAGAATAAAAGACATTTAATACTTCAAAATAAATGTATGTGCAATTAAAACAAAAATGAGTATATTATGGATTATTTTCACAAAGTCATTACCGTAACATATCAATTTTCTCTAAATGAAAAGACAGACTCAAATTATACAACTGAATTGTTGACTTTGTTTCTGAGGTAATTAAACCATCCATCCATCCATTTTCCAAACCGCTTATCCTACTGGGTCGTGGGGGGGTCCGGAGCCTATCCCGGAAGCAATGGGCACGAGACAGGGAACAACCCAGGATGGGGGGCCAGCCCATCGCAGGGCACACTCACACACCATTCATTCACACAGGCACACCTACGGGCAATTTAGCAACTCCAATTAGCCTCAGCATGTTTTTGGACTGTGGGGGGAAACCGGAGTACCCGGAGGAAACCCCACGACAACATGGGGAGAACATGCAAACTCCGCACACATGTGACCCAGGTGGAAACTCAAACCCGGGTCCCAGAGGTGTGAGGCAACAGTGCTAATCACTGCACCACTGTACCACTGTAATTAAACCATTTTGTGAATATTACTATATTCATATATATTTCAATGCTTTCAAAAACTGCAAATGACAATATTTGTATCCTATGTGTGCCTAAGTCTGGCAATATCTAATAAAAACCAGACATAATATGATGCCTTTAAGCATTTTTTTTTTACCCAAAAGACCTTAATCTTCATTAGTATTTTGAGCCAGAAAGACTGGATTATGCTGTTGTACAGCTGGAAGAAACCTGCTTAGATTAGCAGGTAATGATTCAAACACAAAAACTCCGTGTATATATAGCTCCGTGTGGAGGTTTGGGGAAGCTTGGACAACTTTAGCTTTTTGTTGATTTCCTAAGGAAAACAACGTGATCACAACTTCTCGATTGAAAAAAGTTAATGTACGGCTGCCATTTATGTGATTATTTTAAAGGAGCGAAAAATAGCACTTAACCAAGCATGGGTGTGGATGCAATATGTGTGGGGGTGCGTCAGGCCAGTGGCAAAGAAAATACTCCATGGATAGAAGGAATAACACATTCTGCACTGTGCCTGCAAATTCTGAAACCCAAAGTCCCACACTGAAGCTGAACACTCCCACGAGACAAAGAACGAGCATTTTCATCGATTCTGGAATAGCTGTCAAAGTCCCCACACTGAAATATTATTCAAAACATCTGGGTGGATCTCAAATGTGCAGTAAAGGCAACAGCACCTAAGGGTATTCCTGAATTTGAAACATTCTGCAGGGGAGCTGAGTACAAGAACGGCTTGGGGGTTGTGGATTCTGGGGGCGGGGGGGGGGGGGGTTTCGGCGTTTGCGTTTTTCACACTGCTATAGGAATCATATAAATGGCAACTGCACATGCGTGATAAATGCGTAACGTTTAAGCTGTGGTGTTCACATTGGTTTCTGTAGGAAATTAACAAGATGTACACAAGGGCGCCCAAACTTTATTATAACAGCAGAGCTGCTCATTGCTCTGTTTACCTGGCTTCAGTGTTTGAGCGTATCCCAGACCTATAAGGCTGGAGTTGGTCGCTTTGGCCTGAAAGAAATTAACCATGCACATTAAATACAGTGACCCTCTAAAGCATTTCAAACACATGACACTTGTACTCAGAATGGCACATTTATAAACCAGATGAAGATTCTCCTGACTCTTACTGATATGCATCTCTAAAGCAAAAAAAAAAAGCAGAACGGTGTACCGAGAAAGAGGCTTTGTCGTCGATTTGATATTTTGCTGCGATTCCAAAATGCGTGTTGCTGTTCCCTGCAGTCCACGCCAGGCTGATGGCCGTTTCCAAGCGTTCATTCACTTTCTGGTAGATGGAGCCTCCAAATTCTGTGCCATCGTTCCTGCCAAAAAAAAAAAAAAAAATATATATATATATATATATATATATATATATATATATATATATATATATATATATATATATATATACATATATATACATATATTATATATATACA
This sequence comes from Brienomyrus brachyistius, assembly GCF_023856365.1. Lineage (NCBI taxonomy): Eukaryota > Metazoa > Chordata > Actinopteri > Osteoglossiformes > Mormyridae > Brienomyrus > Brienomyrus brachyistius. The sequence continues at coordinate 7,658,802 of NC_064542.1, forward strand.
TATATATATATATTGGTCCCATTGTCCAGTTAAGCATCTAAGTCAGAAAAGTAGTTTTGACTGAGCATACGATCAAGCATATTTTCCGCAAGACGCAGCAGAAATCTGGAGGTCAGAAACCTCCACACGTCACTCACACGTTAGTGTGCAGCTGGAACTCGTCACTCATGTATCCCACTGCGAAGTTGCTCTGAGTGACCCGGTTCCTCCCCACCTCAAACGTCGTTTGGTAGCCAGCCAGCCAGCCCTCTACAGCAACCACGGCTGAGCCGTGCACTGAGGTCCCGCTGATGTCGTAATCCACATCGCAGCCCAGGTTAATGTACTCCCGGCTATAGCCGGTCTTGACCTTACCGATCTTTTTCCTGCGGAAAAAAACTACGTTACTTACGTTAAAACATAAAGCTTAACTTTACAGGTTATCAATAATTTGGATAAAGAGAGAGATTCCCAGAACTACACATACAACTATTAAGATCCATGCTTTACCCACAACTGAACTGTGTTTGCCACAGGTTATTTTCAGCGATAGATACATGAGCTGAACTGGCATAAAATATGAGCTAAATTTGCCTACTCTAAGTTAGCACATACAACGTAATAACTTGCTAAAACCAGCTATAACAGTCACTTGAAACTGACACAAATTTGCATAACAGTAAACATAGTTCAACAGTTGAAACCATGAAACAGGAACGCTGTAACACATGAAGAACATACCCTTCCGGCTTTATTTTTTGTTGTAATTGTAGCATACAGCATGTATCAATACTTATGAGTACACAGCTCTACCACAAATAACCTCAGCGTTGGGAAATGGCTCCCACTCCTCACCCAGTAATTGGCGAAAAGGACGAGTCAAAAGTGAGCTTCAGTCCTTTAGCTGGCTGAAGAGAAGACAGAAGAAGTCGAATGTAGGCATCATCAGGTGGACATTAAGTTCAATGTGTCCCTGGGTCAACAAGGGAGGGGCCTGCATTTATTTCTTTGAGCAATCGCAGTCTTCATCGTATGACAACATCACATCGGTCTGTTTTTTTTTCTCTCATTTTAGAACTCAAGGCTTCTGACCATCAGCACAGGAGCGGAGTGGCTCAGTAGGTCAAGCCTCTGTGCCAGCGATCGCAATGGTGCCGATTGTTATTATATTCATTATCATTATTATTAGTATTATTATTATCATCATGAAATAAAGACGCACCCTTACATTGCTCCATACAGCATTTGCAGGTAAGCATACTCCTATACTGTTTATCTTAACAAAAGGAAGACACGACAAAAGATACTTTAGAAATCTGTACACCATAACGCTTAATAGAAAACACTGATTTTAATTGATGTGGTGATGTCATACGACAAGCACTGTGATTGGTTAAAGAAGTGAAACACAAGCCCCTCCCTTACTGACCCAGGGACACATTGAACTCGTCAAACTCAGAGCATCACTAGGCGGCAGTTCAGGCGCCCACTGGCAGCAGAGCATCACACACTCGTGTTACCTGGTCCTCCAGGGTGATCTCCGTGCCCAGGGTGTTGTCCGTGTTCCACCTTTCAGTTAAGGTAAGCCCATGCTCAGCCCATTTATACTTGGTCTCTAGGCTACCTATCACCTTCCTGGTCTCTGTATTGGCAGAGCCAGAGGTGGTGAATTGCTATAAAACAGAAGCCATACACAGTTACACAATATTCAACAGCACCAAGATGATTTCAAACTGTAAACTGAAAAACACAATTAAATTACTTGTGATTTCCTGGACAATCCAAAAACGCAATAAGAGGACAGATTCTAAGACATTATTTTGATGTATTGTTATTTCTCACTGTCCTATACGTCACGCTTCTTCACTGTAAAGATCAGTCAGCAATCTAGTGGAGGACCATTCTCTGCCTTGACACCAGCACTCACCAATCCATTCTCTGACTGTGTTTTCAAATCCAACTTGAAGAGCCCAAATCCTTTAAAATGAAACAGAAATTGAGTTTGTGCAAGACAAATAATAACCACTATTGTAAATAAAAAATAAAACTATCAATGTTAATACTAATCAAGTAACGTTAGAGGTTTACTGTACATTATTAATTGTACTTTTCCACATGTTGCAAAACATGGCGAACGATGATGTAACAAATAGAAATAAAACAAACACAGAAATTTAATGCACTGCATAACTGATTAGTAGTTAAACCAAATCAGAATGTGTTCAGCAAAATAAATGATCGACATAAAATGTATCCATCTACATCCAGCCTGGTCAGGGATGTGGGGCCTGCAGTCTGTGTCGTAAGGTGGGGGGGGGGGGGGTCACACCCCAGACGGATGGACACACTCTATGGACACCTCAGGCATTCCAGCTAGATAGCTAGTAAGTTAGTTAGTCACGTTGACTTTTAACACCGTGCCTGGCACCAAAGTTATGTTAACTGCAAGCAAATGGACAATAAAACAAACTGAACAATTAAAAAGGTTATAACTTCTTAATTATGAAGCCTACACTCAAGGAAAAAGGGAAGAGACAAAGGGCAAAACACCTACCGTATCCTTTGGAGAAAACATCTTTAGCCGACAGGCCAAGGTCTGCATAGGTAGGTGGGATGACCATCCTATACTCTGAAAATAAAAATACTATTAAGTACTATCAAGGTCAAATGGACGACGCCCACTGCAACTGCATGCTGTCTGCATGCATCACTTTCACAAGTGTCACTGAATCGGCATCAGCACACAAATAACTTATTGGGTTATACTCCAAGAAAATCAGCCAGTATTTTTCAGACGGCATGTTAAATTCAGCTTTAATAATTTTAAGATGGTACATAATACTGAGGAATAACAACCACAAACCAATCATTATTAAAAAGCTCTCATTTGTGACGTCTTTCCAGAAGAAACCAAATCATTCTGGATTCCAGGCCAAGACTAAAGCATTCAATACCTAACCTGTATTCTTTCACAACTACAACAAAAACCTTAAACAAATTAGTGTATTTTACTTAAAATTCCAGCAATTGTTTATGTGTTTGCTATATTAAAAATAAATATACGGCATGTCATGTGCAAGACACTGATTATATTATTTAAATCAAAGCCGATTCTGATATTAGTGGCAGTTTCCCATCTACACTATGGGCCACTTTTCAGGTCTCAGCATCAACATTCTGCTCTTTAAACGCACGAATAGGTTACAGCATAACACTACGACAGGAGATATTCTAACAAGAAAATATAGGTAACTGACATGAGATAATTAAAAAGCTGTATGCATCCATCGGGGAGTCACAATGAACATTGTCACAATGAATCATAGCATCTGTCGCCCAGAATGGACGAGCATCTCCTCCATTAACATCCTGATTCCTCTCGCAAGGCACCAGGCCACAGCGCTGAAGTTCTCCCCCGCTACCAGCTCCGGACCTCGGGCGGCGGTGCCACCCCCACCGGACAGACCGAGCCCAACCGTGGCCTGATCATCCAGCAGAATACCCAGGTGTTTCAGTGACGCAGAGATAAAATGATTTTATCCAGCGATTGCCTGGGCCAGTTTATACTGTCAGATTTAGCACCTAATCGAAGTCTGAAGCACGTTCAGTGTTTTCCTAGCTCCACTGCATCGAAGGCTCGTCCCCTTCATGAACCAATTTATACGAATAAATATAGTGCAGAACCCAGCTGCTAATCGATATTACAATGCATTCACGTTGATACTATTAGGTATGATATACCGATGCAAATGTAGCTATAGGGCGTAACTATGTTGCAGCGATCGCTCAGCATGACACAAAAGAAAGAGGCGCAGATTGTTAGGCAGCCATGTAAAACAATAATAACAATGTTTCTGTATTATTTTCGGCGCTGCGCCGAGGCCCGATGCAGCCACGACGGACAGCAGCGTTACCTGAGCTGGCCGATCGCTTCCACAGCCGTGCAGAGACTTGCGAGCTGCTCCCAATTCGTAGCGGATCGCAGTTCGCTTTGGTCCGGCGCAGACAGGCGTCCGTCCCAGCGCAGTGTCAGACTGAAACGCCCCCCTCATCCTGATAAACAGGGATCTCCAAAAATAATTCCCATGGAGACATTTTCAGTCTAAATTTAAATTCTTCAACTATATGCTATTTGGTATTTCCATGTTTTTAAGGGCAATAGGCATGAATGCATAAAAGATAGGATACTGAATTTATCTGAACAACTTCAATACAGTGAGCATCCCGGACACATACAGCCCCCACGACATAACGTATTCTCTGATTAAATATTACTAACTTATGGTTAGTACTCAGCTTTGTAGCTGGGGTGGGGGCCCAAGATCTCTGTGTCACAATCGGGGCCAGAAAGCTCCCGGGGACACGTAGGTATTAAGGTCCTTGGAAGACTGGGAAAGAGGCCCAGTGTCACAAAGCACACTCTGCTTCATTGGGCAGTGATTCTATATAAAAATATACAGGGCAAGTGGAGAGGCACAAGGCAGACGATCCCTAACCCTAAGTGATCAGGAAAGAAGGTGCAAAGGCCGGAAAATACTGAAATGTTATACCACAGTATGATTGCGATTTGTTTACATAAACCTTTTGTGTGGTTAATATAGAGGACTCTGAAGAGACTATCAAGCAATTTTAAAGATTTCTAAAGCAGAAGCAAACGCAAAATATTTTTACCACTTTCTGTTGCTCTTTTATGACCTTCCCTTAAAGCACTCGTAGCCAAGACGCACGTACTGTACATATGTGCACTTAGTCACATTTTCCGTTAGATGTCAGTGTTTCCAGTAAAAAGTCCTCTCTAGGTTGCACGTACCCTGCATTTTCACCATTTTGTCTTTTGTATGTTAATTATGTTGCAAAACTGAATTTTAGTCCTTTTATGAATAAATGTTTACAGAACATATTGTAATTTAAGAGTTTCATTAAATGGTGTTCGATTTGTTTTCCTTATTTTCATCTCTGACTTTTTAAATTAGAAAATAACAGAATGGTGATGTTATATAACAATGGAATGCTTCAAAATACTGTACTATAGCAATAAATGTAAGAAAATAAGTAAGTTAATCATTGTAAACATAGCAGTAATAAACAAAGGGAGATATACGAGTACTCCGTCGTATGGTAAGTGGTGCTATAATGGTGGAAAGAATGTTTTGTCTCACTGTTTATACAAACACAGATTTTAGGGAGAGTGTAAGACAGATTTGGAGCTGTAATCGTCTGAAATGGTGTTGGTCCTTCTAAATATTTACCCTTTCCTGGAATAAAGTTTTTAAATTTACTTAATTATAACTGCAATTTTACATCCTCTGAATACAAGCAAGTCTTCAAATGTGTCCTTTGCCATCATCAATGGCAAGGAGTTCAACCTGGAGGCATCTGATCATTTCTAACCATGAAATAGTCACAGTGACCAACTGGGTTTGTTGGACAGGATAATTTAATAGTGAAGAAAAGTACCCAGTCAGAAACAGTACTTTCCAAAAGTCTTAAGGAGCCAATGGTGCTTAAATGATTTTCACTTTAGTGTAAAACTATGATATAATGTCTGTCAAAGTGTGTCACCTTAGCCATTTCAAAACCTCTCCTAAGGTCACCCCAGTCTTTGCCACAATCGTCTTACACACTGTATGCTGCATCTCAATCACTTCCCCACCTTATTCGGCTAATCAATACCTCATTGAGTTATTTAACTAATTAAGTTAATTAATTAACCGAGCTGGTGGTTTAATTAAACGAATACATGGAAATGCGTAAGGTGCACATGGGGTGAGTTTTGGGAACTAAAATGGTGTCAATCTAGCCATCCAATAAGATATCAGTAACCTTTAGTTCATTTGCAAGTTAATTTGCTAATGTTTTAATGTTAAACGTAAATATTTTTTTTTTGTCTTAGCAAATATACACTGTCTACCCAGATAAACAGCCTTAAGCATTTTGTCTGACTAAGAGTCTGATCATTTTTAATAATGGTCTCGCCTGGCTTCAGACACACGATATCTGTCACAATTACATATTAATCATGTACAATGTCAGCGTCGTGTTACGTTGGGATCAGTCACGCCGGCAAGTCTCTGCTCAGCCAATTATTGTAGCGCTTGGGAATGCAAGAGTGGATGGACTGTTATGAGTGATTAAGAGTCATGAAGGGGAAAAAATGTGTTGACTTTGGAGCATTTTAAGAACTGTTTTCATATAAAGTAATGTTTCTCCTGCAAGACACCACGGTCTCCATCCTGTCAAGAAAACAGGCTCTCAGATCTGGCACTCCTGAGACGAAACAATCTCTAAATGAGGTTTTTCGGCTTCTGGCTTCCAAACGTTAACCATCACAGAGGTTGTTGACATCACTGGAAAATAGCAAAGCTTCTTTCCTGTATGAACTTTGGTAAATGCTGGAAAGTATGAGTAATATCAAACTCTCATAGCATTCATGCAGACTGTGGTAAAGAACTTCTGACATTTCATTCTTTTAATTTAACAGTGAATCATTTTCTTTTCATGTGCCCTATATTTGAAAGAAATTGACCAAGATCCTTATCAGACCATGGGAAGTTACCATATAAAGTTATATTATCATAACTTTTCCTGTCACTTTATTACGTGCTTTATTTGTGACGTACCTTGTAATCGTTATATACAAATGTGTGAGGTATTCTGAGTTTTAAATATATAAATGAAAAATACTTTTGAATTACTTTCTTACTTGAATTACTTTATGCAAGTACGTGTAGGTAGTGTGATGATGGCTTGCTACAAATTTGAAAATAAAGATACATCTTATAAAAGTGAATTGAATTGGAAAGCAAGTATGAAGACAGCGGCAGGGAATATGGGGACTGGCACTGCAGGTACAGCCCGCGCACATAGTTTGGCCACATCAAACGAACCGGATGCCCAACTGCATCCTACATGCCAGATATGAAGTCATTAAGTCTCTCTGTGTCAGCCTTCCTCTTCAGGTTCCTACAGCTTGTAGCGTCAGAGTCTGATGTGGAAACAAACCCAATCACTGACTGTCTGCTCTACAGAATAAGAGGGAGCCCCACTCTACCAGTACCCAGCTCCACATCATCATTTAGTATTTCCTATCATTTTTGCGTGCCTTATAATAAAGTGGTCAGTAGACATATTGTAAAACTGTACATTGATAATCACCTCACTGGGAGAGATTTTAATATGACCACTATTGCACTGACTGCAGTAATAATCTGTTACAGATTCAGTTCTTTATCATTATTTATTCATTCTTTACTTTCTCAGCTTAATCTGGAGAATGACTGAGAAAAGGAACCTGGATTTAAATAAATAAATAAACAAACAGATGAGGTTCCTTTAAGGTAAGCTAAGATGTACTTTACTCGCCCTGGTGACGACCAGAGCTTCATGAACAAACACGCAAACGTGGGAAGGTGTGATGCACATGTGATGCATGTGAACCTGCCTCTGAGCAAATGTAATTACAAATGTATTTATAAACACATTCTGCTTGCCAGCTCCACATGAAAACGCAACTGTGTGAAGGAATCGCCTGCCTCATATGATCAATGGACAGAAGACCAACATTCCCATTAAACGCATGAGGATAAATTGCTGACATATAACTCAGTGGGTTACTGTTTGAGAACATTCTTTTAATTATTCTGTTCTGTTTCAATGGGAATAGTGTTTGCTGAAGAATTCTAGTTGCATTACGTAAAATATGGTAAGAAGTATTTTATGCTTTTGCATAAAAGAAGCAAATACTTAAGTGTACAGATACAAGCAAAACAACCGCAGAGTACAAAGACAGTATGCAGAGTGGCAACAAATTTAAAAAGTACACAAAATGTGTATACATAATTTAACCATCTTCAGCAAAACACTACGGTCATAGATGCTACTTTTACTTTGTATAAAAGACGAGATATGTGTATTTTATTCCAACAAAATACATTTTTCGAGCTTTTATGTTGGTGTATTATATACATACTGTATGACTCTCACTTCAGGAAGTAGCAGTATTCTCAGTAAGTATGATGGTCAAATTCATTTTAGACCTTTGCTAAATGAGCTCCTTTGAATCCTACCAATTGACAGCATTTCCAACTGATTCTTTTGTGATAAAGGCATTTTTAATAGAAAAATTTTCCACTGCTTGTAGTTTCAAGAGGTGAAGTCAAATGTTCACCTCTGTTCCTGCTGTACCTACATGCAACCATTCATACTCAGATGGTGGGCATTGCTCCCATAACAGTTGGCAAACCACACACGGTAAAGACATATTTACATGAAACCATTATCCAAACCAAGGATAAGGACAATATCGGTGTGGAAACCAAATGTTCTGACTGAATTCACAGTTAGAAAAAAGTCCTTTGTTCTGTGTTTCCATGGACACCAATCTTATCTTCACTGCATTTGCAGTGTTGACAAGATACGGCACCAACTTCATAAATAATTACAAATTCATATAATAAACATTTGCAGGTCTGAAATAAAATAAGGACTGATTTTAAAGTGGTGAATAATATCATATCAGGGGGATCACACTACTCAGCCTCCCTGGCAAGGTCTATTCGGGGGGGATCCTGGAGAGGAGGGTCCGCCGGATTGTCGAACCTCGGATTCAGGAGGAGCAGTGTGGTTTTCGCCCTGGCCGTGGAACAGTGGACCAGCTCTATACTCTCAACAGGGTTTTGGAGGGTTCATGGGAGTTTGCCCGACCAGTCTACATGTGTTTTGTGGACTTGGAGAAGGCATTCGACCGTGTCCCTCGGGGAGTCCTGTGGGGAGTGCTCCGGGAGTATGGGGCACCAGGCTTCCTTTTAAGGGCGGTTCGGTCCCTGTATGACCGGTGCCAGAGTTTGGTCCGCATGGGCGGCAATAAGTCGGACTCATTTGCGGTGAGGGTTGGACTCCATCAGGGCTGCCCTTTGTCACAGATTCTGTTCATAGCTTTAATGGACAGAATTTCTAGGCGCAGCCAGGGCGTTGAGGGTGTCCGGTTCGGTGACCTCAGGATTAGGTCTCTGCTTTTTGCAGATGATGCGGTTCTGTTGGCCTCATCGGACCGTGACCTTCAGCTCTCACTGGAGCAGTTCGCAGCCGAGTGTGAAGCGGCTGGGATGAGAATCAGCACCTCCAAATCCGAGACCATGGTTCTCAGCCGGAAAAGGGTAGAGTGCTCTCTCCGGGTTGGGGATGGGGTCCTCCCCCAAGTGGAGGAGGTTAAGTATCTCGGGGTCTTGTTCACGAGTGAGGGTAGGATGGAGCGAGAGGTCGACAGGCGGATCGGTGCGGCGTCAGCAGTCATGCGGGCGCTGCATCGGTCTGTCATGGTGAAGAGAGAGCTGAGCCAAAAGGCGAAGCTCTCGATTTACCAGTCGATCTACGTTCCTACCCTCACCTATGGTCATGAGCTGTGGGTAGTGACCGAAAGAACGTGATCGCGGGTACAAGCGGCCGAAATGAGTATCCTCTGCAGGGTGGCTGGACTCTCCCTTAGAGATAGGGTGAGGAGCTCAGTCATTCGGGAGGGACTCAGAGTAGAGCCGCTACTCCTCCGCATCGAGAGGAGCCAGATGAGGCGGCTCGGGCATCTGATTAGGATGCCTCCTGGACGTCTCCCTGGTGAGGTGTTCCGGGCATGTCCCACTGGGAGGAGGCCCCGGGGAAGACCCAGGACACGCTGGAGAGACTATGTCTCTCGGCTGGCCTGGGAACGCCTCGGGATCCCCCCACAGGAGCTGGATGAAGTGGCCGGCGAGAGGGAAGTCTGGGTCTCCCTGCTGAGACTGCTGCCCCCGCGACCTGACCCCGGATAAGCGGAAGATGATGGATGGATGGATGGATGGATGGATGGATGGATGGATGGAATAATATCATAATCATGATCATCATCATCATCATCATCAAAATCTTATTTTTAAAATACAAATCAGATGAGATAAGTAGTTTGGATTATTGGCGTTGCAGTTTCCACACCCTTTAGTCATTCAGCCGATCTCACTTATCACACACTGTGTTCTCTGCAAATACCTAACTGAAGAAAATAGTCCCCAAAATATGACTAATTTCATATAGCCGATGAAGTGGGAACTTCACTAAACTGTTACTGGAATGAAGGTGACACGTTTCCCCAAAATAATTATTTTTCGAAGAGCTTTCGGGCTCATATTTTGTCTTTAAGTTAGTTTTTATTTATTATACTGAAAATAATTCTGTGTTTCTCTGTTTTGAGTAGAGGTAATTTCAACAAAAATAACATGCTCCAGTTGGAAACAACAATAATTTTATGATGACCCCCCGCACCCCTGAATAGGGTAAGTGGTTACAGAAAATGGATGGATGGATGGATGGATGGATGGATGGATAGATGGATTGTATTTAGCTTTACATCCATATTGCATACATTCTAGAAGAAGCTGTTGAAGTTTCTGATTTAATTTGTGTGCAGTTTGCTAAGTGAAGTCATACACCAAGCAGAAACAGGAACATCATATCTGTCAATATATGGCCATTTTCACAGCTTTTTAGGGATGCAAAATTGTCTGCAATATATGGTATGCAAAAATGCCATAAAACATAGTATGTCTGACAGCACAGTTTCTTTTGTGATGAATATAATTTGTTATTGACACAATCTCAAAATCCTCAATCACCTTATAATGCTCAATTTATTACTTTGTAACTCTTTCAAGTAAACATATTTTAAATAATAAAAGCGCTTCAAAAAAGTACATTTATTTGAAACAATGGAAACGCCTCGGGATCCCCCCAGAGGAGCTGGACGAAGTGGCCAGGGAGAGGGAAGTCTGGGTCTCCCTGCTGAGGCTGCTGCCCCCGCGACCCGACTCCGGATTAAGCGGGAGATGATGGATGGATGGATACTTGTACTGTTCATTATACAGGCTGATTGTTAAGCTTTATTAATCTGTGAGTCCCCCCATCTCTGTGATTTTCGTGGACAGAATGGTGGTGGACATGGAGTAACAGCGTCACCTCATACCCCTCTGTGTGTGTGCAGGTTATGTGTCCCGACAACGCGATGAAAAAAAAACTTTTTTGACCTCGTGGGGATCATTTTTTTTTTTTTTTATAGAAATTCAATTCTATAAAAATCTGTGACTGCAATCAGAAAACAAAAAATGCCGAAAGTCTGGTTAAAGTTAAGGCTGGGTAGGGGTTTAGGTTGTCATTGTTGGGATTAGGATTTGCCCACAGAAATGACTGAACGGTCCCCAGAAAGGTATGTATAGACACGTGTGTGTGTTTGTGTGTGCTTGAGGTATTTCTTTCCTCCTGGATTTCCCATCACATTCCTCCCTTTTCTGGTGTTATAAAGCTCTGTGCTCCTGGAGGTCGTGGCCGACGTCTCGCACAGTGTCATCAGAGATCTCGTACCAGCCCTGGGGCCCCAGTGACGTGCGAACATAGAGCCACTTGGGATTTACAATGGTCTGGGATTTTCAGCACTTAGATACAATGTGTCCCATTCGTTTTATGGAAAGTTAACATGACCACAGTAATTTCAGTTATCTCATTTGGGCTGCTGCTGTCAAAGCAGTTTCAAACTACCTTTTCTTCGCAGACGGCTCTTCAAACACTTGAGCGGCCATCCAGCACACCTGCCGCAGCCTGTACATTGAGGAAGGAAAGTCTTCTCTTACTATGACATACTTAGTTTCATTTCCATTCACGAATAACATGTTAATGGCTCATATTTCATGGTGCGTCATGGAGACCATACAGCAGTACAGCCAATACAAAGATGTCGAGAAAAATAAGTGAGAGAAAGAACCATATGTCAGGCAGGCACACAGGTAGACCAGGCTTTGCATCTCTAGAGCCCAACCTTCTGTTAAATCTAAACACCAAGAATGTCCGACCCCAGAAGCATTAATCTGAGGCAAAGTGACAGCAGGCTTTTATGAATGTGAATGTACCCAGGATCAAATGATTTATCTGATTTGGCTCGACATCAAAAGCCTGCGTAGTTGCTGTTTAAAATAAACTATTTGTCACAAGCCTCATAGACTACAACAGGTTGCTTCTCCGCTGCTGCAGGCTTAATCTCAAACGGCGAGGGCAGCAAGGTCCCAGGTCGAGCACTTTGTGCTCACGGATGCCAAAACAAGATACAGCTCGCAGGGAGAAACAGGGTGTGACGATGAGCTTCCGCTTCGGCATAGCAGGGGTGCAGATCAGGCCCAAAGCAGGGCTGGCACATTGAGATACGGAGCAGCAGAGCACCATCAGCGTCCCGCACCAGCCCCCCGCCCAGTCCTTCTGTGCCCCCCCCGGCTCTCATCCGGACTGGCATCGCATTGCTTCCAGCTGCCATCCCAGTGCATCGTCTCAGTTGTAGCTTAGCAACAACTTCCCAGAACTGGCTATTAGATAGGATCAGTTGCATTACTTCTGAAATTCACATCAACATGACACTAATGTCTGTATTTAACGTTTTAATGTTTGACACCCTAAAACTCCTATCAACATTCGTTTACTAAATAAGGGCATATACCTCCCAGAATGTCCTCAAAATGTCAAGGTTCAGCAACAAATTCACCCAATATAAACACACATAACAAAACCCAGTTTTGGCGATTTTTCTTTTTTTATGCATTTCCTGTCCTGTAGGCAATTCAGCAAGTATATATTTAGCTAAATTTAAATGTCATAACAACAATCAGAGATGAGAAATAAAGATTTGGGGCGCAGAAGAAGAATGACCTGCAGTATCAAAAAAAAAATACTGACATTTCAGATGAGTCCGAAATCAGCAAATCAAGCCATCTGTGGGAATTTAAGTTACACTGGAAAAGCAGAATACAAACACAATAAAGTGTCTACAAAAGAATTATTCAACCAAGGTGAATAAACGAGAAGTTTAATATCTCATCTTTAGATCTGCGTATTTTAACCTGGACATGTCAATCTTTATATTAATATTAAGTGGGATATTTTATTGACATCTAGGTTTAGGCAAATAATACGACGGACCTATAAAAGTGTAGTGAGTAATAATGCAGTATTTTGAAAATCCATTGCTAGCGAGTTGTTTTCCTGTTTCAAAGATGATTTTAAAAAATCGCATCAATCATTGCATGTCTCAAGTTAAGAGAATTTTGCTGGGCTTGTCAAATAATCACTTATTCACAAATAAATTCAATTCAATCATAGCAAAATGCTTTTCTTTTTCCGAGTCACATTTTTCTGTTTATATCAGGAAAACGGTTAATGCAGTCCGAGGCTTTTTTACTGTAAATTTCGTAACCATTAGGAAACTTGACAGAAAGACGTCGTGGTTCTTTAAGAGCCAAACTGATTTTTAAACAATTGTACAACCCCCAGCAAGTCACTGAATGTGTCAGTCAGCAGGCGGTGCCCTTTGATGCCCGCAGCCACAGCCGCTCTTTCGGCCGAAACGTGCTATTAATGCTGCTGCCGGGCCGTGTCACCCATCGCGGCAACTTCTGTTTGCTTTCACACTTTTTGCACTGGCTCTGACCGCCACCGTTTGGACCAGAGATAAACCGCAAGCGCTTCTGCTCGTTTCATATAAAGGAAAAGGATACAGTTTAAGTTTTTATTTTTGGAAAAAGAAAAAAAAAAATGCCTCAGCTGAATAGCGGCGGAGGGGACGATTTCGGGGCTAACGATGAAATGATTTCTTTTAAGGATGAAGGAGAGCAAGAGGAGAAAATCCAAGAAAACGCACTCACCGAAAGCGATTTGGCGGACCTGAAATCGTCTTTGGTGAACGAATCGGAAATAAATGTGAATCCGAATTCGGGAGCGGATCAGGGGGTGAGGGCTGGTCCCTTTCGCGTCATATCTTTAGTTAGTAAACTTTTTTCTGTTCTTAAGTGAAGGTTTTCTGTAATTGCTGGTGATATTTGCAGGTGGTCAGACGGGGACAGCAGGGCGAGCACGGAGTCCTAACGGGCAAACATGCAGACGGTAAGTCATGGATGTGCAGCGCAGCGGATTGTACAGGAAACAGACTAACCATGTGTTTTTAGAAACCGCGAATTACCTTGACAGTACGACTCCAAGGTAGGTGCTGGGAAACTTTATTACTGCAAACGAAAGGTTAATCAACGTAAAATCGTACAGTTGTAAATCGCATGTTCTTTATTCGGGGGGTGGGGATGTCGTGTGTAGAGTCACCAGCGCATCGTCGACTATAGTTACGGCAAAGTTTCTCAGCCTGGTTTGGGCTCCGCAAACAGGCGGTGTCCCGCGTGTTATTGATAGCTTCATATTTATTATATCCATTGTTTTGGAAACACCAGTTGTGCTTGAAGACAAACCAGCAAGCATTTTGGATGAAGCATGTACGGAATATTCTTTAGTTGGCGGCTTACCTGGACGGGGCTGGCTGGGGCGATGGTGTGTGAGAATGTTGAAGAAGCTACATCTGATGCGCTACAGGATACTGAGCTGATGTTAGCCATCAAATCTTCTGTACCATGCCTACCATTTTGATCCAGTCCCAGTCCTGAGACACGAGGAAACGTCATAACTCTAGATAATAATAATAATAATAATAATAATAATAATCCATTCATCCGTCCATCTTCAAACTGGTTATCCTGGTCAGTTTTGTGGAGAATAATAATAATAATTTCCTGATCAATTCAATGTATTGACACGTGCCATTTTAACGCAAAATGTTACACATGAATAATTTAATCAATAGTATTTCTGCATATTCTACATAAAATTAAAACCTGTAAATTTCAGTAATATAAGTGCTGTCGATTGCATTCTATTTAAACTTATTGAGCTGTTATACACCTATTAAAAATGTGCAGCTTAAACATAAAAACGTTACGTGGACAAGCAACTCATCAGGTTTTTTCATGCATGGCTGCTCAGTTCGGATATTATCTAAATGCTACTTAATATCGTATAATATTGTATTATATGTTTTTATGTGCTCTCATGGAGGAATACGAAGAGTCGAGGAACAATTACATTGTATGATTTGTTTTGCTCATTGATGCCTGTAACAAAAGTAATGAGGGAATAAATTTCCTCCGGGGTTTTCCCCTCTTAAGATTCTTTTTGTTGTCACGTGTGCTTTGTTTAGAAAACTGAACAACCTGATTCCAAATGTTTGTTTGTGAAACTTTAACTGGCTTGTTGCATCTGCAAAAGCTTTTATTTCCTTTCTGTGATTCTGTTTTTCTTTAAGGGTCTAAACATCAAGACAGAGATCGATACAAAGCGTCTGCCTTTTCAGGATACCAGTTCATGATGCTGTCTGACCCATATAGCGGATCCCTGTCACCGTCGGTGAGTTAACATCATATTCAAGCTTTTAGTAATTTCGGGTTTTTGGCCATTCTTAATGCCTGGTGCATTTCAAGAAAGAATCGCTTTATTATCTGTGACATAAATCGACTAGGTGATCACTCATCCATGAGAATTGATGAATTTGCAAACATTTTTATAATGTAGGTAAAGTTGCCAGATTTCGCCAAGCAAAGAACACAGAATATAAATTGCTTCTGTATGGTGTTAGACGTTTGTTTTGTGTTATTTTTTTGCAAATGTTACCTTGTCACACTCAGCAAGGCTGCAACAAAAGCCGTGGCTTCCAGACTACGGTTTTCTGCAGATGTGGCCAGTATTTCTTTGTTTGAGCAGAGTTTAAAAAGTTACTAACTGAAACATTGTGTGTGATCATATCATATATTGCGATCTTAAAATTCTTTTTTATGTGGCGTCTATACTTAAATGTACTTGTTGGTATATACGGCAGCTCCTGCCACCTGTTACCAATAACACTGAAACGTGTCAGATTCGCACCACGGAGGCTTGCAGTCATTTTTCATTATGAATGCGCGTTAGGTCGTACTTTATACATTGATAAGTGCTGTGTGCAATTTTCAGTATTGCATGGTAAGAAATTAAGCTCTTTTTACAAAATGAACACATTGAACATTTTGGAGGATTAATGTAAGATGGTGTTCTGAAGGCTTCCACGGTTGGAAGTGTATCTGACGGCATTAGAGTACCTGGCTGCTGTGCTTTTCACCGTTTCCCTTGCTTGCTCCAAAAGAGGATTGAAGGGTGATTAGAGGAGCACAAATAGGTCAAGATGCAGGATTTAGTGCCTTTTAAAGAGACTTGCAGGTCCTGGCTTGTCTGGAGATGAGAGGAAGAGCTAGCAGGAGCACTGGTCTCTCTCTCCAGGCTGCGCATCCTGGTCGGGGTGGCCAGAGACCCCGAACCTGTCACACGGCGCATGCATGCATGTGTACTGGGTAGTGATGCACACAGGCGACAATGCCAGTCTGTCACACGGCGCATGCATGCAGTATATGGCAGAGTGTAAGCGGGATCTGAAAGCTGCTCCGAATGACACTGGAGTGTAAGCGGGATCTGAAAGCTGCTCCGAATGACACTGGAGTGTAAGCGGGATCTGAAAGCTGCTCCGAATGACACTGGAGTGTAAGCGGGATCTGAAAGCTGCTCCGAATGACACTGGAGTGTAAGCGGGATCTGAAAGCTGCTCCGAATGACACTGGAGTGTAAGCGGGATCTGAAAGCTGCTCCGAATGACACTGGAGTGTAAGCGGGATCTGAAAGCTGTTCTGGATGAGACTGGAGTTTAAACAAGATCTGAAAGATACTCCGCATCTCAGGTTAGACCTCTTACGATCTGGACGCGGTGCAGACAGTTTGGAAGCTTCTACTATGATCAGTAGCATTTTAGTTTTCAGTGCCCTCTTATTAAAGAGAGGCTGATCCACTCAAACGAGCAGCATAGCGTCACTCCTACAATTACAGAAGTGTCTTTGAGCTGGAGCTTAATTTTTAGGATGTGCTGTGTTTGGGGCAGAGCTGCTGCCTGTTGATCCTTCGCATCTCCTTCAGTGTGGATGTGATACACGACTGGCGGCACTGTACAATGCTGCAAGGTGCATGTTCTTGGAGGAATAGCAGCAAGTTCTTTTGTCATGCAGATTAAAGTACAAATAATCTCCTCCTTTTTACATGAGTATGAAAGAAGTTGTCAAAGAGATGCATAGAAAGTTGTCATGAAAATGCAAAATTCTATTTGACTTTAAAAGCTTTTGTTTCATCTGTCTAGAGAACAGCATCTCCAGTAGTGCTATGAAGCATTCAGGTGGTCTTCAGCAAACTTTAGGTGAACAGCAGTGTTTTTCTGGCAGTGGTTTCCTCCGTGGCGACCGCCCACAAAAACCACACCTGTTCGGTGTTTTTCTGATGGGAGACTGATGAACAAAGACATTTTCAGGTGCAAGATGTCTACAAATCCTTAATTGTCACTACTGCTCTTTGACGCGTCTTTGCAGATTCTGGTCTGTGTAGGAGGCCCACATCTAGGAGAACAGCAGCAATGCTCACCTTCCCTTTGTTAACAATCTATATAAATGTGAACTGATGGAGACACAAGGCTTTAGAAATCTTCTTGTAACACATTCTAGTCTTGTGAACTTCAACGGCTCCTCTAAAATCCCTCCTAATTGAGGGATATTGCACTTGAACAGAAGGCTGTTGTGAAAAGTCAGTAATGTTTTTTTTAACATGGCATGGCAGGCAAAACCCACATCTGAAGTAACTGGAGCATCTGACTCCAGTCACTCTCTTTTCAAGAGGTCATTGTCCAAGAAGATCACTTAATTTTTTCGTCAGTGACCTATTTAGTTTAAACCGGGGTTTTTTCATCTTTTCCAAAACCAGGACCCCCATACCGCTAGTGTGTGACCAAATAAGACACTATGAACTGAGTAACTAAAGACTTCCGTCATTTTTAGCTTTTTTTAAATCAATTTACAAGCATTAAAAATATGCCATTGTACGATACAGGGTCAAATAAGAATGCCTTTACCTTTTGTTTTGACTACATCCTAATCACATATTAGGAGCCTTTCATGAAAAAATCAAGATGAATCCACAACGGTTTTCTCACAGATACAAGTATTGTTGAAGGTGTGATTCTACTATCCTTTTACACGACTCTCGCATAGACATGACTGCGTATCTACTGTGGATGGTCTCTGCAGTGACCCTCAAGTGACAGCACAGTTCTCTCACAAAGAAAGTAAAGGCAAGTAAATGCAGGATAACGTTTCATATTAACTGCACCTTCGTAATGCCTTCATAATGCATTCATAGAACATTCATATGCAGCATGTAAGTACACCTTAACATCCTAACATACACTATTGTTATTGATGTATATTAAAGCTGTTGATGTATGTTAGTATGTTAAGGTGTATTTACCTGCTGCTTATGAATGTTCTATGAATGCATTATAAAGGCATTATGAAGGTGCAGTTAATGCAAAGTTACATTAAAATACAGTAGTGTATAGGACATATAGTGGCTAGCATGTATGATAAGACCTGAATTAATGGCCCCTGAGAAGGGCTTTTGTATAGACAGTTTAGCAGTAGTTGGGATAACTGGCCAAGTACTGGAATGGATTTCTCAAGTTGCAGACGTATACTGGCTATTTGGTTTCGATTGTCAGATAACTAGCTTTACTAGCTGGTTATTGAGCCAATACGAATAGTTATTCTTGCTTATATTCTGAATATTATATATCAGATGTTGTGTAGTTACTTAGCTGCTCGTCCTGTCTGTCCAGATTAGTTTACATAACTGGACCATCAGTATGCTCTCTAGCTGTGTCCTACTGTAGGTTTATAGTAGCTGATCCTCATTCAGAGTTAAAGATTCCCTGATTAGTTACCACATCTACTGTTGGCTACTTGCCATTGAAAACATCTTATCACTGTTCCCTCATTATCTCTGGCTTTTTCTTGCCCGGAATTCCTGTAATAGACGAGCTCTGTTTCGATTACCCCAGACTCTCTTGTGGGTGTGTTTATTGTTGATCTGTTCTGGCTCATTTATTGTATGCTTTGCTGTGTTTTTCATTGCTTATGTAAACTTAGTGTAATGAAATATCCTTCATTTTGAAATGTGATGCCAAAAGTGACCGAAATCGATACAGCGCTTCCGTTATTACAAGCATTTGTGTCTATTTATAGGACACGAACTTGGGGAGGCATTTCCAAAGAAAAATGCAGTAATTGAAAGTAAAACAAATCAGATGCTTCCATTTCAAGATTTCATATCTGTGTGAAAAGTATTTTTTGGTGAAATCACAAAATGACACGTGCAGTTTTTTTTCCCCTTTTTATTTTATTTTTTTCCAAATGTTAAATATCAAGTGGAAAATAAGTGTATAGTCACAGCATAATTAATATTTAATAATTATTCATGTAGACTTGGGCTCAGGGCTGGGTCGAAGAAACATTTTGGGACTCTCTGGCTTTTTACCAGCTTTGCACACTTTTGTACGCTTGGTCATAGAGCCTGAAGGTTTTCCACCGTTTCTCTAGATGAGTTCCATTGGCTTTCATGTGTGAATCATAATTGCTTACTGGCATGATCAGCCTGCATTTAGCTTTGGTCGTCTCACCTTGGCCATGGATTAAATGAAGATCTGCAGCATCATTTTCTGCTTAATGTTTATGTGTTAGCTTGATACATTAAATACTAGAAGAGGTTTGCATGGGACGGCGTGGTGTCCGGTATAGTTACCTCACACCCTGGGAGTTGTGGGTTTGAATCTCTTCCCTAGTCTGCATGTTCTTCCTTTGTTGTTGCAGGATATAATTCCACAGTCCAAAAATATGCTGAGGTTCATTTCAGTTGCCAAACTTCCCGTAAGTGTTAGTGGCCCGTGATGGATTATGTACCTGCCAGAGTTATCCCCGGCCTTGTGTGACCCTGCATGGGACGAGAGGGTGTGGAAGATGGATGGATGGGTTAGCATCATATATAGTGCAGTTTGAGGTGTAGCCTGTATGAAGTATTCAGGGTATGTCTGGTATTGTCATAGTGTGGGAGACAAAAGACATCTTTTAGCAATGGTGAATTGTTCATTAGCTTATATTTAAGACAAAATAAATGACAGGTTGTTCAGCAGTAACTTGCCAGCTGTACCTGTGTCAAGACGAGCATCATTCATTCTGTCACAAGGAAGGCGAGCTTAGGCACTATCGTGTTCTGTTAGGGGTGATTGTGCCACCACTATGTATCACCACTGATGGATTTCAGAGGAATATGTTAAACGTTTTGTTTGATGACATTGTAATTGATGTTTTGGGTGCAGTCTATTGTTACTTTAAGTTACCAAAAATGTAAGAATTGTATATAGATTTTTGTCCTTATTTAACTTTTTATCAAAAATATTTTCAGGTTGAACCATAGTGATTTAAATGGCTTGTCGATACTTCGGTGATTCTTTCTGCCATCCTAATAAAGATTAGAATGTATAACACGGTCGCAGGGTCCTTAGTGGTATCTTGTGCACTCTCTGTCGAGGTCATTTACCTGCCAGGCCCTGGAGGAAATTGCTAAATGCTAGCATGTAGGGCATGAAGTGTGTAAACAGGCGTCTTTCAGCTAAGCTGGGGTTGAGAATTTGGTGAGGGCAATGCTAACTCCTGAGATGGATTCGCTCTGACGATTGCGATTCTGGATGCGCGATCAAATGCATGGTGAGCGTTTGGCTCTGCCTGAAACGCACACGAGCTGCTCAGCACAGCCTTATCTGATTTGTAGAGCAGAGGGTTAGCAATGTGAGTGAGACTGAGGGCTTGGGTGAAGTGGCTTTGCAAAAAATTGTAACCACACGTGCACCTGAAGAACCTTGATCTTTCAACAGTCAGAGGAGCTCAAAACATTCAGACATCACATAGCCTCCCTGTTCTGCCTCCGGCCAGGGCTCTCCATCCTATACGTGAACTGCGTGTATTATCTGCCTGTTTCTCAGTACAGATCTGCGCTGCATTGTAATGAAGAGAAGAAACTCGTTCACTGCCACTCATTTCTGAAAACATGAAGATAAACTTGAATAGCTTATTAGTTGGTCATTTTTTGGTAAATGCTTTGCTGTATGTGGCAAGATGTTATTTGCAGCATTTTGAATAAAAAAAATAAAAATAAACATTGTTTATCACTGTTGAAGGTTGGTAGTGAAACGCTAACCAAGAAAGTCACTGTAAGGATATTCAGTTGGTCTGTATAAAGGACAGATCTGTATCAGTCCACTTTATCCAGGGATAGGCCTAAATTCTATTAATGCATTGCTTGCAAATATGCATTTTTAAATAAAAGATTCATATTTTATATTTTTTATACGTTACGTAGAAAATATAAAACATGACATAGCAATATTTCTTGAGTTCTTGTGGTATTGTGCCGATAATTACTGAAATATAATTTTATTCTTTGCAAATTGTGAAAGTGGTTTTGAGAGAAAAGCCTGTTTAGATGTAGAATAGTAGGTAACAGCAGCACTGTGGATTTTAACTGAATTTAACGTTTAACCGAATCAAAACAATGCAAACTTGCTATAAAATCGACATGCATTTTATCTGTGATCTGGGCTTGTGCTTTTGCATATCAGAAGGTCACATTTCTGTGTATTAAAACCACAGAGCTTGAGGCAGGAAATGCATCTCAGTGGTCAGCCTGTCTTTTTGCTGCTCTCAGTGACATTCGCCTTGAATGGTCCTGAACGTACGGTTTCACGTTCACAGTCATCCAGCGGGACGTCTCCCATGCACACTTGCATTTGGCTTCCATAAACAACATTGCTGTTATCAGGCCATTTGGGAGTTACAGCGGATGTCGAGTTGCTTCAGACAAAAGAAGGGCAGAGGCAGTGAGCAGACCAGAGACCAGTGCCATTGTGTGCTTTGTTGGGGGTCTGTCTTGTAGCCGCTTATTTTGTTGGTACAGTTGTGAGGTTGAACCAAATGTGGTTTACCATGGAAAATAAACACACAGCTTACTGTGTCACCAAAGCAGCTGAGTACAACCAGTGGTGAAAGTCGGCAGTGAAATGGAAACTTACAAACATCTTTGTGATGGTTTCCCTCGTCTCTCTTTCTGTCAGACGAACAGTTAGATTTGAAGCCATGGCTGGCGGCCTGGTCCGAGCGACACACCAGGGGCCAGGTGGATACGCTGAGCGCTCCCTTATTTACTCATTATTTTGCTTCAAAATACCAGGTGTAGCAGGGAATTTTATTGTCGAGTAGCTGTGCTTTGGTCAAAACACGACACAGATGCATGTGTGTCAGCTTCGGGCTCAGTGTGGCAGGCCCTGCTGGGAGGCCAGCTGCCAGAATCGGACGACTGCTTTGGCACTGCGGTTTTGTGGCTGCTTTTGGACGGGGATGAAACAGAAGAGGACTTACCTCCACAATCTGTCACATGGTGACAACGACTGAGAGCTGCTGCTTTATATATGCGACTCCTGCAAGTTACTGCACCCAGCCTGTCCTGCACACGTATTCTGCATGCCTCCACCGAATTAGATCATAAATTTACTGTAAAGATCGAAATAAAATGAGAAGTGTGAAAAGCCAGTGCTGGCCGTTGTCCTAAGAGCCTGGCATGAACTGCATCGTGTCCATACTGTGAGCCTCTGCGTATCATCATGTGACGAAGGCATGAGCGGGTTAATCACAAGCAGCACTAGACTCTAGCAGAGGACCTTTGTCTGCATCTATATATTGTGCTTTTGGTGAGCCGTGCCTCACAGGAAGTGAAGTCATAGCAGATCGCTCCAGGCTCGCCGCACCTTGCGTACCGCACGCGCTCACATGCACACCTCGCAGCTGTTTATCGTTCTCTGCCCCGGCTTTGTCACTGCCAGTTTTACCGTACACTTCCTACGCTAACTTTCTTAGCATCATTTCTGAGTTTTTAGACAGCATGCATTCGTAGGTCATTTCACCGCTGTAGGTCAAAGTAAATATGTCCAAGTAAAGGAAGTGCTTCTCTCCAGTTACGTGCAGTGTAGCATGATGATGTTAGGAGATGTTCTCAAGGAAAACGCCGAGGGTGACGGTTATTGGGCTGCCAGTGAGAGTCCATGAAATGTCAGGTAGGGCCAAACTCACAGGCTTCATATGATGATCATAGCCTCGGATGTTAAGGTGACTCGGGTACTTCCTGTGGTGAGTGCGAGAGGCCCCATTTAAAGTAGGAGAAGGGAGATTAAATTTAGGTTGCTGCTGTATGCAACATATTTCAGTTTGATTAGTGGATGCTGACGCCTGTTAAAGTTTTTAATTAATATTATGTATTTATTTATATGTGATGTGTTGCTCAATGTGAACAATGAGTATGGTGTCCTGTTATTATGTAATTTACTGGTGAATGATGGAATAATGAAAAGACGTGAAAAGCATCTAATGGCTTCAATATCACTGATGGGAAAATCCCGAATGAAATGTAACACAGGGAACTCCAGATGACAGTCTCATTCATTCTTAGCTGAAATTTGTAAAGTGTCATTTGTAGTTTTTCATATAACGGTCCCCTTGTTCTTCTTCAAATCAATTTGAAGTCTCTCTTTATTTTCTGTATCAGTAAGGCACTCTGGCTTCTCATGCTACCTGTTTTCCTGTAAACTCAATCTTGACAAGCAAATCCAGGAGCATGTGAGACCTCTGTGTGCTTTTCTGGAACACAGAGGTCTCACGTTGGAACACGATATGCTTTAAAATAAATCGTCATTAAACATTTAGCACACAGTGATAGCAGAATCTGACTGACACAGACTTCGGTGCTGATTCTAGATCAGTGTTTCGCATTCCTGCAGGCTTGTGCATGTTTCCCTCCTGCCATGCCCCTGCGAGTGCCCAGGCCAGCAGGAACCCTGGTATCCGACTGTGAATGTGGCAGGACTGAGGGCAGAGGTAGTAACATGTGTGATGCCTGCCACCGACACACTGACATTTCACGTGTTTGGGGAGTGTTTTGAAACAAGAGATTTAGCCCGACTGTGACTAGGTTGTACAAAGCAGCTAAGATTATAGAAAGAAACCCCTGACAAAATCGGAAAACAGTGGGAAAATCTGAATGCAGTGGGCCAAAATGATAAGGGTAGAGGTAGCTCAAGAAGTACAGCACTGCGCTAACAATGCAAAGGTGCTGGGTCCCTTTGGATAAAAGCATCACATAAGTGAATATACTTAGAAATGGTGCTTCTTGGAGATCAGAGAAGCAGCACTGGGATAGCAGTGTCCAGCCCCGTGAGCCTGAGATCTGTGCCCATGTATGTAAGGCATTCTAATCGTAATCCCTTGGCAGGTAGCGTAATCCAATAACTGTTGGGTCTTTCAGCAAGCCCTTTAGCCCCAACTGCTGCAGTGAATCTGGCTGACTGCTGCAGTGAATCCAGCTGACTGCTGCAGTGAATCCGGCTGACTTCTGCAGTGAATCTGGCTGACTCCTCTCATCAATTTTATGTTGCTTTTGACAAATAGTATCTGCTAAATAATTTATAAATAATAAATAATGAAACTAAATCTGATTGACCACAGTGTAGAAAATTTTTGTAGGTACAACCTTATGATGGGTAGAAAAATTGTCCAACATGACTATTCATAATAGATATCAAATGTTCATTATTATAACACTTATTTGAATACTTTATAAAGAATTTAATGTAGAACCTCTGATTATTTTTACACTTCTTGTCATCTCAGGTATGCAGCACTGGGTTGCTCTTGCTGAGTATGTGCTGATGTCGATGCTGTTCGTTGTCCAAATAGATGTAAACATCGCTTTGAAGAAAACGTTCTGCTTAGAAAATTGATTCAAATAATTATTTCCACGTTTTGTCACGTTTTGGTTTCCAGCATGTCAGGCTGAAAGTGAACCTCGTCTGCTGATTGTGGGAAAGACACATTTTCTTATTCCAAAGGGGACACTGTTAACTTTACATTCTCTATCATGCAGAAGCCACTTCAGCAATGCGTTGTCACGGAGTCTGAGACGTGCACTCGTGCCCTACATTTTGTGTGCTGTGATGTGTAAATGCACTCATTCATGCAGGTACAGTAACTTTAGCTTTTCAAAGTTTATGGATCTCTGGACTCTGGATCATTCATGTTGATGTGACCTAGAGAGCCCCCCCCCCCCCCCCCCCCCATGCTTCTCAGTGGAATGACTCCTCCGACAGGGTAGCTCCCCATTTAGGGTGTCTGCAGTCCTTTTTTCCTGCGTCCTGCATAGATGAACGCCTTGAGAGCCTCTCCCACCCCCCACCCCCCACTCACAGAAGCAGTATTATCTCTGTATCTGCAGCGGGCTGCACATACAGCAGTGGAAGGCCCAGCCTCAAATGAGAGAGCACTGCACTAGTCATGATCGCGATCCTGGTGTCCAGTGGAGACGCTAAAGGTCTGACAGAGGTGCTCCACCTGAAGAAGAACAAGAAGATGTAGAAAAAAGTCTTACTGATTAAAAACTCCAGGGGGCATCCCCCCCGCTGCAAATGTGTTTTTTTTTTTATTTTCAATCATCTTCTGGAAATATCTATAAATCAGAAAACTCTCACTCTGTTCTTTTTCCTTTTATGGAAAAATGTGCAAGCTGCTTACATGTAGGAAATAAGCAATAATCCTCGGAGAAAATGGTACCGACTCGATGTGCAAAGCAGCACGTGCCGAAACCTAACCTTAGGTTCCTTTCCGCTGTACTAGAAACCATCCCAGTGTTCCCTTCTGCCAGATCTTATCCCCAGCCCTGGCAGATTCAAGAAAAGACCATATTTTTAAAAGGGTTAGCATGGTGTACATCTGACCTGGAACTGTTTTCAAAGGGTGGGTTTGAGCATTTTTATGAATGTCAGAACTGTAATGTGTTATGTTACTGTTCAGCTGGGGCAGCATATGCTGATAAGAGAGCATGACTTCCATGCTCCCCCAGAGCTGTGTAGGGTTACTACACTCCGGTGTCCTCTCACAGTCCCGAAACACGCGGTTTGCCAAGTAAGTGTCTCCAGCTTGCTGGGAGTGTGTGAGGGTTTGTATGAGTGCACAGTCCTATACTTCCTGGGACTGGATCCAGGCTCCCCGTTACTCCGCATTGAATTATGCAGGATGGGTGGGTAAATGAGTATCTGCTGCAAATTAGTAATAATAATTTTAAACCACATAAAGACAGAAACGCTTTGTTTGTTGGGATTCGTTATGTCGGGAATATTTAAAGTGGGTTACATTTTTCATTAAAATTTTTAACCATTCACTTGCTGGGCATTACTGCTCATGCGGGAAATTTCCACTGATTATTTAAGATACCGATACCGAAAATTAATTAAACACATTACATTCCAAAAACGCAATGAACGAGTATTTATTTTTGGGTAGGAAAATACCAATTCTGACACACAATAACAACAAATTAAAATTAAGTCCCAGAGTGCTACATTTCATATATTTATAAAATTTATATCTACTGTCAGTTGTTATACATTTCAAATAACTGTTTATGTCACCTAAATTAAAAACAAAAAAAAATCTGTCAGGGCATTAGTGTCGTGTTTATACAGTAACTGCTACAAATAAACTCTATCTAAGATAGATAGATCTAAGCTACATATTTCAAGTATTCTGTTACTTTGAGATATGTTGTTAACAGGGAAATACCTTGCATTTTAACCTGTATACTGCAAATGAAGTAGAGTTAGCATATAAAGATTAAAATGCATTATATTTTGTTTTCATATCAGCACAAATGGACATAAAATAAGTACGCATTTGTTCTTTTACAAACGTCGCACGTATCGTTTTTAAAGGTGAATGCATACTTGCGTACCAGTTATGTCCATTCCTGGTTATTAATCACTGAAAGCCAGTGTCCTTGACTACAGAAAAGGATTGATAATTAAGTGTGATAAACCCCCTAATTTTCTGAGTAATATCTTCTGATTTCACTCTGAACTGAATTTCTTTTGCTATGAAACGCTTGCGTTACTGATGGTGTAAGTACAGCATTCTTTACTGGAACGGATTTGACTTTCAGAAACACTTCATATGCTTTGCTGACTCGCAGCGAGGTGAGCATTCACATTTGTTGCACATTTGTTGCGTGGACTTTTTAAGTGGTAGACCCTCCTCAAGAATTTTTCAGAGATCAGTGTATGCAAAATGCATTTCTAATGTCCAAAACAGGATACTGCTCTCCCTCCACCACTGTGAGAAACAGAGAAACTCACTGGAAGGCAAAACAGATCCTGGACGTGAAGGCTGTACCTCAGTATAGTTAGCTCTATCAGAAAATGTCCCCCTTGTATGTGGTTTTATACAGTGATAATATTTTTTATTCATACAGTCATATAGTGTTTGATTACCATAGGAGATAAGAGAAGACGGATCATTTTTAAGCAGAGTTTCTGGTAGAATTCTCCTCAGAACAGTCTTTCGTTCAGCCTCCAGGCTCTGTGGGTAGTGCTGAAAGTGTGATGACTAATGTAGAGCATTCAGCTTATATCATAGACTGACTGATGCGAAAACCACACTAAAAACACTGACAAGGAGGCTATTCGTCTTACTGTATTTGGTTTGACAGTAAGCATTTTGTTATTCTGTCGCTCATGTTTGCTGGGTGCCTGTTGTGCCTGCATGGTTCACGTTCATTGTTACAAAATCCATTTTATCCTTGTTAAATTACATGCAGCAGATTAAAGTCAATTATACAACCCTTAGTTTCGACCAAGAAATCTGATTGGACAAGAGGCGTTCTATGAGGCCGATTATCAGAGTCAATTACACAGCTTTATTTATACTAATATACGGCTTTTATTTCCAGCTATATTGCACTTTAGTTACATGAAATGTGTATTGCAAATAGATGTGGTGCAGTTCTATAACTTATGAGAGCATTTATTGACAGTACAGAATGTTTACCTGTTCTCCTTATTTGTTTATTTGTCCATCTGTTCATCCATCCATCTTCTACCTGCTTATCTTGTGCAGGGTCAAAGGGGACCTGGATCTCAGGCAGCTTGGTGAACAAGGAAGGGATGCATTTTTCTTATGAAAAAACACAGATTACGGCAGTGATTCTCAACGGTTGACATCATTTTTCCTGAATTTTAGTCCTGATTTACTGACCAAGGAGTGATTTGGGCCCTGAGGTGTCATTGGCTGGATCAGAATGTTTCTCAAAACCCCTGAACATGAGAGAGAGGACATGAGATTGACAGGATGGTTGTTTTGGCAGCTGCAGTTTTTCAGGTTTATGGTTTACTGGCCAATCTATGTCGTATCAGCACCTATTGTCATGAGCTAATGACTAGAAGAACTATTGGGCCAAATGCAGTTCCGAGTACCAGAGAGCCGAGTGTAGTCCTGAGTACTATGCAGGCCAAATGCAGTTCCGTGTACTAGTGGGCCAAATGCGGTCCCGAGTACTAGCACGCCAAATGTGGTCCTGAGTACTATGTGGGCCAAATGCAGTTCCAAGTACTAGTGGGCCAAATGTAGTCCTGAGTACTATGTGGGTCAAATGCGGTTTCAAGTACTTGTGGGGCAAATGTAGTCCTGAGTACTATGCAGGCCAAATGCAGTTCCAAGTACTAGTGGGCCAAATGTGGTCCCGAATACTAGTGAGCCAAATGTAGTCCTGAGTACTATGCGTGGCAAAATGCAGTTCCCAGTACTAATGGGCTAAATGTAGTCCTGAGTACTATGCGGGCAAAATGCAGTTCCCAGTACTAATGGGCTAAACGTAGTCCTGAGTACTATGCGGGCAAAATGCAGTTCCCAGTACTAGTGTGCCAAATGTCATCCTGAGTACTATGCGGGCAAAATGCAGTTCCCAGTACTAATGGGCTAAATGTAGTCCTGAGTACTATGCGGGCAAAATGCAGTTCCCAGTACTAGTGTGCCAAATGTAGTCCTGAGTACTATGCGGGCCAAATGCAGTTCCCAATACTAATGGGCCAAATGTTGGCCATGATTACTATGCAGGCCAAATGCAGTTCCCAATGCTAATGGGCCAAATGTAGTCCTGAGTACTATGCAGGCCAAATGCAGTTCCCAATACTAATGGGTCAAATGTAGTCCTGAGTATTATGCAGGCCAAATGTAGTTCCTAGTACTAGTGCACCAATTGCAGTTTCTCTGCAGGTTTCTCCACGCACTCTCTGTAACAGGAATCTGTAAATCTGCTCCTTTGGGTTGAGAGTGTTCAGCTGAGGTGATTCAGAATCTTATAAGGACGCTGGCTAGTTGGCTTTCCGGGGAGAGCTCCGATTCCCTCAGGACACACTTGTCTCAGAACATATGTGGACCCACCAGAATGATGCAGAGTCCGTGGCCGAGGCCTATTCTGACCTTGTCTGCATGCTGCCACCTTGACACTCAGCAGGAGAAATGGAACAAAGAGACAAGACGAGATATGATGACAGT
Organism: Brienomyrus brachyistius; assembly: GCF_023856365.1. Classification (NCBI taxonomy): domain Eukaryota; kingdom Metazoa; phylum Chordata; class Actinopteri; order Osteoglossiformes; family Mormyridae; genus Brienomyrus; species Brienomyrus brachyistius. The sequence continues at coordinate 7,688,033 of NC_064542.1, forward strand.
ATTTTACTACTTTTGCAAAGCAGAAACTTGGAATATACAGTAAAGGATAAAACCATCCATTGTTTTGAAAAGGGTTGTGAATTTCCACTTTGAAGCTGTGTATTCTGCTGGGCAGTTTAGTGCAGTGGTTCTCAAACTCGGTCCTCGGGACCCACTGCCCTGCTCGTTTTCCAGCTATCCCTGCCCTACACACTGCTGAATACCTGGATCAGGTGTGTTCAGTCAATCAGAAGCTGAAAGACAGCTGGGACTTGTGTGTGGGGCAGGGATAGCAGGAAAATAAGCAGGGCAGTGGGTCCCAAGGACCGAGTTTGAGAACCACTGGTTTAGTGGTACGGATGTAGCTCAGCTCTCTGCTTAAGGTGTCCTCCAGAGCTTCTCCATGGCTTCAAACATGAATGCTGCAAGCTTACATCTTAAACGTCTGTCACTTTTTCGGAAAAGCAGCTGATGGTTGAAATCACTTTGTGACCAAGGCCAGAAATGCGAGCAGGTGGTGGCATTGCCTGAAATCTGGCCGAGGTTTCCTTTATCTCCATATTCATTGTGTTTTGTGTGTACCTGTAATCCAAACGCTCTGCAGTGACTTTACTTCCTTGCCGCCTTGCAGTCAAACAGCATGCCCGTGGTCCAGCAGCAGCACGGGACGCACCCCCTCAGTTCGCTGCGGCCATACTCCAGTGAACCCTTCCGGCCCAGCTCTCCGCAGCTGCCCACAGACACGAGTCAGAAGCCAGGTGAGTCTGGGAGTCCCTGGGGCAGCCGTTTGCCGCTGGCCTGGCCTGACAGCACTAGCTATGCAGGGAAACCAGCATGCAGGATGCTATACACAGGATACCAAATAGTCATTTATTCTACCCCTCCAGTGAAAATTCTGCGTGTTTATTCCCTCTAGTCAGTACTGTGCTTCAGTTTATTCCCTCCAGTCAGTGCTGTGCTTCAGTTTATTCCCTCCATTCAGTGCTGTGCTTCAGTTTATTCCCTCCAGTCAGTGCTGTGCTTCAGTTTATTCCCTCCAGTCAGTGCTGTGCTTCAGTTTATTCCCTCCAGTCAGTACTTTTCCTTCTTTGGTACGTCATGTATCCATAACCCAATGTCACTCTCCAGATAAAACAGAACGGTGCCTTCTACAGCATTTATATAAGGACCAGTCATCCGTGCTTATTCATTTAGTTAGCTATAAGATTGCTTTTTTGTTCAAATGGTATCCCAGGATGAGAATGAAAAATGTATGATGTTTAGCAGAGTATTTTCCAAACCGGTCCTCGGGGACCTGCAGGCGGTCCATGTTTTTGCTCCCCCCAGCTCCCTACCAGGCTGGGGAACACCGACCATGGGACAGTCCTTCAGTGACTGGTGCTCTTTGGCTTCCCCACCTGCTGCTGTATTATTCATACCGGCACGTCTCGCAGGTCACGGCTGTCACGGCAGTGCTAGTGCCTGCCAGGAAATCCCCCAGAGGGTCACCCCCGTGTATGAAAAGCGTAGCTCCTGTCGTCTGGGTGACATGTGACCCAGTGGAGATCACGAGCAGAGTTTCTAGGCGGGTCAAGCCATGACCCCCCAAAGTTACAGCACCTGAGGTGTGGGATAGGGTGTCTGTGTGAAATTTAGACAAATCAAGAATAATAATACAAAAAATGCATCTTTAACATTACTGTAACATTACTAGAGATTAAAATACAGTGCATCTACAGTCAAATAGTGCTTCATGGACTCTTTCATATTTAGTGTTTTTGAAATTACAGAGGTGGCATGAACTTCACTACCCACAGAAAGGAGGGGCACATTCTGAAAGCTGATGTGTTAGAGTCACATGTCACTTTATAGTGTATGCATGTCAAATTTGTATTAACACAGTTGTGTAATGACATTAATGCAGTTATGTAGCAAAGGACTGTAGACATGTTGTACAGATGTGTGATATATTCAAAAAGCAGCCCCGATTATAAACACTATTTATGAGCCCGGATTCACAAAGCATCTTAAGGCTAAAAGTTGCTCCTAACTTGCCTGTTTAGGAGAAAATCTTAAAAATAATGGACATGTCAGTCCTAAATGTAGGACTCCTCATTTTTTGTTGATTAAAAGCAATTCACAAGTCTGGGAGAACTAAAAAGTAGTAGAGGACTCCAAAGTTCATCCATCCATCCATTTTCCAAACCACTTATCCTACTGGGTCGCAGGGGGTCTGGAGCCTATCCCGGAAGCAATGGGAACGCAGCATGAAACAACCTGGGATGGGGAGCCAGCCCATCGCAGGACACACTCACACAACAGTCACTCACACATGCACACCGATGGGCAATTTAGCAACTCCAGTTAGCCTCAGTATGTTTTTGGACTGTGGGGGGAAACCGGAGTACCCGGAGGAAACCCCACGACGACATGGGGAGAACATGCAAACTCCACACACATGCGACCCAGGCGGAGATTCAAACCCAGGTCCCAGAGGTATGAGGCAACAGTGTTAACCACTGCAGCACCATGCCACCCCCACTCCAAAGTCACTAAGACCAATTCACAAACAGTTACAAAATGGCTGCTGTCAGTCCATGTCACAATGCCTTTGAAACATCAAACGAACGGGAGCGAATAAGGCTTGTTGTGGAGCTTGTGAGGGATACATTAATAGCTTATAACAACCCAGTTATAAACAGTGAAAACCGTATATATTGGTCACATCTGTCTGGGTGAAATTGATTGCTGTAAGTGGATGATCATTATAACCGATTTTTTTTTTCTTTTTTTTCCTTTTTCTTTATATTTCAGGCAGATTATCATCTAACTGACATTTGTATATTCATTCCATGAATATTAGGTAATAAAATGGAGTGTGTTGCTATTTACTGAATTGAGATGACGTCAGCCATAGCGACGGAGTCTTACTCTTAACTTAGGAGTTGGCTCTCTTCCAAACTAAAAGTTACTCTCAGCCACTTTGTGAGTCAGTTTCAGGAAAAACAACCTTTAGTGCAATTTAGGGATTCTCTTAGTGGTAAGATAAAATTCTTTGTGAATACGGGCCTTGATCATTAATGCAAACAGCCTGCTCCTTCAAACTGCAAACCACATGCACAGCATGCAGGTACAGTCAGGAGATTCACTTTCTGTACAGCTAAGAATTAGTTTGGCTATGATACATGATTTGAAGTGATTTCAAATGCTGCAAGCATCTCAGAAACAGCTGCCTTCCCAGGAACGGCATACAATGTGCTACAATGTACCATGCTTTAGACAATGTGGTACCACTTTACAATAAGGTCACTCTTATAAAGGGCTTATGAATGATTTATAATTTGGTTATTAATTAGTAACACTTTGTAAATTATTAATAGACAACCATAAACAAGTTATAACACAGTTTTCTTTTTATTAATGAGTTACTATCGTTTATAAGCCGCAGAAGGGGCCGTTAGGGGTCGAAAAAAAGGCTCCTTAAAGAGAGATCAGAGGAGAATGACCAGACTCATTAAGGCTAATGGGAAGGCCACAGTACCCCAGCGTGTTTCTCTGAATGCACAGCCTGTCTGTCTGAGCACACAGCCTGTCTGTGCCTAATAAAGCGGCCATTGAGTATGTGTGTATATTTTTTTCATTGTCATTCATTTCTCAGTCTGTTGTATCTGGCCCCCAAGTAGACGTGTATGAGAGGGTTTATTCTTTCTTTCCTTTAACAAGCCGTAGGGGCCCGAGTACATTGGAAACGTGCTTTATATTTATTTGCTGGAGAGAAGAGACTCTGACAGTCCAGTTAAGCAGCTTCATAAAGTGCAAAAAGGAAACAAGCCACAGCTATAGATTACAGTCATTAGCAGCATCCTTTAGCTTAAGTACATGTTACCTCTCCTTCAGGTCCTGTTATGTATTCAGCATTCTGTGCTGACAAATGACTTCCTTTTTCGTTTTGTTTTGAAATCTCATTACTGTGCACTCAGGCAAACCTGTCATAAAGCCTAACTCTCCACTGCACTAATGGAAATGGGCAGCAGCAGTCTGTGGAAATGAGTTTCCTAATAACTACAGTATGAAACTGACAGCGATTGGTATTAAATATTGGCCTTTTCTAGATAATTTTATCAAGTGGCATTTTATAGAAATCCATCCATTTTCTGCCACTTATCCATATATGGCCAAACCACCTCAACTGGCTCCTTTTGATGTAGAGGAGCAGCTCCAAAGTCCGAGCTCCTCCCCCTCTCTAAGGCTGAGCCCAAACACCCTGTGGAGGAAACTCATTTCTAGCATTTGTATCCACGATCTCGTTCTTTCGGTCACTACCTAAAGCTCATGACTATGGATGAGGGTAGGAGTGTAGATCAATTGGTAAATCGAAAGCTTTGCCTCTGCATTACTTCCAAAGCTCCATCGATCCGCCTGTCGATCTCACGCTCCCTTCTTTCCTCACTCATGAATAAGACCCTGGGATACTTGAACTCCTCAACTTGAGGCTGAAACTCATCCCCCACCAGAAGAGGGCAAACCACCCTTTTCTGGTCGAGAACCATGGCCTCAGGCTTGGAGGTGCTGATCCTCATCCTGACCGTCTCACACTCAGCTGCAAACCTCCCCAGTGGATGCTGCGGGTCACAGTCTAATGAAGCCAACAGGACCACATCATCTGCAAAAAGCAAAGACGCGATCCTGAAGTCCCCGAAATCAGACCTCATCTGCCCCTTAGCTATGCCTAGAAATTCTGTCCGTAAAAGTTAAGAACAGAATTGATAACAAAGGGCAGCCCTGGCGGAGTCCAGCACCCAACGGGAAAGATTCTGACTTACTGCTGGCAATGCGAACCGAACTCTCGCTCCGTTTGTACAGAGACTTGATGGTCTGCAACAGCGGACCCCTACACCATAATTCTTCCCCCATAATATATGCCTTCTCCAAGTCCAGAAAGCACATGTACACTGATTGGGCAAACTCCCATGAACCCTCCAGTATCCCTGTGAGGGTGAAGAGCTGGTCCAGTGTTCCGTGGCCAGGATGGAATCTGCATTGCTCTTCCTGGATCCGAGGTTCAGCCAACAGATGGACCCTCCTCTCCAGTACCCCGGCATAGACCTTCCCTTGAAGAGGCATGTCAGTCAAGACAGCCCAACAACATCAAGAGCTGTCAAGACCTATATTCACCACTGGGACCTTACCACTGAAGAGTTTTTTTACTTCAGTGACCTCACCCCTAGTGATGGGTAAGTCTTCCTTCCAGTCTTCCAGCTCTACTTCCTCTGTGGAAGGCATATCAGTGGTATTCAGGAGGTCCTTGAAATATTCCTTCCACCACCTGTATATATCCCCAGCTGAGGTTAATCGTTCTCCATCCCTGCTACGGTTTGCCAGAATCATTTTGAGGCCACCAAAAGTCCTTCTCCATAGGCTCACCAAACTCCCACCCAGCGTTCTTGCTTCAGTATCTGCCAAAGCTGCATTCCCCATGGCCTGCTGGTACCTGTCAGCTGCTCCCAAGCTAACCAAGTTCAGAATGCCTCCTTCTTCAGCCTGACAGCTCCCTGTACCGCTGGTGTCCACCACCAAGTTTGGGAATAGGCACTAATAACCTTTCGGCCACAGTTCCACATACCTGCCTCTGCAATGGAGTCCTGGAACATGGCCCATTCAGGCTCAATGTCCCCTGACTCTGTTGGGATGCAAGAGAAGGTCTGCTGGAGGTGCAAGTTAGAGATCCCCAGGAGAGGAGCCTCTGCCAGACGCCCCTGGACAACCTCCATATACATTTGCTCTAACAGGTCTATCTGGCATCTTCCCTGGCCATTGGATCCAACTCACCACCAGGTGGTGATCAGTTGACAGCTCAGCTTCTCTCTTTACCCAAGTGTCCAAAACACGTGGATGCAGATCCAACGGCACGATTGCGAAATCGATCAAACTGTGGCCTACGGTGCTCTAGTACCAGGTGCAATCATGAGCACCCTTGTGTTCGAACATGGTGTTCCTCATTGACAAACTGTGGTTAGCATAGAAATCCAATAACAGGCACCAAGGGGCTTTAAGCAACCCCCCGCCTGCCTGGTGCCTCTTACCATGGGCAACTCCAGCCGCTCTCCTGGAGTTTGGTTCTAGAGCCTGAGCCATGTGTTGCCGTGAGCCTGAGTATATCTAGTCGGTATAACTCTACTTCCCGTAGCAGCTCAGGCTCCTTTCCCATCTGAGATGTTACATTCCATGTATCTTTAGCCAGAGTTAGTCGCCAACAATCGGTCTGCTGAGACCCCTGCCTTTCACTGTCACTTGATCTACATCGCACCCTACCCCCACGGCCCTTCCTGTAGGTGGTGGGCCCACAGGAGGGCGTACCCATGTAACTCTTTCGGTCAGGCACCATGGGTAGAGACCTGACCTCCAGGCGTTCACCTTTGAGCTCCCCCTAACCCCCCCCCCCCGGCCTGACTCCATCACGAGGCCCCGGTCTCCCCAGTCTGGGCAGGGTAACATGGTCCGTTATATTGTTCATCATCTTGAGGGTTTTCTGAATCACGCTTAGTCTGGTTGCTCACCTAGGACCAGTTTGCCTTGGGAGACCCTACCAGGGGCAGTTGCCCATGACGACATAGCTCCTAGGATCATAGAGGTGCACAAACCCCTTCACCACGATAAGGTGGCAATTCATGGGGGAAATTACTAGAAAACACAAATTTTAAGTATTATTGAATGGAAACAACAAAAAATAACCTGTCTTTTTTAAAAGAAACAGTAATTCTGGGAACATTAGCTGAGCTGGAACCCTGCAGTAATGCATTTCAACATGCGGCCGATTCCTTCTGCTTTCCCTTTTTGGCCTGCGGAATGCAGTCAGGCTCACTGACTTCTCTCAGCTGTCTGCCTTGTGTGATGGTGCGTCTTTATGTGCCAGTGTGTGCATGCATGTACCCTGCACTGGACTTGCATCTGTCCTCTACCTGATGCTCTGTGCTGCCTGGGATGTCCAGGATAACCAGTTGGAAGATGGATAAGTGAAGTTGGAATTTACAGCATTTAAAAAAAAATCCCTATATATTCTTTTGTGCATTAAGATGATTTTTGGTCACATTGTTTTTTCATGACAAATTGTGACCGGTAAATTGTGCCTTTCGGTTGCAATCGAACACTTCCTCGTTAAATCTTTCTGGGATTGTGTTTTGATTGTTCTCCGAAGCGTATACAAAGACCTGTCAAGGCATGCCCCCCCCCAACCCCCCCGCCCCGCCCCGCCCCAGGGCATAAATATCTTGCTCCTCTCTGCTGATTGGTTCTGACATTGCCCATTGACATGTCTGGTTCCCAGCCAGCTAATTATAGCCCTTCCACTTGCAGCCTAGATGACTTCACTTAAATGTCACCTAAATATCTTCCCTGCAGGTGTTCACAGGCCACAGTGCCAGGACATAACAGCGTTTTATTCCCTCCCCCCAGGCAGCGTGGGACAGATCCCACACCCCATGGGCTGGTAAGACACTTGTTGCTCCACACAGCTTTAAAATTTAAGTCAGGGTCCACCCCCTCAGTCTAGCAGTAAGTCACAAGGCCAGTAATATCTCACAAGTGTGTATTTTATTCTTTCCGAATGTGCTTTTATTTACTGTATTTCTCCTTGTCTTTAAATGCCATCATTCAACCAGAGAAAATGTACCTAATGACTGTCGGTGGATTTTGTTCTTGCTGTTAGTTGTACGATTGACTCCCTATAAAATGAGTATCCTGAGGGAAGTGGCGGCAGGGTGAGGCTGGGGTCTGGAGGCTCGTGTCAAACTGGGCCATGGATGGAAACAGGGTACAGGGGCTTGGAGCTGAATGAAACTGTGTGTCACAGAACTCTTGCCTGTCCTGTTATATAGTCTGATAGTCGTGTTCCCGCTCAGGATTGTAGTGGTGCGGGCAGCCCTGCTGATCATTTTGGTATTTTCCAGTTTTCAGGAAGTCAGTGAAATAAAGAGAGATCAGCTCAATAATAGAGGTGAAGCTGTAACTTTGTGTGGCTTGTGACTTTTTTTCATCTTTTGAGGATTATCACTGAATTTGAAAAACTATAAAAACCAGCGTGTGTGGCTCTAGTTTCCCTCTGTTTTCATTTCCCATATGAAGGGTCACCGCTGTACGAGCTTCTAAATAGCATCAGATTGTTCCTGAGCATCTCCAGAACATGTAGCTGTTTTTCCAGACTAATTAAAAAAAGAATGGATGGGGTTTGTACTGGCCAAGAAGGTGGTATCTAAAGTGTATCTGAGACGTATCTCCGTCAAGATGATTCATTTGAGGTAATATGAGGTTGCAGACCTTGAAGGTTTCTGGGTGGGTGTACTCTTGGGTATACTCTTGAAAGTGCCTGTGCAGCCCATTAACACTAAAGTGTATTTTTGAGAGTACCTTTGCCATTTATTCACAGCAGATTTGCGGTCCTCATGCTCTCCGTACACGTGACTAACCGAATTTGTCCGGCTGCTGCTTCTCTTGTTAATGTGAGCCCCGTGTCACCCACTGGACTGATGCGCTGTGATCTTGTACCCCAACCCCAGGCAAAGCCAGCCTGTCTGTCCGCTGTCCTCCTGCGGCTTCGGGCAGTCTTACCCCCCCAACCACCCTTGCAGCTCCTCCTTCGCTCGGTAGGTAACAGCTGCTCCAGGCCGCATGCTGGCACACTCTCCCACATTCGACTTAACTCTCACCACTGATGCTTCTTGCCAACCAGGACCCCACCATGTGCTTTTCTGTGTGGCAGTAGTTATATGCTTCATGGCAGGGCATTCAGATCATACAGCATCCTGCCAAGAGCAAGGCTCTTTTCCCTTTGTGTCTGTGTCTGCTTCAGATCATTCAGTTTAATTGCCAGGAAAAGTAAGCAAATCAGAGAGTAAATGGGTTCTGATGGACGTCGTGTTTTTGTATTTGTGTGTGTTATGTTTTTCTCGTGAATCTTTGAGTTTACGGATCACTTGTTTTCTTAAAAAGTTGGATTTAATCTTCTTGAAGCCAACAAAAAATGTTCCAATGGACTTGAGGACAGAAAACAATTAAATGATGTAATTGTCTTATTTGGCTTAATTTAATATGTAATAGGTTTCTCCTTGTATCAGCTTCTACGCAGCTTAGCTGGTATTTGGTGCAAAATGCAAGCAGACCACCATCTCCTGCTGAAAATAAGAATAGGCAGAAACAAGGAGGTGGAATCTGTGTGTAGTTGTTTTAAAAGGCCTCAATGCATAATGACAACAAAAAATGTTTGATGTGCAGGCTGACGGTCTGTTTTTGTGCCTTCCCAGGTTTCCTCATTCTTTCATGTTGGGACCTTCAAGCATGCATGCAACAGGGATACCCCATCCTGCCATAGTGCCCCCTACTGGCAAACAGGATGACGATGAACCATGTGACAGAAATACTTACTCGTGAGTGTTTACCGCAGACCGCTGCAGCAAACTTTGCGGCAGATTTAGAGTTTTCACATTTGCATTACCATGATAAATCTGTACTTAAATATTGCATGAATGCATGCATGCTAAATAAACTCATGCAAATGCGTGCATACATCGTTCAAAGTGCTTTAGAGTTTTACACTGAGCCTGTCCCAGGAAATTTAGGCCATGGGTCAGGAGGCAATCAGGCTGAGAATACGTCACGTGGTCTCAGATTTGTCGATTATTGCAAAGACTAGTTGAATTCTGTTCGTGATGTCAAATTGATGAGGGATAAAAATGAAGATTTTACTAATTATTATTACTATAAACATGTTTTCTCTTTCAGTAGAAAGCTACAGTCTGAGAGCAGGCAGGAGAGGGAGCCCAAAAAGCCAGTCATCAAGAAGCCACTGAACGCCTTCATGCTCTACATGAAAGAGATGCGGGCGAAAGTGATCGCAGAGTGCACGCTGAAGGAGAGCGCGGCAATAAACCAGATCCTGGGCCGGAGGGTAGGGCCTGGGGGGGGGGACATGACAGGGGCGGGGGGCACAGTGGCACAGTAAAGAAGCGCATGGCCATCAACCAGATCCTGGGCCGTAGGGTAGGGTTTGCGGCTGGGCCGGGGGGGCACAGTGGCAGGGTGAGCTGGACTCTCCGATCACTAAGCCTGTTACTCCTCAGCGATCTTTTGATCATTTTCATCACAGAGCTCAGAGAAAGTCCTGAGATCCCTGCAAACATCAGTAAAAGTATTGCAAATTTATTGGTTTTCCAACAAAAACAATCATTATTTATTTATTTGCAAAAATTTATATTACTTTAGACGGTAATGAACACTTTTTGCGATAACATAAAACACCAAACATTTGTGTTTAGTTTCCCTCTGGGAGCTAGTGACTACAATCGCAGTTAATAGCAAAATGGCAAACTGAAGGAATCAGACAGAAAAATGACACTTAAGAAAACATCTGTACAGAAGATATGTGAGGGTATCTTACACGCCGCTTGTCGATAAACCAATAAATCTGAAACATTTTTACAAAATTAATGAAGCTTCATAACTTCCATTTAAAGCTCATTTCAATCATACCCCTTTGACAAACACATTTATTTGTAGCTCAATAACCACTTACTATTAAGTATTAATTTAAATGCTACTAAAGTATAATATTAGATATTAACTTTTATTGTCACAAAGCTTGTATTTGCTGTGTTCCTGGTAGTTGTATTTAACTTTTTGTTAAATATAGATTGTTTTAACTGTTTCACAACATTTTATAGTTATTTATGAACTTTTCGCCTTTTTGGTTCTTTAATCTGTTTTGATATCCATATGCACTTGCCATGGGGACAGCCCTGGTTCCTGACATGGCATTAAGTATCAACACAACTAACATTAAGCTTGCATACTGACTGCTTATTATTAAGAATTTTGTTAAATACTACTAAAATATTGCATTAGATATTAGCTTTCCGTGAACATACAGAGGAACAGAAACCCCATTTACTAAGCTGCTTTCCTACCACTCTCGTGATTGATTGTACGAAACTCTTAAGATGCTCGTTTTGTTGTGGCGCCCTCTAGTGGCACGCCCTGTCCAGGGAGGAGCAGGCCAAGTATTATGAGCTGGCCAGGAAAGAGCGGCAGCTTCACATGCAGCTCTACCCCAGCTGGTCTGCCCGGGACAACTACGTGAGTGTCACCCCCCCCCCTCCCTTTTTGATATCTTGTACTCCAGCAGGGTCCTGGGAACAACGTAAATGGGAGGACAGAGAAGCTACTCATCCTCACCTTAAGACGACGAATCACAGGGCGACTTTCTGAGCAATGTCGCCTGGCAATATCCAATGAAGCGAGACAAAGGGCACCATCTGGATTTGGATGATCTCGAGAAGTTGCCAACTGTTGATCGAAGTTTTTCAAACACAAATTTGTTGCCCAATATCGACGGGTTAGCCTCAGTATCATTGCTCAGATGTTAGCCCTGTGTATAATCACCCTTAGACTGGTGATTCTTAACCTGGTCCACGGGGTTGCAGTCATATATTGTGTATGAAGGCGCTCAGTGTAATCATATTAGTCCTGTTTAAACTCTAAACCACAGATAGTCCACACTTTAGCTCTCTGCCAGTGGGGTTTACCCTAAGCTCCGCTGAGTGCCGTCATCACTGTACCGGCCTGAATTCCCCGTGTGAGACCCTGACAGCTGGCTGTGGGCCCTGTGCGCTCTCGCCCTTTCCTGTACTGTTTCTTTGCTGTGGTACAAGGGAGGTATGTCACTGCTGATGTCTGTTCAGGCCTCAGAAGCGACTTCCTTTAAATTCTACCTAAATCATGATAAGCGGACCCCGGAACGTCACCCAAATATCGTGTCTGAAAGTAACTGTGAGACCTTAGAATATTATAGCCATAAACTCAAGAATGGAAACATGAGTGCGTTAGACTTTGTTTTGAAATTTTAAAACTATGGTGGCATGATGACTCCATGATGACCTAATATCTGAAAATAGTTCCTGAAAAAACAGACCTCAGATCAGTTTGACAGCATGGGAGTCTTAACCCATAGCAATATCTGTCTGATTCATTTCTAACAACGTAACGGTGACCGTGGTAACAATCTAGGTCACGCATCCCACTGTCACCGGAAGCACCTCCTTGCACCTAGCAGCACACTGTGTCAAACAAGACACTAGTACAGCAGCTGGACTTCATCACTGTCAGACCAAGGTGTTGCAGTGATATATTCTGTATGAAGGACCTAATCATATAAGTCCTGTTTAAACCCTAAACCACAGTGTATTACCCTGTCGCTCAAGCTGTGTGGTTTCACATATGTGAAGCTCCTTTCACATTCTCACACTCACTGTCAGGAGTCGTATTTTCAGCCATGACTGCAAATGTTAGAATAAACAGTGGTTGATACAAAATGTTTCTAAGTACCACTACAGAGATCAGACTGTCAGCGAAATAATTATAAGCTGCTTTTCAGGTTAATTTTCAGATGTTTTTCTGTTTTTAACCTTGTCTTGGCCTAATAGAAATTGTTTTATCATCTTTTTCACTGGACTGCAGGGGAAGAAAAAAAAGAGGAAGAGAGAGAAGCAGCAGGATGCCAGCTCAGGTGCCTATCTGTAACGTGGTGGGTGGTGGGGGCGGAGGTCTGCACTGCCTGGCTCAGGTGCCTATCTGTAACGTGGTGGGTGGTGGGGGCGGAGGTCTGCACTGCCTGGCTCAGGTGCCTATCTGTAACGTGGTGGGTGGTGGGGGTGGAGGTCTGCACTGCCTGGCTCAGGTGCCTATCTGTAATGTGGTGGGTGGTGGGGGTGGAGGTCTGCACTGCCTGGCTCAGGTGCCTATCTGTAACGTGGTGGGTGGTGGGGGTGGAGGTCTGTACTGCCTGGCTCAGGTGCCTATCTGTAATGTGGTGGGTGGCGGAGGTCTGCACTGCCTGGCTCAGGTGCCTATCTGTAAGGTGGTGGGTGGCGGAGGTCTGCACTGCCTGGCTCAGGTGCCTATCTGTAACGTGGCGGGGGTGGAGGTCTGCACTGCCTGGCTCAGGTGCCTATCTGTAACGTGGCGGGGGCGGAGGTCTGCACTGCCTGGCTCAGGTGCCTATCTGTAACGTGGTGGGTGGTGGGGGCGGAGGTCTGCACTGCCTGGCTCAGGTGCCTATCTGTAACGTGGCGGGTTGTGGGGGCTGCAGTCTGTACCAGCCAGTTCAGGTGCCTATCTGTAACGGACCGGGTAGCGGGGTTACAAATTCAGAACTGGCATTGTGTTCTGGTGTTTGTCATGGGAGTGTGTAAAATACAACTTCTTTACAATGAAATGAATTTACAAACACAGGAATGAACTATCTTGCACAAAATTTACATCAGAAATCAAATTAAAAGTAGTGTTTTTACATGTACAAGAATGGTGGTATAGTCATTACTAGACAGTGGTAGAATACATGCAAAAATTCTTGTGTACAGGCCAAACCGTTCACACTTGATATCCAGTCTCTAAAGTCTTTAACAAAATCATATGACATGTGCCCTGAAACTGTGTGACACAACTGTCTCTCTGAATATCCCCTTACATGCTATATGACAGCATGAAGGTTCAACATTTCTGTGCTGTTTTACTCCAGTATTTAAAAGAATAACCTAAATCTTGCACTTGGCGTATATTACAGCTCTACCTTCCTTGTCTTTGTTTTTGGGACTGATTAGCATTCCGTCTTTCTGAAAATGTACAACTTAAGGTCTCGTTTCATTGGAGCTTTTTGTTATTTTTTCCTTGCCTTCCCTCCCTCTGTCTCCCTCGTTTCCTCTTTCTTGCACGCCTCTGCGCTCTCAGATGCCAGCTCTCCTATGAAATGCCGGGCCCGGTTTGGCCTCAGTCAGCAGACAGACTGGTGTGGTCCCTGCAGGTGTGTACTGCATTTAGAAGACCCCCTCCCCCCATGCTGTCAGTTCACCACTTTCTGCTCTTTATGTCCCCCCCTTGCCCCCTAGTGGTGGTCATGACACATTAACACTAACTTACAAAAAACATCACTTCCATCTGCTTTGTACACTTTCCATCTATGCATATCCACATTCTGTAACTTTGTGCTTGAAACAGTCGTGCTGTCATACACCCACATAATAGTGCATATCACAGTATAACGGAAAAAATAAAATCTCCCCACAAATCCCACTTAAGTTTATTTTCCAAGAGAAGGACTGAGCATCAGCACTGGTGTTTAAACAACCATAAGTGTGCATAATTACTTACAGTTCGTTTTCAATTAATATCACATAACTAGCGCTAGCACTGCTGTTGAAAGTGGGGTGCCGTTTAGCAATATTTCTGCTGTGCTGACCCTTTTCACCTACCAATAATTTGGAGTGCAGCTGGCATGTTTGGAGTATGTTACTGTTCTGTGATTTGGTGTTAGGTTCATAGAGGTTCATAGAATAGTATCAATGATTAAAAACGTACTTTGTCTGAGATACTCAGTGAAAAATCAGCCAGGATTACCTGTATTACATTTTACGTAACCTAACAGTAATGTATGTTTAATTCACCTTGATAACCAGGACTTCATTTGTAAACATAGAGACCAACTGTGTCCACTCTTATAAGAGTAGGCAGAGGACACACAGATCACAAATAAATATGCAAATAAAGACTTTAACAATAATATTATGCCAAGAGCACCATCTAGTGGGATCTTAAAATACAGAAATTGGCTCATGAGGCATCACTACACGCAATTCAAGCCTTCCATCCGTCCATTTTTTTGGAATCACTTGTCCTATTCAGGCTTGTGGGGGCTGGGGGGTCGGGAGCCTATAGGCACAAGGCAGGGAACAGCCCAGGATGGGGGGCCAACCTGTCGCAGGGTAATTTGGCAGCTCCAGTTACGCATGTTTTTGGACTGGGGGGGGGGGGGGGTGGGTGGGCAGGAGACATCATGGGGAGAACATGCAAACTACACAGACTCAAACGCTGGTCTCAGAGATGTGAGGCACCAGTGCTAACTACTGCACTGCCATGCTGCCCTAATTATTATTTAATTATACTGAGTGCAGCGTTTGAGCTGGCAGAGTGCAGGCTCCCGGTCCCGGACAGGAATGCCTTAAGAAAAGAGCACTGATTGGGTGCCGTCACTGTTAACATAGCATCTTAGCACGTTCCAAAAAACATTTATATGAAATCCAAGGCAGATCGGGCTGATCTATACTGGTGTGCAGATCTATCACCAGCATCTGTCTTTGCTTTGCCATCTATTTACCTGTTTATATCTAGATAAGCTCACTGTCACTGTCTGATGTCTGCTTTGCATGCTGCAGATGTTCACCTTCATTTTCCCGCCACCCTCCTCCTCATTTCCCAAACACACCAGCACCTGCTCCTCTCAGCTGTGTAGTTGGGTGCCATGACTAATCTTTTTGGTGACCAGTGACTCAGGAGTCACCGCTGTGCTTCCCAGCGATATTTCCCAGCAAAGCCAGATTAATGCATTTGTAATTGCAACATTTTTAACTGATGATAAAGTTTAGAATACTGAAGACTGATCGAAAAGGCAACTGTAACACTGATGGAAGCAGCAGTCATTTTATTTGAATACAGTCTGACTGCACAGCGGACTGCTAGGTCTCAAACTGGTCCTCGGGGGCTCCCCCTACTGGAAGCTGGGAGGGAGCAAATGCAGCAACCGACTGGGGGTCCCTGTGGACCAGGCTCGGAAACACTGATCTAAGGGTTGAACCTTGTATGACGATCAGAAAGCATCCTGTCTTAGAAGGCAGCTAGAAGTTACATCACAAACACTCGTGTTTAAATGCCAGGGGTGGCGGACCGGCGGCTCCGCACCTCCAGTCCAGCGTAGATTTCCAGGGAGTTCCATCTCCATCTCTTTGTGTACCAGTGTGATCTTTCTGCTGTGCTGTGACTGTCTGGGTTTTACAGCTTGCGTCCAACTTTCATTCACAGATAAACTCTCTTGACTGTTCCTAGGAGGAAAAAGAAGTGCATTCGCTACCTTCAAGGAGAAGGAGAGTGTGGGAGCCCCCCTTCTTCCAACGGCAGTGCTGTAAATTTACCTTGCTCCCCGGCTGACACCCCTGCCCCCTGCTGTCCTCAGTCTTGCCGGAGCGTGCACGCCCTCTCTGCCCTGAGAAACCTTCACAGTCTCCACACTGCTTCTGAAAGCTTTAGTGGTGCTGCTCCCTCAGGCTCCGCCTCCATCGCACTCTCATTGTTATCACCCTGCACTGCCACCGCCAGAACAAACCTATGGGAACGAGCGCAGTGACACGGCCCAACCACACGGGCGGCGAGGCTGGCCTCGCTGGAGAGCTAATAACCCACATCTTTACAGACAGAGCCGCTGCTCTGCCTGCCGCTACGAGTGACCTGGCGGCACTTAAATGTCATTATAAGCCAAGCAAAAGGTAAAACAGAACAGCATACCGCGTTTGCCTCGTACCACTTTCAACGATAAGCCTGCACCCCCCCCTTTTTTAAGCACAAGTTTGTTTAATGTTAATACACGGAGAACATATAGAACCTTCTTCTTTGTTTAAATAGTTTATTGGAACAGGTTCTAATTCCAAATCCTTTGTAATTACCAAACATTTCAAAAGAATCTTTGTATTCACATTTGTTACAAAGCAATTGTAATTATCAAGAGTTTAACATAATTTAGGTATGTCCAGGAAGGGAAGTTCAGCACTGAAAGAAAATTTACTTCTAGTTACCATTGTACTACTTTTGTAAAACTACAGATTAGACTTTACATCCTCGGATGTGCTATTTTTGCTAGATGGAAGGAATTTTTCACATTTAATCTAATTTATCAAACAATCAGGTTCACGAATAAAAAAAAAAATAGTTCCTTTCAGAATGTGTTTTTTTTTTTTACTCAAATGTGTGTTGCATGCCGCGGTGGGGGAAAGGGAACGTCTGTCGCATATTATCACACATTTACAGAAAACCCCTAAGATTATATGGTTAAAAAAAAAGCTCTGCTACATTTAATCATGACAAAAATTTAATGTACAATGCAAGGGTGCAAAGAGAATGTTATTCACAGAAAAAGGTTAATCAAAAGCAAATAAGCTTATGGGGATTATTAGGACTGCAGAATGAAAGCAGAGGACTCCCATATCAGTGCCCTGCCTTATGTAACCCTGTGCACATCCCTTAGCAGAGGGTCCAAACCTAAAAGGAAACTATACTAAAATCTCAGCATGTTAGTGGAGCAATCAGGTGCCTCTGAAACACTCACAAACAAACACACAGCGTCCAGCACACTGACACAGACGGCATGACACACATCCTGGCTCTATGGATAGATGAAAAGGGACAAAAGAAAAACCTGAAAATGAATTAAATGGAAGTTGTCAGGATATAAATGACATTATAAATGCAATAAAGCAGCCCGAAAAAAAAGAAAAAAAAAAAAACAGCTCTAACTGCAGTTAAAATGTCTGACATAATCCTAGAAACTCTCCATTCAGGCAAAGGAACTTTTCTCACACTTAAACAACACCCGTACTCTCAGGAGTTTTAAAACTTATTTATTAATTCTTCTTCCAGGTCATGGATGTCAACCCAAAAACGTAACTGCAGGACTTAAGCACGACCAATAAAATGTCTGTATGTAAAATGAACCAAAACGGCAAGCAAAGATGGTAGGTGTCTGCATTGCACACCTGGAGTCTGTTGGGGTGCCACACACGTACTACACTGAAAGGCAGCTTCTGCCATTAATAAAAATATGCATGGTCCTTCAGTCGTACATTCTGCAGTTAACCAAACAAAGCAGTTTATTTTTAAAAAATCAGTTTAAAAAAAAATTTAAACCAGTTGAGGGGTTACAACAGAGACTGAGCCCACTTCACGACTACAGATAAGCACATTTCTTTAATCCTTCCACGACAGCACTGAAACTAGCATTTTAAATTAGGTCATACAAGCAAATGGGTAACCATGCGTTGAGTAAACGAGAGATACCACTCTGGTTTTCTTCAGGAACACCAAGGTGTATCAGAGTAGTGCAGCCAAGATGTGAAGCAACACTTGCAGCAAAGCCTCACAGCTCATTTCTCTTCACACCACTGGTTCTCTTTGCGAACCTGAAACAAGCACAAGAGAAGATGGTGAAATGCATCATTCGACAACACTGACGCTCTTACGGTTTCCTTCTAAAAAATGAGGAAAGCGCAAAAAGAAAAAGGATACCTGTGCTTCTTCTTCTTCGGTGAAATCATTTTTAATGTTGAATGTCTTCCTTATTTCCTCAGGAGTTTTACCCTTGATCATATTTGCAACAGTCTTGCATGTCACATCTAGTAATCCCTTAATGTCCAAATAGTTTGCTGCCTAAAAAGAGTTAAGGGAAAAAGAAAAAAAAAAAAAGGACATAAATGTTATAGCAACTCAACTGGAAATGACAACAGCAGCAGCCCGCATTTAAAATGTTTCAGAATCAGGTGATCGAGGTTTGTCCCACTGCCCAGTATGCGTGACGTAAAGCTGAGACTGCAAAACACAGTGAAAACAAGCAATGCCACCATAATGCCACCAGATCAGTGACATCAACACAGAAGCATTTAGTGACACACCTACCAAAATAAGTTCAAAAAGTGTTCCCTGGTCAACTTTGAGGAACTCCTGGTCCCACACAGGGATATCATCAGTTCTCTTCTCTTTGTTCTCATCATCTTCAGGAGGAGGGGGGTCATCTTTGTGGTGAGTGCACCACTGGATAACCTTAATCAAACCAAAAAAATAAGGCATCAGAAACAGCAAGGTGAAACAATGGTGAAAGGTCTTATCTGCCGTTAGGCACTTGATCGAAGACAAATACTGTTTGTATGTACACCCTAGAGCAGCGTTTCCAAATCCGGTCCACAGAGACCTGCAGACTGTCCACGTTTTTGGTAGGGAGCAAAAACATGAGACCTTCTGTGGGTCCCCATGGACAGAATTGGGAAACGCTGCCCTAGAGAGAGCACCAGATACACAGGATGATTAGTTGAACTGCCTCTGATCTCATAAACCATACATATTGTGTGTACCTTTTTAAGGATGGCTGCATTTACATTAGGAAGTGGAACAGGGTCATCATCTCCTTCATCATCCATCCCTAAATCTACAGTAAAATACAAAAATATCACATTACCGATAGCTACCTGAAAGAAATACCATTTCATCAGTAATGGAGACCTTATGATAGACACCTCCTCAAATTTTGACCAAAAATATACACCAATTCAACCTTGCAGATCATGTCAAGGATAATAGAGTTTTGAAAATTCTCATTCTTCAATGGTTCAGGAATATTGTAGCATTAAGTGTTCAAGCCTACAGATATAATGTAAATTGTAGCCAATAATTATCAAATCCTATCAACTGCATGCTAATAAGGTTCAAAATATGTTACAAAACTTTTATCGTTTGCTATGAAATTCATGAATTGCATATGAAAAGGTGATTGCAATAAGGTCTTGTTTTCGAAGTTACCAAGAGTTTCACTCACCTTCCAACATAGTTTTTATAGTCACAGACTGTTTCGCAATTTCAACGTCCACTTCAAATATCTCCCCATCCGAACTTTGCAATTTAATAGTAGGCATCTATTATAAACAGGGAAAAAACCCCGAAATCAAACACAAGCGATACCAGCTATTACAGTGCAGATGGTTTTCTATCAAGTTTGTTAGCTACCATCACTTTTTAAATTGTTAATATACTTCCCGAAATCATACATGATGTAAGGTTACAGCCATCACGATAAATCAATTAAACAGTTTACTTCCTTAAAAAATGCTTTTCAAAAGCGATTTCCTGAAGAACTACAATGTTCAGAACAGCCATTTAGAAACAGAACCGAAGACGATTTTACCTAAGACAGGTTAGCGATTCGCGATGCGCTGCACGAAAACAAGGCCAATACCTCACTTTACATCTGACGAAACAATACCGTCTCTTCCTCAGACTGCAGAATATTTACATTACATATGATTGCCAACGAAAACATGGATAAGGTGGGAAAACTTACTCCTATTGAAAGGATTTCAACCCAAAAATGAAGCCAAAGCACACACCGTTCGGCCTTGCCGACAGTCCGTCGTGTTGTCAGGTGACGTACGGCCGACTGCGTTTTTGTTAGTGAGCCTCATATAGAAGGCTTAGTAATGCCTACACTTTTATTATTGATTTACACGTGATTTTAGTCTGTGTATTTTTTGAAAAAATGCAGTAGCATATATTTAATCACATATGAACAATAAAGTATAATACATTTACATTTTATTAATCAGGCACATTTAAGGGCAGCCATAGGTGTTTCGCCTGTTTGGTTGCTGCTCTCATCGATTGAACTGATACCGAAGTTCCTTACAGAATCTGATCGTTTAAAGGAGAAATGTACTTAATTATCTTTTGTTAAACGAAATACACTACGCGTCGTGCCACAATCTTTTTCATCCAAGTCTGAATTACGTCAAGGGGGATAGATGGTGTCGCTGTTGGCCTATAATTATTATAACCTGGGCGATTCTGAGGCGACTGTCCGATTTTTATATATATATATATATATATATATATATATATATATATATATATATATATATATATATATATATATATAATACGGACAAATACGAAAATGCTAATTTAGAAACATTTTCCGGCGGGGGGGTTAGACCTGTCCATGATTATAAGCAAGCTTGTCAAATTGGGTCAGCTGGGCCGTATGAGATTTTTACTTCGACACACCCATTACCATTTATTTAGGAATTGTATCGCCTTGTAGTCTGTAGGGTTTGCAAACCACCCCAAACGCTTTGGACGTAGCTGATTTTATGTTTATAATGGGATATGGATTTACCGTATGATTGCTCGCCTGAGCGAGACGCCAGATGCGTGAGTTGGCAACTCCGATTCTAATCATTGTTAGCGTTGCTAATATATCTGTCACAGATTTTCTTTTAATTATTAAGAAAGATTTTTTAAAAGTTAATCGCGGTAACATGAAAACATAGTAATATGTTACTAAATGTAATGAACATTACATGCCATTTTGTGCGTTGGCAAGTTAATTGCATGGTTCAGTTGTATGGCTCCAACTATCTAAATTGCTAGCGTGCTTTTAGGAAATGCACCCCCAGTCCCCCGTTATTGCTCCCTCCTTGTGCCTTGCCAGACAGCCCACATTTTTTTGCTCCCTCCCATCTCCCTTAGAGCATGAACGTGGACTGTCTGGGTTTCCCAGATGACTGAGTTGGGAAAACACTGCTCTAGGGTGCCCTTCCAAGTGCCCCTGCAATGGAGAGAAAAAAAACATAGCAGGTGGCCCTCAGGTGGTCTCATGTAGTGTAGATTTTCAATTTATTTTGTGCCTGGAGATTGCCATACCCATGTTCAGCATGATTGTGTTTGTATTTGCTTCACTTTAGAGAAAAGACATTGATTGGCAAAGGTTAATGATGCTGACCAATCTGCTACAGAGGACTGCCAAGCCCAAATCCTGGAGGAGCAGCTGCACTGGGGGTTCATGCGGAATGATGACACCCCAACTTGGTCAGTCCTCTCAGGTTGTCACTGCCTTACTGTGTAAAGTCATTGAAAAGTCAGGGCAACACTCGTGTCATATATGTCAGGCATGTATGCCAATTTAATGATGCAGAGGAAGAAAATGTTTGTGAGGAAATAAGACTATCTGCTCTTCTGCTGCCGTCAAGAGGGGGACACCCCGAATGTTCACAGGGGGGGGTCACTGACACTTCAAGGCATGGCCCTCAATATACTACCCCTCATCTCCTTTCCCCACTAACCTCCCAAATACATTTGTGTGTGCGCATGTGCTTTTGTGAAATGACTGTTCCAAATGGTAATTCTCCCCTGTGTGTGTGTAAATACTTGAGATTTTAATTAAGCATTCAAGTTTATAGCTCCCTGTGTGACTTTGTAACAGAAGTGTAGTTATACTTTGTCAGCAAATGAAATTCTTAATGGAGTTAAACACTACTTCACCACACATACCGTACCATTCTCCTCACACCAGCAGAGGGATGCCTTCGTCATTTATTTTTCCGCTGCCCTCCAAACAGCCCGCGTCCATCAGTGTGTGAATGTCGCGTAACCTCTTATTTTCAACAACACAGTGCAGATGCAAGTCTTTGCAAATAAAACAGGCAGTGAATATCGTTATCCATTTAGCTCGGTCACGACTGCTTGGAAGTACGTTTGAAGTAGTCTCAGGGGTTTAAATGCCTTGCATGCATAGGTGCATTTTTAAGATCGTTCAACTAGGGGTGGAGTCAGGAAAGAGCATGCAGATGTTACCAGTCAGGGCTGGGTTGGCTATCTAGAGGGCACCAGGAACAATTCATATACAAATATAAATTATAAAATCAAATCACACTACGGTTTGAAGGAGCAACCTCAACTTTTATTATATTCACAGAGCCTTCAATACACACAACAGCCCATAAGTGTTAGGATTACCATTTCCCACAATGAAACTCGTTTTCCCATCTACTCTACAAATTGGAATTGGGCGCCTTCAAGAATGTCATTCACAGATGATGGAAATAGCTGCATATAATTTCTACATGAGTAACAAAAAGGGGGGGGGGGGGGGGGGTTCAGTAAAACTGTGAAACGTGATAAAAATGAATGTGCAAAGTGCAGACAAACAAATTCTACTTAGTAATCCCCGAGAGGGACTTCACACAGAACAGGCCTTTGTACACCAGTATCCCAGCAGGAAAAGCATACTCACTGCTGATCTTTCTGCTCCCTGCAGTCAAGCCCAGTGCGCAGCCAAGCTTTAACTATAGGAGTCAGATCTAATTACAAGGTCATGTTTTCAGTTTCAAGAATGACTAAGAATACAAATTAAGAGAGCTAGCATGAACGTGACATAAGAGATCTGGTCTGGGGTGGAGCATGCACAAAAACAGTGCGTATCTTTCAAGGTCTAAATGCTGGACAGAGACTTTTGCCTCACATTCTGAATATGGCACACCTTTTGGTCCAAAATGTAGGTGACTCCAGATTACTTAAATTGCTTTTATAACTGTTGCCCTTCTGCAGTCTTCTCATACCATGACTAATACTTGTAGCAGTGCTGGAGAGGCACGAAGATGGACGGCCCATTTACAGGAAGTAGTCTGGAGTGCGGCGTGTCACATGGGGCTCTCCTCTGCGGGGGGCCGGGTCGAACTGCAGGCTGTGCAGGGGACGCACGGACACACGCACACAGAGAACAGAAGCATAATCAGTGCTTAAAGACAGAACATCAAGACTCCAATTCATAATTTGAAACAGTAGCTGGAAGTGTTAAACATTACAATAATTAAAGCGGTTGCTTGTATACAATAAGCAGTATTAAAAACTTGAAAAATACTTACAAAGAGTATTTAAGAGTGTCGTCAAGTTCCATAATAGCTGCCTGGTTGCCACAGCGATAACAGTAATTTGGTGCACTAAATATTGTTACAACATTGCGGTCGTGACACCAGTTGTATCCCTGTAAAAAAATAAGCAGATAAGCTGTTTAAAAACACAACAGCCTGTAAACATGCACATCAAGGAATAACATTTTCAATCTTCCAGGACCTGCAGAAAAACACCTTCCGCTTCTACGGGTTTTTAGCCGCTTAGAGGCACATTTTAAAAATCAAATTTGCGGTCAGCTGCAGCCACATATCAAAGGTAACAATGTTTCGAAACAGAAGACGGCCTGAGTGCACGCAACTCACCTCCATCACCAACTGGTGAGCCCTTGACACCAAGGTAAGGCCGTTGGCGTGGTTGAAAGTCTCAGAGATGTCCTGCCCAAAGGTGTAGCCAGCACCCCTTGGGGAGATACCCCAACCTCCGCGATCGTCCGGGTCAGACCACAGCAGGTCACACATGGGTCCCTAAAGCAGCGATATTTAAACCAGTCGAAAGGCCTGCATGTGCAATGGTGGCAATGCGGCACACAGCTCTAAGGCTGGGGGGCGCCATACCTCATGTGGGACTTCCTGCAAGCGATCCAGCGCTCGGATGTGGTCTAGCGTGTCTATGGATGGTGACAGTCCTCCATGAAGGCAGAAAATCTAACAAATAAGAATGGATCACGCACCATTTAGACAGAAGTCCTGTTAAGGGCAGACTTCCATTGTCGAGTAACGTTCTATTGAGTAACGTCCACTCATACTTACATCCCTCAATGAAATTCACACACGAGACACACAAAGCAGACATTAGTGGATGTGTTTTACCATGTGCATGGCATGCACCAAGAACCAAAACAAACCAAATATGCTGCCTCGACAACTGTTACCATATTGTGCAGATTTAAGTTCTTATGTTGTTCAGTATATATGACCGTGCCCCTGTAAGGATCGAGATTATGGTCCAGATTATGTCCTCACTTCCAGGAGGAAACAGGTGTAAGTCAATGGATACTTGCACATGAAAATAGTTAAAAGGAAGACACACATTCTTACCTGACCGTCTACCAGAGCAGTGAGGGGAAGGTAATCGAAGAGGTCCGTGAAGTACTTCCACACATTCGCATTTCCGTATTTCCTTAAACACTCATCGTAAAAGCCATATACTTGTGTGATTTGTCTGCTTTCGTGGTTCCCTCGAAGAATCGTAATACGTTCACGGTATCTAACCTGAAAGGGCAGGGTGCGATTTTTAGATGAAATTATAAAAATAATGAAATGGCAAATTTATTAAAGCTACTAACAGGAATTAAGCCGGTAACTTTGGTGATAAAACGAACGGCCCTGCAAAGTGGCCCCCAAAGCACGAGAGGCGTGCGGCGACAGTTATTACCCTTCAAATGCACCCTAAAAGGACCAATTCAAAGCATGCTTTGACACGGAAAAACTGTTAGTTATTTTAACTAACGCCTTCATTTTTCTATACACACAAGCCTTAAGGCCATTTCGCACAAAAAAAAAAAAAAAAACAAACATCATTCTGAATAAACTTAGGACTCAGAGTACCCAAGTGACCGGCAAAGATAGTAACCATCTCCTGAAAATGCTACTCTACTCATTTAAAAAGGATTTGTCTCCAGTATCACTGTTGCCAATTC
This sequence comes from Brienomyrus brachyistius, assembly GCF_023856365.1. Classification (NCBI taxonomy): domain Eukaryota; kingdom Metazoa; phylum Chordata; class Actinopteri; order Osteoglossiformes; family Mormyridae; genus Brienomyrus; species Brienomyrus brachyistius. The sequence continues at coordinate 7,713,009 of NC_064542.1, forward strand.
TGTATATTATTCGATTATCAGTTTCTCGTTACCATGTTACAGTACTTCTGCTATACATATAAGGGGTCAGAGTGAATCTCAGGGTGGCTTTACCATACCTTTAGGGTGACAAGCAGTGTGACCGTTTCCACGGAGTAGTACCCTCTGTCAACATAATCACCCATAAAAAGGTAGTTTGTGTCTGGTGATTTCCCTCCAATTTTGAAGAGCTCCATTAGGTCATGGAATTGGCCATGGACGTCCCCACACACTGTGACAGGACACCTCACCTCCTGCACATTGGACTCCTTCGTTAGGATTTCTTTAGCCTGAAAGAAAAATGACAATTTAATGCACACAACTTAAATTTACAAAGGACACAGAATGGGGAGTAATTACAAACTAACAATAACTGAAATAATAAAATAAAATCAATAATAAAATAAAATCAATAAAAAAATAAAATCAATAAAAAAAGGAGTTTCAAATTTATCCAATTACAGTCAATCAGAATTTGATATTATACACCAATAAAGCCTGTCACCATGGCAAAGGCAAGGCAAGGCAATCATATTGTGCAACACCTGAGGTGTTCATTTCTTGCGGTGTTAACGGTATAGTGCAAATCCATATCGTGGTACACAATTACACCGGCAATGACTGACACCGGCAATGACTGACACCGGCAATGACTGACACCGGCAATGACTGACACCGGCAATGACTGACACCGGCAATGACTGACACCGGCAATGACTGACACCGGTGTACCGCCCACCCATACCATAACAGGCATCACAGAGTATCAACCCCAAGACAAACACACACCATCAATACTCTCTACTTCCATTTCCAACAGCAATTTTTCTTTTGCATCTGCAAGCTTCACTAACACCATGAAACTGCATATTGCGTCTTCTCAAGAATATGCTGCAGATCTATTATACAGAATGTCATAATGCTCAAATTGCAATACTTTCATACTGACATATTTCCGAATGAATTTTCAGAATGAGCTTTTTATTTCACAATGTCACTGTTTGTGATGAAGCAGCGCTCCATAAATCACTTTGAAGGGGAGTTGCACCAAACTTGTGATTGCATGAAGCCTTCTCTGAATGTTTCCACGGGGGCTGAAGTCAGTACGAGATGTGCAACAACCTAAATTCTACAATTTATAACAAGCTCTGCAATTTAATGGTAGTTCTGTTTCAAGACTGTCTAGTTTGGGCCTGTATCACAAAGCAGGATTTCATGCTTAGGCAGGTTAATATGTCAGATTAAAGGTACCCAGTTTAAATGGACTTTCTTTGTTCACTTACATTTAGCCAAGGTTACAATAAATCTGACAAGTTATCCGGCTAAAGAAATCCTGCTTTGTGATACAGGCTCTGGATGTAAAAAAAAAAAGTTATATATAAAAAAATAATTTGCCCTCTCTGAGATAGTCTTAGTCATTATCAAACTGCTGCCAGGCTCACTGATAGCCTGTGTGGTACATTTGTGAAATTTTACAAAAATGAGCGAGATGGGGAAGAACGAACAAGAACTGGTCACCAAATGACATTCTTCCGCTGCTGTATGGAAATACAATAACTACTTTGGATTCCAAAGAGAAGATATTGCACAAAAGCCAGAAACATCTCAGCACAGCTTTATGTCAGTTGGCACAACCTGCAGCAACACCACCAGCTTAATCGACACTCTGCTGGTAGGTAGGTTCTATCTGGCTATAGTTCATTTTGGGTAAATTTTGAACTTATTTATGGCTTTATAAATATAAAATTTTATACAAATATTTCAAATATCACATTGTGACCTTACCAATACCATCCAGTCCTATTCAATACACACGTGTGTATATTATACATGTATACATGCACATTATTATTATTATTATTATTATTATTATTATTATTGTTGTCTGTTAAATGGCGTATTCTTGTTAAACCTTTGATTTAACGGTGATCATCCTGAGATGCAGGAATCGTATACAGTAAACAAAAATCCTTAAATCAATACAATCGGATAAATAAACCACACTTCTCCAAGGGCACATACCTATACAATTCATTTTCAGTATTATGGCGCTCCACTGTATTATGCATGTACAGCTGATGTTTATGGTTTCAATGGTGCTGCATTTATAACCCAGTCAACTCAGTTCACAGACAACGGAAAAAAACACATAATCCTGCACAGGACCTCTGAGAGACTGGAGATGATCGCTTATATCATTAATGTGTGTGTATTACTTAGCTACGTTTCCATGGGCTTGCTGTGTCCAATGCATTGCATCATCCGCTATAGTTACAATGCCATGCAAGTGAATAAACCATATAAATAAATGAAAAAACTGTTAATTACCGAATAAGATTGACATACAACACTATATTAAGGGGGAATTGTTCGTTTAACAGTTATCGCCGCCATTTTAGCGATATCCTGCTTTAAAACGCGAAATACTTTTAAAATATTGAGTTTGCAGTTAAGCAGTAATTGCGACGTTACCCTGCAAGTTAGACTGCCGGCCACAATCGACTTATTAGACAACAAGGCATAGATTTAAATGTAAGACTGTAGTGAGAAAATCTGACCGCATAAAAGGAAGTCTGTGCAATTGCAGTGATAGTTGTAATTATCAGGGAGATGCATTTATTAGGCTTACATGCGGTTTAATAAGCGATGTGGGGCAGGGGGTCACCGCGAGGACGCAGCGCGCGCCCTCCTTACGGGGGGGCAATTTCAAAAACGCCCCTTAGAGAGCAACCGCAAGACAAAATGGACAAATGAGGCGATTTCAGCAGCGAGACCTTTGCAGATCGCCCTCAGTGGACGGCTACCCATCATGATCACCGGACTCGGTTAACAGTGAAAGCAGACAGCGCCATCTTCCCCGAACATGGGCGGCGAAGGAAGCCAGGGAGGTGCCGCGGGCGGTGCACGAACACCGGGAAGGAGTGATGGTGAAGCACGGCCAGACACGTTACCTTCTCACAAAGCGTCTTGACTTGACTTTCCGACAGCTGTTTGCACTCGTTGAGCTGCTCGATCCACTGATCCAGCTCCTTCGTGAACGCCTTCTCATCCATGGCTGGCTCTCGGCGACAAGCTAGCGAACACAGGCCAGGTCTCTCTCCTTAGACGGAGGTTAACGGGAGGAAAAATGAGGCGAGGATACGAATGCAAGCTACTCTATTTCCTGTCCTTTCTCCCACACCAAAGCACGACGACGAGCTGCTGTGGCCTCGATCCGCGCGAAAGCCGCACGCGACGCCGGCGTGGAGGAATTATTACCAGTGAAAGGTGGCAAATCAAAGCACCAAAATGGAAAACAGCTCCCACCCGCTTCCCCGCCTAACGTCACCGGCCCCCTTTCTCGCTTTTTCGCCGAAGAACCCCGAAAGCTGTCAAACATTAAACTGCTGCCACCACCTGGCCGGGAGGTAACCCCGCAGGACTCCAGACACGCAGACTCTGCTATTTTTAGTGCATGATTTCTGTCAGATTTAGGGACGCAAATTCAAACATACATCCATCCACCCATTTTCCAAACCGTTTATCCTACTGGGTCGCGGGGGGTCCGGAGCCTATCCCGGAAGCAATGGGCACGAGGCAGGGAACAACCCAGGATGGGGGGCCAGCCCATCGCAGGGCACACTCACACACCAGTCACTCTCACATACACACCTATGGGCCATTTAGCAACTCCAATTAGCCTCAGCATGTTTTTGGACTGTGGGGGGGAAACCGGAGTACCCGGAGGAAACCCCACGACAACATGGGGAGAACATGCAAACTCCACACACATGTGGCCCAGGCGGAGACTCGAACCCAGGTCCCAGAGACGTGAGGCAACAGTGCTAATCACTGCACCACCATGCCGCCCCTTCAAACATACAAAAAGAGAAATTTTGTAGACATTTAGATTTAGCGTAACTCGATATTGAACACGAACACATCTCCCTTTCTAATACAGGGTTGCCAACTCTCATCCATCTTGGTGTGACACTCAGACTTTGAGACTAATGCTCACACAATAAATCTTGCGGCAAATCTATATTTTCCCATTATAAACCTAAAATGAGCTACATCAAAAGAGTTGGGGTAGTAGGCAAATCCTACAGTGTGGCCAGGTCCAGCAAAAATCTCCAGCCCTAGGTCTGCTTAAAGGAAGCTGAAAGTAGCCCAATATCTCTATCCCCGTCAGGCCTATACTATATCTCAAAGAAATAAACCAGTATTTTGCATAATGATCACATTAACTGGACGCACTTTCTTTTCCCAGGGTTGCCATCTTTGGTCAGCAGGCTGGAGTGGGATTTTCAATTTGATACATCTCTGCACACACGTGAATACATATTTACATGTATGTAATGGTTGTATTACCTAGCTTGCAAATAGTCTGTAGGGTTTGCAGATTCTGATGTAGCCGGATTTAGGTTTACAATGAAATAATAAAGATTTGCCGTAAGATTGCTCATGGATGAGTATGAAAGTTGAGTTTCGCGCCAGATGCGTTAGGCTTGGCAACCCTGCTTTCCGTGTGCGTCTGTCTCTGACTTTTGGTGGACAGTGACTCAGTGTTAGAGTACGTATTAGGAGCCACTTGCATTCATAATAATTAATTTCTTTTTCTTCTTATGTTCCTCTGCCATAAAACATGAAAGCAGCTCCAAAACCCATGACTCCGACCTCCTTGTATTTCCCCGAAACTGTATTTTCAACATAAAAACCACGGACCTGGCAACTCGGCCTGCAGACTACTTACAAGGTAATAAACACACATGTAAATGAGTCTGCAGACTTGCCTCAAACTGAAAATCACACGCCAGCCAGCTGACCAAAGTTGGCAACCATGCTAATATTATTAAACTCACGCAAACCCATGGCATGAGGGTTCATGATGTAAGTCATAGTCTGCTCAGTCTGGAGTATCTGCTCATAGTCACTGTCCACTTTAGCTGAGGTGTTGGCTTAAGTGCTTGATGAGAGAATCCTTCAGTGGGAGGCTTATATCACCAAGGAGTTCCACTGAGGGCCACAGGAGATCCTTCAGCGAGAGGCTTATATCACCATGGAGCTCCACTGATGGCCACAGGAGATCCTTCAGCGGGAGGCTAATATGACCAAGGAGTTCCACTGAGGGCCACAGGAGATCCTTCAGCGAGAGGCTTATATCACCATGGAGCTCCAAAGAGGATCACAGGAGATCCTTCAGCGGGAGGCTTATCTTACCAAGGAGTTCCACTGAGGGCCACAGGAGATCCTTCAGTGGGAGGCTTATCTCACCAAGGAGTTCCACTGAGGGCCACAGGAGATCATTCAGCGAGAGGCTTATATCACCATGGAGCTCCACTGAGGATCACAGGAGATCCTTCAGCAGGAGGCTTATATCACCATGGAGCTCCACCAAGGGCCAGAGAAGATCCCTCAGCGGGAGGCTTATATCACCGAGGAGCTCCACCGAGGGCCACAGGAAATCTGCAATTATTGTTGTTAGGTATCATTAGAAATCATTGTAGTGATTCAGCTTTACAGGCACAGGTTGTATAATTGAGACTTTAAAAAGATCATTAGAAGAACAAGCTGAATACCTTTGTATTTGGATTTTAACTAAACGAGACCCAATTTATCCTATAACGTTGAGTATTAATTTTCCATGCTTTCTGCATTTAATGGTTTTCTCCAAAGCTGGGGCGACGATTACCAGTCCTCAAGGCAGCCACATGTCCCAGGACCAGTGAAGCAAAGCAGCGAAAGGGGAATGAGGTCACAGAGAATGCTGTAGAGATCGCCTTGAGCGGCAAGATGCCCCTGCCCCTTTGACCAACCTGATGTCACTGATGTAAGATCCAGTGCCAAAACTGCAGCCCTGGTTTCAGCGCGAGTTTGTAAAAGGGCTATTAAGAAAGACACGCCGAATTCTGAACGACCCCTCTGGCTGCGCTTCAGCTTGTCTGGAACAATCATCAGCCCTGAGACCTTGAAGCTGTAGGTTGAAAATGCAGCTATACAGGCCGGACACAAGAGGGTGCTCCAAAGCCTGAGGAAACCTTATTTTTCAGTTTTGTGATAAACTGTCCCTTTAAAATCAGTTAAAAAAAACAATAACTCAAAGGAAGTAGTGTGTCCTGGCAATGCTAAGCTGCAGTGCATGTACTTGTGCTCCTGTGACAGTGGAACTGACAGACATTCCTTTTTCTGCATGCATGCCACGCTTCCAGGTGAATCGTGCTGTATTCTGTATTCTGGGACCTCATACACACACTGCAAACAATAGGTCAGGGGTCCCCAGTGAAACTTCTTGACCAAGACACTCACCTAATTGGTAAGCATTATATATTTAATGGGGTATATGTGTGGGTTTTTGGACAGTGACTAGAAATTGGTTTGGAATAATGCATCGCAGTCTATGCTGTAGCGTATAAGCTTGTTTGAACTATGTAGTTGACTGCATGATTATTTTATCAGAAATGCTGCATCATCCACTTATATCACAGAATGCAGGGTTTTAGGTGACACCATCTGAGCTGGAGTCCTGGTTCGGTCCCATGGAGGGGTGACATTGTGGATGTGACTTACTGTACGAATTGCAACATCATGGGTGCAGATTTCCGTCTGCTCCCCTACACAGGCTGGTGTGGAGAACTGACTCATTGATGGATGATGATTGGAGGCTATGCCCTTGACCACAGTTCACACCCTGCTTTTTCAGGTCCAGAGAGTACAAGTCCAGACCAAGATTTTGTTTCGACCAACCAGTTAAGTATAAAGAGTCACAGTCACAGAGGACTCAGCTGGTTGGTTGAAACAAAATCTTGGTCTGGATTTGTACTCTCTGGACCTGAAATCTCCACCTTGGAGAATTAGAAACTGAAGAGACCACAAGGGGTTTAAATAAAAGCAGGTAAGTAACACAAGATCTTACAAAGACTTCAACTAAGCACAATGACACCCTGAGTGGACACAGACAGAACAGGGTACTCAGTGGGGAGCATCCAAAAGCAACATGTGCAGTAGCCGACAGAGGAAAAGAGCAGGGGCAGGTACGTAACACACAGGTAAGGGGGTCTAACAAGGGACCTATGCACTGCAGGTGAAAAAAACAATAATAATATAATATTGACGTTTACCTATTTTAAAAAATGTAAACAATATTTAAAAAATAGGGACATACCATTTTCTTTGTAAAGTCTATGAAACCCTAAAAATAATTTGTCGGTTTACATTTTGTTATTGGTGTCATATAAAAAATGTTGCACAATGGTTTAGAATAAATTTCTGTTTCCAATAAAATTCTGTGGCTCCAGTGGTTTTGACCTTTTTCAAAAACATTCCAACTGGTTTGCCGACCCCTGACCTAGGGGAACACAGGGAGCACGACGGGATGAACAGCGACACCCACAAAAAACAGGGTACTTAGCGCAACAACGGACTAAATAGGACAGTGCCAGGATGGATCCTGACATTTACATCGCGAAACCCAGCAATTTCAATAAACTGTGTATAGATTTTTAAATTCACTGTACTGTATGTATATGTCAGGTTCGCTCATCACAAACATTTGGATTTATATAGGTTTATTGTAATGATTTTAAACATTACATGATTATTAGTGACATATATTGGTTCCAGCATCTTATAAACAGCCAGCCTACTGGGATTTTTACGTACTGTAGTGTCCGCAATATACAGGGAATGGTGTGATAAATAAAAAGAAAATCAGTCAGGGGCAGTTTTGTGGCTGAAAATGTCTTTTTTACTGTTAAAGGTTAGAGGAGAATCGCCAGACTTGTTAAAGTTAACAGGAAGCCCACGAGTGAAAAAGTAACCTCACTGGTGTGCAGAACTGAACTGTAGAAGTGGTCCTGACGATCCAATGTTGCATCTGTACACTGTATGGACAAAAGTATTGGAACACCTGGTCATATCACCAACAGAATCTTTTATGACATCCCATTCTAAATCCATAGGTACTTCTCATGCTCAACAGAGTTAGATGAGTTAGAAAGGCTATTATTACTGTGGATAAAGGAAAGGCGACTGAATACACTAGGAAAATTATTGGTGTTTCTGGTAAATTACACACGTTATACCACCCTTTTTTATTATGAAAAGGTTAGTTAAGGGGTGCTTTGGGAGGTTCGGAATGAATTATGGGTATTTCCTTTTCTTATAGGAAAAATAGTCTTGACTTTCGACCAGCCCATGCGAATGAATTGAGTTTGTAAGTCAAGTGTCCACCGTATAACCAAAACAAACAAATATGACTCAAACTACAAATAGCATGATACAGTATGTATACAAATCTCTTATACAAAATGCATAGGGGTACAATTTGTATTTGATTTCCTGATCTTACATTAAGAGAAAATTAAAAATGTGGTGGCTTAATGTTTAGGGAAGCGCACTTGTAATTGAAAGATTGCAGGTTCGAATCCCCGACCAGCAAGGTACCACTGAGGTATCCTGAGCAAGGTACCACCCCCCAAGCACTGCTCCCCGGGCGCTGAATTAGCTGCCCCCTGCTATGTCACATATGGGTTAAATGCAGAGGACACATTTCATTGCGCTGTGGTGTGTCGACCTTGACCACTGATCACCAAATTCTAAAATGAGTGCGTTACCAGTTAAATTGAAAAGAGAAGCTGAAATATGGTTAAAATATGAGTAGCTATCAGACCGCTCATCACTGACATATCACCCAACTTATTAAACAGGACTGCTTATCATAGAGGCTGAGCCTATGAACACCCCCCTCCGCCGAGATCGTTTCACACTGAAAAGGCCAGTTAGGCCAAAGCTGGGTGTCCCTCTTAATGCGATGCCATGACAGGTCAGAAGGACTGGACACTGCCGCAAACGTCCATCTATCTGTGTTATGAGCCACCCACCACATCTCTCTACAGGCTTCATGCAACATGCATGAGTGAGCCAGTTATTCGCTTCCACCCACAAGCAGGGGAATGATTTTTAAGAGAAAGGTCAGCTGTGAACTGCATATTAAAGCCATCTAATAAGTACTGATCATATATTAAAATTAAGTGAGTGAGATAAATAGATTGACAGATAAACAGACAGAGATAGAGAGATTAGTAAAAAAAAAAGCAGAAAGATGGTTGACCCACTGACAAAAAAGTAGCGAAAGGTACATCTCTTTCAGTGTTGACTGGTTGTAAGACTGAGATGTAAAGAAAACAATCAACGCTATCGCAACTAACCACATGTCTGCATTTGGAAAAAATATTTTTTATCGTATTATTATACCTCAAACCAAGCATTTGCAACGCGTCATTTATTTTGCAAAACAATTTCAGAGGTAATAAAATCAATATCAAACTGCAATTGCTGGTAGATGGTTAATTTGAGCTGAAGCGCCAACAGGAGGCGCTGTATCCATATGAAATGTTTGAAGAGGGTTTTTTTTTTAATGCAAAATTACATTCGCTCATTAATAGTGTAGTAATATTTGCAGTACCTTAAAATGACACAAAAATTTCATTGAATGTTTGCAGAACCTTAATATTACATACAGGGATCGTCAACCTGTCCGTGTACTATGTAGGCGACGTTTTAAATACCGTGTCTGAATTTAGAGCACGCTGTCCGTCAGAATTTCCCGTGGTGCTGAGCAGGGCCATGCAGAGACGTTTCGGGGGGCAGGTGCCCGACTGGGAGTGGTCCCTCTCGCTAAATTTTGTTTGATCGTCAAGTGATGGAAAAGGACCCCACGGGGTCACAAAGGGGGGCACTTAATCATTCGGGCAAAAGGGGCAGGTGCAGCCAGGCACGCGCCCCTGAACATCCCTGGTGATGACCCCTGATTACTTGAAATTGTATTCTACCATATCTTTATGCTTTGTTATTTCTGTAATGTTTCTTTGGATGTTTCTTCTTGTATCTATTGAAAGCTGACCGTTGACAATATCTGGCCCTTTCTTCTTAAAATTCGTTTCCGAATCTGCTATATCACAAATCCCATATTTTATTGGATTAGTTTGTGCAAATAAATTTAATCGTTTTGTGACATTTTCATTTCAATGCTCCATAACACTGCCGCTCAGACAGGTGAAATCTATGCATGTTTTAAGATATTTCTTATCAGAAATCCTGATAAAATGTCATTGATAAAAATCTCGCTTTAACACAGCACTGGTGAATCCTTATTTGTCAGGTGTCACAGACAGAGTGAAGTTGTGCAAGTCATCCAATAATACTGGACGCCTGAGATGACAGGTTGCGTTTGAAGTCCAGAAATCCCCACGTTACTAGTGCCTCGGTTTTCTGTAGTCAGAGAAGAATGTCCAGCCCGCATGTTTGCATGCACGGGGCATGTAGATCCCTTTCAAACACACAGCTGCGAACTTGTCCGGCGGGCGCCGCGGTTTTGGGCTCGCGCCGTAAATCACGGAATCACTTCCCGAAGAAAGTTGACAGCGCGAGCCACGCAGCAAGTTCGGGCCGCGCGGTGTGCGCGCGGAGAAAGCGCCGCTGTAGGCGGCGCGAGAGAAACGGGCAAATTTGAAGTACGTCATTAATATGGCGCCAAAAGACTTTTAAGTATGAGCGTTATTTATTTATTTATTTGGTAAGGTTGCAGGAGCTCGCGTACGCCTGTGCAAAATCACGGGAGGGGGGTGGGGGAGAGGGAGCGCAAGATTGAAGGGGAGATGGGAGAGGGGGGAGGGAGCAGGACGAGATAAACGTTTTGGTAGCAGCGCGTTGCGAAACTAAACTGATCCGACTTGCACGCAGCCTTTTTTATATGAAACATTCGCCTTTATGCAAAACCAAGAAAGGGGATCAATCAGTTTGAGGAAAATTAAAAACTGATAGAGGAAACCATCATGGACCTAGATTACTAATAGAAAATGCCGCATGATTAGCTCCGAGCTAAGGCGGGCTAGTTAGCCAAGACTATTAGCTAATAATCTGTATTTCGGAGGGGGTCGCTTCAAAGTCAGGTACAGGAAACACACCACAGAGATGCGAATAATAACTGCGTAGGCGGTGTGCTCCACTGCTTCGCGAAGCGCCTGCACCTACCCACCTAGCTAGCCAACCTGCTACCCAATGAAAGTGCCACTTAGCAAAGCTAGCTAGCCACCTACTTTAGTTTTACTCCTAGGGGAGCATCCAAGGCTGTCAGCGGATCGGCGTGGGATGCAAGCTAACGTTACTGCTAACTATCTTCGTAGGATTATCGCCACTGCCGATGATCTCCTGATTTTGCACCGCCGTCCATTGCAGATTCGGACTCCTTTCGACCGGCTCCCCTAACTGCTTGCCAGCAAGGTAGGAATCCCGCCTTTCTGGGCTTCGATTATCAGTGCATTTATTTTATAAGATAAGTTTCGACTTTGTGGAAAACCCTGCAGATGGAGTTGCGATAGCGGGAGGCGAGATGAGCGTCGCAGGGGCGGCGCGGGATACTGCCCTGATGACGGTGACAAGTAGCCGGGCATGCTTAACTTTTTACGGCGGTCGAACATCGCCCAGCGTTAGTTAGATCTTTACATTTTAAAAAGCTACAACGAGGGCGATCTGCGGGTGGAGGGACTGCCGGAGCTCGGGGCGTGAAGGCGGGCGGGGAGCTGCGCGTCTCTCGGCTGGCATCGCCGCTCCGCCGCACAAGTTGTAGTTGCGCGAACTTGCAGCCCGAGAGGCTGAGCACCATCTCCAGTGCGCACCTCGCAGTTTGGCGGATGCATGTGCCGCTCTCTCTACCCACTCGTGTCTTATGCCGAGTTGCCGGCTGCAAGTACCTGAAGCCGGCGGAAAGGCTCCGCTGCCAAGCCGCGCTCACTTCGCTGGGGGTGGGGGGAGCGCAGCTGAAACGTGACGGGATTGTTTTTTTGGGGGGGGGGGGGGGTGATCAGGACACACTACGCAGCGATCTGCTACCTCACGAAATGCTGGGTATTGAGAGCGAAACGGGGCCGGAAAAGCACGCTGGGCTCCCAGCGAAAGCGGCCGCCGCTCCCGGTCTGCGCTGCGCAGGGCCGCCCGTAGGGGGCGTGGCTGCTGTTTACCTTGCCGAAGTCTAACTCGCGGCAGGCCTCCCGGGGACTCCCAGCAGGCCTGCATTTCATGTCCTTTTTTTAATTGCGCTTGATGAAATGGATCGTCGCAGTAAGGCCTGTTCCTTTTTTGGAAGCGTGTCTGGGGAATCGGGTTGAAGAATAAGTACATGGAGCGTAAAAGCCGGCTAGCTCGCTCTTTGCAGCGGATATAAATGTCACCCCTGCACTCGTGGTTCGCTTCTCGCCGCCCTCTGACAGGAAGGAGACTGTTGGGCTGAGCCTCAGATGTGTTAGGGCAGTGAATCGTCGCTGGGTGGAGAGTGGAGACTTGCTCACATCACCAGTAGCATCCTGTTCGCTGGGCTCCTCCACCGGGGGGGGGGGGGGGGGGGGTTACAAATGAGGTGCAGCTCTGCCTCCACCATTAGGCTCAGATCTGCATGTGTGAGGCTGTGGGGGCCAAGGAGTCCAGCTCTCCTTTGCCAGAAAAGCTCACCATGGAATGCCACAGATGATCTGGCTATGCCGCAGATTGCTCTTAGCCTGGCTGTTTGTGGTCCCGTACCACCAGAACCTTCTATCGGTATGGAGCGACGACTGAATATATTAAATGCCTTTTTCTGACTCATAATTCTGTTTCTTTTTACATTGGAAGCACTGTGGCTAGTTCAGTGAGGACTGACCTTTCCTGAATATTTTATGTGCAAAAATAAAAATTAATAAAAAGAATGTCCCGGCTGAGGTGTATGTTCAGGCTGGGATTTTTGGCGAAATGATCAGAATAGATATCGGCAGCCAGGACGGATTTTAAAGCTGTTTGTTCTCATGTCCCTTGGCGGTTCCTCCACTTCTTTTCAAGGTCCCTGCTGTCCCTGTTCATGGCAGGAGCCAAGGTGGCGCCCATTGTCATCCGCTGTCGCCCCTCGCTGATTTGGGGGCTTTACAGTTATAGGCAGATTCCACGCTCTGTGTGTCCACTTTGCAGGAAAGTCAGGAGTGATTTGGAGACACACACACACCCACAGGAACACGTACAATATTTATTTTTGGAGGAAACATTAAAATGCAGCACAGGTTGGAATAATTTTTGCTGTTTTTCTAAGTGCAGCAGTTGGTGATGATTTATTTATTAAAACTGTATTTTTTCCCCCCTGCTCTGCTGATGGCTGTTACAGTCCTCTACAGCATCAAGGTCATCCGGAGATTTCGCAGCGATTGCCAGTGCCCCCACCAAAGCCCCCCCCCCACCCCCCCCCCCCCCCCCCCTTGAGTGTGAATGCAGTAGGGTCAGCGGCAGCACTGCACGTGCTCCTGAATGGGTCGTAAATTAAACGCACAGGTGCAGGAAATGATGCTAATGGTGTCATTCAGGCTGCTGGCAGAGTCCCATGGAAAGGGCTGATGTTTACACAAAAGAGCGAGTGGTAAGTGGGCTGTTCCGCTCCATGCTGATAACGTATTATGGCGACAAGGTGGGTCGCTGGTTTGAGGATGTCGCGGGGGAGGGGGAAGGTTCAAGTGCCGCTTTTCATGCTGAGCTTCGGCGCCGTTCCAGCCTCTGGGGGTGGGGTGACACCTGCATGGCTTGTGTGGCTTTGTGGGCAGGCCGGATGATGATGATGATGATGATGATGATGATGATGTCGCCGATATTGGCACTCTTAGTGAGTCTTACTGGAGCTTTATTCCTAAGCTGCTAGGGTCCTGACGTTTGCTTGGAGCCCATGTGCTCAATCTCGGACTGAGTTCATAACTTTTGTCTGCGCTGCTGTGAGAACTAGACCTCCCCGTGCGGTGCTGCCCCCTATGGGCCATGCCAGGGAGCGTGGTAAGGGCTTGGGTTGGGCCCTCTGGGGAATTGTGGAGAAGCCGTTACTTTGTGGTTGTGTCTCGCTTGGTGCCGTGAGAATCGCTACATTGCTCCCCACCCCACCCCCATGTCATTGAGAATACCAGTTTCTAAGTTTCTAGACCTTTATTCAGGTATTCCTTCTTGCCATACAACAGTCTTCATTTGGGGTCGTCCTTTCTATATTTTGTTTTCCATTCCTTAATGAGGCATGGCTTTGTGTCTGGGTAGCTAATGTTAGTCAATGAGATTCGCTGTTACCAAGCTGCGCTGGGCTTAGCTATTTTCTCAATGGTTCTTTTCCCATCTGCCATCGCATTCCATGCCCTTGCAAGGCCTGGGTCTATTGACAGCTTAAACTGCAGCTGTACTTCATTGCCTTCTAGTGTCAGTTTTGCCTTGCAGATCTTAATCGCTTTGGAAAGGATGCTGATTACAGTCAATTTATGGCGTAAGGTGCCAAATTATATTGAATTGGAACTGAAATTCAGTGCTCCATAGTTCTCCACTTGTTGTGCACCCTGCTTGATAAATGCTTGCTCTGCAGCACTTGACACAGGAAATAATTTGATGTAGAGCAGAGATCTTTGGGCTGGGAAGCTGGGGGAGAAGTGGGGGGAACTGGAGTCATTATCGGAGCTTCCTCAAAGGAGGAGGAGATGAAATGAATCAATGCTGTTTTTTTTTTTTATTAAATAATCAGAAAAGCTATTGCTTTAAAAAGGCTGAGGTGTCACTGGGAGTGGAGATAGCCCTTTACAGTATTAAGTGAAAGTTTGGGCAAGACTGTGAGTTTGGGCTGCAGACTCCCACTGCAGTTTGTCTTTTTTAGCGAATAGCCCTCGTCTTTCTGACAGTGCAGCCCAGTGCTGAATGAAAGCGTTCTCTCCCGAGCTTTGAAACCAGCTGACCATTAATGAGAAACTAATCCTGCGCTTGTATTTTGGAACTGGATCAAGTCACCTGCATTTTTCTGACATGAGTGACATAAATGTCCCTCGTGGGATTTTTGGTTTGGAACCTTGCAGTCACGAATGGGGCATATGGGCACGTTTGTAGGGAATAGGTGCACAGTCGTTACCAAGGGGACACTGGCCTGGTGGCGGGGGGGCCGGCTGCACTCATGGACAAGGCTGGTCTCGGCGGCTGCACTAGTTCAAGCGGCGCGGTAATGTAATCCAATTTGGCCGCAGTTAAAAGCGCAGCATGCTAGCTCCCCGCTACGGGGACGGCAGGTACGTTTATCTAAGCCCCTTTCTCCTCCGCTGAGTCGTTTGCTTTGTGATGTGAGGTGAGCACAAAGAGCTACCTTTGGACACCATTCTGCCAGCTCACCATGGCACTTTGTGGCATAAGGGGAAGACAACGTTTTATTCAAACCATTCCTCAACGAAAAGCCTTATCCATGGAATAGGAAATGTTTTTTTTTTATATATACATCTCCTTTTGGTTGGTTGCTGCATTTTAATTTTTATTTTTCGGTGCATGAACTTCCGTGCCCTGCTGTGAAGAAAGTGCCTCCGTTTGAGTTGCGGTTCCCTCTCTCAGGTGCTAAAAAGCTGTTAGATGGATTTGTCCTCAGGTGTGAAACTGCCACCTCAGAAAATGGCCCTGGGTTTTTTGCGCCTGGCTTCTGCTTTCAGCTGTGTCCCGCGACGCAGATGACTGGAAAATAGGCTGTCAGGGAGTGAGCTTATGCCTTGACAGCCATATGTTTGTAACGTGCTGCATGCCGCACATGCAGGTCACTTTGAGGGGGAAAAAAGCATCTTCTGATGAACGTGAATCCGAACACAGCAAATGTGAAATGGCCAGAGGAGACCCGCCCGGGTGTGGCTGTGGAACGTCCTATTAGATGGACCTGAATGGAGTTACATCGTCAGGATGGTTCATGCCCCGATGTCTTGAAACATACCAGACCTGGGTGCCGGGTCCGGCGTGGTTCACCGGCTCGGGAGTATCGCTCAGCCGCTTATTCATCTTTTTTCATACCCCCCCCCCCTTATTTTTCCCCCCAACAGATGGAGACTGAGAATAAGAGGAGGAAGTACTCGACCAGCAGCAATGACTCAGACACCACTGACAGTAAGTAGATACTTTGCCAGGAAGGAGGTGGTTGCAGGAGGGACTGTGATCAGCTGACCCTTATTAACCCCTCGTGAGTGAGTCAGCTCGGCCTCCGATGAGTAAAGGGGTTGGGGGGGGCAGCAGTACGACAGCTGCCTAAGTTAGCAGGGTGGACTGAGGGAGGGGAGGGGGTAGAGTCCATACTCTGGTTGCCAACATGCTGATGCAGAATGACTCCTCAGAGAGCCTGTGTTTTCCATGGCAACAGGTTTTCCGGATCAGACACGTTAAATCACCTATTTGGGGCGACTGAGTATTTTGGAGGGATTTTTGTATGTAACATATGATTTAAACTGTGCTCTAGGGCTTGTTTTACATGTCGTGAACCTATCTGCCGATGGGCAGTCTGCCTTTGAAATGCTATGACCTATTGCTGTAAGTTTCCTACCACTGCGTTTAATCTCTAACACTCTGTGGTCAGAGAGGTGTGAAAACAATATTTTTTTGGCACTATGTATAAAATGTTGTGTTCAAGACATGACTTCCCTTTACTGGTTACCACCCCCTTCACCAGTAGCAAACTGTTAAAGTGGGAAACTCGGCTGGGAACGATGTTCATTTGAAAGACTTGGTTAAATGCCCAAACCTGTCCGTTCCACGTCAACTTGAATTTCAGGCCAACTGCCAGCGCCGTTCCCATTGCCCACCCCCGGGTCTGAGAGAACGATTATCCGGAAGCATGGACTTACTGCCTCCAGACAGGAGGGCTGTTTGCTGTCGACTGTGACGTCTGTGATTGCTTGCTTTTTGGTATATGCAGTAAGCATCCAGCCATGAGCCTGATGACGAAATGAACATGTGTAAACCGGCGATTTCAGAGGGCTGGTGGAAGAACTTGCCCAGAACACTGCTAGGGGGTGTTTTGTACCTCTTCCTGTAGCCAATAAAATCCTAAGCTGCAACTCTTAAAACCCGTAAGTTATTGTGAAGATGTATGATCAGGGATGGACATAACTGGTACGCAAGTAGGCATTCACCTTTAAAAATGATGCGTGCGAAAATCGATTGTGGTACCAGTATAAATGCGTGCTTATTTTATGTGCATTTGTGCTGATATGAAAACAAAATATATTGTATTTTTGTCTTTTAACTCTACCTTCATTTGCGGGATACAGGTTAAAATGCAAGGTATATTCTTGTCATAGTAGCGTAAATGCAGATTTGCACCCATAGCTTCTCAGACGGGCTCTGGATCCCTGTCAGCCTGCATATGACGAGCAGATGTAGTAAAAGGATGGATGGCTTTGTGGTTTTATTCTTGGTTCAGTGTTCGGCTCAGCAGGGAAGGACGGTTCACTGTTGGGCCCCTGAGCAAGACCCTAACGCTTTTCGGGCCTTTTTTGGAGAAGATTGAGGGTGAAATTGATGAATATTTTTGGTTGGACAGAACCAAAGTGTGATATCTGGACAGAGAAATGAGAAGTTGAATCTGAAATGTTCTGGGCCAGTTTTGACACTTTCCTCCAGTCAGTGCACTTACCTGCCTTTACCTCGTTATAAATGCTGACTGGGGAGTGAGATGATAATGACAATTCAAGGTGATGCTGTGATTTGCTAGTCCACAATTAGTAAACTAATTGGGGAGTTGCAGCAGAAACCCGCAAACACTGCCGCCCTTTCTGGATACGATTGGCCACCCCTCAGTTATGGTCAGCTTGCTCTCTCATATCAGTAACAGCGAGTGACTACAGTATATTTGACTGATGAAGGGCACAGTGAAAGGACAGAACAGACGAAGGGCTTGCGATCAAAGGGTTTAATAGACAGTCACTAAGAAGTATGAGCATAACGGACACTGTTCCATTAGCAGGCTGGCCTGTGTAAGCTCAGCGGGCCTGTATAGTAGGAGGTCTGTGAAGATGGCCAGTTTGGCAGACAAGGCTCTTTAACATTAGGGGATGCAGTGTGCAGCCAGGGGTGAACGACACTAATGAGGTTCCGCATCTGAGGGGACGGGGTGAACGACACTAATGGGGTTCCGCATCGGAGGGGACGGGGTGAATGACACTAATGGGGTTCCGCATATGAGAGGACGGGGTGAAGGACACTAATGGGGTTCCGCATCTGAGGGGACGGGGTGAATGACACTAATGGGGTTCCGCATTGGAGGGGACGGGGTGAATGACACTAATGGGGTTCCGCATATGAGAGGACGGGGTGAATGACACTAATGGGGTTCCGCATCGGAGGGGACGGGGTGAACGACACTAATGGGGTTCCGCATATGAGAGGACGGGGTGAACGACACTAATGGGGTTCCGCATATGAGAGGACGGGGTGAACGACACTAATGGGGTTCCGCATATGAGAGGACGGGGTGAACGACACTAATGGGGTTCCGCATCGGAGGGGACGGGGTGAATGACACTAATGGGGTTCCGCATATGAGAGGACGGGGTGAATGACACTAATGGGGTTTCGCATATGAGAGGACAGGGTGAACGACACTAAAGGGGTTCCGCATATGAGAGGACGGGGTGAATGACACTAATGGGGTTCCGCATATGAGAGGACGGGGTGAATGACACTAATGGGGTTCCGCATCGGAGGGGACGGGGTGAACGACACTAATGGGGTTCCGCATATGAGAGGACGGGGTGAACGACACTAATGGGGTTTCGCATATGAGAGGACGGGGTGAACGACACTAAAGGGGTTCCGCATATGAGAGGACGGGGTGAATGACACTAATGGGGTTCCGCATCGGAGGGGACGGGGTGAATGACACTAATGGGGTTCCGCATCGGAGGGGACGGGGTGAATGACACTAATGGGGTTCCGCATCGGAGGGGACGGGGTGAATGACACTAATGGGGTTCCGCATATGAGGGGACGGGGTGAATGACACTAATGGGGTTCCGCATCTGAGGGGACGGGGTGAATGACACTAATGGGGTTCCGCATCGGAGGGGACGGGGTGAACGACACTAATGGGGTTCCGCATATGAGAGGACGGGGTGAATGACACTAATGGGGTTCCGCATATGAGGGGACGGGGTGAACGACACTAATGGGGTTCCGCATATGAGAGGACGGGGTGAACGACACTAATGGGGTTCCGCATATGAGAGGACGGGGTGAACGACACTAATGGGGTTCCGCATATGAGAGGACGGGGTGAACGACACTAATGGGGTTCCGCATATGAGAGGACGGGGTGAACGACACTAATGGGGTTCCGCATATGAGAGGATGGGGTGAACGACACTAATGGGGTTCCGCATATGAGAGGACGGGGTGAAGGACACTAATGGGGTTCCGCATCTGAGGGGACGGGGTGAATGACACTAATGGGGTTCCGCATATGAGGGGACGGGGTGAACGACACTAATGGGGTTCCGCATATGAGAGGACGGGTGTGAACGACACTAATGGGGTTCCGCATATGAGAGGACGGGGTGAACGACACTAAAGGGGTTCCGCATATGAGAGGACGGGGTGAACGACACTAAAGGGGTTCCGCATATGAGAGGACGGGGTGAACGACACTAATGGGGTTCCGCATCTGAGGGGACGGGGGTGAACGACACTAATGGGGTTCCGCATCTGAGGGGACGGGGTGAATGACACTAATGGGGTTCCGCATCTGAGGGGACGGGGTGAATGACACTAATGGGGTTCCGCATCGGAGGGGACGGGGTGAATGACACTAATGGGGTTCCGCATATGAGGGGACGGGGTGAATGACACTAATGGGGTTCCGCATATGAGGGGACGGGGTGAATGACACTAATGGGGTTCCGCATCGGAGGGGACGGGGTGAACGACACTAATGGGGTTCCGCATATGAGAGGACGGGGTGAACGACACTAATGGGGTTCCGCATATGAGAGGACGGGGTGAACGACACTAATGGGGTTCCGCATATGAGGGGACGGGGTGAATGACACTAATGGGGTTCCGCATCTGAGGGGACGGGGTGAATGACACTAATGGGGTTCCGCATCGGAGGGGACGGGGTGAACGACACTAATGGGGTTCCGCATATGAGAGGACGGGGTGAACGACACTAATGGGGTTCCGCATATGAGAGGACGGGGTGAATGACACTAATGGGGTTCCGCATATGAGGGGACGGGGTGAACGACACTAATGGGGTTCCGCATATGAGAGGATGGGGTGAACGACACTAATGGGGTTCCGCATATGAGAGGACGGGGTGAACGACACTAATGGGGTTCCGCATATGAGAGGACGGGGTGAACTCAAATCCAATTATCTATGTTCTGGGGGGCGGCTTGAGCAATTGAAATGCAGGCATACGTTCCATACTCTGAGACTATCAGCAGCTGTTTGCTGTGTGTCCATTCTGGCAGATTTGTGTCTGTCTCCTGGTTAGACTGTTAATGCGGCTTGCAGTGCCTGATCTTTTTTGTAATTTGATGCAGGTCACGTGACTTCCTGGTCAAAGAGCTCTAGGAACACGGGCACCAACAGCACCTGGGTGCGGCAAGAGCAGAAGAAGCTTTCAGAGGTGAGTGTCCTGTGAGGGAAAGGTAACTTCTGGCCAGGAGGTGGCTGAATCGGGAGTCAAACCATTGTCTTCCTGGCTCTGATGAAATGAAAACAGATGCTTAACTGCAACAAAATGTCACCAACTACGTGGGAGGGTGTCCAGAATCTATTGATACCAAGTTACGGCGCATCAGCTGGGCAGGGGAAACAGTCGAGAAGCTGGGGTGGTCGAAAGGATGGAAGGGACATCGCTGGAGCTCGAGCTTAGTGAGAGCTAAGCGAGGACTTTGGAGATGCTGTATAGCTTATTCTGTCGGACTGATTATGGATTCTGCCTCTTAGGTTTGATGGTGAACTTCCTTGTCTTGGGAAGCTAACGTCTGGGTGATCGGACTGACGATAAGCACAGCTCGCGGTGTGATTTACACAGGCAGTCCTCGCTTTACCATGGATACACTTGCGATATTCCAAGTTTACGGTGGTTCCATGGCCACGCATATTCAGCGTTCATCAAACTTGTAATCTGATTTGTTCCCGAGTTTGCGATATGCCGTTCCATAGCGATGACTGGTGACGCCAGCATCCGTGCATCCGCACGTCCAGCCTCTGCAGCGATCGCAAACGTAAACATCTCCTGCAGTGTTTAACAACATACTATACAGTGTTTTTTCCCTGAATGATTCATCATATAATATTTAAATTAGGATATTTTCGGCTTACGCCGGGTTCGGCGGAATTGTGGTCCCCCTGTCTTTGGTTTACAATATGCATTGCTGATTTAAGATGCAGTTTTTAATCCAGAGCTTCACTTGTCTAACAGGTAAAATGGCCTAATTTCACTGGTACATTTAAGATGTAGTATTCATGCATAATGTGGTTGTAATGTGCTGAATTGAGGATGTTCTTCAAATACACAAGATGGCTTGCTTGAAGCTTGCAAATTTAATTTAAACAGTCTTTAGGCATGTACAGAAAGTTCTAGTGTTGCACATCACCTACACATCAAGAGTATGTTTCCATTGATGTGCAGGTGATGTTTTCCTTTTGGCACCAGTGTTTCCTCGCTCTCCACAGTGCCTCCTGCTGCCTCTACAGACGCGTTCTGTCAGGCAGCAGTGCCGTGCGATGCACTGGCGCCCCACCCTGGGTTGTTCCCTGTCTTGCGCCTATAGCCTCCAGGACATGCTCCAGACCCGCAGTGACCCTGAATCAGAGAAGCGGTTACAAAAAGATGGATGGATGGACATAATACTTAAAATAAATCCTATTATTTAATCGGCTGGTGTACCATGACAGTCTTTAGCAGAGTGGGGAAAGGTGGCTTTAGTCAATGCATGTTGCCAAGGCAGCAAATGTATAGATAAGTCCGGAGGATAATGGACCAGTTTGCGGGACCCTGTGGTTTTGAATGATTATGCCAGTTTTCACTGAGAAGAGCAGCAGGTGTGTAGCTCTGCTTGTGAGTGAAAGGCAGAAGATTTGTGGCAGTGTCCCTGTGACTCGTAGAAATATAGACGCTGAAGCAGGCAGCGAAGCACAGAGCAGAGAGACCAAGCCAAGGTATCAAGCCGTCGAAGGCGATGGATCCCTAGTTGTGCTTCAGACAAACTGCAGTGTTTATGTAGGTCATTTACAGTCCCTCCATGCCTGGAATAGAACCTCCATCTCCTGCATATATAGCCTTTTTGACCAAACATTGATAACTTTGTGTGTTCTAAATGCCAAGGTGGTATGGTCGTGTCGACTGCGGGAGACGTGTCCCGGAAGATCAGAAAATATTATCAACAGCATCATTGAAGAATTACATTAAAGCTTATCGGTGAGGTTTTGAGCCCCGACACAGTAATATCAGTGAGGGTGTGTCACCATTCACAGTCAGTCTGAGTTCTGGATCCCTTTATATAAAGCAAGCAGATGATTTGTGCAGACTCTTAGAGTTGGTGGTTTACATTACCGAAGTTGAAGGAGAGGTCAGACCTTTACTGCTTAGCAGTGACCCCCCCACCAGTCATTCTGACTCCTTACAGGGAGCTTGTGTTAGGAGTCAGCATTGCTGTCATTGTGGGGTTAATATTCATCAAAATTATACATTCCATTGCACAGAATCAGAAGCGGTTTGCTCGCCGCGGTCTTGCCAATGCCTCAAAAAAGAAGAGAGACTCGCTAGAGATGGTGTGCTGTTTCGGTCCGCTCTGCATGAGTCAAGGGTTGAATACAAATTCAGTCATTTATGGGGTGAATCTCTACATGGCTTTTCTTTGTAATTCATCTACCTTTTAGAATAGCATTTACATTTTTTAAATTCAGTTTAAGGAAGGGCAAAATGGACTTTATCCTGTGTCGTCAAGACATGCAGTATGTCCGGGTGTCAGTCACCAAAGCCAAGCTGGGGGGGGGGGGGGGGGGGGGGTTGTGTATTCCAATTCCACTCCTGTTCTCTGTCGAACGACGGCTGCTGAAATGTTTTTTGAAGTGCATGTTGGCACAGGTGTGATTGGAGGCCAACATGGTCTCCCATGCCGACAACACGCCCGGCGATGTCATCCATGCCCCTCTACGTTCTGATGATCGCTAACTCACACGTATCATGCAGTCATTCTGCAGGTAAATGGCAGAGTACTTTCAGACCAGCTTGTTCGTATAGGAAGGAGGAGCTTGGCAATGTCCAGCTCACTGCCAGCTGCTAAGGTGCTTCTGCTGATGTACTTGGGAAAGGCAGCCATGTATTTTGCATCAGGATGTGTGAGACTGATCAGATCAGAGCCCCCAGCAGTAGCACGACGGGGGTGTAGACATGCTTTAACGGAACAGCCTTTCACAGTTCATGGCTTGTTGAAATGTCACCTTAGTATGGAAACTGTTCTGCTGGGGACGTGCTTCCTGTTTTTATTATTTTCTTTTGGTTACGTAGATAGTGATGTCCTAGAGCAGTTTAGCACTGTCTGGAAGGGAGCAGAAACGCAGACTGTCTGTGGGTCCTTGAGGACTTGATTGGGAAACGCTGTTCTGGAAATGTAATTTATTTCTGTTCCTTTACAGTAAACGGCATGATGACTGAGCAGGCACCTTTCTCTGCATGCAGTTATTGCGTCATGTTCCCCCTCCCCGTGTTTCTCTTCCTGGCCCATTAGCTCAGCACTTGCTGTGTTTCCTGGTCCTTGTGGCCGCCGTCCCGTGCGATGAGCAGCTCTGACTCCGTAACTCTGTTTCAGCAGGTGTTCCGGACCGACTTCATCACCGCCATGAAGCTGCCGGACTCCGCCCAGCTCAGCTCGGACGACTTCTACGTGCTCTCAGACCCCTGGAGGCAGGAATGGGAGAAGGGCGTCCAGGTGCCAGCCAACATAGAGGCCATCCCCGAGCCTGTGGTTAGGTACTAATGTCCGAATCTTTAGTCACATACAGAAACATGTATAAATATGCACACTAACTAGAAATGCTTGTGGTGTAAAATGTCCAAAATAGTCTGTGCAGGCAGGTACACATGATTGTAGGACTGTGTTTCCCAGACCGGCCCTCGGGGTCCCACAGAAAGTCCACGTTTTTGCTACCAGAGCCTGGGAGGGAGCAAAAATGTGGACTGTCGGGCAGGGAGCTGTTAGGGAGCAAAAATGTGGACTGTCGGGCAGGGAGCTGTTAGGGAGCAAAAATGTGGACTGACTGTGGGTCCCCGAGGACTGGACTGGGAAACACTGCTGTAGGATAAAATGGAAATTCACTGGGCTGGATTCCAAGCACATTTCCCAGTCCATATGAGCAACCAAACCCCACTTTTCAGCTTGATCCTGTTGGGATTTTTAATTCTCACCTCTGCATTGTGAGAACGGGGGAATGCGATTGGTCGACCGTCAAGGCCTGTGGCACCTGACACTGCACAGTGTGTGTGGTCTTGTCAAGTCAATCAGTGAAGTCACTATTTATTTATATAGCACATTTAAAAACAACCCCAGCTGACCAAAGTGTCAGAAAACCTGTCAAGTAGAAAAACGGAAAAAAGACATAAAGCACCATAAACGAAAGCACACTGACACTGAAATGTATTAAAAAAGGAAAAAAATAACTGCATAAATATTAATAATACATACATTTAATAAAAAAGATATGATATACTGTCGCCCTGGTTATGCTAATGCTGTGTTTTAAGCTGAAATTTGAAACTCTCTGTAGTGGAAGCAGACCAAACAGGCAGGGGAGACTTTGAGTTTATGTCCGAGCACAGAAGAGGGCTAATAGTCAGCCCCTTAGTATTTAAATGTGTTTGTGGTTTTCTGGGACTAGTTTCTGTTGTTCTGCTGGATATTGAATTGCCTGATCTGCTGAGTCTGTTGGGTTTTCTGTCTGGGGGGCAAACATACTGGGCCACAAGCTAATCCTGGTGTTTCAGAGTAAAGGCGGACTTCTGTCGGGGTTGCCCTGCGGTTGGGATCAGCAGACTCGCACTGGGCACGACGAGCGAGTCCCGCGGAGTTCTTCAGGTTTGCCATGTTATGCTGAACGAAACCCAAAGGTCAGGAAAACCCACGTAGAGAAGAAAGCGAGAAAAAGTTGAATGTCACTCAGTTCAGTAGCCTTGGGGAATTCCTCTATGGGTTTGCTGTGTGGTGGCACATAGAAGCCAAACATCCTGGCAAAGAACTTTGAAAGACAAGTCTAACCCTAACCCACCTCACCACCACCGGAATGGAAGTTCTTAAATGGTTGGTGTGAACCATTGAGCCGCCATCGAGGAAGTCATAAACCTCGCAAACATGCCGGTTGTGTCTCTTGAGATGGGGAGAGCAGAGCGGAAGTGCTGTACACCTCATTGCAGCGCATTAACCTGCACTGCGTGGGTGTGCAAGCTCTGCTTATGCGCTGCTAGTGTAGGAAATCCCATTGCTGGGGCAGATCAGTGTCAGAGAAACACTCCAGTCTGCTTGCTCGATCTGCACAAACACTAGCGTCTCACACAGGTGGAGAGTCTACCATGCTACGGTTTGCTTGGTTACCAGTACGTGTTTAGCCGTTCTGTGGGAGATTTTCTAGATTTGTGTCAGGTCTGTTTGTGAGAAACTGGTTTGTGGCGTGAGGTCTTGGGGTGTAATGTATCATTGTGCTAATCAGCACTGGATGAATGCCATCTTCAGTTTGTCTAGGTGCATGTGTGGGTTTGTCTTGTCATCCAGCATGGAAAGTTTGTGTCGGACGGGCCTTTGATGTCTGTTTATATTGCATTGAGGTTTTGAGTCCTCGCCCTCTCCTCCCATTTTGCTCTTTCACTTCTCTTCTGGTGTGACTCACCCACATCCCAAGTGACGTTTTTTCCCCTCCCCCAGGTAACTTCTCAGCCCGCTCTGTTCTCTAAACCAGGTGAGGTTTGGGATTCAGGCTGATGCTGGGGAGGGAGCCACAGACTTTTCTGTGGTTCACTTGCTCAGTCTCTCTCATTACTCTGCAGGCAACGTTCTTACTCTGTTTACAATCTTCCTAATTGCAGCTTGTAGCATTTTTTAATTTTTTTGCCTCTTTGCTAGGTGGGTGTGGGATGACGGTGAAAACCAATCCCCCCCAGAAAGGGGGCAAATGGAGCAGCGAAGCACAGGCTGCAGCAGGCAGCAGTTAATGGGTTTTTGAATGTGTTGGTGCCTGGTGCACAGGTAGGCTTGTTTAGGCCTGTTCTATTGGGGCCCTGGTGGTTCCCTCTGTTAACATGGACTCTTCTGGTACCTTCAGCTGCCAGAACCGTAGTTTGTGCCCCAGCGCAATAGAAAATGCTGCCTTTTTTTGATGGGAATTAATCACTTTCATTGTCTGCTTTGAGTGCTTCAGATTACTTCCAAGAGGGCAGAGGAGTTAATAATCGTGCTTTTGCAAGTAGCTTGCTGCCTCCGAAAGGGTGGGAGATATCATCAGCAGAGGATCGTGTGTGACCTTTTCTGAAAGCTGACCTAGATACACACCAGCTCGCACTGCCATCTCTGCCCCAGCAGAGCGTTGTCCCTCTTTCTGCAGGAAACTCTTCATTTGGTCAATTATTCGATCCCTGTGTACTAAGGACAACTCTGACTGTTCCTTCCCATGCCTTGAAACGCTCCTTTTGATGGAGGTCATGTGCGCATCAAGGCGCACTGAACGGTCTGCAGCCTGAGCATACCCTCTCTGCCCTGGGGAGAGCAGAAGAGGAGTGTGTCTCTGTGTTAGGAGTGTAACGCTCTTTCAGTCCGCTACGCATTTTTTACCAAATGAATGCACCAAATTCGGACTCTGTGTGTGCTTCCCCATTCAGAAAGGGGCACGTGAAGCTGCAATCTGCCAATCTGCACACGAGCGCAAATCCTAACGTGAAGCTGACAGCTGCTAATGTGAATGCAGCACAGATCAGGTAGAGTTAATTTTCTAAATGTGCACCTTAATGAATATTTATTTTATTTACTTGAGAGAGAGTTTTTTTTTTTTTTTTTTTTCGTTTACTTTTAATAAAATTTTAGGCATTTTTATTTGTAGGTTGCGGCGTTATTGACAGAGGCTGTTTAAAAAAAGACAATCATACTTTGTTCAGTAAACCACTTGTTTAATAAAGGTAAAAATAATCAATTTTAATTTTTCTTTAACCCCCTCCCCGCTGTACTGAAAACGTACCGAACCGTGATTTCAAAACCGAGGTACATACCGAACTGTGTGGTTTTTCTTTTCTTCCCTGTACCATTACACCCCTAGTGGTGTGTGTGTGTGTGTGTGTGTGTGTGTGTGTGTGTGTGTGTGTGTGTGTGTGTGTGTGTGTGTGTGTGTGTGTGTGTGTGTGTGTGTGTGTGCGCCTCTTTTCCACACATATCATGTTTGTGGCTGTGGGTATAATAGAGGAGAGAGACTCGGTGCACATACACACACACACACACACAGCACCAGCAAGTTCTCACACAGCACCAGGGACAGATAGAGGGAACGATATGTGTTTTTTTTTTTTTTTTTAGGGGGGGGGGGGGGGGGGGGCATGTTAATGGAAGCCCTGGCAGGTACTGGGAAACGGTGCTTTTTGGGAATAGATGAGGTTGGTGCCCTTAAGCCCTTAGGCAGAGGGTGTGGTGATGTTTTGTCCTGCACCTCCTTCAGCCGTACAGCACCTTCTAATCCCTACAGAGCATGCATTGTGATTGGAGCGGAGCTGTCAGCTTGTCACTGTCAGCGCTGTGCTAATTACGGGACGACATGATGGCATCCCTCCTCATCGCCAGGCTCTCTGCACCCCGACGATTAACGGAGCACTAATCCGTGGTTTCGCTAATGCACGTGGGCGGTGCTACCGCCGCAGGCATGATCAGTGAGCAACAGTGTACGTGGCGTGAGCCGAGCCCGGCCCGTGGGGGACCGGTGTCCTCTGCCGTTACTCACACGCCGGCACCTGCTACCGTGCCTGTTCTCTGTGTGTGTGTGTGTGTGTGTGTGTGTGTGTGTATGTACCCCGAGGCTGCAGCCAGAACACCGGACCACGTAGCTGTAGGATGAACAGAGATTTTGAGGCACAAAGGCAGAACAGCCGTTTTGAAGGAGACAGAAAGCCCTTGGTTATCTATGCTGGATACAGTGGCGACCAACAGGCTGCAGAGCTGGCCGGGGATGGCTGATCAGCTGCAGTGCTGGTTGGCTGCTTGGATTCAGGGCTGGCTGGTCGCCTGACTGCAGTGCTGGTCAGTTGCTTGGCTGCCAGACTGCCTGGTTGGCTGACTGCAGTTCTGGTCGGTTGCTCGGCTGCTTGGCTTCAGGGCTGGCTGGTCGCCTGACTGCAGTGCTGGACAGTTGCTTGGCTGCCGGGCTGCCTGGTTGGCTGACTGCAGTTCTGGTCGGTTGCTCGGCTGCCGGGCTGCCTGGTTGGCTGACTGCAGTTCTGGTCGGTTGCTCGGCTGCCGGGCTGCCTGGTTGGCTGACTGCAGTTCTGGTCGGTTGCTCGGCTGCTTGGCTTCAGGGCTGGCTGGTCGCCTGGCTGCAGTGCTGGTCAGTTACCGGGCTGGTCAGCTGCAGTGCTGGTCGGTTGCTTGGCTTCAGGGCTGGCTGGTCGCCTGACTGCAGTGCTGGTCAGTTGCTTGGCTGCCGGGCTGCCTGGTTGGCTAACTGCAGTTCTGGTCGGTTGCTCGGCTGCCTGGTTGGCTGACTGCAGTTCTGGTCGGTTGCTCGGCTGCCTGGTTGGCTGACTGCAGTTCTGGTCGGTTGCTCGGCTGCTTGGCTTCAGGGCTGGCTGGTCGCCTGGCTGCAGTGCTGGTCAGTTACCGGGCTGGTCAGCTGCAGTGCTAGTCGGTTGCTTGGCTGCCGGACTGCCTGGCTGGCTGAGTGCAGTGCCATTCGGTTGCAGTGCTGCTCAGCTGTACTGCTGTTTGGTTCTGTTGACTGGTGGCCCCAGAGTCCTGTTTACTGAACAACAGGGAAGCTCTTTATTTCTTTGCACTGCAGTGTTTTTAGGGGTGGGAAGGACGGAGAAAAACAGTAAAAAGGGAGGGGGGAGCACAGAGACCTGGAGCAGGGTGCTGGCAGAGTGCCCAAGCAGCCCTGGGCCGCGTGCCCCCCGCTCTGCCTCCTCCCAGCCGTAACCCCCTCTCCTTCCCTCCCTCTGCCTCTGTGGAACAAAACCCATTTGGTGGAAAATGTGAATGAAAACAAACTCAGCCTCTGGAAAAAAGCTTTATTTTTTCCCTGGTTTTAATTTCCCCCCCCCCCCCCCGTATTAATCTATGAAGGGCCCCCACCCCCAAAAATGTTTGCACATCATGGTAATGGGTGAGAGAAGTCGGCAAAATTATCCTGGTGCGTGTATGTGTGTGTCTGTGTGCATGCACCTCTGTCTCTGCTAACGCCAGCCTAAAACGTGGATGTTAACAAGGGACGGCCATATCCATGACAACAGGCCTGGGATTCCAGAGGCGACCGCACTGGCATCTGAAGGAATCACAAAATGGCAGCCTAGAGGAGGGAGCCTGTTAACCCCTGTGTGTCAGTGCCGGTGGTTTGTGCACAGCTGGCTGTGTTTAATTACACTTCACTGCTTACCCACGTCGTTCTTTTACAAGAATGTTTTGCTT
Source organism: Brienomyrus brachyistius (assembly GCF_023856365.1). Taxonomy (NCBI): domain Eukaryota; kingdom Metazoa; phylum Chordata; class Actinopteri; order Osteoglossiformes; family Mormyridae; genus Brienomyrus; species Brienomyrus brachyistius. The sequence goes on from NC_064542.1 coordinate 7,742,492, forward strand.
TTTTTTCGTACTCTTTGTTCAACAGTATAACCTTTGGCACATATTGGCTGATCCAGGCTGACTCATACAGAAAAGGTTCTCAGTGTTTTTTGTTTGGCGGGGTGTCGAGTCACAGCATCGTTATTCCGGGAGCCCCATTGGCGCAGGTTCAGCTAAAGGCCGGGGTCTGCGGATGACAGCCAGGTGCTGAAGGAGCAGGCTGGCCTTAGGCAGCAGGGGCAGCGTGGAGCCACTGACAGGCGGAGACCGGGGAGGTAGGGGACTGTAACAGGCCCACTGGCGGACGGAGAACTTAGGGAGGTAGGGTACTGTGACAGGCCCACTGGCGGACGGAGAACTTAGGGAGGTAGGGTACTGTGACAGGCCCACTGGCGGACGGAGAACTGGGGAGGTAGGGTACTGTGACAGGCCCACTGGCGGACGGAGAACTGGGGAGGTAGGGTACTGTGACAGGCCCACTGGCGGACGGAGAACTGGGGAGGTAGGGTACTGTGACAGGCCCACTGGCAGACGGAGAACTGGGGAGGTAGGGTACTGTGACAGGCCCACTGGCGGACGGAGAACTGGGGAGGTAGGGGACTGTGACAGGCCCACTGGCGGACGGAGAACTGGGGAGGTAGGGGACTGTGACAGGCCCACTGGCAGACGGAGAACTGGGGAGGTAGGGTACTGTGACAGGCCCACTGGCGGACGGAGAACTGGGGAGGTAGGGTACTGTGACAGGCCCACTGGCGGACGGAGAACTGGGGAGGTAGGGTACTGTGACAGGCCCACTGGCGGACGGAGAACTGGGGAGGTAGGGTACTGTGACAGGCCCACTGGCGGACGGAGAACTGGGGAGGTAGGGTACTGTGACAGGCCCACTGGCGGACGGAGAACTGGGGAGGTAGGGGACTGTGACAGGCCCACTGGCGGACGGAGAACTGGGGAGGTAGGGGACTGTAACAGGCCCACTGGCGGACGGAGAACTGGGGAGGTAGGGTACTGTAACAGGCCCACTGGCGGACGGAGAACTGGGGAGGTAGGGTACTGTGACAGACCCACTGACAGGAGGGCCTGGGGAGGTAGGGTACTGTGACAGGTTCACCCTGGAAAGTACGTTTCTGTTGCACATAAATACACAAGCAAATGCAGTAATTCATGCATGTCAAAGTTCCCTTCTCGGATCAAAGAAGGACAAATGCAGGAGTCAGTCTTGGGGAGTCAGCCTGCCATCCCAGCCGGCTCCTTCTGTGTGTCCCGTTAATAAGCAGGGACCTTCCTCTCCTGTCTTTGGGAGATGCTGACTGACTTTCTCCTTCTGCGAAGTTGGTTGCTATCATCTGGCAGCTCAAAGTCACCCGGGCCAGGATCGCCCCCGGCAGCAGGCAGACCGGCCCCCCATCGCTCCAAAAGCTACCTCGCAGTCACTCCCAGATCTTCCTCCATTCCAGCGGGCGAGAACCCCCCTGCCGCCCACCCACTGGCGCTGTCCAGTGGCTCAGCCGTGACCTTAGTTTGGGAAGGCCTGCCTGCCTGTCTGCCTGCCCGCCTGTCTGCCTGCCCGCCTGTCTGCCTGCCCGCCTGTCTGCCTGATCCAGCCTCTAAAAATATAACAAAGCTGTTTCTGCCGTTTCCTTCCTCCTCAGGGCTCTAGCACCACTAACTTCCAGAGTTTGGTTCTAAACTCTAGTTAACCACGTTGCAAATGGATCTAGCCTCTGTTGCTGCCGATGAGCCTTGTGATTGCACCACCCCTGGCCTCATCCTGTGTCCCAGCTCATGCTGAACACGGTCACTTATTTATTAGTGCTTGTTTGCCTCGTTGCTTAGGGGAAAGAAGCGCAGGTGGATTAATCCACCTAAGTGCATTAAACCTGCCCAGACGCTGCCTTGTTTCCTCATGTTTGCAGCCTGATTATACGCTAAGCAGGATCTTGACCCTTCAGCACCTCGTACACCTTTATTAGGTGTGAGTTTGCTGTCAGTGTTTTCTGGGGAGAGCTGATCGTCCTGCTGATCTTCAGGTTGCCCTACGATTCTGTAGTCTGTGCGAATGGGGCTTTTGGGGGTGGTATGGCTTCAATAGTTGGCATATATGCCAGATTTGGTGTTGGGGGAGGAACATGCGAGGCGTGCAGTCCGGCTACGTTTGCCCAGGCTGTGTCACTGTGACGGTAAGTGCATCCCAGAAGGGTGATCACCGCGAACATGAATGAATCCGTACTTTTAAAAATGTTTCAACCCTCAGTAGCATAGCGAGTGAATAAACAGGGGCCTGCAGGTGTCGTCCTTGCTGTGCTGTGAGTGATTCACTTCCTCCCCGTTCTGTGTTAGGAATCAGCAGCGCTGCCCTGTTTTTACCTGCCTGTGTGGGGTCAGGTTTCTCTGCACAAGCTCTCCTGCTCTGTGTCAGGAAGGATGGGGCTGCTTCAGCAAGCTCACAGAAAGAGGTGCCCCCCAAGCCTGCTGTCTGCTTCCGCAACAGATCCGCCACGGTCACAGCCTTGATTTTGGGGCGTCTCCCATATCTGAGGCGAAACCGTGCAAGACAGAGTGTGACTGGTCTTGGGAGTGAAGATAGTGCTGGTTCCTTGTCCTCCATGTGAAGGCTTGACCTGCTTTCCTTCGCTGTCACAGAGCTGGCACTCAACCTTCTGTATCTTCAGGTTTTATATGTATTAAGCCCTCTCCTTCCTGAAGTCTGACCGTGTCTGATCGGCCATATGTCTCTTGAGTTCTGCAGCCGTAATGCTGCCTTTGCGTGACAGTGATCTTTACGGATAATGAATGACTTGGTTACTGGTTCTGTACCAGGGGTCCCAAAGTTAAACTGGGTAAAGAGATTCATGTGAGAGGGTTGGACCTGCTTAACTATCTTGGCTCCTATTTCCATTGGCTGGCCCGGGTCCTTCTGAAATTGAGTAGCGATTTGTCGTACAGGGCTGTCCTGGGTTATTAACAGGCCTGACAGCCGTCTGGCAGGCTATCCTTCATGATGTCAGTGTGGCGCTTGCTGGAAAGAAGTCTGGGGGTGCAGCAGAGTCGCGGGCTCCGGTCCAGCTCTTGCGGTTGCGGTGACCGCAACATGCACGATTCCCTAAACGTCGCTGGCGTTTAATTGCGACTTTCAGCTCGTTTCTGGGTGCCGTAGGATTGGGTGTTTATTGCAGACATTAATAAACATCTGCGCACTCTTGATTTGAGTGTGTTGGGGGGGCTTCCTGCTCTCATGCTGCAGGTGTTGAACGCGGCGTCGTCTGGGACCCTCGGCGTGCTCATTTGCTGAGGTGCTCAGCCCCTTCTTTATTGTGGATGTTCTTTTTACTTCTCCTCTGGCCTGCATCCGTGGAATCGAACCAGAAGAGATTAGTTTCCTTTAATAGGAGGGGGTCTTTTTGGCCTGTCGCAGTAAAAAAAAGTTTCCCCCATGAGATCACTCATCTGGGTTCGCATGCGTTTGTGCAGACGCCGCCTGATTGGCTGATGAACGATGACGAGCGTGTCTGTCTCTCTCTGTGTGTCCCGGTGCATGCAGGGTACTGCCTGGGGTGAACTGGATCCCCTTCTACTCGCCGTCTCCCAGCCAGCCGTTTGCGGAGGCGGGCCACACGCACTCGCAGCCGCTCGATGAGCCCGTCAGCCTTTATGACCTCGACGACCTGGATGTCTGTTGGCTGGAGCTGGTCAATGCGGAGTTCAGGGAACTAGGTGAGATGAGAGTCTTCACTGCCGTCTGTCTGCCTGTCACTCGGTCCGTCCGGCTGTCCGTGCCCTCGGGACGGTAACAGCTGCTGATCCTCACTGGCTTTTGGGGAGTATCAGCGTTTCTCTGTCTCTCCCCAGCCCTTCCAGAGCTGGACGAGTTGACGATGGAGCGCGTGCTGACCAAGCTGGAGAGCCTGTGTGAGGAGAACATGCAGCTGACCATCGAGACGGGCGAAGGCCTGGGCATCGAGTATGACGAGGACGTGGTGTGTGACGTGTGCCGCTCCCCCGAGGGCGAGGACGGAAACGAGATGGTCTTCTGTGACAAGTGCAACGTCTGCGTGCACCAGGTGAGTGGTGTGTGCATTGGGTCAGCAGCCCCCCCGGGCGGGAGGCACTAGCCGAGTAGTGACATGAGTTAGGTTTTCTTATTTATCCAACTGAATGTTGCAATTCCATCATTTAGTCATCTTCATGTAGCCAAGACTTTGGTGATCAGATATCTGGGATCAAAACAAACTGCCACCATTGCTTACTATGTACTCTTATAATGTTTCTGCAAGTGTTTCAAACTGCATTTTGCAATGTCTATACTTTGATGTCAAATTACAAACTTCACATAAATCAGACATATTTACACTCAAACAAATATCCATCCATCCATCCATTTTCCAAACCGCTTATCCTACTGGGTCCCAGGGGTCTAGAGCCTATCCCAGAAGCTATGGGCACAAGGCAGGGAACAACCCAGGATGGGGGGGTCAGCCCATCGCAGGGCACACTCACACACCATTCACTCTCACACGCAGACCTACTGACAATTTAGCAAGTCCAGTTAGCGTCAGCATGTTTTTGGACTGTGGGGGGGAAACCAGAGTACCCGGAGGAAACCCCACGACGACATGGGGAGAACATGCAAACTCCACACACATGTGACCCAGGCGGAGACTCGAACCTGGGTCCCAGAGGTGTGAGGCAACAGTGCTAACTACTGCACTAATTTATTTGCCATGAATTAAGTTTATGATTTTGAATGAAATGTGTGATCATGCCCCAGTCAGCGAAGGTATGTTCCCTCCACCTAGACCACAGAGGGTTAAGGTTACAGTTTTTTAATGGGGGGTCCATTTTATTTTTGGTGTATTTTTATGCTTTTTGTGGGGTTAAAACAGTGTGATTATCATTATTATTTTTGGTATCGCTTAACAATGACTACCCTTATAAAGGGTTTATAAATGGTTTATAATCAGGTTATTAAGTTGAAACACTTTATACTTGTCGATTAATCATTTACAAACACACGGTGTGCACAAGTACGTGTACACATTTGCCATACGCAATACGAGTGGCATTTTCCTTTCGTAACAGCACAGATGCGTACTATGTATTTTAACCTTTGTACCGCAAATGAAGTATGAATTAGCCGTATATTTTATATGGTGAATGCGTACTTGCGTACAAGTTACGTGCGTCTCTGATTATAAACAACAGGTTTAAAATTATTATCGAGTTACTGCATTTATAAATGCCGAACAGGAGCCGTATTGTAACGCAGGGCCCTACGTTCCTCTTAGCGCTTCTGAGTGTCGCTTGGCCCTGACGCGCTGCCGGTTCTTGTCCCCTGGAGGCTGACGCATCTTCTGTACCTCTGTTGCACAGGCATGCTACGGCATCCTGAAGGTGCCCCTGGGGACCTGGCTGTGTCGCACCTGTGCGTTGGGAGTGCAGCCAAAATGCCTGCTGTGCCCCAGGCGGGGAGGAGCCTTGAAACCCACCCGCAGCGGAACCAAGTGGGTCCACGTCAGCTGTGCCTTATGGGTCCCAGAGGTAACGTGGCTCCTCTCCGACTCTGTGCGGGACAGCGAGATGTTCGTTTTTCTGTCAAGTAAAATATTTCCCGAAGGTGCTGTTGTGGGGGAGTGAGGGTGGTACAGACGCTGCTCTGCTTGTGAACGAGATGCGTTGCGAACGGCTGTTTGTAACTTGAAATGTTCGTAAGTCGTCATTCAACATCATGTTAAGGGTATGCACAAGTACAAAGTACTAGGATGCTGGGAGTACGCACGCTACGCTGGGAGTACACACGCTACGCTGCTGCGCGGCAGGAGTAGCGGCCAGAAGTCGTACTAGGTGGAATTGGCATGCAGAAAAAAAAATTGATGTTGCGGACAGGAAACGGGAGCCCAATGAACATAATTCGGACTTACAGTCCCCTTCGTTCGTATGTCTGAAAGTTCGTAAGAAGAGGAGCATCTGTGTAGTTTTTTTTTTTTGTGCAAAAGTTGCAAGATTTTGTGCAGACCTTATGCAGGTCTTGCAAAAAACAAAAATCTGAAATAATGAACTTTTCCCAGCTGATGAATCTGCCTGCTGTTGGTGAGGCAGAGTCATTATTGGGTTTGTCATACTTCAGTTCTCGCCTATCAGACAGAATAAGTATTAAGAATGTTTTAATCATGAAAAAGAGGAGAGACTTTCATGGAAGTCAAGCAGTCGGAGCCTGAATTAGCTTTCATTTTTATAGGCTGGTTGACGTGGGGTAGCTGTGCTTGCCTGGAAGCTGTAAAGGGTTGTAATATTTATCTAAGCCTGTTTTTTATGGGGGGGGGGGTGGTAAGGAGCCCAAACTGAATGTCTTCTGGGTGACCTCTACTGCCAGGAAGCTGTAGTCAACCAGTGCCTGGGACTTTCAGCCTGGTCTGTGTTCCGGAACCTCTGACTGGCTTTTACAGGCGCTGGGTGGGCAGCCTTGAAGGTGCCCTTGCAGTCGCTTTGTGATGCTGGGCTGCGGCCATGACCCGCAGCCCAGACTCGATGGCTCTGCTGGCACACGGCTGGGTGTCTGAGTCTCTCTCCATAATGCCGTCTGCTTCCGGCTTCTGCAGGTCAGCATCGGCTGTCCGGAGAAGATGGAGCCCATCACCAAGGTGTCACACATCCCTCCCAGCCGCTGGGCCCTGTCCTGCAGCCTGTGCAGGCAGCACGTGGGCACCTGCATTCAGGTATGTGTCCCTGCTCTGCCTTTTCCTCATCTCTGCTGGGTCCCTGCAAATAAGCTCCATGAAAATGCGAGAGTTGTAGGTGTTTCTCCACACCACAGATTAGTAAACAGCATTTTAGTTTCATTTGTGACCCTAAGGGTGGGAAAAGCTGGAGGTATATCCTACAAAACCCAATATCTGTACGCTTTGTAAAGATTAAAGGTTAATGGGTAACTCTCTCCGTCCGTCCATCCATCCATTTTCTGTAATCGCTTGTCCTATTCAGGGTGGCGGAAGGTCACCGGAGGCTACGGGCACAAGGCAGGGATCAGAACAGGACGGGGCACAAACCCATCACAGGGCACACTCACATCTAGGGCCGTCTGGTAACTTCAACTGACCTCAGTGTGTTTTTAGACTGGGGGGGGAACCAGAGTACCCAGAGAACCCCACAATGACACGGGGAGAACTTGCAAACTCCACACACATGTAGCCGGGGCCTGGAGGTGTGAGACAAGGGTGCTAAACACGGCACCTAAGTACTGGAGACGGGGTGACTAGGAGGAAATTTTAACATTGGTTTATTAGCTTGTGATGTTGAATGTCAGCGTTCTGCTTCTCCGGGCTTATAACTGCATTCCAAAAATACCCAGCTGCTATACACTTTGTGTTTATTTGTCATGCTTGCACTTTTTCAACGTCAGGTGTGTTAGCCTTTTGCTTACCGCCGTTTTTACCGGCCCGTGCTCCCGAGCTCCGGAGCGATGAGCGCCCGCAGAATGACGGCTATTTATAGCCGTGAAACACTGGCTCTCGCAGTGACTGCAGACTGGGAATGGCAGCAGTGCCCTTTCGTCCTTGAGTCCTTTATTCGCTCCCCCCGTGTAATTATTTATTTTTCCGCTTAGGCTTCATCCGCGAGTCGGGCGCTAATGTAACGAGGTCGGCGGTTTTCTGGGAAGCGGGTGCGGCGGGTCGCGGTGGACAGGGCACCGATTTACGCCGGGCATGACGTCCATGGCGTCGTGCTGCCCTGCTTCCCTGCTCGGGCTCTTGCTCATTTGCTCTTAGACAGTAATAATAAGCCATTCATCCAGTCACCCTTCTCCTACTGGTGATTTCAAATTGCCTACATTTCTGGCTGCATTTAGATATCCTTCCCACCCCTACTGAATAATCGTATGTTTTTTAAAAATTACATCAGGGTTCCTCTATGGTATGGAAAGGTATGGCCTATATCAGTGCTTTCCAAGTCTGGATAGGTATGGAAAATGGTAAGAAGGTATAGAAATATTTTGGCAACAATTGGCCTGCTATGCATTCTAGAAGAAAACTCTGAATTTACTTAATGTTTCCGGTTAAATCACCGATGTGCACTGGTTGTCAGCGCTGGCATGTGCGCAGAGAGAACTCTGAAGAGCGACATCCCCAAACTGAGAAGAGGGCTTGTGTCTGTGGGATGCATGCTTGTTTAATATCTAGCAAGAAAAACTGATGTTGGCTACCTTGTAATTTACCACTCTCACAATGGGGAACTGCAAAGTCTGCTAATCCCAAATATCACAACGTGCTCACTAAAGATCCCAGATGTGAAGGTGGCAGCATAATGTGACGCTGTACCGGTGTCTGAAGTCCCAGTACAGAAAGCACTGAAGCAGCTGCAGCACTTTTTTGGTCGTTTGGTACTTGTGGGCGGGATTTGCGAACGTGTTCATTTGTTGATTGGTTATGCAGATACCAATAGCTGTCCTGGAATATTGTGATGTGATTTTGTTGCAGTAGATAATCGGGGTATTTATAAAGGAAAAACAGAGTTAAAAATAAATAAATGTGTCACGAAACCCATCTAGAAATGATTTAAACAAAGATTAAATGGTTATGATTGGCTCAGAAAGAGCGTGCAGTGCTCATGGAAACCAGCAGTGGTGAGCTTTAAACCCCAAGCGCTATAATATCTTGTCTAAACCCAACCCGACTGTCACTGTCCTGGCGATGTGAGAATTGCATGTGCATAACATACAACGTTGGCATTAATATCGCACGTCGCCCAGCCCTGTGTACTTTTTAAATTCGGTGCAATTTTTTCTAATTCACATGTCAGATATTTTTTTTAATTCATTTTCAAATTTAGTGCGAAATAACCTGCCTTGCATTGTGCTGCCGTCCAGCAGTGGTAGCGATTTCTATGCCAGTGGAAAACCAAAGAAAGAAAGTATCGTTGTTCTGATACTTTGTTGAAGTGCCAGAAATGACACCTGGTGCAGCGGAGAAGAGCCTTTAAATGGTCAGAGAGTTGGAGCCATGTGGCATGAGCAGTATATGCTGAACCTGCAGAGTTCCTCAGGTGGTGCAGCTGGTAGACTGTACCCTTTTGAGCTTTAGAACATCCTGTCCAAACAGCAGAGGTGACTAAAGAAACTCCCCCCCCCCCCCTCCCTCCCCAAGTGCTCCATGCCCTCCTGCATCGTGGCCTTCCATGTGACCTGCGCCTTCGACCACGGCCTGGAGATGCACACCATCCTGGCAGAGAATGACGAGGTGCGCTTCAAGTCCTACTGCGCCGAGCACAGCGGCCGCCCACAGGGGGATCAGCCCGGCCCGGAGCAGCTCCCCGCTCCGCTGGAGAAAGCCAGCCAACGAAAGCAGAAGCTGCAGGAGTTGGAGGATGAGTTTTACCGCCTGGTCGACCCGCAGGACATCGCCGAGAGCCTGGGGCTCCCCGGCTCCCATGTCGACTTCCTGTACCAGTTCTGGAAACTGCGGCGGAGGTCCAGCTTCAATCGCCCCCTGCTTGCCGTCAAGCGTGACGAGGTGGACAACCTGGCTCAACAGGAGCAGGACATCTTGTATCGCCGCCTTAAACTCTTCACCCACCTGAGGCAGGACCTGGAGAGGGTGAGTGAACATCAGCACTGTTAAAATGGCTTAACGGTGAGTGTGGCGCATTTGGAGGTCATCTGAGCACCTCACTGTGGCTTTACCGTGTTCCTCTTTGTGACCATATGATGGTATATGCTGCCGGGGAGTTTAAGTAATGTCATTTGTTCTTGTGAAAAATTTTATTTAGAACCTGTCTTTCTTTGTGTATGACTCATATCCTTTGTCTCAGTTTTATAATAATCCCAGTTAGGGTTGTGTAAGTTCAGAGATGGTTGTGAGGTGCAAAGAAATTCAGGCAGGGCATGCACTAGTCTGTCATCAGGCCCTGCGCCATGCAAAGCGACTCTCTCAGGCAGGGCATGCAGCAGTCCGTCATCAGGCCCTGCGGCATGCAAAGTGACTCTCAGGCAGGGCATGCAGCAGTCTGTCATCAGGCTCTATCGTATGCAAAGCAACTCTCTCAGGCAGGGCATGCAACAGTCCGTCATCAGGCCCTGTCGCATGCAAAGTGACTCTCTCAGGCAGGGCATGCAGCAGTCCGTCATCAGGCCCTGTCGCATGCAAAGCGAGACTCTCAGGCAGGGCATGCAGCAGTCCGTCATCAGGCCCTGTCGCATGCAAAGCGAGACTCTCAGGCAGGGCATGCCGCAGTCCGTCATCAGGCCCTGTCGCATGCAAAGCGACTCTCTCAGGCAGGACATGCAGCAGTCCGTCATCAGGCCCTGTCGCATGCAAAGTGACTCTCTCAGGCAGGGCATGCAGCAGTCCGTCATCAGGCCCTGTCGCATGCAAAGCGCGACTCTCAGGCAGGGCATGCAGCAGTCCGTCATCAGGCTCTGTCGCATGCAAAGCAACTCTCTCATACCATTTCGACCATTCAGCCAAAACACCCATCTTTGGACTTCAGCAGGCTATTCAGTGGACTCAGGAATAGCATATAAACTTCTTTCACACAGCCTGTGAATTACAAAAATTCCTGGCATCTATGACCGTAATGCCTGTGAGAAACACGCATGAAGATACTTCACATTTCCCTTTGGCTAGTTGGCAGGGTGATGTGATCCCGCTTTCAGGGCCTGTGTGACACTTCCTCCTGTCACGTGCTTCCCCCGTCCCCAAAGACATTCTGTTTTATTAGGTCCCCAGCTGTTGGCCCTTTCCTCTCCTCTTCCTTGTGGCAGCACTCGAGGCACAAGCACCAGACTTAATCCTACTTACTGCACCCCATGATCCCCTTGAGCTTCATACCTCCATGAAGGATTTTGGTGATTTTGAATCCTAATTACACTCCGGAACTGGATCCTCAAGGAATTTGTTTGGTGTATCCCGTGGTTAATAGACTATTTAGGCATCATTTTAATCCTCTTAGCTGAAATCGCTGTATGGGGATGCATTTGCGTGCGTGCATGGATGCATGCATGCATGCATGCATACACATCACTCCTGCTGTCGCTGAATCTTCATGCTTGTGTGTGACTCAATGGGCAAATGCATAAGGTATTATCTGCTGCGTGGGGTGATGCTTCCTGCATTTCCCCTGAAGCTCCTCTTTGGCCCTCACCGCCTGAGAAGCCACCTCTTAGTCAGCAGAGATTCAGGATCTGTGACAGTCAGCTGAAGCTTTAGCCATAAATCCAAAAAAAAAAACAACTATTTTTCTGTCATAGTTAATAACTGTTATTTCGGGAGTGATTTTGGTTACATTCGGCACACTCACCAATACCAGCAGGATGCTTCTTATTTTCTAACCTCTCATTTTATTAGGATCCTCTATATTATTTTGCATAAATGCTACATTGACTAAAATGTCATATTCTGTGGTCACATCTCAAAACTATATTTGTGTAGGAGATGCTTTTTCATTTATTTTGCACATGAATTTATTTACTTAGAATCTTTATTGCGACAGTTTTCTTAAAAAAATTAAATAAATAAAAAACCACTATCCAGGCTCTGAGCTGACCTCGTGGAAACTTCATTGTTGTGGCACTTAGCATTTAAAGATCCATCAGTTTGGGGTCTTTGATTAAATGTCTGTGTTCTATGGCGGAATTCACTGAATTTCTTTCTTAGGCTTGTTCATGAACACTGCAGATAATTCAGTGTGATCCGTATACAATATGAATGAATGTCACCATTCAGAGAGTAATACACAATATATTCAGCATATATTGCATGTTATATTCTTTGCTATATATATATTAACCTTTAACTGTCAGCATACAAAAGTCAAAAATCTGGACACACCTGAATCATTTGTTTTTAAACAAGATAACCTTGAGATTTGCTTAAGGTCAAGTTGCAGGTGTTTTTTTCTTGTGAACAAGGAGAGAGATGGAGTTCTGTGACAGATGACTAGGCCCCCACAACCCCCCCTCCTAAACCCTATAGAGCTGATTTGGGATCAGTTGGATCAGAGTAATGCCAAGTTAGCCAACTTGTGCCCAGAACTTGTGGGGACATCTTCAGGACTGATGGAGAAGTAAAGCATTTGGGCTACATTTGGAAACTGGTTGCAAGAATGACACACATCTTCCATACTGTCGTCAAACCAAAAGGGGGCTATTTGGAGGTGTCTAAAATGTGAGATGTTGAGATGTTGAACACTTCTCTTGGCTGTTGCAATATTTGATAGAAATTCTTTCATTGCATCGAGGCCTTTTATTGTAAGGTGAATAACAGCTGCAACTGAGACGGGAGCATTAAAACCAGTTATGTCCGGACTTCTGACTGGTACTGTATGTACTGAATTGAAATCTGTCTGGCTCGTATAACTGGGAATCTACGTGCAGAGTTCGGAACATTACTGGAAGGTTTCTGGGAATGTTCTTTCCTGGGAATGATGCCACAACCTTTTCATTGTAATAACGTTCCTTCTGCTGTCTTCCAGTTCCCCTCTCGATTTCCGTGACCCAACCCTGCAATCAGGCAGCCCAGTAATTTGGGTCATGGTGGGTTTAACTCCTTAATGGCAGAACAGTAGAAGCCAGGGCTGCCTCGTCTGTTACAGGAGCCTGCTGGGTGATGCTGTCGGTAACCTTGTGGCAGCTGTCCTGTTCTGGTGGACCAGTGCAGGTGGATGGTGTCTTTGGGTTGGGGCCTCGGTTGGGAAAAATCATACAGACCAGATATTTACTGATTCTCTTCGTTTGATTTCACCAAGGGGGTGTTGTGATCTGTGCATGTCAGCACTACCAAAGCACTCTCTGACCTAGCATGCTCCCCACCCTGCTGGACTGGCACATCTGCAGAAGTGGCCCCCCTCAGTGGCCAGCCCGGCGGTTACGAAACCGCGCAGCAATTGGCGGGCAGGAAGCATTCCGGCGCTGACCCGCTGGGTTTCTGCGCGCGGTAGGAGGGAATGAGTGCATTAGCATGTTTAGCTTGGCTGTGTTGTCCGAACACCACAGCGCTCGCCTGTGTCCTCAGTGACTGTGCTCAGGAACATCGGACAGGCCTGCAGGAGGGAGGCGGGGGCTGGAGGGGCCAATGCTGAGCCACCCTGTTTGCTCGTCCCGCCTATTCACCCTTTATCCATCGTAGCACATGACGTTTTCCTGCCCTTGTGTGCTTGGAAGGCAATGCGCAGGTCAGAGTGCTAACAGGAGGCCTGTGTGTCAGCCATGAGAGGCCTGCCTTACAGGAGACCTGCTCTCCTTCTCTGGATGCAGCCCCCTCTGGGGCAGACTGACTGCTCCGCCGCTCTGTACTCATTTCACTCAAAAACCTGCGCCGGAATCTGCTCCTGGCGACCTCCGCTTTTCTGCCTCTGCCGACTGGCCAGACAGACAGTAGAAGGTTGCTCCTTTAGCTCCTGGTCTAGCTGCAGAGCTACGCCCGGAAACTTTTCTCGGTAACCTTTTCATTTCAGCGTTTTCATTTCGCTTCTTTTGGTTATCAGTCTGCAGCGTATGAAATGTCTGACAAGGTTAAATCTGGGATTATCCCTTTAATCTTCTGGACTGAAATTTCCCATCTGTGTGTCAATTTTTCTTGGTTTGGCATTGGTTTCAGTCACCAAACGGTCTCGCCACAGTTGGGCTCCCTACTCGTATATTGGTGCTCTCGGAGCCTAAGGTGGGGGTGTCGCTTTCTAATCCAGCCGTGCGTTCCCTGCCGCTGCCTGCTGCGGTGCTTTTCTCCCTCATCCCCAAAAAAACGACAAGTGGGGGTTTGTGGCTCGTTGGATTAGGTGGCTGTGTCTGTGAGTCGAAGGTTGCAGGTTCGAATCTCAGGATCGGCAGCGATGTCGTCGTCGGACCCCTGAGCAGATCCCTTAACCCCCGGCTGCTCCTATGATTTCTGACAGTGCTTTCTCAGGTGTGCATTGTTTCAGATACTAGCATCTGCTAAATGGATAAAATGTCAGTGACAGATTCAGAGCACATTTCCGAAAAGCCAAATAACTGCATTTTGGATACCATAAATCTGTGGGCCCTTGGCAGGGTGCTGAGTTACTGGAGGACGGCAGAACGCCCAGCCCTGAGTACCTCTGGTGGGGTGTACGCATCACCAGAAGGTGGGGTAAAGATGGACTCTCCGAGCTTTAGCACATGTGACGGGGGGGGGGGGGGGGGGGATGTGCTTGGTGTGTTTTCCTTATGGCACCCGCAGAGCTGGCTCTGGTCAACAACAGCCCACAAACACTGTTGCCTCCGCTAACCAGATTCCGCATGGAATTGCAGTGCATCGTTGAGTAATGAGCACGGAGGCCAGGCCTGGTTCGATGGGCTTTTGATGTTTTGCTGTGAGGTTTTTTGCTGCGGTGGCCCTGCTCGACCTGTCGCATTTTGTCTTTCTGTGGCTTTCGGCTGGCCCAGAGGTTTGCCTTCTTCAGGCCTCCTGTCGTGGAGCCGATTCAGCCACTCCAGGCCACAATAGCAGCTTAGCTGCTGTGGAAGAATGTTCATGTTGGTTAAAAAAATGGGCTAGAACCGATGCATTTGTTTTAAAACTATAAGGATTTGAATTTTAAGTGCGTTCCATTTGTACTGGAAGCTCTGGAGGACAATTATGTTAATGCATTTGATACATATGTATGTATTCAAATGTATATTTTTAATTAAAGAGCTATTAAATGTGTCCTTTTGCTGTGGGCATGGCTTGCAGCTGCAGTGAAGCCCTGTCTGTCTGTGATCTCGCTGATATCTTGCACTCGCTCTGTTCCGCCGGCACGCTGCAGCTCTGCACTGCAAATGGAGTTTGTTTATCTATCTGGCTCTTTTGTTTTCTCGACGTCCGTGAATCCCCAGGGACAACCTCAGTCACCTTCCCCGGCATTCCTGTCCTTTGGGCTGTTCCTATGGAGTCCTTCCTCCGCATACCTGATGCCTGTGCTGGCTCTGTGCCTACGCATGGATCTGGAGAAATTACCATTTTTTTGAGATATTGTCATGGAAATTTCCTATTACAGGTTTCTCACACACATACACACACGCACAATTTTTATATAGTGATTTTTATATATATATATAGACACACACACCCACACATTAACTGACTTCAACAGAAGTGTGTCATTTGTGCGAATACTCTCCTCCGGTTTTGGACTGATTGAGGGCAGAGTGACTTAGGGATCCACAGGGCTGTCTGATACATTGTTACTGTTTTGCAGAGGAGCTAATGAATAGTAATGAACCTGGGACACTGTTTTCCTGGAGCATATCTAGGCCCCGCCCCCTCATTTGTAGCCTGCACAGAAGCTGCCTTCTGAATGAAGAGTTCTGTTGTCTGACCTACTTTTCTTCTCCCTCCCACCTTCCAACATTCTCCCCTGTTAAGCTAAAAATTTCAGCTTTTGCCTGTGATGAAATACCCGCTCTGCCTTCCAGCTGCCCACTAACCATTTGCAATGCAGTGACTTACTTATAATAGCCTGTCAAGCTGCTGTTTACAAAGAATGCTTTAATGAAGCTGCCGCATTGAGTTATTCGATTGGGACAAAGCTTCGATTAACCTGCACCTGGTTTAAAAAATAAATGTGTGTTTGTGTGTGTGTGTTTATATATAGCAGCCAATGGGATCAAAGACCTTTATCTTTGTGAAGACTAAGTCTGGGGAGATGAGGTTTTCCTTTACATGGTTTCATGGTTTGTAAGCGCTGCAGTGAATGTTTGCTGCATGGTGATCAGTGAGCTCGGTCCCTGGATGTCACAAAGGCTTAGTGGGGCGCGATATCTGTTAACATTTGGGTATTTGCTGATATCCGTTAAAAATCAAGACCTCGGCATCGGTCTACCTGGTCATTTTTGGCCAATATTACCAGCCAATATTTAGCCTGTAGTCTAGTAGCATCTGAGCTAAAGACATAGACTACTGAAGTAACAGATGAACAGCCATTTTCCATAGCGGAGGACGAAGGATTTGATTTGCTCATGAGCCACTTAGAAGAGGCCTCTAAGTACCTGCCTGTGATGTTTCTTATTTCGTTATTCATGATAATCTGGCCTCCCAATTTAATAACGAATTAATATCCTTCAGGGAACCCCCCTCCCCTGCTCAGCAAACTGACCAGCCCCCCACAACCCCCCCCCCCCCCCCAAACCCTATAGAGCTGATTTGGGATCAGTTGGATCAAAGAGTAACGGCAAGTTAGCCAACTTGTGCCCAGAACTTGTGGGAACATCTTCAGGACTGATGGAGAAGTAAAGCGTTCCAGTTCAATTTCCACATCAGTGCACCACCCCAAATGCTGCCACTTTGCCTAGCCTGGAGGTTCCTTGTTATTCGGGCAGCCAAGAGCCATTCGGGATCATTCGGGATGCTGGGAGGCTCCTTGTCATTCGGGATGCTGGGAGGCTCATTGTCATTCGGGATGCTGGGAGGCTCCTTGTCATTCGGGATGCTGGGAGGCTCATTGTCATTCGGGATGCTGGGAGGCTCCTTGTCATTCGGGATGCTGGGAGGCTCCTTGTCATTCGGGATGCTGGGAGGCTCCTTGTCATTCGGGATGCTGGGAGGCTCATTGTCATTCGGGATGCTGGGAGGCTCATTGTCATTCGGGATGCTGGGAGGCTCCTTGTCATTCGGGATGCTGGGAGGCTCCTTGTCATTCGGGATGCTGGGAGGCTCCTTGTCATTCGGGATGCTGGGAGGCTCCTTGTCATTCGGGATGCTGGGAGGCTCATTGTCATTGGATGGTTGTTAGATCAGCAGATATGTGTTTAGTGTAGCAGGAGCCTCGTGTGCCGCTTGGTCAAGGGGAAGATTGGTGCCGTCATCCAGCAGGCAGACTCCTCTCTTCGAAGGGGATTCCTTACTTGTGCTTGCTTTAGCTTCGCTTACTGATAGAGCACATTGGGAGAAGCCTCAAATAGATCAATCGTGGCATCAGGGTTTGCTGTTATTAAAGGGATGTTGAGCAGTGATCTGGCTGGGTGATCAGTTATAGATGTCGGTCACCAGCTGCCATCAATGAACCTTATATTTTATACTGGGACTCCAACGTGGTTTGGCAAAGCCACAGTGGAATAGAAAGGACCTGTCACACACACACACACACACACACACACACACACACACACACACACACACACACACACAAGGGTATGTTTGGGTGTTAAAATGTCAGTCAAAGGGCAGATTTTAATGTTGCTTTGGCCGCCATCATGTTTTGATGACTGTCTACATGAACGGAAGCAGAACTGATGGTCGCTTTCATGATGTTAGATAAATTGCATTTGGCTCCTTCAGCACCTGTGTGTCTGTGTCTGTGTGTGTGTGTCTGTGTGTGTGTGTCTGTGTGTGTGTGTGTGCGTGTTTGACTGTCTGCCTGTGTGGCGGCTGTCACCCTCAGGTGTAACCTGTCTCCCTGCATGCCCACGGACAGGTGAGAAATCTGTGCTACATGGTGACCCGCCGGGAGAGGATGAAGCGCTCCCTCTTCGACTTGCAGGAGAGGATCCTTCAGCTGCAGATCCAGCTCGCCGACGACGACCTGGCAGGAGGTCAGTGAGCCGGCGTGCGTGTGTGATGCGTGACAGCAGAAGTTCCTCTGGGGTTCAGATCAGCCAACCTCGATGAGTCCGCTGTCTTCACAGACTCTGCTACCGAGCCGTGGCTGCGAAAAGTAACAGACAGAACTCTTTAAGGCTACAATCCTCACGCTCGTATCAGAACCCCCCAGCCCAGGGTCTGCCGGGGGGTTGACGCTGCCTTTACTGGGGAGGTGGGGCATCAAACCCAGATCTTAATGCCTAGCCTGGAAAATAACGGCTCCTATTTGGGCTGTTGACCTGCTGCAGAACCCCTGATGAGGAATGGTCTCTCTACCAATGGCGTATTCAAATTAATATGTACAACTATTGCTTAACATGGTTCTGATTAATTGCCTAACCTCCGCCCCCCCCCTCCCCCCCCCCGCCCGGTCTGCTTGTACCTTGGCTGATTTATTCCGATTAGGCAGGAAGTTTATCATCCTTCATTAAACATTACTGGATATTTTAAGTAGATGGCAGCTTGATTTATTAACATCCCAGATATTAAATTTTATGGTCATTGCTCAGCTTTTCCGATTAACCACAGCCAGCGTCGGTGTCACGTTCTCCATAAAACATCCCACTACCAGACGCCTCGCATAGCCAGACTGTGGACTAAAGCTGGAAGTTTCCAGAGTGACACCGTGCCGTTCGTGCTCACAGGTGCTCGACTTTCCCAGCCTGTTTCGTAGTGACCAGGTTGACCTCTGGCGATGCCAGTGATGACTCCCCATCCAGGGATGACTCCCCATCCAGGGATGACCCCATAACCAGAGTCCCGTCTCATACGGGGTCATAAGAGCTTAACTATGAGCTCACTGAATACACAGCTGCAGGTGGCAGTTGTAATTCCGAATATGTCTTGGACACCCTCATAAGCTTTACTGGCGTGGATTGGCCCAAAGACGCATGATCGCATGTAGGGGCGCCTCCAGGGTCAGTAAGGGAGGGGCTTGCGTAAAGGGGCTTCTTTAACCAATCACTGTCTTCATCGTATGACATCACCGCATTAATTAGAAACCAGTGCTTTCTATTAAGCGGCAAGGTGCACAGATTTCGGAAGTACCTGTTTCATTGTGTCTGCCTTTTGTTAAGGGACATGTCATAGATAACATAGGAACATAGTTACCTGCAAATGCTGTAAGGAGCAATGTAAGGGTGCGTCTTTATTTTATGATGATAATATTAATAATGATAATAATAATGATAATAAGGCTTGAACCAGCACCCTTAACACTTAACCTGCTGAGCCACACACTGCTCCAGGCCTGGTTACTGGAAGCCTTGAGTTTGAAAATTAGAAGAAGGAAAAAAAAAACAGACCAATGTGGTGATGTCACACGATGAAGACTGTGATTGGTTAAAGAAGCCCCTCCCGTGTTGACCCAGGGACACGTCGAACTTGGCAAAATCAGGATGTCCGTATGAGGGAATGACAGGAACCGCACAGCGCCCGTGACTGTGCGGCTTTTGATATAAAGTTGTTTTGTTTTATCCTTGTTTGAAGCCTGGGATTGGTGTGGCCTGGCTATGCTGTGTTTTGTAGATGTTTCTTGCTGCTGTTGTTGGCTCACTCGTACATACGTCATGGGATTTGGGTTTAAGCACTTGGACATAATGAGGGAAGGCTGGGAACTGCAGGTAGTGTCTTTTTGGAAGCGTTTGTGAGGCAGAGCAGAGCTACATGAATACGCTAGATTGTGGATGGGAGGGTTTAGTGTGCTTCATAGATGGCTACTACGGGCCCCTCCCTCACTACGGGCCCCTCCCTCACTACGGGCCCCTCCCTCACTACGGGCCCCTCCACTACTTTACACAGCCACCTGAGTCTGGGTAGAACAAGAAAACAGAGGGGTTTTCACATTATCTACTTTTATAGCTTAAGTACTTGGGGCAGATGGTTCCTTACCAGAACCATCACGCCGATGATTTAAAAACAAAAAGAACCTATCGCCAAGAATGGTCTGTGCACATTCCAGCTAATGGGCATGGTGCACTCTGCTCGGAGCATGATGTCATAGACTTCCTTAACACAGTTTACATCCTGCTTTCCTAACATCTTTGTTTCCTCATGTTCATTGTGCCTTTCTTGAGTCAGACAAGCTGCACATATCCAGTATACAGCCTCGAGTCTGTTGCGCCTTCCGTCCTGCTCGGGGTAATCTCGTGGTCTGACATAAAGCCGGTTTAGATTGAAGGCGCTCTGTTTCACCAGAGCTATCGTCTCCCTGTTGCAGAAAAAACACTGAAGAGGCAGAAGATGAGACGGAATGGAGTGAAAGAGCGAGGGAAGGAGCGCCAGAAAAGCAGTCCGCCGAAGAAGGAGAGGTGGAAAACCGAAAGGGGGAAACTCCTCAGGGGCCTGGGTGAGTCCTCGCCGGTTACTAAGAGAAAATCAGCCACTGAGGCGCATCTGTAAGCGAGCTGCTCTGAAGTGCAGGAGGTATCCAGTATCGCTGCATCTGGTCCTCTGGGACGGCGTCGCCTGTGTCGCTACAAAGAGCCTAGTGTTGATCTGCCAGCATGAGGAAAAGATGCCTCAAAGATGGCTCCTCCCACACCACAGGCTCCTCCCACACTACAGGCTCCTCCCACACCACAGGCTCCTCCCACACAATCGGCTCCTCCCACACCACACACAGCCACTAGATTCTGGGCAGAACAACACAAAGGAAGGGCTTCTACATTGTCTGTTTTTATAGCTTAGGTGCCTCCGGCAGGTGATTTCTTACCAGGACCATCACACTGTTGATTAAAAACAAAAAACTATTCTCCAGAAAGGTCTGTGCACAGCCAGCTAATGGGCACAGTGCCGTCTACTTGGAGCATGATGTCGTAGGTAAATAGAGCTCCTTAACACAGTTTTACGTCCAGTTTTCCTAACATTTGTTTCATCATGTTCATCATGCATCAAGCCATACGCCGACACTCATGTTGGCAGGGACAGCATGTGGGCCTGAAGCGTACGCCCGACATTCTCCCTCACTGACATTGGCACGCTTGGGCTGTCCAATTAGAGCTCTCGCACGATGAGCAACTCATCGTAACGCGCTGTGCGAACGTGTCACTGACGATGCCGCGAAGGCTAATTAGACGGGAAGGCTGTCTTTCAGCCGCAGCTGTGGTTTTGTACCTGAGCGTCTGTGGGCAGCTGGAACGGCACGGGCTGTTTTGGCCTGGGGGCATGGGTTGTTGCAGTCAGCCAGCTGAGAGGTGATACACTAAGAACCCCCCCATTTAAGTCTACTTCGTTCTCGCTGGTTAGTCGCCCCAGTCCCGGCTAAAGCCATCTGCTCTTCTCCAGGGCTGGCGTCAGTCGATGGCTGCCTCCAAATCGCTGGGATGGGGGGGGTCCGAACTGTAAGCTGACCCTGGGGATCTGGGTGGACGTCTGTCACTCCCACCTGGTCCAAGTGCTGGGAGTGTGGCAGGATGCCCGGCTCTTTTCATTCGGCTCCTGACCAGTGCCTGTGGTCCGCGTCCAGGGAGCCCGGCGCCAAAGTCCGGCTCATCTTCCTTAAGCCTCGTTGCCAGGGAGATGTTCGACACCTTTCGGACAAACCGCCCAGCTTGCGATGGAGAGGAAGCAATCCTGGCTTATGCCAGTCGTAGCGTGAAGCACCACGGCTCCTATGTTCTCTGAGAAACCTCACTTCCGCTCCTGCTTTCCGTGTAACGTCCTCATCTCTACAACCTTCTCTGCATGGGAGGGTATACCAAAGAGCTACCCAAGTTTTAAGGTGGTGTACATCCTAAGCAGATGTTCTGCTGCCTGATTCACCTTTTAAGAATGTCTTTTTTTCTGCAATCTCTCTGACACCTGCTGAAGAGCAGCTCTCCGTAAGCACAGACTTGTGGGACAGGTCTTAATACAACAGTGTGCAGCATGCAGTATCGCGTACGATTTTAGGACTGTCATCAGGGTCTTGTATGTCTTGGCATCTCTTTCTCACGTAGGTCATTTTTTATTTAAACAATGATAACGTTAATAAATCACACACTGCACAGCATCCTTTCTGCTGCTGCTTCTTTACATTTTTAAGTCTGATTAGTAACATTTACTCTTTTTTTTAATCGTCTTATTTTGTATAATGGGGTCAAACAAATCTTGTCTTGAATTTAAACCGTGTTCACTTAACGTGATCCAGTTTTTCTTTGCACCTCTGACTTCTAGGCTTGTCCAAGCCCTGCCCGCTGGACGGTGCCCTTTTCAACGGCTGGTTGGCGCAGTCCATGCAGATCACGACAGACAACATGCTGGGCCAGTGGTCTCTGGATGGAGAGCCCCAGGACAGGACGGCCAGCCTGCTGTCGGACCAGCTGCTGCAGGGAGAGGAGAGCCTCCTTATCCTCATGAAGGAGCCTTCTGTGAAGCCCGCCTGGAAAGTCCCCCAGCTGGGCTGCCAGGCCAGAGCCAAGCCTCGCGGCAAAGGCCACAAAGGCAGGGAGTTGGGCCAGGCCGAGGCGCGTAAAGCCGAGAGGTCGCGCGCCGCCCCCAAGGCCCCGCCCAAGCACTCGTTCAGCCCCTCGCACGTGGCCCCTGAGCCTACCCCTCAGGCCCCCGACTCAAAGATGGACTCCTGCCACATTTCGGATAAGTGGCGGCCCGTCGCGGCGGCCTCTTCCAGGGAAGCAGCCGGGGCCACGGTCCGGGCACGTCCACCGAGACAGGGAAGGTCCCGAGCGGCCGGCTTGGAGCTGGGAGGGGTGAGCAGTCCCGGCCCAAAGGACGGCTCTCTCCTGGACCCCGAGATGGATGGGTTCTTCTCCGATGCGGAACTGAGGAGCTCCGATGTTCACTTGGGCCACAGCAAGCTCCAGTTCTCTCAGCTGCATTCTGGGAAGACAGACGTGGTCCAGAGAAGTGTGTTGGCCTCCTAAGTAAAAGATGGAGTCACCTGCCGAGTCGCTTTTTTTAGCATGTGCATCTCCCCCGACTCACTTTTTCATACCAAATGGTTTTTTCCGAATCCAAAATGGGACTTTTTATGTAGACGTTAGCCTATGCTACACAGATGTTAGCCAGTGGTCGCCAACGCTGCTGGAGACGGGACAGCAGTGTTTCGGCAGAGTGGAAGCGCGGTTTTCTCTGTATCAGCATGCTTTTTCAGGTCTGGCTTTTGGCAAAAACTTCACCTTAAGGAAAATCAGTGTGCGGAGGGCATCCTGCTGTGGCTGTAGGCGACGGCCCGCGGGATCGTGGGCATTGTCAGCTGGCATTCTTCATACGCAAGACCTATTTGTTTTTTTCTCTGTTTGCTTTTTAATGGAAAATGTAATCAGAAATAGAAAAATTACATTTTGCAAAGAACATTAAAAAAAAAAAAAAAAAAACTCAAAAGCACAATTTGGTCAACAGGGATGAGTAACAGTGGTTACATGCAAATACTGCTTTACCAGGGGAAAATCTGCTGACTGATTGTAAATGTTCATAATCACATGCACTGTTTTGATCGACCCCCTTAAATGAAGTAAGTGAGCTTATTCTGTCAGACATTTGGTCTCTTCATCATTACGGATTATTGCTTTTCTCTCTGCAAATCAGACACTGAATAAATGTGATAAAATGTGCCTTCCGTCTGCCCCCAAAAGTGTTTTCTACGTCAATCCTTCTGATTGATTTAGCGCTGAAATTGAATAGAACTCTGACACCTGAGAGGAAATTGACCAACAGAATTTTTTTTTTTTTTTTTTTGTATTTCCTGGTAGCAGCAAATGGAGAGAAGATCACAAGAGCGGCGCAGGCCGGCTGGGCCGTGGTAGCGCCTAACTCTGATTCTTCTGCGCTGAAATTGGGCTGCTGACAGCTGCATGTTGCAGCATGATAGAGGCCAAGCCTGCAGTTTCCTGTGCGAAAAAGAATCGAAACCATGAGGTTGAAACATTCCGTGTCAGAACTGCCCTGTGTAGCCATGTGACCATCCCTGAGTGTTTGTTGTTGTTTTTTTGTTTGTTTGTAAGCAAATGGTTTTGTTTAATTTTTTTTTATTATTATTATTTGTGGTCCACATTACTGTCTCAGGGTTTAAGAACAAAGTGAGATGTGATTGATGAGGGAGTAAAGCAAGTTATATGTATTCTGTGGCATGTGAGCAGCTCACGCCGCTCGGAAGCGGACTCCGCTGAGCTGTGTGTCGGTACCTCCATGCCAAAGAGCCGTACGAGGATGTCCGTCCTGAGGGGTTACAAGCAGAATCTGACGCTGGGGAGGGGAGGGGTCTTGGCAGTCACCAGGAAACCCACTGCACCTCCCACAGCCGCTTAAACCCTCTGCTTGGCGAAAGGGTTTGAGTAAAAGTGACTAATTTCTTGAGTGGGTGGGTGGGAGCAGAGCTGCGGGTTGCGATGGGTGTTGCCATAACGGCGATTGCCCTGTGATGGTGCCGTATTTTCTTTTTGCACCGTTTATTTTATTTGAGTAGATGTATAAGAACCTTCCCGTGTTGTAGTAGCACAAGGTGCCCTTGGACGAGTGTGACGCAGCTGCTGTCTTCTAAAGACTAAGACGTCGCTACGGGAATGACGCGTCTCCTTGTGTTAGTGTCCTCCTGTGATGGAACTGCCTGCCAACGAGTCTGAGCAGCAAGTGGTGACAAGTGGCTGGGAGGGAGGGGGGGTCCCTAGCCTCCGAAACACTGGTCAAGGATCGCAGTGTTGCTCATGTGCCGATTTAATGCTGAGAAAGAGGAAGGGGTGTCCGCTTCCATAGGCGTCTAACAGGTGACCGTTCTCCTTTTCACAGCAACGTAAGCTTTACTTCGTTAATCCTCAAAAGGATCTCCTCTACTGCTTAATCCATTAGGGACTGGATTATGGCTGCAGCAGCCTGCTAATCCCCGGCTTCGGCCGCACCGGCTCGCTATGATGCAGCTCATTCGGAACATTTTTCCTTCTTCTTTCTCCGCTTACATTTTTTGTATTGGGCTTTGCAGGCTTTTTCATTAGGTGCTTGTGTTCCAGTAGCTATACTATAATGCCACACATTACTCTTACAGCTTGCAGTGTACATCTACATATTACAATCTAGCTTCTTTAATTTAATGGAAGGGGGGAAAAAATTATAAAAAAAATAAAAATATTCCCAGAAGTCGCTGCTTGATTCTATATGTTCATCTAGAGGCCGCCCTTGTTTTGCACAGAGGGATCAAAGAAACGAAGTAGCAGGACGAATAACGACATCCATGTGTTTTGAAGACTTCTCTCCCACCCCAACAAGATGCCACGCCCTCTCAGCATAGCGGCTCTCCCTCGGATACGCCGGGTGTGTGTCCTTACCGCTGCTCCCTGCCCCCGTGCTGCGCTATCGTGGTGCGTGTCACACACAGACAGGCGATCTGTAGGGAGGGAATTTCCGTTTCTCGTGTTTAGCAGAGCACATGTTGTGCAGCTGTTGATGCTTTTGACCATGAGGTCAATCCTTTTTTTTTTCCCTTGCTCTGAAAATCAAATTGCTGGGTCTACAGTGGAAACAAACAATCTTCAGCTGCAGTCCAGCATCCCCGCCGTCAAGTTACAAGCACTTAAGTGGCTGGAAATTGGCTTTTTTTTTGGTGTGTTTGTATTAATTTAGCCCTTTTTGTTTTGTTTTTTTTGCTGGTATGGCAGGGTGATATTGTGGTTAGCACTGTTACCCCATACCTATGGCTCCCGGGTTCGAGCCATTTTACCCCACAGTGTGAAAATAATCTAAGGCGAATTGGAGTCACGAAATTATCCGTGTGTGAGGGCCCTGCGATGGGTTGTGTTGGCGTCCTGTCCTGGGTTTTTCCAGGATAGCCTCTGAACCTCCATAACTCTTCATAGGAGAAGCGGGTACAGATGGATGGATAGATCGATGGCTTCGTTCTTTTGTGCCAAATACACCCTGATGTGAAGTTTTTACTGCTACACAAGTAACGAACGTGTTAAATTCTGAGGTTTCTTAACCAAGAACTCGTTGTGAATAGTTGATCACCCCCGACTTTCCTCAAAATATCCCGTTATATTCATTCCTTAGTCTCACTTTCAGAGTCTGTGTGGTAACTGGCCAATATGGAACAACATCAGTGATAAATGTTCTGTCAGACAGGTTCTTGGGTGGTCCGGATTCAGCCCCTAGCTGAATATTGCTGTTATCTGTCCCTTACTGTCCTTCTTGTTTTTCTTGATGTGTACAGTTCCTGAAACATTTCTGCTTTGCCTCGTATATTGATACGATATGTTGAATGTTACAGGGTTTTTTTGCCCACCCCCTGTCGGTATTCTTTGTTTCAAAGAATGTTGTGCCATTTGTTAATAGCAAAGAGAACTATTGAAGATATATATTAAAAGAGCTATTTTAAATTATTATTATTTTTTTTGCTTTTTTGCAATATTTATTTTCTTGTATTAGAACCTTCTTTGTAGGGGAAAAAAAGGCAAAAAAATGTATTTTTCATTAGTGCAGAAACCTATTTTTGTTCTTTTTTGGTACATTTTTCATGTTAAGCAATCTTTAAAGCAATATGATGTAGGAGATGTTGTTTCTGTGGCTGCCTGCATGCTGTTTGTGTTGCCTTAAAGATGGCCCGGTTTTCCCGCCCACCTCTCACCCCCTGCAGTCTCTGCTGTTATTGACCAGCACAGCAAATAAATGATGTGTTCTCTGCTCATCTCACTGGCCTTCCCTCTTTCCTTTATCCTTTCTGCAGGGCTTTAAATCTTTTACGCGGATAGTAAGTTGTTGTCGTTGTTGACTCTTTCGGGTTGGAAGATATTCACTAATTGTGTGGGGTGAAGCCTGTGTTGGTATTGACATAGCGCCACCTAGAGGCCTGCATAGTGCTCAGGCCAGTGGGTCCGTCCTGTGGTATGTCTGCACACTGGTTTTTAAAGTCATTCTTCTGGCCGCCTGCGCATGTCAAAAATGCTCATGAACTTGGATTTGGATGAAGATTTGTCTGCTGTTTTCTTGAGAACTGGCATGACGCTATGTTAATAACAATCAGTTGGGTGTAATTACTACTGCATAACTACTGGAGGTTTCAGTGTTGGAATCTTTTTGTCAAGGCTGGGTGGAGAGTCTCGGACGAAGGTGGGACAGCATGAGCAGTGTGAGGGCTGCTTTGGGGTTTATCTAATTCTCATTGGGACACAGACTGCTCTGTGCCATTACTGGTGTTGCGCATATCAGGTCCAGAAGCTACAAATCCACACCAAGATTTTGTTTCTACCAACCAGTTGAACATAGAGTCTCAGTATCAGAGAACTCGCCTGGACGGTAGAACCAAAATCTTGGTCTGGATTTGCTGCCTCTGGTCCTGGAATTTCCCAGCTCTGGCTATTACTCAGTACAGACCCTTATTTCTTAATGTATGCTGATGTTTGCAAAGGCATATTGTGGCAGTGGTAAGGTTGCAAGCAGCATGTCCGTCCCCCTCCTCAGCAAGTTGGCACCCACATATTTTTTTTTAATAGCTAAAAGGGGGGTGCAGGTTTGCAGTATCCCTGGGGGGGGGGCTCTTTTACAGGTGGACTGTAGCGGTAACGTGCATGGCTGGCTGATGGAGGACCCTTCCTCGCTCCCACGTTTGCTCTTTACCACCCAGACCGGAAGCAAAATAAGCAACAGCAGACTGCCGTAACGTCCTTGTTCTCCTTCCCCGTAAGAGAAACGGACTGTCGCTACGGAAACCACGCCGTGGTGGGTATCCACTTCAGAATGGTATTCCTGGAGGCCCCATTAATACTGACCCCTGGTGTCCGGTGGCGATACCGCTGGATCGGACCGCCGGATTTGTGGGTGTGTCTCTGGCACGGTGCACAGAGTGGAGTTGAAACCATTTCCTCAGCTGATCTCCCAGTCTAATAGCTATATGTGAACGGCTTGAGATAGAGAAACATTTTGCACCTTGTAAGAACGTAGTTTCCCCCCCAGATGGCTTCTGGTGGGTTCAGTCGACATAATCTGTCTACTTTTTAGCCGGTGTCTGGGGTTATCTGTGATTGCGCTACGCTGATACGAGGTTAACTATCGTACCTGTGTAAATGAACAATGCGTCTCCTGTTTGCTCATTTGTTGCCAGCAGGCATGTTATTCGACACAGCGGACACTTCAGCTCTCAGCTCTGCTGGATTTTGTTGCAAATGCCATCTTGCCGTGGCTGTCCATGGAGAATAGAGGAGAGGATTGCAGCCTATTGCATTATCAAGCTGAGGACGTTGTCTGCTGTAAATATTTATTCTGAAGAGTCTTGATATAATGGTTCCACTGAATGTGTGGCGGCAAACGCCCATCTGCCAGCCCTCATATTTAAATTACAGTAAGATAAGATAAAAAATGCGACGGATCTCTCATGTGTGTCTGTGTAGTTTTATTCTCTCTCCTGCAATACAGAGAAATGTTTCATTGCTGTTCACATGTAGGCATGCAATGGGATGCATGGCGTGCTGGAGGTGCAGAGGCTCTTACAGGGGATGTGGTGTTTTTGCCATTAAGCTATGCAGTCCCTTGGAATTTTATTCTTCTAGCTCAGGGGTAGGGAACCTGATCCATGGAGAGCCGGTGCGGGTTTTTGGGATGACCTCAAGCAGCCAATCATAAAGCAGCGGATCTCAACTCCAGTCCTTGGAATCCACTGTTATTGGCTGATTGAGAGGCCATCCCAAAAACCCACACCGGCTCTCCATGGATCAGGTTCCCTACCCCTGCTCTAGCTGACTAAACATTGTCTCGTTTTCTATGTTCGTATTGTGCTGGTGATTGGTATTCGGATATATTCATGGTTGTTATTTAAAAGGAAAAGAAAGCAGGTGTAGAGAGTCCTGTGATGATACTGTTGCTTATATACTGCATACAGTGATGAGCCAGAACTTTATGATTGTGCAGCTCGGCTTGATGGCCTCTGTGACGTCACACGATGGTTCTGTTACCGTTTGTGTCGTAGTAGCTGTTCGGTTGGATCATGCCGGACAGGATGGCCTTCACTCACATCCGGTATTGACCCGTTCTCACCGCCCAGCACCTTGTTGGTGGTTTGTGGTCGTTCCCTCCTCTGACCGCTCTCAGTAGCTGCTCACCACGGCCGGCCATCAGCGCCACACCAGCCTTGCCGTTTCGGAGATGCTCTGATCCAGTCACCGGGCCGTAATGATTTGGCTCTTATCAAAGTCACTCGGAGCTTTACTCCTGCCCGCTTCTTCAGTGTTTGACATGTTGACCATGAGTACTGAATGTTAGCTTACCGTCGAATATGTCCAAGACCTTGATATGCACTGTTTTTGCAAGCCAAAATTGTTACATATGAGGATGGTCATAATGTTTTGGCTCAGTGTTTATACTACTTACGGTAATAATCACTGTCTTTATGAATTTAAGCTTACAGCCTGTTGACATATGCGACTTTAGCCCGCAATTCCAAAACATTAAGCATGGCTATCGCCATCCCAGTTCCGGTAGCTAACCCTGGATCAGGCAGCAGGTGGGCCAGGAGCCTCTCCCACAGCACAGGGTACACAGCTGGGGTCCACACTGGATGGGATGCCAGTCCATCCAGGCTCAAACTGGCCATTGGAAAGTTCAGGAATTTACCCGGTGGGCCGGTCTTTCCTCCCCAACTCATCCATCTATCTCGGTGTGTTTCTAGGTCGATGGCAGGAGATGATTAATGGATAAAGCTCTGTTTTGTCATCAGCGGCCAACCAGATGATTCAGTAAAATAGACCAAAGGGACTTCATCACCCAGCACACGCAATCATACACTATTGCTGGTTTAGAGATACCAGTTAACATGATCGGACGTCTTTACTCTTCAGGAGAGGAAACCAAAATCCCTGGAGGTCACTACACAGACTGCCCATTAGCGACTCCACACTTTCTGACTCATCACTGCTGGTGCAGCAGTACATTAATGCAGCTATCTTATTGGGTAGCCGCACCTCTCCAGCACTGGGAGGATCTGAATGGCACCATGACTCAGCTTGCTCTCCACGTGACACACATTTCAGTTTCCTTCGGTTCTGGTGTGTCTCTAAACTGCCCATCGAGTGAGTTTGTATGTGTATGTGATGGACCAGCATCCCATCCAGGGTGCACGTCAGCCTTGTACACTATGGCTGTATTCACATTGCAAGCCTCATTGTCCAATTTCTTTTTAAGAATTTTAAGAATGTCCAATTTTTCATTTTTGCTCATATCGGATTTGCCTATTTTGATGGTTCACATTGAAAATTACAGTAACTCACTTGACAGGGCCCAAATAATATAGCATGCTACTACTTACAGTATGTACTAATGAACCATGAACAAACTCGTAGTTACATACTGATCACATGTTAATTCATCGTTAATGAACCGTGATGCATGTTTTATTTCAAGTAGTTACTATATTTGTTACTATAATTCTGCAAACCTTCGTGAACTACTGAAGGAACAAGTAATGATTAATGCAAGTGAAATACTCATATGTTTGTTCATCATTAATGAATCTTGACAAATCTTTCATCTCAAGTAGCGACTATATTTGTTCATGATTTTGTACTTCAGTAGTAACTGTGTCATTACTAAGTATTTGTGCACCATCAAGTAGTCACCATAATTACAAGTGACGTGCAACTGGAATGTAATGCAGACCGTAATGTAATGCAGACCGTAATGTAATGTACGCTTTTGCACAAGTCATCTGCATCACCAGCGACAAAGAAATGCTCAGTGCATGCGGATGGATTCCGATCTGACTAGTTCATACCCCATGACCATGTATTAGAAACATATCCAGACCAGGACCGCGTATGAAAGTGACACAAATCTAATTTGAAAAGATTGGTTTCGTGTCTCCATGCAGCCCTGAAACCATCAGATCTGAGTCACATTCATCAGATTTGAGTCACTTTAGCCTGGTAGTGTGAACGTAGCCCAAGCCACAGGAAAGGCCCCAATCTAAGCCTGACCCAGATAAGTGATTAGAAGATGGGGTGTCATTTAGTTTATGATCAAAATACACCTACAGCCTATCCCTGGAAACACAAGGTGTGACATACCCCGGGCTGGACTCCTGGCCTGTCAGTAAGCGCACACACGGAGAGTTTGGGACATCAGTCCAACCAAGCCGCATGTCATTGGAGGCTCGGAGGAAAATGTAACACGAGAGTCAGAGTCAGACTCACAGCCCTTAGGCTGAAGGCCGTGAGCCTCCCCTTCAGCTGCCATGAACGTTTCTGTAGTCACTTGCGGCAAATATAATTCAACAACACTGGCGCCATCTAGTGGCTAGTCAGAAGTTCTGTTTTTGCGAATGTGTTACTAAAAAACGTTTCGCTCATATTTTAGTCTTTTGGTCTCCTATGTTGTCCTGCGATGGGTTGGCACCCATCCTGGGTTGTTCCCTGCCTTGCACCTGTAGCCTCTGGGATAGGCTCCAGATTCCCCGCGACCCTGAGTAGGATGAGCGCTTTTAGACGATGGATGGATGGTCCCCTATGTTACTGGAGGATTTTAAATGGCCTTAAGTCTGCTTAAGATAAGATACGTGGGCTGGGTCTGCAAACTGATCTGCAGGTTTAAAGCAGAAATACCTGTTTGTAGCATTATTAATAACTATACTGTACTTTATTTTCTCAAATATTCACAATTTTTTTTTATCTTTCACCATCCTCATCCATTCAGTTAAGTACGACTCTCGGTCACCCTATGGATCAGTGCTTCCCATGTCTTCCGATCTATTGCGACTTTCAGTTCTGCTATGCTCAGTCCGGTATCTCTTTATCTTTACTTTTTATATAAGTGGTGTTCAGCTATTTAATGTCACTGCTGTACCAATGTATTAAGGTATGTGACAAAATTCTTGAATCTTCAAACAAGCACCTAGCATTTCCGGGGGTCGAGCTGCTTGGAGTTTTTAATGTAGGCCTGATATCCATCGCTGTTGCACCACCAGATCAGCAGTAGTGGGTTTTGTTCATATCAAAGCACATCTGCGCATTTGCTGGCCAAACTACAGGACCTCACACTATCTTCTGCTGATCCTGCCTTTTCTTTTCTCACCCAGGTCACCTTGCCAACTTCTTGTCACGCTGGGGCATCTGCTGGAAAGGGGCTGATATCTGCTTCGAACCTGACCTAGATAGCGTGTGTGTACTTAGTTCAGAGTGAGTACACTGCGAAGTAAGAAAGGAAAGCATGAGGGGAGAGTGTAAGCGTGGGCAGAAAGCCGAACAGCAGGCTGAAGGGGTAGGTGCAGAGATCGTGATGGAATATGAAGGATTTGAGCTAGGATATTATTTCAGAGACGGCTGTGTCGCAATGGATACTACCACATTAATGAAGTTAAATTATGACTGGGAACATCTACAGATGGGACAGGAGAGCAGCAAAATAACATTCAATAAAATTCACCCAGAACAGAATAAATATGGCTTGATCTAATTTCTGTAATCATACATCGTGTTTACTCATACATACACACTATATGGCCAAAAGTACTTGGACACCTGCTTGTCCAACATCTCACTCGGACTCAAAGGGTATTAATATGATGGTTGTCCACCCTTAGCTGCTATAATAGCCTCTGATCTTCTGTGAGGACTTTCCATTAGGTGCTGGAACATCGCTGGTGGGATTTGCTGCCATTCCGGTTGGGTATTGATGTTGGGTGATCAGGTCCCTCTCTGAGAGCTTGTGTGGTTTTATATGTGACCGTGTATATGTACGCTGTTTATTTTAAAAGTGAATAGATATCAATGTTTTTGATTTATAAGCTCCAGACTGAAGGTGTCTTGTTACATGTACGTAAAATGCTCATAGACGGCACACAGTCTTAACTGGTATAACAAGGAGAAGTTATTTCAAGGTCAGTCATCAGTTCATACAGAAAAACACGTATCAGCCATGTCCGGAGACCTCTGGGGCATTAAACTGTCCGTCTGTAAGAAAATGTCATAAGTATATTTTCAGTTTTTATCACGTTAACATTTTACAATCTGTGCTTTTGCGTGTTTTCAAAAACGATGACAACTGTACACATAGTTTAAGTAACATGCTAACCTTTTTTTGCTAGGGTCGAATAGAAGTCAGCGTTTCGTTTTTCTTCAAAACATTTATTTGTTATTTAACACCCTTAAATTCATGAATGGTATGTATATCGTGAGAGGAATGTTAACGCAGAATATATTAAGAAAAATCTGTCAGCCATGACACTCAACATTTAAAAGGTACGCTATATTGCTCCGTTAATATACTTCCAATATTCGTTTGAGCATTTTTATTTCACACTTCCAAGGCATGCACATCTTTAACATAGTCAACAAACAGGATGCTTACTGTTGGAAGCAGTACTGATCCATTTCAGCAAAGTCATACATCTTACGCCTGGGATTATTTCTTATTTTTCATTCCCTCTGCCATCTATGTTTAAGCTTCATATTGCTTCTGCATTTGCATGTCACTTTCATAACATGAACCAAAACCTTCAGTTCTGGTGACCACAATCTATGCAAGTCCCTTGACATGCCTTAGTGACTACAGCTGATGCGATTACAATTTCGTTACCGAGATGAGCAACCATGATTACCGCACAAATCCAACCTCCAAACTCACGTTTCACGATGCAAAGTTTCGTGATCAGGACTGTTGTGCAACGTAAACCTTTGTGTCAATCAAGTCCACCACCACAAAGACAACTGAATGAATGTTCTTCACTTCAACAGTAATTCATTATTTTCATAAGTCTGCTTTGTGTGTGGTAATGACTAACTGTGGAGCACTCCAGGTAGGCTGTCACATGAATAAGGCTTACGTTCTCTATGCAAAGACTAAGACGGCCCTGGTGGGATTCACGGAGAATCAGCATTAAAACATTCAGCATGTGTTGAACTGGAAATAATTAAATCTGAACTTTTAAATGCGTTTTCATGAATAAATCCAAACATCAAATAGAAATCAGGTCCAAATATGATGAGATGTTTAAGGCACCATTCAGCCAAAAACCAAAATAAAATCTATAGACGTGAGAGTATACAAAATTACATACTGTAAAAAAAAAAAAAAAAACACATACTTCCACATGACCATTGTCTAATTTTTTTTTGTTTGCACATCCACCCTCAAGTTATTTAAAAAAAATGCACTCAGATGCAAACAACTATACTGAGTAGTCATGCTGTTCGGGGATCTTGTAGAGCTGAGAGCTAAATAATTTGGTCCAAGTTGGGTTACAGCTGTGTTTGACACATACATTTTTCAGGGTAAGGTTGGGAATTCAAGAGTTTGCACTGCCAGTGCTGCCAGTGCTATATTCTTCTAGAAAATTGGAAATTGTACATCCAGATGGTCTGTAGGTTTCAAGTCGGGGTGGATTCTGAGTGAAGACGGACTTTATGAACAGAAAGCAGACCGATGGTTGCATTTTCTCCTTCTGTCCTGGCCGCTATGCTCTAATCGATGTACTGGGACAGCCAGCGGAAACCTTCGCCATAGCCTTGCCTCTTCAGAACACTGCACATGAACACCTCCAGTGGCCTAGTGTTCAGCTCCTTCATGGGGATGTTACCCTGGCAACAGTAAAAGGCATCTCATCACCACTGTAACAGTTATAGTTTCATATGTCAGAAAGTCAGCCAAAACTGAGAAGGAACACGCTACCTTGCCTGTGGTCTGTCCATACAAGCCAAACATCTCACGCAGCCTCTCTTCACCAATGGCTTCTGGTCGGTCAATTTTGTTACCAAGGATCAAGACAGGAACATTTCCAATAGTCTCATCTGTCATAAGGGCCTAGAGAAAAGAGACACGAACAGCACAACATCCTTCAGAGTCTGCATGAAAGAGGCGCAGGTTTGCAAGCTGGCTAGAGATCATGCTAACAGCCGGTAAGGCCTTCTGCCGCCAGTGGCGAGACCAGTGCGCACACTGTCAAAGTGCACAGCATGGCTCGGGGGCTTTGGACACTGATCCCAAAGCAGGCAAAGAAAACTAACACTGCCCACTAAATAATTATTTCTTAAAAGCACAGCAAACTGCGTAGGAAAATTCTGTTCCAAAACCGAAAAATGCATGCGTTACTTAACTAAAATACATTCTTTTGTAAACGCAGCACATATTTCTAGTATAAGAAAATGTTTTCTAATGTTAACTGCACGGGTTAAATTATCACTGGAAAACCCCACTTGGGAACAGCAGCACACTTCACATACAGACTGGATGAAAGTCGACATTGACTATCAGGTTTGCTCCCGTAGAGGAAGGAGTAGCTCTGTGGGCGTTGAATCCAGTGGCCCGAGTTCAGATCTCAGCCGGCCCTCATGCCTTCAAACAATTTTGTTTGGGATGACTCTGAAGTACGTACACTAATGAAGAATTAACCATCTTTTTGATACATAGTACTACAGTGTTTCCCAAACCAGTTCTCGGGGCACACTGGGTGGATTCACACTGGATGGATTCACAGCACGCCTGTTAGGTATTTAGAGCTCCTAATATGTCAGGTGTTCTGGGAACTGTGATAAAACAAAAATGTGGATCTGTCCAGAGTGCCCCAAGGACTGGTATGAGAAACACTGCAGTACAGTTTTTCACATTGAAAACAATATTTTCAGTATTCAGTGAAAATTTAAAAATTGGGCCATTCAAATGTGATGCTGCCAGAATACTATTGATTTTTACTGATTATTAACATTATCAACAGCCAAAGCTCCCTGGCTGGTATTGGTCAACAAATGGCAGTCAACGCCATATATGAAAGCACACAAAGCCTGTAAGATCACTCACATCAAGCTCCGTCTTGGACTCCCCCAACCTTGACAGGTCTGCGCAATCCACGAGGAAGACGATACCGTTGATGGCCGGGAGGTAGTTCTTCCACACTCTCCGAGCTGGACATGGAGGGAAGAGTAAGGGCCATTCAGATACATGGGCACAGCCAGTGCACTGAGAAACAGAAGATGTGGACGAGCCAGGAGGCTACCTTGTGCATGACCACCCAGGTCAAAGGTGGTAAACGTCATTCCCGCTATTGTCAGCTCTTCAGAGGCTGGTAAGAAAAACAAACAAAAAAAACTGTACTTGGGGAA
This sequence comes from Brienomyrus brachyistius, assembly GCF_023856365.1. Taxonomy (NCBI): domain Eukaryota; kingdom Metazoa; phylum Chordata; class Actinopteri; order Osteoglossiformes; family Mormyridae; genus Brienomyrus; species Brienomyrus brachyistius. The sequence continues at coordinate 7,778,037 of NC_064542.1, forward strand.
ATGCCCATTCAGCCCTGAAAGACCTTCCCAGTGTTTTCTAAATCAGTTACGGTTTTCAAAGTCTGCTACTGATATTGACTAAACCCATGCAGATATAACACTGGCACTGGAACTTCACTGGATCCAGAACAAGATTTTGTCTCAACCAATCAGCCGAGGATAAAGAGTCACAGTCACAGAGTACTCAACTGGTTGGTTGAAACAAAACCTTGGTCTGGATTTGTACTTTCTGGACCTGAACTTTCCACCTCTGTTCCTAGTCACTTAACATTCACAATTGTGTGCATCTGTACTGTTTTACTGAATATTTGACTTGCGGTATTTTCATTTGCCAGAACAGGTCACCACATTCAGATGCAACACGCCTTACTATTTGGATACGCCATCATGGTGCTATTTGATTACACTATTCAAAGCCGGTCGAGGCGACTATGGTGACATGCAGAGACTGACTCACTTGGGTGCAGAGTGGGCACATGTTGTCCCAACCGGTCGTCTTTCAGCATGTGCAGCAGTGTTGTTTTCCCAGCATTGTCTAGTCCCAGGAACACCAGCTTGCCAGACTTTTTATACAGTCCTGTAGAGTGGACACGCAGTAGTAAAGGAGCGCAGAGAGGCTTGGGTCTGCCTATTCTGAGTCAATGCGGCTATGTTCTGTGCAAGCTAACAGCACTGTCTTCATCTTGCAGTCTCCTCATGCGATGCTATCCAGAGCCTTTTCAGCTCTGCTGTCATTACTTAGCATGTCATTATTTGTGTACTGCCCTATAGACATGATAATCAATGAAGGTAGCTTGCGCAATGTTACAGTAATGCAGCATACCTCTGCAACTGGCTATGTCATGGTTCCATTTGGTGGGGGGGGGGGGTTGCCGAAATTTCAAAATACTAGAACAGCATTGCTTTTGAGAATATTGCAAACATTGGATATATGCCAAAGCCTTGCTTGGTGTCTCAAAAAGCAAAGAGCCGTGAAAATGGCTCACTGAAGGCGATTATTTATAATGATCCGATGGTTAAAACCTCTACGCCTTCTGTTTGGTTTAAAAGACAAACAAGTCACTACGTCAAAGGACACATGTTATGTTGACTTAAATGCTTATTAGGTCTGTGCATTTTACACCTTGAAATTACTTTAACAGACAGGTGTGCCTCAAAATCTTTTGCTAAACACAAAAATAAAATTGCATTCTGGCAACATAAAACAAGAGTGATGCTCTTACCTAGAAACTGTAGTACACTACTGAAGCCACTGTAGATCCAGTCAAATATGAAGGACATTATCTGGACGTTAAGTGTCCTGGGGGAAGAAAAATGAACAGATGACATTTCTGGGAAACAAAGCGAACTCCACTGAGGTTGTATTTTGAGAGTGATGCCCCCAAAAATCAAGTCCAAAAGGAAGACAAATGACACTGAACTGTAAGCAGTCTGAGTGAACAATACACACTGAAGTTTAATCAGAAGACAGCGGAGGCTGCCGCATATAAAACCAACACTTAATCTGCAGCAGTAAAGGCGGATGGAGGTACCAACCGTGGCTCCGATTGTGAAACATCCTGGCACTAGTGTACAAGGTTCAATGGATCAACAGCAAATAACTGCAACATACACGTCACTTACCCTACGTATGACCTGACTATAAATGAATGCAGACAGCATAGGTATATGCCCTGAATGTTTTCGATTTAAACAGATTATCTTGAATGTTAGTTTTTGTACTGGGCTACCATCAAGTGAGTACAAAGTGAGAGATAAATATTACCTGTGTATATCTAAATATTTTCTACGACTATATACTGCGCTAAAACTATATTATTTCAATCCGGGTAGTGCATTTACAACTTCATACCCATCAATGTAGTCGGAAATCGAATGGGATTCTAATAATTTACGATTTGGAAATTCGACATTAAAACGAGGTCCGATCTTCAGTCGCCGTTCAACATTGTGATCCTTTTAAGCATTACAAGAAGAAATTTATTTTTGAGGAACGTCGGATATATGTCGATGACATGGGAAACGTAAGGCGGCCGCGGTTGTGACCATTTATTATTCGAATAGTATTTTAAAATGCATTTGTCGTCGCTGTTAACATCAACAACAAAACTTCTCCACTGGTCCGAAAATGGTAAGAGTCCAGCTGTAACATGACTGCGACTTGAGCACAGCAATAAGAGTCAAATTTGTACAATCGACCAGATATTAAATGTAGTAATCAGTACGTGCATCGCAGACTGTTACAGGATCACCGATCACTGGAGTCGTGCACACCGGCATCTCAGGCTAACTAGCGTCTAGTCAAACTAGACTATCAGACACCTAAAACTGAATAGCTGGTTAACTATGGCCTGTTCGGTTTAGGTTGCCACACGCTCACACATCCACCATTTAGAGTCAGTGAAGAAAAAGAAAATCAGAAACAGCTGCGAATTGTGTGTCTAAGAGTTAACAAGCTAAGCCAATAGCTAGGCTCCGAGGAACCAAGAAAACCATAAGAAACAAACGAGAGAACTGGGCGAAATACTCACTTATTAGCTTTATTGTGAGTGACTAAATCGTCTCGCAAGTAAAATAAAGAGCAGGTGAACCCTTAATGCTGTATGTCCTCGGGTCGCCGTCTGCCACCTCCTTTTTTGCCACACAGAGCCACGACACACAGCAATGGCCGCCCGCCTGCGTTCATGGCGTCTTCTTTCCTGACGCGACGCCCCCGCGCCCGTTTTGGTGCTCGGACACGCCCTCTCTTCGTTTTCCCGATGCTGCCATTGGCTGGGAGACACGGAAGCGTAACCATCCTTCAGATTGGTTGTCTACCGTGTATCCCTAGAAACACAACTTCACAGCAAAGGTCTATCGTGTTTCGCCAAGCCGGCCACCCCAACTGAAGGGGTGTCACAGCGACGTCCACTTTGTGTTGTGACCTGGGATCTGAGATAGAAAATTTGTTACGTTTCATTAAGGATATTTTAAGGTGTCTAATCCTACTAGTTCTCAAAATACACCAGCTGTACAAGAAAGCATCACCAAAAAAACTAATAATGGAACAACTAAAGCATAAGAGGTAAGGAGCATGCTCTGATTCCAGTGCATTGCTGCACCCACCACATGACAAACCACCTCAGGGATGAGAACCTGAGTGCAGCCATGTGGCAGGTGATGTCTTGGAATGGAGTGGTGGCTCTGTGGTTAGGGCTCTGTACCAGCAACTGGATGGTCATTGGTTCAAATCCTGTGAATGCCCAGAGTGATCCTACTCTATCAGGCCTTTGTGCAAGGCCCTTAACCTGCAATTGCTTTGTCCTTGGTATGATGTTAATCTACATCCAGCCCTATAAGGAGGTCCTCCCACTCACAGGAAATAACTTGGGGGTTGGTGGCAGGATTAGCACTTCAGCCACCAGAAAAAAACTCACACTGGTCTATTTGGACTAGTGTGGTGCTGAGGTATAACGTAAGGATACCTGGAAAACAAGGCTTCTAATGAGGGTTGGGCTGTAAATTGTAGTTTGTTATAATATACTATTTTAACTTGTTGCACCAGCTATAGGGGGATTACACCACATTTCTCACATCAGTACCTCTGTTTACTATAATTGCAATAAGTTTTGAATAAATTTGAATTGAATTAACAGTATATTTGCTGTTTTATGCTTGTCCCTCCAAATGTTTTATCCTGCTAGGGAGTTTTTCCTTGCCATTGTTGCCATTTGCCTGCTCTCTGGGGGAACTGGAAAGAGATCATTTAAAGTGTTTTGAGACAATGTAATGTGAAAATGTGCTATACAAAATAAAATTGAAAGGAATATTAGTTTGACACATACAGGAGCACACAACAATTTTGGTTATATTTTAAAACCAGATACATACATTCCCAAAGCACCCCAACGCCTTTTCCCATCAGAATGCTAAATATACTTTTACGCTGAACTTGACAGAGGGAGGGAGCCGGGCACTGGAAAATGAGGTCATCAATCTGCGCCAGAGAAGTTTTCCTTGGTCATTGTTCTATAGGTCTCGCGCGATCTTACTGCTGCATCTTTGTGCTGTGAAACTACCGGAGTGAATACAGCACAGTGCGAATTTTATAGCGTTGTCCGGGAAAATGGAGACTCCTGGGGAAACCCTGAACAGTTCGGATAAAGCTTATGCCTCGAAACGACGGGCAGAAATACGAAGACGAAAACTGCTGATGAATTCCGAAAACAGAATGAACAGGATTATGGGGTTTAGTAGCGGCAGCAAGGACGACGGGGATGGTGAGTCGCATGCTATCTTCACTGTATCAGTGTTTGAGAGAGATCATCTCGTTTGTGAGGTATGGCGAACGAAAACTCTAAGTTAACATGTTTATAGACTTGGGTTATTGCTCAGTTTCTTTTGCAGAGAATGCATTGGGTATTCAAGCATTACTATTATTATTGTTATTATTCTTTACATTTGGACAAGTTCTAAGTTACGTTTAAATACGAACTACCTTGAGGCCGGTCCTAGTTACCGTGGTAACAGGTAACTAGGATTTTTCGTTACAGGTAATTTTTCGTTAGCATCCTACTACTGCATAAACGATGACGTTAGCGTCGGTTCCATGTGAAAACCTACGCTGTATGGGGTCACATTTAGGTTGTTTTCACTTGCCTTTGTTAGCATTTTCTCCACAGTACATTTTGTTTAATGAAATGCCAGTACAGGCGGCTCCATATTAAATATTCACTATGCTGGTAGTGATGAGTGATGGCACCTCCACGACAATAGCAAATGCATGACATGGAATCCTGCTTTTCTAGCAGACGTTAAGGGCCATGTGATGGAACACATGATGCACATTGATCTGGACAAAACAGACGCCTGGTCCTCAGCCATTTCCTCGACAAGGCCGGCATCATTCTCCAGTGAACTTGGAGGCAGCCGCCATAGCGAGGGCTTGGAGAGCAAGTGCTCTCTACCTACCCCCGATATTAGGGACATGCTGGGGGGCAGCGGAGAAGAGGAAAGCCCAGGGGAGCCCCGGCAGCGAGTGCGAGGGGATCTGGCTGGCGAGGGGCTCCCACACTCCCCCCGCCGCGGCCTGCAGCAGTATCTGTCGCGTTTTGATGAGGCCATGAGGCTCCGTGATCAGCTGGCCAGTGAGAAGCCGGCCCAGGATGGTGCTTCGGGTCCCGAGGAGCTGGAAGCCTTTCGTATCTTCCGGCTTGTTGGGAGTGTTGTTCTAGCTATTGCCGTCAGGGTATTCATCTGCAAGTACTTGGTAAGCTGCCTTTGTTTACTGTCTTTCTGGCTATCGCCTTCCTGGTTTTCTCCCTGAAGGGTTGAATGAGTTAAAGCAACTTTTAAGAGCAATTAACTGAAATCCTTTTTCTTGTTTGCAGTCCATATTTGCTCCGTTTCTTACACTGCAGCTTGCTTACATGGGTTTGTGCAAATATTTCCCAAAGGTGAGTCTCATGTTACTGTTTTTGTGAATGCGTAGATCTTTATTACCTTTGGATTATCAAGTCATATCACCCAGAATGGCGTGTAATGCTGCACGTATAACAGTAGTCCATCGAAATGGTGGAATACAAAGGAACAGTATTCACAAAGGCTCGTGTTAATTCTAATGTAGCAAGATATTTGTAGGGATGCAGCGATTGCATTTTTCTTAGCCGACCACGATTGCCGATTTATTTTAAGCCCGACCTGCCGTCACCAATCCTTGGCTAATTCCAATTTTACTAGTTAATTAGCAAACTAAACATTTTATCACTTATTTAGTGATCTTAGCTTTTAGCAAGAAAAATATTTAAAATAACCAGTTCAAATTTAAAATGGCTTCCCAAGTGTCATTTTAAATTGGTTGTTTCAAATGTTTTAGGGTTAGTTTTTCCACAGACTTTTTGTTCACCTCTTGCACACTGCAAATTCAGTGTCTTCATCCCACACTGTAAAGGACCTCCAAACAGTGGACATGTTTCCTGAAAGTGTTTTACTGCACATATCACACACGCACAAACATTAGGAGGAGGGAATATGAGGGTCAGGGGACACGACTGCAGATGGATGTATGGGCTTGGAGTAAGACTGGGCAGTATTGCCTAAGTAGCATAATATGATGCTTTTGGATATAATCAGGATCCACAGCATAGATCAATATTTTTGTTGCCACCCGTTGAACAAACTATTCCTTTGCGAAGTTTGCAAAATGCAGTAGATTGGTGCACATCAGATTTTGCAAATACAAACCGCTTCCACACAATCAAAGCAGAACTTCTTTTGGAACCAGTTCTTCCCCATCACCCATGCCACACACACTATTTGACAGCATCATCGACCAGATTGTGCACTGTGTTGTTTACCATGTGACACACATACAATATTTTTTTAGCAGTCTAATGGTATATAAAGTTTAGTTTTTCACCGAGTTAGCCAACTGGTTAAAAAAGATTAAGTTTTTAATTTCGGATCTAGCCGCTATATTGAGATCAACAGAGACAGGTAATTGACCAAGAAGTGAGATGTACGGAGAGTGCTGAGATGTCATGCAGGATGAAAATGCTTTGTTTCATTTCAGTCTGTTTTTGTTGCAACACTATTGTAGCCTCCAGGCATCGTATAATAGGATTATCTGCTCACCATAGTTATTTGCCTTACTTGTACCTCACTATAGACAAAAGTGTCTGCAAAATAAAAGTATATTTAAATGTAGTGTTGTAGTGCGACTCTTGGCAACTGGATATGATGAAATATCATCACCATTTCGGCCATCAATATTTGATATGAAAATGTTGGCTGGTAAACTAATTGATTGACTCATTGGCAATATTTAGACTCGTTGGCGCATCCCTGGTTATTTGTAGAATGTGTAGGAAAATGACGCGTCGATAAAATTGATTGGTCACAAGAACCAAATAAAAGATGGTTGTACATTTGATTGCAGGGTGAGAAGAAGATGAAGACCACGGTGTTGACCGCTGCCCTGCTCCTGTCGGGAATCCCTGCTGAAGTCATCAACCGCTCCATGGACACTTACAGGAAGATGGGCGACGTCTTCACAGACCTCTGCGTCTATTTCTTCACTTTCATTGTGTGTCACGAGCTTCTCGTTCTCTTCGGCTCTGAAGCGCCCTGATGGCTGCTCCTCCGCTTTTTCCCCAGCTTCTGGGTTTTGCTAAGTGTTGTGGTCTCCCTTTTCCATATTCCGGACTGTCTCCACTCTTCTCGTTTGCCTGGGCGTCTACCCACCACTGCTGATAATTTCACATTTATATAAAACGCCTGCTAGTTAATTTCAGTTGATGGTTTGTATGACTTGATAGTTGATGAATGGACCCAAGTATTTAACTGAAATAAAATTGTGTTTCTGTAGACTTATTCTGTGATGGGACTGGAGATGTTTTTGACCGCACACAGCTCGACTACCTTATATAAGCTTGTTTAAGTTCTCTCTGAGCTAAAAATGTATTGTAACACATCCTGTTGAGTGTCCTGCACAGAAAACATCACTTTTTAAGGTATGCTGCTGTTTTCATTTTCTTTCTTTAGAGTGTTCTGTGATATTAATAACTTGGTCGATGGTTGTGTTCTCTGTATGGCTTATGTTGTCTGATAGTTATACAATCCATAATTGATATTATCTCTCCATGGGCCAGCTAGTTACTGATTTGTCAATACTATACAGTATTGTGTGTGTTGTACGTTATAAAACATCTAAATTATTTAATTTTATGTAAAAAATGTTTTGAGTAATTAAAGTTGAGTTTGTTTTCTTTTTAGAAATCGTTTTTAATATAATTTGTGTTTTCTTTGTAATTACTGCTAGCTGATGGGAAAATATTAATATATAACAATATAACACATAAACTTGGTAAGTTTCCTTTTCACCTGTGTTTCTGTTTTTAGTTTCAGTTTTTAGTCTGGAGCCCCTTTAGGTGTGATGGTAAAAAAAAATAATATCCCATAGTAATTCATGCACTCCAGTTACTAATTCATGAGCTTGAGTTAGTAATTCATTCCCTCAAATTAATCACCAATCGGAGAACACAAATTAGTGACTTTAGAGTGCAAGTTAGTAACTTGAGCGCACAAATTACTAAGAGATATTTTAAAGTTAAAATTCCCCTGCATTGTAAAATGTTACTGTAATCTGCTTGACATACTGCTGTGCAGACACTTCTGGGAACCTGAATGGGCTGGGCACGTTCACTGGGGTACATAAGTGATGATAAATAAAAACCTCTCTCTGTGTGTATTTCTTGTTTTTTGTATCCTGGATATATTTTGCTCGGTTAATTAGTACCTAGCACTATAGCCATACACTTTTGCCTTTGTGTGCTCAATTTGTACCACCCTGGTTCTTTTTGTGAAAGTTGCATATTTTGCCTTTTCTTTCCATATGCAATTTTCCTCCTTCAGTGAATTGCCCTTGTGTGCGTATGTGCTGCTGACTGACATGCTGTGCAAGTTGTCTTTGCCTTCTGTGCCTTGTGTGTCCTGCAGCTGACTGAGATGCTGTGTAGTTTGTCCTTGCCTTCTGCCCTGTGTGTCCTGCAGCTTATTGACATGCTGTGCAGGTTGTCCTTGCCTTCTGCCCTGTGTGTCCTGCAGCTTATTGACATGCTGTGCAGGTTGTCCTTGCCTTCTGCCCTGTGTGTCCAGCAGCTGACTGACATGATGTGCAGGTTGTCCTTGCCTTCTGCCCTGTGTGTCCTGCAGCTTATTGACATGCTGTGCAGGTTGTCCTTGCCTTCTGCCCTGTGTGTCCAGCAGCTGACTGACATGATGTGCAGGTTGTCCTTGCCTTCTGCCCTGTGTGTCCTGCAGCTTATTGACATGCTGTGCAGGTTGTCCTTGCCTTCTGCCCTGTGTCCAGCAGCTGACTGACATGATGTGCAGGTTGTCCTTGCCTTCTGCTCTGTGTGTCTTTCAGCTGACTGACATGATGTGCAGATTGTCCTTGCCTTATCTGTGTGTCCTTAAAGGAGACCCCCTCCTCACTGTCATCCTGTACTGATTATGGAAGCTGGATCAACACATGTGCAACTAATGACATTTTTACCTGCACCTCAAATTTTACACATTTGTGAAAATGCAATCCAGTTCATTGTAGGGGTTGCTGGCTAACTTGTGTAAATAGCTGATTATAGCTTTGATTTAATAAAACTATTAACCTTTTTCTCATAACTACAATTAGGAATTTGTGTATGAAATTATTTCTAAGATGGTTTACACATTAGTGTGGCATGGTGGTGCAGTGGTTAGCACTGTTGCCTCACACCTCTGGGACCCAGGTTCAAGTCTCCGCCTGGGTTACATGTGTGTGCAGTTTGCATGTTCTCCCCATGTCATTGTGGGGTTTTCTCCAGGTACTCCAGTCCCCCCCCCACCAGTCCAAAAACTGGAGTTGCTAAATTGTCCATAGGTGTGCATGTATGAGTGTGCCCTGCGGTGGGCTGGTCCCCCATCCTGGATTGTTCCCTGTCTCATACCCATAGTTTCTAGGATAGGCTCCAGACCCCCACAACCCAGCTCCCTGTCAGAAAGTCCACATTCTTGCTAGTGGGAGTTGGGACGGAGCAAAAATGTGGACCGTCTGTGGGTCCCCAAGGACCAGATCGGGAAACACTGCACTAGGGCAGCATATTGCATGATTGTGGGAGATCAGTTAAGGGAGCCGAGAAGGAACATAGAAATCTCGCACAAATAGAGGTCACACTTGAGCCAAAAACCGAGGGAAACAACATTCTGTCTTCTCCAAAGCCATGTTAAAATATGCATCAGGATTAGTGACTGATATCTAGGATCAGACCAGGATTTATCTGCTAATGCGTGGTAGTTCTGATTTTCTTAATTACTTCAAAGTCCTTTTGATGGGGGGAGGGGGTTATATACTGTGGGTTCCGTCCCCTTTCTGGGTCCCTTTCAAGTCATGAAATCCTGTATGCTTCAATGACTGTATTTCATGTCAAGCTAAAATCACCACCAACACGTGTTACCACTTCTTTAGTGAAAAGTTTTATCTTGCAGAAGTGGTATTATTGCAGTACACTGCATGCAGAATTCAGAAATCATACAGTATCAGGAAGCAAATTATAACAATGATATGGTAATGTGCTTAGGAGTATAGGAGGTGTGTGTGATTCGGTACCTGTGATCGGAAGGTCACCAGTTCAAATCCTAAGATTGGCAGACTGGAATCATCACTGGGCCTCTGAGCACGGCCCTTAACCACAAGAGCGTCAAAGAATGCCTGACCCTGATCTATCTGTTACATGTTACTTTGGATAAAAGCATTTGCCAAATTAATATATGCAAATTGATATCACATAATAGGGCGGCATGGTGGTGCAGTGGTTAGCACTGTTGCCAAACACCTCTGGGACCCGGGTTCGAGACTCCGCCTGGGTCACATGTGTGTGGAGTTTGCATGTTCTCCCCATGTCATCGTGGGGTTTCCTCCAGGTACTCCGGTTTCCCCCGACAGTCCAAAAACATGCTGAGGCTAATTGCAGTTGCTAAATTGCCCATAGGTGTGCACGTGTGAGTGAATGGTGTGTGAGTGTGCCCTGCGATGGGCTGGCCCCCCATCCTGGGTTCCCTGCCTCGTGCCCATTGCTTCCGGGATAAGCTCCGGACCCCCCGCGACCCAGTAGGATAAGTGGTTTGGAAAATGGATGGATATCAGATAATTATAATTACAGGTACATGTCTGAAGAATACCAAAGATCAAATGACTGCTTTATTACACTCCGGCATTCTGACACTTAAGATTAAAAATCATGTTTTTCTAACGAATGTAACGGGAAAGAAGAAATAATAAAAAGTTCAGGGCACTTAATTTTCTAAAAGGGGAAAACTGTAATTTAATAGCAATCAACTTTTTTATATGTATTATTATTAATATTTGGGATCAACTTTTTTATATGTATTATTATTTTTACTTTATTGTAATAATAATGTCAAAAATATAAAAGTTAAACGCAGATAAGTTATACGGATATACAATGACTTGTACAGGTCGACGTAATAGGTTACGTTTTGTCAAGGGGTGGGGTTTGGGCTCCGTGGTGCAGTGACTGAATGAGACCTTACCTTAACATATATATGCATATATCTATATAATATCTATATTGTGTGTCTTCACGGTGTGCGTAATGCAGCCGTAGACGCAGCCTGAATCTAATTAAAATTGCATTATTTATTTCAGCGAGTGTTGCCGCAATTCCCGGTTGGAAGGTGCGCATGCGCACTATCTCCTCCTGCTTTATTAATTTTTAATGGAAATGGCTGCCTTTCCAATCTAAACCTCTCTGCAAAAGGAAAAACCAAATCTCGAAAATAACGAAGGATTGCATTATTCACTGGACTAGAAGGATATTCGATGAAAGGGTAATGATAAACTGCACGCGATTCATTGTAAGAATGGCTCCATTTTAGGTCTTTAATGATGGGAAATATATCATTTTTATATTTAACCCTTTAGGTCCCATGATCCCCAAACAATTAAGGTACAGTATTCGTTTAATATTTTGGTTGTTCTTATAAAAGGTTGTACTGTGCAAGAACCGCGCGTTATATTCAACTTGTATTACTAGTAGTGTACGAGTAGTGTATGTGGTGAATTATGCTACGATAATTTTAATATTGCGTGAGGGAAATAAACCTATTGTTCGCTTACAGTATATTGGGCTACTCAGAAAAAAACATTCGGATTAATATTTGGGTTTTTAACATCTGATAACAGTCTTTCTGATGGAGATGACAGTGTCCGTATGGGTACTACCTGGGCGGAGAGGAGCTCGGGCTCGGACCCCCCGCCGGAGGCTGAGCGGCGCCGCTCCGGCCGGCGTTACACTGCGATGGTGCCGCCGGCCTCTGCCCTCCCTCCGCCCGCTTCCTATTATTGCCGCCTGCGTAACGCTGCCATTTTATAAAGTGCAACTTGTGTTAGTTTTCAAAAGTTAACCAGGTTGTTCTTATTGCTGCCTAGGTTTCATATTAATTAACGTTGTTCTGCATATATTTCGCCTAGTGCCTTGGTTTATATTTGACTTAATAGCATATCTACTTGTCCCCAATAATGACAGTCTCTGCATTTCTGTGCGTTTTCCCATCAGCAGAAAATGATGCGCCAGGTTGCCAACAACAACGACTACTGCATGACCGGCAGGGCCTCCTGCCTGGCAGAAGATGGCCGACACCCGGCCTCTCACTTTGACCTGTGTGCCTCGCAGCCTAACAAGTTCTATCCACCTGCCCCGCCTGCATCCCTGCAGCTGTCGCTGCCTCCGCTGCCTCCGCTGGCACAGAGCCCGCTGAAAGCCGTGTCGTGTCAAACGCTGGACGCCCGCAATGAGACTCATCTCCAGGCAGTGGGGCTTAAAGCCAATGAGGAGACTGATGATTCCAAGAAGAAGAAAGGCACTGGGAGGTCTGGGAGACGAGGCAGGCCTTCGGGGACCACAAAGTCTGCGGGCTACAGAACAAGCACTGGGCGCCCTCTGGGAACTACAAAGGCGGCTGGATTCAAAACGAGTCCAGGGAGGCCTCTAGGCACCACCAAGGCTGCGGGCTATAAGGTAAGCCCAGGCAGGCCGCCGGGCAGCATCAAGGCGCTGTCTCGCCTCAACAAACTGGCCTATGGGACCTGCAGTGGTGCCGCTTTCCCCTATACAATGATGCACAAGCAAGGCTTGTGCGAACCCTCTGGCAAGGAAAAGGAAGCTAACGAGTGAAGTGTGGCCTGTCCGTCTGCCACCTGTCGTATCTGTGGCTCTCTGATATAAAGGGTGTTTAGATTGGCAGGTATTTTACTGTCTATCAGCCTCAAATGAACCTTTTTTTTATTTTTGGTATGTCAGTATGTTAAACTTTGTGTTTAAAATGAGACCCATGGTGATATCACATTAGAGAGGTCACCGTTTATCCACTACGGGACTGACCGTATTTGCATTAAAGTTTGCTCATTTTTCTTTTCACGAAAGCTGTCGGTTGCATGCTCGGCTGTGGCAGAATGAGCGTAGTGCTGGATAAAAAGTGTTTGCACATTGATCATTTAGCGTTGTGTCACTGCAGCAGTCTCAGAAAGATATTAAACAGCAGTAAATACTTTAGCTCTTACACTCCAAAACATTTAATTGATTAATGGGCATTTATTAAACACAAATTCTGTATTTGTATATTAAAGAATATTTTTCTGAAGAGTTTTGCCCTAATATACATGTATCATTCCTATGAGAAAAATCACATTACCACACTTCTAGTATGATGGGAGAAAATATTGTGTAAAAACACTATTTAATCTGCAAAGTGCTTCATTTTACTCCTCTTTGCACAGGCTGATAGAATTCCTAAAATGATAGACTTGTTTTAATTATGGCCCATTTTGTGGCTTCAGAACTCTCACACACTCCAAATATTTTCTGTGGCCACCGGTTTGACACACATTAATCGAGGCAGGATTTGAATGACTTGTCAATTTGTTAGTTGTACATGACAAATTAAGGAACCATTACTCACTGTTTTTTATGTGGACAAGAATCTATAGGGAGACAATACTATGAGAATATGTGTCATTTCTAATGTTTCACCAGGTATTTTTTTAAATTCACACGACTAAAGACTAAAATATGAGTGTGTTCTAGGTATAGGTTACACCACATCGAAATAAAAAGAGAAATTCTGTTAAATAATTGTCTACTGAATTTTCGCCTGTGTTTTGAAATCACTGCACAGTTCGACTGAGAAGTTATTATACTGTAGGATATGGACACGCTGATCATTTATTTATAGTAAACATGCTGCTGTCTTTGGGCTTCATATTATAAGTGTATTAATATTTTGGGGGGATTTTCACCTTTCCCGTTAATATATTCTTCTAAGGGAAAAAAGTTATGCTTTCATTTCCTATAGTGACATACACCTTATATACCTTTTTGTGGTTGTGTTTTATTTACTTGGTTTTTATTTTATTTGTATTCAGCTTCTTTGTTTTCATTCCTCCTTGTACTCCTGCTGGTGCAATATCGTGAAATTCACTCTGCTGGCGATTCCTCTTATGAAAATTTAAAGTTGGAGGCTAATGATGTGTTTCAAACAGTACAAAACTGTAAAATCATAAAAAGGTTCATAGGGTAATTAGATTATATTCCACTGTTAACAGTATATTTGCATTTTACACCGCTTTGTCCTGTGGGTTTAACCTTTGAGCACTACATATATCTTTTTATATCTTTCTCATTATCCTTATGATTATCAGTTATTTGCTAATCATTGAATGGTTCGTACCTTACTGGATCATCATTTAAAGGCTTCCCATCTCTGTGTTTTTCTGCCTACCAACTAAAGAATCTAAATTGAGCAAAAAATACACCATGATTTTCACGTAAATTTCTGTGATCTTTACACTTCATTGAGCATGTTGGGACTTGTAAAGCAGATTCAGAGCAGATGAACAAAAATCAATTTCCATTCACATCATTTTTATTATGACATGCATCGTTTTTCGGTTAGACTATTCGGTTAGAACTATGTTATTTAATGTCTGTCAGTATGTCTTAAAGTGTGTGTAATTTGTCATTTAGAGCTTTTTCAAGTAACCGACAGTTTTAAGTGAATAAAAAGCTAAGAGACCACAGTGATGAGGCGTAGGCCGGGCTGTGCACTGGGCAGTGTGTGGCTTAGTGTGCTAAGTCTGTGTGCCTATAACCCCGAAGTTGCAGGTTCAAACCCTGCCTCAGCACATCTGTGGGTCCTTGAGCAAAGCCCTTAGCTCCCAGCTCTCTGGCCAATGCTATGGGTGGCTGCTCCTCACAGACAGCTTGCTCTGTAAAGAGCAAATTGAGGGAGGTGTAAAAAAGAATTTCCTCACAGGGCCTACAAAGGATCCATTGTTATTTACTTTTCTTGGAATCGCACGCTGTATGGCTGTTAAGCTGCCTCTTTTGTTGTGCCCACATCTAACTGTCTTTATTCATATAGTCACGTCATTTTTTCTTGGCATCTACGTTGTTTTAAAATGCACCTTTGTCTGTACAGAACATGGTGGTGAAATTTGCGATGGGTATGTTCCTTTTTGAACATATTACCGGTCCCAGGTAATTTGCTTTTTTGCCACATGTGTTTTTCATTCAGCAGACGTTATTGATATGCAGATATGAAAGCTTTCTATTGGAGATATTCACTTACTGGAATATTCCAGAGGGGACACTCCTCTGTGACCAGCTTGAGGTTAATCCATGAAGGCCTACATATTTGACAGCCTCGGGGCCCAAGTTCTAAAAACTTTGACTGTGTTGTTTTAGGAGTTAGAAAATAAACTAAAAACGACACCAATGAAATGCTCTCCATGTGTGAAACAGGTCGTTTAGAGGGGTCATTTAGATTAGCAATAAATGAGAAAAATGTATGGTACAGTAATGTAGTGTTGCGTAAGAAGCCATTTTACTGTCACTACTACCAAAAATCTGATGCTTAGCCTCCTTACAAAGTTGTTTTGGGCCTATGAACAGAAACAGTAATGGACATTGGTAAGGACTTTCCCAGCTCGCTCTGACGAAGACTTATTCTCTCAACAAACAATGAATTTTGAACTAAATGTTATGTCATGCATTGTTAGCAGTTCATTTGATCAGAGACGGGACTCTTATCATCACAAAGTTGTATTTTTTTCTTGCATGATTGTTAAGTGTGGAGAATATTCGTGTAATAAACAATTGAATATCCTAAACATGATTATGTCTGTTTTTCCCCAAGTATTTTTGACCAAAAAAATATTTGCAAAAAAATTATGAAACTGAACATCGGTAATTAATTGTATTATGAAAACATGTTTCATGTATCTGCTTGGCTTAACCCAATGATTAGCGACAGCTATAGCTAAAAGCAAAGGTCAAAGGTAAAAAAAAGGCAATGACATAATCTTGACAGCAACCAATAATCACACCCAGCCAATTTTTGTTATAATTATTACTTTATATAAGTGTAACAAAAACAATGGTGGAATTACATAATATTATATAAAGTTTTTTCTTTAAACAATGCTATTTACTGAGGAAACTTGGTTTGAAGTTTGCTTTTCTTCTAAAAGATGTAACAGTAGAGCTTGTTGGTACTTTTTACATTCGTTAAACTTTTTACATTTGTAGGACACTGTTCTGAGAGACACCATACAATTAATAAAATCAGCTATTTCAAATGAAAAATGAATGCTCATATATCCAGATTCTTCTGTGTACCATTGTCACTATGCGGCATACAGATATTCCAGTTGGGTGTGGAAATATATGAGTGACACATCCGGCCTTCATAGAAAGAACATCAAGCACCTAAGCCTTATACCTTCTTTACATCCTTAACTTCAACTTTGTGGACAGAACCTGAGATTGCAATGAAATTCACAGGAATCTCAGTAGCAGTTTTATTTTGGATTGTCTCCTTTGACCGGGAGACTTGACATGAAGAAGAAGAGAATACCAGAACTTAAGGCCAGACGCAAACACCACTCTGCGCTTATATGTTACATAGCATGAAAAACAAAACCACACTTTATCTTAATCTAAAGCCTTTATTCGGGTAATAACTCTGTGTTGTTTATATATTAGTATTAATCAAAGTTGAAGAATAACGGAGTGTCACTTTGGTATAAAATGTATTTAGCAGATATATACACGAAGGAGGTTTGGTTAATATAAAATACAACTATTAGATATTGTTTGTTTTGAAAGATATATCCAGCATTCCAGTGCTCTGGCCTTCTATTATTTTCTTCTGTGGATTTGGCCCTAAAGATTACTCTAAATGAAACGTGCGCACGCCCCCTACTGTGCTCTATAGTGTATCGTTCTGAAAGAAGAAGAAACTACAGTGCATACAAACTGATATTTCAATTCTCTGATAAGAGTTTGTTTGTATAAAGTTTTGCTGTTATCGATTCTCTCATTTCAAATCTTTTAAAGAATTCTAATCAGCAAGTGACAACGATCGGATATTATTTTCTAACAGGCAAAGAGAAAGACAGCTCACGGCTCTTCGGGGTCCTTAGCGTAACCTGCGTAAAACAGGCGCACGTTGGACGTCGCTGCGAGGTAATTATGAGTAACATGCCTTGGTTAATATTTACACGTATGTCTACTAGTGTATTGCATTGTCCTCTTTTCCAAGTTTGCAACACATTTCTGTCAAGGCACGCCTCAAAAATGGTAAGAATAAGGATCCATGTTTTGTCCGAACACATACGTGAGCGTTAGGCAAAATAGTTTTAGAGTAAATAGTC
Source organism: Brienomyrus brachyistius (assembly GCF_023856365.1). NCBI lineage: Eukaryota > Metazoa > Chordata > Actinopteri > Osteoglossiformes > Mormyridae > Brienomyrus > Brienomyrus brachyistius. The sequence goes on from NC_064542.1 coordinate 7,795,285, forward strand.
TTCGTCTTAGTTTTTGAGTATATCCTGATCGATATACTGCCGCAGGGTCACAACGGGTGTCAGCCAGATGCAAATAACGTAATGAGGGCTTTTGAAATACAAATTACGATTTTCATTTCAAATCACCATGTAAACTGCATGTCCCATTAACCAGACCTGTTAAGTACTGGTGTCAGAGTTGTCGCCTGTAACCCCCAAGTTATCCACTGTATTGTACTCACCGTAATTAATGCCAATAACAACAACATTAATTTATGTACGTGATAACTGTGGTAATAAACGTCTCATTTATTTAGACTGTTATGAACTGTATGAATTAATCGGTCATATATTGTGGTTTTGATTCGAGCTAATAGCCAAGTCTCTGGCTTCCATATAAATTAAAAGGCAGAAAAATAACATACATTCAGGGCCATTTTTTTTGCCTCCAGCCTTTCTGTTGCTTAAATGGATCCTATGTCATTGTTGTATTTAATAGAACTGCTGTTGACCAGAAGTTTCTTTCTTTTTTTCTTTTTTTTGAATTACGCCATTCTCGCGTCAACTCTGTTACTATCGCGACAGCGATGTATACTGGGCGGGGGGCAGAATGCGTGGTTAGGGAATTTATATTGGGTATTTTACACATTTTTTCCCATATTAGTTGATGATATCACAGTATAATTCAAGTTATTTCTTTACTTCAATTTTACTTAAAATTCCTATAGATTCACAAGATTCAGAACATGAAAAAGACAAATGTGTAGAGCCCACGCTTGTAAAATGAAATGAATGAAAGTTGTATTTTTATAGTGCTTTTCAAGACACCCAAAGCTCTTTACAGAAGCAATGGGGAGCCACTTCAACCACCACCACTGTGTAGCCCCCACCTGGATGATACGACTGCAGCCATTCTACACAAACAACAACAAAACAACAAATTTATTTTTGTATAGAGCATTATCACAACATTACATCGTCTCAAAGCGCTTTACAGCATCCGCACCCAAAGCCCCCAGTGAGCAAGCCAAAGGCGACAGTGGCAAGGAAAAACTCCCAAGAAGGAAGAAACCTTGGGAGGGACCAGACTCAAAGGGGGAGCCCATCCTCCAGGGGCCGGCAGGGAAAGTCAAATAGGAGAGATGGTTAAGTGCCAAGTCACACTGTCCAAGTCATGAGATCGTAGAAATAACTGGAGGGCAGTTAGGATGACAAGCCAATGCCGAGTCTTCTTCCAATTGCCAGGTAACTAGAGGTAAGGCAGCGGGTCATACATGGAAGATGACACAGGCAGAACGGCGAGCTGGATGCTGGGACGTCACTGGTGGTGGCAACGTCACTTGTAGTAGGGTGTGCTGGACATCTTGATAGATTGAGGTCTCCAGGCATCACCCCCCAGGAGGAGTAGGGGAAGTAAAATGTACAATTAGTCAAAGTAGAGGAGTCTATAGGCAGTGCTAACAGCTTAGGTGAGTGCAATATGAAGTGCAATGTACACCAGTACGCTCACCACACAGTAGCTAAGGTGGTGAGGGGGCAGGGGAGGGTTCACCAGTAAGATATAGGTGATGATTAGGAGGCCAGATCTGAAAGGGCCCCAGTGGGCAGTTTTAGCCAGTTCATCGGGGTACCACCCCTACTCTCTTGAAATAAGCCCAGGGGTCTTTTATGACCTCAGAGAGTCAGGACCTCAGTTTTACATCTCATCTGATGGACAGCACCATTTTTACAGCACAGTGTCCCCATCACTGCACTGTGACACAGGGGATCCACACAGACCAAAGGATGGACTGCCTACTGGCTGCACCAGCACCTGTTCCAGCTGCAGCCCAGCTCTGCTAGTCTTCCATCCAAGTATGGGCCAGGCCCAAACCTGCTTAGTTTCAGGTGGATTACATAGTATGAACTGCAGGTGGTATGGCCGCATACTCATGGACTGCAAAATAATATCAAATTTTAATAAATCATGCAAAATACACTTTTTTTTGTTATGGGGCGTAACAAGAGAACGCAGACAGCATGGGTTGTTGAACTAGGTGTGTCATTACATTTCAGCTTATAGCATGATATATGGACATAACCTTGATAATTTTTCTGATCTTGATACTGGCAAGTTGTGTTTGCGTGAGAATGAAAGCCCTTAACATTTCAGCCAATCATGCTGCTTCCTCCCTTTACTTTACAGCGTGCTCGCCACAGCACACATGATGTAGTACCGGACAGTCCGCGGTCCTGAATGTTCATATTTCCAGTGCCGACACGCCAGGCAAAGCTGATCTTCATATTTCTAACTCCTCTCCCAATCATATTGTTGCAGTGTTTAGTGTTCTAGGATCAGACTGTTAACTCTAGCAGTGGTCGGCAGTATGTGATCCCCAGTTTCCTGAAAAATATTCAGGCGGGATAGTGGGAGTCGAATCTTTGCGGGCAGTATCATCATAGTATCATCAGAGCGTGACAAACACTCGCCTAACAGTAATGATGGTCAAAATGATGCTCTATTTGTGCTATTTTTGACCCCACTAGATGGAGCTCTCTGTTCAAAAAAGGGCTCAAGGCATGCTGAAAAGAAAGGGAATCTAAAGCACCACTTACACCAAACAGCATTTTGCATTTCTGAAGTTTGAGATAGAAGATGATCAGGTTAATTTAGTCATTGCTGAAAAACACTGGGCCTGGCATTCTTAATTATTAATTCCCTGTGGATTATTACTGCTGGATTTCTCGTGGACTGAATTTTACAGTGGATTTTCCTTTTGAATTTGGCTGGATTTCCCTTAGTGAAAGGGTTGTTTTGGATTTACCTGCTTTCCCATTGAGTTGCCCAGCTATTTTAATGGTTTTATCTGTTGTCTACCTTCCTGCCGTATTACATTCTGTTATTTGTTTAAAAAAAATCCCTCGTTTTGCACTGCTTTGCAGTGTATGCGATCACGCTTTGCTGTCAGTCCAGACAAGTAGTCACAGAGAAAGTGACCTGATTTTGTGTTGCAAAGTGTGTCTGTGGTGACACTTATTGTCTTATTGAACTTCCATCAAGCATTTGGCATATTGATTTTGAGGGAAATTGCAATGCTCATGGCTATCATTGCTCATGGCTAGTGGATAGTGCCCAGCCCTATCCCTGAGAGAGAAGTACATGTGACGTGGACTCAAACTCGCCGACATGCAGTCTGTGCAGTTGGCGAGATAAATTACACCCTTAACTCCTTTTCATTACAAATTTATTTCACATTCGGCAGACGCACGGAAGTGTAAAACAAGAACCTAGCCTCCTGGAGGGAAAATAAAGAAAAAAATATAGTGGTTGTGGTCATTTTGCAAAGTGTAAGTTTAGCTAATTTTCAAAAAGTAACCAGGCTGTTATTAATTCAGCCCAGATTTCCTACTAATGAATGTTTTCTACATATATTTTTGTCGTAATTGCAGAACCCATACAAGAGAAACAATATCGTAACCTCGGTTGATCTCAATGTCTGACCTCTGCGGGGTGGTATCTGTATTTGATTTAAGCAAACGATGGCACTTATAATAATGGCAGTTAAGAAGCAGAAATGTTCCTTGTCATGCATCGCTGGAATAATAAGCATGTAAAAGTTTCTTCAAAACTTTGGTAGCTGTGCTGTGTTGGGTGTCTGCTTCATATGAGGCATCATGTGGCCTATGGTTAGGACTCCATGCCCATGTTGGGAAGCTTGATGGTTCAAATCCCATGGCCACAAGAATGATGTCACAGTAGGATCCTGGAGCAAGGGCCTTAACCCCAACTGCGCCAAGGATGCTGGAGGCTGAGCAACGCTGTGCGTGACCCCCAACGCTGTGCGTGACCCCCAACGCTGTGCGTGACCCCCAACGCTGTGCGTGACCCCAACGCTGTGTGTGACCCCAACGCTGTGCGTGACCCCCCAACGCTGTGCGTGACCCCCAACGCTGTGCGTGACCCCCAACGCTGTGCGTGACCCCCAACGCTGTGCGTGACCCCCAACGCTGTGTGTGACCCCAACGCTGTGTGTGACCCACAAGGTGCAATAGGGGGGGAATGTGCAAGTTTCTCCACAGGAATGAAAAATGTGTCATAATTCTGTTATATTAATGTTTCAAATATGTTCTCGTCACCAAGGCTTCCGACTCTCACTGGCTCACTGCCTCAGAAAGGGAGCAGCTTCTGATGGAACTGAAGGCCACAGGATGGATTGAAGTGGACGACCGTGATGCTCTCTACAAGGAACTGGATTTTAAGACCTTCAATCAGGTAAACAGAACATATAGATTCAGTTCCAAAGTTCTTTTCGCTTCTTTCTTCACTTTAACTCGGAATATTTGCTGAAAATGCTGACTTGGTATCTTTTAATACTTAAGTACTACTTGTGTTACGTTAGTGCAGATGTACTTAGTCTAATTTCTTGCAGGTTTGGAGGGGATCAAATAATTATTTCTCTAGATAAATGATAAATTGATTTGTTCCTGTTGCATAATGATTTTCGGGTTAGATTTTCAAAAACAATCTTCTGATGTTTAACCTTCTATATAAATTGGTGAACTTCGCAATTCAACAGTGGGTTAAATAGATATGTCCCTCGCTGTATCTTTGGTTTATAATTGGGGGCTTCTGCTGCTTTAATCATGAGGAAGTATTTTGCGGCTTAATTGAAATTGTATGTCGGGTCAAGTGTGCAAAAAATGTAGCTGTTTTATAATTAAAATGGCCGACATTCAAATGTGTACTGTAGGTGCTTGACCTTAACCACTAGTATGGTGGTGGATAATTTTAGTCTTAATAAAAATGTTCAGTAGAAACAAATGTCTTACTCTACTAAAGGGACAGAAGATGTTCCCAGATCTTTTTAAACTGTGATGTTTTGCTTACATGGCGACATGATGCCGTCCTTTAAGTGAAATTGAGCAAATTTAAAACGTGCAGCAGCCGACGCACAGAAATACTCGCCGGTTTCAAACTGCGGTGACACTGTTCATCTGCGATTCCTTTGTAGGCTTTTGGATTCATGTCACGAGTTGCTCTGCAAGCGGAGAAGATGAATCATCACCCTGAGTGGTTTAACGTGTATAATAAGGTAATCCTGAATTTTAAATCTCTCTTAAAAATCAACATCTTTAGAAGCCTGGGATGTCACTTAAATATTGTATACACTGCTAGTTGACATTATCAGAATGTATACACGTAACTTAAATATTAATTTAAAAAAGGGAATTTCAAATCTGAGTTGAAAATTATTTGAGTGATGGTTTAGGGTTACTCTGATATGCATAAATGTGTGATTGTGAGTATGAAGTTTCATTAAATCACTTTTTTTGTCTTTGAAGGGGTTTAAAAAACAAATAAGGCTTTTCTTCTTGGATTTGCAGTTATTCATCCATAATTGCACTTGCATCTGATAGGATTGTTGTCTTGCCTCTTTTTTTCAGGTTCAGATAACACTGACTACACATGACTGTGGAGGGTTATCAAAAAAAGATATTAAACTCGCCAAGTTTATCGACAAAGTAGCTCTGACTATGTAGCTTATGGATTCGTTTGTGTCCTCCTGTGATTTGAATATGGTTTAAAAAAATTCTGTAATATATGAAGATTTTGGAAATGTATGTACAGTAATTATCTTGATTTACAGAACAATCAATGTAACTTCTGTTACAGTTGGGTCATTTAAACTTGAGATGTTTAATCCTCATGCTTAGAGAGGATGTAGATAGTGTGTAGGTGCTTAGGGCAGAATCTTGGTTCTGTTTGAGGGGGGTAACTGCCCATAAAGACAAGAAATAAAATGTGAAGTACATTTTTAAATAAATTTAAATTAAAGGTTGAAATGCACATGCTTTGCATGATTTAATATAAGTAAATATGCTCCATACCAAGAATAGTAGTTGGAAAATCTGCGCCAACCTAATATTGTTACTGACATTTCTAATAAGAAAAACTATGTTAAACGTCCAAGAACATTGCAATGTGCTGCTTTGTATGACTGAAGGTCAAACTGCCCATGTAGGGAGGAAACGTCTATAGAAGGATACACAGTAATGGCAAAAGACTCAAAGAATGTAACTTCAGAAATGTCAAAGGTGTGACGTTTGCAGTGCAAAATGTAATTTATTCAGTGTCCATGTGTGGTGTAATGTTTTAATATCAATTGAGGAGAAAGCTTCACTATAAAATTTTAAGTATATGTGCAGTTGTGTATCTTAAGTACCTTTCTTGCTGTCATTTCTACGTTGTTAATTATATGGAATTTAAGAATAAATTGATTTGATATTAGGAATTATTCGGTTGTCCCTTTATTTAGATGCTGATTCTGATGTCAGCTTATACACAGATGAGCCTAAACATTACGACCAGCCCCATGTGACGTGATGCTGAGTGTATAATTTAAACGGCGCTTGTCCATGGGCCTGTACTATGAAGCGGGGTTACTGGCGTATTGGAGTAACTTGTCAGATTTAAGGTACCACAGTTTAAATGGACTTCATATTCGATCACTTACATTTTTCCCAGACCACCTTAAATCTGACGAGTTACCCCCATAAGCCAGTAACCCTGCTTCTTAGTACAGGCCCCAGGTCTGGGAACTGCAAGCTTACCATCTAACATCAGGTACTTGTAGTGAACATGTTGAATGCAGAAGAAATGGACTGTGATAAAGATCGATCTGTGATAAAGATCGATCTGTGATAAAGATCTGAATCACTTTGGCAAGAGCCAATTCATTATGTAGAACCTTCTGGGAGTGGGTTCTGAGTGGGGGAGAACCATGAACCACCAACTGCGTGCTGGGCAGCAAAGATTTGTGGATGTGAGAGGTGGACGAAGGTTTTCCCATGTGGTACAACCAAAAGAACGGCTACTGCGGTGGAAGTAGATCATTTTCATTATTATCAAGGGAGTCGCAACACCCAGCGCATGGAGACCTACTGCGTGTGTGCATCCCAGAGATGCTCAACACGTACCCAGCCATTGACATGATGCAACAGAAAGCAGGGAGCAGGTGACCTTCCATTGCTCAAAGGTCAAGTTCTGATGCTTGCAGGTCCGTGGTAGGAGCTACTGATGGTGGCCAGGGGTCGGCATGTGCTCTGGCTACGTAGCTATGGAGGTCTTCATCGCTACAGACATGCAACCATACTCCGTAGCAGAGAACACAGGATTTAGTTAACTGTTATTGTTATAATGCAGTATTATTTACACTTTTTATTTTACATTTGTAATGTGTTCAGGCATGCCTAGGTGTCTGTTTACCTTATCAAATCCAAAGTTTGCTCAAACTTTGGATTTAAATTAAGATGGTGCTGGAAATGTCTTTGGCACGGTATTGTCATCAATGAGCAAGCCTGTTCAGACGTGTTTATGCAATAACAATCACGGTAACCTACGTACAAAGCCGTATTTAAAATCGTTTTCTCTTGTGGCGACAGATGCTTAATGTATAATGTGGACTTTAGATGTATTTCAAGATTAGAAATCAGTGTCACAAGCAATCGGGTACAAGACCAAATGTCACCAAATGGCAAAAATGCGAATCCAGTCCGACTCGAGTATGGACGTGTATCGTGGACTTTAGTATTTGTAACCCGCGGAAGTATTTCGCTATATATATATATATATATATATAAGTTTTCTTTTTTAAATTTGTGTTGTGTAAAAAAAATCCACAAAAGTATGGAGCGATTTGTACACGTGAAGCGTATGTTACACATTTGTCCATTTGTGGATTTGTTTTCTCTACAGATCAGCTGCGGTAAGAAGTGGACAAAAATTGACAAATAAATAGGAGCGAGGTCGCAAATGTAACGCGACCCACAAATATACAGGATGTGATCCTCAAACGTGGAAAATGTATCACGTGCTGAAATCGCTCCATATTTTTGCCGATATTATTATTTATGATTTAGAAAATACATATTTTTGTGTAGTAAAATATTTGAGGATTGTGGTACATATTTGTGAATTGTATTCCGTGGGTTACAAACAATAAAGTCCAGTATACACTTCCATACAAAAGTAGCAGACCTTTTTGAAATTTTTCACATTTTGCTAAGATTTGTAAATATTCTGTGTTCCATGTAACAATAACCAAGCTTAACTGGAAATGCCATGCCGATAGAAATTTCTGTAGGTTGCTTGGCTCCGGCATTTGATTTTGCAGCCTAACCGCTATGCCTTCGCACAGGCAAATAGCATTTCATTTGTTTGTTTGGGGACCAGTCGTTGTTTAATTGCTTGGAGCCCCTGCATTGTACAATTTCTCTTTTTTTGCTGTGAGTTGTTCCTATGCTACTTCAAAAATGGAGACAAAATTTTATGAGGGGAATTTTGTTTTTTGTAGGCTGAAAATATTTCAATAAGGAGTATGAACCGTGGTGATAGTATCCCTAGGATTAGAAGCTAAACTTGCGTTAACTAACGTTAAACATTTTCATTTTGCTTTTGTGTCTGCATACGTGCACCTCACTAACATCCGTCTTCCGTGCCATTTTATGGCTGGTTATCTAAATTTATTTTCCTTCTATGCCGGATCATCGTTATTTCTTTACGTAATTGCAACATTTACAAGAAGCACATTATGAGTCAGCAATTTTCTCTACGCAGCGTTTACTTGTACATTTATTCTACTTAGTAATCACCCTACACATCCATCTCGTTTTCTCCATAGTTTCCCACTGTGAAATTTGTTAAAAATATACAAATTAATGGTTTTCCATTTAAGAATCGAAGCTGTTTTCAAACTTTATTTCAAATTTATTTCTGTGACTCTGAATGCGCCTTATTTTGCTTTTAATACAAAGTGCGGTAAGTTCCGGTGGTTATTGTAGATTAATTGCTACAACATTCCGAATAAAGTGAAGGGCACCTTCACTACGTCACCATGGGAGCCGCATCAGAGCCGTGCGATCTATTGAAATTAAACAGGAACTGCAGGAAAATCTAGATCTAAATTTGAAATGTCTTGAACTCATATTAATTTATTGTAGTTTATTTAAATTTATAACTTATAAAGTCATGTACAACTGACTGTTCCATTTTCAAGTTTGTATAAATTCGTGGCAAATGCGTTGAGCATATGAGGAAATCAAATTGTTTATAAAACGAACACTTAAAAGCACTTAATTCTTACCATGTTTAGCCTAAATTGTTCAATGTATAATCGATTGCGGTCTCTGTAAACACTGATGTGGCTACTGTTCCGACACGTTAATATCTGCTATCACTTTCATCTCGGTTATTCTTTAATTGGCTTCTCTGGATACATGTTATTTTTCCGTAATTCTTCCCGTGTCAGTTAATCCCTGTGCCGACAAACGTCCCACCACGATGAAATCCAAAAAAAAGCAATAAACATAGTTCACGTTTAACGTAAAAAGCAATAAACATAGTTCACGTTGTCAGCTGTTGAACTGACATGCGTTCACACTGGGACCAGAGCTTTGCAGTCCGCCGTATCCAAATGCTGGGTGCTGCTTAGATTTCAGTCTTAGTGATGCCAAAGTAGAACTGCAAGCGTCTCTGCAAACACTGTACGGCGAGCTGGTTGCTCCATAAGGACAGGCAGGTGAGGACATTGCAGGACTGAGTGAAGAACTGCTGATGTTGTTCAGATTGTTCATGTTGTTCAGGGCTGACGCCGGCATTCCGGTAACAGCGGAATGGTTCATGCTGGACGGCATATTTATAGCAGGGAGAGAGTTTGCAGCCGAGAACATAGACTGGGAGCTCAGTGGGTTCATGGAGTTAAAGAAGGTGAAGTTCTTGCCGGACAGCGGCGCCGGAGCGAGTCCTTTATTTGTCCAGTTGTTGTAGGTGTAGGTGGGATACACGTCATCGTACGGCTGCATCAGGGCGCCGAATTGGGGTAGATAGCCGTTTTTACACATGTCCATTTGCTGATTGCGTTCGCGTTTCCTCCACTTCGCTCTTCGATTTTTAAACCAGACCTGTGAGACACAATAAATCTACTAATGATGCTAACACCACACATGCAAGATTTTTTTAAATATAATTATTTTCAAACAGTACCGTACCCTAACTCTGGCCTCGGTTAGGTTAGTCCACACTGCGATTTCCTCTCTCGTGCTCATGTCGGGATACCGGTTCCGCTGAAAAGTACACTCGAGTTCCTGGAGCTGTTGACTTGTGAAATGTGTCCTTTGCCGCCGCTGTTTTTTCTTTTTAGCGTCTTCAGCGGCCGTATCATCACATTGCTGCGCGACTTTCCTCTCCTTTTCTGCAGAAGCAATAAACGCAATAGACCAAACGCATGTATAAGTTGTTCTCTAGTCTTCTTTGATGTTGAAGGCCTGTGTTTATCTTATCTAGAGGCTGACATGTGCTCTGGTTCTGGCATACTTACAAACAAAGCATGTCCTTTGAAAGCGTCACAGTGGTTTTGCAGGATTATGATATAACATGCTGGAACAGGCTATCCGAGCGAGAAGACGGCACATGCGACAGTAGCGAAGGCAGAAATGCAGCAACTCCGTCGTTACTCTACCTGATAATTCAGTATCAGATGATTCACTGCTGCAATGCTCTGCTTCTGAGGGCCCGCTGGCCGCTTTTGGCCGGTGAAAGGCGGGGGCCATGTTCCGCGTCGGTGGGGGGGTCACAGCCTCGGAACTTCTGTCCAAATTCATCCCACCTTAAAATTGTTAGTGAAACATGTTCTGTTTAGACCTGGAAATTTTTATATTTTTATTTTTTTTACATAATGCATTTTAGGTTTCAAATTTACAGTGTAATTGGCAGGGGCCGGTCAATCTTATCGGCGATATATGCTACTGCCTGGGCTGCCAACGTCTGAAGGGGTGGCAACTTTCCAGCCAATTTCCACTTTGCCTCGAACGGGGGCGCCGGCAGTGATGCTCGCGTGAGGCGCCACCTCAGTTTGCACTGGTACTGTACATGGCCTGTTCTACAGGAAGTTCTTTCCTTCATTTCATAAGTCTTACCAACCCCAAATCTAGCCCAAATCACTTTGTGGTCCAGTGTCTCAACAAGGCAAATCATGCAGATTCCAAAACAAAGAATTATAAGGCTTCCCCGCACACTCACACAGCATATTTATAAATTGGCCAATAACTCATTTTTGACAGTGATATTACATGTTTCTGTGATAAAATTTTAAATATTTTTCAAACAGCAACAAAAAAACTATTGGAACTTAATACTGAATCAACCATATTAGAACATGGTAAAATATGGAATATCAATGAAGTTTTTGTGTAATATGTTATGTGACCTAAAGCAATTTGAATCATTAATTACTTCCATACCACCATGTGACCCTATAAGTCAATTTGCATCTGGAAAACCAATAATACAATGAGTGGAAGCACTGGCTGCCATTTAGAATTCAGATATTTCCCCATCTGTTGCTCTTGCAAAGATAATTATGGTTGTGCTTCAAGCCTGTAATGACGTTTTGGAAAGTTAAACGTGTGTTAAATAAAGAAGTGTAATGTAAGTTTACCTGACAAGTTCACACAGGAATAGCCTAATGAGACGTTACATCAACATCACAAGAGTTCAACTGAGCCGCTGGAAATCATATTATGAATTATATATCGACTTATAGTCGCACCCCTTCCAGTGACCTAACATCATTTTCACATCCATTTCCACAGTTTAGAAACAGAAAATAAAAACATTATTACGAGTCTGAGGTGCCAAAGATATGATTCAGAGAGAGATTATCAGTCAATAGGAAAATTTAATGAGCGTCAGCTGTTGAAATATTGCTGTCCCAGAATTTTCGAAGAACAATGCAATAGCTGCATAATTTGATTATAATATATATATATAGAGATAATGATATTCTATATATAACACAAAAATGGATTAAGTCGTTTCTGAATATCAGTTTTGGGGAGCCATGGGAACATGAGAGCCATAACACAGATCAGCAGTAAATGTCAGTTAAACGGTCATATACTAATTGGATTTTATTTTGCTAAAAGGTTTTAAGGGAGGTGCGAAATATGCTTGTTTTCAGGCAGGTCTGAATTCAGTTGCCCTGATACATTTGAACAAAAATACGCTTCAGCTTTCAGGGATGTGAGGGCATTTGCTCCAATAGGCAATGATGCACTGTAATGTCCAAGCATATAATCCTTAATAAGAAACTACACACACTGCACTTTCTCCCAGTTAACTATATTTATTGAGCTGATTTAACTGTTACCAGTGACTCCACCTTTTGTTTTGCTATTTGTCCTAATAAGAAATACACCGTGTGGGCATTATGTCATAAGATGGCAAATTAATATATGGGAAGTACTAAAAAGTAATCATATAGGAGAACAAATAGTCTTTTCTGAAACTGCACAAATGTTCTGAACTTTCCAATTACTTCCTTAATAATGATGTGTTTGTGGAATAGGCGGGGGTCTTCATGCGGTCTTAATCCCCCAACAGCTAACCCACTGTGAATACGGGCTTTTAGGCCACTGCAACTTAATTATCATTCACTGTACAGTTGACGAGGGAGAAAAGATACAAATCCAAATCGTTTTTAAATAGGCTGTTAAATCAAAGCGTTGAAAAATCTTTTTGTGGTGGTTTTGGAAGGAATCAGACAACTTTGACCGTCATGGGGTGTTTGGCGCAAAGCGCTTTATTAAGATACAGCTGTCTTGGTTTGACCATTAGAAGCTGCAGATCTTTTAATACGTTTCCACGAAAAACACGCCGAAAAACAGCACCAATAATGTCACGTTCACCGTTTATGACAAGAAAAGGACCTTTCTCACTGGATGAAATACTGCGAAGCTACGGGTCTTCAGATATAACAACACTTTTAGTCTGGGATTATTAGCAGTTTACGTTTGACCAAAAAAGTGAGAGAAAAAAATCACCAAAACGCCGGGACCATTAAGTGATTTTTGTGTGATTTGTCTATTGTGAACAGTTCATTTGTAAGGTGCTTTTCTCAATTAACACAATTAACTTTTCTCATGTCTTTAATTTTCTCATGTCTGAGAGTTCCACATTGTAAGCGTTGATGTTATTTACTTGTTTTACATTATTTTAACACCAGACCATGATATGCGGTAAGAAGGTGGACTGCTTGATTATTTTTACTTTTGGCGAATCCATGTATATTCGCGTATTGATTTGCTATTTCGACCATATAAAATTCTTTTATCCTGTATTATCGGCTATCGCAGTTTTTACCTCCTTATAACTTCCACCGGCTACCGCATTTTCGTATGGGTCTGCCCTTAGTTAAAAGAGCGCGTTTTAAGGCAGGTCTGTCTGTCATGGCGTTAACAATGCGACACACACTCACCTACCTCAGTTTACTGGTGTTTTTATACCTGTAGAGAGTTTTGCCAGACCGATCTGCTATGGCTGTTTTAATCCGTCATTTTAAACGAGTAGGTCTATTTAAAGTAATGTTTTTAATGTGGTGTATTCATGAGCTTTATTTTTAAATATGATTATTATTAAAATAGTCGCCCATATGCATTTCATATGAAACAACAGAAGATGCACACATTAGCAGCTTAATGCACGGAAACCTTTTAAAACTATTTTTCCGTGTGAAATATAACAAATTTCATGCACAAAAAGTAATAAAGACGGTTTTACCTGGTGTCCTGCAGGCAACTACATTCTTAGTCAAATTACTGTCCATTCCAGTGATCTGTGGAACAGCCATCAAAACACAGTGAGAATATAAAAACACACCAAATATTTTTCATTACAAAGTTTTTCCTGAAAAACATGCAGAAGTATTACTAGATCGTACAACTTATTTTTTAATCCAATCGTTTATTGACAGATAGGACTATTTTTTCCCAAAAGCGTCAAAATCCACGCCGTCTCCCCACCAGACAATATTTGTTTCAAAATAAATTCAAAAATTGTTTTTCAACATACAGTATATTCAGTCCTTAAGTGTTTCGATTGTGATGATGAAAAATATATAAAAATCATCTCCTATAATATTAAATGTCCATTGTGTTTTTGTGTTCATTGGCACTTAATTCATTTCAAAGATTATGGAGATTACAAAAATCTGCAGTATTGACTAGATCCAAATTTCTAGCACGTCACCGTTGCATTCACTGATACCAATAACCTTAGACATCACTTAATCATTCAACAGCTAAATATCATTTTCGACTGTATATTTGTCTGATTGTTTAATTTAAGAGGTGATCGGTGCTAGTGAAAAGCCACATTAATGCAAATTTGATGTTAGAATTTTTATTCCGATAGTTCCGATAGCAGATAATTCCGAACTGTTGTCTATAACTTTATATGCTGCAATACATATTTGCACAATAAACATTTGCTAACCATGTGGAGACATTCCTTGTAACATGTGACATGGCAATTGTTTTCCTTTGAGTCACTAACTGTATTTATTGATGACCTTGAGGGCTCGCCGCAGCTCCGAATAATTTTGTTCTAAAATATTTACCTGCAACGTTTACGTAGAGGTTACTATACGGAAAACCCACATCAGTGACGGTTAAACGAATATACATAAGTTATAATTATTCATCGGTTACTGTTATAAATTTGCATATTATTGCAAAAAATCCGGACCTGCTTCAGTTAAAACATGATAGGTATATTTTAACGTATAAATACTGAATACTAAGTTTAGTGAAAATGAAATGATGTTGCTTAACAACACACACACACACACACACACACACACACACACACATATACATACATATATATATATATATATATATATATATGTTTGTGTGTGTGAATATATATATATATATATATATATATATATATATATATATATATATATATATATATTCACACACACAAACACACGCGTGCGCGCATGTGCTTCTTATATAGGATAACCGGTTTAAACAATTTCATTAAATTTCATTAAATGATTTGAATTTAAAACAGTAACTTATGTATAATTAAAACGTATGAAAATTCGTTTAACTGTCAGTCCGCATAGTGACGTGCGTTTTTCGTGTAGTAACCGGCACTACGCTACAGTTAAATATTTTATAACAAAATTAACCTATATATATATATATATATATATATATATATATATATATATATATATATATATATACACGCACATACACACACACACACACACACGTATATATGACTTATGACACATGAGAACACTTGTTCCATACATTATGCAGAAGAACTTATTTATGAAAACTTCTTTAAGCTGTAATATATTTTTTGTAGAACAAAGAAAAACACCCACCAGATTATTCTTGTTAACCTTGCAGGATGCAATATATAGATTTATCCCATGCGAGAGAGCAATATATCCAACGACATGCACATCCGCGCGCGTCTGAACATGCGTTTTGACGCGTTCTAGTCCTGCGAAGACCTTTTCTTCAGAGCTCACTGACGTCACGCGCCCCCCCCCCCCCCCCAAGCTTTTGTTATTGTATGATAATAACTGGCGGATTTCCATGTTAGATGCCAGTGCAGAGTCATAAACCACGGTGCAAAACGCACACATACAAAACCTGTTTATAGTGTGAATCATTCACTATTATATCACGTGATTTGATAGCGAAAACGTATTAAACCCCGAACTTGTGTTTTACTAATGTTTATTTTAATGTGAAAAATGTGTGTTAAAAATATTTTGATCAACAAGAGTTACATTTATAAAGGTGATTCGCAAAGATGGGCTTTCAATACGAACGGCCTGTGTTTAACACAAACACTTGTTTTAGCTGAAATAGCCTTATCTATCCAGGTAACGTCTTTATTCACCATTATGATACTGATTTATGTTTCCGAGGCCTGTTATTTTAAAACTACGTAACAATAGGCCTAATGTTTGCCTCGGAATTAACTTGCTAAAATTTGAAATGTTTGATTATAGAATATAGTATTTTATTAACCAGTTATGAAAATGAACCCTCTAATTTGGCGTTTAATGTATTTATAATATAGTTTTCAATGTAACTAACATATAAACTATTGAAGTAAAAATTTCGGAGTTCGTTTGATAGTTACTATATTCAATAGTTGAATGTAGTTTGATAGATGCGGTTGCGTGGTGTAGCAGAGCTGCCCGCCACTATCCAAACCGAGGCCCATAATCAGCAAAGCTGATGGTACCCATGACAGCGAGTGAAGTACAAAATATACATATTTATAGTAATTACTTGCGCATTTTCACAGAACATTCGGCCTCCTGTTTCCACAAGTATCTGAAAAAAAAATCGATTTTACTATGGTGCTACATTATAGTGAAGTGTTGGCTATACATATGCAAATTTACGCGTTAAATAAAATTTGTGGATATTCTTAAGAACTCAAAACTTACATGTTGCATGTTTTAATAAGAACGGACATACTGATTGTCTTAAAAACTGCGATCTTGACCCCTGTTATGAGATTGAGCTAAAATTAAAAATTAAATGCAACGCGCCTTATGAGATTTTCCCTGCCACTAACTTTTAAAACCTGTAAAAAATGTTTTCTGTGAATTTCACAGCAAATTTCCCTATATTTCGCTGCTAAATATTCAATGTAAATCCAAGCATAAAAATCGAAAATCGGATAAAAATGAGAATATAGTAACCGACTAATTGCCTTAGATTACCGAAATATGAAATATTATAAATTTAAGGCGTTTGACAGCATTTATAATCAACAGACGCTGACAAGGTATGTATTCAAAAGTTGATGGTACCTCAAAACTACTCAACTAAAAGATTTTTCAACCAAAATTAACCATGTCTCAAAACATATACATTTCGTATACATTTCACATTTTTTGAATTCTTTTTATAATATTTAAAATATGATAAGTTAACTGCACTTTTCCTTGCTAAGCCTACCAGTACGATTTACACAAATAATTGTCATCATTTGGGTATATTGTGGGAACTCGAATATTAAATATTATGAATATTATGTCTGAGAATTTTTATTCATTCCAAGATATTGTACTAGGCTACATATTGTAGTAATCAGAATAACAATTAAAGGGCATTACACGAATATTAAATCTTCGAAATACGCCCATGATTTTATGTATATAACTCATAAAAAAAGGTCCAGTTTCAAACTGTCGTGGGTTTTCTAAACGACAGTCTGATAACTAATAACGTTCTATAGCAGCACAACGCGAATATCTTTAAATAGTAATTTACATGATTTAATTAATGATTGATAAATACATTATTCGTAACATAAAACTTCTCAGGTCAGGAGTGTTTCACAGTTTAATGCAATGTTAATAGATAATGACTTTGTTGCATTTTTGTGTGTTAAACTGGAACGTGTTACCGTTTCCAATTACAGTCTCTTTTTTTCATTTACACGCATCTCTGTCCGAAATTAACTCTGGCAAAGACATGGATCTTGTAAGCATTGCCGCTGGAATCAAAATAATTTCCTGAATGCCAGTTAATTGCCAAACACTATTAGGATATGTACACAGTTTGGTCCACTGCACTTTGCCCGTGTGAGCTACATTTAGAGATTTATTATTACCGCAGAGAAGTGGAGTAGAACAAACAGCGACTCTATACTCTATTCCCGGTAAGTCCCGAAGTTCATGATGACAGTTATCCCTCCATCTGACTCACATCTCCTTTGTATATCATGTCCTGAAACTGGACTTGCTTCCTTTTATAAAACCCCTATTCAGCGAACAAACGTCTTAGTAGTCTGCCATGCATTTTGGACACTTTTGTTTGCTCTTACATGTCTTCATTGTTCTGGTTGTCCTCTGCTCAGTGTGTGGATGGCATTTTTAGACTAACTGTTACTTTCGTCTCGTTTCCTGGGAGTGTTGCTCGATCTCTGTTTGCACCACGGACGGTCTCCACTTATCCTTCAGAGATAATGTCCAGGTTACAGTGAGGTTTAGCATACAGATATTGTGTTGAAGATGGCTACACTTGTTCGGCTGATGGTTCACTTTGTTCCTTCATCTCCTGGGCTACCTGAAGCTAAGCTAAGGATTTTCTTGTTCGACCTCAAATAACGCCATTACATCCTTCACATTTGATCATCCTTTGGCATACATGAGACATAATTTAGGCATCATTTGAGTATTTGATTAATATTTTAGGCAAGATCTGAGTTTATGATTCAGTTCAGTTTGTTTATATATAATGCCCTTCCAAAATAGTATAGCTATACAGAGAAAAAATACCGACTGAGGTCCAATTTCAACGGACTGCCCCCCTCTCTTGGGCATGCGTAGAAGTGGTTTTGCTGAAGAGGTAATTTGTGAAGCAGAAAACACATAAGCATTTTACGTGCCAAAATGTATCGATAGAGCAGAAATTGTAAGAATAACTTAGCAAGAAATATGGTTTCCATAAATTACGTTTAAATAATTTTTGACTGTTTATATTGAGGGGATTGATTGCGTTTGATAAATCTGCCCTAATCAGGCAGCATTTTGTGTTACACGCAAATGAGCTGTATTCAGACAGCGGTTCTCTCTGCTCAGCTCCCGAATGCCAGAACGGCCAAGGTGACAAAATCGTTTCCTTAAGTTTTTCGTTTCACATTACAGCATTGCACTCAATCAACTGAAGTTTAGATCATCAGGAACTAGAAATGAGTCTGTGTGTGTCTGCATTTGCACGAGGAAAGTGGAATCTGACCTTTGTAAGTAATCATACCAGATTTACTTGACAAAGTATTTCCAGTTGTGAGCAGTGACATTCCTCTGCATGAATGGCATGGGCTGTGTTGCTGAGCAGTTGGACTACTATCTTGGTTATTATCATTTTTTATTGCTTAAATAATAATCAAATGGCCTTTGGAGGAAAACGCCAATAAACATCTAGTGAAAAATGCTTATTCTTTCATTTGCATAATGCTGCCTATTAATTTTCCTCCAGCTACAAGTTTCCAAAGCCAATGTCTTGGCATAGTTTACTTTCCAGGCAGTTAAATTCTTTGCAAAGCAATCAGTCTCCGTATGATGAATCAGAGTCGTCAAAGTCAGTACCCAAAACGTGCCATCCGTTGTATTTACGTGTCTTCCTACTTAAAGTTTGTGCTCAGTCTAGGATGAATTGGAACGGAAAACTCACATACAACTTCGAACGTCTTTGGTCTGATCTGGGACCGTGCATATTTTTTGGAGAGCTGTGAAGTAGTTAATCCCTAGCGAAATAGTTTGCAAATGCATCACAAGGTGGGGACTTGTAGTTTAAAAACACAATGAGCAGAAATATAATGGGTAAGAATACAAAAACTTTTTTTTTGCACAATCTGCATTTTCTTAATAAACTGAGAGAATGTTGAGTTGATACACATACTATACTAAACACTTTGCAAGCATTCAATCTATATGATGTGTAAATGGCTGAAAACAACTGACTAATGTGTACAGGTTACACCTGATTTTCCCGGGTCAGTGTCAGTGCAGTATAGTGCTTAATCATTTTTCATTGTTTTTCTTTCTATTGTGACAAAAAGCCCTTTTATAAATAAAAGTTAACTTTGTGATTTTCTAAAATTCATTTCATAAGAAAATATTTTGTCTGTGTGTGTGATATATATTTCCTTACAAAAGTATAATTAAGTTGAATGTTTGTGTGTATATGTGTGTGTGTGTGTGTATAAATTTCCAGAAGCTTCCTAAGATGGATTCAGCCATAGCTGTGACATAGTGATCTATCATTTCTGACTGATCAGCTCTCCCCCGGCTCACCATGACAGGCATGATCCCACAGTGTGTATAGCTTTGGAGAGAGTTCCACTGGCTTGAACAGGACCTCCTACAGACTGAAAGAAAATGCCATCTTTAACTTACCAATGAGGGCTGTACCACGTCAGACGCTGGTCTAAGGAGGTAGGAGGGAATATGGTTGAGCTACAGACATGGAGTACGTAAGGAGCAGGGGTGCTGGCTGCCTCGTGTATGACCTGCCTCTAACGATCCTACCCTGACATGCAGACTCCGCAGTATGTAAGGAAAGCTATCAGCCCAACAGAGGCGTTGGCTGCCTCGTGTATGACCTGCCTCTAACGATCCTACCCTGACATGCAGACTCCGCAGTATGTAAGGAAAGCTATCAGCCCGACAGAGGCGTTGGCTGCCTCGTGTATGACCTGCCTCTAACGATCCTACCCTGACATGCAGACTCCGCAGTATGTAAGGAAAGCTATCAGCCCAACAGAGGCGTTGGCTGCCTCGTGTATGACCTGCCTCTAACGATCCTACCCTGACATGCAGACTCCGCAGTATGTAAGGAAAGCTATCAGCCCGACAGAGGCGTTGGCTGCCTCGTGTATGACCTGCCTCTAACGATCCTACCCTGACATGCAGGCTCTGCAGTATGTAAGGAAAGCTATCAGCCCGACAGAGGCGTTGGCTGCCTCGTGTATGACCTGCCTCTAACGATCCTACCCTGACATGCAGACTCCGCAGTATGTAAGGAAAGCTATCAGCCCGACAGAGGCGTTGGCTGCCTCGTGTATGACCTGCCTCTAACGATCCTACCCTGACATGCAGGCTCTGCAGTATGTAAGGAAAGCTATCAGCCCGACAGAGGCGTTGGCTGCCTCGTGTATGACCTGCCTCTAACGATCCTACCCTGACATGCAGACTCCGCAGTATGTAAGGAAAGCTATCAGCCCGGCAGGGGTGCTGGCTGTCTCATGTATGACCTGCCTCTAAGTGCTTTTTCTGTGTAGCTTTGTGGCAAGCTGAGCTTGAGCATCATAAAACAAAATCATGTGGAAAATCCAAAAAGAGACATTCAAAAAAAAATCCTTTATACCGTTTATTGTTAAAAGGTTCTCCTTTATGCAATTATATTCAGAAGAAAAGTTCACATTGCGTCATACAAACTTCGATGCAATGGATCTGTTGAAGTACGACACAAGCACCTCGTATATTGTTTTCTGTTTTCTTTATTGCCAATATACATTTGGCAATGACCAGATTTGATCTTGTACCAATTTGACAATTGTAATGAAATGGGCTCGAATGACTGAGACTGCCATTTCAAATGATAATAAAGGAACAATGATAAATTGAAGTTCCGGGTAACTTATGATTGATACAAGGACATGGGACAGGGAGGAGCATCTCAGTCCCGTCATCTCCATTGGAGGGCTGTGCTGGGAACACTTGCAACGTTGTTCTCTACATTTTTTTTTCTGTGCCACAGAATATCATTAGATTGATGACCTTGGTGTTTACTGTGGCACGTCTAAGTAGAGCATCCTAAATGGGCCTTACCACAGGCTCTCAGGCCTAGATTTACAGTGGGGGACAACAGCACTTGCTGGTGCATGAATCAGATCCTCTTTCCTTTCTATCTCAAGAGAAGGATGCAGTTCCTCCATCCTGCTCCTTGTATCTTCGTACTGTGGACACATTTCGAGCTGAACTGAATAGATACGTACTGAAGAACTTTGGTGAAACAGCACGGAGGCAGAGCGCTTGGCTGGTGGAAGCTGCTGGAGGCTGGCTGTACGTTGGCAGTGAGGCTTCAGGAACCAGAACAGGAGGCTCCATTGTGTTATTTCATGAGAGCAGGAAGCCGTCAATAATAAAAAAAAAGAACAAAACAAAAATAAGTCAACACCATTAAGGCTGCCTAAGCACACACTCTGAAAAGGCAAAACGTTAGTATCCACCTCAAAAGCAAATATCAAGCTAAAATGGACGACTGGGACAGGAGACGGATGAGTGCGTGTAAAAGGCCCCGTTAATGCACAAATGCGTCTGACAGGCCGCTTCCACCAAAAACCTTGAAAATGTTTTACACGTGGAAATGGACAGAACCCAGCTGTCAGGTCATGGTGGCGCTGATCTCACTAGTGCCTGGACCAAGGAAGCATATTTGTAGATGCCTTGGTGAACGCCTTAAATCAGTCTAATGAGCCGCAAGGACAGGAAAGTGGCGATCAAGAAGGCTTAACGCGTTTGGGACTGATTTAAACAACTTTGAATAAAAAATACAGGAATGGGGATTTAAAATCATATTTGGTTGGGTAACAAAATCAAATCAATGAAATATATTTCCATTTGGCTTCATTGTTTCTTATGTTATTTACTTACGATATTATCACACTCGTATGAAATTGCGAGTTTTTGTTCTGATGTGATGTTTCTTTAGACTGGAGATATTAATCAAGCATGAGTTAAAATTTAGACGGATGCAGAAAGAAAGCAGTTGAACAGAAGACAATGGTTGGAAGAGAATTTATGATGTGCTGTGAGAATCCCAGATGCTCCTGGCCTGGGAATCGGAGCAGGGAAGCAGCAATGAAAAACCCTGCCATTGTTATCTTGATGGTCAGATGAAACGGCACTTGGCTCCATAAAGCTGCTCATTGGCTCTTTAGCAGGCAGCATTTTACTGCCATGTTCGCTCCCCCCCCTTTTCTGACTTCTGATAATTCTGACCCAAACACGGAGCAATTAGGAGGAGCAGTTGAAAGAGAAGAGAGACCAGGTCCCTTTGAGCTCTGGATCTTCAAGCCTCCGGCAGCTAATGAACTGGGGAGGGGGGTGGGGGTTCTGGTTTGGTTTACTGGGAAGGTTAGAAATGTTTCCATTGCAGGCCATGTCCAGGCTTACTGGTAAGTACCATGAACTGGGACAGCCAGCCTCAGATTTATATGTACTGCATTCATTGGCCCTTTAAACAGTCTGCTTCCAAAAACGTTCCGTTCTTCACATGTGAAGCCGTTGTGTCAGGATCTGATTAGAGCCTCTATCAGTATGGTCCCAGTCAAACAGCACTTACTCTCCATCTGCGTCACATGTACACATACCTGTTGAAAGTGTAATATGATAAATCAGATTCTGATAATAAAAGATGTTGCAATTTAAGATGACAAGTATAGTTCAATAACAACAATAATCATCTTGCTTGAGCCGATCAAAGGAGTATTTGTACTGTCCTGAGTTTTAATTAATAATTAATTACCTGTAGTGTGTTGCAGAAAAGAAACTCAATGATTAAGCCATGACCACAAAATGTTTTCTGTGTTTTATGTTGACTGTAGTATCTAGTATAGTGATATTAAGTTTTTTATCTTTGAGTAACGTGTTTGTCGGTCTATCAACCCTAATCTGACATTTTAAAATTTTTTAATTAAAAATTTTTTTTTTATGTGTGGACCCTTTTTTTAAATATCTTTTTAACATAATTGAATATAATTATATTTATTTAGTATCATTCTAACTAATATTGAGTTTTGGACTCTCCCGAGGAAGAGAGATTAAAAGTTTACGTTTTTGTCTCGTACATGTTTGCTGTAGGGTGTGTTAGCTGTATATAGTGTATGCAAATATACGACTAAAGCTCTTCGTGAACATGCTTTGCAAAAAAAGCACTGCGTGTGCATTCAGCCTGGTGGTGAATCATGGGATTGGTTCTGTTTGACAAGGATTCAGCCAATGCATCTTTGATATTCGGGGCCGGGGCAAGAAGGACAGGGGGGGGGATTTTTACTGTCCTCCATTCTTCTGTCCCTGAGTATTGGAACTGGTCTGTAAGATGACGTCAGAGGGGTAAATGATGGTATGGTGAAGTATGCATACTGAGGAAGGTCCCAGGACTGATTGTCCACGGAGGGCCGCAGGTCCTGTTGTTGGCCCCTTCTCCTCAAATCGCTTTCTTATGCGGTTTTCTTTCCATTTTACTGCATTTTTTCCCCGCCGGCTGTCCAAGCACAAATGGGCCGAAGCGGCGTTGTGTGATCTTCCGTGACGCTCGTTCTGCTTTTACCGTCTCCGTTCAGTTTGCTCTGCCGTGCTCTTATGTCTTAACTGAAGTTCTCTGTCCATAACTTCTGTCTTTCGCCTTTATCTTCCCTTCCCTCTGTTCCACTCCCACTCTGTCTAGCTTCTTGGGTTTTTTTTTTTCCTCCCTGTCTCCACTCCTTTCTCTCCTCCTTTCTGTTTTTCCATTTTATGGGCACCAAAGATGGACGGCCAGATTAGGGAGGTATGAGGTAAAGAGAATGAAATGTGGCTAGTCTGTGCCAAAGCCTAGGAACTTTCACCTCCTGCTCATCACTGACAGATCTGAGGTTGACATATCTTGCTATTTAAATGATCAATGAAAGACCAGGCAGTTCTGTAAACAAATGGTTTGAGTTGTCTGAGGGCTGTATTTTACACATAATGAATGATCGTGTGTTGGGATTTTTGACATTGTTCCGTGTTCTGAAGGAGCCATTACATAATTTGTGTCCAGAAGGGATTACATTTTGAGACTTGCAACTAAACTATATTAATCACATAAGTTGTCTGGGTAAATAAAATTTGTGACTCAAATTCATGGAATCTTTCCTTTCAAATGGATAAAGATTGAGGTGGTTTATGTCATTTAAAGAAGGTTACACTATGAATTAATCTTTTTTGTTTGAATTCTATTGGTAGCAGAAGAAGGGGCATACTTGTAGTGAACGCCTTTTCTGATCGTTGCAGCTGCCTACTGAATATAGAAACTTTCCTCGTAAGCATTGCTCTCCTAAGCCAGTTTTTCCCAACCGGGTCCTCAGGGACCCTCAGACAGTCCACGTTTCTGATCCCACCTATCTCAGGAGGGAGCAAAAATGTGGACTGTCTGAGAGGTAGCTGGGAGGGAGCAAAAATGTGGACTGTCTGACTGGTAGCTGGGAGGGAGCAAAAATGTGGACTGTCTGACAGGTAGCTGGGAGGGAGCAAAAATGTGGATGGTCTGGGTGTTCTGGAGAGATACTGTCCTAAGCATTGCATTGACAAAATCGAAACAGCTGCCAAGGGAAACAAAACTGCAAAATCACTCACGTTACACATGGGTGACACTGCTGAAAGATAAAAAGAATAAATTATCAAATGACTGACAAGAAGCAAGTTCATGTTTCTGGTTTTTCCAGCTGTAGTTCTATAGAACAAAACACATTAACCAGACAAAGCATTTTTTAATGAATAAGGCTCTTCAGTGGGAGGTGCAGTAGTACAGTAGTTAGCGCTGTTGGTGCACACCCCAGGAACCAGGGTTCGAGTATCTGCCATGGCTCAGAGCTTGCATGTTCTCCCTGTGTCATCATGGGGTTTCCTCTGGGTTCTCCGGTTTCCCCCAGCAGTCCAAAAACATGCTGAGGCTAATTGGAATCATCAAATTGCCCACAGATGTGAGTGTGCCCTGTGATGGGTTGGCACTCCGTCCTATTTTATTCTGCGATAGCCTCTGGACCACCACGGCCCTGCATAGGACAAGCAGATTTAGAAAACAAATGAACTTATATTTTCCTAAATGTTCTAAAATAAAATATAGAAGGGTTAGCTGACTTAATTCATTTTAGCTACTGGAGCAGATTCAGATTGTGATGTTGATGCTGTACGGACCATTGTGACTGGAGCACCTCCAGCTCAGCAAACCAAATCACTCTGCTTTTGCCGATGGCAAAAAACAAAAGCCGGGAAGATTTATTCAGAGAGATGCTGCCATCCTAAGGAGTTTGTTGTTCTGATGATATAAGAACTTATATCTATTGAATAAAAAAAAAAACCGGACATCTAGAATTTAGATGCCAGTACTGTTGCCCAATCACAAACCAATGAATTGAGAATTACAATCAGTAGTTACACATGTGTACGATCAGTACATACACTCACATGCTAATGAAACCGTGGAGTACAATCGATTTTACCCAGTGGTGAGTAGCTGTTAAACAATGTGCTGCACTGATGTGGGATGTTCAGTCATGATTCTGTGATGGATCAAACCTACTCGCACCCAAACCTGAGAGGTGGGCTTCATCAGAGGCGTAAGAACCAAGGGTCTGAGGAGACACCCCGTTATTTGGATCGTTCTGCCAGTTATGGTTACCTGTGGGCGGCGATTAAAAAAATGTGGAGTCAAACGTCCAGAAGTTAAGCAGTCATTTGGTATTGCAATCAATAAGACATAAAGGACTTGTTGGCAACACAAAGATACATTTTCTTTGATCCTGACCTGATCCAGAACCATGAGTATATCTTACTGCTGGTAACTAGTACCTTATTGCATTAAAACAAACAGTTGACTCAAGTTTGTAGATAGATGCATGACTCAGAACGACCACTATTGCCGCCAAGATGCTCTGTCACTGTCTTGAAGTACTTCTGACATTTGTGAATTATGACTGTATTTTTTCGATGAACTTATCGTGAGACTGATTCGCAGAGGAGAAACCGAAGGTATAGCTACTACGCCTGCATTCATGGGAGAGGTAATGTAGCATCTTGTGCGTAAATGATGAAATATTCTCATTATATTAAAATATGCAAATTATACACGTGATGAGAGCTAAATCTGCATATGCTGCATATGATGCATGTGATGCATGTGATGCGTGTTCTCTAAATAGCACCTAGACAGAAGTGTGACACTAAAGTGCTTTAATTGATATAAATAATTAGATGATTACCAGAGTAATATATATTTTTTTCAAATACATAAACATACTTTCGCACAACTTTTCATTGTGGAATTCAACATTTAATTAATATGACTCACTGAGATGTTCATATAATACCACATTATAACCTTACTGGAAGGCCTTCTGGGTATTTTGAATATATTGTATATGTATTTTTTTTTCCCCAAGCACATTTTCATTTCCTTTAGCTTAAGTTGCTTTTGATAACATTAAAACCACTGTACTTCAGCAGTTTAAATTACTTGCCACCAATTACTTTTTTTCTTGTGGTTATAAAACAGTCCTGATAACATCGTGTTAAACATTTCTGCACGTTGTGTGCACAGCGTTTTGAAATAGTAGTACAAAAAAGTATTCCAATAGAACTTCTTTTAATCATCAGGGAAGTTAAATAAATGTATATAGAGCAGTGTTTGATAATAAACGCCCGAAGCAAATGAACAAGCATGAGCACATCACCCGAGAATGGGCTGGAGGCTTGCTTGCCTTCACAGCTTTAATATAAGCCCAAGGGCGGATCTTAACGAAAGGGCTTACAGTGTGACATTTTAAATGTAGCGGATGAGACTTGGAAATTACTGCAGTCTTTTACTTTAATGGCACCATAAATTGTTATTAGCTCCACGTAACTCCCAGATATACTGAATTTTATAATAACGTCTAAAGTGGAATTTATTTGCTAGAAAGGATTTGGGAGAGAATAAATATGAAATACTCGTTTAAATTCTAATATGAAATACAAACATACAAACATTACGTATTTAATAGGCTCTGGTGATGGTATTGTGATGGTGTTCTGATGGTATTGTGATGGTGTTCTGATGGTATACAAGTACCAATCTAAGGCTGGCTGTTGCTCACACCAAAGCTTGATGCTGACATACTGCCGTCTCACTCAGTCTAGCACAACAGACACTGTCACCCGGATGGTATTGCTGTTAACAACAGGGCATGTGCAGCTTGCATTTCTGAAGGCTGTCACCCAGATGGTGTTGCTGTTAACAACAGAGAATGTGCAGCTTGCATTTCTGAAGGCTGTCACCGGATGGTGTTGCCGTTAACAACAGGGAATGTGCAGCTTGCATTACGGAAGGCTGTCACCCGGATGGTGTTGCCGTTAACAACAGGGCATGTGCAGCTTGCATTACGGAAGGCTGTCACCCAGATGGTGTTGCTGTTAACAGCAGGGCATGTGCAGCTTGCATTACGGAAAGCTGTCACCCGGATGGTGTTGCCGTTAACAACAGGGAATGTGCAGCTTGCATTACGGAAGGCTGTCACCCGGATGGTGTTGCCGTTAACAACAGGGAATGTGCAGCTTGTATTACGGAAGGCTGTCACCCGGATGGTGTTGCCGTTAACAACAGGGAATGTGCAGCTTGCATTACGAAAGGCTGTCACCCAGATGGTGTTGCCGTTAACAACAGGGCATGTGCAGCTTGCATTACGGAAGGCTGTCACCCGGATGGTGTTGCCGTTAACAACAGGGCATGTGCAGCTTGCATTACGGAAGGCTGTCACCCGGATGGTGTTGCCGTTAACAACAGGGCATGTGCAGCTTGCATTACGGAAGGCTGTCACCCGGATGGTGTTGCCGTTAACAACAGGGCATGTGCAGCTTGCATTACGGAAGCCTGGATTTGCTACAGCTAGGCCTCCTCTTGCTACTAAGGACCAGAAGGATGGAACACGCTGGGGTAAAGAATGAGGAGGCAGGTCAATTCAGAGGAAACATTTGCAGGTATGGGGGTTGGGGGGGGGGCTTGTCATGCCGCACCCTTTTGGTAATGAAGTGCTTTCAGGGGAAGAAGGGCTCCCTTTCAGCGGTAAGCTGAGAGGATGGGGCACACCCTGCATTAATTATGCCGTAATATGTCAGAATACCTCAGTCCTGGTGCTTTTCCAAGAATGAATGCATGCAGAAGCTCGGAGGAGGTAGGCCGTCAATGGTTCACTGGCTATTTGTGGAGGAAAAAAAATAAGCATTGTACACTGAGCCCCTGTTTTTTTGCACTTTCTTTTGCGGTGTGTTTTACAGAATTTTTCACTTTTATGCTAATCATGCACATTAGCAGTACTATGCAGCACGTCCATGTCGCTGTGTCGAAACTCGGCCCAGAAACTGAAAGTGCTTCATTCTAGGTAAAGTCACATAATAACAACCCATTACAACAAATGCTCTTAAGAGTCCATGATAAATACTCTTGACAATATGTTACCTGTTTATTACAGCCGTGTAACTTATTCTAGGGTGTGCTGGCAGGGTGTTGTATTCTGTGTATGTATTCATTATGTGGTTTGTCATAATATATTACACACAATCAGAATGTAATTAAAGACTGTAATTAAATGTTGGTCGTCTTTTTAGTTAAACTGAACAGTTATTGTAACTCATGTGACAACTTCGTACCTCTGCAAATTTAGCCATGTGCCAAATTTAGAATCCAGTTCGTTTGACTATTGGTGGATCAAGGGCTGGACTGGGATAAAAAATTTAGTTAACTGTAGGGTGGGGGGAAGGGGTGCCACTATAAATTTTGTCAGCCCACACACCCAGTGTGCCACACGGCCAGACCATAGTCACGTGTAACTTGTAAATGTATCGATTCTTTCTCACTGTGATCTCTGTGGTCACAATATTCACTGCATTCTTGCAATGAAAAAATGGCACTGAATGTAATATAGTAGCATGACAAAAAATAGCTGAAAAAACAGGTTTAACACAGGCTAACAGAAAACTAACATTTTATCAGATATATGTATTGGCTTACTGTACAGATTTAGATGAGGGAGGTGATAAGTGATACATGATGCCTCAGCGGCCAGGTTTGTGTTATTTATCAGTACCAACCTCTGTAGATAGAATCCTGCGGTTGACTTACAGGAACCTTCTGCAAATAAAACTAGCTGACCACTGTATCTTCTCAGAGGTTTATCTTTGCGTATCAACTGGACCTAACAGGTGGTGTGATTTCCTCGAAGCGGTTAAGCAGTATTTGCCATAACCGTTTAATTCACCAGTGTATTTTTTGACTCGATCGCTACCTCAGCTTCTTTGGTTAATAAATACCTTACTGAGTTATTTAACCAATTAAGTTAATTCATTGAGCTGGCATTAAAATTTAACGAGCTCGTGGATTGTCTGGGGTGCCCTTTATCAATGTTCTTGAAGCCTTCAGTAAAGCCACTGAGGATATCAGTAAATTTTTAGAGAACAGAAGAAATTCCTCATAGATTTTTTTTGTCGCATGTTCTCGTTTGCATATCTGCATGTGTCCTAATGTTAAATTGTGGTAAATATACAGTTACTACCCAGAAAAATAACTTTAAAGTTTTACTGTACTTCATTTTTTTGCCTGCCATTCATACAGGATGACACGTCTGTCGTCAGCACAGCAAGCATACACAAGCATTTGCAAGAACTGTTGTATGGACACACCTGCCTTAAGAGACACGTGGGAGGGTGGAAGACTTACAAAAGAGCCTTTCATTTGTTTCTGGGTCATTAAGTAGAGTATGAAGTTCACTCTGTCTCAGAAAAGCAACCAAAATCCATGAAACAATAGGTGTTTTGCCTGTGGGCTTGGTTTAAATGCCCCGAACATGTAAGAGCCAAAGAATCTGAGTAACCCCAGTCCTGAGATACATACGTAGGTACCTCTTGTTCTGTGCACTACCTTCTGCACTTTGTAACCATGCATTTGGAAGGAGGGACCCTTCATTCCCAGTCAGGGTAATTGATTATGTAGACTTTGGCGTTTTTATGGTCCTTCCAGGACTAGGGTGCTTTGACGATTGAAAAAATGGTAACAAACGACTTAATGAGCAGACGGGATATTTTATTGTTTTAGTTTGTTCAATGAGTAATAGGTTTATAATGGGGGTTTGTTTTGTAGCCACCCTGCTTACAGTTACTTATCCTGGTCAGGATTACTGGGACCCGGAGCTTATCACAGACAGCACGATGCACAGGTACTGGCTGAATGGGATGCCAATCTGTTGCAGGGCACATACATGCACATACTCGTAGATGAAGTAAGAGTGTATAAAGAGTAATTCAATAAATAAAATTATTGTTAATACCAAACAAACTTCAATCAACTTTATGGTCAAATTTCTCATAATAAAACATAAAACTATTTCATTGGTTGTGTGATATAGATCTTTTTGCATGTAGCTCATTATTATTGCCTAAAATGTGATATTTTTCTGCATAGTGCCCTCAGTAGGCTTAAAGTACTTCGCAAACGTCTTAGGCAGTCAAAGAAAATGTTGAAAGATATTTATCTGGGTATTCAGTTTGCTTCAAAACACATAATTTAACATTAGAATATGTGCAAATGAACATAAATGCCCAAATTAAAATAAAGATGTAAATATGTTTACAGTTTGTTTGCGCACAGACAATCACATGTAGTTTGTCATACATGTGGATCTAGGTCAAAACTTGACAACATCTGTGTCTGGAGAAACTGATCAGCAAGTCGGACTGAACCAAACAGCAATCAATGTTCATTCCAAAAAGCAGGGATTGGGAAATGGGGAAGCATTGTAATCCCCCTCATATAACATTTCCCCAGGTCCCCACATCTGCAAGACAAATCTACAGTCAGGATGGTCTTACTTTTTATTATTTTATGCTCTTTCTTGCCAGAACATGAACTTCATCTTGCCTCACAAGCAGCACTGTCCCTTAAGTAACGTGACGCATTTGTACAAACAATACTTGCAGCTCGCTAGCACCTGATCTCCTTCTCCAACCACGTCAGCTCTTAAACTTTCACATGACTCACGGAATGGCAACTCCAAAGAAGAAAATAATCTGTTAGCAAGGTAAATAAAGGCTGGCCTTCCCTTCGTGCAGGGACCTGAGATGACAGACATGACTCAGAGAACACAGTCAGGCAACCCCGGGTAAGCGGCAGAAAATGGATAGATGGATGAACTGATTTTTTGTTGCCACCCCACCTTCTCTGCGTCTGTGGACAGGGCTGGTGCAATGAAGATCACTAGGATAATTAGGTCAAGTTATCCTGTACTGACTGATATTCACTACCAGTCAAAAGTTTTGACACACAGTGGGATTTTCTACATTTGCATGTTATGCACGTTACTCACTTAGCAATAACTAAAAATACACTCAATATTCTTTGCTACAAATGTACAGTATGTTCACCTTGAGTACCTTTATTAGCAAGAAAATGTCTTATCTTTGATTCATGAAAGTAATTTCCTTTAGCAGTTATAACTGCAGAGGAAATGTGAGGCATCCTTTCTACAAGGGACGAAACAGTTAACTATAAATGAAACTATGCTATAGTATTTGAAGTTAAAGGACAACTGTTAGGTTCATGTATTAAATTGGAACTATTTTATGTTACGTTATGATATGGGTGATATGTGGCATGGATCTGCGCATTGATGTGACAGGTGATTAATCGTAATGCATGTAGAGCTGCAGAGCGATGTAATGCAGGTGTATGACTGATACCCAGTAACAATCTGCGTTACCTGAACGTTGGTGTTTTGTAGTGATTATCCTTTGTAAACGTGCACAGACACAACGACAACCTAGAATCTGACTCTGCCGTCAGCACACAGCCAGTGAATAGGATGTCAGACATGTACTGTCGCATACTCTTTCCATGTTATAAAGGAAACTTGTTTCATCTGACTTGTATTTTCATTTATAGTTGTTCACTCAACTTTCCAATGCTGAACAAGAATAAAAAATCTGCCGTTTATGAAATAAATGGAAAAGCGGCAAAAACCGGTGATGATCTTACAGTAAGTTGAACTGCAATATTTATTACATTACGGAAAGCACAAAAGAAAAAGGTCTTATCGTTTTAGTGCCAAGTATTTTTTATTTAGCCAGTATGATAGCAACCAATGCAGGGACTGGGAAATTACTTATATTACCCATATAGTTATTTGTTTTAGCCAAATGTCTGGTAAACTGGCTAACCTTTAGTTAGCTTTTATAATATTTATTATTTTGTTATATATTTGTAATATATGTGTTGCTACCTTGCTAGAAGAACTTGCTGATTTATTGAGGCTAATATGATATGTTCTGTCACAGCCTCTATAGGCATTTGGAAAACTGGCTGATGATTGGGGATGGGGGGGGGTATAGATGGGAGGTATAGAAGGGGGGTATATGGGTATAGAGGAGGGTATAAGAGGGGGATTGGGGAATAGAAGGGGTATAGAGGGGAGGTATAGAAGGGGGGTATGAGGGTATAGTGGGGGTATGCGGGTATAGATGGGAGGTATAGAAGGGGGTATAGGGGGTATAGAGGAGGGTATAAAAGGGGGGATTGGAGAATAGAAGGGGGTATTGGGGGTATAGAGGGGAGGTATAGAAGGGGGGTATGAGGGTATAGTGGGGGGTATGGGGGTATAGAGGGTAGGTACAGAAGGAGGTATAGAAGGGATAGACTTGATGTAAAAGTTAAATAAATTCAATTAAGTTTAAAAGCATTATGATTTTTGTGAATATAATATGTAGTAGCTAGAGCTAAGAAGTCCTGCATTGTTGTTGTGAGGTGTCATCTGCTGCGAAGGTCCCAGAAGAGCCATGAGCAGGTCTGCCATCCTCCGGGTCCGTGAGCAGCAGCAAACCCCTCCCAGCCATTATGCCATTACACCATTTCACCATTTCACCAGTACATTTCAGCCCATCATTTTCTCATTGGTTGTTTGGGCTTGTATGACACTGACATGTTAATAGGGAAGTCAAGCACTTCATGGGTCAATCACCTGATATCATACAAGTCACAGTTTTGTGTAGATTGTGGCACTTACTAATCATTGTCTACTCCATAAAAATGTGTGACTGAGACATAATATTTAGATAAACTTCTGCGGTCATTAGAAAAACTGTCAAATATCACTTGTAGTCAAAGGTAATAAATTAAGTACTATGACATAGTTTAGCTCTGGTTAAAGTGTTAGTTGTAATACATGTATATACACGCTAAAAATTTCCTGACCTTTCCCAGAGGCAAAAGTTTTATATTCCTTTGTTTTGTCCAAAATTATAATAGCTTGATTCCATGATACAAGCAAAGTGGCAAGAACAAAAGTTTGTGAAGGTATTTTGCACAGTTATTTTAATACTGTTGATTAAAAAGAAAGAAGAAAAGGCAGACAGATGACAAGCCAGACAGGCAAGTAACCAGGGTGGTCCGGGATAAGCGTCTAGGGTCTTCAACCACACCTTTGGAGTCAAGACAACTGAACAGAGGATAAACAAAAGGAGTAACACCTTTGTTTCAGTAAGAAGCTAAAAGAAGCAGACAGACTTACTGGGGAGCAGGAGGTGATGGGCACAGGCAAGGCAATTCTGTCTGAGAAGCTCAGCTCACACATTCAGGTGTATGGTTCCAAATTCGTAAGCTGCTAACATAGTTAGCAACAATGCTATTGGGAAATGCACTCCTGACCTGATACACATCACATGGTTATTTTCGTGTTAGTTATTTCTCTGTTAGTACAGTGTTCTCAGATGGCTTTAGGGTTGTTTGTTATTAGTGAGGAACTGCAACGATCTTGGCGCTTTTTCCTAAATGCCTCACCCCCATACATACACACATAAATATTCAACAATCTACAGCAGCCTTTGGACTGTAAGAATGCCAGACTTCCTATGATGCACTTTGCAGTCGCCCTCGGGATCCTGCTTAGGAGATGCCTTATCAGAAAAGAGCTCAGCTCTTCAGTAAAATACTTTGTAATTCTTAAGTCTGGTTGGAAATAAACGTGCTTTCACTCCATTGGTGTATGTTTTGCATTCCTCCTTTTGTTCAGTCTTTTGTGTTAAATTAGCCCAAATGGGCAACAGAATTAGTCTGGTTGCCCTGGGGCAGCTTTGCCTGCTGAGGACCTGAGTTAACTGCCTATGTTTGCACTGTCTGTTGACCTAAGTGTGGTGGAATTCTATAATTCAGTAAACAAACAGCACCTAGTCAGGCAGCTCCGACATACAGAAAGGAGGCATGCATTGCGTTCGTTACAGTTCAGTTGCTTTCCATAGCCTTTTTTTTTTTATTTTTTGGAGCGACTCGAGGACTAACCTGAAGTATGTTTGCTCTTAAAGCTCAGGCCCAACCCGGCAGTGTCAAACCTCCCAAAAGCACACATACATTTCTATCTTTTGTCTGAAACAAAGCAAAGCATTTTCATAATTTCCCAAGAAACAGTTTTATGTTAAGTAACAATAGCACTTTGCGCGAGCAATATTTTTACAACTACAATATAAGCTATTTTAAATAAAGAATATAGAACATGAAATGTAAAACAACCATTCTGGTGTCCCATATTTTAGTGGTGTGTGTGGACATTTAATTGCTAATATATAATTTCTTTGAAGGTGTCCTTATTCAGGGAAACCAGCCTTTCTCACTGTTTACGATTTTTCTCGTTTGTACAGCTGTAGATTGTTTAGGCACTGAAGCGATACTGATGAAGGACCTCAGCGGAGCCCATCCCGGGGTCCGACACTGAAAGCTGTCAGCCACGCGTTACTGTACCCGTATGTCTTTCATTACTTTGCTGCCTGACAGCCCCGATCCAGAACATCCTGGCTTATTCCTGATTCCGTGATAAATACCTCTTTTCTTCTTACTTCCTGATACTGAAAGAAAAAACAGTTTCACAACTATTCAGCTGTAATTCCTTCTTTGTAGATGTGATGTCTTCCCAGCTGCCTTTAATCTCCATTTTAATGCCTTGGAAATGGGAATTTTACTGTATTAATACGCAGAAAGGCGGTCAAAGTGACAGTTGTTTTGCCTTAAGTGCAAATACGTATTATGAATGTTGGGCAGTGCTTTTGTGTTCCATTATTCTGTCTGACTGAGCACTAGTTGTTCACACAGACTTCAGGTACGAGAAATTATCAAGAGAGGGCAGCCTTCAGTCTTCATTCATGGGGCCATAACTGACACACTGTTAGCCAGAAGCACGTGTCATTTGTGGTCATTTCAAAGCAACACTGTCAATTCGAACCCATGCTAAATTTTATGAACTATGAATGAAAATGTCATATTATTTAGTACAAAATTTAGTACAGAATGAGTAAAACGCTGTCTGCAAGATGCTTAGAACAACATTTATCTTGCTGGCCCTGCTTTTATAAAAACTGTTATGTTTCAAATATAAAGTTATGTCTCAAATATATTTGCAGAGGTTAAGAATTTCCTTATCAAGTAACAAGTTAATTTTGAACTTTGCATTAAAGGAAATCCAAGGATTTGGCTTACGGTGGTGTTTGTGAATTTACTTTCCTGTTTCATTGCCTGAAAGTTTGTCTTTAATTGTGTTTTTACATGATAATATCTTGACTGGATGGAGTCGCACCATTAACGAGGAGGCAAACCCTGCACTTTAGTTTTAGGGTCAGAGAACGTTATCACCTTTTTTAACTGCCTTCAGTACTCAGATGCACTCTTTGTTATTTACAAAAGGCTACTATATAGTTAAAGGATAAGTTAAACTCTAAATTCATATGCAACTTACATATGCACATATATTTCTATGCATATACACACAGCTATATAAATGTTAAATGTGGATGAAATAGGATAGATCAATAGAGTAGCATTATAGTAAACATTCAAAACAATCAGTAATCCACATAACTGTGCCTTTGAAACATCTGTTTGTTGAGGACTAATTTCCCTCTCTGTCTCGTCATGTTATGCTATACCCTGTCCCCCTTTGCCTTCCTACACCTCGAGTAGACAATTCATTTCTGATGTTATCTGTACCAGAGAATAGCTAATCATTGGATTATCCTAAATTCCCACCTTAGCCATTAGACTTGAGGTCAAAGAGGTCAATATGCAACAGCCTAACCCTAACCCAGTGGTGTGACAAACATGGTTGAACATGTAGGCCATTTAAGTCATGTATTGTTGCCAGGAGAGAACCTACAATCTGAGCTCAGTGGAAAGCATTTGAACATTTTTACTCAGATTACTATATTTCAGCATGTGTAAATTTAAATATCTCTGTCTAGTCATAAAAGCAGGGTCTAATTCAATTAAATTTTATTTATATGGCACTTTTAACGAGGAGCATTCTCACAAAGTACTTTAGAGACCAATAAAAAGCCAAGTTTCTAACAAACAGCTTTTTCCATCAGCTTCCAAATTTCTACCAGGTAAATCTTCCCTAAAAGCCTACCACAAACTATAATTTAATAAGCTATTTGCCCTACTGAACTTCGTATGGTTTTATTAATTACCATCATAATGATATATTAATGATACTGAAGTCTGCATAGAGACAGAGTAGCGTGGCACTGTCCATGTCCATGAGGAGAGCTAAAACTTCTACATTCAGGTGTCAGTATTACACATCTGGATACATTTGTACCGAGGCTTATGTGGGTCTTAGAGGATTATCTTGGAATGAATGTTCTTCAGGAGAAGTAGTATTTTTTAGTTTTTTTGCAAAAATATTTTTTTGAACTGTCTATTGTCACAAGGAAGGTTTGTGTATAGCAAACCAAGTGAAGTCAAGTAGGTTTTTATTGTCATTTCAACCTTAGACACAGCATATAGTGAAATGAGATAACGTTCCTCCAGGACCATGGAGCAACACAGAGCAAGACAAAACAGGGCAACATAATAAGTGCAGACAGGACACAAGCTTAACAGTACAAACTGACAAGACAAGACAACATACAGTGCAAATTAACAGTGGTAACAGTTTCACATATTTTTAAAATAATTGAGTAATTTTAATCTAGAGTAACTTCAAAACGACATTGTAACACAAGATGTTTACCTACTCAAGTGAATAATAGTAGTAGAATTAGTTTACTCGGTAATATCTCAAGAGGGGTAGTCTGTATAATCCAGGACTATTCAAGGTCCGAGCTCTGCATGGTTTTCCAGCCTTCCTTCACCTGTGAGCCAGGTGTGAAGCCACTGTCCAATCAGAATTGGTATTATTAAACTAACAATCTGGGAGAACTCAAAACAAGGCCTGGATTTGGATTTGAGGGTCAGATTTGAAGAGCCCTGGTATAGCCACTTCAGTTTGGTTTGACTGAAAGACAGTGTTAGTAAATGACTTCTTTAAGTTAAACACTAACATGAACAACTGGGGACTGTGGATACCCCTAAAGTGCCATTACTGGTGGAAAGTGGTGAACTGGTAGATGTTTGCTTTATGTTTCTGTGTGATACTGATAAAACCAAGAGTGACTGTCAGACTGTCAGACTCACGCTCATGAAGTCTGATCCACTATGTGCTTCTCCTGACCGCCTTGCATTGAATAGGCCCTCACCAAATTTCTGTGTTCTGTGAGAAATCTTTGGTAAATTTTCTGACATCGCACTTTCCTTTAGAGATACATAACCTTGTTCGCAGCCCCTTGAGAACGGCTCGACCATAGATTGATCTTTACATCTACTGCTGCAATATTATCTACAATTAATACATTTATGGTGCTACAAGATGGTGCTAAGTAAACATATTACTCTGTTTGAAAACTTCTTTGCAACGAATAGCCTGTCACCTCAGGAAAAATAAGTCAGCCCAGTATATATAACAATCCATCATTACCAGCTAAAATGTCTGTATTGTATTGGTTGACTTGTGGAAACAAGTGTAGTTTTCCAGGGTGAAAAAGTGAATCGTTTACATGATAATAAAACTAAACCGGTTGTCAAATATAAAGCAGACATTTTTGTTTTTCAAAAATACACAAATGAAAAAAAAACTGCACTGCAGAAATAAATGTGTAACGTTTCTTCATTTTCGTCACCAGCATACGACCAAACGGCGACACAGAAAGGCAGGATTTCATCATTAGGGGTTCTACGCATTTCTCAAGCTGCATATATGTTCTGGAGAAAGGTCTGCAGGTTAGAATCGTCCTATGGGGAACTACAGCCGGACTCCTCGTGAGTAAGACAGCTGAAGGCCAGGCTTGTAGAGTCCTGCCCTAACCTCGCTCTGCACCATAGTGACGTAAAACTTTACTTTGGCGTATTTACAGTTTTTTTTTTCCGTTAAATGGGAGAGGCCTGTTTGCGGAAAAACTGGGGGAGAAGAGGTGAGCTCTGGACAGCGTCACCCTGCACATTAAAGCCAAACAGCTCCTTCACATGTGGAGCTACATCAAAGGCTGTCACCATCCCGGACTGCCATGTACTTTAGCCTATCAATCTCGCAGGCTTCAAATGTGAACGCAATCACACCACCCCCAAATCCTACAACTCTGAAAGGAAGATGTATGCACGATCAATATTAGGTGTATGAAAGCTTGTATGTGTAGACATTTATTCCAGTTTTTGTAATATTTTGACAGTCAGGTTTGCTCATTTCGCTTGATCTCATTCGCCTTTAATAAGAATACCATGTCAGAGTGTCAGCAGGCTCCTGGCAATACGACTGCAGGTAAACATCCTGCTTTTTCATTTAGATGAATCTCTGTGATGACTCTAGAACTAACCAATAGGAATAATAGCAGCGAGAAAAAGAACAGATACATTTCTTGCTGAGGGTGTCATGGTGCTTTATGGATCTGCTCTGTCCGCAGTTTGCATGGTCTCCTGCTCTGCTTGGGTTTTCTCTTTGTCCATCCAAAAACATACAGTCTATGTTGTATCTATGGTGTATCTATAATATAATGTGAGATTCTGCGGGTCAGTGCCCTGCGACGGACTGCTACGCCATGCGCTTTGCCCCCCCCCGCAGCCCTGCAGGGCCCGGGAGGGACTCCAGCCTCCTTCTGAACCTATCAGGGGACAAATGCTTAGAATGGGTGGGTTTCTGTTTGTTTGTTTGTTTGTCTGTCTGTCTGTCAGACCTCACGCTAATGTTCTCCATGTCAATTCATACCGAAGAGGCATTAAAGAAACCATTTTGCCATCTTTAATCCTGTGCTTTGTATCCTTCATGAGTACACGTCTTTTTATACCTTAATGCGCAGCTTAATGTGTGTTTGTGTGTGAGATTAAACAACACACACAAAAAACACCAGGACGTCTCCACACATCAAGCAGCACATTATGATATAAAAAGGCGGTTGATGGTTTTTTTTGTGTATATTGTTCTCTCTCTCTATCTCTCTCTCACACACACATAAACATAACATATATACACACACACCCAAACAGGTATTTTCCTGCCTACGTTTCTTTGATAGATAATTACACAGAACTATGTATTTTATTTTAAAATGAAAGCCATGTCCAGTGTTGGAGCAGCAAGCTTCCTTTGCTTTGGTGGGAAAACCCCGACGTTCCCCTCATATTGATAAGAGCGTCACTCTCGCGCTTCTTCCCTCAGCCTGAAATGTCTCCCAGACAGCAGCTGAAGCTCCTGCTCACTAAGACCTCAGTGCTTCCCACCCCTCGGCTTTTCACTCTCTATGTAAAACCAACAACATGAGCGAGTCACAGCAGGAACATCTCAGGCTTTAGTCTAAAAGCCCTGTGGGTCAAATAGCCCTCTAATATCACCGCACAAAGCAAAATTTAAACGACCGACACCGAATGATTTCATTGCCGATCCAATTTTCAGCTGTAGGTGACAGCAACATGTGTAAAGAACTGAGATTATGATTGTTCTGGAAAAGAGACTTACGGAGGCGATTGTATCAGCTGTTTAATCGAACCTGAATTACTGGGGCAGAAACAGTCTGCGTAACTGAGTAGGCAGCAGTCAATGTACATATTTTATGGTGAAAATGACGTGAAAATAATAAGTACAACACAAGGTGATACAAGTCTAATGTCATGCCTGTCTCTGGTTGTTTGCCTGTGCCTCGCCCGCTCGTATTCCTCATTCTTCATCAGCCAAAGACCACTCCGTGTTTATTTGAGAAATGGAGCTGTTGCCATGGCAGCAAATATATATAAATGGATTGCATGTCAGCGTTGTACAAACAAGCAGCAAATAGAGCAAGATCGCCTCTATTGAGGAGAGACAATGGCGCGTTCCCTCTGTGCGAGGGCGGGGGACAGGCATTTGAAAGAATTTTCTTTTTGAGTTCTGCAGGTTTTTCCAGATCTGATTCTGAGTATTTAGGGCTTCGTGGTGAAGGATATAGTGTATAAAGTGTAAGGGGTGTGAATAACTGGGTATCATTGCTGCATTTCTCACTGCATAAATTCTTTTATAGTATGGATTAAATATGAGCCACTTTGCTATTGATACTGTCCAGGTATGAGGAAACAAAACAACAACCAGCTGAAGACCAGGTTGGCCATTTCTGTGTAACCACACACTTAATGCAGGGTCACAGCAGGCCAGGGAGCTTGGCTGGTGTGGGGGGGGGGCTCACACAGTAGAGGGTTGCCTCATCTTTGGCCTGCCACAATTCTGGTGTTGAAATCCACGCTTTCGCTGTTTTCCCCAAATCCGTGATAGTTTGGATTAAGATTAGAATATTTTTTGAACAGGGGCAGCAGGATGGTTAGCACTGCCGCTTCACACCTCTGGGACCCGGGTTCGAGTTTCCACCATGGCCCCATGTATATGGAGATGGTGTGCTCTCCCTGTGTCCTCATGGGGTTTCCTCCAGGTACTCCGGCTTCCGCCCACAGTCCAAAAACATGCTGAGGTTAACTGGAGTTACCAAACTGCGCGTAGTTGTGCATGTGTGAGTGACTGATGTGTGAGTGTGCCCTGTGATGGGCTGGCCCTCGATCCTGGGTTGTTCCCTGCCTTGCACCCATAGCCTCTGGGATAGGCTCCGGATCCTCAAGACTCTGAATAGGTGGTTACAGAAGATGGATG
The DNA here is from genome assembly GCF_023856365.1 of Brienomyrus brachyistius. Lineage (NCBI taxonomy): Eukaryota > Metazoa > Chordata > Actinopteri > Osteoglossiformes > Mormyridae > Brienomyrus > Brienomyrus brachyistius. The sequence goes on from NC_064542.1 coordinate 7,836,416, forward strand.
TATGGATGGATAATTTTTAGGTTGTCCATAAGTCTGCAGCCACGCAAAAAATAGGGTCCGACCTCAGCGTGTGCGCTGGATGTCATCATCGTCTGTTCCGTGCTTTCGGTTAAATTTCCCAAACTATTTGTTATATAAAACTGTATACTCTCTCCCTTAAATGTCCTCCCCTCATGTGCAAAAACAGCCTTCTGTAGTATTTAATTACAAGCACCATACATGAATCAAAGACTGAAGCAGCAAGATACTAAAGTGTCGTCTTATCCTGATTATCTTCAGTTGAACCTAGTAAATTTATCAATAATGGAATTTGCCTTCTTGTTCTATTACTAAATTAACTGCACTCATCTGTGTACAAAAATTTCCCCTTGTTGATTTAAGCATTAATCTCTGACCCAACATATTAACTCTGTCTTTATTGCAGACAGATGTTATCTGCTTGGCTATGAGCTGCATCCTTTTTGCCCTAAAAATATATTGGTATAGATTGGCCTCATTTAAACATCACTGATATCATCCTGAAATGACTACAAGCAGCTGTCAATTTCATGTGGTAAAGTTGTTCTCATTTGTCCATGAAACAAAATGTACTTTTCTAATATTCCTTGCATATGCGATATAGACCTTCAGGTCTAAGTGTAAGTTCAATCTCTAGGATATTACAGCTAATGACAATCTACACGTGTCATTGGTTAAAAACTGAATTTGATAGATGTACATTTAAATAGCAGACATCCAAGTTGATGTACAAGTTTTGTGGCTAGAGAGCAGAGGCAGTCAGTGGTCCTGGGGTTAAGGGCCTTGCTCAAGGGCCCTGCATTGATAGCCAAAATTAGAAAAATGAGCCACAATCCAACAATTCTCTCCTACAGATAAGACGGCACTTTGTTGGTAGAAAATCCAGCAACAAGGATATAAAGGAAGGCTGTATGGATACAGAAGGAATGTACGGATAAGCAGATAATCACAATGACATAAATAACAAGAAGTTATACAATGTATATAGAATAAAAAATAAAATAAAGATAAAATAACATACAATAGGGAAGATAGAATAAGTGACTATTGCAAAACAGTAAACAGTGATACTCTAGTCCAGAATGGCAATAAGGTGCAGCTAATGTAGGCAAAGAATACAACTATGCTGTACATATGGGCAATATATGCCAGAAGAGCAACAGCAATCAAAACAACTGTACACTATACAGCTGGGGTGCAAGACAGAGATGGGGAAGTAGGACTTAGAGATAATGTCTTTGTGCTTCTAACTGGCTGCTGATGTAGCTGTTGGAGGGAGAGACATTGAATAACTCAATGGCAGTAGGTGTAAAACAGCATCTAAAGCACTATGCGTTGCGTTTAGGGGAGATGGACGTTTGTCTGAATGTGCTTCTAAGTACCTCTGGACTCCAATAAAAATAAACAACATGGAAGACAAGAGAAATTGCATGAACAACCCAGAAATGTATGTATTTAGAAAAAAAAGAAACCAGAATGATTTAACCCTAACATGTACCGGAGCCAGAAGAGGAGCTTACCCTGCCACACATCGACCCATTATCGCAGTGCCTCTAGGGGGCAGTGTGCAGCTCAGTGGCTGAGGCTGTGTCTGTGGCAGACACAGCCAGAAGGTTGCCGGATTTGAATCCTGGAGTTGGCAGAGTGATTTCACCTTTGGACCCTTGAGCTTGGCTCTTAACCACCCTGGGTTGGCAGACCCTGCCTTTTCAATTACACATCACTTTGAATAGAAGGCCCTGCTAAATGAATAACATGTAAATATATAGAATGCATGTTCTTTTCTCATGAATGGTTTCTACGCAGCCAGGAGCTGAGCCATGGAAGATGCCAGCTTTGTGATGGTGCAGGTCAACCGGCAGCATCCCTGTGCCATTCGTCTGTTTCCGGAGCCTCGCAGATGAGCAGTGTGTGACCATCAGGCAGATGGGTGTCTCACTAAAAGCAGACCTGCAGGTGTTGGTTCCCTACTGGGATTTGGACAGAGCTGCTGTCCCCAAATGAGCATCTCACTCTTTGTTTAGCTAAAAAACAAAAGGTATCAAAAATCCAAAGAAATGGACTGTGTTTTGTTATGATTTTCTCTGTATTTTATTACGATTTTGTTAGGATGATGGGGATGATTTACGCCTGACATGCCTACATGACCATTGAGAAAATGGTTTCGGTTACAGGAGCATTAGAAATGTTACATAAATGTCTTCAGCAGACATGGTGGAATGAACAATACGAAATGTAACATGTATTATCTAATCAATCCACATTAGCTCCTTTACTGACAGACACGAACAGGTTCCGGGTTGATTTTAATAGATATTGCATGGATTAGAGACAGTAGCCACTCAGTCTAGGCCCCATTCCTGTTGCCTGAGAAAAGTGACTGATAGACCTGGAGAGGACTGGGGTGGGGGAGGAGCCTTGAGGCATCATCCACGATTCTGTCACATGCTGAATGGTTGGGGGAATCCCCTCGACACTGGAGTCCTGAGGCTTGATGAAGGCCTGAAAGTCAAAGCCTTCTTACCGCAAGCCCAGAACGTGGTGTCATTAAGACACATGCCGGGGTCATCCTTAGGTGCCGGAGCTTCGAATGACAATTAGCAATGATGCTTGGTTCTATCTTTGACGGCATAATGACACATTTGTGTTATCTAACTAAGTAAATAAAGAAACATTCAGAAAAATGTCACTTTGGATTTAATGCACATTTAGACACGAAGCTGAAAAGCTTTACCACACCATAGATGGGGCTACACTCAGAGTGTACAGCAGACCTGCGATGTAACAGTCATTGATGAATGCTGAGTGAGCAGGTAGGTAATGCAGGAATCTTCCTCTGTAGGGGAATATAAAGCCTCATCTCCACACACAGCAGCACATCACTGCCAGCCGCTAATTTCCCACCCGGTATCCAGTGTGACCAGTAGAGCTCGCGCTCCTCTGCAGACACCTCGAGGTTTTATATATTCCCTTGTAAAATCTCCTCTGCACGAGCAGGACAAACATTGTACATAGATGCTGCACAGGAGCAATGACTAAGGAACCTGTAACAACCTAAGCATTATCGCCTACCCATGATGCTTGCAACTTTCAGTACCCCACCCATGCACAGCAAATATAACCGTGAGCTCCCAAAGAAAGGAAGCGCAAATATTTTTGACTACCGCCCTACATGCTTTGATACCCACTGATTAGCATGTCAACCACCATGACACCTGTAGCATTTATTTGCGGTAAACATTGTTGTATCATTTGGAGCATGCATGCACGCACAGGCAGACTCACGGTATGAAGTCTGAAGCTGACGTGATCCCGTGCTGAGATTCCTCCTTCCAAACGCATGTGGTGACTTTTAAAGCTGGAAAGTGGTCTTTGGTGAATATGCACGTGCCCCGCCTGAGTGGTCCCAGAGATACATTTTGGTGACTGTGATCAACACTACATAGTAATTGAAATTTTGATTAGTGAGCGAATTTTAAGTGCATAAAGCATATTTAAAACTTAAGGACAGAAAACCAAGCCTGAAATCTAAGAGTTCACAATTGTTAATATTAAAAAGAAAATTCACGAGGGGCCTTATCAAATAAATGGAAGTGATTATAATTCAGAAGAGCATGGTACCTATTCTCTCACGCTGCTGTAATAATGCGGGGATCCTCTGATCCAGAGGCCGTAGCGAGAAAACTGACATGGCGAAGCTGGCTGAGGTGGGGGAATCTCGTCTCTCGTGCTTCTTAAGCATGTTCTTGAAAGCAAATTTGCCTTGGATGGCAGCACAAGAGCGGTTATTCCGCCAGAGGTCTGAGGGATAGGCAGATACAGCATTGACTCTGTCTTCCATCACGGGCAGACTTTCTCCATTAGTCACCCCCGCGGTTCACATTACCTGCCCTTTAATTCTGGTTCCTTTTAGGCGGCTTAACCAACATTCCATGAAATCTTATTTTTTTGGGTGAGGGGTGTTCTTGACTTCCAACTCAGATGAGTTACGTTAAAACACCCCCCCCCCCCAACTTATATGGAAGCTGGGGAATCAGTTAGCAAACTACGATAAATTATTATGCTTCCTGTGTTAACCAGGCAGCGCCCACGTGGACCATTAAGCAGGCTTCCGTGCTGGCGCCCCCTGTCTGAGATAGAGGGAAACCGGCTTGTTGGGTCGGTGCCCCCTCAGAAGACGGCACCCTGCAAGGTGTGTCCCAGGGGTTATTCTTTGTTAGGGCTGGTTAAACAAACCATAGTAAAATGTATATTTTACCCTCTTAATCTGGATGGACATCTGGAACTTTTGAAAACACCTCCTTAGTCGGTAGGTTGTCTGAACCTCTCCTTTATTCCAATCGTTATACGTTTCTCCATTATTTGTTATTTATGGACTAAATCACTGTAAGGGACTTATAATGTCAAGCTACTGTAAAGTGCTTTTCTAAAATTGCAATACATATGTCATCATCATCATCATCATCATCATCATCATCGCGTACTCCCAATGGGCCCTAGTTTTGTTAGGGTCTCCGAATTTTTTATGTGAATAACCATAATCCTAGATTTTCCTGTAGTGTTTTGCTGCATTTTAAACAAAGATTACAGTTTCATAAGAGACGCCGAAGAGCACAGAGCTCCAGGCGCAGACACTTTGCATTTGCAGAGTGTGATTACTGGAGTAAGCTTGCCTGTGTTTCCTGGCAAGTAATTTCATGTGGACATATAGTACGAGAGAGAACTCCTCCCTTCATACGGGTAAAGTACACTCTGCTCACTCTAATCGCGAGCGCCCACTGCGCATAATCATTATAATATTAAGATGTTAACTACTTTTATTATAGATATCACAAGGACAGGTTATAGACCTGTAATGACACAGGAGTTAAAAATGGGCATGAAGTGACATCTAGTGGTGAGCAAGTGAACGGATCCCAGGTCACCTATTCCGTTAGTCACCTGCTGCTGGATAAAAATGCCAACTCGGGAATGGCTGCTTAGATAAATGCAGAACACACTATTCTCTCGCGCACACACACACTATGCAAAAATCTACGTAGTTTCTGCTATGCCTGCTTCTGTATAAAACTTCGCAGTTTCCTGGGCTCGCTTCCATCAACGGTACTCGTCGGAGTATGCACGTCGGTACTGATCTTGCATGTGAAGCCGAAAAGGCATTTAGTCATTCAGGCCGGGATCCAGCCCGTACCGTTATGCCGCATATCACTCAGGACGAACGGCGTCGAGCCCCAACTTGCACAAATTACACCGCAACGTTTCACTGCTCCAAGTAACGCGCAGTAATCGACTGTCATATTTAAGTATGATGATTTATATAAAAAAGGAACCACGTCTTGATTAAAAACAATGCACGAAGCAAGAAAATAACATGTTAACCAAGTGTAATGATCATAGGAATAAACAAGAACTTTGGGCTGCTATTATGTTTTTGGTACATTTATTAAGGAAAAGAATAATTACTACAAATTACGAACACTGGGACCAAGTCTCTGTCAGCCTCCGAAGCAGACATTATGATACAAGAAATCATTCAAGTATTTTACATTTCAATATTTTCCCCATCAGGTGTTTTTGGCTCCCAAACGTTTAATGGTTGCAAACTATTCATATACTGGAACTTATAGAATTATCTTTTTGTTATGGTTTGATGGATTTCGTCCTTCCGTTGCCACGTACTACCGGACCACCTCGAACGTGACAATGTTGCGGCGAGTTCCCTCGGGTGACCCTGAAATGGACGAACCTTCAGAGACCGGTCTCGGGACGGGACCGGATACCTGATGCAGGTAAGCAGAGCAGGCGTGGCTCCCCAGTCACATCCTCCCAGAGGATTTTTTTTTTACATTTTTGCATTGAAAAATGAAAATTATGACCAGTCAATACACTCCGACCATAAAAAGCAAAAAAAGGTCATTTTTAATTTTAAATAAATCAGACTAAAATAGACAAAGATCATAGAGATTTTCATACATTCAAAGAAAAGGGAACAGCTTAAGTCAACTCTTGCCAGGAAGGGATTTATGACTGACAAACACAAAACCATGTTTTTTTTCCTTCTGGCATATGCTATCAAAGTGACAGTTTCTCACACTTTTGGCAAGATAATGAATCTGGGAATATTTGTAGGAAACCTGTGGTGGGAGGATTCTAACCACCTGCCAAGGACCTGCCACCCGGAAAACAGCTGGACGTGAGACACCACAGCTCACAGCACATGTACGGTAGTGATACAGTCTAATTGTGTGGCTGTTTGGTTCTTGTTGCTGGAAGATGATTATTCAATAGCACCAAAGATGTCAGGTAGATTGTGGTCTCCGTGAAGTACTCATGTGGAATGTGCAATTCCAAATCACTGTGTAATTCATTGGTGGAAGAAAAAACAGATTGGAAGACTGTACTAGTTGAGGAGGAGCTGGGAACGGTGGGTGAGAAGTGTCAATTCAATAGTTTCCATTGGAACAGAACTGATATTGCAAGCAGAATGTTCATCGAAAAATGACGGGCATTGAGAGCGGAGAGCACACAAAATAAGGCCAATGTCATTCATTTACCGCTGCGCCAAGCCAGTCAGGTGAACAATTTTCAGCAATCTATTTTGTCAAAAGAAAAGGTAATAAAGCACCGACAAAGGTGCCCAATAGCCATGGAACAGGATAAAAAAACAATAAAAATGAAACATTAAAATAAATGGCATGGCCTGTAAAAGAAAGTGATGCTGTTGTCCATTTAGAAGTCATTCAGTCTTCTGTGCACAATAAAAACAGTCTTTAAAAGGAAGAGCCTTGATCACAAGCCAATATAAATGCCTCTTTCTGCAGCATTCTCACTGCCGAAGGCGCCTCCTCACAGCTAGAACTGAAACAAACAAACAGGATCCGCTACTTCTGGGGCTTGCTGTGGGATGTGGGCCCCCTTGGGCCGAGGACTCTGGCATTGGCATCAGCTGTGGAGGGGCCCGGTTGAGGCTGTACCGGGCTGGTCTGACTGGTGGTCCTGGGCGGCCGTGAGGTGTGATGGCGGTGGCTGTCCCCCCCAGATGGGTGTCTCTTTCGTCCTCCGTCCTCCATTGGTGGCTGTAACGATTAGACCAATGTGTGACAAACACTATCCATGGTTAGAGCCACTAGCAGTTTAACGATCAGCAGTACAAGGGGAAGTGTGTCCATCAACGGATCAAAGATCTGCCCCCATGTCTGGAAGGTTGTGGGCTCGAATCCTGAGGCTGGCAGAGTAATACTACTTTTGGGCCCTTGAATAAACCCATAAACCCAACTGCTCCTGAGTCCGTGCACACTGCACGTGTCATGATGTCAAAACTTTGTAACTCCTATGTACTTGTACAAATGGCAAATAAAGTACATGAAAAATACTAATTTGTTACTTACCAGCTAATGGAATGAAGCTCCATTTTGAGCAAGACTGAAAAAAATGTTCTGAACATAAAAGCACTTCAAACAAGATGGATACTGATACTTACATCAACTCTGAAGTCCTCAAGCCGTTTAAATTTCCTTAAGTACACCTGTAGTTTAGGGTCAATCACCAGGTTCTTTGCTTTAGAGTACTTGAGAAATGCCCAGAATTTCTCAAGTCCATACAGCTGCCCTACAGACAAACGGGGGAAGAAAAAGGTTCGAGTAAAAGGGACTTATGTGAGGTAACAGTGACATTTAATACCCCTGCAATAAACTCACCTGCTTCATAATCCTTCATCGTCTCCTCCTGAAAGTCCTTGAAAATATCTGGTCTAAATTTTCTTTCTAGTCCATAGCTGTAATATCTGAAAAGGCACTCCAAGCCATACCTAAGGCAAATGGAGAATGAAAAGACATAGAAAATGATGATTGGCTTAACTCAACAACAGTACCCAGAGAATAAAGAACTGGGATTTAAACACACCAGCATAAGCAGTTAAGATGATATTTACCTGTATCCCTCTTTACCGTCTTCCACTGCCAGCTGTTTAAACTCCTCATACATCTTCCTGTTGAAATGGTCTCGCAAGAAGAAGGACCAGAAGCGGAAGAGGGTGTTCATCTCCTGAGACTGGCCAACACCCAGCCTCCTGCGCTCTGTTACGCGGTGAGAACGAAACACAAAACTTTACACGCCGAGGCACGAAGGTGGGCAGGCGTGAGAGAATACGGCAGCTGAAGGCGAGCCCCACCATTGACGCAGCGCCGCCGGTACTTGTGGTAAACATGCTGCGTGAATCCGTTCTCCTTCAGCAGCTCATGGGACGGGTGCTGGAATTTGGGCAGAGATTGAGGCGAACAGCCATAGTATCCCAAGGCTGGGATTCCTTCTGAAGGACTTGCATTTGAGCTGAGGGATGAGAAAAAAAGCTTATTGATTTTTCTGGATAAAAAGAAAAAAAAAAAAAAAAACATAAAAAGACTCCAAAGTTCCAAAGGCAAACTATTCTGAATACAATACAGAGAGATCAGCAGATTTGCTTCAAGACATTTCGGTGATACATTGACAACTGATTTCCTGGTTGTGAAATAAAAAAAAAGCAAGAGCATCTTCCATATACTGGAAGATCAAGCCCCCCCCCGTCCCTGTGATCTTAGAAACACGGGGAAAAGATGAGATCAGGATCAAAGCGATTTCAGAAAAACCTGTAAAGATGGAGTATTAGCATGATGGAGTATTCAGTTGACTTCTTCCTTGGCAAAAGTGCACATACATAAATACTGTTCTTCCCTCCTTTTTTTGGGACATCAAAATTTAGAACAAGATCCTTTATTTTTGTAATTTGATTTATGATATGATATGATATATGATATGAGAACCCTTTATTGCTGTTGCAATACACCATGTCACTAGTCACAAGTACCAGCGAAAAAACTGGCCATCAACCCGACCATACATATACACAAACATCACAGTAGGGGGTAGACAGGTCGGGAGACAGGGGCAAACAGAGAGAAGAAAAAGAAACAGAATAACATGAGGAGAGAGGAGGAGAACAAAAAAACAGCCCCCAGACTGTACTCCAGTGGGGAGGACATTGTAGAAAACGGTTTTGGGTATGAATTCAAAGGGCCAGGTTTTAAATATAAATTATATTTATTAATAGATGCCACGTCTAGTTTTTTTGCCCTCCTATTTTTTGCCTTTTACTATATTAATGTTCCATAATGTGTTTCTCAGGATTCTGCTTATGTACTGTACATACCGAATTCTACTCTCAGATAAATAAAAGTTCCTTCAATGCTAAATCAACCATTTGACACAGGCAGCACAGATAAAGAATAGATTCTGCAGTTACACAAAGGCAAATCAATGTCAATGCAATAGTTTACTCCACTACTTAATGTATATGGAAGGTCTACCTATACAAATGGTCCAGGAATATTACAGACCTGCCAACCCCCCCCCCCCCCAAAAGCTAACCTGACTGCTGCTGTGTGGGACAGATGCTCACGGGAGTCCATCACCCATCCCACGTGGCACTCCATGGGGGGGTTAGAACTGTGACGAGTTTTCCTCTTACGTGGCGTCTGCAGGACAGAAAAGGCAGGAATCACGACGACTCGTCTGAGCTCACCGTCCCACGCACACGTGGATGGGGAGGCTACTTCATCTCACCTTGGCATCAACGGGCCGCCCCTCCTTCACCACTGGGTAGAAACGGGGCATCTGACTGGGGTCCTTAAGTCGTGGCGTGCGGGCTCCGCGGTAGCTCGGAGAGTCGGGTACGGTGGTTGGGAGAGAGCGGGCCATCGAGGACGGTTCCGACGCACCGAAAAGTTTATTTGCCAAAGCATCTGTGGGGACTGAGAGTAACAAAAAGGGAACTTGATTGGACTGGTTTGTGTTTGGATGGAACGATGGGAGAAAATGTAATTCCCCAATAACTTTAATTAGTCATACGGTTAAGTTAATCAGAGGCATGTCGAGACTGGCTATTAAAATCGCTCACATTGGTCGTAATCATGTACTCCCGTATTTAGACAATCAATTTGAAATGATAAGGCCTGTACATCCGTTTATTATTAATTTGTCTATGAATTATTCTTAGTCCGTCCACCGCTTAAATCAGTGGAGCCCCCGCTTACTTGGCTGGGGTCTTGGGGGGCCGGGAGGCACTTCCTGGTTGGGGTCCACAGGAGCTTCTGGAGTCAAACAGTCAAACTGCTCTCTGCTAATCAGGTGGACTTTTTTGAAATTCTCAACTTCTTGCTGAAAAATATTCAGAAACATTCATTTAAATGTCAATACATTTTATATATACATGACAAGCAATATCTGTCCACATCTTTCACACAGACATTTTCCTTTTATTTCGTGTCATAATTTTTTTTACTGACTCATTCAGTTCTGTTGCCATTTTGCTATTAATTGCAATGGTAGTCATTAGCTCCCCAAGCGACACTAAACACAAATGTTTGGTGTTCTATGTTACTGCAAAGGTGTCACTAATTAAAAAGACCCCCAATTAGACTGCTTGTCAATGAGCTTTTTCACTCATAATAGCTCTTTTAGAACTATATTTTGTGTTTCAGTTTATTTGGAAAGAAGGTTTTATAAAACCAAAAATTTGTAATATTTTTACTGAATAAGGTAAGTGCCCCAAGACTTGCTGTGAGCGCTTTATATACAAAATATACATTAAGATGTTTGCTGAGTTAAATGCAGGTAACTATGCATTATAGAACTACTGCTCATTATGGGCGGGAATAACAAATATTGGCACAACAAATGCTTATTGAAGAGACCAGGCAAACGCCAGACTCACTTTGATGATGGCATACTCAGGTACATAAGAGTCACTCCACAGGTCTTGCTCATAGTAGTACAAGCCATCATTGATGACCTTGGCCAGCTCAGAGGTAAGCTTGGACCGTGAGGTATGGTTCCCAGTACGGTCCCCCCCGGGATGCTTGCGCAGGTAAGGGGGTGTCTGAGTCACAATCAGGATCTTGTTCACATCGTGATCATCGATCTCGCCGTCCGAGTCCTCGTCTGACCAATCGGTAAAGGTGTTGCGTCGCCCGTCGATTTGCTCCATCTCCTCGTCGAACATGAAGTCCAGCTCCTCTGGCTCGTCCTGGTCCCGAGTTGGGAGTCGGGCCTCTTCCACGTCCTGTGAGGGGTACCAGTCATGCACATGTACGCATCCGTACCACAGGCAAGGGAAGGACAAGCTGGCTGCAGAAAATATTTCTATACAAAAGGTTTTTAAAATGGAACATACCTTTGGTTTGACTGGAGAAGGTCGGGACCTCTTTTTCACCTCAATCCATGAGTCTGAGTCCATGTCAGGCAGGCTGGTAGATAGTCCCTTGGGCATAGTCTTCAGATTGCTGAGATCCTCAATTCTGGACTGCCCTGGAGTGGATACCCTTGGAGACCCTGGGGCAGACTCTGTAGATGACACAGCAGCAACGATGAGCTCCAACCGCATCTCTTGCTTTACTGACAAACCTCCTGACCACAACACTGCGCTTGTCAGCATCTTCTCAGGCACTCAGCCATGCTTAGTGGGATTAGGTGCCATGAAATTTTCACCTGTGTGTTTCTCAGAGGCTTGGCGAGGAACAAATTCTGCACAATGGATGAGCTGAGAGAAGTCCGTATGGGCGTGGTCTGGCACAGTGAGGCCCGGTAGCGGCCATTTCTCTGGCTCCGCCCGTGGGCGGATTTTCAGCTCTGTTACCTCCACCTCCTTGCTGTTCTTCAAGGCCTACAGATATGGTCAAACACACCTTCACATTTAGGCATGTGAAACTATAGACTGCAAAGAAATAAATCTATTTGCTAAACATGACCATGTAATTTCATTACACACGTTTCTTCAAAGTCTGATGGGTAAATACATTAGTTTGAAACCAAAAGGATGAACCATGCAGACGGAAAGTATAATAAAATTAAAGAACCTTGTTCGTGTAAATCATTTGTACTATTCGTATCCGTATAAAGGTTTATAGCAATTTACTGCACAAACGGTGAATGCATTAAAAACTGATTCAATGGAAGCGCTAATCTTGGCGTTAATCATCGAAAGGTCCTGACCTCCATGATTAGGCCGAGGTCAGTGGTCAGGGCTTGCACACGGTGAAAGCTGGCTATGAGAGCGATGGGCAGGAAGCCATTCTGGTCCATCTTCCGACGTAGGAAAAAGTCCCTTTCCAGGTTCCCAACACTGAAGTAATACTCACTATAGAAACAAACAGAGGAGAGCTTGATCTAGGCCTCTAGACTTCAACAAGCCAAGCTTTGCAAAGACAAAGCATTAAACAGAGGCCGAGCTTCCTTAGTAACAGGCAGGCACTTACATTTGTCTCTTGACGTAATCCTTGAGATGTTCCTGGTCGACAGAATAGAGGTCACTGCTGCTCATGTTGTCATAGTAATAGGTGACGGTGCTGTTGGACTTTTGCTTTTGACAGTATCCATCTTTGCCATCGTAGGTCTTAGAGACATGTGGGTATTCAAAGTGCCCTAAAACATGACACATGGGTAAACACAAAAACTTACATGGCTACTTCACATTCCCACGAAGTGTATAAAAGAACGTGTTGTAAAACGACCATCTTTACCTTGATGCAGTTACCATGCACGCAAACAGAGCACCACATTTACCATGTACATTTGCCACCACATTACTTGGAATGATTAAAAGTCGGTTTGTGAATCTTGCATGTTTCCCTTCATCTTAATTCCGTAGACTTACCCCTGGCTCTTCCTCGTCCCCTGCCACGTCCTCGGAAACCGCCACGATTCCTCACACTGGCCACTTCGCCTGGATCCTCCTCCCGCTCCGCCTTCCCACTGTCCCAGTCTGCGACCACACAAACCAGACTCTCTCACCGCAACGGACTCACAAACACCCAAACCAGTTTTAAATGGGGACATTTCCTATTTCCACACTCCGCGATACACACCGATCCTGCACATCATTTTCCGGTTATGTAAAAGCAGAAGGCCTGCGAGGCGAGGCCTGCGAGGCGAGGCCTGCGAGGCGAGGCCTGCGAGGCGAGCTGACAGTGCGTCACCTTGCAGCTCGTTCCTGTGACTGAATGACGTCCTTTGGGGGTCCTTCTGCCGGCGGTTGCTCCTGGAGGCCAAGTGCTCCCCAGGACCTGCTGTGTTCATGTCAATCATCAGGGGGACCCACTTCTGCTTATTTCCTATAAAAGGGAGGGCGGGGTAACTGGATGTTACTTTTTGGGCAGTTTGATAATAGAATATAGACCTCTGCCTCTAGGTCCTGCAGCTGCAGCTTTAGACTGCCAGTGGGCTCAGCATTCCAACCGCTGGCCTGTGCTCGCAAACTGCGTGTGTGCATTGTCACTGCACTGAGATGCATCTCATGTGCTACGGGAAAGGACCATGTGCAAGTACGTACAAATTTAAAACTGTAATATTTCATTTATAAAGTTTAAGAACACTGCAGTTTGCTACAGCCATGTTTATGTGGCAGGTGCATCTGGTTCGTTCACCATGCTGTAGTCCTGCATCTCTAACTAGTGGGGGGAGGAAGCTATTCTGTGGGTCAACACACGACACAGCAAGCCACTAACACCCAGGTCAAATAAAGCAAACCTAAATATACAAGCATACGAAAAATAGCTCACATGAAAGAACACTCCTCTTCTAAAGCTGCTTAGAGAGATTTGCAGCAGGCTCTCACCTCTCTTCTTCTGACTGTTCTTCTGAGATTCTCCGTCTCCATTCTTCTCCTCACCAGAGTCATCAGACTTCGATTTCTGATTCTCTCTGCTCTTCTCGTCGCCATTCTCCCTTGTATCTCTCGTATTTGTGACCTTTTTGCATGCCTGAGGGGTTCCACCAGATGACAAATTTCACATTAACTAGGAGTAATAAAATATGAATGTTTTCAATCAATAGATGTTATGGCCGACCAGTAACTAATGTAAAATACCTTACTGTATGTTTTACTAGGGAGGGGCTGATCCACATTAGGTATGGATCGACGCCGATACCCATCTGATATTTGGGTCAGTGCATCTCTAATTTTTAACCACTTAAAACATTTTGCAAAATAAAAGCAAGTCTTTACAAAACACAGGAAGGATTAAGAAAAGACCAATAACACCCATGCTGATGATTCTCTGCTTTTATTAGTAATAAACCGAGTTGCTTCTTTCCAGAAGCAAAATAAGAGGCAAGAAAATGAACATGAAACTGGCTGGTAAAATAGGCTTAAATACGACAAACTGCATTATCCATAACAGTACTTGCACTATTCTTTTGCTGCAATGTAAAACACTCATGCTGGCCCATTCAAGCATACTAAGCACGCGTATTAATTTATGCACAGTATATAATGAAGAACTGATCACAGCTATTGACTTGCTGATTACAGACTTTGTCCAGTTTAGGCACTAAAAAAGAAACTGTGGCCAACTGGAAGTCAGACATCCCTAAATGGTCATCACTGGTTATTCCTGGGCTTGTCCCAACCTAAACTGCATGGATGGGATATTCCCCTCTACTAAGATTACTTTGGTAATAGCTACCAAAAAATAGAAACATGCCAATAATGTACTAAATTTCTCAGTTTTTAATGTAATTTATATATATGTATATAATGTATATAGTGGTTTTCGCTGGGGGCTCCGGTTTCCTTCCACGGTCCAAAAGCGTGCAGGATAGGTCGATTAGTGAGTCTAAATTGGCCCTGTAGTTGTGTGAGTGTGCGTGCGTGCGTGCGTGTGAGCGTGTGCACCCTGCAGTGTGCTGGCCCAGGGTTAGTTCCTGCCTGCACCCGTTGTTCCCAGGATAGGCTCCGGTCCCCCCCAGGACCACAGTTGGGATTAAGCGGTTTCAGAAAATGGATAGATGGACGGATGTAATAACTGGACAATAATGCAATAAGGCCAATTATGACATTACTGGTTGCTACACAACCTCTGTTCAAAGCATCCTGCTTCTCTGTGGGAAGCAGAAACAGAAAAACGTCGTATCCCATGACCGCCACCATCTTTGTTCACAATATGTCCTGTTTTTAAAAGGCTTCGAAGCTGCTGGGTTTCCTCTAAGGGAGCGCTAAGATTTTCCATGACCAAAACATTAGCATGTGCTGTTTGCTTTAAGTGCAAAGTCCACAAATTCAAAACCAAGAATGGAAGGATGAGTCCCTTTCTTGGAGCCAAAACAGCGCATAGGGCTTATTCTCTACTGGACAAATGGCAAAAATTATACTTTTTCCCCCCAAATCAGTAAATCCAGTATGTTCTGTACACGTCACATGGCCCTTTGTGGGCTCCTGTAAGCTTACCTGCATATCTTTGCTTGCAATCTCACCGGGGGTCGGCCAGCTGCTAGCATCCACAAAGTCCCCAACCTAAAAATACCAAAACTATAAATCCCCAATGACATGGACCAGAAATTTCATCCATAGAGGCTCATGGGTGCCCTTTTAGCTAAACCATTGGCCTTGCTCATGTACAGAGGTTTTGGCTACACATTCTGCAGCATTCTTACACAACAGACGAGTCTGTGTAATAATAATAATAATAATAATAATAATAAAAGAAGAAGACCTTTTAAACCAGCCAAAACTTCATTCTGCTGCAGGCTAATGCATCCTCCGTATGGGATACGAGTTTAAACAGGGTCTTACGCTGGTCAATAACAGAACAGAAGCTAAAGGTATCATGACGTGATCATGGCTGCTTTTTGTTATGAAGCCGCTCTGCTGTGTGTCAAGCCAATAGCAGATAGGTGCATTTAAAACAGGTGAGACTCCATATTAAGTGATGCGAGGGTGTCTTCGATGCAGAAGAAGCCGAAACCAAAGCCTCCAAGAAATAATTTGTTCTGAAAGTGAGACAGGCATCTAAATGCTGGGGGGACTGTGCATTTACTGTTTAACAATTACAAATCAGCACACAGATACTATCCAGTGACTACAGCCATACGGCTCATATGACGGACAGAAATGACACACAGATATATATACCTTTCCACCTTTTATTGGTCTAGAAGGTCCTGCTTTCACCAGCCTGGCTGGTTGCACTGGTTCTGGGAAAATAAGGAAAAGTCAGTTATCTATTAAGAATTAACATTCTATGACACTCCCTAAAAAATTCTGATCTACATTGTGGATCGTAAGTATAACTAAAAGCATTATCATATGCCATTTCGGTCACATCACCCACGACCCAACTCAGGATTCGTCCACAATCGTCTCCACCGACGTTGGGTGATAGGTAAGGTAAATCACTTAATGGGAAATGTGTCTCTGGGTTGGAGCTTCATTACAGTGTGCAACAAAGACATTAAATCTGCAGTGTGAGGGATATAAAGAAAACTTTTGGAACATTAGACATTTGCTAATTATTATTAAACTAATATAATCAGAATTGACCGGGATCGGTGTTGGCAAGTCAGGCTTACAATAAACTACCAATCAGATTGGCCAAGGAAAAAGCTATTAGTTCTTCCCTATTTCTTGAACATTGAATCTGCACATATTTAAACAAATTGATGACAAGTAGGAAAGTGGTAAACTTTCAAAATATAAATACTTCCTCTCAAATGCTGACATTTTGAAATGACAGACGATACTAAAAAGCCGAAACGAAATGCACTTAAAATGTCTTGCTGGGGGAGGCTGACCTTGCATTTAAAAGGGTCCACAAGTCAAACACTGAGCAAATATTGGCTCATCTCTAAAAGGATTAAAAATCAGGTAGTGGCAGGTCACATGGCCGAGTGACAGCACTGCCCATTGACCAAGTGACTCAAACACTGTTCAGCTGATCTGGAGATTTGTGGATAGCGCAGCACAATGGATGAGCTGTGAAACTATGAACGGAGATATTTCCGTTTATCTCTAACGAAACGTTTGTTTGTGGCTGCATTTATACGATTTGATGTTTAATAAAGTTTCCACACACCCTGCAAGACATGCAGTTTCCATGTTGCATCTCTAAACATTATGATATGATACAGGATACGTAATACAGGAGGAGAAATTCGATGCCATTAATGGAAAAATAACATTCACATAAATAATAAATACAGAATTATTCCAGAGCCATCTCAGTGGGAAACAAATCAGAGATGTTCATAGGTACGAAAGTTAATATAAAGACTAAAACTATAAACACTTTGCTGAGGTAAAACAGCAACACAGCTTCTGGGGTGAAAAAACTGACTTAAAAGTTTTACTACTATACAATAATAGTGTGAAGTAAGCAGGGAAGAAAGTTTAAGAAAGAAAAAAAAACTGCTGGAAATGACTATGAAAGGAAACACCAAAGCTGAAAATAGGCAGAAATGTATGTGCAAGTATGTATATTTATACTTAACACACGCTAGTCAATAATACAATAAAAAGAACTGTCAAGGTGGACAGCATAGTGTCGAAAAACCCCTAAATGCCAAGTAGGACTAAAAAGTTTTCCTGAGAATGTCTGAGGGAGGAAAATAAATGCTGTCAACAGAGCTCAGGAAATAAATGTTGCCAGTTATACATAACTCACTGGCAAATGATTAAATCTGACATTTGAACCAGTTCCCTGAAATATCACAATCACACAGTTTGAAAGCAGAAACCATTTTAACACAGAAGCAAGACATCGTTACTGCTACATTACTAACAGGATTCCTTACTGATTATGGGAAGTATTAACAAATGGAAGCAACAAAGTACAGATCACTAGAATTACTGAAAGGTTTTATGTACCGTACTTTAAAAATGTGATACTAGAATGATTAGTATCCCCCCACCCCACAGGGCCAGGTTTCACCAAAAAAAGCAGTTAGAAGATGGATAGATTAATGGGTGAGTGGAATGGATGGAGATCAGGTAGAATCCACTTTAAAATTAGCCCACTTATGCTATAACTTTTCCCACATTTTATGAATGTAGGCCAAATCCCAAAATATCTCTGTCCAACATGACTAATTATAAATATAAAAAAGCAGTACAAGGAAGTAAACGTCTGCAAAGAAATGAGCAAGAAGTAAACACTAATGCGTTGAGCCAAGGTACAATATCGACTTTGGTGAAGTATATTACACAAAAGGTTAGATACTCTGCAACTTTTCACACATTAACTTCCCCCTTCCAATGTTCATGAGCAACAAGCAGAAATACAGGCACAATTTCCCATTCTTGTGAACCGTATATTTTCCTACAGAGCTGTAACAACAAAATCAGCAAGATGTCTTTTATTTGTAGATGTTTACCTGTTACCCTGTACAACAAACCACGTCAAAGTAGTGTGGCCCATAACATGTCGCATTTATTTTTTCCTCCAATGGATCGAAGAGCATCCGATGTTCCTGGGGCAACAGGGGTTAAAGTCTCTGTTCAAGGGTAACATCACACCAGTCATGGGGTTTCAACGAGTGACCTTCTGATCATGGGCACAGAGCAGGCACATGACTGGGCTTGGGCATTTGGGGGTAAAGCAACAAATGATTTGTGTAACTCAGACAAGCACGACAACAGGCTTCCCCTTCCTAGTGTTTCATTCTTATTTCTTTTATTGCTGGGTATCTAAAATCTATAAAAAAATGTTTTTTGTGGTAAAAGAACATCATTGTATGTGCGATTAATTGTGCAATTAATACAATGTGTGCGACTGCGATTAAAAAATACTACTGTTTTGACAGCCCTAATTCTCTATTTTCAAGCATGATAGATCAAAAATAAGAAGGTGCCACTTCACAAAAGGTTACCCATATAAAGCGTTTATGGATGGTTTGTAATCTGGTTAATTATTTTGTAACACTTTATAAATTATTAGTAGACAATTTTAAACAAGTTAACAGTTTTCTTTTTTATCAATGAGTTACTACAATTTACAAGTAGCAAAAGGGAGCCTTATTGTAAAGCGGTACCGACAATAATGTAGACTCAAATAAAAGCATAACAAAATGTTTGGATAGCTTGATAACTGGTTTTAATTGGCCGCGTGCAGCTATAAAAAGTTTCCAGTGGTAATGACTCAAACTTACCACTGTTGATCGATTCGTCATTAATTCTTCAACACAACACACTTGTGAAAGAGATTCTCTGTCGCAATATTAGCACCAAAGGAATCACTCCTCCATGTATTCCTGGCTAGAGAGGCAGGACCCCCGGAAAACATCAAGAAAGCGCCGACGACGGGTTCCCGAGCGCCTACTCCGCCTTTAAGCCCTCGGCCGATCACTGCAAGGCGGAAGGCCAGCTCGCACTCATTCTGTTCCTATTCATACGCGAACAACTCAAGACAAGGCACGCAATTCACACTGTCATCAGGTGTTATCTGAAACCAGAACAATTTCTGACCTTAGTTCCAGTTGGCGGAAGCTCAGAAAACTTCTGCTTTTCTAGCACTGTGCATAAACCAGATGATCAGTCAACGCTCCCGACCCGGTAATGCAATATTAGCGAGCCACTTAGATGGGGGTGCCAGTAGTTAGCAATATCGCCACGCCGCCTTGACACCTTCTCGTCAAACACTTGAGTGTGCAGTGAGAAACAACCGACTAAAGCGAGGATAAATGGGAGAAGTTAAAGAAGATACACACCATGGTTTGCGTGACCATTTACACTGACCACCGTCACCGTGTTCTTAGTCCAGGGATTCGCCTTGGGTGGGGGAGGCTCGGGTAAATCCTTTTTGCTGCATTTCACGCCTCCATCGGTTTGTTCGTCCACATCTTCGGCCTGGCAGAGCTCGCTGCCCCGGCTTTCCTTCTCTCGGACGTTACTTTCCTCCTTAACTCGTTTTGCGGAGGATCCTCCCTGGTCGGACTTTGCCCCTTTAACATTTACCTCCACGCCTGCCACCGCCGTCTGCTTCGCCCCTATCTCCAGACAGCTGTCCCCCGGCTTCATTTCGCTTGCATGTTCGCATTCCTCTTGTTTCATAAGAGTAGTACCGGGTAAGATCGTCTCCACCTGAGTGGCCATTTCTACTTTCACCCCAAGCGGTTACTGGTTTAGCAACGTTATTTACCCCGAAATGTATCATCCACTTTATGACAAAATGTGCTCTTCCTGGCCACACAGGTAGTTTCTCCCCGCTCTTCCACAATACTGACACGGAAAACGCTTCAGTCTAAGACGCAGGTTGGTCAATTGAAATTAAAATATACACCGAAAAAACACGCCACCCCCTTTAAAGAATAAAATTTAACGAAGCAACACAAACAATATTCTCCAGAGCCACAGCGGCAATATGGAAGCCCACCACGCGACGGCTGGGAGCGAGCACGCAGACGCGACCGAGGGCAGCGCTCGTCCCCGCGGCGCGTCGCGCCCCCCAGAGGCTGTCTTGGAAACTAGGACTAGCATCCAACACGTGTTCAGGCGGAGGAACTGTATTATCTGGCTGGTCGACAGCACGTATGTTACAAAAAATGAACGTGGATATTACGATACAGTATCTAAGCTTGTAAATATAGTTCAAATAATTATTTAATAAATAAAAATATCACTATAATATAACACGATATACTATGCAGCATGTGTGTCATATTTTTGACACCATACATGAGCTGGAAAAAAACGGTACGCCAATTAAAAGAAGTTTTTATATGGACTATATAAACATAAATCATTTATATACCCAAGACTGGCTAAACATAGCGAGTGAAGTAATTGCTAGTCTGTGTTATAACTGAGTTAATCTTCAGCAAACAAACAACATTTGACTGAAGTTAACTTTGCCAGGAAATACTATGAAAATTTGTCCGAAAGGGTAGAGTGCGAACTGTGAGAAAGTTTGGGATCAACAATAGCGTCATGTTTGTTGCATGCTCATCAAATTTACTTTCCATCCTAGACAAGCTGCACCGAAAGCAAATTCATGTTCCATAAATAAAGTTCAGAGAATACACTAAAACACACACATTCGAAGTCAGACGACATACAGTATATTTTTCTTGAATAACAACTTAATCACACGTTCAAAAATCAAAACATATTTAGAAATCAGAAAGATGACTTCATACGTCTTAACAAACCTACTGAAGACACTAGGGGTGATGACTTCTAGACACCAACCCCTGCAGATAAATAACAATAAAATAAAAAGCTAAAACACCTGGAATTGTAATAGTAATAATATTGCATGGAATTAAATTATTAATAATATTAATAGCGTGCAAATTAGAAACAAATACACATACAGTGAAAAGTAACAGTGATGCAGTGAACAGTAATTGGTACTCTTGGATGTAAATATTTGGCAAAGATTAATTTTTACACTTTCATAGCCTTTTTTGATATTCTGAATTGATTGTGTTTCAGTTCTTCTGATAACACTGATACAATTTTATTAATGCATGTAATGAGTAAAGCATTTGTCTTGATACCTGAGTGGGGGTGGTTTTGATATATGGAGAAAAAATAACTATTTGTTATGGGCATATATGTATATTTTCCTATCCTGCATGTCTTGTCATATTAGGGCAACATATGAACCTACAGTATGTTGTCATCATCTGTTTACTGTAAGACTCTATGGATGATGCTTGTAGGCATATGGTGAAGAAATATTAAGACAGGGGCATATACAGATGTTTAGGTTTGATGCTACCTAGCAAAATACAAGAATTATATCTAATCCCAAGAATGTATGTCTTTTGATTTAGAGCTAAGTATGCAGTCAATACTTTAAAAGGTTGTGCTTATAGTAACATCATCCATATGGACGCCGTTTTTAACATGCTCACACAGGACAGGTAAGACAATTGAAAGTGGGATATTTCTCTGCTTGTAATCGAGCCTTTTCAGGCAGGCGAGTCATTTCATCTCCGCGTCTGCAGGCTGGGTGGAGTGTGCTGGGCAGCGGATCAGATAGTGGGAACCACCCTTTCCAGAAAAGGCCACAGAACACTCCTTTACATCAGTTGTTTACATACACACATAATTTATACCATTTATGTGGCAAAACATTAGCATAAAAATTCATCAACTTAAGGTTTGCTGATACTAAATGTTTATTATCGAACAATAATATTTTAAAATCTCTAAAATATTTTCAGTGTAAGAAACACTGATGTTATGACAATTTGATTCTAAGTATAAATATTCAGAATATAACCCACAATACATGCATGAGTGCCAAGAATAAATGGTAACTTGCCATTATCTTTAAACATTTCGTACTGCTGAATATTATGATACGTCATGCTGTTTAATCTTAGAAACAAGAAATTATGTAAACTCCCCCAAGTACCAGTCATGACGGGACTCTTACCAGAATATCGTTTCACATCCATCTAGTGGTGAAAATGCACAAGTGCAGAACCCTGCAGAACCTCTTGGTTCGAGAACTTCAGGAAAGGCGACTACAAAATCTGTGAGCTAGTAGTTCAACAGAGGATTAAAATGTTCACCCCTTTAATTATCAAAGATATGACAGTGATATTAAGAACACGATTTGATACAGATGCTTTGATAAAGTTTCCATCGATCCTACCTGCTTGTCCTTGCCTCAAAGAAAAATGATACAACATCACCACTGAGGGTATTTATTTAAAGCAAAATTTATACAAATACAGATAACCCATCTCATCTAAAACAGCAGTTTACGTGAAAGACAGCACATGCAGCAAACTTTACAATATCCTACATTTCCCTATCACAGCTCAAATGGATATTTAGCTAAACATAATAAGTTATCCAACTGCACTGGAATGGGGGAAGAATTAAACACATCGTGACAAAAGGGGTCAGAAACATCCCTCCTGAATCTGCTTCTTTCAAATTCTTTGGGACAGTTCTGAGTATTAACCATATTCACATCTGGAATTTTTAATAAGACATACGACAACTTAGGTATTAGTACAAGATCCCAATTTAACATTAGGTCAAACGAAAACAAGTGCCACATGTATTACCACATGTACTACAATTAATACATTAAACAAAATTTAAAAAGAAAACCAAATGAATCAGGCATATCATGGCTAGGGATGGACCTACTTCATAAAGCAGGGCAGGCCCAATAGCTGGGCACCTTTTAAAGGGGCCACCCAGTCTAGATTTTAGACTAGCAATGTAAACTGAAGGTTATTTTGAAACTTGGGAGACCTTGACTGGATCTGCCAACACCTAGTACAGATAATGCTTTTAATGCATAAAAAAAAAAAACATACAATGTTTTTATGTTTCTCCATAATAACATGAACTTGCTAAGATACATTCAGTAAAAGAGAGGGTTAGCAACTGATAAGAAAAGGGACGGTCAAATAAAAATAAAGTTTTGGAAGATGCTGAAATCCACATTAAAGGATACAGTCTTACCATATGTAATATATATCCTTCACCATCAACATTTTGTAAGTCACAAGACATCAAATAATATTTTCTTTGTCCACAATACTATCACTTTATATATAAACTTCATACCTATATACTTTTGACACAACATACATTGTGAAGTATATACTCAAGAGTTGATGGGTGTCAAATATACGACCATTTCCCTCTTCTATCAGCTTTCTTATTTCTGTTAAAGAATATTCTCTTATGTTACGTAAAATCAAGCTGAGTTTACCTGACAAAATATCTCTTCATGCTTAAGTCCATTTTTAAGAGATGTATCCCACGCAACCCTATTCCAGCTGTTTACTGCCTTCTGATTTCTGGTCAAGTCGGCTTTTGTTGCTCTTCACCATATAAATGAAATAAGTCAGAGTTTCCTTCTCGTTCACAGGAATATTCCGGAAGTGGCGACTTACAGTCTGGGGAAAAAAAGAAAAGAAAAAAACTATTTTCCATATTACCCAAGAAAACATGTTAGACATGATTCCCCCCCCCCACAGATAGCTTTCTCTTATTTCACATCCTGTCAGTAAATGTTAAAAAACTGTTACAAAGAAAATAAAATTACGAATGATAAGAATGCACTAAGATAATCAAAACCAGGATGGGCCAATCCACATTTTTTCAGTTCAGATCCGATTCCAATACACAACTGCTGATACGATACAAATTCCGATACAATAGCTTTCCTTAAATAATTTAATATAATAAAACGATTTATATTATGCACATTTTTAATTAGTAAATACAAAATTATGCCAAAAAGCCACTGCTTTTTCCATATTGCTCTCATTGTCTCACAATTGCGTGCAATTTCATTAGTGAGATTTTCTACTAAACGCTACTCCTACCTCTCAAAACTTTGTTTTTACAAAGATTGCAAAACGCTGTGCTGCTAGTTGCTGTAAAATGGTCTATAGTGTATGGTCTATAATGTAGGGTCTTTAAATTTGATACAATGTATATAAAGTAGGGCATGATATTTGAGTTATTTTTCCCCACATACAGTCATGCCATTTTTGATGTTATAATTCTCCTGATTTGCAAAGTTTCTCAGAAAAAAAAAGAAAAGCAAAGCTCAAGTTACAGCACTATTTAAGAATTTACTCTTCTTGACATTTACAAATGTACTTATTTAAGTTAAAATTAGATCAGGTAAAACCCAGCCAACCCCGTCTTAGTGCCATGCCAATAACAGTCTAAATAAACGATCAGTCCTAGCGTATACCAGATATACTGACAGGTACCACCCCGATGTAACTGCATAGCTACACCTGCGACAGCTACCCATGACCTGTGAAGCTTAAACTTTACTTCACCCTAACCATAAAATTGCCAGAGAAGGAGTTTGTATAGCTCTATAGCAGCATTTAACAGCTATTGCATTGCATAAAACATAAACTGTACAACCATAACAGTTCTGGTGTCTCAAAGTCACCTCTGCCAATTGTGCTTTGTTTAATCCCGGTCTGGTCTGCAGCTTGTAATGCCGTTTATAGCGTCTCAGAGTGTTCACCTGAAGCTGGAACAAGTCAACCTGGAGTGGGACGACAAATGTTAACTTCTCAAGATTCTAACTAAGTGTTTCCCAATCTGGTCCTCAGGGACCCCGAGACGGTCCACATTTTTGCTCCCTCCCAGCTCCCTGGCAGACAGTCGATATTTTTGCTCCCTTCTGGAAGGAGCAAAAACGTTGACTGTCTGCAGCTCCCCGAGGACCAGTTTAAGAAACACTGGTCTAAAGCAAATTAATCATGGATAATATCCAAGGCAAGACAAAATCAGATGGCAAAGGAAAATTTACGCAGCTACTTTTAGATGCAATGAAGCACCAGAAAAAGATGGAGAAAGTAATGAACAACCTCTGGAACTTCTACATCTTGGTCTGGAGAGTCCCCGCCATCATCACTGGTCTTTCTCTTCCGTTTGTTGCGAACACTCTGGATGAAATTCTTGTGGAAGTCACAGATGTACAAGTGTCGGACCTGGAAGGCAGAAAGTTGTAAAAAACAAAAAAAACTAAGTAACGTATTTCTTATATATCAACTGGTCAAATTACCAAAAAATGACATGAAGTGGACGCTATACTATGAAACAACTACTCGATGAAATTAACACACTATTACAGGAAGGCGCACAGTCGCACACATACGTTATTTTCATATTTGTGTTTATCAATTGTCATAGGCTTTTATCCAAAGCGACACACAAGAGAGGATCAGAGAGCAGGGACAGACGGTGTCCCAAGAGCAACCAACAGAGGGCCAACAGCGAGCTTCCGACCACAGCCGCGGTGTCCGAGCCAGAGGATTTACACCCACGCAAAGCCGCCGAAGAGGCCGGCCAGCGAGGGGCCACCAGCGGAAGCGCACTCACGCTCTTGTCGATGTCAAGCTTCAGCTTTTTCTGCGAGATGCTCTTCTGGATCCGCTTGCTGAAGGAGGCATTCCCGGCCGGCTGCCTGCAGCGCTCCCCGTCATCGATTAGGCAGCAGCTCTGGCCGTGAAACAGCGGTGCCGGGGGGCCGTCGTGGCTGTCCTCCTCAGTGCTAAAGCCGTTCATGCCGCAGCCTACACGCTTGCCTGTCAACTACACCGTATATATATTTATATGCTTCTCGTCCCACCGTTTAAACGTAAATCAGTACTAGTGCATTAGTTAAAAGGAACTAGAGCCGCGTCGAACAAGTAGGAGCGACAAGGAAAAACTTCCAGCCGCTCAAAGTTAACTAAAGAGACACGAGCCGGTTTCATTACAAGGTAAAAACTTAAAGTATGAGCCGCATGGACTAAAGTTGGACAGAAAAGTCTTTAGGAATAAAATGCGTCACCAGCGGTTAATAGTGCGACCAGCAGACACGGAGCTGCGGCATTTCAATCGCAGAGAGAATCGGTAGCGACAAGCGGCTTTCCTAGTTAGATGGCTTACAAACAGACGGCAAAAGATGGGTAGATATTATCGAGAAATAGTCACGATAAACCAGCTCTCCAGCGAGCGGTACCAGAACGGACTAAAGCGAACTGGGACAAGACCAGAAACACCGAGACAGAAAGCCACCCACAGAGGGTCTTACGCTCAATTCTCTTCTTAGCAGGTACACATGCTTAGTTAGTTATACTAAATGGATGCGCCTGTTATCGAAAGTCAATAACAACTAGCTAGTTAACTAATATTTCTAACAGTGTGGTAACAGAACCAAAGAGTACAGCTTAAAAGACAGCCTTTCTGCTTGGTCGAGGCACCTCGAAAGGCAAATATCACATTAGCGAGAACATGCTACTGACACCGTCAAAAAAAGAGAAAACAGAACTACTTACGAGTGCGTAGTAACTATGTATCTAATACAACACAAACGCAAATAGTTTCTTCTCAGTTCTCTTAGTCTACTCTCCCCGAGCCGTGCAATGAAAAATGTCCCTTTTCTGTACCGGAAGCTTCGCTCTTGAGCCGCGATTGGATAATATTGTAAATGGGCGGGCGATTGCGCCCGCACAGTGGCTTTTAATAGGTTCGCTGGTTTTCATCCGCAGACTTACTTCCTGGATCTTAGACGCATTGTAGTATTGTGAGTATAAAGTGAATTCTTGCACGTCCATGCATTGCGGCGTAACGCGTATAGCATGAGGATCGAGAATATGGATTTGCGATCGTGAATCTGATTGCCTTTGATAATGATAAATTAAGCTTTCCCACTTTTCACGGGGAACTTTTTATGCCTTGTTCAAATGATATGCATTTGAGATCTCAGAAACGAGAAAATGAAATATATTCAACTTCACACAATGGATGAACGGAAATTTGTTGGTTGGATATATTCCAAGCTCATTTTTTAAATGTAATTCTAGTTACAATATGCATGTATGACATATCTAGTACAGTGTATTTCTATTTCAATTTTATTATTTATTTATATATATAACTTAAAACCCGGCTTCTACTTACCTTGACACTAGGTTAAACTGAAACTATAATACATGATTTTAGCCACAAAATGAGGATGGAGATATAGATGAGGATGTAAAAAAATCGTGTGGTATGGCCATAGTCTGCTAGTAATATACAGCGCACCAAAACGTGTCAGTTTTTGAGGACAGACTGTCACCCTCCGGACTTCTTTCTTTGACTCAAGCCAAAACATGGCATGAACACATCGAATGACAACCGTCGTAGGTGAAAATGACAAAAATAAAATTACATATCCAACTACATAAATAATTGTTTGCTGTACCAGCACAATTTTACTACGTTAAATGACACAATCTTTTTTCCACACACCCATCGAAATTAAAATGAAAAATACCTAATTATTTTAAACATATAATTTTACTTAGACAATGACTAATAAGTACATCCTGAACGTTTTCGATAACAATTTTGGAACATTAACGAATTTGAACACATTTGACCAGAAACAGGATATTCCTTTCACGTAAAATGTACATTGTTCACTTAATATTTATTTACACATCACCCAGACAGACAAGTGTGCATATTTCAGTGACACTGACGCATAGAGTAGTTTCTGGGCGCCTGCGGGAACATACATCTATCATAAACTGATGAAATGCCAGTGTAATCATTTAGTTTATACAAAGATAGACATATCGAGGGGAGCCAAAATACATTCACGTATTAGTGGTAGGGGTTCCTTAACTATGGCCCGTTTTCATTTGGCGGTCCCTCTTTTTATAAAGACCTCCCTTCAGAAAGTGTCCATGCATTCATTTATTAGACGTACATTTAACGTCAAACTGGAAGTTGGTAGCTGTGGAAGTTACTTGTAGATGTGTTGGTGTGAGTATTTTCCCAATTTCCATCAGATATGGATACTGTTGAGTGAATTGTGGCGTCCAGGGGCAATTCTAGGTTTTGACCCTTAGGGGGGGCTCAGTCCCCAAGAAATACCGGATGAAATTGCTAAATGGATTTAGAATACTACATTTTCAGGGGAGCTGACATAAAAAACAAGGTGTCTGAAAAACCTTAATTATGGTCTAGAATTACCTGTGGTGGTGACATGACTGAATCGACTCATATTAGAGTTCAAAGCCTAAGTCTTTAGGTTTGTGTACAAGTACTTTTCTACAACTGTCTTCTATCCTTCATACCATGATGCTCCTTGTCACTGCTGCCTCCATGAATGAGTCTGACATAGCTGCCCCCACTTTAGGTCTTCCTCAGCCATTTCTGAAAGGAAACATTCAGCAATGAAGTCAACATCTCATTATCTGTTTCTCCAATGGCTTTTATTGGACTGACATGAATTCTATTTTCAGCTGAAGTCCCCCCACGGAGGACTTTCTGGCTGTGTCTAGCAACACACACCCCATTATTTATCACAGCTAACTGACTGCAGTCTGTTTCACCCTTTGATGTGCCTGCTCTGCCAAATGTCCCCAGCAGCATCTTAAGCTAAATTTCTCACTAATGGTATAAACTAGCTTGAGAATTGCTTGATTGTTATTATATATGTTTGTTGAGGGGGAAACTTCCACATTGCATGGTGTTTGGAAAGCTGGGTCACTGTAACACATTTTTCAGTGCAGCAGTGGTATGGAGACACAAACAAGACATCAAAGCAGCCTGTTTGCCTGTCATGACCCATTTGTGTCAGTTCCCTGCTCAAGGCTCCATTCAATTCTTTTCTGTAAATGTTGTCTGCTTGTCAGTTTTGGTTTTAGCCCCGTTCATCAGCCCTGCATGTATTTTTAGATCAAGCAAGCATGTCTGACTATTTTCAAGAGTTCTGCTCAATGCCATCAGTTTATTTTGCTGCAATACACCACCCCTCCATGCAGGAATGGTACAATGTGTGTACAAGTATTATGTTAATAATGCTAGTAGTAATTTCATTCATTTGTTTGTTTGTTCATTTTGTAAGGTGGGGCCTCCATGGATCGTACTTGTTTGTCCAGCACATCCCACAGATGCTCGGTCGGATTGAGATCTGGGGAATTTGGAAGCCAAGTCAATGCCTTGAACTCTGTATCATGTTCATCAAACCAATTCTGAACAATTTCTGCAGAGTCGCTAGGCATAATAACCTGCTTAAAGAGGTGACTGCCGTCAGGGAATACTGTTATCGTGGAGGGGCGTACTTGGTCCTCAAAAAGGTTTAAAGAACTTGGCTGAAGAGTCCACACACCTGAGTTTGAACAGCTGACCTAAAGGTTAGGCAGTTGACCTTGTTGACTTGTAAGATTTTGGTTCTTCTATTCCATGGTTTTCTAGCTTTCATTGTTTCTTCTTTTTCCTGGTTGAATGCATTGTTCTATATATATGATGTAGTAACACACTACTGCACACCGATGTCAGGCACTTTGGGATGACACTGTTGTGATATTTAAAAATAAACAGAACTGAAATCAGGTGTTTTTGTGATGTGGCAATAAGATCCATCAAATACTATCAGAGTTATCACATTCAAACAGTTGAGTGATTTCTGTAGTCACCCTTCTCCCTAGTACTAATATGTGGTTATGCTGCAATTTTAGTGTAAATTTTCCAAAACAATTTGTCAGTTCCAGATCTTCACCCCTATCAATGTATCTGCAAAGTCTGAAAAAGACCCAACAAATACTTGTGTTATCACGCTACCGAGAAAGTGTCTTAAGCAGCGGCAGGCTGGTCCCAAAACTGTACGTATTCCCCAACGTAAAGGCATGAGCCACTTGTTTTTCTTTATACTGAAAATTCTCTCAAGTTCTCCGTCATTCTCTATGCACTGAAAATAAAATTAAAAATATGCTGTGGTACAATGCATAATGTATAAAACGCTAACCAATGTTTTAAACCATAAAATCAGTTAAAGGGTTACTCTTAGTTTTAGTACAGCAGTTGCCTTTATTATGGCATGCAGTCTGTGCAAATATAAAATTAGATATTTTATAACTATTTTATAATTATTGACTGAAACAAACATGGTTTTGATTTAAAGTTACTTGGTTGCTTCGTGAGGAAACATAATACCAGATCTATGATCTACTGCATTCCATCCATAATGCATACATGTTTTTCAAATATACTCCTCAAAATATGTTCTTCAGAGATGTTACAGCAGTGCATATCAATTCGTAATCATTCCGTGTATTACTTGCACGATGCGATTACTTGGTAAATAAAATAAAAAATAATAGAAAATGGATCCACATTAAGTACGACAAAGAATACATTGTTCTATATATATATATATGATATAGAACAATATATATGATATAGACAAAGAACACCAACAGATACAACAAAAAATAAGACAACGCACAAATAAGGCACTGCACGTATTAGAAATAAAATTTTATATAAATTTAACCTATTTTGTCAAACGCACAAAACTGCAACTCTACATTAATCGGCAACCACTCTTCAGTTACTTAATATCACAGATGTTGTGTTAACATTTATACCGTGTATATGTAACCGGCCGTGCGGTGAGACCGATTAATAAAAGGGCAAAAGTCTTTACAGTTCTCTCTGCGTTGGGTTTTATGGTTTCACTGGTGGGTGGGTGCAGGGGGAGAGAAGAGCCGCTTCATCGCCGCTGTTATACATTCGCCGTAGTCCGTTTATTAGCTGATGGATTTAACAAAACTACATGTCATTCCCAAAACAGCTCAGCTCACCTGTACACATGTACAACATAAATGCATAAGAAGTGTGCATCGTGTTCATTTCTTATATCCAATATGCCTTTATTTAACTATAGATTATTAGGCGAAGTAGAGCCCACGCTCTAACCTCTTCCCGCGAAATAACCAGCGGTAAGAGAGAAATGACGCAAGCGGATAATATAGGAGAAGCGGCATAGTGGGAAATGTAGTTTCATTCATCAGATTAACCCAAGAATTAAACACTGAATGAGCCATGAAGGATTTTTTGTATAATTATATAAATACTAAACACAACCTTGTTACATACACATGTTTATAAAAATCAGTACACCTAATGCAGCATATACACTAGCGCTGCCTAAAACGTGCGCTAAAAAGCGTGTGACGTAAGGTGACGTGCTGCCGTCGTGGGTTCATGGGTTGAGCGTCAGAGCGCATGCGTAAGTGTCCTTTCGACTTCCGGTAGACAGCGGAGAAATTTAAACAAAAACTTGGGAAAATATCATTATCAGACAGCTTTATAGGCATATGCGAATACGGTTTGTAAGTCTATTTTTACCGTGCTTGCTAAACAAGAACCAGTTATTGTAGCGATATATTTTGCTCGATATATTTTAAGGTCGTTAAGACTTAGCTAAGATTTTAGCTATTATTTCAGAATTATTGACGCTACTGCTTAATTGTTCTATAAGTATGTGGTTTTGTTGTTACATTAATGATATTTGCTTCCTATTTATTGCTTATAAAAGTACGTAAACTTTATCTTTAGGAAATCTGTTTTATTGTGGTCAAGAACTTTTAATGGACGTTTAAGTTTCCAGTTTTGTTAACTAATTATGTATTGCTTTCTAGTTGCATGATGCTTGTATGTATTTTGTCTACCTGTGCAACCGATAGATTTAGGCAAGCGTGAGCTTTATGGGATTTTAGCTGCCGCAGGTCACTTGGTCACCTGCATTGTCAGGCATTTGTTTATCTTTTGCTTAGTGGTTTGTATCTGCCGTAACGATTGAGTTGAGCTATGTTGCTGAAAATGCGCGGTGAGCTGGTTACTTCTGATTTACCGGGCTTTAACGTAAGCCACTATTTTCTCTTCATGACAGACTGCCGAAGAAGTTCTGCAGGATTTTCAGTCGTTAACTAATTTGTGCAAAATGCCAGCCGCACTTGCAGATACCAGTCAAATTATCTGCGAAGTATGGGCGAGCAATGTGGAGGAAGAAATGAGGAAGATCCGACAGATTATTCAAAGTTACAACTACATTGCCATGGTAACCCTGATCTTCAATAAACTCAAATGTTTAGATTTTGCTGTTTTTTTTTCTTACGTGAAATGTTATTCTACCAATAACAACCTAACCTGCAGCTATTGCCTTTCATTGGCCTGCTTTAATTGCGTGATTTCAGGATACAGAGTTCCCAGGAGTGGTGGTTAGGCCTATTGGGGAATTTCGCAGTACTGTTGATTACCAGTACCAGCTTTTGCGTTGCAATGTGGACCTTCTGAAAATAATCCAGCTGGGATTGACCTTTATGAACGAGGATGGAGATTATCCGCCTGGGACGACAACATGGCAGTTCAACTTCAAATTCAATCTGACGTATGTACAGTCTGCTACTGGGCAAAGTAGTGCAAAGTGAAGTGTATGTGAATAATATGTATGCACACTCACATGCTTTGTCCTGTCTTTCAGAGAGGATATGTATTCCCAGGACTCAATTGATTTACTCCAGAACTCTGGACTTCAGTTCAAAAAGCATGAGGAAGAAGGAATTGATACGCTGTACTTTGCAGAGCTACTAATGACATCTGGCTTGGTGTTGTGTGAAAATGTGAAGTGGCTGTCTTTTCACAGGTAGCAAGCGGAGTGTTACTCCTTTTGAAACCAAAGTCATACACCATCCTTTGAAAGTGTTTTTGGACACTAACGCGTGGCATTTGAATTTGCAGTGGCTATGATTTTGGTTACCTGGTAAAACTCCTCACTGACGCTCGACTGCCGGAGGAGGAACACGAATTCTTCCAGATTCTCAACCTGTTTTTCCCAGCGATTTATGATGTGAAATATTTAATGAAAAGCTGCAAGAATCTTAAGGTTAGTTGATCTTCCTTCGTGTTGGAGTTGCCTAGTAGAATTGCTTCGTTATTCATATAGAAAGACTAACACCTGATTGAAATGACAGCATTAGGTGCTTTTCGAAAGCCGAACACGGCTGGAAATGTGAAAATGACGCGTAAGGAAGAAATGCTTAACGCAGTGCTTATAGATGATGTCATAAAACTATTATTTACCAACTTGATATTCAGGGTGGCCTTCAGGAGGTCGCTGACCAGCTGGAACTGAAGAGAATTGGGCGGCAACACCAAGCTGGCTCTGATTCCTTATTGACTGGGATGGCCTTCTTCCGCATGAAAGAGGTATTTAAAAAGTAATTGCCATTGCATTGCCATACAAAGCAAGGCTCCAAGAGTTCAGTCTAATCACAGTGGTAACGTTTGTTTTCCCCCCAGTTGTTCTTTGAAGACAACATCGACGATGCAAAGTACTGTGGCCGGTTGTACGGCTTGGGGTCTGGATCTTCTCAAAACCAGAATGGCATCTCCAATGTTTCTCAAGAGGACAGTAACAACAAACACTGACCAAAGGAATCAAGAGAAGAGCACCCATCAATGGATGCACCTGTTTTATCTCTACCAGCAGCTATGTTGAGTATATATTTGAGTAAATATTTCTTACCGGCACAAAACCATAAATTTCTGTACAAGAGCATTGGTATACATAAAACAGAACCCTGTTGCTAACTGACCCCCCCCACCCCCCATTGAAATATGTTGCCATTTAAATCTTTGACAATTCTGACGCCAAACCATTGTAACGCCATTTATTACTTTTATATGTGTTTTACAGCAGAAATCCAGCCAAATTTGAGAATATGGGACCAGCATATCTGAATGCAGCTAATAAAAATTAGCATTTTAACCTGCTTAATCTCTTATCCAAAACCTGTTGTGTTGCTTAAAGTTGTTCTTGACCATTTCACCTGGTTCAGGGATTCATATGGATTCATAGATAATTGTACACTTCTTTGTAGAAATTGTAATATTTTAAATTATGCTGGAAAGGTATGTATATTAAAATGTAAAATTTCAAAGAATGTGGCATGTTTTACCATTTTCTTCTGAGGGATGAAGATAAGTTGACTTATGGCAACTTGGAGTATTCAAGAACATCTCATTCTTTGTTCCTTTTGCTTTTAAGTTGTTCACTATTGTTTTAAATTCCATTGTTTTAAACAGTTGTATATTAAAGTGTTTTGTATGAAATTGTTGCAGTTTAGTATTGTATCCTGTCTTGGCCACTTTTCTCCCATGACAAACCACTAGACAAGCCCTTCAGAATTATTTAAAAAATGGGCACATTTAAAGCTTGAATATAAATTGTTTAATGAGCCCTGTGACTATATATGTTTTGTTATGTGTTCCTGGAAAAATGTTTTGAAGTTTACGTTGGATTTTGGCAATAACTCTCTCAGATAAAATTGCAGTTATACAGCAAGGTCTTATTATGTAGATCTGCAGTGATACTACAAACACTTCCTTAAGAATTTGCATAATCTCATGTCTGAGACGAGAATCTTGACTTTTGGTGCAGTAACGACATTTATTTTATGAACATGTCTAAATATTTGTTGCCCATGTAAAACTAGGAAACGATCCTTTTAAAATGACACCCGTTCATGTTAAGTATGAATAATTAGGATTGTAGTTGCTGTTATGCATCACTTGAACACAGCGCTCACACTCCTAACAAAGCAAGACAAACGTTCGGTGTCACTTTTTTGAAATGTTGTTATATGGTTCCTCTGTCAGGCCCTGCATAAAGAAGAAGAACAATAAACAAATGACAAAGCTTTGCTAATTACCCAAGTGACAGCATGTATTATGGTTTAAAGAAAGAAAATTTAGATATTCTACGTTTCATAGGCACGCACACCTGTGTTTTTTTCATTACAAACGCTATACTACATAACATAGCAACATTATATTTTCCTATGTTGATATGTGTGGAGTAACTCCAAGAAATGCATTTTAGTCAAATATTTCGTCCCCTCTGCTGAAAGGCTTGCTTATAAAGATACTGTACCTCCCAGGTGAAAATCCCAAATGTACACTGACGTTTAGTATGAAATATTTTAGTACCCTTAGAATTCTCAGTTAAATCTGGAATGATGTGGAGCAGTGCTGGGGGGCACTGCAACTTCACACACCCAGGGCTGCAGTTTGATTCCCACCACCGTGCTTTGTGACTCGGGCGATAGGTGTTTTCCCTGTTCTTTCTCTTGCATTCCTTCCACATTTCAAAATAATGTGCTTAGGTATCTCTAAATTGCCCATTTTGTGTCAATGTGCCCTGTGATGGACTACTATTCCTTCCATGGTGTTCTAAGTCAGTGTTTCTTAACCTCGTTTTCAGGGACCCTCCAGACAGTCTCAATTTTTGCTGTACTGGGAGCTGGGAAGGAGCAAAAATGTGGATTGTTTGGGAGGGAGCAAAAAACGTGGACCGTCTGGGGAGGTCCCCAAGGACTGGGTTGGGGGACACTGTTCTAAGCATCCTGCTCTGTACTTCCTTTGAGAAACTCCAGGCTCAGTATGACCCTGTACTGAAAAAGCACATATGGAAGAAGATAGGTGGATGGATACAACAGCATGTTTAAATCTCAGTGCTCCAAAATGATGTTCAGCCTTTCCATATATACAGCAGTTATAGCTTTTCCAGTCATGGATGCCAGACTCCCAACTACGAAAGGCATGAAGGAACATACTACAAATTATAACGAAAAATGCCAGGGATTACTTCAAAATGTGGCATCAGAAATCTACTCTGATATTTGTTCTTCAACAGGTTGTCGTCCATCAACTTTGCCTAAAAAAGTAATCTTGCACGTCTGTGCCAATTTGAATGTTTTGTTTAATTCCTCCACAGTCTGCGTGCTCCAAGGTGAAATCCTACATCATATATTCTAGGTTAATGCAGAACATCTGAAGGAGAGACACTCTCCTCTATAATGAGAATTAAATCAGCAAGTGGGGCTTATATCTGCAGGATATGTTGCCATCATCCAGCAATTTATCTCCCAGCTACGGTGCACGGTGAACACAGCCAAGAATCTTGTGATGACTGCACCAAAGGAGGGGATCTTGTAGTCTGCGACAGCTTGCAGCATCGGCCGTGCCAGAGTGCAGGGCGTCACCTCCACAAACTGTCTGCTCCGGTATGGAGTGGGTCCTACAATCCTGCCGTGCTCCGTCTGAAACTGCAGCTGTGTTTTTTCTCCTGTACATTTTTCTACAGAGTTTATGCATCTACGTTTTTGTTTCACCTGCAGTAGTGACATTACTGCATTCATGGACCACGTGCGGATCGCTGCCTCTATTCAGACTTCTGTACTATGGCACTTTGACTACATTTTAATTTCTAAATCACCGTTTCTCAACTGCTGGGTCGCAAATCAAAAGTGGGTCCATGGCACCATTTTCATTGGGTCACAGAGTGTGTGGTTAAAAAAATAAAGTTTTTTTCTAATGTTGGACTTTTTAAAGTTATATGAACTATTATGGGGGTGGCATGGTGGTGCAGTGGTTATCACTGTTGCCTCACACCTCTGGGACCCAGGTTCACGTCCCCACCTGGGTCACATGTGTGTGGAGTTTGCATCTTCCCCCCTTGTCATGGGATTTCCTCCAGGTACTCCAGTTTCCCCCCCGCAATCCAAAAACATGCTGAGGCTACTTGGAGTTGCAAAATTGCCCGTAGGTGTGCATGTGAGAGTGAATGGTGTGTGAGTGTGCCCTGTGATGGGCTGGCCCCCCATCCTGGGTTGTTCCCTGCCTCATGCCCTTTGCTTCCAGGATAGGCTCTGGACCCCCAGTGGGATAAGCATTTTGCAAAAAAGGATGGATGTACTAATACTGATCCTGCTTTTTTGTGCTTCTGACACAAGTTTCAGTCTGTACTGGATACATGTTTGGAAGACGGGCACTTTATTAATATTATTGATTCGCACTGCAATATTTTAAAATATATATAGGAAAGTCAACAAAAGTGAAACAATGTATGAATGGGTGTTTTTGTAAAACTGTATGTTTTGCACTGGGTGTCACTATTGAGCCTATACTGCTTACAGGATTATCAACTGGATGCCAACTGCAAAACACAATACACGCAGATCTTGGCATATTTTAATAGTGAAATAGATGACATTCTAATGTGTGTAATCATCATCATTGCATACTTTGTGAAATGGACAGATTCAGACCATGACAGCATTGATTGGAATAATTTATTATCAATAACCTATCGCTGTAGCCACATTATCCAAGCATGAGGCTCATCTGCCCTAACCAAGGGCAAACATAAAATAAGAGTGTTTGATGTGCTGAATGATGACTGATACGAACTGCACCCTACTGACTGATTTTTCCGTTCATCATACAGCATCTTTAGATCATTAAAAAAGCCACAGCGAAGACCATCACCTGTCATGGTCGGTCTCCTTCCAACTGCCCTCACGAAGCCTTCAGAATCTTATTTTTCTCGGGAATGAATGGCACAACCAATATTGCCGTATGTTCTGTGGTTCGGCAATGGTAATGCTACTGAGCGTGAATGCATTAGCTCAGGTGACCTTGCCCGGTATATGGTTTGTCTCTGCTGGTACCTTTAGGGCCCTTTAAGCAGCTGTGGCTTTGAATACAGATCAGTCCAAACATGTAACTTGTTAGGGCAAATCAGTGCTTATGGGATTCCTGCAACCTCCTTCCCCGTTCCAGTCAAGACTTCCAAGTCTTGCGGTGGCGGTCCAACACCATTTCAACTTGGGGGGGGGGGGGGGGGGGGCAAACTGGGGCCAGTCGCTCTGTTAGGGGGGCCAGATGCATTTGACCATAATGTCCTCCAAGTATTAGATTAGTACTACATTTCAAGCATTAAGAAGCAAAAGACAATTTTGAAAACCGATACGTTATTTATGCACTTTACAGTTTTTACAAATATGTAACTCACTCTGATTTGTTGTGTAGACTTGCTTCCACAAGTTTTTTTTTGTCATTAATTTTGCTTTTTAACAACTGAAGCGACTCCACCACTCAGTGCACCTGCGTTGAGTCCACCAAAGAATGTGCTTATGTTTGTGTTTCACCTGTTCCCAGCGCACAAATGTGTAGCCCATATATTTAAATAAATTTAAATAATAGTAATAATAGTAATTAGGGGCCCACGGGGTTGGGGGCAGGCATGTTGTCACAGGGGCACTGCCTCCCCCCCGTAGAACTACTGCTGGAATCATGTGCAGATGAATCATCCATTCAGCCATTTTCCAAACCGCTCATACTTCTGGGTCACGGGCAGTCCGGAGCCTATACCGGAAGCTATGGGCACGAGGCAGGCATGCGTCACATAGTATATAGTACATGCTGGCTGGTAGGACTGGGAAAGGTGCACTAACATGCATCACATAGTATATAGTACATGCCTGCTGGTAGGACTGGGAAAGGTGCACTAACATGCATCACATAGTATATAGTACATGCCTGCTGGTAGGACTGGGAAAGGTGCACTAACATGCATCACATAGTATATAGTACATGCTGGCTGGTAGGACTGGGAAAGGCACCCTAACATGCAACACATCAAATGATGCTTTCAAGTCTTCCCACATTTGCATAATGAAGCATTGTTGTAATTATTAGTGGGTATCAATTAAGTGAAATGGTAAGCTATTTATCATGAGTAATACATAGTATGGTATTCATAACTGGATCATTTACTTTTTATTCCTTATAACCATCTACATGTACTGCAGGTAGTAATAACAATTCTTATTGTCTCAACATTCTTAAAATACCTGTAATTAAAAGTTCCAGAATGACTTTGGATGTCCCCGTGACTCTGAATAAGATAAGCAGTTACAGAAAATGGATAGATGGATGGATGGATGGATGGATGGAATGACCCTTACCTTTGTGAGACATGTAACCATAAGAGACTGAGCTGTTCTAGAACCTGGCTTTGATTCCTGCTGCCTCTTAAATGGATCACAACTGTTAAAGAATTCAGCAGAAATCTAACTGAAAAAAAGACAATATTAAAAATGTTTCTCAATGGATTCTCGGCGAAAAAAGTTGCTTTTATTTCACAGGGTCTGAAATAGGTTAAACCCTTATAAAGAGCTTGCAGTTCCATGATACTCATGAACAGGAGATAATGTGCTTTCACAAACTCAGAACATCAAGTGACTAATATGATTAAGATAATTAGAATACAACATTTAAGTTTTGATAACACAATTTTCTCAGTGCCATAACTAGTCACTATGGGGAAAGGTGCAGCACTGCAGAATTGATCTAGAATCTATAAAATGTCCGGCACTATTGGTCCTTGCTTGCTGTGGTAATGCTCATGGGGAGACAAAAAGCAACTGCTCCACTGGAATACAGAAGCACACAAACACAAGCTGTAAAGCATTTTAAATGGATTTTCCATTTTTATTCTCCACTGTAATGTGTTCAGTGTTTTATCGATTCGTTTATTAATCAAAATGGTACATTTGATTGCTCACAGGTGGAGATAAAAATAGGTAAGACATTATTCAGGCATAATTTAGCACCCAGAGCAAAAGTCACTTTCCAAGATGAATCCTCATTCATAACTGTCCTGTGTGTACAACTGCCCTTGCGTTCAAAGCCAGTCTTCCTTGTCTGATAAAAATGAGGGCGCATGTCTTGACTCTAGATTAAGATATTACGTATGTGGAAATATATGGTATATGGTGGAAAGGTAGACTAAAGTATTTCCTGCCTGCCTTGACCCTACAAGCCAGGCACTTTCCATTTTGTTCCATATCAAGATTTAGATCTAAAAGATAATATGGTACAAAAACACTTTCGAAAGATAGCAAGATTGCTTTAAATGATAATAATGCAAATTACATATGCTGTTTGAAATATCCACC
Source organism: Brienomyrus brachyistius (assembly GCF_023856365.1). Lineage (NCBI taxonomy): Eukaryota > Metazoa > Chordata > Actinopteri > Osteoglossiformes > Mormyridae > Brienomyrus > Brienomyrus brachyistius. Next base: position 7,876,313 of record NC_064542.1, read on the forward strand.
TCACTCACTCACTCACTCACTCACTCACATAAGGGCAAACGGAAGTTGATACATTTCAGATGCTACAAGGATGCTACACTGGTACATAATTATGTGCCAGATATTCGTAATTGTTTTATCTGTCGCATAAACAAATGCCAGAACATGGACACCAATGTTACTATTTCTGGATAAGTACACGTTGTGATTAATGTGTGTCTTCACAATGATGAAATGAAAATAAAACAGAACTTCACAAAACAAATCTGTGCACATTAAACTTTATTTATAACATACTTGACTACACTGTATCCACCTATGTAAGTGTGCTGGTACAGACACTCCTCTACTTACAAACTTTCAGACATACGAACGAAGGGGACTGTAAGTCCAAATTGTGGTTGTTGGGCTCCCATTTCCTGTCCGCAATACATTTTTTTTTTATCTGCACGGCAATTCCACCTACTAAGACTTCTGACTGCTACTCCCGCCGCGCAGCAGCGTAGCGTGCGTACTCCCAGCATAGCGTGCGTACTCCCAGCATCCTAGTACTTTGTACTTGTGCATACCCTTAAAATGATGTTGAATGACGACTTACGAACATTTCAAGTTACAAACAGCCATTTGGAACATATCTCGTTCACAAGCAGAGGAGTGTCTGTATTTCATACTAATCTTTAATATACTGTATTAATTGTGAATTAACATTACCCATGTAAAGCAGTCAAATAGATCAAAATAACCATCTATTTTTAAGGTACCAGTAACCCTGGCACTCCTGTTATGGCTCATATAACATGGTTACAGTTCATACTGAGCAAAGCATCTCAAATATGGTTCCGACATATGTGACAAGCTGCAATGCATGATAGCTTGACCGATATAGGGTACAGCTTCAGTACACTGCATTTTGGTGTGCCTCTCGCCAGTTTCATAGTGCAGTATATAGTGAATGAAACTTGCAGCGGAGAATTCGAAAAGCACTACAAAATGGCTGATTCATTATATAGTGGACTACAAAGTGGGCGAGTGGACATTTCGAATGCCACATGCCGTAACTGACGCTCCCTCACAATGCAGGCAATGTGCCTCATTTCGGACTCCTCTAGCAACTGCTCCTTCCACACAAAGTCAAACCGGCAGTACACAGGGATTCTCACAAGAGACACAGTACCGAAGGAGTACTTCAGCTCAATGGACAATATTGAAATATTTTTGCTATCTGCATAATTGCCATCTCACAGCTTCAGATCCAGACACGTTACTGCCAGAGAATTGTTATTTAATTTACTGACATTGTCTTGTAGCTAGCTATGGTAATGTGAGAACCTTTAAATTCAGCCCTTAGTACAATGCAGAGTTAATGTAAAGCAATTGTGCAAATGAATCCAAGCCTACAGCAGATGGACTATCAACAAACAATAAACAATAAATAAACAAATGAATAATTACATAAATAAAAATTAACGTTACCCAGATTAGTCACATAATAATTGAATTGGCAGTAATCCCTCAGTTCATAATAAGTAAAATTCATTCTGCATACACATAGCATAATAAAGTAAGCAATTCAGTTATTCATTATGTTGAATATTGTACTGATATGTTTAATGTTGCTGTGTTGTGGAGGTGAGGCAGTAAAATAAATGTTTCTATTTATTATTATTTTTATTGTGTTTAGCAGGCATGGTACATGGGACAGAGGCTGGGACACTATTATACACAAAGTGTATAAACATAATAACTAAAGGCAAACAAACAGAGAAGAATTTGTCAGGTAGGATCCATGAAACTGTACTATTTTCTTGTGACTGGCTGTCGAAGAGGCAGTACTCAGCCAGGCACAAGAATAAATGACGGTAACATTCATCTTACATTTGCAGATCAGAGCTGTATTTAAGTTAGTTAATTATCGCAGAAATGCTGAACGTGTACTTGGCGTATGACATCTACAAACGTTCCATGCCTGTGTAGTTCCATCTGGGTAACATATACTTTTCAGTGTTTAATGAGGGTATTTGAGCAGCAGTAGAAGATGTAGAAGGAGAAGCATGTAGATGGTAGGAGTTAAGGAGTTAACTGTAGTAGTCATACTAATTACAATTGCGAGGCTCCAGAGATCAAAATGTTCTTTTTTAGTTTAAGTCTTTTTAAAGATTTAAACTCAAATCACAAATGACTGAATCATTTAAACAACTGGCACAAAATGATGTTCACCCCTGTTCTTAATTTTGTTCCAACGTTCTTGCTAAATATTTGTTAAGAGCTTTAGAGCAGGCATGTCAGGAGGTGATCTATAAAAAATTAATTAAATTGAAATTACTGAATTAAAATGAAATGGATTTTATTTTCTGTGTGAAGCATTTTTTCCACCTAATTCAAATGCAAATTTAATGCATACCTTTGCAATAAGTGACAATAAATACATAAGAATGTTTTCACTAAACCATGTGTTCTACACATGGACTTTAAGACCAGAACAGAACCACTCAGTCAATAGACTGTAACAAATGTTTTGCTAGGGTCCGCTATTTCAGAACCATTAAAAGACCCAGGAAGTATAAATCATATTATGGTGATATATCACTTGGTACAAATGGTTCTTGCAGTGTAACTAAATAAACAGGTGACTGTATCATGGAGCCAGAATTCTTGCTTAGCTGGATAACCTGTCAGATTTAAGGTTCCTCATTTAAATGGACTTTATATTGGTTCACTTACATTTAGCACCGACTACATTAAATCTGACAAGCTTCGTGATACAGGTCCCAAGGAAGCCAAAGGTTTGATATTCACCAATTTCAGTTTTTCAGTTTTTATCATTATCCTGCTGTGTGGAACCAAAAATGGACACTCCAGGTATTTTTTCTTCCTTTCTTAGGAAGGAAACTGTATGTTACTGGTCCTCTAGGTCCGTCTCATTTGTGAGAATATTTTTATGTAATTCTCTGGAATATAATTTTATTTGTCTAAGACACATTTGTGAGGTTTGTAATTGAGAGATGAACCTGAAATGCCAGACCAGAAAATGCCTTATGAATTATAACAAGACTGTCTGAATAAGCAGAGCATATCATCTCCGTTTGGCTCGTTTATCTGTCCCATATTTTTCATATTGAAACTCTGAAATTAGCATACTTACAGTATGTATAAAGACGGTCATATTTCTATCCTCTGAGATGTGGGATAAACTGAAACACAGGTGATGCTCTGTTGTAATTTTTTGACAGATGGCTCTCGATTTCATACCAAGGAAGCGGAGATTATCAGAAAATCAATGGATCCCACTTTCAGAGGAATAGATTAGATAAAATTATGCAAATGTGCACATATAAAAAGAGATATTATTACTGCCCCTGTTACTGAAACACGAGACCAAGGGCTTTTTTTAAAATTCACAGTATAGGTTAAAAGAGACATCAATCTGTTTGTGCACCTAGAAGTAGTTGTACCTTTGAAAGACACTGAACCTTCCCAGGGATATTTAGCATTAAATATGCTACACAAAGAAGCATAATTGATATTTCAATTCAAATCAATTCAAATTAATTCAATTCAATTCAATTCAATTCAAATCAATTCAATTCAATTCAATTCAATTCAATTCAAATCATTTTTATATAGTGCATTTCGTAAAACAGTGGGGGGGGGGGGGGGGGGGAATTCCGTACGTCAATGAAGGTGTAATTAATTAAAATTAATTTTCATTGACAAATATTTTCCTACCCATATTTAATGATTTCTAAATCAATCCAGACTCAGGCCTAAACTAGCTGTTCCTCTACCACATTGACCCAGCTGCATATTCTGTTCACACTACAGGTCCAAAGAGGCTGTGCTGGAAAGCTAGAGGTGACTTGGGGCAGCAGGGCCTTCCTCTACCTGCAGATCCCTCACAGGTCTTCTGGAGAAGCTCAGGCAGCAGAGGGCTGAGACGCATTCATTGAGCTAAAGCCTCCCTGTGTTGTGGAACGATCCCCCTCATGTTCTTTGTCTGCGTAAGCCCAGCGCCCAGCCCCATGTAACCTGCCAGTGCCATAAGCTCCTTTGCTAAAGATAGTTCTAATGACACGCTGCTTAGTCTAAGTGAGATTTTATTGTGCATAAAACTGGGATCCGTAACTGAAACTTTTCATTGTCCTTCAGTGGCTGCAATTACTGAGCGAAGGCATGACTTAGGTGTGAGATAGATGACTGCTGTTAGGACTTTGAACATTAACGTGGAAGAGTTCGAGAGCTGTTCTCTTATGGAAATCTTCAAATGAATCTTACTGGCTAATTAATTTGAGTGACAGGTAATGAGAGCTGGGACAGACTCAGGCTCTTGGAACACAAAATGAGCTGATTAAGTTCACTGACACTAATAAAGCTTGTTGCAGTTCCTATATAGATGATAAACTACATATTAACAGCATCAACTAAAAGATTGTCTTGAAATGGCAAGAATACACAGCTAGGATAAAGAGTTCTTTGACCTAAGCATGCTAATCACCAACATTTTGTTCTGTTTGATGTTATACAGTACATTGTATCCTGTAAATGTAAAGAGGCTCTTGTGAATTAATGGTTATATGACCCCTGATTACTAACAAAATGCGATGTTTCTATCATCGTAACATTGCTTTTCGCACACACCATCATGATCTAGCTACAGCCCACAATGCTCACCAGTCAATGGGAAAAAGACGAGTGATGTTACATCAACACAGTGAAATGCCATAACGGTTTGTCATAATTCTCGTCTGTATGCGAGAAATTTTAAAAAATTTGTTACAGATTTCTTACTAATTCTGAGGCCGAATCATTTATTTGCGATAAAGATAAAATAATTTGTTCTACAAACCGTTTCTTGTAGAGTTGCAGATCACACACATGAAAATTCCAGGCACCTTCTGAAACAGTGTTATAAAAGACCTTTATGATCACACTGAAACAGTGTTATAACAGGCTTTTATGATCACACTGTTTGTCACTGGAGAGTCTTTTTGTTCACTGCAGAAACAGGCACTGTCCAGTTTCTGACCTGCCAGCACCTACAAACAATACGAATAAATCGCGAAACAGCGCAACCACTGATGCTCACGGTATGTGTAGGACAAAAGCTGTTTTATCGTTATGGAGAAATTATTACTCTTAATGTCATTTCTATATTTTACATTCTTTATATTTAAAACATTACTTTGTGAGCTGGCAGTGCACACATTCCCCAAGTCCCTAAATGGCTCTATAAGATTCTTCTTCAGTATATAGTATAAACTTTAAAAATTTTAAATTGCTAGAATTTATTTACATATTCAAACACAATTTACATTATACAGAATCTCCCAGCTACTTTGGCAGAAAAATACAACTCGACGAAATATATGCCTGAGTTTTTCCTTAGCATATCTGCAGATGGCTCATTATTTAGAAGTTGGACCAAGACAAAATTCTAAAGATCCACTGGCAAAAGAAAAAGAAAATGCTAATTCAAACGAGTGAAGCTGTCAGCAGCTGCCGGTTGTGTGTGAGACTCACTCACCTGCAGCTTCAGCGTAGCGTTTTCACTCATTTAGGAAAATGCCATCTAACCTGCCCAAATCACTGACTAATCCTCATCTTTTCAATTCCTCGAGAAATCTACAGCTTACCGTGCAGAACGTAACATTGTCTATTTCTTGGTTTCTGCGCTCATTGCTTAAATTCAGCTCAACAAACAGCCCAAGAAATAGCACAAAAATAAAGTTGATAAAACTATAAAGTAAATCAGGCGTTTTTCTGGGACACACTGGATGGCCCTGTTACCGTCACGATACAAATTATTATTATCATTGTGATTATTGTTTATTCATTTTTTTTTAAAAGAATTTAAAAAAGTTCTGCATTCTATTCCTTTAAACATTTAAAAATCAGGTGTTCCAAAAGTTTCCGGAATTTTCCTTACTTTTATTCAAAAATCTATACAATGTAGCAGCTTATTGAACAGTGATCTAAAGCAGGTACATACAAGGATCAAGCAAAACTTTATGATGATTATCAAGGAGGCATTTGTCAGTTTAACCGGCTTATAAAGGACATCAGTAGGAACATTTATTCCATAAAATGTTATAGCTGCTATTGCTATTGCTGTTATTATAGTTTGAAAAGTTTAAATCATAAATGTAGAGCATTTTATATCAAAAAGTATAGTATTAGCTAAAAAGTTTCAGTGCTACAGCTTTAAATGTGTGACTTAGACCTAAAACTGATTTTCTGCAAATCAAAATAGTGTGGTATTTGATTTGTGATTTGAATGGATTGAACTTCTTAAAGACATTGCAAATGGAAAACAATTAGATTGTTATATGAATTCTATTCAAAACTCATTTGTCTATGAATCATTATTCCAGAGCTTTTAGTGGTCCAACAGAATGTCACATATCCCTTTACACTTAGTGTTTCTCTGATAGTGAACAATTTTACTACTATTATGCTTCTGGATACATTTTAGGAGGACACTGCATATTGTATTACCTTGCACAACAAACAAATAAAAATCTGATGGGCATTTTTCTATCAGTCTATCAATACAGCCCACAAAAAAGTCATGGGGTGAATAATTATAATTGTTCCCTCGGAATGTATACCAACTAACTTCAAACACCAAAACATTAAATTTGCTGTCTTCTTGCACCAGCTACTGTCATGGGACTGAGATACCCCCCATCCTGAGCAGATTGTGACTCAGCTTTCCCTTCTGTTGAAGCTCTAGGGTAGGATCTATCAGCAGCAGGAACTGTGTGTAGTAACAAACATGACCGAGACGGAGACAGACAACAGTGACAGGTGAGTAGGAGGTGGGGCTCAATAAAACATCATCTACAAAGATATCGATCACAAAGCATCAGGTAACAGCACAAGGTGATGTTGTGGCTGCTCAGTTTTATCTCTCCTGGGTTCTTATTATTGTGTCCACTGCCTTCTTATGCATTCTGCAGGCTTCTCTCCTTTTTGCTTTTGTTGGAATAGCCTGGGGAAATGGGGACAGGGAGATGGAATCCCAACAGCATTTCAGCACCGTGAGGAAGCAGAGTGTTAAATAATGGGATCTTTTCCAACCCTTTCAATCTGTTCTCAATTCCTAGACCTCAAGGAGGGAAGACTTCTTTGTAATTACTTCAGACAAATGAGCTATTTATATATTGAAGGCACTGGAGATTCTACACCAAGCTAAAACCATTTACAAGAGACATTTTCTTCTACAAGTAACTTAGCATACGGTGTTTATTTGTGTTTTAGGCTCATCCAGGCATTTATAAACAAGATATAACTGGTAATTTTTTTTTTTTTTTACAGGTTTATGCTCTTGCTAATGATTCGTTCCAACCATCTATTATTAATGACCATCACAGGGTTGTGTTAAGTATGTAAGTATGTAAGGAATGCGACCCCTTCCTAAGTATGTCTTTCAATCGAATATAGGTAAGGTTATAATAGGTTGTAACAGGTTATAAGATTATAATATAAGTAAGTTGGAAGAGGTGCATATTTCTTTTTATTAAGCGTGAGTTAGTCAAAGGTTTGTCTTAGTATATAGTATATTAATAAACATAGTATATATTTTACCTTTCTATACAAGTAGAACACATGATAAAAGCTTCCAAATACACTAAAACATTTTAAAGATACATAGTGTATAGAGTATAGGAGATGACTCCACATAGCACAGCCCAGTAAGTGTGCTGAACATGCTAAGAATGTTGTAAATAGCCAGCAGGATTGGGAGTGGCTATTCAAAGAACTGGCCAGCTGGGGGAGCGAGACAGACCACCAGAAGCAGCGGAGGCAGCGGAGGTGGCGTTATTCGGCTATGAAGTGGTGCTGCTTGGCCACCAAGAGGCATGTCATGCTTTGGAGGTTCAGCTGGCCCAGGAGCATAGCAAGCTGGAGAGCGAAGGGACAGGGGTGAGCAGGACCAGCACTCTGGAGCAGAGATGCTGCAGCCTGGAGAAGCTGTGGGAGCAGCTGGCCGAGTAGAAGTGACTGCGCATGGAGCAGGGTGATCAGCAGAGGAGACGGCCTAGCGGTCAGCAGCAGGTCCCCACCAAGCCGCGGAAAAAGAAGGGTCAAGGCCAAGACAGACCTGCATCACCAGAGCCTGCTGACTACCTCATGCCTGATAGCAGCCCGACTTTGCCAGCGCTCTCCAGCTGCTCAGTGCGTACACTGTCGTCACAGAGGGAGCGCTGGCAGCTGTCACCAGTCCTTGCCAACTTACTGGAAATAGGGTATTTTTAAAATACCATATTATTTTGGTTAAATAGTGCTAAAGAGTTATATAAATACCACCAATAAGAAATGTGAGAAAATATTTTTTGTTATTGACGTATAATCTAAGTCTTAAACCATTGTACCAAAAATCACTCGAAACGGGCCATCGCCCAGCGTCAAACTTAAGGGAAATAAAGTAGTGTACAGTTTGCTGCCAGACTGGTCATAGATTATAGACATTTAGCTTATTAAAATTTAGGGAAGTACCAGAGATGTCTCCTCACTTTCATTTCTTAGAAGATTAAAGCAATTTATAAACTTTGTTAATGTTGAGGCTGTATTTTACTTTTAATGTGTTTCACTTATTGTCTGGGCAGTTGTAGCAATTAAGATTTATAATACAGGGGGCACTTTAAGAGATAAATCGATTCTTCTGTTAAGTATAGTAGCCGTTTTGGTGTATTTATATCTGACTGAATCACCTTGTAAGAGGTGAGTGAGCTATTGGTCCAGTGCAGATTTACACCAAAATTCAGACCAGAAATGAACAGATGACAATAAGGTATAAAATATGGAGCGGGTCGCAAAAAAATTATATTCTTTCTGTTAGCTGGTGTTTGATGTTGCCTAAAATTTCCTCTTGATGTTTCCTGGGGTGGCAGCTCATTATATAAACATGAAAGTAGAAGTTCCACAAGAGGGGGGCAGCCACTTCACCAGATAGGGCTACAGTCAGAAGCTGTAGATTGGTTTACACCCAGCCAAAAAACCGTCTTGGAGGAAACTGATATCGCAGACTTGGCTACGTGCTTAAAGATTTAATCTTAAAGATGGTGCTATGTTTATCTACAGGATTAAATGATGAAAATAACGGGAATAATTTTTAATTAAAGTTTGGTCAATACTTGGACAGCTACATTTAATTACAAACACACAAACATTCACAGACAAAGCTGGCTTTTTCCTGAAGTCATAAATCATGCAGATAGTTTGGAGTTTACTTCTGAAATGTAAGCATACAATTACGCCAGTAATGTTCATTTCTAAGCAAGAGCCTGTTCATGCATGTCTATAAAAGACTGAAGGGTTTTATTTTCTCATATAAGGAAAATAGATTATTTGTTTATCTGATTTAGTATTTTCCATTCCCAAGTTGTTTTCCTTTATCTATTATTTATTTTGACATTAGTATTTCTCATTTCAGCAGTTCAGATATTTAAATAAGCAGAAACAGAAACATAACATAAAGACATTGTTCTCCAGACTATATTTAGAGTTGAGAAATAATCAGATTAGTATTTTATTGTTTATAATGACAAGGAATTTGTTTTTATAATGTTAAATATATTTCGAATGTATATTTTTGGCAAAAAAAATGCGTTTGTGTGCTGCACGGTTGCGTCAAAAACTGAGGTGATTTTGCAGGAGAGGTTTCGAAATGGCTAAGCTGACACACTTTGACAGACAGATAATGACGTAGTTTTACACCCACATGAAGCTCATTTTCTCCGACTGCCTAAGATTTTTGCACAGAACACATGGTACACATATGGCACAGCAAATAAATAAATTAATTAAATACATTTACTTAGATAAAAAGTTTTCACTTGGATATTACAGAGCAATCATAGCAGGATACTGAGAAAACCTTTATTTGTCTTTATCTTGAAATGAAATTACTGAACTGTTTTTTTTCCTAATATTATTTTCCTTATACAATATCTGTTATTTATGATCATATAGTGCATCAATTCTCAGAAAAATAACTCAGACCAACCATATATTACATTTTGAGTAATTAGGGTATTTCTTAGTAAACTTTTGAGGCCTCCAATCCAGCGGTTGTGCTTGTACCTGCCAGGCTCAGATATGGTAGAATATTTTATTCAATATTTAAGCAACTTTAGAAGCAGGTTTTGCATGAAGGGCTTGGCAAGTAAAATGGTAAAGATGTTAAATATTAGAACATTTGATAGAAGCTGAAACATCTCCTCCATGTAATGGTTGAGTTCTGTAAACATACTTTCCCATGCTTGCTAATTTGCCAAAAATTGTTTGTGCTACAGGTAGTTAAATAAAATAAAATTAAAAAACACTTCATTAATGAATAATCCATTTTCAAATGTTACTTTTGTTTTGCTTATTTGAAAGCCAAAAATATCAAACCAGTGCAATCAAAATTGATGTACCCCCCATTTTAAATCCTGATTTTTGATTGCCTCCATTTTAATTACAATTGAGTGATACTGAATTCATGATGCATCTGCTAAGTGCTTGATTACAGTTGGTGGAAAACATTATTTGAATTTCTAAACATTTGAATATCTTGAAGATCTGTATTTGAATATGTAATTTAGTGTTTTATGAGTTATTCAAGTTTAAAAGCAACTTCATTCATTCATTCATTCATTCATTCATTCATTCACTCATTCATTCATTCACACACACACACACACACACACACGCACACACACACGCACACACACACACACACACACACACACACACAGAGTTTAGGTTGTGATGCTGGAGCTCCACGAATTTTATAAAGGTAATGGTTAAAATAATATTTTCCATCCATCCGTCTGTTCGTCCGTCCGTCCATTCATCCATCAATCCACTTATCATAGTCAGGGTGCTGGGACATTTCTCTTTGTGGTGTGTGATTATGTTAAATGCGTATTGATTGTGATGTGTTCTGCAGTGGTGGCTCAGTGTTGCTCAGGGATTTAAATCCTTCCCGTTGTTTGCATCCTGTCAGGCAGACAAGCATCTCTAAATTGAATGAATTATATATTTAGTGAAGGACAGGAATCATAGGAATTATGTCTGTGATGTCGCCCTTCTGCTGCCAGGGATAGCCACCCCCAAACTGGGTGGATGAGGGATGTGGTGTGTGTGTGTGTGTGAGCGTGTGTGTGGGGGGGGGGGGAGGTAGGACTGTACCCTCATTACTCCAAGATGTCACTGCCTACTTGATGTGTATTTTACCTGATGCTTGAGAGCTTGAGATATGTCTGCTGTTGTGGAGAAGGGGGGGGGGCAGTCTTACCTGCAAAAGACTGTGTATGCAGGTGTTTGGGGTAACCTTTACGTCAGCTTTCAAACCCAGGAGTGAGAACTCATCAGTCGTTCAGTCCTATAATTAGTAATCTAATTAAGGAGTTTCACCGACAACCCGCACACCCAACGGCCCTTTCTGGATAAGACCGGCAGTCCCTATTTTAGAGCATTTCCTTCTGTTACGATCTCAGCTTCACACCTTACCTTTGTATTTTATGCTGTTGCTGTCCATCTTCTCCAACATACTGTTATTTGGAATTAACTGCCGTATGAGTCCATTGGTGTTGTATGTAATTAATTGTAATTCAAGGCAAAGTAGGGCAAGGCGAGGTGCATCTCACTTAGTCTCTTGAATTACTGAAAATAGATGCTTGTCTGAGGGGTGTCATGGTGCTGCAGTGGTCAGCACTGTTGTCTCACATCCCTGGGGTCAGGGTTCAGGTCTCCGCCATGGCTCCAGTTTGCATGTTCTCCCCAAGTCATTGTGGGGTTTCCTCTGGGTACTCTGGCTTCCCCCATGCAGGTCAAAAACATGCTGGGGTTAATTGTTGTGTGTCCTATGTTGGGTTGGCACCCGATTTTGGGTTGTTCCCTGCTTTATGTCCACAGGCTCCAGACCTCCTGTGGTTACAGAAGATGGACGGATGGATGGAGACACTTGTTTCCAACCGGAGCTGTGAGCTCCTGAGTGGGCAGAAGGGACTTTCGTTAGTGCCACACTGCAAACCCATGGTGATCATGCTGTAACGTTAATGGCTGACAGTTTGCTTGCCCTTCATTGCTGCCACACAGTGGTGGTCTGGAGTCAGGCAGCCTGTTATTCATCCTTTCACTCGCAGACACTGCAGATTCCATCCATCCATCTTCTGTAACCTCTTGTCCTATTCAGGATCGTCGGGGGACCAGATTCTATCCCAGAGGCTACGGGCGCAAGGCAGGGAACAACCCAGGATGGGATCCATCCAACCCATCGCAGGGCACACTTCAAATTCCTGAAGGCAGTTTACATTTCTGCTTGTGCTTTTTCATCCAGTTCAAATGTGACACAGTTGCATATATGCAGACAAAAATGATTCCCTTCTTTCAGTTGATAAACCTCTGCTTAATAACGAAGGTAATAATTATTTTAATTGATTTGTCAGACATGGCAAAATTTAACACCATTACTTTAGCGTGAAGTTAATAATATCAACAAAGAGAATTTAATAAACACAATTCCCTTATTTTCACTAAACTGTGAAAACCAGAATACACAAATAAAGCAGATTTCTTTTTACAGTGTACTATGTAATCGGACCAGCTTGCTTCAGCTTCACTGTGAAGAATAAAGTGGCTGCTTTATCTCTTCAGCTGTCTTCGGTGCAATGCATTAACCAATGATCCTGCCGGTTTCAGACCATTGTTATATCTCTAGGTAGGATTAGCCTGCGTTTATCACTAATCATCCTTCAATATTTCGCGGATCTATTCGTGAACATTGCATTTTGCGTTTAAATTAGTTATTCAAATGTGTAATTGCCAGATACGCATGTTAAGCTGTAATGCTACAGAGTTCCAATGAGGTTTGTGAGGTTGATGATGTGTATAGGCTGATGCGTAGAAAATGTGCCTGGTCATTTTCATTCATTCAGTTTTCACTGGAGTCATTTTCTTTGATTTTCCTGCAATACCCGAGGTTTTCTTCCTTTCAGGCATTACTTGGTCTCATTCCGTCATTGACTGGGGAAGTTTCCATCTGAAACCGAAGCTCGGCCGATACAAGCCTTATTCATTCTTTCACATTTTTCCATATGTTAAAAAAAAAGCCTACAATCTAGATATTGTAGAAAAAAAACACAGCTGGATGTCATATTTAAATACTGTATGTTTAGCTTTAAGTATTTAGCTTTGGGAACATGGGCTCCTTTTCACCTGTGAAAATACAGCTTGTCTTTTACTGACCTTTTATAAATACAGTCGGCCACGGGGGATCGGTTCCCGGACCCCGCGCTGATACCAGAATCTGCAGATGTTCAAGTCCCTTAAATAAAATGGCATAGTATTTGCATATAACCTACGCACATCCTCCCGCATCCTTTAAATTATCTGTAGATTACTTATGATACCTAATAGAATGTAAATGCGGTTTACGGAATAATGACAGGGAAGAAAATCAGTATTTGTTCAGTGCAGATGCAACCATGTATCATAGTAGAAACAGAAAATATAATTGCATTTAGAGAAATTATAAATTCATTTATATGACCAGGCCATGGGATTGTGAGGGTCAGTTGGTCATTGTGCCACAACGATGGGGTGTGACGGAGGTGTGGTGTTGTGACAGTGAGGGAGACCAGAACCAGAAGGGAACCACGAGTGGCCAAACAAAGGGAGGCTGGTTAATCCAGGATATACAACTACGTGCTGGGGGGGGGGCACAAGGAAAAGCACCTAAAACAATCGCACAGAAACTCAGGCAAGTAATAACCTACAACACCTACTTGGAGCATGCAGGAAGAAAACACAATGACTAGCTGAGGAGCGGAATAAAGCATTTTACTAAAATTTTACTAACATACTCTGGTCACGACCCCCACTGTGGGAACCTCTGTTATAATCACAACCACAGTACCTTAACCTGCTGATCCAGGTGTTACTCCTATGTATTGTATGTTTAAGAATAGAAAGGCTTAAAGCGATATATTTAATATTATGACATTAAATTTACAGCTCTACACAAGTTCTAAATTGATTTTCTAACATTGCCCAAGTGATCTATATTAGTTAAATAGTTGGTAAGAAGCTTGGCAAACAAAATAAAGAAATAGTGAGCCAAACTGTCACTAGTGCTTAGATGAACAGACCTCGTTTTTCCTTTTTAAGGTGACAGTTATTCATTCCTGTGAAGTTTGCCTGGTTCTCTTCTGTAGAGGAATAAGAATTATGTGTCACGAAGAAAGTGCTGCACTGTGAATTATAGCACTGTAGGGTGTGAGATTTAGGATGATCAATTTTACATGGCTACACTGGAATCATAGTAGAAAAGAAATGTCAAAATATGACAAGCGTGAGGCAGAGATTAAGAACCTAATTCAATCTCACAGCAAACCTTTTTCTCTCGAGTGAGAGGCTTTTGCTGGAAGTGCTGTGCTTAGCGAACAATCGTTGCAATTTATTTGCATAATAGAGTTTGAGGGGATGCTGTAATGCATTTGCAGATAGGTAGTCTGCTTTACCGACAACAAAAGAACCGTCATAAGGTATGAAGAAGTCCAAGAGTATTTCACACACAAGACAATGTTTTTAAAAAGCTCTTGATGGAATTACCATGGTAGAACTGGAAATGGAACCAAGCCTAGATTACAGAAGCTTTAATTAAATATTGCATTAGAATGGAACTGTAGCACTGTTGCCTCATACCTCTGGGACTAGGGTTCGAGTCTTCGCCATGGAGACGTGTGGACTTGCATGTTCTCCCAGTGTCATCATGGGGTTTCCTCCAGGTACTCCAGTCTCACCCCGCAGCCCAAAAACATGCTGAGGTTAATTGGAGTTATCAAAATGCCCTTAGGAGTGACTGGTGTGTGAGTGTACCCTGTGATGGGTTGGCGTCCCACCCTGTGTTGTTCCCTGCCTTGTGCCCAAAGCCTCCAGATTGGCTCCAGACTCCCTACACAGGGCAAGCGGGAAAAGAAAATGGATGGATGGCAGTATCATGATCATGCGTGTTATCAGTATCACCTTGCAGTGTTAATGCTACTCAGTGCTGCAGGGTTTGTGGCTCTGTGGATTAGCGCTCCGTAATTTCACAAGACCCTTCAGCAAGTAATCAGACCCTTAGCCCCCGTCCCTCCCAGGAGCTTCGCTGCTCCCACTTTGTCGGCGGTATGTTGCTTTTCATAAAAGATACATACATACTAAACATTAATTCTCTCCTAATAAATACAAAGAAAAATTAGTTTGTGATTTTTTTCTAATTCTAAATGTAAACACACCAGACACTTGCACAATTTAGATTAAATATACCTTATATCTTATTACAAAAGGCATTTATGCTAATTTAAAGTCCCGTTTGGCGCACGATGAAAGGAAAAATACTAAACCAAAAATGGAAGAACATTTCACTTTCAAAACTCCAGTAGCTGGTCTCCTCAGTGCCCAAACGTTTATGTCGTTAAAAGAAGAGGTGAATCAACATAGTGGGCAACATGCCGCTGCCCCGGCGTTTTTGAAACATGTTGTTGGCATCAAGTTCAAGTTGCGAACAAGGACATGATTTGGAAGGAACATGTGAAAAGAAGATGAGAAATTACACTAGATGAGCATTACACTATATATTGGAAAAACGGTGCAAGTGACGAGTGATGCACGGTACTTACAGCGATGGTCATTATGTATCCCTGCACCCCGATCCCGGGTAAGTGCTTATCAAATGGATATATGGCATAATTATGCATGCATATGTAACTGAAGTATTAAATTCCAACGTACCTGAGCAAGAATGAAAGAAAAACACATGTAAGAGATATAAGCAAATGTATGTCAACGAAAACATGTCACAGTTGCATGGTAACAATAATATTCTTGAATAAGTATATATAGGAGTGAAAGAAGTACATAATTCATTATTTTTACATGTAACAGAAGAGAATCACACAATGCTTTTTATTAAGCTAAATCCTGTCCTCTTGGTGTAATTGGATCAGCAAAGACGGCTCTTGGCAAAGACCAGTACAACGTGCACGACAGTGTTATACCCTTCACCTCACGTGGAAAAACACACAGGTTGACTGAGAGCCATCAGTGAATATAATGCTTGTTTTGCTTCAGTGCTGCCTGTTCCCTTGAAATTAACACCAGGTTTCAGGTTTTGCATGAGTGAGTATCCCATTCCCACAGAAACACCAACAAGGCAGTTATAAATAAAAACCTACAAAAGGGTAATGCAAACTCTATTCATTATGAACTATTTATAATCACTATTGCTTTTAGCAAGGATATTAATGTTACCACAAGATGTTAGTCTGGAAGGACATCGATGGATTTCCCTAAAGAGAATTTGTTTTGAGAGATAAGGATCGGCTTCACGTGTGAACCTGTGAGGAGAAACAGCACTACATGGAAACTGGTAACACTACACAAATATAGTATTATATTATTAATTATGTATTAATTAACCACAAACTAAGTCTTAGTAACATACTGATCTTATGTTAATTCGTTATTAATGAATTGTGACGCATCTTTTATCTCAAGCAGTTACTATAGTTGTTACTATATCTGTTAATGCTGTAAACCGCTGTGAACTATTGAAGGAACAAGTCATGAACAACGGAAATTAAATACTGATCTCATGTTTGTTCATCATTAATGAATTGATGCATCTTTTATCTCAAGTAGCGATTATATTTGTTCTTGATTTGTTCAGAATTTGTATTTCAGTAGTAATGGAGTCATTGTATTTGGAGTAATGGAGTATTTGTGCCCCGTCGAGTAAAATGTTACCTGGAAACTACATGATGTTGGCTGCGTCTTTTTACTTACATTAAACGTAATGTAGATTTATTTTTGCATATGTTTCTATATACAGATGTTTGAACCTATGAAATTATGTTTGCATGCATTTATAATAATCATATTCCTTGTAGAATAGCCCTGTTCTAGTCGATATTTTTTGGTATTTCATTTTAATGGTTTCATTTAAAAATATGAAGCTGTATTATTGGTAGAGAGACAAACTGGGCCATATCTAACTGATGTCAACGGCATCTTCTGCTTTCCTAAATCAAACATTTGTTTGGTTTGTCTTTTGTCCTTTTATGAATCAGACAGAGCCGAGTCTTATCATTATGTTAATAGTTTGTCAATGCAAATCTTTGCATTCATTATTGAAATCTGAATGAATTGTTTGCTTCACAAACTCCAGTAATCACTCTGTCTCAAGCTAACCCAAGCGTCTTGCTGAATTGTTGACTGAAATGCCTGCAGCTCTCATGGCAACAGCTTAGAGTGAATATAATAATTGAATCCTAATATTTTGGACCTTGCTACATTGTATGTAAAACAAACAAACAAACACAGAGATAAATAAATAAATGTTTTCTTTCCATTTACATTTTTATTAAGTAGTTTTATTGCAAATCGCCGGATGCCAGGATTCTTGATGAATTATGAATAGCTGCTGCAAATTCTCTGCTGAGATCCGCAAATTCACACGTAAATGAGGTTCATGGCTCACTGCCTTGTGAGCTGACGGTTGTCGCATGTCAGGTTCTCACCGTGCTGGAGTGCTTCTCTGCTGCTTCTCTCCCTGTGCAGTGCGAATGGAGTCTGTGCCAAATGCAAATCCACAAGTTATTTATGAACCAGACGTATGTTTTCATAAAGAACATAATTAGTGGACACAATCTTTTCTTTCACCACCGAACAAGGTGCCACTTCACACCTGCACTCATATAAATAACTATGAAGAATTTAGTGATGTCAGTCAACTAAACTGCATGCCTTTGGTCTGTGAGAGGAGACTGGGGTACTCAGAGGAAACCGGCACAACAGGGGAGAGCATACAGCGCATGTGCCCAACACAGGAGAGCACACAGAACATACACGTGACAGGGGAGAGCATACAGAGCCTGTGCCCAACACGGGAGAGCACACAGAACATAAACGTGACCGGGGAGAGCATACAGCACATGTGCCCAACACGGGAGAGCACACAGAACATACACGTGACAGGGGAGAGCATACAGCGCATGTGCCCAACACGGGAGAGCACACAGAACATACACGTGACAGGGGAGAGCATACAGAGCCTGTGCCCAACACGGGAGAGCACACAGAACATACACGTGACAGGGGAGAGCATACAGAGCCTGTGCCCAACACGGGAGAGCACACAGAACATACACGTGACAGGGGAGAGCATATAGAGCCTGTGCCCAACACGGGAGAGCACACAGAACATACACGTGACAGGGGAGAGCATACAGTGCATGTGCCCAACACGGGAGAGCACACAGAACATACACGTGACAGGGGAGAGCATACAGAGCCTGTGCCCAACACGGGAGAGCACACAGAACATACACGTGACAGGGGAGAGCATACAGAGCATGCATGCGACACGTCAGAGGATAAAGAACATATACGCAACATGGGAGAGCATGCAAAACATGCATGCAACAAGGGAGAACATGCAGAACATGCATGCAACATGGGAGAGCATACAGAGAATGCTCGCAGCATAGGAGAACAAACAGAATCGATGCATTTTGAATGAGTATTCTCTCTTGGCAAGCGGAAAATGCATGCAATCTACATGTGAATAAAGATGTAATATGTATAGATTGAGTCATCCAGCCAGTGACATCAATTTCTCTAACATGGGTCACTGCTGCTCATTATAAAGTAGCCATGCATTACAGTGTAAGGCAGCAGTTAATGGTTTGTAACAAGGATAGATATAATTTTTCTTCTCATATAGGAAGAGTAAAGTTTTATGAAAGACATTGCACTTTCATGAAGGGGAACCACATTACATTTTAAATATACAACAAAGCACAGGAAGGCAGATCCTTAAAAGGATATAAGTTCATCTTCAACAACTGTCTCCCAAAAATAGCTGGATTTGGCTTTACTTTGTTGTAACGGAGCAGAGGACAGTCATCGCAGCCTGGCAGACTGGCAGTCATTTCATTTCTTGCAAAAAAGCTTGCAGAAAAACTTCGGTTAAAATTTCTACAACAAAAAATTGCAAAATACAGTAACTGCCATGTGTTTTCATTAAATGTAAGATTATCAAGATGATTTCATACAGCAAACAGATTACTAGTCCTTAAAATGGCTGTAGGATAAATGAATCAGTAGCTCATGGTTTATACAGAAGTGTTTGGGGTGTTTTATGCAACAGCGCTTAGAACAATTTACGTACTAGAGAGACTGGTGAATGATGGAATATCGAACGTATGTCGTGGTCCCATGGATTGAGTGGGTATCACTAAGACCTTACACATCCAGCATTGTCAGTGTGATGATGCCCTTTCAGCTGGCCCGGATTAACCACATGGGCCATCTTGAGACAATGTAATGTTGTGGAAATGTACTATATAAGTAAAATTGAATTGAACTGAAAAAGAAAAAAACAATATGAAAGGCTCAGCGGGCCATTGTTTAGGAAATTCCTGGTACAAACCATTTACAGTACTGGCGAGAGCTCCTCAGGATGTAAGAATGAGGGATATTTATGCATTATTTCTTGACCGGTGAATGTTGGATGATTGCTTTTCTTGCATGAAATTCCAATCGCTTCAGTGCAAAACACATTCTTTTTTTGACATATATACTGTAAAATACAACATGGAGCATAAGAAGAAGAAAAGACAACAATGAAATAGTGCTATTTGACATTAAATCAAATTGATCTCAATTCACAGAGTCTGACATTTGAATATGAAGAAGAGAATCAACGCGTGGGATTGGTTCAGGATTCATAACCTTTCGTAAATTGTTTCGAGGAAAGCTGACTGAGTATGAGGCAGAATGACAAGAGAAAGATGAATGATGTGTTTTTCATTAAATTACTTGCTTCCATCAAGAGAAAACTCGGCTTTTCTCTGCCAACCAATGATCGTTGCTGGGCAGCCAAAACGCTTCACTTTGCTTTCATGTTTTTTGCATGAGTGCATAATTTCCTCTATACAGTACAGTAGTTTTTGCCAGTATATTTGCACATGTATATAATATATGAGTAATATTTGGATGTCTATGCATAAAGGTGCTAAAAACTCATTACATCATCCATCCATCCATCCATTTTCCAAACCGCTTATCCTACTGGGTCACGGGGGGTCCGGAGCCTATCCCGGAAGCAATGGGCACGAAGCAGGGAACAACCCAGGATGGGGGGCCAGCCCATCGCAGGGCACACTCACACACCATTCACTCACACATGCACACCTACGGGCAATTTAGCAAGTCCAATTAGCCTCAGCATGTTTTTGGACTGTGGGGGGAAACCGGAGGAAATCCCACGAGGACATGGGGAGAACATGCAAACTCCACACACATGTAACCCAGGCGGAGACTCGAACCCAGGTCCCAGAGGTGTGAGGCAACAGTGCTAACCACTGCACCACCATGCCACCCCTCATTACATCAGACAACTGAAATTAATGTGCAATTCCATGTGTATTTCCTATTGTTTCATTTCCCTGGCAATCAGTGAAGAAACTGTGAGTGACTCTGCCTGTCCGGTGATTGTGATCAGAAGGTTGCAGGTTCAAATCCCATGGCCGGAACAATGACTTCACCCTTGGCCCCCCTGAGCAATACCTCTGTGTCTGTCCAAATTCTTGCTTGGTATCAATCGATTTTGAGCGACTGGCAGAAAGTGGATGAAGGCCTGCAAGGCTGTGATGTCATCCTGTAAGTGGAAGAACATGGGGTGTAATTACACACTTCATGAAATGTTGCTTCACACCTCCCAAAACAGCAGCCATGCTCTGTGAGGTTTCGGAATCAGAAAGGAGGTCTGGAAATGATGCCAGACTGACGGCTCCTCTGCACCTCGCACCCTTAAAGGAAACTCCCCTCGCCAACCTCCACCTCCAGTTTACCTTAAAAATGTTCATTCACTATTTCTTGGAGTGAAGCTTCAGACAGTCGCCACCCATTTTCTTATCTTCTGTCTGTACGTTCCTTTAAATCAGTGCTTCTCAAACTTGGTCCTCGGGCCCCACTGCCCTGCTTGTTTTCCTGCTATCCCTGCCCTACGCACAAGTCCCAGCTGTCGTTCAGCTTCTGATTGACTGAACACACCTGATCCAGGTAATCAGCAGTGTGTGGGGCAGGGACAGCTAGAAACCGAGCAGGGCGGTGAGGACCGAGTTTGAGAACCACTGCTTTAGAGTTTGGACACTTTATTTCCTTGTTGATATATATCTCTGTCCAGCTTAAAGGTTAAGCCCCAAGTCCCTCTGGTTAGCATTTCCTGCAGTGGCCTGTCCAGTGATCTCAGGGACCAGCAGGCAGAGAACCTGGCGTTATGGCTGGATGGCCCAGTTTAGGGTGCACTGCCAAAAATGCCTTTTTTTAAAACTGCGCAACTGTTGCAGTTGTGAAAATAATTCCACATTATTCATACAAAGCATGTATAATGCATTTTGTTCACGTCATATTTATAGTGCGCGGTCTATTGGAAATTCTTTCACCTGTAAAACAAACATATCTAATATAAACACCCTACCCTTTCAAAACAGTTAGAAAGTTGGGAGAAAAAAATAGACAAAAATATACACGACAGCAAAGTTCTTAACTGAAGTGGTACAAGGGTCCAAACTACAACTTTAAAATGTATTTCTTTCATGGTGCTCCTATTACACCTAAAATTAAGAAATTTTATAGTGATTTCTGTTCGGTGGTGAAAGAAAAGATTGTGTCCACTAATTATGTTCTTTATGAAAACATACGTCTGGTTTATAAATAACTTGTGGATTTGCATTCGGCACAGATCTTTAAGAACTTTCTACCTTATGCTGCTAGTTTTAGATGTTTTTTGGATGCAGTAGAAGCCAATAATGTACCAACCACTAATAATATAATACATTTTTAATTCTTAATGTAATAAAAGTCAATAATGTAATATCTGGCCAATTATGTAATACGTAAACTTTCTGAACTAATATCGTAATAACTTTTTGCCAGCTATGTAATTTGTTATTACATTATCGACTTGTATTACATTAAGAACAGAGACATTTCCATTGATATTAGCATGTTGGTACATTATTGCTAGTAATTATATTATTGGGTGATGCTCTTTTCACATACAACTTGAAGCATGTATCTGCTAGTGAGATACTCACTGGCCACTTTATCAGGTTAATAGATGCACCTTGCTAGTTAAGGGGCGGGATGCTCTCTTACCTTCTGATTGAGATCTAGTGACCTTGGAGGCCATCTGAGAACAGTGAACTCATCGTCATGTTCAGGAAACCACACTGAGACGATATGAGCTTTGCGACATGGTGTGTTATCCTGCTGGAAGTAGCCATTAGAAGCTGGGTACACTGTGGTCATGAAGGGATGGACATTATCAGCAAGAATACTCAGGCAGGCTGTGGAATCTACACAATGCTGAATTGGTACTAAGGGGCCTGAAGTGTGCCAAGAAAATATCCCCCACACCATCACACCACCTGCAGCAGCCTGAATTGTTGATGCAAAGCAGGATGGATCCATGCTTTCATGTTCTTTATGCCAAAATCTGACCCTATCATCTGAATGTGGCAGCAGAAATCGAGAATCAGCTGGCAGCGTTTTCCAGATCTTCCCGTGTCCAATTTCGGTGAGCCTGTGCCCACTGTAGCCTCAGTCTCCTGTTCTTGGCTGACAGGTGTGGCACCCGGTGAGATCTTCTGCTGCTGTAGCCCTTCTGCTTCAAGGTTTGACGTGTTGTGCATACAGAGATGCTCTTCTGCATATCTTGCCTGTAACAAGTGGTTATTTGAGTTACTGTTGCCTTTCTACTGTTGCCTTTACAGTATAATGCAGTACAAAGCATCCTTAGTACTTATACCGACAATTTTAATGCATGATGAAGGTATCTATAGTATATTATAGACGAAAGCTTCATAAAGCACTCATAATGCATAATAACATGACTATAATGTGTTATGCCTATTGATAAATATTTATAGCCATGCATAATGCTTTATGAATGCATTATTATTTGTTATAAATGTGTTTATAAAACTACAACAACTATTCTTCTGTTCTTTCTTGGTTGACCTCTGCTCTGAAAAAGTCAGTGCTGCCACCTACTGGAAACAATCGATTTCCTTGCACATGCACCTGCAATGTGGCCAGACACACATGATTTCCAACGGACATAAAAGTCTGGGCTAAACCTGCGTTGTCTGGTGCAACCCCCTGATGGCGAAATTAACGTCACCCTGAGTGGTTACCTAAAGTGCCGCAGAAAAGCAAATTATAAACTGGCCTTTATCTTGTACCGAGTTATGGCAAACCTGGAGCCAATCCTGGGAACTTTAGAGCTCAAGCAGGGGTAGCCGCTAAATGGGATGTTGATCCATCTCAAAATACATACTCTTACAATCAAAGACATAGGTAATTTCAGCTAGTCCGCATGTTTTTGGTCCTTTGAAGGAAATTGGAGTTCCTAGAAGAAACCCATATGCAGAATGAACGTATGACATAGACTTAGACTATATGGACAAAAGTACTGGGACACCTGGCCATTACACCTACAGGAACTTTTATGACGTCCCATTCTAAACGCTTAGGCATCAATATGGAGATGATCCCCCTTTGCAGCTATGACAGCTGACGCTCTTCTGGGGAGGCTTTCCACAAGTTTATAGAGAGGTGTAAAGGCCAGGTGTCTCAATACTTTTGTCCATATAGTGAATATCCACATAGAGCAGGGGTGGGATTCAAACCTTCGACATGTGAGGCGTTAGTCATACTGACTGCACAGCACAGAAATGTAAGACTTATGCTGCAGTTTCCTGTCTATCCAGGAAGTAGGAAATGCAGGAACTGAATGAGGATGTGGAGTATGTGCTGAACTAAGTACACGCTGGAGATAAGAGATAAGTAAAAGGTACAGGTAAAGCTGATAACTGCTACAGGCATAAAGCAGAATTGCAGATACACAGTTTAACAAATTATTCAATAGATATAATTGGAAACAAATCATTTTGACGAAATGCAAAGCGATAAAAGAGGAATAACAGGAAAAATGATTTCACTGTTAAGGGTTAATATAACGCTGACTGCAGTATGATATCCCAGGAGTGGAGAGATCGCCCTGCAGTAACCTTCCTCAGGCTTCCTCTAAATGTGGGGGCTGAACTCTAAGGTGTGGGTGGAGGGTACAGTTTTACTTACTTTACTTCTCCCTGAAAACTGACGCCCCAGCAAAAAATAATGACAGTGACTGCGCCGAGAGCTGAATTCATTTAGAAAAATTCTGAAGTCATTGTTCTGAGCTGTTTTGGGCTTTTGCTTTAATTGGACCAGTCCATCAGTTAATATAACATCTCAACACATATTTTTAAAGCATAATAATCGAATAATAAAATGAATATAAAAATCTTTCTGAACGTTAAAGCTGTTCAACCTTCCCAAAATAAGATGAAGTGAAGTATTGCTCTTTTTAAATTTTCCATTAGGTATAAATCCCATTAAAATGCACTTACAGCCACAATGTAAATTTGGTCACTTAATTTAATTTAAAGAAATTAACATTAGTAGTTTCAATGGAAAATGGGCCAAAAACATACTTTACACCCGGATATGGTTATTTCTGGCTCAAATATTGACATTTACAGTATAAATTGGGCTTGTTATTCCAAGGATCTTCTAACACAAGTCTAAAGGACGGAAGAAGGTCGAGCTGAGTTATTAAAATACTACTGCATGGATCTCAGAGTGAGCCAAGAATTACAGGTAAAGTTAATTGAATTGGATCAAAACTGAAAATGAGTTGTTTTATATGACTGGCTTATTGCTTCCATTCCATTATGAATGTATAAAGAATTAATGCAGTTTTATACATACATCCTACAACTTCATCTCATGACTAAACAAAGTATTTAGGTTTAAACTGTGAGGGAGTGCGTGAGTAAGTGACTGAATAAGTGAGTGAGTGAGAGTATGTATGAGTGAGTGAGTGAATGAGTGCATGTATGAGTGAGTGAGTGAGTGCATGTATGAGTGAGTGAATGTATGAGTTAGGGAGTGAGTGAATGAGTGAATGTATGAGTGAGTGCATGCATGTATAAGTTAGCGAGTGAGTGAATGAGTGCATGTATGAGGTAGTGAGTGGGTGAATGAGTGCATGTATGAGTGAATGAGTGAGTGCATGTATGAGCGAGTGGGTGAGTGAGTAAGTGAGTGTATGTATGAGTTAATGAGTGAGTGCATGTATGTGCCCTGGGATGGACTAGCATCCCTTCCAAGGTGTATTCCACTCTGGAATAGGATCCCAGACAAACGGTTGGCAGATAGATGGATTATAAATGACCTTATTTTTTCTTTATTACTAGTGATATTTATTTATCTTTAAAAATAAACTATTCTGAGATCAAGCTAAAGTGCAGGGCTAGTTTTCAATGAATTGGCATTTGTTATAGAGACAATGGACATTTGTTATGCTCCATTTGGCAAAGGAAGAGGCAGAGAATGAATTTTAGTCAGCTTTGAATGAAAAATAAAATTGTCAGAAATAAAAGAGAACAAGATTGGTAGATCCAAGAAAGGAGAGAGGACATAGGTATCTGAAGCAGCGACCCTCGAAAAGATCTGCATAGCCATGTGGCAAAGTTATTTGACAGCTAATTATTGATATAGTACACATTTATTTACTTTAGTGACCATCCATCCATCCATTTATTTTATTCTGCTCAGCATGAGGCGGGGCTTGCACCCTGTCCTGGGCACAAGGTTGGGGTACATTCTGGACAGGCTTTTAGTCCATGACGTACATTATATGGTCAAAAGTATTAAGACACATCTCTTAATCACAGGTATTTCATTAAGACCTAATGCCACAGGTGTTTAAAATCAAACACCCAGCCATGCAGTGAGGTTTATAAATGTTTGTTAAAGAATCGGTCATTCTGAAGAGCTCAGTGAATTAAAGTGTGGTATTGTCATTGGATGCCACCTTTGTAATAAGTCAGTTCATGAAATTTCCTCTCTGCTCGATATTCCATGATCACTTGTAGGTAGTATTATGGCAAAGTGGAAGCGTTTAAGAACAACAGAAATTCAGCCAAGAAGTAGCAGACCATGTAAAGTAACGGAAGAGAATTGCTAAGTGCTGAGGTGCATAGTGCATAAAATTCACCAACAAGTTCCACACCTCCACTGGCATTAACCTCAGCACAAAAACCATGTGCTTGGAGTTTCACAGAATAGCTTTCCGTTACCAAGCAGTAGTAATGGACAAAATGAGGCATGAACCATTTGCTGTATTTTTTGACCCCACTAGGTGGCTCTCTTGGTTTACTTTGGCCCATGCTCTGTGCCCTTTTTTGAACAGAGAGCACCATCTAGTGGAGTCAAAAAATACAGCAAATGGTTCATGAAGTGTTATTTTGTCTATCTCTACAGAGCAACTGCATGCAAGCCTTACATCACCAAGCACAATGGCAAGTGTTGGATGGATCGGTGAAAAGCACACTGCCACTGGACTCTGGAGCAGTGAAACCATGTTCTGAGGAGTGAGGAGTCATACTTCTCTTCTGGAAGTCTGATGGATGAGTCTGTATTTAGGCCAGAAAAACGTTACCTGCCTGACTGCATTGTGCCAGCTGTAAAGAGTGATAATGATTTGGGGTTGTTTTACAGGGCTTGGGCTTGGCTCCTTAGTTCCAGTGAAGGGAACTCTTAATACTTCAGCACATCAAGACATTTTGGACAATTATATGCTTCCAACTTTGTGGGAACAGTTTCGGGAAGGAAGGCCCTTTTCTGTCCCAGCATGACTGCACGTCAGAGCACAAAGCAAGGTCCATAAAAACATGATTGAGTGAGTTTGGTCTGGAAGAACTTGACTGGCTCACACAGAGCCCTGACCTAACCCCCATCAAACATCTTGGGATGTGGGATGAACTAGAATGGAGGTTGTTGGCGAGGCCTTCATATCCAACATCAGTGCCTGACCTCACAAATGCTATTTTGCATGAATGAGCAAAAATTCCCACAGACACACTCCAAAATCTTGTGGAAAGCCTCCCCAGAGGAGAGGCAGCTGTTATAGCTGCAAGGGGGGGGGGGCATCTCCATATTGACGCCTATGGGTTTAGAATGAGATGTCATAGAAGTTCCTGTTGGAGTATTGGCCAAACGTCCCAATACTTTTGTCCATATAGTGTATGACCACAGTCACATAAACTACTAGGAATATTGAGATGCCAATTAATTATTGCTGAAAAAGAAGATTTATATAAATTTCTGTGGCTGTTTATTACAGTTTCAAGTAAAATTTAATGAGTTTATTCTTTTATAAATACAATATATTTGACTGTTGTCTCTTCATAAATTGCGAGTACAGCATACAAAACAATTCAAAGGAATAAAAACTTGCACTTACATTTTAAAAATAGTATTCCATGAATAATTTACTAAAGGAAATGTATGTTATTTGTTATTCTGGTCAGTATGAAATATGAATGTATACTTTTGCTTATTGTACTCATTACATTTTATATAACTCTTAATACCATTTACCCAATGCTGAAAGAAGGAAAAAAAATGTTTCAGATGGCTAATAATGTCACGAGCCAAAGGTGACAGAGGAAGGAGCAGGAGTAAAGGCAAACAATAAGGAGTTTATTAGGGTGACTGAACAGGGCTAACAACAGTGGGAAGTTCACAATGGGGTGAGGTCAATGACCGGACTGGGGAGCACAGGACTGGGAGACACTCTTATAACCACTGATGAGAAGCAAACGAGAGGCATCTGGTGTGAATCACATGAGGGCCGAAACGATAAACAAGACAAAATTAATAACCGATATGGCTCGTTAGAGCCAAGGGGGCAGGAAGGAGGGCGTGACATACAAAGCAGCACTTGTAAACAAATGAATGACAAAAATGGCACAGTAATGTTGCTGTAGTTCTTCATTTCTGGAGGTGATTTGTCTTGTTGGCATTTCCTTTAATGGTTTGCTCCTTGTGGGTCAATAAACTGCAAACATACAGGATAATTTAAAGCCCGCCTTATTAGACAACCATACGGTAAATAACTGCACAACATGTTTATGGATTTTTTTTTCTACAGATCAGCTGATGTACGAACTGGACAAAAATATGAAAATAAACAGGAGTGAAGTCACAAGTGTTGCGTGAGCCATAAATAAAAGGGAAGTGATCCGCAAATGTGCAAAACCCATTTTAGGTGTACAAATCGCCCAATGTATTTGTGGATATGATTTTAAACATCACAAATAAAAATACATATTTGTGGATAGTGATACTTGTGATTTTTTTCTCTACAGATCAGCTGTGGTAGGAATTTGGACAAAAATCCATAAATAAATAGGAGGGAAGTCACAAATGTCAATGGACAGGACGGGATCCACAAAGGTGCAAAACACGCTTCATGTATATAAATTGCTCTGCATTTTTGTGGGTATGATTTTATACAGTACAAATAAAAAATTCATGGATAGTTAAATATTTGTGGATTCCATAAACTGGCTAACTTAATTGCTGATAGCTGGGAGCACCAGTGAAAACGACGCTTCGTGAGCCATTTGCAGTATTTTCTGACCACGTAGGTGGTGCTCTTGGGTTGCTTTGAGTCATTTTCTGAACATAAAGGATGATTGAGCGGGATCAGAAAAGACAACAGATTGTCCATGAATCAGCGTTTTGGCCATGTACGCAGCACAAGTGCAACAGATTACGGTATGTGGAGGGGTACCATGCGGCCAGGCATTCACGCAGCACAAGTACAACGGATTACGGTATGTGGAGGGGTACCATGTGGCCAGGCATTCACGCAGCACAAGTACAACGGATTATGGTATGTGGAGAGGCACCATGCGGCCAGGCATTCATGCAGCACAAGTACAACGGATTACGGTATGTGGAGGGGCACCATGCGGCCAGGCATTCATGCAGCACAAGTACAAAGGATTACGGTATGTGGAGGGGCACCATGCGGCCAGGCATTCACGCAGCACAAGTACAACGGATTATGGTATGTGGAGAGGCACCATGCAGCCAGGCATTCATGCAGCACAAGTACAATGGATTATGGTATGCGGAGAGGCACCATGCGGCCAGGCATTCACGCAGCACAAGTACAACGGATTATGGTATGCGGAGAGGCACCATGCGGCCAGGCATTCATGCAGCACCAAGACAACGGATTACGGTATGTGGAGGGGCACCATGCGGCCAGGCATTCATGCAGCACCAAGACAACGGATTATGGTATGTGGAGGGGCACCATGCGGCCAGGCATTCATGCAGCACCAAGACAACGGATTACGGTATGTGGAGGGGCACCATGCGGCCAGGCATTCATGCAGCACCAAGACAACGGATTATGGTATGTGGAGGGGCACCATGCGGCCAGGCATTCATACAGCACAAGTACAACGGATTATGGTATGTGGAGAGGCACCATGCGGCCAGGCATTCATGCAGCACCAAGACAACGGATTACGGTATGTGGAGGGGCACCATGCGGCCAGGCATTCATGCAGCACCAAGACAACGGATTATAGTATGTGGAGGGGCACCATGCGGCCAGGCATTCATGCAGCACAAGTTCAACGGATTATGGTATGTGGAGAGGCACCATGCGGCCAGGCATTCATGCAGCACAAGTACAATGGATTATGGCACAGTATGTGGAGGGGCACCATGCGGCCAGGCATTCATGCAGCACAAGTACAACGGATTATGGTATGTGGAGAGGCACCATGCGGCCAGGCATTCATGCAGCACAAGTACAACGGATTATGGTATGTGGAGGGGCACCATGCGGCCAGGCATTCACGCAGCACAAGTACAACGGATTACGGTATGCGGAGGGGCACCATGCGGCCAGGCATTCATGCAGCACAAGTACAACGGATTACGGTATGCGGAGGGGCACCATGCGGCCAGGCATTCATGCAGCACAAGTACAACGGATTACGGTATGTGGAGGGGCACCATGCGGCCAGGCATTCACGCAGCAGAAGTACAACGGATTATGGTATGTGGAGGGGCACCATGCGGCCAGGCATTCACGCAGCACAAGTACAACGGATTATGGTATGTGGAGAGGCACCATTGCGCTCGGGCAGGATACTGAAGGCAGCTTGTGATTTGCCTTGTAGATTTTTATATGATCATTTGCCAAATATTTTCAGAATCTGAGACTGTATCACTGGCCGCCTCATTCAACGCTTCAAAATAAAAGTCTGTTTCACTTAATGGATTAATGAAAACTCATGTCCTATTATACTTCTCTGTTGGGTATTTTGCACTGATTATTGTAAGTTCACAATGAAGTGCGAATGAATGAACCAGTCAGTGTGAGAATGAACCAGTCAGAGCAGCAGCGAATCCAAGTAAGCTGCCACTGGGACTGAGCTGAACTGGGAAGGAAATATGAAATAGTGTGCAAAAATATGCCAAAAATAAGCATGACAGAGGGAGGGAAATGCTGCTGTACCTGTAGGTGAGCCAGCAAGATCGGGGGAGTTCTGCTCCAATTAAATGCCTGGATGATTGAATTTAATGTGCAGATAATGTGGCTGAGAAGCAGGGATGTGTCCTTGTTCTTCACAGGCGTCACCTGGGCTGGTGTCACGACAGATTTAGGATGCAGGTCCACCCCCCAGCTTGGAGCTTTATAGCACATTATCATTTCTTTTTCTATGGGGGCCACAGATCATTTCGGGAGTTCAAGCGTGTCCCCAACCCTCAGTGCTTTACATTTTGTTTTGCTTTGTTTTGATGCGACTCCCATGCCTTAAGAATCACCAGCATGAAGGGAACCTCGGTTCCACATCCCATCTTCCCATGTAAGTGGCTCTGGCTTTGAGCTGTACTGCTTTCCCACACTTAACGGAAAAAAAAAGCATTTTAGTTTAATTTCAAGCCACAGTAAGTTTTACACAAGGATGTGAACAGTAAACAGCCTATAAAGAACTTGCTTTAGGCTGTGGTGCTGAATGTGTATTTCGTGGATCTGACAGCTTGACCCAACTATCAATGAGTTGGAAAGGCTATAGGAAATAAACCGTAGTTAATGTAATATATCCTCCTAATATTGTGTTTACATAGTCATGCGGGGGGTATGGTGACATATTGGTTAGCACTGTTGCTTCTTACCTCTAGGACCAGGGTTCAAGCCTCTAGCAGGGCTCCATGTGTGTGGAGTTTGCATGTTCTCCCCCTGTTGTCATGGGGTATCCTGGGTTGTTCCCTGCCTTGCACCCATAGCCTCTGGGATTGGCTCCAGACCCACTACAACACTGAATAGGATACGCAGTTACAGAACATGAATAGAAGGACAGTTATAAGAAAACTTGCCTTAACATGTTAAATATCATGGATATTACCAATACCCGTACCTTTATTTGAAGAGATGTTTTGTGTGTCTGTCTTACACCTTACATTGATGTCATCAGTTTGTACTGCATCTTTTTTGTTTTCTTCGATTGCAATCTTAACTTTATCCCGTGTTGTTACAAATTTTTAGATTAGAATTGGACACAAGTTGATAGTTAAAAAGTCCTTTTTGATGACCATTCAATGTATTTAATGGAGAAATGTTCCGCAACAATTGTTAATTAAAAGCGAGCTAAATGTGAGCTATAACAGACAGATAGGCAGACAGACAGACAGACAGACATCTGGGGTTAACTATAGCATGATATTGACCAAATCAACAACCAACTGTCTGTAATTAGATAACAAACAAATTAGCATTGTAATCTTCTTTAAAATCATAAGGTAAGACAAAGCAGACAGAAGAATCGTTTATTTTCGTACTTGGATCTGTGCTGAGAGTTAATATTGCTAAAAATGCTTAAAATATAAGGATAATAGCCTGCTTGATGTCTGAGTACAACTGGAACTGGAACTCACTGTATTGTCTTTGGGGCTTCGACTTACTGCAGTTACTGCTGCTCATCCAGTGCAGGGTTACCGTGATTCCAGGAAACAGGGGTTTTCTGGACAGGATGCTAATCCACCACGGGATGCATGCACTTATACACGCTACGGGCCCTTAATGCACATGATCTATTACATGGTTGTGCGGCCAAAACATATTTGATTTCTGTCTGGCCCGTGCAATGAGATGAAATGTTAAACTCAAGTTTGCAGTCTCAGGAAATGCAACTGCGGGGTCAAAAGGAAAAAGAGAATCTGGACATGAAGAAAGACATGAGGTGGAATGTTTTACAGCCTGATGGGGTGGCACATGCTTTCAACTGGAAATAGTATTCTGGGTCAACTAAATGTGCAAGAGCATCAGAACATCCCCAAATTGATTTTCTTTTGCAAAATGTAGTGCAGCTACTTGTTTTGCTGGAATGTTTGCAGCTACACGCGCACCTTAAAATGATGCTTTTTTGTTTTTAAGATACATGACAACACTTTATATATGTTAATGGAAAAACTTGCGAAACTGAACTAGTGAATTTGCTAACATTAGAAGAGCTGTAGAAGCAAAAGAATTCCCTTTACCCCTCCTCTCTCTTTCTCTCTCTCTCTCTCTCCCTCGCTTGCCTCCCTCCCTCCCTCTAACATTCTCACTTATCCTTTCACCACTCCTCCCACTCGCTCACTCTCGTCCCTTCTTCTCCCTCGCTTGCTTCCTTTCCCCCTTTATAATCACTGTTCGTCGGATTTCTAACCATGATACCTTCCACCGCGAAAGGCTCTCAGATGCTGATGCAGTCTTTCACTGGCACTGCAAGCATTTTCCTGTTCCCAGATTGAGTCCCACATATGGAAACGGCAGAAGGATGCTTGGGAATAGCAGTGTTCATGTTGCTTTTCCTCTTAATCTCTTTCAAGCTTTTCAGTTGTAAGGATTATAGAAACAGTCAGTTTGGATTTCTCATTGGAAAGGATGCTCCGGTCTCTCATCTCTTCAGCTAAAGCTAGAGAAAGGACTAATGTACTTTCCTGATGCTGAAGACACCTGCCAAAGAGTTCATTTCAGCCACAGGAAGCATGACATCCCAGCCGGCAAGCCCCGTGGACGGCGAGTGGATTGTGGATTTTTCTGTTTTTTTTTTTTTTACTGTAAAATTCTAAAGTGAACGTTTCAGAGACACAAGAAGATAAAAAAATATTGTGTGCTTTTCAGATATATGGCTTTCTCAAGACTGGAGTTTGGTATCTAACAAAGAGGTAGGATAATTATTCTGAATTAATACTAATAATAATACTTCTACAATTTTGTCAGTAGAGATCACAATATCTACTAAAGCACTGGAATTATATTTTAGTACGTATTATTTTTTAAAATATCATTATCAAATGTCATTCATGCACCATATTCCAAAAGCAGAAATATGTTGTTAGTTACTTCAGTTTTAAAGTCGGGCGTTTTATGTTTTACTATTAACATTAAAACAAAAGTTCTGTTACATATCTGCAACACATATACCCGGTATACTTGCATTGCATATTGTAACTGGTACAGTATATGGTGAGTATATAAATTTCTAAAGTTTTAACTAAGGTGAATTTACAGATTTTGTATTCTTTAGTCCTTCTTTTCCCTGCTTAGCCCCTAAACTTGTGCAAACTGTGATACACTTCATTTTCAATGAAGTTTCACTTCTAAGGAACGCCAAACGGATCAGATCAAATCCTTTCTCAATGAAATGTCTCCACACAGGTCATAGAAACAATGTTAATCTAAACGCATTACAGTTATGGAGAGAGTGTTTCTGCTGAAGTGCTTCTTGCTTGGTTTTGTTTCCTGATTCCTGTTCTGGGTACAGATTTGAAACAAGTGGCAGGTCATGTGGCATCAGGGTTCACCGTTCATCAGGGAGCAGAGACCAATACACACAGACAATGTGGATGTTAAGAGGGGTCGCTATGAAATACTATAGCCATGGAAAGTGGCTTAATTTAGATATATATAAAGACTGGAAAGAGTTACAGAGTCCGGTCAAAGTGTCTGGTATTTGGTCAGGTGACACTGCCATGAAACACATGGCCAATACAGTGAATCACTGTAAACTATCAGCCCAATATAAAGAAATGTAGTTGTAAACATCCATGCAAATTTGAAGCCTTGATCTCCATGATTTCCATTATACTGAGAGAGCAGTGGTGCTGCTTTTTTTCTCTTGAAAAGCTTGTATCCCCACAAAAAAAATCAACCAGCTGGGAATTCGCTGTCCATCCCAAACCAGCTGGGAATTCTCTGTCCCTCCCCAACCAGTTGGGAATTCTCTGTCCCTCCCCAAGCAGCTGGGAATTCTCCATCCCTCTCCAACCAGCCTGGAATTCTCTGTCCCTCCCCAAGCAGCTGGGAATTCTCCATCCCTCTCCATTTAGCTGGGAATTCTCTGTCCCTCTCCAACCAGCTGGGAATTCTCTGTCCCTCTCCAATCAGCTGGGAATTCTCCACCCCCCTCCAATCAGCTGGGAATTCTCTCAGCTGAGAATTCTCTATCCCCCTCCAATCAGCTGGGAATTCTCTGTCCCTCTCCAACCAGCTGGGAATTCTCTGTCCCTCTCCAACCAGCTGGGAATTCTTTATCCCTCCCCAACCAGCTGGGAATTCTCTATCCCTCCCCAACCAGCTGGGAATTCTCCATCCCTCTCCATTTAGCTGGGAATTCTCTGTCCCTCTCCAACCAGCTGGGAATTCTCTGTCCCTCTCCAATCAGCTGGGAATTCTCCACCCCCCTCCAATCAGCTGGGAATTCTCTCAGCTGAGAATTCTCTATCCCCCTCCAATCAGCTGGGAATTCTCTGTCCCTCTCCAACCAGCTGGGAATTCTCTGTCCCTCTCCAACCAGCTGGGAATTCTCCACCCCCCTCCAATCAGCTGGGAATTCTCTCAGCTGAGAATTCTCTATCCCCCTCCAATCAGCTGGGAATTCTCTGTCCCTCTCCAACCAGCTGGGAATTCTCTGTCCCTCTCCAACCAGCTGGGAATTCTTTATCCCTCCCCAACCAGCTGGGAATTCTCTATCCCTCCCCAACCAGCTGGGAATTCTCCATCCCTCTCCATTTAGCTGGGAATTCTCTGTCCCTCTCCAACCAGCTGGGAATTCTCTGTCCCTCTCCAATCAGCTGGGAATTCTCCACCCCCCTCCAATCAGCTGGGAATTCTCTCAGCTGAGAATTCTCTATCCCTCTCCAACCAGCTGGGAATTCTCTGTCCCTCTCCAACCAGCTGGGAATTCTCTGTCCCTCCCCAACCAGCTGGGAATTCTCTATCCCTCTCCTACCAGCTGGGAATTCTCTGTCCCCGTCCAATCATCTGGGAATTCTCTGTCCCTCTCCAACCAGCTGAGAATTCTCTATCCCTCCCCAAGCAGCTGGGAATTCTCTGTTTCTCTCCAACCAGCTGGGAATTCTCCATCCCTCTCCATTTAGCTGGGAATTCTCTATCCCCCTCCAATCAGCTGGGAATTCTCTATCCCCCTCCAACCAGCTGGGAATTCTCTGATCCGGTCAAATCAGCTGGGAATTCTCTATCCCTCTCCAATCAGCTGAGAATTCCCCATCCCCCTTCATTTAGCTGGGAATTCTATATCCCTCTCCAACCAGCTGAGAATTCTCTATGCCTCCCCAACCAGCTGGGAATTCTCTATCCCTCCCCAACCAGCTGGGAATTCTCCATCCCTCTCCATTTAGCTGGGAATTCTCCATCTCATTCCATTTAGCTGGGACTTCGCCATCCCTCTCCAAACAGCTTGGAATTCTCTGTTCCCCTCCAGTTCCGCTGACCTCACCATTCATAGCCAAACTAATATATACAACATATTTACTAATTTCATCAATCTCCAATGAAACAGAGATGAATTGAAAATAAATTTGCATCCAGTGACAATTAAAGATGAATTTTTTAAAAAAGGAAAAAAAGCTAACATTCACCACACATCCGTAAAAACATGCCTTTGAGTTTTTCTTATTACTTGTTAACTTCTTAGTGAAGGATTCCTGTAGTTTCCATTTTTTTTCTGTTAATATTGCTGTGCCTGACCTTTTGTCTGATTTGAATAACCTCCGTAATAGGTAGGTATAGAAAAAGTATTCACTCTATATAAGTCAGTGAAGTTGTACAAAATTACATAAAGGTCTTTCCACCAAGATAGTTTCATGTTGCCAGGCTGCAGGATCCTTGAGTCGGCAGTATGACAGGTGCAGCATTCAGTACTTTACTCCTGCTTCTCCTCCTCTCACTATCTCTCCTGTTAAATACCTGTCGGGGAGAGCAGCAATAGGAGATTACTGTCATCTTCCGATTGCTTCACAGCCACAACTGTTTCGCCCCTGCTTGTGTTGAGGTGAGGGATTAGTGGCCGTATTCCATTAGGCAGAAACTGGATTCGTGGTAGCTGGAAGATCCCATTAGTCGACTCATGACATTCCTCTGTCTAGTTCTATACCGTTGCCCATATGGACTGACCAGGGCTGAAAGGAGCAATGGTGACCAACTAGGGAAAGTGGTAAGGAAGAAAGAGCAGAAGAGGGCCACCACACTGGGCAGTCTGTCAGCATCTCCATGAGTTTGACTGGTCTGGTGAGGGGTTTTAAAGGAGGGGTCCTGCAGGTTCAGGAACCCCAGGTGATATGGGGGTTAGAGTTCTTAGACACGACCATGCATTGTAGTAAACTGCGATCGTTCATGAGAATAGCCCCCCCGCCCAGGAAGTAGTACGACAGCTTCTTCATGATCTCCAGTTGATGTCCAGACCTTTGCATTCCACAGTGACGTAGTTCCTTTTGGTGGCACTGAGTTTCTTAGATAGATGCAGCTCCCAGTGCTACCTTTCATGCATTTGAAAAAAATGACTGGTTGAAGGAAGAAGTGGGTTAGACATTAAGACAGTCATGAGTGTTAAAAGGGCTGCTCAGCTTCCTCGTTTCATGGCAGACATATCAGACTCTTCCGAGCGAAGTACACTAAGGGAGGGATTACAAAGGAAAAATGCAGCACAAAGGGGTAGTATCCTGGTAATACTTGGCAAATGTATATCCTCTCTCTACTTTCTTTTCTTGGGGCTGGGGCAGGCTTCATCTGATGAGGTACCCTAGGCAGGGTTGGTGGTAATGCACGTCTGAGAGATGGTGTCCAGGAACTTTCTGAGTCAAAAGAGATGTTCTTTTCCATTGTCGGCACGCACCACCATGTCACTGAGGTAAGCAGGCCAGATGTGGATCAAGTATAATGCTTTGCAAGCTGAGAGGGTCTTGAATCTGGGCAAGTCATGTCTTAGCAAAGGTTTGACAAGAAGTTCTTAAACAAAACCACCCATCAGACTTCACTTGCCAGCGCTGCAGAAGCAGTTGACGGGGTGGGTCTCCATGAGTTTAATCACTGGGACCAAAGCGACTTTCCTCAGGGGTCACAGCAGCCCCAGGATCCATGAATGCGGGGATGGGGGTTTCCCTCCAAATACATCACAGTGAGTTGCCTGCTTGGCTTTTTAGGACTAATGGTCAAAATCCTCCATCCAAGATTTTGTGCATCCTGGAATCTGTGGGCATGGCCTCATCCGGAGAGCCAACCATAGTTGATCCATGGGTGAGAAGCTTTTGGATTGGGGTTTGGGGTTGCTGCAGACCAAACTACTCTTCCTTAGAGCTGCAGCAACAAATTAAGATTCTGGGCTTTTCACCAATCCCTATCTCTTTGGTTATAGTAACATTCAATAGCATTAATCAGTTTCTTTGGTCGAGGGGAGGCTTTGATACACTTCCAAGTCATTCCTGGGATAGGCCAGGACAGAGGGGTCTATGGTGATCTTTTTGGCCATCCGCTGTGGAGTATTTTACTTGATATGGAGCCAACGCTGTGCGATTTGTAACAACTGGTTAAACTGAGCCTGCACTAGTTAGTGACTATAATACTTGGAACCAATGTACGACTGCAATAGACAACAATCCTGACCGAGCTTTCAGGGTGTCTTAGAAGTGAGTCAGGGTAGGGCATGGAATGTAGCCTGAGCTTCTCTGCTTTGGAAGGGGGCAAGAATTCTCAGCCACTCCCATCAAGGCCATCTCTCCCTTTCTGAAGGACGCTCAAAGGTGCTTAGATGTTCCCCATCTCAGTTTTTTTTAGAAATCTTTAGCGAGACGGAAATCCCCATCGGCACCTGGTGTGTTCATAGGTGGGCTGCCTGAGACATGCTGGAAAAGGGCCCTAAGATGGGCAACCAGTTCTCAGGCTGCTTAAGGAACAACTGCTGTAGCGACAACTGCTGTAGCTGTTGCAATGAACATTGAAGAAGTTACCGCAACGATGTCCATATGTGAAGATCATCCTCCTGGTCTCATGATACCAAAAATCACAGCTAATTGTTAAAATGAAGCGGGATATGAGAGTCTGGAGTGTGACAGACGCAGAAAATGCTTTATTTTGTAATTTTATTCAGCGAGCGAATTGATAGTGAAGGATTTCGAGAGGAGTGCAGCCTCAGCCGAGATGGGGGGGGGGGCGTGATTTTCTGAATTCTTCTCAGCTACTGTTTGTTGACACTCATACAGGAGAAGTAGGAGTCCGGTGATCTCCTGTCGGCCAAACTGTGACTTCTGATTTCTAGCAAGACTGTTGCTGTATACAAATCTACCACGTTATGTGGTGCTTGTTCCAACATTTTATTTCATGCTACTAAGGGCTGGACTATTAATAGTGTATATGTATAAATAATACAGAGGATGTACAAGCATGAAAACTGATGGGGACATGCTCTGGTATACATTTACAGTAGCAGTGGACCATGTTTCTTTTACTTTCTTTTACAGTATTTCGTTAGCCGCCCACATTGTCCAGCCAAGGAAGAGGGTGTTCGCTGCCCCCTGTGGGAAGGGGCGAAGTGAGATGTGGGCGGAGCGAGATGTGGGCGGAGCGAGATGTGGGCGGAGTAAGATGTCACACAATTACCATATAAGGATACAAGATGTAAAGATGGCGGATGAGATGGTGCGCATTTATTGGTTAGACTGTTGTGTCACTGTAAGTAAGAGCTGAAGGATCTTAGTGTTTGCTAGTAACACAATGTCTACAAACACTGTGCATGTCTTTATGGGTTTTTAAGCAGAACACATCGGTATAGAAACACATTAACGTTAGGTTTCGCGATTCACTGATGAGAGTAGGAAAATATACCCATTAACGTTACTACTTAGATTATGAGGAAAATCACAAATGCCAGGCATATAAAAATTGTAACAAAATATATTTCGAAACAACAGCCAAAGCAACAACTAATACTCACTGTGTCATCTGCCATCATTACATCTTGTAAACATAACCCTGACCCTAACCCTAACCCTAACCCTAATCCTAATCCTAACCCTAATCCTAATCCTAACCCTAATCCCCTGATCCGCTTGCGGTACCATTAACATCATTGCACCCATATACGATAACTGAGTGTCATCTTGCTCCCCCCATATCTCACCCTGCCTCATCCTGCAGGCTGCAGCATGGTATACTTGAGCTAAGGTCCCCCCCCCACCGTAATCATGTTGACTTGACAGCTGGACCTCATTGAATCATATTCATAATTATTTATTAATTTTAGCGCACGACATCAACAAAACAACTTTTTCTTTTTATTGTATGCAAACGATCCAAACAGGACCCATGTATTTGTTGACTCAACCACTAGCATATCGTGTCTGGCTAATTAATATCTCTTCAAGTTATTTAACTTCATTAATTAAGTGAAGCGATATTCTTCCTGCCATCCTACAAGATACCAGTAATGTTTTGGAAAACAAAAGACATTTCTGTTACTTTTCATTGTGTTACTGTTCATTTGCATATATTCTAATGCTACTAATGTTCAATTCTAGAATGGCATTTTATGCTTGAACTAAGATAACAGTGTGATCACATTCCAGCAGTTTTCATATAACATAATTTCAGGGATGATAATAATGTTTTGCAGAATTACTTTTTTTTATACTTTCCCTTTCTCACAACACAAATTTCCTTCGGTGTTTCCCTCATTCGTGTTTGACTTACCAGGGGAGTGAAATCAACTCCTAACTCTTGATCTGCTGGGGCTCATGGACTGCAGAATTTATTCATTATTTGTTTCAGGTACAGCTTGCAGAGCTTGCAGCATAATCACCATAAAGCCATGCAGTGAATTTTCACTGTTGCCCTAACATACAGGACCTGCTTGTTAAACTGCAGATA
Organism: Brienomyrus brachyistius; assembly: GCF_023856365.1. NCBI lineage: Eukaryota > Metazoa > Chordata > Actinopteri > Osteoglossiformes > Mormyridae > Brienomyrus > Brienomyrus brachyistius. Next base: position 7,916,457 of record NC_064542.1, read on the forward strand.
ATATGTGAATGCAGTTATATATGGAAATGAATCTTGTCACCCACGTTTGTCTTCATACATACCCTTGTGATTTATGAGCAAAAAAGGTAAAAGTCTAAAGTGGGTGTTTCTTAATATAATTTTCTTTTTAGATGCAGTTACAATGTATGTTTTACAATGTATGTTTTTTTTCTGCCAAATTATTTTACATGTATTTGTACCTCTGTGCACACATGCATGTAAGTACAAAGCTACACAATGAAATTATATTTAGATATATATCGTAAGTATATATGAGTAAGCCTGCCTACTCTAGTTTACTACTTTACTAATGTAAATATTTCTATAATTTGATAATTTTCCAAAAATCCAATTTTTGCTAAACTAATATAAAAATATTTTAATAGGCTTGTATTTCTTATTTTAGCTTGGTTATTTGTATACATTAAATGGTTAAGGTTGATTAATAATTCCTCTATAAACTGAGAAACAGGTGAAGTTTATATAACAAGTATATGGCGGTCTGACAGATCCCCCCAAAAATAATATACAAAGATGCAAACATAAAAACAGGCAAATATATATGACTTTTTATTCACCAAGTAATTTTTGTGATTGCTTGGTACCTCCGTAATTTACACTGAACATTTTCACATAATTACTTACCTTAGGTAGGGATCACACTATGGCATATCCCAGTTCGGAGAAGAGAAACTGGAAATGTTTATCATTAGTGGCGATCAGGTAATCATATATATATAACTTTGCTTTTTTTCAGTAAAATTGACCTTATTTATGTTTATATGTTTATATGGTTAGACAATTATTAGTATTATCAGGCAACATTCTACTCTATAGATCAACTCTACTGCAAAACATCTACAGTACCTGAGATAAAACAAACACCGACCCCCCATTCCATGTCTTTGCTCAGCTTGGTCAAGGCCTGTTTGCAGTTCCTGGTAGAACAGCACATACTGTAAAGCAGTGGTACTTCATAAGCGGTGTGCCAGTGCGTCATAGGAGGCCTGGACACACACCGACACACAATAATACACTGTGGGCAACGGAGAGGCGCCATTTAGTCTAACTGCCTGTCTTTGGATTACAAGAGGAAACAAAAAGTATCTGGAGGAAATCCATATGACTGGAGGGGAACGTAGTTCATACATAGAGAGCAGAGGCAGGACGCGACCCCCCAGCCCCGGAGGTGTGAGCCCGTCGTGGGGTTTTAAAGGCATATACCTTTGAATACTACATGTGGATGCTTAACAGTATTACTAAACATAATACACAAACAGGAGGTGGTTGGAAGATCGATGGATGGAAGGATGGATAGATGGATGGATGCGCAGATGCAATTAGATTAAATGATAAATACACTTTCATGGACAGAGGATTTGAAAAAACTGCATTATAGCAGAACAAACAAACACCACTGAGAGCCTATCTCAAGTATGATTTAAAGCTTCACAAGTAGCCAGTAAAATAAGAATGCGATGTAAATGACACAAAAAAAGTTGCGTCTTTCTGTCTGACGGATATGGTTAAACTTAGCTTAGAACACATGAATCCGGCGATCTATGTCGCAGTTTATGTTGCAGTTTTATTTATATTAGACAGCAGGTTTGTCTCCCGTGTAGAAAAGCCTTACTCTCTAACGCTGATACATTTAAGAATAGGATGTTCCTTTTTCATCTCTTACATAGCTCGTGTCTCCTTGTCACAGCACCTGCCCGAAGCCAGTATCCTTTCCCCCTGTATTTTCTCATGGATGCTTTCAGGTTCTGCTATGCAATAGATATATGAGTGTAATGCACATTATGGTGTCATTAAACGAATATAATATTTAGGGATGTAACAATATTGACCATATCGCGCTATCGCGGTAATAAAAGTGTCTCGATATCGTCGTGGTCATGTTACGATATTAAAACGCCAGTTATCCTTAAAAAAAAAATAAAAAATAGGCAGGTTTCTGCGGAATAACGCATTGTAAACTACATAACCCATGATCCGTTGCGCTACGGCATTCGCTGTTGAGCCAATAGTAGTTTACGCTGCCCGCACAACAAACAAGCATGGCGGATAGCGGCGAATACAGCATGGCTCATGTTGATACTTCTGAAAACGCCCCCGAAATTGAGATTGTGCAAGCCCCTGCAGCATTCAAGTCCGAAGTATGGAAGCATTTCGGCTTCGCTATGTCAACAAACGCTAAAGGACAGAGGGTGTTTTCAGTAAGCTTTTTCACTATTTTATTTAAGTTATGTTCATAGATACTTGATTGTTTCAACAAGCTGTTTTTATTTGCCTAGCACATATGATAGATTAAACCTGGCTTAACTTGATCTTTCTTTGCAGTTCCCTGTTGGGAATTCCTTTCTTTGGAATTGTTTCTTTGTTGTTTACAGTTGTTTGAGAGAACATTGCACATGAGAAGAAGAATCAGTTGTTGAAGAATCACTGTATCATACGGGGTATATTAATGCTCCTTGAATTTGCATTTTAAAAGCATTAAGGGATCAGCATATGTTGTCATGATCCTTAAATATACGAATAAATGTCCTGGTGACTGGCAAAAGCAGTTAAATTTTTTTTTGTTGGTTATTTTCATTCTTAACACAATTTTGGGAACTATTTTACAATACCGTGAGCCTCTCCACAATATCGCAATAAATATCGTATCGTGAGATCAATATCGAAATTGTATCGTATCGTGACATTTTAATATCGTTACATCCCTAATAATATTTGTGCCCTTGAAAGGTAAAGAGGGTCATCCCACATTTTTGACCCCTACCCCTTTTTATTGAATATTTTCAATTGGATAAGTTGTTAGTATCTAAGTCATACCTCTGTGCTACCTATGATATATATGTATATATATATATCAATTGTAGGGTATAGGCACACTGATTTTTTTTTAAATATTTCAACTTCGGAGCTCATTTTCTCAAAAGTTTGTTTATGTGGGATAGCCCACGTTACCTCTCAAGGGCACAGTTACAACCATAATTGCAAATCACATTGAGTTAAAATTGAACAAAACTGCAACAGTTATGTCACAAGCATTGTTCATTCTAATTAAATCATGACAATATTAAACATCTTATCAGCCTCTGGGGAATTACTGAGTTTATAGATATGAAAGAGGTTAAAAATAAATGTGCAATTCAGATCCAAATCTAGTTATACCTCTGTCATGGATAAGGATGTATTGACATACTTTCCTTTGTTGGGATATTGATAGCAAACAATATTTTTGCATTAGAAGAAAAATCAGCCTTTTACTTTTCATGAGGTGATCTGTGGTGAACTTCAAAGAAAACTTTTTTGTGTTGTCAGTGCTACAGTCGTTTAAAGCTGCTGTATCTGCTCAGCTTTCTCTTCATTGGATCATTATGAAACGTATTTTGTAGTAGCTGAAGTAGCTAAATTATTTTGGCTGGTCTTCAAGGGCATTTTGATGGGCAGAGATGATGCAAGGCAGCAGCAGAGCTTACAGATGCTGACTGTGCAGCCATGTCCTGGCAGGTGTCAGCTTCTTTGCTCAGTTATCATCCTAACCAGGTTTCAAAAGCAATATGTCTGGGGAAAATATTCAACAAGCTAAACAGAAATTGTACTATCATTAGAAGAACATTATGTGGTAATGCTGCAGATTAGTTCAGTATTTTTGTTGGATTTATTGGAAGCACAAGGAAGATAAAGAAAATTAAGTTGGAACCACAACAATGCATCCCCCATCACCCCTCATCTAATCCCTACTCCTCCATATACACCAGCATCTACAATCTCTGCAGTGAGATAACTCAAAAAGTGTTTGATGGATCTTTTTTCAAACTTTGCAGATATACTAAATGCCTGAAGATGTGGAATCTTCAAATTGTGAGAACACATTGCACCAAAACTGAAGCAGTGCTGCATAGTGATAGCATCAGACACTTATGAAGTTATAAAGAGTGAACTCAAAAAGAATTTGATGGATCTTATTACTACTTCACAAAAATATTATATGGATGAAGATTTACACCTGACTACAATTAGATACAAATTGTACCAAAATTGAAGCAGCAGCCCTGGGTGGCAGCAAAGGCAGAAATGGGGAACTGCAGAAGACACTTGATCGTGTGAACACAATAACTCTAAAAGTATTCAATGCATCTTTTTCCGACTTCCCTGGACCATTGCATAGGTGATGATCTAATGCATATTTCATTTTTAGGATATCACACCACAACTGAAGTAGTATCACGTAGCCACAGACTCAAATCAGGTGAACCTGATAACAGTGAGCCAAGTCACACAAAGTGTGGCTTTTAATAAAGAATTTGGGAGAGGTGGGGAGAGTGTACGGGGTGGAGATTGTAAAGGTTGGGGGTATGAGAGGAGTAGGGATTAGACGAGAGGAGGGAGCGAAGGGCCGATCCAGAGAATACACTGTTGTCGTTCCAACAGCATTTACATTTGAAAGGGACACGCAGCAAATAACTACCCTCTTGAGATGCGTAGGAAAGGCAATATTGCGCATGAACAAAGTTGGTTAGCCACACAATTTCTTGTTTGCTGATCGTAGGGGTGGCACAGTTGTATACACCTTGGTTATTATCTATAGTGAGCATTTCTCTATGAGGTCCAAATTGTATCTTTACTACCCAGGAGCTTGCAGCTGCTGTTGGTAATTAATATAACAGGATAAGAGGGTGCATATGACAAAGCTTTGAGCAAGAGCTTTTGCAGAAGCTAATCACACTACTGCAGGCCTCAGCGCGACTGCAGGGTGTCACCGTTACCACAGATTTATAAAACTACTCTGGAACAAAAATAAATAATGCAATAGGATGGAAGAAACTGGAACATTTACCATATTTCAAAATGAACGAATTAGAATGAATTTTGAAACAAGTGACATTGTATTGATAACTCTTGAGCAGCAGCAATGTCCATAACACTGTACTGGAGGAGGCACAAATAATGGGCATTGTGATGTAATTATGTAGCATTACTCTATTGCTCAATTATTAACTGCAAACTAAGTCTTAGTTACATACTGATCTCATGTTCGTTCATCATTAATGAATCGTGGCTCATCTATTATCTCAAGCAATTATTGTATTTGTCACCATGTCTGTTAATTCTGTAAACCTCTGTGAACTACTGAAGGAACAAATCATGAATTACACATTTGAAATACTGATCTCATGTTTCATTAATGAATCGTGATGCATATTTTATCCCAAGCAGTTACTATATTTGTTCCTCTATCTAATTCTGTAAACCTTTGTGAACTACTGAAGGAACTTCTGAAGGAACTACTAAGGAACTACTGAATGAGCAAGTAATGAATAACATAAGTGAAATACTAATCTCATGTTTGTCCATCATCAATGAATCATGACACATCTTTTATCTCAAGTAATGACTATATTTGTTCGTGATTTGTAATTATTTGTGCCCCGTCAAGTAAAGTGTTACCGTCCTATATAATTTATCTTCTGTACACAGATTGTGGCGAGCCAAAAGTTAAAATGTGAGATGTACTGCTCTCTTCTAGTCAGAGAAGGCTTGGGTGCAAAGTGTCATCAATCCAAAATGAGACTTGGACACTTAAAGGCTCCCCGCTGGAACTACATATAAATACCCTATTAATCTCAGTGTTCAAACAAATGTGTCTCAGGTCAGCACTGTAAATGACTTTTGTTGTCAATTGCCTAGTTTAATGAACAAATTCCTAAAACCACTTAGCCTTAAACACTTTGTAAATTCTAAACTTTTGAGCTTGCATGCACAGATTGTACTTTTTGTAACTAAAGTCATTGTATAACCATAAAAACACACAAAGATTGCTGCAATCCATTATTGCCTACTCATTTTTAACTCAGTCACTTTCTTTGAAATGTTTATATCCGCAAAATGCGACATATTAGATTATCACCTTGGCTTCTACAGCTACATGTTGATAATAAACAAAGATTATTAATAACAACAATTTATGTTTGATTTCTTGGCGGTCCCTTGCCAAAATCGAATTATTTCCAACAATGTTTCCCTTCCCGGTCCTTAGGGACCCACAGACGGTCCACAGTTTTGGTAGAGAGCTAGGAGGAAGCAAAAATGTGGACTGTCTGCAGGTGCCCAGGGACCCGATTGGGAAACGCTGATTTACAAAACAAACAGTTTCAGTTTAGTGTATTAGCTCAGTCTGGGACACAGTGAGTACTGTAGCATTGTGGGCACACGCCTGCAGTCCCCTGCCCTGCCTTATTGACATTACTCTGGTTTTCTTCCACAGTCCAAACACAGGTTAGGAAGAGTGGTATATCTAAATTGTGGAATTTGTGAGTGGGTGCTCAGTGATGGGTGGACTAGCACCCTGGATCTTGCATTATGTTTCCAAAGATTCCAGCTTTGCCAGATATGTGAATTATACACAGTGTTATGGGCAAATGATTCAATTAATGTTAAATACCCTATTCTACTGTACATCAACAAGATGTTTCCTGAGCATGAACCCACTGCTGAATGTTATTAATATGGCTCCATCAAATGCTGCCTTGACCAGTAACACTTTTATTTTTTTTTTTTTTGAGGAACTTGACTGTCATTTTTTTCAGCACTATATCCTGCAAGAAAAATGCTGTCCAGCGACATTGAGAACAAATTACTAAACAAATAGAGGACATGGAAGAGATAAATATCAATTCACCGAGTGATTAAGCCGCTTCCGCGTCACAGAAATTTGCTTCAAGGTGACTTTTCTTACCTTTTCTTTTGTGTTGTATGATTTTTTTTCTGCAAGCGCTGTACAGTAAAATAAAGGTAAAGAAACTGTGAGAGAAGGTATAAAAAAAGATGTGACTTAGATTTAAGTAAAGGAATGGAAAACAGACAGGATTATAAGCGGAAAACAAGTGAAGGCACTTCCAGCAGATATGAAGGTATTTGCGGTTTGTGTGGGCGACACACTAAATCCACATCACCTGGCGCATACAAACCAGTCTGCAGCCGCACCTTTCTGAAATCGCCACGTTGCTATTATCATTCAAATGTGGCTGCTTGTGATTCAGTGGGACACCTACCCTGACCCAAATGAGGTTGTTTACTATATTGCTTTCTTGGCATACTAGAAATTGTCTCATATTTACCCTCAGAAGGACTTACACACTGTAATGGATGAAGGTTACTAAATGAGTAATAATGTACCTGACGCATAGTTTCGCACTTTGGTGTCTAAAGCTCCTCAGCTGCTATTGAGGCCCATCAAATGAAGTTCATAAATATGAGGCACTCGGTCAGTCATATATACTGAGCTTCCTAAAGTTTTCATTTTATCCTAAAGTACGACCAAGTTGACATCGGACACATTTACGTAGATTCATCATACCATTGTTACCATTGCGAAGCATCCTTGCCACTAGGCTACAAAGAAGAATATATAATTACTAACAAACCATGTAAACAGCAACTCCAAGTAAACTAAGCACTTGCTGTTTACTAATGTATTACCCCTTTAAGTCAATAGTCAGTTAAATGAATTACATGGTCCTCCATATATAAGACTTTTAGCGGCAACACCCCTTTCTTATTATACAGTTGTTTTGTGTATCGAACAACATGTTTAGCTAAAAACTTAATTCCCATCTGTGAAAACCAGGCACAAAGCGGTGTGGCATTTAGGGGCTTATTTGTGCCGGTTTAATGTGCATTTGCTGGTGAATTCTACAAATCACTCCGAGGTATCAATCTCTGGAAAAGCATTCCTATTAAACATTTCGACAGCGCAGAAGGAAGCGTTTCACACAATAAGCCCCAGCTCAGTGGTTCAGAAAGCCTGACTTGTAAGTACTGACCAGAAGGTTGGGGGAGCGGACAATTCAGCGCCTGCTTGCTGACCCAAGAAGCTTCTCTGGTAGTTGACTGCTGGTGCCACTTCCAGTCATCGGCACCTGGTCCCATCTGTCAGCGTCCACGGTGATTTCGGGAAGACAATAACTGTCAAGACCAAAAAGGTGTATCTAGTCCGTGGCTTACACATGGATGTCTGAATGGATCATTACATTTGGACTGTACACGTCTGTCAGAATTATGAACGGTGCTGGAGGAGCTTGGCTTGTCTTATAAGCATTTTGTATTTCATATCATTTCTTAAACAGATCTAAAAACACTCAAAAAAGGTACTAACAATGAATGCAAGAAATTATAACCACAGCATCACAATTCTAACTTAAATACTTTGTACTTCGATCATTTTAACTGTCCTGTTAAAATATAATTTCCATGATTATCTGTTATCTATGTAGTTTGTAGACCTCCATCAGAATTTTCCTTTTCACCATTTCATTTTTCGATGCTAGTAAAAGAATTTCTGTCCCATGTACTCTCTTAACTACTTTATATGGTAGCTAGATCATTTATATTTCTTTGGGATCGATTTTTAATATTATATAGAATATATGCCATATAATTTATGTGGTTAAATGAAATAGCAGTACTCTTAATTACTTCTTAAGTGCTAGAGTGTCTCAGATTATGTCTGAAAAGAAACATTATTATTTTTTCGTCGTGTATCAATGGCTGTGGGTGTTACCGGTGAGACCCCGGGACTTTCCGCACTACCCTATGGTCTCTGTGCAGCACTTTCTGTTTAATTACTCCAGAATCTGCTGGTAATAGGTCACCATCTGCTGTACAGGCTCTTGTGCTCCCCAGTCAGAAAGGCGTGACTCTGACCTCATTTTAAAGGGAGCTGACATCCACGTGTCTTTAGCATTTCATAAAGGAAACACAAACGGTGCCTGTTGCTCATCACGCCTGACAAGGACATTAACACAGCTGTGACTTTCTCCTGATGTGCTTTCGGCAGTGGATACACTGACTGTGAAAGGAATGCTAAGTTTTCATTGACGTATGTTCATGTGCGCGAAGAGTGTGGTGCTGCTCACGGACTGTGCTGCATGCTGGGTAACGACGGTTTCTTTTCCCTAACTCGTCCATTTTCTAAGGCTTTCCTGTAAAACCGGGGGGTTTCCTTGATGTCACAAGAGCTGCCCTGATCCTTGGCTTCGAAACGTTTCTGAAACGTTTTCGTATGAACAGGCACAAGATGTGGACAGGTGGCTCTTATCCGTAACCTATATAACACCATTTTGTAAAAAAATGCCTAAATTAACTCTCTATATAATATTATGATGATGCTTTAAAATCCATCCATCCATCCATCCATCCATCCATCCATCCATCCATCCATCCATCAACTTACTTTCTGAAATTGTTTGTCTTATTCAGTGTGGTGTGGGTCCAGAGCCTGTCCTGGAGGCTATGAGAGCAAGACAGGGAAGAACCCAGGATGGGTCACTAACCCATCACAGGACACACTCACACACCTTTCACACACACATGCATACCTATGGGCAGTCTGGTAACTACAGTTAACCTCAGCATGTCTTTGGACTGTGGGGGGAAACTGAAGTTGACGCTTTTAAATATTTAACATAGATTGCAGTAACATTACACTGTTTTTCTTTTCTACTAAGAGCAGCAGTCAATAATTGCCCGTGGCACATGTTCTCTCTGCCCATGTGACTATCAGTGCTGCATTTGCCTACACCCTAACCCTACCGTGTCTCCTTGCCTGTCACGGTGGTGGAGAGTTCAGGTAGGAGGAGATGCTGCAGCAGACCTGCAGGACCTCACCTCTGAAAGCGAGAGGGCTTGAATAGTCCATGCACTGCAGCATCTGATGCAGATGTCCTCTAGGGTGGGATGAGACTTCATTGCCAGTCTTGGCATGATCTCCCAGCACTTCCAGTCCTTCCTTGCCTGGGGGCTGGAGGGAACCCAGGCGACTCGTCCTACTCTGTTTCTTACTAGGTTCTCCACTGAGGACAAGGTATAGCTCACTGTGTTTGAGTGGGCAGCTAAGAGTGAACGGGGCTACACTAGGGCAAGGCTTGCATGCTGGCCTCCTGTCTTATAAGGAGGGCACTGGCTACCTATCAGCCCCTTCCCTGGCTGGTGGCTGATGAAATCGATCCTCATTCACTTGAGGTTCTCCCGTCACTGCATCACTCCCAATTCACATCTGGTGATATCTCCCTGAGCTGCTGGCACTGCAGCTGACACACTACTAACTAGGGAGCACACTGCAACTGACCCAGTACTAGCCGTGGAGCTCACTGCAGCAATTAATCAAAAGAGTGGCTATATACCTTTGCTTGTGCTTCTCTCCATTTGCTAAGCAGCAGACTGTCTGCCAGCTAGACCCAAGCACAGTCTCTGCTTCTATGATGTACATTGCAGGCCTACTGGGGAAAGTGGGCTGCCAGAATCAGGGTCAGACCCAACCTGCTGACACTGCTACTACTGGGCTGGGACTGGCCAAATTCTGAAGCCTCGTGCCAGTAGTCCCTACAATCCCAGAAGCTCACCTCTGCCAAATGACTGTGGAGCAGGAGACTCTAGCTATCAAATATCTCATCCAAGAGTTGAGATATTATCGACATCCGTGGTCTGATACACTCACTGGTTCTTCAAACTACAAAACTTTTAGCGCATCACTAGTCATGAGGTAGCCCATATGGGGTAGCCCACGACCTCTCTTGCATGGGAAGCCCACAGCCTCTCTCATATTGGGTAACCCAAGGCCTCTTTTGCATGGGATAGCCCACAACCTCTATGATATGCGGTAATCCGATGTCTCTCCTACATGCGGTAGTCCAATGTCTCTCCTGCATGGGGTAGCTCACAGCCTCTCTCATATGGGGTAACCCAAGGCCTCTTTTGCATGGGATAGCCCACAACCTCTATCATATGCAGTAGTCCAATGTCTCTCCTGCATGGGGTAGCCCACAGCCTCTCTCATATGGGGTAGCCCACAGCCTCTATCATATGCAGTAGTCCAATGTCTCTCCTGCATGGGGTAGCCCACAGCCTCTCTCGTATGGGGTAGCCCACAGCCTCTCTCATATGGGGTAGCCCACAGCCTCTATCATATGCAGTAGTCCAATGTCTCTCCTGCATGGGGTAGCCCACAGCCTCTCTCGTATGGGGTAGCCCACAGCCTCTCTCATATGGGGTAGCCCACAGCCTCTCTCGTATGGGGTAGCCCACAGCCTCTCTCATATGGGGTAGCCCACAGCCTCTATCATATGGGGTAGCCCACAGCCTCTCTCATATGGGGTAGCCCACAGCCTCTCTTACATGGGGTGGCCCATGGCCTCTCGCATGGGGTAACCCACAGCCTCTCTCATATGGGGTAACCCACAGCCTCTCTCATATGGGGTAGCCCACAGCCTCTCTCGTATGGGGTAGCCCACAGCCTCTCTCATATGGGGTAGCCCACAGCCTCTATCATATGGGGTAGCCCACAGCCTCTCTTACATGGGGTGGCCCATGGCCTCTCGCATGGGGTAACCCACAGCCTCTCTCATATGGGGTAGCCCACAGCCTCTCTCGTATGGGGTAACCCCCAGCCTCTCTCATATGGGGTAGCCCACAGCCTCTCTCATATGGGGTAGCCCACAGCCTCTCTTACATGGGGTAGCCCACAGCCTCTCTCATATGGGGTAGCCCACAGCCTCTCTCATATGGGGTAGCCCACAGCCTCTCTCATATGGGGTAGCCCACAGCCTCTCTCGTATGGGGTAGCCCACAGCCTCTATCATATGGGGTAGCCCACAGCCTCTCTTACATGGGGTGGCCCATGGCCTCTCGCATGGGGTAACCCACAGCCTCTCTCATATGGGGTAGCCCCCAGCCTCTCTCATATGGGGTAGCCCACAGCCTCTCTCATATGGGGTAACCCACAGCCTTTCTCGCATGGGGAAGAAGGTCAGGAGAAGGTAAGGGCTGACTGCTTTGAAGGGTCCGCCACTGCTTGACTGACCAGTTTGCAGATTTCCGCCCATTTATCTTAAGAAACCTTGTCCCTCTAGGACTATTTTCCCACACCATAGTTGCCCATGCCTCCTTGCCTGACACAGTTGCAAATACCAATTGATTTAATGTAATGCATTTATATTATATATGTCACAGGAAGAGAGAAATGTAAGCAAGCACTATATCTCAGAATTAGTTAATAATGGCAGTTTTTATGAGGAATGGACAGAATGGGTTTGGAGGAAAAAAGGGAAGCATTGAGGGGTTGTGTGGACCGATGGATCTGGGCTGGCCCTTGGTACCGGTCAGGAGGCTTTGGGCACGCCAGTGCCAGCGCTGCAATGCTACAGCCAGGCTGGAGACAGCAGCCAGATTCTGTGTGTGCCAAAAGGCATCGGAGGGAGCCTTTCCTTCAGCTCCTGAGGGCTCTATCCCAAAAGTGAACCAGCTGGGGTCATTAGTGGGAGCCAGGCGTGCAGAATTAGGGTCAGGGTGACGTTTGACAGCTGCTTTCGGCTGGCTGCTGTCCATGGTTCTGATTGAAGTTGGCAACCATCGGTACTTTGTCTGGAGAGGCTATAATATCTGGACTATGAAGTGAATCTTTTGATATTATTAATGTAAGTAAATGCACTTATTATTCATGATTATATACAAGCCAGCATTCACATAAACTCTCACAGCATGAGATAGAACTTGGCCTTTAACTGCCTTTGGAGAAAGAGCCAGATAACTCGACATACTGGTGTTTGCTGGTCCCTCCTCCTAGTTCAAATTGGCCTGTTCTGTTTTATCTCACCTGGACTCTGGTTTTATTTTACATTACAATAGTACAAAATGAAAATCAATCAATTGATCTATTTATCTATCTATCCATCCATTTTCCAAACCGCTTATCCTACTGGGTCACGGGGGGTCTGGAGCCTATCCCGGAAGCAATGGGCATGAGGCAGGGAACTACCGAGGATGGGGGGCCAGCCCATCGCAGGGCACACTCACACCAGTCACTCTCACATGCACACCTACGGGCAATTTAGCAAGTCCAATCAGTCTCATCATGTTTTTGGACTGCGGGGGGAAACCGGCGTACCCGGAGGAAACCCCACGATGACATGGGGAGAACATGCAAACTACACACACATGTGACCCAGGCGGAGACTCGAACCCGGGTCCCAGAGGTGTGAGGCAACAATGCTAACCACTGCACCACCATGCCACCCCTCTATCTATCTATCTATCTATCTATCTATCTATCTATCTATCTATCTATCTATCTATCTATCTATCTATCTATCTATCTATCTATCTATCTATCATTTTTATATTAAAGACATAGTATGCATGTACCCTAACACATATTAAATAATGCTAATATACTGAACAAAAATATAAACGCAACACTCTTGTTTCTGCTCCCATTTTTCATGAGATGGACTTAAAGACCTACAATTCATTCCAGATACACAATATTACCATTTCTCTCAAACATTTCTCACAAATCAGTCTAAATGTGTGATAGTGAGCACTTCTGCTTTGCTGAGATAATCCATCCCACCTCACAGGTGTGCCACATCAAGATGCTGATCTGACATCATGGGTAGTGCACAGGTGTACCTTATACTGCCCACAATAAAAGGCCACCCTGGAATGTGCAGTTTTTTGCTTTATTGGGGGTCTGGGGACTCAGAACCGGTCAGTATCTGGTGTGACCACCATTTGCCTCATGCAATGCAACACATCTTCTTCGCATAGAGTTTATCAGATTGTCAATTGTGGCCTGTGGAATGTTGGTCCACTCCTCTTCAATGGCTGTGCGAAGTTGTTGGATATTAGTGGGAACTGGTACACGCTGTCGTATACGCCGGTCAAGCACATCCCAAACATGCTCAACGGGTGACATGTCCGGTGAGTATGCTGGCCATGCAAGAACTGGGACATTTTCAGCTTCCAAGAACTGTGTACAGATCCTTGCAACATGGGGCCGTGCATTATCTGTCTGAGTGGCTGGTCTCAGACGATCTTGGAGGTGAACCTGCTGGATGTGGAGGTCCTGGGCTGGTGTGGTTACACGTGGTCTGCGGTTGTGAGGCCGGTTGGATGTACTGCCATATTCTCTGAAACGCCTTTGGAGACGGCTTATGGTTGAGAAATGAACATTCAATGCACGAGCAACAGATCTGGTTGACATTCCTGCTGTCAGCATGCCAATTGCACGCTCCCTCAATGCTTGTGGCATCTGTGGCATTTTGCTGTGAGACAAAACTGCACATTCCAGGGTGGCCTTTTATTGTGGGCAGTATAAGGTACACCTGTGCACTACCCATGATGTCAGATCAGCATCTTGATGTGGCACACCTGTGAGGTGGGATGGATTATCTCAGCAAAGCAGAAGTGCTCACTATCACACATTTAGACTGATTTGTGAGAAATGTTTGAGAGAAATGGTAATATTGTGTATCTGGAATGAATTGTAGATCTTTAAGTCCATCTCATGAAAAATGGGAGCAAAAACAAAAGTGTTGCGTTTATATTTTTGTTCAGTGTATTTAGACATTTCATGATTTTATATGATCAAGTTTCAGTATCATTTATACATGTTCGTCTTACGCATTGCGTGCGAGCTACAAACTGTTCATGGCCTCACAAATGACCAGAACTGCAAATGTCACATTTGCGAACGTGCCATGGTTACTGTGTATTCTGCATACGAGTATGTGGGTCATTATTTTCTGGAACCCACTGAAATGAGCTTTTAGAGCATCAGGTCTCACATGCTGCGGGAGAGACTTGGATGAGCCTATTCACAAACTCACACCTAATCTGTAATTTCTGTTGCTTTGTGCTGTTTTGTATGTCTGAACAGACACATTGTAATGTGTCATTATGTAGTTATTCTATGCGGAACATGTAAATGTGTGAAACGCCCAGAAGCCCCCATACTGACGCTCACGGTAATCACTGTAGATCATTCTTCTTGCTTTGTCACCCTGTCAGTCAAGCCCTCCAAAATCGCACATTAATCTTTAGTCGGCAGCCTGCAATATCGTCCAGCACCAAAGAAAGCAGTGGTTTGATACAAGCCAATTTTGTGTTATTTTAGTTTGTTTTTCCTAAGAGACAATATTCTGGCAGTGAAAAAGAAAGACATCTCCTTCTTTCCTTATGACAGAGTGAGACCCAGAATGAGTTTTTATATGAAAGTAGAGAGAATAGCTCCCTGCTCAGGGTTATATTAGGGTGACGGTCCTTTTAGTCCACAATCAAATGTCCTGTGCATTCCTGTGTTCCATTTTGCAGTATTCCAAGGGATGCTTTGGGATGCTTTCACTTCCTACAATATACTGACAGGTATTTAGCATATTATAGATGGAGACTTTGAAATCAATGCTGGTGATAAGGTTTCTTTTCTCTCCTGGTCTAACATCAAGTTACTGAGTGACTGTGCTTACCCTTTTGATAACTAACTGCTGTTAGGTATTTATGCAAGCTGTGAACAGAAAGGAACAATTTCAAATAAGATGCTGGGCACTTTCCCAAACACTTTACTTCAAAATGAAATTTCAACATGGAACAGCTCTGACTTTATTATAAAATGCAAGCAATTTCCTAAAACGTCTGACTTGCTTTTATTCAATCTTCACACTTTTCTGACTTATGCCTTATAATTTGCAGTGTCAAACGAGGTTAAACTCAGGGTGAGCCTATTTCTAAGTATTTCTCCGCAGGATGCTCCTTATCTACAGTATAACCTGAGCTTGTGGGGTGAGGGACTGAGTTGCAGCAGCCATTTATTGATGTCAGGTTATATTATTGTGTTCCTGTATTTTCCTATATCATGCTTTATGTCGCAGTTATTGACCTGAAGGAATCAGCTGGTAGAGAGATTATCAGACTGGGCCACAGTGCAATTTTTCTGTGGTTTTACACTCAAAAACTGAGTAAATTATATTGTAATTATGAATGAATTCAGTTCATTGTCTTTTTATATTATATATTGCATTATCTTTATTTCAACAGACAAACAAACATAATTACAAGGTGCAGAAGGAGACAATAAAGTACTCAGGCATTTTGTTACATTCCCCTTTTGTCCACACTAATTCTGGTAAATGCATTGCTTGATTCTGCTTAATTCTATGTGGAACTCCCAAAAGGGCATCAATTAACCCAGGACAGGAACCATAAAAAGTCTGTTAACAGGACAATAATGACTTGTCCTGTTGAGTCTTTCACTTGGGCAACCAAAGACAACTATTGAGTCTTTAGGCACAGGATGTAACCTCTGTGTTTATAATGATATATGATCAAATGGGCAGGGTATAGAAATGTAGGCTTGGTTTTAGCTTATCATTAAGATTAAGCTAATATGCACTTACCCATAATAGTGTCCAGTAAACTGCATTTGATTTTCTACTGTTTCTAGCTTACTGTGATAATGTATACATAATTGTTTTTAAACTTATATATACATGGTTTTGTTTTCCTTTTTTGGAACTTGAAAACTGCTTCGTTTTAATTATATTTCTGTTTTGTTGCATTTTTTTGGCAACGTTTGAAGCTTATTGCGGACACAGTCTTGTGGGATCCACTGTTATACGTAGATTATCACCACATTATCTGTGCAGTTATATCTTATTGTCGGGAAATTCCAGGAGTACGAGTCTGGCTCCATGCTGACATCATCCATTGTAGTCAAGACAAAAGTTACATTGATTTGTTGAGCTGCATAATTGGGTTTTTAAGTGGCCTAATGCTCCTGTCACAATAAGACACATTGGGTATAGTGAGCCCTGGTCAGTGTTAGTTAGTTGTACGGACATTGCAACTTGTGAGATCAGTCAAACATGCTAAACGTAATGTATTGATAATTAAATGGATATTTGCGCAATATCTATAGAAGATTGTCCAAACAAAATGTTATAGTGTTTATGTAAATCTCTGGTGTTTGATTCTTATAGTTAATCTTTATTGATTCTCTTTTTGTGAGTCAAGAACATATCGGTTAGTTTGAAGCAGCAGCATCACTAACTTTGATGTGTTCTTCCATCTCTTATTTATTCTCTGCTGGCAACACAGAAACAGCAGTTTACTCAGTGAGTCTTATTTATGAGTCCAGCATCTAAGAATAAAATAAAAGGCTACACTAATAAGGATATCAAAGACTCTCCAAAAGATGGAAATTATTGTTCACTTTTATATTGCTAATTGTTTAAACAGCAGAGTGAAACTGACCTCACCTAATCTGTACAATTTTACCAGATATTTTGATTGATTTAGACTAATATTCCAAAATGGTTTGCTGGTTTCTTGATATTCTCCATATTGAGTTTACTTAGTTGCGATGGGCTGGCCCCCCATCCTGGGTTGTTCCCTGCCTCATACCCATTGCTTCTGCGATAGGCTCCGGACCCCCCGTGACCCAGTAGGATAAGCGGCTTGGAAAATGGATGCATGGACGGAGTTTAATTAGTACTGCACATTTGTCACTCTAGAATATCTAAGCATCAGTAGTATATTCTGCATCAAAATAGATTTTTGTGATTTAGCTAATGAGCTGCAATGTAATGGGTGACGTGGCAGTGCTGTGTTTAGCACTGTTGCTTGACGCCTCTGGGACCCGGGTTCGACTCTCCGCCATGGCTCCATGTTTGTTGAGTTTGCATGTTCTGCACCCGTAGCCTCCAGGATAGGCCCTGGACCCCCCCGTGACTCTGATTTGGACAAGTGGTTACAGAAAGTAGATGGGTGGAATATAATATAAGGTAGTGAAATATGAATATAAGTGTAACTATATATTTATAACTTCATACATTCTCTTTGACAAGTCTGTGAAGCAGGAATGTGGTACCATATTATAAATGATTGCTTACAGTACAGGATTTAGTTCCAGATGAAATACTTTATTATAAAGCAGCATGACCACAGCTTGAGAAAAGAAAAAGCATAAAATATTTGAGGGTGGTAAGTGGAAAGGCCTGTTCTGTGCACTAAAATGGGCAGGCTCTGCTTTCCCGAAGCCCACATGAAATATACCTTCATAGACAAGCATGGTACTCGGAGAATACAATCTTAAGGAACTGCAGTTTTATTGTAAATGAATAAATTTGCAGAATTACAACATCCAAGACCACAGTACTGGACAAATAAATGCGGAAACCAGGAAAAAATGGCACTCAGAAATTTGCGGAGCTGTGGGCCGAGTCCCATGATGTCTCAGGGGCATCACTGCTACCTGACGCTCATTTTAAATTGCACCTCGGTCCAGTCAAGCCAAGCTGGCTTCACTGTCATACCACAGTGACACAAAGCAACATTCCCCTGGACCGCGGTCTGACATACAGACAGTGAGTGGCATGAGAAGGATGTCACAATACATTCCTATTAATATTCCCTTTTTTCTTTCTTCTTTTTGCTGTTTCTAAATCTCATTGATACTCTAATTTCTCTCACAGTCCAAAGCAAGGATTGTCAAACTGCCTGATCAGGGGTGAACATGACTCCTCTGTGTCTGTGGCAAAATGTTTTGATTGAGGGGAATAAAACAGCTACATTTTTAAATAGCCTGTCCATTGATAAAAATGTTGCCATGGTGTTGAGCGCTGACCCAAATGTAAATTATTATATTGTATATTGTACATATTATTATATTGCATAATGTATATTACTGTACTATATTCATACACATATGCACACACTCTACTATAGATGGACATGGACTGTCTGTGAGTCCCTGAGGACCAAGGTTGGGAAACACTGATACACTGTACAGCATAGCCTCAGTAAACAGTATAGTCTCAGTAAACAGCATAGTCTCAGTAAACAGTATAGCCTCAGTAAACAGTATAGCCTCAGTAAATAGTATAGGCTCAGTAAACAGCATAGGCTCAGTAAACAGTATAACCTCAGTAAACAGTACAGTCTCAGTAAACAGTATAACCTCAGTAAACAGTACAGTCTCAGTAAACAGTATAGTCTCAGAAAAGAGTATAGCCTCAGTAAACAGCATAGCTTAAGTAAACAGCATAGCCTCAGTAAACAGTATAGCCTCAGTAAACAGTACAGTCTCAGTAAACATTATAGCCTCAGTAAACAGTACAGTCTCAGTAAACAGTATAGCCTCAGTAAACAGTACAGTCTCAGTAAACAGTATAGCCTCAGTAAACATTATAGCCTCAGTAAACAGTACAGTCTCAGTAAACATTATAGCCTCAGTAAACAGTACAGTCTCAGTAAACAGTATAGCCTCAGTAAACAGTACAGCCTCAGTAAACAGCATAGGCTCAGTAAACAGTATAGTCTCAGAAAAGAGTATAGCCTCAGTAAACAGCATAGCTTAAGTAAACAGCATAGCCTCAGTAAACAGTACAGTCTCAGTAAACATTATAGCCTCAGTAAACAGTACAGTCTCAGTAAACAGTATAGCCTCAGTAAACAGTACAGTCTCAGTAAACAGTACAGTCTCAGTAAACATTATAGCCTCAGTAAACAGTACAGTCTCAGTAAACAGTATAGCCTCAGTAAACAGTACAGTCTCAGTAAACAGTATAGCCTCAGTAAACAGCATAGCCTCAGTAAACAGCATAGCCTCAGTAAACAGTACAGTCTCAGTAAACAGCATAGCCTCAGTAAACAGCATAGGCTCAGTAAACAGTACAGTCTCAGTAAACAGTATAGCCTCAGTAAACAGTACAGTCTCAGTAAACAGCATAGCCTCAGTAAACAGCATAGCCTCAGTAAACAGTATAGTCTCAGTAAAGAGTATAGCCTCAGTAAACAGCATAGCTTCAGTAAACAGTATAGTCTCAGAAAAGAGTATAGCCTCAGTAAACAGCATAGCTTAAGTAAACAGCATAGCCTCAGTAAACAGTATAGCCTCAGTAAACAGTACAGTCTCAGTAAACAGCATAGCCTCAGTAAACATTACAGTCTCAGTAAACAGTATAGCCTCAGTAAACATTATAGCCTCAGTAAACAGTACAGTCTCAGTAAACAATATAGCCTCAGTAAACAGTACAGTCTCAGTAAACAGTACAGTCTCAGTAAACAGCATAGCCTCAGTAAACAGTACAGTCTCAGTAAACAGTATAGCCTCAGTAAACATTATAGTCTCAGTAAACAGTATAGGCTCAGTAAACAGCATAGGCTCAGTAAACAGTATAGTCTCAGAAAAGAGTATAGCCTCAGTAAACAGCATAGCTTAAGTAAACAGCATAGCCTCAGTAAACAGTATAGCCTCAGTAAACAGTATAGCCTCAGTAAACAGTACAGTCTCAGTAAACAGTATAGCCTCAGTAAACAGTACTGTCTCAGTAAACAGTATAGCCTCAGTAAACATTATAGCCTCAGTAAACAGTACAGTCTCAGTAAACAGTACAGTCTCAGTAAACAGTATAGCCTCAGTAAACAGTACAGCCTCATTATACAGTATAGTCTCAGTAAAGAGCATAGCCTCAGTAAACAGCATAGCCTCAGTAAACAGTATAGCCTCAGTAAACAGTATAGCCTCAGTAAACAGCATAGCTTCAGTAAACAGTATAGTCTCAGTAAAGAGCATAGCCTCAGTAAACAGTATAGTCTCAGTAAAGAGCATAGCCTCAGTAAACAGCATAGCCTCAGTAAACAGTATAGTCTCAGTAAAGAGTATAGCCTCAGTAAACAGTACAGTCTCAGTAAACAGTACAGTCTCAGTAAACAGTATAGGCTCAGTACACAGTACAGTCTCAGTAAAGAGTATAGTCTCAGTAAACAGTATAGCCTCAGTAAACAGCATAGCCTCAGTAAACAGTATAGTCTCAGTAAAGAGCATAGCCTCAGTAAACAGCATAGCCTCAGTAAACAGTATAGGCTCAGTAAACAGCATAGGCTCAGTAAACAGTATAACCTCAGTAAACAGTACAGTCTCAGTAAACAGTATAACCTCAGTAAACAGTATAGTCTCAGTAAAGAGCATAGCCTCAGTAAACAGCATAGCCTCAGTAAACAGTATAGTCTCAGTAAAGAGTATAGCCTCAGTAAACAGCAGTCTCAGTAAACAGCATATCCTCAGTAAACAGTATAGTCTCAGTAAAGAGCATAGCCTCAGTAAACAGTATAGTCTCAGTAAAGAGCATAGCCTCAGTAAACAGCATAGTGTCATTTATTCATGTGCTGATAACCAGTGTGCAGTATGAGATGCCTTTTAAGATGAAGCTAAAGATGTAATATTAGCATAATTTCCTCAGTTCACTGAATGAAATGATTCATTTATCATCGTGTTCCAAGGTGTAAAATTTTTCAGTATATTATGGAAAAAAAAGTTGGAACAAAAGAAAATGAGGAGTCCAGTGCTATTTGTCTTCATCAGTCATAGCCAGTGAATCGAAGTTTCAATGACATCTGAGAAAAGGCAAAGGAAACTATTTAAATAAGATCGCATATTTAAATAAGATCGCATTTTTTTTTTCTCATAATCAACATCGCACATCGATTTAAATATTCCAATCAGATTACATATACAGTATCGTATGTACAGTATGTAGGTGTGCGTGTGCATGCGCATATGTGTGTGTGTGTATGTGTGTGTGTGTGTGTGGGGGGGGGGGGGTATTTATCAGATTGTGGGGTCCAATGTCCCCACAATGTGATAAAAACCTATTGTTTTGCCTTTGCAGGGACATTTTTTTGGGGAAACTCAATTTTCTAAAAATCTGCGACTGCAATAAAAAAATGATAAATGCCAAAAGTATTGTATTTTGTTTGGTTACTCATGGTTAAGGGTTCAGGATTTCATTGTTGGGATTAAGGTTTTTCTCATAGCAATGAATGGAGAGTCCCCACAAAGATGAAAAGAAATCTACTTATTCACATCTATCTAATCTATCTATTATTTGATATATATTTAATATATCTTGAACGGCTCCTCTGAGTCGTGTATAGAAAGTGGAGCAGAAATGTGGCACGTAGGTCACCTCTAGAGACGCCTGCATGTTCTGCCCATGTTCTGCATCTTTCCATCATATACAGCCATGAAGGGCCGAGTATAAATTCTCTGCTGTGCATTTGTCCCGTGATGGAACGACGTCCCGCCTCCTTTGTGCTCTTTGCAGCCTGATTAAGCTATGAACTCATCATTACCCTCTACTGGGTAAATGATTGGATGGCCGACAGAAATATGCTTAGACCGATTTTCTGAGATTCTCGTTCACAGAAAAACTTTTTGAATTGAAGATGTTACCAGGTTTGTTTTAAAAAAACATGCATTCAGAAAAACAAAATATTAATGTCAGATAACTTGTGGGGAGACAAAGACTCTTACTGTACTTCTCTGCAGGGAACTGCATAGAAAGCAGGAAAGAGAGAAACAAATTAATGATGTTTTTCTTTTAATCTGTTTGGTAGTGTTAAGGAAACTTTTAATTGGGTGTTAAACTTTTAGGTTTTTTAGTCATTTTATAAAAGGAAAGTAGTAACATTATGTTTTGTTTTTCGAAATAGTAACTTTAGTAATGAAGCTCTTGTTTATGTTCACTTGGATAGAATTAAACATTACTTTCAAAAGAGAGCTTGAAGCAATAGTCAGCGGAGAAATTCAAAGAACAATTGTACTTTTCTAACGGTTTGTAAACCTATATAATGAAACAATGTTGCCTGTAGACTGAATGTGTCATCTCCCCATTAGCCGAAGATTAAATCATTATTTAGTACATGGTACAGTATTCCTGCTTTACAGCAGCCAAAGACAATCAATTCATTCAAAGAGTATTAATAAAATGATATATATATATATATATATATATATATATATATATATATATATATATATATATATATATATATATATATATATATAGATCTTGTGTGGTGTGGTCCCCGATATGCAGTGATCGATGCCTACCAAATGTGGCTCAAGGAAGGCCAACCAGTGAACCAGGGATGGGGTCATGGGTGCCTAAGTGCTACCGATGGATGTAAGGAGCAAAGGCAAATCCATTTGGTCTGATCCCCCAGGAGAGCTACTGTAGCACAGATTGCTGAAAAAGTTAACGCAGTCTATTATGGGAAGGAGTTAAAACAGACGGGTTCCTGCCTATGAGGCTGCATAGCCGCAGACTGGTCAGAGTGCCCATGCTGACTGCTGTCCACTGCTGGATGGGTACGTGAGCTTCAGAACTGGACCGTGGAGGAGTGGAAGAAGGTGGCCTGGTCTGATGAGTCACATTTTCTGTTACCTTCTGTTATTTACCTGGTGAAGAAATGGAAGCAGAACGCGCTGTGCAGACCAGTGGAGGCAGCGTGAAGCTCTGAGCGATGTTCTCTCGGGACACCTTGGGTCCTGGTTTTATGTGGATGTCACTTTGACACGCACCACCTACCTAAACATTGTTGCAGAGTAAGTTCACCGCTTCATGGCGACAGCATTCCCCATGGTGGCTTTCAGCTTTCCGGAAGCTATTCCCTTCATTCCTCTAACAAGAAATGAAATATATGCTTGATAAGTATTTTCAGAAGTCTATACAGAAATGCTAAAGATAATGGATTAGTGGATGTCTTGGGGGGGTAGACCCATATTGTTTGTGATGTTTGCAAATTAAAAACCTGAAAAACAAATGCTTCTGCCATCCAGCACATCTGTAACATAATTTCACATTGGCACCCGTCTGTATTTCCTGTGATAAATTTGTTTGACGGTTGGTCATCAAACCATATAATTTAATAAGCATTTAACTTTCAAGGGGACATTAATTTCTGGGTGGCATTTGAATTTGTGTCAGAAGAAACTTTCAGAAGTACGTGCTAAAGATCTTTGGGCTGGGCGACGCCCTTATTCTGATTAACTCTGTCTAATTTTAAAGGTCTGCATTTATGACTCATTAATTAAATTTTAATGTCTGCTTGCTTCACTCTGAAAATTTATGAATGTGTTTAATCCGTATAAGAAGAGCTGTGTCCGGCTTTAATAAGCTTAGCTAATCAACAAAATGCAGAAATGCAATGTGAAATTAATTCCCAAGGCTCTGTTCTCAAATCAGGTAAAGCCTTTACTTTGTTATGAGGTCTGGGGTCAATACCAGTGTCTTCTTTTCCACGGACCCTTTCCTCTCACTCTGGAGGTGAATTCAAACTGCAGACACATCAGAAGGACGAGATGTATACAGTAAGTGGGATTTCAATAACAAGCTATGGAATAAAATTGTAAAATGCCACAGATAGTCTCCGTACCCTCATTTGCATTCATTCACTTTTCACATTCCTTCTTTGTCCTTTTATATTTATTTATGCATGCATTAAGGCAGCGAAGACTCTACTCTTATTAACGCTCCAGTGATTCTCCAAGCCATGGCATCAAACTGTCCTCCAAGAATGTATAATTACAGGAATCTCGGTGACTCACTGCCTCAAAGAGCTTTGAGATCCGGGGCTTTTACTCCTTATTCATTTAGCTAATTATGCTGTTTGAGCTACGGAATAAATTATGTTAAATGAGTATACTGTTGATAAAAATTGGTTATTTTCAGTTAACAAACATATCCTTGTCACAAGATAGCAAGGAAAAGAATCCATTTTATATATCGGTGTTGAGCCTGCCCCTCGCTAATAAAAATATTCTTTGTATTTAATTAATTATGAAGTGTAATAAATATATTTTAATTATTGTCACTTTAGTTTCATGTTTTGAGAGAGATTTCTGTATGTAATGATTTTTACAAGTTTCAAGTTATATTGTCATATACAGATAACAATGTAGTATCATTAGTGAGATATTTAGAATGTGGGATGCAAAATTGTGCAGTGAGAATTTAAAGTGACATTGTTTAAAGTTACATTGTGAAGAGTCCAGTAGTTGTGGTGAGTGTACATCGGTGTGTGCAGAATGTCAGCAGTTCAGAAGCCTGATGATTTGTGGGTAGAAACTGTCTGTGTGCCGGCTGGTGCGGGTCTGCATGCTCCAGTTCCGTCTGCCTGACGGCAGGAGCGTGAAAAGTCTGTGGCTGGGATCAGAGAGAATCCGCTGCGTCTTCCTCCTTCCTTACATTTATCACACTCACATTTTTCCATGTTATAATGTACAGCGTGCACTAATGATTTAATCATCTTTCAAAATCATATGTTGTGTTTTGTGACTTTATTTTTTGTACTATATTGTGTTTGTGCTTGTAACCCCTTTATTCCTGCATGACTTGTTAAGTCACTTTTGGATGATAGGAATCTGCAGTCGCTGTCTGCATGACTGTCTGATTCAGGATAAATTGGCACAGCACTAAATAGCTACTTATCTAGCCAAAAGTCAGAAGATGATGGAAGGAACTGCAAAATGACAACTCGGGGGGGGGGGGGCTCTCTGAAGACAGTTACCTCGAGAGAATAAATAGCAAAAATTATTACACAATGGTTCTGATACACATTTAATAATTTCATAAGTTCATCAGCAGAGGGAATTTTTAATTAAACTGCCTGACAGATGCCATATACACTCTGAAATTTAATTATTTAATGCGAGCACATCATTAGTAATAAGGAATTATTTTCTATGGATATGCTTAATCTTGCAAATGTCCTCAAATGTTTTATGGATATCACACTGGCACCCTGTTCAAATCAGTTTGCACACTCTCTGCGGCTCATATTCCATGAAATACCTTTGAAGTATATTTCATTATGTATTACAGTCCTAATTAAAATATGGTGTTCCATCATCTTTGTGAAAGTGTGCTTCTGCTCATCCGACACCATCCATCCATCCATCCACCATCCATCCATCCACCATCCATCCATCCACCATCCATCCACCATCCATCCATCCACCATCCATATCCTGAATATAGTCAGATGAATAGGGCACGAGCTGAGCTGCATCCTGTTAGAAAATGCTAAATAAAAATACTTAAATAGATTTTTTTTAAGTCTCTCTTAGAATAGTGGGACTGTAGCTGCCCATTTAATAATGGTCTTTGATATATTTTTCATATACACACACAGACAAGCCCTGCTGTTGCCATAATGGATGGGATTTTGCACAATCTGTGTAGCTCAGCCCAGAGTGCACCTGATCATTCTTGCTGTCAAAAGGCCTGGATCAATTGTAATCCTGTTGATGGAAAATGTGCCTTAGATCGGCACCTTGTCAGATGACAAAAGAGGCAGGTGTTACCCTGCATCTATAATGGGCCCAGTGATAGCAGGGGCTGCCTCATCTCATAGACAGACCGGTTCTATCAGTGTTTGAATGGTACAGCAGCCGTCAAGTCTCTTCTCCCAAATCCCTTATAAACCCTTAAAAGCTTATAAGACCTTAAACCTTACAATAGCCTATGGCTATGGCTTCTAGTCATGTGAGGGATCATACATTGACTGTGTTATGATTAGACTTCAGATTGAAACCAGTTTTGTTCTCTAGATGTTCAAATATAGCAATGTAAAAAGTACTGTGCATCATTTTAATAAAAAGCTACTACTAATTGTAGCAACTAACAGTATTGAATCGTCACGGACAAATTAAATGTATTTATAAATGCACTTGCTTATTTGACGTTTAAAATGCTTTTAATAATTAAAAATTAAATGTGCACTTAATTCCAGTTTGCATAATGAAAACATATTGCTATTAAAACAAAATTGCATAACCCATTATATTACATTACTGTAAGCGTTTGAATTTGTTTCAATTTTAGTCATTGATCTCTTACACTGTATGGTCTTTTAACTTCTTTCTTGTTTGTTTTTGACTTTAAATGGTTATATAAATGGATTGTATGGCCTTTCAGGTTTATTATTGGTTGGTAAGCTAATTATACCCCAGGAAACATGAATTTTAGGGATACATAATGTACTAGACTCTGATTAAAATGTAAAACAATTCTCTATCCATCCATCTTCCAGCTACCTCTCCAGTGCAGGCTTGCACTGAAGCTGGAGCCCTATCCAGGAAGTGTGGAACGCTTCCTGGATGGCTTTCCTCTGATGTCATAGCGTGCACATGGTACAGGGGCCAGCCAATGAAAGTGGACACTGGAATACCAAACCCATGCAACACACAGTGTAGAGTAAATGTGAAGCAACAATGCTACCCACTGAGTCCTTATCACTGATAAAACAGTGAGAATTAGAGAATAGCAGTGATGGGCAAAATGACGCCTCATGAACCATTTGCTATATTTTTTGTTTCTACTAGATGGTGCTCTCAGTTCAAAAAAGGCACAAAGCATGGGCCAAAGTATTCCAAGGCCACCATCAAGTGGGGGGCGAAAAATACAGCAAAAGATTTATGAAGGGTCATTTTGTCCATCACTAGAGAATTGTGTATGTATAAAGCATATATAATCATTACATGGTTATCCATTCTCAGAATACCGACCTGTCACGCATCAGTTTCCTCTTTTTTGGCTTATGTTTATCTTTTGTTGTTGATGATTCAGTGAATGTGCTATAGGCACCTTAAGAACAGAGGAAGTCAATAGATTTCAAAGATCCATCTACTGAAGCGTTTTAATAAATGACGGTTGGTAGGAAAAATGTAGGGAAAATTTTTTACAAAACTTGCCAAGAATAAATCCTGAAAATCAATATGACATCACAAAAGTAATCAGTGTCAATGATTTCAAATGAAAAAATAAGTAGTAGTAAGGTGGAACAAAAAAAAAATCACTTTTAGTGCCTTTAGGAGAACAAGGAAGAAACACAAAAGCGACACTGGTGCAGTGACCTAAAGGGTGACGTCATGGGTGACTTTATGGGTGACCTCATACCAGTGGCCTTTGGGTCTGAGGAAACTCTCACTGTGACCATCACTGGAGTGGTGGATTAATATCATTTTAGTTTATAGTTTAAGTATCATCCAGGACTGGCCTGCCCTGTAGGTGACATTTGATTAGGGGGCGCAAATAAGAAAAAAAAATCGAAATAAATACCTCTGGTTGCATCACATGACTTTACAGTTATTTATACTAGTTTTAATATTTCACTGCTTTTCTTATGAAAGTCATGAGTTAGTAGCCTGATACACTGTGCTATTGAGATGTTTTTAATATAAATGAAATGATACAATTTGTTTCCTGCTGGGGGGATGCAGCAGATTCTCGCCTCAGGTGTCAGAATGTCAGAACTCCCCAGTGCCAGCCCTGGTATGGCATAATATTTTACATTCATTATATGTTGTTCTTTATGTACTAAATTGCAAAAATGCTAACAGAAACATTAATGTTAATATATTAGACCCAAAGGCCATACCAGGAGAAGAGAGACTCCATAGCCGGGCGAGATGGAGGAAATGAAGAAATTAAAGAATTTAATGTCCTACTCTCTCTCTGCTACTGGATCCATGACTTTCTGAGTGACAGGAAACACTGTGGCTTGCTATTGTAGTCAATCACATTTTATACCCCTCAGCCACGGCTGTGTACGTTCTCCCTTCATACACCAATTAGACCAACTATACAGTACGTCACACCGTGAATCTGTAGAACTTCTTAAGTTTGCAGATGACCCCACTGGTTACACTTATGATAAATTATGACATTTCTGCTTCCTGGGAGGAAGTAATTAAACTGGTATCATGGTGGTGAGTGTATGGAGATGCATGGCTATGGAAGAATATCACCTGCAGAATGAAGGAGGCCCAAAGGTCTCTCAGTAAACGCTGACTGGGCACGCTAAAGATGAGGGCTAGTTATCACCTGTACACCTGTACAGTACCTGTGTTTCATTCCCTAGGCCATAGCCAGTCTTAATTAGGACCCTTTTCACCTTTGAGCTTCTGTACACTTGCAATTAATGGGATTTTAATTCAGAATGTTCAGAATCCCAGAACCCAAATGGTCCAGGGATGTTGGCGTATCTTCTCTCTGATCCCCACATGCATGTTGCTTTGGACAAAAGTGTTTGCTAAATACTGTAAACATCATTGTCACATTGGGGTGGGCAACGCTGCTGTCTACCTGCTAAATAGAGTCTTTAACTTATTGGACAAAGCCAACAGCACTGTGAGGATGGAGTTTTTTTAATTTTTAAAGTCTGTTGACAACCCTGTGTTGTTGGAGGAAAAGCTTTTTCAATGCAGGTGGACCGTCTAATGGGAGACTGCAGTTTGTGAGACGTCAGGCCTGAGTTCCAGAAATGACTGTAAGCGAGATAAGGGTCCCTCAGGGAACAGTATGACTCCCGTCTTGTTTAACCTTGGTCTTCAGTTATTGACAATGAGAAATGCGGAAGTTCTCAGATGATAGTGGGGGCATCAAAGACGGACAGGAAGCAGAACAGAGGAGGTTGCTGAAGGAGTTTGCTATGTGGTGCTCAATAACAAGAACCAAGGAGATAGTGGAGGATTTCCGGAGGTCTATCGGTCCCGTGTGGTGCTTGTAGCGATATACAGATAATTGGCAGTGCATTTTGGCTACAAGCTGGAGTGGACGGCGATCACCGAGACACTGTAGAAGAGCTTGAGATGCCTATATTTCTCGAGAAGGTTCAGATCCCTTGAAGTACAGGCAGTCCCAGGGTTAAGAATGACTGACTTATGGATCACTTGTACTTACGAAACTTCAGGTCAAACACAATAGTTTGTAATAACAAAAGCACACAATGCTTGGGAAAACATTACACAGCTTCAGTGGTTTGTCAGCTTGAAGTACCGTACAGCACCATATATACTTTTATTATTTCTGTACAATAATTATTCTTATCATATACTGTATTATTTTTCTGACTTAACTATAAATTCGACTAAAGGACATTCTATTTTAGCTAGTCAAATCTTCTGTGCCATATTGTGCTGGGGCCACAACTATAGTGTACAGGCCAACAAACTCAATAAACTAGCTGAGCTGGACTTTGTAGAAGCAGTCGAGTGGACAAGAATGCAACGTAAAATTTGGACACCCTGGACAATGCCTCATACTCCTCACATGATACTCTACCCAGAAAAATTACTTCCTTCAACAGTACATTCAGGCAACTTCCCTTTCCCAGACATATCAAACGCCTTTATTGTTGTGGTAGAGGGAGCAGGTACAGTACTATCTATCTATCTATCTATCTATCTATCTATCTATCTATCTATCTATCTATCTATCTATCTATCTATCTATCTATCTATCTATCTAGTTCAAAAATGCACAAGTACCATAAAAACATGTGTCATGAGTTACATCACATTTTCGCTTCCTGTGATCCAGCACAGGACACAGAACGTGACAGAACGGGCAAATTGTTATGGACATTCACCATGTTTCCTGCAGATATGTGCTTTGATGCATCGTTGCATAATTTATGTGAATTACACAAGTGTTTTAGTGCTGTTTTAAAGTTAATATTTTATGTAAAATATCTGATTTTCAGCAAATATAATCCATACTATTTCAAGCTATATTATGACATTCTGCCTCTGTAAAGACTCCACCGTCTGTGTGTTCCTTTATTCTCGCTTGCTGTTTTACTGCTGTCCTTTTGATGATCGTGCAGTAACGCTAAAGGCAGCTAAAAATGTAACTTTGGTGTCTGACTCATAATGCCTTCGCCACTCAAACGCCATAATAATTTATTTATTTGATCTGTGACACATTTATATATTATTATTAAATCTGGCCAGCAGATCAATCTTTTGTTTTTCTCAGAATAAAAAAGAGATATCCTTATTCAGAGTGAATGGTGTGTGAGTGTGCCCTGTGATGGGCTGCCCCCCCATCCTGGGTTGTTCCCTGCCGCCTCCGGGATAGGCTCTGGACCCCCCGCGACCCAGTAGGATAAGTAGTTTGGAAAATGGATGGATGGATGGATATCCTTATTCCGCTAATAAACTATCAGTTGTATCACTGCCAGCACCGCAGTTATTAGACTAAACGATATAGAATTTAGTGATCAGTGGTCATTGTTGACACAGGACAGCACACAGTGCACAACAACGAAATGTGTCCTCTGCATTTAACCCATATGTGACGTCGTGACATAGCAGGGGGCAGCTAATTCAGCGCCCGGGGAGCAGTGCTTGGGGGCGGTACCTTGCTCAGGGTACCTCAGTGGTGCCTTGCCGATCATGTTATGGACTGAATTTTCCGGGTATAAGGAAGATTTGGACGCCATAACCCATCACACTTTCGCTGACGTTCCGGTACCATATTCTGAGCCCAGCTTGTCTGTGGTGCCATGCTGGAGCTATTTTTTTTGGGATGAAAATGTGTGGAACTGATGACGGATTGGGAAAAAGTCTGGTGCCAGCACCAACGCTTCGTTGATTGGAAACGAGGCGAAAGTAAGCCAAGGGCACCATCTAGTGGCATCAAAAAATACAGCAAATGGTTCATGAGGTCTCATTTTGTCAATCATTAGTAGCCACCTGTACAGTGTAAAAACCCTAAACATATCAGCAGTCCCATTATTGTGTAGTAAGAACGGCAAATTGTCAGGTTCCTTGTGCAGTCTCCTGTTTTCTGTTCCACTTTTATCTTCTAACTGTATGCCTGTGCCGCTGGTTACGTTTCATCACAAGATCCTAATCTCCTGAGGAATGATTATGATGTTATAAAGAATTCATATAAAAGTGATCTGAACTACAAATAGAAGAAACTTTGAGAATTCTTCTAAGACCTGGTACTTTTGCCTGTAGTCAATAGAGTATCATTGTTACCATTTGAGGACTGTGATAATGTGATATCCATTCATCTTCTACATACGCTTGTCCTATTCAGGGTCGCAGGAGTTCCAGAAGCTATGAGCACAAGGCAGGGAACAACCAAGCATGGGGTGCCAACCCATGGCACGACACGCTCACATACCATTCACACCTACATGCAATCTGGTAACTCCATTTAACCTCAGCATATTTTTGGACTGTTGGGGGGAAAACCTGGAGTACCTAGAGGAAACCCCACAACTACACGGGGAGAACATGCAAACTCCACACAAATGGAATCACAACAGGAATCATGGCAGAGACTTGCACCCTGGGCCCATAAGCAACCATACTAATCACTGCACCATTAAGTCATCCTGGTTTGATATCACAGAACTCATTTGCATGCTATTTATAAACAACACCTAGATAAATGGCTGTTAAACTAATGTATACTTCTTACTGTTGTCTAAGTTTATGTGATTTATAAGTTGTTATTCTATTCTTCAGGGTGCCATAGGATACAATCACTCATGGACCAGAGACTAATATGACATGATTTTGACTGTAATTACAAATAATGTCATTCTCAGAATAAACTACAGTGTTCTGTTTCATTTCAAGTTTATTTTGCATGTATAAAACCGTAATATGCTTATGACATGAATGATGCTCACTACTGATCCCTTGCCATATTCGATATACAATAATATAAAATACGACCTTTCAGCTTGAAGCATTTTTGCTGCCCCAGTGTTCTCGGCTATTAACGAACGTCATGTCTGCATGTGTGTTTCTGTAGAATTTATGTTGTAAATTAGAGGCATATTAGTAGCCCATAAAAGTACTTGAATTGTACAAATACTTTCAAACAATTTATGGCAGAGTACCTTGCATGAGGACATAAACGTGGTAAACATGCAGTAATTAAATGAAGTTTTAGTCTTAGGCGCCTCCCTCAGTCTCAAAAAAGTCAAATCACAATGCATTTCATTCATTTTCCCTAATCTTGTGCTAAAGCTATTTAAATGATAATGTATCACTACGACTTCACAACTCTGACTGAGATAAGTGGCTATAAAGCGAATGTATGGATCAATGGCTGAATGGATGAATAGATGATGCAGAGTAATTCTAATCATTTTCCTTTTTTCTCTGTACTCTTTGTATGACTTGTGTTAGTGGCACGTTGCTGATACTTTGGGCCAGAAAGTGTGATGCTATTAAACGGTCTCAATGCACCAAAGAGAAGATATTTTAAATGTTGCTTTAGTGTAAAAGATGGATAAACTTGTGTATGGAATTCAGATTTTTATGTTTCTCACAGGTAGCTTTGCAAAGAGCAGTTGAGTGAAGGAAAAAAAGTTTTTTGTTTGTCATGCTTCCTCAATGGCACAAAGATTATGCGAGTGAATTTAATTTGGGCGAGAGCTTTCAGGCCTCCGTATCAGTGGAAGGACCAGTGCTGTCTGACTGGGATCTAAGGATTTAAATGGTCACATTATATTATTATATGTCGTATATTTGTTTGGGGAGGCTGATTAAAACAAGGTTACATTGTTGAAACTGTAACCAGGATTTCCCAGCAGTGGGATATACAGTACTGGCTGCATTTGTAGTAGTGCTTCTCAAACTTTTTCTGCTATGCCCTGTTTCGGAAGCATAAAAATTTGCATGTCTCCACATCCAACATAAGCTGTTCAACCATCATTATCAGCAAAATGAGCCAGGTTTAATACACATTTTTATTGTAATAACATCAAGAAGATGCACTGCATATTACATTTCACATGTTTTTCAATAATTCCCCCCACATGATCCAACTTCATTTCCATCCCTCATTCACCTCGGCTGACGTGTGGCACACAGTCTGAGGACCACTGATTTATAATGACAGGGACGAAATCCACAAGGGTCACAGTCAACGGGAATCACTCTCCCCAGCATTATTAATGTGAGGGACTGCTGTAAACTGAGAAAACTTTTGTGTTTTGCTAAGGAGATGTCTAGGCATTTTTAACCCTTCCCTTTAGTTTGAAACCATTTGCCACTAGGGGTGGGTCACCACACCTAATAGTCACACTTAATAGTTAAAGGAACAGGACAGATAGTATAATAGTTTCTGCATTTCTTGGCGAGTCTGCACTCAGTGAATTTGTGATCTTCCGCAGTTGAACCTAATTTAATAACAATAGCATTTGGCAGCTTAGGATGGGGATATTTGTATATTTGTGTGGAAACTATAGAAAGACACAGCTGAGAATATGTGAATTGAGTTGAGTGTGCTCTGCTGTTAGGGTGAGTGTTTGTTACGGTAAAGAGACCTGGAGAGATTCCTGCACAAAAGCCGGTAATGAGGCCACCAGAGGATTGTGAGGAGCACCGTCACGCGGCTACATCTGTCTCCGCCTTGTCTGCTTTTCTCTGTTGCTGCTCACTCCATGTTTTTCAGTAGAGTAAATACAAATAACTGATTTGTGTTGTTTATTTTCTTTATATTTTTTAAATTCCTTTTCAAAATGCCAAATTTATGTAGCATTTTTAAATTTGCATTTTAAATACAGATATTTAAAAAAATTATAATTGAATAATGGAATATATATTTATCCTAAATATTAATTTACTCATTTCGAATTTATCTCTGTAACTATCTTTAGTACCAACTTTTTAATTTTAATTATTCATCTTATGAATTAAAAGATCAATTAACGGATTAAAATACAGGTATCATGCAATCAGTCACAAAATTCTCATTCATCATTTCCACTGATGAGTGAATCTTGACAGAAATGTATCGGAATCAGGAAAAGCATGTCAATAAATGAGACCAGAGGAGCATTGTGCCATTTGCAGTGTTGTGGAGAAGGTCACTGTGACATTTACAGCTTATCCAGGTGAACCTTACTGATCAAAACCTTGGGCTGTGGATTTGTCATGTGTGTATGTGCGTGTGTGTGGGGCCTGTGATAGACTGGCATACCATCCACAGTCTTCAAGGTCCCCTGGACCCCGTATTGGAGAAGTGATTGGAAGATAGATGGATAGATGGATATTTTACCTTCCCAGCCTCAATTCACCACATTATTGGAAAAAGAGCAGGCAGGGAGTGCTGAAGTTGCGTTCAGGTTGACTACAGACCACAGCATTGCCCGCATATTCCCCATACCATGCGCCCTCTAGTGGATGGGAGCAAACTGTCTTTAGTGTGGTGAATTTATAACGAAAAGAGTGTAACAATGAATTCAACTTTTTGTGGGAAAAAAATATGTGATTGTTTTTCTTTTTAACTTATTTACATGTGGTCACCCTTTTTTTAAACAAAAGATAAAACTTTTAATACGTTTTGTACACACCATGAAATAATTTGCCGGTTTTTACTATTTGCAAATTTGTATAGATAATTCCCCACACAATTTACAGGACTGAGACGTCAAGGTACATCCTTTTTCTAATAAAACACCAGGAACTCCAGTTACTCCAGAGTGTGCATGACTACATGCTATGGGCGTAATTTATAATGGTGCCGATTCCTGCTTGCGTCTGTCATTTGGGACAAGGCCCGAAGGATGAAGAGGGAGCTACAAAAAGCAGGAAGGCAGCCCATTTTGATTATATAACTTTTATTTAGGATTTAAATTAAACTGGCAGAAAAAAAAATGAAAAAGAAAGGATTGCATTGCTGACATGACGGGCAAAAAGGCTGAATAACAGCATATAGTATCAAATTAAAAAGTGCTGGAAGAAGTATCTCAGTCGCTTCAGTTTTAACAAACATTATAATATACTTGTCATGGCTTTTCTTAAAAATAACCAGAGTAATTACCTCACAATAAAGCTTTTGTGAGCCCGTAGCAAGACATTTTCTGAGCGAAAAGAAAAAAAAAAAACATTCTGTACACCGTCGCTTGATATACAGCAAACGTTATGATAATAGACCTGCTGGTTGGAAGTCAACTTTTTCAGTTTATGGAACAGCTGGCTAAAGCTTTTTTGTTTGCGTTGTATTGACTGAGAAAGATATTACAGCCTGAAGCAAAATTCCATGGATCACTCATTTGGAGGCATTTCAGATATTATTTCCGTCTTATTACAGTCCTGCCTGTCATAAAAGACAGACTTTAAGTACCAATTTCATAACGTCATACATGACTTTTCCCCTTGCAGTGGTCAGCTGGGGGTTCCTCAGCCACTTACCAGCCCATTCTGCACAGTTTGACCTTTTGCGCACTTATTCCCTTCTGCACAATGGTGCCCACAATCAGTTTACTTCACTGAAGAAGAGAAAAGCGAGAACTGGAAACAAAAAACATCATAATAATGACACTCTTGCTGACCCCCATGGGGAACTTCTCCTTTCACCTACTCCTTCTGGCTCTCCATGACACACAGACACATATACAGCTGAGAGTAAGCTTGGCAGCGAAGGGCGGCCACCTGCAGCGTTGCCCACGGAGTTGGGGGTTAAGGGCCACGCTGAAGGGCCCATGGACGTGAGAGCTCTGTCGAGGCCGGGGCTGAACCGACGACCTTCCGATCACGGGCACAGAGACTTGAAGACGTTTGCTCTGCCCACATAGTGCACACATATCGTTAAAAAAAAAAAAAAAACTCCACATTTTCACAAGTATTTATCTCAATGATTCCCCCACTTCATCAAACAACTGCCTGCAGGGTTTTTTCTTCTCCTCGTTTATATGTTTCAATTCAGAGAAGATGCAGCAGATCTCCAGCAAATATGGGATTCAGCCAACCCACCTAGCAAAGGAAAACCTTCCAAGAGGCATTTGCCAAAGTGATATATAATGAAGATGCATGTTCACAACGGGTTTAACTCACGTCGGCACTGATAATGCTGTTTGTACTCCTTGTTAACTGGGGATTCATCTATCGACTTGTACATTATCGCTGTGGAGGGACAGGTTTCCTGAATGATAATTGTTGAAAGGAACATCTCAATATTTCACAGTTATCATGGTGGGTAATTCACTGACATGAAGCTGCCAGGACACCATGCTATGTGCTCTCACCTCAGAATAGGAGGCAGGGGATAAGCTGCTGTATTTGTTAAGGAGCAATTACATAATTCCCAAAATGTGAGATAAAAAAAAAGCTGTACAATGATCGCAAGCTTTTATTCTGAGTGAAAATGCATTTAGTGCAAAGTTCTAGTGCAAAGATCTTAGTCTTAGAATTCTTATCTCTCCAATAATACTGGAAGCTCACATCTTAGGTGGTTAATTCATTTTAGTTAATATGCTGCTTGGACAGAGCATTTCAGTTTTTTATTTTATTTTATGCTGTACAATTAAGACAGGATATAGTTGGTACGGAAAGACGGAAATATATGTAGTCACATGCCAATTTGTAACCGAATCATCTGGCATACGAGGGGGTAAGCGGCCTCACGTGTTACCAGACTTATTATGGTTTATTTCCCATAAAGGCACTTAGTTGTCCTTGTGCTACTGAGCGAGGCGCTTAATTTAAATAACTTCACTTCGACATCCCGCTGAATGGACAGAAATAGGATCTGGTCCCTTTTATAGACCATCTTCATAAATTGTCTCCTAAGCAACTTTTTTTAAAAAAATCTCTGTCTCTCTCTCTGTTTTCTATACCTTTTTAGATGACCCAAGATCAGTGTGCTGACAGGAACAATGTTCAGATGCCAGAGAATCCACAAGTCTCGTACAAAGTGGGCATTTATGGATGGCGGAAGCGTTGCCTTTACTGCTTCGTGCTCCTTCTGATGGTTTTAATCCTGGTTAATCTTGCACTAACCATCTGGATCCTCAAAGTTATGAACTTCACAATGGTAAGTAAGCTAAGTTTGATGCAATGGTTCTGTGGGTGTTTATGCATGAAGGTACAGGGACACATGAAAACGTCGACAAATCTCATGCCAAATGACCATCTTGCAAGGAATGCAGTACTATTATTACTAGTCTTAATATCTCTGAATATTAAGGGATGATGGTTTAATTTTGTCTATTCTTGGTAGGTATAGTTGCATTCAATGACACTTAGAATGATTCAAACAAAGCCCCGGATCAAGAAACTACAGTACAGTTCCTATGTTGACTTCAGAATCCATACTTTTAAGCACATAAACATCCAATTAAAAAGCCTACTTCCGTTTTTCCTTACTATGAATGCGCCACTTATTAAAAACAATTACAACCTTTACTTTTTACTTTTACATTTAGCAACAATAAGTCATATAAACGTTTCATTGCATGTGATATCTAGGGTGATTCTAAAAGAGTGGATTTTATGATTGTGGAATTTATTTTCAATGAGGTCTTTATCCATTCTAAAATATACTCTAAATTAAAATCTGGCATTGCAACATGTTGTACATACAACTACATAGATATACAGTACATCTGCCCATTCTCCCTATTGCATAGTAACATGGGTAGCTGCTGCTGATGACCAAGATATTGGCAGAGGCTGAATGCAAATGAGCACATAAATAAGTAAGAGTACAAGTGGATTTGATTTTGCATAATAGGTTTTGATTAATTAGAGGATTGTCTTCCATATGGTCCATCAAAGCCCTGTTTGCCCCATTTAAATATCTCTGTCTACAAGGGTTGTTCCTGTGCCTGTTAATTCTACTCTTCTAGTTTATATTATTTTTATAAAATTGAGTTCAGGTGTCTCCATGTCGCTGTAGCAATTTAACTATAGCATGGAATAAATATGAATAATGACCTTTAGTAGAATTCATGTTTTGGCAGTTACTTACTTAAATAATCTAATTTTTATATCTAATGTGAAATTAGACATTCTACATATGCATGTTTCTTTAATTTATGTTGCAATTCTAAAAACTAAAAAAAAAAAAGCATTTGAGATTTGGTCTGCAATGTAATGCAAGAAGTTTCCATTGCAGAATGCGAGAATATGTTTGCATACTTAACACAAAAAGTACAGGGAGCAGCGAATGGTTTGAAAATGCACTCAGGTTTGAAAAAGCTAACTATAAGTAAAAATCTTTTGAGAAATATCGTCTAAGATGGTTGCCTGTATTGGGAAGGGTCTGCAGACTACAGAGCTGGGAGTTGTGATGCAGACTCTGGGCTTCTTGCCAGTCTGCCCAGTCCACAGCTCTGCCTGTGAAATGTTGTCGGCTAATGGGGTGACAAGGGGAGACAGATTCCCCTCGGAGCAGCTTTCTGGCCCTCTGTTTGGAGGAGGGGTCTATGGCCTGTGAGGCGACGCAATCTACATCAAGATCTAAACTTTCATGTGCAGCCTAGCAGTCTAATTATTTCCCCATCAGACCCCCAGAATGCTGCTGTTTCAATGCCCACCACTATCTCCATGCTGTGCATTGTTTCCCTGCCTTGTTAATTTTGTGTACGTTTTCTCTAGATGCTATTCTGGGCCATGGATGAATTTTTCTGCTACATTAAAATCTCTTTAAAATAAAATTGATCCATCCACAGGTCAATAGAATGTATCATGGGCAATAATATTCACCCCCTTGCTGAAAACATTCTTTACTCTTGCAAAAAAACAACATCTTTCATATTCTTTTATCTTGCATTTTCTGTCAGCTACTGGTTGCAATTCAGCTGTGGAATTGTACAAGTGCAGCATGTCTGTACATTTGTTTAATCCTTTATATGACAACTTATCGAAGACACAATTTAAACCAAGAAGCGGCAGAAAAATTATTATTATTTTTATTTTCATTAAATGAGAGGAGCAACATCTGTTTCATCTTTAAACCTTATTTTACATTTATTCAACAAGCTAAGGATAAATTGCATTTAGTGCATTTTCATTACAGGCAAATGCATCTGTTGTCACATCTGGTAATACTGGGAGGTGTAAAGAAACCCCAGAGGCAGCCTTGAAGATGATCAATCCTCAAAGCGGCTTTTATTCAAGAGATTAAAGTAGTGAGTGCTTCCCTCCACAGACCTACCGGGAGTTTGCATATGAACTGGAACACGATGACAGGTCTGGAGAGTGCAGGACGGAGGGGCACATATATACACTGAGGACTAAGGACAGACAGCTATAAGAAGTTATCACAATGGACTAGGGATAACCACACACAGGTGAGGGTGGTAATGAGAGCCAATGAGAGCTACATGAGGGACAGGTGTTAATGATTGGGGACATGGGAAGGTCAGCTGGGGGGGACCCAGGACAGGACCGAGGGAGACAGGGCGTAACATCTATCTCTCATAATAATAAGAAAAAATATCCCCTTTTTGTAATATTAGCCTTAGAAGCTTTAGGTCTGAGCATAATTGTAAAGTTACATGGTCATTCATCAAGATTTTCCACAGTGAAATAACGGGAAAATAAGCAGTTGTGGCATTGTGAGAAGCACTGGCATGAAAGCTGAGTTTCAGCAATAAAGGTGCATACCGGCAGGTACGCCAGCTCCAGAAGTCAATTGCCTTGATGGTTTAATTCTGTCTGTCCTTGGCTGATTTATTGCATGGATGACACTTTTCATCTTAAATGACTTAGAGCTATTCGGGCAAAGTCAGGCACTGAAGAATACTACGACAGTGCCCTTCTGTAAACGTCAGATCACCACGTCCTTAAACTATCACAAACAGTTATTATTATCCATGTAAGATGCCCACCTTTAGACATTTCCTGAGTCCTTCAGACTGAGAAGCTAAAGGGGTATGAATTGGTGGTAATTTAAGCCTTGAAACAGAATTCAGTAAGCAAACGAAACTGCTGGGCTGGCTACCCTAACTTGACTTCCTGGCTTAGAATAGACACCTTTGAGATGGGCTTCAAAGGCACTTTTCATGACCTCCCGCAGGGGCAATCACCTGAATGGGGGCTCACTCCGTAACATTCGGCTGATACCTTTGACATGGGCTTGAAGGGCACTTTTCATGACCACCCGCAGGGGCAATCACCTGAATGGGGGCTCACTCCGTAACATTCTGCTGATACCTTTGAGATGACCTTGAAGGGCACTTTTCATGACCACTCGCAGGGGCAATCATCCTCACTTGGGCTCACTCCGTAACATTCTCCGGACACCTTTGCATTTCCTTCGGAATTATGGACAGTACATACTTATGGATAAATCTTGTGAGTAAAGGACAACTAGGAACATATAAAGGAGAGTAGGAGTATCTAATATCAAGATAAAATGTTTACTTATACTGTCACAGCAAACATTAACCAAATGTTTTAATTGAGAAACCCTATTGGATGAGACAGACTGTTTTCATTGTTGTTATCATTTTGATGAATTGCATGGGGAAGTCAGGAAATTGCTTTGGGGAGAATTCAGGTTTATGGATGGTTATATGTGAAACAAGTAAAGTAAACGAGCTATTTAAAATCGCTTTTAGATTTAATTAACTGCTGAACAACATCATTTAAGTAAATATTGAGTGGCACATCATCTTTTTGGTCTTTGTCACTCAGTATCAATAAGGAGACAAGGGTCAGGGGTGTTGGGACAGCTGCTAAGGGCTGGTCACCTGTCTGTCCGATTTAATGGATGGCCTGGTACAAAGAAAATGGCAGAATAGTCCGCAAAAGTAATTCTTGCCATACATAAGCTGCCAGGTGCTGAAATATTAATACGTTGCTTGATCAGCTCAAACAGATACTTCAGTCAAGCTCTCAGAGTGCTATGCTGAAGCTGCACCCAGGAGGCGTTCCAGTTGCCCCTCTGGCCAGGATAAGGAAGATGCCTTGCCAAGCTCACCAGAACCTGACACTGGCAACCAAAGATTGCCGCTTCAAGAGAAATCCATGCCCCCAAAGTAATCGTTAACTACTCGCTTTATTTGTATATTCAACTCTAAACTATTAAGCATGGTGTTGTGTTTATGTTAGTGGATATGGACTATTTCACTGTGAGCATCAGACAGAAAGAATGATACTTTATACTTTTTACTCAGTGTAGTCAAAGTGTGGTTTTTACTCAAGATATCACTATTCAAAAAGACTTCCAGAAGAACAAGTACAAAATGTATTTTCCCTGCCAGGCACCGAACCACCAGATTCTATGTTCTTGATTGAATCAGTTTCACTCACAGTCTTTTATTAAGGTCCTATTGATGTAACAAGAGTCGGAAAACTGTTCTGACCTGAGCTCACATGGAATGTGACTGAACCCCCCCCGTCCCTCAAGGTAACAGGGTGAAGATTAACATCATGTACAGGTCAGGCTGCTGAAGTTCGGCAGAGTTCTCTTCTTTAGAAGCCAGCAAAGTTCTTCTGTTTCAGCTGGGGAAGGAAACAAGCCGTCAGTGTTGAGCATATATGAAGCAGTTGAGTGACGTGACATTTCTTGAGCACCAGAGAAATGCTGCTCGACATTTCCAGGACGTATATGCCGAGATGAGAGAATGGCTCTGAAGAAAGGGCAGAACAGAAATACAAAGAGCTGAGTCCTTAGCTACAAATGGGCCATATAGCACATGGCAGGACACTGCAGAAAGTGCATTATCACAAAAGCATACCAGAGTTTCAAAAGCTTCCGTATTAAACAGAAAACAGCATTTAGCAGTATTAAAGAGAGCAAAGCATTTACCTCTTCTGGTGTGGAATGGAATCGTACTGTATTTTGTTATTCTGGAGTTGCTGAGCTCAAGTAGAGGAAAACTTTGGCCTTAGTGCTGAGCAGCAGGACAGACAGGA
Organism: Brienomyrus brachyistius; assembly: GCF_023856365.1. Taxonomy (NCBI): domain Eukaryota; kingdom Metazoa; phylum Chordata; class Actinopteri; order Osteoglossiformes; family Mormyridae; genus Brienomyrus; species Brienomyrus brachyistius. The sequence continues at coordinate 7,958,542 of NC_064542.1, forward strand.
GCCCAAGAAGACATGTGATGCTGAGACCCCCTTCCCTACTGGGCGGCAGGGTGACTGAGCAGCAGGACAGACAGGAGCCCAAGAAGACACATGATGCCGAGACCCCCTTCCCTACTGGGGGGCAGGGTGACTGAGCAGCATGACAGACAGGAGCCCAAGAAGACACATGATGCTGAGACCCCCTTCCCTACTGGGCGGCAGGGTGACTGAGCAGCAGGACAGACAGGAGCCCAAGAAGACACAAGATGCTGAGACCCCCTTCCCTACTGGGCGGCAGGGTGACTGAGCAGCAGGACAGACAGGAGCCCAAGAAGACACATGATGCTGAGACCCCCTTCCCTACTGGGCGGCAGGGTGACTGAGCAGCAGGACAGACTGGAGCCCAAGAAGACACAAGATGCTGAGACCCCCTTCCCTACTGGGCGGCAGGGTGACTGAGCAGCAGGACAGACAGGAGCCCAAGAAGACACATGATGCCGAGACCCCCTTCCCTACTGGGCGGCAGGGTGACTGAGCAGCAGGACAGACAGGAGCCCAAGAAGACACATGATGCTGAGACCCCCTTCCCTACTGGGCGGCAGGGTGACTGAGCAGCAGGACAGACTGGAGCCCAAGAAGACACAAGATGCTGAGACCCCCTTCCCTACTGGAGGGCAGGGTGACTGAGCAGCATGACAGACAGGAGCCCAAGAAGACACAAGATGCTGAGACCCCCTTCCCTACTGGAGGGCAGGGTGACTGAGCAGCAGGACAGACAGGAGCCCAAGAAGACACATGATGCTGAGACCCCCTTCCCTACTGGGCGGCAGGGTGACTGAGCAGCAGGACAGACAGGAGCCCAAGAAGACACATGATGCTGAGACCCCCTTCCCTACTGGGCGGCAGGGTGACTGAGCAGCAGGACAGACAGGAGCCCAAGAAGACACAAGATGCTGAGACCCCCTTCCCTACTGGAGGGCAGGGTGACTGAGCAGCATGACAGACAGGAGCCCAAGAAGACACATGATGCTGAGACCCCCTTCCCTACTGGAGGGCAGGGTGACTGAGCAGCATGACAGACAGGAGCCCAAGAAGACACATGATGCTGAGACCCCCTTCCCTACTGGAGGGCAGGGTGACTGAGCAGCATGACAGACAGGAGCCCAAGAAGACACATGATGCTGAGACCCCCTTCCCTACTGGGGGCAGGGTGACTGAGCAGCATGACTGACAGGAGCCCAAGAAGACACATGATGCTGAGACCCCCTTCCCTACTGAGGGGCAGGGTGACTGAGCAGCATGACAGACAGGAGCCCAAGAAGACACATGATGCTGAGACCCCCTTCCCTACTGAGGGGCAGGGTGACTGAGCAGCATGACTGACAGGAGCCCAAGAAGACACATGATGCTGAGACCCCCTTCCCTACTGGGCAGCAGGGTGACTGAAGAAGGGACGACGCTTCTTGCTTTTGACATTTACAAGGTTATTTTGGTCAGTTATAATAATATTAAATGCTAATTAGATGTGTGACAAAATTCACAGTAACACAATTAAAGGTGAATAGGAAGACAGTTACATCTGAGCCCTCAGATAAAATACAATTTGAATACCAGTTGGTCCTTAACAAGCTACAAATTGCAACAGCTCAAAAGACATATGAACATATTATTTACACAACACTGGCAGTCAAAGATTTGATCAAATAAAATAAAACAGTGGGGCGGCATGGTGGTGCAGTGGTTAGCACTGTTGCCTCACACCTCAGGAACCTGGGTTCGAATCTCCACCTGGGTTACATGTGTGCGGAGTTTGCATGTTCTCCCCATGTCGTCGTGGGGTTTCCTCCGGGTACTCCGGTTTCCCCCATAGTCCAAAAACATGATGAGACTGATTGGAGTTGCTAAATTGTCCATAGGGGTGCATGTGTGAGTGAATGGTGTGTGAGTGTGCCCTGCGATGGGCTGGCCCCCCATCCTGGGTTGTTCCATGCCTCGTGCTGATAAGATAAAAGAAAATGTCTGCAGTAACGGAACTACAACGAAGGGAACTACAGTGAGAGTAAAGGCACTGTGTCACTCTGCATTCACCAACCTGCAGTCTGAGTGACGCGCAAAGCACTGTGCCACTCTGCATTCACCAATCTGCAGTCTGAGTGACGGGCAAAGCACTGTGCCACTCTGCATTCACAAACCTGCAGTCTGAGTGACGGGCAAAGCACTGTGCCACTCTGCATTCACCAATCTGCAGTCTGAGTGACGCGCAAAGCACTGTGCCACTCTGCATTCACCAATCTGCAGTCTTTGTGATGCGCAAAGCACTGTGCCACTCTGCATTCACCAACCTGCAGTCTGAGTGACGCGCAAAGCACTGTGCCACTCTGCATTCACCAACCTGCAGTATGAGTGACGCGCAAAGCACTGTGCCACTCTGCATTCACCAACCTGCAGTCTTCGTGATGCGCAAAGCACTGTGCCACTCTGCATTCACTGACCTGCAGTCTGAGTGACGCGCAAAGCACTGTGCCACTCTGCATTCACCGACCTGCAGTCTGAGTGACGCGCAAAGCACTGTGCCACTCTGCATTCACCAACACACAACAAGATTACTTTAAGTAACCTGAGAGTTTTTTTTTGGAAAAGACTGAATATCCTTTGACATGGACACCTTACCTTCAGAGATCAAGGGAGTAGTAATTCATCAAAGAGACAGCACAATCACTGACAAGCAGCCCAGAGAGACTACGAAAAGAATAACTTTAAGCAGTAATGACACTTTGGGTCATCGCTGTATTGCCTTGATGGTAATTGGTAGCTGCCTTTCATGAAGTAGTCTTTGACATGGTTCAGCAGTGACACAAAGACACTTAAAATCCATTTAAGTGTAACAAACATAATCCAAAAATATTGGCAATTTTCCATTGTTTTCTTGCATTGCACTTATCTAGTTAATAGTGTAGCGGGCATTTAATACACTTCATTTACCAATGACATTTAGTAAGAGCAATCAGGAAATCCAGAGCAACAAACATCATAATGAGACATTTGCAATGAAGCACAGATAAATAACAATAATATACAAAAATGTATTAATGTCAGGGAATTCTTATAAAGCACAGCAGTACATGTATTCTGCCTCCTATAAAGTCCCAATTGCCACCAGTACTATTGTAAAGTAACTGTGACATGCAAGGATACATATTCCTGCAATTTAAGCCCTGCCCCCAGCCCCACCCAACTGGGAGGAGAACTCCTAGCTCTGAATGGATTTTAATTCAGTAATCAGTCTCAATATTGTTTTAATGGACTTCAACCCAAAGCCCTGATTTTGTGTCTCTGACTTAAACAATACCAGGACTTGGCAGAAAGTCTCACCATAGTTTTAATGACCTTCAACTATCATGCAATTATGTTTAGAGGATGAAAAATTATCAGCAGAGTTATATTACTGCTTTTATATTGATTCTTAATAATATCATATTACTGGGTGCTCATCCATTTATCAAAGGCACTTATATCACTGAAATCAATAAAATTATAAGACTGAATAAAATTTTACTACATGCCACACAAAATGGTTCAGTACTTTACTATGGATGTGGTATTTCCTCTGCTAAAAGAGGCCTGGGTCAAAGTGGAATATCCATTTACACACTTCAAAGCAACTGCAAAAATATTTCATGCATTATTATAAAAAGCTGTTTTTCATATTTTGCATGTTTGTGTGCTGCGGCGAATCCCTGTGTGTGTAGCACGCAGTGTACACACACTATACAAGCACCATACACACACCATACACACACTATACACGCACCATACACACACCTAATTAGGTGTATGTTGCAATCTTGATAAGGTCCCCACAGAGGGGAAAAAAAATCTTAACAAATACAAATGCACAAGAAATATACAGTTAATCAATAAATTCCCCGCATATTTATACAGGCTCAAGGCTTCAAGGCCATGAGCCCTAATTAGCGTAATTAGGTTGGTATTGCTAAACGTAAAAGCTTGTTTATTGGCTAAAGGTCAAAAGATGCAAACATATCCTGGTAAGAAAACTATCTGAATTCTAAAAGATAATGATGAGCAATTTGTTAAGATGTAAATGGCAAATTTTTCACCATGACAGTGAACCAACCTCAGTGACAAAGTGATTTAGCTGTTATTAAGTGTTTTGTCAGGATTTTTTTTCCAGGAACAGACCCAAATAGAACAAGGACATATAACTTGAAGTGAATTAAAAGGAATGGGGCTTTGATATCAATATTGCTAGCAGTGAAATTATAATCTGTATTTTATTTTCAGTTGCAAAATGAGTGTTGTACGTCCAGATCTTCAGAGAACTGTACATACCCTGGTCAGGATGCAGAAAGTACAGAATTACACACAGATAAACATATAACAGATGGATTAAATTAACCCTTATTATTAAGGTCACTTAAATATCCAATGAACTGACCTTTTTGTACAACCAGGCATGTTTCCATGAAGGTTAAAATTAGAAGCCTTCTTTAAATCATACTATATGTTCCGTCACCCTGAAGCAAGGGTATTATTAGAATATTCAGATCTTTTATCTTTAACAATCCCTTATCAAATCGTCCCACTGTTCATACATCTGTCAGATTCATTGCATAAGTTAGGCCCATTAGTAGTTGCGTTAACAGATATGGTCAACATCTCTGAATGTAACCGAAAATGTGTTTGATTAGTCAAACTATTTAATATGTCAGGCACATATGACTTGTGTTTAAATGCAATATTTTCACAAGTGTGAAAAGCCTTTTATATGGTCAAGATCTCTGAATGTAACCGAAAATGTGTTTGATTAGTCAAACTATTTAATATGCCAGGCACATATGACTTGTGTTTAAATGCAATATTTTCACAAGTGTGAAAAGCCTTTTATATAGCAATACATTTCCAGGGATAAATCCATCCGTTTTCTGTAACCATTTGTCCTATTCAGGGTCACAAGGGGTCCGGAGCCTATCCCAGATACTACGGGCAAAAGTCAGGGAACAACCCAGGATGGGGGGCCAGCCCATCGCAGGACACACTCACACACCACTCACTCACACATGCACTCACTCACACACCACTCACTCACACATGCACTCACTCACACACCACTCACTCACACATGCACTCACACATATACATATGGGCAATTTGGTAACTCCAATTAACCTCAGCATGTTTTTGGACGGTGGGGGGAAACCGGAGTACCCGGAGGAAACCCCACGATGACATGGGAAGAACATGCAAACTCCACACACAAGAAACACGGTAGTGTCCCTATATAGACAACGTATTCAAAATACAGTGGAGTTTTAAGTTTCCACGGCTTCCCAAGCAATGCTGCACTGGCCAGTGAGGATCCGTCACATCCGCTTCACAATCACGGTCTACAGCAAAGTCTGCAGTTTGCACTTCACTGAATATCAGATTATTCTGTCAAAAATGATAGAGGGGAAAAAGGAGAATAATGAAAGAATCTGTCCCGATATTGTTTCAGTTGAACTATTACTTGTACAATGACTGAAAACCTCCCACTTTTCCTTTCAGCAAATCAGGTACAACGGCTGTAAACCTTTGAGCGGAAACTACGTGAGGGATGTTGAAAGTGCGCAATCCCTCATAATTGCAATGCACCAATAATGAACCTGGCCCCCGCACCCACGGACGGTCAGATGGGTGCAAGTACATTTGCCATTTAATCAACATGGGTGTTGCATGGGAAAATGACAACTGCGTCTGTCTCATGCTAGGAGGAATGTGTGTATGATGTCTGAGGCCTCTTAGAATAGGGCCCTAAATCAGGCCCTTAAAGATAGTGTCATGGATATGGTAAAATTGCAGATTAGGCATAGTGTTCTGAAAACACTGTGCTCCATATCAACAGTGCTCTTTATAACCCATCCGGAATTATAAATTTTTTATAAAGGGTCGATAGTGCCAGGTTTAGGAGCACCGGAACAAAGTGGTGGCTGACTAACGGCTAGATGATAGATATGGACAGGTCCGGGTGAGAAGGTTATTTAAAGGGGTAAGCGAAACTGTCTTCTTTAGGAAAGTGAGAGAGAAAAGGCAGAAGTGAGAATCTGTAGTGGATCTGAGCTCGAGTTTCATGGGACAGCCTGATATTAATCAGGAAGATGAATGGAGAGAGATCTGGGGAGACATGCTGAAGAAGTGGTCCAAGGATTAGATCCAAGGGGACAGATGGCTTGGCTGATTTCTGGAACAATACTGAGATGTGGGATGGCATTCTCTGAGACTGTAGGGAAGCTCAAGACTGTTCCTCAATCTGCATACTTGACCATACTTGCGTTCTTTTGTACCTGTCATTCCTGATCTTACATTGCCGAAATACAGTTCTGACACTAAGAACAGAAGTACAGAGGATAGCAAAAATAGTTCTTGACCCACACCAAATATCAAGGATCCATCGATTACATCTCGGCCAAACAAGACCGATCCAAAGATTCATTGCAACCAGAGTTCATTCCTGTAACGCGGGTTAACAAGACCGCTCTTACCAAGACCACAAGTATGATCTTTGCATACTTGGTATTAAGAAACACCCTAAGAGAGGGTCGTGTGACACTGCATCAGCGCCTCGAGGCTGAACATCAGTGGGGCTGACCGATGTCTGTATCTTTTATACTGACGAAGAATGAAAACTGAAACGCATCTGTGGTTACAGTGTGACCCTCTTGCTGGAGCCATAAGTTAGCAGACAGTCAGTCTACAGTATAGTTGGAGAGCTTTGTCAGGCAGATATACAGCTTATTCAGGGACAGTCTCTGGCAGTGAAGGCATTCCGCCTTTTACTCTGAGTTTTCCAAAGCACAAACATTTCATCTTGGACCAGTTATTCTTGCTAAAATGTAATTCCTCTAAAATTATTGTATAGAGCTTTTGTGTTTTTCCAGTTGTCTTTTAAATAAAATTCAGAATCACCTGACTAACATTCTCAGTTTTCCTGCTTTTTGTTTTTATTTTTTTTATTTTTTTCTGTTTCAGGGGAATGGGCGGCATGGTGGTGCAGTGGTTAGCACTGTCGCCTCACACCTCTGGGACCCGGGTTCGAGTCTCCGCCTGGGTCACATGTGTGCGGAGTTTGCATGTTCTCCCCGTGTCGTCGTGGGGTTTCCTCCGGGTACTCCGGTTTCCCCCCACAGTCCAAAAACATGCTGAGGCTAATTGGAGTTGCTGAATTGCCCGTAGGTGTGCATGTGTGAGTGCATGGTGTGTGAGTGTGCCCTGCGATGGGCTGGCCCCCCATCCTGGGTTGTTCCCTGCCTCGTGCCCATTGATTCCGGGATAGGCTCCGGACCCCCCGCGACCCAATAGGATAAGCGGTTTGGAAAATGGATGGATGGATGGATGTTTCAGGGGAGCTGAAATAGAATCCATGCAAAACCATCCGTCCGCTTGTGTGCAAAACAAACTCTGAAACTTCTAAGTTGTGTAATGGTTGTACATTCATTCTGTTGCAAAGACAAGAATTCGTCACCCAAAAAGGCAGCCGACGCTGTGAATTCTGGGCAGACTAGGTGACCAAATACCAAGACATCACCCTGCTGGGCACAACTGTGTCGTATGATTGGAATTTAGATGAATAGAATTTTGTCTTTGTCTTTGTGGCATTTAAGATCTCTGCAGAGTAGAGAACATGTCAAACCTTCACTTTGCTCAACATAAATATCAAAGGGTGCAGTGGCAGCTTTCTTAGGAGACGGTAAATCAGTTTAGCTTTCGATGGTGCATGAACGTGAAGGATAAAGCAGAGGTTGGCTGATTTTCAGTGGCGTACAGTGTCTGCTTGGGAGCACTTGAGTGCACTGAAGCTGTCATATCCTAACTCTGGCGGCTCGATCTGCTGGCACGAAAAGTGTCAAAAACATCCTTGGGTCCAAGGCATTCTGGAGGACACCAACAAAAGCCTTTGGCTCCTTTTCCTGTTATTGTTTGAAAGTTGTAAGCGTTTGCTGTAGGCCAGTGTTTCCTAGTCGGGTCCTTGGGGATCCACAGATGGTCCGCGTTTTTGCTTCCTCCCAGGCATTCCAAATGTGTACTGTCCCCAAGGACGGGATTGGGAAACACTGCTGTAGGCTGACGGTCAACAGGAAGGCAGTCTTTTATACTGCTACCCATAAAGTTAACAAAGTATTTTTGGAAAAACAAAAAGTACGCTATTCAGAATAAACATCAATGGGCAATCCTTTGTTCTGAACAAGTCTTGCCAAAAGCGCATAACAGCCTGATACAGTGAACTCTGGCAATGTTACAACGCTTCTGCTGACTTTGCTGACAGGATACAGAGAACAATTCAGAAGACAATTTGAAATGGTGCAGATAAAAGCCTCCAAACTGGATTGTCTGAACTGTTTTAATTTAAATTGGTTTTCTGTTTGAACCGGCTCAAAATATTGCCTTACCTCTCCCTTGTATTCATGGGTGTAAAGGGACTTCATTCTCAGCCACAAGGAAAGCCATGACGTTTAGTGTGTCTGTGGCGTGCATTCGGGGTTTGAATAGATGGAGCCAACCGGATCAGACCTTGATGCAGCCCAGCTCCGCCTCCTTGTGTCCAAATCGGACCTTGCTGGAGTGCAGCTCTGCCTCCTTACGTCCAAATCACACCTTGCTGGAGCCCAGCTCCGCCTCCTTATCGCCAAATCACACCTTGCTGGAGCCCAGCTCCGCCTCCTTATCGCCAAAGCACACTTTGCTGGAGCCCAGCTCCGCCTCCTTATCGCCAAATCACACCTTGCTGGAGCCCAGCTCCGCCTCCTTATGTCCAAATCACACCTTGCTGGAGCCCAGCTCCGCCTCCTTATCGCCAAATCACACCTTTCTGGAGCCCAGCTCCGCCTCCTTATCGCCAAAGCACACTTTGCTGGAGCCCAGCTCCGCCTCCTTACGTCCAAATCACATCTTGCTGGAGCCCAGCTCCGCCTCCTTATGTCCAAGTCACACCTGCTGGAGCGAGGTGCGTATTTTGACTTATTTCCCTTACCATACTGCTGCCAAAAATTTGCTATAGCTAGACTCCGTTAGAGTTAATTGGTGTGTAAGAAGTGATCCATGAATAAATTGATATTTTAACGCATGAATGTGTGACAAACTGAACATACTTCATCTTTAAGATTCTAATAAACATGGTAACTAATAAACTAACATAAAGAGCAGCTTTTTCAGCCCCTCCTCTACCTCACAGGGCTCCCCTCTTCTCTGAGGCTGATTTAACCCTTGCATGCACTAAAAAAGTGACAGTGAGATGCTTAAAATCATGAAAGAAGCTCCTTCTGTTTGGAAAATGTCCCTAACACTTATTCGGGCTGATTGTACCTACATTGCAGATGCCTTCCTCCTTTATATTTAAAGTAGCATCACATACAGTATACATCCTCTGCTTGGGAGATCATTCTCACACCAACAACAAAGCTTAATGTAAATAAATATTTAGTTGCACATTGTTCAAAAATATAACGTAAAATATTAAGGGCATGAGAATACAGAGTGAATGAAATTGTGCATCATGGTATTTTGCACTGGCATCCTTTCCAGTGTGTTTTAAGTTGTAATGACAAAAAAAATGTATCTTTACACTGTAAGGCAAGGATCATTATTTGTTATTGGTTCAATGCAAATCTTGTGATTTTTTTTACACATTTTGGTTTGTCATATTTCTCTGTAAAAATAAATATACAAATCAATATTTCATAATAACACTTATGCATGTGTCTGACCTGTTCAGACTCAGTCACAGACCATGCCTTTAATGGTCACAACCTTTGTAAAAATCTTAGAAGAACATCAAGAAGTCAGGTAGTTAACAACACAGACGGGATGTCTAAGGAAGGCTAAGGAGTAATAATATACAGAACAACAGCTGTAAACCTATAATTCATATCTGGAGTTAAGCTGCCCACAAATGTCTACACTCTACACTGAAATCTTTACTCTGACTGGTCATCCAGATCTGCATTCCTTATAGATGCTATTCACGTTCTGTTAGTCACGTTCTGCTATTCACATTCTGCTATTCATGTTTTGCTATTCACCTTCTGCTATTCATGTTTTACTATTCACCTTCTGCTATTCACCTTCTGCTATTCACGTCCTGCTATTCATGTTATGCTATTCACCTTCTGCTATTCACCTTCTGCTATTCACGTCCTGCTATTCATGTTATGCTATTCACATTCTGCTGTTCACATTCTGCTATTCACATTCCCTCTATTGAGTTATTGTATATGAAACAAAATATAGAAATACATTGGTTATAACGATCACTTTTGTTTTATATTATTTGTCACAGGAAGGTATGGGACATTTAAGAATTACAAAGACTGGTCTGGAACTTAATGGGGACTCAGAATTCCTTCGACCCCTCTATGCCAAAGAAATCCAGTCAAGACCAGTAAGTAGAAGAACTGTATTTTTCAGGGTAAGGTTAATACTGTCACTTACAGCGCACACTTACACTACAGCCGCCATGACAGGAAGCACATGTCTTGGTTTTGCAGAGTTTGACGTGTCCCTGGGTCAAGAAGGGAGGGGCTTGCATTTAACGTCTTTAATTAATCACAGTGTTTGTTGTATGCCATCACCACATTAACTAAAACCAGGGTTTTCTGTGAAGTACCTGTTTTATTGTGTCAGCCTTTTGTTAAGGGACATGTCACAGATACAAAACATAGCAATATACTTACCTGCAAAGACTCCGTAAAATACAGAGCAATCTAAGGGTGTGCCTTTCATGATGATAATATTAGCAGTAGAAGTAGCGATAATAATAATAATACTACTATTGTTAATAATAACACTACTACTATTAATAATAACAAATAACTGGCTTGAACCAGCACCCTTGCAATCAGACACAGAGGCTTAACCTACGGAGCCACACGCCGCTCCTGTGCTGATGGATGGAAGCCTTGGGTTTGAAAATGAGGGAAAAAAACAGACTAATGCAGTGATGTTATACGATGAAGACTGTGATTGGTTAAAGAAGTGAAATGCAAGCCTCCCCCCGTTGACCCAGGGACTCATCGAACTCTGCAAAATCGCGACGTCCAACAGGAAACCATAAGCAGCAACCGTAAGGACACTGCATGTCCCCAGTGGCTGCATACAGGGGTGACTGCAGGACGTTCTGGTCTGCAGGCACCAGTAGGACACTGCATGTCCCCAGTGGCTGCGTACAGGGGTGACTGCAGGACGTTCTGGTCTGCAGGCACCAGTAGGACACTGCATGTCCCCAGTGGCTGCGTACAGGGGTGACTGCAGGACGTTCTGGTCTGCAGGCACCAGTAGGACACTGCATGTCCCCAGTGGCTGCGTACAGGGATGACTGCAGGACGTTCTGGTCTGCAGGCACCAGTAGGACACTGCATGCCCCCAGTGGCTGTGTACGGGAGTGACTGCAGGAAGTTCTAGTCTACAGGTACCAGTAGGACACTGCATGTTCCCAGTGGCTGCATACGGCAGAATTATGAGAAGATTCAGGTACAGGTGCATCATCTAGGTGTGAACCACAGAACTTTGAATCCATCACTGCACAGCTGGTAAGGCTGCAGCAGGAAGTACAAACGTCAGGCCTCTCGCTCCAGCGAGACCCCGATGCCCTGATCCGGCAGCCGCCGCAGCTCTCAGCTCTTACACAAGCGGCTGTTCACAGAGGAGACTCAACAAACTGAAGCCAAATATTTGTGGGAATTTTCTCATTTGCCATTTATTATCATATTGCTGTCTATGTATCTAGAGATTTTAATAGCAGCCAATGCCGTCGTATGAATAATGAAAAGGAATTAGGGTCAGGAGCACGAGTAGTGCTCTGGTGTTGCACATGCACATCGTAACAGGCCAGTAAGAAGTGCTGGGATCAGCAGGCAAGTGGGATTACTGTGGAAGAAACTGTGCAGTTCACTGACATGCAGACTGTGTCCGATGTACTTTTTGTATGTAGTAAAATAGGAATATTTAACCAATGAATAAGTGTATGTCAGATTATGGGTATTTACGGTAAAACTGGTTAAATAGGGCTGTATTAAGTTATGAAAAAACGTCATGAACCAAATGTGTGGTCAGAGATTATTAGGGATTATTTAGCAGAAACTGATTCATGTCAAAATTTTGTGACATAATGTCTAAAGCTACGTAGCAGGTGCACAATGCACTCACAATCCGTGCCATTCTTTCCACGGTGTTTTCAATTTAAAAACGTCTCTATACAGTATAAGATCCATCCTTTTGTTTTGGGAAAACAAAAACTTCCAAAGAGAACAGCAGAGTACAGAACTGGGTTTGATGATACAGCAAAATTTACAGTCAGCATATTTATTTAGCGTTCTTCTGTTAGCACTGGACCATTCAGCAATGGATTGTGCTATAAGATATTGTGAGGACAGCAGTAACCCTGTTGAATTTTTATTCAGTCGTCTACTGAATAATTCCATAAGGAAAACTTTATATCTCTGTTTAACACTTCGCATTCAGAAAATAAGCAGTAGTTATCTAATACATGATATATTGTGGTCAGCATGGTGGCCTGACAGCTGCAGGGTTATTGGTTCAAATCCCACCTCTGCTCTGTGCTTATATGTTTTCCCTGTGTGTGTGGGTCTCCTCCCACAGTTCAGAGATACACAGTTAGACTAACTGCTGCATATAATTTGCCTATAGAGTGTGACTGGACGTCCCCTGTGATAGACTGGCTTCCTGTCCTGGGTGTAGTTCAGCTTTGTACCTGCAGTATAAATTGTATAAATTCATATGTATATTTTCTGTTCAGTTCCCAGTCTGCACCAAATTATTCCAATTCTGTGTTTTAAAATCTGTTGTCTCAACAGGGCAGTCCGCTGTTCCTCCAATCTTCCAAAAATGTATCTATCAACATCCTAGATGGGAAAAATAGGGCAGTCACACAGCTGGTAGCAGGTAAGGCGGAAAAAATTAAATAGCATGCAGCCACAGTTATTTTATATATTGCCTGTGCATACCATTCATTACTGTTTCAGTTTACGAAATACAAAATCTACAGCCACCATTATTTTGATTGACTTTGCATAAATTCTGTTCTTTCTCTGTTTTATTCTCTTACCTCCTGGCCACACAGTAAACATATTTGTGTTCTGCATTACCCTTTTCATACCCAACATTTAAGATTGTATTTACATTTACATTTACATACTGTACACATTTACTGATACATCAATTGATCACAAACTGTTTAAACTGCCTGCTTTCATAAATTGTAACCATTTTGTAGCTTTCTGGGTGAATAGTGGCACAAAATAGAACCATTTGTTTTCCTTTCAAAAGGCCCTGTACGGTATAAGCACTTAGATCTCACACCACTGCGCCATTTGAGTTATTTGTCTCGATTATTGGCTAAGGAGATTAAGTGGCTCAGTGAGTAGTCAGCATGGACTCACTCCAACATGCTGAGGTTGACAAGGAAAGTTAGAGTCAATTTATTTTGCTGTTTGCTCTATAGCAATTTCAAAAAGTGAAAATTTTCCATTGAATGAATGAGAACAATTTTTTTTTTCTTAAATTCTTCATGCGGCTGATTTTGTAAGAACAACAGCCCTGTAATATATAAGGATTTACTTTGTCCCCATACCTTTGGGCTCATTCTGTATTTCTTGTGTGAAACTGCACCCTTTACAGGATCCAGTGGAATCCACGCCTGTTGCAAGCTGCTTGAGGTGAAATCGAACACTGGGAAGCTGCTGTTTTCTGCAGATGCCCATGAAGTCGTGGTTGGAGCTGAGAAGCTGCGAGTCCCCGGTATGTCATGTAGGCCAAGATCAAAGGTAACATGAGGAGGCCATGCAGCACTCTGATCATATAGGCTGCCACTGTGGATAATCTGGTTCGCAATCTTCCTTTTTTAATGATCCAGGCTATCAGGTCTTATTCTGGCACATGCAGAATTGCTTTGATGATTCAGTGTCAGTCTATCCAATGACAAATTTCATTACTCGCGAAATATACCGGGATTTTTCACAATATTTATATCAGTTCATCTTACAAAGACAAGTTAGAGATCCCAGTTAGGCAAGGTGGGGCATGTTTATCTACAGTATATGGCGCCTTTTGTACACTACAGTCATTCAAAATACAAAGAAAATTCAGTAAAAAATATGTCAAAAAAATTCAAAACATGTCATAATAGAAATCAATAATATGATTAAAACCTGATTAAAAAAATAGATTTAAAAGCAAAAAAAGTAAAATATGAAAATAAAAAGTTTGCACTGCATACTGTATCTTTGGACGATTAACGGAAACCTGAATGACAGGAGGAGAACACACTAACCGAACACACAGAGTCATGCTGCGGTCTGAGATCCCGGCAGTGGAGCCGATACCCTTAACAATTTGTTATTTTATCTACTGTTTTAGCGCCCAGATGCTTGAATATAGGTTTTTTCCCATATTATCTACTGCTGCAATAACTCACTAATGCTGTATTACCTGTTATGCACTTCAAACTCATGACCAACCTCATCACATTGATGCAAATCTTCACTGACCAGTGCTCTTCTCATCTGACTCAATGATGCATCTGACAGTATTTTTCTGCTGGTTAGAGGAGACGCATTCATCTTAAGAAATCAAATCAAAGCTTGCAAGACCTTGTGTTATTTCCAAAAACCTTTATGTCATTAATAATATCATAATGTACGCGGTACAGGGCCAGGGTGGGCCTGGAGCCCAGCTCAGGCCGCACAGGGCACCAAACACAGGGCACCCTGTACGGGATGCTAATCCATCACGGAATACACACCCATGCAGTGGGCGCAGTTTGGAAAAGCCAGTTCAGTAATAGCATTTCTTTGGAAAGCAGGAGGATAGTGGCTGCGGTAAAACCATGCAGAAGCTACAAACTGCACATCCTAGCGTGAGATCGGAGGTGACAGCTCTGCTCCCCGCGTCACCATGACACCCATCTGTGACATCGTTTATTTTCATTGAGAGCCGTTTAATGTGATCGGTATTTGGTACGGGATGAAATAAACTGCTTATAACATGTTTTTGTAAAAATGAATAAATACAGAGCTCTTGGCAATACTATATAGGTCAGCACAATTTTTCAGTCAGCAATCGCATTTCATTTCAGTGCTTTTGAGATACATGGAGAAACAAAGCGAAAAAAATGCATGAATTCCGTAAACTTTCACTTGTAGTTTTAATAACACTGTTAACCAAGAAGGGAAACAGGGCTTTGGCATAACAACCCAAATAAAAGATGCATTTCTCAAATGTATGGTCTCCCTCACTCCACAATACTCTCTTTGTTTTGAGACAGAAGCTTTTTCTCTATATGCATTAGACAAGTTCTTTTTGCAAATGTGTGATAAACACTGAATGAACACGATCATCGTGATATAAGACTTGGATGTCGTCATTATTGTTATCATACACATCCATTGTGAGTGAAACGTAACTGACTCCCAGTGACAATGTGCCTATTTCTCTGTGTCACTGTGCCACTTTGACTCTGTATTGATGTGGGTTTAAACGTTATCACTGCTTGCCTGTCTTCTTTTGACAAAACAGTGCAACATCATGTATGGTGAAGAATACAATGATGCATTGCACCTTTGACCGGCGTAACTCTTTATCTTCATCTACTTCTGGTGTCACAACCAAGGAAAGTCAATTCTAACTTGTCTGGTTGCCAGAATCTTATTGTGAAGAAGTCCGACTGGAGATCAGCCTCACAGTCCTCACAGACTTGTTCGAATCTTCATGCATCTGGTGTGAGGCTTTCATACCTGGATTTTTTCAGGCCTCGGGTGGCGTAGGAGCAAATAAATAATGTCAGGTTTGTTGTGCCTGTCTCATGTAGGACCAGAATGCTGAAGTCGCATCTCTCAGCTCAGGTTAGATTTGCCTTGTTAGCTATTGATTGTTTGCTGTGTATCATGGGTTTGTGAGCTGTGATAATATAATTAAGCAACAACGAGCTACAGCTGACGTCGTTTTTTTTTCCGTACATTAAAAAGTGCTAAAAGTGCATTGTACTAAGACTCATATTAAATCACATGACTTTCTATTTACATGAAAGGGTTCACTGGGGAGTCTGGGTCTTGTAATCAAGGTGATGCTCAGTTCACTATATCATTAGCGAAGATTTCATGTGTACCTGCTCGCAGTCCTCAGCAAAATGTTTATGTGATGTATACTAGACTCATTCTGTTTATAGGTGTCTGTTTTTTTATGTATGTCTATTGATAAATACTACAAGCAGGTTGCATATCAGTCAAGTTTATTTTTCTACTGTATGTCTGTGGCAAGAAAATTAAGAGTAAAATTTCTTCCTGCTGGCTGGGAATAAGCAGCTGCGATTAGTTTTATGTCAGATCCCCATGTTCCCAATACAAAATCAGAAATCCAGTGGAGGAAAAGCGAAGCAAAATACTGTTTTCGTTTTTACGGGAGAGAGAACAGCAATTTGGTGAAATTGGTGAAACAACAGAACACTGCAGTACCAGAATCAGGATGAGGTTCAATTCAGCACAGTGTCTTCACACATGCAGGTACAGGGAGTTTGTCTTCGGTCATCAGTGCTCACATGCATGCAGTGCATTACAAAAAAGGTTGAGACAAAACAAGACAATGGTTACGTATAATTCTCCAGATATATTTATTTCAATTCAACTCAGAACAGAATGATATATGAAACAGGGAAATGCACAGTGAATCCCTGCGGTTTTGGCCATATGTTTATAGCTGTGTCTGGCTTGGATGGCTGTACTGTATGAAATAATAACACCAATATATTATGTACAGAATAAGGTTCCTAATATACGTTTATGTCATATAGTAATGCATTTTAATTATTTTTACAAAAAAATAGTTGATTTTTTTCTGTATTTGTATGTCTGACAGTTTATCTGTTGCTGCGTTGCATTTAGCTCAGAGGTCGTGGCTGACAATTCTGTCACACCTGAGTTAACTGCGTTCCAGTGCGAGTCAGAAAGCCATTTAGCCTCACTAGGGATATGATTCAAACAGTGGGATTTCCAGCTTAGCCAGATAACTTGTTGGATTTAAAGTACCCCAGTTTAAAAGGCCTTTATCTTCATTCACTTGCATTTAGTCCAAACCACCTTAAATCTGAAAAGTTATCCATCTAAGCAAGAAATCTGGCTTCCTGAAAGAGGCCCCAGCTCTAGCCTGGTTCATTATTAGGCATTATTAGCAATACCAGTTGATATCAAGACATTATGTGGAATTTTGCACATAAAAACACTACAGCAGTATTGTATATGTCCATAAATAGCAGCCACGAATAACACAGTAGGAGCTTGGAATGACTGTTACAAGTCAGTTACGGAATGTCAGTAACGAGTCCAAATGGAATGCGGCATAAGTCATTGTTTCCCCACGCGGTCCTTGGGGACCCACAGACAGTCTGGCAGGGAGCTGGGAGAGAGGAAAAAAAGCATCTGTGGATCTCAGAGGACCGGATTGGGGAAGACCGGTCTAAGTGGAATCGTTATGCAGATTCCCCACTGCGCTGTCAAATCCCAGTCTGTGGCTGCAGAGCACAGCAAACTGTTCACTTTCTGTCCGCCAGTCCACTGCCTGGCAGTTTGAAAGGACAGTGCGATATACATCATACCCTCCTGCTAAATATGTCAGATTCATTTTTACCATCATATTGATACAATTTATATCGAAATGAGGTTTAAGTCTATCAGATTTGCAAGAATGTTTTAGGGTAGACAGATATTTTTAGTGATTTTTTTCTCTCTCTTTGAACACTGTGCCCGTTACAGTACATTTTAATGTTTCAGAAACGTCAACAAGAGAAAAAATGATGATTAAATAAAAATGAGGAAGAACCGCAGCAGTACAAGCTGCTGCCTTACTGTCATTCTTAAAAAAGCATAGCGAAGCCGAGGATGGGATTCCTCGACAAGCGAACATTAACTCACCATTCGGTAACTGTCAAAGCAGAGGTTGCATGCACTGAATCCACAGTGACAGTGATGGTGAATCTTTATATTTTGTCTTTGTTTTCAGGTGCTGAGGGCGCTGTGTTCAGCAACTCTGTAGAAACGCCTCACGTCAGGTCCGAGCCCTTTAAGGAGCTTAGGTAAAGGTAACGATAAGCATGTTAGCATCTTCACCGCAGAATAGCACTCATTCATTTAAGTATTGGTGCTTTGGCAAGATATTACCTCATTCCGATTTCATCACAAAGTATTTATAGTAAGTTTAACTATGTAATGAATGTGATAAAGGAGAATATAACTAAATCAATGCCTGTAACACTAAGCGGTCGTATTTGTCTTAGGGGAGTAAAGCGTGTGTTTATGGTATTTGGATTGTCGTCTCTTAATGGACTCACGTTTTCCTTCCCCAAAGGTTTAAGCCCATGTTCTGATTTTGTGTCCAAATTTAGTGCTTTGCATTATATGATAATGACGTTTCAAAAACTTGTAGCACAACTTTCTATGAAGTAATAGTTTTGAAGAGGTAATTGACCAGAACTATTCCAACACCAGCAATTAACGATTCCCTTTTAGAGAAAGTCGAAACAAATTAAATAATGCAAAACGATATAAATCAGGGAACCAGGGAACTTTTTTGTTCCAATTTCTGACTTTTGCATTGCATGCAGTTTGCATACAGCTGAGAGTTTAAAACGTAAATGTTTAGCTTTTTGTTTACAGTGAACTTATAAGTATTATCCCTGGGTTCTTGGCACATGAGTTGCTGCTTAGATCAGTGCCCCAGTGCTCATCACAATCCAATTAAAGCCCCTTCACATCGTCCAAAACAAACTTGGATGCGGGGAAGGAGAAATGGATTTTAGAGAGCTGACAAGACATGGCTGGCGGGGCTAATTTATGGGTAAATAATGAGCAATAAAAGCTATCAGAGATCAGTCCCTCAATGGCCTTACCAAAGGATTTTATGAAGCAGCTGAGACAACGTATTTCATTTGGCCTTCTCGTGTGGAAAGATTCACTTACTCATAGCCGATATTCTAAGATGAGTTTACTGAGGGATATAAAGACAAAGAGGAAAATACTAATAGATGTGGCACAGAGTGAATTCACTCTTCCTCCAAACCTCAAGATTACCTGCACCTCTATAAACTTGGTATATCACTGCGTGATATATTCTCAACCAATCACGTTAATTTATATGGTGCTGTAACAGAAGTGCTGTTCACTGAATATATGAAGTGTTTGGGTGTATGGCAGAACAGGGCTTCTCAGAACACCGGGATGCTTTTTCATAGGACAGGATTGTGATGTGCACTAACAGTGAGTCTTCACATACACGTTTCTGGGATCTGAGCCCAGGAGCCTCTCTCTAACCTATGGCTTACTTAGAATGAGAAACCCGTGGCCTAATTACAGTGAACAATTGTTCCATGCAAAGTGATTTTCAGATCATTATGGATAATAATCAAAATTAATTAAGCCTGATCATTATAAATCCTCAAATCACGATTGATTAGTCTGAAATTATTGACATAAAAATTAAGAATCCACACTAGCTGAGCACAATCAGGCGTCATGTATTAAGATGCAAACGTGAGGTAATGTAAGAGTTTATTGGGGCTTAAGAGACAAAAAAAAAAATCATGTGTCAATCAGTCTTTCTAAATGTTTGTTTAGTAAATACTACAAAAAATGCAGTTTTAAATTGGAAAATATACTGGCATAAAACATAGTTCCCCTTTACTGTTACCTGTTATATTGCCAGGTAATAATAGTCAAAGACCTCGAACGGGTCAGTCGAGAAAAATCTAACCGCAACTCGACCAAGAACACAAAACATCCATCCGCTTTCTTATCCTACTGGGTCCGGAGCCTATCCCAGAAGCAATGGGCATGAGGCAGGGAACAACCCAGGATGGGGGGCCAGCCCATCGGAGGGCACACTCACACACCATTCACTCTCACATGCACTCCTACAGGCAGGAAAATCAGAGAACCCAAAGGAAACCCCACGACAACATGGGGAGAACATGCAAACTCCGCACACATGTAACCCAGGTGGAGATTCGAACCCGGGTTCCTGAGGTGTGAGGCAACAGTGCTAGCCACTGCACCACCATACCGCCCTAAAGACAAAACACAACTCCTAAAACTTGTATGGATCGAGACGCGTCTCTCATTGGCTGACACAAAGCCAAGCGGACCAACTGGGACGCTGACGCCTATGAATCGCAGTCAGTCTCTGGGTACCTCTCGACCAAGCTCCTGTGTTCGGTGTGAATTTTTCATGCTTTATCTATAGTACATTTAGTGATTCAGTAATCGTAGCCCCTAAGAAACCAATGAGGGAAGTAATGAGAGTAACTGTAGAAAGGAAATTATAGCGACACTTGAAGGTGGCGCACATGTGCCTGCTCTCGCTTCAGAGAATGGGACGGTCATTTATTTCATGTTTATCGTTTTTGTATGTGTGCTTTTCATGTGTGTATTAGTTTTATATTGATTGTTAATGCTTTTTATCATTATTTAGGTAGGTTGATGGGTTTAAATAGGCAATCATTTGGGGGTTTGGAATAAATTAAATTCATTTACATTATATATTATGGGGAAATTTGACTTGGACCTCGACCAAATCGCAACTCAGCCAGCCTTCTGGAACCATGTTCCAAGGTACCACTGTACATGACAATAAGTGATATTCCCTCAGCCTACTGTATGTGTTCGTGTGTGAAAGTCTTTAATTTCATCCACTCTTAAACCAGTTTAAATTCAGTCATTAGTATCTTCTCCTGTGTAGCTGAGTCCTGTACCATCCTAATATGCGTAATATTAATATCCACCCCGTTTGACTAAAAATGCACCGGTCATGTGGGTACTATCACATTAACTCTGGACACATCAATGTAATGAAACTTCATCATTTTGTTCCCTAGTGCCTCAAACCAAGCTGCTTTGAGTGTTTGGCTGATGTAGGCTCCCCCATAGGCTGCTATTGGCTACAAACGTTTTACCTATTTAATAAGAAACCAAAAGTCAATAGCACAAATAACAAGTTCTTTGATGGAAGCAATTAATTTCTTTTGGGAACAAAAAGAGGGTAAAATAAGATTTAAACTGAAATGACTTTATGTCAACGAAGGTGCACAGTTCTTGGTGTTTGTTAACTGTTCGTAAGCTTATAAGTAATCAGTTTTGAAGTTTTCAAGAAAACACACATAGTTGTTCGGTTTCATTGTAAACCGCTGCACTAATAGAGTATTAGGGCTATTGTGTCGAAATAGGAGTGGTTTTAAATAGACTGGCTATTGACCCACACTGTCTTCATTTCAGACTGGAGTCTCCAACCAGATCACTGTACATGGAGGCACCAAAAGGTGTCCAGATAATGGCAGAAGCAGGAGACATCAGGGCTACCTGCAGAAGCGAAATGCGTCTGGAGTCAAAGGATGGAGAGGTACAGCACCATGTCATCATTGTCCTTGTTTTAGGAGAAAGCACCACCTTGACCACCTGGTCAGTGTAAAAGCCCTACTGCCCAGAACCTACACTGACAGTAATTTCACAGAACCCCTGCTTGTAGAATGGGTTCTCTGCTTCTATCAGAAATGTTGAATCACTGGCCATGTTCAATGTAAATCAGTCAGATTTTTGGACATGTCACTGCAAAGCAACATGAACATGACTGATGGCTCATTTTTGGTAGTCGGTAACAGGGGACTAGGTCCTGGGGGGGGACGTGAACCCTCTCCCCCAATATCAAACTCTCTCCTATGCCCTTGATTGGCAGTATTTGCCTTAGATATTCACCATTTTGAAATAGAAAATACAAAGGCTTCTGGGAGGAGGGTAGTAGGATTTTGTGTGTGATATATGCGTAATATATATGCGTAATATATTCAGTATCTATGGATATACGGTATATATATGATGGTAAAACTTCCATCAAGTCGACTGCTATTGTTCGTCCGAAGGCAAGCAGCATGTAATTATTTTGGGCACACAAACATAGGGCTGTCAGAGAACTCTTTGGCTCGTATGCCTGATTAATTTAATTGCTGGATGTAACTTAAAAAAAAATATCTAATCAAAATTCAGTTGATTCATATCACGCTGCAAAGTTACAGTTATTTTTGATACAATTAAAATAACTTCAGAGTTCCAGGAAACAGTAAATGCATAACAATATTTGCAGATCTGGTAACTGAGTTTATGCAAAGAAGACACATAGCTAATATTGAACAACATGGACTCAACACAAAATAGTAGTTTCAGAAGATATTCCTCCACCTGTTCAAAGCATTTTTTCTTGTTGATACCTTCATCCTGACTGAGTACTGGGATGCTTGCCCAACAAGACTGAACTATGCATACAGTGAAATGTTTGCTGAATTGTTTAACATCTTTTTAGGACACCTGCAAAAAATACGTCTGCAAATCCAGAAATGTAAACTCTTAGTTATGCTTTTTTTTGTATTGAGGATTTCACCCAGAGCCCGTGCTAGCAGAGATCAGGGCACGTGTTATTATCAACACTGGTTTAGTGACTGATGCGTCAGGGAAACAGCCATGGCAACGTACACAGTTAATACATTCTTACCTGTATTTTAATGTAATAACATGTTTAAACATGTTTCAGGTATTTGGGTAGTTATGAGTACAGAAATTTTGCAGCGTATACCACGGGAAGCCAATCTTATCCAGAAAGGGCCGCAGTGTGTGCAGGTTTTCACTGCAACTTCCTAATTAGATTACTAATTAAAGGACAGATTAGCTGAAAAATCCTCACACCTTAGTTTGAACAGCTGAGCTAAAGGTTACCACAAAAACCTGCATACACACTGGCTCTTCGCAGTGTGCCTACCTCTGGTATATACTAAGAACATTCTCATAAGTGATATATAATGTATCAGGGAGGGCCAAAAAACTCCATTATGACTGTAAGTTTGTTGTATGTTTATTGGGGGGAGCAATGGACTGGTTTTACTGGTTTTGTAGATTATCTGTGTTGTTAAGAATGTTCAGTTCATTCATTTCCTGCTGTTTGGTCAACGAGTGAGTTATTGCTTAGTTTGTACACTATAGTAGCCCAGATGTGCCTATCCCGGAAACAATGGGCACGAGGCAATGAACAACCCAGGATGGGGGGGCCAGCCCATCGCAGGGCACACTCATACATCATTCACTCTCACATGCACACCTACGGGCAATTTAGTAACTCCAATTAGCCTCAGCATGTTTTTGGACTGTGGGGGGAAACCGGAGTACCCGGAGGAAACCCCACGATGACATGGGGAGAACATGCAAACTCCGCACGCATATAACCCAGGCGGAGACTCGAACCCGGGTCGGCTGAGTATCATTCTTGGATATTTTCAAATAAATATAGACATGAACCAAACAGTTGCAATTTGAATTTAGTGAGGTATCAGACGTATTATGAAAGCCTGTTTGACAACAGCCTAGACAAATTTTGGTTTTTAACAAATGAAGGAAACAACTTGTTTCCGCTGTACTGCTCAAAAGTTAATGCTAAATGAAAATTATACTCGCTAAAATATTAACAAATTTTATACAGGAACAAAATGTACTTCAATTACTCAAACCTTTTCAAAAGTGATGCTCTCATTAAAGTAAAAGCTATAAATGGACTAAAGGAAAGTTGACTGAGTGAAGTACAAACTATGCTGATCAGTGAATCATGTGAAGAGGTTAAAAACATAGTGAATCCGTCATTATTTTTTTTTGACGGTATTGATGCTTTAAAGAAAATGCCTTTAATGTTCTGAGGCCTTTGACACAAAGTAGGAAGTGCAGCGAGGAGGACTACCGCCTTACGGTGGTGAATTTACACTTTGAGGTAGTGAGAGTGCATCGGAAAACATTGAGGTTGAGGAGATGAAGCTCTGTAGGTACGCGGGTAAGATGGGATGGAGCTGCATTGCAGGGCAGGTGTGGCAGCTGCAGGCGTCGTCTTGGATGAGCCAGAGCAGAAGAACAGGAGACTAAGAAGTTAAGGTCAGTTACAATAAAGTTCACCTCCATAACGGCCTGGAATTTCATATAAAAAGGGCAAAGGAATGTGCATTTCTATATGTTTACTAAGATATTTCGGACAATTCTATGCTTCCAACTTTGTGGGAACTGTTTAGGAAAGGTCCTTTTCTGTTCTTTTCTGTAATCTTTTCTGTAATTTAATTTTATTGATCTTAATATGCCAAAATAGCATTTTAATCTTATTATTAGGGCCAAAAGTACCTACAATGGGCATGTCAGCATCAGAACTGGACCATGCAGCAATGGAAGGAGGTGGCCTGGTCTGATGAGTCACATTTTCTGTTACTGTACCTCATGTGGACGGCTGGGTGCGTGTGCATCGTTTACCTGGGGAAGAGATGGCACCAGGATGCACTTTGGGAAGAAGGCAAGCTGGCGGAGGCAGTGTGATGGTCTGGGGAATCTTCTGCTGGGAAACCTTGGGTCCTGGCATTCATGTGGATGTTAATCTGACACGTTTCACCTACCTGAATACTATTGCAGAGCACGTACATCCGTTCGTGGCAATGATATTCCCGATGTCAGTAGCCTCTTTCAGCAGGAAAATGTGCCCTGCTACACTGCAGAAAAGTTCAGGAATGGTTTGAGGAACATGAAAAAGAGTTTTTCACTTTGTAGGTTAAAGTTATGTTCAGATAAACTACATGGTGAAGTATATCAGTCTGCAAAAGAATAGTTACAATGTCTAACTGTAATGAAAATTAAATGGAATTGTGGGAACCAAAGTTTTACTTTTATGGTTT
The DNA here is from genome assembly GCF_023856365.1 of Brienomyrus brachyistius. Classification (NCBI taxonomy): domain Eukaryota; kingdom Metazoa; phylum Chordata; class Actinopteri; order Osteoglossiformes; family Mormyridae; genus Brienomyrus; species Brienomyrus brachyistius. The sequence continues at coordinate 7,983,311 of NC_064542.1, forward strand.
GGCAAGGCCTTATAAAAGTGGAATCTTTCTGTGATGCTAAACCATAAATACCAAGAAGGTGGTGATGTTGTGAGTATGCTAATCTGTTTCAGGACAGAGTTAATGCGATAACATGATTGTCCTCCTTAAAAGGGGGGTCGGTGTGCTGGGATTTATTATTAACAAAGAGAAATCCCCATTACACATGATTATTACCTTATTCTTTATATTTCAGTTTATTTATTTAGCTGTTGATTTTATTTAAATTGATGTTTAATTCAGAAAAACAGAGTCTCCACTTTTCTTGGGTAATGGGTTTTCGTCAAGATTAACAGGGAGTTAATTGTAAATTCCAATTTTATTTGTATAGTGCATTTTCACATTACATTATCTCAAAGCACTTTTCATTATCCCTGCCCAAAGCCCCCACAGAGCAAGCAAGGGTGACAGTGGCAAGGAAAACATCCCTAGAAGGAAGAAGCCTTAGGAGGAACCAGACCCAAAGAAAGAGCCCTTCCTCCAGGGGGCAGCAGAGGAAGCCCTAACCCTAACCAGACCCAAAGGGGAGCCCATCCTCCAGGGGGCAGCAGAGGAAGCCATAACCCTAACCAGACCCAAAGGGGAGCCCATCCTCCAGGGGGCAGCAGAGGAAGCCCTAACCCTAACCAGACCCAAAGGGGAGCCCATCCTCCAGGGGGCAGCAGAGGAAGCCCTAACCCTAACCAGACCCAAAGGGGGAGCCCATCCTCCAGGGGGCAGCAGAGGAAGCCATAACCCTAACCAGACCCAAAGGGGGAGCCCGTCCTCCCGGGGGCAGTAGAGGAAGCCCTAACCCTAACCAGACCCAAAGGGGGAGCCCGTCCTCCCGGGGGCAGTAGAGGATGTCAAATGAACAAGATGGCAAAGGCCTAAACTGCTAAAGATGAACATTCCATCCTACCTGTCACACATACACCCCTCTGTATTGAGCAGCTCTATTATAGACGTTGAACACCTCACATTATTGAAAAATATCAGCAAACTAGTTCTCAGAAAAAAATGAGTTCTTCAATAGCAGCTGTATCAGTTACTTCACTGCATTTAATGCTGTACGGTCCCATTCATTTTTACGCCTCTTTTAACCCTGTTTTCTTGGTTATAGCAAATAGCAAGCAGACCTACAAATTGCTTTTTGCTTGTTTCTCAAATACTGGTTTCCATATTCACATCTGGCAGGACCATGGAAGTTGTCATATTTAGAGTCGAACAGCTTTTATGCAGCATTAAGCTGTTTTCTACATACTGGAAGGTTGTTGGCTCCGACAGAAATCTGCGATTCTCGACTCCGCCGGGTCAGCGCTGTTTCTCAGCCCAGGAGGGAACTGTCAGGTCGGCTCAGACGAGACTTGACTCACACGCTCACTGGCATATCCACTGGCCCCATCTCAGCCCCCACTGCGTGAGAAGAGGCCCACGGCCACATCTCACATACCCTTTGCTCATAAACTCCTCCTTTCTTCTCCGGCTCTCCTAGGGCTCGCTTTTCTCCTGACCCAGGCTACACAAGTCACTGCATAACGCTTTTATGTGAGAAACATTGTCTAATAAAAATTCAGGTGGTGTACATCTTCATGTTTCTTCTTACTGGAATATTCTCAGTGTGACTTGTACAGTACATTGAATCATCATGAAGATATGGAAAGTCAGGAGAATCTTGCCTTTTTGGAACACTAACCCCCATTTTAAACTGCTGGGCAGTTATCAATCATTTAATCTGGCTGTTTATTGATCCTTTGACATTTCATTCAGAAATAACATAATTTTTTTACATCTGGCCATATATTCTTTTATTGTTCTGCACTATGGAAATGCCTGTCACTGGCTTTGAGATTTAAGGAAGGGTCCACAAGATAACCAGCTAGTCATTCTGTAGCAGCATCTCCTGCATGGTCCTGTGTGATTAACATCTCCAAACAAATTTCATATTCACCATGTGTATCTTCCGCTAGGTTTGTATGACTGATTTGTTGTATTTTTTATTTTTTTTGCATGCTTGCTATAGGAATGTAGTGAGGTGGCTTCTTTAGACAGATCTTGGTACTGTGCTTTAAACTGTAATCGATGAGTCTTATGTCTGCACAGCAAATACCTTGTTTTGATCATTTCTGGCTCTTCCGAAATTGCTATCTGTACTGGATTCCTAGCTTGTAATGTTACTGCAGTTCCTGGCCTGGATCTGTACACATAAGAGCACTAGTGTAACACCTTGGGGCTTCATAATCTAATGGCTCTAACTTTCTGTCGGGTAAAATCTAGGTGAATGAATAAACAGTATTATACACCAATAAACTGCTTTGCAGCGTCTGAGTTGAGTAAATAGGATATTCTGCGATTTTGCCCGAGCTGCATTGATTGAACTTGCTGACTCTTGGCTTGCAGCCTCAAGGGCTGAATCAATCAGACATATTGGGACTGCGTCAGACCCCGAGATGATTTCGTCAAATGTGCTGAAAACTGCCTTTCAGCCTCAGAGTTGATTCAGTGATAATGAGCGGGTGCCAGTTCCGGAGCTGACCCGACAATGTGCAGGAACATTGCAATCCTTGAACTGAGATCAAACTGGTTTCAGGCTGCACCCACGGATCTTCTGAAAGTGAGTTCCAAAGGGGACAGGGCGAGTTAAAAGCAGAGATCAGGAATAATCAAAATAACTCAACATACCTTGGTTTCATTCGAAGTAACATTTTCTTGAAGGCGCAAGGAAAGATCTGCGCACGCTAAGTACCTTATGCTGGCCATGTGGATTCATCATTGGGCCAGTGGGTGGCTACAGTACTTATTATATTAATATAAATGAATAACAACTGTGCTGTGGAGCTGTACAGTAGTAAATGTGGTTAACAGTATATGTTGCAGTTTAGGGGGGGGCATGGTGTGTGCGTGTGTGTGTGGGTAAGTGAGTGGTGTGTGAGTGTGTGAGTGTGCCCTGCGATGGGTTGGTACCCCTTTCTGAGTTGTTCCCTGCCTTGTTCTCATTGGCTTCGAACCCCCTTCGACTTTGAATAGGCTTAGCTGTTTCATACAATGAATGGATGGATGGATTTTGCAGGGGCTCTAACCCTCCTGACCGGGATGCAGAGCTGTACGATATTCATTAAAGGCTTAATGCTCTAACTAGACAGGCAGAGAGGAGTGTTTTTATAAAATAAAATGATATTCAGAGAACATCCTGGAATGCTTGCTTAATTCAGTAAAAATCTTGCAAATGTATTAGTTTCAGAACAAACGTTTGTTGACAAACGATGTTTAACATATCAGCACATATCTTCTGCACATACATTTTCCTCTTATTAAGTGTCATAATTTTTTTGACTGACTCATTCAGTTCGGTTCTTGCCTCCCAAAGCGATACTAAACACAAATGTTTGGTTTTTTATGTTATTGCAAAGGGTTAATTAAGAAGCACTCAAATGACTGCATGTCAGTTAACTTTTCAACTTAGAACAGCTCTTTAAGAACTATAATTTAGGTTGCAATTTATTACTACTTGAAATGATTGTTTTATTTAAAACTACTGATTGTACTAATACGATACATATTTTTACAAACAAATGATTTTTGTTATGAAACCAATAAATTTGCAAGTTTTACTAAGCTAGCAGAGTATGATACATATAAACTGTTTGAGTTATTTTCCTTCTTTTTAATAAAGTGTACTAAGTATATAATGCAAATCATTGATGATTTGTAGTAGCACATTTTAATAAATAAATAATGAAAATAGAGGAGTGAAATAAATAAGCTTGTTCGCTTACTCATCTTTTTCATTTCCAGATAACGCTTGATGCCAGGAAGATCAAGTTTCCCAGACTGCCCCAAGGGAAGGCCTCAGCAACAGGCAGCAGGCAGACTGTGTTTGAGGTGTGCGTGTGTCCCAACGGCAAGCTATACTTATCACAGGCCGGCTCCGGCTCCACCTGCCACATTAACTCTAGCATCTGCCTATAAAAAGACAGGAAGATGGACAAGGTGTCCCCACATTCCCCCAGTAAGCTCTCTCCCCATTGATATATAGACCGAATTTGGTGGCAAGTGGAGAGAGAAGAGACACTGTGAGTGACAGCTTTCTAATTCTACTTGAAGTTTCAGTACCAGAAACACAATAGGACAGTGTTTCCCAGGCCGGTCTTCAGGGACCCACAAACATTCCACATTTTTGCTCCCTCCCAGTTCTCTGCCAGAAAGTCCACATTTTTGCTCCCTCCCAGGTCCTGGTAAAACGTGGACGGTCTGCGGGTCCCCGAGACCCGGACTGGGTAGCACTGTTATATTGTGATCACCTTAAAGGGGGATAATAATGCCATATTGGTGATCACTTTGACTCCCATTTCACTATAAAGCACCTTTTCTATTCAGCCGCACGGACATGTCTCCCTGATACATCTAACAGAAGTAATGGCCTGTGAGGACGGAGAAGAGGTACCCATGCAGAAGACAGACACTCACCAGCGACTTCAGCTGCACGACATGCCGGATGAGAGAACAGAGAGAAGAGAAAAGGCGCTACAGTGACACATGGAAGCCAGCAAAGTGGGGTCTCAGTTATTATTAACAAATCACAATTAGTTTTGTTCACCTGTTTTATTGTTCACACATTACATAGTATTCAAGCCAAAAATCATACTAAGAGTTTAAATGCATGTAAATGTAACGTGTCCTTCTATTTGTGTCTAGTGCACATATTTATAGTGTCAACCCAGAAGACATCACCCCATTGAAACAGTGACCACAGAAGAATGTGATGATGAATTACTTTTCAGTTAAATGTTTTCACTTAACTTCCAATCAGAGGCGAGAATTCATTGAAAATCCAAAAATGTTTTTGTTCCTTTGACAATAGGCATTTTTCATATTTTTTTACTAACAGAACATCGATGAGTGGATAAACTAGAATAAAAAAGTGCTTTTGTAACAGGTAATTCAGGTAAATCTCTTTATTTTTGCATTCATTGTAAATGACAGTTGGTCAAATTATGTGAAAATGTCTTACTGACATAAGTTTGTATGGACTGAACAGCTACAACTGCGCAGGCGGATCATGTCAGTATTTTCCTTGAAAACAACATTGCTTTGTATTATGTCCTTGAAGTTAACAATGTGTCATTACACACATACTGAGAGATTGCCGGTGCACTTACACATGAACTGCTGTTCCCTCCCCATGCTATAAAAACATACAGTAACACTTTACATTAACTGCACCTTCATAATGCTTTTGTATTGCATTCATAAAACGTTCAGTACACCTTCATAATGTAGTCATTAAGTATTCAGAAAACATCCATAAACATCATGTATGTATACCTTTACATCCTAGCATCCCTTAACAGCTGTAATATACATTAATAACAAACATTATATAATAATAACAAACATTATAATTGAATAATCATGTAATGTTTGTTATTAATGTATATTAAAGCTGTTAAGGATGTTAGGATGTTACGGTGTACTTGCATGCTGCTTATGCATGTTCTATAAATGCATTGTGAATGCATTATGAAGGTGCACTGAACGTAAAGTGTTACAGTATATTGTGCACAGTGTTTACACAGTTTGCATAAGTTCCAGTTTGCAAGTTTTATCTTGGTTCTCACTCTGTAAGCTACTTGTACTGTGACAGTACAGATTTTAACTGCTCTCTTCGGAAAGGTGGACACTAAGTCGGTGCCCTATTTCAATGCACCTCTGGCATAAAGAAGCACATAATTGACTTTCCTGAGTCCTAACAATGGAAATGCAAAGAATCCTCATGTGCAAAAAGGTCAGCTGGGGCACACATGCTCTAATAAATATATTTGGTCTTTTTTCATACCACTGGATTAATGCTGAATTCTCAAGTAAGGTCACTTTATGCACTTCCCTAGTATCTGCACTTCACATACACAAAACAAAAAAAACTGAAATAACAAAAACTCAAATAGCTAACAGCTGATCATACTACAGACTGCAAAGTAGCCTGACATTAAAATATAGAATAGTCCATGCCAGTCCATACTGTTATTGTATAAAGCATTGAGCAGGATCCACATGGCCAACATGCAGTAACAGAGCAGCAGTTTATGAAGCATCAGTGTAATAAACGAAGCAGAGCTTTGCACTCCGAACACTGGCTTCTGAGTAAAGCTGTTGTATGTGTCCTATTTTTATTAGTCCTCTTTGATCTTCCTCATGAGGATAACCTCAGATGGCCCAACGAGGTGCTCATTTGACTGACAAATCGCTAAAACATTAGCATTTTAGCCAGAGCACTGGGTACCAGTCTTAATCTCACAGGGCTGAAAAGTAATTCAAATGCAACATATTTCAGCTTTCGCTATTCTTTCAGCAACATTTGCAGTCAAATAAATTATGGTCTAAAAACACACGTGCTCCGTCTTCCTCCGACACTTCCACTTCCTCCGTGGGCACGCATGGGGGAAGGCCGAATCTCTGTGATTATATTACTCTCCTAAAGTCACACATTGTCACCATCATTACACACTCACATGTGTCCTTTTATCGGTGGTTATTATGACTAAAATTCAAGGACGTAACACAATCTTACTGTCAGTCACAATTTATACATGCTTAATTGACCTTGGTACTGGGCCAAACCAATCTGGCCTACAGCCAACGCTGCCTCCTCCCAGGGCTCTCAATGACTGATTCATATATGCTAGGGATTCTAAGGAATCACCATATTTAAAGCTATTAGCTCAAGTAAAGCCAAGCCATTCATATCTCCTGCCTAAGTTAGATTCATATAGGAAGTACTTATTGAAAAAGTTATGGATACTAAAAGTGTGATGCATTTGAATATTTGTTACGTTTCCTCTCTGGATCTGGGACTGCCAGGGAAATAAAAATAAAATAATAAAAAATCATGGAAATTTCCAGAAAGGCATGATCAAATATATGCACCTCGGAGAAACAAGCAAAACCAAATCAGGTCCCAGGCCAAAGCAAACATTTTTCACATAGTAAGTGCTTAGAGTCAACACAGCACCTATCCCCCCCCCCCCCCCCACACACACACACACACACACACACACACACACACACACACACACACACATATACAGAAAATTTATCCAAATGTGATCACTTCGAAATGAAACAGAATTGCATTGGTGATATACCCAAATATTCGCATAGTTTGTGCAATAGTTTATGAATACAGGTATGTGTAATAGACCATATATATACATATATATATCCATCCATCCATTTTCCAAACCGCTTATCCTACTGGGTCGCGGGGGGCCTATCCCGGAAGCAATGGGCACGAGGCAGGGAACAACCCAGGATGGGGGGCCAGCCCATTGCAGGGCTATACACATATGTGTGTGTGTGTACATAATGAATGAATGAATGAATGAACACTACATTTATACAGTGCTTTTCATGACACCCAAACCACTTTTACCAATATCATGTATCCCTTATCTTCTAACCTGGTCTGGGTCATGAACCCCCGGCTGCATAGGGAACAAAGCCGGGACGCGTCCCAGACGGGATGTCTGCACATCACTGAGTAAATATTATATCCCAAACGCGAGCCTATGATCCAGAACCATACTTCAAATTTGAAATAACGAATAGATGTACAATGTCACCTACATTAGCATACAAATGACTGCAGTAACTGCTGTCCGAATGTTTATCTCCAGTCAGTTGGTTACAAGTAAACAAAATGGAGGAGTTTAAGCTTAAGATACATTTTTCTTACTTTAACTTTTATATATTGACACATAAAAGGATTTTCTTTTCTTTCCTCAAATGTATGTTCTGTGTCTGCCAACAAAAGTATGCAAAGTAACATCCTGGTCATATTTGTACTTGAAATATGTTTGTTTATGTCAGACATAACTGTGTTACACATCATCAATGCACATGTTTAATGTATGTTTAATTACCAACATATTACCAATGGGGTCCATTTGCTTAGACTTAGTTAGTTAGTTATGTATAACTATATATGTATCTATAGTATATATATAAATAACTGATGTGCCTTCAAGGAGAGCTTTTGGGAACCTGGAGCATCCAAAATGTTTCTTGTTATTTTTTTATTGTATTCTAATATTAGCGTTTTTGTCTGAGCAAATCCGTATACTTACTGTCCAGATAAACAGCTCAAAGCATAATTCTCATTGGTAACCAGACTATTGCAGAGTAACATAATTTGTTTTTGACTTGTTAAAGTATTGGACCTTGTGTTATGGTTACATGAATAAAACAGCTGTGTGTATGTGATGGTCTCAAGAATGATCTGAGATAAGAAGCAGAGTAATGCTTTTGTTTGTCAGAATAAAGATAATTACTCCTAAATGAAAGAACATTTTAAAAGATTGCAAAATGCAAAATAAACAAGATATTCACAATATTCACAGTACATACAGACATATGTCAATAACAACTGATTACAATGTATTACATTTATTGTTTAAGCTATGTATACTATGTACAGTATGTATGAATTTAGTTGCACATTTGTGAACTGCATTAAAGTATATATATATATATATATATATATATATATATATATATATATATATATATATATATATATATATATATATAATATCTGTAATTAGAGAAATTCTAATGGCACAATGTACATACTTAATATACACAAAATTATATTTTGCATAGGAGTATTTGCATCTTTTAATATCTGATAGTATGATCATTGGGGAAGGAAAGACAATCACAGGGTGCATATTTTTAGATTATTTGCATTCAAGATTAGTTAGCAGCTGCATGATCGCATTATGTTACTGATTTTCCTAGTCTCCCTGACACACGCTGTTAAATGCGTTTCTAACTGTTTGGTACATGCACCTCAGATGTTGCCAAAGTCTGATCCAGAAAAGTCATTCTGTGAATGTATAAAGTCATTCTGTCGTGTATAAAACTTTATGCATAAAAATGTGCTTATTGACAATTAAATATATGTGGAACATACATAAACTGTCCAGAATCTACACATAAATTTGGGCAGTTTGACCATAATACAAATGATGGAGTTTAGCATTAGTGCCAAGAGGAATAATGAGTAATGAAGCAATGGACTGATAAAGAAAACAAGTCATGAACTAATATATTGATTTCCTTTCAGATCCTCTCTGACTTGCATTTAAAAGACTGATTCGCACCGAATAAAGACATTCTGAATACTGTATGGGGAGACAGCATGCAGGCTGCATGGCACCTAAGCCGTCTCTAATTTTACTCGGGTAACGTACAGTCAGAATGTGCTTCTGTTTTTCTTTGTTTTTTTCCTTTTTTTGGAGATACTGTGTTTTGTATTTAATCCCAGTTTTTATTAATCATCTAGCCCGGGCAATTATTCACTGTGAAGGGCCAAATACTGGCATCCCTGTGTGAGTAGGGGCCACTTTTTATGATTTATCTAAGTAGCATTTCGCGATTATTCAAGGTTTATTTTTCTTCTTTTAATGATTGCATGGGACAATAAAAATAGGGGCAGCTTTTGGCCCTATTAGACTGGCTTTCTGAATGCCTGCAGCAATATTATTATTGATTAAAAAATGAAGGCTCTGTGAAACATGACCCCTATAAAATAATGGGAGTTTACATATGACTGAGAAGAAACATAGCACTGCGGCTAATTCTTATGTGATTCCCGTTTAATTGCTTCCTAGCTGTCCATCTTCTTTATCCACTCATCCTAGGTAGGGTTGTGAACCTTTCCCAGAAACAAGGCAGGGTCTTGAGCCTTTCCTAGAAACAAGGCAGGATCATGAGCCTTTCCCAGGAACAAGGCGGGATCGTGAGCCTTTCCCAGGAACAAGGCAGGGTCCTGAGCCTTTCCCAGGAACAAGGCAGGGCCCTGAGCCTTTCCCAGGAACAAGGCAGGATCATGAGCCTTTCCCAGGAACAAGGCGGGATCGTGAGCCTTTCCCAGGAACAAGGCAGGATCGTGAGTCTTTCCCAGAAGCAAGGCAGGGTCCTGAGCTTTTCCCAGAAGCAAGGCAGGATCGTGAGCCTTTCCCAGGAACAAGGTGGGATCCTGAGTCTTTCCCAGAAACAAGGCAGGGTCCTGAGCCTTTCCCAGAAACAAGGCAGGATCGTGAGCCTTTCCCAGAAACAAGGCAGGATCGTGAGTCTTTCCCAGAAGCAAGGCAGGGTCCTGAGCTTTTCCCAGAAGCAAGGCAGGATCGTGAGCCTTTCCCAGGAACAAGGTGGGATCCTGAGTCTTTCCCAGGAACAAGGCAGGGTCCTGAGCCTTTCCCAGAAACAAGGCAGGGTCCTGAGCCTTTCCCAGAAACAAGGCAGGGTCATGAGCCTTTCCCAGAAACAAGGCAGGGTCATGAGCCTTTCCCAGAAGCAAGGCAGGGTCCTGAGCCTTTCCCAGAAACAAGGCAGGGTCCTGAGCTTTTCTCAGAAGCAAGGCAGGGTCCTGAGTCTTTCCCAGAAACAAGGCAGGGTCTTGAGCCTTCCCCAGAAACAAGGCAGGACCGTGAGCCTTTCCCAGGAACAAGGCAGGATCGTGAGCCTTTCCCAGAAACAAGGCAGGATCGTGAGTCTTTCCCAGAAACAAGGCAGGGTCATGAGCCTTTCCCAGAAACAAGGCAGGGTCCTGAGCCTTTCCCAGAAACAAGGCAGGGTCTTGAGCCTTCCCCAGAAACAAGGCAGGATCGTGAGCCTTTCCCAGGAACAAGGCAGGATCGTGAGCCTTTTCCAGAAACAAGGCAGGATCGTGAGTATTTCCCAGAAAAAAAGGCAGGGTCATGAGCCTTTCCCAGAAACAAGGCAGGGTCCTGAGCCTTTCCCAGAAACAAGGCAGGGCCATGAGCCTTTCCCAGAAACAAGGCGGGATCGTGAGCCTTTCCCAGGAACAAGGCAGGGTCCTGAGCCTTTCCCAGAAACAAGGCAGGGTCCTGAGCCTTTCCCAGAAACAAGGCAGGATCATGAGCCTTTCCCAGGAACAAGGCGATAACAAAAACAAGACATAGCGTCGCGGGGTTTCCTACGGTTTTCCCCCCACAGTCCAAAATCATGCTGAGGCTAATTGGACTTGCTAAATTGCCCATAGGTGTGAGAGTGAATGGTGTGTGAGTGTGTCCTGTGATGGGCTGGCCCCCCATCCTGGGTTGTTCCCTGCCTCATGCCCATTGCTTCCAGGATAGGCTCCGGACCCCCCGCGACCCAGTAGGATAAGTGGTTTGGAAAATGGATGTTTATATTCTTTTTGTGCTTGTCAGCAATTTAAAATATAACAGATAGTACAGTTAAATACAATAAACAATAAAATAATGATTGTGGTTATAAAACATGCCATTAAAGTTAAGGCCCAAATCAATAAACCACGTTTATTTTTATTTTTTTAAATCAATAAAAGAAATTTGTCAAGTCTATTCAATAAATGCCCCAACTGTGCAGCAAAACATTATAACAAGACAAATGGTATGTGACCAGCAGTCATTGTAAACACAGATATTATTATATATTTGCTTACTGTAGACCATGTTATCATGGCATTTAAGACATTCCACCATAAGCAATTTTCAAGTAAATTCTTATATTTATTAATAGACAGCCTACGTCAGTCATTGAACACTAACAATGGTTGTAAAATATAAGTGTGAGGCTCTTTGAACACGGGGGACGTGATGAGGGATTGTGTGGTCCAGCAGGTTCATGCCAGGTTCAGCCAAGCTCCAGCCACTGCAGCACTGCAGTAGGTGAGAAGCGTCAGGCAGACAATTGGCACAATATGTCTGAGCAGTGGTGGACAGTTCAGGTCCAGAAAGTAAAAATTCAGACCAAGAATTTGTTTCAACCAACTGGTTGAGTACAAAGAGTCACAGCCACAGAGTACTCAACTGTTGCTTGAAACAAAATCTTGGTCTGGATTTTTACTTTCTGGACCTGAACTGTCCGCCTCTGCATCTGAGAGAACTTACTTTTTGACTGCTGAGGGAGTCGACCCAAATGTAGCCATTAGTGACCCAACTGGAGCTGTTGCTGTCTATAGCAGTGTTTCCCAATCTGAACCTCGGGGAGCTACAGACAGTCCATGTTTTTTCCAGAGGTGGGAGGGAGCAAAAAACATGGATAGGCTACGGGTCACTGAGGACCGGATTGGGAAAAACTGATTTATGGCATGTGTTTGTCTCTATGTATGTGTACAGTGGTTTCAAACCATGTTTGTGTTTTAATTATGAGGCAGATTAAAGAAGCCATGACTGATGTGGATACTGTAGGTGTGTTTCATGCTGCCTATTATAAACTATGTGGGTTTCAGAGAGTTTCTGCATTTCCTGCATCATGAAATCACTGCCATCTTGCAAACGGCCATACAGCGGTCTGCTGCAGTTTGATAAGGCACTGCACTTTGAGGGATTACAGGGGAGTTTGAGGGATTGAGTCTCCTGTCAGACTCATAAGCTCACACTGAGCATCTTAAATCTGTTCCTAAAATCTGCCACACATGACACCCGAATTCTAAAAGCCACACAGTGTTCTTATCTATGGATTCCAGTTTCAGAAAAAAAAATCATATTTGAATTTGTACATGTGTGTACGGTCCTGTCATAGCATTCCTAGGCAGATAAGGAAAATGTATAAATCTGTTTATCTGGGTAGTAAGTGTATATTTGTTCATAAAAAGAACATAATTTAACATTGTAAATATATGCAAAAGAGGACAATAAAAATAGCAAGAATCCTCCAAACTTAGCTTTATCTGTGTTTATCAAAAAGTACAGTTTAACTCTCACACCTACCCTGAGGTCAAATTGACCCCAAAAGGCACATGTCAGGTCACTTGTCTTAGTAACATAATTAAGAGTGTGAAAGAGTTAATCTATGAAGTATAATATAATAATAGTAGTATTTTAAAGATGAAGAGAACCATGTTGTCCGATTTAGGCTGTGGACCGATTTCAGATTCTCCGGTACTGTGCTGTCATGAAGTGAATACATTTTAATTTGTACAGTAGGCAGGAGTGGTTTTCATAGCAGCATTGTTCAAATGAAAATGAAACTGAATAAACAGACATTTAAAAAATGACAGTGGTCAACAATCAAATATATATGTCAGATATATATGTATATTGATTCTTTTTATCTATGTCAGTCGCTTTCAGCTACGTTGGAATCCTGGACAGGATCCTGTAGGACTGGACTGGGTATCTGTCATACCTGGGGGGCTGATGAATATGTAGGGAGGTAAAATTCATCTGGCCAGCAAAACCACAGAAAAAAAGGGTATAGCTCAGGTGCAGTTTTGTACCCCGAGGTACAGACAACATTAATGTCTGCCCAAATAGTACAAAAATGTTCCTCAAAGTCCATTTCTGTACATTAAGAGGTACATTTACCTACAGCTGGGGTATAATTGGCAGACCCTTGAGGGTTCAGCCCCAGTGACAAGTACCTGTACCCTCAGAGGTACAAATTGGCATTTCTTTCTGACAGTGTGGCAACAAAAGCTTTCATGCCCCCCATCCCCAATCAGTCACTCCGGACGTGACGTCAGCCCACTGCAGGTCACACACACACTGCAGGCAGTTAGGCACAAGGCTGGGGGTCACTCCGGACGTGATGTCAGTCCAGTGCAGGTCACACACACACTGAAGGCAGTTAGGCACAAGGCTGGGGGTCACTCCGGACGTGATGTCAGTCCAGTGCAATTCACACACACACTGCAGGCAGTTAGGCACAAGGCTGGGGGTCACTCCGGACGTGATGTCAGTCCAGTGCAATTCACACACACACTGCAGGCAGTTAGGCACAAGGCTGGGGGTCACTCTGGATGTGATGTCAGTCCACTGCAGGTCACACACACACTGAAGACAGTTAGGCACAAGGCTGGGGGTCACTCCGGACGTGATGTCAGTCCAGTGCAGGTCTCACACACTGCAGGCAGTTAGGCACAACACCTCACCTGGTATCTTTTTAACCTTTCTTATCCTGGGGAGGTACATACTGAAAATTTTGATCCCTTCAGGGTTTACGCACCTCCCAATGAAGATTTATTGCATGAATAACCAATACGGCTGGTTTCTATTGCGCCTCCTTTCCTGTCACCCTTGAGGCCGCCTCTGTCGTATGGGCTAGACGAGAACGGGAAGGCAGCCGGCACTGCACTGAGCCCCCATCCGTTGCCACCATCTGCATCACTGCACTCAAGCCCTTCATACACATCGAACAACTTTCAAAGTGCGATTCCTCAAGGAGCGACTGTGATAAAATAATATCGACTGCTGTCCAGAGCTGAGACACCCCCCAGCTGTAATTGGTACTGTCCAGCTCGCAGGCCAGAGGGGGGTTGTCAGCTAATGAGGCCTGTTTGCTTCGCTGCTAAAATGTCATGGTAAATTGAATGAATCGCGGTGATGATATTGGCTTAAAATAACTTGTTTACTGCCAGCCGTGTTGCTTTAAGCGCACATCCAGTCACACCTACACTTTTTCTCCCTGCCAAAGATATTTAACAGGTATGAAATAACGAGAATATAATAAAAATGCCAACAGGTGGCCTGTCAGGTCTGGTATTTGAAAGCCTGCATCTGTTTCTTATTGTACATTTCTAATGTGATGTATTGTATTTTTGAGATTTGCTTCAGCAGGCAAGAAATCCTCTTAGTAAGTTGTGGTGTACACAACACAGATATAACTTTATTTTTCCAGTTTATCAAGAAATCTAATATACGTCCCTCCTTGTTCACAGTACAGTGAGACACAGTACAATATTGTATTTGCATCTTTTCCAGTGATGTGAAGGTGCCTTATGGGATATTGAGGGTCATTACAGGACCGGCATCAGCTGTGGAGCCAGTGCTTTTAACGATATCCAATAAACCACCCCCATGACTGGCTATTTACGAAATTACTGCAGAATGTCATTACGTATATGACGTGGGTGGAGCCTCTTATAATTTGATGAGGTATTGATTAGCCATATGAGGTAGTCAAGTAAGAAGAAAAGACGCTGGTGTATTGGATGGATACCGCAAACAATGGGCTGAATTTAGAAGAGCTTTTGATTTGATTAAGTTGATGCATTTAGAGTGTGTGTCCAGTGAAGGACTGGCACCTCATCTGAGGGGGATCCCCAGCATATGGGGGGGAACCCCAGCATCTAGGGGGGATCCCCAGCATCTGGGGGGGAACACCAACATCTGAGGGGGATCCCCAGCATCTGAGGGGAAACCCCAGCATCATGCTGCCTGGGAAGGGCTCTAAGCCTCCCTGACAGGGGTAAGTGCTTAGGAGAAGGACGCATCACGCACTTCACGTTGTTTGTAATACTGTAGACAAAAGTCACTTAAAAACACTATTACTGGACAATGACAGATCCTGGCGAGTTATGTGTTCGGCAAAAACAGAGGAAAAAAATTCAGCACCACGGAGAGCGATAGTCTCCCTTAAGATATCACTGTACAGCTATCCATCCATCAATCCGCCCATCCATCCATCCATCCCGGCTATGGGCGCAAGGCAGAGAATAACCCAGGATGTGGCGCCAAACCCATTGCAGGGCACCGTACATAATAATAATAATGATAATAACAATGATAATAATAATAATAATAATAATAATAATAATAATAATAATAATAATAATAATAATAATAATAATAATAATAATAAAAGGGCAACGTGGTGGGACAGTGGTTAGAGCGCTACTGCCTCGCAGCAACAAAGTCTTGGGTTCGGTCCAGCGTCCTCTCTGTGTGGAGTTTGCACGCTCTCCCCGTATTCGGGTAGGTTTTCGCCGGGGGTTCTGGTTTCCTTCCATGGTACAAAAGCGTGCAGGATAGGTTGACTGGTGAGTCTAAATTGGCCCTGCAGTTCTGTGAGTGTGCACACCCTGCAGTAGGTTGACGACTGCCCAGGGTTGATTCTTGCCTGCGCCCATTGGTCCCAGGATAGGCTCCAGTCCCCCCTGTGACCCTGGTTGGGATTCAGAAGATTCAGAAAATGGATGAATAATAATAATAATGGCTATTTGTTGATCCCTTGTGAGGACATTCTCTCTTCACCTTCCTCATCTTGCTCTCCAAGTTTAGCAGTGAAGGGCATTGAAGGACAGTGAAGGACAGTGAAGGACAGTGAAGGGCAGTAAAGGACAGTGAAGGCCGGCCACCTGCAGCGGCGCAAATGGAGCTGAGGGTTAAGGGCTTTGATCCAGGGCCCACGGATGGATAGCCCCCCCTGAGCCCCATCTTCTCATCAAGTGTGTGTGTTTAAGAATATGGCTGTTTGAGAAAGGCTGACCAGCCCAGTGCACCACTGAAATAATTCTCCTTTTTGACAGCTGTAGCTTTGAGCATCACATTATATTATAAGATAATGTGGATCCTATAACTGTAACCCACAGGCTGGATGTTGCCATGTGCTTGCAGTATATTGTCAAGGCATAGTGTTGCAAGAATGCTGACGCTGCGTGACACAATCAGAGGAATAAAAACATTTTAATAATTTGAATACAGATACAATGTAATCATGTTTAAAAAATTTCCTCTACTTTCTCACTGAATTAAATGTGTTTGACCTCAGAGATAAGAAAGAGAGGTTAATACTCAGGAACCACGGTGGGTCACTGACTTAAAGGGCACTTTAGATTGGACTGAAAGAGTTGGTCATGCTCGCAAATTACAGCAATTTCAGCTCAATTTCTCTTTTGTGAGTTTATCCAGTCAACTATTCCGCTACATGCCATGTGTTCTGGAACATGTAACATTGTGATTCTTAATCCCTGCATATACCTTCCTTTTAGCAAGCATGTCCACTCTTCCCTGTTTTCAGTAATGTCACTATGCCCAGGGGGGGTTGGGCAGCCAGTTGACCTTGGACCCCCAGAAGTTTTTTTTCTCCTTACTTGAGTGTTTTTGATTCCTCTCCTCCATTATTTCCGGCTTTCTTTATTGAATTTCTTTCCTTCCTTTTTCCGGTTCTGTATCTCTCTCTGATGATGTTTTTTGTATCACAACACATCCATGTAAAGTGCTTTGGGACGACTCTGTTGTGAAAGGCGCTATATAAAAATTAATTGAACTGGATGGAATTGAATGCAACAGGAAAGTACAGAGAGAGGTACACTTTATACAGTGGCTTTGCAATGAGTTTGAGATGAGGGGGCAGGGGGGGCAACTACAGAATTTTAACAGAAAGGTCTATTTATGGGGGGAGGGGGTGAATGAAGCCACATTATATATGGGGGGGGGACTCCCTTTCGTTGGAACTTTGAATACAGCTGTATACAGAAAACAGGCCAGCGCACTATGCAATGCAAGGCATCCTGTCCTTGTTCAGTGTCAATGTGTCCTTGGTTTAGGGTTTTCTGTGTTGTATGTTCCTTTGAAAATGTATATCCTGCCATCCCTCCATCCATCCATCCATCCATCCTTCTTCTATGCATACTATTCAGGGTTGCAGGGGTCCAGAACCTAATATCTAGACATGCCTGCTTTTAATGCATTTCTCTCCATGTCGTTCTTTGCAAACTAGCAAAAGGCCTCAAAACAGGGACGTAACACACATCAAACATTGCAGCAACCAAGAGTGTCCAACATCTAAAAATTTCATCGCATCTCAGACTCTTCATAATAGTCCCTCTGCGCCCTGATAACAGCTTTGCAGACTCTCAGCATTCTCTCTGCCAGCTTCCACATGCAGGCACCTGGAATGCTTTGCTCCTGCAACAATCCTGAAGGAGTTTCCATGAGTTCTGGGCAGAAGTTGGCTAACTTTCTCTTTGATCCAAATCATCCCAAATCAATTCTATAGTGTTTAGGTGGGGGGTGTGTGTGTGTGTGTGTGGGTCTTTCCTTGTTCACAAGACAATACAGTACTTACATAACCTCAAGACATGTTGTGGGTCGTTATCGTACTGAAAAACAAATGACTTTCAGTAACTGTGTCCAGACTTTTGACTGGCACTGTATTTTTGGCTCGATATATGCCAGCCTAGTGAAGAACTGCATCTTTCTGAAAGTGTGGGACTTGTCAAATGGTAACACCCTGCCGTGAAAGCCCTTAACAAGATGAGCTAAATAAAAGCAGAGCCTCCCGGCTGCCTTCTCCCCGGCTCCTGTCAGCATCCAAAATGGCTTCTGTAGCAGCTGCCTTATGACCCGGGAGCAGAAGCGCTATTTAGAATGGGTGGGAACGGCCTCCAGTGTAAGAGTCTGCCAGACGGAGGCAGAGGCCCAGACATGGTGCTTTCCAGCAGCTATGGAGACGACAGCTCCCCAGAGGAAGGCTAAGAACACAAACCTCTGAGGCGTAAATTTTCGGCCGATGACAGCAAACTTGCACCATAACCTGCCCCCCTTGAGCACCAAGCCACGCGATCTAAGATCACAGACGTCATAAAAGACGATAGTGAAGCAGCACTTCTCAAGCAATCAGTCAGTCCAAATACGGATGGAAATTTTTATATGTCACCCCCTCCCTATGTTATCCAGGGATGGGTGAGTTTTTTCCTCAAACTGACTGCAAGATACATGCTGCATAGAGCCTGTCGCTTTCCATCATGTTTGCTGACAGCAAGGCCCAGACCTGCTGCGACTCTTCAGAGACGTGGGGAAGTGACTCGGCAAGCATGGGCGGGGGGTGGAGTAGGGCGGCGAGTGGCTGTGGGCTCCCTCGCAGCCGGCAGCTCATTAAGCTGCAGGAGAACGTCTCCTTTGCTGGTCACATCCCAGGCTACAGTGGGCAAGGAACTTACAGCGGGACGTAAGGAAAGCACAACAGTCGACTGAAACGGACGGCCGAGCCGGTTATCTTCCTGCTTTAATGGCAGACTGAGTCACAGGGAGCCATGGCACCCTGTCGGTACACACTCTTCATTTAATGCCCATTTTATGCCATGTCAAGCCTTACATTTCAGCACAGTTCACCTATAAAGCATGTAAACAGCCTAGTAAACAGCTTTTGCTTAAACATCTGGGCTCTTTTTGATTTGATTAAAACAAAATTATTTTACCTTATGATGCATTGCTCTTTTTTTGTATTTGTTTTAATTATCCGTCAATATCCAGTCAGAAAAGCTGATTTGCAGTTAGGGCTGGGAATCAAGCTGTCCTGTTTGCCTGAGGCGAGCACAAATAAGTGTCTACTAGCAACAAAATTGCATGCTGGGGTATATGTTTCACTGAATCAACCCAGTTATTTAGTAGCAAAAATTCTTCAGTTTCCTCTCTGTATGTACCATTTAAAAAGCATCTGTCTGTAAAATTAAGTATGCATGTATGGACAGACGTCTCATCTACTTACAGTTACACTTTAACAGAGTAAATGTCTCCTTCATATCCAGTGATGTGATGCAGTATGAAACTTACATTGTACATTGTCTAAATATTGACTGCAGATGACTTTTGTTATATGAGTATATGAATTTTAAATATGAGGTTTTCCACAGATACTTCCAGTGAGAAGGTCAAAAGACCATTTTCCCCACACTGATTTTTGTGGTGTTCATGGCATTTGGTGTGAAAGGTCATGAAGCGAATCTATATTTTTTTACCAGTGACATTATGATGCTCAAAAGATGGTGTGACTTTATTTATTCCTTGAAACTAATAACAGATACCTGAAATCAGAAATGTCATCTTCCACAACAAACGTCCGAACTGTCCACCCTGCACTGCAGAAAACTACATTTGTAAAACAAATACATGCATTAAATGTTGTGCATCAAACTCTGACTACATAGAGGGCGGCGTTACCCCCGGCAGTAAATAACGTGCCCTGTGCTGTGGGGGCCGGGCCGGAGCCGGGTATGCACAGCCAGGCAGTGGTGGGGGGGGGGAGGTAAAGCAGAAGGTAAAAGAATAAAAAGGAGGAGGGTGATTGAGAGTCAAGAATGTGTAGGTACCACTGCCATCCCTGAGCGTGTTCGGCTGGAAGGCAGTGCTCCACTCGTAAATCTCGTTAGCGGCGAGCGAGAGAGAAACATGTATTCAAATGAAGAACTTAAGCTTCTTTGAAATTGCATTAATGGAAAGAGAGACAGCTATTCTGTCCTCACACTCACAAAGGTTGCATGTCACTTCTGCCTGCGAAATAAACTTCCTTTGAACGGTCTGAGTGCTGAAAAAGCTTGGGGCCCTAAACTATTAATAGGGAGCAAACCACAAAGTGGCAGAGTGTACAGCTGGACTTTAAGCCCCCTTTGGACACAAGGGACCGGCATCGATTTGCACCTGAGCCAAATACACCTGTGTCTAGATAGGCAATATAGACAGAGCCTTGAGGACACGGTTATAAATGAAATTGTCAGGTTGGTGCCTGTAGGTGCCCTTAAGATTTCTTCCCCGTTTGACCAGTAGCTGTTGCTGACCATCTCATCCTGCTCTCTCTTTGAATCCTTTACCCTTGTGTGTTTCTTTCAGTTCCCCAATTGCTGCAGGGCTCAGGGGGCTGAGTGTGCTGTTCAGTGAATTTGGAACCCACTGGGCATGGGTTCAAACCTTGCTTAAGTCCAGTCTAACCATTTTTTTGTTGTCCTTAGTGTTTAGAGTTTCAGATTATGATTTTCCTACTGTTTATTTTCTTAGTTCTCCCACCCATGGTCTGCCCTCCTTGTGTTAGGTTCTGGTTTTATACCTTTAAATTCTGTACTAGCCATGTATTCCTAGTGTTAGATTGGTGTTTTCGAGTTTGTCTGTTAACCCTTCTAGTTCTGTGATTATCCCTGTTCTTTAGTTGCACCTGTTGCTTGTTACTCTGCGTTCTCTTTGATTGGTTGTCTTGTTGATGCTTCACTCCTGCGTCCGCATGACCGCAGTTTGATTTGTGTATTTAAGTTCCTGTCTTAGTTCTTTTCCCCAGTGAGTCGTTGCATGTAGTTGTGTCTGTGGGTGCAGTGTGTCTGTGGGTGCAGTGTGTCTGTGGGTGCAGTGTGTCTGTGGGTGCAGTGTGTCTGTGTATATGCTTTTTTTTGTTCATAAACCCCTCATGTTGTCTTGGAGCCGCAAAGCGGGTTCTCGCCTTATCCCTGCCTACACCACGCCGCCATAACAAATATAGCGTGAACCACATCACAGAACTGATTCTTAAACTGCAAGGCCTTCAAAACAAAGTGAACAGTCCATTACGAAAATTGGTTCCTCAATCAGGAATGTTTTGTAACTAGGTGATGACACCATCCTCCATATTGCTCTCTCAGGAAGGATCCCATTTATTAACTGTATTTAATATTAACTGCTTTTGGTTCCAAATGAGTGGCATGGGGAAATAACTGATGATAACTATATGTCCTTTGCAGGATATGCAGACATCAGCAAGTGATCCTTCTTGCATCGTGAATGAGGTTGCACGTCACTCATTGCAGTCTAGGTTAAAGGACCTTTGACTTTGACTTCACCTTGAGACTCCAGAAGGAAATTCTGTGCTGGAAGAAAACTCAGATAACAGGCCAAGTTTGTGAATATTCTCAGGCAATCATCCAAAGACCATTACAAAGATGCAGTGGAACCAAAAAAGTTTTATATTTTACCCGTCACTCTGTTACTGGGTAAGTACCTGGAAAATGGGTGGATGGACTACTTGTGTTTTATGTTTCAATGCCTGCAGTTCCATTGCTCTCGTATAGATAAAACTTCCATAAAATGTATATGGAGTAGATATACAGCTAATAAAAAAGAATTTAAGAGAGACATGGCAAAAGAATTTCGTAATAATTATGGTACCTCAAGAAAATTATGCGAAGGATGAGATAAGCAAGTTCATTGAATTTACTGTACTGTGCAAAAGTCTTAGGCTGCCAAATAAGATTGCATTTATGTTGGTGTAAAACTGTGAGTTTATGTCTATCAAAGTGTGTCTGCTTAGCATTTTAAAACCTCTCCTTAAGTCACCCCAGTATTTGCAGCTACCAGCTTACCATGCAATGTTTGTTGTAACATACCACTTATTTGTTGAACATGTTGACTTGTTTGGCTATTCGATACCCCAAATTAAGTTAATTTTGTGAGTTTGTGGTAAAACTTTCATATATGAAATATCTAGGGTTCTGTTAAGGAGATGTTTGGAAACCAAACTGATGTTCTCTCCAAAAAGATATCAGAATAGAAGAAATTCCTGTTACTTTATTATTAATTGTATTATTTTTCATTTGTACATACTGTATTTTAATGTTAATACAGTCGAACCTCGTTACTACGTACCCGGGATATAACGTTTTCACCTTTTCAACGTACAGGTTTCTAATTCCCGTTTTTAGCCTATGTATTATTCCAATAGCAGCCATTGTTTACAGCGTACACCCTTACAGCGTAAACTTCGATACAACATCCAAATTTCTAGAGAAAATACGAAAACTAACCACCGTTACAACATACAGCACTCTTCCCGCCCACTACAACTTGTGTCGCTACATCTACCTGTATCTACCGGATCTTCGCCCGACAATGCACATTTGTCTATTACGTTGCTTGGCTATTGCGTTGATTTAATTTGACCAATATTTCATTAATATTTTCAGGCCAAATGGCAATTTGGATGCAAATGTTTATTTTAAAAATTCATTTTGACCAGCCATTGTGTATTTTCGTTGCCGTTTATCACCGGCCGGCACTAAGTAATCGTGAGTAATTTAAGGAAAATTTCAAGGATCCAAATGAGCTTTGTTGAATTATTTAACAAGTAATAATGTGTTCGTTTGTTTTGTAGTCAACTTAAGGGTCTGTTCTATTAAAGTTTTATCATTTACATGGATTTCGTTAGTTCTTTCATCCATCTTGCACTAAGTGGTTACAGTTCTATGCTTATAACGTACATGTTTTTGATATCCCGTCTTGTACGTAGTAACGAGGTTCGACTGTATCACTTTTTATGAACAAATAAACTGAGGATTTTTACTCAATCAGATCCTAGATGCAATATGACATCCATACCCTATTCATCGACATCAAACATTGCAGTATGAAGCTGGTTCATCATAGCATCCAAACGGCATGAACTCGAACTGAAAGAGGCCAGGTACCACTATTCAATTGTCTTCCCATCTACAAGTTTGATTATTCCAGTAGATACGGCCGAAATGCAAAATTAGCATTTTTTATGTAGCAAAATATTTATATCCTGGCTGTTTTAAAGAGTTTATGCACCAAAGTATAACATAATTTCAATTATTTTTTCTAATATTTTAATGACATTTAAACATTTTTTTTGGTCTGCATCTTAGATAAACAGCTTTGAACATAAAATACATAAACACATAAACAGAATATATTTTTTTGTACAGTAGGCCTAATGCATATTTAGATGTTTAGTTTGAAGGTTTAACCAAAACATCAACCCTTTATGCAGCCAGATATGTTTAGTGAAGTCGTCTAGATTAAGGATTATGTCCAAAGGCAGCCCTCCCAGGACCAAGTCAAGTCAAGCACATTTAAAAATAACAATTGTTAATCCAAAGTGTTGTACAAAACAGGAAATTGAAACTAATAAGAAATACTGACACATAAAACCATCTCAACTGCTCTTTAACAGAATGAGAGATTTAGGACATGATTTAAAAGTGCAAGGGCAAATTTAAATTAGAAATGTATATAGTAATGAAGGCAGATAAACAGCAATAGAGATTAAAACTGAAACTATTAAAACATTAAAAACTAAAAACATCAAAAAGTTTCAAATGCCCTGAACCAAGTCACTATACATACGCTACCCCTGACCAGGCTGCCTTTCCAGTGGAGGGGTGAACTGGCTTGTTATTTCCAATGCTTTTTGCACACAAGGAGTGGGGAGTGTAGGTGGCTGAGAGCGCATAACCAGTATTGAACAGTGGACTCGAAATCCAGAATCCAAAAAACAAAAGACGACCTCCGAGAGGATGTGCAGCAGACCAGAACAAAAACAACCCCCCCCCCCTATTTTCCTACCACCAGGGGCAGCGCAGTGCCGAAATAAAAGCCATACCAGGCACAGTGCACCTGCTCCAAGGCACTCAAAGCAAAAGACCCAAAACTACACGTCTCACTTGCACTTGCATATTGCTGGGTCTGAATTCCAAGCTGTGATCCGAAGTGTGCAGCAACTGCTGTACCAGCTAGTTACAATCCGGCCAGTGAAATAAGCAATATTGTTCATTGCTGTCTCCACAAATGTTTTCATTTCCTTTAGAAAAGCATACCAACCCCCCCCAACAAAGACTGACTGCTATGTCCAAATATTTTGTCAGACAGAGTCATCACTGCCAATCACATGTGGGCAAAGTCAATTTTCATGGTGTGATTTCTTTGCAGAGTCCGAGAGTAACACCTCACAAGTTACACAGTTACCTCGGTTTCCTTCTGTGTACTAATACATACAGTATGTATATAGTCACAGGTGTCCACAGTAGTTGGGGAAAAATTTAATGTTTCATAAAACTATCTGCAGATGGCTTATACTGTATCATCACTTCATATTTTAAATTCAGTAGATAAGTAATATAAAACATATTGTGTAGTGTGTATGAGTGTGAAAGAGTTGGGAAGAAGGCCCTCCACTGAATGTCTGAGAGGGATGAACGTTATCAGGTGTCTTTTGTTAATGGCACTGCGCAGCGCTCCGATCTTTATCAGGGGTCTTTTGTTAATGCCACTGCGCAGTGCTCAGATCTTTATCAGGGGCCTTTTGTTAACAGCACTGCGCAGCACTGCCATCTTTATCAGGGGTCTTTTGTTAATGGCACTGCGCCACAATTCGATCTTTATCAGGGGTCTTTTGTTAATGGCACTGCACAACACTCCCATCTTTATCAGGGGCCTTTTGTTAATGGCACTGTGCAGCGCTCCGATCTTTGTCAGGGGTCTTTTGTTAATGGCACTGCGCAGCACTGCCATCTTTATCAGGGGTCTTTTGTTAATGGTACTGCGCAGCGCTCTGATCTTTATCAGGGGCCTTTTGTTAACAGCACTGCGCAGCACTGCCATCTTTATCAGGGGTCATTTGTTAATGGTACTGCGCAGCGCTCTGATCTTTATCAGGGGCCTTTTGTTAACAGCACTGCGCAGCGCTCCGTTTCTTTATCAGGGGTGTTTTGTTAACAGCACTGCGCAGCGCTCCGTTTCTTTATCAGGGGCCTTTTGTTAACAGCACTGCGCAGCGCTCCGTTTCTTTATCAGGGGCCTTTTGTTAACAGCACTGTGCAGCGCTCCCATCTTTATCAGGGGTCTTTTGTTAACAGCACTGTGATCTGAGACTCCGGTGTGGAAGGGATGCAGACTCTTACAGGAAGGAGGAGTCGAGGGTGGACCGGCACCTCGTACGTGGCCCTGCTAACAGCTTCGCAAACATAGCAGTGATAGGCAGCGTTTGTACAGCTCATTCATCTGAAGTCTGTGGCATAGAACAATTAAACTTTTTTAACGTGTGCTTTTCTCATAGCCAGTCAGTCCTTTAATTAAACGATAGTCAGACACAGACCTTGTTTATTAGAGAGACCAGAGAGATTATGATTACATAATACCTGCAGGTGACAAAAGACTTGGTCTTTCTTCATTCACCAGTGACTCTTTACACAGTATCACCCATGAATAAAACAGCTGCCAGGCGATGTGATTTTCCGTAGACATTCCCTTTGACCCAGCTGTGCTCCCTTCTCTGGCCCCAAATGACAGTGTTTTTTATTTTAATTTCTTTGGAGAGCCAATTCCATCACCTCAAGGTAGCAGCTCCCTCTTAAAGGAGGGTACTTCTGTTAATAACCTGGGCAGAGGAGTGGAAACAACTAAACAAACCTTGCAATTTAATGTGCGTAAATGTCTTACAGTCATAAATAACTGTTGTCTGCCACCACAGATGTGATTGCAAATCTGAAAGCGCTGCGGGCTTTGCGGGACAGTAAGGCCAATATTGCTGGAGTAATGAATCTGAAATGTACAACGTTAGCGCACAAAGAAAATCACAGATTCATTTTCGAGAAATCCAGTCGAAAAAGACACTTTGGGATAACCTAAAAATCCACATCACCTTCCCAATGCAACAATTTTGTGTGCTTTTCAGCAAACATGATTTCATACAGAACAGCACCAAGTGTAGTTTGTGCTGGCAGGATCTCAAGGTGATACTGAAAATGACAGTATGTTGCTGGATCATTGTGCCACGCCATGATGGCATGGAGACACTGGGAAGGTCAAGAACCTTTTTTGCAGAATTCTGGAACCATTATCCACTAGAAGTTTCTTCCTTTCATGATTACATGATGAGAGCAGAAACCAGTACGGTATGAAATCCTCGTACCGGGTTCCCTTGGGGACCACAGCCGGTCATGTCCACCTCTTAGACCTACAGAAGGGAGACAGCTGTACCTCTTGATCTAGACAAGACGTCATCTCTCCCAGTTGGACTGACCTGAAGATCACATTTTACTTATGTAAGCTCAGTCTAGAAAGATTCATTATGTCTCGGTTCATATACATTACAGGGCAAAATGCTATCTAATGGCTAGATGGCCATACATTAGAAACTTGGCAATTAAGAATGGAGTTAAGCCTTAGGCTATAGTGATGATTTCTCACTGTCTTGTCTGCACATAAAACTCACAGTTCAGCTATAGGGCAGTATAAGCAGTCATTCTGGGCTAATTTGACTGATAATGGCACTTCCATCCTTGATCACTTAATAGAAGCAAATGGTTTTCGGTTAATTTATTGATCAATTCATGTAGTTTTTACCCTAAAATGTAAAACCATTTTGGTCATATAATCACCCCCCCTCCATTGACATGGATTTGCCTGTTTCTCTGATGATAATTTAGAAATGGCTGTATAAAATGTATCACATAATACGTGCAGATTCTGTTGTAACTGGTAAGGGAACACACCAGTCAGCTGTGGGATCCTGTAGCACATTAGTGTAAAAATGGAGGGATTAAATAGCTTAAATGTAACAACTAAATTCATTCATTTATTTTATACTTCACAAACACGACTGATAGATAAAAAAAAAAAGATAAGAAAGTGTGCAGGTGTCAGGACGCCCTCGGCAGGGAGACGCGGACCCAGGAATGCGGAACAGAGCGATCTTTATTAGATCGAGCAGGCAACAGGCTTTCAATGGGCTAGGTTAGAAGAACGGTCGGGGATGGAAGGTAGGGTCGGTTGCCGGGGAGATCCAGTCCAACAGGCAGGCACAGGACACGGAGACGAGGGGAAGGGGAGACGAGAGATCCTGGGGCTGGCAGGGAAGGCAGGACGGGAGGTTCAGGGAAGAGGGCTGGTCTGGGAAAGGGAGGCAGGCAAGGTAAGGAACGAGGGAATGACACTGGGCAAGCAAGCGCTCGGTATAGCAGTGAAACACTGGCAATAATTCACAACCCCCGTTGTGTGTGCTGTCACTTTGTAGTCTCCTGTCTGCAGCCTTAATTGATGGTATCCACCGGTGTACGCCTGGGGGGCGTGACAGCAGGTATATCACAGAGTGACAGCTGTTAATGAATTCTGAAACATTAATCTGAGCATTGAGATTATGCTATAATCTATCAGCCCGTGTTGCCCTGGCATTGTGGAGAATAATTACTGTTATCTTTATATCTTGTTCTAATCATAATTTATTTTTATCCATAATAATATCATTAAGCATTTTTGACATCATTAAATAACATCAGTGCTGTTTTTTTTTACTAAATATCGGGAGTAAAATTTCAGAGTACATGTGCGGCCTGTCTGCCTGCCAAGAAAAAAGTACTGAATTATGGAGAAAAGTGAAATGATTAAAGAGGAAGGTGACCTCAGTGCAGAACCTCGCAATGACACCTCCAGTCATTTGTCAGGCGCTGACTGTTGTGCTCCAGCTGGCCAGTGCCGCCATGCCTGACTGCAGCGCAGCACGCACCCAGGTGGGGGGGCCACAGATGCTGCAGGGCTCATTAAAGAGCAAATGAAGGGAGCAGGACAGCAGGAGCGGTGGTGACACGTGCAGGCACCCCTCTGTCCAGCAGACACCCATATGTCCATCAAATGGAAGGACGAGGTATCCTGCTCTATCCCAAACACCCGCAACATCTCTGCATTTGCATGTCAGTCTTAGTGGGTGGTTATGTCTGATGCTGCGACTCAGTGGGTGGCAGTGTTAACTCCCAGGCACCAGGTGGAGGTTCGAATCCCACCACTACTCGGTCTGTGGTGTTTTAAAGGGTGGTGTGTGGGTTTGGATGCTGCAGTCGTGGTCTGTGGTCACTGCTTCAAATCTTGGGGTCTTCGGAGTAATATCACTTTTGGGTCCTTACACAAGCACCTGAGGGCTGTTCCACGAAGCAGGGTTTCACGCTTAGCTGGATAACTTTTCAGATTTAAGGTAGCCTTAATTAAATGTAAGTGAATGAAGATGAAATCCATTTAGCCCAGACTACCGTAAATCCAACATGTAATCTGGCTAAGCAAGAAATCATGCTTTGTGGAACAAATCCCCCCCCCCCCCCCAGTAGAAGATGAAGCCATTTTAACAACTTAAACAAGGCAGATGGAGATAAGACACTGGCTCTCAACATGACTTTCTGAGGGGGTGTCATAAGCAGACACATTTTGTTTTGATTGATTTGGTCTTAATATCAAGTTAATATCTTGGCTGCTTTTTCAGCTCTATTTTTGTATGTCTGGTCGATTTTTATTATTGGTAGAAGAGAGTGTTTTTTGAAACTGTTAAATATACTGTTATTATCTGGCCAAAAACCAATGAGAAATTATGGATACAATAAAAAAATTAATAAATAAAGAGTCACTCTTAAGATGCATGTTTCCATCTTCTAAGCCCTTATCTGGATCGGGGGTACAGGAGCCCCCCCGCAAAATGAACCACAAACAGAAACCCCACAGACAGACCTGAACCCACAGCCCTGCACTGCTACCCCCTCTGCCACAGTCTCAAGAAACCACTCTTGTATATCACCCACCTTCTTTCCACCACTATATTCAACAAGTTGAATATGAGTAACAAGTTCTATGAATGTCATGTCTATAATAATCCATTAATGCAGTATAATATATTCATAATAGGTCACGTCAAGTGGGGGAGCATGCACTGGTACAGTGTGTTATTATAATCAGGTCACGTCAGGTGGGGGAGCATGCACTGGTACAGTGTGTTATTATAATCAGGTCACGTCAGGTGGGGGAGCATGCACTGGTACAGTGTGTTATTATAATCAGGTCACGTCAGGTGGGGGAGCATGCACTGGTACAGTGTGTTATTATAATCAGGTCACGTCAGGTGGGGGAGCATGCACTGGTACAGTGTGTTATTATAATCAGGTCACGTCAGGTGGGGGAGCATGCACTGGTACAGTGTGTTATTATAATCAGGTCACGTCAGGTGGGGGAGCATGCACTGGTACAGTGTGTTATTATAATCAGGTCACATCAGGTGGGGGAGCATGCACTGGTACACTGTGTTACTATAATCAGGTCACGTCAGGTGGGGGAGCATGCACTGGTACAGTGTGTTATTATAATCAGGTCACGTCAGGTGGGGGAGCATGCACTGGTACACTGTGTTACTATAATCAGGTCACGTCAGGTGGGGGAGCATGCACTGGTACAGTGTGTTATTATAATCAGGTCACGTCAGGTGGGGGAGCATGCACTGGTACAGTGTGTTATTATAATCAGGTCACGTCAGGTGGGGGAGCATGCACTGGTACAGTGTGTTATTATAATCAGGTCACGTCAGGTGGGGGAGCATGCACTGGTACAGTGTGTTATTATAATCAGGTCACGTCAGGTGGGGGAGCATGCACTGGTACAGTGTGTTATTATAATCAGGTCACGTCAGGTGGGGGAGCATGCACTGGTACACTGTGTTACTATAATCAGGTCACGTCAGGTGGGGGAGCATGCACTGGTACAGTGTGTTATTATAATCAGGTCACGTCAGGTAGGGGAGCATGCACTGGTACAAGGACTAGTTACAAGACACAGCTTGGGATCCCGGTCGTTGACCCTGCAGGCCGACATGTGATCCAGTCCCACCCTCCATAAATGGCCATGTATCTGCCAAAGTCAGGTGTGTCCCCTCAGCCTGGTCCAGCCACTTGATACTCGGCAATGAGGATCCTGTGAGCCGGATCACCCTCAGGGAAACACGCCACATGGCCATTATACTGTAACTGATGCTCCCTCACAATGCAGGTAATGTGGCTCATTCGACATAAACCAGCTGAAAGTCAAACCAGCGGTACCCGACGATTCTCCGAAGAGACGCGGTACTGAAGGTGACCCGTCTTCTTCTCAGCTCACTGGATAGCGTCCATGTCTCACAGCCATACAGCAAGACAGGGAGCACCAGGACTCAAAAGGCTTGGACCTTCGTCCTCTTGCAGAGATATCAGGAGCGTCACACACCCCTTTCCAGTGACCTCATGACCCCCCCCCCCCCCATGCTCTCCCAATCCGTCTGCTGACTGTATTGGAAGAGTCAGCAGAGACATGAATGTCACTGCCGAGGTCAGTGAACCTCTGGATGCGGTTGTTCGACATTCTCTGCGCAGACAGGCACACTACATTATAGTGCCATTTAAATATAAATATTCAAAATATAAATATTTATAACCATGTTTATAATGGTTTATGGATGCATTATAATGTGTAATAAATGTGTGCATAGATTTGTATAGACATTGCGTTCATAGAAAGTGTTCCTGAATATTGTTATGTTATGTCACTGTAATGCACTCTTGATAAATTGCCACACTGTGTCAGATTTTCCGCCTCCCTATTAGCACGACAAACATTTTCCTCAGCTGTGGAATTCGCTGTATATTTTAAATTAAATAGCGGAATCACTATATAATCCGCAATGTGTTCTGTCTTATCTGAATATGTGTGTCGTATCACCTAATTTTTGTATTTAATCAGATTTTGAAATTGTTCACATCTTTCATCATTTTTCAAAACAGCAAAGGGATTAATGCATACATTATTTGTTATGTAGTATTTTATTCAAGGCCTGGATGCTTAAATGCTGATTTCCAAAAGCCAAGCATCTCATTATTTTTGTTGACCTAAAAGCTGAAATATGAAAGGAAATATATGACAATTACTAATAGTATTCAGATATCCGCATACTATTTTATGTGTGCAGCAGTTACAGCCAAGTTAACAGCTGCAAACTTAATAGCAGGATGGTATGATTTTGACCAATTCTTTTTGACAGATTCAGTCAAGCTTTTAAGATTATTGCTTAGGAACAGGCCATGTAATCCTTGCTCTGCTTTTTCTCAGTTAGGCCTGTCAGACATAGTAGTTTTCTTGACAAATAATCATTTTCTAAGCATCTTAAAGTTAACTATACTTTCATTGCACAATTTTTTGGAAAACTAGACAGAATCTATGTAAACTGAACATCTATATTTGATAAAAATCTGAACAGCCTCACTATGAGCAGGAATGAATGGTGAAAGCTAAAGGTGCAGTAGGTACTTGGTGGGTAGTGCTGACTTAATGGTTAGGGAAGCGCACTTGTAGTTGGTTCGAATCCCTGTCTGCTCCCCGGGTGCTGAATGTTGCTGCTATGGCACATACGGGTTAAATGCAGAGGACACATTTTGTTGTTGTGTGCTGTGGTGCCTCAACAATGACCACTGATCACCTAATTCTGGAATAATAGTAAATAATTCAAATACAGTAATAACATTTTCCCCAAAATGTCTCCAAGGAGCAGCCTGCAGGCAGGAAATGTTACTCGGCCTTGACATTTTATGATGTGAATGGAAACAAGCTAAATGGATTAAAGGAACTATTTTTGGTTCAAGCTTAAAAATGTCCTGCACAGTTTTCTACTAGAAGTATTTCCATCCATCCATCCATCCATCCATCCATCCATCCATCCATCCATTTTCCAAACCGCTTATCCTACTGGGTCGCGGGGTACTAGAAGTATTTCACATCCCTAAATACTTTTGTGACTACAAATGCAAAATTCGCATTTAAAATCACAGAACTTACTGCACTCACTCTATATCCCCTAAGAACAGCATCGGAGTTGACACTGCATACAGAATAAGTTGAATTTCATTATTTATCAAACATAAGAAAATCCGCAAAATGATAATATCCATCTTCCAACTGCTTATCTTGAAAAATTCCATAGATTTCACAAAATATTTCATAAGGAGAAAAATAGCATTGATTTCTGGATAGTAAAACAGTGCTTGATGTGGAGCGTACTGATACGTTCAGGTCTCTTAACCACATATCTTAAAAATACACCAGAGGGAAGAGCAGAGAGTGGTTCAGCTAAATGAGTCTCTCCAGCCTCTCTGCTCCTCTCTTAGTGATAACCGCGTGAAATAATCACCCGGGAGAGTTACAATGGCGAGCGCGAGGACGAAATGCACAGGGCGTGCTTAGAGCTTCACTGCCTTGCATTTCACACTCCACGTATTTTTAATTCCGCTTAAAAGGGCAAACAAAGACGAGGAGGTGAGGATCGCAGCAGCTTTACTCAAAGCCCTTACAGAGACTGCAAAGGCCACTTTATTTGCTTGTCGCCATGATCTGCCAAGTCACACAGCGGGGACTTAGCAATGTGACTGAATTAAAGGTAAAGATCGCAGCTTTCTAGTCTTTCGGCTATGTGAGGCATATCCTGGATGCCCTGAAATACCAGCCGGTGGCAGACACTTCATTTCTCCCAGGCATAAAACCCTTAAGGATTTTATAGAGAGCTGGTGCTGATTTAACCTTTTAAAAACAGTAAACAGAGCCAATTCTCCTGCTGCCAAATTCAGATGTCAGAACAAAGTGAAAGCTCCCTCGCTGTGGCGCAGTAAACAAAGGAGATGTGACAGCCATTAACTGTCGCTGCAGGACAGCCCCTGCAGAACACCTAAAGAAACACTCCTAAATTAAAAATAGTCATTTTGCACAGCAGCAGTTGTAGTAAATCAATCCGAAATTCTCTATTTGCATACAACCTCGCCAGACAGTAATTCATAGCTCACTCAGGAGTCAGGGGCTTTGTTCCTTACTATTACCACTTTGTTACAATGGAACTTACAATTGTTAAATCATATTAGCATTGTGTCTCAGATTGCTGAGAGGCTGCCTAACGATGCCATTTCAAAGTCATCATACATAGTTACACTTCTGCCCCATGATGTCAAAAGCAACCAAACAGGTTACAGGATAGAAGGAAGTGAAATGGTCAAAAGTTCAAAAGGATTTGTCTCAACTTCCCCGCAGGACCTGCATTTGTGACAGGTGCTATTCCCCTTTCATCCCTGATCCTGGATGGATTGCCATTATAGATAAAGTGAATGATCCCATTTGCCTTGACATTCAAATCCTTCAATCCAATCTCTGCTTCTCCCTAATACCCACAAAGCCCTGGCCAATAGCATTCAAAAATGGTTCAGACAAATGAAATTTTCAGACACTCTGTCCTATTCCCGTGTTGCTTTTTCTCACAGTGTTCAGCCATCCCATAATTTGTGTTTTCAAACAAAGTAAAGAAGTCCCAGTTAGATCAGGTACTGTAACTAGTCCTAGAAGGTCTTCCAGGATTTTTTGCTTAGCCGGATAACTTGTTGGATTTAAGGTAGCATGGGCTAAATGGACTTCATCTTTGTTCAATCACATTTAACCCAGACTACCTTAAATCCAAGAAGTTATCCAAGTAAGCAAAAAAAATCCTGTTTCGTGGAACACCCCCTACTCCTCACTTATCTGGAAATGCAATACACCGTGACTTTCTGCCCAAAAACAAACCTTATATTTCCACTATGAGTTTTGTGTTTTATTCAGTTTTCTTTAAGTATCAAGGCATTTTAAATTTGAAAAGATTAATTTAATTTGAATCAGGTATTTTTCCCCAGGAACTAATTTCTTCAACAGCTTGCAATTTTCCGCATACACTCAGAAATAGGTCTGTTGCCCCGTATGAAAATAAATGACAACAGCAAATGATATGGTTTGTCACAACTGTTTAACAGAAGCATGCTGTACTGGATGTCAGAATGTGCCTGAAACCATGACTAAATGAATAACCTGCATCTCTTTTACAAGATGCATCTCAGAATAAGATACTCACATGTTTTATAATGAAACTTTTTGTTTATGGCATCTGATAACTTACATTACAGGATATTTTCCCATGTTATAATCCCGATAAAGCACTTTATCCATATGTAAATTAGAATAAAAACTAAGAATGTATCTATTACCTAGAGCAATGTTTCCCAGTCTAGTCCTCGGGATCCACAGGCAGTCCATGTTTGTGCTCTCTCCTAGTTCCCCACAGGGAGCAAAAATGTGGAGTGTCTGGCAGGGAGCTGGGAAGGAGCAAAAATGTAGAGTGTCTGGCAGGGAGCTGGGAGGGAGCAAAAATGTGGAATGTCTGGCAGGGAGCTGGGAGGGAGCAAAAATGTGGAGTGTCTGGCAGGGAGCAAAAATGTGGAGTGTCTGGCAGGGAGCTGGGAGGGAGCAAAAATGTAGACTGTCTGTGGTTTCCAGAGGACTGGCTTAGGAAACACTGATCTGTAGTTAAAATGAAGTGGTAACATTCAAAATGGGTTACTGTGTGTTGATTTTTACATTTTCAGTAGAAAACTGGCTTGATCCATCACCTGCAAAGTTTATTTTGAATGAAAGATTTTTCTTAGGAGAAAATTTAGAGGAAACACATAAATGTAAGCCATCTGTCTGATTAGTAAAATGTAATCCCAAAAGACTACTTTAAATCCAGGTGGCTAGATGTACGGGGTCATTAATTCAGAAATGTGGATTCCATAAGGGGAGAAGACCTTTGCTGTGTTTTGCAAGCTGTTCAACTTGTTAAATAATGGCAAGGCATGGTAAATTATTTTCAGAATAACTCTGACCTTAATGTTTTCTTAAGGTTAATCCATTTCTGAAGCAATTAAAAATGTAACTGTCATACAAAATCTTTGCATTTCGATGCCCCCCGAGGAGTACAAGAAGTTAGAATGCCAGGGGTGCTGGTTCATTTTCACGTCAGCAGGGGGACAAATGTTTTTATAGCAATTCTTTGTATACTATACACAAGTATGTTAAGTTTAAGGAGGCCAGTAAATAAGGGTACAACTATAAGATACAGAAGAAATAAGGAGGGGAAGTCAATGATTTTGAAAGATTTATGCATAGAAACTCTAAGTTATACCATCTCATCTTATCATTATACCTGCTCCTGGGGGAATTCAGACAGTGCATGTTTTTGCTCCCTCCCAGCTCCCAGTCAGGAGCACAAACGTGAACTATCTGGCAGGGAAGCTGGAGGGGGCAAAAACAATGGTAGTCGCAGGCTCCCTGAAGACCAGGTTGACAAACAGTGGTCTATAAGAATTATCACGATTCCCTGCCTCTCTCTTAGTAAATGATACTTTTTCATAGAACAAGACAAGCAACAAACCTTTATATTATCACCTTTATATTATAACTGCTGAATGAGATTTGTAATATTATTACTTGGTAGATGTTTACAGATGCATGTGACTTTGTTATATTGTTTCTTATATTGTATTTTTTGATCCCACTAGATGGTGGTCTTGGTTTGCTTTGGGGCATGTTTTATGCCCTTTTTTGTACAGAGAGCACCATCTAGTGGGGTCAAAAAATACAGCAAATGGTTCATAAAACATCATTTTGTCCAAAGAGATTCAAAGAGAATCCTTGCTCAGCCTAGACACTTCACTTAGTCCAAATTTCAGTCATACTGAATGTTAGAAAATCTACAGTAAAACAGGATAAAGTAGGAAAAGGAGTAAAATAGGGCAGCGGGGAAGGCTGCCGCCGCGCTGCTGTGATCTGGGTACAAGTACAACCTATGGCCTCATTATAATGAATAATGGTTGATCCCAAAAGTAGAATCCAGATCATTATGAACAGCTGGGTTGTGAAAAAATAATCTCTAAACGACCTGAAAAAACTGATGCAAACAGAATCTTTATTCCATCACACGGGTAACACATCCGACAGCTATTGGGAGGGAACACTTCGAATATTTACGACAAATATTTATACGGTAAAAAGCATTGATAAAAAATGTTTCCTAACATAATACCCCATTTCTATCGGATGAGATTGTCTTGAGATGAATATCAGTGTTTCAGTTCCTTTGAAATTCTTTGTCTCTGCCCTGACTCGCTCATTATCACATAGACCCCTGCTCAGTCACAGGATTCGTTGTCTTCATTGTTTTTACAATTACCATTACAATTACCATTACATTCTTTTAGCGAGTTGTGGTAACTATTTACATTCCACCGTAATTAACCTGAAATACAATGCCGCTCCTTGGCACCAATGAATGACATTTAACCCACTCCCCAGTATCTTCCCATGAGGTTTCCCTAGCGTAGTATACAGTATTACCGTCATGTCGCCCAAAACAGCCCCCTTAGCCAAGCCCCCCTTCTTGATTTTTCCCTCACCCATCATCCTGATATGAATATGCCTGAGGTGGGTCGTCTGAAGTGTAGACGTATTGAATATTTAAACTACTAATATAAAACACTTTTACATCGTTCGAAAAAAATACCACTTTGTACCTTTGAGGGTACAATTACTTGTCACTGGGGCTGAACCATCAAGGGTCTACCAGTTGTACCCCAGCAGCAGGTAAATGCGCATTTTAAAGAAATGAAATTGAATCTACGGATCATTTTTGTACCATGGGGGGTACATTAATGTTGTTTATTCCTGTAGGTACAAAACTGTACCAGGGTTGTATCCATTTCTGACAGAGTAGAAAAAAAACACTGACCAGTTCACACGCCACAATAGAAATCGTGAAATTCGAAAAAAAAAAATGTTTCATAAAGTATCCTTATGTTTGCCTTTCACCTTTCTTGTTTACGGAGCAAATGTGAATCACCAACACTGGAGAAAAGAGGCTAGAGCAGTACTCAGTGAGCCAGCAGAAAATGCCAGTTTGTTTGTTTCTTCACTTTTTTATTGGCTGTGTCCCAGGGATACCTCTCATATTTGATATATCGTCTTGACCCTTCCCTGCGTGCAGCGCATTATATCAATGTTGGGACTGGCAGGCGGGACGGCCGAGGTCCAGTCCGACTCACACATTCACCTGCTGAGGCTGCACATTTTTTTCATAAGACACACCTCACTCTTCTAAAAGAAAATAACAACGGCAGAAAAGAGCAGCAGCGTTTCATTTTCAGTGCAAAAAAAAGGTAGAAAATTCATGAGAAAATCACTAACAGCCACTTTATCTAACTGGCTCAGTCTGCTCCTTGTATCTGTCTGACTGAGCTCTGGTTTGACATCCTGAAATAGTTTGAGACGTCAATGTCTACTTACTTCCTCTCTGCCCACTTTCCTGTAAACGATTAACCTTTAGGAGGGGCAGAAATGAACAAAAGAAATATAAATAATGGATGATCAGAGAGGAACATTGAGGACAGACATGTGTAGGTGTGGAGTTACCGTACTCCAGAGTTTTATTATACTAATAATCCGATGATGTCAGCCTTCTGTCATTCAAAGCTCGTGGCAAAATACAAAAATTCAATGGAATAATTCTGGTAACATTAGACAAAAGAAAAATTCAGAAACAATACAAAATATTTGATTGACACTCTATGGACCAATGAATAAACTCTGTTAAGCGTTAAACATTGATAGTCAAAACAATGGTTTATGAACCATTTGCTGTATATTCTGACCCCGATAGATGGTGCTCTCTGTGCTCATAGCATGCCCCAAAGCCAACCAGGAGCACCATCTAGTGGAGTCAGAGAATACAACAACGTTCAAGATTCTGCCAAATCCGAAACTGAATACAATCATGATGTGTAATGCATTATGAATTATGATTGCAGACCATGTTTATTGCAGTTAATCCTTTTATTGGCCTATAGGCTTAATGTGAAAAAAGCAAACATAGTGTATTACTTGTTCATTCAAATGCTATAATTTAATAAATCCATCCATCCATTTTCCAAACCGCTTATCCTATTGGGTCGCGGGGGGTCCGGAGCCTATCCCGGAAGCAATGGGCACGAGGCTGGGAACAACCCAGGATGGGGGGCCAGCCCATCGCAGGGCACTAATTTAATAAATATTGATAGAAAATATTGATAAAGATAAATCATAAATGTAACCTAAAACAACATAGGTTACAAATTCAATAGTCTGTGAAATTACTATTTCCATGTTACTCTAGATCTCATAGCCTGCAATGTCTAATTCAGAGTTCATGGCACTTCATGAACCATTTGTTGTATTTTCTGACAGCACTAGATGGCGCTCTCTGTCCAAAAAGGGCTCAAAGCATGGGTCAAAGCCAACTCACCTACTCTGGGGGTGGGTCACAATATACAGCAAACGGTTCAGGAAACATTATTTTGGCCATCATTAGTGTTAAGGATCTGTGTGCTAAAATCAAGACAAACGAATTGCTAATGGTAGAAAAAGAAATACGACTGACTTATTCAGAAGAGCATAATTGGGAGATTTTTAAACAATGATGTATCCATTGGCAAAATTAATAATTGCTTCAGTATTTTCTTGTATTTATTCAGTCTCTCCCTTTCTTATTCAATTGATGTCAATTGCTTTAACGAGCTTGAATCTTCCAGGGCAGCTAAAGATGCTTTTTTTGATAATGAAATAATGCTTTAAAAATAAGTGTGATTAGGTGATTTACAGAACTGTCCATTTGTTTTATTATTGTTCCTGTAGAATGTTGCTCACATAAATAGCTGGGAAAGTAGCACCTCACCATCGACTAGAAAGCAGCACAGTGCTGGATCCCGTACATTCAAGTTCTTTTTGTTTGTATTCCTGGGCAGATTTAGATTATTTTTTTGCACGCAATTAATTTACACAGTTATACTTTGCAATAAAATACCAATCATTGTCTGTCACATGGAAGTGAGACTCTTATTATTTACATCATTTAAGTTCTTACTTAACACTAAACACTGAACAGAAACCACTGTACAACAAATTTTATTGCACGTTCACCTACGAAGAGCCAGTGAGGGAAACTTTGGCATCAAGGTTAATTCATGTTAGATCAAGAACCCAGAGCTCAGAGAAAAGATTATCAATGGTGCTGACTGATACAGATCATTTTTAATGTTTCTGTCCCTTAGAAAACTCCCATTCAGTGTTGTCCATTTTGATCTGGAGAGAGGGAGATTATGAGTTTAGTCTTCATCCTATCTGTTTGTTAAGTAGGAATATTTATGTTTTTTTCCTAGCAATAATCACATTCTGTAAGCACAAAAAGTTTTCCTTGCCACTGTTTATAGATTGCGCTTTTGTTCATCCATCATTTTTATGTACCGGCTTGTCCAATTCAGGATTGCAGGGGGTCCAGAGCCATTTGCAGAAGCTATGGACACAAGGCAAGGAGAAACCTAGGATGGGGTTCCAACCCATCGCAGGGTGCCCTCTTGCACACATGGACCTTAGTATCTCCAATTATCTTTTGTTGATAATAGATATATTTAATGAATAATTGCAGTTGCAAATACTGAGATCAGTTTTGCAAAGTCCTACAGTGAGTTGTATTCCTATACTCCCGCTTGGTGAGGCTTAAGCATTGGTAGTGCATCCATAAACCTATGGCCTGTGGCCTCGCCCAGGTGTGCTTATCGTATCTAGATTATTCAGTGAGCCTGGGGGTATTTTTACATCAGGCAGGCACCCCTGGGGGAGGGCAGTGATCTGGGTAGAGGGGGAGTATGGTTTCCAC
Organism: Brienomyrus brachyistius; assembly: GCF_023856365.1. NCBI lineage: Eukaryota > Metazoa > Chordata > Actinopteri > Osteoglossiformes > Mormyridae > Brienomyrus > Brienomyrus brachyistius. Next base: position 8,022,959 of record NC_064542.1, read on the forward strand.
ATCACAGGAGATGCTGAATTAGCTGGCTAGCTGCTGTGAGTGGGAGTCATTATCCATAATGGAAAAAAGATTCCCTCAATGCAGCTGTTACATTCACCCAATGTTTCCCAGTCTGGTCTTCAGGGACCTGCAGACAGTCCATGTTTTTGCTCCCTCCCAGCTCCTGGTAGGGAGTAGACTGCTTGGCAGGAAGCTGGGAGGGAGCAAAAACTTGGGCCGGCTGTGGGTCCCAGACCGGGTTGGGAAACACTGCCTTCACCTACTCTGGGGGGGACTCAACAGCTCCGGGCCAAGCTAGGAAGCACTCCCTACACCTCTCTTCCTTTCTTCTGGAGTTGGCGTGTTTTGTTATGTCTTATATCTATAGGAGAGTTGAAAGCTATGCAGCGTGTCCGGCAGGAAGGCATTTAGCTTTCAGGTCAGCTGACGAGCTGAATCGGAGCTCCAGAGCCTTCCTCGGAGTTAATCTTCTAAAAAGTCACATGTACCACATGGGCCGCAGCAAAGAGAGACTTTAATGTTTTCCATTACCCTTTAGACAGATGCCATCCAGCATGACTCAATGTCTGTTTTCAGCTCCCCTGACAGATTTATGCAGGCAGACTAAAACCCCCTGCTCAGACTCCAGCACCAAGCCTCGCTCTTTCCACTCAGAAACAGGGTTACTGTTCAGAAGCAGAACTAAATGAGGACCAATGTGCCAGTTTGAGAATTAGCTATATGATATCACCACCTGAAGTGACCACAGACTAGGTCTAAGTGCAATAAAGCTGGGATTAATGTTTATTAGTCAAAAGCAAGGCAGTCTGCTGCCTTTGGGAAAAAAGATGTCTCATACCTGGTATTACTAAAATAAACTATCTATCTTATACAATCACATATCAATTATAAGTCTGCGATGGACTAGTCTCCTATCTAGGGTGTCCCCACCCTTGTGCCCTGTGCATTCTGGGATAGGCTCCAGGCGCACCATAAGCAGTAAGGAAAGTAGATGGAAAATACGTAATGTTTACCTTCCCAACACAATGTGTTCACAAAAATTCCTTTAAGTTATTCACTAAGATATTTATTTTTTTCAAAATCAAACAGGCTCCACAACCCTGACCAGGATAAGTGGTGGGAAGATAAATGTGTGGATGGGTAAACTAAATAGCCTTTTTATGGATACAAACAACAGAACATCGAATTGATCTTTGCAAGTGTGCTTTAGCTTCTTCGCTTTGTTTAGATGAGATAACAATGCTTTGCGTTATACAGTAGCTCCTTTACATGAAAGAAGATCCGTATTTAAGTATAGACTCAGCAGCAGATAGGAGAGTCAGGTGCTTATCTTCCTCTGAAGAGAGAATCTGTTTCAGAAGAAATAACAGAGAATCACCCAAAACAGACAGGAAATTGACAACGATGAAATGTGCGAATCTCACCCAAACTTTTGTTCAGTTTGGAAAAAGAAGAAAGTAATTTTGAGTGGCATAAAGCCAGACATTTGTTGTTAAATCTATTCTTATTTTATACAATACAAAGATTAGTGTTGAATTAAAAAATTATAAAAAGCACTCTCAAAAAAATAGCAGAAATTATTTTATTTATGGTGCCTAAATTCTGATAGTTTCTTGATCAAGCTTGTAATTGTAACTTCATAGATTAACAGCAAGATCAGTCTAGAAATACAGCATGAGCAGAGAAAGAGAGAGAATCACCTGTCATGCAAACACAGTCTTGTGTACAACGATCACCCCACTCCCCAAACACTCCAGAATAACACGTCTGATCTCTTACAGAGTGTCTGCGACAGAGGTCATGCTTATTTTTGCTTCATCTTTTGAAGACATAAAAAAATCTTTTGAAGGTATTATTCCAAAGTAAAAGATTAAAAGGAAAAGTGAACAACTGACACAGGGCTATGAGGTCTTTGGTCTTTAAAAATATACAGATTGATACCAGTGATGGTCCTACAATAGTTTGAGAAAATAACATCTGAGTTTGATTTGAACTGTTTGGACCGACATGAGAATACTGGCAGATCTAAGACCCCAAAAAGAACCAAGAGCAAATTCGAACTGCCCGAGACATTCTGTCTGTAAGTTAAACATGAACACAAACGTTAAAAGCAGGACACAGTGGCCTCTACTGGCAACACTCAAAAATACAATAGGCAGCTCGATTAAAGTGCATATACAGCTGAAGTAGTTTTAGCATTTCACCATTCATCAATTGCAGCTTCTTTCCAAATAACTCTTTGAGAACAAACTGAGAGGGGGAGCCACTGATGGTTCATAAGAGACTACCAAGAAAGAAATGTCTCTAAACTTCCAATTTGCCTTCATCTAAGAATGGGACAACATAAAATTTTCAGGTTAAATTTGGAATGAATTTGGAGTTAGGGTTAGGAGAGAGTTATAGCACGTTGGCATTTCTGTAAAGCAACATGTTCTATGTTACAGCCAAGCATGGATGTGAGTGCTGTGTGTTTGAAACTTACATATTACCCAGAATGTTGTCCTGAGCAAGACTGACAGGTGACCAGGCCTATACCCTCTATAGTGCAGTTCATTACAAAGGCAGAAATCATTGTTAAGTAAGATTCGCTCAAAGCTTGGCATGTATAATCATATCGCATTGACATCGGTCAACGCAACCCGATGGAAGAGAAATTGCCAAGGACTTGGGAGGCAGATATTTTCCCTTGGACAGTCTGGTCATTTGTGGTGTCAGTAATGGTATCCATTCATTCCAAGTCAGAGTGTTACAGACGACAGCCAACTGGCTGCCTATCTGAGCATATGGTTACCAGCTGATATTATGAGCGAGCCAGTTGGTATGTAGCATCATAAAGATGCATGATGGGAGACTCGCCTACCTGCTGTTATGATGAATGGGGGCACCAGCTTGATGCCTGACAGCTCTTCCACACACACGCTCCATCACTGAGAAAAGGTCCCACATGAAGGTTTTTCAGTTCACTTCCTGCATGACAGGAGACAGTGTTCCTCTCTGATATCATTCTTAACCCTCCCTCTGTTCCATTGCTTTTCCTAGATTAAATGAAACAGGCAGGCTAATGGAGAGCAGCTGTCTGGGGAGCACTTTCTATGGAGCTGCAAAGGTTTCTCTACTAAATGGGATTGTGCTCTTTATTTATACAAAAAAGAATTAAATATAAGGAATTCTTCAAAGCTCAAATTATGCATAGACAAATTACACTGGGCAACAAATGTTTACATTTTTTTGTCTGGCTGCATTTTTTGATGTTTCTTAACTAATTTTGACATGCTGAATTCAAATATGGCATTAGTTTCTTCATACCTTCAACGGTCTTTTCACAAAAACAAAATAACAAAATCTATATTTTATAATACAATTTACATTCTTACGTCGTAAACACAAGCCAGAGTTAAACATAGTTAGTCGTCAAACGCATTCAAATTTGTTTGCAAAGGCTCTCATTAGACTGTAGCAACTGTTCACTAATGACCAATGGGTATTGAAGGATGTACATCGCCATTACGAAGAAGAACGGCGTTCAAACTTCTTGAGGAACTCTCTATGAAAAGACGCCATCCTTCTGGAATATGCTGCATACCCATTGCTTCAAAAAGTCCAGGAACGTCACAGCAGTAACGCAATGAATCACTCGCATTGTAGAACTTGGCAAACTTGGCATGTCGGCTTCTGTATGCAGATACTTTGCATGATGAATCTAACAGATTCCATTCTTTCAAAAGCTGATGTTAGTAACTCTGACCACCCTTCGTTAGAACCAAATCTCTCATTAAGTCATCTAATTCAGCTTGATTAGGAAAGCGTGGTACACGTTGCTCACAGATGCTGTCGCGAGGCCGGTCTGCATCACCAGACCCTTGATCATCAGATCCTGTGTCACTTCCTTGTCCCAGACGTGCCTGTACTGATATAGGCGGCTCATCACTGTGTAGCACAGGAGCAATGGCTGATAGTATGTCTGGATAAAATATAGACTATTTATCAGTCGGCTTCTTGTGTTTGGATATGTCCACCATACAAAAGTAGCAGTTATCCGAATGATCGGTTGGCTCTTGCCAAATCCTAGGAATGGCAAATGGGCTTTCTGCTGCCTCTGAGGCATCCTTCTAACATTGATCAGCAGCAACCACATATGACATGGCGTGCCCATGACTTGTCTTGGTCACCGATGGGCAAACCAGAATATGCTTCAAATGCAGCACAGTATTTTCATCCGAAGCAAATGATGTCTTTAACTTGCTTTGGCCCAATGTAAAATCCACAAACGTAACGAAAAGAATCAGGAGATAATTTACATAATTTGTGAGCCGTTGTTAATTTTACCTACCTGCAACAAAATCACAACAAATTTATATTACAGGTTTGATTTCACAAGGGAGGCAGTGTGGCACTCTCGAAAATATACCGCGCATGCGTGTATTCCATCCATCCATTTTCCAAACCGCTAATCCTACTGGGTCGCGGGGGGTCCGGAGCCTATCCTGGAAGCAATGGGCCCGAGGCAGGGAACAACCCAGGATGGGGGTCCAGCCCATCACAGGGCACACTCACACATCATGCACTCACACATGCACACCTATGGGCAATTTAGTAATTCTAATTAGCCTCAGCATGTTTTTGGACTGTGGGGGGAAACCGGAGTACCCGGAGGAAACCGTACGAAGACATGGGGAGAACATGCAAACTCCGCACACATGTGACCCAGGTGGAGACTCAAACCCGGGTCCCAGAGGTGTGAGGCAACAGTGCTAACCACTGCACCACCATGCCGCCCCCACATGTGTGTATTATACGCAAAAAATTTAATTTCCAACCACAAGCAAACCGTTGATGTAAATAAAAAAAAAGGATACCACTGACTTCAGCACCTCAAAATTGTGTAAAAACAGTTAAAAATAGCAGCCAAACAATTTTTTGTTATATTGTGTTATATGCTATTAATACAGTCTTATTACATTTGCTTACACTAAAATGTCAAAATTGGTTGATTAATTCCATGTTTTGAACAAAATTACCACATACTGTATAACAACATAAAATAGCCATACCTCTTTAAAAAATGCATTTTACTGTCAATGTTTTATATTTTCTGAAGTCTGGCATTGCTTAGTTTGTACAGAACATTTAACATATGATGGAGCCTTTTATTGATCGCTTTTGTGTAGAACACACAAGCAGAAAATCATGTTGTACTTTCTTTTCATGGTTCAAACATCAAAATATTAAATGGATTATTACAACAATTAGACTTCAAAACAGAACATGAAGGAGAAAAATACAAATATGCATTCACAATAGATGACAATATAAAAAAGATGGCCTTGTCCTTCCCTATAAAGCTATTTCAAACATGAGTGAATCAAACAAAACCCACAGGCCTCATCGGAAGAACAGGAACTCGAAGCTGTCAGAGAACTTGTGATAAACAGCGTAAAATACACTGCTCTAAACTAACAACGTCTGATTAAGTGATTGTCTAATACTTGTCTGTTTGCATTATTAAAGCTAACCTGAAAGTCAGCTGGAGTAATGAAGCACATCTAAAATAACTGCAAGGTCAGGCCATCAAAGTGCTTTATTAGCATTCCTGCCTAGTTTGAAATGTATGTCTTGCAGGAAAGCTTAACACAAACCTATTAAAAGATAGGAAAATTTTTGACAAGGGGTTTGACTTACAAAGACAATTTACTGTACAGTAACAAGTTCCCTGAGCCTTTGAATAAAGACTACAATCAGCATTTCCAACCAAATTACATGAAATGTCTTCCTTGCTGATATTACCTGTTCATTTATTACCAAACTTGGAGTGTGTACAGCGTCTACCTACATACTTAGGATTTGATAAGGTACAAATTATTTCCTAGATATGCTATTGAGACAACAAGCACAAGTCTTAGTTGTGGACCTGGACATCATTGACCAATAAAAAAATAAAACTTAATTTAAGTTCATCTTAAGGACAGGGCAGATTCTCCATCTGGCTTTCTGACTTCGAAAGACATGAGGTCCTTGAAGAGGTGAACTTCTTGAAGACAGACCTTGATCTGGCATCCTATTGGAAATTCAGAAACAAACACACTCATACTTCAATAACAGGCTGGTCTGATGTTGCTTAAATAAGCTTCTAATAACTGTCATTACATCTGACCACCAGCTTATGACAAACTAGCATAATTTTTGTGCCATTTTTTTCCTTCTCAGCATAAAAATATTCCCCAAAAAGATCCCCAGATCTTCACAGTCAACAATGGAAGTACAAATAAGAGAAAAGATCCATGATGAGTACCCAGTGCATTCCATCCATTCGTGGTCATTGATCTTCTAGTGTAATAAACTATTATTATAGGAAAACATACATAAAACCAATACTGTATGACAGAATATTTAACAAGCAATATGTATTTTTTTGGCAAGTTAATGGTGTCAACTTCGTTTTGGATTGATTTTTTTTTTCTTATCATTTAATTAAACCGTCCTTTCAGCGAATGGAGCCACTTCACAATTCCTAGTGAGTCAGAAGCGTGCACACACAGTTTAACAAATAATCAGAAAGTATTTGGAGAATCACGACACAAAAGCATGCATTACTTTCCTGGATTCTAATTTAACTGCCTAATGCGGTGATTTGCAGGCTTACTGAATAATTGATATGACAAAGAAACACGTTAATATAGTAAGTCAGGTGTACAGCACAGAAACACCAAATGATATTTTGCTTGGGGCTGGTGGGTGGTTCATTGGGGTCAGAAGGTTGGAGGGCCAACGTCAGCAGAACAGTCACATATCTGTGTGCAGGCTGACCCTGCCCTGTGACCCCCCAAGGTATTTCTGTCTGTGTGTCTCATAGAGAGACGCCCCATGGTAGGTGAAAAGAGAATTTCCCCACAGGGATTAATAAAGCGTCTCTGTTTCATGTTTCTGTGGTCTGCAGTTGTTTACAAATGTCATACAGGGCATGTGAGATGTGTAAAAGCGAAAATGAACCTGGAATGAAGCCAAACTGCCCCATGAAGCAGGGTGGCCCGACACTGTTTGAGACATTTGAAATATCGGCACTCTTGAGTTAAGACCCCCACAAAGACATTGGTTCGGCCCTTGAAAAATTCTGCTGAATTTCTCCCCCATTTCGCCCCCATTCTCCGAACCAAAGCTGCCATTATCCCCTCAGCCCCCCCACCCCGGCTTTCCCTTTCTCTCACCCCCCCCCCCCCATGGAAGGCTCTGTAGGAGTGTAACCAGGTTTATCCTCTGTTTCATTTCATAAATCTGTGTATTTTATGTTTCATTTACATCAATATCTGAAATTGGTGTTCTCCATACTATTGTATTACACATGGTCTCCACCCCTTTTCTGTCCCATGTATGTCCGTGCATGTTGTGCACGTAAATCTGCACATTTAATACGTACTGTGTTTATATCGCCCTCTATGATTTCATCATTGTCCATTGTGGCATTTCTCATAATCTTCCACAATCAAATGCTACAGTCACACCAACAGTGTCTCATCACACCCAGTTTACATATATTTGCGGTTAGTGTTACTATGAACTTTATTTTACCCTTGTGTGTCGTTAGCTTCATGCATGTTGTTGTGCAACCGTAAAGCTAAAGTCATTACTGCCTTTCTGACAGGCTTTCCACCTACTCCGCCATATAAATGCCAGTTTGCTGAGAGGCAGATAATTATACGACAAAAACATAACATCAGACAAAAGAACAGTGTTATATATTTGCAAGAGCATCTTTATATGCTAATTGCTTTGCTGTCCATCTCTCATTGGAGCTGTATCACAGATTCTTTTATTCAAGATTCCAAGAAGAATATCATGCACTATGCTTAGGAAACTACTGAATTAACAAGTAAAGTAAACAGGATTCCTGCTTATTTCCAGGCCTTGACGCTATTATAGGCATTAATAAAGATATCAACTGCATATAAATGTAACGGCTGCCTGTTTTTACTGCAGTGGATTACTCATGGCAATTAGGACTTTATTGGCAGAAAGACAGCTATCAACCGGACTTCAATTTGCTACGAGGTGTGCAGTTGGATTCTCCTGGCATTTAGATTCTGCCTGTCTCATTGTTACGGAGGCTGTATTGTCTCACCATAAGAGTGCAGATTTCAAGACAGCTACAAGCCACCCAGTCTCCAGTGTACAGAATCTCAAAATACTCAGTCATTGTATTTTAGCATTTACTAAACTGAGTTTACTTTACAAAGTAGTTTTTGTGCTGGAACTGCTAGCCAGATACTTGTCAGAAGGAACTGTAACCTTAGTTTGCTTATATGTCGGTTTATTGCAAACCTCTGCACTTGCAAAAGTATGAACTTTTTATATCTTCTTTGCGAGTTTCTCACAAACAAAGTGCGAGCGCAGCTCATTCCCCGCTTCTGAAGGGTAATGATCCTCTTAAAGTCGACCGCAGCTTCAGTGACAGCCTTATCGCTTCAGCTGACAAAATGATTTCTGCAAAAAATGTACACGATCCTTCAGAGCATGGTCCTTGCTTCAAGATAAATTTTCAATCTGGAAGAAACTGATTTTAAATCTTTAAACTATGGAGCCTTCTATAATCAGAGCTGCACAGAACACAACACTCACTCACTGTGTGTTCCATTCATTTTGTCCAAACTCGTGGACATTCAATACTATGCGGTATATGCATACCACCTCTGTGGTCTTGTGGGAACATCGGAGAATCAGATCTTTTGTGGTATGAGGTGGCCTGTTAATTTACAATACCGACACACTGGTCAGAAAGGCTAATCTCATTTTAAATAATGTTAAAATGCAGTAATCCAGGCTCTCTGTGGATTTAAAAAACTTCTACATTACATTATATGCGTAAAAGAGGGCTATCCGGTGCAGTGTCTGGGTGAGCGATTGATGCCCTCGCTAGAACACTGTCTCAGGAAGCTAGTGGCAGGACACAGCTGGGACGCGGTTCCCACACATTCCAGAGCACACCTACTATGGAAGACTTAGGGGCAGCAGCCCAGCAGAGGTGTGTCATCTGACTGCAGGAGAGCTTGTAAAACCCATGTGAACACGACGAGAGTATGCGCACCCCCACACGCAGAGAACTGTGGACAGAAGGAGGAGTGAGAGACAACAGTGCTATCTAGCGAGGAAAAAAGCTGCAATATATATTCTGCAAAACAAATTACGCCCATTCATGCAAAATATGGATGGGGAGCTACTGATTGCAGATTATGTTTCAAATGAGCTGTATCATTACAAATCTTTCCATCATGTTTACAGGCATCTTATTCTCCAGTCCAGCTTGCAACTCTAAGTATCGCAGCACTAAAACATTATTAAATGTTTCAAATTCTAATATGTGTCTGAATGGCCTAATTACATATCCCCATTTGATTTCCAAGCAGTTTATTAATTAAATATTGTTTCATAGTGACTTGCAAATTAATTTGCAAGTGATTATGATTTATTTTCCAAAGAACACTAAGCATCACATTTGCTTTATTACACTGATGTGATAAAATGTCACTTTGCATTTTTTTTAATTATGTAGATGGATATTTTACTGTATAATTAACTACACAAAGTGTTTGTGGCTTCATAATATAAACATCATATAGTTAATGAAGCTTTTCTGATAGAAGTACTGTAAATCTGAGTTTCATTAACATTTTAGTTTTCATATTTATGTATTTTTTCTAATTAGTTGAATATAGATTATAGTTTTGTTATTAGTATAGCCTATGATTGTTCAGGACTCCACTGAAATTTTATGATTATCATTTTGGAATCTAATACACAGTATAGAGGCTTTAGTAAAAGTGTCGTGCCAGATTCACCCTGTCCATCTGCCTCACATGTCTACACATTCCACCTGATCATTTTCGGTAAGTTTCCAACGGTCTCTGCAGCTTATTGTGGGAAAGCATTATGAAAGGAAGATTTCCGGCTGGGTGGGGTGCCTTCCAGGCACTCCGGACCACTTAGAGTTACAGAGTCACATATCTGTGAACCGAAGAGACAATGTGCAAACTCTGCACAAAGAAGTGGGCCGTACGGGATATGAAGTCAGAGTTGTTGAAACATGACGCCTCAGTGCCACCCAGTTGATTACCATGTCACTCTCTCTTTTTTCAGTAAAATGAACTTCAGCAGATTCCCAAAATGTAATCGTGCCTGTTTGGTAGTGATGGACAAAATGACGCTTCATGAACCATTTGCAGTGTTTTTGACCCCACTAGATGGCGCTCTTAGTTTGTTTTGGGGCATACTTTCACCCTTTTATGAACAGAGAGCACCATCTAGTGGGGTCAGAATGTTTGACCATCATTGCTATTTTGCAGTGATGGACAACAGGATGGTCCATGAACCATTTGCTGTATTTTTTTACTCCACTAGATGGTGCTATATGCTATATGCACACAGATGCACAATGCTATGGTATAAGCTGGATGGGATGCCAGTCTGCCATATGGCATGCAGACGCATATACTCATACCAAAATGTAGAAAGAAATGTCTTTTGCAACTGTTCAGTCCAGGAGTGGCCACACAGTTCAAATGATAAAAGTTTAAAGCTGTAATGTTGTCTCTGTTTTTGGGAGAAGCTTTTGGAATCACCGAGGGTGTAAGATGTAGCAACACCAATAAATACATAAAAATCATAAATTTGATTCATGCAAAATGAGATGCATTTCAGATGTTAAGATGCTGCGTAATGTATTGTATGCAAAATAATCCGTGTTATTATCTAAGATGTGACAGCACTTTGCGAAACATGAATATGGTTATTCATTCTTGTCATGCTAATGAAAACGCTTCAATTCTATATATGTTCAAAGGAAACAGAGAAGAGAGCACAGCCCAGTGAATGGTGCAACCAACACAGTGGATGAAATGTCATAAACTCCCCTTGAGCCAACCAACCCTGATTTAAAAATTGTCATCATAGCTGGAAGGCGGCAAAACAAACAACATTCGGAATTACAAAAAAACAGACCTCTGGCAGAAGATAAAGGGACGGCTTTTCTTGTGTCTCCCCTTTCATCTGGTTTTATTACACTCTGGCCATTTTTCTTCTCTAAGCCCCAAGCTTGGCAACTTGAAAGGTTCGAGGTTTGTTTCAGATTAAAGCAAAGTGAAGTGAGAGACCCAAGCCTGACCTCCGCTGTTTGAGCATTAGCCCATCAGAACAGCTACCACAGGAGAGCTGCATGAGGTTGCGCCTTGAGATGTACATTATTAATCAGGACAGCAGCACGTAAACGCTTAACATATGTACTAAATGTACGTGTTCAGTCAACTGTACTAAAAATAAATATTATTTTCACTGGCATATTGAATGACAGCATATTTTGCCACAGCAATGCTGTACAACCTATGAAAATTTTAATTCACATTATTTTCAAGGAAAATGGTAAATGGTTACATAACATTGATATCTAGGGCAAAAAAAAATCAACATTTAACCCCATTTACACCACTTGTATTTCTGCTTTATCAGCTGCCACCCCCTAATTACCTTTAAGTCATTCCCACCTTGGTGAGCCTCTGTCACTGAAGGACGGAGTCATTTGTTGGCCACGTGCAGCAATTTGAAACTTCAGGGAAGGAACGGTAATCTGTCCAGTACACTGTCTATAACTGGACTCGTGTGGGCTTTTGGTGGTAGGATACTGAATAAAAGATTTTTTTGTACAATTGGCTGCATGGCTTTTATTAGGGCACTGGTGCCCTACTGGTTAAGAAAGTGCACTTGTTATTGAAAGATTGTTGGTGGCATGGTGGTGCAGTGGTTAGCACTGTTGCTTCACACCTCTGGGACCTGGGTTTGAGTCCCCGCCTGGGTTACATGTGTGTTGAGTTTGCATGTTCTCCCTGTGTCATCGTGGGGTCCAGGTACACCCCCCACAGTCCCAAAACATCCTTAGGTTAACTGGAGTTACCAAATTACCCAAAAGTGTGAATGGTGTGTTAGTTTGCCCTGCGATGGGTTGGCGCCCCCTCCTGGGTTATTCCTTGCTTTGCACTCGTTGTTTCGGGGGTAGGTTTTGGACCCCCTCAGTATAGAACATGAAATAATAAATTAATTAATCAAATAAGTTCATTGTCTGAAACAATGCTGAAATATTCAAAACTTTACAGTGACCGTAACAGATTACACTGTATGTGATTTCATCTGCGAAAGGCCATAACTTAATGAAAATTACTAAGTTAAATCAAAGTTTTTAACTCATAATTCAAAATCACATAAATCCACCAATGGAGACATCACCTAAATGAAGGGCCAGCAATACTGGTGAACTCCCACCTTGTGCTTGTGCTATTTTGCCCCTTCTGCCACATAGAAGACCTACTAACTCTGGCCCACATAGGAATGCTGGATACGCGTCCTTTCGTACAACGCAAAACGCGAGTTAGAAATTTCCGCTAGGTGTCAGTATATACATTATGAAAAATGTCTGCATGACATTCATATAGCACAGTGTATGTATGCGTAGTATTTACATTTTTCAAAATCGCCTGCGCTGGAATAACGTCACCCACCAAAATTAATAATATTACTGTTCTTGTATTTATTTTCAGATTAATTTATCCTGATTTCATAATAGTTTAAAACAAATTAAATTATAATGTAGGTAAAACGTCATCACCCCGCCCAGATTAATCATGTTATTGTTGTCTATATATTTTCTTTCAGATTAATTTATGCTGATTTCATAGTAATTTTATACACATGAAATTAAAATTTAGGTCCGATTTAGGTCCGGGATAAGCAGTTGGAAGATGGATGGGTGGATGGATGGAAGGACGGACGGATGAATGCTCTTTTTCTAATAATTGCTAGTAAAACGGTGAGACTTTCCCAAGTGCAAACTGCGACCTATGATGGGGTAGGTTATTTTATTATCTTCATCGTCTCCACCCCTGCAAAATTTAACCTAAGATGACTTGTAATGCACCTGTTTCAGTTTGAAATGTGCTTTGCTTTCCGTGTTCTAAGTTGTCACATTTTGCAGTACTTTTCCCACTTTATTTTTAATTAATGGCCAAGTGTAAAGACAGCACGCGTACGCACGCACGCCCGCACACAGTTATTATTAACTGTTATACACATTAAGGCGTCTAATCCGTCAAATTTCGGCATATATTTCTTAGCCCTTATTAGGATGTCAAGGCGTGGTTTAGGAAGACAGCCAATAGAAAAAAAATAATTACTGGGTGAAAATGCCGCAGGACGCACAGCGGCTGGTAGGCGGCCGCGTTAACAGCAAAGAGACGGAAAGGTGCTGGACAGGGGGTCTGAAAGTTGCCGGACAGGGGGCCTGCGGAGCGGCAAGGCGACAGCGGCGGAGCCGTGGGGGGTCGCTGGGCTGCTGAACAAAACCTGGAGACCTGGCCGGTGGCTGGACAAAGAAACCATGGATCTGGAAAACATCGTAGCCAACACAGTTCTGCTTAATGCCAGGGAAGGTAAGGAGGGGCACCGGGGCCGGGAAGGGGCAGCAACCCAGCGCAAGGTATCGCCGGGAGTGGGATTCGCTGGGGCCGGATATCCGGAAGTGGCAGTCTGTGTCTTATTTTTATTTTAGTTTTTTAGGGCTTTTCCAAACTTTTCAAAAGGGAATTTGTCAGTACTTGTGTTTACGAATTCTTCTTGGGGTGCTCAGACAACTCCCACTTGCGTATTTTAAGTTCAATACCCCGCAATACCCTGCACTACCCTGCAATGCCCCGCAGCATAAAACCGTCTCCCAGCACTCGGCCACTCGGCGGCTGCCACAGGCTGCACTGGCCCCCGCTGCCTCCCAGATGTGCTTCTAGGCTGACCTGTTCAGGTGGCACTTGTATAAAGATGCGTGTAGATTCTGGGCTTGAGATGATCACTTTTGAGATCCAGGTGTTTCAGAATATTAACAAGTTGCTTTATGCATGACACTTTTCTCTAGTGTGATTATTATGGGGTGGCACTAGGGCACCTGACCACTTTTAGTATTTAGCTTATGGTTGAGGTCTACTCCCTGCAAAATGTGCGACACTGGGCAAAACACATTTGTCCCTGAATTCCCTGAATTTTGCAATAGATTTAATAAAATATAGTAAAATACAGCTTATTATGATTCATTTTTCTAAAGTACATCCTGTAACAAAGGGGATTCTGCTGGGGGAAACAAAAAATGACTGAAAACAGTAGATTATGTTATTTTTCTGAAGTGTTTTAATAGTAAAAAGGGTAAATGTGTGAAGATATATGTAATTAACTTTTGGTGTGTATCAGTGTTTTTATTTCTCCTGCAAGTATTTGACTAGCTGGTGTCCAGTCATTGAGCTAGTGTGGCAGAAGTAGCAGATAATTTTGATGATCACGGGAATACAGAGTCACGACACGCAGGGCATGAAGCCCTGTGACATGCAGTGCCGCGTAACTGCAGGCCAGTCAGAGTGTCCGTACCCCTTTCCACCATCGAAACGGCCTACAATGGCCACGCAAGTATCAGAGCTTGACATTGGAGCGATGGGAAGTCGGCAGGTTCAGTGAATCCCGTCTTCTGTTGCATTATGTGGATGGTTGGGTACATGTCGGGCGTCTGTGTGAAGTCTGGTCCACGACTATGTCACCCTGTATGCATCAGCGCTCCATGCGCTGTGTGTTGTGCCTCCCTTGATCAGCATCAAAGTGATCTATTTCCACCACAGTTCTTTTGGTTGTACCACTTGGGAAAACCTTTAGTCACCTCTCACATCTACAGTGCAAGTCTTGGCGCATAATACTGTGTGCATTCCTTGATTTGAAAAATGTAAAGACCAATATAAATGGGTCGCTGGCTATATTCACGCAAGACTTCTCTGAATTGTGTAAGGAACCCAAATGGTATTATCATCTACTGCTGAGTATTAACGGTTCTACATTATGTCTCTTCTGATTTACAGGAGGAGCTGGCAATAGAAAAGGGAAGAGCAAGAAATGGAAGCAGATGCTACAGTTTCCACACATTAGTCTCTGTGAAGACATTGAACGACAGATTGGTACGAGTGTTTTATGCTAACTGCATGAGGTGGCTCAATGGGGCTTAACCACGTGTGATATTTAGCTATTGCTATGGATGTTAAGGTTATGGATGTTTCACTCAGAAAGAGAGTGTGTGTTTCTCATGATGCTTGTCAAAGTTTTAGAATTCTGGGTCATTCAGTTTCAATTCAAGGAATTTCCAAAAGAAACTGTGCACCACCGTTTTTGATTTTGATGAAATTTGGCGTGTGAAGTTCACATAGCCTCCAAAGCTCAGAAATCTTTCTTGTTTATTTTTTTTATTCCTTTAGAAATATAGCACCTTTCTACATCACGGCTAGCAAAAAAAAAAAAGATAATTCAGAGTGTTGTCTTACAAGCTGTAAGCTTTTTACTATTACAGCTGGCTTTATCCATAGATTGTTTGAAAGCTCATAAGGTCTGTGTTTCTTTCTTCAAAGTCTTTTTGGTTATTGAAAAAATCAGTAAGAGGCTTGGAGTAGTAAGTAATTTTATGGTGAAATGCATTTGTTTGTGTACAAAACATTGGCCTATTACTTGGTCCTCTTCATGAGATAAGCACCCCAATAATATGCAACTTTTAGAAACAGCAATTTTTTGAGGTCGGAAAAAAAGGTATGTAGGTATAGGGCTTGTATGCTGTGCTGCCTAGCCGTCTGTAAATTAAATTGCTTTGGTAAACCTGGGATGACCTGACTTCAGCTAATCAATGAGGATTTGCTGAAAAGCACAGAATGTGGTCAATAGTCGCTAATGAAACACAAATACTTAGTAATAACTTAGTTACTACTGAAGTACAAAGCATGAACAAATATAGTCGCAACTTCAGATAAAAGATACGTCACGATTCATTAATGATAAATAAACATTAGATCAGTATTTCAAATGTCTTATTCATTACTAGCTGTTTCAGTAGTTCCTTAATAGTTCACAAGGGTTTATGGATTTAACAAGATATAGTTGACATACATGTCGTGATTCATTAATGATGAATTAACATGACATCAGTAAACAACTCAGACTTAGTTTGTGGTTAATTAATATGGTATTACATAAGTATAGGATAATACTGTATTACTGTACTGTATAATACTATATTATTTGTGCCCCGTGAAGTTAAAGTGCTAAAAATGTTCCCTGCAAGCCAGAGCAACAGTATGCCTGGACTTCATAATGCAAGACAAAGGAGAAATTTTCTAAAAAGTCCATCAAAACACTTCATATAATTCAAGCTACACTGTGGGTTACCTCGGGACACTATAAGCTACTTTATAAAATAAGTGCATTAAAAGAGACTAAGAGAATTAGTGTGTGGTGTCAGTGTTTTTTTTTTGTAAGTTCAGAGTCTCGTGGCTCCTACGCCTCTATAAATAACATGTTCGAAAACAGGTAAAGCAGCACTTTCTTCCTAATTATGTGAGAAATGTTTTACTCCTCCCCTCACATGCTTTTATGAGGCTCAGAAATGATTATTGTTTGTTTTTTAAAAACTTGTACACTTTTGTGGTACCTGTCTTCTGATTGGGACAGAGTAGGAGGTCAGTGTTTCATATACATCTGGTAAACATACATGTGTATTTCGCTGTAAAATAATTGACTTGTTACTCCAAGCCCTTCATTATTTTTAATCGCTAAAAGTAATTTTAAAAAATGAAGTTTACAGGTTGAACTTTGACCTTGAAAAAAGACTTTGAAGTTGAAAACATATTGTCTCTGAACGTTTCAAAGAGAATTCTCTGAGCCTTGGTGCTGTAATACTGAAAAACGTCACAGCTCATAAGACAATTAGCATCTGACTTGTGCAAAAGCTACATTTCCAGTGAGCTGTATCTGAGCCATGAAGCTGTAACAGAAAAAATGTGCACTGGCAGTGGTATTTTGTTCTACCCGCAGTGTAGAAAAGGCACTGTACCTCAAAATATACAAACCATTTCTGAGCTCTGGAAGATGTGTGTAGTTCACGTGTCAGAATTATTCAGAATCAAAATTGATGTGGGCAAGGACATGTGTTAAACTGGAAACAAACGTCCATCCATTCAGAGACGGTGGGCAATTAAGACATACATTCATCTAATTTGCCGGACGGTCAGAGGGAACCAGAGTAGGAGTAGGTTTAGTTAGTGACTGACATAAGTAATCTGTTTCAGAAATCCTTACGTGAGTGAAATTTTACGTGTAAATTTCACGTTCCCATACCATTCAGGACACCTTATAGCAAAAACACATAAGCCAAAGCTATACTAGTAATATGCACTAAAGAACAAATATTAAATAAATGAAAAGATGACGTGTAAATATACTTTTTCTTTAACACCTCCGCAAACTCCAGATTTACTTAAGTTGTTTGTCCTTTATTTTTTATCTGTGTATTTCATCACAAGCTTTAATAATGATTATTGCTCTTTGTCTTTATTGACTTCTTACACCATAATGTGCTATTTATTAAAAATCACATGAATTGTTATGTTCAGCCTGGGAGTTTGGTGCGTAAACATTATATCTTAGAGAATGAATAGGACTGTGATGATCGTAAGAAGGAAGTAACCACACAATAATTTTGCCATTCGTGTAGTGTTTTGATCAAACCAGGAAACTCAACAATTGCTTCTCATATTCAAATGATGAGACGGTTACTTAAGTAAAGATATAGAAGAGCTAAGGATGCAGAGGCAGCCTGTCTAATGTCCTGCAGGACCTCACTGGCTGGTGCTCAGTGCTGTCAGCAGTATATTGAGGCAGCATGTTCTCTTATTGAAATTTCTACACTTTGACATTGGCTCACATAAACCAGATTAACCAGTTACTGGTAAACCGGTTGTGGGGTGGGCTGGCAATGAGGGTGGAGGGAATGGCCACATAAGTGTTTTTCACCCAAACTGGTCCTGACACTTCGTGCTTCCTTTTCATGGTTCATCACTCTGTACAGTATATGAAGACTGGAGCCGAGGTGAATGCAGGAAAGTTCAGTGTAAATACTGAGGGCCAGCGCAAGCACACATATGCTACATTTAATACTGTTCTCTAAAATATTTGGTTTTAAGGAGTAATTATTTGTGATGTAACCATCTTCCTCAAACTTAATCAGATTTCTGTTTTTTAAAATGATGTTTCTTTTATTCCTCAAAAGTTAATCGGAGATTGTGATGTTAGGCTTTCTTTCTGAATAATAGCTGCCTCAGGGATGTAAAAAAAGATTGAATGCTTAACTTTTTTTTTTTTTTTTTTTTTTATTGAATATTTAAATAGCCATCCAATTTACAGATATTGCGACTCTTTTCACTTGGTGTTACGTTTTACCACAGGTGACTTTTGAGTGGTTGCCGGAAAGTTTATGGGACATAGTCTTAAAAATAAAACACATGAAGAGCTTTTTGATGTGTGTGTGTGTGTGTGTGTGTGTGTGTCCAGGTGTACCTTACCTTGTGGGGACTAAATGTCCCCACAATGTGATGAATACCCATTTTTTTACCTTATGGGGATCAGTTTCCTGGACCCCTGCAACGAAAAAACTAAAAATGCAAAAACTCTTGTATTTTGCTTGGTTACTTATGGTTATGGTTAGGGCAGGGTGGGGGTAAAGGTTGACATAGTTAGCATTAGCATTTTTCCCACAGAAATGAATGAGCTGTGTGTGTGTGTGTGTTTAATAAATTAACCTCTGAGGCAGACTTCTAGTCAGTGTTCTTCTATGCTGAGTGAAATTTCCGCATGTCATTGCATCAGAGGCATTGTTACAGGTGTCCTGTAGCCCCCACCCAAATACCTGTACACTAGTTGAATAGTGTTTACATAAACCTCTAGTGATGATTCTGTATTGCGCAGTATAAACGGGGAAGTCACGTGACACCGTGTGATGTAATCTAGGTGTATTGTGCTGGGATTTTTTTCTTCACTTCAGTGACCAACAAACATTTTGAGATTTGATGTTCACTTCTAATTCCACTGAGTGATATGGTGGAGTATTTTCTATGCACTGGTGAACTTAAGGAAAGAGCTGTGCTGTGCCACACTGGCATTGTGCTCTGCCACACTGGCAATGTGCTGTGCCACACTACATATGCAGTGGCATATTTTACATCCACTTGCATCGTGAAGACAAATGTGTTTTGCCCAGTGTTGCACATTTTGCGGTGCAGACAATGTTAAGAGTCAGTTACTGCCCTTATTCCGAGGGCCTAGAGGGTTTGACCTTATAACCTTCACTCACAGTTGAACTAGAGTCTTATGTTAAGCGAATGCTGAGAGGATATTGTGCCAGCCAAAAGTGTTGAACGTAGAGGTGAACGTAGAACACTTTTACACACTTTACTACATGAGGTTATCTAGGTAGCAAGAGTACTACTCAGGAAAGTTGACATTAGAACACTAATACATCCCCTCAGTCTCCCTTCCTTTGCCTTCCAAACAGATAAAGACTACTACAGCCTTTGTGAAAAGCAACCCATCGGGTGGCTGCTTTTTCGGCAGTTCTGCGACACCAGAACCGAGCTTTCACAATGCGTCCGGTTCTTGGATGCGGTGGTAAGTTGCTTATAATGTTCTGTTCACCTCGCTCATGCGTCGCTCTGGACAGAAGCATCTGCTTTGTAAAGCACGTGTTCTGAGCCAGTCTGCCTTCAGGTTCGGCGTAGATGCTGCTTCTGTGTACAGTGAGCATAGCAGTCTGCTTTTTAAATTCACAGAACAAGTTTTTCTCGTCTGAAATGCATGTAGAACTTTATTCTGCCCTTCTTCCCCAGGCGGAATATGACGTCATCCCCGACACAATGAGGAAGGAGTACGAGCAGAAGCTGATAAATACTTACTTCAACCTAAACGTACGTCCAGGAAATAAACAGAGTTTTACTTCATAGAGGGGGTAGGACTAATGTGTTCCTACAAGTTCTGCTGGAGTCTGACTGGTTGCCATTCCTGTGGTTTTCTGTTCATGTAACAGTCCTGATTAACATTCCTGATAAAGTGATGTGTAAGCTTCCGTTTGGGCATTTTGTTACTGCAGCATTTCCATCATTAGCCTTGTCAGAGATTCAGCTTCTGCTCTTCATGCACTTCCACAGTCCCAGGAGCATGTTGCAGAGATACCGGAGGAGATCTTTCAGAAATGCTTGACGATTCTGAGTAAGGAGCCATGTAAAGACCAGTTTAAGGAGTGTGCAAAGTGAGCTCATGACCTCGTCCTTCCCTATCCCTGCCCCCTGTAAGTCTGTGAGTGTCAGGGCTGGCTTTCGTCACATACTGTCTAATGCAGTGTTTGTGTTTCGTGACCCGTTTGTGGCAGGCTGGTCCATGACTACCTGAGTGTGGGTCCTTTTGCTGAATACCTTGAGAGTATGTACTTTAAACGATTTCTGCAGTGGAAATGGTTAGAAAGGTATGTGGCCCGCCTTAAATTCTCACCCTAGGCAAACCGTTCTGCGGGGTCATAGTACCTAATACCCTGCATTTCTGAATGAGAGCAAAGAACATCATTACGTTTTATTGTCCCATGATTAAAAAAAAAGTTAATTTCTCAGTAATAATTCAGTGTGCATTTGAAAATAAGCCTTTTCTCTAACCATACCAGAATTCCACTCACTGCTCTTTATGAAGTGTGACTTAAATGCTTTAAATTGACTGCTCTTATTTTCTTAGTTAAGAGAATGTTGTCATTTACTTCCACTGTCCTTGTTTTCCTGGCAGACAACCAGTAACAAAGAACACATTCCGTCAGTACAGGGTACTGGGAAAGGGGGGCTTTGGAGAAGTAAGTGATACAATGTGTCCAGGTAGTTCTATAGAATGATGTTATACACCGTTCTGGATTGGATACATTTCAATGCATCTGTGAATCTTCTTGTAGCTTCTTCTGTTATTATTCTTACTCTCCTCCCCCAACAGGTGTGCGCATGCCAGGTGAGAGCTACAGGGAAGATGTATGCGTGCAAGAGGTTGGAGAAAAAGAGGATCAAAAAGAGAAAAGGTGAATCGATGGCACTGAATGAGAAGGAGATCCTGGAAAAAGTGAACAGCAGATTTGTGGTAATTATGAACCATGGGGTTGGACTTTGCATGTTTGTAATCGTGTGTCGGCAGTGTGCTTGAAGAGTACTTGCTGGTGAGTGACCTATAAAAGAGTCTGCTGATTGAAATAGATGATAGGGGCATTGATGAGAATGATGACGTTCGGTCTGGCCGTTTGCTTTTCAACGTAAGGTTTCATTGTAAAGCTCTTGTCATCCATGGTGTTAATGAGACTCCCTCTGGTCTCCCATTGGAGGTAAGTCTGGCTTATGCTTACGAAACAAAGGACGCACTCTGCCTGGTGCTGACGCTGATGAATGGAGGCGACCTTAAGTTCCATCTCTATCACATGGGCAAGCCCGGCTTCGACGAGCCAAGAGCGATCTTTTATGCAGCAGAGCTCATCTGTGGGCTGGAGGATCTTCACAGAGAGAGAATAGTATACAGGTGTGGCCTTCTGTGAAATCAGGTTTTTCTTATACGCACAATGTAAGGCTTCTGAATCCAGTCGTGTTTTCATCTTTCACCTTGTTTTCTGTTCTTTAGGGACTTGAAGCCTGACAACATATTATTAGATGACCTTGGTGAGATATTTGATACTAAGGTGTGGTTTATGGCTTTGTGTGTCTTTTGTTTATTTCAGATAGGCCTCTCAGTTCTGCTTTCACTCCAAGCTTTGCTAATCCATGACTTGCATGCAGTGACGTACTTCCTGTTGGAATTGGGGTTGTTCCCAGGCTTCCGCCTTAGGCTGTTTTTAGGATTTCGAAGCTAACATGTGACTCTGAAGCTGTGCAGGCAGTAAATAGAAGTGAGTGCACACCCTAGCATGTTCAAAACAGTGCTATTTTTCCAAAGGACTGAAGAGAGAGAGAAAAAAAGAAAATGCTCTGACTTCCGCAGCCCTTCCAAGTGCTGAGAGTCATTAAATGTAGCAGCATGTTTTCAACACTCTCCAGCTGACGCTGAGCCAATGAAGAAATGGGTTAATTTAAAAAAATTTTTGTCATTGTAAACGTTCGTATTTAATTGAAATCTACAGTATAGGTCTGGACAATTATTTTAGGAAAGCCCCCTCCCCCGGTGAAAAAAAAACACCAGAAAATAAGTATAATGTTTCATTTTTTGCATCATGCAGAAAACTCCCACTAAAAGTCCCACTAAATTCTAGCACAGCTTATCATTTGAAAATACTCAGCCGTAAATGAAAATTTAAGTGCTAATCACATCTTTAGGAAACAATAATAAATTAATTAGTGGATAAAAATGCTTCATAAAATAGAGTGCAAACATGAGACCTTATGACACCGTCTTTCCAAATAAATTCTTATATAAATGGGGAAGTAATAATAAGTCTGCTTTATTGTAGCCTAATTTTCTTTTAATGTAGCTAAACAGACTGGCTCTCGTGATTATGTATGTTGGCCGCAGCCTACGTCTGAAATCGCTGCTCCAGTTTGTTCGCTGAAGCCTGGTAGTTTTCCTGCACGATCCGTATACATCGTTGACAGTCACTTCTGGAAGCTCCTGTGAACCCCGGTTATAAAACTGAGCTGCCTTATGATCTCGCATATCGACCGGAAGCATTGGATCGGCCTTAATGGGAGGCAGAAGCTGCTGTGCAAGTAGCTGATTTCTGCATGCTGTGCCATTAGTCACCAGCAGGTGGCGCATAGATATACGCATTCACACAAATGAAAAATTATGTGTGTTATTTGGAAGGAAACACGGAACAAGCAGTGTTTTTTGGATTGCATATGGTGTGCTTGTGTTTAGTAACGAAGTCCTTTCTGGGAATCTGATTCTGATCTTGTCTCTGGTTTCCGTTCTGCAGGAGTTAACGTTTGGTACCTGTTACTTCTGCCTGCATTTATCGCTGGTTTTCTTGGCGCGTTTATAACAGATTCTTCTTTTTGTGTTCCTGTGTGTGTTTGCACTCATCAACTAGGTCTCGTCCACCTTTAGGTCATATCCGTATATCAGACCTGGGGCTGGCGATCCGCGTGCCCGACGGACAGACGGTGAAAGGCCGGGTGGGCACTGTGGGCTATATGGGTGAGTGTGGCCCAGTACAGTCGATGCTAAAAACTAAAACGTCTACCTAGTTGTGAAAAGTTAGTGTAAATGTGCTGATTATGCTTGAAAATGGTATCGTTCACGGTAAGAAGGTGAGAAGAATGTGCCGTATTGGACACTTCGGCATCAGCCTGCAGAGTAACTCAGTTGTGCATGCATGCAGGGACGGATTACAGACCGGGCCAGCGGGGCCCCTAGCCCAAAACAATTTGCAACGCTTATCAACAATGTGGTTGTGGTGGTGGTGCTGGTGCTGGTGGTGGTTGGGGGGGGGGGGGGCCTCGCGAACGTTTTGCCCAGGGGCCCACACAACCCATAATCCATCCCTGCATGCATGTGTCATATACAAGTGTAACATGAGACCAGAATGCTGTCACAATGTTTTTGCTGTTGTAATCTGGGTGAACATCAATCCATGTGAGATGGGGGAAGAGAACTTAACAAAGGCAGTGCAGTCAATTACAGGCCATGAATATTTCCTCTCTTTTCATTATTTGGGAGGTGAAAGGAGCAGACTTTCATCAGCCAAGTTTCAGAGACCTTAATTAATATGCTGATTGCACTGGTTATTGTTATTCAAAGCGGCGTGTGCTTTGGAATCCAATTTGCAAAAGGATTGTTTCTTCCATTTACCACAGTAAGCACAACCGTGTCTCGGCACACAGCTACCCCGAGTGGCGCCAAGTAGGTAAAGTTGTTTTTTTTTTCCGGCTTCCTTCTGTTCAACTGCATCTCTCGTTGCTGTAGCCCCTGAGGTGGTGAGAAATGAACCCTACGCCTTTAGTCCAGACTGGTGGTCCCTGGGTTGCCTGATCTACGAGATGATCGAGGGCCACCCCCCCTTCCTGCAGCCTAAGAGGAAGCTCATCCGAGAGGAGATCGAGCAGATGGTGAAGGAAGGGCAGGAAGAATACTCCAGCAAGTTCTCTGAGGATGCCAAATCACTCTGCAAGATGGTACGGCGGCTCATGAAACTCTCTGTGTTTATGCCGAGGAGCCTTAGTACATAAAAGGCTGTCTTTTTCGCCTACTTCTAGCTGCTGGCTAAAAGTCCCAGTGATCGGCTGGGATGTCAAGGGGGCGGAGCCATAGAAGTGAAGTCCCACTCTCTCTTCAGGATAATCAACTTCACGCGGCTGGAGGCAGGCAGGCTGACGCCGCCATTTGTACCTCATGTGAGCCTTCTCCAGATATTTTAGCTAAGAATGCTTTCACGTGTCTAAGCTCTGAGCTGCGTTGATTTGTCAGGTGTTTTGTTATATTTTTATTATTATTACTGTGTTGTGGGGAGGAAATGTTTCTGTCTGTGATATTTAAATGGTTCCAAAATGCTGCGTATGTTGCTTATTTGCCTCATCTATCGCTGCCCATGTCCCCCCATGAAGCCCATGGCTGTTTACTGCAAGGATGTTCTGGACATTGAACAATTTTCCACAGTGAAGGGAGTGGAATTGGAGCCCAGCGACAGCTCCCTCTACAGCAGGTTCTGCACTGGCTGCGTGTCCATCACCTGGCAGAATGAGGTCAGTCTCCTGTGTGTTCCCACCATCGCTCTTCAGCACTAAGCAGTACCTCGGAGAAACAATGGGGAACCAGTCTTACACTGGTGTTTCCCTTTCATTTTCTGTCTATGTTTATCCAGTTGTGGTCTGCTGTGTACTGAAATTCAATTCCTTAAATGTTTCAACTGACAAACAGAATTCTGGAAATATTTTACTTTCTGCACTGAAATTCCCATAGAGCAGTTTTGGGCTATTTATAGAAAGGCACTCATTTCACAGGTGTATTTATAGCTGTAGTTCCTGAACTCTGTTACGCAGATGATTGACACTGGCTGCTTTGAGGAGCTGAATGTGTTTCCCCTGGATGAGGTTCCACCCCCAGACCTGGCTGGGGCGAATCACACATCCCCTAAACCCAACGAGGGGCTACTATACAGGCTGTTTTGGTGGCAGGTAAATGTAAAACTCCAAACATCAATATGTTGCATGTTTTTTTTTTTTTTTTTTTTTCTTCTTTCATTTAATTTGATTTGACTCAGTATGTCCTCAGGTCTTGTATATAACCAATAAGTTTTGCTCTTGTTGCCCCCTACAGGACTGTTGCAGAAACTGCAGTGACAGTGAGGAAGAGCCGACAAGGTTGTGATCTGTTTAGAGTCACCTGTTTTTTATTTATAGACACCGTTTTGTATATTTTTAGCTTTGTTTTGTTTTGGGTATTTTTTTGAGTTACAAGAATTTGAAAATGCTGTATGTAATTACCCAGACAAAACACCTACTTTAATATGTGTACTGCTTGAAGTTAGTTTACTACTCTGAGTAGAATGAAAAGATCGAAATTCACTGATTGTAGACATGCTGTTTATAGGTAAATGAGACGTGTCATGAAATATGGTATTTAAGTCATGGAACATAGTATTTAAATGTTTGTTCCTCTGTCAAATCCCAGTTTAATGATTTGTAGTTTTGGGTTGTCTTGCAGTAGGCAGGGATGGATTACGGACCGGGCAAACTAGGGTCCCTGACCCTATAGGGAGGGCGTTTGGCTGCCAAGGGCCCTTGAATTGTGGTGGTTGTGGTGGTGGTGCTGGTGGTGGTTGGGGGGGGGCCCTCGTGAACGTTTTGCCCAGGGGCCCACACAATCCATAATCCGTCCCTGGCAGTAGGAACTGTTTGCCTACAGAAACTAACGTCACAAATCTGGGGATTTATTTTGGAAGATTCTGACATTGCAAATTCCGGTCTCTAAAATCTGGTCCCAAAAATCAGTTTGGAACATAGCTGATTAAAAGATCTTAACAATTTAACACAACACAAACTTATTTATGTTGTGAGTCAAAATATGAATGGGGAGGTAATTGAGATTGAATTAAAATATTTATTTGCTATAAAACGGAAGAAAATCAAGAAATGGATGCTCCAACATGATGAGCCTGTTGACCTTCTGTAGGTGTGTCCAACCAGGCAGGCCTGTTCCCTTCACTAATACAGGTTTGTTTCAGCCAGACACCAAGTGCATTCATCTTTCAGCTCATAAATTACTCCTTTCCCATCAGGTCGCTGATATATTTCGCATTGACCTCAAAATAGCACTACTGTGTGTCGTCTGGCATATTTGTAAGTGTGTATTTCCCTATTTTAGGCACCACCAAAGAAATGTTAACTAGTAAGCTATGGATGGAACACGTGAAGCTACCTTTCAATTTGAGTGAAAGAGTTGCCCTGATTTGAGGTCCCGTCAATACTACAGGCAACTCGACCAGCTGCCAGTGATGGCCAAAATGACTCTTCATGAACCATTTGCTGTATTTTCTGATTCTACTAGATCAGTGGTTCTCAAAGTCGGTCCTCGGGCCCCACTGCCCTGCTTGTTTTCCAGCTATCCCTGCCCCACACACAAGTCCCAGCTGTCTTTCAGCTTCTGATTGACTGAACACACCTGATCCAGGTAATCGGCAGTGTGTAGGGCAAGGATAGCTGGAAAACAAGCAGGGCAGTGGGTCCCGAGGGCCGAGTTTGAGAACCACTGTACTAGATGTTGGTCTCTGTTCGAAAAAGGGCTCCAAGCATGGTCCAAAGTAAGCCAAGAGCACCATCTAGTGGGGTCAGAAAATATAGCAAATGGTTCTTGAAGCACCGTTTTGGCCATTACTAGCAGTCTCCTAAGGTGTCCAGTCGTGAAGAGATTACTGGTACGATAATGGCTTACAATGGGGATGGCTTTTTGCCAGTACTGCTAAACTGGCATACTTCAGATGCATCAAAAATTATTTTTTAAATGTAAGGAATTATTTGCTGAAGTCAAGCCACATCGGTTCATATTGTATTCGCTAATGTATTTAATAATCACATGTAAATAATGGCTCTCTCCTGAATTTTATTCTGTTTTTGATAATATAATAGATTATAGGTATATAGGAAATTAGCTAATTTATTGGAGCCAAATTTAACCTTCCCAAGACAATGACCTGTATCATACAGACAAATTCATGTATGCATGTCATTGATGAATGTCAGTATTTCAGTGGAAAAGCCTGGCAGTTTTTAACATGTGTTTGCAAGTTCTTTGTCCAGAGTATTTAATTGGTTAACAGGAGAGAGGTATATATTTGACACATTATTGGAATTGATAATTCACAGCTACTGCACTGTAGATCTCAAGAACTGTGAGGTGACTCTTTTAAAAAACAGGGAAAACAACAGAATTTTGCAAGCAGTGTGGGCACATTTATGGGCACATTGCTAGTAGTGTGCTATTTATCCATGGCAATATTGCTTAGCCATTTTGTACCTAGCATTAGCATTAAATCACAATAGAACTAAAAAAATCTGAAAGGTATTTTTAAAGGTTTAAAGGTACTGAGGCACTTAATCTGTTGCAGGATGCACTACATGTGCTCAGAAGGAATTTCAAAAGTTGCTGAGTTTCAGATCTTGTGGGGAAAATGGTCAGTTTGTTTACATATGCTTAGAGATGTCTTTGTGTTTTGTATAAGAATTAGTAAATATGCAATTTCCATTAAATAGTTTCCAATATGATATATTCCTTGTATTGTGAAGGGGAGAAGTTTGACGTATTTAGCTTTTACCAAACAATGAATTCTTAGTATTAATTGACCTATGGACTGTTAAATTGTTACAGGTGGCTTAATAAGTAACTATATTACAGGGGATTTATGCCCCTGTTGTTATTTTACCTCCTGTCCTGTTTTTTATTAAGTAATGTGAGAAAATTATCAGGAAAACACTGACATAATTTCCATCCATCCATTTTCTTTACCTGCTTGTCCTATTTATGAATAGGTTTCTGGGCCCGATTCGGGAAGTTACGGGCGTAATTATAGATAATTATTGCCTTGTGAAAATGATTTTTTCGGTATTTAAATATTGACACTTGAAATTTTGGTTTACAAGCTGCCTGTTAGAAATCTGTCAGTTGAATTTTGTCAACACCAATGTAGTTCCCAGTCATAATGACAAATAATGATATTAAATTGTGCGACTGAGGACATTCCAGCTACTGCACATAGGAATAGAGAAAACCTCCCTATGAAGTTTTGCTTTGCATTATGTTTTATTGTCAAATTATACACTACATACAACAGCAATATTGTAGGCTATGCAAGAACACACTCATGGTTTAAAGGCTGAAATGCACAGCAATTTGTCATAACAGTGCAAATGCATATTTACTTTATGCCCTTTGTTGCTGTTATGGCAACAAATTACCGTATATTTTAGCATTCATACTGCAAATGCATACTTGCTTACCAGTTATGTCAATGCCTGGATTATAGGAATATTGTGTAGTAACTCTGCTTCTGTGGCCAAGTGCAGAATAAACTGTTTAAACTTTACCACCATGACTGCAAAATAAAGATTTCTGTAAATGGTTTTTGATCAGAAAGAACAGCCTCTCACTGTGATTGCATTTAGGTTCAGTCTGATGACACTGTAGTGTTTTCTTATGTTATATCTGTGACAAATCAGTCTGTAAATTGTATTTATTTTTCTAGGCATTTACAAAATACTTTTTTTTTTCTTTCACTGCCACCTCTTAGGGCCTGTTTTTTTATAACCATCTGTGAGTTCTGGATGTTTATGAACATTTAGTGTTACATATTTATATTTCAAAGGTAACATTTTAACAGCTACTTTATTACACCAGGTGCACCATAAAGGGTGATCCTTTATCGAGCGACTTCTACAAAGATGAGAAGCAGATTTTGGCTTGTAATAGCTATTTGCATTTGCTGTTGCTTATGACAGAAATATGGCAAAACAAAAGCACCATAATCGAAATAACTGTGCTAAGGATGGCTTTTTGGTTTATTTTGGGAAGGTTTGTATTATTATGGGTGATTTTTCTCTGAAATGTAAACCAGATGATAAGCCATAAAATAACTAAATGTCTATACTGAGTCTCCTTGTCTTTAGAATATACACAGAGGGAAAAACCTCGATCTACCAGCAGTGTGTTGGGCGACTGTGATGTGAACAAATGCTATCCTGTCTGGTATGAACCAACACAAGAGCTACTGTGGCACAAATGGCAGACAATTTTAGCACTGGTTACTGGAGTGCTATACCGTGGAACACATGACATCAAACCTTGCTGCCTAGCTGCGGACTGGATTCGTTGGTCCAGCGCATCCCACAGATTCTCGACACATAACCCAGCCGTCTACATGATGCAACAGAAAACACGATTCACTAGCCCAGGTGACCTTCTTCCATTGCTCCAGTTGCGATGCCTGTGTGCCCATTGTAGGCACTTTCGGTGGTGCCCAGATGTCAGTATGGGCATTTTGAGTGGTCACAGTTGGACTATGCACACTATGTTGTCATAGTACTTCCGTGACCTTCATTAAAACGACATGCAATTTGAGCCACAGTTGCCATTCGGTTGATGCCGATAACATACCAGACGGGATACATTCACACCCCACATAGACAAGTCTTGGGCTTCCAACACCCTGTCAGAAGAA
This sequence comes from Brienomyrus brachyistius, assembly GCF_023856365.1. Classification (NCBI taxonomy): domain Eukaryota; kingdom Metazoa; phylum Chordata; class Actinopteri; order Osteoglossiformes; family Mormyridae; genus Brienomyrus; species Brienomyrus brachyistius. The sequence goes on from NC_064542.1 coordinate 8,052,543, forward strand.
CGTGGATTTTCCCTCCTCTGAACCCAATCAGTAAGTACTCACCATGGCCAAGTGTGAGCACCTCACCAGCCTTGCCATTTTGGAGATGCTCTGATGTAGACAAAGTCATTCAGATCTTCATCCATACTCATTTCTTCTGCATTCAGCATGTTGACTTTAAGCACTGAATGTTCGCTTACCGTCAAATATATCCCAGACCTTGACAGGCACCATTTTTATAAAGTTCATATTATTCACTTCACATAGCTCATGATGTTCTGGCTCATCGGTGTTTAGTGCTACTTTTTCCTGGACTTGGGCCTCTGCTTTGGGAAGGAAAACAAAAATGTTCTGTAACCTGCTGTGTAATAATCCTTACTGTTAAAGCAGAGGTCAACAGCTTGATAACAAATAACTGTATTGAGCTCATAAACCAGTTTTTAATGTTACGTTTGTGCAGATTGTTTGAAAACAAAAAGTGCATGCAGTCTTAAGTCTTGACATCTTGAACTGGTAAAATAGTAATGTTCTGCAATTTAGTCGAGATAAATATAAAGTATTAATATGCCAGCAATATATGTATTCATCCAGTGTAGGGCTACCTCTACAAAGTCTCTTCATTTCCACTTGAATTCCATCCTTTCTCCCCCAAACTTATGATTAAAGTTATATCACCAACTGCATTCCACATCTACTGCTGATAGTACGTGTCTCACGCATGACAGCACAGCAAACCCATTATACATGAGCATTATACAGGAACAGCAGACGGCAGCCATGCCAACCGCTTCCGGAACGTTCCCCATGAGGGCTGTGTGTTGAAAACCCCTGTCGCTGCACACACACCTAGACTCTCTGCACTCGCTGTCTCTGTCACTAGGCAACATTACAAAAAAAAGATGAAGCTAAGCTTTATACAGTGGGATATATATATGTATGTATGTGTGTGTGTGTGTGTGTGTATATATATATATATATATATATATATAAACTTGGTTTGTTGAGGAAATACAACAATTTCCTGAATTTCTATTTTTGTTTTCAGACGTAGACATTCCAGTTAATGTCACCTAGGCAACGGACAGCTGCTGACAACATTATATTTAAAAACTAAATTTGTAGTTCAATGCTACATATCAACACTTTGAAGGCAGCCGCTGCTATACACTTCTTAAATTGTATGATAGATAGTAACCTAGATGTCTTTTTTCACACTGTTTTTTTTTGTTTATATGAGTTTCTCATAGAACTTCTTGCCAAGGCCCTAAATAAGGCGAAGCGTTTGTATGTTGTTACTAGCTTTGTTTCGTATTTCGCCTTGCCGTCATTTCTCTCTGACAGGCTGAAACGACACACACTTCATTTAAATAATGTTTACTTTGAATTCTTCTTAGTTGCGGTCTGTTTATTATTGTTGATTATTGATCATCAGTCATTTTAAGTTGGAAATTCAACTGAAATCCCAACATCTTACGGCTTTCATGGGCAAAGCTTATCGTCATATTTAGCATAATCATGTTATATTTGGAATTGCCTGCGAACCCCAGCCCCCCAGAGTAAGAGGCCAGTGTGACTGCAGCGGCAGGGTCTCTTACAGTCCCACCCTCCCTAATCATACGCCAATACGGCAACAGAATAATCAAGCGTGAAGAGTCTGGCGTTTGCATTTTCCTGATCTGATGCCCAATATCTTAATGCAATATGAGCTCAGGCACGCTCCAGTTAGAAAGATTAGTTGTAGTGGTGCTACCGACTGAGTTGCCATCAATCCATTCATGGTAACAATCCATCGTAGAGCACACATGCACACACACACCAACCGCATGCTATAGGCAAGCCACACACACCGCATGGCCCTGAGCTATGGCACAAAACCACAGGAACCCGTGCAAACAAGAGGAGAACTTGACACAGCCCATCCTGTGGTCTGTGTGGATCCCAATGCCCCAGTGCAGCGAAGGGAGCACTTTGCTGCAAAATTGGCGCCATTCCGGTGGATGATACATAAAAAAACTGAGGTCCTGACTCTCTGAGGTCATAAAAGATCCCTGGGCATCTTACGTAAGAGTCGAGCGAAAGAGGTGGTACGCAGATGTCCTGGATAAATTGCCCACTGTGGCCCTTTCATATCTGGCCTCCTAATCATCCCATTTGTCTAACGGCTAATTCTCTCCTGACCCATCAGCAGCTTAGCTACTGATCTGGTGCAGAATGGCTGCTGTCACATCAGCCAAGTGGGTCCTACCGTACATAGTGGTGGTGGGTGAAGTTTCTCCCTTTTGTTCTGTAAAATGCTTTGAGTGTCTTGAGAATGGCACTCTGTAAATGTAACATTCATTCATTCATTCATTCATTCATTCATTCATTCATTCGGCATACAAACTCCATAGAGCCAGGACAGGAATGAAGCATGCATCCTGTGGGTGTCGGCGCACACACATAAAAGGCGAGTTCTCTGCTCTGTGTTTTTTCTTTATGGGATACTTGAAACCCTAACTTATGACCATCTTAACAACTGATGTTTCTGGCCTTTTTTCCATTGTTCATTGATATTTTTTATTTATCTTCTTTACAGTTCATGATTGCACATCCATCTCCACATCCACACATCAATGTCCACTCGCACTGTCCACACAGACCCCCTGGCAGCTTGCCACTCACTGAGAGAATCACATGCCTACATTCCTCTCAAGTCAGCTGTCCAGTGCCTTGGTTTAATTTCCTAAGTCAATTGTTGTAAAAGTTTCTTGTAATTAATAGTTCAGCTAACTGCCAACAACTATTCAGTAGCTATCAAATATGACTATTAAGGTAATTTTGCAATATTATTGATAAAATTATTATTTGTTGTTAACGTTTATATTTCTGCTGTCTCAAAGAGCAGTTACTGGCAAAAAAGTATTTCCGGAGATTTCTTTATAACATTGCTAGAAATATATTTTGTGAACTTGGTTCAGTAGATGACTGTGGGAAAACAAAAGAATAACTTTTCATGTAACTAAGCCACAGCGTTTCTGTTTAAACCAACATACTATTCCATTAGAGCAGTGATTCTCAAACTTGGTCCTTGGGACCCACTGCCCTGCTTGTTTTCCTGCTATCCCTGCCCTACGCACAAGTCCCAGCTGTCTTTCAGCTTCTGATTGACTGAACACACCTGATCCAGGTAATCAGCAGTGTGTAGGGCAGGGATAGCTGGAAAACGAGCAGGGCAGTGGGGCCTGAGGACCGAGTTTGAGAACCACTGCATTAGAGAAACCTGCAAGAGATGTCACCTGTCAACAGTTTCCAATTTAGTTCTAAATAAATGTGTCTCCTTAGCAACCCTATAGTCATACCAGGCAAGCTCTTAGGACATTTAACGGCGAGTTCCTTTTGCGAACATGATTAATCTAATTTAGTTTATTAAAGAACCTGGTTTGATTTCCAGAGAATAATTATCACTCAGAAGCCAGACGCGAAGACAGTTTTGCTGAGGAAACATAACCTTAAAGCTAAAATGTCATTTAAACCGACATGGGAATCAAGTATCAGATAAGGGACAAAAAACAAGTGGGGAACAAGTGTGATTTTACGACATAATGCTGGGGACAGAAAAGATCGCTAAAGTTAATCTCTCAGGGTTCTGAAAAAAATAGAGACTAATAAGCTTTCAGAAATCACAGTGGCTGGTGGGGGCTGGTGTGGGGGCGGCAAAGGATCTCAATAAACAACAACCTTCCCCTGAACCTTCAGCAAGACACAAGGACACAACCATTGCCCCTGCTGTTGCAGATTAAGCCGTTTGCCCTGTTTTAAAGGGGACACGCACTCATCACCTTGCGGAACAATGTGTTTTACGATCATTTCCTCTACATAATTCCCATGGTGCCGAGATTACTTTGCTTAATATCATAAGTGATTATACAAAACGTTAGCCAAATCTGTTTTTCCTAAATTGCATGGAAACGTCGAGAAAGAAAAAGAAAACTCATGCGGACATCTGCGGTATTCTGAAACATACGAAGGTGACAAAATCTGTTTAAATGTTACATGAATATTTTGATGCCTTCATTTCAGTTTAACAACCCAATATGACAAAATATGTTAAAATGTTAGATGAACATTTATGGTTCTTTAGTTTTAATTTTGAAAGATTTGTTTTTCTTTTTGCTTTCTAATTAAGGTAAACGTAAGATTTAAAGAAACGTAAAAAGCAAATAATTCCCTTTTAGTTGTGTCATTGGTAAATCAGTAAACAAATAACTTTCAAGCTGTTTTTGAAGGAATATCTAATACTGCTGTAAACTAAAATGTTAGTTTTGCGGTTCCTTAATGCATTTTAAAATTCTTCATCATGCAGACGGTCCAATTAGTATTTTACTAAGATGTGTGTCAGAAAAACGTGTTTCAGATTTATGTGTAACTGGTTTTTACAGCATGCAATAAATGGTTAAGAAGGGAGGAGCCCAGCTATTGAGACGGGAATTAATCATATTGTTTTCACTTCTACCGTAAGCGAGACAAATCGGGTACGGATGAGCGCAGGCACGTCCAGAAGCTGTTGAGAGAAGGTGCGCCGGGTACAGCGAAGGGTACCTCGCAGGGTACAGCACCGGGTACAGTGCCGGGCACAGCGACGGGTACCTCGCCGGGTAGAGCGAAGGGTACAGCGCCGGGTACAGTACCGGGTATAGCGCAGAGTACCTCGCAGGGTTCAGTGCCGGGTATAGCATAGGGTACCTCGCAGGGTATAGCGAAGGGTACAGCAGGTTAGGTGGTAACTGCGAGGAGCCGAAGCTCCGCTTAATTGATACGTCGCTACCAAGATGCTTCTGTTTTCCTTAGCAAAGGAGATCCCAGGAGACACTGAGACATCCTTCAGCTGACCCGTGCAGGTAAGCAGAGCATTAAAAATAAAGAAAAAGGCAGCAGAGGGAACAAGCCAGTTTGCAGGATGGTTGAATGAAAAGGTTTTTGGTGATTTCATGTAGATTCCGAAACACGGCAGATTGCAAAACAATTGGCGCTGCATGTATAAAAAGCGTAGGGAGTTCTGCGTGCATTAAACCACGAATTCATATATTCTTGGTGTAATATTGGCTAATAATGTTCACGGGCATCGTTATACAGTTTTTCACCAAAGCAAAAGAAGCCGAAGGTGTTGCGTGCTGAATTCAATGGATGTTAATTGTCTTGATCGTCCCTAAAATAGTCATATGCAGTTCATGAGTTATTGCGCAAGAAATCATGCTTTTCTTAGATGTAATATCGCCAAAACGTACGATTATCCGTATTCTGTTTTCTGGCGTTATAATGTTGAATATAGTGATTATTTTTTCCGTTTTGCGTTTCATTTTCTTTCTTCACTAAGCAGTTTCCCCAGACTGCAAGAGAAAGTACGAAACCCGATATGTTACAGTATAATTCAAGGCCATCTACAGGTTACCTCCGTATCAGACAAAACCGATACACATTCCCCTAAAATCTAACACATTCAAAATTATGTAATTTTTCTGAGCGCCTGAAAGCATCTTGATTGGTTGGCATTCAGATGAGTATTTACATAATTTCACTAATTACTAATTCACTAAGAACAGCTGTAATTCGTGCTGCAGGTGCCAGTTTGGTATGCCTCCATGGAGTTAGGGCTTGCGTTTCCATTTCACATCTCTGTCTCTTCTGCCAGATGAGAGACAGTAAGTAGAGGCAGAGCAGCAAATACTTTTCGTGTTACGTGGTAAATCAGTGATTTCAGCTCTTCCTTGTGTTGCACACTTTATGAAAGGTACCATTTTGGCTATTGTGTTACTTTATGTGATTATGAGAGATTGTAGAATATGCGGATCCTGTGCACTTAATTATTGTTCCATGTGGATTAATATTTTGGCAGATTTACTCTACATAGAACGATTGGATTATTTTATGCAATATTTTATATACATTTTGAGTAATTGATATCTGGTTCGTTTGAATATTCTGTTTTCCATACACATACATAAAAGCTGATCATGTTATTGGGGGGATTTCATGTAACTGGTGAAGTACTGAAGGACCGGGAGTCGGATTAAAAACAAAGACATTGCATTTTAAAGCTAAAACTGCGACCTGAATGAAGGAGAAGTATAAAAAGTAAAGTATTAAAAATTGAGATACTTGGAAGTCAAATATCTGTTGACAAAGGAAGCATTCGAAAACATCGCGATTTCATATCAGGATGTCCTAAGATACTTGAGTTGAAATATAAGACCCCAGAGAAATCTGTCTAGAGAGATGTTTGTTTGAAGTGTCCCAGTCTATTTTTATACTGGAAAAAAAAACTTGTATATCGATTTTACTGTTTTCTTAGGCATGCACATGAGACATGTCTCTTACAATTAGAGCAGGTCTGCGGGACGTAATTGTGTTGTTCTTTTGTGATTGGTTAAAGTATGCCTTTCTGGCAGTGTGTATGCCACAGTATGAGTTTGGACTTCAAACAGTCATTATTGGATTAAGAAATATGTATTGCTTAAAAATAAAAGCATAATTTTGTGAACATAATGTTGAGCCTTATACAGTAGTTAACGATGGACAAAAAGCATGAACACGTTTAAATTTCAGATAAGCTTCATTTGGAAAAAAAATGAATCGCGGAGACGTAGCATATTAGGATGTACGGATGCTTTTACTGCATTTTAACATAAATACAGTATTTAAAGGATGGGTGCAAAGCATTTAAGCAAAGTCTATAAAGAATGAAAAATGTTGAATGACCCGTATTCTATAACTAAATGATCCGATTTTAATTAAAACTCATTATCTCGTTGATGAGCAAAAGTCAATTTAGAAAAATTAATAATTCCAGTGTTAAAATCAACAGACAGCTGTACACATTTGTTACATCAACTCTCTCAGTAAAAATGCACGTTGGATTGAAATGCTTATTAATGAACAAATATTGTGATATTGTCAGTAGCAACTGCTGTTTGGCGATCGCAACAACACGCAGCACTGGCAGTTACGGCGAAGTAGCAGACGCTGTAAAATAATGAATTTGAAAATTTTTCACAAACAGAAACAAATCTGGGAATCCATTAAATAAGCCACGTGAGCATTACAGCAGTAGTATTAAGCCACATAAGTCACATTTGCCTTGTCTGGCGCTTTTGTTCATAGCAAAGTACGGGTGAGACAGGAAATATGTAGAAAGCATTGAGAAGGGCTGCCATGTCTTTATTACTGGTAAGAAGTTTGGGATTTCAAAAGGGGAATGGTAAATAATGAAAAAGTGTCTGTTGTTTTCCAGAAAGAAAATCACAGTAATAGTAAGATATGGGACAAAAGCAATGGATGGCAAGTGTGATCGGGTATATTTTAATGTGCAGAGTGAAGGGTGTTTTTAAAGTCTGTCTCTCAGGACTGAAGGATGAAAACATGGTGTCAGTTAAGTGTGAAATTAGCTGCAGAATCACCAGCCATAGAATTCAGCCGCTTAAGGCATGAATGACCCAAATTCTTTTACCACAGATGGACAGACAGAAATGCACAGCTTGTTATATCTTAGTTGCGTATATCACGGAAGTTTAAATGACCAGAATCAGAATGTGGAGGCTGAATGTTATGAAGCAAAAATAAGTGCAGATAAGAAGTGGCGCTATTTCATTTTTCAACATTTGTAACTGCAGGACAAAAGTGTCAGTTACTATATCAATGCAGTTTCTTTATCTTATGCGATTAAAACTTGCAGCAACGAAAGAGCAGGAAGGGAAAAAGATTTTAAATCTACACACAGTTAAGCGGTTGACGAATAATTCAAAGGCCCGGAGTCCTTTCTGTTCAGCTTTTCTTTGTTTTATTGTCATGATGTATGTTATTGTACATAAAGTTGTGTATATAAAATTATATAGAAACGGATGTGTGAGTCTGTGGGTTAGAACTCTGCTTGTGATTGGAAGGTTGCCGGTTCGTTTTCCAGGGATGCAGAGTGATGTCACAGTTGGGCCCTTGAGCACAGTCCTTAACCCTACTTGTTCCAGGAACCGACTCCCCCTGCTCTCTCAACTGCAGGTCACTTTAGATAAATGTGTCTAGTAAATAAATAAATAGGCAGGTTTCCTCTCACAGCCCAGCACACGTCGTCCTATAGACTGTGCAATTTCAGCAATCCTGAAAGTAAATGTTTATTGCAAGCTACAGTGTGCAACACAGGTCGAATAAACTTGGGAACTACATGTATGTAAACTGTAAAGCTGCACAGTTACTGTACTGAATCGTACGCTACAATGCAAGTCAAAGTACAAGAATTAAACGTTATCAGTGTTGGTTGGTTTGTAGACATTGGTTGTAGTAGCAGTCACATTGTAAGATGGTCATACTATGCCCCATAGCCTGTCCTTAGTCAAAAGACTGTGACAATGCTCATCTTTGAACTTCTCTCACACTGCGATGTAAGACCACCATTTGAGCATGTATACCTCACCTTATGAATACCCATTTTAGCATTTTAGTTACATGTTAGCATTGTTCCCAAAGACATGAACGAGTAGTCCCCATAAAGATATGTTTACCCAACATGTATGTGTGTGTGTCTGTGTGTGTGTGTGAGTGAGTGTATTAGGTTTATATTACATTGGGGGGACCAAATGTAATATAAACCTCATTCCCTCTGTAGCCTAGGATGAGCCCTGGGATATATATTCGAAAGCATCAGGTATAATCTTATCCTAATTACCTTTTTAAAACAGTCTAGAAGTATTAAGGTACAACACATTATTAAAGCAATTATGGTGCTGCTGGAATCAGAATGTCAGTCAACAGATTATTGGATGAACAAATATTCGGCTTGTAATAATGAAAAACAAGCTTAGTAAACACATTCATTGAAATGCAGATGTGCTATAATATATTAGACACAGATTTATTCTCTAACAAATACATATTAAAAGGAGACTTGAAAGAAATTAGCCTAAAGGGATGGTGAATTCTGGCATAGTAGCTTTTCCTGAACTGTAGAAGGTTAGGGTTAGGGTTAGGGTTAGGCCTTGGCCACTGCATACGTCAGACAATTCAAATACATAAACATCTGTTATCACTGAGAAGATATATCAGGGATGTACCCCTATATAAGGGATTTACCCCTTATCCTTTATAAGGAACTAGTTATTAACCATATGTATTACTTTATTTAAAACAGAATATATCTCTTTTTCTTGTAAAGAGTTTATACTGTAGTTTATTTGACATGTATCGTGTTTATATTTTAGATTTTATTTAATTCTCTTTAACTGCTGTTGGTGATATTACTTTTCCTTCCTGCTGTATCGTGTTCATCGTGTCCAATGGTATCTGTCTGTGCAGTTGTAGCATAAGCAAATTAGTAAAGTTTTTTCTGATTCTGATCCTGATCCTGATTCTGATTCTGGTCCTGGGTATTACTATGTCAGAATTTAAACACTGAAACGTTGGGACCATTTCCTAATTCTAGAACTGATCGGCTCAATGAAAATATGCATCAGCAGATGTCCAACGTGGAGCGAGCGAAACATGCCACCAACAAAACACATGGTGATCGTCGCTCTCAGGAGGAACCGGGAGCAGTAGGACTTTTACTTTGATGTGTGAAACTGATACATACCCCCCCCATCCCCCCCCCCAAGGCACTAATGTTGCTTGAACAGCTGAGAAAGATTATTTCAAAACAGTATTTTGAAAACATTGCCTGTATATGAGGTATATAATCCTACTCTCCATCTTTTCCGTAAGACAGGATGAGGACCGGTCCCCTTCAGATATAACCAAGCCACAGACTGGAATGGACCCACTGGGGAGGACAGGCATGCTTTGGATGTGACGCAGTGTATGGTTCTGTCACAACATGGACTAAGGAGGCAGGCTGTACTATTTCACCAGCTGACGTGATGACTGCTCACAGCGCACATTTAAAGAGAAGCATCGTTCATTCAGAAATGATCCAGTCGAGTATGTTTTTGGGCTGGAAAAAGACATGGTACATTTGACAAGAGGAATGTAGAGAAAACCGTCTCCCCCTCGAAGACACAGAGCCAATCCTTGAAAAATATAGGCTGCATAGGAAAGAATACAGTCCAGTATGAGGATTTTTGCAAGCTAGTCTTTGCGAAGAGGTGAAGTCCTCTGGTGCGACAGCTTTCCTGCGGCGCGGAGGGCTCTTCGCCCAGAAGCATGGTGATGTCACAGAGCACCTACACCTTCCTGACGTGTTTCGCTGGCTTCTGGGTGGTGTGGGCCTTGATCGTCATGCTTTGCTGCTTCTGCAGCTTCTTGCAGCGTAAGTTGAAGAGGCGGCGGGACGCCCAGCCGCCCGAGCAGAGCCTCCATAGCCTGGAAATGGACTCCCTTGAGAATCGCGGCTGCCCACCAAGAGAGCCTGTGCACCTGGGCCCACCGCAAGCTCTGTGCCCGTCTCTGCAGTCTCTCCATGCCATTCCGCAGGGCAGCTGGCCGGCTTCACAAGGTACCTCACCTGCCATTTCCGTCATGTATTTATTCAGGTCTTTCTAGGTCAGATATCCATCCATCCATCCATTTTCCAAACCGCTTATCCTACTGGGTCGCGGGGGGTCCGTAGGTCAGATATGATGACGAATATACTTTTATTATATGTAGAGGAAACAGTTTAGCTGTGGTGTGTTACACTGGAAGAGAACAGGAAGTCACTGCAACACCATACTGGACAATAGGTGTTATTAAGTGGATTAAGTGTTATGGAGAATTAAAAACATGACATAAAAAATGGACTGGCTATAGGTTCAGTACTTGAACAAACTACAGCTTTATGGTACAGATAAAGCAAATTTACACACCGTGAGCGAAGTAAACTGGGACAAACACTGGCCAACGTGTAAAGTGCGACTGTATTTGATTAGATTTTTTTCCCTTCAAAATACAAGAGATGTTACAGAAAAATTACAATTTCCTCAGGTCAGGACTCAAATAAAATAATTAAAAATACACATGCAATATTTTGTAATTGCAAACCATTGAATTGAAACCTGATGTAGTTTTTTTCTGCGGTATAACTGATTACATAGCGCAGGGAAAAGAAGACTATCATCGCTTAGATTTCTGGCTTGCTCAACATTTGCATACTAGCTACATGGCTAGTTTATGTTGTTCCGTGAAACACTATTTTGCTTTGGTCTCCCACAGAAATAATCATCAATGTTCCCTTTCACCAGAATGTTAATCTCAATAGTGTTTTCGCTTGTGTTTCACAAAAATTTTGGAGATTGAAATGCACGTGTCTGCTTTAGCTATAAAGTCTTGATTCTCTGTCATGCGCATTACAGTCTGATCATTAATTCTGGTTTGTGTCATGCTTGACCTGCTCTGAGTTCTTGACCCGATTCTGCATTATCATTTGTTACCTTGTTTCAGTCCCACCTAGGAAATCACTTTGATTGCAGGATTTGTGTTCTTCGCTCTGAAGTTCTGATATTACATCTATAGTCATTTTTTTTCTGTTAACTCGTGACAATGAAATACAGTAAACTCTAACACACTGAATTCTCGACCCCCTTTAGCTCACTGTGTTTTGAGAGTTCTTGTTTACTGGGTTCTCTGTAACAGTGCTGCTTGCGGCCTTTAAACTCTTCAGCAGCAGGAGAGCACTCGGTCCTGTTTGGGATGGATTCAGGAGTGAACAAATGCTCTCTTCGTCACCAAAGCGCCTGAGGCAGTGGCCCTTGCTCTCGCGGTCACCCCTTTCTGATGTAGTTTCCGTTACCTGTAACAGCAATGTCAGAGGATTCATAAAAAGTGACCTTCTTATTGATTAATCTTCAGTTTCACTGTGCTGTTTCACTGGCGTAATAAAGCCTTGTTCCACGGCCACTAGCATTCAGTGGAGCTTAAGGCTCCCTTATGAATCTATTTTATGAATCTATTATTTACCATGTCACTATTTGCATACTAATATTCTGTTCACATTTGCTCAAAATCCTTTCCGTCACTTTATATAGGGCCATTCTTCAGAAACTATAGATTTATATTTTATTCGCTACTTGAACACCTTGACATATATACGTCAAACCTGTTTCCACGTGCATCAGGAATCTCATCTTAATGACCTCTTTGATCTCTTCCTGTCCTAGTATACTTGCTTCTTCCTCTCTGTTGACCATGGTCTCCTCTTACAGAAGCCGATGTTTTTGGGAAACCACCTTCCTACGAGGATGCGGTCCTGATGGAGGACCCGCCACCTGCCTATAGTGAGGTTCTAGCTGACATTAGAGGGGGGACCTACACCAAACCCGATGCAAGGACATCCAGGGAGCTGCAGGACTCCGAAAAGAGCAAGACGCGCCCTGACACTCTCGCAGCCCGCGCGTACTCTTCCCTCATCCACCTCCCTGCAGCGGAACACTGGGATTCTTTAGGCTGCTTCCTATCCACTATGGATATGAACCGCAACAACCTCCCTCTGCCTGCCTCCGAGTCCTCAGTCATGGCCCCGCCTCCGCTCCGGGGAAGCTTCTCTGGTGGACAGGTTCCAGACCGGCCTTTACCGGACCAGACCTGTGACCTGCCGACCGCTATCCTCGTGTTCGGCAGGAGTACAGCTGTGTAAGCCAGAATCTGCGCCAGAACACGCCTCTGTCACCCAGACTGTGAGAGAAGTAAAGAATTTCCTCCTTTTATGCTGCTGTGAAGCGAATGGGCCTCGTGAAGTAACCGCCAGCTTTATGCAGTGACGCAGAATACTCCAGTGAGGTGTATGCACGCACTGTAGCTGTTCAGAACCCTGCAGTTAGTGTCCTGTGACAGGTGAAAAAAAGAAAAGAAAAAATAACATTCTACTTGAAAAGTACTTTAGTCTGACGTGCTTGTGCACTAACATGCAGGAACATTTTATTTTTTTGTTTGTTTTCGCTAAGTTCACCCCGCTAGCCGAATGCCTCTGTGTGGTGAGTAGCATATGCTTAATGTATAGGTTTAGAGCTGATGCAGCCAAGTAATGCACATCCACTGATAGCAGTTTATTCACAGAGATATACTGTGAGGATATACATTTAGTGACAGTCCTTTTTTAAAATTTTAAATTTCTGTAAATAAAACAAGAAATACTGTGATTTTCCAGTCTTAAAGCACAGCCTTTTATTAAACTTATTTTATTGAACACCTACTGGCTATTTCCAAAACTGCCAAGGAAAAAAAAAGGAAGTTACTATCTTATTGTATTTGCTTGTCCTTTGTCATGTGGACATCTGTTGAGCGTTTTAAATTCTTTAGTCCAGTCTGGCCTAAGATCCCGCTACGAGCATTCTTTCTACGTATATCATGTGTGATGCATTTGTCCCTGCAGGCACTGCATTTACATTTTATTAATTTAGCAGACACTTTTATTCAAAGCAACATTCAATTCAGGACAAAGGATCACACAGTCCCTAGAGCAGTTTATGGGCTCAGGGGCCCAACAGTGACATCACTCTGCAAACCCTGGGATTTGAATCAGCGACCTTCTGATCACAAGATCACGACCCGCTGAGCCACACACCACACTACACTAGAAAATAAAGCCATTTTATTGGTGCCTGTGGGGAAATTCTCATTTTGCCTACCCCATCTAGCTGCCCATGACACACACGTAGGTGAGAGTAAGCCTGGCAGTGAAGGGCAGCCACCTGCAGCGGCGCCCATGGAGCTGGGGGTTAAGGGCCTTACTCAAAGCCCCACGGACACGTAGCTATTCTGCCAGACTCAAACCGGCAACCTTCTGGTCACAGATACAGAGGCATAGCCCACTAAGCCACATTCTGCCCCATTACCTGAATTAATTTAATTGGATGTACAACTTAATTTGGGGTTTGGGTTGGCCTCCTTTATTCTCATTTTAATATCATACATTGTATCCCAAATTTATGAATGCCTGCTGTTTATACCACCAGGCAGTACTGCCTCCTAGTGGTGACTGACACAATAACACCAACATGTCAAGGGATAAGCGTTCAAGAGAAGTGAATGAAGTTAGCAGATGCTTCATAAGGAATAACCTTTGGGAATGAAATCTTACGCCCTGGCAGAACAACCTCAACGTTACGGGATTAGATTAAACCTTTGAAGTGTGTCCCATGATCTGCAGCTTTTTGCAGTGCTCTCATACACTGGACCCACACTGGGATGTAACTAGAACCGGGAGCATAAACACTTATCTGACTTTTATTGTGTTTTTCTATATCTATCAAAATTGAATATTTTCCTAATGTCACCCAATGGAGCATAAATCTCGAGCAAACGCTTGACAGATATGTCGCCTGAAAAACACGCAACTTCTCACGTGCTGGAGAATGAATCAGCAGAAGCGACAATGTTTTGCATACCAAAGGCACCAAATGTGATGCTAATATTATTATTTGCCTTCAGCACTGGTTGAACTTATTGTTCAACAGAAAACATGATGTTGCTTTGGCATTTTGAAATGTTCCCCAGCATAGAAAACATTAATGTCATGAACTTACATGTCTAGGGTAATGTGTATTCCTGCTCACCAAATTATTGTCCTCTGCTTATATTTTGAAGGTATCTTTTTTTCCTTTTAACAGTAATCCGTAATGGTAATGTATTATTAATTGATACAGTAAAAACCAAATGATAAATAATGGAACATTTGGCATATTTAAGTGTACTTGAAAACCCCCAAGATAACAGCAGCTGTGTGGACATTGCAATTTAAAGGGGACTTTGCCGCTAGATATGACCGCTGTCACAGCCCACGCCATTTGCTGGGCCTGCTCCTTTAAGACACACGCCGAGCGCAAGCCTGGAATGAAATGTTTTGTCACACTTTTTCCTCATGAAAACTAGACCACTGGTGGCAGAACCTCTAAATCATCATTAACGTACCTTTATTAACATTTAATCAGTTTTTGAAAAGTCTTTCAGGAGAATATTACACTATTTGTTATATATATTGGTTTTATAGGTAGACCTTGTCAGCAACTAATTGTCTTTGACCCAGTAATTTTACCAGGATTGTTGGAGGCTGACAAAGGTTTTGGAACTTGCAGCATCCCCAAGCTCACATTCTGCTTAATTCCCGTAGGCGTCACAACCGAAATCCAAAAGCTCCAGATTTAAACTGACATACCACAACGCAGCTGGGAATCTGCAAACACTGAGCACATATACCGAGAGAAAAACTGGCCTCTAACCCAGTGTAACACTGTGATGAAACAGGGGTACGCTCGCCCCCCCAAGTCGGGCACGAGAAGGAAGGTCTGGAAAGTAGTTTTACGAATTAAATCCAGCATTATGGATTAATGTGAGTAGGAATTACATTATGTGCTAATTAGACCTTTCTGTTTGCGCGTGAAAGTTTACCAACAGATCGTTCTTACAAAGGACTATGACTGTTGTCATATATTAAAATTCGTATTATTATTAAAATTAGTTTGCATATCCGTGAAAGCCTTTTACCTGAGTAGCAGTTATGCTCCTCCAGAGTTACGTAACATTTCAGCATTATATTGAGAGGACGGATCTCCATTCTCAAAGTGTAATTCAGCTTAAAATGTCAGCAGTGGGGCGTGTCCCTGCTCGGCCACATTAGCCGCTGGAGAGCACTGAACCCAACAGCGCCACCTGCTGTCGACTGAGCATTACTGTAACGTGAAAAAAGAATTGACTCGTCTTCTCTTCGTTCACTTAGATGTGCGGGTTTCCGTAGCGGCAGCAGGCGGGTCTCTAAGAAATGGGGGTAACTGGCACTTTTAAAGTGAACTTTTTGCAAGCTGCATTTTCGTTTATATTAATATTAACCTAAGTTGGTATCTGGCACCGGTGAAAATGTCACTGAAAAATTAAATAAATAAGTAAATACAATAAAATATAAATAAATAAAATAAAATATTTCATTACAAAAAAAATGAAATTTGTGAATTGTACAAAACTGCACAAACCTTGGTGTTTAGACTATTTTAGCACACACTACTTCATATATATATATATATATATATATATATATACACACACACACACACACATATAGATATATGAATATGTGTGTGTGTGTATAGCTGGTAATTCAAAATTATGTTTTGCAATAACTAGTAATTAACAGGTCTCCAGTGCTCTGCAGCAGTTTTGCACGTCCTTGCAGATAGACAATCATGTACAAATTTGTTGAATTTTTTAACTTTTTTTGTTTTTTAAATGTATGCTCAATGTTTTTTTTAAAAAAAATGTATATGTTCTGTTTTGTGACATCGTGTCATCTGAGGTGCTAATACATACTACAGAATAGTTGGCCGAGAATATATTTTGCACAGAAAAAAAGGATATTGTAATAAAGGTAACACTTTAAATTCTATAATACATTTTTTTATTTTGCTTATAGAAATGTTTGTATCCCTGATAAACACACTGTGTTGCTTCTTTCCTCTTCCAGGGCCAACATTAAGAGCACATGCATGATGACAAGGCGAAGCGGGCAAATCATTTGCGGCTGGTGTGTACATGTTACCATTCTGAGACTCTCATTCTGAGAACCCGCTTTCTGTAGGCAAACATCCCCATGTTTAATTACACTAAGGAATCTGTGCTATGTTGCACTGTTGCAAGTTTAATTCCCAAGAAACAGTTAATAAAAGAAAGAAATCCTGCTAACTTCTTTGAGTTCGACTATTTTCCATTTGACTTGCAGATGTGGTCGGTTCAGTGTTATATTACAGTTGTTCAGCACCTTTTGCCTATACCCTTTTACTCCACTGCTCTAATTAGGCAACAAAGGTTTCCATAGCTACATCTTAATGGAACTGGTATTCACTGGAAGATATACTGTGTCACTTAAAACAAAAAAATCACTGAAAATGCTGTAACAGTGCATTCCTGTACTTCACCTCATGTCCGAGTTACCATAAATAAATTATTAGGATGTGATTTGTGTTTCTCGTATAATTAATTTCCAGAAAATGGGATGAAAACGCAGCAGCTGGGGGTTGCAGTGTCTGGCTATGCACAACAATGCATAGTTTGTATATGTATATGTGTAGTATGTATATGGATAGTTTATAAACATAAACGAATAACCTTATTTTTCTGTGTAAACAGTGAGTTTGGATGCAGGGAGGTGTTCCCCAAAGCAGGATTTCTCAGTTAGCTGGGTTAACTTAAGATAGAAGTCATGATTGTCCCATAACAGTTAAGGTAAGGAGCATTCCTATTGGACAATCATGACTTCTAGCTTAAGTTAACCCAGCTAGCTGAGAAACAGTGTTGGTACAGCTGAATCTGCTTCCATGTTGAACTATCCTGTTAGTCAGTAACCTGAATGGACATCGAGCTAGCAGCTGAAGTACGAGGAAATTCAGTTTGGGCTTTTATCTGGGGACATCAATCATTTCCCTGAATTGTGCCATCAATATTTTAACTTTCCAAAAATAGAATGATTTTTTAATCAAGGCGACGCTAAACACCGTGATTCATTTAAACTTCCATCCGTAGGAGTCACTGTCCCAAAAACCCACAGGAGGTCTCAAAAATCTTTTATTAACACACATCTGCAATTAACATTTCACAACCTTGTGCTTAATTTAGAAACCATTTCTGTGGGAGGCAGATGGTAAGAGAGGAAGTACAAAAAAGAATAAAACATGCACAATTAATCTTACTGAACAGTGGGATTTCAAGGTAATGAAAACGCGTGGAGATATTATCAAAAGATAGCAGGTTAATGTTAAAGATGCTGCCCTATGGAGTAGCTACTGACGATACAGGAGTCACACAGGTTCCCAAACTCTGATGAGGCAGGATAAAAACCTAACCTGTCCCATAATGCACGTCACATAGGTCACAAACAAACTAGAGCATTAGATACAGCATTGACTAAAAAGGAAAAAAAATCAATTATAAGACAGAATTACAAGGATTGTTTTATTGCTTGTGTAATGGCAAAACTTCCATCTTATAAAAGTGCCTTTGTTCAAGTCTAACTTAGACAAGGCCCCCCATCGACTCTCATAAGGCTTTATATTTAAAGGCGACCAGCTGACGTAAATAATTTGCGTTAGAAAGTCGGCCCTTCCACTTTACGCTAAGGCTGAACATCGCCGTTGGCATTTTCTCTTGAGCAGCGTCTGTCATGATTATCTCACTCGTGTTTGTTGACTGAAAATGAGTCTGAAGTAAAATAAATCTTCATAAGGAAAAGAAGAAAAAGCAGAATTCCGCAGAAAATGATAAAGGTGGTTCATCTGAGGAATCTGAGTAAATGTGAGGCCGGGTGGGGGTGGGGGGGGGGTAGAGTTATGGCCTTTGGGACATTTCAAGTTTGAAATTTTGCTTTGTTAAATTGCTAATTATTAGTAATATGATTTCATGAATTTCATTGCCTAAATTTTAATACGTTATTTTAACATCACTTATAAATATCCCGTAGATTTGGAAAAAAAATAAAACGAATCTACCTCTGTATAAGTGATATTCCAAAATAATTACAAAAAATAATAATAATTACTGTCGCAAAATACACAAAACAAATAACCAGTGTCCAATACAGTGAAGGATAGATTATAATACATCACGTACAGAAGAAGACCAGCGACAGGAGCCCTTTAACCCTCTGAGGGCTGAAACATGGAGCTATACTGTTTATCTGAATAAATGGTTTCATAAGAGTTTCTGTGTCTTAATGCAATAGTACAGCCTTTTCTCCCGCCCCCCTCAATTAAAACTAAATTCCCATGTGATACCTGCTAGCATTTGACACGAAATCTATCTGGAAGATATAAAATGTAACGTTTGACTTTTTTTCCCTTCGAACCATAGCATAACTAAAAAGGGAATAGGGGGGTTAAGCTGGTCAAAGCTACAGATACAGCAGCTACACTTGAGCTCAGATGGGTCACTATCGTCAAAACCCCTGGCCTGCATGTGCTTCTCCACTCAGCACAAGAAGCAAAGACATACGGTGAGGCATCGGCATCTTTAAACTAACCTGGATACGGTTCCCTCTCCCGGCACATTACAGTGTGTGTTTATTGTTCTAGACTCACTGTTACACTTTCTGTTTTACTGGCACCTCCCACTGTCACTCCGCCGTGCCGTACTCGTCGTCCTCCGTGATGGGGTCCGTGTCCCAGCAGGTGATGTCGATCTCTGTACAGACAGAGGCAGGAAAAGACACACAAAGTTGGTTTTGCCGGAAGGTAAAGAAGAGTTAGATTTGGCTCCCTCTTGTAAAATGCATATTTTGCTCTCAGTTAGGTAGCTCTGTTGCCTCAGACCTCGATGGCTGTGTGTAGATTTGTTATGTTCTCCCATTGTTTCCTGCTAAATAAAATGTATTTCACCCATGATGTGTGGATGCCGGCCTTGCAGTGGATTTAGAAGCCTGGGGTTTCTCCTTCCTGGTGTTCTAGGCTTCCTGGAACAGACTCCAGGACCCATTGATTTCAAACTCCCTTCTCCAGTCTTGCTTGAGTCTGGTTTAATAGTTCTTGTGTGGCTAATTTATTCCTGATGCCACTGCGACTCACTGCATCACTATATGACACTACACTGGAAACTATGCGCAAAGCCTGCTAACACCTGTATGTAAGTATATATAAGTATAAGTAAGTATACATCAGAATCCAGTGTATCATCTTGTACAGTTTTACAATTTTGCACTATACAAATAGTTTTTATATTCCAGCTTATTTGCTGGTGCACTACAAATTCGTTGTACGGATGACCCATTGCTTTTAGTCATTTTTTATTGTATTTGTAATTTATTGTTTGTTGTGTTTAGCACTGCAAAGTATTGCACTGTAAATTGCTGTCGCTTATTTCTTTTCTGTACTGGCTGCTGCAACACCCCAACTTCCTGTTGTGAGAGAAATAAGGTTTATCATCTCTTTAGCCTTACCTGGTGGCTTATTATAAAAAAAAGGTGCTGGCATCTCTTTCGCAGAACACTCGTCCGCTTGGGCAAACTCCTCCTCCTGAGACTGACTGAAGTAGCCTTCACTTGCCTGGACACAGATAGAGAGCAAAGGAAAACATCTGAGTTCTTTGTAGAATCATTTAGGTGCCCAGTTCCTGCACTGCTGTCGTGAATTTATCCTAAAACTGTTTCGGCTTTACTCGCTTCCCATATTTCCCTCACATGAAACAAGTCCCTTCTCAGTAAGTAATAAATCCTGCATCTCTCTGGATGCCACCTACTGGCGGAGTTGATGTAGGACTCTCACCGCATGTACGTCTCACTTAATCAGTGGTGGACATTCATTTTAAGGTCTTTATCATAGAATTGTCTTTTCAGGCATGCTGAGAAGGTGAAGATGAATGGAGCCTGCACGCTGTCGCATTAAAAGCTCCTTGTTACAGACCTGTTCTGCTGCCTAACCTGCGTGCCCTCTTTCAGCAGAGAATCTCCATTCGTCATGAGCAGCTGAGCATCGTCGAGGTCTTGGCTGTCACAGCCGGAGGCCTGCTCCAAGGCCTGCCGATAGCTCAGAGTCATCTGGTGCTGACCCTCGATATCCACGAGGCTCGAGGGCTCGTCCTCGTCCCTCAGGTCGTCACAGAAGGTGACCGAGTCGGCACCTACGTTGCTGAACCCCTCAGGAGGCTCTGGGAGGATGCAGAGTTCAGCAGACAGAGGGGAGGCAGCCACGGATGGCTGATCTGTAGGAAGATCCTCTGGCACTTCCCACGAGTGGGGAAGGCAGCCAGTCTCCTGCTGGGGGGAGCCGGAATCTGGAAAGATGTGCTCCTCGGGGTCTGATGACAATACCACGGTCACTTCAGCCATGTTACCGGACGTTTGCACTTCTGAGGTCAGTGAAACACCTGAGAAGTATCAGTTTTATACATTAACATCACTATCTATGATTTATGAACATGAAAGAAATCACCTGCAAAAACAAACTTACTTTTATTATTTTATTTTGTTGTCTTACGGGTGAGCGATATGGCAAAAATATATCACATTTTTTGCAGACAGGATCACAATCTTATCGCGACTCTTTTTCATGTTGGTTTTTAACACTGTTTTGCAAGTCATTGAACAGTACAACCAATCTAATTCCCTTATTTAAAGAAAATTAGTCTAATAAGGTAATAAACCCTAAAAGAGAAACATGCTTAGCAAACTCCTTCCTTTTGAGGTGTTGCCATCCGACTTGCGAACCTAATATTTGCAAATTTTTGTAATAAGCAAATAAATTGTTGTTTGCACTGCGTCAGTTTTGGAAAATCCAAACAAGTTCCACTGGAATTCTTTTTAGGGACCAACCCTGCCATGTTGTCCATCCAGCTACGTTGCCAAATAGAGAATGTGTTGCATATTGGGAGGAGCGTGCAAAAGGGAGAAACGAGGAAATCTGAGACACTACCTACTATTTGCTATTACTGGCTTATTGGTGTGTCGCAAAGGATTTGGCTGATGAAGCAACTTTAGGTGCATGTGGTAGCAATAGAACTGCAACCGACAGAATGAGCATGGTAGCACGATGCTAATGACCTCATTAGCATTGAGACATTTTAATTATTCACAATATAATATTGGCAAATTGCAGGCATATACATCGTATCATGATGTAATATTGCACTGCAGTTCACCCAAGTAACTACCGTGAGCTGTTACACAGTTACTCCTAAAAATGCACTCGAGGTAGGACCTCTATCTGGAATGACTAGATTCAAAGAGGAACTAAAATCAGAAAACATAGATATTGATGTTAATTTGTAACAGCCACAAAAGGTGAGCCTCAGAGTCCATACCATACTCTTCCAGAGCCACATCCTCATTCTCTTCCTCCTCTATGGGTGTGGTGACAATTTTTGGGATGGATGGATAGTGGATCATTGTTATGCTGTAGTCTGAACTCTCGTAATCATCAGATTCTGTGGGAAAATGGCAAAAAATAAAACAGACTTAAAAGTCAATTCAGCGGAGTCATCAGTGTCAAAATTGAGGGATTCGTCAAAGTACCTTTCTCTGGACATCTGCATATAATTGTCATCTGTTGCCATAGTGACTGCTAGTCACATCTCACAAAATTAATGACATCCCCTTTTTCTCAAAGGACATCCTTATATCTACTGAACTGAAACTTCTTTTGATGTATCAAAGCAACACTAGCAACGAAGAACTATGTCATAAACAGATGTGACTGGGCTTGTTTCACTTATACTACAAATTGGGATTTTGCTATTGACCTGCTTGGTACAAAAAGAAAGAGATAAAATAAACACACAAGGTATCTTTCAAGGTCTTTTGCAACATGGACATGCAAAAATCTATCAATTTGGAAATGAAGGCCACACAAATCTGGTTACAGCAAAGCCGATACATAAAGACAGGTAAGTACAAAGTAAGCAGGTACTCTTCAATATAAGCAGGTGCATTCAAATTAAACTGAAGCAGCTATTCATCCTGTGACAGAGCGAAAACACTTTTTTTTCTGTCCAGCACAATAAAGTACCTCTGAGAGCTTTATAGCAGTTTGTGGGTTTAATTGCTTCTTCTTGCCAAAGAGCTAGTGGTGATTTAGGTAGTCGAATTCAAAATAGAAAGCAGAGCTCAAAACAGACATAGATACCCATGAAGGAGAGCCTCGTGACCGTGGAGCTTAGGACCATGTGGTGACTGAAAGCAAGGGGATGAGCCACAACTCACTGGGGAGGACCGGTGTGGGTGCCTGTAAGCCATCGTCATAAGGCTGCCTTCCAAGTTCTGAGCGGCACAGACTCTCTCGGCCACAGGCAACGCACCCATGGAGGGTAAAAGGAAGCTAGACATGCCTAGTGGCAGAAGCTTTGAAATGTGGATCAGAAATAGTGCAGTAACAGAGCCAGCAGCAGGGAGAAGCCGTAATTGCTACATGGGCACTTCCACAATACCTGGAACACCTGGACGGCACAATAAGTTTGGGGAACTCGGGATGAGCCTTTCAGCTTTTGGTGATGGCTACTGATGCAGATCTCACGAAACTAGTGATGGGCAAAACAACGTTTCATGAATCATTTGCTGTGTTTTTTGGCCCCACTAGATGGTGCTCTCTGCACACAAAATGGCTCAACGCATGGGCCAAAGCAAACCAAGAGCACCATCTAGTGGGGTCAGAAAATACAGCAAATGGTTCATGAAGCATCATTCTCTTCATCACCACCCAATACCTTTGCTGATGTGGTGGTGAGCATTAGAAGGCAGTAGCTGCACATATAAGCCATGCAGTGTAGCCTTTGGCAATTAATTGCTAGAGCTGGACAGAGGCAGGCCAGTACCTACCAGACAGAGCTGGGTGCAGCCTGATGTGGGGGTGACTGAGAGATGCCACCGGGGGCAGACTGTGCTCAGGGAGACTATACTGCATCTTCAAAAATGGGCTGTCCAGGCGGCCTAGTGAACCAAAGACACCACCCAACGCAGCAGACACACCGATGGCACGAGCGGAAGTATGAAAACAGGCACAAAAGATGGAGCAGAAAGAGAGACAGAGAAGCAGGCCGGACAGGGCAACAGTCAGTGAACAGACATGTAGGTATCGAATGGAAATGGCAAGAAGTCAAACAAAGAATCCAGGATGATGCGACAGGTTTATATAAGTGTGTTTTGGTGATTGAATAAACAAATTAAGGAACAGAAAGAATAACAACCACGCCAACAATTAAGGTGAAGGTGACCACAGACAGAGAATAACAGACAAGAAGAAAGAAGAGAAAGTGAGTCAAAGGCCCGGTATTCCCCTTTTCTCAGTCAGCCCGTTTATTTGCGGTTTGTAAACTGCGTTTCACTATGGGAGTCCATGGGAGGTTGACAGGTCTCAGCTTTACGTCTCTGAATAAAACCTGGTCTTCAATTATGCATAGAAACGGATTCCTAGAGGCTACAGGCGCAAGGCAGGGAACAACCCAGGATGGGGCGCCAACCACACACAGACACACACACACACACACACACACACACACACACACACACACAGAGCACTCAAACTACAACGAAAGTAAATAACCGTGCATTAACGCTGAATTTGAACCTGATTACAATGCATCCCTTGCATAACTAACAATGTATTTCTGAAATACACAAGCAATTTAATACATTACCAAACATGGTTCAGAAGTTAACAGAGGTTGTTAAGTACTTTTTAGTTCTCACTGACTATACCTTCTGAATACAAGCCCATATTTTCACATTTCTGCTTGTCAGACACTAGATGTCATCACATATGGATGTGGGCTAGCTTTACTCGTGAACGATAAATTGTGTCTGCACAGGCAGACTGAAAGCACTTCCTTTTATGTTTATTGAATGCAAGCAGCAGTGAGGGAAGTTTTTATTTGTGTATTAATTAGAGCCCTATAACTATACAGCCTTGCTTTGCGGTTCTTGCACCTTTCCTGTGGATGGACATGGGGGAGCTGTCAAAGCTGCAGGCCAAAGCCTTCTCTCTCTGCTTGAAGAAGTCCCGAGGATTCTCCGGTCGCTGCGCGATAATGGCCGCTGCCTCCTGTAACATACATACAATGCTACTATAAACTAAGCCCTTCAAAGCCTGAACAGCAGTCACAAATGAAAATTACTGGCTACTTTTGCTAGGACATACACATCTTCTCATTGTAGTACAACATTAGGATCTCCAGCTCCCCCTGGTGGGAAACGTTAAAAAAGAAGCATACCTCCACTTCTGATTCTCTTTTCTCCTGTGTTGCTTCATGGGTCTGTGTGAGAACATCCATATAATTCTGACATTAGTAATTCACCATTCACTCATCCATTTTCTCTAACCGCTTGTCCTGTTCAGGATCGCGCGGGGGGTCCGGAGCCTATCCCGGGGGGTTATGGACACAAGGCAGGGAACAACCCCGGATGGGGCGCCAACCCATCGCAGGGCACACTCACACACCATTCACTCACACAGGCACACCTACGGACAATTTGGTCACTCCAATTAGCCTCAGCATGTTTTGGGACTGTGGGGGGAAACCAGAGAACCCAGAGGAAACCCTACAATGTCACAGGGAGAACATGCAAACTCCGCACACATGGAGTCACGGCGGAGAGAAGGAGAAGCAGGAGGAAGACAGAAGGATGGACATTTATTTATTTATCTGGCTCAGTGGGTAGAGCTTTGGTCACACACATCCAACATTGTGTGTTCAGCTCCCTGTGTGTCTTAGGAGTTTGTATATATTTATCACAACACAACCCTGTAAAGCACTTTGACACAACTTTGTTGTGAAAGGCGCTGTAAAAAAAATAAATGTATCGTATATATTTGACTTGCTCAATTTTTCTGCTTGGAAAATATTTTGTAGGGTTTTGATAACTCCGACTAATGTGCTACCACTGGCAATTTAGCAAACTACAGTAGGTTACTACTGTTCAGGAAATCACCCAGTCCTCAGTGTCATTCCATTGACCTTTAAAGTCTTTTGACATGGTGGCGGTACGACTTAAGAAATAAAGTCCTTCAGCAAGGAATGTTTCTCTCATGATCTTAAACCGTATAACTTTACTGGGTTCAAGAGCTCCACACCAATTACGCCGATGCTAATAAATGTGAACTGGTCCCTCTCGTCACAAAACTGCCCCCAGAGTGTGACTGTATGCATCCTGTGATGAAGTAGCATCCTGTCTATGTTGTACACAGTGTGTCCTGGGATATTATAATCTATGATAAAATGCCACAGATCTTCGATGAGCTCTCATCGATGCTCTGAAGTCCTCTTAAATCCACAATGTCTTCAAAACTCTTCAAAGGAAAATCCCAGCAAAATCAACAACACCCGTGTAAGACAGAAAGCTTTGCTTACAACGACGACCCGTGTCCTGTCCATGGCGGATTGGTCTATCTCCTGGTTCTGCAGCTTCCTCCTGTAAGCACAGAGTGACACGGCATTCAGCTGACGTCAGACAGCCATGCCCTCTCATGTTGGTGCTACCACCGGCCTACCGGAGTTCCTCGATCTGCCGTTCCCTCTCCCGGTACCGCTTCTCCCGTTCCTCCTGCTCTCTGCGCTCCAACTCCATCCGCTCCTCCTCAAACCTCCTCCGTTCAGCCGCAACCTTCCTCCGCTCCTCCTCTTTGCGTAACTCCTCTTCGCGCTGCGATGGACGAAGAGTGCAACCAGAGACATGTTATCAAGGCAATACACAGTCCTATGTTACTGCCTGAATGGAGGATAATACCGAACAATAAGTCCAGTATATTGTTTGGGAAACTGAGATTGCTGCAATTTGTGCTCACTGGCCTTGGAAAAACTTCATCGGAACGGAATGCAGAACAGCACAGTAAGATCTGATCCTGTTTATCCATTATTTCACACTGAAATACACAGGCACAGCAATAAGTCACTGCATTCTTGGCACTTCATGTGCCCTTAACTGCTACCGCCTAATACACTATGCTCATTTGGCTGATAGCAATGACCCAGGGAACTAGTTTGCATTAACTGGCAATGATACAACCGGCCCGGAGGCTGTAAAGTACTGAAAAATTAAGAGAGACATGTGATTCTGCACGATAGTGCAGTTGTGCAAAGTGACCAAATAACAAATCGTCCAGAAAGTCCTGGAAAAAAGGCTTACCTGGGCCTGTTCCCAGAATGCCTCTCTGCTGATTTTTTTAATTTCGATCTCAGCATTTGTCTTCTGGTAGGACGTGCCCTGGGAAAGAAGAGGTGTGATTATCCTGGAGATCGTGAGACCAGCTTGTTCATTAAGGCCAGTAGGGAGAGGCAATAGCAGCGGAGTCCAGAGATCCCCTATCCGCTGCATATAGAACCATTAAAAAGACAAAATCCTGATTGCTGTGAATAACGAAAATGGAAGACAAGGTTAAATCTTAAAAGTACAACGGTGTCCTGCTCGATGGTGTTATGATGGGTAGGTTACTTTAATATCTGGTTTGTTAGAGTGAATGTGTCTTCCTGCGTAATTACCACTGCAGGCAGATAAAAATGGGAAATGGATGTGTCACTGTCATTTGCAGACAGGGACGACCTGTCAGTTTGAGAAGCTGCAGTGATTCAGCGAGCGATACACCTGTGAGACGGCCCGAAAACGACACAGCGAGAAAGCACCGGATAACGCAAAACTGCTACACGAAAATAGCTAAAAGCAGGTGCAATCCAGATCTGCCAACATTTTTCAACTAGATATTAGCATGCTTTTTTGAGACCAGCAGGTGTACTTGTCGACACACAGCTTGGCTTAGTTTTACTCCGCACGCAAGTTGAGCATTTTAGATGGAAAACCTGCCAGCGTCTACTTTGAAAATACAGGGAGGTGAATGGCTGGTGCACAATTTGAGAAGGTGAGAAGCCTGATCTGCATTAATGAAGACACTAACTGCATAAGTAAGTAACAGCATAACGGCAATTCGTGTATATTGCTTAGCATATGAGCTCTTAAAGAAGTGAATATGTACGGCCAAAAGTACGTGGATACCCTTAGTAATTGGAGGAATTTGCTAATGGCAGAACACCGTGCTAATAGCTAAGCGTGGTGCCATGCGATCGCCAGCAGCATAGAGGATGGTTGTACAGATGGGGTTAGTGACTTTCAACCTGGCAGTATCCCAGGATGCATCCTTCCAGCAACATGGCCGTTCTCCACATTTCTGTCCTGCTAGATCTGCACTGGCCAACTGCGAGTGAAGTGTCTGTGAAGTGGAAACATCTGGGAGCAGGTTCAGCTGCGAGGTGGGGGCCACACAAGCTCTCAGAGAGGGACCTGATCACCCAACATCAATACCCAACCGGAATGGCGGCAAATCCCACCAGCGATGTCCCAGCATCTAATGGAAAGCCCTCCCAGAAGATCAGAGGCTATTATAGCAGCTAAGGGTGGACAACCTTCATATTAAACAAAAACATGATTTCAGAAGGAGATGCTGGACAAACTGGTGTCCACATACTTATGGGCATATAATGTAAATATCAATGCACAATTAATGTTTATAAGATTATTAATTAATAGATTAACAACGGTTGTCTAAATATAATGTTCCTTCAGATGGCTAAAATGTCTTTATTTCTCAGATATTAATATTTCTTTTTCAGATATTAATCACTCATAATCAAATAATAATCATCTCTCCCACTTACTCCTGCTTACTCCTCTTATTTCCCTAAATTTATTAGCAGGACTGAAAATGTGCATAAAATATATCCATTACCTGGACATTACCTCAGTGAATCATTTGGGAAAATACGATGTAACATAAAATGAGATGCCTGAGCTAATTTTAAGTCCAGCAGGTTGGGCCACCCACCCCCCCCCCCACCTCTGATGACAACAGCATAAATGTACTTAATTCCAATATCTGCCTCACAATTAGCCGAAGAGAATTGACATAATTTCGTTTTACGAAATATTAAATCTAATGCACATACCTTTCTATCCCTTAATGGAATATTTAATTTAGCATCACAGAATGTTACATGTGCACTAAAGTGATGGGATTAACAACATCCAGGCAGAAAAGTCATTTCTTTTAAGGCATGTCTTTCACCTTATCACACCTCACCACACACTGCTTGTGTCACCCATGACACATCCAATAATTCCCCATAAATACATTTTATTCATAACATAATAAAATGCTTTAAAGCACTGCACAAATCTTAATATATTGCGTAATACTTTACCTGTTTTTGGTTATCAATGCAGTACATGCATATACACAATGCAAAAAGACAGAGATTCTCACTCATATGTACCAAATGCCCAAACTTTATAATATAGGATGACAGCCACCAGCCCCCAAACCCCTTACCGCAGTGTCAGTCCTGTCCTCGTCCCCCATTCGCAGGTGACTGAGCACTGGACTGGTCACTGGAGCCACCCCATTAGTTAGCCTCTGTTCAATAGCTGATGGGTCAATGTCCTCCAGGCTGCTGGCATTAACGATGATATCAACTCCCTGTGGACCAAAAGCAGAAATGGGAAATTCGCTCCCCCAGACTGACCAGTCAGTCACAATCCTGGCCCCCTAGGTATGGAATACTCATATTTAACAGCTCTGCACTCTAGTGTGCGCTAGACTCACCAGACAGTGTGAGTATACAGAGCACAGGCCGAGCACAAGAATAATCACTAAGATAATCACCTTACAACGCAGATGCTGAGCCGGCTTTCATCTCCTGATGCTAGGTGGCATTTCTGATACTAACAGCTACTAACCACAAACCACCACCATGCATCAAACAGAAACCGCAAATTAATTCATACCATCAAATATTAGACTTCTCAGATCATGGCGTATTTTTTATTTTTTTTAATGATATACATCTGATACTGGGGAAAATGCTAAGTGGCAAATACTAAAATACACTGCAAACAGGTTTAAAAATGCTGACCAACCCTAGCTGCTGGTTGTCTGTTAGGAAAGAGGACTTAATTACTCTGAGAGAGATCTGTTCTGGGGACATTCAGCAAGATCTACGGGGCGATTCTGCCATGGAAGGTCTCAGGTGAAAACAAAAGAGGACAAAAGCACAGACTACCTGACCTGCTGTGTTGGTGCAAGACGGAAAACAACTGCCGTCAATCTTTATGGCAAACGCTATAGTAACACAGTGATACAGTGACACAGCCATGCACTGTCCCACGGGTGGCCAGTTAACTATTCGCTCACCTGGAAGAAGTCGGCGATTGTGGCCACATGACTGGCGCAGGCGCACTTCCTGGCATCGGGAACGTCGTCCCCGACCTGGCGGGAAAAAGCCTTCAAGCTTCAAGCTTTTATTCGCCACAGAGACAATCATACGCTGTACGACTGTGAGGTGAAATGCTTTTCCACCCACTTCCGGCAACGTGCTTGACGAAAGACGCAATGCAAAGAAAGCAAAACAGCATAAATAGATAAAAATATTAAGCATAAAATAAAAGAATTTTGACAATAAAATACATAGTACATCAACAACTGAAAAGATGCGTATAATACATGAATATGTGAATAATCCATTCTTATCTTTGTACAAAAGTATAAAGTGGTGCTGCAAAACATTGTATTCATCAGAGATTAGTACAAGATTAGTATAGATAATTTTTACCTGGTTATTCAGCCTAAAAACTATGCAGAATACAGGTGTTTGTGACTATCCTAAAACTGGCCAGTAGGGGGTGCTCATTTACAGATACCCATTCATTCCAACCCCTTGACTGAATCTGGGCCTTACAACAGAACAGCTATACAAAAGTCTTTCTGAGATGGCCAGCCCGCCCGCCCGCCCGTCTTGCTGCATTCTTGTAAAGGTTGGAGTTGTACTTCTAGGGCTTTGGCCAAAATTACAACAATTTTTTCCTAACTTCCTCACCATTTATGCATCCCCACATTTAGCAAAAAAAAAAAATTAAAATTCTTGTCTTTCAGCTGGTTAACGTGGGATTATCTGCTACGTCACTTAGGTGGGTGTCGAAGGGGGGAGGTGGATGGGGCTGATTATCACTGTAACTGTAAAGCATATTTTTTTATTGCTGTAAAAGACACTTTCTATTTTAATCCATATATGAAGGTGGTGTGTAGCTCTGCAGGTTAGGAAGAGATTCTTTGCTCATGAAGGGAAGGTTGCTGGTTCAAATCCCGTAGCTTATTTGTCACCATTTGAGGGTGGTCTGCACCCCCTGTGGGTTAGCACAGGACTCTTTGCTCATGATTAGAAGGTAATAATAACAGTAAAGTAATATATGGAAATCATTTACTAGATAAAGAAAATCCATCTCTTTAAAGCAGGTGTGTGTTAGAAAGGATTAAACCCCTTGTGATGAGTGGAGTCGATCCCTGAATATTCACTGCTTTCCCCTAAAGGAAGGTAAACAGAAGGCCAGCCAGCCTAGATAACGCATCACATTCTCGCAGTATGGAAAACAGCTCTGCGCTGCAGCAAATGTCACTGCAAGCGCAGTGAGAGTAGTATAGGTGAAGTATGGCGCTTCTGGGTGGCATACAGCCCATTGCCCAGGCCGTAGGGTGAGGGTGTGTCGACGGCGTGCTCCGCTCACCCAGTTGATCAGGATGTACTGGGGGATGGCCAGTACAGACTCCCTTATGCTACAGAAGCCATACATCACGCTCGTGCTGTCAAAGGTGTCGCTGATCTCAGGTAACCCCCCATCTGTAAAGCACAGGAGAAAATACAGGCGACTCTGGAGAGGAACGCCCAGATGCACTGCAATGCACACAATCAATACTGCGGTGCACTGGAAATCTTGTCCTGTGACAGGCGCTGTTTTAGTGATCTCAATCCTTACGTTACAAAGAAATGCCGACCAGAAAGGTGTGAGCCATTTATCCCAGTGATTTCCAGTTACGCAGGCCAAGAAAAAAGTAAAGGTTCGTAAAAACAAAACTCACCGCCCAAAGATTCGAGCTTGAGATCATTGCTGTCACCTTCATATGTGTATAAAGCCCTGCAGAGAGAGATGAGGAGAACTCACTGACAGGAATCTGTAGCTGGGCAGAGTGACCGGGACCCTATCGCAGGATGCGAATGCAGGTATCAGCATGGCTCCGCTGAGTGCTTGTGATGACTGTCAAAGGAAACTGATCCCACTAATATTATCTGACAGCATGAGCTCATCAGTTCTTCAAAAAAAATGTCTTCAGTTCTGCATGTAATAAGGTTTACAATTCAGTTATGCGTCTCAGAATGAACACAGGAATGGAACTGACTGCTCTGAATACTGGGAGGATATCAGCACTGATAATTACCATTCTGTTCAAGCAGTGTGTAACTAATCTATTGGCCTACAATCAGATTCAATAAATTGCATTTATTTGGAGAAATATGAACCACCAGAGAAGGTATTCATCTCGCAATTCACAAAAGTCTGTGGCTATATTCCGACCTAAATAAGGGTTTGAGATTACAGGCGAAAGAACAATACTGGAAACAGAGCTACAGACACCTGTCAACATCATCCTCACAAACACATTTACAATCCACTGGCCTTTGGCCTGATACACAAAAAACCTGTGATACAATTTTTAGCAAAAGTGTGTCACCCGGACGGTAAAAGGTGCCTTTGCCTTCTGTCTGACTGTGAAAAATGTGGAGTGTAGTTGCTGTTCTGCTCTCTCTTTTTCCTGCCTGCAGGGTTCTTCGGCTTTTTATAAGTGGAGAGGCTGGAGATGTGAGTCAGAACAAAGGCATCCCTTGTGACCATTCCTTTTACTGAAACCCTTATTTACTTTTAAGCCTTTCACTCATGAACATGAGATTTTCTATCCACAAGGTGTTCCCTGGAAAATGACAGGAACTTTTTTTCTTCATTTACACAATCACTAGCACAAAAGCTCACGTCTCCTTCATCAGCAACCTGCGCAGGAACCACTCACGAGAAACCTGTGATTTTCCAATAGAGAAACAAACGTGCATCTCTCATTCATTCCCATGTGCTTCCTGGATGTTCCCCTAACCTGTGGCTCCACCCCCCACTTTCTCGCCCTTTAGCCATCTGCTCCCCAAGCTCCTGACTCCTGATGTTCAGCATTAGCCTTTATGCTGCCGCTTATGCCTAGAACTCATAACCGAGTCCCTGCATGTCACTAAGCTCGCTTTGCTCCAGTAATTATAATATCCACCCTGGTGTTTTCATCTTCTAATTAAGGTTTAAAAATAGCACAGTCCATATTAATGATAAATCCTTTATTTGCCATTTGCACAAGTCCACCGGAACGCTTCTCTTGGCCTACTCCATCCTGCTCTCCATAGGGTGGGGTTCACAGCACAGGGTCACAAACATGCAACCCCTCTGGAGGTGGAGGTTCAGAGCCTTGTTAAGGGCGCACGGCCGTGTGACCGCTCTGCCTAGGCTGGGGCTTGAACCAGCAATCTTCCGATGACAGGCACAGAGACTGAGCCACACAATGTCACCCAAATAAATTTTTTTTGGAAAGATTTTTTTGGGCTTTACCCATGCAGGGAATAAGCTACAATATACAGGAGGGAGAATAAGATCCGTACAACTTCTCGAAACCTCACTCTGCCATTTTCACTCATCATACAGCAAATGATAGCAGTGCTTTGATATCAGCTTTGCCAGGCAGGATACACGCAGAATAAAGACACGCAGGTTTTAGAAGATAAACAAAACACCTACTTCTCTACCTGTTGCGAACGTGATTTACCATTACGCGTTTGTACCAAAAAGCAACAACAAAAAACTGTCAAATGACACTATTATGTCACATGAGCCGACATTTGGACTGGGGACTAGATGAAAAAGCTGTACTGTAGCTGCCACCTGGGCAGAGAAGGACAGACGGCAGAATCTGAGCAGTAGCTTCACATTTTACCCCAAGTCCACATTCATCACTTTATATATGATGATGGAAGGAGAGGGAGATGTAGGGGTTAACCAAGATGTAGCATGTGTGATATTTATAGTATGCATGAAGCAGAACCGGAAAACAGACTAAGCAGAGTGAGATAGCACAGCAGAATGGCGTCCCGAATGTTGTGAGGGAAGCAAGCTCTGTCCACCCGTAACCTTAGCTGCACGCTTTGTCTGATGTTAGCCTCCTTTTCGACCTTAAAGGACCCCCTCAAAGTCTGTGTTGGGAAACCCTTCAGAATACAAGCTGTTACAATCCTGGACCCCATGAACATTCATTTGTAATGCGCACATCACACACTCATACTGAAGCATTTTTACATAACTGAAACCAAGTCGAAGCAAACTATTACCTTCCAACCATTTATGCTAATCAGTGGCACAGGACCCTGGGGACTGTGCCAGGCAACAAAGGGCACAGCTACTGCATGGGATGCCAATACATAACTGGGCATGTACACGCACACACACACACACACATTTGTATTCATATCTTTGTGGGGACCATCCATTTAGTTTCATTTCAGTTTTCGATTGCAGTCACAGATTTTTATAAAATTGAGTTTCCCCTTGTGGGGGGCTGAAAACATAGTCCCCACAATGTCAAAATAACAGGTTTTTATCACATTATGGGGACATTTGGTCCCCACCATGTAATATATACATAACACATACAGTGGGAGGAAGCCAGAGGAAACCCACCAAACACAGGAAGAACATGCAGACAGACAGAGAAGCCGGGATTCAAACTGGCAGCCCTGGAGGTGGGAGGCATCAGCGCGTCTCCCTGACTCAGTCCGTACTATTACCATGAAAGATGATTCACTGAACAACATGGGGTCAACTGCCTCTTACCTGGCTCTCAGTCAAGTGATCTTCACAGGTGTCCACATAAAAGAAAATGTATCTCATAGCTGGAATATACAAAGTCTTACTTAAAGAAACACTGGCAGCTAGTGAAATCAAACCAGGAGAGGTTAGCAGAAGGTTAAGAAAATGGAAGACTGAGCACAAATATCAGACTTGTATCGCCCTCGGTTGCTACTTCCCCTGTTGCGTAGAATCAGATGGGACACGTGAACTGGAGCTAAGTAATTAAGCTGAAGTCCCTGTGGATGTTAATGTGTTACTATCCTGCAGTGCTGCACAGCCATTATGCAGTCCGTGATTGTTAAAGACTAGAGCCCAGGTGCATCATGGGACCATTTCAGGCGTCTGTTTATCACTGCCTTACAGAGGGAAATAACCAGTCAGCAATCTGGCTAAAGCTGCTAAAAAAGTAAGCAAAAAAACCCCATTATTCATCTATAAGAGACTCCAGTTTTGATTTTAAGTGATTGTAATGCAAATGAGGAGCTGCGAAGCATTTTCCTGGGCCAGACCGATCATTTTGGCAAATTATTCAAGGAGAAATCATCTCCATCTATCCATAAGCTGACATCACCCAGCCCCCCCCCCCCCCCTCATGAAAGAGGTCACTATCAGGAAGTGCTGCCTTTCAGTTATGTAAGGGCCTGATTATTAAATTATTATTTCAGAGAGATGACTTACACTGGATCTCTCAATGGTTTTTATTAACGGATTTCGGCAGCGAGTCCTTCTGTGTAGCGCTGTTGGAAAGTGAGGAGACTGTCAGTAGCATGGGGGGGGCTCATTGGCCAGTATCTTCCAGTCTACAGCTATAAAAACACACGCCTTTTTTTTTTACAATGTGATGTCAGGGGCAGCACAGAAATCACGCTACAAAACCTACCAGCTCCAAAACGGACTCATGGTAAAAATCTTTTTATGATAAGGAATATCTTAATAGCAGCAGAACTATTATCTATATTGGTGGAATATTTATTCAGTGTTTTTTTTTTTTATACAGTGGCCATTTTGTTTGGCGAGGTTAATGGTTAGCATGAACAAAAATAAGCGAAATAATTAAAAAAAACTAAAATAAAAATGAATAAAACTGCCCACACCAGCGGATGCCAGGTTCCTCTCTTCCTCACTCTTTCTGTTCCTCGTCTGCTCTCAGTGCTCCTGACACTAATTACCGACAGCCTCTGTTGAAGCAGGTTGCACAGTCCAAGGTACCCTATAGACCAGCACATCAGGCAGCGCCGCACCACTAAACAGATCACGAGAACGCCCTCCCACACACGTATACAGGCACCAGCCACACATCCATCACCGAACAGCTTGGGCTGGGCCCTCTCAGGTGAGCCGTCGGCTACAGCCAGCGAGTTATGTCTGACGTCGGTACCAGAGATGGGTAAATAACATTCACTGAGAAAATAGGATTCTAGGACACGTTTGCCTAGATAACAGCCATTTGCGTAATAATGTAGGTTACATACACACTCAGTGGAAGCTGAAGGTAGGCAAGGCGCTGGGATAAACTGACCAGTTATGTCTCCGGGGTGACCGATCACCTGCCATGGGCCAGAAAGGAAATGAAATCCAGTAGCAACCGTTTTCTCATTAGCGTTTGAATGGGGTTAGCGGATAAGTCTACGGACTGGAGGCCCATTCACTGTAATGAGCTGCATTTGAAGCATTATTTGTTTTTTTCTTGTAATGAAGTTCTTCTGTTTGGTTGAACCATTTTTCTTAGCACTTCTGTTCTGCCCTCATGGCAGGACTCTACCCCTCCGCTGTGAACGGATCAGCGTCACCGGGCTCCAGATTGTGCGAAATTAGTTTGGAACTGTCAAGTATTTGACGTCCCAGAGGACCAGCACATGAGCAAGTGCTGACAGAGGCTTCGTCGCTAGTCCAGACCAGGCCTGGTCTGCAGGAGAAGGTCCTGAAAGCACTTGGCGAAGTCGAGGGGCCGTACGGCAAGGCAGACCGCTGGCATTCCGCTTCTTGTTCTGGACAAACGCGACGCCATCCAATCATCACCCACTGATCACCACGGGAAGGGGGTGTAAGGGGAAGATGCAGATAAAGGAGAGAGTAATCACGCCTCCCCCTGCCTCATCTTGGGTTATGGACAGTGAGATCACAATAAAGGAACTGGGTGGGAAAATGAGAAAAGGCTGTTTGAATGGTGCGGAATGAATGTGAACATTAACACTGCATATACATAGTGCATGTGTGAGAAGAAGTGACAAGGAGATTTTTATAGTATGTCAATAACTACCACCATGTTCGCACTGGGCTATATCTGCCAGGTGGGAGTAGTAAAAAAACCTTCCTAGCTTAGGTCCCACCATTACTACCAAAATAAGACAATTTTATCTTCATTACTACAATAAATCATTATATTCTTGAAGTCACGGGTATCGCGGTCTGAGATAGCAGAAGCAAGTTTAATTATATGAAATGTACAAAATTTAAGAATTTTTGAGTCGGATGTTTTCCTGCACAAACAATGCATGAAAAATAAGGAAGAATCGTTTTGTTATTTTTTCACTCTTTTCTTGACACTTTGCAAATCAGCCTCTAGTTTCCTTTAATAGGATCCTTATGTAAGCGTTACCATTTTGACTCCAGGCACGACTCCAACAGGAAAAAAAAACATGTGTTAGTTTTGCAGCCTAAGAAAAAAAAGGGATGGTTATGAGATCATCATTACATCGGATCCTGCATCTTCCTAAGACAGACAGAAGAAGAAGCCCCACCATCATTGATTCCCTGTAACAGGGGGGCACCTACAATGTAAGACCCCCCCCCACTAATGAAGTAGGAGCAGCCTGCACACAATTTAGTGTCACCTGGTGCTTCAGGGTCTCTCGCCGAGACTTGCAGTCCATCTCCAGGGCTCCCAGCATCAGCCCAGCATGCTTCCTCACCAGCCGTGCCTGTCTCTCCATCGCAGAGACCAGCGTTATGACACAAGGCTCAAAATAAATTCCTGGGTGCGAGGCTGTACAAATTTGGCAACTCCTCCATTCACACCACCTCACTTAACACAGCCCACTCTGCACTAAGCAGGCCGATTTCTCTTGGCACGAAGATGGAAAATGTCAGGAGATTCTGAATTTGGGCTTGAGGCTCGAAACCACTGACAAACGAAAAACCAGGAAAACTACCTGCCTGCTTATCACTTTGGCATGTATGTTTACTTACATTATACACAGAAGAATACAATAAAAAGAACCATCCATTCCAGAGTAGTGAATGAAAGGATGGATGGATGGATGAATGAATGTCGAATGAATGGTGAATGGGTAGGTAAATATCCTAGGTTTTTGCTGACAGTTCAGGTACACCTTTCCCTTTCCCCTTTATTAACTGAGATCTCATTACATTTTATTACCCCCCCACCCCCATCCACCCCCCCCCCCAGCTTCATGACACGGCTGTTGATGTGAACATTCTTCTTTCCTTCATTACTCTCAAGTTATGCAGCATAGCACCGTGCACGTTAATGCATGTCATTGCTCTCAGCATTGGCTGGCTATTTTTGCTCATATTCAAACGTACAATTGCACACCAAAATTTATTTTGCATTCATTTTATTTGTCATTTAAAAACTTGTTGGTTGAGTTTCACACAATTGACCTAATTGGATGAATCTCGGCTAAGGCGTTAACCTGCCGTTGTGTACGTCTGGAGGAGAGCAGGACGGGGTAGGCGAAGAGAGAGCGTTCCCACTGGGATTAATGAAGTTTCATTCTTATCGTCGTCATCCAGCTCTGCCAGGAGACTGATCAGACGGACTCACGGAGCACAGGAAGATCTCGGCACTGGACTCCGACATTGATGTTTAAAATGAGCTAAAGACTAATGCAGGGTCCGGGGCCGAAATGTCTGGTCCAGGATGCCGGTCTGCAGGGGCACACTGCCTCAGCACAGGCTGGATCTCAGGACATTCTTGGTAAATCCCACATTCCATTCATTCCGCCATGGAAGGGAATGATTCAACGCGGTGACGCCGTAAGACACCATGGGGGGGGGGGCTTTGTAAGCCTTTTAAGGCCCACCATCCCGCAAATGGGAGAGGCCAACATTCCGAGTGTCTCAGACTAGAAGGGAAGTAGCCAAAATACCAGAAACATTCTCTGGTGATTCGAAGGTTATATACAACACTCTATGTAAAGAATGGGCCCTATTACATTTATGTAACTGTCAGTTATCCTGTATGCAAAATATGCAGATCTATCTCACTCCACATTTTCCATAAATAAGCTCATACTTCATATCCAGCGTCAACAGTCTATGTGGCTGCAGGAGGTCTCATAATCAGAGCACGATTGTAATGAAAATAATTAAAGGAAACTTCAAAATAGGCTAAGCAGAAACAAAACAAGCTAAGCCAGTGTGCATTGTCATCCACTGCAGCAGGCCCATCGTTTCTGTAAGGAAATGTATGCAGAGGTGGCAATTTCAGGTCCAGAAAGTAAAAAATCCAGACCATGTATTACTTTCAACCAACCAGATGAGTCCTCTGTGACCGTGATTCTATGCTCAATTGGTTGGTTGAAAGCAAATCATGGTCTGGATTTTTACTTTTTGGACCTGAAATTGCCACCTCTGAATGTATGCATGCTTATACCATGCAGCCTGCAGCTGTCACCTCTGTCTCCAGGATGCAGTTGTCGGCAGGTCTTGGAGAAGTCAAACTTTTTTTTATTATTATTTCATGTCAGACTACAAAGCAGTAGCACTGTATATGGTGACACTGCCATGGTCACATGTAAGAAAGATTTTTTTATAATTTTGAATGGTAAAGACTTCATCATTTAAAGTAAGACTAACACTGTTTAGGGTGCAAAAAAATAATTGATCCATATGATGAAATCATTTTGTCTGATACAGGACTACAGTGTTCGTCAGCTATAAATTTCGTCCTCACGCACACACAGAGCAGATCGGCAGATTCATAATAAAAGATAAGAAATACACTGCTAATTATTTATGGTTCTGGAAATGCGGGGGTCCGCGTTCCCTCCGCCCCCCTATTCCTGACGCACCTGCAGTAGAGCATACGTGTCCCTAGATGCCCATGGACGAGATCGCTTTCCCGTAAGCACACACCCCCGGTTTGGTGACAGTTTGGTCCCTGTTTTATCGCACTCACCATCTGCAGCCAGGAGGTCCGGGTGATGCTAATTGGCTCACATTCTGTCATGTGTGTGAGGAGACCAGCTTGCTGTCACGCCCTACAACGATACCTGCTGTCAGCCGCGCACCCAGAGCTGTCACCACCGGGGAGGGGGGAACCAGCCAAACGGGGAACAATCCAGGGAACACGCTGCCCCTCAGCACAGCCCACAGTCGAACGATGTGGGTGGCTCACAGCACGGTGATGGGGGTGTATGCCAGTCTGCACCTCCCCTAAACTGTGTGTATTGGGGGGGGAGGGGGGGGGCTTGGGAGTCCTATTTTGTGCAGGAAACCTCTGATGGGTTATTGAGCATTTCTAGTCTTGGCAAACCTCAGTTCCAGTGACGGACAATCCTCCCACTATTGTGATCTCCGTTCACCCCTGTCTTTTTCAGGCAGTAATAACAACTGACTACAACTTCATAAGTCCCACGAAGGCTTCTTTTGTCTTCAGCTGTCAAGCCTTCGAGTCCCATCAGTGATTTTAAGGACTTCACGCCCCGCTAAACCCATCACTGCTACAAGCCATTTATCCCAAACGAGGGGAAATTGCTGCCTGCCCAATATGAAATAAGAAATTACATTTTGCGGGAAATGCTTGGGAAGTAAGCATGGTTCCGTGTATTCTGTCAGGGATAATGACAGTGTGTATTAGGTTTGAGGGCTGTAACAAGCACATATCAGTTTGCACTGCATTCCTTTTTATTTCCCATGATTCACATAAAATCTTTCCACATTTTTAAAACATGATGCAAGACACAAACTGAAGCCTTGGGTTGGTTTGCCTGCGTATTGCAGGGAAAATAACTAGTTTAATCTGATCTCAGGTCTGCCAACGGTGCCGTATGGGTCAGCATCCTCCCCAGAGAGAAAGTGGCATTCAAATTAGCATTGCATGAGTTCAATGCAATTTCAGTCTCGGATACTGCGACGACGCACCGTTTGCGGGGCCTGCAGACGAGGTCGCTCGCCGCCAGACTCTGAGACAGGGCTGTCATGGTATTTAGGACGGTCCTCTTTGAGTCTCTGCCCAGCGACCGATGATGCTTTTGAAGTCTGGAAAGGGAGTCAAGTTCTGTTTGAATATGAAAATATATGCAAATAAGAGGTTCTGTGTGTGAACTTGGCTAAGTGTGCTGAGAAGGAGATAAAGAATTGAGATTTCACTTCCCAGTGTCCACTTTCCCTACCATACAGTGTCTGATTCCCATATTATTTAACTGGTGCACTTTGCTTCTGTCACGTCCGCATTTATGAGACTGACTTTGCTAACATTTCATCTTGTCCTCAAGCTTAATGGACGTTAATTTTCCTGTGCCTGCTCTGGTATTTGCTCCAGGTTTCTATACGTCTTCAGTTTATTTTAAAATCAGAGAGTAGTGAGCATGACCTTGCTGCAGAAATTCAGCATTTTCTGGATCCAAACTCCGTACGAAATGTTCGAGTAAGCATCACTGTTGACGTTTAGCTGAAGAGTGAATATGTGTATTTAACTGTGGATATAACTTTTTAAAACCAACCCTTCTAGCCAAATGTCTTGTGAATGCAGCAGTGTGGAATTTCCCAGTGCAGTGTACTCTCATCTGACACTGCAATGCAGTAAAAAAGTAACGTTTCTTTTGCTTTTCTTTTCGCACTGTCCTTAATGGCCACATGGACACAGAAATACAGTGGGTGGGCAATATTAAAAGTACTGTGTTACTGTGTGTAATTTATTATGATATAATTTTACCTTTATTTTAAAATTCTTCCACACTATTATTAGTAGCATTCTTTAAATACTATGGTAAATACTACTTCTATTACACAAATACTATAAAATTATTAATTAAAATAGTACAACTGTGTTCCTGGTCAGACTACTACAGAGAGCATGATATATGATATACTTTAAGTGACAGTAGGCTAGCCAGGGTCAGTCAGTCCCCAAAGCAATGGGGGTTAATGGCTTTGCTCAGAGCCCAATGGTGGGATCACTCTGCCAACACTGGGATTTGAACTGGTAACCTTCTGAGTCCAAACCCACAGAGCTGTCCCACCCCTCATCAGTTAATAAATAAATAAATCATTTATTTATTTTTTTTTATACGATTTTGGACAGTGCATAATTCAACATATGTTATTTTATAATTTTGATGTCTTTAGAATTATTCTAAAATATAGAGAATGGTACAAATAAACCTTTATATGGGTAACTTTTGACTGGCACTGTACATAAACGTAGCGAATTCCAAGCTGCATTACAATAAAAGCTGTTCCTGAATTAATGGCAGCGTTGCTGATTCGTTGGCCCACTATGCACGGACCCTCCTATTGGCTGAAAGCTGGGGCGTCGCTGCAAAATCAGGTGGGAGGAGCCAATCACTGTCCAATGAGCACAGTGGGGGTGCAGCAAAGGCAGCACGCGAACTGACAGCATGCTTTGTAAGCTCATTGATTTTAGAAATTCACCTACATTTAAGTACCTTTCAGACTGGTTCGACTCAAATCTGTTATGTAATTAATAAACAGACACAGCCCTTTACAGGCCCTTATGCAGGTCTCCTTCACCTTCACTTCATTGCTCACAAAGCCAAGAAATGGCCTTTTAAAAACCGGAGCACTTCCATAGCACCCGAGCTTTCAGCACAGCCCCTCTTACATCGGAGCACATTTTCAGGTCGACAGCACTGGGGGAGACGGTAGCTGTGAGCCGGCTGCTGCTTCTGACGCTAAACAGCGGCTCCTCCTAATCCTCGCTCAGTAAGCGAGTTTAATTGGCCCACTGTGTGAGCAGCACCCTTCCAAAGCGCCTTTTTACTGGGAGTCGTAATTAGCAGGCAGAGTCGGCACCAGCTGACATTTCCGTCTTATGAGGCCGAGTGCTGCCACCTGCTCCCTTAGGGTTCAATAAGAGCGGCCAGCAGGACAGCAAGAGATCAGGACATTCTCCACTGAGCCTGCGTTTTGCCAGCAGTTGACCAGATACCCCGGATCTGAAAAGCTTGTTTAAATAGCACCGTAATTATACGAGCAGACGTATTCGGCCAAATGTATTTGTCAAAATCAGAACCATCTGAACTCGAAAGCATGTTCCAAAAGCAGTATCTCAAAAGGCTCCCTTTCCTGGAAAGCCTCAGGCTAAGCCTAAAGATAGCACCACCTACAGGTCTATCAAGCACCAACATGGAAGTGAAATATTCAGTACTAGCTTTATAACACTGGAAACACATGATTCTGTCATACAATGTTGGGTCTGATACCAATGCCAGTGTCTTAGAATGAGGCTCACATAAATACCCATCTATCCATCCATTCATCCATCCATCCATCCATCCACCAATCCATCCTCCAACTGCTTATCCTGGTCTGGGACTTGAGACACCTGCTTTGCTCTATAAGCTAAGCTATGAGCTCCAATCCCCTAAGAATGTGTAAGACCCAGCATAATCTCCAAAAACTCCTATGTTGATCCATCAAGGGGGTGAGTCTGCAGCCTGCCTTCCTAAATGTAGCAGCCTGGAATAGAACACAGTGCACAGTGGATGCTTCATGTAGGAGTTCATGTAGGAGCCATGGAGGATTTAGTGCATAACATTTGTGATTAAAATATAGATGCGAGGGTGGATTAACTTAACTGGGGACCCTTGGCTGACATCAGCATGGACACTCAG
Organism: Brienomyrus brachyistius; assembly: GCF_023856365.1. NCBI lineage: Eukaryota > Metazoa > Chordata > Actinopteri > Osteoglossiformes > Mormyridae > Brienomyrus > Brienomyrus brachyistius. The sequence goes on from NC_064542.1 coordinate 8,095,485, forward strand.
GTGCTGCTGGTTTATCTAAGCACTCCATTTTCCCCAAGTGGGGGGGGGGGGGGGCGCTACATTAGGATAGTCTATGTATTAATGCACCCCTTATATAGGGGTTTAATATTTTTGAGCCCCTTATACGTAAGCTTAGGATAAGTACTTAGAATATGGATGGATGGATGGATGGATGGATGGATGGATGGATATGTGGATGGATGGGTGGACTTCAAAAATAAGAAATACAGGTTGATTTTAAATGAAACATACTTTAACTGCCTTTTTATAGAACTTCAGATTAAATTCCTGTCTAGTCACAGAAGTACACAATGATAATTTTATACATGTTGCATAATTCAATTTGGAGAGCACTTCCAGAAATAACACACATAAATGTATCGGAAGCTAACAATTTTATGAGCAGGTACAGTATTCATTCAAAAGAAAATACAATAAACTGGAGTATGTGACCTTTATAATATGCTGAAGGTTACCGTTATATGACTGACTCAAACTTCCTGCGAAAAGACCACAGAAGACCCAGAATCTGAACTACAAGCCTGTCATACGCCATTTATTTTTAGCTACTGCACTGGAAGCAGCAATCAGCTAGCAACTATACTTACTTTGAATTTTAAAAAACAACGTATAGGCAAAACTGCCATGAATACTTCATGTTTGAAAAGCTGAAAGGGGCAACTAAGCAAATGACAGTTACCAAAGGTTACAAACACTGTGCCTTTAATGGTAAAGATCTGTCGTTGTTCCATATTACTTATATGCTAAGAAACAATTTAAAAAATGGAAGAAAAAAAACAATGAAAAAAAAATACACTTTCAGTTTCAGTGTTACTCATATAATCCGCAAGCCTGTACATTCAGACACATCTATACATAGTCAGCTATCCTATGGTTATGCAGTAATAGGAAGCAGAATTTTATTTATTTTAAGCAGAAAATTGCTAAGAATGATACTCTCAAAATATCCCGGTGATACTAGGTGACAGAGTTTTGTGTCCACCAAAATGTGAATTTCGCATTTGTTTTTAATGTAGAGGTTAATTTCAGACCTTCAAACCGGGTCAAGGTGACAAGCCATGCTCAAAAGGTAATTTTGGGTTCAATATTAAAACACTCAGATTTCAACTTCTGTTCGAGATGAACCTACTTCAAATTTAAGAGCTTCGAGGAGGTTGATGGAAATTTACATGAAACGTTATCCCTAAGCATAAAAGAAGCAGTAATCCCATGTGGTTTATGCCCTGGCCTCTTGCGAAAAGGCTGATGTTCCCACCATCACTCGGCAAAGTCTAATCCTGAAGACCAATTTCAGTATCAGCTCTCCTGGATGAGGCAGAACATGGGGCTTCCATCCACAGGCTCTCGCTTCTGAGTGTGACATTAGCAGGTGATATTTCAGCGAGAGCAGCTCTCTGGTGGAGTCTTCTCTACATTATCTCAGCGGCTGATTAACTTCTGCTCTGTTTTAACGTTGTAAAAGATTCAGCAGCCGGCCTATGAGAAAACTGAGGGTCTCCATTAGAAGGAGGAACAGCTCCTGTACATGTATGAGCCTATTATGTTATTACATCATTTGTTGTTATGACTGTCAGCTGTTGTACTTATTGTCATCTTCAGCAGGTGCACAAGTAAGAATGTCATCAAACTAAATAGGCATAGCGATGAAACCTTGAATGACCAGAATTTCCTGCTGAAAAAAAAACAGAATAGTTAGCTACCAGCATGACCAGCAGAATGCATACTGGTTATACCACCATATGTTGTGTTTCGATGCTGGTGAATCAGTTTCATCAATGACATATTGCTGGAGAACCAGCTTCATGTGCAGGTAGACTAGCAGAGCTATGCAGGTCCACTAGCTACACCAGCACTAACCAGTACTAACCAGCACCAAAGCAGCATTAACCAACATAGACCAGGACGGAAATCATGCTGCTCTATGCTGTTTTATTCGGCAGGGTAATAGCAGGATGTCACGGCCTGTTTGCAGAAGAAAGCCATCAGCAAGATACATGTTCTCATTCTTCATTTTTTTTCCCTCATTTCTTCACTACTCACAAGAAACAGAGGCTGCTGATGACATTTACCCTCGGACACATGGAGTTCCTTAGAGAAGTGCAATGTTCCACACTTGTACGATGACAGCAGCAATATGTGTGAATCCACACAAGCTGAACTGTGCCCCAGATGGCGAATAAATGTTCCAAAGTGCCCTGTCTCCAGCAAAGAGCAGCGGAGCAAAGCGCCAAGCTACATTCCAGCTCGGAAGGCATGTAGTGAACTTTCCCGTTTTCTCTCGTCCTTTCAAAGATATCGTACACAAGGCTACATGTTTCTATTATGCTATTCCATTGTTTAGTACATAAAACATAGAAAATCCACGAACAAACTGTGAGTGGCAGTAAATACTTCTGGTATGGAAATTCAATAATTAATCCACTTCATTAAGCACCTAACTTCTTATTATAACAGAAAACACACTACCTCTTCCAGTTAGGATTTTTCGGTTCAAGATACATAAAACAGACACATGGGCTAGCATCTGGAGTAGTACGAAACAATTTCTGTGTGTATGTGTCAGGATTAATCATCTAGAAGTGTATTCATAAGCGAGTTAAGAACAGCAAAGAGAAAACAAATATCCCGGCGTATCACTACAGACAGTTAAACATCAAAACATAAATGCCTGAGGAGTCAAATCATTCCGCTTCAGAAACTGATCAACCTGTTTCACCAACCAAAAGAGAATCCGCAATGTAACAAACAGTAATATACCTTCTCCTTTGCATAGTACATGAAACGGTTCACCGCATTCTGCACCAAAAAACAAACATTTGCTGCCAAGATAATGTATTTATGCTTCAATACTACTCTTAAACTACTGTATGGTAAGCTCTAAGGGCTTTTTGGTTAGAGCATCTTGTGAATCAACTAAATAATTCATAAGAAATCCTTACTGGTTTGGAAGCAATTCATCCATCCAACTGTTGTTTACTCAAATTCTTATGATAGCACAGATGTTACATATGCAGTCAGAATCACATGGTTTGCTGATAGAAATAGTAACAGTGACTTCTTATTTCATTTTATGAGCTATTTTAAGAGATATCCTAGAGATACAAATTTTAAAATTTATTTTAACGTTATATTATTCATCTGGTTTTCACAGTTTTCAACGTGACCTTCCTGGACCATTAGATTATGGAAGCAGTAGCTTTGTTTCTAAATTTCTGCACTCGAGACAATCAAGCGAATTATACAATTACAGATTTTTGCTGCTCAAACAAGGGTGATGAGTAGACACAGGGTATCTTCCACAGGAAAACAGTTCTTTGACTTCTGAATGTATTCCAATACTCCAGATTTCCAGAAACACAACAAGCAACTCAATTGCTGACTGATTCTTTCCAGTTCTGCCAAAGAAATCCCTAAACTGCTGGAAATTAATTCAAGGACGTATGCTATGTATATTTGATCTTTATATATTTAGTAGTTATGCTATAGTAAGATGCAAGTTTCATGAATCATCTCAGTCAAGCAATAAGTGTGCATCCTTCAGGTTAACCTATTGGTATCTTACAGTGACTGAGATGAACATTTTATGCACTATTTCAATACAAAACAGTGTATTTATCCATTAAGTAGATTATGTCTGACTCAGTGTAGGATAATTTATTTAGCATCAACAGCTTGACTAACAGAGATGTTTGTGAAGTAGAAAATGATGTTTATAGATAAACAGCCATCGATGCATCTTCCATAACCATTTGTCCAGTATGCAGTCACAGTAATAATCTATTAATATAACATCTAACCTTAAAGCATGGTAAACTGTTACCAAATTGATACAGGATTGAATCGACACACTCCAAAACATCATTTAGAGCACTCTGTACCTGTAACCTACATTTCTGCTTGACTGTCCTCACGGGCTGAAGTCATCAGCTCACATCTTATTCTTGTGACTCTGCATGATGCGGCACACTTGTATGACATACATGTCACACATCTGAAAATTAGCCGGGGTCAAACAACAGAAAAAGTCGCAACACCAACGGCAGTCGTCCTTACTGGCCATAAACATTTGGGTAACATGTCCGAAAGCACTGCCACCACTAACAAGAACTGCTCGAATCATCAAAAAAATTACTCTACTAGGAGTAAAACTAGACACAGATGTCAAGAACCTTTCAGTAGCGCAAGTCTCTCATGCCATCTCCTGAAAACTCACGTGTTACTGTAGCGTGGGCAAGTATGAGAAGCAGTGTGCGAAGTTCATAGGGACAGTATGACATCAGAACACCAACACATATCTTACGACGTGAAACTATTAATTGGCCCTCTCCAAGGTCAACAAAAATTCCATGTTTCTCAAGCCAATTGACAAAAACTTCCTCTTCCATTGTCTAGACCAGGGTTTCTCAAACTGGTTTTTGCTACCGGGAGCTGGGAGAGACGAAAAATGTAGATTGTCTGGGCGTCCCCGAGGACCGGACTGACAAACACTGCCTTAGACGATCCTGTGACTTGGTAAACAAACTACAACCTGAGTCCACTCTGACATTTGCACCAGTTTAAGAAAAGCTGTCTTCTGCTGGAAAGACGCCCCCAACCCCAGCAGAACGAGGCTGTCATCCCCAGCCTGTTGTCTATAGTAACAATGCGTAGTAGATCATCCATCTTCCAACCACGTATTCTGAGCCGAGGGATGAAAAGTAGCTCAGACAGGATAGAGCACACGGCAGTTTTGGAAGACAGGGAATAAAATGATGAAAAGACATTCGTTTTTGCTGTTACCAAAGTCTCAGTTAAGGTGATCCTAGTACCCCTCAGTGTATTGAGTTAAAAGGTCATCTCTGCAGCTTTCATAAAACATGAATGAATTAATGAATGACAAATGAGTGGGGTACACCACTCTGAAGCAATGTAAGTACCAATACTCCTTCCAGAAAAATCATTAATGTCATGCATGTACGATACTGCCTATATAGCTCTATACACCCATGCATTCTTAATCAAAGAACGTCCTACACGTGCTGGAAGACACTCTACATAAGAACATCTATCCTACATCTGATTTAAATATGTTTTTATACAAAGTGAAAGAGGTGAGAACTCGCCAGAATATCCCATGGAGCTAGTGCACGGTGGCATAACCTAACAACAAAAATACAGATGGGACTACGCTAAAATGTGCAAACATGCAACTAAAGATATCAACATTAGCCAATATCTGGCAATGTGTCAGACTTGTCCTGGAAGGTGCAATACAGGACTTGCTCCCCAGCATTCATTGTCACAGGTATTTTAAACTATTTTAATAAATAATAAGTATTTTACTGTAAGCTTGATGCATCACGTGCTCTAATGTTCATGAAGTAGCTGAAAACCGAACAAACCAAGAACGGCCTTACTGGCTACATGCAGGTATTTCAATATATGTGTGAATTAACTGAAAATGACGACAGAAAGGCAGAGGTGCCACCAGTGATGACAAGGATGGGAAGGACCTGAAGGGGGCTACCCAGCATGCCTCAGCGTTAACGCCAACATCCCCACCGCGACTGCAATGCTCCGTTAGAGTTGCTTTAACCAGCAAAGACCTGGCCAGCCTGCAGAAGCACCTCCAGGACCTGCACTCACAGCATCGGCTGGCACACACCAGTACCTGCCATCAAATCGCCCTGTTTCGAGCTGCTCTGCAGCAGCGCAGAGGGGGGCCGTGGGGGGGTCCCCAGAGTGCCACACCAGCACCGCCGCCTCATTATGGCCACCCTTTTTATTGATTTTTTTTTCAGATAAATTTTATGTCCTACTTATCAGTCTCTTAAGTCCGACCTGATGTGAACCGACATTTCTACATTACTTGTATCGTTATTTATGCAGCCCTCCTTCAAAACCCAGCAACTAAAAATGGAGGTTGAACTCGTACTGCATGTCCAGGGCAGTAAGATGAAAATCCATTCCTGTTTTAATGACCTTTTTGTGTGCCACAGATCGCTGGATGCTGGACCCATACTCAGCTATACATACATACAGCAGGTATACTGAAAAAACAAACAGACGATATAATATTAAAACAACAGTAAAACAATAATAAAACAAGAATAAAAAAAACTTGTTTCTGTTAACGACATGATGTGTTTTACTAATCACAGAAGTCTTTATATATATAACTAAAGATATATTGTATTTTACTACTGCTGTGAGAAAAAGTTTGGATAGATATTAATAATTAGCGCCCAGGGATCACGGCCTTGACACCACATTTTTCGAAGCTCTTTCCTGACATTTCCTGCAGGAAGTGCAAATTATTCCATTTTCATCTCCAAGCAGCCGGAAACACAGCAGCCGAATGGCAGGTCCCCAGTAAGCCGTCCTTCCTCTCAGCCCGTGCTTTAATGATGCCGTGGGCACCCAGGCATCTGGCATATTTGCGATACCGGAGTCTTCAAAGGAATGAGAGGACTATTCCGAACAACAGGATTAGTCTCCTGTTTTCTGCTGAAAGAGGAATAGAAATTGCATGCCCCATTTCCAAGAAATTAAAAAAATAATAATAAAAAGTTTGGAATGCAAATACTTTCCATCTACTTTACATTCTCAAACAGCACCAGCTGACTTCAGCCACTGGGCGGTTCACTTAATAACACGATCTGGAAAACAATTCAGTCTAATTGATTTTCTCCCTCTGTCATTGAATGATTAACAGAGTGTATCCTCCTGAATTTTATTAAATGTTCCCTCATTTTTGTCATGAGGTCTGAGGACTAATCCAGGCAGGATTTGCACTTTACCACACTGACGACATTTACTATAGATTCCAATCAGCCCTACCGGATTCTGGTAGTTCATAACCGATAATAAAAATTTAATTTAAAATGACAACTTCAGGCTGGTTTTAGAAATATTTTTCAATAGAGTCTCAGCTGGAGATTATATTTTATATAACCCTCCACCATAGACCATTCGCCATTCATCCAATTCGCCTTTAAGTGTAATTGTTTGAGGTATGACTTACCACTTAAATACAAAGACACGTGTGCATCAAAGATCAAAAAGGCATACAGGACACATTAGACAAACCCTACGTATTACGCAGAGATGAAGGAGAATGTGTTTGTTAGCTAAAAGTGGCTTTTATCTGAGAGTATTTGACTTCTCATGTAGTTTTAAAGCTGTCAAAATCTTAATAGCTATCAAGGCAAGATGAGGTCGGTATAATGATCACAATCGTCATGTGTTCCTGCTTAACCCAGTAAGGTTTATACTTTCAAAATACTCCAAAGTATCATAGCCATTTAATCCCACGTCCCCATGGCGACTAGGTGAAATTATAACAGTTTCATGTGGTGATGTTTAGTTCTGCTTATGTGGCTACATTACAGATATGAGATATTTAATAACCTTCCTGGAAATCATGAGCTGGAGTGGGTCCCATTAAAAGACGCACCCAAAGTGCTATTTTCACATCCTATCCTGCAGGAGTCACCTCCTTCAACAGAGCTCAAATAGCTCTATTGAAACCGAGTTTAAAAGCACTGTTTTGTGCCTTCTGTAAGCATTCATTTACCATGCAAACAATACTCTAGTGTACTGCTTGTAACATTTAAGGGACTCTCCATTTATTTAACATGCAGATAATATTCTACTGTAATGCTAGAAACATTTAAGAGACTCTCCATTCATTTAACATGCAAATAATACTCTACTGTATTGCTTGTAATATTTAAAGGGCTCCCCTTTCATTTAACGTGCAAAACCACTGCTTGCATCAAACCTAATTGTTACAATGTAATAACTCTTATTATCAGTGTTTCAAGCTGTAACTGATTAGTTTATTCTTTCATCCATTAATTTAGTTCCATAACTGCTTTTTAATTGCAGGGTAAAAATCCACTTGAGGCCAACTCCAGGAAACACCCGGACAGGAATGCCAGTCCATTGCAGGACATTGAGAGATATCAGTTAGCATCCGAGCACTGTGGGAGAATCCGCGAGCTACTCGGAAACAACACACTGGACAGGAGATTAGTATGAGACCACAGTTCTACTGCGTGAACCACTAATACAATTCTCTCAGTCTCTTTGACGTCACCCATGGTTTTACTCACCTGTTAAGTGTTATATTTATAAGAACTTTGCCCAAGAAACTTTGGGCCCCATGAAAGAATATAATATTGGCCCCCGACCCAGACTAATCCAATTTTGTTTCACATTTTTGGGGCCCCCAACACTCTGTGGGAATTGTCCTACTCCCCCCCCCCCCATATGGCACCCCTAACCTTGACATATTTTATTTCACAACCAACAATATAGAATCACATTTAATTTTAACTTTAATCAATAAGATGGCCCCTACATAACCAAAGTATTCAGCCTTTTAAGATGGAACATTCAGTCTCTTATCCTTGATGAACACCTTCTCCAATAATACCTTTAAATATCTTTTACATTCTAAGTCTTCTCTGACCGGCATCTTGTGCACTAAACAGACCTTGCTATCCTCCTGAACTGAGGAGGTTTTCTCTTAAGCCACCCTTAAAACATTGTGATTTCTTTTGTTACTTTTAATAATACTTAATTCTCCCTTACATACAGTCTTGTTGGGTGAACAACCACGACCTCAGACTTAAATCTGAGCAAAGTCAGTCCCAAATCACGTCACTCCAGAAGCTGTTTAAGGGTCTGAGGGATGCGGATGCCAAAGGGAGTTCATGGTCTATATAAAAAAAAACCCACAGCGTCATTGGTTGAGAGCAAAATCTACAGGAGAGAGGCAGTAACACAGCTGGGCTGGAGAGAAAGAGCTATTTCTTACCATCTTCCATGCATAAGCAGGTTGAGATACTTTGGCTTTTGCTGATTCGCGCCTGTCTCTGAACAGACTAAAAATGGATGTAACGGTGAAGACATGAGAGGTTGTCTTCTGGAATTGCAAAAATGTATATGCAAAAATGTAGAGCAAAAATTGCTCTAAGGATTAGACCATTTTCCACAAGGATTTAATTTCCCCACGTAAAGGGCCTATTTCATTCTATAAAACATTGCCGTGACAACTCTATGAACTGCTGAACATCCAATGATCTCACCACAAAGAAGGCTACAGCCTACACACAACAATCAATTCAACACATGCTTTGTAAATATTGCCTTATTTCAATTTGAGAGACCTGAGAAAAGACCAAAACCTTTATGCGGAAGTCAATGAAATCAACCACCATATGTTGCATATGAATTAAAGAAATGAATTACTGTACCTGTAAATTCTTAGTTTTATATATCTAAAGGAACTTAGCAACAGAACACTTACTGGAGACATACCTAAGCTTCTCAGCCAGCACAGACTCAGCACAGCTCATGGTCTCTATTCAACTTCCGTAACATATGAGGAAACTTAGAGATCTTTTGCTTGGTTGGGGGCTGGAGAGCCTTCCGCAAGACTAGAATGAAAAACTCCTCAGTAACTGGCACTCCCCTCACACGGAACAGGCGTACTGAGTGCATCTAAAACAAAGTAAAAAAAAAAGATCAACCTAAAACGAAATGAGGGAATGCACAGCATCCTGCACCAGCGTGAGGAGCGTGTCATACGATAGAAAACATTACGGCTGTTAGTGACAGCTGGTGCGCAGTGAACTGGCAGATGGATTGTACGCAAACACTAAAAGCCACGAAAAATTCCACTGAGACCAGTAACCCTGGCTGAGACCGAGCTCCCGAAAACATCTCTTTAGAAGACAGGAGGCTGAACAATGCATGAGGGCAAATTAATGAAGCACTTTATGGGCACGCAATGGCAGAAACAGACAGGGGGTAAAGTCAAATTCCAGCTTCCCACAATCGTAGGCATCAATGATGACGTAAGAAGGTATGAAGTCAGGAATCATACTAGCTGCTCAAGGAACCAAATTTTAGAGAAGGTGACTAAGCAACAGCCAGACCATACAAGTCATGCAACATGTTTTTTAAAATTCATTTGTGCATTTTGCAAATTCATGGCTCAAAAAAAGACTGAACTAGCTCAGCCACTGACAAATTACTAGGAAAATGCCATCTAGGTCAATTATACTAACAATGGAACAGTGGGCTCGTTTTTTTAAATCGCTGTCAGCTTTTTGTATGTGTCAAGGCCACGGCCTTTGCGATTTCAAAATAATTCAGCAATTTCCTCTGATTGATAATGGAGATCACGAAATCTGAATTAAGCGTGCCCTTCATAACAATCAGCTCAAATCACACTACAGGAAAGAGTGCATGAATGAAATTATTGCTTCACCGCTGCAGAAAGGCTGGTGTTCAATGGCAGTCATGTTATCTGGGAAGGAAAAGGTAAGAAATAATATTAGTTTCTTCCATTGAATTTTAATTGACTGCAAAGTAAAGCCAATACTCTCTGTTGACCTTCGGAAGACCTGACATGCTAGACTATTGTATATGAAATTGACACTGAAGTGCTTTTAGGCGAGAATATGCTCTCTCTCTCTCTCTCTCAGTGATGCACCACCTCAGAGATGGATGTTCCTGACTACAGCTTTCAGTCACCATGACAGTTGTCAAAGGTGGTAACTATGCACGAGGAAAGTGCTTTACATTTCAGTCGGTTCTTCCTAAGAAAGAGAATGCTAAGATACATTTATGAAAGAGGTAAGGTACCAGAATTCTCATAATTACTTCTTACGTTTATTTCTCTCTGTTCTGATAGTAAGCAAAACATCTATTCATTCATTTTCCGTCATAACTTATCCAATGATTGGTCTCAGTGAGCCTGCAGACTATCCCAAGACAAAAGGGATGCCAGCCAAACACACAGGGCATTACAGACATCAGTTCATCTAACCAACGACAGGAAACGGCTGTAACTTCTCGCACAAACAGTAGGGGGAGTAAGAGTCTGCAGGGTGAGTCACATTACTACTACAGCACAGAGAACAAAAACACACGACAATAAAATTAATTCCATCCACCCAACAGTCCATGATACCTGCTTGTCCTATTGAGGGTCACGGGGGGGTCCTGAGCCTCTCCCAGAAGCTACGGATACAAGGTGAGGACCAACCCAGGATGGGGCACCAACCAACTGACCACAATACCGACAGACAATACATGACAAAACTGTACAACAGATATCATTAGACTTCGATAATTCAGCATTATACTTACTGCAAATAGCTTAATTAGGCTCAATTATAAGTTGAAAAGTCATCCTGGAAGATCACTACACAAAAAAATATGACACTGTTTACTTTTTAATGTAAATTATGAAGTTCAGGCAAGTAAGAGAGCAGTAGGAGAGACTGAGAATGTGCCATCGCGAGTCTCCTCTTCTTTTTAAGCAGCCAGAAGAACAGATTGGGACGGTTCATCTGTGATCCCTGCACGCACTTTCACAGGCTCAGCACAGTCAATTGAGAGACAAAATAGGACAATTGTTTTTGGTAAGGCTCCTGTGAACCTCACAGTCGCTCCTTCCAAAAGAAAGAAAATACTCTTTAAAAATGGCGCATGTTTAATCTTGCCTTCCATCTATACTCTGACAGAAGTTCACGTGCCATCTCTCCAAATGGCAAAATGTATTCAGTATTTTACTTCTGCATTTCATATCCAGCGAAAAAGGAAATCATCGATATACATGTCATATGTTCCTTCCATTGAAAACTACAGATTTGGACCGTTACAACATTCTCCCTGAGCTGACTTTCCATTCACTGACAGAAATGTTTGGTATTTATGTAGATTAGCCTAAGGTCATGGATGTTGGAAAGGCACTGTGGAACCTGCGAGGCAGAGAGGGCAGGGGGGCGGGGAGAGGATGGGGGCACTTGGCTGCGAGTTTCTTAAGACGCAGTTGACTTGGTTTACAAAGCTGCAGAAAAACGGATATGCCTTAACTGAAACGGTCCAGACATTTCTAGAAGCCCAACGCTGTTCAGAAAAGCCTGACGTAACGGTGAAGACATGAGAGGTTGTCTTCTGGAATTGCAAACCCTTAAACAAATAAAAAGTGGCAGAGTTAAGCTTTCATTAATATTAGAAAAGCCTATACAATACTTTTTTGGTGGCTTAAGGTTCCTATCAATGCAATATAATAAGCTTGAGATTTTATTCTGTTACAACTCCAAAAATCAATGCTTTCACTCCAGTTCAGCATTACAAAAGTCACAAAAGCATGTAAGACACTATAGAAGCAAACATAGATAAGTACTTCCCTCTGGTGAGAAGATTAAAGCTGGCTATAGAAAGAGCCATTTTTCAACATTGGAATGTAGCTGTTTAGCTATGAAGGTGAAATGTGGCACCAATAAAGCAGGAAGCCTCCCCATATAAAGTTAAGCATTAGGTTCTGTGGTAGACAGAAGGCTTAGTTTTTTAGGCAGTGCGGGAACACTGAGAGAAGCACCCATCTGTGAAAGGGCATGGCACCACTGTCAGCTCAGCTAACTAGAAGCAACACTATTGATATTGCTGAGCAGTAACGCTGGTTTCTGTAGCATGGTGATTGCCATGTTCGGCTCATTGAGCAGTACCGCTGGATTCTGTAGCATAGTGATTACCACGTTCGGCTCATTGCGCGGTAATGCTGGTTTCTGTAGCATAGTGATTTCCACGTTCGGCTCACTGAGCGGTAACCTTGGATTCTGTAGCATGGTGATTGCCATGTTCGGCTCATTGAGCAGTACCGCTGGATTCTGTAGCATAGTGATTACCACATTCGGCTCATTGCGCGGTAACGCTGGTTTCTGTAGCATAGTGATTACCACGTTCGGCTCATTGCGCGGTAACGCTGGTTTCTGTAGCATAGTGATTACCACGTTCGGCTCATTGCGCGGTAACGCTGGTTTCTGTAGCATAGTGATTTCCACGTTCGGCTCATTGCGCGGTAATGCTGGTTTCTGTAGCATAGTGATTGCCACGTTCGGCTCATTGCGCGGTAACGCTGGTTTCTGTAGCATGGTGATTGCCATGTTCGGCTCATTGCGCGGTAACGTTGGTTTCTGTAGCATGGTGATTGCCATGTTCGGCTCATTGCGCGGTAACGTTGGATTCTGTAGCATGATGATTGCCACGTTCGACTCATTGCGCGGTAACGTTGGTTTCTGTAGCATGGTGATTGCCATGTTCGGCTCATTGCGCGGTAACGTTGGTTTCTGTAGCATGGTGATTGCCATGTTCGGCTCATTGCGCGGTAACGTTGGATTCTGTAGCATGGTGATTGCCACGTTCGGCTCATTGCGCGGTAACGCTGGATTCTGTAGAGTAATGATTACAGTCTTCAGCTCATTGAGTGGTAACGCTTGTTTATGTAGCATAGTGATAGCCAAGTTCAGCTCATTGAGTGGTAACGCTTGTTTCTGTAGCACATTATTACCACATTTGGCTCATGGACAAAAAATCCTTGGTTTGAAACCCAGTGGAAATAAATGTATCCAAGAATTTCCCCCTAGGGAGAAGTTTATCTTATCTCAATTTCCAAGTCCAGTATATGGACACCAGTATATGAACAAGTTCACCCTAAAGCACACAGATGTTTATTTCTGTAATTGAACAAAGTTCTCTCGTAGTACTAATGCTGTTAACAGAAAGGAAAAACCTGCGTATAAACTAGCCTGGTCATTGTTTCTCTCTGAGAGGTTGCAGACCACAGAGACAATGAACTGTGGGCAATGGTGGCTTAAGGGTTGGGCAAATGCACTTGTAATTGAAAGATTGCTGGTTTGAATGCCACACCAGCAAGGCACCACTGAGGTACCCTGAGTATGGTACCACCCCCAAGCGCTAATGCATGGGTTAAATGCAGAGGACAGAGTTCGTTGCTGTGTGTTGTGGTGTGTCAAAACTGATCACAAAACTTTAAAATAGTAACCAAAAATGTCACCATGCAAAAGGTTACAGGAAAGCCACAGACCTGCTCAGTGTATAGTAACTTGGCTATGATGCATTTCTAGTCAGGAAATGTGCGTGTGCATGTGTGACGGGGAGGGGGGGGTGGCTGTCAGATGTATTTTCCCTTTATTTAACCTTGCTTGACCCATCAACCAACGATTCTTCTTCTGCGTCATATAATCTGAAACCATCATTCACGCAGATGGATGGATGGATGCAGAGGTGTAAGATCTTCAGAGAATCCTGCATAAATACCCAGTGTACACTGTGTCACTGTTCACAACACAGGAAAAGGTTGCAGGTATTATTAATGGTAATTAAAGACAAACAAATCATTAATTTATTATGAAAACTAATGGAAAACATTGTTTGTTTTTATTTCATTTCAGCTACTTTCAGAAACAATATTTATCGTTTTCCTTTAGTTGCAGTTTATTTTCATTTCGTGTTTCATGTAGATTTCATTAATGATAATGACCGTACTCCAAAGGACAAATTCCTCCAAACGGGAATAATCTCCATCCTCCCTTCATCTACCAGCATTTCGCAGAGTGTCAGAATATGGTCCCGGACAAAACACCAGACCCAGACCACTCCTGCACTGCAGTACACCCCCCCCCCCACACACACACACACACACACAAAGGGGCGAGATAGCAGTGTTACCCTCACAAACCACAATGTCGTCCAAATGAACAAAGTGTTTCGGTTCTATTAAAACTTAAAAACTTGCCGTCTGAGTCCCAGCACATGCGCCCCCCTCCCCGTCTGACAACCTCCAAAGCTTCACCTGAGGCTTCAGAGTCACTGACAGCTGCTTCATTTCGCATGAAAGAAACTCAACAAAAGCTCATCAAAGGTCCTTAAACTTTCATTCCCAGTCGTGCGATATGCTAATTGCTGAGAAACAGATTTCTGAGAAGAAAAAAACTCTCGTCAGGATTAATTCAGTCATTATTTTTTTATAATTCTTTTTTTACAGACTCTTACCCAACAGCATTCACGGTATTTTAACCTATTTTTACGTTACTCTCCATAAGATGCCGAGAACTGAACAGGAAGCTGAATCCCGAAGTGACCCGAGATCAGTAACAACGGCATCAGTCCCGTGGACAGAAAGCAGCCCCTACAGCAGACCTTGGCAAACACAAGGAGCTACTCGCCTGGCCCACGGCATCGTTAAAAAAGGTGACGGCATAAACGGCATAACTGGGGGAGGAAGCCACGCCCATGTCCGGGTTGGAACATCGGAATAAAATTACGTATGTTAAGGTCTACGGCGATGAAAAGATTTTTCTGCCCACAAAACCTCTCTTTGAATTTTTTGAATTATTAATAAATACATGGATAAATTTAACAAGTCACTATTATTATAGCTCACATGGGACATTAAAATAATGCTTTAAAAATGCCTTGAGCTGACATTGTGAAGTTTTGCTCCTTCACAGAAAATAACAGCCCAGGCCTGATCTACAGGGTTCTCATTCCTATTTAAGGCAGAGTGTGGATATAATAATCCAGCAAGTTCTGCATCACATTATTTCATCACATGGAGGTAAAGCGACAATAAAACCACCGAGGAGGACTAATGCATTTTGAATTTACAATATACGTTACAGGACACAACTGTCAAAAGAAATGCTTAAAGTCGAAGCTAAGATCTCTCCTTTTGAAGGTGTCATTCTGTGTGACTATGGAGAGCAAGCCGATATGACCGGTACATTATCTGTATTAATCATGTTTAACGGTCACTGCTCAAAAAGAACACGAGACATTCTGTAAGAGTGCTGTCTACATGGTGGCCAGGCGTCCATACTGACTAGCCAGCACAGAATAACACTAATGACTCATACATCATATATAAAAACCCTCTAACATCAGAGATATCGCACATTAATTCATTAACACACTGCTCTGGTTATAAGCTTCAGAATATTCAACCCCGCGTAATGTTCTCTTCGGCAGCTGTAATGTTTAACCATTCGTAATAATTTATCACAGCATCTGAATAGAACTCGAGCAGACATATAAAGCAATACTGTTACAGCTCAAAGAATCTTTAATAATACATTAGCCCACGGTTATTTTTCCCCAAAGAACCAGGTGTGACCTCAAAGAACACCTTATCTGATGAGTGAGGTCCAGCTGGAACCTGGACCTTGAGAGGATTCTTGGCCGCAGATGCAAATCCATTCCTTTAAACGGCCTTATAAAAAGGCATAAATGTTGTAGTAAATGTTAAAATGCAGGCTTTTGAAATCAGAAGCACAACAAGGGAATTGCCTGAAATCAGTAAAGGAAAAATATAGCATGTTTGGAGTTATGTCAGATCTTAAGTAGAATGGATTGCTTACTTTTTTTTTTTTTTAAAGCGAGGATATAGTACACATTTCTCACACGAAAACCTAGTTAGTGCATAAAACAAATACTTCCCAGTTTAGCTAAACACCTTGTACACGGTTTCACACATTTACTATTTATAACTGTTCACTCATAAGATTATTAAAATACATAAAGTACAGGAAGCCCGAAAATATGAAAGAGCGGTACTCTCTCTTTAATGTAACCCAACCTATAGTTCAGCACTCATACGTCCACTAGTGAGTAATTCCAGAAGTTAGACTAACGAAACGTTATTTAGATAGGGGCAGTAAAGGTCCGTAATATGCAACCCCAAGGAAACGCGATTTATTGCTGGGGGGCGGGGTAGGGGGGCGCTACGCACTATTCAATTCCACCGCATTGCCGATAGTCAGGTTACCATACATCCATCCACGTACAGGAGATGCTGCAATTGCAGGCAGTTTACAGAGGAATTGTGCACATGTAGTCACTGGGAGTCAAGTAGGAAAAGGTATAACCTGTGAATCGGAAAAGTGGCAATTCGTCAGACCATTAAGCAGCTACACAAGAATATACCGTAGATGCGGCAGGAGAAGGATATCAAACTAGTGCAAAAGTACGCGGCCGTGCATTCCTTATTCAGTAACGTTAAAACAACATTAAAAACAGGTCAACGTTACCAGCCCTAGCGAATTATATTCAACAAATCAGACAGTGTTCGGCTTTATGTATTTAATCACGGTAAACATAGCATTTGCATTGACTGTGGAGCAAAACGGCTGAATTGAGCAATTGTTAACATAATGGTTTATAGGTATAACACTATGTTTGAGCCAAGTCCTTACACACACACATACACACACACACACACACACAGACACACACATTTCTCTGAAGACATAAATGGCTCCTTTTAAGACTGCGATTAACATCTGGGGTTACAGCACCAATACATCTAATGCTCATCACCCATCCGCAGCATTTGGGCACCGCTGTCCTGCGATTGCAAACATGTCGTGCAGTGGGTCAGTCCTGTCATTTCTTTTAGCGCACTCACCAGTCAATGGGAGATGTGTCGTTAGTAACATCCTGATAGGCAGTTAGCAGCTCCAGCCTGTTTTTGCTAAGGTTCACAGCCATGCCGACGTCCTCTCGAGCATCCAGCAGACTGCGGCCACTGACACACTGCGAGCAGCTAGATTTGGGAAGGAGTTGATATTGGAGCGAAACAAAGAAGATGCGAGTCTGCACGCCAACCTACTGCGCTCCCCGGTCCTAGCGCCAATATAGCGCAATACTCCCACTCCTAACTGCGAGTTAAAAAATGTTAGTTTTTTATTGAGTAATCTGATGGCAATAAATCCAAAAAACAGATCAAGATGAATATAGTACAATCGCTTTTCCACGAAAGATTCCGTTTCATTATTTACCATAAAATATAAAAAGTGACATACTGCTCAACTGATGCTACCGTTGCTGATTTCCTAGCGTTTTTAGTACAAGTACAATGATTACAACTAAATGCATGCAATTGAGTAAAGGCTGCAAATAGAGAGAGACTGCAACAATATACCTTGTGCTTTGTTTCTTTTTGAATAACCTATTGCACTTCTATGTTTACAGTTACTATGTTTCGGTAACTGTTAATATGTAACTATTCGTTTGACTTTCAGCACATTTAACAGCAATGCAACTGCGCTGCATGTATATTTAATTTCCACTGAATTTCTTCCTCCTTTTCAGAAGAACCTTCCTCGAGGGTACAAAAGTAGTCCCTCTAGGGACGTGAATATGCAACTTTGTCGCAAGTGCAATTCCACTTCCTTAATCGGTAAGCTATGAAGGTTAGCTAATATCTTTCCAGGATAACAAACACCAAAATTAAGCCAGGTTACTGGGGTAAAAAATGCATCAAATGAATTTGGCGGACAATGCTGATGAAAATAATACGAGAAAACCTTCCATTTTCAGCACATACATGCTGTATCAAAGACGGTGAAGCTGAACACGCATCGTTTTACGATATGTGCCTGCAAGAAACTGATTTGTGTTGGAATTTCTAAGTGTTTGAAATGCCCTTAGAACCAAGTTATAAAGAACCGTGCCAAAGGTCTGTGACCCCTGTCTGTTCCTGAACTTTAGGAGTTTCTGAATTAGAAGGCATATTAAGTTTCAGAAGAATAAAGCTTGACCTAGGTTAGCTGACCATTCGTGTAGAAAAAGAAATTCAAAGTGACGAAGTGCACAGACCATTACACATACCAGCACAGAAGGGTACGAATACATGTTACCTTGTGAAACCAAGAACAACTAAGATGCATAGGACTTGATGCCCAAGGAAGACACTGTACTTCCACTAACTATACATTCCATGTCTCAATACCTAACACTTCCTTCACGTACGTGTACAACAGAGGGATGTTGTGATCGAGAGTCGGAATGCTCTCACTTCCACTCCTCTGTCATTGTTTAGACCGGACCTCGGAGACAGCTCTGGAAATCTTCCAGCAATTCGGGTCTGCAGACCACAGGATCATTCCCATCGCCTGCAGGTACAGACATCTGCACGATGACTGCAGGTTAAACTACTCTTATTCACACTAGATAATCCAACCCTATAATACCAGTATAACAGTATAGGGCACGCAATAAGAGAATACCATCAATTCTAAATGCTCCATTTTACCGTCATAAATTATATTAAGTAGGGGCACTGACAGTACACCTTGTACCCATAACTTAAAAAGATCACGCATTCAAAATCATTTGAGGACAGTAATACTAGACGAAACAACGATCTGAACAACAGCTTTAGACACTGTGATGGCTCATATTCCAAATACGTAAGTCTATACAAACTGTCAAGACGTCAATCGTGTGAGGAGGAAAAGGGGACTAATGCAGAGCCAATGAGCAAAGTGTTGCTTCTTACGACATCTAGCGGTCACAACTTTTTTTTTTTTTTGGACGCTGCCTAAAATTACGGCAGTATAATTTTATGATGATAAAATACGTAGTATTGAAAGACAAGGCAAAATACGAGAAATACAAGAGACACACGGAAATCAGAAGTACATGGTATTGTCATTGCACAGAGAAACCCCAAGATGTAGGAACTTACAGAAGAATATACGCTATATAGTAAACAGATTAAAGCATTCTGAACTAGTGTAAACAGCAAATTCGAGGTTTACGGAAAAGACACAAAATCATCACTGGAAAAGATTTCAGTTTTTAAAAAAAATGCCTTTCCAGTTTTCATGGAATGTTCCGTACTAATTCCCACAATTATTAAGCCCTGGGAATATTACAGCATGGATCTCCTCAAGTTACATAAACGGCCTGAGGAAGGAAGAAAACAAACACTCTGAACAAAAATTGAGACCATTCTTTTAATGCATTAAAACTGAAGGATTTTTTAAACAGGATCCAAAGATTCAAGTGCACAAATAATTGTACATATGAGAAAAATATCTAAATCATTTAGCGTATATTAAATAAATATTTAAAGTATTTAACGAAAGTACAAATGAAAACAACCCAGTTCTGAAGATTGCAGCTAATAATGTTATCCATTCACCTTTCAAACACTTGCCTTGGTCAGAGTTACGGAAGTTGCCTTACGGTAGATGGCAGGGGTCAACTCGGAATGGGAAACCAGTCACAATCACAGGGCATTTACATGCAACCAGTCAAACACACAACCAGCCGTATGGTCAATCCAAAGATGCCGATTAGCCAAACTCCATCAACTGCAAAGGAAACAGATGACAAAGGACATGCAGAAGAATCCCACTCTCATCCATCACTGGGTTGAAGCACACAAATTAATCCAATCACCATGTCCACCTAAGACAATACTGGTTTATTCAAGTGGAGAGGAACCAGTCAGAGCTAAGCACTGCCCAGAAATTAAATAGCCAACTACCTACTAAGTTCTAGACAAAAAAAAAAACAAAAATTCTAGTCTCAAAAATCATGGAATCTTATTCACTTTCTTAAAGAGCTATATTACCATACAATCACAGACCGGTCCTGCATGTATTACGTCCTGGCTTTACGATAGCTCCTTAACTACTTAAAGATAATGCATTTGGAGCTCTAGAGAAGATATTATGTATTATACTGGCATTATAGTAAAATACAGTAGATGAGCAACCACCTGATCATACAGTTATGGCAAAGTAGTATTACAGTGATGGGTATTTCCATGCTGAATGGACAGAGTCAGCATGTATAGTACCGAACAAATGTGATTGTGTCTTTCAATATTTATAAACAGTCTAGGTAATCGCTTTACACTCATTGACTTGTATAAAGAAAATCAAAAGACTTTTAATCAAACCTAGAGTTCTTGTAACTGTAACATATGAATAAATCATATTAAATCAAGTCATGGTCATACTGGCAGTAAACCAGTTAAAATACTTCATTGCACAGGTAGCATTTCATATAAAAATGTTTTTGTTTCTGTTCGTGTATTAGGAGCATTGGCCCATAAGAGTATATGCAACAATAGTCTGCCTGAACAGGAAACGTACTGTCCGGCTTTGGGAGGACTGAGCATTCGCTGTTATCCACCTCACCGCCGCTGCAGAATCTCCCATCTCACCAGATGCCTTGGGACAACAGACTACTGGTCTACAGACATGTGGAGTGATACATCCATCCATTTCCAAAGTGAGTGTTCCAGTATGATACCTGACGTAAGATTGAGGGAGTAGCGGGATCCAAGTGTCTGGCCCCCAAAGCCTTTGCCAGGGTCTTGGTCCTCTTGCTGGGTGGTGCACATTACCTGTCTCTCCCCAGATCGTCCATAGTCTACATGTTTACCTGAGCAGGAAGTTCACAGGAATTTGAGCAGCTTCCCAAAGTGGAATCCTCTTTAACCACAGCAAGCAAAGGACGGACATCCACTTCAGAAGGATCCGGGCCACAAGTGGCACCTTCTTGCTGGGTGACGTGACCATGGAGCAACTCATTGGCCCGTCGTGGCAAGCATAGGTCTGTGGGCGTCTCCTGGGCCAAGGCCACCACAAGGCAGCCATTGGTGTTTGGAACTAGGCCTGAATTCTTGACAGACTCCTTGAAGTTGACCTTGGCTTCACAGGGAGGATCATCAGAACACTGGCAGGTATCAAAGACGTCTGACCTAAGGTCAACAGCAGGTTTCTTGGAAGCCGAGCGCATGCTGAGGTTAAGGGGATACACCTGCTCCTGCAGGCCAGGGTGAGGGCTGGGAGTCTGGCAAGCGTCACTCAGGTCCTGTGCAAGGACTTCTGACAGCTTCTTCCCGAATGAGCTGAGCTGTGTGGAGCCGGGGGGCATGTGCATCAGATGCCGCACCTGAAGGCTACAGTCTATGTCCAAAGGGAGGACCTTGAGCGGCTTGGGAAGCTTGCAGAAACCGTCCAGGCTCACACAGTCTGCATGACACTTGCGAGTGCCATCATTTGATGGAGATCCAGGATGCCTCTCCCACTTGAGACCGTTCTGACTGTTGCCAGTCTTATTTGTAAGGCAAAAAAGTTCCGTGGGGCTGTGGGAGCACACAGCAGGTCCCTGAGGGGCCAAGACAGCTGTGGAGTTTAGACCCAAACGAGTTTTGAGGTGATCAAGTGGAGATACTTTTGACAGGCCAATGTCAGACAGAGATCCATTGACATGTACCAAGCGTGGGGTGGGCAGCGGCGAAGCATACGTCCAATTTACAGGCTCCATCTTGACACTTGGATCCACTGTTGTAATCAGAGGTCCTGAAGGGAGGGGGGTAAGGCCCTGCGTCAATGGGGAATCCTGGAGAGCAAAGCCCTGCACCTCTTCAGAACTGGAGCTGCTTTTCAGATCTACAGAGGAGATCCCTTCGACTTCAGGGACGCTGCCGGTACAGTGCTTCTGGCTAACAGTTAGCGGAAGCTCTCTGTCAGATGAGTGGGTCTCTGGGCTTTTCTGGAGGGGGGCTTTCGCCGCAGTATTAGCGCGGCCCCTGCCTCGGGGTCGCCCTCTTCTCTGTGAAGCGGCAGGGCCTCTTTGTTTCACTTCACCTTCCTGTCAGGGTATGGGGAAGGGGGGGGGCACGTGTGACAGCATCCCACCCTTCAGTTACACAAGGCTTTTCAGCATTCAATTTCATGATTTTGTTCTCAACAGTAGTCATTTTGGTCAGCTCACAATCGACGCTATGGTGGTTAACGAGACAGACATTGGGTTGTACACAGACTAGAATCCCCTATGACCTGAATAGCTAACAGCAAAATAAAGGCACACCACGTAACCACAGTCATTATGACACTTTTGATTGTCCTTGTTGACAGGACAGCATGCCATGCAAGTTACATTATTGTTCTAAGCACTGGGACCAAAATCAGTTTTGTGAGCCATGTTTTCATACAAAGGCAGATTTGCATGTAGAGATGCAAGATTTTTCCGTGCAAGATCAGAGAGAAAAGACAAAATGCAGAAAGGGAAGCCGAATCAATACGATTTCCCATCAACCTTGACAAATTGCCCTAAAATTCAGTTCATTTTTTGCAGTTAAGGTTATTTAAGACGATAGCTGTATTAATCATACTCAAACAACTGATTCATTTTTATAAGAAGAATAACTACACTAACATAAAATCAAGTCTCTAGGTATTTTTTTAATCAGTTACTGCTTCTGCTTATCCTGGACACAAATAATTCCTGAATTACTCAGTGAGGTGTGTATTAGTTAAATATCTTCACCAGAATTTGCTGCCGCTTGAACTTTTGCTTCCGCACCAAAACAGGCCTCAGGGCTCACGTCTGTCTGACCACAACTAATAACAAACGGCGACATTCATGCAGATCAGGTAAGCCATGTGCAAGAAAGGCAGCTTTTGTTACTCTGTAAGCATTCAGTCAGCGTCTTACCGAGGAAGCCACTTTCTTGATCTTTAGCCGGGCCTGTGCTCCTCTTCCCCGGGTCATATCCACCGTCAAGCCAGCTGCAGCGAGTACCTGAGGCTTGTCTGAGCGCGACCCCTTCATCTGCTGTTCATAAGGTAGGATCAACCTGGGGTAAAGCGGGGAGAGCAGCGCGAGATCAGCAAAGGTTTCTGCGTGGCAGTACGATTCAATGTAATACTACAGCAGTCTGCTCGTATCCGTGGTTTCAGTAGCCATGGTTTCCGTTATCTGTGGTTGACCACCATCCACAAAAACACACGGAAATATGTGCAACAGCATGTTCTTCAGTGTTCCTTTGTCCTTTGAGTATAAAGAGCACAATTCTCATTGCTCCGCCATCCCTTGATACGCGATATTTTTTCATTGCTCTATCGTCCCTTGAGAATTCGGCTCTAGCGCCATAATTCCTTTCATTAGACAGAGTGCCACAATACAGTTTTGTATAATAATGTTCAATGTACTTTATTTTTACAGTATTCAGTGTTGATAACTTACACACAGTAAGTTATCATATGAAAGTACACAAAAATCACGTTATACGCGTGATCTACAATAGGCCTTGGAAGGTATCGTCCGTGGATACGGAGAGACTACTGTATATCTTTTATTTATATCGTCCGTTAAGCAGCAGCCCCTAACCCACTTTTCATAGTGCCGTCTCGTACACGTGGCTGCACTGGTACTTCCTGGATTTCCACCAAGCTCATTGTACACTTTCTTCCACAGCCTCTGCGATGTCACCTACATAAGGAAACAGAACAATTACTTGGCAATATAAGAAATGGCAATATATATGTATATATGCAATACATATTATACATATAAATGTATGTATGTACACATACATACATACAGTACTGTGCAAAAGTCTTAGGCAGGCAACGTAAATGATGTTTAGATTATCCTCATGTTGGTGTAAAACTATGATATGATGCCTGTCAACGTGTGTCAGCTTCGCCATTTCAGAACCTCTAAAATCATCCTAGTATTTGCAGCGACCGTCCAGTGCAGCCATGTATTTTTTGACTTGGCCACTAGCACACCTCATACAGCTGGTCAATCTCTCACTGACTTTTTAAACCAATATATTTTATTATTTAATTGAGCTGTTGGTGAAACTGAAAAAAATCATGGAGCGGCTGAGGTGCCCCTGAGGAGAAGTTTGGGAACTGAAGCGATGTTCATCTAGCCGTCCAACTAGATATCAGTAACGTTTTAGAAAACAGAAGAATTTATTACTAATGTTTATTGTGTTACTCTTAATTTGCACAAGTTCTAATGTTAAATTGTGTTTTTTGTTCTAAGCCAAAGTACACTTGCTACCCAGATAAACAGCTTTAAACATTTCTTTGGACTGCCTAAGACTTTTGCACAGTACTGAGCACACGCACACACACACACACACTTAAGCATGTTTTGAGGATACAGAAAAAAATTGCTAAAAATTTCCGGGAGGCTGTGGAATTAGTCGTCACTTACAAACTGCGGCCACCACTCACCCGCTCATATCCTCCCAGTCTTTTGACAACGGAGAACAAAAGAAATAGGTCAACTGTAGACAAAAATGTACATACAAGCTTCAGCGACCATTAAAAGTGTAATTCTGAAATAAAAACATTTTGAAAGCATTTAAAATGAGAAAACATGCCACATTTTTTTGCTGCTTTCCATTTATCAACAGCATAAAAAGTAAAAACTAGAAAATTAGTTTAGCCATTCCTGTTTCGGAACAGAATAGCAATTACCAAGATTAAAAGATAAAAATGAAGCCATCAAGCGCAGCGAGAACATGCAAATACACAACAATGAATGCGAGCATTATGGGGGAAAAAAGCAAATGAGATAGAGCAGGAAATATGGCTGTTAAAATCAGCCTCCCCTGCAGACTTACCCTTTTTGAAGCCCAGCTTTGGCACTTTGCTGATGGGGGAGCCTCTTCGTTCCATGAAGATGTAGAGGCGGTCCAGGAAGTTCTGCTCCTCAGGGAGGGGGAGCCAGAGGTGCTCACCCGGGATCTCAACACCACCCATCACGTTCTCCTAAAGGATGGAGTCAGCGACCAACACTGAACACAGCCAGCTCCACCCAGAAGTTTCACTGAAACCAGTACCGGACCTCAAAAACCCACTTACTGGTCTACGGTATCTCACCATTAGACTTACAGCCTGAGTGTAGACTATTCTGAATTGCCTGGAAAATCCCCATGGGGTCATAATCACAACGAGAAAATTCTGCAGTCGAACCAAAAGACCAGCTCAAGATCCCATCCACAAGCCTTTGAAAAGCTTTCCTGGGATGTTAGGAACTCAGTCCTGCCTATAGCTCTTTGCTGAGAGCAGTTCACCGTTGAGACAAACCGCTTACTCTGTCTAGAGAGACACGTCCTTCTGAGAACCTCAGAGCTCCACAGCACAAAAAAAATGTCTGGCATTTCAACAGCCCAGTCTTTTCAGGGTTTCCGGGAAGACAGCAAGCCTGAACTTACCTTCGCCTCTATCCAAGAACTCGACTGACTGTAGTACGCTGCCTCTTTTCCATCCAAACTTTTTCTTTTGCGAGGTCTTCCCTTCAAACTAAGAGACAGGAAGCCTGCATAGGAGGGGAAAAAAACCCACATATCTATGAAATGTAATAATTAAAACAATTCTGAAGTTTCATGGAGTGTCACTTCCGAGTGACGGTCGGGAAGGAGGCGTATGCAGAGAGGAAGCAGTTGATGCAATATAGATTTCCTGCTCCTGAAGTTAGAGTTTGATTGAGCTATTTTAAAACATTTCATCTATTCGTATGAAATCACAGGTTGGGAGAAATCCTTTAAGATGCTACATCAATCCCATACTGAAATTAAGGACTGAGAACATGTAGTCATGAACTGCATAATGATGATTGGGCCAAAGACGCACCGCATCTACGATAACATAACATTATCATCAAGCTGAAAAATTCCTATCGTTATTCCGGACTTTACAGGAGCACCATGTGTTCTAGTGGACCTCCCAAGCGGACCCCCATATAAAACTGCTTAAAAAATAGGACATACCCAAAATAAAATGCCTTTTTCCTCTTGAAGCACTTGCACTGAAGCGCACCCCCCGCTGCCCAAAGTTAGTGACCTGCATTTGCTATTAAACTCGCTGTGATTGGTTATACGGTCACTTTGTCGCCTTTGATTTCCCCCCCAGCACATCCAGTTGCCCCAGCCTTGACAATTGTAAATAGAAGCGTAAATGTATTAGTTTTTTCCTTCTACTTTCCAATTCTGGCCTAATTTCCAATTCTGGCCTATTCTTAGAAAGCGATTCCACATGCATGTGCCGTACCGTCCTTGTAATGCTAATAGTCATTTCTTTATTTACTACTTGAAGGCTACATTCCACAGTTGTTTTTTTAATCATTTTCAAATGTTTCAAAAGCATCCTATTCATTAGCGGATATTTGTCCAATTCGTACTGCTACAGAGCCTCTAAGAGGTCAGGGTTGGAAAAAATATATATTTCTTTAATTTGTGATCCTTTGCAATATTTTTGTGTTCCCTCAATAATATTGCAATCCAACTACATTGCCCACTTGCTATTTGTGGCACTGTGACGGCAGGGATAAACCTAAATAATACAGACATGTACTGTAAAGCGTGCTTTAAGAATTAAAATATGAGGCACAATGTACGCCATGTAACTTTAATATTATGCGTTTTTACACGTATTTATTAATAATTGCACTGCGTCCATTCACTGCCAGCTGGATGGGCTACTGAATGAAGTGCACACAGAGGCACTGGCTTCACTGGACCTGTTGGTATCGTTTAGATTTACACTTTTTAGTCCATCTTTTGTACTTTAAACAGACACAGTACAGTTGTTACTAGTAATGGAAAAGTATTGCAAGGGAACTCAAAATCATTTAAAAAATAATTTTCTCACCCTGACCTCTTAGGGGCTCGGTACACTGCAGCTGATCTGTAGAAAAAAAAACCCACAAATGCACCACTATCCACAAACCAGTATTTTTACGAAGCGATTTGAAAAGGATCTTTCTGGATCACTTCCCATCTGTTTGTGGATTACACGACATTTGTGACTTCGCTTACATTTGCAGATTTTTGCTCTATTCGTAGCGTAGCTGATCTGTAGAAAAAAAATCCACAACTATGAGATGCAGTAATGATACACATCGCTATCGGGATACGAGATGACTTATATTGAGATATGAGACTTCGGTCATATCGCACAACCCTATTGGTTAGAATGCATCCATCCATTTTCTGTAACCACTTGTTACACTGTAACTCACAGAGTCAGGGTCAGCCTATTCCATAGGGTACGGGCGCAAGGCAGGGAACAATCCAGGATGGGGCGCCAACCCATCGCAGGGCACAATCAGGCACACATGCACACCTATGGGCAACTGGCAACTCCAACTAACCTCTTCATTTATTTGGACAGTGTGGGGAAGTCAGAGTACCAGGTCAAACATGGTTAGAATCATTTTCCCCCAATCGATCGTTACAAGAAACACTGCTTGTAGAATTAATAATAAACTTAGTTATTAAGGTCTGCAAAATGTACATATAAAAGAAACTTATAGCAAAAGTGCTTTTTAATCTTCTAATATTAAAGTTTCTCAAGTTGAATACAAATTAACATTTATTTTTGCGATAAATACCTGTGCACTTCTAACCTCAGTTTACAACACATGCAAATACATAATAATAGCTAAACATTAGATAAATTTTGTGTGTTGCCACCTGCTGTACAAATGGTATCTTTGCAAAATTTACAAATCAGAGTACATCGGTCAAAGCCAGATTCTGCAAATTGAAACCATAGCCATACAAGTAAAACCCTTTTTTGGAAGCAAATCTTCCTAATCAGGAAGTTTATTCAACAGCGTATCCGATCCGTCTATAATCCATATATGTTTACTGCGTGACAAGTGGAATTTTTTTTTAGCAGTCCAATGGTATATAATTTTCTTTTTAACAAGTTCGAAAATATTGGTTACAACACATCAATTCGGTTTTCAGATTAAGATCTAGTCACCAATCCTCTGACACAGATAATCGACAAGTAAGACTAAAATTAGACAGAGCCAACATGTCACGGAGGCTGAAAATGCATTGTTTCGCATCGGTCTGTTTTTGTCGCAGTACTGCTGCAGCCGTCGAACACGCAGGCATTGTGTGACAGGCCGCTTGCTGGTTTGTTCTGTCATTATAATAACAGTGTTAAGCAGCACTCGTATCTGGGTGCTCAATGAAGGCTCGGCAAGGCCACATTCATGCCTGATCGCCTCCTCGACAGCACGTATGATATGTTTGCAATATGCTACTTGACTAATGTAAATGTAGTGCTGTATCACAAATCTTGAGTCAATAAGTAAAACACTTATCGTGCATACAGCTGCAACCAGTAATGATAAATTTTTGTCATATTACCAACCACTAGCTCCACCTGGCTAATAGACAAAAACCTTGGAAGACTAAAAGAAACACAACCCTGAAAGATGTACAGTCAAACCTCCCTTCCCCGGGCAGAATGGGAGCAAGTGGGGCCCGTAAGTAAGAAATGTCCGTAACTTAGAAGTACATGGGCAGTACGACGTACATGTACATTTGTACACATACAAACTACATGATATTTACCACAGGTAACGAGTTTCGTCCAGGTTTTGGGAATGCGCATCTCTAACAATACAGCGCTTCTTAGCTAATGCAGGATTAGCGCTAGTTGTCACATGCTTCTACATGTTTTTTGTTCGCCTACCGTAAACTTTGGTCTGCAACTACTCTCTGTGATTTTCCTTGTCGTATCTCTTTTGAAGGACGTGACACTACGCTTCCTTTATGAAGCCATGGATTTTGCACGGCTGCTGGGCTGTGTAAGCTGGTTTTGAAAATGATCAGCCAAAATAATAGACTTTCATTACAAAAATGTCAAGCTTAGCGGAACTACTCACTGCTAACAATTATTTTAGGAACTTATTGAAATCATAAAATCTCTTTTTAGCAAATATGCTCAGATAAATGCTTAAAATGACATAAAACACATACCGATATCAACATTAAAAATAACTATTACTCACCCAGTACGCATATAGATTTTTCTTATGCTAGTCTTGAACATGTATATTAAATTTCTCACATTCAAAAAAAAACAAATTTGATTTCCTAACATTTTTAGTGTGACTAATATTTCTGTTAAAATTAGACTACTTTTGGTCTCTAACAAAATTACTTAAACTGAAAGGGCGTTGAGAGTGACCATTCCAATGTGGTGGTGGGGGGGGGGTGTCAATTCAGTTACAAATCATGATTCTTGGGACAGATTCTTAAACATCAATTTAAACATAGGTTGCTGTAATTATGTTACTTCCTCCTACTATTTGGCCAGTTGCACGCATTTAATTTAATATATTGGGAAACCAAAATGTTCCCAAACCACCGATTTAAGCGACATGGGAGGGTATTCGAGGTTTCCGGCACCAGCTGTAACCAACTCACAGACTCACCGAGACGTTTCCCATGTTCAGCATCTACTTGTGAATTTAGGGTTCGGCCATGAGATTCATTCATTTCGCCATGCGTTCCAGAGTGAGAATTATGTAACCAAGAGGCACATGACAAATACGCTCTCTGCCGACTCCCACGTCTATTCCGACGTTCGACCCACCTTGATGCATCCAGACACTGGCATTGCTTTCCAAACTAGGGTGGTTGAAGGTGTCCCTGCAGTAGAAAACCCAGGTATTTTGGTGGCCCAGGCATGTTCCTCCAAGGGCCAGGAGATGCGGATCCTGCAGGGAGGTGCAGCCCGCCCCATCCTGCATGCGCCTCCGCAGCGAGCGAAACCGGCAGTACTGGGGGTAACTCAGAACCTTCACACACTGGCGGTCCACAGGTGACCGAGCTGAAGAGAGAGGGATCAGAGTCAGGAGTCTGTTTGTACTGAGCCAGAGTGTCATGTAAAGCCAACACACAGACACCCTGTAACCCAGCCTCACGCTTATTTCTCGCTCCATCCATGACAGACGTCTTGGAGATGTGCGTCCCTGGGATTGTCCCTTTACAGCATGTGTCACCCAGGCTGTTCCTCTTCCAGCCGGGTGACTCGGGACAGGACCACTTCACAAGGTCCTCCAGGCGGATCACCATCTTCTTTGAGACGGCCAACACTTCATCCTTTAGAAGGCAGGCAAGGCTCATAAAGCCATTTCCCTCAACATAAACATAACAGCAACCCCGTGAACTGGGAAACGGTTTTAATATTTTTGTCAAATTATTTTTATGTCTATTATTGCATGATTAGTCATTCTGCTATAACTACTATTATTTACTAACAATGCAGCCTTATTCCAGCCTTAACTGTACTATTAAGAGGTTTTAGGAAGCCCAGCTCTCCTTTTACAGCAATACAATTTCTTATGGGCTCTTAATTACGCCAATTTTTTGTTACAATAAAACAATAAAACCCTAGACTTTCCCAACTTTATTGCCTAATGAGTAGGTTCCCCCCCAAAGACCTGGGATGGAAAATAAATTACACAAAAACATAGAAACAGAAAACCAGAACTGCCCCCCTTCGATTATGTTAACAAAGTTAACTAAATAGGACCCTGTCAGATGGCCAGTTTGCCAGAAATAACCAGAACATGAGATAGTGACACTATCGGGTCACATGTCACATTTCCAAGGAAAAAAGCGCGAGTATTAAAATAAGCTACAGGACTACAGGCAACAAGCTGCCATAAGATGAGCTGAGCAAACAATGGAATCACAAACCACCCCGGAGGGAGAGATCATTTTGTAACCCTCCTTTTGCCATTTCCACACCCACCTCCCCGTGTTCTCCGGTCCTGCCTTTGGGAGTGTCTTCTGGCAGGAAGTACAGCCTGGAACTAGCCAGGAGGTGGCGCTGTGCCTGGTCCTCCCACAAAAGGGTGAGCTCCGCTATGCACACAGGCTCCTGGGGTCCGAAGCGGACAAAGAAGAACTGGCCCAAACTCCACACGCTTGGCTGCAGGCCTGCCTCAGCTTGGTGGCTAAAGGACTTATAAAAGGCAAAGGATCCTCTCAAGCAGTATGGAGACCCCAGCCACTGTCCAAAAAACACACGACAATCAGAGTTAGGAGCCACAATTACCATCATGACTACCATAGGTATTAGTACAGGCGGTCCCCGGGCTAAGAATGCACGACAACTCATACTTACGAACGAACTGCCATAACTTCCATCATAGTAAAAATCTGAGTTAAATTCAAATGCTCGTAATAACGAATACATGTGCTACGTTGTGACAGTCTTGAAAACACTGTACGGCTTCAGCTGTTCATTGAGTTAAAGGTAGAGTACAGTATGCGGTTACAATTACTACTGTATTATTGTTAATTGTTATTATGCAGTGCGTCATTTCTCCGACTTCCGACAAATTCAGCTTTAACACGGACTAAGGGAGCGGATCTTGTTCGTAACCTGATGACATTGACATAGATGGCAGAATGTTAATATAACAATGTCACACTAGGTAAGTTATACATCTAGATAATCCAACCATTTGAAAAAAGCAGACATAAGTCCTGGGCATGTGCATTACCTGCTACTACTGAACAGGGGTCACGCTAAGAAAAAACAGGTCCTTCAGAATTACATAAAAGTTATTCAACTTACGGGCTGAAATAATTACTGAAATGAAAACACAACTGCCACCACTAAAATGGATCACGACTTGTCTAACTGCCAAAGGCAGAAACGTTCCCAGATGTGAATTATGGAACAAGCCTGAACTAAATCAGTAGCTGACGATTTCCGTGGAAAACAATGACATATTAAGATGGTTTATTCAATTCCTAAATATGACAGTATTATTATAAATCTGTTTCTTCACTGTCCAGCAGCAGTTATTTCACGTGTTACAATTTCCAGAACTGCAAATAATTAACTCCTTATTACCACATATTAACAAGTCATACAGTAAAGATCTGAAAGGCAGAATTAATATCAGCATGCCTGGTTCTGTGTGTAACGTGACGCTTCTGCCTGATATTACATGTAAACAATGGCCGTGGAAACACAGGATCCCATTTTACTTCAGTATTTAACAAACCCTTTTGGTATCCACAGGTCTAAAAGACATACTTTCTCCAAAATTAAGTTATTTTCCTCCCACATCCCAAGTGACCAGCCATTCCGTAAAAAAAAAAAAATTATTATTGATAATAATAGTCGTAATAATAATAATGATTATTATTTAAAATTACAACGTACACAATCTGATCTTCGTCCACAATGCACACTGTACCGAGTCTTAGTACAAAAGTAGGTTCAAGACTTCTGACAAAGCATAGCAATACCTAACTAGCATAACCGAATATTTGGATTTTGCAATATCTGTATAACAAGGCCACCCTAATAAATGGCGTTCTAATTGTTTCTGAATTTCAGTTTGATAGTTATGCTACATAGGTTTATACAAAACATACATTGTGTAAAAATATATTCACGGTCTAAAATCCAAAATATCGTCAATTCGTTTTGGAAGAAACTAACAGCGAAGTTCCCATTTGTCTATTCTGGCCTAAAGCCGAATTGATATTACGTAGAATACTGTTTCGGTTTTAACATTCCTTCCTATTGCGTTACAATAACGTAGGTCTGAAAAAGAAGAAGAAAAAAATCCAAGACGGCCATTTATATGATAAGTGAAATGACTGATCTACGATCACCGACAAAATATCCAATAATTTAGTTGGAGTAATAAGCTTTCGGTCGCGCGACTTAAAAGTTTTTCTGCGAGAGAAGTTTATACCAAGATAGTCGCCTCGGTTCTTTCTTTAAAATGAAAACGTAAATGCAAAAACGAAAAACAAAGATGTGTGAGTGGGTGGAGAAATATGTCTTCAACAGTATATAAAAATATTTAACCATTAACCAAAAAACACCAGAATACACGCTTAATTTCAACATGAAGACAAATGAAGCCATTTCCTATTGTCAAAATTACGAGTAACAATAGTTTTGGTTACATTCTGCGCTGAATTCATTTTAAACAAGCAGACACTGCATTTAAAAAATGTTACCAACAATCAATCCGAAATACAAGAAAACTTTATAAGGGGTACAAAACCATAAACGATATAGAGAAATTACATTTTGTTTTGCAGTCTTGGTTAAGTGTTCGAACATAATGCTGCTGGTCACGATTATCGGAGTTATTTCATATTAATACAAAGTTAGTACTTCACCTGGATTGCGTTCTGCTCCATTACTGGCAAACATTCCCCGCGGAGCCCAGCCGAAGCTCCTATCGAATTACACAGCCGGGGACTCGTTGCGCAGCGGCACCTTCACACGGCAACCGCGGGACTGGCGCCTCCCAGTGCGGCGCATCGCCTAGGTGTGGCTAAACCTAATTCATTGCAAAAAGTTTATTATTATTATTATTTCGACCCACCTTTTGAAATACTTTCTTTTATAACGTGCGCCATATATCGCAGGCACGCACTTTTGAAGAATAGCGACCGCTGTCCCGCAATAACGGGAATAACCTAACTTTTATGGTCGAAAACTACATTGTTTCCTTAATATCCGACGTCCTTTAACAAATGTTAATAGGGTTTATCACTGGTTTTGGAATCCCCGTTCAGTTTCATTCTTCCAAACAGCAACGCGATATATCAATAAGTTGGTTTTGATATAATAATGCATTTGGGGGGGGGGGGGGACTGCTGTTGCGAGACGGTAAATTCGCAATTCAGCTCACGTGCCTTCGGCAGCCAACTGAGATGTTGGGGGTTTGGGCTGGTGGAGCAACGTCCTGTCTGTTATTCCCAGGTAGGGGGGGGGGGACATTATATACGTGTTACTACCAGGGACGCAACAAATATGGAGAAAGGAAACCTCCATGAAAATCAATAATTGATCAGTATGAATCAAAATCTCATCTGTGTTTATAGGCAACAATAATGGCGCATTTGAGTTTTTCCTATCAGCATTTGATTACATCGGCCTGTGTTGGTGCCCGAGGAGAGAAAAGCAGACGACGGCATATTTTGCGTGCTGAGTAGCCCGGTAATTCTCTCCTGAATGAATTGTTGTATTTTTATTTGCTGTAAATGGAATAAATGATCATGCCTTAGTTTATACAGTGATAGTTTGTAATTTTATCCAAATTTGAATTAAATCAAAGGTATCATGTTTAAATATCTTTTAGTGATCATCTATTTTTTTAAGCTGGACCAGTCATTATTGTTTGTTGTTGTTATATTTTTAAAATCATAATTTGTTTTCCATGCATCAGTTTGAGGGATGCGTTTGAAACAGGCATATATTTATTAAAAGGTTAACGATGTTTATGTTAAATTTACATTAAGCACTACGGATAAAATGTACGAAATTACTTATTTCAGTATAATTAGTGAAGATGATAAGTGACTGTGGAGCCGGAACTGACGTGTGCTTTTAAATTCTCTGCACAGCAGATATTGGACACTATTCTGCCGCAAAATGGCTGACACACTGCAAGTTTGAGCCTCATTACTTGACGGATGCCTATGGCAACCAGTTTGCTGCCGGCTGCAGTGCTGCTGGCCGTTAGGGGGCGCTCTTTCTGTAACGTGAGGGGTGACGTACTGCCCAGCGGGGTTTTTTGTATCTTGGCTGGGGAATCCCTCTATATTATGGTCATTATTATTTTATTGTTTAGTTTTTCTCATAAGAATGATTAAAGTTTTTTTGTTTATTTTTCTTTTCTTATTTGTTCCTCTGACAAAAGTTAAAACATTGAAATGGATAGTAATTGTTTCAATGTCACAAGGAAATCACAAAAGCTTTTTGTATTTTTGCATATAGTAAATATAAACATATAGTATAAAAGGTTAACTGATGTAAAGAGTCCCTGTTTATTAGTTCGCAGATCTTTGGAGTCCACTCAGCCCCTGAAAAGCCCCTTCTCCCTTCCTCTCTCCTTACCGGCAGCTCTTCCTGTAGTAGTTTATGTCCTGCCTATATAATATAATATAAACATTTAAATTGCCTGGAAAAAAAATCATATTTAAACATTAGAATCAGATCGAAAGAATCACTATTTCAGTATGGACCTGCACGCCTTCGGTGTGTGTGTGTCTACACCGTAATACCCATGGAAACCCACACATATGGCGAACGTGCAAACCCTTACAGTAGCGTCTCCCAAGCGGGCCTTCGCGGGCCCACAGTTGCTGCATGTTTTTGCTCCCTCCCAGTTCCCACCCAGACAGGCCAGTTTGCCTAATTTCAGGATTTCCTCACTTGGTTAGGACTTAACCAACTTTCATGACCATTTGCTTCATCAACCTGCTTACATGACCGTTTGTTCCCATAATCTTAAGGTTCACAAATTGACTGGAGTATCCTGGACTGGGGTTAGGAGCATTTACCTTATATGACTGTCTTATTTTCAGTAGTAGGTGGGGCCCCTCCTTCATCCTGCAGGGTAACAGTCATAGCTTCTATGATATTTGTGGATGGAGACACCACACCAGAATCATATAATATGATCTGAAATAGCACAGTTGCTGTTATTATTATTAATAATAATAATAAACCCAAACTAGCTGGGTTTAAGACAGTGCAGCTGCTTGACTCGTTTTCCACCTTCCCCAGTTCTCCCACAACACGCCACACCATTGTCACGCTCGTTCCACTGGCTTCCTGTAGTTGCCCACATAAGATTCAAAACACTGATGCTCGCCTACAAAGACAAGAATGGACCAGCACCCTCCTACCTAAAACAACGTATCACACCCCGCGGTGCACCGTGCTCTCTCCGATCCTCCAGCACCGCTCGTCTGGTCCAACCATCTCTCAAGGCGCAAGGAAGACATGCATCGAGACGCTTCTCTGTTCTGGCACCTATGTGGTGGGATGAACTTCCCCTAGATGTCCGAACAGTTGAGTCATTGTGTGCCTTCAAATGACGACTAAAAACCTACCTCCTTCGGAATTAATTGGATTAGCACTTCCAGGATTATACTCTAATTATATATTTTTAATAGTATTACTTAGCAACAGAGTTTTTTTACACTGACAGTATTCTTAGCCGGGTTCTATTGGATCAGTATCAGGATGATGTTCACTGATGAGATCTCCTGGGGGCCCTGTCTAGTGGAACATGTTCCTCTCAATCTCTCAGAGGAGCAGCAGCTGATGTTCCTCTGCATCTCCATACTCCTCACCGATTTACACAGAGTGGAGTCCAACTTGTAAAGAAACTTCATACTGGCCACTTGAACACAAGCGATGGACACCTTTGGGGTGAATTAGGACAGAGACTGCGGGTCTGGCCTTCTCATCCAACATCAGTGCCTGACCTCACAAATGCTCTCCAGGAAGAATAGTCAAAAACTCCCATAAACACACTCCTACACCCTGTGGACAGGCTTCCCAGAAGAGCCAAAGCTGTTATAGCTGCAAAGGGTGTATTAAGAATGGGATGTCATTAAAGTTCATGTGTGTGTAAAGGCAGGTGTCCCAATACTGTTGGCAATATAGTGTATAATGAAAAAAATCCAGGTATAATACAAGTGGAATAGAATATTAGTTAAATGCAAGCACTAAAAACAAAAATGGTGAAGTATATAACTAAAGAGAGATTGCTAAAGGTATAAAAATGGTACCATATAATATACAAAAATGCAGAATAAATTATTTTCATTCAACAGAGTGAATTAAACCATTAATACTGGTAAAAACAGTCCAAAAAGTGGCAGGAAGTGGCAAGAGTCTAGTGCTGGATGTGGGCGATGTGGTGGTCCCCCTCCAACAACTCAGTTCAGTTCAATTCAATTTTATTTGTGTAGGGCATTTTCGCAACATTACATTGTAAACTCCCTAGGAGGAACAAACCTTGAGAGGAACCAGACTCAAAGGGGGAGACCATCCTCCAGGGGGCAGCAGAGGAAGCCATAACCCTAACCAGACCCATAGGGGGAGCCCATCGTCCAAGGGGCAGCAGAGGAAGCCATAACCCTAACCAGACCCATAGGGGGAGCCCTTTTAAGTCGCCTGAAGCCTTTTCACTGTTATCTAATGAATGACGATCATACATATATCCTCACTTAATCAA
Organism: Brienomyrus brachyistius; assembly: GCF_023856365.1. NCBI lineage: Eukaryota > Metazoa > Chordata > Actinopteri > Osteoglossiformes > Mormyridae > Brienomyrus > Brienomyrus brachyistius. Next base: position 8,132,742 of record NC_064542.1, read on the forward strand.
ATATGTATTTATTTTTTTTATTATACACACGAATTGCCAATTTTAAGTTCTTGCATGTCTTAATTCACCTTCATATAAAATCACAGATCCGTTGTTGATTCATTGTCATAGTAACACAATGTTGGTATATAAAGGTAATCGTCAAACATGATTAGGGCACCAGTACTGATGTGTTTTTTTTTGTTTGTTTTTTAATCATTTTCAGCAGTCAAACAGACAAATTGTTTTTCTTACCATAGAGCTATTTCTTCCTACCTAATCTTCCAAATCAGCGTAACTGATCAGGATCCTGTCATATAAAATGCTCTGTCTGTCTGTCAGAGCGGCCGTTTTTCAGTCTGGGTTATATACAGGGACGGATTACAGACCGGGCCAGCGGGGCCGCTGCCCAGGGGCCCCTAGCCCAAAACAATTTGCAATGCTTATCAACAACGTATTTTCTTTTGTCTATTTTAGAGGGCCTACATGCTTTTATCCTCTGACCCTATAGGGAGGGCGTTTGGCTGCCAAGGGCCCTTGAATTGTGGTGGTTGTGGTGCTGGGGGGGCTCGCGAACGTTTTGCCCAAGGGCCCACACAACCCATAATCCATCCATCCATTCATTTTCCAAACCGCTTACCCTACTGGGTCGTGGGAGGTCTGGAGCCTATCCCGGAAGCAATGGGCATGAGGCTGGGAACAACCCAGGATGGGGGGCCAGCCCATCGCAGGGCACACTCAATGTGAACTTTATGCACTCTCACATGCATTCCTATGGGCAATTTAGCAAGTCCAATTAGACTCAGCATGTTTTTAGACTGTGGGGGGGAAACTGGAGTACCCGGAGGAAACCCCACGACGACATGGGGAGAACATGCAAACTCCACACACATGTGACCCAAGCGGAGATTCGAACCCGGGTCCCAGAGTTGTGAGGCAACAGTGCTAGCCACTGCACCACCATGCCGCCCCTGGTTATATAATATCATTTAAAACTCAATGCGAACTTTATGCACGAGGCCACCGTAATAAGGCTATAATTGCTTATTATTGACCACTAATAGTGAAAATCACAGTTCCACATTTTTGTAAAATTCCCCTGTAAAGCTTATTCTTTAAATAAAAACAAAAATACTGTAATGCTCTCGTTTTGTGTTGTTCATGCCAATTCCACTTTAACAAATTTACAGCTAATTCCTTTTACGTATAAAGTAATGCATTGGTGTTTTTGGCTCATTGCATAGCCCCGTTACCTCGCTCCTCCGAGTCTGATGGTTTAAATCCCACCTCTCTTCTGTGTTTATGAAATTTATATTTTCTCACTGTGTGGGTTTCCTTCTGCAAACCAAAGGGCAGAATGGTGTCTGACGTTTGACTACAGGGCATGTTTGTGTATGTGGACTGGCATTGTGTTCAGGGTGTTTCGCAGTCTTATACTGCTCTATTCTCTACGCTGAGTCCACGTGGGCTGGACTCCAAGTTCACGTCACGCAGACCAGGATAAGTAATTACAAATTTTCGCCAGCAGATGGTAGCCTTGTTTCCCATCTAAGTTGTGTGTCTGGTAAATCATCAAACAATTGTGGAGGTAAATCATTCTTACAAATATGTGTAAATGTACTCTGAATACTCATGTACTCATGTATTCATTTTTGGTCCTGTTTTTAAATATGTAACCTACATTTCTATTTGCCATTATGTGTTATACACTGCGATGGGCTGGCCCCCCATCCTAGGTTGTTCCCTGCCTCGTGCCCATTTCTTCCGGGATAGGCACCGGACCCCCCGCGACCCAGTAGGATAAGCGGTTTGGAAAATGGATGAATTATGTGTTATACATAATATTAATTAAAATGAAATTTGTCGTACTGTTTCTTGCAGACGTATATCATTACACCAGAAGGGGGCGAAAGTGAGAGTACCTCAGTCCTGAACTGCAGTTTTTAAGAACGAAGAACCTCACAGCTAAGAGGAGGAAGATCCCATTCTGTTAATGAATCATTCAGTGAGCGAAATCAGCATTGCATTGCCTTCTTTGGAGTAAACTGGAATTGTGATATTTTACTTTATGTTTCGTTTTCACAAAATGTTCTTTACAGTTTTTCCCGTTAATAAGGATTAAATTACGTCACATGTTCTGTACATAGTGGTTTTAGCTCATAAATATTTAGGAATATCCTGCCTCGTGCCATAGCTTTAGAGATCCGGATCTCCCGCAACCCAGAAGAATAAGCGATTTGGAAAATGGATGGATGGATATTTAGGAATAAGGTATAAGAATTACATATCTGTTTAAAGTTTAAACAGAAATCTGAGACTTGGAAAATATCCCAGGCGCATTTCCTTTCGACTATAAACAAATACGAATTTATATTTTTAAAATAATCATCTTATATTGGAGGAAATAGGTCGTACAAAGCCATGTGTACAAAACCCATTCATGAGAACGCGGCAAGGCGAGAATGGCTCACACTAACATTCACTGCGAGAGATTGAGGGGGGCTGAGCTGCCCCAAGGTCGATCTCCCTTAAAAGTGGGTGAAATTCTGCATTACCTCCTTCCCGCTGGTAAAGGAACCGCTGACTGAGACGAAGAGGGCTGGCGATGGGTTAGGTGGCCCAACTTACTCTCATGTTTTACAAAACATTTATTTTAGTCATAATTTATTGTTTACTTCTATGTTTAATGTTTAGTTAAGTACAGAATATACCTAAAATTTTGTTTAATCAAAGTGGAGGTTTTAAAGAAGTGCTTGTCTCAAGAGTGCTGTTGATATTAATATTAAGACTACTTTTTAAGCATTTTATGTTCAATGGATTTTATATTTTGTGGCAGACATGATTCTGAATGCTGAAATCAAGGACACCAGAGAAAATTAAAGATTAAAGAATGATTATTTCGGGAAAAAAGTTATTTGCAGTAGTAATCATTTAGTATATGATTTGGAAGTTATGTGTGTATGTGTGTGTGTGTGTGTGTGTGTGCATTTTACAGGAAATACATAGCTTACATTTATTAGATTTCTCAGTAACAAATACATATTCACCACATATCCTGCTCATTTAGACATATATTTTGTCGTAAATTCCTTCGGGGGGCTGCTGCCATTCTTGTGGCATTACTGTCTCTAAACAAGAGAAACATCTGCTGTGCTTTAAGTGCGGGAGAATGGAGTCTCTCCGCAGCATTTTCTCTGCATGTACAATGGGCACTAACTCTTTCTTTCTGCACTCGTGGAGCTGCGATTGGCTGCCGAACATAACTGGCAGCCCAACAGACAGCGAAGCCCAATGGAAGTGATGAGTTACAATTCAAAGCCGTCCGGCGCATTCCGAGATCTTTCTCAAGTCATTTTCGTCATTCGGGTTTTTAACAAAGCCACCGATGAATGGAATTTCTGGCTTCCTCATTAGAGTATTAGAATAAAGCAATTATTCTGGGGGTTGTTGTGAATTCTAGCTTTCTGTGAATACAAAAGTGACGGCTAGGGGGAGAGGAGACTGGTGGGCACTTCTAGCTGAGTGTATGCCGGACAGCAGGTCACAGTAAAGGACCTTTTTATGATGGGGCAGCTGGCATATTCTGAGAAACTCTGAAGAGGCAAATAACCGGAAGCCTGCCTCCGGACGAGGTGGCGGATTGAAAGGGGTCAGAGCTCTAGTTAAATATGGGACTGTAATGTTAAGAGGAAAGTCTGTCCCAGTAAATTAACTGTGGAAAGATTCACCAAGAGCTAGACATTCAGGAACCAAGCACAAGATGCGAAGGACAGCCGGTGTAATGCTGCTGAGGGTACACATTCTTACAGAGACACTGAGGGTAGGACTTGTGTTCACAGAATGATCTAAGAGTCGCTAGCAGAGGCTACATCACCTGTGCTAGCATGGTAGTTTGGGCTCACTTGCAGATAGGCCTCAAAAAATAGCACTGCTATCGCTTTATTTGGATAGTCCGCCTTCTGAGGGCTATCAGAGCATTTGTAACATTTGAACTTAGTTAAGCTTCGACAATTCATCTGTTTCACTGTCTCTATAGATATTTAACAGAAAATACAGTATAGAGAATATGTAACATAGTCGTAGAATAATTTAATTGAATTTGACTACTCACTCAACCGATGGAATACAAATTGTTGAATCTCAACTTATAAGTTGTTGAAATGTCACAGATATTGTGTATAACCTCAGTAAGTGGGCTATCCAAATGAAGTATTTACCATTTACTTTGAAATTTTAGTAACACTTTGCTTGATGGGGCACAAATATTTAGTGATAACTAAGTTACCACTGAAGTAAGAATCGTGAGCAGATCATGAACAATCGTAGTTAACTGAGATGAAAGATGTGTCACGATTAATTAATGATGAACAAGCACGAGATTAGTATTGTACTTGTGTTATTCGTGACTTGTTCCTTCAGTGGTTCCTTCCGTGGTTCCTTCGGTGGTTCCTTCCATGGTTCCTTCAGTGGTTCCTTCCATGGTTCCTTCAGTGGTTCCTTTTGTAGTTCCTTCAGTGGTTCCTTCCATGGTTCCTTCAGTGGTTCCTTCAGTAGTTCACAAAGGTTTACAGAATTAACAGATACAGTAACAAATATACCAACCACTTGAGTATTAGCATAATGGTATATTATTTGTGCCCCGTCAAGTAAAATATTACTGAAATGTTTACAGGAAAAAAAAATCTTCAAACAAAAACTGTGAAAAACTAAGATTCAGCAATGGCACAAGATGTTTCCAAAGTGCAAGAGAATAATCAGAGAAGCTCAAGAACTGACTTGCATAAAACTGAGCTGAGTTAAGACTAAAGCCAGTTTGGAGCGCAAAGGAAGCTTTCTTAAGGAACACAAGAGGTAAAAAGCAAAACCAGGAAGATTGTTAGCGGCAGGAGTGGAAGCACAAGCAGGAGCTGATCAATCCTGGCCGTTTGGAACTCTCTGGAAAGTCGGTAGACACCGTGAGTATTTTCTGGGAACTAAGGACGTCTAAACAGTCAAGAGACATAGTATTTTTCCGTCCAGATAATTGCAGAAAGTGAAACATTTACTCCCAGCCTTTCTTATGTACATACAGGCTTGTGGAGGGAAGATTTATATGACTGTGGCTTGTCTGACAGAAGTGTTGTATACTTAGAATTTGTTCCGGATCAAAATAGTCATTTGCAAGAAAAATTGTGAAACAATGCAAAATGTAAAACTAACAAATGGTTTGGAAGCCAGTAATAATTTTGCTCTGAAGTGGACCCACAGGGCAGCATGATAATTATATTTATTGAAAGGGGGGGGGGTACTGGAATGTTACATGTTTTCCCTGTTTTTCTGTCCACATCAGGGATGATGTTCCACAAGAATCTGCTCCATCAGCCTGTAGTTTACTTACCCAGAACTCCCAAAATAAGCTCAGCAACTACATGGTGGGCTAAACAGAACTTCCAGTTTTCCAATTTTGTACTCATGAAAGCCATAGATAATTTTTCCGATCTGAGAAATTCTGAGATTCTGGACACAGTGGTAAACTGGGATTGTTTTGTAATTAACAGCTCAGGTCTAGATGTGTTACACGCCATGGAAAATTAAAGTGTGGATCATACTTTTCTGTCTGGCTCGTGAGCAGTTTTAAAAGAAGTGCTTCATTATCGCGACAGTTACACTTTAATTTTCTGCATAATTTTAAGGTAGCTGATTTATCACTTAGAGCTTGAATCCTTCTATCTGTACATCTATATGCACACCTAGGGGCAATTTGGTAACACAAATTAGCCTCAGTATGGTTTTTTTGGTGGACCTGAAGGAAACCCCTTGGTGACACGGGGAGAACATGCAAAGTCCACACACATGGAGCCATGGTCCCAGAGGTGTGAGGTCACAGTGCCCCCCCGCTCAGCAAAGAGCCTGTTCCCGCTTAACGACTGTCTGACAAGCATATCTATTTGTCAAAAACAGAAACTGTTTCTAGTTTAATGTGCTTTATGGAGGTCTACAGTCTTACTCTCCTTGTTTATGACAGAAAATAACGTATATATTCTTTAGGGATTTATAGCTGTGGTTGAGGAGAAGGCAGCAGACTGTGTTTGCATTGCCTGCGGGTCAGTGCGGAGGCCTGCATAGTTCCTGCTGCCCCTGCGTTGGTTTCCGCAGGCCGACCTCATTCCACCTGGACCTCTGCGTTCCTGGGGATCACGCCAGCCGTGTGACTGGAGGCCAGATCTCAGAGGAGGCACCGGCTGCATAACTGGCCTGATTTGGCTGCAGCGCGTCAGCAGCTTGGGCCTACGACGCCATCCCATGCATTCCGGTAATGTGGTTTCTCCGGCGTCTCTTCGCCTTCGAGCATGAGCGTCACACTGCGGGTGCCAGCTGAGCCTCTTCCCACTGCTAACTGTATTTGCTCAAGACACGGCAGACAAGCAGCTCTGCAGTCCCCGACATTCCGTCGGCTTCCACAATGCCCCTTTCAGAACACGGACCGCAAGCTGCCCGCAGGATAACGCAACAAAATAGCGAAGGAGCGATGAGAGGCGACAGTTTTCAAAGGACGACAAACAACCTCTTATTCTGAAAAGTAACCATTTCATTAAAATTTCATCCAAGCCTGTAAATAAAAATTGTGGTGCAGAAAAAAAAGTAAGATTGATGGCTATTCATTTGTTGTTATTGTTTTCTTCAAAATGTCACTCTTAAGTGGGTTTCGTGATGTTAAACGTTGCATTTACTGACTGATGCAGCAAACATGACATGGAATGCGTTTGGACCATATTAAGAAGCGGGCAGTGCTGGCTAGAGAAATGGTCGATTCTGATCAGCTTCTCTCACAAGGAACAGTCCATCTTCCATATTGCAATAAGTAGGTTACAACTCATGTCTGAGTCAGTGTAGCACACAGAACAAGATAACTGGGTATTGCATTTAGCATTTACTTGCTTTGCAGACATTTTTAGCTAAATGTAGATGCAATTTAAGACTTTTCCTGTTGAAGTAACCCTGAGTTGTGAATAATTTTTTGAACAGATGGCTGAATTAACCATCACATGGGAACTGTCACATGTCCTGTATGTGCAACACAAATAATCTTCATCTGAACCCGAGTATTTTGTGAGTATAAGAATGGTATAGTCAATAAACCACAGTAAACCCATCACAAATCAAGACAGAATTCATATGTCACTTCTGTGTGTAAATCCTCTCTATTTTTTCAATTTTGACCATGTCATTCAAGTCCTGCCAAAGTATTTGTTCTAAGCAGGGATCTCCAACATTGTGAAATTTTTTGTAAACTTGCTGGAATGATGAATCAATCATGCTGCAGTGTCCATGCTCAGTGCATGAGAGACCCGTAGGCAACATTCTCCTTCAAAATAGCTTTAATATGAATTAATGGTTCATACAATGATGGAGGATAATTATGATCCATAAGCAGGAAAGGACTGCAAAGAATAACAGAAATATTTTATTATTTTGATGGTAGGCTTTGGATCCTTGCCTAACAGAACATTTTTGGTTATGAACACAAAGATTTTTTTTTTTAACTCATCCATTGATCTTCCATCCGTTTATCCGGGACAAAGTCATGGGGGGTCTGGAGCCTATCCCAAGCAGCACAGGGCACATGAAGAATAATCCAGATATAATTCATTCAGAAAAGTTAGGGCTGCTTTTTATTAAAGTGGAATTTCACAGTAAAGTGGTTCAAAAAAGCCCAAATGTCCCTAAACTAAAACCATGTGAAATTCACCCGATGCTCAGTTCCTCTTAGAAGTCAAACGCTAAAGTTTGGTTGTTATTCCTTTCCTTTCAGTTTTCATATAGGCAAGATCACCCTCTATATAGGCGAGATCACCCTTCATATACAGTAGGCGAGATCACCCTTCATATAGGCGAGATCACCCTTCATATACAGTAGGTGAGATCACCCTTCACATAGGCGAGATCACCCTTCATATACAATAGGCGAGATCACCCTTCATATAGGCGAGATCACCCTTCATATACAGTAGGTGAGATCACCCTTCATATAGGCGAGATCACCCTTCATATAGGCGAGATCACCCTTCATATACAGTAGGTGAGATCACCCTTCATATACAGTAGGTGTGATCACCCTTCATATACAATAGGCGAGATCACCCTTCATATAGGCGAGATCACCCTTCATATACAGTAGGCGAGATCACCCTTCATATAGGCGAGATCACCCTTCATATAGGCGAGATCACCCTTCATATACAGTAGGCGAGATCACCCTTCATATACAATAGGCGAGATCACCCTTCATATAGGTGAGATCACCCTTCATATAGGCGAGATCACCCTTCATATACAGTAGGTGAGATCACCCTTCATATACAATAGGCGAGATCACCCTTCATATAGGCGAGATCACCCTTCATATACAGTAGGCGAGATCACCCTTCATATAGGTGAGATCACCCTTCATATAGGCGAGATCACCCTTCATATACAGTAGGCGAGATCACCCTTCATATAGGTGAGATCACCCTTCATATAGGCGAGATCACCCTTCATATACAGTAGGTGAGATCACCCTTCATATACAGTAGGTGAGATCACCCTTCATATACAGTAGGTGTGATCACCCTTCATATACAATAGGCGAGATCACCCTTCATATAGGCGAGATCACCCTTCATATACAGTAGGCGAGATCACCCTTCATATAGGTGAGATCACCCTTCATATAGGCGAGATCACCCTTCATATACAGTAGGTGTGATCACCCTTCATATACAATAGGCGAGATCACCCTTCATATACAGTAGGTGAGATCACCCTTCACATAGGCGAGATCACCCTTCATATACAGTAGGTGAGATCACCCTTCATATAGGCGAGATCACCCTTCATATACAGTAGGTGAGATCACCCTTCATATGTGACCCATGACCACAAAATGAGTCTTATGGGTGCAGTTTTACCAGTGCGACTTAAGACTCATTTCATGGCGACGGGTTAGGGTTAGGGTCCTTTGTATCTCAAATGGGTGAAGAGAATGTCCTGGGTGTGTCTCTAAAATTAAATTTAAAAAAAAGGTATCAGAATTTGAACTGTAAAATTAACTTGGAGAGAGACAACTTAATTAAATACTTACTATAGGGACAAACTTTCAGTTCATATACTTCCGGTTGTTGGGTCATCACGTCACCTTTGATTTACTACCTGTGTGGCCCAGTGGGAGGGACCGTGTCCTGACTTGTCTTATGACTATGCTGTATGGTTACGAGCCCCAAATAAGCCCACCTAAGACATGAATGCTCAGCTCAATCAGACAGAACCTCAGACCTCAGCTTCATACCAGCAGAAACCTCACCATGGAGGAAAATATAACGTGTCAAAGTGAAACCAGTCGGAGTTATTTAGGACAAAACCACACTGACATCACCTTTATATGTTTGCTGCAAAATTGCAATATTAATGGATGTACTTTGTTATTTTAACCCCCTAGATAACCTATAAATGAGACAGTCAGTAATTGGATTGAGCCCTTTTAATAAATTATGCTGGAACCATCAGTTTTACTCTATAACATATAAAAAGTTCATGTTTGTAGTTTGTATAAATTGAACTTTATACATTTTCTTGAGCAATCAGACAAACAGACTGTATACTGTTACTCTGAGAAAGATTACCAATTACCCGGATACAATTTTGTGAGGATAATTTTTGTAATTAAGTTCTTGTTTTTGAATTTAGTATTAGAATTGCCTCCTGTGTTTTGGGGATGAAGGGTAGTTTGCTTCAGGTAGTTTGTGGTTAAGAGAACTGCAGCAGGCCAGTCAGACATAGCCACCCTTCGGCTTAATATGTCCACAGCTGTCACTGCGGGCAGTATAAGGGAAGCTTTGTTCCCTGAAAGTCACAGAGGGCTGTCTCAGGCTCTGCGGCCCCCTGCAGGTGCGTGGTCTTCAGAGCAGAAGCAGCCTCCTGAGTGTCCGACTCCGCTCAGCCTACATCATAGAACAGCACAGAGATCCTGCACATCCAGAATATCTGCAAGGTGAGACTAGCAACAGACACCCCAGCTTATCTGTGCCACCATCAAAGAGAAAAGACGTGAAATGATCTTCATCATTCCTTTCATTCAGGTCACCTTCACTCTCCGGGGTCCATCTGACGTTTCCTTTTTAAACCATTTTACTACAATCTCTGGTAATCCTATGTGTCCCAGAATTTATCATTTGTATCTGAGTCTTGTAAAAATATGTCCAAATTTGAACATATATAACATGTGACACAGTTTATGAACAGACATGCAGCATATGAAAGTATTTATGAATGTGGATAAGTTATGTACTGTGTGCCATTTAAAATGCAGAAATGTATCTGAAAGCAGAGGCAGGGAGGTAAGTTATCGCTTGTCAATTATGTCATACTGAAGTTTTGTGTGTGGCGTTTTTTAAGAAAATATGCAGTGTGTGCAAGTTGTGAAATTAAGGAATTAATTTATAGCAGGACAGAGCTGAAAGACGACCGTCCAAAATAAATGATAGTGTACTGGAAGCCATAAAAAACCGATCTGAAATATACTTGAAAAATTGTGAAAGGACCCCATTTTTATTCAAAACCAAAGTAGCTTATTCTGGCAGTACAGGTCCAGAGAAAGACTAACCCATTCTGAAGCCTATTTCTGAGCTCGGCCAGGAAAGGTGTTTGGAGTCACCGTGAAACACAAACTATTCAGCCATCATCGAGTCATACGATGCAGTCAGAGTCACAGAGGCGCCGAGGATGAAGATGACCACTCCCGTGGTCCAGTTTTGGTTGTGGTCATCGTCACGGTGATTTGTCAGATGATGTAGTGGGTAAACTTCCTTTGCTAGGTAATGTGCATTTATAGAACTGAAGTGTGACCTCCTGCTGTACTGATTTGCAAAGGATCCTCAAGATCAACTTTTGAACATCACTAAACATTACTAAGTCACTGAGCAGACCCTCCTATCTGACTCACTTATAGCCTTAAAAATAATATACTGTATATCTTGATGTCATTTTTCTCAAAGAACAAAATACATACATACATACATACATACATAACTAAGTATCAAATAAGGTACAATTACAAGCTCATAAGGAGTACACAGGAACTGTACTCGGTACTCCTGTATTAGAGTGTGAAAGAACTGCGATATCATTGATGTTGATGATCTGCTTTTATGTACTGCAGAAAAATTCAATAAGCTGCTGACATTGAATAAACACAAGAAATGAATAGCTTTGGGCAGAATTTAGGCTAAAACGTGTTACACTTCCGTCTGTTATTAAGTGCGTGAACCTGAATAAACCAGTAAACACTTTCTGGGAAGGTAGTGAACCCAGTGATGAGTTAGACTCCCTTGACGTGTTGGTGCCCCCATTAATTCCTATCTCCCATTTATTTTATTTTCTTTTTATATAAACGCATCACTCTAGAGAAAACGTGGGATTTATTTATCGGTTATGCAGATAAAAAAACCTCATTGCCAATTGCTTGAATGGCCTTGGGCGGGGGGGGGGGGGGGGGGGGAGGGGGCTAGGGTGCTGAGCCAGAGTTGAATGTTTCTTTACTATACATAATGCCAAAAGTACCAGACCTCCAACAAGAACAGTCCCATTGTTTTTCGACTATTGAGCAACCATGACATTCCAGTATATTGACATGCTATTTGTCTGTTTATAAGTTATTGCTAAATAAATAAATGCCTTTCTTTCTGCTCTTTTTTCTCTACTATTCATTGACATCTAAACACAATGGTGCCAGTTATTCTGTACTTTTAATGACACTTTATTGATCATTTGTGGGAAAATTCTCTTTTCACCTAGTCCATCTAGCTCACCATGACACACACATAGGTGAGAGTAAGCCTGGCAGTGAAGGGCAGTGAAGGGCAGTGAAGGGCAGTGAAGGGCGGCCACCTGCAGCGGCGCCCATGGAGCTGAGGGTTAAGGGCCTTGATCAAGGGCCCGCGGACATGTGACTATTCTGCCAGCGACCTTCCCATCACTGGCACAGAAGCTGAGCCACATGCTCTCCACACTCTTAAGGAGCCCTTAAGTATGATGATATTATGACATTCAAACTGTAAGTTTCAAAAGAGGACGGTCAAACACAAAAATCAATTCAAATCGCAGGATATTTTGCTCAATGTTGTTTTCACTGTATAAAGCAGTGGCCTGTTTGCTCTGGCAGTAACAGATCTTGTAACACTTTTAGCAAGGGTTTACATCAGAGTTATTTGTGCTTGATGTCCTGATCACAGAGGATTTTTAGAGCAGTGTGGTAAGGCTTGTGGTCATGCTGAGTGTGCCTTCTCTGCACTGTAACTGGCCCAACATATGGAGTCGAACATAATAATATTCAATCGCTCTTTTGTTCTAAAAGCCATTCATTCAGTCATTACAAACCAAAAAGGCTGTACTCTTTGTACAGGGAATCATATTGAATGTAACTGTATGTCTCACATAGCTCCCCTTTATCTATTGAATGTTACAGCTGTCTTTCATTTCCATTAAGGTGTTCATTGAAAATTCATCCATTTTCTGTAACTACTTGTGCTATTCAGACTATGGCTGTAAGGCAGGGAACAACCCATGATGGGGCACCGCTTACATCTAGGGTAGTTTGGTAACTCCAATTAGCCTCAGCATGATTTTGGACTGTGGGGGGAAGCCGGAGTACCTCAAAGGAAACCCCATGATGACACTGGGAGAACATGCAAAGTCCACACACATGGAGTCATGGTAGAGACTCACACTCTGCTCCCAGAGGTGTGAGACAACAGTGCTGACCACCGGCCACCCTCATCTTTAATAATTAATGTTCCTATTATAAAGTAATTACTTTTCCCCAGCTGTTTCAGGTATATTGACTAGACATTTTTAATGTGTTTTTTTAGGTTTCATCTCAAACTCTCAAGCAATGCAGTCACATATCGGTGATGTTCCAAAGTAACCACTGTTTCTCCACATATAGACATGCGGTTTGCAAAAGCCCCAGTTTGCTCTTGTCAAAATAAAAGTCCCGGCCCCCTCACCCTGAAGCACATTAATTCTACACAGAACAAGTCACCCATTGTGTCCGTCTTTTTAAAAATACTCGCAGGTAATCCTAGCCCAGATAAATCAGAATTTTTTATTCAAACAAAAATAAAAGTGTTTCCTCAAAGACTCCAGCGTATCGCCAACCCATTATGTAATGACTGGGGCAAACGGAACAGAAGGTCAGCCTGACACGGTGTCCTACAATCGACAGAGTGAAGGGAGGCCAAAAGGCCCCCATCCCGCTTAAAGGTTTAATTGTTTGAGAGCCGATGCCGTGTCCCTCCTGTCTCCCGTCACTTTGAGAGCTTATCTGAAGGACCTCTGCCTTCTGGGAATCTGAAGAAAGGGACACTGTACAAATGGAGATAAATGTTTTTGGTCATAATCAGAATTATGGCTTTTAGGCCTGGTGGTTAAACCTTATCTCTGAAAGATAAACTCACTGCAAATACATTCATTTAAACAATGAGTGTAGTGACAACTCTGAAACTGAAACCCATGTTAAATAAAGCTTATATTGTGATGTTTGCTTTTTTTTGGTGTGTGCCATACATAATTGGCTGAGCACTGCGAGGCAATGACCGTATCCTGCACTCAGCAGTAGCAAGCAGAAACTGGGGAATACAGTAGCTCTGCTTGCAATACCCAGGTTGTTTGCGTTGAACAAGACTATGTGTATATACCTACAAACTCAAAGGCAATAACCACTTTATTTGTGCACCTATTAACATTTTATGTGAACTCTCTGCACACCGCCGTGGTACTGAGCTGCTGTTTTTGTGCTTCTGACTTTCCTGTTAGCTTTCATGAATCTGCCCATTCACCTCCAAGCTATCTCCTTAGCTTTAGCTAGTCTGTCCATTCACCTCCAAACTAGCTCCTTAGCTTTAGCTAGTCTGTCCATTCACCTCCAAACTAGCTCCTTAGCTTTAGCTAGTCTGTCCATTCACCTCCAAGCTAGCTCCTTAGCTTTAGCTAGTCTGCCCATTCACCACCAAGCTATCTCCTTAACAATATATTTTCAGCCACAAAAATGCCACATGTTTTTGCTCATCCCACCAATTAATGTAAAATCCCAGGAGGGTAGGCACTTTCTGAACTGCTGGAACCACCTTGCATGGTACCAAATATCATACCATTTCCAAAATCACTTAGATTAGGTAGCTTAGCCACCATAATGATTAATCAAACAGTAAATGAACCTCTTGACCCTAAGGTACCGTGTTCTGCATGCATTCATTTACAGCAACATGATTGGCTGTTTGCATTAGCGAGCAGATATACCTAATAAGCTGTCCACTGAATGCGCCTTCTCCTTCCAAGAGTCGTATCTCTCATTCAGTTCCAAATCTTGTATTTCACAGCTGTCTTATGTCTAGGACAGGAGCGAATAATTGAGCTTTATATTTCTGCATTCCCCGCCCCTTTTTAATGAGGCGATTGTGATGCGTGTCATTCCCGATTAGACACGTCGTTTGACACAAATACGAACAATGTCACCCTGATGGTCACATCATGCTCTCTCATTCTACTTGGTTACATGTTTTATTCAGCCTGTCTCTCATTCAGCCATCGTGGACTGTCTTTGTGGGAAATCCCTTTAAAAAAAACGTAGCCACTGGCGATAGCCGCAGACACAGCTAATCAGATGGAAAACACTTCAGGTTCATGTGCACACGTTGGGATCCTCATCACATCATCGCATGCCACCCGGCACATCACCTGTTCCAGCTGTTACCCTCGGGAAGGCAGTACAGGTCAATAAAAGCCAAAAGAAACAGACTGAAAAACAGCACATATCCTAGGGCCGTCGCAATAATAAATGAACACTGGAAGGATATTCTCTCTATGACAGACCTGGGCAATACCTTACTGAGATAAATCTGTGCAATATTTCTTAAACTTACAATGTGCAATAACCTGCCGTGTTATATATTTTTTACATAAGAAAATAATTTTATTTTATTGCTTTTAATATTCTATTATTTTTGTACTGCAAGGGACTGCACACAATTTTCGTTATACCTTTGTATAATGGCAATAAAGTTTCTGAGTCTGATCATGTCAGGCAGTGCTGCATGATTCCCTTTGGCACTTTATCGACCAACCTGACTTGGGACTGTGTAGCTGGCAAATGACCTGTACCACTGTGGCCGGCACTAAGGCCCTGCTGTGGGAAGCGAGACTCGCCAGTTCTCACCAATCCCTACATGTGTCTGCACACTTCAGAGTGCAACCTGTCGTGTGCTTTAAATGACCTTTTCGTTCTTTGTCATGCCACAGACACGGAGGGCATCAGTCATTATAATAAAGGAGCTCTTTTAAAATGGATGTCACTGCCTTTATCATCATCCACTACTGCTCTAATACTCACAGCAGAAGGGAAGCCAAAAATGTTCACGTCATTCACGGTTACACGCACTCCACGCCAAACATTACATGGTTACGACAATTACTATTTACAGAATAAATACCCCTATTAATTTACACTGTTTACGGATACTCGCAGTGTAATGCGAAGCATGCTGGTAACTGCATAATTCGTTCAGCTGACCAACCCCGTGGCGCCACATTTATGTCAGCCAATGGTGGACAATGGCTGGGAGCAGAACGAACTAAAAAGTCCACCTGAGGGACTCTATATAGGTGGTGCACTGAAACGGTGATCACAATGGTGATAACTGTTTATACGACACTGTATTCCTGAAACAAGGTTGATTCCGTCCATTTTGGTTGAAATATGCGGCCACCTGCAGTGGCTGACACTTTCACGTGCTTTGACAGAAGTCCAGAAATGCAGCTAGAGACTCTGAGACAAATCGACACCTGATAGACCCATTAAACACTGCCACAACCATCTTAGAATCAGCCACTGCGAGTGTGAGGTTCCATAGACCACAGCATTGCTGAATCATAGGAAACAAGCCCTGCACAATCAGCACCAAATAGTGATGAGTCAAACCAGTCAGTCAATAGTCTTCATACTGTTAACTCTGCAAATACGGATCATACAGAAATAGAACTATCAAATGCTGGATAACCATCACCATGAATCAATGCCACCTCTAATTACTCACTTCCTGCTCTCTTGAACATGTCCAGACCATAAAAAACAACACAAAAAACATAAATGTATTCTGTGCTGGGGTCACAAAAGCCACAAGGGAACTTCCACATGCTGCCTTGTCCTCTCTATCTGTTCCATCAGTTTGTAATGCTGAAGGACAATGTGTCCTTAACGGAAAAGATGGGTCGTTCTCAGCTGAAGGATAAACACCGGCCCTGAAGACATTCTGTCCTCTCTACATCACTGACTGAGATATGTGAGCATTAGTCAATGAGGATAAAAATGGAGGCACCGTCAATAACTCTACTTAAACCAGAAAACAATTCTGAAATAGGTATGTGATGTATTGAGCTCATGCTAGTAGTTTTGGTAATGCTGCAAGCTGTAAGTCCCAACTGAGCTGTTGTAGCAGACGCACTGACACACACACAGCACGAGTAATGAGAGACGTGAAAAAAGGGCAGAGTTGTTCCGGAATAAAGATGGAAAGGTGAACCAGTGTCTCCGGATGATTGTACCTCTCCCCCGCCCAGCATACCAGAATGTTCAAGACTGATAAAACCTACTTATACATAACAGTTGAGGAGAATGTGGTTGTTGTTTTACTGGAAGATGTTTAATCAACACAGACTCTCTTGACTGGTAATACAGGCTTTGTAAAATATTTACTGCAAAACCGGAGATGTTGTGAGAGCCCATCCATTTTCCGTAACCGGTTGTCTCATTCAAGGTTGCGGGGGGTCCGGAGCCTATCCCAGAGGCTATGGGCACAAGGCAGGGAACAACCCAGGGTGGGGCGCCAACCCATCGCAGGGCACACTCACATAGACATGCCAACAGGCAATTTGGTAACTCCAGTTCACATTTTTTTGGACCAAGAAAAAGAAGAGTACCCAGAGGAAATGCCATGACGACATGGGGAGAACATGGAAACTCAAAACCATAGCAGAGACTCAAACCCTGGTCTCACAGGTGTGAGGCAACAGTGCTAGCCACTGCACCACTGTACTACCCCAGGTTTGGGAGCACTTACATAAAACACAGCTTCAAGGTCTGTTAGCTTTTTTTATTATACAGAAATCCCACCCTAGGTGTATTAATTTCTGGGAACGTGTGTGTGTGTGGGGGGGGGGGGGGGGGGGCGGTTACGTCCGCTAGAGGTGGGATCTCTGACTCTATGTATAGGACCAACAGAAAATGTGCGTTAATGTGTGTTCACAGAACAAAGTACTGTATAGGTAACTCTGTGTCATGTTACTGTTTTGAGGAATGTACAGACCACTGTACAGACCACTGTACGGACCACTGGTACACAGCAGTGTGGAATGTTTAACCCTTGACCAAACACATAATGTGAAGCTCATAATAATGCAGGCTGAGAAGAGCAGCCCATTTGGAAAGTCTTGTCTAATCTCATGCAGTGGAAGGGTGCATCCTGGAGGTTCCTTATCAGTATCGGCTGGAAGGCCAAGAAAAGGGTGTGTCATGATGTATGGTACCTAAAGAGTTATGCTGAATTCCTGAATGTGTGTCACACTAGAAAGGAATAGTTTATGCAGGAGATAACGAGGGGAAGTATTCGACAACTAATCATTTCCACATATTTAGAGCTGAAAAGGGAAATACTATAGCAGATAAACACTAAACTCAGATAGCTACTATGTATCCCAAGTATTATTGTTATAAACCTATAAGTAAACTATTGTTAAAATCCCACATATAAGGTTATTGGAAAATAACTTTGATACAAATAGCTTATATTTCTCAGCATATCTGTACTGCATGTCAAAATAGACAATAGGCAAAAATTATTTATATAATACTTTATTTCATACATAAAAACAACAATAACTTAATTTCATATGTCTAAAATAATTATCTTAAAATCTGAGAACAGACACTGTGGAATACTGAAATTGTTATAAAAGTTATGAAAATACAATCATGGAATGTCAAACGTTACATTTATTTGCTTCATTCACAAATTTGATACATTAGTTCTTGCGTTCGGTTCTGCAAAAGTGAGGCTGATTATTTTGAGTTCAATGGATTGACAGTCTTCACTTTGGGATAAGTATTTGCAGTGTATTTTGAACAAAGCATGTAGAATGAAATCTGTCCCCAAATAAAAACTGAGACACACAAGCCCTTTCACCCCCCACCAATCAGGGGTACCGCTCTCCAGAAAACTCACCCCCCACTCCCTGCCAAACCACTTCCCCAGGTGGCTTTGGAAAAGCTTTTGACGCACCAGCATTGGCCTTAAAAATATATCATCACTGACGAAAGAGATGATAATGACCCAGACAGACAACCATTACCGAATCACTTGATAGAAACTCTATACCCTTATCTTCCCTGGAGGAAAGATCTCACCCTGGGGCCATTTCTGAATGTCAGAGTTCCCCTAGCAGACAGAATTAGCATCTGTATATTTTAAGATGAGTCTCAGAGTAGGCACGGCAACAAACCCTATTACCATAATAAGCCCACTTAATTTGCACACAAGCACAGGGGGTCACATCCATCACAGGCTGTTAGAGCAACAGCTCAGCCCGGCCTCAGTCTGTCCCCTCGATGCAAGGGTTGCCAGTTGAAAGGTTACAGAGAGCAGAAGGTGTTTCAGATTCTTAATCAAAGTATCCAAGTCCTTCAGTTCCAATCTGTCCCTTTATTATTCAGCAGCTACAGTAGCTACAGGCCCTACAGGAAGCTTGGTTGTAACACTCTAATCAGCAAGTAATAGGGACAGGAAACTTTCAGAAGCATTTTGATATTTCAAGCAGCATTTGGAAGTTATTTTCTTAGGAAAAGGAATATGCTTCCTTAAAGATCTTAAATAATGGGGTCAGAATTTTATTTATTCCCTCTTCTTACGAATAATTTAATATTACATCAATCAAAAAATAATTTATAAAGGGTAACTTTTGTTTTTCTTGAAATATGTACACACAGTATTTAAGTATTTAATATATTCACAGGGGGTGGAAGTACTCAGCTGTCAGACGGACAATGTAAGACAGAGTACCTAGACCGTATTTTACTGAAATGTAAAATATATATTTTACATTTGACAATACTATAATCTTATGCTTATGTATGAAAATTAATTCTCTCTTTGTCTTTATCTAATGGCCACATGCAGATCCAACCCCATTTACTTAAACTGGTGTTTCTCCATTGACTTATACTGGTTTGCAATGTGACTAATCTCTAGGCATGTCCAGATTTTTGTCTACAGCAGCCTACACCCTAACAGAATATTTAGCAAAATATTGCGAGGGATGCCAATGAATACAAGGCAGAAAACTGCGAGATGTCCCAGCCAAGTTTGGCCATAATGTTTTCAAAGACAGTGCCAAGGCTGACTGTCCTTGTGCTGCTGTTCACTAACTCTCCTTCTGTGGCCTGCACTCTGGGGTCTTTGAAACTGTTTGGCTCCTTCAGGTCCCTGTCTGGCAGTGAACAGTCTGCTGGCGTAGGCAGGGGTCTGTGGACTGGGCATCGTGGGTAAATACGGAATCGTCATCCGAAGAGCACATGCTAGAAGTGTCCTCACAAGAAGGGGAATATTGCTCGAATGGCGTTGATAGGTCCAGATACTAGGGGGAGGAAGGAAGAAATACCAGTTTAGCACCATTGCACCCCTGCCTGATGAAGTGGTCATTTACTGTGTACAGCTCCAAAGCGATTCCAGGTGCCAGCAGAGTGGCACGGGTGCTGCCCGTAGTTCTGAGGAACGAGACCCACCTCGTTGGAGACGGACAGTAGCACTCGGTCCAGCTCTTCCACCAGCTGCTTGAAAGTGGGTCTCTGGCTTGGGACCGCATGCCAGCACTCCCTCATCATCACGTACCTGGGAGATGAAGAACTATCCAGTCAGCATTTTCATGCATCATATGAAAACACATGAAACTCGATCAGGCCATCCTTGTTACCTTTTGGTGCTTTGATTATAATGGTTTTGGACCCTTTACACTACAAATTCAATGATATGCATTTGGGGGGGGGCAGTGGCTAGCACTATTGCTTCATACCTCTGGAACCAGGGTTAGAGTCTCCACATTGCATTTTATGCCTTTGGGGTTTCCAGACATGCTGGTTTCCCACCATAGTCCAACATCATGCTGAGGGTCACTGGAGTTACCAAATTGTCCATAGGTCCGTATGTGTGAGTGACTGGTGTGTGAATATGCCCTGCAATGGGTTGGCACCCCATTCTGGGTTGTTCCCTGCCTTATGCCCATAGGCTCCATCTAGAAAATGGATTTATTTGAGGACAGGATCCTTAGTAATGGATGGATTCCATAATGTTAGCATAAAACTTGGCCCCAATGATGTTTGAAAGACACCACTTTCTATAAAGACATTTATAGCAATTCATCAACAGTTCTCTTGAAACTTTATCAACACTTAATATTATAGCATTTATTAATACGATTAAATATTGGAATACATTTAATAGTCAATTTAATACTGCTTAGAAGTCTTCATGAAAGAGTCCACGTGGTTTCAGTGTAACTGGCTGTTTTTTGACAAGGTAATGCTTATACCAGACAATACCTAATATATCACGTATAAAGAGGTAAATATCCTACTGGAGTTACAAACATTCACATTCATAAACAGTACTGTGGGGGGGCTTTGTGCACTGTGTGGGGGGGCTGCAGCCACTACTCACAGCTCATGCGTGCAGTTGGAGGGCTTGTCCATACGATGGCCTTCCCTCAACAGCTTAAAGAGCTCCTCCACTGGAATCCCTGGGTAAGGGGATCCTCCCAGGGTGAAGATCTCCCACATCAGGACTCCGAAAGACCAGCTAAGGGGTACAGCAGACAGGGAAGATCAATGGTCAAAGTGCACACTTCAGGATGACAGCAGATGGAGGGTCCATGGAGAGCAGAGGCACATGCTGTGTACTGAAAGCACAGGCTTTACCTTTCACATGAGATTTACCAAGCAGGAACCTAGTCAGATATTGTCATGTTACTGAACTGTGCAAAATCTGTGACACAGAATGGATGGAATGAATGTGTGGAGTATGTCTGCTTGGTCAAGGTCTAACCAGGATCTTTCTTAGTTACACTTACACGTCACTCTGGTGTGTGTAGACTCTGTCAAAGAGGGCTTCGGGTGCCATCCATTTCACTGGGAGACGTCCCTAATCATACAAAAGCGTGGACAGTTGGGAATCACACAGATGTGGCAGCGGTTAACTTTCATCTATCCCCCACCGCCCACCCCAATTATATCCATCAACCTGCCTGTCAGTCAGGGGAGTGTCATTAAAAAGTAAATAAGAAATTACAATAGACGTGACTGAAGAAAAGTACATGAAGGCTAATGTTGTTCACATGCTTCTCTGGACACAGTAACGCCCCCTGGAGGTGTCGCGCTGCTATACTCACGTTGGTGGTTTTCTTGTAATAGTCAATTTGGTGCACTCCTCTGGCAAGCCCAAAGTCCGCGATCTTCATCACATTGTCTTCAGTCACCAGAACATTTCTGGCTGCTAAATCCCTGTGGATGCACTTTTGGAAAAACACTCTTTATTAGACATAACATTTATATACATGAAACTTAGGAAATACCTGGAAGGGAAAGGTAATATTTTATTTGAGGGGACACAAATAATGTAGTAGTACACGCTTACTTAATGCATTAATTAACCAGTGAATAAGTGTTATTTCATCATTAATAAATTATGACAGTTCATTTATTCCATGCAGAAACGATATTGGTTAATTATTAGCTTATTAGTTAACTGATAACTAATATAGTTCCTGAATGGAAAACATGAACCATAATGATTGATTAATGATGAGCAAGCATGGATCAGTATGTAGCCAACACTTAGTTACTGGTTAATTAAAGCATTAAGTAAACATTTACTACTACATTATTTGTGTCCCCTCAATTAAAGAGGAATACACAAAATCATCAAATTTTTTTTACAAGAATTATCATCGTAGTTTTTAAGTTAGTTTCCATTATTAAATAATAAGTAAACATGCCTGAAACTAAACATTTCTTAACAGAGGGTTAATTTAGAAACTGGTAGTTTGAAAATCTTAGGCAAACAAATTAAAATACACTTAGAAAAACAAAAAAAGGGATTTGAGAAGCTCATTTAGCAGGCACATTTTATCTTAGTGTGATCTTGTGGTAATAAAAAAAAACAACAAGAAAAAACTGTTAACAGGCTGAATGGTTGTCATTAAGTTTATTTTGGTCTCCATTTTAAATAGCAGCAGTATTTGGATACTGAGAAATGAATCCCCTGGTTTGTGGCAGGCATTGGCCGAGATTCCGGTCGGACGGGGAGCGGCCCCTCCCGGCCCAGGCGGGCCCCATGCTTCACTAATGGATTTACGACGCTTCTTTAAAAAGCCCTGCAGAGCCAGCATGGAGGCAGCTGTAAACACTCATTGGTGGAATCCCCAGCGCAAGCATCTGGTGACAGTGTGAGCTGCTGAGTGACAACGGGCTGGAGGAATATGGCAGCCCTGAGACACTCACCCTTTTGGAGGCCAGGTATTCCATACCCCGTGCCACCTGATAGGTACAAGAGAGCAGGTCCTTGAAGGTCAGATGTTCCTCTGGCACCTTGGTCATATCAAAGGTGTAGTCCATGCCAGGTGGTCGGCGTGCCCGCAGGAATTCCCGAAGGCTGCCCTTGGAAGCATATTCCACCAGGACATAAAGGGGGCCTGTGTAGATTTCATAGCTACTATTACTCACACCAGAGGAGAAACCTCAACATAATCAGAAGCTAAGAATCCAAATGGAGTGAACACTGCAAGCAGAGCGCTGAGGGTGCTTACCATCCTTGGTACATACGCCCAGCAGGTTAATGATGTTCTTGTGCTTGTCCATCCCCTTCATCAACTCCATCTCGGAGATCAGGTCCGCAAGATCTTTGTCAGTGGCGTCATCTAAGCACAGAGATGGGGACATGCATTGTGATCAGTGGGGGGTGTTATGGGAATTATTTCTTCTGTGAATCTGTGCGACTCAACCTTAAGACTGACCCATGTACCTTTGAGCATCTTAACTGCCACAGTGGTTGACTGGACTGGGCTGTTCTTATTTATTCCATATGCCTCTGCCTTTACTACCTGTCCAAAGCAACCTTCTCCCAGTGGCTTCCCAAGGGTTAAACTGATAAAAAAAATAACATTGAAGTAGCGTTAGTATTATTCAAAAGCGTGTTAACATTTCATGCATTCAGTTACTAATCTCTTAATAATCTGGCAGCGATAACAGGAGCGTAGCGGGTGCATGAGTAATTGCGGGTGATGCAGCCGATCTTACTTCTCTCGGCTGAACTCCCAGTTTGGGTCAAAAGGCAGTTCAAATTCCATGACTCCGGCCAGTACAGGAGAGCAGCTTGAGGAGAGTCGAGCCACTCGCATAAGAGAGGCACTGGACTTTGCCGATGAGTCAGAGTCCACCGAGTACTGAAAAGACAAGCGACAAACCACAGATTACGGTTATTGATCATTCTCTGAACAGTCTATTGAAGCCTGATAATATCGTGTATCCAAATTTTTACAGCATCATTGAAGCTCTTCTCACCTGTCTGCCTAAAGGAAATTTGGAGAGTTTTTGTACAGGGAGAGCTTCAAAATGCTCCCTGTTGGAATTTGCCTGCATGCGGCACAGTACGATGATAATAATCGTCATGACCAGAGCCAGCGACCCTGAGGCATATATGATGATGTCGGTATACTTGGTCTCGTCCGAATCCACCTGTCCGATTAGCTCGTCTTCTGTTTAAGAAACACACAAGCAGTCCTTATACTTCTTGCAGAAAAAAATGAACTGTTGTTTAAAACATATCATCATCTGATAGTGGTTCTGTCTCCTAGAAAGTGTCGGTAGGAAGGACAAACTATACCTGGTAGAACGGTGAGCCAGGCAGACTGATAAGAATATCCGATAGAGTTCCCAGCCAAACAGGTGTACTCGCCAGCATCCTCCATGGTGATGTTAGTGAGGTAGAGAACCTCAACGTCCGACATGTTTAGGCTGCCACTCTATGAAGAACCAACAAGAGATTAAGGTCAATATCATCCATCCGTCCATTTTCTGACCAACAACCTAGGATGGTACACCAACCCATCACAGGGCGCACTCACACACCCTTCACCTACAGGTCAATATGATATGGCAAGTGAGGCGTGCTTGTGCGTGTGAATGGTGTAGTGCGCCGAAGATGACTTGGTGTACCACCCTGTGTTATTTATGCCCATAGGCTCTCCTCCCACAACCGTGAATCAGAACAGCGGATACAGAAACATATGAATGACGGAAATGAGTCCTTTTCAAGTAAGTTTCACTTGCCTTCAAGATCTGGACATAGGGGATGCCATCAGGACCATATCGACTGCCGTTTCTCTCAATGTGCTTTAGCCACTGAATATGAGGCTGTGCATCACTGTAAACTTTGCAGTAAAACTGCACGTTGCTGCCCACTGCCGCAGTGGTGTTGGCTGGCAGGCCGGCCTGCAGGATGGGACGGTGCGGAGAGCGCTCTGCAACCAAAAAAGAGAACATACGCCTTCCATGAGCTCTCCGTCCCAGAACAATGTCCTCGCGTCAGGTGACCGGGAGAGGCCACGCCTGCCCGCAGACTAAGCGAAACAGCCCTCTCACCTGGAACAGTACGAACGACCAAGGAAATACATTCAGATTCAGATGCTTTATTGTCATTGTTGTTTCCACAGCAATGAAATTTAAAGATGCATCCCATCCAATGTCACGTCAAAACAATAGACACATTAGGAACAATAAAACATCCAATCAATAAACAAACAATAAATAAACAAACACACCAACACGTGCTTTCAGACAAAGTGAACCTTTTGCCCTGAAACAGTGCATGCAGCGTAGCAGAGGTGCTAAGGGAAAGTTTTAATGCGCCGCATATATCTGCCTTTGGGAAGCTGCCAAGCACATTGTTACATTGCATGCAAAAATTCAAGGGTACTTTAATTATGAACAACCGTACTGTTTGTCCTTATACTAATAAACACGCAAAGATTTTGCTACTGATTTTCATTTTTTTTCCCCCTTCAAATAAACTAAAGGCCGAAAAAATATGAAAACGAGATAATTATAAGTCTAAATCAGATTAAGCAACCGGAGGAAGCAGATAAGCAGCACGTGGACGACAAATGGTAACAGTTCCTTTGAAGCTGTTCTCTTTCAGCCATTCCCGTTGGCAGCGACAGAAAACGCCACTGCTCAGGTAGAGCAGTCTGTCTGGATGCCCTGGGGTGACCCATACTTAAGGACCTTTATGTGTAAGAACCTGATTCCAAGGCTAATTTATCCAAAATGCTGAAATGTCTACTGCTCCTGACTGACTAACTCGCACGTTAATAAGACGCTCAAATATATAGTAAAGGTGTCCTCCGTTCCAGCTGAGGGTAAAAATGCTAAAAACATTTATAAATAATGTTTTTCAATAATAAATGAATCAAACTTTTAATTATGGTCAGCATAATATAAAGGTGAGGTTCGCATTCTTTTTGGACGTAATAAGAGGTCAAAGATACTGTCGTACCCAACACATCCAGAATGTAGCTGTGCGAGATGGAGCCATACATGTTCTCCACTACACAGGTGTAGTTCCCTCGGTCAGATGGGACCACACTCTCCATCACCAGGCTCCAATGCTGGTGCCGCAGCTGTTGGAAGATCAAAACAAAAATAAATCTGAGTGTCTAAAACAATCTGTTATTCTGACACATTAAAAGACACGCTACCACTTCACAATAAGACTACCCTTGTAAATGGTGTATGAATGGTTTATAATCAGGGTCTTAATTAGGTTGTAACACTTTGTAAATCATTCATGGACAATAATAAACACATTGTAATGTGTTTATACGTTATAAGAATTCTTTTTATTAATGACTTACTAAAATGTATAAGTGGGAAAAAGGGAAGCCTCATTGTAAATGGGTAGCAAAGGTATTATATGAATAGACAACGACATGACACACGTTATATATACAAAAGTTTCAGGACACCTGCAGCAATTACAGGAAGTAGAGACATAAGCCACACCCACTGCTGACATGCAGGAGTGTAATTAAGCACACAGTCCTGGTCAACTGCGAGTGAAGTGACTGTGAAGTGAAAACATCTGGAAGGAAGTCCAGCGCGAGGTGGGGGCCACACAAGCTCACAGAGAGGGACCTGATCACCCAACATCAATACCCAACCGGAATGGCGGCAAATCCCACCAGCGATGTCCCAGCATCTAATGGAAGGCATTCCCAGAAAAGTACAGGCTATTGTAGCACTTATGGGTTCATATTAATACCCTTTAAGTCAGAGTGAGATGCTGGACAGGCTGGTGTCTAAATACATTTGTCCATATAGTATATTATCTTCACAAGTCTTATGCAGCTTCCATTGCAACAATAAAAATTTTTGGTATAATGAAGATATCTGTTCATAGCCCTTTATAGTGCCGTTCTTGCATTTGGGCCTAGGCCTTTCGAAACTATTATTAACCGTTCAAGCATGTCCAGGGTGTAGCAGCAATTAGGGCTTCTGCTGAAAGACACCCAGCAAAGAGATTCGGGTGGCCAGCCATGGCCCAAATCAAAAAAGAAGGAAGAAAATGAATAGCTTACCTTAATGCCACCAATCCGGTGCTCGCCTCTGAAATCACGCCCATTCCTCAGCCAGCGAATGGTTGGAAGCGGGCTGCCCATGGCGGGACATCGGAATTTCACTGTGTTTCCAGCAGGGACTGCATACAGCTTCTTCTCCATGCGTTGGATATGTGTCCAGTAAGGTCCTAATTCAGCAATCGAC
Source organism: Brienomyrus brachyistius (assembly GCF_023856365.1). Classification (NCBI taxonomy): domain Eukaryota; kingdom Metazoa; phylum Chordata; class Actinopteri; order Osteoglossiformes; family Mormyridae; genus Brienomyrus; species Brienomyrus brachyistius. Next base: position 8,159,653 of record NC_064542.1, read on the forward strand.
ATCAAATATTATGTTAAATGAGGCTGGCTTAGAGGGCGGCATGGTGGTGCAGTGGTTAGCCTCATGCCTCTGGGAGCTGGGTTCAAATCTCCACCTGGGTTACATGTGTGCAGAGCTTCTGGGATAGGCTCTGGAGCCCCCAGTAGGATAATCGGTTTGGAAGATGGATGGATGAAGCTGGCATAAGGTGCAAAGAATAATAGAATTGCCGGGCAACAGACCTCGTGTGAAGTAGACTTCCACATCCTCTGTTTCGGAATCTGCATCTTCCAGACCATTGTCTTCTTCGTCAACCATGTCTTCGTCCCCTGATCCTAGTGAGTCTAGATCATATGGAAAAAAAAACAGATTTTTGTCGAATCCATTTACACCTCAAATTTAAGGTGCATAAGTTGTTATGGAATGTAAGCAATTTACTGCTGTAGCTCAACAGCTGGAGAATTGTGCTACCCATGCAACAGTTATGGATTGAAGTTCTCGTTAGCACACGTAAATTATAACCCTACCCTCGACCGTAAGTCTCTTTGGATAAAAGTATCAATTAAATGAATAAATGTAAACGAATAGATGGATGAATGAAAATTTTGAGTTATCTCCATTATCAGACATGCTGTTAGCCTTACCGACAGTGATTCTGAAGCTGCGAAGCTTCTCTCCCGTGCCACACAGCAGACACACATACAATCCGGAGTCTTCGTAGGTTACGTCTGTGATCTCTATGGCGGCAGGAGTGAAGAGCACATGGGCGCTCTGCTGCATGCGATTGCTGTCCCTGTGCCAGCAGACATGCCCTGTGCGGTTGCCATCACAGTGCAGCTTGAGGACATCGCCTGGCTCCAGCAGTAAGTGCTCCACAGCCTCCTCCGTCTCTTCACCTGATGCATCTTAGCCATGCAAACAGCGGCGTCAGTGTCTTTCCAGTGTGGCAATGCCACACTCTTACACAGAAGGCAGAGCTTCCCCCACTGTGACATTCTGAATCATTCCTTGACTTATTTCGCGTGACAAGCCCACAGGGGTTCCTATAGTGATTCTGGACACCCCCCTCCCTGTTTGGCCTATTGTGGTATTGATAACGAGCCACGCAGCCTGGCAGGCTGACAAAGACGGTAATGAAAATGTCATAGCGTGACAGAAGCTGGGGTATTTGCACCAGAAACTGCAGCGAGTTTCCCGGACAGCCAATGGCCAGATGCTGAAGCCTAAGTCATCTCAGGCCATGGAAACACACTGGAGGTTCTTAGCCTTTTACGCACGATGAAATCTTTCACCTCAAAGTCCACTTCTAGACCTTACCTTCTGACTTCAGTCCTGAAGGCCCAGCTGCTCCCGACAGTCGCTCTGAAATACCCCAGAAATAACTGCATGTATGATATACGCCTTGGTTACTTATATCAGGCATTTCAAAATTTCCCAGATTTCTTTTATGGCATACAAAGTGCAAAAGTGCCCACTAGTATCTCGCTGCTGAATCCTCCCCTGCCAGTTCACCGCTTTAGTTACTGTGTGGTGAGCGTACTGGCGCACAATGGCTGCCGTCGCATCATGTAGGTGGGGGCTGCACAGTGGTGCTGGATGAAGTGACTCCCCATCACATTTGTAAAATGTTTTGGGTGTCTTGAGAATAGCACTATATAAATGCAACATTCATTCATTCATTCATTCACTTATACTTATGTGGTTAAATGTCACAGGTAGGGAAATATGAGCAACTGTAAAAATCCCTTTCATTGCAAGGGATGCACATATATATCTGCACATATAGTAGGTGTACCTGGCAGGACAGTCAACCATGCTGACTGATAAGAGAATCCAAAAGAGTTTTCTGCTAGACATGTGTATTCCCCACTGTCTTTGGCAGTTACGTTGGATAGATAAAGAATCTCCATGTCTGATATTTTGATAGTGCCATTCTACAAAAAAAAACAGAAGAGAGAATACTTACAGAAAGCTACAGACAATAAACAAAGAATAAGAGACAGATTTATGTGTTACCTTTATAACTCGCCCATAGGGGAAACCATTAAGCCTGTACTGGCTACCATTCTGTCCAGTATGCTTTAGCCACTGCATGCGGATCAGCATGTCACTCCGTGACGCTCCGCTGACTTTGCAATAAATCCGCACGTCACTGCCCAACACAGCCGTGGTGTTAGCGGGCAGACCCTCCTGCAGAACAGGATGGTGCGAAGGAAGCGCTGAAACCAGAAGAAAGGAAATTATTCAACATATCCAGGGAAGAAGTGCATTGCCTTTGGATTTTGCTCCATAAGTGGAAAGTTTGTGGTGTTTATAACATTTTTCTAGCTGTAGTAAAATGCTTGGTGGAGCTACGGAGACCTAATGGGTTGGAAAACAACTGTCAATCCAAAACCTCACCTGGTAGGACCTCGACCCAAGCCGACCGAAAGGACTGTCCTTCAGAATTCTCAGCTTTGCACACATATTCACCTGCATCTTCAAGAGTGATATTTGTCAGAGGGAGAATGGAACCTCGCGTGAGGCTTCTGAGAGACGGCTGAAAGAAGAGCATCATTCGTGATCAGCAGAAACAGCCGCTTTAACGTTGATAGTACTGATAACAGAAAATGAAACCTCAAGCGCAGACCAGAAGTTGGATCATCTCTGAGGTTCTCACTTACAGTCAGTGCCCTGAGGTGAGAATGACCATCAGCATTCAGGTGACCAGCGTCTTGCTTGAACCACTGCACATAAGCTGATAATCGCTTTTGGACTTTGCAGATGAGTTTTACCTCTCCTCCTACTGACACAGTGGCATTTTTGGGGTATCCTGGCTGAAGGAGGGACCGTGAAAATGTGAACTCTGGGAAAAAAAGGCAATGACATGTAAATATTTGACATAGTGTCTCCTGGGTCAGTTTCTTCACTAATTGCTTCCTATGAGAATTCGTATGAAAACCAATCTGTTCCTCTTCTATGAAATGCTCTTTTTCCTTTTTGGAGTTTAATTTAAAAGAAAGGCAAGGTGACAGATTCCTCCAACTTACTTAAGGGCATTAATTATCAGAAACACTTTTCTTTATGTTGTTCATTTTACAGTACATCCTGTGTTTCTAGAGTTTGCATGAACAAAAACGTTTTGTCAGGGTGTTCACAAAAAAACAAGCAAAGTAACATAGGTAATGTCTGCACTGGATAAGCCAATAAAACAAGCACATGACTTTTAACAACCATGCTTGACTGTGACTCTGTCCAATGTATGACATTTAGAAGAGGTGTGAACGCAGGCCTGTAGACATAAATACATTTTGTGGGATGCCCAGCGTAGGTTGGTCTAGGTTTTTGCATAGGTTGGTCTAGGTTATGCATAGGTCTGCCTAGGTTATGCATCACCGGCTGAGCTCAGGCTCTCATCCCTGAGGTGGTTTGTTGTGTGGTGGGTGTGGCAACACGCTGTAATCAGCACATGCTTCTTACCTGTTCTCTACATTGCCTGTAAAAATTCTCTGCTCATGTGTACTGAGGCGAAATTAAAACAAAAGGCAAATCTGACTCGAAATGTAACACACCCATTATGTTATTCTCATTGTCTCTGCTAAATGTATTTATATGAGATGCATTTGCATGTAACATTAAACACACACACGTGTGTGTATATATATATATATATAACAACTGAAATTTCACTATATGTCTTTCATCTAACCTAGCTACCTAAATATCAAAAATATTCCAAGAGAACAAATGATTCATAAAAATGGCCACCCCTAATACAGTGTAGGACAGGGATATAGAAGATGTCGAAAAAATGACATTGTGGAGGCCCATGAACTAAATGAAGTCAAATGCAGTCAATGTGCATTCGGCTATGGCAAGAGGCACTTAAAGAGCAAGTCGCAACAGATATATACATCTCAGAAAATAACAAAGTCCATAAAATATACTTAGGTGTGTTTCAGAGCGTGTTCGAAAGTTGTTTAATACACAGAAAGTCACAGTAATTTTCCTGAGTAAGAGACAGACCCGCGAGGCTGGTAAAGATAGATACCGGCATTCATTTGTACAGTATCAATGTGAGCCCCCTACCCCCATCAGATACGGCCTCCCCCACTACTGGCATGCGTCCAGGCAGATTTACATTTCCGAGCCTGGGGGCTTAGGCAGGATCGAGTATAGCACGGAAGACGGGCGGACGGTTTCTCCTAAACAGATTACATCACTCCTAGTTCCTGTTGCCGTGCATTCCTCGTGGAGCTTCATTCCAGCATTCCCCAATGAAATAAAACTTAGCCTACATATAACCATACACCCATAAAGCCAAGCGATACAATCAGGACATAAAGACTCCCTATGCAGAGGGCAAATGATGACTGCATGAAACGCAGAATCTAAAAGATCCTACTGATTTTTGTACAGATATCCTCACATTTATTGTGCTTGTACAGAATCCCACGGCGGTAATTGAATATGGCTGTCACAGAGCTTTGTATAGCCTACCTGTGACTGCGTCCTCCTTGGCCACTACTTCATCAGCAAAAATGATGAGAAGGCAAAGCTTGAAGACAAGGATCATCTTGAAAAGGAGATCTGAGTTTGTGAGCAAGTTCTGCGAAGGGTCAAGCAACTTCAAACCTACAAAACATTTTAAAGATAATTTATGTCAGCATCTAAATTTCACACTTTTTACTCTGTTATAGCAGGACTGAAATAGAAATATATGAATAACAATTTTTCTTCCACCAAATCTCATTTGCAATAACGAAATAGCCATTTATAAATAAATGCCATATGTTATACTTAACCACACATCCGTTGGTTGTCAGGTGTCTATTGTACGGTCTCTGCTATCAGCAACATGACCATGAGTAGGTGGGTGTAAATGTCTCTCTCCTGCTTGCTGTTGTGGCTAAATGAAATTGGACTTTATAATAAGGCCATCACAAAAAAACCGTTTAAAACCTTGGAAACAGTTGGCCACAAATGATAATTGTATTGCACGTGAGACTTCAGTTTTCTAAGCGCTCGTTTTCTGTTCTCATCTATAATGTGATGGGAAAACTACGGAAGACGATTAGGGCCATCATGAAAATATTAGTTGAATTCTGACTTTAATCTCAGAATTCTGACTTTAGAAAAAATATTCTGACACTAAAGTCAGAATTCTGAGGGGGAAAAAATTCAGAATTCTGAGATTAAAGTCAGAATTGAAATAAATGGATGGTTTAAATGAATGGTTTAAAATCTATTAATTATATGTGTACGTGAAAAACAGTACATATTCTTAAATATAGACCACCTGGGCACTGGTTATAGCAAATCATCAACTGAAAGCTAGTTGATGCTCTGCAGACGCTTCTGTGCAGCGGACGGTGCTGGTTTGTAATACGGAACAGCTATCAGGCAGCCAAACCACCTCGGTCCTTATGAACAGGGTTTCATAACAAGTGTTTCTATTAGAAACCAAAGCGCCGGCGGTTTATTCTCTGTCCAGGCGGGTTTACCTGCAGTCCGACTCAGACAGCGGACATGTGCACGGCAGCGTCATTTCTGCGTCCTTATTGAATTAGCACATCCAACCCTTCTCGGAATGAATAGAGTGGAAGGGGATGTTCTTTAATCTTACCCAAAGTGCAATTTATGACGCATTAGATATTTAATTAGGTACATACTAAAATTTATAGGCTTAAGTTTTTTAGACATGTGCTAGATGGTAAATGAAGGTTTTCAATTGATTAAATTTAATAGGTACACACTCACTTTAAAATGACTCCTTCATTGGATCCAACAGTTCTGCCTGTCATGTTATTTAACAATATGTTTAATATTCTTATATGCACCACCACAATGTTATTCATTACCTTTTTACTCACCTCGTTATGTTGAATTCTTGTTTTAATACAAATTTGCAAAGAATCTCCGGTATCCCATCCAAGGCGGCAGATTGATATGCAACTCCCATGTAAATAACACAGTATGTCCCACTCCTAGAATTTGCAAAAGAAAATCATGCAAACTGTCCTCTGACTTCCACTATGAACTGGAAGATGCTCAGACGAAAATTGTCAAAATCCACCGTAAAGTTCTTCTTTCCTTCTGATAAACACAGATAACGATATCGGCTGTTTTCTTCAGGCAAAGAGAAACAAATCCAACTCCGTTGTAAAGTAACCAAATTCGCACGATGTACTTAAACTGTATGTAAAGTTAGGAGGCGAGGAAACAGCAGATGTTCAGTCGCTGCCATGTCGCCTTACTTTCTCCCCCGTCCACCGCCCGCCGTATGATGGTTTTTCCTGCAGGAACCCGGAGCAGTTAAAAGTCTCAATTAGCGACTCTCCGATTACGTTGCCAGTCCAACTCAGTCACAACAATAGCGCAAAATGGGAGCGAATACGAGGGTCTGATACCCCCCCCCCCCCAATGAAATCCCCCACCAGCAGCCCCCAAGTGACAAATGTAAACGACAATGTTCCCCGTAGAATCGTTAAAACGTGCCACGATTTAAGTACAGGAATCGAACGACGTGGGTTGCGATCGAAGCACAGGTTTTAAATAACCAATATCACGTTTAAAAATCTACATATATGCATATAAATAAATACATATGTGTGTATGAGTACTGAAAACATCATAGTTTTTCTAAACTACAGGATCTTCCTCATTTTATTGTACTGAAAAGCAAAGTTTATAATGATACTGGAAAACTCTTTGGTCTCAGCACATAATAGTTTTATTACATGATTAAATTACTGTAGGACAAACAAGGCGTGTACTCCCCAGGCATGTTATTACCAGCCACTCAAAGTCTCAGTTTAATAGCCCTGAATTGAGCTTTCATTCCATTAAACCGTCGTTTTGAAACTGGCCCAGAATTCTCAGGCAGGAAAAACATTTTGCTGTATAAAACCAAATACATTTTAAATTTTATATTAAGACAGATCGAATGAAAAAAACGATAAATATATGCGTCTCCAGTTAGAGAGTCTGTTACGTTTTTGAACCGATCTGGTCAATTTTGTCTAAACGTAACATGCAAGTTTATTTCGTTCTGGACGTTGGTGCTTTCTAACAAGATCAATGAAGCGTTCAAAAAAATCTGGTTTGCAAAAACTGTCCCCCTCTTTAAGGACTTAACCAGTAACAAAGGAAAAAGAGGTATCCAAGTCTTCATCTACTGCTTGTCCTGGCAGGTGACCCACTGCTATGCCCACTTGTCACTGGCGTGTCACACTGCACAGTGGCTGCGCCCCAGGAGTGAGCGTGTGCGCGGGGACGCTCCATGGGACAGAGCTCAAGTGTCGCTCAGATAGAGTCCTTCTTTCACTCCTGCTCCTTGGCTCTCCCTCCTTCAAAACCCCGCTGGCATTCCTCTCCACAAAGGGAGCCACCCCCCCCACCTTCACAGTCACCCCCAGCTCGCCTCACCCCGCCATTGAGGCAGGGAACACCAACAACACTCCCCGCCACCTCTGCTCCCAAATCCCCAACGCGGGCTCCTTTTGTCGCAGCCGGGTGAATCAGAATACCCCATTAAAGCCTATTATCTCTACCCGGTGATTCACTCCACATCCCCTGCTAACCTTCCATTTCAAAGGGCATCCCATTTTGCGAGCCCTTTCTTGCCAGCCTAATCGTACGTATATGTATTCTTTAATCCATTTTTAAGACATCGCCACTGAAGACTACCAGCATGACCAAAGACCCGGCCAGCAGAAATCATTCAGATCATGGAATGAGCTTTATTTCTCGTGCTTAACATTTTGTCCATTGACAGCTCTTCGTAGCCAGAATCTTACTGGACTAGAATTCTTTATATAGTTTCTAACCAGATTTTTGCCATGGCGATATCTCTCATTCACAGTTGAATTGTTGATTATTTATGATTATCTCACAGAGTGTTTAAGGTTTGATATTTGCATGCCCAAAATATGTAGTAGGAAGTAGAAAGACAGAAAAGACCAGGTGACTGGTAATGTGTGTCAGGAATCCTGTTATCTGAGTTTGTGGAATCGTGCATTTATCAAAGCATGAAATGGTTTTCATCTAAAGTATAACACGTTCTTATCACATGCTCAAGGCTCTGAAGACATTGCAGGATGCATTTATGATTCATGGTTAATTCATCCAGAACGTCATGTGGCAGGTATAAACTCGCCATAAATGCACAGATACAGTAGAGAGTTTTTCTTCTATTCTGGGTTATTGCATGCCGGCCGTGTTGATGTTGATGCAACAATATTGGACCTAATTGTTGTGTTAAATAGCTGCAGATGGACTGGCTCTGTAAGTAAACACAGAACAGCATAAATTAAATTTGAAATCTCAGTTTAGCCTTTCAGTGACAGTGGACATTTTCACCTAGCTGAATTATTTTCAATTATTGTAGGATGGTGTGGAAAGTTCCACCCTTCAGAATACCCTAATTTTTTTAAAGTAAATGTGCAATTTTGTATTTTGAGTAATTCCGTGTCTGCCTGAATTGTGTGCCTGACCATAAACACCCCTGGCTTTAGAGAGGAAGGGAGGCTGTGAATTACTGTTTTCGGGTAAAGCAATAAACTTGAGACATCTCTGGAATGTAACATTGGGCATGAAACTAGGGGACACGCACACAGACAAGGCAACACCCGGGGGGGGGCGTGTACTCCCAAACAGCACAACAAAATTGAACATTTTAATAACTCTCCAAAACAAAGGTGTGGCAGAGGTGAGGAGGGGTGTTTTCAAAAGAAGATATTCAAAATTATTTACTTTAGGAATAAAGTTCTGCAGCAACTTAGACCAGCAGCAAATACCAGAATTATTTTCATTAAATTCTCATGCTACAATACAAAATCAGGCATTTAAGTTATATCACATACCTTGCGCAAGAAAAGTACATAATGTTTTATTTGATAAGAAGCTGTGTGTTACCTTAACTCTCGTCTTTGTAATTAGTTTTTCTTTTTTCATAGAATGTTTCAGAATGTATATTTCTGCTCGGTAGAGATCTTAAGCAGATTCTCCTCCCAAGGTGAAAATATAGGTTGGTGGGCTACGTCAATGATTTACTGAAGGATCTGACCGATGTATAATAATGCAGTGTGAAAGCGGGAGGGGACAGACATTTGGGAGCTCAATTGAGCGTATTGGTTTAGGACTATTCTTCTCTGTTAGAGTTAATTATTACACAAGCTGCCTTGATAAAGAACAGTGGGAGAAGGCCTATAGTAATGCAAGTGGGGGTGTCACTGCAAACACAGCCTGGGAGAGACTCTGTGTCCTCTAGCACCCCGCTGTTTTTATAAAGATGGATATCACAGCTGTCACTGTTTTTACTTGCATCTTTTCTTAACCTTTCATTGTGTTTCTTCTTCTGTTCCCTTTGAAGTAGGGCCAAGCGGGGCATGCGTGACCTAACACAAGATGAACCCACGTTAAACTCTGTCCTTGGGATTCACTCATTGGCGAGTACGAATGCCTCAAAGCCTTTTGGGGAACAAAGTTTTAACATATTATAGCGACCTTCTAAAAATAACGCTGGGTGCGTATTTGTGTGTGGGATTATGCAAACGCAGAAGTTCATTAACACGAGGTGCTGTTGTTTTGGCGTCATTGTTTTAATGATTTTATGAGATCTAGCACCTGCTATGATCGCATGTGGCAAGGCAGTCACATTAAGACCAATAAAGCTGTCACATGTTGCTTTTCAGTATTGTAAAATCAGAGAAAATTGTGTAAGATGACAGAAAATCCAAAATATCATAAGTGTTCTGAAGTGAGGGGGCCAAAGGGACATAAAGACAGACATTAGAGCTTCTTTATATGAAGTATGTTACACTAAGGTCTCAGCGTAAGTGGTTGTTCATTTAAATGAGTCGGGCAAATGCTGAAAAGCATTCACAGAATTCTTCATTAATCATTAATGATAGGAATAGTGATTCATAATCCAACCTTCTGGAACAGTAGCTAAATCATAGTGAACAAACATCTGGCACAATTCTGCAGATTAGCATTAAGTCTAACGATACCCTTAATTTTATTTCCAAATGGGCAACTTGACCACCTTTTGAATGCGCCTCCAGTGGTAATCTTGTAAATCTCCTGAGCATCAGCTCAAACTGCTCAGAAAAAAGCAATCTGAGTTGCATTGTGTGATTCGATGAAGAGCTCATGTGCATGACTGAGGGGGGGGGGGGGGGGGGGGGGGACCTGAATCTCTTCTTTCTTTTCTTTTATACAATGTTGCAGCAGCTAAGGGCTTCTTTCAAAGATGGGTGGAGCATAAGTTGCAGGATTTTGCAACATCAGTGTTTTTGTCTAACGATACTCTCTCCCTCAGTCTGTTCAGCATTTTCACTAAATATACATTGTTGAGGAACTTGCAATTAATACACGCTCAGCTGAAATGTATTATTTGAATGTACCTGTGTTTCCTTTGTTTGTATTCATTTACGTCTTATTAATTGACTCATGCAATATCAGTGCCTTGCTTATGTTTTGTCACTATTGTTTGTTGTTTGTTGTTTTCTATGCATTATCCATACAATGTTAAAGGTACAGTATGACCAATCCATGCCTTTGTCATTACCAACAAATATGCTAAAGAATTGATGAATAGATGCCATTGGCATCTATACAGTATGTAAATGCCCAAGATTTACTTTTCATCCATTTGATGCTGCTTTATCGGTATATCAAGATGGAAAAAGCCGGATATTATATGGTTCATGTAAGATACAACAAATTCATTAGCAGGATCCAAATGTAGCCAGAAGAGACACAATCGGCCCACAACCCCACATGGATCTGCCTGGGCGAGAAAGAATTTTCCGCTTCCTTGCTATCATCACTGGGAGCACATTTCAGTTAAGATGTTTTATTTCATGGTTTCAGCCATCAATATAAACTCAGTACCAGTCAAAGGTCTGGGCACACCTACTGAAAGCCATTTGATCTCCAAGAAGATAAGGACCCTAATTACACCTCATGTTAAGTTATGTAAGTAATGTTTTATCCTGTGAACAAGCAAAGAAACGGAGTGCTGCAACCCATGAGCTCGGGTGGGGCTCGGGGGGGCTCCATGAAGCAGGATTTCTCAGTTAGCTGGGTTAACTTAAGCTAGAAGTTATGATTGTCCAATAGGAATGCTCCTTACCTAAACTCTTATTGGCCAATCATGACTTCTAACCAAGTTAACTGAGAAATCCTGCTTTGTGGGACATGCCCCTGGCCCCCACGATCCCCTTTCTTAAACCCTATAGAGCTGGTTTGAGATCATTTGGATCAAAGAGTAAGCGTAAGGTAGCCAACTTGTGCCCAGAACTTGCAGAAACTCCTTCAGGACTGTTGGAGAAGCATTCTGGGTGGCCACATCTGGAAGCTGACTGAAAGAATCCCACAAGCATACTGTACCATGCTGTCATCGAAGCAAAAGTAGACCATTTTGAGGAGTCTAAAATTTGAGAAAATTTAGAGATATTGAACACTTCTCTTGGTAATTGCAACATCTGATATGCATTACTCCATTGCCATTTACTATAAGATGAATAACATGGCTAAAAGACAGACACATTGAAAGTAAGTGTGTCCAGGTTTCTAGCTGCTGCTGTACATAAATGTACAAAAAAAGGGACCAGAGGAGGGGCATAAAAGTCACCTGAGCTTAAATTAACACATTCAGCAAAGTTTTTTGACACAATACCCTCTGCTGTGTCTGTGTTCTATTTGAAGAAATTCAGGTATGTTTGACTGGTCAAATTTCTTATAAAAACTGAAAAGTTATGTCTCAAGTGATCAGATATTTCCATTTACGTAGTATGTTCGTGTCTGAGTGAGAGCTGACACATTCATCCCTGCAATAATGCCTGAAGCGTTTCTGTATAACCTGGTTTATGCCTGGTATTGCAGTAACAGTGCAACCGATGTTGCTCTTGAAATTTACAATTAAGTAATTTGCCTCAAGACATTAAAGTGGCATAAACATTAGGTGTTTTAAGCAATATATTTTTCATCTCAGTCAGCTGTCTTTCACACAAAATCGTACTCATTTAATGAATGCAGCGTTCATCATCTAGTTTACAAGGAACGCAGACTGTCTTCAGGAGAGAAACACAGAAATGAGGCCGGCCTTCCCCTTTGCGGAATAACGATTTTGCTTTCAGGTGAATCCATGGAGCTGGCGTGTGGTTTTGTTCCAGCCAAAATGTACTTTCTGTAGCACACAAGGATTTGTAGCTGTTCCCATCTGTGCTTAATTAGCACAACAATGGTGTCCAGTGCTACCCAATGAGACCCAAGTCGACAGAGTGCTCAGTGCCTATTTTGGCTCAGCTCAAGGTCTTCAACAAATACACTGGAATCATGGACACAATGCATTCATTAACATGCTAAAAATAACTATATCTATATCTATATCTATATATATATATATATACATATATATGATTTTCTTTGTTAACATATACAGTACAAAAGTATTAGACTGTCACAGAGAATTGCATTTAAACTATTTATCTGGTAGGTGTGCATTTGCTCTGGGAAAAGCACAATTACACCTAATTCGACATAAATAATTCATCAGGATCAATTCCATCACAGGATTAAATCTATCGATCAATCTATTAGTTACTTCACGAGGTGTTCATTAGCCACAAAAGATGTGCTAGTGTTGGAGTTCAACAAACACACTGGTGTATTTCGTGCCCAGTGGAATGACTTGAGGGGAGGTTTGAAATGAAAGTTGACTCACTTTGACAGATGTAAAATTATAGTTTCAAACCAACATAAACACACACACACATTTATATTTGTGAGGACCATTCATTTAATTCTCTGGGGAAAACCCTAATGCCAATGACGACCTTGACCCCCAGTCAGCCCCAACCTTAACCATAAGCAACGAAACAAAATATGACTTATTTTTTTCATTGCATTCATAGATCTTTGTGGGGACCCAAAAAATGATCCCCTCAATATATATTTATACACACACATACACACACACACACACTCACACACACACATATATATATACATGTGATTGTTATGTGGCAGTTCTTGCACAGTTTCCTAGGTCCTGAAGCACACAATAGAATTGTTTTCCTTTAAAAATTACTGGTTTGATGTACCATGTCTATGACAATTAATCCCCCAGAATCACAAAGGGCTTGCATAACAGTACAGTCTTTATTCCAGGAGTCTTATTATAAACAGGGTTTTATAGTGGGTGCTTAACACAAAACACTAGTGAATGTGAAGCTAGCTGATACCTAAGATTGCAATAATTGCTGTTTGCGTTTATGCAGTTATATAATTGGTGTCTGCAAATATATTTTCTTAATCTTTTAGGAATCATTTAGATTTTTCTCACAGTTTAAACACGTTTTAAAACCTTAAATTATATTATATTCCTCTCACAAGTGAGATAAACAGCAGACATAAACAATATAGAAACTAAACAAAAGTTGGCCACAGTCATGTGACCTTATCTGTTCACATCTTGCATTATCAGGCAGATAATTCAGCATGTTCATGGTCTATTTCAGTCCATTAACAGGTTGATTTATTATTTTTCTCAACAAAACCCAGTCACATGACTTTCAAAGCCTCCTCGGTTACATGTTTGCTAAATAAAAACAGCAAAGTGTGTTCAGTGTAGATGGTAAAAGCACTCTGTGTGGTCCATACCCTGAATGTTTACTTTATGAGTTGCTTTAAACAGCAGGTATTAAACTGAACAATTATCTGCTGTCATAAAGCTGGGATTTTATGCCATTCACCTCAGCCTCCGCAAATTGGCTAAACGACTTGGTGGAACACTAAAATGAGAGAGAAAATGGGAAAAAAGAGTAGAATGTGCATAAAAATGTCGTCTGGTTAATATTATGAGAGAGTATTTCCTTGTCATTTTGCATATAACACGTTATGTATTTTTTTAAGTACACAACAGGTTAGTAAGATCTGATGTAGATGATATGTCCGGGCTTACTGTAATCCAAACCCTAACCTTGTGTGTAGGTGAACACCTAAAAGGCCAAAATGAAGAATGTGTTGTGAGACACAGAGTTAAAGCAGTTATGACTGTAATTACTGACTTATGACATATACAGACGGGATAGCCAGAGGAATACAGCTAACTTTGCCAAGCCTCCATACTAGAAAGACGCTAATTATAATATTATGAGTGATGGAAATGGTTTTCCAGGATCCAGAAGTGAAAACAAAGTTTCAGTAAAATCTGACATAGTGTCAAGAAGAAAAAGATAGATAATTTAAACGCTTTACTGCACTGATGTTGAGGGTGTTAGAGGCTCCCATCTCAGAGTGTGCATTATACTGTCGGGGCACCGTGTCTGCGGGTTCCACTAACTGCGGACTGACAATTTTCTGGAACAAATGTCCAGAAAGTTCCAACAAACAAAGCGTGAAGTTGCCGCGCACCGAGCGCTACGCTGAACATTTTATTCTGGTCGGCTGTCATGTTTTGTGGACAGGTTTCTTTCCGCTGCCGGCGTTCCGGTTTGGCGTGTTGGGCAGGTGCTCTCCTTTCCCGTTTACCTGTACTGCTTTATTGTGCTGGTAACGAAGGACGCTGGTGAAAATTCAGTAAATGATCCCAAGTGCGTAGAGTGAATGCAGAAAAAAACGATTTTTGTGCATTATTAATGTAGTTGCTGTATTTCCCCTGTTATTTGTGCTGCATCAGCAGTTGTAAGTAATCTAGAGATGATGTGAAGTATACAGGAGAAGCTGCGTAGGTTATATGCAAATATTCCACCATTTCTTATAGGGGACTTGAGCATCAGGGGATTTTAGGGTCCTGGAACAAACCGCCACGGATTCGGAGGGCCGACTGTATAATGGACTTATACTTGGTGCATGATGTTTGGTTAAATTCAGATTTAACAAGGTTTTATTAATGAAACAGCACTCATAGACTCTAAATCATGCAGGTCCCTGAAATGTGGAGTGTGTGGATGAGAAAGCGAACTAACCACGCCGAGTCTGGCTGGCAGCCATGCAGCGGGATCGTCTGATAGGTCCAGGGTTTCTTCAGCCGTTAGGACTAAACATAACAAGCCACATTCCACATGGTCAGCAGTCCCTTGCTCACTTGTACTCTCCTCATCCAAGGTCTAATTCAGAACTCACTCCTCTTGTTACTCCATAAGCAACCTTCATCTAACCCTCATCTAACAGTTACTCATCATATGTTAAATAAACTCTGGGCACTAGTATGAGCTGCCTGGCAGTCTTAGCCTGGAGTGGGTGCACATTTATTTAGTCTTATTGTGGTTAGACTGACGTATCAAAAGGGATTTTAGTGCTAGTGTTATACTGAAGCTGACACTTTCTTCTGGAAGCATTTCTATTTGATATGTTGTAAGTGTTGATATTTTTGCTACCTTTGCATAACTAACCAATAGAAATGGTCATTTCTGTCAGGAAACAGGAAATACACTCTGTACTCCTGATTATACCTACTTCTATGTTGCTACTTTTTCAAGTCATTGTCTGTCATCGTACTTCTGCTAAGCAGGCAAGCTTCCAGTTAGGAAGTTTGCTAAGGAGGGTCAATCTCTTTCCAGCTAGAGATGGCCACAATTTATAACAGGGTAAAGAGAATAACAGCGATATTAATAAACTAAGACAATTGTTATAACAGCTTGGGTTGGGGATTTAATCTGTACTTCCTAATGAAGATGGTATGGACAAAATAACAGAAAAAACACTGGAAAAGACAACTTTTAAGTAACTAAAATAGCATTTACAGAGTCATATTAGGGTTTGACGATTATATGTGTATTGATAAAAAAATGCAAAAGTATTAAATGTCTGGGAGGTCAGTTTAAAAAATGATAACAGTATATTCCAAACATGACACACGACATTAGCAACGTGGAACAGTGACTGCAAGACAGGGATAGACAGATTTAGCAGTTGAGCTACTAAACACCGTGAACATATGACTTCAAAAATCACCACAAAACTGAATCAGCATCTTTATTATCCAGTCTAACCAAAACATTGTAAGCTTTAGCCAACGCACAGGTCATGGTGTGAGGCACATAAAACTCGAACGAGCAATGTAGAAAGTAATCTTTTATCCTTCTCTCTACATCCGGTTTATATTTCAGGAAGGATGCCTTCGAACCACCATGAATGAATGTATGCGCAGCCATCTTGTGAGAGAATTTATATGCAATGCTTCCTCTGCATGGTTGCATAACACCCAGGATCTGGGGCAACCTAGGGGGTAAATACTATGTACTTACAATGATAATGCCACCATATACACTGTCAGACATGAATGTCTTTAAACTGCGTATTGAGATGGATGGATGGAATTTAACTGCGAAGCACACTGTGAAGCTTGATATGTCTGCAGCTAAAATAAATTGTTCAGAATTAGCACCTACAAACTGCCAACAAACAGTCATATTATGCATATTGGAAATACATAACTGAGCTGATTTTGAGGTAAAACGTGGTCTGGTAAAGTAATTTCTTTAGCATTAACTGATGCTCTCGGTTAGATCTGTTTAGGCTAATAATAGGCATTACACTGCATAATCCCGTGACTTTCCAATTGCAGGCACATGGTAAGACATTTACATGGTAATGTCTGTAAGGATGTGGTATATGGTTCCAGCTTTAATCTGATGTTCTCACACAGGAGTGGATGGTTATGATCAGAGAAAGGAAATTCACGAAGCTGCACATCATCAAGAGGACGTGGCGAAGTGAACGTGCTGCGGAAGGTCGGGTCATCGTGGCCAATATCGCTCTGCTTTTGTGTTTTAAACTCAGGGAATATGAACTGCCTGCCTTCCCACCCATATTCATAATCGCCTGGAAAAGTCTCCATGAGATATTGTTTCTCAAAACGTAACCATCAAAGACCTAAAGAAAACAGTGCCTGGATGGATGGACTCTTGTATTTCAGAAAATTATGGTTTGGCTATCCGTCGTCTTTTACATCTGAGTGAACTTGTGCTCTGACATGTTTATGTCAATACAGATGAAAAAGCTGACTGTGACAGCCACATTTTGAGCATGTCTAAACGTAAACGTGAGGGCTCTCCCCAGCTTGGACTACACTCTTTAATTTTTGCGTTCTAATGGGTTGTTCATTCATCTCCCTAACTTAGCAGGGGGAAAAAAAAACGTTTTATCCAGCAGAAATCTGGGACGTGCTTCTGAGCGAGTTCATGGGCAGCAAAGATGTGTCTTAAATGCTACGTATAACGGTCATCATCAAGCTGTCTCTTGAGGAATACTTCAAACGTAGCCCTGATGGTATACTGGCCCAACCGCAGGTTACCCCACACCCCAAAGCAGAACCCCTCACACAAACACAGACCTCAGAGAAAATGTGTGCCACATTTAAAATGACAGAGTTCCCCTCTCAGACCAAGAAAGCGTTACACATGTTATTTTCTCCCGACTTTCAACCTTAATAAAATATTTAAGTATCCTACAATCTATTTATAAATGAGCCTTCAAATTGTTACATAGTTAACTAATATGTTAACTTAGCAAGACTATTGAAAGTGGTTTTAATGACAGCAGAATCGCTAATGCATGGATTACATGGTTCTGATTAAGAAATATTTTTGCGACGCATATGACGCAGACAATGTATGTTTATAGTGTATATGCGCTTGGCATTATTGACATTTTTCTTCTTTTACAGCGGTATTTCCTTTTGTACATGACCAGAAGCAGACGGCTTGCAGAGCTATGTCTGTCTGGCTGTTTACCTTCACTGGCTGGTATGGGCTGTAGCTCTGATGTCTGTTGTGGCTGAGGGACAAGTTTTTGTGAAGAATCGGAAACAAACACAACTGCTAGCTTCAGAGATGTTATACAGGGAGCTTCAAATTTTGTAATTTATGCTGTCGCAAATACATCCAATTCTGTATTGCTTGCGATATCTGTACTGTTCGCTAAAGTGTTTCGATTTGTAAAACAGACAGCCATTTCTGTGATTCCTTTTCTGCCCCCTTATTGGCGCCATCTGGTCCCGAGCTCAGAGGTCGTGGTGGTCATGGCACATCTGGCTCCAAACTATCTAGACCATCTAGAAAGAGGCTTAGACTTGGAAAAATTTGCAGCCTCCCTTCCCAGTTTACTCTCCGTAGTATTTGCAGCTTAGCTACACATAAAATGTACAAGCAGTGATCAAGATTTGGTAACGCTTTACGTTAACTGTACCTTCGCAATGCATTCATTATACATTCATAGAACATTCAGTGCACATTCATAACACTTTCATTATGCATCCGTAGAACATTCATGAGCAGCATGTAAGTATATCTTAACCAGGGGTGCTGTAAGGGGGGTGGGGGCCTCTGTCACGATCGGTGAGCGCGGGTAAAGCGCAGGCAGGCAGAAAGCAGACAAGGATCCACAAATCGGGCTAAACTGGGGGTTTAATAAGGACGGGCAGGACGGGACAAAAGCACGAACATCGACTTAACATCAATGACGGACCGGGCAAACAGGTAAGACCAGGACTTAAATAAGACATGACTAATCAAAATAAGCAGACACAGATGGAGACGATCAGGGAAGAACACGTGGGAAACCAGGGGGCGTGGCACACATGAGGAGCGGACGAGCCGGGCATCACAGCCACTTACTGATAGCATAATTGGATTGGTCTGGGTTGGGGGCCCAACATGATATGCTTTCACGGGGCCCAAAATCTCTAGCAGCATACCTGACCTTAACATCCTAACATAGCCTAACATGTTACATTATGACACTGGATATTTTAGGCAATTGGTTGGTCAATTGTAAACCTCACCATCAACGTTGGGGAGTTGCTAACTACAATTAGCAATGCTACTAACTTAACTCCTTTTTTCAGTAGATTATGAGTAGCACAGATAATTTTTAAACACTGTAGTTTTTCCAGTAACTATTTTTCTATAAATAGCAACGTAGCGTGGCAAAACGCTGCATCGTAAAAAAATGCTACTTACAACCTATGTGACTTATGACTGATGGACTTTAGAACCGTTGCGAGACCGCAGATATGTGGCCACGACTGGGCCGCGCCTGGCATCACAAGTGCTGCCCCGTGAGCATCTCAGGCTACTGTTCGTACCGCTCAGGATAGAATACATGCGTATCTGTTTGTGTAACAATAATAAACTAAGACAATGGTTATAACAATAATGAACTAAGAATACTGTAATAAAAAGTTAAAAACACCAAAGAATATGACATAAAGATGATATAATACAGTGCAATATACATATGATCATTTTTGCATATAAAATAAAACGCCGACTTATGACCAAATCAATTTACGACCGGTCAGTTGGAACAGATTGCGGTTGTAAGTTGAATTTTGTTCTATAATGACTTTCTGATTAATAATTAGGTAACGACCTGTATTGTTTTTCTCTCTTAACAAAGATGAGTATTTTAAGCTACCTGGTGTTTCTAATTGGTGTTTTTTTTGCTTGAATACTCTGAGGATTGATGTTAAAGGGTTGAAATATACTTAACGGTAAGCAATATTTTAGACACTTTCCCTTTAAATGCATAGGAGTGCTTTGGTTCGTGGACAGGTTAGCCTATCAGAATCTCTTTTTTTGTTGTTGTTGTAACCCTTCCAATTGTGTAGCCTCTTGGCTCGCAACAAATAAAGAAACTTTTTTGAAACCTTATTGTGATTTGACATTGTGTCGTTAAAAAATATAGATTTTTATTTCAACTTTTAACATCATCTTTCACTGTTTTTAATTAATTTGCTTCAAGAGTATCCTACAGCAAATATTAAGTATTACCAGATGAAATAGCCTTGATATAGGTAGCTACTTTTTCTCTAAAAGTCCAGACCAAGATTTTGTTTCAACCAACCGGTTGAGTACTCAGTGATTGTGACTTTTTATACTCAACTTCTTGGTTGAAATACAATTTTGGTCTGGACTTTTACTCTCTGGACCTGAACTACCCATCACTGTATCTGAAAATGCATGCAGTACAAAGTATAGGTAGCTACTTTTTCTCTGTAGCTTGCAGTGTAGCTGTCTACTATACTAAAACAGTAGCTTGGCTGTAGCTTAGCTACTTTTACATAAGCAGCTTGTAGCCTAAAGTTCAGGGCCCCGTGAATCGGCAGCCAATATGTGGAGAACATTAAGACCCCAGAATACTAAGACCCCAGTACATTAAGACCTCAGTGCATTAAGACCCCAGTACATTAAGACCCCAGAACATTAAGACTCCAGTACATTAAGATCCCAGAACATTAAGACCCCAGGCTTTACTTTTGACCTGCGCAGAAATAATGGGGAAGCTCATCTTCACAGGCAGAGAGATACAGCTAAGGACAGCAGAATATGTTGTTATCAAGACCACATAACTGCTCTGTAAAGCTGCTCGCTGCCTGTATAGTTTGGGAACGATTCCAATTTCAGGAATCCGCTGTGAATACAGGAGAATATCACCTTTTTGTAGAGGGTAGGGAACACTTTTCACTATTTGAACACTAAGCATTGGCATTAATTTAAAACAGTCACCTTCTTTTCAAGATCTTCTCCAGTTTAACCTTGGTGTATGTCGCCACATACAGACATTTTTGCAGTTTCGCTAAGCTATGTTTCTCTACAAACAACTTTACCTGGTTATGCTGTAATTCTGCTGTTGTGAATGGGTAAATGAGTAACCAAACAAATGTGCTTAAGGATCACAGCTGTGGTTAAAAATGGTACATAAAACATAACCGAGTCAGATTGAGGAAATGAAATTATAAACAGAGTTCTGACCTTTGACAAATTGTTTGAAAAGTACGAAAAATTCTTTGAAAGTTATAAAACTGAGCTGAAATGCATCCTAGCAGAAGGCAGATATAGTGGAGCAAGGAAAGTCTGGCTTTCAGGTCCTCATTCAAATGCAGCCCTTTCACTAATTATCAGTTATGTGCAAGTCTCTGAAAATTTGTGAATAGTCACAGTTACTAGTTTATTTATTCAAAAGAAATTCAATAATTTACTGCATATATAACTAATTATTTACTTGTGAAGGTAACTTTTTCTTTGCTTAAATTCTCTTATTAATGCATACATACCCAGAGAACATTAAATGATCTCATTCCATTTAGATCTATTAACAATAGCTAAATTATTACATAGACTAATGAGCCCATTTAAACTTCAGTAATTTTAACTGAGTAATTTCATATTAAAAAATTATTAGTTACATTACTTGTTACGGCAAAAAGTAGTGGAATTACAAGAATATGTTATTTTGTAACTGTATCAGCACTGCTGAAGGTATACAGTTTTCTATTTCTCATCCATCCAAACATCTGTGCCACAGCATACCACATCGCGCACATCAAACCACATCATGCCACATCATACCACATCATACCATTTCATGTCACATTCATAAGGATATTTAATTTGTTTCAGTACAGGTTTGGTCTGTCAGTCTTATTTAGCTTTTTCTAGCATTGTATGATATGAGCGACAGGTTAGAAAAAGGTGGTAGTCTTTTTATTTAAATCTTTTTGATATCATGATTGCTGATTTACCATCTGAAAAGTTGACTATTGACCAATTTGTTCAGTTAAATATTAACTACATTTATACATTGTCTATTATATTTCTAAGTGTGTTTATTTTCCACTTGAGAATGTGTATTAAAAGACTTCTATACTCCTTGACAATTGGAAAATATATAGTGTGCTAATTTTCTCCAGTAGAACAATTCCTTAATGACAGTGGGAACTGTGAAGTATCGGGATTAGTATGCAGTGTATTGTATTTCATAAAATTTTACAGTGTGTGTAAAAATTAATCATCCTAAAAAATAGGACACTTATTATATGGTTACTGGCATTGCTACTTTCAGATTTCTTGCAATCTTTATTTTTTTGCAATGCGGAAATTTGTCGAAAGCAAGTCACATGGTGAGCATGTTTAACTGACTACGCTGCTGGATACTTTACTAAAGCCAGTCATGTTGAAGGCTTTGATCAGTGGTACAGCAGCAGAGAACTTGAATTGTAGAGGTGAAATATGAAGACAGACAAAATGAGTGAGATTTCCAGGTTTCGCAGCATAAGTGAAATTGGTATTTTTATGTTTGCTGAATAAAAGACCATTGAGTTAGCAAGGTCCTCGTGCCTCAAAATAGGACAGAGAGTAAGGAGAACTATTCCAGGTATCGTGCCAAGGACAGGCTGATGTTGCACAAGCCTTTGAACAATGGAGCATTTTGAGAGAATTGCACTGCATTTGTGGAGCTCAGTGCTTCCTTCCTCCCTGGCAGTGGCTGTATTGACATTGGACTGGAGGAAGGGCCTTGGTCTCTGCTCTCCATGCACACACACCATGAGGTTATTCCCTGTGGCTCTGCTGGAGGTCCAGCAATCTCATGGCCTCCTAACAGGCGAAGTAAACTTGAACCAAGGGTTTCGAAAGATTCCCGTAGAGGCTTGAGCCCGCCCACCCCCCCCCCCCAACACATTCTGCTCTCTATAAGTCATTCAATTCTGCCATATTTTCAGCTGCCCATTTCTGATATACTCATGCTACCCTTTACCCATAAAGAATCTGGTACCCATGAGATTTCTTTTGTGGGTAAACCGAAGATTGAAGACTTCTTATTTTCTGATCCTTTTCTGCTTCAGTGGGCTTGGTATCACAGAAGCAGTTAGAACACTTTATTGGAGTACTGCAGATCCCCCCCCCCCCCCCCCCACATTTTCATAATTAAACTGTCTGAGGCCTTAGTTTTATGATCACTATTTGTGCTCTGTTTGTGAGCTTAACCATTGTTCATTGTCTTTATGGCTTGGTGAAGCTGGCTTTTACTGAGAGCTAACATTTTTTTTCCTCGCTGAATGTTCATCTGTTATAATTAGACAGTCTTCGCAGGATGCATTGTTGTTCTTTTGATTAACACTAGTTAATGAAAAAGAGAAAAGAGCGAGAAAGCGGGAGAGGAGTGCATATTGAATAGCTGACCTTATGGAGAAGGGTTAAAGGCTGAAGGTGTCACAGAGCTGAACTGCATCCGCAGAAGCGCCTATGAAGAATTCCCACACTCTACTCATAGCTGGAGGGATCGGCGCTGAGGTCATCCTTGGCTACCACAATCCCTAAGGCTACATTAATTAACAACATTAGACCTACGATTAGCTATTCCAAATTCCGAATTAAGAGTGTCATTAGGGGTGTTATTAAGAGTGTCATCTATTGCCTATGAAGAATTCCCACACTCTACTTATAGCTGGAGGGATCTGAGCTCAGGTCGTCCTTGGCTACTGCACTGTCATGGACTGGGGGCATGGCACGGACAAGAAAAGGCAACTATCCATTTTTGCGGCTCCAAGACAAGGAGTTTATTAAAGAAACTGAACACACTGGTGAGAACAATGAAACCAAAAAGATCACAAGGGGTCAAAACAAACAGAAAAAACTACAGAACATGAGCATAGACGCACACAGAATACACAACACACACAGAAATTCAGGGCAAACGGTAAATGGTAATCAAATAAACCAATCACAAAAGGAGCAGGACAATGAACAATGGGTGGAGCAATTAACAAGCACAGAACTAGGGAATACTACAAACAGTAAAACTAGAAAACACTAACTAACACTAGGATGATTTACATAATTTTTACATAATTTACATATTATTTACCAAATAATACAAGCAAGACCAGAACTGAACAGGAAAACAGCAGGGCAACCGATTACTGGGAAAACAGAGAAGAAAACAAAAAACGCTGGGGAACAAAACTAAAAAATTAAAACAAACAGATGAGTCTCACCTGAGGAGAGTTTTGAGCCCACAACTAGAGAGCCAATAGTCATTAAGGTACTAACTCAACCCACTGTGCTACAGTCCACAGAGCAAGGATGACACACTAGGGACTTAGGACTAAGACAGAGGAGGGAACAGGATGGACAGCAACACCTGCTGGCCAAATAGGGACTGAACAAATAGGACAGAGATGAAGTAAATGACAAAGAGGGAGGAGGCAGATTGACCAGCAATGACTGCTAGCTAAACAGGAAAGATCACAGAGGGTGGGGTCAGACGGGTGCTGACCCTGACAGACAATCTCTGTGGCTATGTTACAGTAATTAACAACATTATTCCAAATTAAGAGTGTGTATCAATGACAATTTCTGTACAGTGAAGTATAGCAATAATTGCATATGCTTTGAATGCTCTGTAACAGTGTTTCCCAAACCCAGTCCACGTTTTTGCTTGCTCTCAGCTCCTAGTGTGCCTGTACCTGGTATTTGAGTTCCTGGGAGCTGGGAGGGAGCAAAAACGTGGACTGTCCAGGGTTCCCCGAGGACCGGGCTAGGAAACACTGCTCTATAATACTTCATTTCTTTACATCAACAGTGTCCTAATGGCTACAAGTAAATGAATAATACTCTGCAGAACATTCAGATTTTTTCTTGGTCAGACTCTTACATATGTATACTGCAGAAGGATAGCATTATTAATAGTGAGTCAAGGAAAGCAAATGTTATACAGCAATATATAGGAACGCTAGCAAATATGTGAAGAACACAGACTGTACTCTTACTGTCTCGCAATCCCTTATAATCCATAGGGAGAATGGGCTGTGGTGTATGCTGGTAATAAAGAGTGGGGTGTTTCCCTAGACGGGACCCTCCCTGAAGGGGGAGCGAAACTGGGCTCTCAGCTCAGGGCCAATGTGGCAAAGACACATGGTCCCAATTTCATGGCTGAAAATGGGAGACAGCAGCCGGATGTGGGTGCGGAAACACACATGCCGTCCATAGAACTTAATACCTTGGCAAGAGTCACATTCACTTAAAGCTTAGAAATGGCACCTTCTTTGGAGGGGGGGGGGGGGGAGCACAATCCTGTTGAAGCAGAATATGATGCCGTGGCCAGATCCCCTGAATAGCGTTTCCTGTTTATTCTCTGCTAGAAGCCTGGCCCACATGGAAATCTAACATATGTTTGGCACATTCCTGCAGGAAGCCTCAAGCCTTCAGCCGTGGATACGAGTGGGTGACTGACAGCATGATTTTCAGATGTGATTCTCCGGACCCCACCCCATAATGGTGGGCCAGTGGCTATTTTTTTTTTTTTTATTGTTTTCTTCAATTGAACCACCTCAAGGCAGATGGAGGAACCCGGGACAGATTATCACAGGGAGGCAAAGATTTCTAGGACAAAGTCCAAAGGAACATGTATTATAAAGGAAAGGATGACTGCAAATTTTCATCAGCAGTTGCTAAAGGAGATTCTGCAGCAGAAGGGAATAGGAAACCGTGAGGGATGTTTGGTCTCCCATAGTGAGTCTGACGTATCAAGATGGCCGCCTACTGAGCTTCAGGTCATGTTCCCTGCCAGGGTAATCTCGCCATCCACATCTGCTGGAGAGGTGGGGCTTACATTTTACATATGGGTGCAGATAGTAGTGCTTGTTCGGAAGTAATTAAAATAAAGTGACAAAACTTCACTTGGCAAAAACACAAACAAACAAGCTCTTCAATCTGCGTGGTTGTGGATGCGGAGACCAACTCGTAGTGACAGTTGAACAAACTTGGAAACATCAAGCAGAGCTACACTAAATCTGCCTTTCAGCTGTGTGAGTATGTCAACGCCTCACAACAGTGGCCGTGTTTGTTTAAACTCAGCAATGTGTGATCAGTCGTTAAACTTCAAGCTGTGTTTTCATTAAATGTTGTCCTCTTGTCGTGTTACGTATGAATGGTACCGATGAAGGCCCTGTTCCCACACTTTAAGCTGGAATGCCCAGCTTAGAAAAACAGACTGAAAGTTGTGACAGTGATTTCGCAGTGCACTCAAGGCAAACACTGTCTGGTTTAAATCCACTAGGGACATAATGAAAATTACACTGTGATGGGTCAACATTCTGAGCTGTTATTATAGCAGTAGAAGAAATGATGCATAAATCGAAACGTTAAGACATTTGCTGAGATATTGATTTAAATTAAATAGTTTTTCATAAATTAACATAAGAGCAGGAAAAAACACATGCATATTAATAAGACATAGAAGAGAAATCACTATGCACCTTCATAAACTTTCCAAGTGTTCCTTGATTCCTAAATCCTTCAAGCCGTCTTCCAATTGGCTGTTTATGTCAGGGTGATGGGGGCCCTGGAGCCAATCACAGGCAGCACAGGGCACAAGGTAGGGTCAGCATGTACTGCATGCCAGTAAGAAAGTAATCGAACTAGGATAGAATGTGTGGAGCATGTTAATGTCTGTGCGTCACTTAGGCAAAGTAGGATTCTGTCCATGGAGTGACATCAGTATATTTGTGAGTCAGAACTTGACTCAAGGTCCATTATTATTCTGTACTTTATATGTCTTCAGAGCAGGATCTGGGGCTTTTTGTTCCACAGGCATGTAGATTGTGGGCTATGGAAAGCAATGTGCCACAGTGGGTGGATAGGGGAGATACAGTAGATAGGGAAATAAGCTCTTTTTCCAACCACCATAACTCAACGATGCATTCGGCCTTTCTCTCTGTGGATTCTTGCCACTACAAAATGGTATCGAAACTAACAAACACATTTCATAGAATTAAGATCCATCCATCCATTTTCTGTAACTGCTTGTTGCGGGGGGTCCACAGACTATCCTGGAGGCTACGGGAGCAAGGCAGGGAACAACACAGGATGGGGCGCCCACCCATCAAATGGCACAGTCACACACCAGTCACTCACACAGGCACACCTATGGGCAATTTGGTAACTCCAGTTAACCTCAGCATGTTTTTGGACTCTGGGGGGGAAACTGGAGTACCTGAAGAGAACCGCATGACCACAAAGTGAGAACATGCAAACTCCACACACTGTGCCACCCCGGATTAACATAACTATATATATATGTGTGTGTGTGTGTGTGCGTGTGTGTGTGTGTAGACTGAATAAGAACAAAAAATGTGTTTGTGGTAACATTCCAATAGTCACATATGTTTTATTACCGGTTTCTGTTGTTCTGAATATTCCACTTTTGTGATAGACCTCCAGTAGGAGGTTATACTGTCTCGAAGAGAGGTGCTCTGTGATACTCATCACCTCATAAAATTACACGAGATCATATTTAGCTATTTGAAAAAAGCTCGTATTACTTTTTTCCACGCTGTTCTACGGGGCCCTTTGGTGTACCTAAACATTACATACTGAGAGAAAATACTTTGTCTGGCCATTAGGTGAAACCATTTGGTTTCTTGGGAAGGAGAGAAAGAAAGTGTCTCAGCAAAAGTCAAGAACGTGGAGAATCCAAAGGACAGTCTGGAAATGATCTAAATCAGGACTCATGCTTATATGCCACGCGAATGATAAGGCAGGTCTGCCCAAACAATGGAATGACGTTCTATATAAGTTATATAGCTGCACCTTGACACAGCAAGGACAAAGAGAATAATGAGCGTAGCGATCAGTCTTACGCTTCATACGGGCATCGCACAGAACCAGTGAGCCCATGGCCAGCTCCTGCTCAGCACACTATTTTGTTACCTGTAGTGCTCTCACAGGGAGAAGCCAACAGATCATCAGAGAAGCTGATAAGTCCGGCAATGGGAAAGCCTGCTGTAACCATCGGGGAGATAACAGCCTTGCATCTGTCTGTATTTCTTGGAAGCAAATTAATAGAGAGATTCACCTCAGCGGGGTCAAAGGTTAAAGGTCAGCTGTGCACATGGGTACGGCCAAAAATCGGTCCACGTTAAGGATGATTTTTTTTTTTTGCCCAGATGATATTTGTATTAATAGAAAAAAATAATCACAGTTTAAAAGGCATGAATGGTTAATGGTTTTGGAGGTTAATTCCACATCATTATCTTTGGATGTGTTTTATAAATATTTTCAGTTAAGAAATGGCAGCAATTAAACCTTATTACTTAATTAGTAGTTCATTAGTTGTGATTTGTATGCTTTGCAATAACTTATAGCTAATTGTTTTCTGTTGATATTCCAGCTCTGCATTGACTAGTTCTTTTGGTGTTAATGGTCTTTTACACACAGCATTTATATGAGAAATCATGGGACGATGCAGGATATTACTTTTGTTACTGGGAAAATAAGGGAGGAGGGTTTCATTAAGGGGGGTGATGTCATGAGGAGTGGGTCAGGTCATCGTCTTTCCCCGCTCCCTCCCACTCTCTGCCTGTCTCGTTCCAGCCATGACAAGCCTTGTTTCACAAAGCTGTTTTTGAGATTGACATCTCAATGAAGGGCAAGCAGTGACCTTTCACAGCAAGCATTTCACAGTTAGGATCTTTCCTTGGTATCTCTGCATTTAGAGAAGAATTCCAGTGAAGGATAGGGTGGTTGGGGGGGAGGCTGTCACACCCCATTGCCCTTCAGTTGCTAGAAGAAGCACTGACCACTGAATTCCCAGCCTCAAACCTCTCCTCTGCATATGAATAGACATGCCATTGTACAGGTCTAAATTTGTGTTAAGTATGTCCGGAAACAGGCGCCAATGGATTTATCTCTGCTCCTTCACAGCTAATTGAGTGCCATTCCAGCACTTCATGATTCAGACTTATTAAGGATAAGTCCAGATTAAGAATTGTCCGGGACATAGCTGATAATTCTAATTGCATTTCTGAAAACCGACCCTTGTCTTACGTCTGTGTCTGTTTGTTTCCAGCTCCTGATAGTAGGAAGTCAGTTCTCACTGCTGGTACCATCAAGAACACTCTCTGCTTCATGAAGTTCTTGTATGTTCTACAAATAGTTTTTGTAGCCAAATGCATCAAACACCTAAAAATACTGTATATGTCATTGTAAACTGTGACTGTACAGTTACAAGTCTTCAATGAACTGTAATGGGACTTACCAGAATAATGATTATTCTTTTCTTTTGCTTGTTTCTCAGCAGATGAATCAGTTCCTCCATGCCAGTCAGCGTACAGTAGCAGGACAACGGCACAGCTATACGAGGTCAATAAGTGGTCAGAGCTGATTCAATGACGACTGGTGACAGGAGTAAAAGGGCAGTCTAACAACTCTATCAGGTCTCAAAATTCTACGTGAAAATGAATCAAGCCATTCACTGCAGCTCTATCTAGGAGCGACCAGATTTCCTTGTCCTCAAATGCTTAACTCCTCTGGTGATAGTCAGTATCTTCCCTGATTATTACTATTTTGGTGTCTCCCATTTCAGATAGTTTTCAGCTAAATCGAGTTTAAATCAGCGCACCTCAAAATGTGACCTGCTTCTGACTTGTGATTTGTGCCCACCTTGGATGAACACCCTGCATTTCCAAAATCAAGATATAGGACACACCATGCCTTCTGTGGGCGGAGCCAGTTCTGGCCATGCCCCTCTGAAAACCCAGCTAATATACATAATCCAGCGAGCTCTTGTCAATAGGCCTTTAGCACCTCTCCAAGCAGAGCTAAAAAAGGGTCGGGGGGGTCGTTTGGTATTGTGGGTCCTGTGCGCAAAGTGAGAAAATTAAGACCTCTCGTCACTCTTAAATCCTAAGGAATTTCTCATTAGCACAGGTTTTGGCCCTCCTGAAATGCAGCTCCCGGAGGAAGCGACGTCCCTCTCACCCCCAGCCTGGTCGCTGTGATCCTTCACACTGGAAATCCCCATCATCCTTTGCTCCCCATTTCAGCCCATGTGTGATTTACGTCCAAACTAAGCTTAGGAGCGATTGTCCCTTATACTGCTATGTGTGAACATTCCAGTGAAGGAACTTTGGTTGGATTTGAAACAACTAATTAATAAAGTAGTGTGGTATTATTCTCTTAGCAAATTACCTGAAAATGTCTGAGAAGCACAGATCATAGAGAGGAACCCCCTGCCACCCATCACTGAAAAACCAACTATACTCCCACACCAATTACCTATCAGTGGTTCCAGTGTCACAATCATTATTAATAAATTAAATTCATTGAATTTTGTACTGTTTTTGTAAATTTTGCCGCATAGATCACCCTTGTCCTAGTAAGTGAATGAGACTGAGAATTACAGGCCTGCACCTCACTGTACAAATAAACCATTTTTTGTTCGCTGTTTCCTGTCACTGTTTCCGATTATTAATTCCGATTAAGATTTCTATAGTGAAAATTTAAACCTATTGTGTATATATTCTGGCAAAATGTGCTTAGTAGTTAAGTTTTACTGACACCTCAAATAAACCTCCGTATGGAAAATATCTCGGAAAGAGCAGAACACTGTCTGTGGAGACAGATATTAAACTAACCGCTGTTTTGTGCTTGTGAAAATGAGCGCTTTTTGGCTCTAAAATAGCCCAAGAAGGGGAACCCAGACACCATGTCAGATGGCAGTGATCTATAATCACAGGATCTCGGTGACTCTTCTAGATTATCGAGATCGTTCTTAACGTCTCTCCATCACGTGCGTGCCTCGCTGTTATATAAACTTCCTTTGGAAACTCCTTTGTAAAACCACGTAATACTTTTACCACAGCATGCGTGTCATCTCCCGCTTTTTGTTGCGTTCTTCCATTCTTATTGCTAGAATTAACCTGCATCCTGTTATCTTCTCACTGTCTTATTTAACACAATAATGGTCTATTTCTACGCTGCTCTCGGCTCCCATTAAACAAGATCTGTTTAATCTAAAGCAGACCGCTCATGTTCTCGTATAAAATTATTCTTTGCTTAAGTAAATCTACGAGATTTTTCTTAAAACTTCCAGACACTCTTACTATGCGTCATTGTTTCTGATTCATATTTCTCGCGTACTACGTTTTCCCGTTTATTCAAGTGCCATAAACTCACATTCAGGAGCATGTTTTCCTCTTGATTTAAAATTGGCATGCATGGCTGCTATTTAAAATTAAACACTTAATCAATTAGCTCTACCATCTGGTCACTTTACCGTCCCCTCATAAATGAGAGAACCACTCATCATGAACTCTTATCTTGCGCAATTGCATATCCTGAGATGTTGTCTAGGAAACTGTTCTAGACATGGGCAACAAAGATGCCTGACTATTTCCCGGACAGCTGCTCAATGTATTCGCTCAGAACATGTATAAAGAGAGGGGGAAAAATCTGTATTTTATGGACATGTGATTCTGCAGAAACATGGCAGTGATTGAAACCTTCCCTGTTCTACAAAAGACAGAAAATATAATTGAAATGTCAGAGAAAAAAGTTCAGACTCAATGAATCACAGACTTGCACGTAACAGGCTTCTACAAGTAAAATGGTAAATATCGTTCCGATACCATTCTGGTGTTATGCTGCCCCCTGCCAGTGTTTCTTAGTAGTGCATTTGAAAGGGTTATTTTCCAGTAATTTCTTTCCAGTCATTCTCCCATATTCCATAATTAGCTATTCAGTACAGACACAGTCTGAGTCTAGGATTTATGACAGGAAGCACTGGGCACGAGGGAGAGAACATCCCAAATGCCAACTCATTATAGGACACACACTGAAAGCTTCGAGGGTTCAAAAGCTTTCCTGTCAATTGTGCATGTTCAAGTACAATGAAATATCTCACTGCAGACGTTAGAACGATAAACTGCAAAAACAAAATTACTGAACAATACTATATACGCAATATACAAATAGAATCAATATACATGCTAAATACAATAACGTACAAAGGGGACAAAAAGTGCTAATATTTAAAGTGGCAGCGATTAATAAATAACGGTGATGACTGGGATCATACTGCAAGTTTTCAGTATATATTTGACATTCTAATTACTTTTGGGGGGAAAAAAGCTGTTCTTGAGCCTTGAAGTGCGGGTCCTGATGGACCTGTAGCGTTTTCTGGGGGGAGGACGGAGAAAAGTGACTGTGCTGAATGGCTGCGCTCTTTCATTAAACTCCACAGTCCGAGAGCTCGAGGCAATATCCGAATCCACAAACCTGGAGCCACCATGCCGTAGACACTGCATTAGCCTTAGGCAAAATGGTAAATTTCCCCAGTGACCAGTAGAGGGAGGTAGCCACCTATTAACACCGACTTAGACCACAGAGCACATATGTTTTGGCAGTCATTGAAGCCATTTATAACTTGAAATGTCTTTTCACATTTTCTGCACACACAAAAAATATTATTTTCTCCCCTTTTCTCCAGTCCCTTCTCTCTTTCTGTGTGTGTGTGCCTATGTATATATTCCTTTTTAGCAAAATAACCTCCAGTAATATAAAGGAAACCATTTACAAAATTCAATAAGTTTGTTAATGCAGAAATTTATAATTAATAATTATGCATATAACTATATCATAATTAACGGTGGCTCTGAGGCTAGGGATGTGTGCTGGCAACTGAAAAATTGCCGCTTTGAATTCCTTGAATGCCAGGAGTGATCCTACTCTGTTGGGCCCTTGAGCAAGGCCCTTAACTGCTCTGTCCTGGGTGTGATGCTAACCTACATCCAGCCCTGAAAGCAGGTCCTCCAGCTTACAGGGAAATTCAGGGGTTGGTGGCAGGATTGGCACTCCAGCTGCTGGAAAAAAACTTCACACTGTCCCACTCCACTTGAGCTAGTGTGGTGCTGAGGTATCACCGGCCACACAGCTGTGCTCAGGTTCTCATACCTGAGCTGGTTTGTCCTGTGGTGGGTGTGGCAATGTGCTGTATTCAGCGTTTGCTCCTTACCTCCTCCTCCCGCTCTATACACCCAGGTAAAAAGTTCTGTAAACATGTGTGGAGTTAGATATTGTATGAAACCTACCCAATAGTGCTAGATGTAGGCTTAAACACCTAAAGACAAAATTCATAGGTATTTCAAAACTATAGTTATTCCAAGTAAAATGTGCTCTTTCTTAAGTTCACATTTAGTATACTTATAGGATCATCAAATACTTTTCATGGAAGGTCACACTAATGTAACCTGGCCAAAAAAAAAATTGGACTTTGGGGTCACATTTTAATACAAGACATGACAAATGGACCCATATGAAAACTGTATTTTTACCATTTCAATTTCTGTACATGGGGCAATATATGCAAGAAAATCCAAGTGAATCCATTCCAGGGGAAATACGGTTCTGGAATACAGAATAAGATGATAAACGATAAAGGGCATTTTAATAGTTACCACTTACAGGTGACTTACATTATGAAATGATTACAGCCGAGTTTTGACGCGGCTGCTGACGGCAGCTATCAAAGGCCTTTAGTCAGGAACTCCGGGCTCAATTTCATTACTTAAGCGCACTTGTCAGACCACATTCAGCTTTTCCATTAGCAAATGAATACTGTATCACCTAAAATATTCGCACGGATATAACGTAGGAACAAAATTGTGTAACGTGTCATATGATTATTATTACGTAGTTTTGTATATCTTCGTAAAATATTAATCCAGCATTTGGGGAAGTAGCCGTACTACTAAACATACATAATAGTCGGTGTTGAGAGTAGTAAAAGGCTCCCAAAACCATCAAATTAAGGTAGTTATAAATTCCTCGGTTTTGAGCGAAGCCAAAATAACGACGCAGACTAATGCCGACAAACAAGATGGATCTTGGTGGGTCTGTGAACGGGGGAGGCAGGACTGGGGAGACATTTTGTGTTCTTGTCTGAAGTGAATAAGCCCTGCAGGCTAAATATAGAACCGCATTTCCCAAACGAGCAGTAATATCCAAACCGATCAAGAGCATAATTTTAAGAGAATAAAATACAACAAGGAAGTAATGTTTATATAGTGTATGCGATAAAGAAAATTATTTATCTGGTTCGCTAATTTTGCGTGACTCTGTAAGCAAGTTCGATTT
The DNA here is from genome assembly GCF_023856365.1 of Brienomyrus brachyistius. NCBI lineage: Eukaryota > Metazoa > Chordata > Actinopteri > Osteoglossiformes > Mormyridae > Brienomyrus > Brienomyrus brachyistius. The sequence goes on from NC_064542.1 coordinate 8,193,321, forward strand.
TTTTACATAGACTTTACATTTACCATTACTAGAATAAAATGGCACGTATAAAACACCACCTTCCCACTGAAGCGTCAATAAAACAATGTAATATGGGGCTTTAAGAAGGTGAACTATCGGGGCGCTGTTTTATGCCGACAGGCCCGGCGCGAGCAGCTGGCGCCGATCGGGCTGCGCGTGGCGCTGCTGTTCGGGCTGCGCGTGGGGGTGTCGCTCCGGCAATAGTGAAAATAAAACGCTTGATGATTTGGATTTTCATAAAATGGCCATAAAATAAATAAATAAAATGAGTTAGTTAAAGGGACATGGGAAATGGTTGCGCTTCCCAGCTTGTGTTGTATATCAGCAGTGGTTATGGTGAACCTTCACCGATCACATGGGACCTTCAAACGCTTCCCCCTTTCCGTCCCCTTCCCTTTAAATGACGGATGATATACTCATAGCGGAATAAAATAAAAGAAGTATCTATATAAGGGGAAAAAACTTGCATGACCAAACAAATGAACGATCATTCATATGGCCAGTTCTGCCAAGTCTTATGTGTGACGTTATATTTAACCTCGAGTAATAAACATAAGGTGATATACACATATTACGAAAAAAACAACGCAAATCCATTTAGCTGCGACTGTTTTTTTCTAACACGACTACGTGGTTTCTGTATAAAGTACCTGAGATCATTTTTATAAAAATAATAAACAAAAGGGGGTCAGACACACATCGCTTTTAACACATTTAGTTTCCTTCCAGACGCGAGTTTTGATCGCCAAGCCGCCAGTGTAAAGTTGTGGCCTGTTTATTCACTGGTAACCAGTGCAGAGCCCATTTTGACAAACTCGGGCAGCGGACGGCCCGGAAATCGCATTAGCGGCTGGCGAAAAGATCATTAGTATAATTTATGCCAATCTGATGATTTTTGACAAGTGCGGTTTGTTTTTCCTTTTATTTTGTATTTTTGGAAAATAACATAAATAATCTTATCATACTTGTAACCTAAGATGGAGGAAGTCACGCCTTTGTTGGGATAAAGGACAAATGGCGCGCTGGTTAATGGTATTATGGCAGCGTCCTCGACACGAGTAAATAGGGTGATTTGTCGTACGATACATGAAGCGAATAGCAGGTTCCTCACGTTTAACTAAGTTAAAAGCTGTAATTTGTGGCTCTGATTTTTGCTCTTAATGCACTATTGTGAGCTGCTCCTAATAGCGACCGGGGGGGATGGGTGCCTTTGCCGATTGGCTGCTTGCAGATACAGTCAGGACTCGCTTTAATGTAACCAGGGGCAGGTCGGCAGCAAGGAAACAATCATTTATTTCATGTAAAACTGTACATTTTAGATATGTGTTTGGGGTGCAAACTTTTACAGCAGGTAGATACTTCGAGGTAACGGAGGGATCTGCTTTTGTTTTCTAAATCGATTTATCTTTGTTTTTAATTTTTTTTGAAGGAACCGCCGGTGAGCTGATAAAGTGAAGAGAATGAGCACAGGGTCCGGGCCTAGTGGTGCTGCAGCGGCTGCGATTTTACTGATCCGCTGTCACAAATTGGGGAAAAAGCAGGCTAGGCATACGAATTTGAGAGCGTTTCAGTCCTTGTTGTTGTGACCGAGACATAAATGGTAAGATTTTGAAGGATTTTCGCCATCGGGAGTGTTACTGTGTTTTCACGTCGTGATATGCAGTGAGTAACCTACATCTGCCGATGTATGTGTTTGCATGTGTGTCGGTGAGCAGGTTCGATCGCACAATCTTACAGGCGACGGTAGACATGATGTCGATCGACAGCTTTGTGTCTAAAGGTTTTTGTTCTGTGGACGATATAATGTACCACTTTTACACGAATGTCAACTTCAGTTGAGTCTAGACGGGGCACCACAGTGCGTCATTTTTTTTTTTTTTTTTTTTTTTTTTTTAGGTCTGACTACCTATTACTGTAACTAACGTGACCGGCAAATCGTAGCGATCTGTCTAGATTGTGCTTGGAGAACGATATAAAGAGCGTTTTCCCGCAATGAACATGCTAAAGACAGCTCTGGTTCTTCGCCTGTTAACATGTGCAACACTACAATAATTTTTAGTTCTTATTATTTGTAAATATAGGAATATTGATCGCATGAAGCCTTTTGAAAATTGGCTATATGTGGTTCTAGCCAATAGTAGCTTTCATATTTGACTAAATTAAATTATTTTGTAACGGAAGGGAAGGAGATGTTTTCAATATCAAGTGTTTTAGTGTCCAAGTGTTTGAAATGCCATGATTTTGTATGGTTATTATACTGTATGTTTTATAAATATGTGCTTTTCTGTTGTCAGGATGGAGCAATGACAGAATGAATCAGTCATATAAACTGACAGTTAGGGATCCCTTTGAGTGCTGCTCCAGCTCGCAGGAGCACCAGAGTGCCAGTGGTCTCATTACTCCCTACGGAAAGCAGTATGGCGCCAACCTTGGGCTAGACTCTCCACTCTCCCTGCAACTGTCAACGTCGTCTACTTTCAGACCTGCCTCGTCTTATATGTACAGCCAGCACAGCTTGTCCTGCTACAGTCCCCTGAGAAGGCTCCAGGATTTAACTTCGATGGTGCACAGGCCAGACCTGGGAATGCCGGAGAGGAATCTCCATGGTCATAGTGATTTGCACGAGCCGAGCCTTATAGGGGGTACTGAATACATGACTGCCTTGAAGGACACAATTCCATCACCTGGCAACCATGAAACAGGAGATTATTTGGCTGGTCAGGGTGTAGAAAGGACCAACTTTGCCCCAGCCAGCCCAGTCTGCCAGGAGCACACCAGTCCAATTACCAATGGCTGCTTGCACTTTGAATCAACTTTATTCGAGAACGGAGACAGTAAAGATGGGGAGGATTTGCCACTGTTGAAACATTCGTTGAAGAAAGACAGAGAGGCAAAGGTCGATGACACAAGCACTTCTGAAAATGCCGGGGTGGATTTCACAGCAAGCAAACAAGACCTTGGTGTTCACAAGACTTTGGCGGCCAAGAACATAATGGGCCATTGCCCTCCACTGAAAAAGTGTCCATCGCCTCCCTGCGATCTGGCTCACGTGGGGAGTTCGGATGAAGATTCAGACAGTGATTGCGAGGAGCTTGTGTCGGAGAATTGCTCACCTGGCTTTGGAATAGCTGCTGTTGGCAGTGGCCCGCTTCATGACTCCGCCGACCACTGCATCTCCTCATCCGAAGGCCCGAAAGTTAATCCTGTAAGATTGCTGGCACACAGTATATCAGTATATCCTCATCATTTCCCTCTATTTCACTAAATCAATGATTCCTATATTCTGTGTTTTTCTATCTGACTTCAATGACTGGCATTAACCATTTTCACATACAGTATTGTTTGTTTATCCTTGGTTGCTCTTTGACAAGAATGTTTTGCCTTTTTTTTATTCTTTCGTATGACATCAATAGAAATATCAAAAAAGTTCCATTTTGCAAAGCACTTCTGTTTTTGCCAATGAATTATTCTTCAGGTGTCTAGCTCCTATTATATAAAGCTATTCACCTTAAGAGCCTCTTCACCAACTAGACCCATTATCTAAATCCTTTTATGAAATTAGACCAACGTGCTTATTGGTCTTCTCCCTAATTTTGTTTTAAGTGTTTGTTATACGTCGCTATTAACATACAGTTTGAGTTCTTTTTGAATAATTTTGTACGTACATTGCTTCACTTCTTATTCCAGTACATGAAAATAGTTTGACTGCAATGTAGCAATTTTGCTTTTTGAGACTTACAGTAGCATAATGGTGGGTTACACTTCGCATAAACTGCACCTTCATAATATCTTTAAAATGCTTTTGTGGAACATTCATAAGCAGCATGTAAACATATCTTAACATCGTAAGATACATTAACAACTTTGGTATACGTTAATAACAAACATATGACAATATTTGTTACCGACGTATATTATACCCATCATATCTGGGCAATGGTGGCTTAATGGTTAGGGAAGCGCCCTTGTAATTGAAAGATTGCAGGTTCGAATCCCCGACCAGCAAGGCATCACTGAGGTACCCTGAGCAAGGTACCGCCTCCAAACACTGCTGAATTAATACACATCACATATGGGTTAAATGCAAATGGCACTTTTTGTTTTTGATTGATCTCCAGAATTATATATACAATAATTTAAGACACATTAAAGTATTTTTACATGCTGCATATGAATGTTCTAAGAATGCGTAATGAATGTGTTATGAAGGTGTGCTGAATGTTCCATGAATGCATAATGTAGGTACAGTTAATGTGACACGTTACCTAATAGTTTCCTATCGCTAGTCATTCTAAAACCCGATTTTCTTTTATGAAGTCCTCAGTAATACTTGAGGCCGTATTTACATTCTACATGTTTACACTTTTCATATTTAACAGATGCTTTTGTCCAAAGCGACGTACACGTGAGGGAAATGATGCATTGCAAACATACACGCTGTCACGTGCATCTAGGCTGAGCTCCTAATGAATGCGCAGGTACAGGTGTACACAGCATGGGAGCTAAAACTCTGGTGAACACTTATTTTTAACACTATTAGAAATGACTTGGTGATGGTAGACAAGTACGAAAGACAAGCTCCATCAACAAGTACTCAAATTCATTAGTTTGTAATTGGGCGAGCTGTGGTCTATGATGCATTGCTATCAAACTGATTATGATGTTTTCCCACAATACACAGTGTAATAGGTTCAGAACACATGTGTTATCATAAACCAAATAAGCAGCTGTTGTTCTGAATGGGCAGGTGTGGCTGGTTTGGTGGCTCACTGTGCAGCTTATTCCTCCAGGTTTCAGCTTCTGCTTTCCTCAAGACAGCTTGTGTGTGGAGATTCCATGTTGTTCTTGATTTTCATGGGTTTCCCCTGGAAATGTTGGTTCTGACCTGGAGTCCAAATGTATGCCACCAGGCTGTGTTATTCTCAGTTGCCCCTAGTGTGTGTCTCCTTCAGCACAGTGCAATCCTTTCAGGCTGGCCCCTGTTTTTTTCAGTTGCCCATAGTGTGTGTGTCCTTCAGTAGAGTGCAATCCCTTCAGGCTGGCCTGTGTTTTTCTCAGTTGCCCCTATTGTGTGTGTCCTTCAGCAGAGTGCAGTCCCTTCAGGCTGGCCTGTGTTTTTCTCAGTTGCCCCTAGTGTGTGTCTCCTTCAGCACAGTGCAATCCTTTCAGGCTGGCCCCTGTTTTTTTCAGTTGCCCGTAGTGTGTGTCCTTCAGCAGAGTGCAGTCCCTTCAGGCTGGCCTGTGTTTTTCTCAGTTGCCCATATTGTGTGTGTCCTTCAGCAGAGTGCAGTCCGTCCAGGCTGGCCTGTGTTTTTCTCAGTTGCCCCTAGTGTGTGTGTCCTTCAGTAGAGTGCAGTCCCTTCAGGCTGGCCTGTGTTTTTCTCAGTTGCCCCTAGTGTGTGTGTCCTTCAGTAGAGTGCAGTCCCTTCAGGCTGGCCTGTGTTTTTCTCAGTTGCCCGTATTGTGTGTGTCCTTCAGCAGAGTGCAGTCCGTCCAGGCTGGCCTGTGTTTTTCTCAGTTGCCCCTAGTGTGTGTGTCCTTCAGTAGAGTGCAGTCCCTTCAGGCTGGCCTGTGTTTTTCTCAGTTGCCCCTAGTGTGTGTGTCCTTCAGCAGAGTGCAGTCTATCCAGGCTGGCCTGTGTTTTTCTCAGTTGCCCGTAGTGTGTGTGTCCTTCAGCAGAGTGCAGTCCACGCAGACTGGCCTGTGTTTCTTGCTGTACCCTTCAGCCTCACCATGACCCTATACTTCACAAGTTGTTGGATTTTTGAACATTTAGACATTTCATATAGGCGGCTTTTTGCAATGGATCTTTCGGCTTTTAGAAATGTCAAGTATTGTAACTTTGGACTGCCACAAAAGACAGAAGCGCTTATTTTTCAGTGTCATTGTGCATTACGCACAAATATATTTTAATAGAGGTATTATATTTCAAAGTAAAGCAACAGTGTTTCTGTGCATTAACTTTTATTGTTGTTATTTTTTTGTAGCCCAGTAGCCCAAAGAAGCGACCCATTATAGATGTGAAGTACTCAGTTGGCGAGTTAGTGTGGGCAAAGTTCAACCGGAGACCTTGGTGGCCCTGTCAGATTACAAATGACCCGAAATATGGAACCCACTCCAGAATGAAAGGTGGGTTTCTTTCATCATCTAAACCAAGGAAACCTGTTTAGTAAAAAAATCCTTCAGCTTTGTAAAGGTGACTAACTACTGTGTGTGTCTCGTGTCTGCAGCAGCTATTTAGTGAGTTGGTTTGCCACGTGCTATAGCAATGTCATCTTTTAACCCAGGTGATGATAACATATTGTTAGGGCTCCGTTAAATTTGGGATTGTGTCGGGCATAATCTATTGTAAACAGGATATATAGACATACATGTATTGTGTTAGGAGAATCCTGATTGTAAAGCAATCAATGAAACAGTATCCTAAGATAAAAATGCATCAAATATCTGAGTTTTTAAGGTATAAGAATCTTTGAAGTCAACTAAATGCTTCTCTTGACAATTTATAATGCTTCAAAGAACAACAAAAGCGACAATGACTTAGTAATCAGACTCCAGAGCCGGCAATCGTATGAGCAGGTGTGGAGAACTGAAAGTAAAACCATCGGTAACGTACTTGCTCTTGGGTGTCTGGGATGAGGGGCTCCTGCTCGGGGCCAGATGACATGAGCTAGAAAGTCCACCGTAAAATCTGAAAGGTCTGTGTAGTCATCAATATTCTATAAAGCAGGGTTGAATTCTCATTCCTACAAGACAAGTAATGTCAGCTGTGATAAATCAATTACTCATCACTGTTTGACTCTCTGTGTGAAAATACGACTAGCCATTTTGTAAGTAATTGATGGAGGACATAGTGGTGCTTTTACATTTAATGCTAATCTGCTAATCGCCATAGCCTTAAGTAATTATAAAACTTGCTTTTTAGCATGTAGCATGGAGATTGTTTGGAAAACAAACCTTTGTGTAAGCATATTCCAGTGTAGTTTTCAGGAAATATATGAAACTAGCAATATTTCTCATACAACCATTAGGACATTGACATTGACACTGCTGGCTGATTCACTGCAGAAAGTGTGCTAACGGTTTCATATCATGTCAGCACGTCCATTCATATGGTGGGATATTAACTACAGCCGTTTGGGATAAGTGCCCTGCTTACGGGTGAAACAGCTGAGCTGCAATAACAAGCTACACTTTGGTTTAAAATTTGAATCATTATGCCCACTGGCCTGTTAAATATGCTTATGTAAAATTCCAGATGTATTGGTGTTTAACATAATTGATTTCAGTAATTATTGTATACAGTGCTTGAAATAACTGTTGAATTACCTGCTTTGGTTTCTGTAATATTCATAATAATAATTATTTAGTTGAAATATTTGAACTACTTTTGGAAAAAGACATTATTATGGACAATTGACTTCTGATGATGCAATAATTTTGAGGTAATTAAGTGGAAAATATAAACTTTTGAAAGAATACCTTATTTGATAGTTGCTGTATTTAATCGTTATATGCTTTATATTGTCGTCACCTGTAATGTCTCCCTGACGCAAGCATCTTGCTTTCAGGGTAGGGAACCCTGTGAGTTTTTAACTCTGCAGCGATTACGGATTTGTGATGGATCTCACGATGCTCTCTTGCAGAGCCTAGCCGCAGGCCCTGTCGCCAGTATTTTCTCAGGACATTTGGGGAAACGGTGGATCAGGCCTGGGTCCCTGGGAAGGCCACTCATCCCTTTGAAGGCGGCTACCAGTTCGAAAATCTCCCAGTGCTGCGGAGGAGAGGAAGGCAAAAGGATGAAAACTATAAATACACTGTAATTACGGCCGTTACCGCCACACTGCGAACTTACGCAGTTTATTCCTTCAAATTATTTTGTTTAATGTAAATATTGTATCGTTTGACATTTTCGTTCTACTTTAGAAGTATTAAGTGAACGCCACATGAGCTTCATGCTTTGCCTGATTGTACGAATGCTTACCACTATCTCCTTAGATACCACGCCGGCTATCAGAGTCATGGAGAATCAGCGTGATGGAGGCTGAAGCTCTGCTTCCAGAGCCGCTGAAGAAGGCCCTTCCTGTTTCCTCTCCCATACAGAGTAACTTAGTGAGAGAGGATGACATCCTGGAGGCGCCGTCCTGCTCGTCTCGTAATTTGTCCCCCTCGTCAGGTTTCCTCCCCGGCGGTAAACCCGAGATCCCTCAAGTCAGCGAAAGCAGCGGAAGGAAACCGGTGGTCACAAAGAGGCAAGGCCTTTCACCCAAGACACGCATCCTAGAGAAGGAAGGGCTGGTCTTTGAAACATTATCAGGCACTACAAAGGACATAATCCTTGTTACTCCAGACCAGTTTAAAAACAGCACTAGAGACAACCGGCATCCTGACAGTGATCCATTAGCTGGGATCTATTCTACCAAGTTTCCTGAACCACCACCCAGAGAGGATCAGAGTAAGCCCTCCCTGCCCGCTAAAAAAGACGTAAGAAAGAAACCAGCACGAAAGTCCATGTCCCTGGTTCATGTGGTGCGGGAGAGAAAAAGTTCTGAAGGTCATGGAGACAGTATCGAGTCTGACTCAGGGCGTCGTCTTGCTGATAACTTAACTTTGGGCATCGCAGTTTCATCTATAGGAAAATCAGAGGGCACCAGTTTAATAGGAGGCCTGGATCTGTGTCACTTTTCAAAGACCCCTCTTGATAGACTTTCTGCCAGTAATCACCTCATAACAAGAGCTTTAGCAATGGAGGAGAAACTCAAAGAGAAGCCCCTCTCTAGGCAAAACTCTGAGCCTCTTTTCCCCAATTTTGATACGGAGGAGGATGTGTTTGTCAAAACAAAAACTCCACCCGATAAACTGAAATTAGCAGATAAGCATGCAAAGAATAAGCCAGCTCCTTTTGTTTCCAGTGATCATACCTCTCCAGCTACCGTCCTCAAATTTGCCGAGTCTGAGAAAAATAATGCCTCAAATGGATCATCTGTAAAATCTGAAGATGAAGGCTGCTTGGTCTCTGGATGCCTTGGTTCTACAGTAAATAAGAACAGCTCGTTATCAGACATTTCCTCCTGTGGTTCCTCTTCACCAGTACCATCCATGGATGCTTTCCACGATATCAACTTGATTTCATTCAAGTCCTTGGCTGACGAAGATGGGAACTGTAGTAAGCCTGCTTCTTTTCGAGCAGACGCCAATTACAAATTCAGTACCTTTCTGATGCTGCTAAAAGACATGCATGATAGCAGAGAAAAGGATGGTTCTCCTTTGGTTCTTGGGCCAGGTGCTAACGGACCTACCTCTGCTCTCATTAAAGAAGAACCGTCTCTTATATCTCCTCGGTCAGGAGAACGAGCGGCTCGTGGTACAAGGATTGAATTCTTTGAGCAGAACTGGACACCAGCGGTCAGGCAGAAGGAGATGGCACTGAGTTCCAAGAGCTCTCGAGTAAAGCCCAAAAGGGTAAGGCAAAGGCCGACCTCAAAAAAGAAAAGTATTAGAGACAAGGCAGAGAAGGATTTTTTATTTACAGAAGTTGAGCGTATTTCAAGCCTGAATCAGCAATCTAAAAAGCAATCTTTGTTGTTGACAAAGGGAGTGAGTGCTGGCAACACTCATTTGGAGGATGCGTATGGGAAGGATCACCCTATTGGCCCAACCGATGGAGCAACAGATGCATCTGCTGAGTTTGCTGACCTTCTGACTGACAGTTGTGGCCTGAGCAACATCACTAGAGTGGCACCAAAAAAACGCTGGCAGAGGTTTGAGGAAGGTGGCACTGAGTTACTGAAGTCAGGGGAATATAACAGCAGTCTCAGCGAGCAGCCACTGACCATGGTGCCTTCAGAACATAGTAGGGCCTGCAGGGACAATATGGGTCACACTCCAGATATGTCAAGATCTTCCCATCCAAAGAAGGGAGTCAGTAAGCAAACTGACACTCAGATGTCTAAAAGCATTTCAGAAGCGAATGAAGTCTCTGCAGGTCAGTTATCTGTCTTTTTGTTATTGATGAGTGCTGCGCAGAAGTGTTTCATCGTCCACTATTTCATGAAATATTTAACATTTATTCAACAGCACATTCAGAAAATAAACGCCTCAGAAAACCGAGTAAAAGACTTCTGGAATGGACTGAGGAGTACGATCAGGTTTTTTCGGTGAAGAAAAAAACGAAGAAAAGCCAGGGACCTTCTGAAACGGTGGGTATTTGTCAGCGCGATGGTGCCTTACTGGTGATTTCACATGTCATTAGTTTATCTGGCATTGCTGAAAGGAGTAACATATTCCTGGTTTAGACCAAAAGTAAACTGTGATCCAAGCACATATTGATAATCTGGTCATCAGTAATTTAGCTTAATAATCAATAAATTATCCAGCAGTGTCTGTCAGATCACTGCCGTTTTATATGTTATAAAGTTTTACATGTCCGTTGCAGTTTACAGTAGTATAGTGATTTTGCTTCTTAAGACAACATTGTGGGCCATGTAATGACATTTATTAAAAGTAACAATGTCACTGGAATGTGTTCACTGGAATCACTAGAATTTACATCACTGTAAATGTTCCTTTTCATGGGATGTCTGAAGCATGTCTGCTTGCATGAACGTCTTGAATTGCACAACCAAAACCTTAATCCACATCAAGAATTGATCACCCTCTGCTCAGGCATGTCCTGATTTTCCCATGTCCCTGGGTCAGTAAGGGAGGGGCTTGCATTTCACTTCTTTAACCAATCACTGTCTTCATCGTATGACATCACCGCATTAATTGAAATGAGTGTTTTCTATAAAGCAGCAAGGTGCACAGATTTCCGAAGTACCTGCCTTTTGTTAAGGGACATGTCATAGATAAACAACATAGGAACATGGTTACCTGCATATGCTGTACGGAGCAATGTAAGGGTGCGTCTTTATTTCATGATGATAATATTAGCAGCAGTAGTAGTGATAATAGCAACAACAACAGTAATAGTAGTAACAGCAACACTACTACTGCTAATAATAGTAAATACCAATAAATAACTGGCTTGAACCAGCACCCTTGCAATCACAGACACAGAGGCTTGACCTACTGAGCCACACGCCGCTCCTGTGCTGATGGATGGAAAAGTTGAGTTTGAAAACGAGAATGTTGATGTTGATGCCATATGATGAAGACTATGATTGGTTAAACATGTGAAAAGCCTTTCTCTTATTGACCCTGGGACACATCAAGCTCAGCAAAATCAGCATGTCTCTCTGGTCAGGTCTAAACAAAATGTGCTGTAAATTTAAATAATTTGCATAGTGTGTTCCAAGTATGTGCAAATGTGGAAAATTCTGATCGCGGCCTGCAGTCTTGTTGTTGAGCAACACTTGGCCAATTTCTTTCAACTTCTGCCTTTCAGAATTATGACATGGAGAATGCAAGAGAAGAGCAACTGGAGACTAGGAACATAATGCAGGACCTTCTGAGCTCATTGCCAGAGATGCAGACCCCACCTCCCGAGGAACAGTCCAAGGGCCTTGCTGCACGAACCCCATCTATTTTAGAGCACACTCCTCCCCAGGATGACCTTACTCTTCCCATTGACACATTAACCCCACCCCCAGAAGCGCCCTCTCCTTCAGAAGAGGTGGCTGATGGGGAATTGGCAAAAACAAAGTCTTCTGGTAAACAAATCCTCTTGTCTTTAAAGAGTCAGGAGACGCACAACGTTAACGTTTATGAGCTATCGATTTAACTTGCGTGTAATGGCATCTTATGGCCTGTAGGTGACTGATTTGATAGATTTTGAACTTCGTTTCGTGGGTCTATTATATGGCAGATATAAATTCCTACTTACTTATGAGTGCCTGCTTAATAATCATCTACATGAAGATTACACTGATAACTGAGGAAAACTGTTACCCCAACAAGCCTAATTCTCCACTGCTGTCTTGCTCAATGAATTTATTTATATAATTAGCAAGCAACATTCCAAAAATTTGAGCCCACCTGAGAAAAACAACTGCGTACTCTTTATTCTTTTTCTTTCATATAAGAAAATTATTACAAAATCCAAATCCTTTGATTCAAAAATCTTAAAAATCTTTGTAAAAGCTTGCAAAAATACTACGTGCTACCTGTCTTGTTTTACAGCAACTTTGAAGACTCCCATGTATTGTTCCTAATAAATGAGGAAGAGAAATCTTGCCATTCCTGTTGACCATTGGCAGCATGGATCAGGGGTCTATGAAACTGAGAGTTACCTCATGGTTACTGAGCCATACGAAGGGCTACCAGTCTGAAACGCCCTCCTAAACTTATCTAAACTTCATGTATAATAAACATCTTTGAAATGCTTTTTTCTAGATATTGTCGTTTTCAAATCTATGTCAATGCTAATGTGATTAAAGAAGAATAGCAACAGGATAAAATTACATTTTAGACGCTGCTCACTGGTGAGTTGTAGTATTTTTAGAACAGGGCGACTCATGTGGTGCTGGGGGGCATCCTGGTGCCCGCGGGCCCCATGTTGGTGACCCCTGGCATAGACATTCCCTTTTGTTAGAACAGGTTTGTTAGTATAATTTAAAGTGAAAACTAAAAATAATTGCTTAACGTCTTTAAGTGTGACCAAAATGTGACGTAGCTAAAAAGTGGATTAATGAGATAAACAGAAAATAAGTGCAATAAAACAAAATATAAACAATACTCCTGTGTATATAATAATATGGCTTAAAAAAGAAGCCCCCCCCACTTTGCTTTCAGAGGCCTAATAGGTTATAGCGTATTTATTTTGGAATTTGAATAGATCCTTTAGTTTCACCCGATTTCTTCTGTGAAGTTTTCTGTTCGTTTATTGTCGTTATGCTGGAATGTGAATTTGTAACAAAGCAAGTGTCCTTGTAAAAGCGAAGAATATCTGAGCTTTGGCCGAAATATTAATCTTGAAATGATTTTTTCCCAGCATCATTACCAGATTCAAAATAAGTGCCATGTTTTGGGAAGTTTGTGTCAGATTTTCTGGATTAGAACATCGCAGGGTTGAGCACGTCAACAGAATAAGGAATTTTCTTTTATCTAACCATCTTACATATAATGGGCCAGTGAAAGGTATAGGAAGGACATCCACATCATTGCTTTGTTTGACACGATGTTAATGTTGAAGGAACTGAAGTTTTTGAGCCATTCTACCCCTTGCAGTGCAGTCGTGGAAGGCAGATGTCGAACTTTTATTTGTATCACTGCTCATCTTGGGAAAAGCCCATTGTCTGCATTTCTTTGAGATCCTGTCTTCAGCATGTTGGTGTCATGGTGGCACTTGACAAATGTTTTAATTGCTATTGCATTCAGATTCCTTCACAGGCAATGGAAGGGTCTGTTCTGTCTCTGTCACACATTAGTGTTGATGAATATGAGGGTGTTTACCTATGTGCTCTTTGAGAGATTTTTTACTTAATTACAGGTCAAAAACAGACTAATTAATTGTGACAGAGAGTAATTGGAGAATCGGTGTATTGTTGATCCGTGTTCCTTCTCGCTTTTTTCAAGGTAACCTCATAACTCAGAATAACAAAAAAACTAAATGCAGGAAACTTGAAAGGTTCGAGGAAGCTGCCTGAAACATTTACTGATTCGCTTTTTTCTTCTCCAGAATGTCAGGACAAAAAGCGACAGAGGAAGCCTACTAAGAAGATCCTTGAGTGCTCCATTGAAGCAGAGCCTGTTGTGGTTCCAAAAAAGAAGGTATTTTCAGCACAGACATTCTTTAGAATCCTCCATTTTCCATGTTTCATACCTCATTTCATGTGCATTTTTATTGCCGTTTAGTTTTTGCTTAATGCAATTGGATCTGAACGCGCCAGTAACTCAGTAAGAATGCTGGGGTACAGGGCAGTAGCTTGCTGTGGGGATCCCATGCTGAGGTCTTCCAGCCATTGTATGTCAGATGCATGTCGTTAAAAGAGAGAATTTTTTCCCCTTCCTGTTTTATTTTCTCCTTCCCCTCTTCTGGAGGTTCAGGAGTGTAGGGAACAAGGTAAATGGGCAGAGGAGAAGTCGGGAATCCAGGAGAAAGAGGAGTTACTTACAGAGGTGAGGGCAGCCACCAGGGGCACAGGCAAAGGGGTCCAGCGAGCTCATCAACACGCCCCTCCCCAGAGCATTCACTTTGTTCCTTGTTTGTGTACTTTTATTATTTGAGTCATCGCACATCACTGTCTGACAAGCGAATGCGGCCACCTTTAGTAAATACGAATGTTTATTGCAGATTAAGTTTGCAAAGAAGGAAGTTTCTGGATCAACTCCATGCCATGTTGGCTTTTCAGGTGAGCAGAGTCTTGTCTGTGATTTGCAGCATAATACACATGTGTCTTTAGCATGTGGTGTAATGGTAATTCATTATACACGTGCGTCTTTAGCATGTGATGTAACAGTAACTCTCATAATACACGTGCGTCTTTAGCATGTGATGTAATGGTAACTCTCATAATACACGTGCGTCTTTAGCATGTGATGTAATGGTAACTCTCATAATACACGTGCATCTTTAGCATGTAGCATATTTTTTGTTGTTGTTATTGAAGAAGAATTTAGTGATCAGTGGCCATTGTTAACACGCCACAGCACACAGTGCACAACAACGAAATGCGTCCTCTGCATTTAACCCATATGTCACATTGTGACATAGCAGGGGGCAGCTAATTCAGCACCCAGGGAGCAGTGCTTGGGGGTGGTACCTTACTCAGGGTACCTCAGTGGTGCCTTGCTGGTCAGGGATTCAAACCAACAATCTTTCAATTACAAGTGCACTTCCCTAACCATTAAGCCACTGCCCACAAAAGAGTCAACATGGATGGGATTCGAACCCACACATACAGAGCACAATGGACTAGCAGTCCATCACCTTACCCACTCGGCCACCTCGTCAAGCTATAAAGATTCAAGCACACAACTGAGGGGATTACAGGTAGCCACATGCTCAGCTCATTCAGCTACGCAGCCATTGTACATTATATTGTGCATTTTTTAAATTGGAGAATTTGATCTTTTTTTGCTCAAGTGTACAACATGTGACATTCGTCAGGATACTCAAGCGACAACCTATCCGCTGCCCCTCTGTATGATTTACTTGCTTTTCTGGTTTTCAGGCTCTGTGCAGCAGTCACATAAACAGAAGAGGAAGCGCCCAAAGGCAGAGTCCTCCACCCCATTTAAGGAGGCCTCGGACCACAGCAGTGTAGAGGCGGAGAGCGACTGGGATCTAACTGTGGTTGCAGCTGGAGAAGAAGGACCACATGAAGACACAGAGGGCGGTGTGGACCCGGAGGTCAGTTACACTTACACACTGAGGTCAAGAGTTCATTGGCTGTGTCCAAATTCGGGAGCTGCATTTTCTTGATGCTGCATTCGAAGTCTTATTGCGTCATGCCATTTCAAAGGCTCCTTTCAATGTGCTCTAGGAATGCGTCCTTCTGTTGCCAAGTTGTGAATTATCTATCCATTGGATGTATCCCAAGATGCATTGCGTGGACCTTCGAAAGACGCAGCTTACAAAAGCTACGTAGACTACGTCCCTCGAAGGATGCAAACCCTGAATTCGGACACAGTTATTGTGCATGAAGAATCGATTTGTATCACGGCTAGGAAGAATAAAGAATGTAGCAATACTATTTTACTTGGTTTCTTAGCTGAGCCTTTACTAAGTAATGCTGTTTTAAGTAGTACAGTATTGTTTTGTAACTGGATAGTTTACCTGTCTAGTTCAGCTGAAGAACTTGTTAAAGGTTGTTAAAGAACAGGGTCCCTGGAGGACTGAGTGCCGTTAGTGGGATTTGTTGAGTATCCTGGAAACAGGAGCCACTGTTGGATCACAAAGACAGCTCCCTGTGTTGGCTTAGGGCTTTTCGTCTAGTAATGATGACAGCCAGTTATCATCCAAGGACAACCTGCTGGGCCAATCAGGGCTCATTGGGGGCAAGAAATCCATGGCGGAGAAAGGGGGCGCCGCCTCCATGAAGGAGAACGTGTGTCAGGTGAGTGCCGTAGAAGTGTCCGTCGCCCTCGGAGCCGGCCCATTGGCTGGTGATCCTCACCTTTGGCCCCGCCCACTCACCCAGGTGTGTGAGAAAACGGGGGAGCTGTTGCTCTGCGAGGGCCAATGCTGCGGAGCCTTTCACCTGGAGTGCATCGGCCTGTCGGAGATGCCCCAGGGTCGCTTTGTGTGTCAGGAGTGCACGTCAGGTAGGTGCCCCATCGCCAGCCTGGCACAAGGCACTGCAGCTAGAGAGTTACAAAGCAGAGGAGGCCATTCAGAGCATAATGCCTCTGTGCATGTGCAGTAACTCTCTGAATGTCATATAGGAGCTAATACTTCAAATCAAGTCAAGTAGGTCTTTATCGTCTTACCATCTATATACATTCCATAGTATACAGTGGCGCGAAATAACATTCTCCCGGACCGCAGTACAGTGTATATACATAAAGTGCAGACACTGTAAACAGTGAAACACATGAAACGCATGACGGAGAGGAAAAAAGGATAATATTCATTCATTTATTTTCCACCACTTATCCGGGGTCGGCTCGCGGGGGCAGCAGTCTAAGCAGGGATGCCCAGACTTCCCTCTCCCCAGCCACCTCCTCCAGCTCCTCCGGGGGAGCACCAAAGCGTTCCCAGGCCAGCCGAGAGATATAATCTCTCCAGTGTGTCCTGGGTCTGCCCTGGGGCCTCCTCCTGATTGGACGTGCCCGAAACATCTCCCCAGGGAGCCGTCCAGGAGGCGTCCTAGATAGATGCCTGAACCACCTCAACTGGCTCCTTTCGATGTGGAGGAGCAGCGGCTCTACTTTGAGCCCCTCCTGAATGTCGGAGCTCCTCCCCCCCTCTCTAAGACTGAGCGCAGACACCCTGCGGAGGAAACTCATTTCTGCTGCTTGTATCCACAATCTCATTCTTTCACTCACTACCTAAAGCTCATGACCGTTGGTCAGGGCAGGAATGTAGATGGACTGGTAAATCCATAGCTTTGCCTTCCCACTCGGCTTCTCTTTCCCACAACAGAATGGTGCAGCAAACGAGAAAAATAACTGATACATATAAATAATAGAGAATATAGATTTATAGGGGAGTTGTGATACCCACACAATGTACCGGATACGTTGGCCACTATAGAAGTAATAAATACAACAGACGTAACAATACGACTGATATGACAGAGATGTGGGGACCTGTAGAATGACATTAAAGGCATATCCACCCGTAGCTACAGTAACTGTATTAAAGAGCATTTTTGCTGAGAGCTATGCCCCAGTGTTCTTCATTTTACGGTGCTGGCCTTTTAAATTATAGAGGAAAAACTGCGGTTTTTGTGTGCTTTGTTCGGCCGCCTGAAATATCCTGAGGGCACTAATAAAATCAGTCCGTTCCACCCTCTCACCCCCCATGTCCTGACAGTCTTTTCTGGAAGAACACGGCTTTTCCTCATTGCACTGCCTAGATTTTTATTGGCAGTGTTCTACGTTATATCCTATAACATGTCTATACACTTCTATTTAAGCGCCGGATATGCTTTTAAACCAGTGGTTAAATGGATGGTTTATTTAAGTTCTGTTATTGACTGACATGGGAGTAAAGAGTCAAGATATCTTTATTGTCACTGTACAAGTGCAATGAGAGTGGCAAAGGAGTGTCCATTTTGTGGCCCATTCCTGTACGCTAGCTGTCTCTGGTGATGTGCTGCAGGTGTGCATACGTGCTTCGTGTGCAAGAAGCCGGGAACGGATGTCAGGCGCTGCATGATTCCGGTGTGCGGGAAGTTCTACCACGGCGAGTGCGTCGCCAAGCACGCCCCCACTCTGCCCCAGGGCCGCGGCTTCCGCTGCTCCCTCCACGCCTGTCTGTCCTGCTACATCGCCAACCCCGCCAATCCGTCCAGCACCAAAGGTGAGTCAGCCTTTTGCAAGACTGCTACCGTTTTATTTATGTCACTAGCACCGGATTTATCCTGTCACTGCATACAGTGTGTATCATTAAGTCTGATAAGCACTCTGTAGCCAGCGGTGCACTGATATCTGCTCCCCGATCACCTTCGGCAGGTCGCCTGACCCGCTGCGTGCGCTGCCCCGTTGCCTACCACGCCAACGACTACTGCATGGCCGCCGGAAGCGTCATCCTGGCCAACAACAGCTTCCTGTGTCCCAACCACTTCACTCCTCGCAAAGGCTGCCGCAACCACGAGCACGTCAACGTCAGCTGGTGCTTTGTCTGCTCCGAGGGTCAGCGTGCCGTCCCTGTCCCGTTCCGCCTCTCTGTCCGTCTAGTCCACTGATTGATCCTGGCCATACCTTTTCTGTTCCTGTAGGGGGCAGCCTCCTGTGCTGCGAATCATGTCCTGCTGCTTTTCATCGCGAGTGTCTGAATATCGACATGCCTGAAGGAAGCTGGTACTGCAACGACTGCCGGGCCGGAAAGAAACCCCATTACAAGGAGATCGTGTGGGTCAAAGTGGGCCGATACAGGTCAGAGCAACTAATGTATACCTAATGTAACGTTGCTGTGTACAAAAAGCAGTGGGTCATTTTACCGAGATATACGGTAATTTGAAAGTTTTTCTTCAAACCCCAGTGCTGTTCTGCTAAATTTTATTTATTGGTGGCTGGTTTTATCATAGATTTTGTTTTACGAGAAAACTTAATTTTAAAATAACTTTCCCGAAATTCAATGGTATTCCGTATTACAGTTATATCACGTAAAGATAAGTCATACTGGGCTTTGTCTATGACTGCAGGGCTCATTTGCCCACCGCGGCTTCTGCATGTATGGCTGCCTTGGTTAATCCTTGCTGTGCTCTGTCTCTGCGCAGGTGGTGGCCTGCAGAGGTCAGCCACCCCAAAAGTATCCCTGATAACATCCTCCGCATGAGGCATGACGTGGGTGAGTTTCCTGTGCACTTCTTCGGCTCCAAAGACTACCTGTGGACCTACCAGGCCCGAGTCTTTCCCTACATGGAAGGCGACGCCAACAACAAGGAGCAGATGGGAAAGGGCGCCGACTCCATCTACAAGAAAGGTAGGCGCGAGCTTCAGGGCAGGAAGCCCAGCTAGGGCATGTAACGGGAGCTTGGTCTGGCTCTTTGCTGGGAGTGTCTGGCTTTCGGCGTGACGGTGATCATGTGCCTGCAGCACTGCATGAAGCTGCAGAAAGATTCCGGGAACTGCAAGCTGAGAAGGAGATCAGGCAGCTTCAGGAGGACAGGAAGAATGACAAAAAACCCCCATCTTACAGGCACATTAAGGTATCAGGTGATATCATTTGAAGGTCGTAAGAAAAACTGGGAAACAAACATCATCAAACTAGCCTGCTTCATGCAAGGTTGTTGTATTGGCTGAATGTCTGGTTTTCTCTTCCCGATTCTTCGCTTCTCATTCATCACTTCTCTGCTCATGCAGGTGAACCGGCCAATAGGTAAAGTGCAGATCTTCACCGCCGACCTATCAGAGATCCCCCGCTGCAACTGCAAGGCGACTGATGAAAACCCTTGTGGCATGGACTCCGAGTGCATCAACCGCATGCTGATGTACGAGTGCCACCCGCAGGTGTGCCCGGCCGGCGAGCACTGCCAGAACCAGTGCTTCACCAAGCGCCAGTACACCCAGGTGGAGATCTTCCGCACGCTGGCACGCGGCTGGGGTCTGCGCAGCATCACCCATATCAAGAAGGTGTGTGAAGACAAGCTTACTGAACAAGATATCCACCCAAACGTACTGCAAGGCAACGAAATAGGAATTTTAATTTTCCACAATCAAAGTTTGCTTCAGAATACAACAAATATAGTTGAATTACGAATTAGTTGATCGCTAGGAGCTTATTTAATGAATTAAGCTTACATGCGGTAGACTTCGTCCAAGAATCAAAGACTTAATGGCCAGACTGTTTCAGTTTTTGTGACGGTTTGCTGCACGTTTTAGGGGGCGTTTGTGAACGAGTATGTTGGTGAGGTGATTGATGAAGAGGAGTGTCGCACTCGCATCAAGCACGCTCAGGAGAACGACATCTGCAACTTCTACATGCTGACTTTGGATAAGGTGACCCCTACTTGGCTGGCTTTAATAGAAGTGAAGAACATTGCCTGTGTTTTGGTACTGACAGGGATTACTGATGGACGTTGACGTTGCTACGTAGCTGTGAGTTTCATCAGCACGGTTTTGTTCATTTCGCCCTAACTTCCAAGGAAGTCCTTGACTTAATAGGTTGCCTAATATATGAAGAACAGTGGGGAAAATATACATTTGAAGCCTTAATTTATTTGATCTTGTGTTTTATTTCCTCTTAATTATTACTTTTAGTATAGAATGTGTGTGTCTTGTGTCTGCAGGATCGCATCATTGACGCTGGACCTAAGGGCAATGAGGCGCGTTTCATGAACCACAGCTGTCAGCCCAATTGTGAGACACAGAAGTGGACCGTCAATGGGGACACGCGAGTTGGACTCTTTGCACTGGTGGACATCCCTGCTGGTGGGCCGTTCTCTTAGTCTGACCCATAATCCTCTGCGCTATCTGTTGTGTGATGTGAAGCATTTGCATGAGGGGTAATGTGGCAGGAGCCTGGTGTTTTCTGGGTAGAGCTGTAGAGTGATATGTATATCTTGGTGTCTTTTGTTAGGTGTGGAACTCACATTCAACTACAATCTGGAATGTCTGGGCAATGGGAAGACAGTCTGTAAATGTGGTGCACCCAACTGCAGCGGGTTCTTGGGCGAGAGACCAAAGGTAATGAATCGGCAAGTGCTGGAGTGATGCTCCTTGGCTTACTTTAAGAAACAGAGCATAAGCAATGACCTTCCATCTACCTTCTGAAGTTAGATTGACGTGTTTATCTGTACTGTGTGAGTGGTTTTTCCTAGCAGTATGGAATGATACCACAGTGTTTCAGTTTGCACTGTGTTCCTCGTTGTATTGTTTGAGGTGTTTAAGATGAATTTTTGACCATAGAACCAGCCCTCGGCAGAGGATAAGGCCCGAAAACTGAAGAAAAAGGCTGCAGTAAAGCGAAAAAGTCAACTAGAGGTGACCAAGGAGCGAGAGGATGAGTGTTTCACTTGTGGTGATGGAGGACAGATTGTATCCTGCAAGAAACCTGGTTGCCCTAAAGTCTATCACGCTGACTGCCTCAAGCTGTCAAAGAGACCAGCAGGTCCGTGTCTCTCAGCTTTTCTCATAACGGGCTTTTATATCAAACTGTTTTCTGTATAATCTTAACAGGCAGATACTTTATTGATCCCGAAGGAAATTTAGGAGCACTTATTTAACCCCTTTACTGAGGTATTTTCCAGCTGCAGACGGTCTATGTTTTTGCTCCGTCCCAACTCCCTACCAGGCAGTTCACATTTTTGCTCCCTTCTGGTAGCTGGGAAGGAGTAAAAGTGGGGACTATCTAGTACGGAGCTAGGTGGGAGAAAAAACTGGAATGTCTGCGGGTCCCTGAGGACTGGATTGGGAAACCCTGCTTTACAGAATTTGGTTGGACTTGCATGAACCTTATATGACAAGTTTTGTAATTGTATCGGTCACCACCCATATTTCTGCTTGTCAATTAGGTCTGTGTAGTCTGTCTGAAACATATTTCATTGTTGGTGTTTCAGGACGCTGGGAGTGTCCATGGCACCAGTGTGATGTGTGTGGGAAGGAAGCAGCCTCCTTCTGTGAAATGTGCCCCAGTTCCTTCTGCAAGCAGCACCGTGAGGGAATGCTGTTCATCTCCAAGCTGGATGGTCGCCTTTCCTGTAGTGAGCACGACCCATGTGGGTCTGACCCCCTGGAGCCTGGAGAGATCCGCGAATATGTCCTACCACCCCTAAAAGCAGTCGGTGTGGCTCCACCGCCACTTACTGCGGCCCCTTCGGTGGCTGCCACTCAGCCTGCCCTCAAACCCGCCAATGGACGGCCTCCACCCGTGACCAGTTCCGCCCCCCTGTCTCTATACAGCGCCCCCAGCCGCCCCTACGTGTCCAGTGCCCCTAAAAGCATCCTGGGTTCTTCTGCTTCTCAATTTAGGGACAACAAAGAAGTGGAAGAAGATGACGAAGATGATGAGGACGACGAGGATGACGACGATGCTGGTGAAGAAGAAGACCTTGAGGATGATGGAGAGATTGAGGATGGAGAGGTGATTGGGCTGGATGAAGAAGATGCAGATGACTATGAAGAAGAGGATGGAGAGATTGTGGACGATGAGGGGTTGGACCTGGAGGTAGAGGATGGGCAGACAATGGATGATGAAGACCCTGAGTACTTGGATGAAGAGGAAGGAGAAGTGATTGAAAGTCAAAAGCCAAGGGCGTAGGGAGGGGGGCAGAGACTTTAGTGGAGCCAATGGAAAGGCCCTTCCTACATCCCTGGACTATAAAGAGGCTTTTCCAAGACCCAGGTCTAAAATGGGGGAGTGACTGTGGGGAGAACTGAAGGAGGCTGACCAACCAGCGGAGACCCGGTACAGAGTTAACCCTTTGCTTTCTGCATGCATGCAACACCTTCCGACGGTCCCCGCAGAATGTCAAAGAGCTGCTAGTTCCATCAGTTCTTGCTCGACCTCGACCCCCCAGCCGTCTCTAACGTCTCCTTAGGGGAGTGGAACTGGTGCTATGGAGTTTTGTCTGTGTAGTCTCAAGTTTTCTCATTCATACATTTTTAATATCTGGTGCTGTTTTATTGTGAGATTGGACTTTTGTATGCTCATCTTTGTTTACTTTGTTTACATTTAATCTGAAACTCTTCTGGGGGGGGGGGGGAGGGGGGGGGACTCAAACACGCAAAAGTTTAAGGCCAAAATCAGCACTGCAGCTATGTAATAAGAGCTGGAAGGTTGCTTTTATAAGCAAATGCCAAGATAAATGCATCCTGAGCTAAGAATATCCAGAAGAGTTTTGCGACTTCTAGTATTTATGAATTCCCTTGTTAAGTAATCTTACATACTTTAGGCTTGGTCTTAGCAAATGATTTCTTACCCAATTGCAAGTTATTTTGTTTTTAAAAATAACTTTTTTTATACAAAACGTATTACTTGTCAGATTTTAACTATTAATAATAATGTCCAGACTTTAATTGATCTACTCAGTTTGGCTCACTAAGAACTGTGTTCAAACTTACAAGCATGCAAATATATTCATTCGTGTGGGGTATTTTAGCAGACAAATGAGAGTGCTCTTTTAACAGATGAACAAAGGCGACGTATCGAACGTTATGCCTGACCTCATTTCTTACTTACCGGAAACCATTGCAATTACACCCCTAGCTGTTATATCAGTTCCTTAAACTGCAAGCAGATCGACTGAACAAGGAAATTGCGAATAAACACAAATAAGTTGCAGTGTGTTCAAACAGACGTAACCCTCTTTGATATGCCACAATTGATCAACCCACCGTAAAGCTCAATGCCAAAGACCATCTAATAACGGACACCATGGTAGAGCTGTGGTAGAGTCACAAATGATACTTTATTAACTTCCTAGATTACCTAACGGAGTTGTGCTATGTTCGTGCATCAGGAACTACGTCCTCTCAGTGGATTATTTGGCCTGGAAGCAGTCCGCCTAATGTTCTCTTCTGAAGTCTTGATTCCTGCAGTTTTCTTTGCAAAATAAGTTCTAGCTGTACAAGGTCATAGAACATGAATATGTGCATTTCACCAGCTGCACTTTATTAACCTTGTTTGATTGTTTTAGTGGCATAGTACACATCCCTTTAAACTGTGAACACTGGAAAGGCCATCTTATTACCAGTTCTGGCAAGAGTGAATATATTCTCTGTTAGATAATAATTAGCATCTCATCCGCCAGTGAATTAAACCACATTCAGTTGTTCATTTGACGAAAGTTAGAGGAACGACCTTAAATGGGATCTAGAAATACCCCAGTCATGCCCGAATGTAATCCACCTTACCCCAGTTACAGAAATTTCCCTCTCGTCTCTGAACTCTCCAGCAGTGTGTGTACATTCACACATACTGAATTCATGTTTGAAATCATTTATTCAGAACACCTGAGGATTTTAGGGTTATTTTTTTTTTTTTATTGCCATGGATTTGAATGACGTATCCGAAAGGTTGTATGCTGTTCTGTCAATGTATTCTTACATTTTCAATGATCAATGGAAATGTGATCGCACAGCCGCGGGCCGTACCCACAGTCCGTGCTCCGTGCGGCTCTTTGCTGTTTAAGGAGTGAGGGTCTCTCGGTTCGAGTCGGTGAGTCCATGGATCCTGCTTTAGACCCCGACCACACCGAGGCTGCATTTGTGAGTTTGTTGCCCTGAGCTGTTGCAGACACTGCACCGTTGTCTCTAATCCCAGCCTGGCCTGTACTTTGTATTCCCTTCTGTTCTGAGGTCAGACCCAACATTACTGTGCAGCCTTTGAGAATGTCCCAAAGTCAGTCATGAAGTCAGTTAGCTTGGTAATCATGGAATCGTGTGTGCACTTTTGTGTGTGAAAGTGAAAGTTTAATCCACAGCTCTGGTCGATTAAACTAATTTGTTACGAGTACATACTGTATGTATATAATGATACTATCTTCAGTTATAATGCACAGTAAAATAATATGGATTTTCATCCATTGTCTAACATTGATGTTCTTTCATGTTACCCTCTACAGTTCAACAAATGGACTTAGTTAACCAGGCTGTCTGTTCACTGGGTGGTTAGAGGGGTGTTTGAGTAATTGGTTGCTCAGACTCAGTTCATATTGCTCGCCAACCAAATGCTAATCCTTGCACAGAGTGGAGTAGATACACACCAGCTCCCGCACCGTACAGTTCTGTGCTAGAGAAGGCTGTAAGAATCCACATTTATTAATGAACTGATGATATTAACTTTAAGAATTTCACTTCTACCTCTTCCCACCAAACTTTTACCTTATCTCCATGTGACTTGGAAATAATAATTAAACAATATGTGGTCTGTTCAGCATGGAAAGACTGAATGTAGTTGTTTTATGTAGAAAACCAGGAATTTCTCCCAGTTTGTTATACATATATCACCTGAAGGACAGGTGTAATGTCGTCTCTGAACATATGGCATTGCCATGTGACAGAGGTAACATTAAGTAGTAACGTATTTAAAATTTGAATGCAAATCATGATTTTTTTTAATATATAATTAAGTTATGTATTTTTAAGAAACTTTTTAGCTCCTGCAATATACTGACATCTTTGCTTCCCAATCAAGGCCTTGGATTGCCAAGACCATTATTGGATAGGCAGTTATAGAAAGTGGATGGACTAAAATGTTGTGATCCTAATGGTTAACTTATAACACACACACACACACACAGGACACCTTTGTGGAGTGACTGAAGTTCTCATTTTGAGTGCGATCCATAAAGATGTAATATATTGCATATACGTTGCATTATGATAATTTTACATTTGGGGCCATCAATAAAAATGTGTATATCTTGCCATTCACACATTTGAAATCATGAATAATTTCTAGGTAATCTAGAGAAGAGGTAACTGATTTTCCCTTGATTTGCTCCCTTATGGTATCAGCATTTATTTTGTTGGCATGTATCTTTGCTTCAACAGGACTCATGAACGTGACTCAGTGACGGATGTCGCAATCCTGAGGAAAACGGTAATATTACAGAGTAACAATGCTTTAAATACTACAGTTATTTTTCTACTTGCATATATTTACACCACTGCCCATCTGATTGTATCTATTAACTAGATATGTGTTAAAAGTAATTGTGGCGAAGCATAACTGGGAGTTAAGTGCATAGCGATGCTGAGAATTAAAAAGACAACGCAGCTCTCTTTGGTCACCTAACACTCCTAGTTTATCTGTAGCATGTAAAATATTTATTGATGACTTGTATGTTCAATGGGTTACAGAAGAAGCTACATAACTCAGTTGGGTCATTAGGTTTTCGGCCCTGAAAAAAAGGAGCAAAACAATATTTACCACTGACAACAAGTAGGTAATATGCTAATGTTGTGATGATTCACGTCTCAAAGGTCCTGCTGGAACCCCAGACTTAGATGGTTCAGCAAATTAGTATTAGTATCCTGAATATGTTTACCTCACTTATTATATTAAATTGCCCTCCATTACACTGATTGCTATTATGATTAACTCATTGTATGGGTTGCCTGAAATTATTTGCGAACATTTTCTTTTTAGTTTCATACTTAGTAGTGTGTCTATTCTGTATATGTATTTTTCTATATTCCCATATAAGCAGTTCATTGGCCTCTCACCTTTCCTTGTTCCGATGTCTTTGACTGATCTATAGCTATTTTTTGTTTGCTTTGGCTAGTTTTTTCACTCCAGTGTAATTTTTGAAAATGTGTTCATGCCCTTTGTCCTCGAAACCCCACCGTGTTTCTCTAGCAGAGAAACTATTCTTACGAACTAGAAACACTGCTGCCTTGAGAGGATCGCCGAACTGTACTGTAGTCCTTTGTATATAATAAAGATTACTGTATGGAACAAGCTACCTTTCCAGTCACAAGTACCTTTCTTTTACCACACCCTGTGTTTGACAGGTGGAAGTAAATGTTCAGATTTTGAATTTACTTTCAACCTTTTTATGTCAGTTATTTTAACCGTATTTCATATTATTTCTTGGCTGCCTAACCAAACGTTTTTAACTGTGGCCATCCCGATTTACTGTTTCACATGGGTGATAAGCTGAATCGTTACTGTTCTTAATCACCCTGCTACCTGCTATCAATAGGCTATGTACCCATTTTCAGTGGTATATAGCCATCATGTATTTTCAGACGCTAGTGACATCCAAAGGTTTATTTCACTAAAACTCCAATTGATCTATCAATGTAGTCAATAGGTCACCATATTGCATCACACTGGAAAAAAAATTCCATATGAGAATTGTGTTTTAAAATAATAATAAAAAGGAAACCTTTAAATTAATCCATTTTATTCAATATTGAATTAGGTATTCACACCACCACCCAACCTTAGAACAGTTCTGGCCATTGTGTGCTTCACAGAGTGAAACTAAATATTTGACATTGTCAAGTTGTAAAATATAATATTGTGCACAGCGATATGGTAACAATGGTGAACACGGTGAACACCTTGAGGGTATGTGGATCGATGCTGCAGTCTTCACCCCCAAATCAGCTTGCACGCTGCCTGCTATCATTGATCTTAGCTTTTCGTCTTAGCATTTTAATAGGCATACATATAAAACATGTAAACAGTTTGATACCAACATTCAAATACTAATACATTGTTTTAATACACATCAAATGAATACTTGATGTGCTCTGAAAATTAAAGAAACTATATCAAGGTTTATTGAGAACAATGACATTAGGTCACTTCTATCAAATTGCTACTGTGAAGCCTATTCAACTGCAACCTTAAAGGGTGGCAATGCATTTGAGATTAATCATGTCACGATAATGAAGGCAATTTAAAGTTCTTTCTTAGGTTGGTAGTGGTTCAAAGAGAGATGCAGAACTAGCATGTTAGTGTATTCTCACCTGATTCAGACATTTTTTTCTATTTAGGCCATAAATATAAGACTGACACATTTGTCAGTAATGCTACAATGAAACTCCAATCCAGTTCTCAGCTCACGCATAACCCGAGTGTAAACACTCAGCTTATCTTAAATAACTATCACATATGTTAGAAAGCTGTAAACATTGCCGTGAAACATTCAGGAAACTTCAAAAGTTCTTCTGCACCTAACAGTAAACACATGTTGTATCAGTGCACTTTCAGTCCAAGCAGATCACTTTAATTTACTTCCATTAAGAACACTAAAGACATAAAATAGCATAAACAGATGATCATAACGCCGATGCTTGTAAGACGCCCACTGTCGTAGGAAGGCGAGCCTGTGGAGGAGCCTCACTGGGATGATTCAGTCATTATTCACAGCTGGAGACCCTGAGTGATGACCTCTAACCCCTCCTGCAGGAGCCCCTCCAGCCACAACTATGCCTCGGTAGCCATCCATCCAGTTTCTGTAACTGTTTGTCCTATTCAGGAGGGTAGGGGTCCGGAGCCTTTGGGCACAAGGCAGGAAAGAATCCAGGATGGGGGGCCAACCCATCGCAGGGCACAGCACAGGGAGAACATGCAAATTCCACTGCCAGTCCACCTCTGTATCCTGCCCATGAAAACAGCATACAGGAGTGGAGACGAGATGCACGTTTATAAAAACAACAAACTACAAACCAGTTCTTGGAAAAAATTCCAGATATTTGAAAAAGCATTTTTAACCATGAAGCATTCAGCTTCGACATTCCGAAACGGACGGTGAATGAAAAAACAAAAGAAAAATCAAGCAATGAAAATGGCGTAAGATAATCAGATAGAAGAGAAGATAATATAAGCAGTAATATCACTGAGATGAAGACTTGTAACCGTTCCAGGTTTCAGGTCAAGAGTCTCTCAGCAGAGTCAGTGATTGGTTGCTGTGTAGCTTCTATTCAATTGGCCTCTGAGCACAAAGCGCCAAAACCTCTTTTTTTCTTCCCAGAATCCTACGTTAGATGATCATTTCCAATTGCATAATGCCCCTTGTCAATTGTGGCAGCAAGAGTAAAAATAGGAGTTGTTTGTCTGTCCCAGATCCACCCCTTTTTCCTCTGAAAAGAAGCAGGTTATATAATTAGGGCATTTAAGCCACTGAAAAAGAAAGTAAAAGCAAGAGTTGGCTTTCATTCACAAGGGAGCCTTTTCCTGCTACTGACCGGAAACATTCGATATGCAGTAAGTTTCACATCAATGAACAATTAAAAAGAGCCCAATTAAAAAGCATATGAAACCGTAGACAGGCCCCAACAGAAGAAGAAATGATGGAGCGCTCACCTGTCATGAGCTGGAAGGTGGTGCTGTTAAAGATGTCTTCTGCTACTTTCTGAAAGAGTTCATCTGTAAAAAAGGCATCAAGGAGCCTTTGACACGGTGCGAGTTCTTACAAAAAA
Organism: Brienomyrus brachyistius; assembly: GCF_023856365.1. NCBI lineage: Eukaryota > Metazoa > Chordata > Actinopteri > Osteoglossiformes > Mormyridae > Brienomyrus > Brienomyrus brachyistius. The sequence continues at coordinate 8,222,271 of NC_064542.1, forward strand.
CTGTCACTCATTACAGGTGCCCTAAAAATGTATCATGTTACAGCACAAACGGAAATAAAGCCATTATTAAAACCTGTATTTAGCACATTGACAGGAATCATGCACTGGAAAGGTAATATTTTACCCACCGACATTTTTCCCGGTTTTACTGGATGTCTCAAACAGCTCAGCCCTAATTTCTGCAGAGAGGAAGAGAACTCATTTTCAACAATGAATAGACAGGGTGTGTATACGTCATGTATCCCTGGAGAAATTGTTTTTCCTGCAGCATGACAGTAAGTACATTCAGCAATCAACAGTCAGAAAAATAGAAAAAATCCCTTGAAAGATACAAAATATACAACATTTTTTTTTTCTAATTCACTATTAAACAAATACAGAACTAGTTTGGTGTGCGATCACTCAGGGCAGGAGGCAGATGGTATTTCAAGGAATGGAACGGTAGAAATCCTTAGTGCACCACAGTGGTATCACTTGCTTGTAATGGTGCCAGTGTATCTAAAAACAACCCTACCAGTGGTTCATCCTATTTACTTGGCGTATTTGACTGATCCATCCTTTTTTTAAATTTTATTTTATTTTTAACTACACAAGGATTTTCGGATTAATGTTTATAGTAATGTTGCTCGCAGTAATGTTTACAGTAATGCTCGCAGTAATGTTTACAGTAATGTTGGCAGTAATGTTCGCAGTAATGCTCCTTGAAGGCAATAGTGAAATTGCGGTGTTCTGTTCAGACCTTCGGCATAATCCTGTACATCATGGTAGTCCATTTGTCGCATGGTGCGGTCTGTCTCAATGAGGTCACTTTTTGTTCCGCACAGGTAGATCTTGCAGTGCTTAAATCAAGAGAACACAAAATAATACCTATTTTTAAACATTATACAACCATTTATCTATCGACAATATTATCGGATGGAACGCTATGCTTCACGTTCATGGTATTCATCAAAGCATGGATCATCTGGCCAGTCAGATAGCACAGAAAGCCATATAAAGATGTTTCGCAGAAAACAAACTTACCTCTTCACACTTTTGTAGCTCCTCCACCCAAAACTTCACACGTAAAAAACTACTTCTGTCAGTCAAATCTGGAAGAGAGCTTTATAGATTACAGTGCATTCAAAGCTAAACAGTGAGGTGTTTACAATATTGCTGAGCTAAGTAGGCCTACAATGTAGTTACACTGAAGCCAGAAATCTTTCTGCCAGTGTTCTCAATTCTTGGAGCTATGAAGCCTAACTAAGTATAACAGGGCTGCTGTGCAAATAACCAAACCAGCTGAAATAAAAGACAGTTTTCTTGGTGAATATCTTTCTAGTTTATACATGAAGACGTCAGACTGACAAATGCCCTAGATAAACTACATCCAATCAAACCTGTCAGGAATCCTTACTAGCAGGTCAGTAACTGGGGATTTGAACAAAGAAATTTAATTATCAAAGAATTCTGTATTCAATGAGTATTTATCAATACTTTTGACCAATGGACCTTGAAAGATTCTGCATGTGTAAATGTATGGCTGAAATCTGATGAGTAAAATTGTTGAAAGGGTCTAATATTTACCGTAACATACAATGGCGGCTTTAGCTCCCCGGTAATAAATTCTACTCATGGCTTCGTAACGTTCTGATCCAGCTGTGTCCTGGGGTAAGCATAAGAAGAAGGGGTTAGCACAAGTCGATTACAGCAAGATCACTGAAACACTCAGCCTCACCAAAAAATAGAGGTGGTACATAGCCATCACGTATTTTCAGTGGTATACAGCCATCACGTATTTTCAGTGGTATACAGCCATCACGTATTTTCAGTGGTATATAGCCATCACGTATTTTCAGTGGTATATAGCCATCACGTATTTTCAGTGGTATACAGCCATCACGTATTTTCAGTGGTATACAGCCATCACGTATTTTCAGTGGTATACAGCCATCACATATTTTCAGTGGTATACAGCCATCACGTATTTTCAGTGGTATACAGCCATCACGTATTTTCAGTGGTATACAGCCATCACATATTTTCAGTGGTATACAGCCATCACGTATTTTCAGTGGTATATAGCCATCACGTATTTTCAGTGGTATATAGCCATCATGTATTTTCAGTGGTATATAGCCATCATGTATTTTCAGTGGTATATAGCCATCACGTATTTTCAGTGGTATATAGCCATCACGTATTTTCAGACGCCAGTGACATCCAAAGGTTTCTTTCACTAAAACTCCAAGGCAGAATTAGGTTCCTACCAATTAATAAAATTTACTGACTGATATGATTGACGATTTACCATATTCAAACCTTACCTTAAAATAAGGAAATACGTTCTCACAAAAAAAAAATGAAGTGCAGTCTATTCTATTTAACGAAAGAGTAAAAGAGTGATTCACCCCCATAGACACACTCTCTCTTCATCCAATCAGGTTCTCCATGAGATAAAGGCCCATGAAGATGGCATGTTTAGGGGTCACAGCACAAGGCTGTATCTGTGGAACCTTAATATTGGCTGATATTTTGGCCAATGTATGTTTTTTTTTTAGTGAAACCAGCTTACAAAAAAAAATCTTACAACGAGTCTTACCCAGATTCCAAGAGTCAATATTTTGTCTCCCATCTGAATCTGTTTGGCAACAAATGCTGCTCCAATAGTCTGTTGGCAAACATATACATTTTTCATGTTCATAAAGTGGCCCTAGATATACTGATTACTTCACACGCATGCTGAAGCACATGGAGAGGTAACAACAGTTAGAAAAAAGTGTTAAACAGATGAAAAAAAAAAAAAAACTTCACGTAGAATGTTATACATGCCTACTATATGGGCACGTAAAGTTCACACAACTTTCACTGACTTTAAATAACACTCCAAATTCCCCATGAGGCTGTTTTTCTGCATCAAGCACATGAAGAAAAAAAAAACAGGAAACTTTGGCCCTGCACTTCTCAAACAACCGTGACAACATATGTGATGAACACAGCTGTGTTCCTTGGACTACCTGCTCCTTGGACCAAGGTTCTCTACTGTATAATATTAGTTTTTCAGGAACCAATTAGTTTCCTATGACGTTATGGTGATAAGTGGTGAGCAGTGGTGACCTAAGTGTTAGGGAAGCGCACTTGTAATTGAAAAATTGCAGGTTCGAATCCCCGACCAGCAAGGTACCACTGAGGTACCCTGAGTAAGGTACCGCCCCCCAAGGACTGCTCCCCGGGCGCTGAATTAGCTGCCCCCTGCTATGTCACGATGTCACATATGGGTTAAATGCAGAGGACACATTTTGTTATTGTGTACTGTGGTGTGTCAACACTGATCACTAAATTAAAATTTTAGATTCTAGTAAGTTTAAACATTTGTTTCTTTTTATGATCGATTCTTCTTTCACAAATGCAATCAAATCTGTCTGAATCACTTCTTATTCAGTCCAACCACTTTTATCATAGAATGTTGATTTTTCCCGCTCAGGGATGCTTCTTGCCTGTTTTGTAGAAGTCACCATCTGTTCTGTAATGATTTCTATATTTTTTAAAAATACACTTCATTATTTAGCACCATGAAACACTTTTTAAACTAAGCGCAAAAACATCCATCCATCTTCAAAAGTAAATTAGATTTTACATCACTGCAGCATAGATAGACATGTAATACCAAGGACAAGCAAACCGTACTCACATTTTGATATGGGCCAAAGAAGAATCGGTTGTGTGCAAACCTTTCCACTAGACTTGTTTTCCCAACATACTCCTTACCCAGCATGACCACTTTGGCATCCACTCGCTGACCACTCATCGTTAGAAGAGCCAGTCAATAGAAGTAATACAATGAGTCTGCCAAGGAAATAGGCAGAATATATATATATATATATATATATATATATATATATATATATATATATATATATATATATATATATATATACATACATACATACATACATATACATACAGAAACTGCACATACATAAGCTTAAACCTCAGTTTGGGGTAGAGCAGTGATATTTCAGTGTTGTTGGTTTTCTTTCATAAATTTTACCCTGTGAAGTGGTTAGGCATTTTAAACAGTTAAAGCTTTCATGAAGCCTCCAAAACGGTATTAGAAATATATAAATACGATTTATTTTGTTTATATAGCAATTTAATGTAGCAAATAATCAAAAGACAAAAATACAAAAAACGTGGGTATGGATACATTTCATAGTTTCAATATTTGCATATTTCATGGTGCATATAACTAGCACGTCTCCGTTTGTTACATCCATTGTCAAGTAATTCTGGGCCATATTTAACATCTTAACAATACACTTGGGTATGAACGTTATTGTCAACCATGTTATCCACGTCTGACACACCCAAGTAAACAACTTCATTTAAGCTACATCTTCCGAGCTCTGCAGCTAACGGGTTACTAAACCCACATCATTCTATTTGATCATAACGAAAATAAAGCCTGTCGTACACTAAAATCACAATGCATAAATATTACCAAACAAAAGGGGTTACTTACAGCTAATGAGAATCACACGAGAGTAGCACCGAGTCAGACTGTTTGGTTTGCAGTAATGTCATTGTAAGTCATGCGTTCTGCTCGACCCCCCTAACTAGCCAGCTCTTTATTGGAAAGCGTGCGTAGCATAGCCTCGATCATGCTGACTCCATTAATAAGCAGCTAACCGGCTACTCTATCTGCCGTCCGCATGAAGAAGGGGGGGGGGAAGCTAGTCCTGCTGCTGGGGATCGACGGCGCCTTCATTAGGCAGCAGAGAAAAACCCCAACGCAGCTCACGTGTTCGGGTCTAAATTATAGCGCCACCCAATGTCTATGCAAAAAAGCAACACCGGTAGCAATTCTGTATAACACCACAGGCAGATGCAATACTCTACAACAATATGCATTTATAAAGTGAATACAAGCCAACCAAATGCCTTGAAAACATTTATAAACATAAGACACTGTCATGAAGCTTCCTTCCATCTTCTACCCGCTTATCCCTGACATCCAGTGTTTCACGGGTAGAAAGTTAAATATATTAGGTGTAATTTTCACGTTTTTAATCATCTAACGTTAAATGTAAATGGTTTGTAAAGAAAGAGTAGATTCATGCGACAACTATGTTCAGCCTGACCCTGAGGCAGGATGTTTCCTGGAATAAGAATATTTATTCACAAAAATGTCAACGTGGAGTATAGCATAACTTATACGGGATAACAGCTGTACTGTACTTTTGTTATACTTCTTATACAAATATTTGTAATATTTAGCATCAAAAAATCCAACTTGCTATTAGACGAATTTGATTGCAGTTATCTCACTGAAACTGCACTTGCGTATACCTTTTTCTGTCCCTCGGGATATCGGTAAAATTGCTTATAGTGCCTCTTGCTCATTGGTTAAATGTACGATCCCTTTGATCCCTCATTAATTGATACACGCGATTTCTCTCGTTATTGGAAATATTGAAAAAAATGCTTGTATGGTTTTAAATGTGGGTTGTATAGCTGTATGTTTTTTTACTTATTTTTGTTTTGTATGGTTTTTCATGTAGACCTTTGTTGTCTGATATGAAATAAACATAATACGTTTAGCAAAAACTTTTAAGCATATCGATGTCCAGCCACAGTGTATTTGACTCAGTGGCTGTACAGCTTACATATCTTATATATTCGAATTTAAAGATTTTCAGTGACTTTCCCACGTCTTCATACATACAGTTAACACTAGAACTGCCAAATCTACGCAAATTTGCGTAAATTCCCTGGGCCTAACACCTACTAGCATCCCTGCTGAGAGTTTCTTGGGCCATTGTCCTCCTGCTTTTGTTGTGCAAACACACCCATTACCTGTGAGGCCTGGCACATTTGCATTTTTTTACTCAGAGCAGCTAAAATCCAAGGCAGGCTAAACCTCTGTGTGTGACATGGAAACCTTCACAAAAGTCTGCCATATCTATACCAAATATCCCACATGCTGACTGACCTGCAAATATGAAAGACACACATTCACAAAATATATGGAAGCACAAGTCTGTTTTATTTATAAAAAAAATTGAGTGTTTCAAACTTTGCAGTGTTTGCAGACCCAGTGACCATCATCCCTGCATTTGGCGCAAGTGAATTTGTAACACTTTGCACTGGTAAACCTGCTGCGGTTTCTGTTGCAGTTCTCCTGTACCTGACACTGAGTTGTCCATACAAGTCCTGGCACAGCAGCAGCCTTCCTCTGTCCCCATAGCCTTTTGTGGCATAAATTGGCAATGGAGTTCCTTGGCTAGATGACTCAAAAATAATCTTCTTTTGCCTTCCCACCCTGTACATGCCTTGTACAGAACGTAGGAATTTGCCACCACCAGGTCCAGCATGTTGTAAAATACAGCTACTGGCCACCTGCATGTTGCTGCTCTTACGGAATACATGTGCGCCATTTGGTCCAACACATTTACACCACACTATAACAGCAGAGAGAGAGAGAGTCATGAGTGTATTTGCTTTTTTTCTACCTTCTTTCTATATAGGCCTGTATAGTACATATCAGAAAACATTGTAGCACTGATGTAAAATTATACACACATTCACATACCTTCATGTGGTTATAGTCTGTTATCGTGTTGGGTTTCCTCTTTCTGCCTTCACAGATCGCCACATCTTGGTCCAAGGAACTCAGAACACACACAATCTTGTTTTTTTAGGTGCATAAATTGTCAAGGAGACACTGCCACTTCTAAGCACTGACGCGGAGAATTCCTCTTGCTGTGCAGTGTCCTTTGAAATTGGAGGAAGTTCATACCAAACTTTATTCCCTGTGCTCAGTAGTGTTGTTTTGCGCTGAAGCAGTCTGTGTGACAGTGCCAGTGAGGTGAAGAAATTGTCCGTTGTGACATTTCTCCCGTCATCCAGAAATGGCTCCATCAGACTCATGACCATGTTCTCTGCCAGCCTCTCCCTTTTCTGGTGACTGGGGTCCTTTCCCAAGTTAGGGGACACGTTGCAGACGTATTTGGTCTCCAAATCCGTGGCCATCCAGAACTTGATCCCAAATTTGTCCGGCTTGGATGCGATATACCAAGTGACATGGAATGGATCCACATCTACTCCACGTTGTCTTTCCACCGGTGTCCCTCAGGGCTCGGTTCTTGGCCCTCTCCTATTCTCCCTCTACACTAAATCTCTTGGCGAAGTTATATCCTCACATGGCTTCTCCTACCACTGCTATGCCGATGACACTCAACTCATCCTCTCCTTCCCTCCCTCAGACACTCATGTCTCCACTAAGATCTCTACATGCTTGGCAGACATCTCATCTTGGATGACCACTCACCAGCTAAAACTCAAAACTAGTAAAACTGAGTTGCTTTACATCCCGGCTGACTCATCCCCCCTCCAGGACCTTGCGATCTCCTTTGACAACTCCCTGATCCGTCCTTCGGTTTCTGCTAGAAACCTTGGAGTTACCATAGATGATCGGTTGTCATTTTCCTCACATATCACCAGTCTTTCTCGCTCTTGTCGGTTTCTCCTCTTTAACATCAGGAGGATACGTCCATTTCTTTCCACCCAGGCTACCCAGATACTCGTCCAGTCCCTCGTCATCTCACGCCTTGACTACTGCAACTCGCTTCTAGCGGGTTTACCACTGAGCGCCATCCGTCCCCTCCAACTGATTCAGAATGCAGCTGCTCGTCTTGTTTTCATCCTTCCCAAGTTCTCCCACACCACTCCTTTGCTGCGCTCCCTCCACTGGCTTCCTGTAGCTGCACGCATCAGATTCAAAACACTGATGCTCGCATACAAAGCCAAAAATTCTCTGGCACCATCCTACCTAAAGGACCTCATCACACCCCGCTCTGCACCACGATCTCTCCGATCCTCCAGCACTGCTCGACTGGTCCCACCTCCCCTCAAGGCACAAGGAAGACACGCATCTCGGCTCTTCTCTGTCCTGGCACCTAATTGATGGAATGAACTCCCCCTAGATGTCCGAACAGCTGAATCCTTGAATGTCTTCAAGCGACGACTCAAAACTTTTCTTTTTCAGAAATACCTGACGTAGAACTTCTATATTCTTACTCGACTCTTTTTCTGGTGTGTGTTTTAAAAAAATAAAATAAAATAAAAATTCTGCACTACTCAATGGCGTTCTCAGAGATAGTATTCGTAGCTGGGGTCCTTATTGAGCTAGCATCGGAAATTCATTGCAGAGTCTCAAAGCACTTATGTAAGTCGCTCTGGCTAAGGGCGTCTGCCAAATCCTGTAAATGTAAATGTAAATATACTGCATGGACAATGAACCTTGGTCGAGAACAGCTGTACATCTATGTTCATGTGTTCTCCTGGAGTGAAACTTTCAGCACAGTTCTTGGTGAAGGCTGGCAGAGAACGTGGTCATGAGTCTGATGGAGTCATTTCTGGATGACGGGAGAAATGTCACAATGGACAATTTCTTCACCTCACTGTCACTGTCACACAGACTGCTTCACTTTACTGGGCATGGTGAATAACGTTTGCCGTGAACTTCCTCCATTGGCAAAGGACAATGCACAGGGAGAGGAATTCTCCACGTCAGTGTTTAGAATGGCGCGCATGTATTCAGTACGAGCAGCAACAAGCAAGTGGCCAGTAGCTGTGTTTTACAACATGCTGGACTTGGTGGCGGTGAATGCCTACGTTCTGTACAAAGCATCTACAGGGTGGAAAGGAAAAAGAAGATTGTTTCCGATTCTTCTAGCCAAGGAACTCCATTGCCAAATACAGGGATGATGGTCACTGGGTTTTCAAACGCTGCAAACACAGACTTTGAAAGATAGACAGACTGTGTGGGACAGTAACCACTGAGACAAAAGGCAGAAAGATGACGAAGAGATGAACCTGGAACTGAGGCACGGATACATCAATTTTTACATGAACAGCCAAACATGCAAAGCTGGAGAGATCACACAAATCAAAATTCACTTTTGGTGTTATAATTCAGTGATGGCCAATGAAAATGAAATGACATTTTATTCTGTATGTGTATGAGCATGTCAAAAACCATGGACCATGACTTCACTCAGCTTATGACATTTATATACAAACATGCATTGGAGACTGAAGTGTTAGCATGTTTTCATTTTATTCATTTCATTCTATTAGCAACTTTTCATTCTATTTTCACTCAATTTGTTTTATAAATAACACAGACTTGTGTTTCCATATATTTTGTGAATGTGCGTCTTTCATATTTGCAGGTCAGTCAGCGTGTGGGATATTTGGTATAGATATGGCAGACTTTTGTGAAGGTTTCCATGTCACACACAGAGGTTTAGCCTGCCTTGGATTTGAGCTACTCTGAGTAAAAAATGCAAATGCGCCAGGCCTCACAGGTAATGGGTGTGTTTGCACAACAAAAGCAGGAGGAGGATGGGGCTGAAGACCTGCGAAAATCACAGCAGGGGTGACAAACACCTTGGGACTCTCAGCAGAGAATAAAAACTCGGTAAATCTAGTGTTAAACCTGGAGCTATCAAAACTGCAGGTTCGCTTCCCCGTTACAAACGCCTACAGTACTTTTATCATTTTAGAGCATGACAACAGACTGTAACAGATCTACAACTTGGAATGTGCCCTTTCTAGGCTCCTCTTGCGTTTTTTCCCCCACCTCCAACCTACAACCCGTGTTTGTAAACTAGACCACGCAACTCTGACCACGAGCCTTCGCGTAAGTTGTCATTTCCGGGATAGTGGGCATGCGCACTTTGTCTTCTGTTTTCCCGTCGCTCCTGCTTATTTCCACCGGAAGTAAAGTTAAAGAGCCAGTAAACGAGCACTGTAACTGCAGGTAAATGGCATTTTGGCCTTGCAATTGATGTGTTATTTCAGGAAAATCCCTTTTGTTCAGTAAAGATGCGTGACGTGTAACCATTCTACACGGTTAGTCGTGTGACTAGAAGTTTAGACTAAATATATCTCATTTACTGACGTTACTCGCCTGCTAGCCTCGGCTGTTTGGATAGGCTGCTACCAGGCGCGCTGTCAGACTTCAGGTAGTTCTATCCGGAGCATCACTAGTAGTAGCTAATACTCATTACTGTTAAATATACTGCTTAGATGTTTTGCCTTTGAGTTCATATTTAGATATTTGGTCGACAGTATAGCCGTCTGTCCTAAGTTGCTTGTTGTTTTCATTCTCCTTTCGTTAATCGTGCCTATCTAAAGCAGTTTGTTAGTCTGTTGTTTGGCAGGCAACTGTCATGCCTTTGCCTAACTGTAACTGGATAGTTCAATTAGTGAAATGTGAATATACTATGCCGTGGTGGTAGAAATAAATAATGCCGAAGTATCTGGCTAAAATGGCTTAACGTGGGATAACTTTGACTGAATAGAACGTGAAATGCATTTTTGGCCATTGCTTTGTGCTAACATTTGATGAAATATATTCAATAATTATATATTCCTTCGTAAGCCACACAGCTTATAAAATATGATAAACGTGTAAGTTAACCCTCACCACTTGCTTGTATTATCTAAAAATAAGATTTTACTCAAGTGTTTTTATTTAAGTGTCAATTCAGTTTAATTTAATTTAGTCTATTTAGAAAGTTTGCTTTAAATATTCCGAATCAGAATAGTAGTATAGTATAGTCTAGTTGTCTGGCTCCACTAATTTACAGTCACAATCATTCAACCTTCACCTTTTCCCCATATTTTGCTAATGCTGTTTTGCTCTTATTGCTGGGTTAGTTATATTGAAATAATCATATAGATGTTATGATTTTCAGTCATCCCTGCTGATCACCTGGGATTTCTTGGTGAACTTTTCTTGACAAGCAAACTAGCATACTGTAGGAAAAAAGGCCAGTTGTTCTGGAAGAAGGAGAAAAAAATCCAGTTTTATTGTGTGTATGCATATAAGGTTATTGTCATCACATTGTCATTAAGCGTGATATACTGAGTAATGCCTTGTTACTTCTTGAGGTAACTAGCACATTGCCAGCCTAACTAGTCCTTCCTTCCTGGTGCGTGGCAGAGGTGGTGTCTGTGCTTCCCAACAATGGAGCAGTGTGCCTGTGTAGAGCGGGAGTTGGAGAAGGTGCTCCACCGGTTTGTCATGTATGGCCACATGTCAGAGGAGCGGCTGGATGAACTGCTGCGCTACGTCTGTGAACTGCGAGGCCAGCTGGTCGCATTCGGTAAGGCATGTGCAAGTAGCATCTCTTTGGAATTGGCAGCCTTTACATCAGGGGTGGTCAGTCTTATCCGCAAAGGGCCGCAGTGTGTGCAGGTTTTCACTGGGACTCCCTAATTAGATTACTAATTATAGGACTGACTGGCTGAGGAGTCCTCACACCTGTATTTGAAAAGCTGACCTAAAGGTTACCCCAAAAACCTGCATACACACCGGCCCTTTGTGGATAAGATTGTTTCCTGCCTTTTCTTTAGCATTTTTTAGTGTATCACACTTTAAAAATATTTAAAATGAGATCTATTGATACAATCTTATATAGGCCAAATGCTTTCTTTATAACTGTCGTCATGCCCTCATGTAAATAATGCAAATATTAATTTACAAGTTTGTTTTTCTTTGTGGGACCTTCATATGTACAACTGCCATGGGGAAATAAAAGTGAACTGTTACAGCTTGCCATTATTGTTTTATTTGTTCATTTTAATTTGATGGGGGGGGGGGTTACTATACAGTAGCAATGGACAAAGTGAACAGGGAGTAACTAGTGGGGTAAAAAAAAATACGCTAACTGGTTCATGAAGTGTCATTTTGTCCATCACTACTAAACAGTGATGCATGATATCTGTGGACAGCTGGTCACACTGGACAGTTGGTCTAGGGTGGCAGTGCTCATGTTCAGTGTCGCCATGCAGGGGTCCAGGATGCCGACTTGTCAGTCTTCTCCCAGTCAATGGCCCAGTGCTGCAGAAACATCAAAGACACAGTGCAAATGCTTGCTGCACGGCATAAGGATATCCATGGCAGCGTGTCCAAAGTGGGAAAGGCCATCGACAGGGTAGGCACTCCCAAAACACCTTGGCTCCTCACCACCCTCACGCTCAGAGCTGTGTCCATTTGCTGAGACCTTTTGGAAATATGTGCATGCGTATGTTCTATTTCTTTTCAGAATTTCGACGCTGAGGTCAGTGCGGTTGTGGCTGAGACAGTGTGGGACTCCCCAGAGAGGCAAAAGTATTTGAGTGAAACCATTGTGGAGCATCTGTATCGACAAGGAATGCTGAGTGTGGCGGAAGACCTCTGTCAGGTATGTTGTCTTTTTTTTTTATTTTATTTTTTTAATCGCCAAATGTCTTGGATGTCTAGTGAATGTGTTTCAGGCCCTTTGCACAGAAAACTTTCACCCTCTGACATCACCAGGGGACATTTCTGGGCTTCTTTATCTTGGAATTCTGTAATGAGCTCAGAGAAATGTTGATTCACTCGTGATGGACAAAATTATGCCTCATGAACCATTTGCTATATACTTTGGCCCCACTAGATGGTGCTCTTTGTTACAAAAAAGGGCGCAAAACCCAATTATCATCCATCCATTTATCCATTTACTAACTGCTTATCCCAGTCTGGTTTGCCTGAAGCCAGGGGTGGATTAATGCACAGGCTATCCTAGGCTTTAGTGTCTGCGTCAGGGAAATTGGAACAGTTGAATTTATTCAATCTGGCTTGCACATTGATCCGCAAACTCTGGCTGTGCGACATTGCCATCCACTGTGTCACCTTTACCTGATGATGGATATTTATTTTTAATTAATGAAATATACAGAAGTGCTGTTGTGTTGCATGCTAAGAAGATGTCAAATTGTTAGAGAATTTTTTTCTTCAATTCTACTGTGTAGCGTTACATGAAATTTGTAATTTGCCTGACAGGAATCAGGAGTTGTGATTGACATGAGCCTGAAGCAGCCATTCCTGGAGCTGAATCGCATTTTAGAGGCTTTGAGAATGCAGGACCTCAGACCAGCTTTGGAGTATGTTCATTTTCCTGCTCTGTCGCTGCATAGGAAGGAGCTGGCTCTGCGGTGAAGTTCGAGCACTCATGTGTCTGCGTGGTTTGCAGGTGGGCCGTGGCGAACCGTCAGCGGCTCCTGGATCTGAACAGCACGCTGGAGTTCAAGCTGCACCGCCTGTACTTCATTAGCCTGCTGAATGGGGGCATGGCCAACCAGCAGGAGGTGCTGCAGTATGCACGCCATTTCCAGCCCTTCGCCTCGCAGCACCAGAGGGGTGAGCTGCGCAGTATGAGTAAACCAGGAGTTCTCAGACTTTTTGGTTAAATGTCTGAATCAAAGTCAGAGGTCTGGAACGTTTTTCAATAACAAAACAGCATTTCAGGAACTTTAATAAATTAACAGTAACCTTCGGTATAGACATCCATATATATATAACAAAAATAGGAAGCCTTTTTCACATTAAACAAATTGATTCATAGGGTGCACAATTCGAATGGGTTCGGATTAACTTGCAGTTCGGTCCGCAGTCCAGACTTTGAGAACTCCTGGCATAAACTGCATGGGTGTCTCATTCTGTTGCAGTGCCTTACCTTGTTACAGTTACTTGTATTGTTATAACAGTGCAGTTTTGTAGTCATGAACAAGGACCTCTGCTATGGTCTGGTATGTGGATGGGATCTGGTGCAGACTAAGCCTCTATGCCCGTGATCCGAAGGTCGCCAGTTCGGACCGGGCCTCGGCAGAATAGTCACACGCTCGTGGGCCCTGGATCAAGGCCCTTAACCCCCAGCTCCATGGGCGCCGCTGCAGGTGGCTGCCCTGCACTGCCCTTCACTGCCAAGCTTGCTCTCACCTACATGTGTCTGTGTGTCATGGAAAGCAAGATGGATAAGCTGAAGAGAGAATGTCCCCACAAGGGATCAACGAAGTGCTATTATTATTATTATTATTATTATTATTATTCTTGTGTTGTGCCTCTCAGATATCCAGATCCTGATGGGCAGCCTGGTGTACCTTCGACATGGTATTGAAAACTCTCCGTACCGCAGCCTATTGGAGACCAACCAGTGGACTGAGATCTGCAACATCTTCACCAGGGATGCTTGTGCCCTGCTGGGCCTGTCGGTGGAGTCGCCACTCAGCGTCAGGTCAGAGCGCCCTCAGCCGCGGAACCAGTCGTGTGCTCCACTGCTTCTTTACTGGTGATGGAATTTGGTTGGGACACTGCAAAAGCGTTGTTTGTTTAGCTGCTGTTGCGTTAATATGCAGTGATTTTATTACATGCGTAATATGCTGTTTTATATTTTACATTCTGTATGTGAATCCTATTGTTAGAAATAGTTAATCCAACTCCATGGTATTTAGGCAGATGTGTATGTTTACTGCTCCTTACTGTAATACAGGACTACATTGCCCATGATCCCCTCATGTGGCAATATTGATATCCTGCAGTTGTCTTGCATTAGTCATGTTTCTGTTGTATTTTTAGCTTTGCATCTGGTTGCATGGCCTTGCCGGTCCTCATGAACATTAAACAGGTCATTGAGCAGAGGCAATGCAGTGGTGTTTGGACACACAAAGACGAGCTGCCGGTAATGAACTCGCTGTTCGTGTTCTTGTTTATGTGTGACTTGATTTTGGGATTTTCTGAAGTAATTTAATGCATGTGGGAAGAAAAATGCTTTTTGGTGTATGGATAGCATGACAGATGTCTGTTTTAAGGATGCGTTGTGTGATAGCTTGCTAGTTTTGGTAATGCTACTTGTAGCTGAGATCTACGGAAGAGTATTAGAGTATTAGTACTTTTTGGCCTCTCAGAGTTACCAATCAGTTTTCCATCCGGTAATGATGCCATTCTTTTTTTTTTTTTTTTTTGTTCCTTCTGAAGATTGAGATCGACTTGGGGAAGAAGTGTTGGTATCATTCTGTATTCGCCTGTCCCATTCTGAGGCAGCAGACCTCAGAGAGTAACCCTCCGATGAAACTCATCTGCGGCCACGTCATCTCTCGAGATGCCTTGAATAAGCTTACCAATGCTGGGAAGTAAGACTTCGGCTTTATTTTCTCTCTCTCTCTCCTCTCTCTCTCTCCTCTCCCCTCTCTCTCTCTCTCTCTCTCTCTCTCTCCTCTCTCTCTCTCCTCTCCCCTCTCTCTCTCTCTCTCTCTCTCTCTCTCTCTCTCTCTCTCTCTCTCCACACCTCTGGTGGTTCCACACTGGGCCGTTTTAAATGTTGCGATGTGAACAGTGTCTCCTGTGTCTTTACTGAGGAACAGTGATTCTATGCCCTGCTGTACAATAACATGGAATTACGTGTGATTTGTAAAAATCTCTCAGCACGCTGTCAAATGTCTCTCTGCAGGCTCAAATGTCCGTACTGTCCAATGGAACAGAACCCTTCGGACGCCAAGCAGATATTTTTTTGACGTTGCTGGGGAGGAAGTGGCAAAGCTCAGAAGACCTGGGCAGACGCCCAGGATCCACCTGCATGGGCCTGAGGAGGCTTTTCTGCGGTGGTCAAAGGCTAAGCCTTTACAGTATCTCTTTCCCTCCATAGGATGTTCCTTCACAGAGACCTTTGGTGATAGTAAATTACAAGTAGACAGTTGGTAGGTGTAAATATCAGACTCTCACTTACTATTTTATTTCCTGTTGCCATTTCCTTGGTTTGAAATTTAATAGAACGATTTTTAATGGGTGGCGCATCTGGGAAATCGCAGCCTTTCAAACCTGGCAAATGTTCTATACGTGAATGTTCTATACATTTATCAGTAGCAAAAGTGGCTGCAACCACAATATATTCACAAATTATTTATACTGATAGGTAATGATTCAGAGCAGTTGATGTAGTAAAATAAATGTTTAAATTAAAGTGTGTGTGTGTGTGTGTGTGTGTGTGTGTGTGTGTGTGTACACTGTATGTGTACATGATGATGAATGCTTACACATGTATCATACACTTCAGTATGTTGGCCTGAGTGCTGGGAAATGTATCAGTGTGGTTTATATATGAGGATTATCTGTTTTTTCCTTTTATAGCCTCTTCTGAGGAATACTGGTTTTCGGGGTTCATGATGTATCTTAACCATTGGCGGTTTAGGACCCTTGGGGGCTGTTACTTCTTTATGACTTACAGTATATCTTATGGGAAGTGTACTGCTGTTTAAATGTGCCGTGATTTGATTTTCTGTTAGCAGAGATTTGTTAGGAAAAACTGTACTAATGCGATCCAGTTCTTTAGAGTTTCCTCTTTTAAAAATCGGTTTGTGTCACTCGGTGTCATTTCCTTTTGCTGCGTGCACAGCCAGAGCGCTTGCTTTCCTGCTTTGCCCTTTAAACGGCACTGGTGGTCTTGTGCGTGATACCGTTTGCAGTTTGCCACCCTCTGCAGCAGCAAGATGCTATGTTTAATTCACCGGTGCTTTCACAACTTGGACTTTCTGTTGGTTTGCTTGTTTAAGGTCTTTTTCTCACCATAGCACACTGATAGTTAATCTGTGTGTGTTTTTTATTTTTTATTTTTAAATTTTATTTTCTCAGGGTGTTATCTTACACTTCACTCTCTGATACATGCAGTGTGTGGATAAATGAATTAAGCTCAAAATAGAAAGGCTGTAACATTATATAAAATGTATCTCTCTAGTATGCATGTAAAATAACGATAAGCAAGAGTAGCTGAAAGGGTGAGTACGTACGTTTAGTCTGTGTAACGGCAGCAGTAAACGGGGGGAAAAAAAAAACTCGGAAAATATTTAAGATTATTGCGCGTAAGAGTGGTTGTGCTCATTTTGTAATGTCTCAAATATAACCCTTGAGGCAGAGGCTACGGCTGTTAAACACAGCTGCAGAATATATCGTTATTATAACCTCAATTTACTGTCTCGGTCACATAAAGCCACTTTACCTGAAATGTACATTGATGGGGCATTTTTGTATTCATTGGTATTGTTTTGTTTTTCCTTCCATGTCTGGGTATTTGACTGGGTCTTGTTTTGAGTACAGCGTCTTGTCCCCTCATTATGAGCACAAATGAAAGCATTAGAGCACTGACCCATGGTAGATTGTATGAAAGTCACTGCGTTTCCTGTGTTACGTTTGATGCAATTTTTATTGTAAATATTTATCCTTTAATAGTAAAATTCATTCATATGTGCTTACACCATAAAATAAATCTTTTTACTTAAAGCTGTTTTTTAAATTGAAATCATACAGTTTTGACTTCCTTTGCATGAAGTTCATAATGATAAACCAGCAGACATTTAACTATATACATTTTATACAGTACGCATTTTAGTAGACCCTGATTCTCCCAGGTCATAAATCCTGACAGTCTAAAAAATGAATGCCACTAGAGGGCGATAACGTCATTTATATTGAGCCTAGTACACTTGTGCAGTAACTGAAAATTCATTTCTTTTGTCCATGTGGAGATTCATAAAAGTACTGTAACCCAGTATTTGTTTAGCTTGTGTTAATAGTTATGGAACTGTAATCATTAGAGAAAATGTGATTTTTGTAAAGTGCTCTTGAGCAACTTGGAGCAATTTCCTTTAAAAATACATTTATAAATAAATTCTGGGAAGTCCTTGATAATATGTTGATGTAACTGTCTCAATGCATATTTTATGCAACTTTATTTTGAGTTAGTATGGAGACTTGCGAAGCTGGGCTCAGCTAGATGTTAAACTAAGCGGAGTAATCTTGAAATAAGGCAGGGACTAAAAGTATTGCAAGCCATGTTGTAATGTACAGGAAATGGAACTGCAGCCTAAATGAACTATCCAATATAAACCAAGACAAATCCTCTTGGCTGCCAAAATTCCATCGTGTATAATCAGGTTCACAAGCCACGTGATGTTATTCCCACCAAAGTGTAAAGTTTACCTCTATGTTAGCAATATCAACTGTTGATACGTTTCAAGAAAAGTCCTGATGAGCCGTTGCAAAATGATGAATATGATACTATTATTTTATTATTAGTGTTTTTGTAACTTTGTAAATGGACTCTGCAGGACTCGGAAAATCGCCATTGAAGCCTTATAAGTACTTGTTAAATCATTTATCTTGCAACAAAGCCATTAAACAAAGTGGCATAATCCTAAACCCTTTTTTATTTTTTACACCATGGTGCTAGTGTCTCTCTCTCCCCCTGAAAAAATGGTAGCGTGACTGCCCCTTTCCAAGGAAAAGGACCAGGCACCCCGTCCTTTATGGGTGTACTACTTCACCGCTTCACTTCAAATACTGAACAGGACACTCCCTCCTTTCTGCTCTACCTTTGACAGTTTCCATGGAAACACCTGCTCCCTAAGCAAATACAGGCCCTTCTGTGTTTTCAAAAGCTCAAACTTGGAAGACCTCTGACCCCAGTGTCTAAACAAGTTGGTGAAGTATGCAAGAAAGCGATCTGAAGAAGAGCACAGCGGGAGTCTTAGATAAGCACCCAAGAGGGAAGGTCACATTTGAGGGATTCCCCCCCCCCCCCCCCCCCAACCACCTCCAAAGATGACCTGAAAGACGTTAACAAAGAATATTTCAGCACTCAAAATCGGTGCCAGTTTACCCTCATCTACAGCATAAGGTGAAGAAAATGAACTCGTTTGTTAGACATGCTGAGAGCTGTGAAGTTTGAGGACAGGTAAGGTAATATAATCCCTGAAAAAAAACCTCTGAGTTTTCCATTGTGGCCACCCCACCCATTCCGTGAGATGGGGTTTGAAAACGGTCACCTATACCTTCGGAGTACTGATACAGCAAGGAGATGTTTTAAGTAGTCTAGAGTTCTTGGAGATGTCTGCTGAGTTCTCATTTGTAACTTTTTATGTATTGTTAAAACTTTGTGGTGGTGGTATTATTTTGCTTCAGCATCTTGATAAAAAACGTCACATCCTAAGTAGGTTAGTGGATTGAGTTCTGGACTTAAATATTGCACACTATTAAATAAAGGAGTATAGTGTTGTACCCTTAAGAAATGTTTGAACGGGAATGGTGAAACATCCTGGTATTAAAGAACACAATTTTGAGGTATGCAAATCCCTTTGGAGAGAAATGCCTAGTAAGTAATTACATCACAAAATAAGTGCTGTGGACCAACTAATGTGTAACCTAGAGGACAGCAATGCTTGTGAATTGTGCCTGATACTTCTGACAGTTTTCTCAAGCATTGCAGGTGTGATTGCAGGGCACTGGGCCCCAACCGAGAAGGTTCAGAGTCCAAAAAAACTGCAAATTAAAGAAAGCAGGCAAGTTTGAAAATGGATTTATTAATCTTAAACTTACAATATCCTTGGCACGTTTGCATTTCTGTATTCTCTATATTTTGATTTATTATTAATATTTTTGTAGATTTCTCTGGGGAGAAAATGCATTCAAACAGCAATCCCCATGAAGCTGGGCACAGGCAGTCTGAGAATCTGGAGGTAACAGCCATGCTAAGGAGGAAGTCTTCTGTGGGTCTGAAGGAGTACAACACGTTAAATATTTTAGCTTGGTTCTCTGCAGAACATGCCCTGCTGACAAAACTGCGAGGAGTCGAGGAATTCAGATCACAAAACGGACGCTTTAGTGATGCAAATGAGCACAGGAAAAGCTCCGGCCCGAATAATTTACAAGTTACGGAGGTGGCAGGGCACAGCATCCATCACAAAGCATGGAAACATCAGAAAGATGGATGAATCTGAACAGAAAAGAAACATTGATTTATTAACAATCAACACCAATGCCTGACCTAAACATATAAGAAAAGCAAAAAGGGATGTTTCACATATGTTTTTCATTTCAGTAGTGGTCCACGGATCACAGTATACTGTATTCTCTGAAAAGGAAAAACTGCAGGAGATTTAAAAAAAAAACAAAAAAACAGGAATACATTGTTTTTAATGTTCGTTGGGGACACACCCGAGATGCATCAGGTATTATCCAGGCGCTAACTCAGATTTCACCCTGTACTCTCTTGCTGACTGTAATGTCAGAGCAGGCCGGCCTCATGTATTGTGGGATTCGGCGCAGCTTAAAATGCACAGTGCATGGACTGTGAGAACGCATGTGGCTTGGCAGCGACGGACGCAGCTGCAGAGAGCACTTGCCGTGTCTGGGTGGCCTGCGAAGGCCACGGCAACTGCTCCATGCCGCTTTAAGCTACGTTCGGTGAATTGTTCGCATGCTTCTGGGCTGCTGCTCCGTCTGACCTTCGAAGTTTCTGTCGCCTCAACTGGTCAAGCTTTTTAAACTCGGCCAAACTTTTGCAATTGCGATGGGCTGGTTACCAAGGATATTACGTGTTTCCGGGATTTATGCGAGTGCAGGTCACAGAAGGCAGAGCAGGCCGTATGCTTTCACTTGCTTAAATGTTTCTGAGCACACACTCCTTCATTTTTATTCCTTAACTTAATAGGACTGAGACCACTAAAGTGGAACCACGCTCACTTTAGGGAAGAACATAAACCGAGCTGAACTTCACACAGCGCGTGTCTGCTTCTCTTCATTGTCTTTTTGGTCACAGCGGCAGAACATCTTTAAACAGGGAACTGACAGCAATTTGGAAGATGACATTATCTTATAATCACTATTAAAAAAAAGCTAGTGCGCAGCAGGAAAAAAATACAGGTAGAGACGTATACATGTTCTTACTTGTCTAATAGTCATATTTCATAAATAAGTGTCCATCCTCTTACAGAACTGATGAAACAATTGCTTATAGTTTCCAAAAATGCTGGGGGGTAAATTTCTATTGTGTGACACTAAAATGGAACCAGTGCATCAAATAGCAACAAGCATAACGAGAAATCAAAGGCTATTTTTGAACATACAAAAAAAATGATTGTTTGCATTTTGGCTCTTTGGGAAACAGAAATCTGAGGTAAATAGCTCACTCATGTACTTCAGTTCTCCTCCCTTCCTGCAGGAAAACATTTCATTATGCTGATGGTGACCTGAACATGCTTTGAGTGAAATTCAAATTAAAGCAATGTAATAATCAAGTAGTTAGAGCAATAATATTGCCATATAAAGGTTATTTTAACAACTCAAATTTAAATAATGATCAGACTGGTTACTCTACTGTTGGTTTGTCTAATTCACACTGAGAGTCACAGTCAGATTTCAGAAGACTCAATCTTCTCTATCCAGGGCAGCCTGGGAGGCTGCTCTTCCTCGTTTCCAGCCCCTCTCTCCCTTTTACCCCCTCCTCTCAGCTCTCGCAGCTCCATCTCCAGAGCCTGGTTCTTGTGGTACATCTCCAGGTAGCTGGCCTGCAGCTCCTTCTGGTAACGAATCACTTTGTCCTTCTCCGTTTGCCAGATGCGCCGCTCAGCCTCGAAGGCAGCGGCCTGTGCCTCACTCTGCCGCCTCTCCAGCAGTAGCTCTGCCCGCAGTTGCTCCTCCACGCTGCTAGGAGGCACTCCATGGGCCTCTGGCCTCCCGTCCTCTAGGGCCTCGGTGGTAGTGGACTGCCAATCTCGGCGAGCCCCCTGCAGGGCCAGCCGCAGTGCGTCGATGTGGCTGTCCTTGGCGTGCATCTCGGTACGTGTCTCACGCAGCTGTGTCTTCAGGTGGAAGATCTCGCTCAGCTTCTGTGTAACTTCTGCCTGCGAGTCCCGAAGCTGCTGCTTCAGCAGAGAGATCTCCCCTGATTTCTGGCACACCTGTGTTGACATACAGGGTATTACAGCATGTTCAGGTATCAGGGGCATAAATACTACATTTCAGGCAAGAGGAACTGGTGATCTCATCCAACTATAGTACTGGTAATCTCCAAGAGTAGTGCTCAGGGAGATTCTCCCATCTCGTATTGATCCTCTGCTACTCCCCTTGGCCAGGCTCACCTCCCACTGCGTCTCCTCCAGCTGGGGGTTGTGCTCCTGGGCGCAGGAGGCTGCACCCCCTCCTTTGAGGGCCTGGCACTCGGTCTGCAGGGCTTCCAGATCCTCCTGCATCCGCCGCCGTTCCTGCTGGGCCTTCTGCAGCTGCAGCTGCAGGGAGCGCTGAGAGCGCTGGGCATTCTGGGAGGTCTGACGCAACCGCACCGCGTACAGCCGCTTCAGCTCCTCCACTTCCTTCTCCCACAGACGCTGCTTGCCTTCAAACACCTGGATAGAAGTGTTAGAGCACAATTCAGCCTGACCCTGAGCAGGGTCACCCACACACACCCACACACACACTTATAGTCAGATATTTGTAGGGACTATCCATTCATTTCTTTGGGAAGAACCACAATGACAATCTTAACTCCTACCCAGCCCTAACCTTAACCGTTAGTAACTCTTTTGGCATTTTTCGTTTTTTGATTGTAGTCACAGGTTTTAATAAAATTCAGTTTCCTCATGTGGGGACTAAAAAAATTATCCTCACAACATAAAAATAAAGTTTTTTTTATTGCATTGTGGGGACATTTGGTGATGCACACGCATTTTCTAACTTTCTGCCTGACCTTCCTGTTTTGTCCTTTAGACACATGTATGATGCACAAGGATGTTTCCAGCACATATGTCTACATTCTTAAGATAATTAATTGGCCAAATACAGAGACAGATGGGATATTTTGGCTAAAGCACTATGGGTAATTTATCTCCACTTTCCAATTCATCGGCTCTTTGGTGATAAAGGACTTAATATTATCACTGGAAAGAAAGACAACCCCTCTTTGCAGTTTCAGACATTTCCAGAACCAACGGAGGTCCCGGATCCAAAGATCCCACTACATTCTTCATACTTACACCCAGTCAGACAATCTCTAATGGTTCAGTTACTTTCCTATTTCCATCTACTTGTCCAATTTATCCATTTGTTTACCAAAATTCAGCTACTTTTTTCCCCACACATGCATGTGCCTGATTTGTTTGTGGTGCAGAACAATCCAGGTATCACTGGGTTACAGTCAGTAGTTAGACACAGACGTGAATGCTGGTAACTGTACGTTTGTTCCTGAGCCTCATCTTATTTGGCGACAACAGCTAAGGTGCAATGAATAGGATTCAGTGTCACCAATTACTGTACCCAGCTGGTCACCCAATAATAATTTTTACTGGCACTGAAAAGTTAGTAGTCAGTCTCAACAGTATTTTTTTATTGTAACTGGAGTGGATACCATTACATCAGGCATGTGATGCTAGTATCTTGTGGCGCTTTTCCATTGGCATACAGAAACCAAACCATACTGCGAAGAGAGACTAGTTACAGTGCGGTTCCACTGCAGGAGGGTCAGCTTAGTAGTTGCTGTGTTTGGAGCGCGACAGTGACGTAAAACTGAAAAGATACTTATTGACTGTTCACACAGTATACATCATGATTTATTACGTGCTAATTTCTGCTAGCAAGTCTGTGAGAATTGCCACGTTATGTTAGCACCAAACGCTAGGGGAATTAGCATTCGTTTGTGTAAATTTGTGTTGCGAATGCATTCCATCCAGCTGTGCTATAGTACTTTGAGTATGTGGTTGGAAATTTTCAAGTTCTGAATTATCGGGAATGCACCAGTACTAAAAATAAATAAATAATATATAGAATATGGGCTTTTTTTTCGTTCAGATAATCCATGTGCAGAACAGTATCTCCATGCATTTCGACCAATCAGACGATGGTGACACAACCAGTTTGGTTTGGTCAAGCTTTCTGCCCTGCTAGGGCAAAGTCAACGCAGTTACTGCTCGGGTACGACTCAGTACAGCCCCCATACCTTAAAATGAAAACGCAGCAGTTCACGGTACAGCTCGGGTACGGCTTGGTTCTTGGTGGCAATGGAAAAGCACCATTGGTTATCTCACCCTGCATGGGGGCATGGTGGGATTGACTACAGCGGTACCTGCACTATGGCCCCCTCGCTCTCATCCAGATTCCTCTTCATCTGCTTCAGCTCATGCTCCTTCTCCTTCAGCTGGTCTTCCAGGTCCCGCACCACATCCTCCAGCGAGTGGGAGAACTCATAAGGGGGCGGAGCCTCGCCCCCACTGGGGCCCGGTAGCCGGCTCAACGTGGCCATGCTGCGGCACGACAACTCGCCAGCTGTGGAGGTCCCACCGCGGGCTGGCCCCGCAGACCGGTCCAGGGAGCCAATGCAGTTGATGTGGCCCGTTGAGGCGCTGATCTGGCCCAGGTGGGGTCGGAATGGAGGCCGGTATGGAGGCAGGCTGCTCAGGGAATGGTGGCCGGAGTCGGACATGTTTTCCTCTTCTTGGCTGGGTCCAGAGCCTGCCACCAAGTGTTTTCTTGTGCCGGGGTTGTGGCGGGAAGGTGACGAGGAGGCAGAGGAGGTGGAGGCAGCTATGGGTGCCGCCTTCGCGTAGGACGCATGTAGCCCATTGGACAAGCCATTGTCTAGCTCCTCCACTTTGGCAGGGTAGAGGTTCTGGATGGAGCTGAAGTTTTTGGGTGTGACCAGCTTAAAAGCTGACGGCCTTAAACGAGACTGAACCAGAATGAAAGAAAGAGAACTAGATCAAAAAAGTGGAAGTACGTGTCACAATATCTTACTAAATAAAAGTAAATGTCTGTGTTACACCAGAAGAGGCTTTGTATTCTGCATTTATTTATTGTGGAGACAAATGAATGCAAGCCATAGCTACATGACAGTAAATCGCTACAAAAACAAGTAGTAGGGCTTCAACTACATCATTTCCCATTACCAATGGACCTGTGTGAAACAATTTTCCCATAAATGATCTTAGACATAGTCGAAAGAAAATGCAATTAATTTGGCATCCTGCATTACCTGTCACAGAACACATCAACTTGCTTATGAAAATATTGTGACTTTTTTTTAAAGTGACAAATGATTTACTACTTCTTTCTAAAGAATATAATCCGCATTTCTGGAATCAGATATCTATAGTTCGTGAACCCTCGGTCCAGGAATTTTCTCAGGTACATAACAACAGTCAAAATGAAATAGCATTAGTTCTATGCTAACTTAAATCAAACTCACACTTACTTCACATTCAAACCTACAATAATTCAGAATAATAGAAATCTGTACTGTGTGGTTAACAGCTTTTAAACTATGCAATTTTCTATTTCTATAAGCTGTTGATAAATCAGCAATGCCATCCTAAATAAAACAAACTCATTAAAAATTAATTGTGTACAGGTTGTGTTTAAAGCATATTTAACATGTTCTGAACATGATTCCAAGTTATGCGTATAACTCCCCCCAATACAAAGTACAGGATGACTTTACAGTATCAAATAACCAAGCCTGAAAGAGCTTTCTGGTTAAGGATCAGTGTATGGTTTTGAGCATTATTGTGACTTATGAACACTGTCCATGCATAAAAATATGAACAGACCAGAGAAGAGCTCCCGTGAAACACTGAACATGATCAGCGACCAGTGAGACGCACGGCTTCTGCTATCAGTGAACCATAGAGGCCCATTTTTAAAATGTAAAAATGTGTCCCATCCTGTAGAACTGATATCTATCTTTACAATTTGTATTATGTAATTTTTGACAGTCAATCATTTGACTGTAGATAGATTAAACTTAATTAAACATATGCAACTAAACAGGTAGCATGTGCTGATAATGCCAGCACTCTAGGAAACACAATTCTGTAATTAGCATGTACACTGACAATTATGAGACTGTTTTATGTAGGATGGGCTTTTAAAACAGTGATGATTCATGACACACGATGTGAGGATATCTAATGAAATATCAAAGTGTTTAGAGCTCAGTCCTCCCTGTTAACTATGAGATTCACATACGCAGCCAATGCTGCAATGCTACCATTAGCCCCTTGACTTTGCTAATCTTGGGTTAATGCTTCAGTTAAAATCGATCCATTGTTTCAGTAATTACAATTTCGGATGAAAAGTGTAATAATTAAAAATAAAAAACAAAGCACTTTTAACATATTAGTGTTACATTATATGCAAAAGAAATTCCTATATATGTGTGAAGATGTTCATGAAATAACACTGGCTGTGGCAAAAGGTCACTGTGATCACAAAACGATCATTCCACATCCAATGTTCAGTCAAGCTTGTCAAACAAGCTTTTCAAATTTTTGCATTCACACCCACTACAAAGAACATCCTGTTACACTGAAATATGGAGTTAATATTAATATATTTACATCTAATAACATCTCCAAAAATCAGTTATGAAATAGGACTCTCTCTTTACGGTATCTCCTTACCAGCTCATCACAACCCTGAACTTAAGTCATCTAAGTGCTTTTTAGCTTCAATTAGACATTGAATTTAATCCTGGTGAACCCATTCAGGAATGAAAATAAATTACTGAAAAACACAGTGTAGCATACTGACTTTACACATTTTTTTAAATAGCACCAAAAAATTTAGTGTTTGATCCCGAATAGTACCTATAGCCTTACAGTGCACACAGACAGTTTTGGGATGCTTGCTTAATTCAGTAAAAATATTGCAAATGTAATGGTTTAATAAAAAAAATACTCCATTCATTTATTTACAAACATATATATCACACTAGAAACAACCGGCCGTTAAACATTCATTTTAAGGAGTAATAAAATAAAACCCAAGTTATAGTTCTAAAAGCTGTTCTGAGTTAAAAAGTTCATTGACAAGCAGTCTCATTGGGGGCTTTTTAATTAGTAGCACCTTTAAAATAACATAAAACACCAAACATGTACTTAGTATCCCTTTGGCAAGCAGTCATTACTGCAATTAATAGCAATTTTACTGAATGAGTCAGTCAAAAAAATTATGACAGTTAATAAAAAGAAAATGTCTGTGCGGAAGATATGTGCAGATATGTTAAACATTGCTTGTCAATGAGCTTTTGTTATGAAACCAATAAATTTGCAACATTATTACAAAAGTAATCAAGCCTCCCAACACTTTCTGTGAGCACTTGGTTTTATCAAAAGCCCATATGAATAAACTGAATAATGTTCTGGGAGATGGTATAGAGTATCCAGGCTTCTATACACCTTGGCTTTTACATTGGTCATAGGCTACACCACTCTCCTTGTTTTGGTCCAGCTGGTGCCCACTGACATTGACCGTTGAAAATCCCGCATTTGTCAACTACTTATATATACATTAATCCTCATTAAAACAAAAACATCCAAAAGTGGTCAAGCAAGGTATTCAAGGGCAGAGTAAGCTCTTTCCTTGTAGCCTCTTATCCCTACCTTCTCAAGCTTGCCCCCCACGGGCAGTGAATTTTTTCCCACGTCCACCTCCTTGCCGTCCTTGTGGTAGACCTTGGTGTAGATGTTCTCCTCCTCACTCCCATGCTCCCTCTTAATGGAGGTGATGCCAGAGAAAATGTGCTTGCCGGCTTTGGGTTCCTTCTTGGTGATGTTCAGGTAGTTGAGAAGCTCACGCTGAGCAAGCCCCTTCTTTAGAAGACCGTCATGTGACCGGGTCCCGCCCCGGGACCCCGAACGCACTCCACTCGACCTCTCTGGGGACGACGTGTCCGACTTGTCGACCAGGCTGCCCACGCTTCCCATCGTGTAGCCGAACGGCTCCGAGGAAAGGGTATCTCTGAATGATTTACTGGAGGCGCAGGTCAGAGGCAGGGTCTGGGCTGTGGCCATGGATCAAACACTTGGGTGGTTCTGTGCAAAACTCTGTGGGGTAGGGGGTGGGGGGGGGGGCACACCACATTACGCCTCAGCCGTCTTGCGAATGACGTTAGATTGATGTTCATTCGTTTGTCATCACAATGCCCTCCTATTCATACAGCAAAGACATTGAATTCCTGTGGTCAGATACGCCTCCATTAGCAGTCTATATGATATTAAGCTTGCATTTTTTGAGAATAAGGTTACCTAACAATCATCTGGGTGTTAATGGGCACTGTAATTGACCGTTTCCTACTTTTCATTAAATATTGTTATCTGGGTATCAGAGACTCAAATTAGTTTTAGCTTCAGCAGCACACCTGCTGTGTTTTTTGTTAGCATTTTTGTTTTTCACTGAAGTGATCTCATTAACAACATGATACTTGGAAGGGAGGGCATCTCACAAACAAAACCTATCAGCCTGGAGGCTGTCCTACAGTGGCTCAAAGCCAAGGAGCGATGCTGCACTGTCCAGGTACGCTTACAAGCAGAGATTAAATCCATGCAAAAGCTGTTGTATCATGTTTGATTCACACAGTCCCACTACTGGGAACAGGCCACAGAAACTTGGCACCAGCAGCTTATTAGCCATTTATGTAACTAGTGTTTATCAGATGCCATCACAAATCCTGCATCCCTGCATATAAGATGCAAAGAGCATCAGATGCTTGTCTCCTTCCCACCACCACATATTTTTCCACTTGCATTGCAAATCAAAGCATAACAACAAACTTCTGCATATACTGCATGTTTTTATTTTGTTGTGTACTGGAAGGTGAACCCTGAGTGACATGCATTATTCACACCCACTCAGTAGCAAAAGTGACATCTGTGTGACTGGGCTGAAGCAGTATGGCTGGTCTGTATCAATGCCACGTTGTGGGGCCCAGACAGAGGTGTTGGCAGCCTGCTGATGCCAGCCCTTGATGTTGGTGGTTCACCCATCTGCTGTCCCTGAAAGCCTGGCGACTGGCCAGTGGGGGCCGAGACATCCACCCTTCCGCCCGTTATTGGAATTCATTAGGCCGCACACTCCACCCGACTCTCAGGAGAGCTCTTCTCACATCTGTTTGGAGGCCATCTGCCAAGACAGACTGCGGTCCCGAGGCCGGCCTCCGCTAATCCCCAACACCTCTGGGGCCTCACTGTACCCTTCCTGCCAATCTCCTAACCACTTATTCAGTATGGAAAGTGGGGGGGGGGGAGACATAGGTCACAAGGCAAGAGAAACCCTTGGGGAACTGCCAGCCCCTCACTGTATACACAGACACGCACGGACTACCGGCAATTTATAAAGACGCCAGTTCAGCTAACAGCATGTCTTTGGACTGATGGAGGAAAGTAGAGTACCCAGAGGAAACCTGCACAGCACAAGAAGCAAGGCAGCAAGGCACACACACACACACACACACACACACACACACACACACACACACACACACAGTAGAGGGTGAGAACCAACCAGCCTGGGAAGAATGAAACAGCATCACTACACATTGAGCCAAAGCACCACCTATAATGTTTTATCACCATTTTTATACTTTGTTTACCTAAAAGGAATGACGGAATCTTTCTGCTAATTTTATACCATGTTATTTCCAGTTTAACAGAGACCATAAGCGACAGCATTGCCTTGCCACCAAGCCTGAAAAAGCACACATTACATTTCTGCAAAACTACATATACACCATGGTAATATATTTTAGCTGTCATCCAATATCACTTCAGTGGTCAGCTACTACTTTGAAAATGTTTTCATTGAGTTTAATATGTTTTCTATTTCACAGTATGTAGCTGTAGAAAAAAAACTAATTAAACAGAAGTTTTTTTTTTATTCAGATGTGAGGAAAAGTCTATGTGCACAAGTAAAATCACGCTAGTGGAAGGTTGTTAAAACTACAGCTCTTGTAATAGTTTTTATAAAATAGTGTCTTCAGCTTCTGCTCATCACCATGACTGGCAGAACAGCAGGAAAGATCTTGCCTGGTGGCCTGGAAGCTCTCCCTACATCTCCCGTTCTCTCATCTGACTGACAGGTCAGATTGTGGCATCTACGAGCAAAGCAGCTAAACAAATAGTCAGATGGGGATGAGCAATCAACTGTGTAAATGTTCAGCTCCTGAAGATCAAATGCCTTTCATGATTTTATTCATGAACTTCACATACAATTTCCCTACTGGACCTCAAACACTGGCAGTGACACAAGAAGAGTCTTGGTGGTGGGGGGTCATCTTGGTGTCAGCTTGCCTAGATAACCTTAAACCACACTGCATCCATCAGCCTCCAGATGCCTCCAGGGATACACTGCTATGATGTTTTTGGAGAGTAAGTATTGAGCATGTCAATAGTAGAGTCCTCTGTCCTGACTAGAATACAATTGATATATAAATTTGATATCAATCAGTTGATAAAACTGATTGATATCAAAGCTCCCAAAATGTATCAGTGTCAATGGAAAAATTAGATTATAAAGGTTTATAGTTGAGTCTAGAGTCAGAAGTTGTGTGTAGTTATATAGATCAAGGAAAATTCCTCTTACCGCAAGTTTTATTCATAGAAGACATATGCAACGTGATGGACAACCGGTGTCAGACTTGGATTTTGCCAAAAATACAAACACACCGACCTAAATGTACAAACCCTCAGCATTTCCTATAATGGAGGGGGGGGGGGGAATACATTACACCCAATTCTTGAACAATCCCAGAAACAGACAGAAAGAATTAAATACAGAATGTATCCACATCATACTGTCTTAGGGGAGGATCACACAACCAACAAACAGTGAAAATCCATCCATCCATCCATTTTCCAAACCGCTTATCCTACTTGGTCGTGGGGGGTCCAGAGCCTATCCCGGAATCAATGGGCACGAGGCAGGGAACAACCCAGGATGAGGGGTCAGCCCATCGCAGGGCACACTCACACACCATTCACTCACACATGCATACCTATGGGCACTTTAGCAACTCCAATTAGCCTCAGCATGTTTTTGGACTGTGGGGGGAAACCGGAGTACCCGGAGGAAACCCCACGACGACATGGGGAGAACATGCAAACTCCGCACACATGTGACCCAGGCGGAGACTCAAACCTGGGTCCCAGAGGTGTGAGGTATAAGCAAACATGCATAATGTACATGTCATATATAATATACGTAAAAGAGCTGGTTGCGATCAACTAGGGGTGGAAAATATAGTCTTACATCACATTATGTTAAGTAGAACAAACAATGCACTTTAAATATGAGAGCTAACGTTATTTAAGTTTAAATTATATGGTGGAGTATTCTACATTTTTATTTTGAGTTGATCACCAGTCAATAAGGCACTATGTTAGCCAATTTCAGAATTAGCCGATATAGTGTTTAAGAATTTTTATGTCGTTAAAATTAGTCAATATTCGTTGTTATCAGAGACCACATTTTGTATTGGTCAGGCGTTACCAGTAACCAGAGATGGCTCCTGTTCTGCATTAGCAGAGCTCTCCTGAGAGGCCCAAGAAAATGTGTCCAAATACACGTGCAGTAATGAGCCGAGTGCTGGCATATAAAAGAGCAGACCCAGAGGAACACAGGACAGGGCGTCCCTGTACGATTCGACACCATGCTCAAAAGCTTTAATAAAAGCAATATATTCAGCTCTTAAATGCACTTCTGAGGCACGCTTTGGTGATCACAGTTCAACAGAGAGTCATAAACTATTTAAAGTTTTACTCAAGTGGAGTTTATTTCACAGGGAGAGAGGAACAAGGGTAGAGGCAAAGCTTTGCAGTAGCAAACCATGGGAAGCTGAAGGACACTGTGCACCCTGCCCTAAGCAGTCACCTGACACCGCTGTGCTCCCAGGGCCACTCCCTCTCCACTCGGACCAATGACATATCCTGCCACAGCCACAGGGGGGAGCCTTCCATCTTTCCAACGAGGAAGGGAAGCAGACTTCCTTGAATAATGACACTGCCCCTGACATAAGAATGTGGCTTAAACTGTATTTCCTATCACTAAACTGATCCCAGCACAGAAGTTAAGATCTTGTAATCCGCTTGGTCTAACTGCCAATTCCAGTGCAAGAAGGAACAATGCTGTTGAACCCTTCAGAAAAATGCACAAGTTGAATTACTCCAGAAAAAAGGCAGCTGTAAAAGGTTAACATTGTGTGTTGTTCTGGAAGCAATGCAATAATAATTTATTCTTAGTTTCTTCCCAAATGTTGCATGTTAAATGAACAGAAGTTGCTCTCTTTCCATGAGCATTCACCTTTTTTTCATGAAATGTTTTTGCAAATGTATTCAAAGGTTAATATATTAAGAAACTATTTTTGTGCTTCCATTATCAGTTCAAAAAGCCACTTAAAATAATTTTACAGTAGTTTATCATTTGGCTATTTTTTTAATGAATGTCGAGCCTGGATTTCATAAGTTCCCTAAGTTGCTAATGACACAAAACCAATTCAGACAATAAGCCTACTTTCAGTTTCTTCCGGATAAATTCCTTTCTACAGGTTTGTGCTATGAATGACTGATTACAATATTCAAAGGAAAACCCACAAGGTCTTGTGAAAAATATATTCAATCATCCTCTCACTGCTGATCCTGATCAGGACCATGGGATGGGGGATGGAGCCTGTCCCAGGCAGCGCAGGGAGTACACCCTGGATGGCGCGTTAGCTCATTAGGGCACCCACACACACACGTTTGAAATTATATCTTTGTGGGGACTCCATTTCAATGGGAAAAACACAATGACCGTAACCCCTACCCAGCCCTAACCCTAACCATAATTAACCAAAAACAAATTTGAGACTTTTGGCATTTTTAATTGGTATCCCCCCCCCCCCCCCCCCCACACACACACACACATTCATACCTTATGGGCAATTTCAGCACCCCAATTAACCTAACCACATGTGTTTGGCCTGAGGGAGGAAATCTGAGTACCCTGAGGAAACCTGACCAACAGGGGGAGAACATGCTTTTTAAGACTGTATACCTGGCCTTTAAATGGCTGGGAACGGCATATTTATTTCAGAGGCCACCAGCCAACCACCCAACATTGCATTAAATGCTGCAGAGTCTCTACTGCTTCTGTGTTGCTTCCTGTAACTGATGTCACTCCCTCCCTCACTCCCTCAAGCATCTGCTCTGCAAGGTAATCTTGGAAACACCGGACGATTTACAGCTGGTTTTTTTTTCATATGAAGAAGCTCATCCCCTCCAGACAATGGTCAGACCACATAATCGACTTTAAATGGCATGAAATGGTTCTGATTAAGGCCTGGATTGGAAAGTTTGATCATTAGCGCTATTAGTGTCTGGGATTTACTCTCAAACACACAGAAAAGCACATTTTTAAACTAAAGACAATAATATCTTACTTGGTCTTATAAAATGTTATAAAAATGTGCTTGTTACTACACAAACAGCGGTCTTTGCGCTGACTTTTTTTTACAGAGTGAATGGGCCACAGCACCGCATCTGGAAAGCAAACGGCTACCTTGGAACTGCACCGGTGCTCCCCAATGTACCCCTGGTATTTTTAATTGCCTTGTCCTGTCGGAAGTGGGGCCCTTTCAGCCCGTCACTCAGGAAAGGGTGTCTTGAATGAGTTAGCGTTGAGTGCTTTGGCAGCCCTCTTCCTGGGCCTCATAAATATTTCAATGGGTTCTATTGTGCAGAATTTAATTTTTTTTTAGACTGTGACCCACAGGCTGCGCTCACTCGGGTCCCTGCGACGGTCGCTTTCAGCACCCACAGTTCTGCATTCACTCTCGGCGGAGGTGCAGTCCGCCAAAAACATGCATATTCAGCGTACAAGCAACTGCTCCGAATTCCGCGAGTGCTTTCGAAATGCACGTTCAGGCATGTCAAGGACCGGCACGCGAACTACGATTACACTGTAATAGATGCAGTCCCTTGCTGCAGATTAACTGTTGGCTTTTTAACAACAGTCACCTAATAAGTGTTTCAAAATGCTGTCCCTGCGTCACCACCAGCTCACGTTTGTCCTACGCCCTGATATGATGGCAAACTCCCTTCACAAGGCAAGGCCGTGAATGTATGCTGGTAAAAGTATGGAAAGCAGAACCTGCTGTTTGAATTGTTTTCAGGAATAAACACTTCACATATTTTATGTGAAGCTTTTATTTACTATGATAATCACATATGATATGATTGCAATATCTATTTTTTTTTTATCTGATTTCCACAGTTGCTGATATGTGTAGTATAAGTGCCATTCATCAATAGTGTTTGCTGGAATGCTCTGCCCTCAAATGTGTCAGATAGGTATATCCACCCAAGCTAACAGCAGTGCACAATGACTTTCCCGAATGCCTCCTTTACAAGTGAGGATTAATCAAGAATCAGAAGAACATTATCAGACCTGTTACAGCAAAAAGGAGCCATTTAGGCTCCCTGCTTGTCTGGCTGCTGGATAAGTGCTTTGCACATATTATAATAATAAACCAATAATAAGTGTATAATATATATTATAGTGTATAACAGTGCATAATAATATATTATATAATAAGTGTCCTTTGCACATTGTCTTGTTTTGTTTTTTTATGGAACTGTTTATCTTTACACTGCGGCATCTCTGTATACTTGTATACAGTGGAAATGACAATAAAGTTCAATTTGACTTAGCTGGTTGCATTTGGATCATTATCTATTAAATGAGATGGACATGGAAAAGTGTTGCACACAGTAAGCTGAGAATAGAATCCTCTATTCTCATTTATGTAGAGGTTTACCACATGAGGCTGATATCTGCCAAGCATTAGTCAAGAAAATAAATTATATTTTCAACAGTATATTTAACAAATGTATATTTTTTTGCTGAACAGGATGTGCAGAGAAAACCTAACGTCCATAAAACAGACAGTTTCGCCATTGACTGGCTCTCATTTTTCTACACAGAACCTAATACATGAATGACGGCTTAGGTTAATGTCGCCTAGTGAAGCAGCACAGCTGACGGACTGCAAGGTTCCCCGCTCTCCTGCAGTGGGAAGCCCACCCTTGAAAATGTATATAAGGATCCCTAAATTAATGGGGGGCAAAACAGTGAAATGTTCACTTTGAGACATTAAAAATGACTGGCCAGAGTCGGTTCTCATATCTGTTAATATAATTTAATAATTGTTTTATAGTGTATAGACAAATTCAGTTTTTTCTAAAAATCAAAGTTAATGAAATGTTAAGTTGCTGACTGTGTGCTCACGGGGTAATTTCACTATAAAGCTAATCCCAGTCAAAAAGGCTGCCAGAATGAAGGGCATCTTAAAGGCCTTTCCTCCAGGCTAAGTAAGGCCCAGTGACCCAGGGCGACCAGTAGGCCTCACCTCAATACAAATCCTTCTGCTGTAAAGAGAGCCGGGGAACATAAAAGGATCCCCAAACATGACGGCTGGCCAATTTATTCCCAATCCTCTGAAGGAACTCAGAAGTAAATTATAAACAGCTGAAGGCCTTTCAAGAACAGAGAGACAGGGGCCCTTAACTCAAACACCATGATCATGCCCCTTCAAAGCCAAATCTTATGTCATTCATTTAGGAATCACACAACCATGAGGAATCCAGAGTTTGTAAATGACCTGCATTCTTTTCAATTCAACATAAAAGCTAGTTAAATGGTCCCCAGTAACAAAGCAGCCTTCTAAGGCACTTTTGGACCCGGCACAGAGTAATAATATAGGAACTAAAATTTTAATTTCTGAGTAAAATGAGACAAATTGCCCTTGACAGATTTTTAAAACACTAGAGAGGCCTTTGCTTCCTCGGTTGTGTTTCAATCAGTGAGCAGCCTGGAAATACTTTTAACCATGTATCGGCATGTCACAAGCTGGCACTCATTACACAATGAAATGCTACACCTTAGAACAAAAAGCCCACTGGGTTCATGGTCCAGTTTGAAAAGTATGAGAATGTGTGACCCACATAACGGGATGAGTGAGGTGTGAGCCATTATACTTGACAAGAAAAAAAACAGAACTGAAATAAATGCAAGGACTGATGAATAGTTTAGTTTCTCAGTTTTATGGCACTGGGTAATGAATATGCATAATTCAGATGGGAGGTAATCCTGAATATTAGAGGTAGTTATTACGAGTGTAAGACATTTTTCTCTTTAAAAAATACTCAAATGCTGCATATGCCAAACCAACCTGCTTTCAGGCTTCGATGGTCTATTCATTCCTAAAGGTTGTAAACAATGCCTGCTCTACCAAGCTCCTGCTACATAATTCTGGTAAACATCTGCTACTCTCTACAACATAAATTACCAGGGACCCTAGAGATTATCTGATGTGAAACCTTGGAGTCACGCCGGCTGACGTAAACCTCAGCATTCTCTTTCAGAGCTATACTCTCCAACAGAAGCCTGATTCATCTAATGAAACTTGTAAGTTAGATTACTGCTAGCAATCTGATCGATCTCATGGTGGTGCAATGTTTTGTGTTAGTAAAACATGTAGATACACACACCATCCTGTGGGAGGAAACTGGGGTGAGAGAAAATCCCTGAGGTGGGTAACACAGGAGGAATCACAGAACATTTTCAGAGGTCCACAATCATGGTGCTTCAGTCCAGGAAGCTACAAACCATAGATGTCCAATTCTCTCCGGCTCACCCCCAGAACACACTGTCCAAACACACACAATGTCCAATACTTACACCTCTAACTGGCCAGCTGAAGCAATAAATAACACTTCAGTGCTGGAAAAAACTTCACAGTTTACTTCTGTTAATGAATGCTTCTGATTCATTGTGCTACAGCTCCACATGTTGTTACTTTGTAAATGGCTAAGTGTGGAATGCTTTCACAATGGAAAACACAGAACTCAGTGTAACATGTCTATGATGCAATTTGGCTATTTTTAATCCTGGAAATTGTCTCTCAGTATTGTTCACTTGACTCCTGACATCAGGAGTATCTGATGATCACATGCTCACCTCTTTACCCACCAAAGGAATTTCCCACTCTTTTCTGCCTGCTACCTGTATTCCCCCCAGGGGAATACCAGTACTGTACTGAGTAAACTGAACACCATCATATACAAGCATAAAAACGAAAATCTCTAGGGACAGTTTGCCATTGCTGCGGACAAAATACACATACCGCCACACTAGGCACGAACAACCTGTACCATTCTTACACTACCAGTAAACAGTGCTTATCACTCTTTACCATGTCTGCACCTGAGCCAGTTGGAACACCTCCCAGCACTCATACTTTCTGTTTACAGGCAGAAGCTGATGTGTAGAGCTGGTAATCAGAGTACAGCAATGCAGGATCATGGCATCAGCAAAATGAAGGACAGGC
Source organism: Brienomyrus brachyistius (assembly GCF_023856365.1). Taxonomy (NCBI): domain Eukaryota; kingdom Metazoa; phylum Chordata; class Actinopteri; order Osteoglossiformes; family Mormyridae; genus Brienomyrus; species Brienomyrus brachyistius. The sequence continues at coordinate 8,259,077 of NC_064542.1, forward strand.
TATGTGACCATTTTGGTTCTGTGGACTGGGCCATGTTCATAGATTCATCTAATCAGGATGAATATGAGACCGGAAATTCAACAAAAACTGCACAAATGATTATGCTTCAACAAACTATTTGCTAATTCCCAAACAGCAAACTGTGGATCCACTACAAAATGAAGAGTCACACAATTGCATTCCAACCTGGAGACACAGTTGTGTACAAGAAAAGCAAATAAAATCTCCAGAAGGCAATTAAAACAAAAAAATCAATATCAAAAACCGACACAGCAGCACCAGGGACGCCTGTCAGTTGTGGAAGGGTAATCAGACTCAAGCAGATTACAAATCGTTTGTTTGACAATAGAAGGACAACAAAGAATTCCATTGTATTATGTACACATGACAGTAAAATCTTTTGAACCTTGAAAGTCACTCAAAAATATAGAAGAATGCAGTCAAGTTTGACACAATTTTAAAATCAACTGATCTGGACTGAATTGCCCAGCACTAAAAAAACTTAGAACTGATAAAAAAAGTGACAAAAGATAACATGCTTCCCTCACTACAGTGTTTCTGTTCCCTGTGATACACGTCCTCCGAAGCTTGTGTCAGGCACACAACCAGGTCAGGCACCAATGGGCTGTCATTTTCCCCTGAACACTAATCGGTAGGATTTCAGGCTCTGCTTCTATCCCTGTAGATGTGTTAGCAGCTCTGCAATTGGACCAACCGGCTATCTGTTTACCACATAGCACCCTTACTTCCAAGCTATCTGTCTGTCCCAGCTATCACGTCCTCCCAAGACTCTCATTGAGATCATACTGTAGGAACAGCTCTGGACCACGCAAAAACTAATGTATCATCCACATTAATCTTGGTGAAAATGAAAGCTGCTAAGTTAAATGGTTGACATGCTCATCAAGATAGACTGATTGACTGTGGTTATCTGCAACAGATTTAAATAAATGTATGTATATATATATATATATATATATATATATATATATATATATATATATATATATATATTTCCTACAGCTGCCAAGCATGATAACTTCAGTCTTAATGAAGTTCTTTGCATGGCATAAAATGAAATGCAGTTAATAAAATGAGATTCAAAAAGCTCGGCCCATTTACGTCTTGGCAGAAGCTCAGTTTTCTTTTTTCTTTTTTTTTAAGTGCACTTAGCGCTCCAGTTGGACAAACAGGGATATTTTAAGTGCTGCAAGTAATACTTCTCACAAATTAATCCTGTAAAGTGTTTCAGTGGACCTGCAGAGTTTCACCATATACTGTGTGTCAATCAATTACATTAAATGTAAGAATGTCATTAGCTCCAGAGAAGTCTGTCTCACTATTTAAGTATGATGCAGACTGACAAACATTACCTGTCCGTTAAAGCCTGAGACAAAGTATGACAGGGTATCTGTACCATGAACCTCAGTTACAAATTCTTGATCTTTCTCTTTGAATCAGCATTACAGCAACAAGTATCACATACAGGTTTTCTCTCACACTCAGCACTGAAGGGTACCAAACACCAGGGCTACACTGATTCACTTCTTGTTTTCCTTTCACCTCTCATGTAAGTACTGCTGCCATATCTGCAAGGCTGAACTTAATGAGTGGACATTTTATTATTATTTGGAAGAGCAGGCAAACAATCCCATACCAGAAGTTTTGCGTTGGGAAATAATTAATGTGATCTTTACGGTGATAGAATCAGAATGACAGAGACACTGAGTAGTAGGTCCTGTCAACATCAAGGTGCAGATACCTTTTCCTAATGAGCACAGAAGACAGCGGGTGGCTTAGTGGGCAGCTCTGTTCCCTCACATTTCAAAATTTGGGAATCTGCATCCCACCTCTGTTGCAGGCACACAGCTATGCTAACTGCCATTAGTGATTGTGTGTGTGTGTGTGTGTGTGTGTGTGTGTGTGTATGTGTTTGGACCAGATGTCCTCACAATGTGATAATAATCAATCTGTTATTTTGTCATTATACGGACCATTTTGAGGAGAAACTCAATTTTATAAAAAATATGTGACTGCAATCAAAAAAAACTAAAAATGCCAGAAGTCTTTTGATTGGTTACTTATGGTTAAGGTTAGGGCTGGGTAGGGGTTTAGGTCGTCGTGTTGGGATTAGGGTTTTCCCCATAGAAATTAATGAATAGTCCCCATAAAGAATTGAATACATACGTGTATGTGGGTGTGTGTGATGGACTGGCATGCCATCTGAAATACAGCTCATGCTTGTACCCTGTACTTCATGGAACAGGCTCCAGGCCACTCTGTGACCCTCTGAATTTGTGTGCTCTGGTTCATGATCTGTACGTTGTGACATAAGTACCAGGTTTACTATAACCCTGCACTTGATAATCAGTCAAGGAAGATGGATGGATGGATAATCCCTGTGCAAAAGGTATTGTGAAGCAGAAAAAAAAAAGATATGAATTTTTTTTTTAAATTGCATTACCAATAATGGCAATCTATTTTACCACGCCATCAACAGCAAAATACTTTTAAATGTCAGCAGATTCACAAAGTGTGGATGGAACAATCCAGGACAGTTTGATCTGCTGTCCTTATCTAGAGTCTTGGTTCTGTAAATTTTATAATCAAAACTAAACACCACAGATAAAGCCACAGTCAAACTACCATCACAGGCGTCATCAAAACCAGTTGCATATCCTGTTTCATCTGACCCCCCTGCAATGTTTCCTTATAGAAAGTGTAGGCGAACCCGACTTGTTGCCGCATTCTTTGAAGCATACCTTCACGATAGTGCTCACATACCACAACAGAACCAGACTTCCTGAGTATCTATGATGCACGCAAACAAAAGCAAGCCAAAAAAAATAACAAAAGACGAAACAAACAACGTCAAACACCTGTCAATGATCGGTTTCTCTGGGCTAACTAATGCTACAGGTCATCAGAATGGCCATGCTGTGGCGCAGCATACAGCCCAGTGAATATCTGGCAGAATCTGTAGAATGAAACTAGAGATGCACAGTATATTCCTTAACACATTGGTAATGGCCAATATTGATCAAAAATCACGATATCTGTATCCATCCGATGTGTCAGTCTTGGCTGATATTGCCAGCCGGTACTTAAGCAGCACCAGAGTTGAAGACATAACTCAAATAATGAAGATGATAGCATTGGATGAACAGCTATATTCCATAGTGGAGAACAAGAGATGTTGTTGACTCATTCACGACTTAGATGGGGTCTCAAAGCCCTGACCATTGAGATGGATTTAAATGACCCGCCACATGTTTTGAATTCATTATGAAATTTGGGTCACAGACCGACCTTTCGTTTTCCACAAAATAAAAATCTGCCCGGAACAAGCTTGGCAAGTTTCACCATCAGGAATCCCCCCCGGCGCCTGCTCAGCAAGAAGCTCAAAAGTTAGTTGGTTATCGATCTCAGCAATATTATACAAAAATAAATACGGTATCAACACTTGTCTAAATGTTCACAACAGCGCACCACTAACTGAAATGTACTGGACACATGGGATATGGCTGCAGGGAGAGACAGGGGGAATGTAACTGCAAAAGACTAAACTGCAACAGGGATAAATCCTCTTCCTGCTCAATGCAGAGGTCAGAGCTTCTCAACCTCTCATATCTGCCCTGTTTCATCAGCTGCTACGCATCCAGGCAGAACATCTGTCCTTTCTCACGATACGACACGAGAGAAGAATCCCCTACATTGTAATGCTGGTTTCTCACAGCATTAATCAGGAGCCATCAACAGAGGAGAATTCTGATTACACTGAACTGCCTCTCTGCCAACACCGAACAATAGTGCCCTGTTCACATGGGAGCAAGGAAGTAGAAAGCCTAGACAGTGGATTACAGTAAACAAACAAACTTGTCAGTGCAAAACATATGATGCACGTAATCAAAGGCTTTGCATGGCCCACAGTAATGTAGCTATCTTCACATGCACTTTATTTGCAGCCCAAAATTATGCTGAGCCAATGGATGGCTTTCAGGACTTGCTGCATATCTTTACAGAACATCAGCCCTGGATCAAATATGAACCTGTAGCTGCCATAACGGGTCTGAATTGTAAACAGCACATCTGCAGTAATCAAATTAAAAAGCTGCTCATAAGCATTAAATGTCAAAATATATTCTCCAAAAGTACAGCAAAACATACAGGTACGTATTAAGCTATAAGTAATGCTGGTTTAACTTCTCTTTGAAATTTTACACCCCTGTGATTCCAACCAGAATAAATGGTTGGAAGTTGGATGAAAGGAGGGATAGAATTTTCATGGTACTACAGTTACAACAATGTAAACCAGAACCTGTCCCAGAACCTGTCCCAAACTTTCACTCATAACCATATTTATAATTAGGGCTACGAATCGACTAAAAAATTAAATTGTACAGTTTTCTGTGATTAATCATGCATAATTGCACCTAACATCAAACCTCAATTATGGCAGATTGGAGTTTCTGGGTTATTTTCATGAAGTCATACCAAGATGTAGTTTTGTTATATTACCATTTATTTCTGAAATAAACCTAAGTATTTCATCCAATCCAGGGCAAGAGTTGCAGAGATTAAAAAACAAAAAGAGAAAACTAACCAGAAATGTGTGTGTGTGTGTGTGTATATATATATATACACACATATAATACAAATTGATTATTTATTGTGGGTTACATGCAATGAATCCAAACACCCCATGTCTTAATTTAATAAAAGAAATAACGAGTTGACTTTAAAATCAACTCTGTGTGTTATATACAACTGTGGAAAAAAATTAAGACCACAGCACAATTTTTCATTTCACTCATTTCTCAATTTATGGGTGTGAGTCTGTCTATGTTTTTTTTTTTGCAAAACTACAGCCTGGTTCTTCTCTGTTTCTTATTAATAAGGGATTTTTGACTTGCTTTACTGGATTTCAGTCCTGCTTCTAAGAGCCTGATACGAACTGAGCTAACAGTGCACTTCACACCTGCACTTAATGTCTCCAATTCCTTTTGAAGGTCACTTCATGTCATCTGAGAAACTGTCGAATAAGGTAACGGTCATCTCTGGCATTAGAAAGTCACTTCCGCCCTTTAGCTGGCTGGTTTCTGGTCATTCCCAGTGTCTCCTGCTTCACTTTGTTCTTGTGTACTGTTTAGAGTGGTCTCTTAGTTGTTTCCATGTCTGTATATATACATACACACACACACACACATATATATGTTTGTATGTGTGTGTGTGTGTGTGTGTGTGCGCGCGTGTGTGTGCTGACCACTCAGCTCTACTGTCTAACCACAGGATGGACTACAGGATTACTTTGTTGCCCCATTGCTAATGGAAGGATGTGATTCTAGGGTTAGTGGTTCCTTAACAGATACCACGCACATTACTGTCTCTTGGATAAGCAGATCATAACTATAACAGTCTACCAGACAGCAACCAGCTGGGAAAGTCACCAGGAAACAAGACTCTCTTTTATGCAGATTCTTAAATAAAAGTCTTTTGAGGCCAACTTGTTAGACTGGTTTGCCTGGTTTTGTTAGAGAAGCAGAGTACTGTTTCATAAGCCATATCATTTGAAGCTGGAGTGTTTCACATTAATAATTTTACTTCACATTTCATGGATGATGATGATGATAAAGACGAAAATGACAGAGAAAAAGGTGTTTAGTGTCACTATGTCTAAATACCAACAGGCTGGTATTATAAAATAATCAGGGGGATTCCCTTCATGTAACAAATATTTTTACCGTTACTTTGACCATTATTAATGAATAATTATCAGCTGGCAATAATCAGCCAAAATTGACACATTGGACCAATGCCAATATTGTGACTTTTAACAAATATTGGCTGGTATGTTAACTGATATACCATGCATTTCTATGTATTTCTAAAATAAATAAATAAATTATGTCAAACGAGGAAAGGAAGTTCTCAATTTGCTTTAACTGCCACATTTATAAAAGGGAAGAAAATTATATCCAAACTGAATATTGTGATAACTGTCCAGACTAAACTGTGCGTATGAATAGTGCCAATTCTTTCTGCATTTTTTAATTGAAGGTCATTTCATTAAACAAGTTTAATATACAGTAGCAGGTCCAATCCAAAATCAGAGGACTAAAGAAACCCACATCACCCAACGCAACATGAAAGCAGTCTTATTATAAAAAATAAAAAATAAAATCATGACGGCAATAACATCCATTTACTGCCATTTTGAATAAACTGTATAATCACATACTACTGTCTAGACATTACCTCTCTGTGACAGCTACTTTAATCATATGCTTATATATGGAGTTTATCTTAAGACATGCAATGACACCAATACCAACTGCCAATGCTATGAATCAACATCAAACGTTTTTATGAGGCTCCTCAAAAGAAGCATTAATAGAGACAAAGACTACTCCAAAGAACAAATGACAAGAAAGAAACTGATGAAAGGTTCTTCTGGAACTAGATTCTATTTTGATCAATGATGGATTTACGATAATGTGCTTTTGAACAATCATTTCAGTGAGATCTGTTACGGTTGATGGCTGTCTTGAAGGCCTAACATGCAACTTCTGTCACATTAATAAAAAGATATTTATATGCATTCATATACAGTTATGCAACTGCCCACAAAAATGCAGACCTATGTAGAACTGTTTGTATACCTGTGTGTCACATTACATTTTCTGTCATGGTGCTCCCGCGTTAAAAACATATTGAGTCACAGTTGGAAGCGAAACTATCATTAGCAGATCAGGTTAAGGCGGCAAGAAAACCACATACAAGCACCGTTAGCAGATACAATTAATAACTAAACCAGGTCTATTATGGTACAATCATCCTAACATTCCCCCAAGGCATTTGTTGGGAGCTGACGGATTCCTTGAATTCCATCTCTGCCCTGAGTGCAGTTTCTGTATGACGTGGAGCTTGAGAAGGAAGGTGCTAGTAGGAGTGACGAGTCTGAACCTGCTCTTGGCTTTGTGAGTAAGCTGGCAAATCAAACTGAAGGCACATGCAAACAATCGCTTCATCGTATTGCAGAATCTTTCTGAGAAGTGCAAATGAGCCGGATGATCTAAATAAAGACTTTAAAAAAGTAAGTGCAGTTTGCAGTTGCAGAAGTATTGGAAATATTTACAGCGGTTCATTTATGCAGCCTAATTGCCAATATCGCAATGTTGACCTTCGCTCTTAGCTGCTGGTCCTGATACATCGTATCCCAAACTCTGGCCATAATTCTGTGACTTCTGGCAAATATAGACTATATATGGAGATCACTGGGTCTGTGCGCTGGCATTTATATGTTGCTACCAGATGCTAATTATCTTGCTTTAACACTAGCCTATCCCTCTAATGTAGAGTTCCAAGACTGACATTTAAGCTAGAATAAACGGCAGAAAACATCCATCCACCCATTTTCCAAATCACTCATCCTACTGGGTCGCGGGGGGTCCAGAGCCTATCCTGGAAGCAATGGGCACGAGGCAGGGAATAACCCAGGCCAGCCCATCGCAGGGCACACTTCCACACCATTCACTCATACATACCCTCCTATGGGCAATTTAGCAACTCCAATTAGCCTCAGCATGTCTTTGGACTGTGGGCGGGAACCGGAGTACCCAGAGGAAACCCCACGACGACGTGGGGAGAACATGTAAACTCTGCACACAGGTCTCGGTGACCCAGGTGGAGACTCGAACCCAGGTCCCAGAGGTCTGAGGTGCTAACCACTGCAGTGCTAACCACTGCACCACCATGCTGCCCCCGGTAGAAAACATATTCAAGGGAAAGTGACACTGGTCTCAGTTTTCATTTTCTAATAGCATAACCTTATAAAATTCAGCTGAAATGGGAGTCTTAACTTGGGGTGCCAAGCCTTGAAATTTTAGTCGTTTAACAAACAAACCGGTTGGGTGTTTTCAGTTATTAAAGTATGTTTACCAAGCGGCAATTTTCTGACAATTACCAAGCACATTCAATAAGGCATTGAGATTTAATTATGTGAGCACCGTTCATCTGCATCTTTTGAACTGTTAGTCATTATAATACACAGCAAGGTGGAGTTCAGGCAGGACAACAAGGAGTCAGAGGAGGTGACAAGTCAATTTTTCGGCTTTGTGGTTTCTTTGTGCTCCCGCCTGCCACACCCTGTCCCATCCTACTCTGCTCAAAATAATCTGGGACCTCAGCAATAACCTGGGACCTCAGCAATAACACGAAAGAGTCCTAACTCCTGACCACCTATGCTGAAAGCTGAGTAGATGCAGTTTTCCATTCTATGCGCAACCAGTGTCTATTCCTTTGTCCTTAATACTTTTATTTTCCTCATTTTGGCCATTTAGTTCACATCCCCGGTTCTCAATTTGCCCTGAAAAAGGGAAATGGCAAGAACCGAGTCCCTAGTTCACTACCATTAATTCTTCCATGTGTTGTGCATATTGTTGTGTCACAATGTGCTATTAAGCAGATATAAACAAAAAACAAAGCACAATGGAAATAGAATAGAATTTGGCCCTGAGAACAAACACATGCCATGTACTGGGTCCTCCCTAAAGTAGGACAGGTCACATCTAAGGAGTGACTGGCGTGGTTTTTCTCTGCTTCCTGCCCAATTCCCAGGTTTTGCTCCAAGCATTATTTTGAGATCCTGGCCAGCGCCCGCTTGGCTAAATAAAGAAGCAAGAATACGGCACAGGCAGTAGTTTGAGTCGTGCTGCCTGACGCCACGGTGCCGTGGTCCTGGCCACGGGCTGGTCACTTCAGCACTCTGTCTCGGTAGCATGGCTCTATTCTCAAACACCAGAAATGTCAGCCTGCCACTCGCAGGGAGAACAACGTTCTGAATGCTAAACAAACACAAGACACCAGGATGTGGGTACAGTCATGCGGAAAACGTTACTGCACAAAAACACATTTGCTTAATTACGGGAAGGTATGTTATACAGCGTAATACCAGCTGGACTTGTGCACGTACAGGCCTGGACGATAGCTTGGGGCCCAGAGTAGTAGGAGGGCTCTTGTTTTTTGCCTAGCTGCAACAGCAGTATTTTATAATGTAGGTAAGACCCCAAAAATGACTTTAGCCCTGGGGCTCCCACCCATCCCCCCAAGGACCTCCACCCACCCTCATAAAATTAGCCCTATTACTTAGGCCTGGGCTCTGTATTAAACATTACATTCTTCACAATAACTTAAGCTTCTTGGTTATGCCCAAGGCTGACTTGGAACAAAAGCTGGAGGACTATTTCTGTACATCTCCCGCAAGCACAATACTTGTGCATACAAAGAGCACAGTATTGGCTGGCCCCGCCCACACGCTGACCTCCCTGCTGTTCTGTCAGGCCTCTGTGCTGTTGCTGTACATATCGTTCAGCTAGGACTCATCCAGAATTTTGCATGCCCAGCAGAAGCTGAGCTGCTTCTGATGGCACGGATAGACAACCAGGCTTTGCTGCCAGGGCAAAGCAAAGGTAAGAGCCAAAGATGCATCAAAGCACATCTAAACTGATCAAGTAATTCATCTTCGCTGCCTACACTCCACAAGTGCTTGTTCACCAAATGTGCACTGCTGAGGAAATAACTTTTTTGTTGTTCTCTCCTATCCATCTTCCATATTGCTGGTCCAGTGTAGGGCCATCATGAATTCCTATTCCCAACCCACAGCCTCAATTCATAAAAGAAGGATGTTTTAATTGTTGGTTCATCAATATAAATAGTCATCTGGTACTATTAAACGAGAGTACGGAGCAGACTGCCAAATCTTCCATCAACATTTCTGAGTGGGATTAAATTAACTGTACTGCTGTTTCAATAACTTAGCCTGAGCTTGAACCAAAATGAAACACAGGACTTGATTCAGTGTGACAATAGAGCTGTTATGCTTGATAATAACATTAACTAGCTACTATTAACTTGGCAGCTGCAAGATGATATATATACAGACAGTTCAAAGCAAAGCTGGCCTTACATTCAGGCAGCTGTGACCTTGTGACTCAGCTACTATTACATCAAAAAGTAAAAAAGTCCAAATGGGAATTCTAAGTCAATGCCTGAAAAATGGGTTACCTTTTAATGATATTTAGTGGGGGAGGAATAAAGCTGACCTTTTGGTGTCAGCTTTGAAAAAGTGCCCACTAATTGGTGTTGAAACTGTCTTTATTACTTTTTATTTGCCCTTAATTCCATGATAATTTTATTCTTGAGCAGTGTTCAAGCCTGCGGCCGTATTATTCATCTGTCTTTTGGTACATCCCAGCGTGGCCATGTGCCCATTTTCATGTGGGCTTTTCACATTTAGCTTAAATCATTTCTAGAACTTACAAAGACGTAACGCTTTGTTCATCGGACAACCAATCCCCCCCATCTGAATTTTCCGGATGAGACCAAGGTGCTCATTTTTTTTGTAACAAGTCACTGGGATTGCCTAAATTGTCCACTAAATTGTCACAATACATCATGTCTTTGTTTTGATTTGCAGTGCTAACAAGGTAATATGGAGGGTAAGGTGGGGGTTAGTGGGTGGGTGGGGGGGGGGGTTTAGCTACTGCTCCCATTGACTGAAAGCCAACGTGAGCACAGCAATTTATCACACCAACTTCAGAGGGACTCGACTCCTGTTTGTGGTCTGACTGCTGGGGGGGGGGGGGGGGGGTCGCAGTTGTCCAGGGGCACAGTGGGCAGTGCCTAGAGACTACATTAGTTCAATATTTATAAATGAGTTCAATTCTGATGATTTGAATAAAAGCATGATCAGTATAATAGGGGATTTTTAAAAAAGAAACCAAACTAGTTCATTTTCTTACCATCTCTACAGAAATAACCCTCCATATGTCAGTCTCAGTCAATGTTTGACATGTCTAGTCAGTCAATATATTTTTCTTTTTTTTCAGACATTCTGGCAATCTCAAGTTACTTAAGTATCCAGTTGTAGAGTACAGTCATTCTACCAATGCTTCAGAGCAAACATTAACCAAGAGTACATGTCCATGGTTGATTTGCTGGTAGCAGTAGGTAATGTCATGATTTATGGTTTGGATTTCAGGACCAATTCTTCAACAGTGTTAAACCGAATATTTTCACTAAGAAGTGCAGCTGTTTAAATGCATCAAGGTAAGGAAATGTCACCTATAATGATGACTGCTGTTACACAGAGGCAGGGGTGTAGGTGTCCTGGCAGGGACCACTGTTCACTCACACCTCCCAGGCTCGGGGTTTGAAACCCTCCCCCACTCTGTGTGTGTACAGCCTGCACGTTCTCCCCTGGTTGAGTGGGTTCTCTTTGTTTTTACAGCTATTCCCAGAAAACAAGTACCGAAAAAACAAACTTGTGAAAGACTTTGGCTGTTTAGAAAATCCCATTAAGCACCTTAAGAGTAAGTGATAAAAGGTCAGCGGTTATGGCATAGAGAAGGCCTAATTATTTCACAAGAGGCTGACATTTGGGGAAGAGTCTAACAAAAAGACACCAGCCGTATAAAAAAAGCAATTATAACAACAGTTGGCTAATCTGTAGCAACTGTTCAGGGTGTGTGCCACGCGGTGTGTCATTCATTTGTGCGCCACTTAATGCACGCAAAGGGTATGTCACAGCGATCCCCATCAACACACATTGTTATGTAATCTTAGTTAACGTGCCACATATAAGAGAAAGGGATCATTTGCAAGCAACGGAAATGTCCCACAAACAACAGATCTGAAGTGTATCTCCGGACTTCTGCGAAAATATTCACACACTGCGTGTCATTAGAGCAGCTTGTCTCCGTGTTACTTATCCTACGCTATTGTATGCAGGTTTTCTTGGTCTACTTGAGCTCTTAATGAGGATTTATTGAAATATTAACTGGATATTTTGCAGTACTTGAATTACAGAATAAATTAAACCAGATTAAACAAAACATATGTGGGAACCAAATGTTCCCATTACTTGATGATTTATAAATATAATAAAACTAGATACATTATACAGCAAGTTAGATTAACTCAGTCCTTTACTTAACTGTTCATGGTCTGAAAGAATATTGGTTGATATTTTAAAGTCATAAACTCTGTATTATTAATCCTTTAACCATAAAGAAAATGGTTAATACAACTGGAGAATTAAACAAATTGTTCATTTCAGAGTGTCAAGGATTAATACAGTTTAACAACCTATACAGAGATCTGAAAACTGAGAAGGTCACCCTGGAACAAGCAAGTCTGCTGCTGTTGGTGTCATTATGGAGGCTGCAGGTCACGAGATGACAGCTATGGTCAAGGACTGGGTGACCATCAATCTTCTGAGTTACCTGGACCTTCAGCGGGTTCCTCTGTTATCCTCAAATACGCACGAATGGCCAACACTTGGATCAGGGAGACATTTGACCTCTTTTTCTGTTCCGCTGTCTGGATGCTTTGTAGTGCTACTCCACATATGCACACAAGTTCCTTAAGTGTCGGTTTCACAGCTCTGTTACAGGCAGAGGCCTGAAGGAATAAAATTCGGCATAGCGGGTGTAGATGGACCATGAGCCCCAGTTTATTACATATGCCATGCCCATTCTACTCACAAGGAATAGGGCATTTGTTTGTCAGTCAAAGGGAGAGCATATCCAGTGGGTCGGGGGATGAAGCACTACTCAGTGTCATCACCTTCAAAAAATTCACAGCCGCTGCACGCTATCAGGGAGTGGCCCGTGTTTTCTTCTATAAAAAAACATCTCGCTTAGGGAGATGAAACCTGTGACACAGAGCCCCTAACTCTCAAGTTCAGATGTTCTACTGTGTCACTGTATCCGATGCGCTCTCCCAGGCATAGATTAGTCATTCGAATAGTCAGAGATCCCATCACCTCCTGTAAGCAGGATTAAGCTCAATCGGCCCTAAAGCTCAGGAGAGATGAGCTTTCAAACATCACACTACCATCTCTTACTAGAACAGCACCCTCAGTGGTCAGTTCTGCAATCGACGGTAGTCTGGCGAGTCAGCAGTATATAGAACTTCAGGGACACTGCTAGGCAGAGGGGGAGAATGCAACAACTGCCCACCCCCACCCCACCCCCCCACCACTCCCACCCCCACCCCAACCTCTCCCTATATTCCCATTGTCTGGTCACCGAAAGAAAGAGACGTCTAGTGCAGTAGCAGCAAAAAAGACAGCAGGTCACATGGATTTTGTTGTGCAACAGTCAGTGTTTGGGCACCCACTTACTGGACCACCAAGGCTGGCGAAGGAGGGGCGCAAACAACACAAAACTCACTTACTGGCCACACATACCATCATTTTCTGACTGACGTAATGACCACTGTAGAGGCTCACACACAATTGGTGGTGAAGCAACCTAAAAGAGGTCGCACCTATAAAACAGACACACATTACCTACATTCACATGAAGTCTACTTCCAGAGCTTCCCAACAGCACTGTGTGAGATATTACAGACATGCATATTACAGACTAACTTTAAATACTCAAGCCAGAAATAAGGGGGATATATGGGACTTCTCTGGGCAGCCAGTCTCACCTGTAATTACACCCACAGCCCGAGGCCAACACCAAACTATAGTCTACGTGTAAAAACCAGCTGCAGGATGTGTTTTGTAGGTTATCTGATTCTGAGTGGCTAGGAGATGCTTTATCTTCATATTGTTATTTAGTCTCATAGGGGTGAAGCACTGTGCAGTGCACTCTTCATAAACTGAAGATAAAGTGACACTCTTATTCATTAATGCCTACTGTGGCTAGGGACAAATTTAGTCTTTCACCAAGTAACTTGCATGACTGCGGGTAGCCAAAATATGTGCTAGTGATTCAGCACTATTGCTGACTTTCCAGTCCTCTGCTTCTGTGTTAATTCAACCAAAACATTTACAGACTGTAGAAGGTTACATTAAGGAAATTGTAAAATATTTTAAATAAACCAATCCCATGGAAAAAGACTCAATTTAAAGTTTAGAAATTTAACTTTATCTGAAAGAGACCATGCATTTCAACAAAAAGTTGTAAAATGCGTTTTTTATTGTATTTTATTACATCTGGTTTGTGTATAATTATTGTTCAGTAGGGATGGTAAGATTCCTCAATTTGCATCGATGCACCAGTGTAAATATGCACCATGAGATTGTCCTGATTTTAAAAAGTGTGCATCAGATGCAATTTGGGATGAACTCTGCATCAGTAAAGTCTGATTTATTAATATACAATTATTAGTAGAGGTCCAATGCTATTACTATTTAAAAATGTGTCCAATAACTTCATACAGATTGATTCCCTCTCTCTAAACTTTTTCTGTATCTTATTTTGCATCGCATTGTATCACTTTGAATTGCACTGTGTTGAATCAAATCATACCGAGCCGCACTGCATTACAACAGAGATGAATCGTATAGTATTGCATTAGCAGTGGCTTCATATGCATCCTTAATGTATCGGATTGTTGGCAATGCATAGAGATGTGCATTGCATCATCCTCTGTGACGGAGATGCACATGCTTATTTTTCAAGGGTACTATTCACCAAGGGCAACAGACAAGTAAAATCACTCTTTATATTCTGTATGAAGAGCATCACTGCATTACTTGGGTTAAATTATCTTTACCTGTTGTAGAGACCCATCAGTACAAGGATTGTGCTCTGAATTTTGATGACTTGGTTCTCTTCCTAAACATTCTCTCACCATTTTTACATTGAAAATTATACTTTATATGTCGGTACAGTAAAGAATGTACACATTTTTGATGCGTTCGCTTTGGAGGCTATTGTTTTATATCTGATTCATACAACTGAAAGACCCAGATATCCTTGGCACGTTTAACACTAGGACGTTTTGTGCCTGAAGAAATGGAAGATCACCTTTTGTACAATTCAGCACTCTCACCTATAAAATGCAGATGAGTCAAACGCCCATGACACACTGCCCCAACTTTATTTTGCATATGTTCATGCAGCAGCCCTACTTCTGCAAACTGCTCTGCCCTGGATGACCGATCAGACAGAATGGGTCAGACAGCCAGTAAGCACTCCCTCCCTAGGAAGCAGTATTAATAGATTCAGAACACACTTTTTTGTTCAGTGTCTGGTTTGATCAAAACGGATTCCAATTTGTTTTGTTTCATGAAACACTAGCAGTTGCAGCAATCAGACACTGAGCTAAATGAATTCCATATCATGAACACCTGCTATTCGGGGATCGTGGTCACGATAAATAATCTGCTTTATTTAAACGGTGCTAGAAAAAAGAACATACATCAGTGAAAAACTGCATAATAAATCACGTGGGTGACCATGTGACAGTATGAATAAGACTAGACCCAGCTCTATGCTGTATATGCACTGTCTTAGAGAGGGTTTTTACTCTCACAATGTTACAGTATTTCCACCCACTTCAGATCTTTCCCAACTTCGTTTGTCTTGAGTAGGTAGAAATGACACCTGAGGAAACAGGGAAATTCATGCCACAGATAAGTGGCCACCTCAACTGGAGATTATTCAGGCAACTGCACGCTGAACCACGCACGCACACACACACACACACAAACAAGCAAGCAACCCTATCATAGCTCCCTCAGCTGACATTAAATACAAACAGGCCAGTGCTTCAGTCCTGTAGTTACACACCACTGTGACAGCCCAGTCCTATGTGTGGATATCAACGTGACAGTTTCTGTGCTACAGATATATACCACTGTGACAACCTGTATTTTCTGCATATGGAGCACTCTTATAGCTTTCTGTGTGGAAGATATACATTATTGTGAAAGCCTCTACATTTTGAATAAGTACAATTTTGACAGATTTATTTTTGATAGATATATTCCAGTAAGACAGCCTCCCTATGATGGATATATACCACTGCAGTACTTATCCTATTGCCCGAATAAAATGCTTCGTCATAATTGGCCCCATTTGGAAAGCCTTCAGAGACTGCATGAACTGTCCACTGAACTTGTTTCAGTAGGGTATCTTGACCCCAGTGTCATTCAACTTGAGTAGCAGCTTTACATTAATGAGGAGAAACTGTATTTCCAATTTAACAACCATTAAGTAGTCCCAAAGTTGGGCAGATGACAAAAAAATTAAATGCAATGTTGTATAGAACTGTAAGGTGCTACTGATAAGTTCTATATTATGAAGTCTAAGTCCGTATCAAACAAATTTACCAGACTATTCTCACAACTTGAGTTCTGCTCGATTAAAGTAGCAATACAAGTAACCCCAGTCTTCACTGATTTAATTATTTTGCTAAATATATTTAGACAGTAAGCAGGATGAAATTAATCTATGCCCCACAAAACAAAAGCTTTATTGGACAATTAGAATAGCAATTATTTCACAATTTTGCTGGCACAAAGCAGAGTTTAAATGAATGAAGCTCACACAACGCCCTGCAATACTGTATGAAGCAACACCTTCTTCAGCATCCCATTCATTGAGTCTCCGTGTCTTTCGATTTATATCACAGCAATGGACGCATCTTACATTTCCACAAAGAAGAATTTGGCTCTACTGTGACTTCTAATATTTATTACTAACACACTTTACATTGGTGAGACATTATACTTTCCTTAATCTCAGTAGTAAAATATATTAACGAATGCATGGGGTGTTTATGAATTTTAATTAGGGG
The DNA here is from genome assembly GCF_023856365.1 of Brienomyrus brachyistius. Lineage (NCBI taxonomy): Eukaryota > Metazoa > Chordata > Actinopteri > Osteoglossiformes > Mormyridae > Brienomyrus > Brienomyrus brachyistius. The sequence continues at coordinate 8,275,673 of NC_064542.1, forward strand.
TGCTTAAAGTGAGACTCGCAATCTCCCTTAAAAGTTCTGATTGTCCCTCCAATCAAAATGTAGGACTGACAAATCCCACAATTTAACTAGGAAATATCAACACTGACATGGTAATCACTTTGTTGCTATTAATATACATTAATCGGCTTAAAACCACTTTAAAAAAAGAATGGCACTTTCGTCTGAATTTTCTTTTTTCCCTCATTGGCAATGCAAGTACCACTCGGAGGCATAAACGCCTATGTCATTTGAAAACAGTGCGCCATAACCCCGTGGAGTCCTTTAACAGAAACGCTCATTTTTGTTATCAATTGTCTATAGGGCCCCGCGGTGTTTTTCTGCCTTTGCATCTCCATGCAAGTTATAAGAGAAAAAAACATCTGCGCCCCCACCCCCAAACATATCGGAAAGAGGATAGGAGGGGTAGAAGACTCGCAGGCAAAACCTTGGGGATTCGCGAATTTTAACAAAGGGCAGAAAACAATGAAGGACACGGTCCCCAATAAAGTGCAGACAATACAGACCCGTTACTATAATCGCTTCCTGTAGTTTCCTCGTTTTCTTTTCCACTAGTAAATAACCGTCTAGTGCAGATTCTCCGGCAGCCAGTCTCCCCAGTGACAATGGCAATAAGACTGACACTGGAGACAAACAGCACGAAAAAACTGCAAATGCCGCAGCCTGCATTTTACCGTGGTAAGGTTCTTCTCACCGACCAAAATAACCTCCGGTGTTTCATGCAGTGAATACTGCGGACATGCAGCAAGCAATATCTTATAGGAGTGTAATGTGTGCTGACAATACACTGTAAACAAGTGTCAAGAAACCTTAAGCATTCCTGTACTTATATATTTAGGTGTATTAAATAGATGTATAAAGATTCTATTCTAACAGTGCGCTGATGTAGTGACGACGCCAAATATTAGACGAAATTCATCCATCTAAAGGCATGAAGTTGACTCTGTGGCCACACACTGCTGTAAACTCACGGATGTAAGAGTCATGAACTTAGCTCTTCCAAATACCACGAAGCACGTAATTCAGTTTATCTTTACATAGCCCTATCGTACTATATAGTCAGTGAAAACATCTGGTACCATAAGCAAAAGCGTAATCCCACATTTCTCTATTTGTATGAAAAACTAGTGTTTACGTGTGAACTGCAAATTTAAATTAGATCTGGGTTAGGGGGGATTTCGAGTGCAAGTTAGTTTTACTACCCGTTAACCTCCATACCTAGTTTATTTTTCACTCCTAGGTGGTCAGTTATCTTTCCTATAAGCGGGTATTTAGCAGAATACATAAACTAGCACTCAAACCATCAAATAATCAAATATACTGATCCAAAAAAGACCAAATATAACCCAGCGCAGATCAATAAATATTATTTTAGGATTTCTTAACTAACGAGAGCTTTTGAAAAACACATTGCAATATGTTTTTTAAAGATAGGCAGGTAACAGTAGAGTTGGTATTTAGGATACCAGCCAGCAAAACGTGCAGTTAGACGTCTTACCATGGTCACTGTACGTTCGCGGTCCTTCGCCCTTAGGAAGTCAGGCTGTTTAATGCCGTTAGTCCGCTGACAGACACTCCTCTCCGCCGGCTCCAGCAGCGCTTCAGCTGTCCTCAGACGGACCCGCTCCGCGCTCTCCGCCTTTTCCCTCCCTCTGATTTAAACTGCGTCGCCGCGAGCCGGCGGTAGCCGCGCATTGGCCCCGCCCCTCGCCCCACCCATCCGCAGTCCCGCGCAGGACTGGACAACAGCGCCGCCAGGCGAACGGAAAGGGGATACCAACGCCCATGCACTAATACTACAATCAATAGTCTACCATGACGCCTTGGTTTAGTGTATAAGGCTGAAGGGTTTGGCTTTAAATCCCCCCTACACTCTGTGACCTGAACTCAGGATAAGTGATTGGTCATGGACAAATAAGTGTCATATACGGTATATAAATAGAAATATTAATTAGTGTTTCATTTGCTCAGAATTATTTTAATTCTTTGAAATTACAGTGACAGTGATATTCTACAAACAGCACCATTACTACTGAAAAACTATAGCTTTTTTTTGCAGAAAAATAGCACTTCCTGTTTTTAATTACTTAAACCTCCCACCTCCCCAGCAGTTCATTCTGTAACACAGTGCCAATCAACTATCTCTTCAAGCTGTATGTGTAATATACTATAGCAGTAGTTCGTGTAAGATTTCAAGATCTTTTGAGCCATTTCACTATATCTGCACTTTTGCTCTGTAAAAGGTGAAAAGAAAACAAGCTAGTACCATTCTGAATGAAGATTCTTTTTTATAACATAATGCTATTTAGATTCTGCTAGGCGTTCACAGCAAAAATTGGGGGAAGGTGGAACAAAATCAATAATCACAAGGCAACGTGGCCCAATTTTCTGGTCATAGCAAGAAGCTGATAAACAACTGCTTGCCAGCCTACAGATCGAAGGCTTTCTCTGCTGCCATTGCTGTTCTTGCAGGAAATGTCAGCACTGGCTTTCAGACGGGCTGCTTGGCATTCCCAAAGGTGCAGTAAACTGACGACTGATAGGTTTGAGTATTTAAATGTCACTGCTAAGAGGCACGTGTTAGCCTCCTGCCCAACTTCTGTGCTAAAGTGCACCACCATGGATTATTGCTTGAATTTATTTATATGCAGATACTTATTTATATGCATACACTCTCAATTAACCTGAAGTAGTTATGGTGGGGAAAAAAACAGCAGTTTCTTTAGGATGAATGAATGAGTGTTTTGTGAACATGACGCTTTACAGAAGCAATTGGGAACCACTTCAGCCACCACCACTGTGTAGCACCTGTCTGGGTGATACGACTGCAGCCATTCTGGTCCAGTACACACCACACAGAAGCTAAAGATTGCCCAATCTGTCGTATAAGTAAACTGAAGGTCTGATACAGGCCCATTCACATAACGAATCACTTTACGAATAACATGAACATGAAAAACAGGACACACATACATATACTTGCGCTACATATACAGGTATCATTGATTTAAAAATGCCCTTTCTTTAGCACCAAAATATCTGTAACTGGAATAGAATTTACATGAGCTACAACTTTTCAGATGATCCCTTTAGGATCCAGTGTGTGCAGCAGCTAATTATCCTATCTGTTAGTTGCTTTTGAGAAGATGCGGCATTTAAAATAAGAAGCTGAGTAATTGATGATTAATGCAATACGGTAACCAGTGTGCAAGGACATTAGTTACACGCAGTGTGTTTATTTGCTTTTGGCCAAAGTACAAAGTATAGTTCAGTCCATGATAGGCAGCTTCATCTCAATCTTTAAACAGAAGTAAGGTGAAAAAACACCACCACATCATCTAACTAAACAGAACCTGACTTTACCTCGCTGTTTAAACATAGCATCATATGTCGTATATCAGAATCTTATGGATGTTTGACAAGATGCAATTTATAGATGAATGGAGGGTTTTAATCCTTTAATATTTATTCATGCCATAAGGACCCTAAAAACCTGAGTAAAAAAATACATCATTAATATATTCTAAGTATATAACAGTTGTAATGAAAATCATTGGTAGCTGGCATTGTTCTTTATATGACTTTATGATAAGATTGTTTACAATACAATACTGCTGTTTGAAAGAATTTTGCCAGCGACCCCTTGGTACTGCCATTCATTCAGTGTATGGCTTTGGCCACAGGGGGGCATTAGTCACCAAAACTGTGTGTTGCCATCTCTACACCCAGGATTCAAACCTACAGGATTTCTTCGTTAGCTGGGCTAACTTAAGCTAGAAGGTATGCTTTTCCAATAAGAGTTTCGGTATTGTTTAGGTGTTGTTCCTATTGGACAATCTCGGCTTCTATCTTAAGTTAACCCAGCTAACTGAGAAATCCTGTTTTGTTGAACACCCCCCCCGGAGGTATATGGCAACTATGCCACTGTGCCATACACAATATTCAGGTGAAAGCTTAATATTAAGAGACTTATAACAGGGTATATGAGGGTTTTTTGTTTTTGGCTTTAATAAGTTTTCCCACTTTTTCCATTGAGTATTCATCTTCAAAATATACATAAATCATTAAAAAAGACATATATGCTATAGTGTTAGACTCCATAGACAAAGGACGTTTTTGAACTTAGTTTTAAAAATATATTTTGTCTCGGTAGCAATGAATGGAAGGTAAAACACTTCAGGGCTGATTTAAATAAATGTCTGTACCAGTGCTTTTAATCAAAGCAGTAGTTTCGCGAAATTGCTAAATTAATCCAGCAGCTCTTTTCATACCCGGTGAAGGAGAATTTCACTTAAGGCTTTTATTGTATAAACTGAGATACATTTAAACCAAAAGGATATATACATATAAATGATTCAGATCCAGATTTATTGTCACCTCATGATTTACATTTTAAAAAAGAGAGAATGGAATGGAGTTCTTATGTTCAGAGCCGCCATGTGCGATCAGAGTACTCAGTAATACATATTAATGCTGCAATGTTGTAAATAAACACAAATATAAATAGGGACACTGGACTACGTAAGTGTGAGAAATAAATGGATAGTGTAGAAGGGGGGGTTTAGGCATGACAACAGTTCAACAATCTTATGGTTTGGTGAAGTCACACAGTCTGCTTGTATGGGATCTACTGCTCTACCACCTACCAGATGTTAGAAGTTCAAACAGCTAGTGACATCACTGGCCAGGGACCAGTGTTATTTGCTGGGCCCTTTCCTGGGCTTCTCTGGGTGTATATGTCCTAGAGGGAGGGAACCTCACTGTACTGGGCTGTCCACACTGCACTATGCAGGGTTTTGCGATTGAGGGTTGTACAGTGCAGACCATGGCACGTCTATGAAGATCTGGACACCATGGAATTTAAAGGTGCTGACCACTTCCAACATGTGCTGTATATGATGATGGATGTGTTTTGTTTTCCACTTCTGGTCCATGACCAGCTCCTCAGTCTTATTGACGCTGAGGGAGAAGTTATCTCCGCACGATTGTGTCAGGGTGCTGACCTCCTCTCTATAGGTTGCGTCGTCATCAGTGGAGATCATGGGATGAGTATTGTGGTGTTGGCAGTGGCCGCACGGTGCTGGCTATGCAGGGAGAATCGGACTGGCCTCAACACGCATCCCTAAGGGCTCCTGCGTCGAGGGTTAAAGCAGCAGAAGTGGAGGGAAGCCATTCTCCCTACCTGGCGCTTGCCTGTGAAGAGTCAGAGATCCAACAGCACAAGAAATATTCTGGGATTAAAGCCACCCTCCTCATCAAACTAACCAGCCGCTACATTGCACTGTGCAAATTATCCACACATGAAGGCATATAACTTTATTATATGTACATCATTTTATTATTTTGAAAACCTTGTGGGGTGGTACAGTGGTCGGCACTGTAGCCTCACACCACTGGTGTGAATGGTGAGCTGATGTGCCCTGCAATGGGTTGGTGCCCAATCCAGGGTTGTTCCCTGCATTACACCAATTGGCTACAGGCACCCCCCCCCCCCCCCCTCGCAACCCCTACCATGGGTAAGAAGTTACAGAAAAAGGATTGATGTAAAAATCCTTGATTGTACTGCACAACACGCTAATGTAAATTCCTTGTATGTGAAAGTACTCGGTGATAAACCAAGGGTACTGTGGTATTGAATGCTGTGCTGTAACCCACAATATTACCTGCATCACAAGTATTCTTTATATTAAATATAAAAATGAGTACTTGCCTGTTTTTACATGCACACACAACCTGTTCCTGTTTGCTTTGGAGCAGTGCTCTGTATTTGCATTTCCCTAATGCAGTGATAACTTTTCCCACAGCTGATTACTCTGAAAATGTTTCGCCTGTTGTTTTCTACCTAGTTCTGCGTCGTCTACAAAGGTAAAGTAAAATGATACTTTATTGATCCCAGGGGAAATCTGTTTGCATGCATCAGTAAGGTACATAAAATTCACAGATACAAGCACATAGTGCAAACACTCAAGACAAAAACTAAACAAAAGCTACTTGCATTTTCCTGTTTGTACAGCTGCATATTCTGGCCACAAAAGCCTCAGAAAGGTCTCTGCATGTGTTTGCCCTGAGTCGAGCAGCAGGGTACTAGCCCACGCTCAAACATGCATAAAGAGAAAGAGATGAAATTAAGCTTTCAACTTACTATAGTCCTATAGTAAGGTCTATGCAGGACTAAGGGCAACAACTTCCAGGAAAGGAAGAGTAAACTGGAACCAAAAAATAAAACTAAAAACCAGTCACTGGCTATTAGCAAAACCACAGTAACACCCATTGCCCAGGGCCAAGGATTGACCAAAAAGAACTGAGCAGAGAGTAACTTCAATAGACAACCTAACTAGATACAGGTACAGTCACTCACTAGTATGTAGTTAGAAAATCAACCCATACCCTAGCTGACTGGGGTCTTTAGCTGTCCTCTTACTCCCTCTTGTGGCCAGGTCAAAAAATGACATATAGTATTTGATAAGTACAATGGACGTGCATCATAAAGCAGGATTTATTGCTTAGCTGGATAACTTGTCAGATTTAAGGAACCTCAGTTTAAATGAATTTTATCTTCATTCACTTATGTTTAGCCCAGACTACCTTAAATCTGACACGTTATCCGGCTCAGCAAGAAATCCTGCTTTGCAGACCCCTGTTAGGGCTACGTCTGTGGCCTGTTGTGTGGTCACGCAGTTTAGATGACTGTATAGGTATGGTTAGGCATCTATTGATTTCATTAGACAAGGCTGGTATTTCAGTTTTGCCTCAATCTGCACATTTAAATATCCCAAAATTCATTAAAACTGTTCCTCTGAGAAAAGCAGGTCCAACCGATTGTATGAATTCATTTTTTATTTCTTTCCATTTTTTTTTACTTAAAAATGTACACTTCCCTATAAAATAGTGTGTGATCAATATACTTGATTCCTTCTTAATTTCAGTTTTCAAAGAGAACAAAATCATCATCCACAGCAGACATGCTTTACACAAAAGCTTCATCCGCAACAACAGCAACAACAACAACAACAATAATAATAATAAAACCATTTAAAAAAAGTTAAACTACATGAATGCATTCCGTTAAAAAAAGGGAAAAAGACGCAAACAGCCAGGTCTAAACTCTATGTCCAGGCTAAGCACAGAATGTGTGGAAAGATGAAAAATGTGAAGTTATAGCAGCTGGAGCTCACAGCTTCTTTAGCTTGGCAGAACCACGGGCTGGAAGCACCTTGACCATGGTGGAGACAGTGCGGGAACCCTCCAAGTTCTGAGCAGTGCAGCTGTACTTGCCCTGGTCTACATCCCGCACCTCCTCCACTAGGAGCACGGACTCAGACTGCTGGCGGAGTTGTCCCCCAGATCTCATGGGATGGACACCGTCCTCTGTATAGAGGGGTCTGCCAATCTGAGCCCGGCCAAAACAACACAAGCACAGGGAGAGCAAAGAGTAAAAACACTGCATCAAGTTCACTTTCTAAGCGCCAAAAGTTTTACAGCTAAACAAAGTGTGCAAATTTTGTTGGTTAAGCACCTGTTGCCCAGGAAATTCCCAAGTAAAATCAATCACCACATCGGCTTCCCCCACCACGGAACAGGAGACCTGCAGGTTCTCTCCGATATGGACAGAGCTGGATGAAGCTTTGATGACTGGAGATGGAGGGGAAACAGGATCTAGCAAGGAAAAAAATGGATTTAAAGTCATGAATTGACTTTGAACACCTGCAAGAAAAATCAGCAGTAGAGAATTCAACCATGTGGTCCTGGTGACATAATTTTCTCAGGTGTTATTGATCAGACCAGAAGCATGAGGGTGTGGGACTCACAGTTAACATAGATGAGCATATATTTGGTGGAACTTTGCCTCAAGCCACCGAGGCTGCCGATGCAGAAGAGTGAGCCTGCGTGGTGAGGCCTAGGCCGGTAGATGGTGAAGCCCTTCTTCACGTCGAAGGAGATTTCCGTACCGTCGACCTTCACCTCCTCTGGGGGAAACTCACGGTGTAACGTCACCTGGGCCAGCGGTGATGTCACCTGACATGGGAGTGTAGTGGCACGATTGGAGCGGAGCTGGATGACCTCGTAGTAGTGCGGCGAGGGAACAAACAGCTCACGGGGGTCTGGAGTTCAGAAATGGAATATCTGGGATTGACATGCACACAGCGTGGAATGAAAAATGAAATAGTTACAGATGTATTTAAAAGCAGGTAACCCTCATAACAAATGATGAGGTAAATCTGATGCTATCCTTTATATGGCCAACACTATATTTGTAACAGAGGAGCAGGCGTTAGTCGGAGCAAATCAACACATTTTATCGAATGCAGCGTAACAATTTTTTTGCACTTGGCACAAATACTAAGTAATAACTCCATTACCACTGAAGTACAAATCATGAAAAAAATATAGCTGCTACTTGAAATAAAAGATGTGTCACGATTCATTAATGATGAATGAACATGAGATCAGTATTTCATTTGTGCTAATCATTATTAATTACCTTCAGTAGTTCACAAAGGTTAACAGAATTAAAAGATATAGTAATAAATGTAGTAATTGCTTGAGATAAAACAAGCATCGCTGCTCATTAATTATGAATTAACATTGGATCAGTATTTAGTGAAGACTTAGTTTGTAGTTAAGTAATACATAATAGCAAAGTTCTATATTACTTGTGCTCCATCAAGTGAAGTATTAAGTCTTTCACCTTGATTAAAGGATAATGATCATCGGTATTAATGTAAAGGTCATCAATACATAATTGACATAATCCTTCAAGCAGTTCTAGATAATATGCATAATCCTACATACTCCATAATCCTTTAAGCAATTGTTTTGCACTATTACCAGTGTTAGACCTACTCATTCTTCTTACCAGAAAAGAAGATGAAGACCCGGACTGCTCTATCATATTCCTTTCTGCAGTCCTTGTCCTCGCAGTGCAAAGGATAACATGTGTATTCCCCTGTGTCCGCCCCTGTGCTGTTGGCTAAAATCAGGGACCCGTGCCGCTCGTGTTGGGTGACCCTACCAAAGACAGAACACTCTTCCTTGATTCTTGGGTCATTGATGAACAACTGGAGTTTGGGCTCAGGAGTTTAAGGGCAGGGAACAAGCCAGAATGGGGCGCCAACCCATCGCAAGACACACATACGCACCGTTCACTCACACCTACAGGCAATTTGGTAACTCCAATTAACCTCAGTATGTTTTTGGACTATGGGGGGGGGAGCAGAGTACCCAGAGGAAACCCCACAAAGTCAGAGGGAGAACATGCAAACTCCACACACATTGAACCACAGTGGAGACTGAAACCCCGGTTCCAAAGGTGTGAAGCGACAGTGCTACCTGTTACATCACAGCACCAAATATGGCCTTCATTCATTGCTTATTTATTGAAGAATATGTATGACAATGATGACAAAAGTCCAGCAGTCTGTGCTGGATGTTACCTGAGCCTGCCATCATTCTCCTCCTCCACGTACTGAGGGACACCCCACTGCACTGGCTTTCCCTTACATCGCAGCTCCAGGAGGTGGCCAGCTGGAACCGTTAGCATGTCCCCGACTCTCTGGAACTTCCCCTTCTCCAGGACCTGCGTGATGAAAGTCTGCACCTGGACTGGCTCTGGCTTCGCTTCCGTCATGGATGAGGAGGCCTTGGATTCCCCCCCAGCACTAACTCGGCCTTTTGCCTTCCCCTTGGACTTCTGCCTGGCTAGCTTCCTGGGGCTACTGTCTTCCTTTTTCTGGCACTGCCCTATACACAGAAGACACCAGCAGAGCCAGGCTGAACTATACATCCATGGGTTCTAGCATCTCTTTGGAGTGTAGTGAATACTGCACTCTCTACTGTTGCACCAGACCAGGGTAAATATATTTAAAGAACATATCTGGGCACTAAATAATATGTTAAGATAGGTATTCAATTGCTAAATGATGAACACAAAGAAAAATAGACAATATAAGAGCTGACAGGAGATTAATGTGATCTCAGATTAATAGAATATGGACAGGGGGGTCCTGTATGGTTCTCAATGGGTTATGCAATTATGAGGGGAAATCCAATGACAAAAAGTCCAAAAAAGGCACTTACCAAGTTCGAGAAGTAAAAGAGTGATGATAAAAGCACTCAGAACCATCCTCAGCGTCATAGTTGACAGATTAAATCCAGCAGTATAAGCCTTAACCCTTGGTCCTCCAAAACAGTGTCCCAATTTCTCACAGCATTAGAAGAAATACATTCAGGAAGAGCTTTGCACTGGGGGAAGAGGGAATGCAGAGCAAATGGTCAGCCGTTTGCTGCTTTCCCACAAATTCACAAGAGTATGACACAAACACCCCAAATTCCACGTAGTACACTCAATAGTCCCATTCAAGGGTAACCCTGCCAATCGCAGGAGACGGAGGTTTGCACCGCCTCTGAAATAGCACAGAATGTTTATATAGCAGGAATGGTGTGCAGGAGTACGCTCAGGACAGCCATACTGTACATTTCTGAATTGACTATTTGTTGGGTTGTCATCAAGTTTAAAACCTTTATTTCTGCGTTGAAGGCAATATTAAACACACCCAAATACTTCTCTAAAGATGTATATTATAAAACAGACTAGATTTTCTAAAATCACAAAATATTTTCATTGCATTTTAGTCATTTTCTGTATTTTGTATGTTAAAAACTTTGTAGATGTCAGATCTACACTTGCCATACATACACATTTTTGCATTCTTTACGTGAATGCACGAGTGTGCAGTATGTTAAAAGAAGCTGTTGAAAAGTCATTTTACCGCCGTAATGTATACAGTATGTGTGTTTATGAAATCTTTGTTTGTGAAATCCGTCAGTTAACAGCCAGCGTGTGTCCTTGAGTTCGGACAGGGATTTTAAATGCATAATGATATGTGCAAAATTTTCCCATGTTAGTAAATGAGTTATCAGCACTGTTGCAGAGTGTAATGGACTTTTGTATAAGGTGTATAGGCCTAATCAGGGGGGCTTTAATACATGGGCTGACAGCCAGGGGTCTCTGCTAAACAGGGGCCTCAACTGTTATTCAATACAATCCTCCCCAGCTGACAACTTTTGCCATGCCACCTCAACAGGGACCTCTGACCATGTCAGTGTGCCTGGGGGCCTAACGCAGATGCCATTCCCTTACCATCATATGACTAACGGTGCTGATTACACATAACATCCCTTCTGAAAAAAAAACACAGAAGTATATTAATGGTGTGCCTCAATTACATCGGCCACATAACACAGAATTTTATCATTCCTCAAGCATCAGTTTGACGGGAGTATCTTTTTTCTTTCTCTTGTTTGCCATTCTCAGACACCATGCAGGAACTTCTGCATCTGAAATCAGTTTGTCCTGTTAAAAAAAAAAGCAATGAAGCTCTGCTAAGATGGGGCTACAGAATGTGGAGATGGGACCCAACTGTGTTTTTACCTTTGGTTTCCGTATTCAGTGGCTCAGCATAAGCTGGTGGTCATTTGATTCATTTGATTGGGTGTGTGGGTGATTTTAATCCAACGTCATACAGTCAAACTCCACAACTGAGTGCGTTTGTAATGCGTTTTATTTGAAGAAAAACAGGTTGAAAAGGTGGCCTTCAGGCAACAGTGTATTTAGTTACATTTTTCCTTAATTTCGACAACGAAATACCATGGAATTGAGCATTAAGTGTACCGTGATTATATATCAACATACCATTTATGTCTTTTAGTGTACTGAAGTACTATTAGAAAAACACTTACAAAAGTACGTTTGGAAAACATTTCTTAGAAATACACTTTGTAAGATCAATAACATATATTTCAGTCTTCCATAAGTGATACATGAGTGCATTTTTATATGTCTTTCAGTGACCTTTAAATATAATATAGACACAAGTTGTAGTTAAATATATTTGTGTATATATATATATATATATATACCTTTAACACATTAAAACAGAATTTCGAAAGTGTACTACAACTACACTTATTCTGAAGTACATGTTTAATTGTATTTTAATGCAAGTGTCCCAAAATAGCATAGTAAAATAGCATTTAATGTACTTAATTCATATTTAAATAAAGCACAACTTAAATATACTTACATTCAAATAAGTTGTTCCAAAACAGTGTATTTAGTACACACTGTAGTGTAAATAAAATGTGTACATTAAAAAAACACTTTTTTTTGAAAACGTGCACTTTCCTGAAATGTACTTCAGTACATGTCTTCCACCAGGGATGTCACATTGTCCATTGATACCAGCAAAAACTGAATTCATTGGAAACAATGCATTGTACTGCAGAATACGTTTTTTCTGTATAGTACGTGTTTTATTGCATATTGCAATAAGTTATAATGACAAGTATGTAAAAAAAGAAATAAAAAATAAATGGAAATTCTTTCACACCTACGTCTCCATAAAGCATAATTGTACGATCCTTTTTAAAGTATGCTTTAAATGATGTTTTGTTAAACCAATACAAGATTTGAGGTGTGTAAAGTGATTAACATTTTTCACATGTACACCTCACATGTATTACATTCCAAAAACATTTAACAATAAAATATATTCATTAATATATGCCAAATACAAAAAACTTCCAGAAAAATGCATACGGGTTATTATATAACCTGCTACCAGGAAGTAGAGAGTGGGAATCTGTACTTTGCTCCTTTCCCCTCTTCGGCAGCACTTCCCCAGGCTATAGTTTTGTCTGAGCATGGACCTGAACAGCGGCCTGGTCCTGTGCTTTCAGCAGCCGCTGCTTCTGTACACTGTGACGGACCCCGTAACCAAAGTAGATGAGTAGCCCTACAGGAAAGCAACACAGACACACATCAGTCATTGCCATCCCAGCTGTGTTGAAACACGCATTCAGTTTCAGTGTCTTACCTACTGCCATCCAGATGGCGTAGCGAATCCAGGTATCACCTCCCAGCTGCACCATAAGGTAAATATTGATGAAGACGCTCAACACAGGAAGGACTGGTAAGAATGGGACCTACAAACAAAGACATTTCGTACCTGAAAAGTATGTGTCGAGCACCTTTATTTGCATCACAAAAGTGTGATGCAAAGGATTATGAACCAATTCACTAGCTAGCTGTTCCTTACCATAAATGCGGCCTTGGTTGGACTTTGTGGTTGTATCCAGATAAGGATAACAGCAAGCAGCAGGATTAGTATAATTAATGCAACAAGCACTATACTCCAAATCTCTTTGTTCAACAAGGAGTCGATTGCTTTGGTTAATATAACACTGAGAGAAATGACAAGGGCAACTGGAAAAGCAAATATATATATATTACATTAATATCTTCAGATATACCAAAGCATAATATCCCATTTGTATTAATTTGGCACTGACAAAAATGACTGTAACTGTAATAACTGATTGAACAACATACTATTTCCAAATTAGTTCTCAATCTCTTTCCTGATATCAATAGTACACAGATATTTTTTAGGAATCAAGGTTTTTCTACTTACCAATTAAGACCATACAGCTTGATACAATTAAGGAGGTTTTTGCGGTGGGTAATGGTGGTGGCTTTAAAAATGTAAACTTGGAGCTTGAATCCCATTTATCTGTATCCTTAGAGTCTTTAGATTGATCTGGCTGATACCTAACAGAACAGAACAAATGCACAGCATGCAACTGAAGAGCAGCATGTCCAGACACAAATATGGGTTCATGAAAATAGGGCCTTGACCAAACATACATGGGTATTTTTGAAAATGAAGCTTTTTCTATGTGTTTTTGCCTTTTGTCCATTTGCAAACGGTGTTTTACGTCACAAAAATCTGAGCTTTTGCAAAACTCTGTCCAGGGTGAAGATTTTTAGAAACTCGTCGACACGTGGACAGGGAAAGTGGAGTTTTTGGCTTGTAAAATCAGAGTGTGCAACGTTCTCTGTTTACCTTAGGTGAGTTTGCTCCTGACAGCGCGTTTTTAGCATTTTCATGTGGATGGAGATTTTTTATAAAACAGTGTTTGCGTGTATGGGATTTTTATTTGTAATGGAGGATGAAAAACGCCAATTTTTAAAAATACGAGTGTACATGTGGACAAGGCCTAAAATAGAAAACTGTCAGCAGGAACAGACATTCTTGTCCATTACTCACCGAAGAATGAGAATACAAATTGCCACAAGCGTGTAAGCAAACAGAGTTCCAATTGACATCATGTCAACTAGTGCTTTTAGGTCAAACAATAAGGCCATGATCGCTGAAAAATATGGCAGAGCATTTCATTTAATTTTGTAGTACTTGTACATTTGTGGCGTAATAATTAATGTGTCAATATTACATTGCTATTTTGAGACTTTTTCACTATGGCCTCAATAATAATTTTGTTATGGGTCTTTGGAGATTAATCGAAAAGTTGATTGCAGTTAATTGTTTAACTCTTTATAATGGTTTCAGATGCATTTTCATTGTCCTTATTTCCTCATGGTAAGTAAATTAAAAAAATGCTCCCAAAATTGAAATCTGCTAACTTACCTGCCACAACACCAGATGCAAGCGTGGCTACAACAGGACTCTGGCGGGAGCTGACCTTGCTTAGTGATTTAAACAGGAGTCCATCTCTTGCCATAGCAAACAGGACCCGAGGCATGGGGAACATGGACCCCAGCAGGCTGGCGACCCAAAAAGCAACGTTACTCTCCTTTATAAAGTGGCCATATAACTTCAATATAGTGAAACCTGACCTTTCGTTGGTCACCTTTTACCTGGTGGAGAGGGCACACAGAGACCCCACGGCTACTGCATACTTTGCGGGTCCCCAGCCGATGTACGTAAAGGCAACAGGCAGGGGACTGTGAACGCTGAGCTCATAGTAAGGCTGCATCAGGGTCAGGGCTGCTGACACTCCAAAGTAAGCCAGGAAGCAGATCAGCAGCGAGGTGACTATCCCCACTGGGATGGACTTCTGGGGGTTCTTTACTTCCTCACCTGAGAGGAGAGTTGGGAAAACCCTTGAGTATGTCTCCTAACAGTACGTGTTTCTATGTTAGGGATGGGATTTTATGGGTAACTCACTCAATATGCCAGTAACTAAAATTTGCTATGCAAATAATTCTATTTTGAAATAATTCAAATAATGTAATAGACACAGTAAAGGACCAGTAAACTTTAAATCGCGATGTATTTACTTGATATTTCTGTCATGCCTAAACATGAATAATGCAACCCACGGTCAAACATGAAAAGATCTCTGATCTACTGGAAATGTGGCCAGAAGATGTCAAATCCTACTGTACTTAGTGTACAGCATGAAATGACATGTCCTCTTTGGCAGCCAACGGTGACACTTCTGGATCGCCTCTCCCACTGTTTGCCAAATTGCCAAGAAAGTTCAACTCAAGGTTTTTGTTTTATGTAACCCAGCCAAAATGACATTTTCTATTTTGGGATGACTGGTTTTGAATTTCTAGTTCAAAGCTAAAAATGGATTACTTACAGTATAAAACATAGATCAGATTTGCTGACTATGTGTTGTGCTGCGGTTTGACTATTTTTTTTCCCGGAATCTGTAGAACAAAGACAATTTACATCTAGTTTTGCATACCCTTGATATGTGTAATCCTTGTGTGATAGACTGGCATCATTTCAAGCTTAACCCTGTGACAGACTGGTATCCTTTCAAGTGTGCCCTGTGCTTCATGGTTAGGCTCCAGACTCACTGCTACTCCATACTTAGCAAGTGGTTATGGAACGTGGATGGGCAGATGTACAGAATTATGGATGGATGTATGGATGGAAGGTGAAGGCTTGATAATTTCTAAAGCTCTTCATGATATTGACCCTATTTATTATTACATTGGAAATTTACAAAAATGCCAGTTGTTACCTGTGGTAGCAATGCAATCAAACCCAACAAAAGCATAAAAACAAGTGGCAGCTCCTGCCAATGTCCCCTCAAAGCCATATGGGAAGAATCCCCCAACTCCATATTCAGTCGTCAGATTCACCGTAGAGGACAGGTTTCTACATAGAACAAAGTGGGACCAGAAACAGGGAATCAAGACCTATTGAAAAGCCCAATGAAACAATTCTTAAGAACACAAAATGAACACATGACCATTTTTACTTAACATACTTAGCTTCCATAGTAGCATTTAGGATGGTTTCCTCACTGATATCCCAGTTGGCTAAGTTGCCTTTGATGAAGCCAGAGATGATAACAAAGACCAGCACTACTATGTTAACAGCTGTGAAGATCTTATTGACAGTTGTAGATTCCTTAACACCGAATGCTAGCAGACCTGCAGTAAAGGAAAATCAATTAGGACACTTCTATTGGAGTTTACAGTACCTGAAAAAAATGCTGAATTATGAAATTACAGACGCTCCTCTACTTGTGAACGAGATACGTTCCAAACGGCCGTTTGTAACTTGAAATGTTCGTAAGTCGTCATTCAACATCATTTTAAGGGTATGCACAAGTACAAAGTATTAGGATGCTGGGAGTACGCACGCTACGCTGGGAGTACGCACGCTACGCTGCTGCGTGGCGGGAGTAGCAGTCAGAAGTCGTAGCAGGTGGAATTGCCGTGCAGATAAAAAAAAAATGTATTGCGAACAGGAAATGGGAGCTCAACAACCGCAATTTGGACTTACAATCCGCTTTGTTCGTATGAGCATCTGTATTTCTATGTCATGCTCTCAAAAGTAATAATGGGTGAACAGACAAATAAATCATATAAAAATGAAAATTCCCCATACTTGCAAGAAGTACAATGAGACCCGCAGAGAAGAAGTCTGGATAGGGAGCAAGCCCAGGCAAATCCATGGCAGCATGTTTGCTGAAGTAATTTGCAATGACATTTCCAAGAAGGTCATCAAACGTGGAGCTCCACGCCCTAGCGACGCTCGATGTACCTGTACAAGGAAAAGGTCATCTTTATTGAATTATTGTTTTTAATTATCAGTCACAATGTATCAGCTCACTTTCATTTCATTTTAACATCATAAATTATCTGAATTTTATTTTATATATATATATATATATATATATATATATATATATATATATATAAAATAAGCAATCAGATGATACATGGAAGCAAGTTGTCCTGTTTAATATTATAATTACACATTTCTAGGTCAAACAATAAGGTCATGATTGCTGAAAAATATGGCAGAGCGTTCGCTTTCATTAGACATTTTTAGCCAGCCTGAGGCTTAATACAATGGGGCCTTGTTCTTTTTTGGGAGTGTGTTCTTCAGAGTTTACTGGTATTAAACTGAATGCAGGTCTTGCCTATGACATAGGAGAGAAGCAGGTTCCATCCCGTGACAAAGGCCCACACCTCCCCTACAGTCACGTAGCTGTAGAGGTAGGCAGAGCCTGTCTTGGGCACCCGGGAGCCGAATTCAGCGTAGCACAGTCCAGCGAAGACGGACGCGACAGCGGCAATGAAGAAGCAGATGATAATACTGGGTCCGGCGACCGTGCGAGCCACTTCCCCCGACAGCACGTACACCCCGGCTCCAAGAGTGCTGCCCACCCCCAGCGCCACCAGGTCAAGCGTGACGAGGCAGCGGCGAAAGTCGGACTTTTCTCCCTCCGGCTCGAGGGGCTTCCTGCGGCTGAGTTGCCCAAAAAAAGACAGCACCTTGGCACACGCCATCCTGTGGACGGGAATCGGGGTCCTCATTCGGTAGCTGTCACGTCTGACAGACACATACGTTTTACCCGACAATTTGCTAACTTAAACGAAACGTCATTAAAAAATATATAATTTCAATATATAAATAGCAATCTTTTTATAAGACACGAAAGAGGAAAGCACAGTAAAGCAGGAGTAAGGACATTGAAAATTAAAACATTTTACATAAAAAAAAACTGAAACAGCCTGTAGCTGTGATTCTGCTCAAAACAAATTAATCCACCTGGCACTGCTCAAATATTAATGACTTCAGTTTAACGACGTTATATTTCTCAACACAGACATTTCTCACTTCTAGCAGCCTTGGCAGTTTCGATTAAAAAATACAACGTAAAAATCTCAAATTCAAGTTTTACGCTCACACATAACTGATGGCAGTAATTTCAAGCAGAAAGATGAGCTATTTATAGTGAAATATGTTTCACGTACCTTTAAATTTTCAACGTACCACATACAGCACTCTGCCTCACGAGTGTGTTGAAGAATATATCAGTGAAAGGTAAATTAGTTTTTCTCCTTTAAACCCTTGGCAGAAGAAAATGTGTTTATCATTCTCCTGATATGCTTTTGCTGATGGCTTTCTTTCCCACTCACATGTGCTTGCACCATGACTTTAAAAGCTTTATCATTACGCAGTGTTAATATTTTATCCAAAAGCTGCCATAAGGAATATGCAGACCAGCCAAATAAACAGATAAATACTGCATGTAAAAATTGGTGCTAAAGTTCATAGTGCAAATATAACCTTACCCTTGAAAAAGGAAAAAAAAGTTTTATGAAGGTACGTCACCATTAATGTACACCAGTTATCTTTGATATTTACACTTACAGTTGTAGAGCTTCTAATGGTAGCCAGAACTGCCACAGCTCGGTTACTCTTAAAAGGACATAAGGGCAGAAATAAGTGGCCCTCAGTCTGAAATTAGTTCTAACCAAGAATTTATTAACAAGCAGAGGAAACTGGGGGGGGGGGGCAAGGGAGACGCATTCCCCGCCCCAATATCGGCGGACCTCCCCTTCCAAACAAACAAACAAGCAAACAAGACATAGTTCCTTATCTTTTATTATGAATCCTCATATTACTTTGGCCAATTCCCTGTATATACAGAGCACAAGGACATAACATATACCTAACTAAGATTGTAGTCCTGTAGCAGACAAAATCATTCAATTATTTTACCAACATATACCCAGAAGTAGGGTGCCATGGTGGTGCAGTGGTTAGCACTGTTGCCTGACAGCTCAAGTCTCCACCTGGGTTACATGTGTGTGGAGTTTGCATGTTCTCCCCAAGTCGTCGTGGGGTTTCCTCCGGGTACTCCGGTTTCCTCCCACAGTCTAAAAACATGCTGAGGCTAATTGGAGTTGCTAAATTGTCCGTAGGTGTGCATGTGTGAGTGAATGGTGTGTGAGTGTACCCTGCGATCAATCAGCTGAATATAAAGAGTCACAATCGCAGAGTACTCAACTGGTAGGTTGAAACAAATTGGTCTGGACTTTTACACTCTGGAGCTGAACTACCCACCTCTGCCCAGTGACTCCTGGATATCCATCCATCCATCCACCCATTTTCCAAACCGCTTATCCTACTGGGTCGTGGGGGGTCCGGAGCCTGAACTACCTACCCACCTCTGGAACTCAGTGAACCAAATACATTGTAAATCCACGCAAATATACTGTAAGTGATTGAAAGATTAACCTCGATTCCAAATGGCCTTTATAATTAGGAACAATGTTTAACCAAAAGCCTTTCCAGTTAACTAACTGCTCGACCAGAAAGTAAAGTAAAATAAGCACATTCATCACCTTCAACATTTTCACGTGAAGTTTCAGGTACTCCTTCCCCAAACATCAGCCTGCGCAACTAGAGATGCAATAGCATAAATATGTAAATAGGGATAGGCAGTATTTCTGATACATGTATTTAAAATAGGTGTTGCCTCGTGCCCATAGCTTCCAGGAAAGGCTCCGGACCCCCCGCGACCCAGCAGGATAAGCGGTCTGGAAAATGGATGGATGGAACTTCATAAAGATAGATTTTATCCATCCATCCATCCATTTTCCAAACCCAGGACGGGGGGTCAGCCAGATAGATTTCATAGATTGTGTAATTTGTATCCAAATACTTTTGATGTTGCATTTCGGGGTGGTGTGGTGGTTAGCACTGTTGTTTCACACCACTGGGACCCAGGTTCAAATCTCAGCCTGGGTTACATGTGTGTGGAGTTTGCATATTTTCCCTGTGTCATTGTAGGGTTTCCTCTGGGTACCCCTGGGTACTTTCCCATCCAGTTTCACAGTCCAGAGACATGCTGAGGCTAACTGGAGTTACTAAAATTGCCCATAGGTGTGCATGTGTAAGTGAATGGTGTGTGAGTGTGCCCTGTGATGGGCTGGCCCCCTGTCCTGGGCTGTTCCCTGCCTCCTGCCCAAGCTTCCAGGATAGGCTTCGGACCCCCTGCGACCCAGAAGGACAAGCAGGTTGGAAGATGGATGGATGAAGAAATACTTTCCCCATAATCTACACATTATGACATTATTTGTGCACATACAAAGAGGAAGATTTTTTTTCAGATATTTCAATGGCTATTAGAACCAATAATTTGATCACTTGTGTTACAAGCTCATATTCATGTTCAAAGTTTTTAAGATGTTGCTGAGTGCTTAAAATGTGTTTGTCATTTTCCTTCTTAAAATTTGTGGCTTTGACTTATTTGCGTCTGTGGCCCTGTTTACACTTGGTTTTATACTTTTGGTTTTTTAATATGCAGCTTGGATGACTGGACAGCTCTAAATACAGGTGTACATGACCACCAAGTTGCACTGCAATTCGATTTCTCAAATCACTTGCAGAGGTAGCCTGGGACTCATTTGACCGCATATCTTTTGTAGTGTAAACCCGAATGTGCCCTGACAGAGACCTCACAATAACTGTGCGTGGGGCAGTAAAGAAATCTGAACACAAGTGGTCAGCTCGACACCTTGGAGAGGCATGATAGACACAAATGTAAAGGGTGATGTTTCTCAGCTGTCTACTTGCGATCTGATTGGGCAATACGCATTTTACAATGTGGTGCAAAAAGGAAGCAGTTTTGTGACTAGTCTTTTGATTATGGGGGGGTTGTATTAGCTGGTTTGGATTACTGGGGGAGTTTTAACCACTCCATCCCCCCGTAATTTACTTCCGTGTGCCAAGCTGTCATGCCTGGACTGTTCGCGGGAAGGTCGGGGGTCACTCAGCCTTACACAACGCTGGACTCTATTTGCTTGACCCATGTCCCACTCTTCCGGTTCTCATAGCTCACTCCTGCACAAGTCTGTCCCTCCATTCCCAGGGAAAATGTGAATTCCCAAAGTTAAATAGTTTAGGTTCAATTCAGCTCTCTGACCGTGGCTAGATCCCAGTGGTTTAGTCGATCTGTGCATGACCGTACCGTGTCTTTCAGTACTGCTTTCTCTTTCGACGTCTCATTCTGTAGCAGCAATGAACACCTGTTGCTTTTTAGGTCAGCTGGAAGCAGAACACATGATGATATGAACATGCTGCCCAAGAGCTCTTCAGATTGATCAAAAAATGAGGACGTTTGGAATATGTGGATCTTGCGGGATTTCCTTTGGCGAGACAAGCTTCTCCAGGAGAAATAATAAAGGGGTCCAGGAAACCACCAATTTCACATAACCCACTTCAGTGTCTGCAGTGGTGGATTGCTCATGCTGTCTTCCTGCTGGTCCTAAGCACACTCTGCAGAACTGCACCAGCCTAGGTGGCTTGCTCCGACTCTCAGTGGCTGGCCCATGTGAAAAACTCCTGGTGGTAGTTCCAATGATTACTGACACTCGATGAGGATGGCGTCCGGACATACCAGTGCCAGCACAGTCTTCGAAAGACTCCAATCTTTTCTATTAGGGGTGTCCTTGAACAATAACCTGTCCAATGGATGACTTCACAACTAGTTCTTCTGACAAACAGTGGAGCCCACGTACTGACATGGCACTCTTTTTCACAATACATTTTTTTCCCTTGCTTATATGAACTGAATTCTCTATGCTTCCTGCTTGGTCTTCTCAGAGAGAACATTCTATTTCAACATATAAAAAGAAAATAAAGGATCTCCAAAATAGGCCTCCCAAAACCCAGTGGACCAAATACACTGTAAATCCACGCAAATATTGAAATAAGTGATTGAAAGATTGACCCTGAATTCTAATGACCTTTATAATTAGGAACAATATTTAACCGAATAACCTTTCCAGTTAACTGTACGTTTGACCAGACAGTGAAGTAAAATAAGCACATTCATCACCTTCAAGACTTTTACGTGAAATTGCAGGTGCTCCCACCCCAAACATCAGCCTGCGCAACTACAGATTCAATAACATAAACGTGTACATTTCCCACAGAACCTACACGAAATCTCCCTTTCACTTAAAAGTTACCTTTAAATATTACACAGATATTTCCACAATGGAAATACGCAAAGCAACATTAAATAAGATTAAACTCCGCTGCAGGCCTGATAACTTTCGTTGGGAGGCTTTGCTTCGCTGCCAATGAGCAGTAAAAAGTCTCTGCTACTCACGACCTCGCAGACTCCAGCCGCCAGTCCCGTCATTAAATGGCGACAGTCCCACGCAGCAGTCGGGAGCGCGAGCTTTCCCGGGAGCCTCGCGCGCTCTCCGCCGGTTGCCGACCAGAAGGAACCGCTCGTGCTTCTATGCAGACGATGCAGCTAATTGCTGGTACAGAATCACACGCCGATTTAAATGCCGGTACTAAACCCTGGCAAGCCGGCCTTCCGAGGAAACAAGGCGAATCTAGAGCAGATAAATAAGCAACAGGTTAACTTCTAAACAAAATAAGAAAAGAGTGGTCGTCTTGTTCCTGAGTAGCTGCGTTATGCCGCTGTAGCTCTCTACCAAACAGAAACGGAACTTTAAATGGATAAAAACGGCACCATATCTTTTAAATTTTACAGCCCTCACCGAGTAGATAGCCTTGGTGCCAAATAGAAACATAGGAGAACCCAGCTGAAAAAATCATTATAGACCAGTATGACATGCATACTGATTTTCATGCTGGTCTATGCTGGATAGTGCTGGTTTGGTGCTGGTTAGTGCTGGTTTGGTGCTGGTGTAGCTGGTGGACCAGCATACCTTTGCTGTTCTGCAGTGACATGACTGCCACTGTCGACCAGCGCCAAAACACATCACGGTGTAGCGTGAGGTACCCGCAGGCAGCCCGCCAGATTGAACTGATGCCAGCTTTGTATAACCACAGGCTTTATGCTGGTAGCCAGCTGTTCTACTCTATGCTGTTTAATTTTCAGCAGGGAACTCACATTAAATTAAAAATGATAAATATCCATAAAGAAAGAAAGAAAAAAACGGAGGCTATGGTTACATTCAAAAAGAAATAATCTGTCCACCCACAAAGAACAGTTAGGTTCAGGTGGTCAACATTCTCTTAGGAGCTTTCAAAGGAACATGTCAAACATCTCATCCTCAATCAGAGTGGTGAATAATAGTTATAAATTGCAGTACGATTAATATGAGGAAACAATTAATCTGATACAACCAACTTTATCTGTCTAGGAAGTGAAGCGAAGAAAGAAAGGCGGCTGATGGATCTTATGGTCTCTCTCTCAAAGGTAGAACATAAAACACATACAATAAGATAATAAGATAAGGTTATCTGTGATGGCAGTACATACAATAAGATAATAAGGTATGGTTATCTGTGATGGCAGTACATATTTAAGGTGACAGTATTCTTAGCCAGGTTCTATTGGACCAGTATCAGGATGATATTTACTGATGAGACCTCCAAGCACTTATGTAAGTCACTCTGACGTCTGCCAGATGCCATAAATATAAATAAGGTCTGAAAAATGTACATGTAATCACTTTGACTAATTCTATAGAATCATTTTTATAATTTACTATTTGACCATTTAAACTGTGACAAATGCAGTCTGTGTGTATATATATATTACTTTTTCCAAGGACATACCAGTTGACCCATCTCATCTGGAAGTTGGCAAGTTTACAAGTTCTATGTTTTTGCACTTTTAAGCTCCAGGCCAGTGAGAAGAGGTTCTATAATGATGCGTAATCAGACCCAGTACCAAACAGAAAGCTAGTGATTACCATTAAACTCAGCTTTTGGTTATTAAAATGTAGTTGATCTGAGAAGCATGGAGTGGATTTTAGGGTTCCTATCACGGGGAGCAATGATGCATGTTTCATTTTCCATCCATTCATCTTCCACCCAATTGTTCTGGTTGCGGGGGGGGTGGGGGCTTTCCCAGGAAACAAAGGGCACAAGGCCAGGTTACAGCCCAGAGGGAACGGCAGTCCATCACACAGCACATACACTGTGGGTAATATACATACGTCAGTTACCTAACAGCAAGCCTGTCGATTGCAGGAGGAAACCACAGTACCCAGAGGAAACCCACACAACAGAGGGGGAACTGGCAAACTGAACACACAAAACAAAGGCGGGACTTAAACCCACAACCCTGGAGGTATGAGGCCAGAGTGTTGCCAACTGAGCTGCTATGTCAGCCAATGCTGAGCTTCTGTCCCATAAATATTTGGCCTTGAGGTAGGAAGTCCATCCTTGGTTGAAGATGGTTCCACTGCTTTTTGCCCCTAATTTCAAATTCAAATTTTGTCACATGCATCATCATACATAGTACAATCTGCAGCTAAATACTTATTGTAACTGTTCCAATTAAATACTGCTAGAAGGAACTGCATAAAAAGAGATGAAAGAGATTAGATATTATACTATATGCTGCAACCCAGGCTGTGGTACTGAGCCATGACTGTGACCATGTATGCAACTTCCTACACCAAACATGAGCTGATTTTGCACTTTTGTTCTGCTTGGCCAACCTGGGCCTAGGAGAGGGAATCTCATTGGCTATCCCTGCAAATTATCTAAAAGCTGGGAGAATTACACGATTTTCAGATACTGGTGGTATCTAAGAAAAACCTGATCTGACAGTCAAACCCTGTCCTATATTGTAAAAAAGGACCTTAAACTCAGGATAATACCTTCCTTTTTCACAAGTGACCATCTGCTGTTTGTTATGGCAACTTGGTAACTATTCAGAAGATTAAATATCCCCAGATGGCTGCAGCTGTTTTGGTCATTTTAAACCCACCGATAATGGGTCTGCAGCATGTCACATCTGAAGAGTTTAAAGACAACAGCTCAGATGTTTATTAATGAATTTCACACACAATTTCACGTTTTTGTGTCTTACCCTCACCAATAGGCTATAGATATATTTCTCTTACATTAAAGCTTGACCTCAAATTTGCACAGCAAATCAGTTACAACAAACACAAGCTTGTCTTACTACATGAAAAAAGATATGGATCTTTTTTGGAGTCAGTGTTTAAATGAGGGAGTGTTCTGCTTTATCACATACGATGAAAGTTTAGCTTTAAGTGTAAAAGAATATTAATGTATGGCATTTTTATTGGTAACAAACTGTAAAAATAGGATAGGGAATACCATGGTTCATTTCAACTTGGAAAGAAATTTATCTGTATTTTGTGTGATATCATTGAAAACGTTAGAATTTGAGCAATTTTACATTTCTAACTTTACATCCATTTTCCGCCCATATCCCACTTGTTTAGATTAATATTACTTGTGTACTTGCATGCGACAAATGGGTATTGGAAATGCATGGATACAAATGACTTGTTTCCAGTTCTGTATCAGAATTACAGGGGGGTAGAGTGATCAAAAAAAGTTTCAGTCACCTTTCCAAAACTATTCGAGGGTCAAACTACATCTCAGATGATCCATCTTATGCTGAAATAGCGACAGAAAGCTTAGTTATGTAATCAATATAATATGAGATTCAGAAACATTAATGACATTAAAGCTGGAAACCCCTTGACCCTTGAACGAGGCCTTAAACCCCAACAGCTCCAGTGATGCTGTTGCTGGGTAAATGTAAAACATGTTATATAATATGATAAGGGGCGGCATGGTGGTGCAGTGATTAGCACTGTTGCCTCACACCTCTGGGACCCGGGTTCGAGTCTCAGCCTGGGTCACATGTGTGCAGAGTTTGCATGTTCTCCCCATGTCATTGTGGGGTTTCCTCCGGGTACTCCGGTTTCCCCCCACAGTCCAAAGACATGCTGAGGCTGATTGGAGTTGCTAAATTGCCCATAGGAATGCATGTGAGAGTGAATGGTGCGTGAGTGTGCCTTGCGATGGGCTGGCCCCCATCCTGGGTTGTTTCCTGCCTCGTGCCCATTGCTTCCGGGATAGGCTCCGGACCTCCCCGCAACCCAGTAGGATAAGCGGTTTGGAAAATGGATGGATGGATAATATGATAAAAAATATTTACAATATAAAATGTTTCAAATGAACAGCAGTGTATCACTGGGGGTCCCATCAGCCAGTACAGCATGCTGAGCCGATGGCAGCCATGTGAATAATGTAAATAGCTGTGTGTAATTAGCTTATATTGTGTTGCTGTTGTGTTGTATCGGGGTGTCATGTATAGTATCTGATGTCATGTGTTGTGAATAGTGGTGTGTTCACACCCACCGTGTGCGGTGCGAGTAATCAGGGCGGCCAGCACAGTGGGCAGATGTGTCAGCGTGTGTTTGGTCAGGGGTGTTGCTGGACAAAGCCCCCCCCCCCCCCCACTGTTGCTTTAATGAATTTATTTCATGTGCATTCAGTTTAAATCATGCATCTGTCTGCATGATAACCTGGACACAAATTAATTTTAATAATTAACCTCAGTGCCCGAAAAGCCTTAATATTTTAATGAACACTTTTACTGCTTGGTAATAATTAATATGACATTGCATAAAGGGAGTCCGGTAAATGGGATTTCGCAAAGTTACTAGCAGCTGAATTCTTCCAGGGGCACCGTGACATGGGAGTCCAGACGCGTCCTTTCTTTGGCACAGCATTGAGACTCCCGGCTGCCCTTGTCTGTGCGCTTTGGGAATGGCAGCGGCTGGCTGGGAGGGGGTCACTCTGTGTGCCGTCTCACACCCGCCAGCCCACCCTGACATGCCTATGAGGACAGACATAGATTCATGAAAAGTTCCCGTAATCTTCGCTCAGGCAGGAGTGAATGTGCCAGTTATATGTAACTGAAATGAAAACGAAGATATCGAATGAGTTTTGTGCATGAATATTCCAGGCTAAAAATAACCACCATTCTGATATCTTATTCTGATATCTCGAAAAGTGACTGTTTTAATAGGGAAATTAAATCATTCTCATTGTATTATGTAAGGGGCGGCATGCTGGTG
This sequence comes from Brienomyrus brachyistius, assembly GCF_023856365.1. Lineage (NCBI taxonomy): Eukaryota > Metazoa > Chordata > Actinopteri > Osteoglossiformes > Mormyridae > Brienomyrus > Brienomyrus brachyistius. Next base: position 8,302,656 of record NC_064542.1, read on the forward strand.
CAGTGGTTAGCACTGTTGCCTCACACCTCTGGGACTTGCGTTCGAGTCTCCGCCTGGGTCACATGTGTGTGGAGTTTGCATGTTCTCCCCATGTCGTCGTGGGGTTTCCTCCGGGTACTCCGGTTTCCCCCCACAGTCCAAAAACATGCTGAGGCTAATTGGAGTTGCTAAATTGCCCATAGGTGTGCATGTGTGAGTGAATGGTGTGTGAGTGTGCCCTGCGATTGGCTGGCCCCTTATCCAGGGTTGTTCATTGCCTCGTGCCCATTGCTTCCGGGATAGGCTCCGGACCCCCCACGACCCAGTAGGATAAGCGGTTTGGAAAATGGATGGATGGATGTATCTTCATTGTACTAATATTTAAACAACTTAATATGCACTGGCAGCAGCGCACTGGCAACTTGACTGGCTGCTTTCTGTGGCGAAACGCAGGGTCATACGGAAACAGGTACGTGCATGGCTGTCTGGGGCTCTCATTAACATTACTAAGAATGTTAAAACTCCTTCTCAGAAGAACGTGGTCAGCTATACGAACTGTGAATTAAATATTATGTTTATATTCAGTTGCAATGATGCGATGTATGCCACATTGCTACTGGAGGTGTCTGAAGTTTGATGATCTTTTAAATGTTTTTTTTTTCCAACTTCTTCAAAGAGAAATATAAAGTGTATGAATTTCAGTAGTTAATTTATTGATTTTTAGGTTTATTTTATAACAACGTTTAAACGTACTTCGCTGCCCCATTGGTTTTCTCGCAATTTTTTCCCCACATTTTTCCTATGATATTAGGTTAAAGTTGTGTTATTCATGTACCATTTAAAAGAACAAAATGACTGAGTATTAAATTGCTGCAGTGGTAGTCTGCTTGCCAGAAGACCCTGTCATTGGGTGTGGCCCAGGATCTGTCTCTAAAGCGAAGAGTCTATTATCAGTATATGTGTATACTATATATTATAAATACACACACACAAACACACATACACATATGAATAACAGTGTTAATAATTTTTGTACATTTAGAGCATGTAAATCATAGTGAATATAAATATCAGTCAAAGAATGTATGGGAATAGAAAAGTTAAATTTTTAATGTGATTTACTTATATTAACAGATATGTTACGGACTGACTGAGATTAATAGGACTTTATTAGACACAGTCCACATTATTTGTTTTATATTGGTTTTTTAGGATTAAAAAACAAAACATACTTTTTAAGTATGAACATGTTTTGTTTATGCTTTACAACAGTTCATTCATTCTATGGAAAGTGCAATGCAATAAGATAATCATTTTTACAAGAATCATTTTTATAATTTACTATTTGACAGTTTAAACTGTGACAAATGCAATCTGTGTGTATATATATATTATTGTTTCCAAGGACATACCAGTTGACCCATCTCATCTGGAAGTTGGCAAGTTTTCAAGTTCTATGTTTTTGCACTTTTAAGCTCCAGGCCAGTGAGAAGAGGTTCTATATTGATGCGTAATCAGACCCAGTACCAAACAGAAAGCTAGTGATTACCATTAAACTCAGCTTTTGGTTATTAAAATGTAGTTGATCTGAGAAGCATGGAGTGGATTTTAGGGTTCCTATCATGGGGAGCAATGATGCATGTTTCATTTTCCATCCATTCATCTTCCACCCAATTGTTCTGGTTGCGGGGGGGTGGGGGCTTTCCCAGGAAACAAAGGGCACAAGGCCAGGTTACAGCCCAGAGGGAACGGCAGTCCATCACACAGCACATACACTGTGGGTAATATACATACGTCAGTTACCTAACAGCAAGTCTGTCGATTGCAGGAGGAAACCACAGTACCCAGAGGAAACCCACACAACAGAGGGGGAACTGGCAAACTGAACACACAAAACAAAGGCGGGACTTAAACCCACAACCCTGGAGGTATGAGGCCAGAGTGTTGCCAACTGAGCTGCTATGTCAGCCAATGCTGAGCTTCTGTCCCATAAATATTTGATTACGCATCATTCCCTAAGTTTGGGTGTCTTTTAAAGGGTCATATGTATGTTCTACCTTCCATTCCATGTCTTTTAAGCATGCTTAACTCATGAGGTCCACTCTCCTGCTCTTTCTTAAAGACTGTTGCACATGTTAAACTACTGTTAGCTATAACAAACTCAGCAGGATGATCTGTGCTGCGCTTGCAGTGATTCCGTGATTAACACTGTAACCCCTGGCTCTCTGTGGGCTTCACACCAAAAGGACTTGTTCTGGCTACAGTCTCTTTAATAGCTCAAAGACATGTGGTTCAGGTGCTTAGTAAGTTCAGAATCACTAGGCCAAAGAGGTCTTCACACTCCCAGGGCCTTGAGGTAGGACGTCCATCCTTGGTTGAAGATGTTTCCACTGCTTTTTGCCCCTAATTTCAAATTCAAATTTTATTTGTCACATGCATCATCATACATAGTACAATCTGCAGCGAAATGCTTATTGTAACTGTTCCTATTAAATACTGCTAGAAAGAACTGCATAAAAAGAGATGAAAGAGATTAGATATTATACTATATGCTGCAACCCAGGCTGTGGTACTGAGCCATGACTGTGACCATGTATGCAACTTCCTACGCCAAACATGAGCTGATTTTGTACTTTTGTTCTGCTTGGCCAACCTGGGCCTAGGAGAGGGAATCTCATCGGCTATCCCTGCAAATTATCTAAAAGCTGGGAGAATTACACGATTTTCAGATACTGGTGGTATCTAAGAAAAACCTGATCTGGCAGTCAAAACCTGTCCTATATTGTAAAAAAGGACCTTAAACTCAGGATAATACCTTCCTTTTTCACAAGTGACCATCTGCTGTTTGTTATGGCAACTTGGTAACTATTCAGAAGATTAAATATCCCCAGATGGCTGCAGCTGTTTTGGTCATTTTAAACCCACTGATAATGGGTATGCAGCATGTCACATCTGAAGAGTTTAAAGACAACAGCTCAGATGTTTATTAATGAATTTCACACACAATTTCACGTTTTTGTGTCTTACCCTCACCAATAGGCTATAGATATATTTTTCTTCCATTCAAGCTTGACCTCAAATTTGCACAGCAAATCAGTTACAACAAACACAAGCTTGTCTTACTACATGAAAAAAGATATGGATCTTTTTTGGAGTCAGTGTTTAAATGAGGGAGTGTTCTGCTTTATCACATACGATGAAAGTTTAGCTTTAAGTGTAAAAGAATATTAATGTATGGCATTTTTATTGGTAACAAACTGTAAAAATAGGATAGGGAATACCATGGTTCATTTCAACTTGGAAAGAAATTTATCTGTATTTTGTGTGATATCATTGAAAACGTTAGAATTTGAGCAATTTTACATTTCTAACTTTACATCCATTTTCCGCCCATATCCCACTTGTTTAGATTAATATTACTTGTGTACTTGCATGCCACAAATGGGTATTGGAAATGCATGGATACAAATGACTTGTTTCCAGTTCTGTATCAGAATTACAGGGGGGTAGAGTGATCAAAAAAAGTTTCAATCACCTTTCCAAAACTATTCGAGGGTCAAACTACATCTCAGATGATCCATCTTATGCTGAATTAGCGACAGAAAGCTTAGTTATGTAATTAGTATAATATGAGATTCAGAAACATTAATGACATTAAAGCTGGAAACCCCTTGACCCTTGAACGAGGCCTTAAACCCCAACAGCTCCAGTGATGCTGTTGCTGGGTAAATGTAAAAAATGTTATATAATATGATAAAAAATATTTACAATATAAAATGTTTCAAATGAACAGCAGTGTATCACTGGGGGTCCCATCAGCCAGTACAGCATGCTGAGCCGATGGCAGCCATGTAAATAATGTAAATAGCTGTGTGTAATTAGCTTATATTGTGTTGTGTTGTATCGGGGTGTCATGTATAGTGTCTGATGTCATTTGTTGTGAATAGTGGTGTGTTCACACCCACCGTGTGCTGTGCGAGTAATCAGGGCGGCCAGCACAGTGGGCAGATGTGTCAGCGTGTGTTTGGTCAGGGGTGTTGCTGGACAAAGCCCCCCCCACTGTTGCTTTAATGAATTTATTTCATGTGCATTTAGTTTAAATCATGCATCTGTCTGCATGATAACCTGGACACAAATTAATTTTAATAATTAACCTCAGTGCCCGAAAAGCCTTAATATTTTAATGAACACTTTTACTGCTTGGTAATAATTAATATGACATTGCATAAAGGGAGTCCGGTAAATGGGATTTCACAAAGTTACTAGCAGCTGAATTCTTCCAGGGGCACCGTGACATGGGAGTCCAGACGCGTCCTTTTTTGGGCACAGCATTGAGACTCCCGGCTGCCCTTGTCTGTGCGCTTTGGGAATGACAGCGGCTGGCGGGGAGGGGGTCACTCTGTGTGCCGTCTCACACCCGCCAGCCCACCCTGACATGCCTATGAGGACAGAAATAGATTCATGAAAAGTTCCCGTAATCTTCGCTCAGGCAGGAGTGAACGTGCCAGTTATATGTAACTGAAATGAAAACGAAGATATCGAATGAGTTTTGTGCATGAATATTCCAGGCTAAAAATAACCACCATGGTTATTTTGATATCTCTAAAAGTGATCGTTTTAATAAGCGAATTAAATCATTCTCATTGTATTATGTAATCTTCATTGTACTAATATTTAAACAACTTAATATGTCAGTAGTCAGTTACACACATCCTCAGGTCCTGCATAAGGATTTTAGGGTAAAGGATTTTAGACGTCGGCTCATGATATTAACCAAAGCATGATGACAGCACGCGAAAACGATGCGTCTATATCTATGCATCTATAGTATAACATAAAAACGTTTTTAGGTAAAATGGTAAATAATTTATTATCCTGCCAAAATATCGCGGCAGGACACACCTCGTCACAGCGGGTCCCGTATTGCGCAGCGGCGGCTGTTGCCCAGTGCGGCACCACGTTACGTCACGGCATCGGAGTCGCAGCAGCGCACTGGCAGCAGCGCACTGAGAGCTTGACGGGCTGCTTTCTGCGGCGAAACGCAGGGTCATACGGAAACAGGTACGTGCATGGCTGTCTGGGGCTCTCATTAACATTACTAAGAATGTTAAAACACCTTCTCAGAATAACGTGGTCAGCTATACGAATTGTGGATTAAATATTATGTATATATTCGGTTGCAATGATGCGATGGATGCCACGTTGCTATTGCCGTACTGGAGGTGTCTGAAGTTTGATGATCTTTTACATTTTTCCACTACTTCAAAGAGAAATATAAAGTGTAGAAATTTCAGTAGTTAATTTATTGATTTTTAGGTCTATTTTATAACAACGTTTAAACGTACTTCGCTGCCCCATTGGTTTTCTCGCAATTTTTCCCCACGTTTTTCCTATGATATTAGGTTAAAGTTGTGTTATTCATGTACCATTTAAAAGAACAAAATGACTGAGTATTAAATTGCTGCAGTGGTAGTCTGCTTGCCAGAAGACCCTGTCATTGGGTGTGGCCCAGGATCTGTCTCTAAAGCGAAGAGTCTATTATCAGTATATGTGTATACTATATATTATAAACACACATACACACACACACACATATATATATATATATATATATATATATATATATATATATATATATATATATATATACATACACACACACAAACACACATACACATATGAATAACAGTGTTAATAATTTTTGTACATTTAGAGCATATAAATCATAGTGAACATAAATATTAGTCAAAGAATGTATGGGAATAGAAAAGTTTAATTTTTTATGTGATTTAAAGTATTATTTTTAATGTGATTTACTTATATTAACAAATATGTTAAGGAATAACTGAGATTAATAGTACTTTATTAGACACAGTCCACATTATTTGTTTTATATTGGTTTTTTAGGATTAACAAACAAAACGAACTTTTTCAGTATGAATATGTTTTGTTTATGCTTCATGCAACAGTTCATTCATTCTATGGAAAGTGCAAAATGCAAATTACGAGCTGGATATTTTTGTGTGTTGTGTGATGGGTACCACACTCTGGTCAGTATTCGATTAATCTCAAAAGAGGCAGGTTTACAACGACATGCATAAAGAAGATTAAACTCTTTACTGCACACTGGCTGCCAGATGTGGAAATTTCTGCGGAATTGCTTCTACTTCTGTAATGTTTAGCTGCTCGTAACTGGTGATGTATGTCGTGTGCAAACGTCACTGCTACAAACAGCGGCCAGCAGCAGCGTCTCCCGTCCAGCAGAAACTGCTGCTTACTTCACTCTCTTGTCATCTTAGAAAAAAATTAACTGGAATTACAAAACTGCAGGAGTGGTGAATTCATGGAAAACACGTTTTACAGTTCATTTACTGTTATTTTTTTTGTTGTTGTTGAGTTTATGCTTGTTTAATTCATCATCTTTTGAAAGGAAAAGAATCAGCATCATTTTTATTTCTGATATTTTAATGTAAGTGAAAAGAATGACCCGCATGTCCTATATACTGTATTTTTATATAGTACATATGGTATAATTTGTTAAATATGTGTTATCTCTCCCCTAGACATTTCATTTTGCACTTTTGACTGCTTGCCTCTTTGACTTATAGAACAGCAGCCATGGTTAAGGTAAGTGAATTTATATTTTGCACCTGTTAAGTACAAGTATCTCTCCATTGCTTGTACCGCAATTGGCCATAATCCTTCATAATTCATTGAACCTAGACTGCTTCATTATTTCTGATAGTAAACTGTTTTAGTCAGAGATGGGAGACACGTCCAACTTGTTTAACGTCAGTCGTAAACATACGCAGCGTGTTCTAATGCGTGTCGTTCTCATAACGTGCAAAAACAGAGAGAGACTTGGAAATGAGCTTGCTGGTCTCTATGTAGCATTGTATATTGAAGGCGCTTTTGGTAAATATTCTTTGTGGCTTTTATAAAGCTGGAAACTGTGGCGGTCTTTCTCCGTCACTGTTCTCGTGCTCATGACCTGATTTTGGTTTTTAAATGACTCTTGTTAGATATAGCACTGGGCCTGTCTCTTCTGCTATTGCCTCTGGGCTATTCTGAGCATGTGCAGCAGTTACTGCAGCCGCAGTCCGGCTGTCTGGCTGAACGGCTGGTGCAGGGAGTGATCGTCACCATAGAGAGTGACAGGGAGCCAGAACTGCCGTAGTGACGAGAAATACTGTAGCTCAGAAACAGTCAGAGTGATGTCAGTATATAATGGATGGTATTGAGGCCGAAAAGTAAGCAGGACTTAAGCTACCATGCTGAAGCCAAAGCTATATGATGGTCTTGATACAGGGGCTGTGCTTTTAAAGGGTGAAAGTGGACCCTGCAGGCCTTGCAGGGGTGCATGTGTAACACAACACCTGCCCCTCCCACACCCTGCTGAATACACGAGCCAGGATGGAGAATTAGCTGTCAGCTGTCTGGCGTTCACCCATCCTCATGGCCTTGTGGACTGATTCAAGGGACCCTTTCGTGTCCCATTACCCTGTGGATGGCAACACGCTCACCTCCACAGAATGTAGTTTAACCCAGAACGCTAAACTAAGATACAGGCCTTGATTATTCCTTTGGGAATGGCAAAATTGGGAATATACACTCAGACTAATCACTGTTGCGCCCATTTAGTATAAATACGGTCTGTGTGAGCAGCTGCTACCGCTACAGTGACTGTATTTGCCAAATAAGAGTGTCAGGCAACTGTCTGATATTGAAATATGATCAAGCATAAGAGACTATCCTAAATGCAGTGTAGCTGGTGTTGAATTTTATATAAAATGAATCGAACACATATAGTTTAATGAATGGTGTGTGAGTGTGCCCTGTGATGGGATGACCCCCCATCCTGGGTTGTTCCCTGTCTCGTGCCCATTGCTTCCGGGATAGGCTCTGGACCCCCCGCGACTCAGTAGGATAAGCAGTTTGGAAAATGGATGGATGGATGGACATATAGTTTAATGACGGGGGTGGCATAGTTGTTCAGTGGCCAGCGCTGTTGCCTCCCACTGCCGGGAATTAGGCTTCGAATCCCATCTCTGCTCTGTGTGTGAAGTTGCACGGTCTCCCTGCACTGCACAGGTTTCTGTTGGGTATTCCCGTTACCTCGCGTAGTCCAAAGTCTTGCAGTTAGGCTCACTGCCTTCTATAAATTGCTCAGTGCTTTGATATGTGCCCTGCTATGGATTAGCATCCCGTCCAGGCTGCTCTGTTCTGCCTGTGATGAGATTACGGCTCCCTGTAACCCTAACCAGGACGTGTGTGTAGCAGATGGAAAATATGCCTTATGGCCGAATGAAGTGATGCAGGAACTTTGATTTGGATAGAGATGATGTGCTTGGTTTGTTGGGAGGGACTGCTTAATAAGTACGCATGGAAGGGCGTCTGTGTACAAACACTTAAGCTCTCACCCATTCATTCGAAGGCTTTTAGGTATGAGGTTGCGTTGTTCTCCAGGTCAGACTCCTGTCAGTGAAGGTTTTGGTTGCATTTCCGTTCCTGCAGCAATTTCGAGGCACTGTGACGGACTTTGCAGATTTTGATGCCAGCGCTGATGCAGAGACACTGTACAATGCCATGAAAGGCATCGGTGAGTCATTCGGCACTTTTCCTGATCTGCATTGTATATTTACCATGTGCAAATACACATCGTTTATGTTTGCTACGCTGTGTGTCAGATCGCGTTACTAACTACCCACATGACGTATGGAGGTCTCATCATGAAACAAATCTTTATAATAGTTTATCTAAACCTTATTGTCTGCAATATATGCAATGCACATTTGGATAGTTGTGCATATTATGTTTAAATCTTCAGTTGGAGTTGCGCTGAGTCACCTCCTCTTTTAAGTGCTTCGTATTAATGATCAGTTTGTGACATGTGCATGCTCCTTAACGGGAATCCACAAACCATTTATTATAGTTAGGGCAAGCTGCAAACTAAATAACCCCATGAGTTGCCTCATTGTTCTGGTGTCTGTATCTCCATAGGCAGTGACAAGGAGGCCATTTTGGATGTAATCGCTGCCAGAAGTAACGCCCAGCGGCAGGAAATCGCTGCAGCCTACAAGTCCTTGTATGGCCAGGTAGGAACCACCCACTTCCTATTGTCTCTGGCATTATCATACATTTTTATATCTCTTCATAATCCTTACATTTTCATCATATAAGCTGTAATACATCTCAGTCTGCAGATATTGATCTTCATCCTAAAGTTAAACAACCTTTCAATATAAGTGTTTATGCAGATTTATTCAAAGACATTTCCAGTGGTTAGATCACCACAGACAGGGTCTGAGAATGCTGGTTTTCATCGAAATACGTTTAACTCAGATCTTTAATTCTGTCCCTAAGCAAATCCCATGATGCAACACACGCCAGCTACTTAGAATTAGTGAAACAAGTTGATGAAACAGGCGAAGATGAAAAATGCAGGAAAAAAAAAAATCACGCTTGGTTATAATATGTATTATTGGGCCTCTATTTACGAAAAAACGAACGACACCAATATCCAAAAATATATAAAGACAAGAACAATATTCATAGCAAGTCAAAAGTGAACTGATAACTATTACAGAGGACCTAGCACGCAGTTTGTCTCTGTCAGGGTGTGACTGCCCCTCCCTCGCCTGGTGAGACGCTCCAGCTAAGCTCCACCGCCAGGAGCTACCAACTCAAAATAAATAATCGATAAGGTAGCATGTTTAATGCAAAGGAAAAAAATCCAAACAACTCTACTGATATTCCCGAATAATTTCCCCTCAAAAATAACAAAAATGAGCAAGGCTAAATTAATGTTCAACAGTGCCATGCTAAATTCTCTCCTGCCCCCCCCCCCTAAATAGGTGATATGTGAGTATGGATAACTTCACCATTTCACCATTATATGAATGAGTAATAGTTCTGCTGTCAGTTCTGTTCCACCACATTGCCATTACTGAAGCCATATATTCAATGGGAGCAACACACATTTAAAGACCCTGGATGACTCAAACTAATATGGCCCTACTTAATGCAATACACAACACACACTGGACTGAGGAACACCTACAAGCATGACACTGCAGCTCTGCCCACAACTTATAAATTACAATGTTTCTTCCGACCAGCCTTTGCGGTGCGGCACCATCGTCCCTGTCGGCGCACTTCAGATTCATGACGCTGCGTTTCTGCATCATTTATAAAACAGACAAATGCCGTTCATTATAAACATTTGGGCTTTCTTTTAGGATCTGATTGGTGATCTTAAGTACGAACTGACGGGAAAGTTTGAGCGTCTGATCGTCTCATTGATGAGGGCTCCAGCTTTTCATGATGCCAAAGAAATTAAAGATGCAATCAAAGTAAGATATTTCAGGAATGATTGTACTTTATCACATTTTCTACCAAAAATTTCTTAACAAGTGATTAAATCCATTGAAGTTCATGATTGCGGTCTAGCATTTAAACTTCTCTTTTCAAGGGTCTGGGGACCAATGAGAAGTGCCTGATTGAAATTCTGGCTTCTAGAAACAATGAACAGATCCTTGCTTTGCGAGATGCATACAAAGAAGGTAAGACAAGGGTTAAATTGTTACTGTATATTGTTACACTGTTTAGTGTTGGTTTTGTCCTTGTGCACATTGTTTTTTGTTATGTGTTGGTGTATGTTGAATCACGGTCAATGTAATCTCACTAGGTGTGTGTGCACAGCTGTCAATGACAATAAAGTACCTTGAACCTTAAATTTCCATCCATCCATCTTCCGTAACTGTTGTCCCAGTAAAGTGGGATTAAGGAAGAGGTATGTAGGAGGAGGCTTCAGGATGAACAGCGGGATACTGCCAGGTTGAAAGGTGAAACATGCATAAAGATTTGCATCCGCGTAACTTGATTATCCTCTACAGCGTACGGTAGAGACATTGAGGCGGATGTAATAGCTGACACTTCGGGACACTTTAAGAAGATGCTGGTGGTTTTACTTCAGGTCAGTTTGAAAAACGTCACATTCCGAAGATCCAGCAACAAACAGCTGAAATAAATTTGACGGCATTTCACTCTTCCCTCTTGATTGTTTTTTGGTATAATAATTCGGTTCCATTTGTGAAATTGCTCATTCTAGGCTAATATATTATTTTTGCATTCTTCTTCTAGGGTACCAGAGAAGGGAACACAGTAGTGAATGCAGATCTTGTTGAGGAGGATGCACAGGTGAGCTTTCTACTGACATTGCTGGATTTTTAATTTAATTTTATTTTATTTTATTGTTATTCAACCAGGCAAGTCATTAGAATTTCTTATTTACTAAAGCAGCCTGGCAAATGGCTGGAGACCTTTACTGTTTTATTGACAGCAACAGGAGAATGTTACAATGGTCGTGCTGTGCAACACAACAACTGCAGCACATGCTGCCGAACATTTTTACAGGCCGTTGGAAACGTACATGGAACCTGACAGCTGTGTCATGCAGAGGTCGTCATGTGTCATTTCTGCCTGTAACCCCCACACCCTTACTGTAGGAGCTGTATGCTGCTGGGGAGGCTAAGTGGGGCACTGACGAGGCCACATTCATCATGATATTAGGTAACCGCAGCATCGCCCACCTTCAGATGGGTAAGTCTGCGGCGCTTTTCACACTTGGACGTGCAGTACATTCATTTTTTCCCCCCATGCATTTGTAGTAGTGGCTCTTGTTTTCACCTTTGCATAGTGTTTGACGAATATCAGAAGATAGCAGAGAAATCCATAGAAGACAGCATCAAGAGTGAGCTGTCAGGGGACTTTGAGAGACTCATGCTGGCCGTGGGTAAGAGTCTCCTTCATCTGACAGACTCTCATGTTTCTGCTACAATAACCATTTTATCTGCGTAACACTACAGAAAACCACTGAGGGATTGGTGACTCCAGTGTGAATTGTGTTTATTTTCAGTGCAGTGCATCAGGAGCGTGCCCATGTTCTTTGCCAAGCGTCTTTACGTGGCCATGAAGGTAAATCACCTTGTAAACGGCAGTTTGTATAATACTTGTTTTGACGATGCAGACTAATGATGTAGACAAGGAAAACCTGAAGAGTATCAATTCTAATGGGAAAGTCAAGTAATGATTGAGCATCCTGTTGGTTCTTTCCCTGGTCTGTGACAGGAGGTATATGTACTGTACTTACTTGAGTGGTATTTATTGACACACACACACACACACACACACACAGACACACATCAATCCATATATATATATACATGTGTGTGTATGTGTGTGTCTGTATGTGTGTGTGCGTGTATGTGTGTGTCTGTGTGTACCTGTGTGTGTGTATGCGTGTGCCTGTGTGTGTATGTGTGTGTGTGTGTGTGTGTGTGTGTGTGTGTGTGTGTGTGTGCCACATTAATATTAATGTCTTAACTGTGTTTATGTGCTTCTTGGCCTCTTCAGGGTTTGGGAACAGCAGACAACACTTTGATCCGGATCATGATCTCGCGCTCTGAGATCGATATGCTGGATATCCGTGAATGCTTTCGTCTCCAGTATGAGAAGTCCCTCCACAACATGATAAAGGCGAGGGACAATTTATTCACCACTGAATAATGGCATGGCTCATTAGTGTACGATATCCCTCTGTGTTTCTGTTATGGCGAAACAGGCTGTAGAAAATCAGCGTGCTGGTATTAGGAAGTGAACCAAATGACACCTACGTTTAGCTACAAAGGAAGCCAAAGGAAGAATTTAAACTTCATCCACTTTGTGAGAATTTCCCTGCAAAAGTCATTCCGTTACATTTCATTTTCGTTAAGTTATGTTTCTCTCTCTTCTAAAGGATGACACATCCGGGGACTATAAGAGGACTTTGCTTAACCTTTGTGGTGGCGATGATGAGTAAGAGAGCAAAGAGCGGGGGGTGGCTCTGCATTCTGAGCCCTGTTTCCATTATTTAGTCTTGGGGGGGGGTGGGGGGTTGGCTTTTATACAATGTCTGTCACGTTGTGGTTTTCCTGCAGTTTTTTCATGCATTACATTTGAATGAAACCGCTTTGAATGAATACACAGAATTTTCTCCCAGTCATGACCTCTTAAGCAGTTACCTGTTTGTACGACTCAAAGAAAAGCCCAGACTGTGCTGTGAAATTACCCCGGCATACAGCGCTAATCCCTTCACCGACTGCTGACTGTCATTGGTGTTTCAGCCTAGCTGGAGAATTTTTCCCCGAAGCAGCGCAGATAGCCTACAAGATGTGGGAAGTTAGCGCCATGACCAAAGTGCAGGTTTGACTCTCTGCTCCCAGCGTAGGAACAGAATTCCTGCTTGTCTGGCCCATTAACCTTCCTGCAGTTTTCCCACGCTGTGCCCAGAGTTTTGCAGTCAGTTGGCAAATACGTGTGCGCATAACTGCCCCTTCTGATTTGTGCTGTATTTCAGGCTTTTACAATTTGCAGACATGCAGTGATAAAATCTTCTCTGCAAACTAACACTCTTGCTTGTGCTGCACCTGTGTTGTTTTCCTTGAAATAGTGAATCAACGTATGTCCTTATTTCCAAACTTTCTAAATCACTAGATTGGCACATCGTTCAGCACAGTATTGTATTTAGTGCACTTTCTTTGGACATATGTTGCCTCATTTTTTTTCTTTCCTGAATCCCTCATTTATCATGCTTTATGGATTTAATGGAAGCAAATATACATTTGTAAGGGATGCCTGCTTGCCTCTGATTGGATGCTGCTGCTTCTTTGTTACAGCTACGAGGAACTATATATGCTTCTTCTGGCTTTAATCCCAGTAGTGATGCCAAAGCTTTGAGAAAGGCCATGAAGGGCTTTGGTAGGTAGAACACAGTTGTTTTCTATGAACATTTAATTACGTTGAATGTGTCCAGATGAGTTACATTTTTTCTCCATTCTTCAAGGTACTGATGAAGATACTATAATTGATATTATAACACACAGAAGTAATGCACAGAGACAAGAAATCAGGAAAGTCTTCAAATCTAGCTTTGGGAGGGTGAGGAGCACGAGATATTAAACAAAAGCAGGTGTTGCACCCTGCTGCAGATCCCCGAACCTTTGTGGAGCGCTAATGATGTCGCCTGTGCTGTTCCTCAGGATCTCATGGCTGACCTTAAGTCGGAGCTTTCAAAGAACTTGTGCCGGTTGATTCTGGGCATGATGATGACTCCAGCAGAGTTTGATGCGAAAATGATGAAAAAGGCAATGGAGGTGAGAGTGCTAATTTTTATTTTTATTTTTTCACTAGCTACGCAGTTGCATCTGTGGCTTTCAGTTCCAAAGAAAAGTCAATGCATTACTGTCCTGCGGGTAGCGGGCTGCATTACCGGAATGGGCAAAAGGGAGGAAATTGTGGTGATATGTTGTATTTTACATAAATGAGAAGTTATCTTGCGTTTATTATTTTTCTCATGACAGGTTGTCTTTGGAAATCCCACAGGGCTTATAGCTATGCCCAGGGATGGACAATGATACATGAAAATGTATTTTAAAATAAGGTACCAAATACCCTAATTATAAGTGTTTTGAAATAAACTACTTTAAAAAATACTAGAAATACTTTACGAAGGGAGCATGAAATCATTTTTCAAACTGTGTGTCTGTCGGCATATTTGATCCATCCCTTCACCAGTACACTGACTCGGTTGATTAAGTGGACAGTGTTTGAGAGCAACAGCTTTTCACTGCCTAGTGAGACATGCCAGAAATCTGACACGCAAACAGTCAACAGGTCAAATATATGAACCTGTCTGTTACATCCCAGATCCTCACATACTCTCGTCATCACCCAGATGAAGGTTACTTTTAAAGTTACCGACAGGTTAATGTTCAACTGGCAGTTTGTTGATGACTCATAACTGTACAATAATTTATTTACTCAGTGTTTTGCAATGAGGAGCCTACTTTGCATCAGCAACTGATAGCACCTTTAACCATAACAATTAGTTTCTAAGTAACCAAAAAATCATACAAATTTGACAAACAATTTTTGGGTCAGATAGTCATTCATACAATGGTCTGCAAATACATTATACTACTAAACAGGTACTTCTATTAGGGTACAATGATTCTGCAATCAGTTACTTAGGTTCCAGCCGCTGGACTCCTATTTGAATGTTGAAAACCTTCTAAATGACCAATTTGTTTTGATTTTAGATGTACCCAGAAGTATAGTCAGACAGCAGCAACTGAACTTGTCAATAAGTACAAAGCCAACTGAACCTATTGAGAGCTGCAGAATGTGGATTTATGGGACATATGTGAAATGAGTCGCACTGGTAGAATTTCACCCATAAGACTCATTTCGTGGTGATGGGACACATATACACATCCACAGTCTAGTAAGTTTTATTGATACTCCAAGTAGGCTAAATAGAGAATGCTACAGATCAGGTATCCCAAAACAGATCAAAAGTTCTACTAAGAACAACATATGGAAAAAAATTAATTACAGTAATTCTTTTTTTTTATTTATTTTGTCCTGTGGTAGCCTGTATGCTTCTGGCTAGCAACCTGAGGCTAATGCAGCGCACACAGAAAACATGACGAGAAAACGAGAATAATTTTCTCTCAATTATGAATAAGGACTCATCAAAGTTTACGATAAACTGCCAAAAACGAGCTATCAAGTTGCAGTAGCAAAACTACAGAAAGCGATATTTTATGAAGAGTACTGTATTATAGCATATTTGAATTATACACAGCTCAGTAGGTAATTAAATCTGTGCAGTCCTGTAATTTCAAAAGTGTTTGAAACAGTCACACTTGTATCTCGAAAGAATCAATAAAATGCCATAAATAGCGACATTACATGTGATGTATACAAATGTCAGTTAGATGGTAATCTGCCTGAGATGTAAAGAAAAATGAAAAAAAAAATCAGGTATAATGACCATCCGCTTATACTGATCAATTTCATCCAGACAGACATGACCGCTATAAAGGGTTTCCACTGTATCTAATCAGAATGTATCTATCATGCAAGGAATTTGAGACGCACAGTAAATCCTTACGTTATACGTATATTTACAGCATATGTGCATGGTGGAAGTGAAAGGCCGAGGTTTATGATTTTCTGCTGCACTTGCCCTCAGGAACATTCCTCTTCGGGGTCCAGCAGAAGTCAGCTGGCGTACTGGGATTCCACTCGGCTTGAGATTATTTTTCCATATCAGAGAGAGCAGAATCGTGCAATACTTTGTGCCCCTCTGGAAAGTCCTAAAAGTGTTCGGAAACAGCAATAAAATCATTTTTCCTAATTTAAACTTTAGTATACCCGTACTGTCATGCCCTGCTCGTCGGCTCCTCATGTGTGCCACGCCCCCCTGCTTGCCAACGTGTGTTTCCCTGATTGTTTCCACCTATGTCCGATTACTGTGATCAGTCCCGTGTATTTAAGTCTGAGTCTTGCCTGTGATCGTTGTCCGTCATTACGTGATCTGTGCACATGGTGTTGGTGGTCCCTCGCCTCCCGTGTCTCCTTGTCCCGAATAAACCCCGATTACCCCGATCCTGCTTGTCAGCCTGGTTTTCTGAACCACCGCCCGCACGATCGCCTGTCCACCCGAACCTTCCCGTGACAGAATGACGGACCCACAAAAGACGAAGCGGAGGCAGAGGAGAGTCCCGCAGGAGACTATCCGACTCGGAGCCTGCTCGCTCTCCCGGATGTGGCCGTCTCCGGACGCGGAGAAGCCCATCCGGACTCCAGCCCGAGGACCGACCCCACGGGACCGGTACTCCGTGTGGAGGTACTGGGCCTCGAGTACGGACGAGGAAGAAGAGTCCTTCTATCCTTACCCGGAGCCGGAGTTCGTTTTCTCGCCGTCCGTTTTCACGGACGTCACGCAGCCTCCCGCCACCGCCAGGCGCCGGAGGAGGAGGAAGAGACCGGAGATCGCCGGTACGGAGGTGCTCCCTCCGTTACTGCCAGCGGACCCCGCTCCGATGCAGCCGCCGCCGCCCGCGGAATCAGCGCAGGTGCAGCCGCCACTGCCTGCGGTTCCCATGCCTGCGCAGCTCCCTCTTCCCGCTGCAGCTCCCGGGCAGGCGCCCCCTCTGCAGCCGCCTGCTGCAGCTCCCGGGCAGGCGCCCCCACTGCAGCCGCCTGCTGCAGCTCCCGGGCAGGCGCCCCCACTGCAGCCGCCTGCTGCAGCTCCCGGGCAGGCGCCCCCACTGCAGCCACCTGCTGCAGCTCCAGGGCAGGTGCCCCCTCTGCAGCCACTTCCAGTTCCTGACCGTGCTCCAGTTCCTGCAGAGGCACCCCCTCTGCAGCCGCCTGCTGCAGCTCCCGGGCAGGCACCCCCTCTGCAGCCGCCTGCTGCAGCTCCCGGGCAGGCGCCCCCACTGCAGCCACCTGCTGCAGCTCCAGGGCAGGTGCCCCCTCTGCAGCCACTTCCAGTTCCTGACCGTGCTCCAGTTCCTGCAGAGGCACCCCCTCTGCAGCCGCCTGCTGCAGCTCCCGGGCAGGCACCCCCACTGCAGCCACCTGCTGCAGCTCCAGGGCAGGCACCCCCACTGCAGCCACCTGCTGCAGCTCCAGGGCAGGCACCCCCACTGCAGCCACCTGCTGCAGCTCCAGGGCAGGTGCCCCCACTGCAGCCACCTGCAGCTCCAGGGCAGGCGCCCCCTCTGCAGCCACCTGCTGCAGCTCCCGGGCCGGCGCCCCCACTGCAGCCACCTCCAGTTCCTGACCGCGCTCCAGTTCCTGACCGCGCTCCAGTTCCTGACCGCGCTCCAGTTCCTGACCGCGCTCCAGTTCCTGACCGCGCTCCTGTTCCTGACCGCGCTCCAGTTCCTGCAGAGGCGCCCCCTCTGCAGCCGCCTGCTGCAGCTCCCGGGCAGGCGCCCCCACTGCAGCCACCTGCTGCAGCTCCCGGGCAGGCGCCCCCACTGCAGCCAGCTCCTGTTCCTGACCGCGCTCCTGTTCCTGACCGCGCTCCAGTTCCTGCAGAGGCGCCCCCTCTGCAGCCGCCTGCTGCAGCTCCCGGGCAGGCGCCCCCTCTGCAGCCGCCTGCTGCAGCTCCCGGGCAGGCGCCCCCTCTGCAGCCGCCTGCTGCAGCTCCCGGGCAGGCGCCCCCACTGCAGCCACCAGCTGCAGCTCCCGGGCAGGCGCCCCCACTGCAGCCAGCTCCTGTTCCTGACCGCGCTCCTGTTCCTGACCGCGCTCCAGTTCCTGCAGAGGCGCCCCCTCTGCAGCCGCCTGCTGCAGCTCCCGGGCAGGCGCCCCCTCTGCAGCCGCCTGCTGCAGCTCCCGGGCAGGCGCCCCCTCTGCAGCCGCCTGCTGCAGCTCCCGGGCCGGTGCCCCCACTGCAGTCAGCTCCAGTTCCTGACCCCGCTCCTGTCCCTGGCCCCGCTCCTGTCCCTGGCCCCGCTCCTGTCCCTGGCCCCGCTCCTGTCCCTGGCCCTGATCCCTCGCCCCGGCAGCGTCGACCCCGACCTAGGGTCGGCCTGTCTGTGTCCCGCAGGGGAAGGGGACACAGACGCAGGGCTGGGGTCCCGCCCGCCCTGCCCCCTGGCTCGCCCTGCCTCGCCTGCGCAGGGGCTCGGTTGGCGCCTGCGGGTCCTGGCCCTCCGCGTCGGCTGTCGCCTGCAGGTCCCTCTCCGGTGCCTCGTCGCCCTGCCTCGCTCCCTTCTCTGGGTCCTGGTCGGTCGCCTGGGGGTTCCCCGACGGCGGCTCCTCGGTCGCCTGCGGGGCCCTTACCTCCGGCCCTTTCCCGGACGTCGCCGCCTGCTGCGGCTCCCCCCTCCTCCGGGCCTTCGCCCTGGCCCCTTCCTACTCCCTCGTCCCCTTCCCTGGTGCTCCCTCCTGCTCCCTCCCTGGCCCCTCCGCGGGTCCCTCGCCCTGTCTCCTCGGCCCCTCCGAGGTCCCCTCCGGCTCCGGCCTCCCGGCCGCCTGCGGCCCCTCCGGCTGCCTCCCGTCGCCCGCTGGGGCTCCCACGGGCTCCCCTTGGTTCCCCCTCCTTCTCTCCCTTTCCTGCCCCTATCCCGCCTGTCTTTGTTCCGCCTCCTGCCTTTGTCCCGCCGTCCTCTGTTCCTGGTCCCTTTGTTCTGCCCCGCTCGGTTCCTGGTTTCCCGTCGTTCCCTCCCGTCACTCCCGCTCCTTTTGTTCCGCCTGTTCCCTCTGTTCCGCCCTTTCTAGTCTGTCTCTCTGCGTTCCCTGCCCTTTGTCAAGTCCTGTCTTACGTCTTGTCCCTTGCCGTGTTCTGCGTCTCCGTTTTGTTTCCTGTGCTTCGGTGATTGTTCCGTTTGGTTCCAGGTCCGGGTTCCCGTGTTCCGTCTGTCGCCTCCTCCCTGGCGCGCCCGGTGAAGCGCGCCTTTGGGGGGGGGTTCTGTCATGCCCTGCTCGTCGGCTCCTCATGTGTGCCACGCCCCCCTGCTTGCCAACGTGTGTTTCCCTGATTGTTTCCACCTATGTCCGATTACTGTGATCAGTCCCGTGTATTTAAGTCTGAGTCTTGCCTGTGATCGTTGTCCGTCATTACGTGATCTGTGCACATGGTGTTGGTGGTCCCTCGCCTCCCGTGTCTCCTTGTCCCGAATAAACCCCGATTACCCCGATCCTGCTTGTCAGCCTGGTTTTCTGAACCACCGCCCGCACGATCGCCTGTCCACCCGAACCTTCCCGTGACACGTACATGCTTAATAAGGAATTATTTACTGTCGATATGGCCTACAAAATATTGCACTCAAAAACTACGGATGACAGCAAAATTTTGAGTGTTTTTCTGAAATTCACGTAATAAAATGCATGTAATACACACCTGTTATTAGGGTGCAGGGCTGCAGCCCAGCATTACTGCGCGAAGGGGAACACAAACCGCCCACCTTGCATCTTCATCTCTGTAGGTGTTTCTTTTTTCCCAGTTGCAGGGAATTTCTCATTTTCATATATATTTCTCTACATAGGAGTAAGCATTAAACCTGTTTGCTTTATGTCACTACATATTGTCTTTATATAGGAATGTGTTACTTGTCATTTGAAAACATGACACAGTGATACAAAGTAGGTACTCTCCTGTATTCTGCTTGGCTCTTATTAACCATCATCTGTTCATTAGGGCGCTGGTACAGATGAACATGCTTTAATTGAGATCCTTGTCACCCGGAGCAACGAAGAGATTAAAGCCATGTGTGCTTCCTTTGAAGAAGGTAAATGGGGACAGAGTGACTAGCGCTGCAAACAGTGTCAGATGCTCTACGGTGTTGGAAGGGGAAAATGTTCACATAAATCACATAAATGTTCACATAAATCACATATTTTAGTCTCGATGCCTAAACTGGTACATTGTTTAGCTCTCAGTATAGAAATCAAGCAGAGGCCCAAAGATACAAAGGATATTTCACCTATTTTAGGATAAATTTTACCCTTCTTCCGCTGGGAGGATGGGGGTGCACATATTGCAATAGATGCCCCCCTTATTTTTTTGCCCCTGCCCTTCAAAGTGCCTGAGTCTGCAAGTGCCCGCCCTGTGCCCATCTGCCCAATACTGATCCTGGCATCCCTGATAAGTCGTTTGAAGATGGATGATGTCACAATGTTGTATCAGTTCTAGTGTAGCGATACTTCCGCTTTCCATCAGAGGGAGACATTTCTCCTCCTTACATTCTTTGTCCCCACAGTCCAAGTATTGCGTCTGTTCTCCCAACCATTTCTCTCGTTTCTTGCAGCACACAAGAAAAGCTTGGAAGCTGCCATCACTTCAGAGACCTCTGGACACTTCTGTCGGATCCTTGTCTCCATGGTGCAGGTATTTTCCTTGCCAAGCAAAGCGGGGCAGGACCCATGGCACGCAAAGAAGCCAACTTCATCATGGTGTTCTGATGTCATAGCACCAGCAGAGATTAGAACATTCTTGGTGTTCATCTCGAACTTCAAGTCACCGTGTGTTTGGCCTGTTCACTAGGGAGCTAGAGAGGAAGGTCCAGCAGACATTGGGAGGGCAACGGAAGATGCTCAGGTCAGTTAATTTGTCCTTTCACCATCAAGGATCATGAAATGGTGTATTTACATATGTTGGCGAATTTAACGAATTCCCACCATAAACCTGATGCTTTTCTTTGTGCACCACCCTGAACCAAGGGTGTAGGTTGGGTTTCAACATCGGTAGGACAAACAATACTCCCACAATATTGGTTTGGACATGTCTCCACTTCATTGCTCATGCGCTACATGTAATCTGAAAAATGCTCAGTGATGGATTTGCCGTGAGAATGGCACATTCTGTCACAGCAGAATCACATGTTTAACCACAACACCTCCTCTTACTCCTCTTAGCCTTATCCATTACATCCGCTGCAGAATGCTGCACTTCACATAGTGTCTACTGCACAGCCACACTGGCTATTTTATTAGGTACAACCAAACTATCACCACGATTACCTCCAGAACCACATCAAGGGCAGACACGTTTTGAACCTTTGTTTTGTAAGCTGCACTTGTAACCTTCCTGTTAGTTTTAACGGGTCAGATTTGGTGTAAACTACTTGAAAAACATAATTGTTGCTATTGAATACATTTACATTAAAGAGATACAAACCCGTATTGAAATGTATAATTTTTTTACCTTTGTTAGAAGGCGAGGTGTGGACCGAAGCTTTATGGGAGATGGAAAATGAGCACTTAAGCAAAAACTTGCTGAGGTTAATCGCAGATACCAAACCTCCCATAGGTGTGCTTGTGTGAGTGGTTGCATCTTGGGTTGTTCCCTGCCTGGTGCCTGTAGGATCCGGGATAGTCTCCAGATCACCAGCAACCCTGCGTAGCATAAGTGGTTACAGAAAGTGGATGGATGGATGGATGGATGGATTGATGGATGGATAGATGGATTGTGCACTTGATTGTGCACTTGATGTTATTAAGTTTAAGGCAGAAAATAAGACATAGTATGTCATATGCAGAAGAATTACAGCATTTTTTTTGGATGAATAAACCTTACTAGGAACAATCTAACAAGTATCTTTAATTCCTTGTGTATAACTTTAGGTTTAATTATAAGAAATTTTCAATAAGTATTACCACATAAAGCTGGGCTGGTCGACACATGTTCCACTTCTGGGAGCTCATCATCTCATCATGGAAATTGAGGGTGGAAAACAATTTAACCTGTGAAAATGTGTTGTATAGGAACTTGGTGATGCGTGCAATGATGACTCCAGTGCTATGGAAACCCGGTTCATGAGCATGCTGTGTACCAGGAGTTTCCCTCACCTGCGGAGAGGTAAAGCGTTACCCAGTGTGCAAAGCAGTTTTTGTAGGCAAAAGGATGCAACATGCTATGAAGTGAAACATTAACAAAGTGCATGCTACACAACTTTGTTCACAGTGTTTCAAGAGTTTGTCAGATGCACCAACAAGGATATTGAACAGATCATCAAAAAAGAGATGTCTGGAGATGTCAGAAATGCCATGTATGCTATTGGTAAGGCTTCTTGAGTATATTTGGTAAAAACAATAAAAATTTGCATAATTGGGAAGCTAAATAATTGTAACCCAATAAAACACGAGTGTTTGATAACCTATTTTTTTTCCTTTCTTGCAGTGCGGAGTGTAAAGAACCAGCCGTCTTACTTGGCTGACCGCTTATATAAAGCAATGAAGGTACAGCCTTTGTGTAGCTGCATGACCTGAATCTACGTATCTTTTAAATGGTCTTTGGTAGCTGCATCGACAAAAATCAAGCAACTTAAAGACAGCTTATCAAGGATGTGATATTAATAAAGATGGAGTGAAATGACTCAATAGGAGCCGTTAAGGTTGACAGTAATTCGGCCTAATGGTTAGGGAAGTGTGTTTGTGATCAGTAGGTTGTTGGTTTGAATCCCCCACCACTGAGGTACCCTGAGCAAGAAACTATTTCTGCCCACACTGCATCCCAGGTGCTAAGCAATAACTGCCCATTGATATATCACACATGGGTTAAATGCTGAGGATGTTCTGTGCTGTAGAGGGTCAACAATGACAATTAATTAGAAAGAAAATAAACACAGTTGACTGTAGCTTTACAGATTGTTTAGGCTTTAGGCCTGGTTTATATTCCTGCTAACCCTTACTTAAATAACCCCGGATACTGTGTGAGTGTAATGGGCATTTAGCTTGTGTGCTAATGACTGCTCCTGCCTGCTGTTCAGGGCCTCGGCACAGACGACCGGGCACTTATCAGAATCATGGTGTCTCGCAGTGAGGTTGACCTCTTCAACATTCGGAAGGAGTTTAAAGATACCCATGATGTCTCTCTCCATGACTTCATTCAGGTTCTGTCCGTCTGTTCATTATATGTTTCCATTTCATTTTAAGTACAGGGTACTTGATGTGAGGTTGATCAATAGTGCCTGCCATTAATTTATATTTAAATATCACATTTTTTATTGACTGTAAAAAATCAACTTTTAAGTATCACTAGAAATGGGTTATTTTAGCATGTTATTTTACCCAAGTATATTTTCCTTTTTGTAAGCATTTCTAAACAATGCAGTTGTTTTTGGTTAATGCATCCTGCTACTGTGAACTGTGATAAAAAAAATCTATAGCATATTTCCTGCTCATTATACACAATCAAACTGCCAAACAGAAAAGAAGTTCTTCACATACTGAGAAGTAAATATTACCATGCAGAGAAGTTTCTCCAAATTTGTAACTTCATTGTAGCTATTCCCGTGAAACACAAACTGATTTGGCGTTAGTGTACAAATTGTATTGATATAAAAGTTGAACATTATCTTTGGGTGGAAGAGGGGGGTGGTGAGGTACCAAAGGTTTTTGCAGTGAACTACTTTGGTTCAGCTGTTTAGGAATTCCCCCCTGCATGCATGACTTCCTCTTTGAAGGCAGCATTTGATTGGTAGATGGTCTCTATGGCAGGATGTACTTTTTAACAGGTCTTTACTGGTTTGTGCCTGAGAAATGCCTTTGAATATCAAGAATAAATCATGGCTCTTTTTTCAATCAGCTATCGTTTTAATGACCACCCACCCCCCACCCAAAATAAATACCAGGTTTACACCAGAACAGGTTGCCTTTCTACTTGAGGGGAAATTCAGTTTCTGTTTGCTGTTTGTGAGTTGGTCGTTTCATTTTTGTCTGTTCATTCACGCCACATATAAATAACTGTTTCTAATTTAAAGAGGTTTTATTTCTTTGGTGTGTCTAGGATAGTCTAGCAGTTTATATAGTTCAGTTATGTTAATGGAATAACTCATTATTATGTGAAAATATGATTATTATAGAACATAATAAAAAAACTTTTAATGTTGAGTTACTTCCATTGACAAGATTTCTTAATATTAAAGTGTGTGATGTTCTGTAGTTTATGCCTTCAAACAATCATGGTATTTCTTGGTAAAATTCTATGTTAAAGCAATGTAGATTCCATTGTGATCCCATTGAACCAAGTATGAATTTTCTTTCTTCTGTAGAGTGACACTTCAGGAGACTATCGTAAAGCGCTGCTGGTGCTCTGTGGAGGAGAGGACTAGTACACTTGTGGCCGGTTGGTTCCATGACACCCCAGCATCATCCACCAACACACCAGTTCACTGTGTATCGACAGGACTGTGGATTGAATGAAATAACAGGCTCCTTCTTTGCTTTGGATCCTGTGTTTGCGGCTGCTTTGCCAAAACAAGCCGACTCACTGTTTGGGCTTCTCAGTAGCGTAGGTCATGATTTAAACCCATGTGTTGCACAACTTGTCTTTCTGATGGGCACACAGTCGCAAAGGCATCTGTGTATTTTAAAACCAAGCAGGAATTACTGTAGCATTAATGTGAAAACGTTAAGTAGGTACAACTGTATCTCCAACCCAGATCCGGAAGCAAGATAGTTGATGCTGTTGCAATCTGTATACCATGTCATGCTGTTTATGTATTTCTGTTAAATACCTTAAATAAAAATTATTTACGGGGGAGAATAAAATCCACGTACAGTGTATCTTGTTGTTTAATGATACAATAGGGTTAGTGCAATAGATTGATGTGTCAGCATGCATTTGTGGTTTTCCATACCGTTTTAATGTTTTTTAAGATACCTGTGTTACTGATTTGAATAAGATAGTATCAGATGGATTTGGTAAATGGTAACCCTAAGCCGATTAAAAAATCCTCAAGCTGTGTGTCATTATTGCACTTAATAATAAGAAAGGGATTTCAGTATAGTAGCCGTATTACACATTTACCATTTTTATCTTAGGATAGGGAGCGGCATGGTGGTGCAGTGGTTAGCACTGTTGCCTCACACCTCTGGGACCCAGGTTCGAGTCTCTGCCTGAGTTACATGTGTGTGGAGTTTGCATGTTCTCTCCATGTCATTGTGGGGTTTCCTCCGGGTACTCCGGTTTTCACCCACAGTCCAAAAACATGCTGAGGCTAATTGGACTTGCTAAATTGCCCATAGGTGTCCGTGTGATAGTGAATGGTGTGTGAGTGTGCCCTGCGATGGGCTGGACCCCCATCTTGGGTTCTTCCCTGCCTCGTGCCCATTGCTTCCAGGATAGGCTCTGGACCCCCCACGACCCAGTAGGATAAGTGGTTTGGAAAATGGATGGATGGATGGATCTTAGGATAGTTGGATATAGATATAACCAAGAAACATGTCAATGAAGAAATAAACAAAGTCATTTTGTATCAGACCATTGTCAGTGAAACCAGGGCAAAACCTTGTTACAGTATATACTTCAAACATTACATGTAACTTTGTCGTTCCATTTTATGCTCAAAATTTAGATTTCATTTTCATCTTTGCAAAAAATAAGAATGTTATGCCAATAGATAATTTTGGGTCTTTTCATGTACTTTTCTAATGTTATTAATGAATGATAAACAAAAGCTTTTTCTAAACATTTTGGCTTAGAACTAAACTGTTAAACTTATATGGGTGTTACATCTAATTGGTCTTGGAAAAACAAGGCTTTAAATACAGCAATTATGACAAGTGGCTGCCCACTTTAAATGATCCTCTGCACACAGGTACCCATTAAGAAATGATATTGTCACAAATATATTTACTACTCATACTACTAATAATAACAATACTGCTAGGTTTACTGCTAGGTTTACTACTAGTACTGTTGCGTGAACTGGAAAAGCAGTGTCATGTGACGGTAGTGTGTGGAGCCATTGATCCATTGAGCAGCTACTAGGAAGTTTGAGTCATTTGACTAGTTGTGAACTCGACATATCTAAAATAATTAAACTATCAATGTAAACTATCAAACTATGCTGCTCAGCATGTGGATATACACGTGAGGGTGAGTCACCGCTGGACAATATTTATTGTGGGGTTTTGTGTGACTGATTCCCACGTCAGATGCTGATCTGAAAGGTTTTCCTCGCGGAAGGGGAGTTCTAAAGGACAATGGGGGGGGGGGGGGGGGGGGGGGGGGTGACACATCTCAGTATGACTTTGCATCATTCAGGTGAAAATCTTTCCAGAACTGAGTCATGCAATTGTTTTGAGGACCATACGCTAGGGCCCTTATAAATGACTGGAAGAATGCATTTTAAGTTTTCATTAGTGACTTGTGTTTTCATATTTAATACAGGTGATATGACGGCTTGCTGAACAGCACTCAACACCAAGGGTGTCCGATGGGCTTGCATACCTTGGCAGATTCAAGGGGCCCCGCTCATGTCAAAGGTCTCAGTCAAGAGCCCTTGAATTAGAGCAGGCAGAACTTGTAGCTACACCCCTGGGGTTTGGGGTTCAAATCTTGCCCCTACTCCATTTTCGCTCTTTGCACGTCTCGGCCCTGTTATGCGGGTTCCCTCTACATAGGATTGCCTGATTCCTCCCACTAGCTCCCAGGTGCTCATACCCAGAAAGAATCCTGCTATCTCGATGTTCAAATACAAAACTGTCATTTTAGCCATTAATCAACAGAATGGGAACATCAGTTGTGCTGCAAGGCTGGATAAAATGGCAAATTTAAAAATAAATTTTAATGACCTCAACACATACTGCTGTAACTTTCATGCAGACCAACACATTTTTTTTCCAGGAATATTATTTTATTATTATTCTTTTTTTTAGCATATTGTTTCTGCTTATTTCAGCAGATTAGGACGCTGAGTCCCTGATGGGAAGTTAAAGGTCACACTCATCGAAACAAATGACCAAATGCAGACGCCTCCTCTGCATTCCCCCTCTGCTGTCCGTCTGCATCTGTAGGGAGCCAATTCTGACCCATGGCAATATTTAATTTGCTTAATTCATCCACGGATTTATTAATGGCTGTCTAGATACCTTTCTATTCCATGGAGATATGCTTTTTAACCGGCAGACTTTTTCACCAACAAGCTAGATAGCTTACTGTAACACTCAGTTGCTTTGTAATGGTAGTTAGTTCTTTATTACGTCAGTTGAAATTAGTGATTGTGCCATAGATCGTTTCCTATTGATTTCGCTGACAAGCAGCAGCCTTTGAACATTTACATAGTTAAATACTGAAAATTTCAGGGGAGCTGAAATACGTGGGGTTACCTGGGCTGAATTGCAGGGGTCTCTGCTAAAAGAGCTTCTGCTAAACTTGTTTTTTTTTTTTTATTTATTTTAAACCTGGAGATACCAACAGTCCTGTATTCAATGGCATTGTCCCATATTGGAAAATAAGATGCTGTGTTCCGTTTTGAACCAATATAGGATGTAATTTGTCATGTCCAGACCGAAATATCATTTAATCTGGACCGACCACCTGATTGTAAGCACCCAAAGCAAAACCAAAACAGGACAAATATGTCTGTGATTATAAATGAAGATAGATTTTGTTTTCTATTATAACCAAAATTGAGGTGTAAGATTACAGTGTAAGATTATTACATGTGTGTATAATGTATGGTGTTTTGAATTTTAACAAACCCACTATTACGTATTTAATCTAGTTTAAGAAACAGATTAGTTGATCCTTCACATCATATTCACAGGATTTCATTTTGAAGGAATCCAAACAAGTTAGACCACTGCAATGCGCATGCCTGCATAAAGCAACATAAAAATATTTTCTGTTTTTCTCTTAATGTTCTATGGTGTTTGCAGGGGCTTTACCTTAAGCTGCATGCCCATGTCATTGTTTGTGCACCTGAATGAAAATGCCAGGCACTCAGAGCACATTTTGTGCTGATAACAATCACTTTAAGAGTATCAGAACCATGGAAACCATAATATTGTGATGATATGTTGTGGAAAGATACTGACATTAACGAAGCCTTGTGCTCGTTAATCTCATTTATCTAGTTGTTTGTTTTTATCCCACTCATTAAGGTCATTGGAAATGTTTGCACTAGCTTGCGATGTTGTTTTCGCCCTAATGAAAACTGGTTCAAACTGGCAAAACAAGATGTGGAGCGACTATTTCTGTCACATGGTTTCAGTCTTATTTATGTAACATTAGCATTATATATCAACAGCATATAAAATCTCAAACGTGGTTAAATCAGCTGCACAATCCATCAATGGAATTCAGTAAGCTAGTGAGGAAACTGCAGATGACTTTCTGTGGTTTGATCTTGTTGGTGTCAAAACACTGAAAACGTACAGGGTGAACAGAATAACAAGACTTCCTGCTGGTTTGCATAATTTGCTGCATTTCTTCCATTTCATTCCCCACCTATCAGCAAGGTCAGAAAAGGGCCTTATCGCAACATATGACTGAATGCCTGTCTCTCATGTGTGTGTGCAACAGAGCGGCTGTGTTTGGCTTTAGACCCATGTTATACTTGCAATTGTAAATAGCTGAAACACACACACATACACACACTGAGATTTGTACTTATATCTTTGTGGGGACTCTCCTTACATTTTTATGGGGAAAACTCTAATCCCAACATGACGATCTTAACCCCTACCGAGCCCTAACCTTAACCACAAGTAACCAAACAAAATACAAGATTTTTGGCATTTCCAGTCTTTTGATTGCATTCACAGATCTTTGTGGGTACCTGAAAAATGGTCCCCACAATGTCAAAATAAAAGGTTTTTAATACGTTGTGGGGAACATTTGGTCAACACACACACACACACACACACACACGGAGAGAGAGAGAGAGAGAGAGAGAGAGAGAGAGACAGAGAGAGAGAAAAGCAACAGGGCAAGGAAATCCCCTACAGTGCATCAATCCAAGGCCCCGTCTTCAATGTCTGTCATAACTGCAGCTTCCTGTTCAAAAGCACAACATAAACAAAACAGAAAGTATTCTAACAGGTTTTTTGCACAGGTTCTGCATATATACATACCAGTCTACACTTGCAACTATAATAAGTAACTAGCTAGGAAAGGAAATACACCCATTAAAAAACATTAAACAAACCCAAAGAGCAAACTTATGATTCATTTTTGATTGTGCATAAGCAATGCAAACAGTTAGCATAGCATTTTCAACTTACTGCAAACTGCTTATCATGCATTATGAAGAAACATTCAGAAGAAATGCAACCCTGTATGATTCAGTTTTACAGACAATATTCGTCGAGGAAGAGTGCTGGACTGGTACCAAGCCCATTTTCTCAGGCCGAAAATATCTAGGCTTTCTTCTGTGGGAATTCCCCAGTCTGTATAAAGGCATTGCTAAATAGCTCCCCCCCAAACGCTTGACTTTCTGTATAAAATACGTTGTGTGTAGGGACATAATATATAGGTGAGTTAGTATGCTTGTATTTCTATGCATTTCATACTACTTGGTTCAATTTGCATGCTTTATTGGTTGTTTAATCTTGCTAAAGCATTGTTTTGCTTGTTTGAAATGTTGTACGTCCTCCCTACTTGCTGTTTCACTTATTGTAATCTTTCCTCTGTGTTGTGTTCATTAAATGTCTTGTAGGGGCTGCTTTATGAAAAAATAAGAAAATATCCTATCAAATGACTGATTTGTAGTCCATTCTGGCTGACATTTTCCATTTAAAACTAGCTTTCTACTTTCTTTTGTTCTTGAACTGAGACTTTAGATGAGCTGTGAAAAAAAATGTTAACCTAGAATCTTAAAGACATTATTCTTCACCTGTCCATTATTCTACTTACCATATATACCCATATCTAAATGCTATTGAAAATGAGTAATTGCCATAAAAGGAAAGGAATGTGAAAGTATAATCTTAAAGGGTGCTGATTTCATTGCCCATGGATTGCACTGCATTGCTAACCTAACAGTCATTGCATATCCAGTAAGCCAACCAACTTTCTCTGCCATCAAGTATAAATTTCTCTAAAGATTATGAAAATGATCAGAAAAACAACTGAAATTATTGAAATACTTTTGCCATATGATACAAATTAAGTATAATTATTAGATATTTATATATATTTTATTCTCTCTAAGCTTTTATTATTTTAAGCATTACGCTAATATTGTTAAAGTAGTATAGAGTGCATGAATAATTACTAGTTATTGCATGTATGATAATTTTGCTTTGGTATCACAAGATGTCAGTATTGGGGAGATGTTTAAAAATGATAGAAAGAGTTTTTTTGAGAGGCATCAAAAGCTCGCATACCAAAGAGAATAAGTATGTCTACTCTTGACGCTTTGTAAATGAACTTTTTGAGTACATATGACACAATGGAACATCGATGGCTACAATTTAATATAATAGATAAAAATAGAAGGAAGAAGAATTCTGAAATATAATGACCATCACTACCTATACCACAGCAATTTAATATATAACTAATCCTGTTCCTTCGGTATTATGCTCAGTCACATACTTCTTTCCAAAGATCAATTACTAGGTGCAAAATCAGATCAGGCATAGAATATAAATACTTCTAGAGGAAGTATGACAGTTTCTATGTAACAACAGGAAGTAGAAATAAGAAGCAGGAGATCCCCAGGCTCTTTTTGTGGAACTTAAGAAATACCTTTATTATTTTGGTGCTAGTAATCCAAATTTGCAAAAAAATGTTCAGGAAGTGCAGTTTCTCTGTGTATTTTATACCTGTGTGTGTGTGTGTGTGTGTGTATATATATATATATATATATATATATATATATATATATATGTGTGTGAATATTACACCTCTCTTGTCTTTTATATTATATTCTAAAATGTAAATATTTAGGGTAATGTTTTCCTAATAACACTGGATGATGTTTGATAGACTCTGTCCTGCCTCCTACCTGCGGCATGTTTTCAGGGAAGACGGTAATATGGTAGCTTAAGAAATTAAGTGAATTTAAAGCAAAGGAAAAAAAACTGGGCAGAAATGCCTGTATTCTGACAACAAGCTCATAATTCTTCAATAAGTATCCAATGTTGATTAATTATTCTGACTTAACATGTCTAAATGATGCCGAGTAGAGGTCAGTCAATATACTGGTTCAGTGTTATAGTACCAGTTAATGATGAAATAAATTATAATGTGGTTTGTCAAAAACAGCTTATATTAAGATATGAAAAAACTGAGTAGACCCAGTAAAATGGCACCGCCAACAAGCCTTCCAGCAACAAGGCATACAACAAAAACAATGATTTATCTAGGAGAATACTCAGTGATAGTGTTAGGGAATTGACTCCAAATGATTTTGCCTTTACATGCAGTAGCAAAACGCCACATTATTTAGTTTGAAGCCAAACTGCTAGCCTTCTTCTGAACAGTCAAAGTCAACGTTACAAAGACGAATTCCTTTTAGTCAAACAAAAATACCAGCCCACTATATTATTCAGCAAACGAACAATCACAGTACATGCACAGAACACTGCCAATAAATCTTTAAAACTTTTCAGTATTGCTAGGCCATGGTGAGATAATCTCATCTATGCATAGATTACTAAGTAATCATTATTTATGTTTAATAAAGAACATACTTAAAATTATTAGCTTGTGAAATGTAAGGGATTAACATAGTTTATACTGAATAAGAAGTTACAAAAGATGGAGAGACAGATGGTTAAAAATCCATACGCTCAAAGAATGTAAAGACAGCCAAAATGTAGAGAGGGATGTCCAATTCCTATTATCCTTGCTCTTCTAAAATCACAAAATAATCCAGTGTGATATGATGTTGTTCTCACACAGCATTTGGCTTTTCTCTAAGTGCAGGCTTACATCTGACCATTGTCATCGATTCCCCATGCATAGCCTAACGGTCATTTTCAGTTCCACAAAGTTCACTGCCCTTATGAAGTTTCATCACTCAATTTACTCTTAGTCATTCTATTGAATAGGTTGGCTCTCTAAACGATCCCTTGGTATTGGGAAATATCATGTGAAAAATGTAGCTTTTTAAATGTTGCTCTTTAATATTTTTTGCCATTTGTTTTCACGGTGTACTGCATATTACATTGATTTATTTGTTTTTCAAAATGTTTTTGATACGTAATATGGTTAAAAAAATATACAAATATATAAAAATGTTTTTTTTCTATATTTTTTATAGAAAATAAATCATATTTTGTATTTTTGAATATTCCCGTTATTCAGTTGAGTAGGATGGTGAACAACTGAACAGGCATTTGCTTACTCTCCAATGATAATCAAGGACATAGTTGACACATTTGTTTGATACGTTAAAACAGATTGCCTTACGTCATTATGCTATTACCGAAAATGACATAAATTCAGAGAACTGTATTCATACGATTATGTTAATCAAACGAAATTCACAAAGCTGACGTGTGGTAAACAAAACACAGAAGTGTCAGGCCGAAATCTATCAATGTATGCTGTCCAATGACATAATCCATACATAAGCAAAGTTCGTTATTAATTTGTTTAAGCGGAATCGTTTTCCCAGTGTTTTCCGCAAACTTGTTTCACGATCCGGATTACATAAAAAAAGATATTTCTATTTTACTGTGCATGATGTTCATAAAAAAACGAGCATATGTAATTGATAACCATCACTATCTCCCAGCCTGTATTGAGCCCTTTGTTCCTTTTTAATACCACGCAGTTTGCTTTCCAGTTCTGTAAACTCATTAGCTGATTCGCGAAACGTCGTGCAAATCCAGCAGGCAGCAAATACTTGCGGACAGGTCTCTTTTTTATGCTCCGCTTAAAACGTGCGTTTTAGAGAGAGTGAATTATAATTCCGAACCGTTTCGTTAATAAGGAGCATTGGCGCGTCTTTAAGGCGCGAGCGGCGTTCTCACTGCGCCGACGAAAATAGGCCGCCGTCCCCTTTAAGAGCGCGAGGGGAGGGTAAAGCGCGCCTGTCAACCACAAGCATTGGCTCGCGCGCCTGTCAACCACAAGTGTTTATGTATTGGTGGAATTTCCCATGTTACAACACGGGGCGCCACTTCCGCAATCTCCCGGACAACCCAGCTCGCCTACCTGTCTGTGAGTACGCGACAGCCTTTATCCTTTTAAACATGTACTGCTTATTTTTTCCCTCTCATCCGTGAGCCGTCTTAGCGAACGACGATATTTTATAAATTAATAATGTGTACTGTTTCGTTAGCGAGCTGAGGGACGCCAGCCATTAGCCTGGGTAATATTAGCTTGCAGAGCTCGTTAGCTAGCTAGTCTTGGTGTGTGCTTGAACTGACTGAAAATGTGCTGTGTTGTTGTCTGTTTCCATTTTCGTTTCTTGTGCGTGTAGTTAATGCACAGCCGTATTGAGTATTACAACTGCATCAGTCAGTTTGTAAACCGGCTTCAGTTTAACTAATATAGCAGTGGCTTCCGTAAAACAATACCTTAAGGAGTCGGGTTGGTGTCTGTCACCGAGGCGTTTTTGTTTTATGGTGGTGGTAGTGGTTGTTGATGGTGTTTGTGTCTATTTCGGTTGTAGGCTATGTGTGGAGGCTGTAGTGTTACCAACCAGCCGTTTTAAAGCTGTGTTATAACTGAATGTTGGGCTGTTGAGACAAAAAGCGACACGTCAGATATTTTCAGCACTCTGGTTTGTTCCCTTAATCTAGATTTTGGAGTAATATTATTTACGTATATCGAATAATATTTATTACGAGTATGGAATAGTATTCTTGTTTAGTATGGAATAGTATACAGTAGAATAGTCTTACTTTTGGTGCAGTGCAAGCTAAGACCCTGGGTTCAGAGCTAGATTAGATTTTAACCTTTCTGAGCTTTTAGTTGAATTGTCCCCAAACGAGCTTGATGGGCCGAATGACCTCCACTTTTGTAAATTTTGTGTGTTTCTATGTTCTTATGACTGCTTGGTTATTTAAACGTAATAATTCAAACCTTAACACTATTTTGGCATATGTATTGTAAATGTCTGTCCATATAGCTTCAACACTAAGGTCCGACATTGGAAAACATCTAATTTGTGTAAGGAAATGAAATATCGGGTTTACCTGAATATCATCTATACTACAAGGTTTATCTGGTGAAAGTGAATATATGTTAGTATTCTGCCCCTGTGACCAGCCAGCATGTAGCTAAGCTAAAATGGATTTTAACTGATTTTGTCTAATTGTTAAGATTTACAGGATCATTTTGTAATCACATTTAAAGTTCACGGCTGTGCACTACTCACTTTAATATCATTGAGTGGTGGCGTTTGCATTCATGTTCTAAACAATGCTATCGATAGACTGGAAACTCTGAATTTTGATGATTAGTAGTTATTCCATAATGGGGAGTATGATTTCATATTTTACAGCAATGACAAAGGTCTAAACAGTTAGTGATATTAGTGTGTCAAGTATCCATAGTCAAATAAGGCCAAAAATAACCTTGCTGAAATCCCCATAAATATCGTCATTCAAATAGTGTTCTTTGAATTGTAAATTACCGTCCATCCATATTCCAAGCACTTATTCTGGTCTGGATAATCAGGATTGTAAATTCCTATGAATGGAAATTCAGAGAAGTTGGACATGATGAGGATGTGGTAGGAACCAACACAGTCACAGCTTCACCACTGTACGTGCATTAATCATTTCCCATCATGATTAAGACATTGTTTTTTCTTTTTTTCCCCCCCCCCAAAGTGTTTCAAATTGTAAACTAATATTGTTAGAGATTTGTACAGTTTGGGAGAAAGTTAAAACATAAACATATTGATTATTATGCTGGAAGGCGCTTCATTTCTACTTAACTTTTTTTTTTTTTCCCAAAACTTTTCTAAGTATTTGGTTTGCATCTGTATGTATAATGAGTTCGCTAATTGGTCATTGTATTGTATTGTATTGTGCAGATTAGTGGCCTCAGATTAAAGCCATATCTTCATGTAAGGCAGTATTATGAGTACAGATGAAGCTAAATGTGCAGTTTATTTTTAGGATATCTGGTAGTGCCTATGTATGTATGGGGCAGAAGTGTAATTCTTACTCTGTGTCCCAATTACTTACTTTTTTTTTCTTTAGCATTATCATGGACTGTTCAAGTGAATGTCCTAGATACTCTTGGTGCAAAAAAATCAAGGACAAAAGAGCAGACTATACGTATAAGTTTATCCATCCACCTTCTACCCACTTATCCTAGTCAGTATCAAGAGTGAACTTGGGGCGTATGTCAGGAAGTAGAGGTTGTAAGGCTGGGATACGCACTGCACAGGATGCAGATCTATCACAGGGCAATTTAGTGACATCCTTTAGCATGCATGTCTTTAGGTTGGGGGAGGAGACTCGGATGACACAGGGAAAACGTGCAAACTCTGGACTAACGGTTTCATGGGGAGATTTAAAGCCCTGAACCTAGAGGTGTGAAGTCCCAGGGCTAACCACGCAGTCACCATGCTACCAGCATCATAAGCGGTGCCCTTGTCAGTGTTTTTGTGTGATTTTTCATGAACTGTCTTACTGCTCTTGCTTTTCGCGAAAGACTTTTGATTCCTGGGTAAGCTGTTTGTTAAAATGGGTTCATCAAAGGGTTAGAATTTGATACATACTCTCTTGGTAGCCAGTTAAATTGTCCCAGGGACTGAATATTAACCTGATTAATTTGAGACTTTTTTTTGTGTCATTGGGGTCCATTTCGTAAAACGTTCAGTAACACAGGGTAATTCCAAATGTCAAATGTAGTAATGAAACAAGTACACACTGCACTTTTTTCAAACGTGTAAATTACTTTCAGTTGTAATTTTAGTAGATTAGTTTTCAGGAATTCATTTTGCTAATATCTATTTTGTAAGGTGAAGACAGTTCTCCCTTGCTCACAACTTTGTTGGTGTAACATGTCATACAGATTTTTTTTGTTTTGGTAAACTCTAGGGCATAATAATTGCTTTATGTTCCCAATAACAATGCTTTTTATTAGTTTGTGTGTAGCCTTTAAGGAGAATTTCTAACACCTGAATATGTTTTTGTAATGTGACTTCACATGGCAGTGGAGTTTTAGAACATATGCCGCCTAAGTTACTATGGAGTTTCTGGGTTCGACTGCGACTGTGTAATCATGTTTAATTCCAAATATAATTCAGCACAACCTGATTGTCTGTGTTTTGTCTTTCTGCCGTCTAATCATTTGTTTGTATTTACTTGACTATCATTTGGAGCACAAACACTTATTTCCAGTCTCTCAGTACAAAAGTAGTTAAAAAATAGGTATTTTACTTATGTTCATGGCAGAGAAATTATCATGGTATAGATAGAATAATGCTGTTAAAGAATCCATTTTCGAGTTTTTCATCTATGTATTAACTGTCATAGTTTGTATGATGCCTGTTATTTTAAAGTTAATTGTCCTATTAACCCTAACTGCTGTCCATTAGGGGAAGTTGTCCTGTGATCCACCTTTTGTTCCCAAAAAGAACCGTATCAAAATAGGAACATGTGTAAGCAAGAAAATTCCCCAACACATTTACTTCACAGAGGGAATTAAAAGGTTATGTCACTGAGTGGCGAGTGAAACAGAAACCGTAGATCTGTGTGTGAGCTTCCCTTTAATTAAACCTTGACTGAAGGTGTTGGTCAGTGCAACAGAGTCATGGCACACCAGTGGGGTGTTTTAGTTGGTAGTTTTAAATTATATAAGATTATATCAGATTGTTCTTTATGGGCTGGGGATGCTGGCAGCTTTCTGGATTTGATTTCACTTCTGGCAGTTTTTTTCCTGCTAGCTGTTGCGTAATTCAATCTCCCATCGTTACGTTTGTATGTTCGTAGCCACGTATAATCATGGAAGGAATGATTTTCCAGGTTTGGTTCTATGATACTTTTTTCTAGAAGGGAGGGTTTTATTATTTATGTGAGAACTCCTTTAGCCTGGCATGTCTGTTATTGTCATTCCTTCATTGTTCTGTGGGGAGTGGTTGATTAAATCTGGGTGTTGACGTGTCACGCGGAGCTGCAGCTTGATACAGACTAAGAGAATGAATGAACTGTTCTGGCCCTTCCAAGCTTTTTTTAAAGAGCAAAAATGTCTTCAGTTCTGAAAATTGTCCAATAAGTTCTTACATTTCTGTACAGTTTTACGGATACTAGGATACTAGAGTGTATTGATTTCATTTTTATTCTGCTAAATACGTTAAGTAATGGTTTGCGTAGGAAACTTTGTGAGCCACAGTCTTGGATTTGCATTCATATAGCAGATGTTTTTTAAAATCGGGGTTAACTGGTCTCTGAAGTAATTGGGGTTAGGGTCTTTTTGAAGGGCCCAGCAGTGAAATCACTCTGCAAGTCCTGGAATCTGGGATTTGAACTGACAATATTCTGATCATTGGCACAGAGTCCTGATCAACGACATACCACCCCCCACATATTTCGGATATTTCATTTTTGTGCAGTCCTTGTCTGGAAAATCCAGAATGTCATAACAGCTTTGCCTACAGCTACGAAGTTGCATAACACCTATTCTTTCATTATTAGGCATAGACGTCTCTGCCATACTTGATCAATTTAAACACCTTTAACATGACTAATAGTATCTCATGAATGATGCACTTTGGATTCTATGTTTACATCCACAGCAAAAAAAGGGAGACTTGGGTTTATATTTACGTGGACGATGAAACTGAAGTTTTACTAAGTTCCTAACCTAACATTTGAAAACATTTGGAATTGAATTTTCTTTAAAACAGATTAACATCTTGCGATCTCTGCTCCACCATAATGTAGTATTCCCCCCCCCCCCCCCCCATTTTGAACAGCACTGCACAACAGAGCAGAGCTTTCACTTTCAGGTTAATGGAAAGATGCCTCTGAATTGAGTACCTGCCTTACATTTCTTCCTTTTCTCTTTTCTTGGTGCAATGTGCAGTGCTTGGTAAGTGAAGCTGTCTGGATGGAAGGAAAGGGCCCCTATCGGATCTACGACCCAGGTGGGAATGAGGCCCAGGCCAAGGACGAGGGCAGCAATATTAGCTACCAGCAGCTACTGGAGGAGAACAGTGTGCTGAGGGAGAGGATGAAGGGCCTGAAAAGCCTAGGTACCACAGTCCTGCTCATTTCCTAAGCTGGTTCCTCAAATAGGAGCAGTGATATTCATGCATATTATGGCTGTCTTTGTCACAAGGTGAAAAGGTTAAGGGCTTAGAAAATAGATGATGTATGTAGTCAGAAATCCAGCTTTACAGCTTTGTGAATAATAGACTGAATTTATACTTAGTGCTAAATCATGTAACACGAACCCTGCCGCCTTTGCTACATGTTGTGCTTGTAATTTGCATTCTTTTCACCAATCTGTGGTAATAGTGTGTGTGTGTGGTATGTTCAACAAAGAATTGCCCATGTGCCTTGAACATTTAGAGAGCTGAATTTATCACTGAAGCTGAAAGCTTAAGCTAGCTATCTATTATCTGTCTTTTTTTGGAGATGGGAGGTATTGAACATTAAAGCTGTATTACAGATTAGTGGAATGGGATGATCATAAAACGTTAACAAGGTATTGTGCCCCTTAAATGGTTTGTGCTCATTTTAAAACAATGGTTCAGAGTGGCCAAGGGTCATTTGTTTATTCATTCGGGTGCTTCGGACAGCAGGATTGAGAGAGGTAGCTTATTGACTGCTTGCTTACAAATAAGAATGTTGACACTCGTTTTGTCTTGATTTGTAGAATTGTGGCTACATGTTAGCAAAGTGTTTCTGGTGCAAAATGCAATTATTTTAATTTTATCTATTTAAAATATGCTGGAGTAACTTTTGATATTTTCCTCATTAGAATGTCAGTATTCCACTCTGTTTTGCTTATTAATTCCAGGGGACCTTCTGGAAGAATCTCAGACAGAGGCGTCAAAACTTCGTCAAAGAGTGGAGGAGCTAGTGAGAGACAATGAAGCTCTGAGGTCTTCCACATCCAGCTTTTCTTCAAGCATGGGTCTCCCAGCTCAGGCAGAAGCCCAGGGTATGTGATATTACTATCAAGGAGCTATTTTGCAGATGTTAAACAAAATAGTCTGTGCTGATAATCTTTATTAGTTTTTGTATTTAAAAAGGGAGCTACATGTAATAATGTATATATGTGGTTCAAATTCTATTCAAATTCTATACATCCTTCAAAAGTTTAATTTTACACCTTTAGTTTGTGGATTTTTTTTCAAGTATATTTTGATTGCTTAATAAGCC
Organism: Brienomyrus brachyistius; assembly: GCF_023856365.1. Lineage (NCBI taxonomy): Eukaryota > Metazoa > Chordata > Actinopteri > Osteoglossiformes > Mormyridae > Brienomyrus > Brienomyrus brachyistius. The sequence goes on from NC_064542.1 coordinate 8,342,013, forward strand.
CTTATAATACATTTGTTTGGTTAAATAAAATTTAATGAAGGGGTAACGGTTGCTTTAACTTTTTATCGCTTCAGCTCATGGTAATCATGGGCCATCAAATATTTCGCTGATAGAAAGTCAAAAATCGCCGACAGAGAGGATCTCGCGCCCCGATTCCAGTGTAAGTGTTTGTTGTGCATTGTAATAGGTTACATAGAACTGATGTTGGTCTTCTGTGAGTGTGAAACTGATTTACACCAATGAAAACAAAACATAAATGTCTTTATATGTATGTATACATTTTGAAATGAACTTTGAAAGTGGAAATACTTAAAACTGCAGGCATGAAGCTTTTAACTAGAGTTTTAATTGCAGGAAGGCTCGTCTGAGTTTGAAGTTGTAAATTTGGAAGAAAAACATTGTGCTGCTGAGGACACGGCTGTGAGTTGTCAATTACGGTTTCCATAGTATTTGATTTAGTCTTTGAGCTGAAAGACACTTGCATGAAACATCAGGTCCTCTTGTGACTTGAGGCGATAACATCATTGTGTGAATCCTTATTTTTAGCCAGTGTGATAGCTGCTGCCTTATGGTTACCCTTGTGCTAATTAGTATCGCTTTGGTGGAAACGTCTTAAGCTGTTAAGATTCACCTTAGTACATACATCAGCTAAGTTGAGCAAGCATGAATCAGTGTAGTGAGATACGCTGTTGTGTTTATCAAGCATATGAAATTTTGTCGTATTACTTATCCTAAATGTTCAGACATCACCCTAAGTTCTATCCTTTCTTTCTGGAATAGCTGTTCACCCTATTTCTCCAGTGCATTTCCCCTCTTTGGGTCCATAAATATAATGATCATTGACATGCACCTTCATAGACACGCGTGCCTACTTTGCTGTGTTTACTGTACGCGCTTCGAGGAGAAAGGTGACAGGCCTGGAGGAGAGTGCTGTCTTCTTTTTTCTGCCCACAGCTCTCGACATTCTAATGGTACCCAGATACCAGGTGTCGGTGTGTAGCGGGGAAGGAGAGTAGCCCAACGATCTGCCCCAGTCTATTGAACTTGGGCAAACTTTTACATTTTCTAACCTGTATCCCCAATAGTATGCGCCTTACCTTGACTGATAGGGCACCGGGGAGGTCCCCTGTTCGTCATTTTGAACAGAAGCAACACTGCACATTAAAGTCTAAAGGCTTAGGTTTTTTTCCTCTCATAATGGAAGGTATTGAGATGATCGTGAGAATCTTTCAGCTTATGGGTTTCGATTTCTGTCAGTGTGCTTCTTGTCAGCTGTTGATTAAAACATTTTAGCCAGTATGCTACTCTGCAGACTCAATAGAGCTAGTTACCTGGTGGGAGGTAGGACTTCTGTCCTTGCTGTGAATTTTTTTTTGAGGCGGTATTGGAAGATCAAACCATATTGGAATTGGTAGACTACTAACGTCCAGAAACAGGACAGCAAGGACCACTGGCACATAGGACAGAAGTGCCAATCGAGCCATATGAAACCCAATGTAAATCGGAGGAAAATATTAATTTGACAAAAGGCCCAGTAAGCCTCAGGTTAATAGTGTTGCCTCATACCTCCAGGGTTGAGATTCCACTTCTGCACTGTGTGTAGTTTGCATGTTCTTCACGTGTTGTGTGAGTCCCTCTGGTTTTCTCGTGCAGCCCTAAGCCAGTTAGGTTAATTGACCTCTCTAATTGCCTGTTGTGTGCGTGATTCTGTGCATTTGTGTGCAACACTGGTGTCTTGTGCAGGGTGTACTCGTGCCTTGTGGCTTGCACCTTCTGGGTAAGGCTATCTGTAACTCTGGATGAGATCTGTCAATAGATCAAGTAGCCCTACTATGCATGCTTATCATGACTACTCTATCAGCTGCTGCAAAATTATGCAACTTGTGAATAATTTATTATCCTGTAGGCACACTTCACACAAAGTCAATTTTATATTAGAGAGTGTCATGTAAAATGGCACCGAGCAATTATTCGGATTAGATAATTGAATTTGTATCAAGTTTTAGTGATTAGGCCTTGTTATAATGGAGGGGTACGTGTGCAACCTTCTGCATTTGGGATATGCTGTTTACCCTGCTGTTTACACTGTTTGTACAGGCCATGATGCAGCCACCACAAGATGCTCTGGAGCTCGCCAGCCAGCTGCAGAAGCTGGAGAGCTCCTTCAGTGTTTTTACCCAAGAGTCCAACCCCAACCAACTGCTGGCCCACCTCGGCCGCATGGCGTTGGAGTTCAATCGCCTCTCCTCCAAAGTGCAGAAGAATGAGCAGAGGACCTCCCTCCTGCAGGTGAGAGCCGGGTCCCTGCTGCATGGGATCTGGAATTGGATCCCGAAATAATTTTGTGTGGTAGACACAATAGCCGCACGGTCTAGTTAGCTTAAAAGTCGTCATTCGTCAGTGTTGTACAGTGTTTAATTTGGGTGAGTCTTGTTTAGCTGGAACTGGTGGATTTTTTTTTTTTCTTCAGTAATTGTACCATAAAATACTTTATTGGGCTGAATATTAGACACTGTTTTCTTAAGTTACATCAGAAACCTGATGTTGTCCCGAGGTTATATTCTAGGACTAGAATTTGAATGTACACTTTCAGCAGTAGTTTAAATTATCTGCCTGCTGATCGTAAACTTCAAATGTCGTTTTAGCAGTATGACGCTGTATGAGCGGTGATCACCGTTTCGGCACATCGCATGTGCGGAGTCCCTGGGGCAAACGTGTTAGTTTTTTCTGGTGCCATCCGCTGTCCACGATTGGCTGACATAATTTGATGCCGTGGGATTGGTCAGCAAAATTAATTATGCAGTTACCACCATGCTTTAAATACCATAAATTTTAATGTGTATTTGTGTATTTATGTTAATGCTAAACATCTCAGCTGCGTATTGTTTGCCGTGGAATGCGTGTGTTTTGTTAGTTGGTAACTGCGTGTCCTGCAAATTGCTGACTTTTCTGTCTGCTGCTGCTAGTATTAAACCAGCACTAATAAATAATTTATTACTCTGGTAATAAAGAGTAACTTTAATTTTAAAACAGCTGTCCTCTCCTTTATTAAAGTTCAGCCACTTGTCACAGTGTTTATTTTTACTCTTTATGTTGGTTTGCTGCAACAAAAACATTCTGTGTCCTATAGGATTGTGAAGTTAGTCAAAATGACAATCTACCCCCCCCCAGTATGTATGTGTGTTTGTTTATTGGAATGTTTGCTGTTTACTCCACCTATTCAGATGTGATTGCCAGATGCTGCTCTTTAATTGTGACATGGTTAATTTCTCATATATGCTCTTGTCAAAAAAAAAATCTTTATAAAGTTAAGATTTCATATTCCAGAAACTTTTTCCATCAAAATAATGTGCGTCTGCGCAGGTTGTTTTATCTAATATTTGTGCCAAAACGGTATTTTGCAGACTCTGTGTGAACAGCTGAGACATGAAAACAATGAACTTCGGAAGAAAATGGAAGATGACCTGCAGTATAGAAATCAGGACTTGGAACAGCTCAGGTAAATGCCAGTTTATACTCTTTCTTTTTGTGTGTTGCTGAAAGGAATTTGTCCAAAAGAGAATTCAATCTAACTTTCCTGTTTCTTGTCCTAAATGTCTTGAAATTTCCCATATTATGGGGTGTGGCATGGTTTCTACGTGGGTGTCAGAGGGTCTTTTTGTGGGATAGTTATCGCCCCCTCCCCTGGAAGGTCTGCAGCGTTTCACTTGCATAATTGCAATCAGACTGTGATGTTCAGGGTATTTTTGCAATATAAACATTATGAAATAGTTTTTACTTTTGATTTCACTGTCTTATTATTGCAGGCAGGAAAACCAGAAGCTGAAGAAGTTGGTCACTGGAACGGTCACTAGTGAACCAATGGCAAGTCAGCAACAGGGAGGCAAACAGGAGGCGGTTAAACCAGAACCTGCCGGAACCAAGATGGAGATGACCATTGCTCAGCAGGTAAGCTGGAGGGTTTTTGACTCTGATTGCCAAGACGGGTATATAATTAAGCCATGCGTCAGAAACGGACACTGGCAGCCAAAATGGAGGCTGTACACGTATTATTGGATGCCAGCTTTCCAGCAAGTTAGTTTGCCAAATGTATGACCTTCTAGTGCCACCATGGTCAGCCACAAATGAAATGATCAGGAAGTAGAAACATCTGGTAGTGAGATGCTGTGAAAGTGGTTGGCCACACAAGCTCACAGAAATAAACCTGGTCACCCATCATCAATTCACAACTTAATTGGCAGCAAATCCTACCAGCAATGATCCAGCATCTAATGGAATAGAGGCTGTTGTATCAGGAAACGGCCAAATTCATATTAATACCTTTTGATTTCAGCATGAGGTATTGGATAAGCTGGTGTCTGCATAGTTTTGTCCATATAATGTGTGTGTGTGTGTGTGTGTGTGTGTGTGTGTGTGTCTGTGAGGCTGTGACTGCATAACATGCAACCAATGTCACACAATTTACATAACAGCAATTAATAATGCTCTTTTAAAGTTTTTATTGTAATGGGTGGAAATCAACACATTTAAATATTTCTGCTTCATTTGTTTTTGATCAGTCCCTCGAATCACAAACAGCAATTCCATTGATCGGTAGTTTTTTATGGTGACATTGATGCAAGTGCTAGTTTAAATACTAAGATGAAGGATTATTCTTTTGTAATGCTGAAACCTGCATATTTTATTTAATAAATGACTACGTTAAAGCTATGTTTCAAACAAGATGGTAAATTATATTTGTTATTTTGTAGTGTTTGAATAAGAGTATTTGTTTTTTAGGGTTGAAAAAAATGGGTTCTGATTTTGATTAGAAAACATTTCAATAAATTTTGTGAGTCATGTCAAGATGCTTTGGAACCAGTCTACAAAGTGAATGTTTAGTGTTGTTTTCCATTTCCTCAGAGTGGCAAAGCTGTAGAGAAGGCCCCACCCAAGACCTGCGACCCAGAAGTATATGAGAAGAAGATCAAGCTGCTGGAAAAACAGAGAAAGGATGTAAGGGACCCCCCCCCCCATTCAAAAATGCATGTTTTGTCTCCCAGATTTATGTGAATGTGCTTGTTACCATCGTTCGGTCATCAAAGACCTTTTTTCTCTTTGAAAATCTTTTCTTTGTTGCAGGTTCTTGAGGTGAACAAGCAATGGGACATACAGTGGAATTCGATGAAGCTCCAATATGAACAAAAGGTAAAAATGTAACCACGTTGGTTAATTTGTTTTGTGTTTCTCGTGTTAGTACATCGCATTTTATTTCCTCTAAACTAACGGCACATCTTGCTTGCCGCATTATTGGTTTGGACAAGGTTGTTTACGTGGCACTGACCTTTTATATGTTTAGCTGGTTCGTTTAGGTTATTGGTTAATGACGCTAGCAACTAGCAGTCAAAGCTGAGGGGACGATCTTTCTGGTACATTTTGTTCACGCCCTGAAGCCTGTACCTGCTACAAGAGGAAATGGTACAATCCACCAGATCGCAAAGAGTGCAGACATGACAACCACAGGCCTTGCCACAGGTCCATGTCATGCCTTGTGCAGAATTTCCCTTATCTCTGCAGTACCCTCGGTCTTCCTGCTGTGGTTCAGTCGGGGCTGTCCAGAGCTGTATGGCATTGTAAATGTGGCAGTAATGTTCTATAATTGATTCGGTTAAAAAAAAAAAGAAGCTCCTTTCTGAACATCCTTTTGCGTCATTCAGCTGAGCATGTACGTGTAACCCCAGTGTGCAAATACCCTTATGATTGCCTTTTTACCTGGGTGCGAGTCATTAACTCATGTGCATGTAAAACACCCGAATAAACTTTCAGAAAGTAAAATGAGGCTTAGGAAGATGTACTTTTTTTTTTTTTTTGCCTGTCTGTGTGCCCTGCTCGTATTCGTCAGTAAGTGATTGTTTTAGCATGTAATGCACTCCATTCCAGATCACAGAGCTAAGGCAACGTCTGGCTGAGTCCCAGAAAAGCGTCGCGGAGTTGGAGGCGGATCGGGAGCAGAGGCAGCGTGACTACGACAAGAAGCTGCTTCTGGCCAAATCCAAGATCGAAAATGTGCAGGTCTGTCTGGTGCACTAGGCTGAGAACATCTCATTCTGTTTATACAAGCAAGATGGCCGTACAGCTCTATGGATATTGCAATGTATGTTTTCGTGCTTAATTTAGCCTTTTCAGAAAACTGGGAATCACTTTCAATGTCCTCTTCCAAATAATTTAATGAAATTTCTTTTAAGCCACCTCTTTGTATATATTTTCAGTTTTTGGTTTAGTTAATTACTGCTGTGTACATGTGGAGATCAGGATCTTGGGTACTTTTCCTGTGGTTGGACTAAGATTCCTTGTCTTTTTAGCTTTTCTTTTAATAGCAAGAAGAAAAACCCTGTTTTACTATTGTGATGACTTTGGTTTTTCCCAGCTACTCTTTTGACTTAACATGGAGTGATTACAGGATAATGCCTTTCAATGTTAAGACTGCTTTGGACTGGCGTGTTTGCCGGTGTGTCACGCGGACCGTGTCTTTGTTTAAGGGGGAGAAGGAGTGTCTGACCTCTGAAACCTGTGAGCTGAAGCACAAGGTGCGATATCTCCAGGATCAGCTGATGCCTTTGAGTAAGCAGAGAGAGTACCAAGACAAAGAGATTCAGCGCCTTAACCGGGTATGCCTTCTCCGAGCCCATATCTCCTTGGTGCACCAGCTATTTTCACCCAGGCAATTTAAAGGAATAAATAAATGTACCTCTGTTATCTTTGCATTATCGTGTTATTCAGATTTAGAGTTCTATGAGGGAATATTTAATTTGTTGTGAAAGGCGCTATATACAGGTCAACCAGAGTTGCCCCAAGGCACCTTACAGGAGTGTGTTGTAAGACATCACAACGTCATTAAGACCAGTGTTGGGTAATTCAGGTCCAGAGAGTAAAGTACAGACTGGGATTTTATTTCAACCAATCAGTTGAGCATAAAGTGTCAGAGTATTCAACTGGTTGGTTGAAAGAAAGTCACGGTCTGGACTTTACTCTCTGGACCAGCTCATATTAAGACAGAATAATACAAAAACATAGAAAAGGGAAGACAATGAAAAGAAAGCCAGAAGACAACAGAGGAGAAGAACCAAAAACTCCCAAGTAGAGAGAAAAAATAACCTCTGGGGGTGCAAGGTCAACTGACTGCCCTACCACCCCCTCCACCTAACATTATAGAAAAAGAGTGTGGGCTGGCTTGCTAAAAGCAGGGTGTGAACTGTGGTCAAGGTCGAAGCCAAAGACCATCATTGAGTCATTTTTCCACGCTGGACTGTTTAGGGTGACAGATTGAAGTCTATACCCACAACCAGGACTCAGAACATGCGTTGATACATTAATCGACAAAACATAGTGGATAAAAAATGGCTTGTATAGCAACAACTGCAGCCATAGTTATGTGTTGTGTGATTTGAGTGGATGATGTGGCTTCTAATCTTGAAGTAATTCTGTCAGGTAGGAAGGTGCTAGACCTTTAAGTGCCTTATATACAAGATCTGGATCTTGGGTACTTTGAAGTCAGTCCTGAACCTAACAGGAAGCCAGTGCAGGGAACTAAGAGCAGGGGTTATGCGTTCAAACTTCCTGCTCCTGGCAACAATTTGAGATGCTGCATTTTGAATACGCTGCAAGGTGTTTTGATGTGCAGTGTGTGCTCTCAGATAACACAGCGTTACAGTAGTCTAACCTACTGCATGCAAAGGCATGTATTAGTCTCTGTCTCTTAGCAAGGAATCGTCATAGTTTGGCAATGATGTAGTTGTAGGAAACACTTGCTCATAAAAAGGTTTCAGTCATCCAGGTCTTTACTATGTTAAAGCACTTATCTAAAGTGACAATAGATGCTCTGTCATTAGGCGTAACTGAAATGGATGGTTTTGGCGTCATTGGCATAGGAGTGATAATTAACATTTTCTCATTATGTTACCTAATGGCAGCATGTAAAGAAAAGTATCAAGGACCTAGACCTGATATCTGTGGAACTCCAGTGACATCGACAGTGGAGTAGAGTTATTCAACACTTGAGCATATTGATATTGATTAGTCAAATATGATTTAAACGACTTCAACACCATTCCACACAACCCGGCATCAAATTCCAGTCTATGTAATCCAGTAAAATTGCCAAGCATGTCAAAGGCTGCACTAAGAAGGAGTAAGGAATACTGTTTGTGTCCAAAGCCAGAGCAGATTTAATTTGTGGTGCTCTAGTCACTAAGCATAATGGAACAATAAATTCTAAGCATGCACCGTTAGTGACTGTCTTCTTGTGGGGCGGGGGTTGATGCTCTGCCACAGGCTCTGGAGGAGGCCCTCAACCTGCACCCCCCGAATTCCACGCAGCAGCCATTTTTTGGGAATCAGGCCGAGGGTGCTTCAAACGTGCGGCGTCAGGACCTGCTAACCCAGATCACAGTGTTGACAGAGCAGGTATTTATGACACCGACAAACCAGGTCCTCAGTCAGCTTTCCTTTTCACACGTACGCTGCGTAAGAGTTTCTGTCGAATCATCCTTTTAACAAGCCTGGTGAACTGATTTTCTTTCTGACAGAAAACTGCTGAGCATTCTTACCATCCTCGTGTCATTCACAGCACTTACGATCATGTGTCTATTTTTACAATCTTTCCAGTGGTACCTTAACTATCCTTGACATCAGCTCTATTTAAAATTGCTTCCTATTCCCCGAACAGCCCACCATATAGTACATCTGCCATATTCTAGTGCTGTCAAATTGTCAGCAGAAAATTACTATATACTGCACTATAAAATGCTCACAGTTCAACTCAAATAGTACTGTATAGACAATGTATACTGTGATGCTGTCCTTAATGGATATTTGTTGTCAACTGATCACCCGGAATACAATGGAGAGGATGCCTGTCTCTGTCTAACTTTGTATCTAAATGTGCATGTTTTACTTATTATACTAGTGATCTCTACAGACGAATAGGCATTTCAATTTAAAATACATTTTAAAATGTTTCATTTATGAATGAATGTTACATTTTTATAGTTCTTTTTAAGACCACAAAAGCACTTTACTGAACGAATGGGGAGCCACTTCAAGCACCACTACTGTGTAGCACCTACCTGGAGGATGTGGTGTCTGACACTCACCGCAAAGTAGCCAAGGTGGTGAAGGGGCAGGAGAGGATTCACCAATTGGATATATGAGATGATGAGGCCAATTTTGAAAGGGCCACAGCGAGCAATTTTCGCTGTGACTTCAGGGTTCCATACCACCTGTAGTTTTTTTTTTTTAAATAAATGACTGACATATTTTATATTCAGCTTATTATTCATTCTGTTTTCTTTATGTTGTTGGTGTATTTTACTGTTCTATCAGTGGTTGCTAGGATATCAGCATGGAACATTATTTGAATGTAGTATTCAAAACTCTTGTTTCACTTACAAGCTATATGGTGAACTATATGGACTCTTCTATATCGGGATTAGTGAGTGACTTAACAAATGAACAGTTTTGAATGCAGCTGTATGTGATTTACTGGATATCATCAGATTTTTTTCTATATGATTATCGTGACCAAAAAACTTCACAATAACAATATCGCCATATAAATAGAAAATGTGAACAGAATAATAATCCCATTGGTCAAATTCATCTTTAATTTTGTTGTGTGCTTTATGTCTTTGGCAAATGAATTAATTCAATTGAGGCTAGTCTTTGGCTAGGTATATAGACCGCAATGTATATATATATATATATATAATGTGTATATTATTTATAATAATATAATAATAATTTATTATTTATTAATTTGCCCAGTCTGAATTTCCTGACGAAAGCACCTCCCCCAGGAGACTAACTTGCAGAGGCTATTTCTGCTTTGCTCCTGTCCCACAGACTCTGTCATCTCAAATAGCTTATTGGATGTTTTCAACAACATATCCAAGCTCGACATAAAACTAAGACTGTCAGCTATGTTATCAACTGCTCTCTCTCTGGTGCTGGAGTAATTTTATTGGGAAACCAAAATGCTCCCAAACCACCAATTTTTATTTATTTTATTTTTTTTAGGACTGACCGACTAATCAGCATTAGCTGTAACACAGCCACAATTACCATAGTGTTTTCTGTGTTGCACATTTACTTGTCAATTTAGGTTCTGCTCATGTCAATACATATTCATTGTACTTCCCCAAAAATGATGTACTGCATGGTACACAATGAATTTATACACCATTACAGCTCTGTACAGTTTGGCATCTGCAGCTTTTCCCTCTTTGTGGGCCTCAGGTGAAGATCTTTGAGGAGGACTTCCAGAAGGAGCGCAGTGACCGAGAGCGCATGAATGAGGAGAAGGAGGACCTGAGACGGCAGGTGGACAGGCTTCAGGTTCAGATCACCAATCTAACCAATCAGGTTGGTACTGCTACTGCAGTTCATTGTTGGTCTCAAGTTAAATTGAGTTACTGGAAGAAACATCATACGCTTCGAGTTGTTTCAAAATGAGAAGAACTTAGGGCATCATATCATTCTATTCCAAAGTTACTAAGCATTTCCATTAGCTATAACTGTAATTTGTGGTTTGGTATCTCTAATAATTTGTTTCAGTGAGTATGAAATAGTGTTTTAAAAGGCTATGAAGGTTGGCATGGCCTAACTGTGAATTAAACGTACAGATTGAGAACCAGGGAAAATATCTTAGACCCTCATAGCTTGAAATGCTCATTGGCTATGTGCCTGTTTTCATGTTTGAGTCTCGGGGTTAAAATTCTGCCCCAATGATCCCTCCTATCAATGCAACACATGCTCAGGTGAAAGAAATGGAAATTTTGGCCTGTAAAATTCCAGTTTTACTTCACTTTCATTTCACATTACAAGGTGTCTGTTTAATCTCCTTAAATATTTTCATTTAAAGCAATTTTTTAAATATATTTACAGTGTTGTATTTCTCTGTTCTTTTCTGATGAATGTATCGGCCATTGATTTTTATTTTTATGTTAAGCGCTGGAATTTCAACACTAGACAGTAGTGTTGCGATGAGAGTTTGCGTTTCTGTGAAAAATGGTACCTTTTTCGTGTAGTATACTCTTGAGAGTGCATATTTCTTGAAGTGTTGCCCACAATCATTTTGCCCCCCTGTGCACCATGTTGTCAGAGCTGCTGTTTTGAAGTGTGTTTTGTCCCTGTTCTGCTGTGTATCTCCATCTGTAGCTGCACCAAGCTCAGAGTGAGTGTCAGAGGGAACGCACAGAGCGGTGTAAACTAGAAAGACTGCACATGCAACTTAAACAGGTACGCATGTCGACCGATGTTTCATACAGATTTAAACACGAATTATAAGAACTCTGCTGTGCTGGTTTGTTGCCACGATGGCCTTTCGTGGTAAATGTCCAGCCCAGTCTGTTGACGTGTTTAGTGGGCGTGCTGCAGTGTTTGATTTATCCATCAGTGCCTCCTTGTGGTTGGTTGCTTGGTTGCTCAGTGCCGTTTTAAACATTCATATTAATGCAGCTAAAGTAAAGACTGTACAGTTGCATTGCACAATACTGAGAGTGTTCCTGCATGCTGGTAAGTTAGTAGTGTGTAATGCTTCCTGGTGATTTTGGTGTAATTATTTTTTATTTGTTTTTGTGCAGGGCCAGCATGAAAGACACACTTCTGATCCTACATCTAGTTCCGCCAATGGCCCCATGAGCCCCGCTTACTGCGGCCCGTTTGTGCAGCCTGCCCACCAAGGTTTTGAGGGCTGGCCTGTTCAGTTTCAGTCCAGGATGCCCAACCTCAGCACTCAGCTCAGCCGGGATTTCCAAGCCTTCCAGCCGGTAAGAGAAACCCTCTTCATCTCCGCAAAATGCTGCCTTTAGGTGGCTTTTTCTTGCCTGATTTTGTATTTATTTTATTTATTTATTTTTTGCTTGTGCTTCTTCCAACATCAGGGCTTTCCCTGGCAGCCGCCCTGTCCGCAGCAGCGTGGTACGAGAGGCCCTGGGGAGGCAGCACGCCCACCCCCAGAGAATGCAGGTAAGCTGCTCCTGGTCTTTGACATTTCAATAAGCAGTTTGAAACAGGGTAGTAGTACTCGTAAGTATCCAAGAGCAGTAATGGAAGGGCTGATCTAGTAGAAGGAAGGACGTGGGCTGTTATTTTCTAGAGGACAAATGAGGTACCGATTCACTGACTCAACACTAGTGTTGTCTACTTTCCACTAGAGGTGAGAGTTCGGTCTCAGCTTGCACATGACCCTTGTAGCTGCTATCTGATGCTAATAGTGTAACATTAGTAAGAGTGGTGGTTCAGGACATGGACCCGGAACCAGGAGATTGGCGACTCTTGCAGAGGATGACTAGACAGACAGGAACAGGAAGCAACTGTTCTGGTGGATCATGATCGGTTTGCTGACAAAACAAGTGTCTGTTTACAGCAGATCCAACAGCAGCTGGGCTTGGAAAAAGGGATCGACAGAATATTGACCCTGGAAAGCACTAAAAGATTGTTCAGCCACAAAATGGTGATTGATTAGTAGCAAAGGGTGGTTCATAAATCAGTAGGCAAGGTGTGATTTTAATCTGTAATTTTCCTACTGTATAAATATTGTATCGTAATGTTTATGCCTACATTTTATAAGCCCCTTTGTGAGATTGTTGTATGATATAGATTTCTCATTTCTTTATAATTTTATTATTATTATTAGTATTATTGTGTGATACTTATTCTTTGCTATGTATTACAAATTAAACAGTGACATGATATTAAATAGGCAACATATCTTCAAATGTGTAATGAAAAGTACTGCAAAGATGTACTATGTAACTGCAGTTGATATGTTACTTATAACGTAATCTGGGAGGAATATTCAGATATAATGTACCAAAATGCTCATAGAAATGTGTGGAGGAGAGTTGAATCAATTAGCAGCTACTCGGTAGTAAAACTATCAGCTTGATGATTTACAGGTTTCTATCCTTGGTTAGATTCAGTGTAGCTTGATTTACGTTCAATTCAGTTCCAACATTTAAAAAGCAGAGTTTTATAGCTACAGATGTTCAGTCAATATTTTGAAATTAACCTTTTTTTAAAACAGACCATTTGATGGTTACATATACCAAAAATGTGGCTGGTAATACATAATATATAAATTGTTTTATAATTACATTACCTGTATCTAAACATTGTACATGTTATAATATTCGTTATATGTTTTTTGTCAGTGTCTCCTTCAATGCCTTGAATTACATTGATAAATTTGTTTATTAAAAAAAGTATTCGATTAGATTCTTAAATGTCCTTAGGAAATCCATTAAGCTGTACGAAACCGTGCCTGGTTTGGTTCATGCCTGGACCTTTCTCTTTGGAGGGCCAATTATGAGTGGAAGTATATAATATATATTATTGGACAATCTCCATTGTGAGTAAGTTAATTAAATACTGGCTACCTTGGAATCATTTAATGTGTTCCCAGTGGAAAACGGTCATCTAATGTGAACATTTTTGTGTTTCATTTAATATAATAAACATATTCTCACCCGCATTTTGATTGTTTAATAGTTTTTCGCATGCATTGCTAATTATTTGTTTCGTTTAAAACTTCATCTGAAGGTTTTGCAACTAACCGTGGGCTTGACATTTTGACACTTTGAAACGTGTAGGACTGTGGCCAGGATTTAGGTGAGATTTCAGGGTGCTACCACAAGAGGATGAAGAAAATAGGAATATCTACATTGCATGGATTTCATGATGCAAATAAAGCCATATACTTCAACAAAACACAAACAGCTTTACACTGTATGCTTTATTAGAGTGATACTTTGGAAGGGTGACAGATCCAGGCAGTAGGTGTTAAGTGGCATCATTCCGCAGGGATTTCCAGGACAGCTTGAATGCACTAAAAGAGCTGCTCTGGACCCCAGAATTTCAGGTCAGGCTCTGCAGTATCACTGCTTTTAAGCCTCACCATCATAGATATGCCAAAATCCTCCATGACTGTCCTACACCTGAGACCTCCCGTATCACAGAATAGAGTGATCGCATCATAGATGGCTTTGAGTAGTACGACTTTGAATATTCAGACATTTACTTTATATTAATCGCCCTTTATGGAAAATGAAAGCAGGTAAGATGGCCCCTTTAAAAAGAATTGACAGATGAGGGTTTAATAGCGGGTGAGAGGAAGGCGTCTCTGGGTTTGGGAAAAGCTTAAATATCTGAGGACACTGGCCCTGACATCGGACACATTGACCCTGGGGAACCACCTCATCACAGGCTTGCCGTTTGGTCCCACAAGAAACTTCTCAAAATTCCACTTGATGTCGCTGACCTTCAGAGGCTCCCAAAATAACCTGTTGGTGGGATTCCCGAAACTCTCTCCGACAGGGGGGCAAGCATTCTGCAGAGTGTGTTTAAAAAAAAAAAAAAAAAAAAGAAAGAAATTTTGATCACTCCTAGCATGCAGCCTATAATCATTTAGTAATAAGTCTGTCGTACACATTTAGAATCTTATTACATCTGATTTATTTTTGAAGGGAGGGGGAACACTGCATCCCTCAACTGGAAAAAAATATTTTTTACACTTTTGTTCAATTTTTGATTATTAAAAGCATTTTTACCCCCAAAGACTTCCTAACTAACAATAACACAAAAAGATCTACTGTCAAATGAAGGAGGATTTTAGGCTCCATAGGCACAAGCCATTAAAATATAAATTATACAAAATATTTGTGGCCTGTTGCAGTGTGGTATTTTGACATAGTGTTTAATGTTTTTTTTTTTTTTACATTAGCAAAGGTCAGGGCTGCTGCATCAAAATCTCCAACCAGAGCTGAAAGCAATAATAAAGTAAAATGCAACTGCAGCATTTAGCTTCCTGAAAATCAGAATACAACACTAGGATGGAAGTGTAATAATAGCAGAGAGACATTTTTCCTCACCTTAAGGAATCTGAAGACTCCTTGCTCGACATCTCCATTAACATCACCTTTTTGGAACATTGTGAAATTTGGAACAAATCCATTTCCTGGTCGTACATGCCTGAAAACCAAGAATTTAATTTCCCAAACGTATCTTAACTCAGCTACAGCTAAATCCTGTTATTGGTTACTATTATTGATCTCCCGGTATAAAATATAAATAAGACAAATTGAAGAATAGATTGCTTTATATGAAATATGGCACATTTATCATGGTATTTAGATGATTGAACATCATGATTAAACATTGTAAGTATACTCACTTTAAAGCTGACATAATTTCATGATTATCCCCAGGCTCCTGCTTCCCAAATTGGTTGCAGGGAAACCCGAGAATGGTGAAGCCGTAATCTTTAATCTCTTCATGTAGTGCATTCAGATCTGCAAGTCAGAGAATAACATCATTTCCATGAAACAAAAAGCTTTTTTGTAGCTGCTGAAATCAGGTGCACCCTTTAAAAATCTGTAGAATAGATGATGATTCAACTACCATTTTACTTAAGATGCTGTAGTAAAAACGGCGATACTCCGCAATTTCCGTACCTCTTCACTTGACGGGGCACAAATAATATAGTATTATGCTATTAGTTGTGTACTAATCGACCACAAACTCTTAGTTACATACTGATCTCATGTAAATTCTTCATTAATTAATCGTGACGCATCTTTCATCCCAAGCAGTTACTATATTTAGTTACTATGTCTGTTAATTAATTAAACCTTTATGAACTACTGAATGAACAAGTAGTGAATAGCACAAGTGTAATTCTGATCTCAAGCTTGTTCATTAATGAATCATGACGCATCTTTCATCTCAACGGGTGACACTATTTGTTCATGATTTGTACTTCAGTAGTAAATGAGTTATTACTAAGTATTTGTGCCTGAAAGTGTTACCGCGATTTCGTCTGAAAAGACAACACACGTGACTTACCAAGGTACTGAAGAGTGAGTCCTCAGTAGGTAGCGACATTGACAAAGAGCACAGTTTTCCCCATGTACTCACTGAAGGGGACATACCGGCTGCCATTTAGAGTTACTGCACCATAGTTGTAAATGGTGTCTACGGTATTAGGATCACAGATCTAGGGATGACATAATTTATTTGGTTATGCAAAGCAAATTTCTGGATTTTACTACATATAATTTTAAATCAAATTTCTACTTGGATGCACATTTACTTTGCGGTCACCCACAATATGTTTTCTTGTGGTATTGTCTTGTACTTTAAATTAATGAATACCTAATATAGGCCTAAAACGCGTGTAGCATTTTTTCCTCTATAAAAACGTTCGCTATATTTCACCATTCCCCATTATTATAAAGCAGTAAATGAGCTAGGAATGCTGTACTATAGATTCTAAATACGATATTGAAAATGTGGACATTAATAAGACTTCCGTGCTTGTCATTTTGTTTGGTTAAGGTGTAATTTCCAAAGATAAACACAGATAGGGTGCATGATTTCGCCTGGGTTAATATATCCAGCCCTTTGTGATTTGGCAAAAGTTACCCGCTTTTGCCTTTAATACGGTAAAAACACAGATTCTTGATTAATATGGGGGAAACCCAGCAATATCCAGCCCATGCCAAGAAATTCTTGAGTATCTGGACACAAAATGACGCAACTTATAATGTCAATATTTGATTTCTGTACACACTGTGTTCACTGAGAAAATCAACAATCTGACGGTTACCTTCACAGAAAAGGACATCAACCTACAAATATCAACTCAAAGGATCGGTCTTAAGCGAAAAATTTCCGCTTTTTCTTCCCGGATCGAAAAAAATAAACAATTTAAGTTAATTAAATACAAAAGATTGTGAATTACTCATGAATTAACTATGAATACAATTTATGAATGCGCATGCATACAGTAACAACTTACACATGATATGTTCCCATAGTGTATTTATTGTTGCGGAATATTACTCCAACCTACCGTTTATTCTTTAAGTGAAATGTTTTGTACGTGTTACAATCTCAATGTATACGAAAAAGAAAGGAGTTACCTGGACATTTTGGTTGCTAAGAGCCAGCTGGAGACTATTCACCAGGAGCACTGGTAAAATCCAGCGACCGGCCAACGCCGTCATTTCGAACTACACTGAGCCCTCGCGCTGAATTTGGCGTTATCGCTGCCTACCCATATAGTGCCACCTACAGTGACAGTACGCCGACGCAGTTTCCAACCAATCAAAGCGCGTGACACATATCCAGCTTGCCTTGGAGAGTTTGGAATGTCGCGTTCGGACGTGAGATGTAGCGCATCCCCAACGCTAATAAAGTTCAAGGCTGGGATCATGCTGCCGCGTCTAGTTAAAGCATCTTGTATGTGATGCCCTATTACCTTTACTGTGGAAAAAGAATCCGCTGCTGGGTAAGTTTGTGGCTTGACCATGACCATTTGGCATTAATACTATACATATTATGTTCTTTTTTTCTTTCCTAAATTGATCTATATTTTTAAAACATTGACTAACTTTAAACCTAATGTGTAAACAGTTTTTGAGAGAGTAATTTAACCTTGAAGAACTGATATTACATTTGTCTAACAGATGCTTCTATCCAAATGACGTACAGTTCGGAAATAAGGGAGAGACGGTCCCTGGAGCAAATGGGTGGGACTGTGCAGCTTATCAAAACTCCGCCCCAATAAGGTAATTCAAACAATCAAATGAAGAAAAACCTCGGTTTCATCTCAAGTTATTGGTAATTATGTTACCGGTACACTCATTAAATCACTGACTTACGGGCAGACTACGTGGCAGGCCAACAGAAATGTGCCTGAAGAGGACATCTGTGGGATTCCTGCCTTTAACTTTACCTCCATTTTCTCCATGCATACATAGTGTTGTTGAAAAGTTGTTGGAAATCTTAGTGTTTTAAAGGGGCAATTTGATTTCACTAGCAGAAACACACACACACACACACACACATACACACACAAGGTAGGTACATTTTTAAACGCACAGCTAATTTTTGTATTGATAATTTTCAAAAAGTTAATGTTCATTATGCTCCTAAATAAAACATTGCAGTAGGCACAGGCATTTAGAAAATAACTAATAAAAATTTCCTGATGGCCATTAAAGGTCTTCTATGCAATCCAGCCCTTAGAAAAAGTCCTGGTCTTTTGGCCATGAAATAAGACACTTCTTTTATCAGAGAGAAACTGACTTCTGAGGGGTGGGGGGAGAGTTACGTCAAGAGCGGTGGAGGAACAAGCAGGATGTTTAAGTTTTGGACTAATGGGTCATAAGAATGCAAAACATAAACAAAATCTATAGCTAAAATCCAGTACATTAGATCTATTTTCCCTGGTTAACAATAGTCTACATCTGGCCAAACCATACCACTGTGTTAATCTTTCATAAAATGAACCACAATCTAATCCAACCAAGAGGGAAAGTGTAATGCATCATGATGCAACATTTTATGCAATATTTTATGTGTTGCTGAATCTCAACATGCTCAACATCAGAAAACAGGAGAATAATGCCACAAAAAAGCCTTGTTAAAAATGTTAAATCGGTGACTGGTCTGCAGTTCAGGATTATAGTGTTATATAAGATGGTGGAGAGCCAAGTTAATTATAACTTAGAACTCAATACCTTGGAATTAGACCTGTAAGCCGCTGAATGCATTTTTGGTTAAAATTATCAGATTCAACCTGAGCCAGTGAAACATTCCTTAAGAGAAACATTGTAACATCTTTTTAATAAACAGATGACTACTTGCAACATTCACTTAAAAATCAAGTGTACAAAATGATGTAATACTACTGAAGTGTTTCCATTTAACAAAATGCTTGACTTTAGTCAACTTGCCATCATGTATAAAATATGCAACTGCTTCAATCAGAATATAATACATTCACAGAGTATAAAAAAAAATCTTGTTTTCAGAAGTTGAACCACAAATTGTAATCATACATCGTTTCATGTAGCTGCTGCTGAACTACATACTTTGGAGATTAAACATATTTGTGAATTTTGTTTGCAATGCCTATGTACACCACGAATGGTCCATTCACTGTGAAAAATACACACCTTGATTAAACTGCTTTAATGTTTACTTAACAGGAAAAATGCGTGGAATGACTTGAAAATGACAAAATGAGTTAAATGTGACTTCACACATCAGAGCACTCAAAATGGAAACAGCTGTGAAAACAGCGATAATGGTCGAGTGGCAGACACTGGGGAAGCAGGCTGTCCCACCTCCGCTCAGCTAGCTGAAGTCCAAATGCAAAGCTTGTCACAACTTAATGACGACCAGAACATTATCTCAGGATACCAGACTTGCTCGAGCATTTGAAATAGTTTGGGTTTAGTACTGCAAAGTACTTTCACAAAGCAGAGGACTGATTATTTTTTACTTTATTTTATGCTTTTCCTGTTTGAATACTGTTTCCAGTTAGCAGTATTTATAGTCTTTTAATTAGGTGCGATAGGCCTAAATGTCATCTTCTTAAGACATTTTAAGTTACTTCGCATAATATCACTATGTAAATACACATTGGCACTTGCTGAGTAGTGTTTCCGTCCATTAACATATTAAAAGGCTTCATGGTCACAATAATAACAAAAGAATTAAATACAGATTGTATAAGAATATGACCGTGCGTGCTGACAGGGCAGTAAACCTTCTTTTCGTGCAGTCATTCAGAATCGGGCCAACGCTGTCAGGTTGGGGACCTCTTTCCACTTGGCCCTCATCCCATCCAGGCAGAAGCACGTGACGCGGCACGCAAGCCTGTATTCAGTTGTTTCCGTTTTAAGCATCAGGAATTTACGGGCCTGCTGGGGCTAGTCCGAATCCTGTAGATAACGACGGAAGCTGCTGGGCACGCCAGCAGGAAGGTCATGACGATGATTGTGGCTAGGATGACGAGCAGAATGGCCCAGATCTCAAGGATATGTGCCGGGAGCATGGCAAGTGCTGACAATGGATCTGTCATATAAAATGAAGTGCAACAACCACAAATTATAGTAAAAATCAGTATTTGGTTATCAGATTTGCAACACAAATTATATATATATATATAATATATAATATATATAAAAACTTCTGCATCATTTGATTCCTTTACGTTGTAGAGTTAACCTTCATGTTCGTCACGAACATAGATAATCGAGGACAAAAGCTCTGATAGTGACCTCATCTGCTGAATGCGTCATACAGACGCCGCGAGATGATGGATAATGGAATGCTTTTTATGATTTATCAAGTCGGGGCAAATATTACAGATCAGATGATCGTTCGTGACAGTCAGTGTACATTTAGACAGATTCTTTTGTTATGATCACACACTGTTGCCGTAGAGTAGCCTAATGATGTGACGCTTTGCAAACAAACAACGTGCAAACACGTTTCCCAAAACCGCCCAGTATTCAGTCGGTGTTTTGAATATTAAATAGTTTCTATTAGTAATCGCAAAAATACTGACCAAATTCGTTCATTTAAATGCATGGATTGTATCGTACATACAAACAGAGAAGCAAAAACCTTTAATTGGCATTATACTATAACAGAAAAAGTTCATCCTTTCTCCGCGCATGCAAAATGACGTCGAATGATTTTTTTCAGATCCCACCGACTAAACAGTATATCGTGTCAGAACGAAAATCTGTAATGTTATCTTCAGAAACGTTAATAAGTGTAATATTTTAGAGGCCAACTCCAAGCTTCCTGAAATTATATGAACCTCTACTGAAAACAGCTTATTAAAATATATTTTAATCTTTACAGGTTTAAGTAAACTAGATAACTGTTATAAAACTCACCTTAAATCTTCAAATGTGAGAGTAATTTGAGTAATACGTTTCCGAAGAAATACTTTTAGGGCAAAAATACACCGCACACCATAGTCATGTACAACTACGTCGCTCGCAGTACATTAGCTTGGTTTGGACGCTGACGGGAAGAATTACTTGATTGGCTGACTTGCAGGACGAGGTGCGCCCTGATACGTCAAGCTCGGCAGGCTAAGCTCGCGCTGCCTGTCCCGGGAGGCATTAGTGTGCAATTAATGCTTCGCATCCTGACAATCCGGCCATTTCTGTAACTGCTTGTCCTATTCAGGGTCGCAAGAAGTCGCCCGGAGGATGGGAACAACCCAGGATGCAGGTGCGGTTTCGGGGAGGGGGCGCAGTGCCCCTGTGACAAAATGCATGCCCCCTTCCGTGGTCTCCCTAAATATGTATACTACTTAGGTTTGGAATAAATGTATTATTATTACTATTATTAATTACATTTATATACGTGGGCTACATTTTTGTGCGCTCGAACAGGAGACACACAAACGTAAGCACATTTTCTCGACTAACTGTTAATGGTCGAGTCGTTTTTGCGGGTGAAAAGCAAGTTAACGACATAAAAATAAGTAAGAAAATAATCAAGCTTGTGGAAGCAAGACAGTCTAAACAAGAAACCAGAGTGAGTTACATATTTGTAAAAACTGTAAAATGTGACTGAAATGCATAAATAACGCATCGGTTTTCAAAATTGTTTTTTTTGCCAAGTAAGTAGTACTTGGAAGACATTAAAGGACATTAAAGCATCTAGCCCCCCTAACAAAAGAACTGCCCCCCACCAGTTGAAATGGTCTAGAAGCTCCACCGTCAGGAAGGGGCGCTAAACCATCGCAGGGCACAGTCATACCCACGGGCGATTTGGTTACTCCTATTAACTTCAACATGTTTTGGACCGTGGGGAGAAACCGGAGGAAACCCCACGACAATACTGGGAGAACATGCAAACTCCACACACGGGGCCATGGTTGAGATTCGAACCCTGATCTCAGAGGTGGGAGGCAACAGTGCTATGGTACGAACAGCACTGTTGACTGTCAATATATTATAAAGTATAATTAAATTTGTGATATACTGCAAAATCTCATTGCATTGTGGTCTCAGTCGGTCGGTGTCCCTCATATATATCTTGATGACTGTCCCAAACAGAATAAAGTTAGACGCTGTAACTGGTTAGCTTGGGTATAATGCGCATATGCGTAGATGGACGCTAAGATACCACAGCATCTATACTGATGGACCACTTGCTTCCACCTACTTTGGAAAGAAGCCCAAATAAGTTTAATCACACGGTTTTGATTTCCGAGTTACGTTGCACGACAAACCTGTAGATGACGTTTTCGTACCTTGCAACAGATGCAACAAATGTATCATTTTAGAAACAACTAACGACGTCATCGCCTAGTCGTGGGTTGTCCCTGAGCACGTGACCAAGTGGATCACTTGGGCAGGAGTTTTGTGGTTGGTCGGGGTTTCGCGAGGAGCGGCGATGGCGTCCTTACTGCAGCCCGAGCGGGTGAACTATCTTGTCTCCGGCGAAAAAAAGATCCGTTCCCCACTTTCTAGTTTATATTTCTGCCGTTATTGCAGTGAACTGCGATCTTTGGAATGTGTGTCTCACGAAGTAAGTCAAAGTATAGTTATCCTACTAGGTTTCTATAGCTTGCTATTGCTAACGGGGCGTCTCGTACAGAGGGTGGGGTTTTGTCCATGTTCCGGGGATGTTTTGTAGCTTATTCGCCATTTGGCACGTCAATTTATAATCCTCAAATCCGATTGGTGAACTGCAGACTCTTTCATCGCCGCAAACGGTGGCTAATGAGAAGCTATCAAAATGGTTGACTGTAATTTACTAAATGATTAGTTGATGCTAACGATATACACTATAGTAATGCACTATTTGAGGTGATGAGTTAAAGAATATAATCTTATTAAAAGTAATCGTATTATTTATCTCCCCCCACTCCCCAAGCCTTGTCCGACTTCTTAGGCCAGAATTTGCTTTACCTATTTGTATAGCTAACAGTCTTGGCACATGCAAAGCAAGAGCAGATCTCTTTATATGTGACCCATCACCACGAAATGAGTCATATGGGTGTATTTCTACCAGTGCGACCTTAGACTCGTTTCGTGGTGATGGGTCACATGTATTTAGACATATTACGAAAATCGGTTGCTTGTCATTGTTTACCATTTTAATTATTACCAAGAAGGCCTCGACACATCTTTCAGCGTAAATCATTATTTCTGCTATGCTGAATACTGATTTTCTAAATAATCGTGCATGTGTATTTTATCATTAGGTAGATTCCCACTATTGTCCCAGCTGCTTGGAGAACATGCCTTCAGCAGAGGCAAAACTAAAAAAGAACAGGTGAGAAGAGGCAAATTCTCATATTTAATACTGTCAGTAAGGTAGTGTGGTATGGATACTTAGACATTTCTAATTTGATTGTAAGTTCCAGTTGCTGGTACAGGCTAGTTCTTGAATAAGTCTAACGGTCAATGTTGCTATACATGCATATTCTCCTATGGAGAATAGTGAATTGTCATGAATTGTGGTTGCGATTTTTACTGCCGTCTTACAGGTGTGCCAACTGCTTTGACTGTCCCTGCTGCATGCACACCTTGTCCACACGTGCCACCAATATCCCAGCCCCTTTGCCTGACGATCCGGCCAAGACCACCATGAAGAAGGCCTACTATCTGGCTTGTGGCTTCTGCCGTTGGACCTCCAGAGATGTTGGCATGGCCGACAAGTCTGTGGGTCTGTTCAGTTGCTTGATATTTTTTATTCATCACGGGATTGAATCAAATCAGCTTTAGTAGGTTCTATAAAAAAATGAAAGTGATCCCCCCCCCCCCTTCCATATATAGATTGAAAGTGCTATTTCTCCTTTTTTGTTTCCTTTCTTTGTGACCTGTCATGTTATGTAAACATTTTAATTAAGACTATATCATATTTCAGATACAAGATTTCTTTATTAAAAGCATTTTTAATATTTTGTCCAAAGCTTGTGTTGCATGACAGACGTACTTCTTTAAAATGAAAAAGGCGACAATCTTCTGAGTAATAAAAAAAAAAACCCATAAGAATACTGATGTAACATAAAAACATCCATGCAGTATTGCAAAATTACAGGAGCTCAGAAATGCACACGGAAATTGAATTTCAAACAGCTTGTGCACCTTTAAAAGCTGCAGTTTTAGACATACCAATGGGAGATTTTGTGAATTAGGATTGACTAAGATCAGTAATCTAGTAAAATGTAATGAGAAAAAGCTCCTCCTAAAGCTTATTGCTCGCAGTGGTCTCGGGGCGTTCGCCCTGCCCTGCCCCACCCCGCCCTGCCCATTTCTGTTCGTTTAGTGACGTGCAGCTTTGTTTCTCTTTCAGCCAGCGGTGGCTGGCAGGAGCCTGAAAATCCTCATGCTCAGCGGGTGAGTGCAGCACCTTCCTTTTCTCCAAGATTAGTTTTTCTACTTGTAACATTTGTATCGTACCTTCTGAAGCTCAGAGGCGTTTATTGCTTGTTTTTCCCATAGATCTACAAGCTCATTGAATATTACCAGCAACTGGCCCAACGGGAGAAACTGGAGAGGGACAGGAAGAAGTTTGCCAGGCGACGGCCCTACATGCCTTTGGCATTTTCGGTACCCCACCCAGTTCAGAGAAATAACAGCCACTCCAGACTATAGTCAGAATTATTGCATTTTTGGCCAGACTGTTTGGGAGCTCATCCTTGGTAAATTTTAGCATATCAGCATGTCCGTTCTCACCCTGCGTACTTTTACCCTTTCGAAGGCCTGTGTCTCTGTACTGTTTGGTTTCTGTTAAATGCTGATTGATGAATTCCAGCTTGCGTGTTGACTGCACTCTAACTGCATTTATAACCAATCCATTTCTTTTGCTGCTGCATTTAATAACTAAATATTTGCTTAATTACTTTCTTCACTGTGTTCTTTCTCTCCTTTTTTTTCTATAATGTTTGCTGCTATTTTTTTTTTTTTAAATCCCCAGCAACACACTATTCATGTGGTGGTGAGTTTCCATTTTATGCAACCTTGGCTAATACTGTGCAGTGCAGATAAGAATGAATACTGAATATCAATGTGCTGTACATAGTTCTGTAGCTGATGAACCTCAGATCACATGAATGCCTTTGCTGCTTGTTGCTTATCCAGCACAAAAGCTTCTTTCACTCCATTATGAGAGATATACTAGGAACTTATTGAAATAGGGTATACATGTATTTTTCTGTATGTGTTTATAAGATAAAGCAGGGATACATAATTCTTGCAGAAAACATAGACTAATAGGTAAATTGGATTACGGTATTTTATGCGAACCGCTTAATTTAAAACAGTATCATTAAAAATATTTCACATTTTTGTCATGTCAGGCCTGGTACTGAATTTCTACATTAGCTTCAGATTGCTGCCTCTGCACATCCATTCATATTAATGCTGCTAATACACTTGCATTTCTCCCAGTTACATTCTCATTTTTCTTTTTTCTGCTCTGGTTTTTAGCTTTTTTTAAAATTTATTTTTAATCTTATATTAAAACAATGGCTGCCAACTGTCAGTAGATTTATGTCATGTATAAGATGTATAGCAGACAAACACTGAACTGATTCGTATGATCATGTTAGGGCCCTTAAATATGTTTGCATTTAAATGAAAAGGCTTTATCTCAAAAGGTATTATTGCAGATCACAATGCCAGGTACTTTATGTAAGATCAGATTTCTCGGTCATCAGACCTTGAGACAACTTTGCACATGCAAAAGATTCTGAGATGCACTTCCTTCTGGTTGGAAGTTCTGTTGTTGATCCTGCAAAGCTACTTGTGAAATAGTAGTGGGATCGCAGTTGGTGTTGGAAGTTCTAGAGCTGATGATGACGTGTGGAATCCTCAGGTACTGAATTTCCACGTAAACTGGAAATTCAACTGCTTGCTTGCGTTTTTGATTCTTTTCAATAACATTTTTAGTGTTACTGATTTGTAATGGGGGCGTCTTGTTTTGGTGTTATTTGGTTATAATTACATTATTTTGGCATATGGAAAGGGATGTATCTGAGATACGTGGATTTTAATGGAGTACATTAGTCTCTAGTTGCAGTTATTAACCATTCCACACCTTCCAGTTCAGTACTTGGTTTAATGTCTCACAGGAGAAGTATGGTTTGGGCACCAGGCTGCAGAGGCAGAGGTCCGGAGCACCCATCACTAGCTTGGCTGGCCTTTCGTGAGTACCGGACCGCCGGGTCTTGCTGTACCTCCTGGTATTCCTTGTTCATGTGAAGGGAAAGCTTTGTGTTATGTTGTCTTGAGTGTCCCTGTCTGTCCCTCTCTTCTTCCTTCTGTATTGTAATGCTGCTCACACAATTTTTCCTCACAGATTTTAACTTAATTTAATTAAATTTTATTTTAAGTGTAGTGTTGCATTTGACAATATTCATGACGTAGCTTCAGGTTGCAGGCCTTTTAGTGATGTTGTGTTCTGCTCACTAGGCTCAAAGAGGGTGAGGACCAGAAAGAGATTAAGATAGAGCCAGCCCAGGCGCTAGATGAGGTAGAACCTCTTCCTGAAGACTGCTACACGGGGCCTGTCAACCTGCCGGAAGGTAGGGCTGCGATTTCCAGCTTGACTTTTTAGGCATCTGATAAAACACTCATTCTTTATTTTCAGTTGTGATTTATTTGTTTGTTTATATTGCTTTTACTTGGTCTCACTCTTTCTCTTTAGATTTATTCCTTGTTTCTATATTTTCATTGACCTCCGTGTTACGTGCTTCTCTGACTCACTTTGAGCTGCACGCAGTGTATGAAATGTGCTATTTAAATAAAGATTATAATAATTCTTATTATGGGGTGTCATGCAGTGACCACGCTGCGGCAGAGGCTGCTGCAGCCGGACTTCCAGCCAGCTGGAGCCTCGCAGATGTACCCCAAACACAAGCACCTTCTGATCAAACGCTCTCTTCGTTGCCGGGTCAGTATTGCTGCCTGTTGGTTCCCCAGCGCTGCAGGCGCCTGCCTGTGACCGTGGTTTTACTCTCAGCTGCTTTACATCAGCAATGAGGAAGTACCAATGAAATGTAAGGCATGGCTGGGTATGGATGGAGTGGCACACCGTAGTGAGGTTTGTAAACTGTGCGCATAAACAGACGTCTTGTCGGTTTGTTTCTGCCGTGTGCACTGACCATAATCTTATATAACCAGCTGTGGTCATCTTTCTGATTGTTTATGATTGCTGAATTATTTTAAATTGATGTTGTGCGCATTAGAGAAGTGGCTTACCTTTGGCTCTTTTTTTCTTGAAATAACAGAAATGTGAGCACAATTTGAGTAAGCCAGAATTTAATCCAACCTCGATTAAATTTAAAATCCAGCTGGTCGCAGTGTAAGTATTCGTTTTTAACTGTTGCAACCTTTTAATCCAATTCAAATTACTGTATATATTCAATGAATATCATTATTCAATAATAATTTAATCTCTTCCCATCACAGTAACTACATCCCTGATGTCAGAATAATGTCTATTCCAAACCTGAGATGCATGAAGGTAGGCAAAATGTTTGTTGCATGAATGTTTGTCTGTGTTTTGTCTGTCTAAGCCTTTTTTTGTATTTGTGTGTGGCAGCTGTATGTAGGTAAAGTTATTAATTAATCCTTAGCTTAATAATATTAGCTGATGTTGGGTTGGCCCTTACACCGCTGGTCTGTGTTGACAGGAAAGTCAGGTGCTGCTGACTTTGACCAACCCGGTGGAGAATGTCACTCATGTCACCCTGCTTAACTGTGAGGATGGGGACCCAGATGACATCAACAGCACTGCCAAGGTACTGGCCCACGCACTGCAGCATGGTGGTGCTGTGATTAGTGGCACGACCTGCGAAGGGAGGCGATGCTGGACTCTGCTGATCACGCAGGAGGTTTATCGATACCTGGCTGTCTTGCAGGTTGTAGTTCCGTCCAAGGAGCTGGTCCTGGCCGGGAAGGATGCGGCGGCGGAGTACGACGAGCTAGCTGAGCCGCAGGACTTCCAGGACGACCCGGAGTGAGTGTCGCTGCTGTGTGCTGCTGCCTGGGCCCTCATCTCTGTCGGCCCCCCCTATAAAATCGGGCTTGAAGCGGAGGGGGTCAGTCACGAGTAGTGTTGTCAGAATAATATCAGGTTTATTTCCGGGGCCATTGTCACGTTTTGATGCCGTGATGCTCTTTGGTGCTTCTGAACAGGGTTTAACTGAGGGCCTGACCTGGGGTGGATCCTAGCAAGGGCAATAAGGGCAGCTTCCCATGGCTGCATCTTCTGGGGGAGAGGGGGGATACTGACTTAAACTGCGGGGTCAAACTGTACCCCTTGGTCAACAGCTTTTCAATTCAATTCGTTATTATATAATGCCTTCAGAGTCACCCCAAGGCATAACATGGGTGTGTTATGATAGATCACACCATTGATTCAATAAGATGGAAAAATACAGAAAGAGGGAAAAGGGGGGACGAAAGAGAAACAAAGATAACAGAGGAGAGGAACTAAAAACTCCCAATTAAAAAACCTCTGGGGATCGAAGGTCAACTGGCTGCGCAACCCCCGACTCCGGCATGCTAACATTATTGAAAAAATTTGAGTGGGCTTGCTTGCTAAAAGCAGGAAGTAAACTGATCCAGGTCAAAGTCCATCAATAAGTCTGTTCTCCACACTGGTAGCCTGTGTAGGATGGCAGATTGAAGGCTGCAGCCACCATGTTACAGTTCGTAACAATTGTGCCTATGACTGAATCACAGCCATGATATTTTTGAGCAACACCGCACTCCTTCTCATATGTTATTGCTTAAGTAAAGAAAAGCTTTAACCAAAAAGTTTTTAATAATACCCTATAAACGTGCATTGACAGTGGTGTGTTTGCCTGTATGCTGTCTGTTCAGGCATCCACTGGCCTGCATCCTAACTCAGTTTAGTTCTGGTTGGTGGTGGAGCTGCAACTCGCTATTTGTGTATTGTACTATAAACATGCTAAGTGTGCTGTGTTTTTAGCTTTCCCTAAGTGTGCTGTGTTTTAATATTTGCTAAGTGCGCTGTGTTTTTAGCATTCGCTTATTGCGCTGTGTTTTTGGCATTCGCTTATTGCGCTGTGTTTTTGGCATATTTGTGTAAGATGGCTCCTAAAGAAGTTAGTAGTAAAAATGCTGTAATGTACTGTGTATGTGCAATGTTTTTTTTAATAATTTTTTCCTAAACGTACATTATAACAGCTACTGTAATATTTTTACATAGAATGTACATTGTGTAATCTAGGCCTTATTTAAAGTATTTGACAGGTAGGGAATTGGTGAATATGCAAAGTAAATAGGCACTTTTATGTAATGGTTTTGGACGTATGAGGTTTTATGGTATCGCGGTGGGTTGAGTCGTCATTGAATTTAATGAAATGTGATAAGAAAACTCTGCAGTGCAAGTGGTAAAGATCTCATGTCGCAGCCTTTGCAGTTGATTGCGCAGATGGTTAGCAGCATGCTGTAAAGCACCATTCTCCGATGCATCTTCCCGCCCTGCAGTGTCGTGGCCTTCAGGAAGTCCAACAAAATCGGCTTCTTCATCAAGGTAACGCCACAGCGCGATGACCGCGATGTCACGGTGTCCTTCAAGATCCGCCACGACTTCCGCAACCTGTCGGCCCCCATCAGGCCCAGCGAGGAGGGCGAGCCGCCCAGCGAAGCCGTCTGGCTGATACACCACGTGGAGCTGAGCCTGGGACCTCTAGCTCCCTGAGGGGCCATGCAGGACCAGGCACATTGCGTCTTGCCATGATTTGGCGATGGAGCATCACATGACACACAGTTACACCACATCACACACTGTTAGAATATCATACCACCAAGTAACCATTAGTGTCCACATCCTGGAACTCGCAAAAACAGAATGTTAGTCAGCAAAAGGAACAAGAAACAAACTTTTACTGTTTTATTATTTACTCTATTGGTTTGCAGGTTAATGTACTGTGACATGGTTAAGCTTGCTGTCTTATCTAGAGGTTAATTGGAAATATAAAGACTATTCTGGTCTTGAAATGGCTATTAGACCAATATAACAAATTAAACACCAAGCTAAAATTTTGAATGCATTACTGATATTTGATTTTAAAAGAATACTTGACATTTAGTTCAGACATACTCATTTTCATGGCTGGTCTGGGATGGAAGAGAAATTGCACTGCCCTTACTGGACAACAGATGGTGGTGTTACAGTAAGCAGTGAGTATTTCACTGCCGCAGCAATCTTCGGAGAGGTTGCAGATTTATTTTTCTGCAAAATAAAATGACTGAATCCCAGAAAAGCATGAAATTCACTTAACGCAATCTGTGAAGTGAGTCTGGTTTATATCTAATCGTCATTCTTAAGTTCAATCAGCAGTGGGCTCACAAATAGCGAATGATGCCTAAAGCCAGCAGAAACCTCAGCATTATATAGACAGTTCAGATACTTATCTCAGCCTGATTATGAACAATAGAATTATGTAAATTAAGTTCCGTAACTAAGGTTTGTTTAAAAAAAACATTTATGACAGTGCAAGAAAATTACGGGAAAATCTGTGGGTAGTATACAATACAGTGGTGTTACTGGGTGGTATATTTAGAACATTTGCAGCCCGTTTGAAAATGGCGTTTCAGATTTAAGTCCCCACCATGTCTTCAGATCCTGTTTTTTAAAAGGCTTGTGTTGAGCATTTCTCCCGGAATGACGACTGACGCTGCGTCACCTTCGCTTTGCAGCACCATAAATACAAATTTCCACTCTGCTTTTCTCTCTCTCTCTCTCTCTCTCTCTCCCCCTGTTAGTGGTCTGTGTTTACATAAAAATCCCTACTTTGCAAGTTCGCTGATGTAAGCTATTGACATTGGACGTTTTAACAGTTTTGCCATCTTTTCATGCCTTGTTTGGGATGTGGTGGTAGATGTGTATGCACTTGGTGACACATCTCAGGTGACACAGTTCTGGTGTAGGTCAGGGTCACCTGCTGACGCTGTTTCCCCATCACCTCTTTGGCACAATGTTTGGAGCACACGGGCTCGACTACAAAATGACGCACGGGTACACTCACACGTGCAGTGCTAAGATTGTGACCAAACAAGTTGTTGTAGTGTAAAAATGTATTAACCTGACTGTAAGTATCTGAATTTGTTTTGTGCCCTGCTCTTAAAGCTCGTGTGATATTTGAATACTCTTTCCAGCTGTGCTTTCCTTCCCCTTGACAGACCACTTTCAGTCTGTGCATGGAGATCCTAAAGTGGCAAATGAGGTCCTATCGTTGGACGTCTTTGCATGTCCGCGAATCAGTCCCCGCCCCCTCTGTCAGCTCTGCGACTTTTGGTGTATTTATTGTACGCTTCGGAGTTCCTGCCTGGTACCTTGTCTATCTTTCAAATAGGTAGTGTTTACCTTTACGCTGCACCACGTGGCATCTTATAATGTGTAAATATAAAGGTTGAAGGTTGTTTGAAGAATCAGAATGCCTTGTTGCTTTGGCAGTTCGTCGGGAATAATTTCCAGTTCCCCTTTTTGTTTCTTTAATTTATTTCCAAGTGTTATTGTAATCGCTGCTAGATTAAGAGGACTTTCTCGCAGTATGATATCCACTAATCTCTATGCTTCACCTAAAGTTGCCAGTGGTCTTTGTAGGTCTTTCCTGTAGTTCTACAGTGATTATAATTTAAGAACATGATATCAATAAATATATGGGAGCAAAAACTGTGTCTTTTCTTAAAGATAAGATTTGTGGCTAACAAATGGAACAGAACGTATGCTGTTTGCGGTGCCGGAAAGCAGATGTTTGCTTGCGTAACTACTGAGTAGCAGTATTGCACTTCATGGTGCATTCCTTGTATGATGTATGTCAAAGGTATTAAAAAAATAGTTCTGCAGCTGTAAAGATATCAGTAATATGTGAATACGTCTATGTGGTAAACTGTATCTGCCAAGAGTCCATTATTCCATGAACTTCGAGGAGGCTGGCATGGATAGTCTCAGGGAACATTAAACGGATCTCATACAAAATAGGGAGAAACGTTTTAAGCAGTACGGCTATTATCTGTAATGTGTAACTTTTCTGGATGCACGGAGCAGAACCCTTAAAGCTGTTATCGCAGTTTCAAATCATTATTTTCATGACTTTTGATGAATGACTCTGAATCTTAAGAGCTTTCAATGATGTATGTCATGCTTGATAATATCCTTCTGTGTTTGTCTTTATATAACTATCAGCCAAGTCACCACCACAAATATGGGTCTCAAAACGGTAAATACTTTCAGTTTGGAACTCCTTGTATTTTATATGGTTTTCTTGTGGTGGTGTGGATGGTTAAATAGTATTTATGTAATTGAATGAGACTGAAAAAATGTCCTCTCCAAGTACGAAATGAGGCTTTGGGGTGTGGTAAATCATGAACAAGGCCAGTATTCTTTCTGCTATATCACATGTGGTGCTGCAGTCCATCTGATTTAATGCTTCCCTTTGAGAGAAATCTGAATGGTACCTCCATCCTCCATAAAGGAATACATTCGATGAGAGAATAAAACTGGGCAAAGTGGGGAGAGGGTTGTGTTTTTCTACGTACGAAGAAATATCTAAAATGTATCATCTTAAGATGGATGTAAGCTGCAAAAACTGAATCTGCTGTCCGATTACTTAAATTCCCAAGAGTTAATGTAGAGAACATGAGTCCAGCTGGAATGACTGAAGCCTGGAGTTCTTGGCTTACCCTCATCCTGGAGGAGCCCACTGCATGCTTCCTAGCTCACTTTGCAGTGAAATTTCTTTCGATTCTTCAGATCTAATCCAGATGATTTAAAAGCTCATTCATGTTCAAAAGCTCTGTTTTTCAGTGATCGCATGTATGAGTTAATGTGAATTTCATATTCATATGTCAAAGGCCTCTTTTGAAAATCTTTGATCGAAGTCGTGCTTTAATGACTTGGGCTTTGTTGGGAATAAAACCCAAATAATTTTGTAACCCATGCTTAGAAAGTTTTGATGCTGTGCCAAAGTAACATCATCGTATGCCTGAATCTTTTTTCCCCCAGAATGAATTAAAAATAGCTATGGCTCAATTTAAAAGTGTCTAATAAATGTAAAGTAAAATGTATCACGACCCATATAGTTGCCTGAAAGTGAAAATATGATGAGTGACTTGCAAGGTTGATTTATTTATTTAAAATACAGTAATTAGTGAAATATGCTTTGGTTATACAGATAAACAGCACTGCTACAGTGTATATAAGCAAGCTCAGCTACACTACTGATTATTCTGCGTCTGTGGATCCCATATGTAATATATTGACTGCTTGTGTACATAAAGTGACGCAGAAAAAAAATAAAACTAACTCAGAGGAGAGAAGTGAATAAATCATGTTTTATTAAAGGCTCCGAATGGTGTCTGTGATACCAGCCCCCTTCGGTCTGCTCTCAGAGTGACTTACGCCAGTGAATTACGGAAATGCTCATGTCACCTGGCTGTCTCTCTTTTAAACTCAATAGAGATTCCATTCTTTTACGATTTAGATGGAGAAGTCTCAGTGCTCAAGGCACTGACATTTGTTTTCTCAGTAATGCAAGTCACTCAGGCTTGACGTTTTCCAGGTTTTTCTTGCTGGCCTGTGAAAACAATTCCAGGTCTAACGTACATTTCGGTACAAACTCTTCATCTTCACTCTGACACGCTTCAATGAGATGGAACAGCTACAGATGTATTTCTGTAACTTGCATGCGTAAGGGATCGGTTGTGAATGTGAGTTCAATTGTATTTATTTTCCTTCGATAGGACATCTGGGAAGTATTAATAAAGCATAAATTAAAATAATTCATGCACTCGGCAGTCAATCCACGATGCTTTTTTATGTATAACAATGAAAGATGTATCAGGTAAGTTAAATTGAAACTAATTTAGACAGTTTTAAGATCAGTTAAAAATGAGTAATCAATGTATTCGCAGTATTTTGTACTGTTACACTTGAATGTGGTATATGTGAGTGTGAATGTACTGAGGCACTCACTGTGATACAGAAATAAATGCCGTCAAAATGCCAATCTTTTAGAGAAAAACGTAGCTATTGCTGGACAAAGGGGCAATGCTATGATGCATTTTCCTTTCATGTCTTTGGGCCTTACAGAGACAACAAGCACAGATTATTCTTTGTTTCCAGTTGCTATTCACCAGACCATCATCTAGCTAATTACGGGCAACTGATAAAGTGAATCCAAATCAATGTGCTTGGGCCTTTGTCTTTCAAAGGACATGATCTTTGAAACACACCCCTGGGAGCTATAGGTCAGTCCTCAAAAGGAAGCTGCAGTTTTCCTAAGACTGCAGGGCAGGTAAAAAGGATTTGGCTGAAGCAACAGTGTTTATGTTGGGCTGACATAAACACAGAAGATGGCCGCGTCATTGTTTATAATTCTGTTTGACCATCTTCACCTGACTCTATGCTCAAAAAAGCAGATCCGAGAACTCCGCGGTTATAAAAAAAAAAAAACAATTAAATCATAATGTCATATGGCTACACATATAGACATTTACATTTACAAGGTTATATGGCTACACATATAGACACTTTTGCATCTGTTCAAAATACAGGTGGATATGCATTTTGTAGATCCTTTGCTTTTAAATGCTATGCGGTTATGCTCCCGTGTATTCTGACTCGCGCACACTGAGAATTATTTCGGATTTGTTCACATATTAGACATCAGTAATCAACATAGAAATATGACTAAAAACAAAGGGATGTGCATAAATATATGAAATGTCTGAAGCAATACGGAGCAATCAGATAGGTTCCAAGTATCTCAAACTGCATTTACAATACTGTCCTGAGGGTATTGCAGAAAGCACGATTTCTCAGGTGGTCATGACTCTCCAATAGGAATGTTCCTTAACTAGTGAATACAGCGTTACATAGCGATCTGTGGGTAAGCTGTAGAATCAGACGTGCTCTTTTTAACCGAAACAGTGTGGTATATTTTTTATTGAGAAGAGCAATATATGGTATGAAAATATTCCTAATGTGAAGAAACAGACCTTCCATTATCATTTTATAGTACTTAATTTTAATTATATACCGGTACTAATAAAATATCAATAAAGCCAGTTTGAAGTGCACCAAATCAATCTTGGTTTAGTGATTTTGCTTAATTTTTCTAATTTATCTTTAATCATGATACTGGTCAGATGTATGTTCTGTTCAAGAAACTCTTAAGCCAGAAATGAGTGTAAAATGACTGAGGCATGTCATCTGCCAGAACATGCAAAATACTTTCAATTTATCATGCACTGACACCGAGTTGTAAGAAATAATTACAGATCTGAGGCAGCCATTATTATACAATGTAAAAATAATCTCGAACGATCACATGGTTTGCCTGCCTTGTAGATTCCAAACCCTTAATTTCAAAGAACCACAGAATGTCAGAACCCCGCTGTTCCTAAAAAAAGAAGCCGTGGAACATCTGACTCAGACACATTTCGGATCCCATATTAACATGAGCGAAAAAGGCAATGTTGTATTTTGTATATTCTGGTGGAGCTCAGGAATAGAGAGGAGGAGGTAATGAAAGTACATGACCAAAGATTGGTCACGTTATGCGGTGACGATTATTATTATTAGTAGAATGCAAGCAGAAAACAAAAAGATTGAGTGAAATGTCACTGAATGAAACCGTTAAAAATATACTATTAATTTTTCACGGCAAGCATATGAAATGGGCGAATGAATTTTAAAGGTGCCGCTTCTGAACGAATAGATGCAATTCATCCTTTAACACTAGGTGGAGGTATTAAAGCATTAAAAAAGGATATGCAATGCAATGTTTTTCTTTAATCAACAGCACATGCCATGATAACAATTTATGTCTCTGTTTTTCAGGAAAATAGCATATAATTCACTGTCTACTGTGACTAGCTATTTATATGTTTTCTGTATAATGTGTATTCTTGCAGGAAATGTACTATAAAAGGAAATGTTTTCAAAGCAATCTTGTATATATTTTTAGGCATATTCATTCATTCATTCATTCATTCATTCAGCTTGATGCATATAGTTGAGTTATAACATTCCTCAGGTTGTTGTCTGAACCAACTATTCAGTGTCCATGTCCATCTCCAACTGCTTGTTTATTGGGAGAAATGTTCAGCGGGCATTAAAACCTTTAACCTACTTATGCTAGGAATGTTTAGATGCATGTAAATTTATCTGCATTATTGAATTCATCTTGAAGAAATCATTTGCTCTATTGATGTATATTTTGCAGTTTATGTGAACTCTTCTGTGGAAGTGCAAAAAGACTTCGCCTAGAGTATTAAGAATCATTACGAGTTTATATCATTTCAACATTTTAATATCTATAAATTTTACAATGGATTTCAAAAATAATTGTGATTTTACAAAGCTGTATGATGCCCTCCCAGCCAGGTCACTGACAAAAAAAGAAGCTAAAAACAGTATTTTTACACCCCTGCCCTGCCCTGCCCCTCCACCCGTGACCCTGACCAGGATGATGAGCAGATAGAAGATGGATCAACGGCAAATGAAAGGTATGCAGTGAAACATCAGAGTAGCTGGGATAGTTTTCTTTGGCTGCTCCTCCAAAATCATTCAGTAGGAAATATTCAGTCTGAGGCTCTGAGGCTGATATCTCTATGGAAACAATGACAGAGTTCATTTGGGTCAGAGATTATTTTTACACGCACCGCTTTTCATGGCAGGAGGAAGGAAACAGCATGTGCAACGGGAGTTTAATGTGATGTGATTATGAACTTTATTATGAGCCAGTCTGCGATTGAATTAAAGAAAGCAAAAGACAATTTGACCCGCAACAGGTAACATTTACAGGAAACAAGTTTATGTATAGCATAAAAATAATTTAGTGATTTCTCTACTAAACCTTATTTCTGCCTGCCATGTGTGAGCATATATTCTCCATTTGAGAGGTAATGCAATTTATGAAGCCTGTGGAGGCAAGCATGATGATATGGCCTCATCAATCCAAGCAGGAGAATCCATTAGTAAATCCTTTGGGCTGTGTTTTTGAAATACACAATGAAAATAACTGCTCAGATTGCAAACCAACAACACTCACCATGCTCATAGTGTGCAAATGAATGACTTGCAGAAACAAAGTACAATATATTTTATTTTACTCATTTCTGGGGTGATTGCAACACGACAGATCCAAAGAGGCTTCCTTACACAGGTTTCCTAGTAACACTTTCTATGAATGTCATATTTGCATGAATCTATGAAAAACATTCATAATTCATTATCATGCATTCATAAAACCTTATATACATGGCTATAAAATGTATAAAAAGACATAACACGTTATGTTTATAATGCGTTATGACTGCTTTATAAAGCTCTCATCTATGATGCACTATTGATAACTTTATAATGCAGAACAAAACATCCCTAATGCTTATACTGACCATTATAATGCAGTATGAAGATATCTATAGTCCATCATAGATGAAAGTTTTATTGGAGCTTATGACGTATTATAATCAACACTATAATGCCTTATAACTCTCAATAGAAGATGCTGTAATGCTTTATTAATTCTTATACTGACCATTATTAATGCATTATGAAGGTACCTATAAGCTTCAAGTAAAGTGATGCAAGTTTTCTTATATTTTTATGGACCTGCACTGCCTACGTTGGATGAGACCAAATGGGAATGACGGAAGTTGTTAAATATCCCTGCTGGTAAGTCACTGAACTAAATACCTACTTTAAGGTAAGAATTTAACACTTGCTTTGACTACATGAGCCAGTCAGCACATGCCCATGACAGAGAGCAACCAAAGGCTCCCATCTCTGTATTGTCATTACAGATCTAGTTGACTCATAGCATGAAAGACATGCTTTCTGAAACATTGCATTAAGTCATGCTGTTCTCCTTCATTTCCTGTCATGATACCTCAGAAAATAATTCAGGCTGCCATAATGTTTACAACACTGATTTCATTTCCTGCTACTCATGAAATCCAGGCTGGTGATCAGCTACACCAAAATGACCATTTTGCTTCTTTAATCACATTCTTTGCTCTGTTCTGGATTCATGTTTCATTCTTATGATTTTACACTTAATGCTCTAATTTCTTAAATTTAAACTTTAATGTTACCCCTTACAAAAAATAAATCAATCACAACTTGGTTTGTGAGTCGTGCTCATACATGGTATCTGGATGCAGCTCCCAAATCTTTTTTTTTTTTTTTAACTTAACATTCAAGAAAACCTGAGAACTGGAAACTGAATATGAAGTATATGAATATGGAGAATATGGAGAATATGGAGAATATGAAGAAGTTAAGTGAATAAGGAACCCATTTCATTTTCATTTGTTTGCTTGTTAGTTTATTATTTAATTAGGGTTTCCAGCACAAATTAAAGAAAAACTGAAAGCAAAATTTGCCAGTCCTGTACCTTTGAGCAGGAAAAGCAGATAGAAGATGGATGGATGGTTGGATGGATGGATGGATGGATAAGACCAGTTCCTTGTTTATAGTGTATCACTTCCAGTCTTAGAAACGTAGGACATAATTTAGCTAAAGAGCTAAGGAACCTTTATCTAGGAACTATTTTTAAATTTTCCCTATTTTCTATGAGGGTCTGAATTTTGTCTACGCAGTGAAGACAACAGAAGTTAAAAAAATGGAAAATTACAGATCACAGGTCTTACCCCTTTTACCTAAAATCCAAAAAATAATGGAACAGAATGTTTTTGAATAATGGCTTTGGACACTGCAATGCTAATCCAGTGACCTGAACAAATTTACGCAAAGTACCAAAAATTTTTACCACAGTACATTGACAAGGTTGTCTTATTAGCTGTTGATAATACCAGTAATGATATTGGCATTTGTTAGATCATTGAATGCTTATAATTTATTGCTACTCATTGAAAGGACAATAAAAAATGCACCTTCATTTATTAATCTCCATAAACAATTTATTTATTCACTCATTCTAAATCAATTGATACCTTCATTCAAATAATGTTGTTAAAACTATGACAGATTATGTAATATGGTGGGGTTTTTTTATTTATTGTTAAAGTCCAATATAGGGGGCGGCATGCTGGTGCAGTGGTTAGCACTGTTGCCTCACACCTCTGGGAATTGGGTTCGAGTCTCCGCCCGGGTCACATGTGTGTGGAGTTTGCATGTTCTCCCCATGTCGTCGTGGGGTTTCCTCCGGGTACTCCGGCTTCCCCCCACAGTCCAAAAACATGCTGAGGCTAATTGGACTTGCTAAATTGCCCATAGGTGTGCATGTGAGAGTGAATGGTGTGTGAGTGTGTCCTGCGATGGGCTGGCCCCCCATCCTGGGTTGTTCCCTGCTTCGTGCCCATTGCTTCCGGGATAGGCTCTGGACCCCCCGCGACCCAGTAGGATAAGCGGTTTGGAAAATGGATGGATGGATGTTTTGTGGTGCTTCCTACATTTTTTAGAATGTAAAGGGTTCGTAAAGGACTGTTAAACTTGGTGCCGTTTGATGCTGAAATGTCTAA
Source organism: Brienomyrus brachyistius (assembly GCF_023856365.1). Classification (NCBI taxonomy): domain Eukaryota; kingdom Metazoa; phylum Chordata; class Actinopteri; order Osteoglossiformes; family Mormyridae; genus Brienomyrus; species Brienomyrus brachyistius. The sequence continues at coordinate 8,381,348 of NC_064542.1, forward strand.
TTAAATTGCACTGCTAAACCTGTTGATAAGATATGACAAAATTTATTCATTTCAAAGTGAAATTCTTATTAATTCTCTTAAGGGTTCTTTCTCAATGTACACTAATTAATTTAGAAACTCACGTCATACTCTAAATGATATTGAATCTTAGTAAGTACTTAGTACTATAAAGTCTGAATTTATTATCCAATACACATCCAAAGAGACAGAGATATCGAATCAAGAAAAAAATGTCTTAAATTATCATTACCTCTTAAGACAACACTCCCTTTCATCCTGAAATCAAAAACAAAAACGTCCATAGTGATCCCTGAATATTCTTTTAATAAAAGATTTTTTTTTATTTTTTAAAACTTTTAATGAAAGTTTTTTGTTTTTTGATTTTCTTTTACAGAACTAGGCTCATAAATAGTTGCATGTGGGGAGAAGGATATCAAACTCGGCCCACAAAAAACTGAAACAAAGTGTTCCTTCTCCTTGGAAATTTATAATAACAATCCCCCCCCCCCCCCACCCAAACACTTTTTTCTCTTTCTTCACTCTCACTGTTATACCCCTCTCTCCGGATTCTCCCCCAGCCTTTTTTGACCCACCCTTTTGCCTATTAAGAGTAATAAAAGACAGCCGAATTTGCTGAGCTCATGAATTCGGGAGCCCGGGAAGAGAGCAGGGAGGGTTAGGGTCTGGGACTTTTGAAAAATGGCTGCTAGCATGCCGCAGAAAAGTAGGTCATGAAACTGAAACCTTGAGGCCTTTCTCTCACACCCCCACCACATCTCCTCGCTTCAGGGTGGGGAATAGCCCGAGACAAGGCCTCCTCTATGGTTCTGACTGTCCAGCTGGACTGTCCATCACCTGCAGTAACCAAACACTTCTGAGACAAGTTGAAAGTACATGTTTTTTCATTTATAAGCTAAATCCAGTGTGGTTATTTGCTCCGAGTGAGGAATTAGTTTCGATACACAGATACTCATTTTCTGATTAAACTTCGCAATCTGGCTCAAATAACTGGAACAGTGCTGGTTGTAAATGAGGTACTATACTGCAACTTGTAATTACTTCCAAGTAGTTCATATTCACAATGTATTAATTCTTTAATTTAAATTGAATTGAACTGAAATTGAATAGTTTTAATACATTTTAATACGTTATGGGGAATTTTTCATCACGCACATCCGTTGTAATAGTTTTGTGAATATGTCCTCCTTTTTGCTCATCCATCCATCAGTTTATTTCAGTCAGAGTAATTAGGAGGTCTGGGGCATATTCCAGCTTATCCTGGAGACGATGGCCACAAGGCGGGGAGTGGCCCAGTAATTCCAGTGATAGCAGTTACATGCAGTACATGCTGGACTCACTAACTTTTGCCGAAACGACTCTACATGAACTATTTGCTGTATTTTCTCACCCCACTAGATGGCGCTCTTGGTTTACTTTGGGCCATGCCTTGAGCCCTTTTTTAAACAAAGAGCACCATCTAGTGGGGTCAGAAAATACAGCAAATGGTTCATGAAGTGTCATTTTTGCCATCTTTTGTCCAGAGTAGTGAGCCCCAGCGGCTATGTGGCTGGCACACAGCACAAATACAATGGATTACAGTATGCAGAGGGACATGCTACATGCAACATGGCTACAGACAGTCTACAGTCTATGAAAAGCAAATGTAAGTGAATTTTAAAACGTTGCGGTGTTTTTATATGATCATTTGTGACATATTTTTAGATTTGTAGAATGAAACCTGTGCAACGTGTGCATGTACAAAAAGTTCCATTCTTAATCTTTTAGATTTGAAACCATCTTTCACTTGGATGGCTATTTTTGCATGCAAGTAGTGTTTGTGGCTAAGACAATACGGCATTGTCCTTGAAGCAGGGCTTTTCTGTCCGACTGAAAGGGACATAAATCGGCGTTGCACTGGGCTTGGGTGGTAATGTTTTGTAACTGAGCTGTTGTAGAGCCATACTGATAAGCAAAGCACGTTAATTGAACGAGAAGTTCTTTCATTAGCTGTCTTTGCCCAAAGGTCCTGATCGGTGGCCCAGACAGAGGATGTCGACAGCACACAAATCAGTCCGCATCAGGGGTACTCACCAAACACAGAACATCCTTTACCTACAGCACAGCAGAACAACACAAACATTCAACAATAACTACTACTGACATTCAGAGTAATATTTACACGGTTAGTTACTCTATTTACAGGCAATGCAATGCACGCTAGACCTTAGTCAGGTGGGCCTCAAACCCCTTGACGTTACAATATCAATAGCATTAGAACAGATTCACAGTATGATATGAGGCATTGTAGCAGGACCTACCATAGATAGATAGGTTGACAGATAAATAGATAGACAGACAGAGGACTCTATTAGTATGTACTTTTAATGGTAATCTAGAGTAGTACATACTAATAGAGTCCTCTGTCTGTCTATCTATTTGTCTATCAACCTATCTATCTATGGTAAATCAGTCCCGATATTTATTGCTTTTGTTGAACAGTTTGGATGGAAACGCAGATGCTGTGGTGCAATCATCATTCTCTGAGCCATCTTGAGTACCAAGTTACAGCGAGCCCCTGGAGGACACAATGCCGAGTGACCCGGTGTTTTCATCAGGGGTGTCGAATTCTTTCACTGGCTTTGTTTGCTTATGAAAGGTCCCTTTGCTCTCCTTCTGCATGAGTGTGTCTGAAAGGCTGCAGTGTGTGATCAGGTGAACTGCGCGGATGTTTATGTGTCATTGGGGGAATCAAGTCGTTTATAATGCCTCCCTGTGGAAAGGTCGTGTTCCGTTGTGGACACGTGTTGTTGCCACAAATGGCTTTCAGTCAGGGCTGTCTCCTGTGTCTTTAGCCTAATACGGCATTCTCTGTAAATCACTGACATTTTTAGCGTCCTACACTTAGTGAACTGTTGCGTGCTCCATTTAAATTTGCAAATTGATATCAGGAGAGCTTTTCATGTCACTGGTGTTAGAGTCGAACATTCTTCATTTGTCCTTTATCTTCCTGCCTCCGACTACAGCACAGATCAGTCTCGGGTTCTGTATGAGTGGGGAACTATATGGAGCTGAGCTCCAGGAGTAGGTTTTTCTGCAGTGAACTCAAGCTTGCGTTGCCAGGCTTGGACGGGGCCAAAAGACACATAGCAGAACACAGCAGTGTTTTCACAGGTGTCGAGAGACTTCGAGTGAGCCGACCGCTGCATAAAAACTGGAGCCGGCTGAGAGTGCAATTACATGTCACTGTAGGTATGCAAGGTTCTTCCCGACCTAGAACTTTGAGTGGGAGGGCTTCCCGTGTATCACGGGAGGGCCAGCGATTCAGCCACTGCAGGAATGAGAATAGGTAAGGATGGGGCCGGGGGAAAGGGGGGATGAGGAATGTGCAGGAGCACCCAAAGAAAACGAGCAGAGACCTAATGAACTCCTGCAGTTGAGGCCTGCAGAAAGATGTGCAATAGGCCGCAGTGTAATGCTAGACATTCGTCAGGTGGCGTCTGCATTCTATGATTTACTCCAGAGTTGTCAGGTCGCATGGAACATTTATTTCCTTTCCAGTGCCAGGAAAAACAATCAAGCACTTGCTAATCCTTGCCGACTGATGAAGACCACTCAATTTTTGACTACAGTTTCTGTGTTTAATTTTAATAGCATCGTCTATTGTACCAGATAAGAGTTAAAATGGGCATATACTGTATATTTGAAGTGAAGATCATAAACTGCTTTTAACTGGGGAGTGATAAAAAATGTATATATCTCCAGGCATCCAGTCTCATTGTGTAAATACACTGTGGAATAAATCATTGTTCAGTGAAACAAAACAAACATTTGTTTGCATTCTGCATATTAAATATGGGCAATTTTAACTAGAAAAAGATATATATTTAAAAATAACAGGGATGAATTTTTGAAACACAGCAGATAACTAACAATATGTTTTTTTCCCATTTACTCATGGCTTAGTGATAAAATGTGCCATGCAAAAATCTCTGAAAAGCTTGTTTTAAAAGCATGCATTGTTTTAAAAATTGTCAGAAAAAACATCATTATAGTGTAGTAGTGGTTTTCATTTTGTTTTACATAATTTTTCCTGTATGTTGTCATATTTTTCAAAAAATACTGGTTACGCCAATTGGCACAAACCAGTTAGACCACTTGACCATGTTGCTTCAACAGTCAAAGGGTTTTGTTTGTTGAAGAAACTGACACTGAAGATCAAGCATGACAGTCAACAAGGTCAAAAGGACTTGGTGCTGTATTTTACTCCAATCTAGAAAAAATATTTAACAACAAGGGTTGTGAATTCATGTCTTCTATTGTGATTCCATCCATCCATCCATCCATCCATCCGTTTTCTGCCATTTAATCGGAGCAGTGTAATGGGAGCAGCAGTCTGAACATCTCCCTCTTGCCAGTCACATCCTCCAGTTCCTCTGGGAAATACCAAGGCATTCCCAGGTCGGCCTTGAGATATAATCTCTCCAGAGTGTCCTAGGTTTGTCCAAGAGTCTCCTCCTGGTTGGACATGCCTGAAACACCTCCCAGGGACCCGTCCAAGAGGCATCGTAGTCAGGTGCCAGAGACACCTCAGCTGGCTGCTTTCAATGCAGAGGTGCAGCGGCTCTACTTAGTGCTCCTACCCCCCCTCTAAGGCTGAGCCCAGTCACCCTGTGAAGAAAACTCATTTCTGCCACTTACATCTGCAATCTCATTCTTTCAGTCACTACCCAAAGCTTGGCGAGGGTATGAATGGAGATCGACTGGTAAACTGGCAGCTTTGCATTCCAGCTCAGCTGTCTCTTTACCATGATAGAATGGTGCAGCTTTTGCATTACTGCTGACGCCACACAGATCCACCTGTCGATCTCCTGCTCCCTTCTTCCTTCACTTGTGAACAAGACCCCGACATACTTAAACTCCTCTGCTTTAGGCAGTAACTCATGCCCAACCAGGATGGGACAATCCACCCTTTTCTGGTTGAAAACCATGATTTTAGTCATGAATTCAGTTAAGGAAACTTTCTAGCAAATTGTGCTATAAGCAGCAAAATAATTTTTTTTTTAATTTAGTTTTTTTTTTTCTTATTTGGATCAATGATAAAAAGCTATTTTTCTCAGCCAATTTATTTTATAACTATTTTTCTAGGTTGGCAAAATAAAACAAGAAGATGAAAACCTTTAATAGCTAAACTTAGTGGTGATAAATGCTTTAATGGTGGTGAAATTCCCCTTCCAACTTCTCATGAAAGCACAGATTGTGTCGAGTACATTTCTGCCCAATGTGCTGCATAATGGGAGGAGAGAGTGATACTGGGAAAACTCACTGGGTGGATTAGCAGTCTGGCTGTGTCATACCCACGCTTTAGCATTTGAAGCATACATTCCAATCTTCACACATAATTACTGCAATTGTTGCTTATTCTGGCAAAAAGGCTGGGCTAGGCTTCTATATAACTTCTTTCCAGTTATAACTATTATTTTTCAGTTATTTAATAGCTACATTATGTTTCTCTTGCAAGTTATAATCCTAACAAAATCACCCTAGATAAAATAGAATATTGATTGATTATAACATTGATCCAGCATTGATTTGAATAAAACTTTGTTTAGTTACAGATTTTTAGATACGGTGCCTTTAATTGTGTTGCATTTCTGTTTCTATGACATCCATTCCATGTGCAGTTTTTGTTGAATTCCAGCACCAACACACCTGATTCCAGGTACTGATTATCTGAACCACACTTCAACAAACAAGGACTGATTTGGAGACCACAGCTATGGACTTACCAGTCCTATTTTAATAAGACCAAATATATTTCAGAAAAAGATTCCTAATAATACATTTTAAATTATTTTAATGAAGATACATCATCAGATTTGTATGAGAAGGAAACTGATCCTGATTCTACTGGCAGAAGGATATAGTGAGTGGCATCATCCGATGGTTCCTCATGAACTGAAGGATGACACCAAGGAAAAGAATAAGAAGTTTTAAAGGCCAACCAGCGAAACTGAAAATTTTGATTTGTTCCAGAACTGCATATAAGGAGACTAGACTCAACTAGGCTCAACAATACTTAGAGAGAGAGAATTGTGTTGATGTGACGCTGGTGGAGGTCAATGTTTCTTGGCGGTTCCTCCAAAACATCCCAAAGTGGCTCAATAATATTCAGATCCAGTGACTGTGCTGGACATGGGAGATGATCAACTTAATCAATGTCACCAGTCTTGCTGTGCGTATTGGTGCATTATCATCCTGATACATGGCACCACCTTCAGGGTATGTATGCACCACCTTAAGGTAATGTTTGAACCACTGGATGAACATGGCCCTCCAGAATGGTTCAGAAGTCCTTGGCAGTGATGTGCCCATCTAGAACAGAAAGTGGGCCTAGAGATTACCATGATATTGCAGTCCAAACCATCACTGTTCCACCCCCATGCTGCACTCTGGGTACACAACAGTCCAGGTAGTAAGCCTCTTTGAGGCTTCTCCACAGTAACTCTCCTAGGTAACCCTCCTAGAGGCAGGAAAGACAGTGAAGGTGGACTCATCAGAGAACAATACATATTTCACATTGTCCACAGCCCAAGACACCTTTGAAACTGACGTCTGGCATTGGCGCGAGTGACCAAAGGTTTGGCTATAGCAGCATGACCATGAACATTGACCTTGTGGAGCTCATTTTGGTGTAAACAGGAGATTTGAGGTGCACATTTAATTCTGCAGTGAGCTGGGCAGCTGTGGTTTTATGTTTTTTGGATGCAATCTGGGTTTGTACCCGGACATCCCTTTCAGACAGCTTCCTCTTACGTTCATACTCCTGCTGGATGTGGTCCGCCCTGCCTGGTGGCATGCCGACATTACCATGGATACCGTGGCTCTCGAAACACCACAAAGACTTGCTGCCCTGGTCACAGATGCGCCAGTGAGACATGCGCCAACAATTTGAACTCTGACGTCTCCCATTGTTGTGTAGATTGCAGTATGTCATGTAGAGGTGTGCTATTGCCATGCTAATTCAACCTTGACACTCTGGAGTGGGGTAAAGCACACCGCCACTACACTCCGAAGCAGTGGAAGCGTATTATACAGAGTGACAAATCGCGTGCCTCTCTCTGGTGGTCTGATGGACGAGTCTGGGTTTGGCAGATGCCAGGAGAACGTTACCTGCCTGACTGCATTGTGCCGACTGTAACGATTGGTGGATGAGAGATAACGGTATGGGGTTGTTTTTCAGGGCTTGGGTTGGGCCCCCTGAAGGGAGCTCTTAATGCTTCAGCATACCAAGATGATTTTTGAATGATTCTACAGTATGCTCCTAACTTTGTAGGAACAGTTTGGGGAAGGCCCTTTTCTGTTCCAGCATGACTATGCTGTAGTCCATAAAGATCATTGGTGTGAGTTTGGTGTGGAAGAGCTTGACTGGCCCCTACAGAGTCCTGACCTCAGCCCCACTGAACACCTTTGGGATGAATTAGAACGGAGATTGTGAACCAGGTCTTTATGTCCAACATCAGTGCCTGACCTCACAAATGCTCTTCTGGATGAACAGGCATAAATTCCCACAGACACACTCCAAAAACTTGTGGAAAACTTTCCCAGAAGAGTAGCAGCTGTTATAACTGCAAAGGGGGTCCTACTCTGTATTGATACCTATGGATTTAAAATGAGATGTTATAAAATTCCCTGAAGTGTCCCAATAGTTTTGTCCATATAGTGTATGCTGATGTCAGACACATTGTACATAAGGTGTCATACGTACCGCCGGTGGTTCTGAGAGTTTGTATAGACAGTAAATAAGTTACCTGGTTGAATACCCATGGCCTGTGACCCGGATAAGTATAAATCTGTATAATGTGATACTGTTGTATACAATGCTTATTGCTCAGATCCCTTTTAATATATTTTGTAACAAGTCTAGAAACAAGGAAGCATGAAACATAAGGTGGCGTTTACCCTTGTTTGGATGATATTCGCCACTGGTGTATATACACGCATTTGCCTTTAGTTATGCCTTAACAACCAGCTTAGTACAGTACAGAGCTGTTTTTCTAGCCAAATGCACAGTTACAAGGACATCAAAGAGTACAGGGGGAAGTGCATTCTATGAAAAACTGATGATCTTCATTGAGTTTGATCACACCAGTTTATTGCATTTTCTTTTTGGTGAAAAAACTAAATAATATGTTTTTAAGTTTGGCAAATATAGCTTATATTATACAGTCAAAATCATCACATCCATCCCCACCAGATTGTCAGCATTACCCCCTTCTCTTTCCCTGGGATATTAGTCTCACCTGACTGTCATTTCACTTAATCAGCCTACACTGTATATGGTTGAATCTTACAGGTTTTTTTTTTTGTGGAAGTCTTGCATGCTTTTCACCTTCAGCCGATGTTTATATTCCTGTTTGACATTGATAAACTTTGTGCGTTTACATGATAAACATAAGCATGCACTAAAAACTTTAGTCAGGCAGTGCATTGCAAGATGGGAAGGCAGGTGACTGTTATGCTGGTTTAAACAACGAAGAATCGAATGTGCCAACATAAACAGAGGTACTAACACGAGACATACACAGTCTAATTTAACTGATTGTTGGATTGTAACTGGCTGTCAACTGGGGGGCGGCATGGTGGTGCAGTGGTTAGCACTGTTGCCTCACACCTCTGGGACCCTGGTTCGGGTCTCCGCCTGGGTCACATGTGTGCGGAGTTTGCATGTTCTCCCCATGTCGTCGTGGGGTTTCCTCCAGGTACTCCGGTTTCCCCCCACAGTCCAAAACCATGCTGAGGCTGATTGAACTTGCTAAATTGCCCATAGGAGTGCATGTGTGACTGACTGGTGTGTGAGTGTGCCCTGCGATGGGTTGGCCCCCCATCCTGGGTTGTCCCCTGCCTCGTGCCCATTGCTTCCGGGATAGGCTCCGGACCCCCTGCGACCCAGTAGGATAAGCGGTTTGGAAAATGGATGGTTGTCAACGGGTTGCATGTTGGAGGTAAGTAGGATGAAGAACTGTTAGGCTGCTCTCTTACGGTACCTCAGATGCGTATTTCATAACACATCACTAGTTTCACAGACTCAGAAACTCTATGATGGTTGATTTGTATGTTATTCTTCTCTGTATTTTTTTCACATCAGCCATTCATCCCTCTGCAGTAATTGTTTATGCGTCTGTGGGTTGTACCCTCATTATGCCCAATTAAGGGTGCTTTGATACATGGCATTGTGGCCTCAGGGTTGTGGGTTCGAATCTGGCCACAGTGCTGTGTGTAGAGAATGTTTCTCCATGCTTGTGTGGATTACCTCCCACAGTGTGCTTACGTACTGCCTGCCGTTCTACTGCGCGGTCAGTTTGATAAGCAATAATATGGAGGAAAAAAATGACTGATACACCCATGAGTTATTAAACTGTAACTCTGATGAATGCAGCAATATGCTGAAAACGATAATTTGTTATTTTGTATCTTTGTCTGTCGGATTTCTTTTTTGACTTTCACCAAACCACATGTATTCTGTGATACGTCACTTTCAACACTCTTTAGACCGACTGTTGGTTTTTTTTTCATCATAGACATGCTGGATGGATTCTAAGCTATACTGTGTTGTAAGATGAGAATGATTCAGGCCAATAGTGAGGTGGGGACTTGGGAACACTGACCAATGCCAGGAGGGATAATAACATAGTGCCATGGATACACACATCTGTTTCCACATCCTGGTAAGTAACCATTGTTTTATTATCCTGCGTTTCATTGGTTACATTGTAGTTGCTATGAAACCGAAATGCTTTCTGCTCTTTCCACTTATAAATATTTCTGTCTATTTCCAAGTAAATCTGAATTGATTTATTATAATCCAAAATCCAGGATAAGTGGGTAGAAAATGGAGGGACGATCCAAAATTTAAAAAGCTGGTTTTATCTTTATTTAATGATAGAAAAAATGTGTGTGCATATATATATATATAAATTCTTTCTAACTTTTTCCACCAAATTGTTTGCAAAATCCATAGAGCCACATCTGAAAAAGAGCATGTTACAAAATAATTCCTATTAGTATTCAAAGTTTGACTGTAAGGACATTGTTACAATTAAAGGGAACATCAGTGTTACGGAAAATTGCTCCAAAACACAGAATACTTGTTATCTTTTTTCATCACCAGTAGAGCAGTGACATAGAATCGCTTAAAGCAAAAAAAAATTTACTTAAGAAGAAAATTCTAAACATTTCGCACACACCAGAGCAAAAGCAGGTTTAATTAGTCAGGATTTTATGTGCACAACTATAAACGCATTTACTGACTTAGTCAGAGACAATAACAGCAATAACTAGAGTATGTGCTATAATAGCAGTCTATAAGCTTCAATGCCCTTGCCAGTTTGTTTTAAAATGGGCCGTATGGAGACTGAGAGGAGACACAGAAGGATGAGCACAGCCTCAGTGTGGTACGATAGCAGATCAGCGCCCAGAACCTCCTGGCCCCTTGCGTTTGCCTCACACAGAAGCCGCTGGATTATAAACAGAGCTGGCTATTGTGTAGTTCCCTGCGGGATTGGCAGTTAGAGCAATGCAGGACTAATAAGTAACAGAACATAGAGGAAAAGCACAGAACTTAGTCAGAACTCTGGATCCATGAAAACTCCAGGGGCTCTGGCTTATGTTGTAAAAACTGAACAAGTTTCTTCCAAAGAGCAGAGAAGTGTGAACTTGCCATTTTAAAGACACAGTACATTTCTGTTTCTACATAAGACCATATTGTTGATTGTTGGTGTTTTTCCATGCAGTCATGAACTTCATTTAGTAGATTATTGGTAAAATGCAAATGTGCAAGAGCACATTTCCAGTGAAGATTATTTTCCTTTATGTAGTGAAGCAGTAATTAGCTTGCAGGAAAATCCTGAGAAGTTACCAAATTGCACGTAAGTGTGCATGTGTGAGTGACTTGCGTGTGTGTGTGGCCTGCAATGGGTTGGCACCCCATTCTGGGTTGTTCCCTGACTTGCACCGGTAGCCTCCAGGATAGCTGGACCGTCCACAACTCTGAATAGGATAAGCAGCTGCATAAAATGGATGGATGGGTGGATGGATGGAGAGATGGATGGATGGAATCCCTAAGATGTCGACCTTTAAACATTTGACCCATGCTGCTGCATGTCTGCTATTGAATTTAAGACATAAATACATAGAGCTCTATGAATAAGACATGTCGATTTCTTTTTTTGTGTTCATTCACTTCTACTGTTACACATTCTCGTATGCATACAGTATTAGTTCTTCATTGGCTTCACACAGGTCTGCAAACAAAATATGCTATTTATATCTCTGAGTGGATTTACGAAGCATTCTTAGGGGTTGAAAGGTTCCCGTGACCTTTCAGTTGTTAGGAAAAGTTAAAAGTTTGGAGAAAGGCATGGAAACAGAATTCTTGGAGAGATGGCAGAGAAGCTTATGCTGCCAAATGCATCATTCAGGATGTAGATGGCAGGCAGTCAAGGCTTTGAAGTCTTCTGCGTTGCAGGAACCTTGTCGGGCCGCTGTTAACTTATCCCGGATGGCAGGTCCTCCATTGCTAAGTGGGATGTTCCCTGTCTAGCTCATATTGCCTTCTGAACCTTCCTCTTCTGAATGGCCTTGTTGCTCAATGGGGTCAATTCGGATGGCTGCCAAGGGAAGCAGACTTTGGTCTGGATAGGATCAGCACAGATTGTGTTTTAGATTGAATTATGATGGAGGGTAGGTTTCAAGTATAACACACTCCTGTTTTATCTGGAAGTGAAGGCATTTTTATGTCGCTCCAGTGAATTATGTTGACTTAGGGAAAACAAGAAGCAAGAACAAGAAAGACAAAAAATTCAGGTGAAACAATTATGCTGATAATAATTTTTGAGATTGTTTGTGTCTCATTCTAGTTTGTTTCACGTTTTTTTTCGTTTATTTCTTTTTTTCAGTTCTTCTCCCGTAAGTAAATAAGAGATTTTTAACCCAGATAAACATTTTTTAAGCAAAAGTTTTTCCTTCAGTGCGGGTGTTTTCAGTCAGTAAAATTGTTGAATAAAATGTTTGGGAGATGTTTATGCTCAAGGAATCTGCAGGTCTGGGCAAACCAGTGAAAATAAGCCGAAGCCTGGATGGAGGAGGTAAAAATGCAAAGGTTTGTTTGATCTTTTGTGCTTCTTTTATGGAGCTGCACTCATAAAGTTACACATGTTCACTTCTGAAGTGTATTCAAAGTATTTTTCAATAAAATTGTTTTGCCAGACTGAATGTGACATGACAGGACAATGTAGAATTTCCGTTCAAATTTGGTCCAGAATGAATATTTCTGAACAGAAATATGTGACTTTATGCTTGACAAGGTATATCTCAGAAAACACTTTTGCTGATGAAGACGTGTAAATTTAACAGTAAACAGAACGGCAGAAGAGCACAGAATAAGCAAGTAACAGCCCAGACCTGTAGACCTGTAAGCAGTACAGGTATTTAGCGTGCACGAGAAGGTGACCTGTAAGCAGAGCAGGTATTTAGCGTGCACGAGAAGGTGACCTGTAAGCAGAGCAGGTATTTAGGATGTAAGAGAAGGTGACCTGTAAGCAGAGCAGGTATTTAGGATGTAAGAGAAGGTGACCTGCAAGCAGAGCAGGTATTTAGGCAGTGATATGGACAATAGATATTAGAGAAAAGTAGTTACAGAAAAAAGTTAATTCAGGAGTCGTACCTTTCACTGTGTATTACTTTCAACTTTGTGTTTTCAACATTTATGCTAAAAAAGAATATTAAATGCTTGCTTGAATAGAAGGACATTGTTTCACAAAATAGTTTCGTGTTATTTATATCATGGTTTCTTCAGTTGCTCTCTTTAAATTAACATCTTCTCAGTCATGCCCCAGTTTCAGCTTTCCAGAACCTTTGTACGTTAAAGTATGTCGGGGCGGCATGGTGGTGCAGTGGTTAGCACTGTTGCCTCACACCTCTGGGACCCGGGTTCGAGTCTCCGCCTGGGTCACATGTGTGTGGAATTTGCATGTTCTCCCCATGTCGTCGTGGGGTTTCCTCCGGGTACTCCGGTTTCCCCCCACAGTCCAAAAACATGCTGAGGCTAATTGGAGTTGCTAAATTGCCTGTAGGTGTGCATGTGAGTGTGCCCTGCAAGGGGCTGGCCCCCCCCGTCCTGGGATGTCCCCTGCCTTGTGCCCATTGCTTCCGGGATAGGCTCCGGACCCCCCCGCGACCCAGTAGGATAAGCGGTTTGGAAAATGGATGGATGGATGGATGGATAGTCGTATGTCCAATTGAGAGGTTTTATTTTCAACATTGAACATGCCTTTAGGTTTATCATACAAACATTTTTTAGCTTTCTCGTAAACTGATGAAAACTGGCTTGTTGCTAGGCAATAAAAATGTTACCAAAACACAGAGTATTAAAAAGGACAGTGAAACCAGACAGTTTTGTAGATGCATGAAGTAAATGCACTGGCTGTGAGACAGGCTAAGCTAAAATAGGATACCCATTGCTCTCTTGAGAGTGTGATCTATGTCAGCTCAGAGGCCCAAGGAAGCAGGGAATGAGTGGAAATTGACTCCATATGTGTCCCGCTCTCCTTTGATCAGGCCACATAATAGGCAGAGTGATGTTTACAAAACAAGCGGAGGAATGTTCCATGTGTATTTTAATTAAGTGGCCAATATCAGTCATGAAGTGTTTTGTTCATGGCGGGGTTCTGCATGAGCTGCAATGTAATACATCAATTAAACAACAGATAAGAATAACATAAATAATAAAGATTTAATACAACTATTGAACTCTAAAGAAATGTTCAAGTGAGGATTTTACAGCAGCCACAAATTAAAGTTATATTTAGTTGTCTTGACTTCTTGTTAATTCCACTGGTGCTATTTTTTATTTTTAAGTTATTATTTTTGTCTTGTCTCATTTGAATAATCTATTTAGGGGCCATCAGCCAGGGAAAGACATGTGGCCCTATTGCACGTATATATGCTATGAGATACAGATTCTTTACCGCGTTGTTTTATTTTCGGAATAATGCTTCTTGTTACTCGCTTTTTTTGCCAACAACAAACCCAACGCGCCAAGCTTAATGGTTTATAACTCAGTTAATCTTATTGACGTTGTACACTAGGTTTGACCCTTAGGAGTCAGGATAAGCATAAACGCTTACGTTTTCTTACAGTGGGAAAGAAGAGTGTGGCCTTGAATACCAGTTACTCTGTGACAGCCTGACTCAGTCCTTCTCAGGGTGAGTAGTGCGTTACTCAAGGAGATCTCAACAAGAACAATGCCTTGAAAACACTTGACATTCTTTGAAAATATAATTATTGCAATATGTTGAAGATGAGATCATGAAGACTTGAGTAACTGTTTCTACATATTATCTCATTATTTTGATGGAGAAAAAAGGCATGTGAGCACCAAGCTCAGGTTAATTTAGCTTAGCTCAAACGTAGTAATTCACTGTGAATTATATCTATATACCTACACAGCAAATAATATACTTGTTTGGTGTATATACAGATATTAATTATATAATTATATTTTACGTTTGTACAGTTGCTATGTATGAAAATATATTTGCGAAAATTTTTATTAATATGCAATGCAAACATATAAAGACCATAATTTAGTTTTTTTTAGTTCTCATATGTCCATTTGTGTATATAATACATTTGCATGTGCTTTGAGATGCTGTATTGCTACAGTGCAGTGACGTTTATTTGGATTTGCGTTTCAAATTTGTTATAATCTGTTAGTGGGAGTTGGTGGGAAGATATTCCTTTATTGCATCCCTATGGTCTCCAGTGACCTTTATCCTTTAGTTAATTGGCATGCATGAAACTGCCTCGAACTATACTAAACACGGTCTTTCACAGCGTTCTAACTACTTGATAACTTAAATGGTCTGCTGGTTGAAAGTTCTGGAAGCGTATAAATCAGCTCTGAGATGAGCAGCTAGGAAATCTTCAGCGTCAGGTGGCTAGTATTCTTTTATTGGTGTATTAACCCTGTACAACAAATCTCTCACCCGTGAGGCAGGTTAAATGATCTATGCATTTCGGTGAATTCGATGAGGTACATGGATATATTTTTGCCTGATTCTGTTTAGAAGTGCAGCGGAACAATATGAACTGATGTCTGCTTGTCTGTTATGAAAAAGCCTTGATATCTGCCAAAAGTAAAATACAAGAAAAAAACCGAGAATGTGGTATTAATGAAGCAGACTCATTATGAATACTTGTATTGTATTTCTGGCCACCAACTTAGATATAGTATTATTTACTTACTACAGGAGTGAGTAAACAATTGTTGAAGTCTTTAAATCACATAATAAAGCTACTACCTGCTTCCTCTTAAAGAATTAAAAGTTCAAACGGGAATAGGGCCAGGAGGAATATAATACAATGTAATGGGAATGAGCTCTGGTCTTAATTAAAGGAAAATAGCAGAACAAACTACGAACAACGAGTGTACGGAAATGGGACCACGAAAATGTGATTTCCAGATGTAGGCCTTGATTATTATGGCAAAAAATATTCTGCAATCAAATGAATGTTTTTCCTTTCACCCTTTTGAATCCTTTGATGAAATTCTAGTTACTATTTATAGTCATAGATACTCTATAACAGACAAAAGCCAGCTGGTTGAAAATATGCAGAAGAACAATACAGAGAATTACCTGCATTATAGGAAATTTGCTACATAAGAAGCACCACTATTGCCGCATGCTTACAATGAGTTGCTCATTGTGGTTTTTAATGAATCATTTGTGCACACAATAGCACCATTGTGAGATTGTGCAGGTTTTGGGGTCCAGAATTGTCTTCTATTATGTCTTGTAATTCTTCCAAAGATATTCCACAGATATGTGCACCGTTAATTTGTTATTTTATGAAAAATAACAGTCACAGAAATTAATTGCATTGTTAATTTATTTTATGAAGGAGTAGCATAGTAACAGTCAGAGAAATTGTTAATTAAATAATTAATTTGTTATTTTATGAAGAATAACATATTAACAGTCACAGAAATTGTTAATTGCATTGTTAATTTGTTACTTTATGAAGAATAACATATTAACAGTCACAGAAATTGTTAATTGCATTGTAAATTTGTTACTTTATGAAGAATAACATATTAGCAGTCACAGAAATTGCAATGTACCTGCTGTTAATTTCAGTAGTATACAGTAACCATTTTTTTTACTGTTGTCCTAGCATGTCTTTATAGTTTTGATGTTATGTGAAATACAGTCATTTCTATTCTTTACAGTCATTAAATGAAAAACACCTTGATTTATAAACCATGACAAATCTTTCAGTAATAATATATCACAAATAAAATTTAAGCTGTCAGTTGTTTGATATAGGATGCATTTCTTGGGAGATTATGTATAATTAATGAAATGTGAAATTTCATTTAGTCGTCCATAAATGTGCATAAATATTTCATGTCATTTAACTGTACATGCCGTAGCCACTCAAAATGTTTATCCAAGACACCCCAAGATAATGCTTGTCACTGATGTGATAACTGGGTATCACTTAGGCTTTGATTGAGTTTGGACTGATAATAATCATGTGTTCACCACGTACACGAAACAGATCGTAGTGGCTTTGAAGATACAGATTTCAGCTTTCATGTTGAACTTAGCAAGAAAACTTACCAGAATAGACTTTTAATCTAGGTCAACATTTGTCATACTCGCTGTGAAACTATGATAAACTCTAAATCAAAAGATATTAAACTGTTTTCATGATCTCTTAAAGTAGATTAAGTCTTATAAATTGTGCAATGCTTTTAAACAAGTATTAAGGCATGAGGGTAAGTTCACAAAGAGGTGCCAAGAAATGTAGAGGAACATTAATTACAAAAACGTGGGTAATACAAAGCTATTCTCAAATACACAAGTACAATAAACCGACAATGCTTGTGTATGTCTAGACTATGGGGTTGCGTCTGCAAAGGAAAGTGCAGTCAAGCCGGCCTCTAATGATTTCCCCAAGCCTGTTTACATTCCCTACAGAGACGGAATAGCAGAGTGAGAGAGCACTACACAAATAAATGAAAATAAAACAGAAAGCTTAGTAACCAACAAATTGCTAACAGTCAGAAAATGTAAGCTGGTTCCTGTTCCTGAATGAACGCTCTTAAGATTGATATATAGATAATAAATAATAACTGTATTTGGTTATTCATCCTTTCCAGGGATTTATTTAAGATTATCCTGTGCTTTCTGTAGCCACAACCCTGCACTGGGTAAATGGTTATGGAAAGTAGAATTGGTTATCTATTGATGGATTGTTAACATATTTTGTTTAGAAATGATGATTGGAGGAATTGAAAACATGGGACAATCGGTAATGTGTCAAGCGTTACCGCAGCTCTGCTCTGAAATGCATTAGATATACTGACCGGATCGTAGAAGAGTTTTTTTGAGAGAAATTTTGGCATATAGTATATCTAATGTAGACTTGTGGTATATGTGTATCTAACGTAGACTTGCGGCATACGTATATCTAACGTAAACTTGCATTTATTTATTTAGCTCTTATCTAAAGTGACATACAATAGCAGGTTCAGCCAGTGCTATGGCAGATAGAGTTAAGGGCCTCACTCAATGACCCAGTGACTTTCTGACAGTGAAAAAATGTCACTTTCACATGTTGTAGTATTTTTTTTGACAAATTATATTAATCAACAGTCACTTTTTTATTTGTTTACTATTATTTTCCTTTTAGTTAAATGGGTTTCTATACTGTCTATAGTGCACAAAGCCATGAATTCCCCTGACACCTGATAGCAGTGGACATGATGGTCAGAGTACAGAGCTCTTGTCAAATGAATAGTCCTTTTCAAGATTTCTGTGTTTGCGGGGAAAATTTTGCTAGAATATTTATTCTTATAAAAAGACTATTTTTATTGTCAAGTTGTCCGCTCCCTGATTTGACTAGATGTATTTCAAAGAATCAAACAATGATGGAGTTTCTGACCATCTGGAAACACTCTCATGTGGCCTGGTGCTTTTGGTAGCTTGGTGTTCCATTTACTCTTATCAGCTGCTTTCGCAAAGCGTTCAGGATTTCACATAGCTCACCCGTGAGTTGCATTTATTAGGCTTTAACTGCAAGGGTCATCACACTCTGAACCTCTTCAAGAGCGAGTGTGATTTACGTGTTTATTTGATGCTTTTAGCTGCGGCATGACCAGCGGTTCCATTTACCTACTCTTACGCCTGAACATGTAAAACAGATTAAGTGCGTCACTCAAGTAAGTTAAGTGAACCTCAATGTCTTTGATCATGTTAAAATATGATGTTACTGATTGTCTTGGAGGCAAAGACAAATAAACAGACAACCAACTTTTAGAACTAGATGAACTTTGTTGCATTCATACTGCAATGTTGATGCTTATATTTAACAGTAATGAATTTCTGCTGCTGATTGTTTTTTTTTTATATGGCTCACAGTAAAATAGTGTTGGAACTGAGATAAGTATTAGCATTCGGCTAAGCAGCGTCAAAGCTTGTTATTGCTGCCTTGGTTTTGGCTGAATAAGATTTAAAAATTGTAATGCACTGTAACTTTAAAGATGAACGAGCAACGTGTTCCTCACATGCAATAATTCCCTGTTAACTCGCGTATTATTTTATCATTTTTAAAACAACAGACAATTTAGATAGTTGGCATAACATAGATGTCGTAAAATGCATTGTGTCAGCACAAAATTGGCCATGATTCTTTGTAAGGTATATAGATCTCGTATGGCCTGTTACATGGATTTCATGTCTCTGTACATTTCATCCTGTGAGAATGTCCGTTAAAATCCAATGGAAGAAATAAATATAATCAATGTACACAGCAGGACGCTGTCTAAACGGGTCCTTCCACCATTTTTACCATTGTCTGACCCCAGGGCATTTGCCTGATATGTACAGAATACACATGGAATATATGCTGTGCATTAGTATTTATTAAGAGACTTTCACAGAAAAAATAAACAGTCACAAAATGCTGTACAAAGCTATAATTCAGAAAAACATAAAGCAAAAATATGAAACAACAATGTAAAACAATGTAAAATACCTAAGCAAAAACAGACGACGGTATGCAGCAAAACACAATTTCACACAATCACATTTTCCCAAAAGCCTGAGAACAAAGGCTGCCATTTAAATCTTTCAACAGAATCTGCAAAAAGCAATGAAGGAGGGAGATCAGTCCGCAGCCTTGGGGCGACAGTTTGAAATGCCTGATCACCACACCTTCTAAGTGTTGTCCAAGGAACATTACTGAGTGCTTCGTGAGATCGTCGGACCTTAGAACACAGGCAGCCGAATCGGGATGTACCAGATCCATAATGTACTGCGGGGCCCGGCCATGTAAGGTTCTGAATGTAAAAAATGTGCTACATCTTTCTTTTTGAACAAAAAAATACTGCATACTGTAATAAGTATCTTGAACTGTCCCTGTGCCTTACCTGGCGAAATGAGATCATCTCCGTAGCTTTTTTTTGCTGTTTAGGGTCCTTAGAAAGGTGGTCATTTGCCTCAGGTCCTTGGGTTTAAGGCAAGTGGAAGCACAGCAAATTATCCTGAGGAATTTGCTATCTTGTGAGAGTATTGCTGGGTGCTATTGTCATCTCTTCCAGCAATCATTAGGTGTACTTGTCTCTTTCAGATTACCACCTATTCCATTCTTGCCGTATGATTAAGCCTGCGTTTGATTATGTGCTTGTCTGTGGAGTGCTGATGTCCACCAACATGTACAGAACTGCTACATTTCTTAAGATCCTAACTAACAACGTTTACCTCCCCGAAAATCATGCTCATTACAGTAACAGTAGTGTGAAATTCTTTGTTCATGTTTTGCTGTAAACAAGTTGTTAAAAGCACGGTCTATTCCATCAGGCATGTTTTAAGTTTTCTTTAGAGATTTCAATGAAGATGATCATTATTGCATGTAAATTGATCCTCCTGAAATGTATCCCCAATTCATCATTCTATACTGTGCCACAAAATAGTTGTTACATTATAACAATTCCCCCCAAAAAAGTTGTTAGATTATATTTTACTCACCAGCAAACACATTTTCTCTTCTTGTGTTAATTCTACCTTGTCTCCAAATTCTGAAGGCATGGCTGTTTGAAATAGAAGGAGCCCAGATGCTCATATTTACTGCTGTCATTCAGATAGTCGTCTGCTCTGCTCCTAAAGGCACGATATGGGGATGAAAGGGAAGGAAAACAGTGTGTGGGCGATTGTATGGTTTCAGCTGAGCCTGGCTGTTTCACAGAAATAGTCATGACTTCAGAGCATAGTTTTACCGTCAGGCTTGTTCATTCTGCGGCCTGTTTGCTCTGCAGGAATGTTGAGGTTGCCTGAGAGGATCTGTAAGCTAAAAGGATACTGACCACATGGCTAATAAAACAGAATTAGAAGGAAAAAGGAAGATATGGGGAAGGGAGGAGAAGTCATTTAAAATATCTGACAACAGAATGGGCAGTGACCTTGCCTCTTGTATAGGGAAAGTGGTCACGGCACAAGAACTGATAGCAATCTCGCACAAAACCTGAAAAAGATGAGAATTAATGAAAAGGTAACATTTTACATGAAAACTAAACACAAGCTTCTGTAAAGTAATGTTAGGTACTAAGTTAATTAAAAAAAAGGGATTTTCTTTCCTTGAAGTGTCATTGAGGCCATTTCTAGTTCCAGCATGTTGATGTCGTGTCAAGCAGCAGTTCCTGGAATATTCAACTCGATTATGACTATTAACTTCCCGCATTTCAGCATGATGGATGTGTTCTGAAAGGATTAGAATGGAGGCTGCATGGTTATTGTGCCGATTATGTACGACGTGAACCTCATTTCTCTTTCTTGATTGCCGTTGTGTGCGTTGGCAAAGGCAGACAGCAGCCCTTAAAGGCTAATTTGGTAATCAGCTTTATTCCCCTTATGTTCCACATCTTCTCTCCCCTTCACTGTGAAGGAATTTCCTGCAATGTGGAGGCGGAAACTTTTTCCGTAATATTGCGTAAATCAAAGACTCAAGTGAGGCTTTCGAATGTTTTAATGTGAACTGTAAATGATAAGGAATTAATGGTTATTTACGTTTAGTCATTACGATCATCCAAGTTTTCAAGCAGGTTCACTGCAGACATTCCTGCTTCGTAAATGACTGGCTGGCAGCCAGGTAAGGGGTGGGCAAGCGTGAGTTATTCATGCGCTGGGTTAGAAGTGAGACAGCAAGCTTGCCAGTGGGAACGCACGGAGAGAGGAAACAGGCTGGTCGGGGGGGGGCAGGGGGGGGCAGGGTGGCTGACGGACGTTACGGATGGGGTAGCTGATGTAATGGGACTCTCCGGGAGGAAGGAAACGCCCGCCATCCAGACGTCTGGGTGATCGCACGTCTGCGGTCTCTCCTCTGCGCAGGAGAACAGCACTGAAGGCCAGAGGTGTTCATTGCATACACCTGAGTCACACTGACACAGAGTATGTGATCGATTTCACAGCGCTTGAACTCTGGTGGGAAATTCCCTCTTTAGACATTGGCTTCCTCAGATGTTTTTGGCGTTGCTGTGATGTTTCCTGGATGGTCAACTATCGTGATTTTTTTTCCCCATTCTCAGGCGACAGTTGTACGATTAAAAGTAACGTATATCATGGTTTAGGGGTCTGGAAAGGTCAATGAAAACTGGAAATGTAAGGAACTGCTGTACATATAACCCATCATAGGTACAGAACACAGCACTTGTGTTACAGTTTGACATATAATGCACCTGTAACAAAGTATAGGCCCTATAGATGAATCTGTGTAGGTATCTGTGTGGGTATCTCTGTAGGTATCTCTGTGGGTATCTGTGTGGATATCTGTGTGGATATCTGTGTGGATATCTGTGTAAGTATCTGTGTAGGTATCTTTGTGGGTATTTGTATGGGTATCTGTGTAGGTATCTCTGTGGGTATCTGTGTGGGTATCTCTGTGGGTATCTCTGTAGGTATTGTCTTGTAACAGTATTAGCTGCATGACTAAAGACAGGACAAATCATGTCCTATACTGTCCTATACAATAATTACAAAAGTCTCTTTCTTTCTTTCTTTCTTTCTTTCTTTCTTTCTTTCTTTCTTTCTTTCTTTCTTTCTTTCTTTCTTTCATCCTGTCATTTTGAAGCTTGTTCTGAACCTTCCACTGTTTCCTGGGGGTGGAATTCACCTTTAACTGTTCTTCAGCCTCCCATTGGTTCTGCAGTGTTTCACACCATCCTGTAGTTTGTTCCTGTTCTCCACAATCTGATCCAGTTTTACCCAGAATGAGCCCCTTCCCTCCCTGTCACTCGCATCACAGCACTGAGGATAATTCCTTCTTCTCTTACATTGCATCTGAAACAAGACTCAGAAATTGCAGAAGGCGTCAAACTTCTAATTTAGATATTTATTAGTTCTTTGCTAAATTGTTTGCCCCATGAGCCCTGATGGAAACCTACAGGAAGCAAGCTTTAGGTCTTTGAGAAAAGCCCCTCCCTTTCCAAGAAAGGCAAACCCACCAGGCCTGCTGGAACTGTGACACTCAAGCCAGACTAATGTGAACCATTTGTTGACAGGACTGGTTCCAAACCGGGTGCCCACCTTTTCCTCAATGTCATCCTGTGCTGTTAAAAAGGGTAATAAGGCATGGGGGGGGGGGCTTATTTGGTTCTGGAACAGATTACTGATGTTAATCTGTGCTGAGACAATACCATCAGCCTTTTGCATATAATGTCACATGCAATATTTGTGTGTAATATTTCTTTTATAATTCATAAGATTGGCTTTTATAAACAGATGTGTCTGAATTCGTTCCTTTTTTTTAGATTCTGATCTAACAAATTGTAAGTAATCCAACAAAGTATGCCTCTAATAGATTAATCATCTTCAAAGTAGCTTCGAAACGATCATTTATATCAAGCAATTACTGTATTTCTTACTATATCTGTCATTTCTGTAAACCCTTGTTTACAGAAGGAACAAATAATGAATAATAAATCCTGATCTTATGTTTGTTCATCATTAATGATTCTTTATCTCAAGTAGCTGCTATATTTGTTCATGATTCGTACTTCAGTAATAAATGAGTTACTAATAAGTTACTAAGGACCTATATTCTAAAGTGTTACCGACTATTTTATTCTCCCTAGCTTTATGGTCCTGCTCAGGCCACCGTAGCACTGCTCTGTTTTTGCAATGCAGTGAAATTTGGAGAGTCTGTGAAACTGAAAAGCTTCAGTCTCCCATTCAGTTACTGGGCAGTGTAACATCTTGGACACGATCCTTAAAGCGGTGACTCATCTGTGCATATCCTGTGGCTGCTTGCAGTTAGCAAAAGCCTTCACAGCACTGCAAATCTGCTTGTGTTATGCACAGTGACTTCAGTGACAAACACTCCTTCCCAGTTGTTAAATGCCATTCGGTCCGACATATTTAAGATATGGCAGCACTTTCAGCCCCGTTTAGTGGAATGTTTTCTTTTCGTTTGTTGGCGTCTTTTATTTCTCAGAAATATTTGAATGTTTTATCGAATACGAAAAAACAGTATTAAAATAGCCTAACCTCTAAGATGGCCTTACATAAAGTGCATTTTGGATGCTGCAAAAGTCTAGGTTCCACTGAAAATGTATGTGAGTATTTTGTATCATTCTCCAAATTCCAAGTAAACTTATAATAAATATTCCAGAATCCCCTGAGAGAAAAAAAAAATCACTGATACTAGAATTTCACAAGGAAGGAGATTTTCTTTCAGTTTATTGCTTTAATGTTGACATTTTCCTGCATAGAAAAGAGAAAAGGTTAATTTGAAGAATAAAAATCTGATTAGATGAAACCCAGACTGTGGGCATGTATTGGAGCAGATTCAATGCTTAATTGCTACCAGGGCAAGAAAGAAGTGGAAAAAACACGATACTGACCAGAAAACAGAGCCGGCTTTATTCAGAAAGAGAAGGAATTATAATTGACTCTCAGTGATCAGTTGATAGCGCTCAGTTCAGATTGTCGTCTTTGTCGAGTAGCTTTACAGGCCTAGATGAGCCTTATTTTCATGACTGAAATAAAACGGAGGAAACTCATACTGGAATCATTTGCGTGACCACGCTGTTAGACAGGAGAAAAGGTTATTATTATTTTTTGTTGTTGTTTTTACGTTTAGTAGATAAAACCACCCTCCATCCCCATCATTTCATCCTTAGTACGCTATACTCAGCGACACGTTTAAGGTGTCGTGGGATGTCTGCATGGTGCGGCATTTGCAGTGTTTCCCAGTGCAGTGCAGTGCAGCTCCCCATGAGAATTTGCTTCCTGGACCTCTTGACATCCCCAGTTCCCCATAGATGCATTTGCTGGATTATATGTAAACTCCCTGATGTGGCCTCATAAAAGCTATTTGATGAATTTAAACGAGGAATGTATTATGCAAAAATCCCATGTATTTATATTAATATGTAATAATCATAAAAGCTAATTACTACATGTTAGCTTGCCAATCTGTAGTTGTTGGGCCACTGTAGTATCTAGATGAGAAATGAGAAATGATTGTAATTCTATCGGCCTGTACTGCCTGGGACTGAGCCCAGGGTTACCCTATGACCCGAGCTTTTGATTACACGCAGCTTCTCTGCCATTGTGTCCCGCTCCGCAAATTCATATTGCTTCAGATTGTTTTTTTTTTTTCCTTTTCCAATTCTTTGTCGGCACATTATGATCGTTAGTGATGATGTTTTATCGGTCTCCTGGTAAAATTTTTGCCCTGCAACGTTGGTTTCATTCTTATCTAAGTTTATAAGAGAGTCTCTGCATTTCAACTTAAAAAGGTTTTTTCTTCTTTTTTTTTATGGGAATTTTTTTTTTTTTATGGAAAAGTAACCTACAGCATCCCACTCAAAATGCCACAACGGTTTAAATCAGTTGCTCAGAATGTCTCATACCATATAGTAATGAATTAAATAAAACACATATTTTATAGACCATGATCTGGGATCACTGGTTCTGTACACCGGTACTATCCAAGGCATATACACACCAGAGCTCACCCCCCTACAGCCACAGGTATGTAGCTAGGGCACCCGCACGCAGACGATACAGGAAATCGGCTCTCCCCTAACGCAAGTTTTAACGCTGGAATCAGAGGTTCACTCATTTCCGAGAACATCACATCCACCGCGAAAAGCCTCTGTTTACTTTCCGGGAACAGTTTCGGCTCTCCTCCCCAGGGTTAAAGAATACATGTTTATCTGGGAAGTTGGTTCTGCAATGTAGATTCTTAATGAAGGTACTGAAACCCAGAGGCGGGGAGGGCGATGGCTCTGCAGACAGTATTGTTACTTCACACCTTCTGGGCTGGGGGGGTTTATGGATCCTGCTGCTGTTGTTTTTTGTGGGGGGGGGGGTTTGCACGTTCTCTCCTCTATACACACCTTTCCCCCACACTCCAAAAACGTGCAAGCTGTAGTATGGGTGTGTGTGTGCGTGTTTGTGCATGCATGTGTGTGTGTGTGTGTGTGTGTGTGTGTGTGAGTGAAATCAAAAAATCTGGTGATTTCGGCCCCGTCTTTGTCCCTCTCCATGCCGACCGCTTTCCAAAGCTTAAAAGTATTTGGGTGGGACACTCAGCAGTATCTGCGGGGCCAGCAAGCACTGATCCAGAGTCTGTTTTTAAAAGTGGCCTTTGGCCGTAGGAAATGCACCCAGCCCTTTCCTTTTATTCTAACAGCCACTTCCACAAAAATACTTTCACAAGTTATCACAAATGCCAGTGAGAAGGTAACAATAAATTTAGAAAAAAAAACAAGGAAATGGCATTTAGCTTGTGGATGCCAGTGACCTATGATGGATTGTTAACAGGTCAAACCTGCTGTATTTGCTCGCTAAGTGGCATTCTGTCTATTCTCCAACACGGAGCCTTTGCTTGCCAAGAGTTATAAGAATCTCACATGAATATGCCGTTACTAGGGGTATGTTGGGATACTTTCATATGATGTGATGAACCTCCATTAATTTCAAAATAATATTCGTGTTGTTAAAATAATAAAAAATCTAAATATTAACAGCCAGCCACAGTAAATAGCTGGACCTGGTTTATAACGAGCAAAGCTTTGCTAAATTGCGTCACTTATGAAGCAGTTGTTGTCTATATGCGAGTAGTTTTCTGATTTCTAAATTGTACAGCAGATGTTCCGTTACCATGCTAAAGGAACCCCGAAAAGTACACAGCATTGTGAAAACGCTAGTCACAATAAGAATTTGCTTTTCCAATTCTTTAATAGTGGTATGTGTTACAGTGTTCATTGGCTTTTGATTGAGCTGGGATGAGAAAATCTATCTGGCAGCTGAATCACTGTATGGTGGTTGTGTAAGGCAGGGTTTCCCAACCCGGCCCTCAGGGACCCTCATACGGTCCATGTTTTTGCTCCCTCCTGGGGACTGTTTGGCAGTGTGCTGGGAAGGAACAAAAACGTGGACCGTATGTCGGTCCCTGAGGACCAGGTTGAGAAACACTGATGTAAGCTAATATGTTAGATGCAGTATTTATTAGTTTGCTGTTACTGATCCCTTTAGGTGGAGGAAAAGAGTGTCTCCTTAGAACACCAGGAAAGATGACTGTTATATTTATAAGACCTGATCTGAATGAGGTTTATCCGCATTTATGAAATTAGGATGAGGAACCTGGACAAACAGGGAACGAATCAGGCTGAAAGATGAAATGAAAAACAAAACAATAAATTGAGTGGCTTATTGGTGAAGGATTTGTGCCCATGTGACAAACGAATAGCTGAACATTTTCCGGGCCTGCAAAACACATTAAACAACTTTGTACAGTGATATATACCACAAAAAAATATTAAACTACTGCAAGGTAGATCATAATGACTGTATCACCACTACAAACACTGAAACAACAACAATAAATAGAATTTACAGAAATAAATGTATTGTGAATTTATTCTTCGACCGATGGTCGTGATTTTGCAGAAATCAAGGTTGATTCACAAGGTCACAAACCCTTTCTCCACTACAGATACAGGTCACCCACTGCGGATCTCAGACTGAAAAAAGCCAGAACCTCTTGTGCTTAATCATGGCTATAGTCTATTAAAAATGTCTTTATAGGACCCAGTGATAGGGAATAGCTTGCAAAGGGATGTTAACCAGAATGCCTAGGAAATACCGTCCAGCTCTCAGAAGAGGAGCCCAGTTTTGATGGCATGTCAGCTAACATTTCCTCTTGCTCTCTCTCCTACACACAGCTGCTTCACAGAGAGTCTCTCCAGCCTGGTCTGAGGGGAGAAGGACCTTAATGGTATCTTAGACGGCGTCACACCAGAAGTTCTTGAGAAGATCCCGCAAGTGTCTTTGTGAAACTCTATATCTAAATACATGTCAAGGTGGCAGTGATGGCTTGCTTAAATACCAGCTGCTATGTGTTATTTCCAGTGCAAAAGCAGAAACACAGCTGGAGGCTTGAATATGGTGTTGGCAGCTTCTAGTTTTCCATGTGTCTTCAATGAAATATTCAAATATCACTCCAATGCCATAGGAACATCAAAGCACTTTTATCTGAGGTGGTGGAAGTTGGCTGAAAAGCTAAACCCAGTGCTGCGAAAAATAACCGAACAATACCTAGTATTATAAAGTCACAGTCACCTGTCTCAGTTTCATTGAACTGCGTTCATTTTTAAGTGTATGATGTGTGAAAGGAAGACACATGGGGAAACTGTAAAGTTTAGTGTTTTAGTTTGTGTTCATATTAATCATCACTGTGTCTGTATATGAAACTTTCGTCTTATTTTTCTTATTTACTGTCATCTTGGCCAAGACTTCCTGGAAGAAGAGATACTGTATCTCATTGGAACCTTCCTGGTAAAATAAAGGATAAATAAATAAATAAGTAAAATTGTGTGTGAAAAAAATCTCCTCAAGAGTAAAGCCCCATAAATCAACTTAAAACCGTAAAAATATGGAGCAGATCCATAGTGCGGAGTATGCAACTCAGTTTTTCAAACTTTGTTCAGAATCTCTCTTCATTCCGAAAAATCCTGCAGACCGAACATCTGGGCCCAGAGAGAGCCGTGCAACATTACGACATTTTATGTAAATAATTGATGATCAAATACTGTTCCACTTGGCTGTTCCTGCCGAACCCACCTGTGCGCCATCGCGCTCCCACTTACTGCTCCGTGGTTATTTTTCTCTCTCGGGTCTCATTGATCTTTCTCAAGAACAGACAAGAAAAGCAAAAAAGAAACGCTTGTAATCTAGGCCCATCTGTGTACATTTTCATAATCATACCAACTTTTTTTAAAATAAACTGCTTCTTTTATCTTTCTTTTTTCCTTTTCCTGACATCAAAAATGTAAGTAGATTAATGCAAACAGGAGGGTCTTGGTGGCAGGAGGGCAGAGGTACAGATTTCTTAAATTGCCATGCTTTAAATATGAAAATATATAACAGCATAATGTGTTCAGTGTGCTGAAAGCAAACCATATGAAGGCAGACAAAAGGCCCACTGTGTTTCCTACAGGAGAGAGAGAGAGAGAGAGAGGGAGGGAGGGAGAGAAAGAGAGAGAGGCAAAGGAGAGGTGTAGAGACGCGCATGAAAAGGGCAGTGCATTGTAGCATTTCTGCTTGCCCACAGCACGGCACCGGAGTTCAGGTGAGCTCTCTTTCTGTAGATATGCTGCTGAGAGATTGGCAGAGAGCCGCTGTCTGGATTGTGGAACAATAGGACGTCTGCTTTGACAGTGCACTGCAGCTTGAGCGTGGGTAGATCTTCGAAACTGCATGCAGTCAGGGACTGAGGCAGCTTGAAGGCATTAACTGCATGTATAGTTATGTGATTGTTTTGGGAATTTAAAAATGAACATTTTTTGTGTGTGTGTTCCGTGAGAGACTGTGATGCTGGGCTTTTGCTGCTGCGCTTTTACTTCTCCCGCACACAGTGCGTGCTTCACATTAGCAGGGTTGCAAAAGTTAAGCTTCGCGGCCATTATCTGAAAATTTGATCACGGTGCCAGAATGTCAGAGTGAGGTCAGTGCTCTCCGGTTGTTGTGATTGCCTTAATTAATTCCAGACCTCAGTCAGTAGGTGACCTGAAAACAGGCTCAGAAAATGTGCCCTGAAACGCATGAACATGTAAACAGATTCTGGAGAAACCTCCTCAGTTCAGGAGAAAAGGACAGAGCAAAATAAAATATAAATTGTGTAGAAGGATTAATAATGTCAATAGCACGCTAATACCTTAAAGACATCAGAAGTATACATTTGAGCAGCACTTCATCTGGAATACCCCGATGTCCTGACTTGCCAGCTCCTTCGATCTTCTGTAACTGAACACCGCCGTGTAACTGTAGACGGCACACAGTGAAGGTGCACATTTGACGGTAACAACTTCCACGCTAGTCATGGCTTTCAGGAACACAGGGGAGTGACCTGTTACCTAACGTGAGGGGTTCCTCTGTCCGTCAGATACTCATTTAGGCTACCATACGCTTTTTTGCCTTTTAACCTTTCAACACACAGATAGCCTTGACTTTTTTTTGTCTATAGTCGTTTTAATTAATAAAAAACAATATGGATGCAGCGGGTAGTACTGCTTGCAGCTCTAATTACAAGTAACAGCACTGATCCACAGTCTCCGGAACAGATGGATACGTTCAGTTTGCTTGATGATTCTGAGGTGAAGTTGATTGTGTTTTTTATTATTTGAACATGGATTGTCTCTTTAAAATGTGAGGAGGGGCAAAAAAAATTGTAAATACAAGTGTCCTGCATTACATGCTGATTATTCTGACAAATTACTGTTTCCAGAGACAAGCCTCCGCTTCTCCGCTGATTTCACGCAGTTTTCACCTCCACCTCTACTCAGCTGCGTCAGATCTTACCACTGACCTTTTGGAGCTTCCATGTGGCCTGTGAGGATCAGTCATTCTCATGCATTTCCATTTATGGCCCATTTCTCTGCTAATTGGCCTGGGCTGCTGTGTGCTTTTCTTAGAGAAAACCAGAGAGAGGAGAGGAAAAAAAACCAAAAAAACATTGCATATGGGACTCAGTTAAGCCAGTGATTGACAGTGTGTGCTTTTGATGTCTGTCATCACCTTGTGTTAGCTAAAGCATGCCACCATGACCTGCAAATAATTAAGCCTTGTAGACTTAAAGCTCGAAGCAGAACCCCAAAATGACTGTATTTTAAAGTACTTGTGGGTCTTGAATGAGGCTTTGTTTCAATGAGAACAGGTCCTCCTTTTTTCGACAACATTGTTCTCCAATTGGCCTGTGCTTGCCACATGGTAATAAATATCAAAGCGCTTCTACGATGTGAAGAAGCTTGCCATTCCATTCATCATATAAACATGTCAATCAAAAGCTAGAGGAAGCAGTTTCAGATTAGGCTTTTTATATTGCCCATAGAGATGACTTTATGTGAATATTTCCCAGAGGAAGAGATAAACACTTTTACACATTTCTTCTTCTTCTTCTTTTAAATTTATACCAGTGTTTCCCCGTCCGGTCCTCGGGGACCCATAGCAGTCCATGTTTTTGCTTCCTCCAAGCCCGTGGCGGGGAGCTGGGAGGGAGCAAAAACATGGACCGACGGTGGGTCCCTGAAGACCAGACTGGGAAACACTGCTTCATATTAGTTCCTTTATACCAGTTACGTGAGAAGCACAGGTATAGTCAGAGGCTGATATTAAAAGCGGTATCGGACAGGGAATAGCACACCACGATCTAGAATTTGCCATCGTCAGTCGTGAAAGTCATAATAGTTTAAAAAATGCAGTGATTATAGAAGCAAAACTTTTCCTACTCAAGTCGATTTTTATATCTTATGAAAACCACTTACATGATACTTAAGTATTTCTTTCTACTCTTTCTGTTTATTACCATGCCTGATTTCAGGATTATTGGCTCATTAAATCCAGTGTCTTCTTCCATCGCATAGTAAAAACACGAACCGGAGCAAAACATGATTATAAAAAATGATTAATGTTCACTGTGAACCACTCATTTCTTTCACACGCATTTTGTGTCAGAGGTGTGCTTGGAACACACCGTAACATCCAGCGTGTCGTAAATGCGTTGCTCACATCTTTCCGGATGGGGCAGCTGCA
The DNA here is from genome assembly GCF_023856365.1 of Brienomyrus brachyistius. Classification (NCBI taxonomy): domain Eukaryota; kingdom Metazoa; phylum Chordata; class Actinopteri; order Osteoglossiformes; family Mormyridae; genus Brienomyrus; species Brienomyrus brachyistius. The sequence goes on from NC_064542.1 coordinate 8,412,505, forward strand.
GAGAAATGAGCCGGACTGTGAGAAATGCCACTTAGGTGAGAAGTCCCGGGAAATCAAAGGCTTTTCACCTGACAGCGTGTCTGGACAATGCAGCTGTTTGTCTCTCCATCTCCTCGCACAAGACTTTTATATTTCCAGCCAAGCCTCGTTCACACCCGCGTGACGGCCATTGTGTGCGCGTTTGTGCGTTTCATCTTTCTCTGCTTTTGGGTGGGAGGGGCAGGCGCTGCGCAGACAGCCTTCCTCTTGTTTGTGCCGTGAGTCAGCTGTAGAAGAAATGTACTTGGGAATGTAGGCAGACCCCGGTCGTCGTGCTATCGTGTGATCTGGAGGTATTCAGCAAGCACAGACAGCATACTCTGCTTAGCTGGCCTCGTTTACTCTGAAAATATGTGTTTTTTCCCCAAAATAATGAATTTTACATTTATTTAAGTGTCATAAAATTATGCGAATGATGCATACATGAAAAAGGAAATGCAGAAGGAGTAAATGCCAAGATATATGTAGATGATAACTGAGCTGATAGTGTTTTTTGTTTTGGGGGGACGGTCACATAATTGACCTCTAATTTATGAGCAATGTCATTTTAAATGGGGGATGATAAATAAAATGTACATGGTTGGCACACGCCCTGCAAAAGGCGTAATTTCTCATAACGTAAATGTCAGAATGAGGTGCATTTCTGTCCGCTGGTAGATTTGCCGGAGCCTTACTGGTGTATGAAGTGCGGGGGTGCTGTGTGGCTGCATGGGTTCAGACACTGTGCGAACAAAGTGATGTCACCCTCGTGCCCTTGAGCACTGCTCCTAACCGCCATTGGTGCCAGGGACTGGCTGATGCTGATTTCTTAATCAAATGTCACTTTGGATAACAGCGTCTGCTTAGCAAATGCAATGCAAATGCGTAGGTTTTTGTACATCGTCAATATTTTACTCCTGGTTTACGGTTTTTCTCATCAGTCAGACTGGACTGAGAACAGTGACATCAGTCCGTAGGTGATGTAGTTTCGGTGTCAGAGGTTGAGCTGAAAGGCACAGTGGGTGGCAAAGCAGTTAAGTTAGGAATGACTGTGCGAATACTGGCGTGGACCAATTCAGGGCCAAGTGTTGTATTTTTAACGTGAGGTATAACTTCACTGATGGAGCTACACAGAAGTGACACTTGTAGGATAGATGTCACTACCGAACAATTAACAGTATGCTGGCAGGCAGCCTCTGAACAATGCCAGCCGTTCCTTGTCTGCCTTAAATTTTACCTCCAGATCATTCAATTAATTTAATTCGTTAAATAGCATTAGCCAAGCATAGTATGCTAGTGAACACGTCAACAAATAGATGGGTAGACTGGATGATTACTGAAAACACTGGGGTGACTTTAGGTGAGGTTTTGCAATGGAGAAGCACATTATTTTGCAAGAAAACAAACAAACTTGTTTATTTATTTATCTGCTTTTGTTTTTTCATTCATCCATTCATTTCCCAGGCCTACTAATTTTAGCTGAATGTGCTGGAACATGCAACCCTTTGGCAAAATGGGTTTGGCGCGGTTTCCAGCACAAATGTGCCTCTAATCTATGGTAGCTGCAGCTGGCCGTACAGTAAAGCTGTGGGTAGCTACGGAGGAGTCGGGCAACGGTCTGGCGTCAAGCACAGCAGCTGTAGCCAGCTGGCATGTTTGCAGTTGGAATGGATGGACGACTGCTGAGACCTGCATAGTCCCAGGTCATGTTACTCTGCTCCTCGTGTTCTTGCCCAGCTGTGGATATTGGGTTGCTTTGCTTGGGGGGTGGGGGGGGGAACAAAACCAAGCTGTCTAAATAATTTACTGCACTGCTAGACTAACAATATGTAGAAACCATCCTTATTTCTGGCGCTTCTGGGGAAGATAGTGTTGATAAGAAAAGCACAAGCCTCCATGAATTACATTATGGTTTAATGTCTGTAGCATGTGTAATATAATAAGAGACAGAACATGCTGAAATGTTTTCAGCATTATAAATCGACAGTCATAGTGTGACTTTTAATAAACCATGTTATGGAACTGAGCTGTGTTGTTAAAATGTCATGTTCATTAAATATTTTACCAATTTGAGAGTAACTTCATTGTTCCAAACAAAACGAAAAAATCCTGTTGTACACATTGCTTATAAAACCTTGTTCAATACAAAACACTTTTCCAAGTTCTCTTTCATATCCTGTTGCCAGTAGTGAATTATACAGATAAAAATAATTTTATTACACTACTTCACTGCCACATTATGAATAATGTAGACCCTCATGGCTCAACTCATTTCAAATTAATACATGTAAGAAGCTTGGAATAACAATAAATAAAGAAGAAATGATTCATTAACCTCTGCGATGGGCTGGCCCCCCATCCTGGGTTGTTCCCTGCCTCGTGCCCATTGCTTCCAGGATAGGCTCCGGACCCCCTGCGACCCAGTAGGATAAGCGGTTTGGAAAATGGATGGATGGATGGATGGATGGATGGATGGATGGATAATTCATTAACCTATTGGATTTGAGAACATGACAGTCTGATAATTAACATTTTTCTTCTTTCCAGGTAGATGATTCTGCGCTGAAAACAACCTCATGGGGAACAGAAGAGTCAAATGAGCGTCAGTTTCTGACAAGAAAGGCCCGAGCTACCAGCTAAGACATTCCAGATGTGACTTTTACTGATAGAACCCAGTGACAAAGGAGCTGAGTTTCAGTGAGGTTACACAGATACAAGGATGCCTTCAGACTGGACAGGGATTTACATAAAGGCTTGACTCTTTCTGACCTGAAGCTTTTTGGAGGACTCTCAGCTAAATACACCTGTCAGTTTGGCCCCAGCGAAAAAGGAAAAAGCACAAGCTAGCACCCACCCCCATTTTGAAAACCATTTTCACTTCTCAAGCACCAAATTGATGATTTGGGATTTTGAATAAACTGTGATATAAGATCTATAGATAGTATTATGCATGAGAGATGCTCTTGCTGGTTATCTGCAAACACATAAATAAACCACCCAAAGCCAAAAAAATACGTCAAAGCTTGTGACCTTATTGTGACATTGACAGCCTTTTGACTTTTTTTTACAGACTTTAAACTTCATTTGGTTTCTCTGTTGCCAGCAAGTTCCCAGGAAATAAACAATCTGCCGTTCCAAATATCTGTACTGCATGCTGCAGGCAAAACATTTAGTTCTAAAACAGTTTTACTACTAAATTGTCATGTTTTGAGGTTCTCAGTGTAAAGAGCTTTTGAGCTACAAGTATACAAGGTGTTTTAGCATAACTGACCATTCAAATCGCGAAATTTCCATGACCTTTTTTTGTAGGAATCTTTTCACTGGACCCATTTTGAAGAAGCATCCGGGAAATACCCCTTACATTTTTTTTTTAAATATCATAAAAACAAAGTGTGATTACTCCTCAGCTCTCATTTATTGGCATTTCTTGAATAACTATCTCTGACGGAGGAGGAGGGTAATAAACACTTATGTTGAAAAACCTTCACAATGGAAGATGTGCTGTGTTCCTCCTAGCTGGCACTGCCTCTACCACTGGACGTCTTGTGATTTTGTCTGAAGCCTCACTGGCACTGGATGCTCATTGAGTCACGAAGGTCACACCTCCCTTGCTGCGGTCAGTGACCCTCCCTGACGCCTGCGAAGCAGAATTGCAAAAGGGACATAAAGTCAGTTCATTAAGGCTCCAATTAGCTTCAGGAGATCATCTCTGGTGGGAGAACTGGAGAAGATGCATCAACAAGTCGAACGACAAGTGACCTGGACTGGGCTAAATTCCTTTGCCAGCCTTGATAAAGAGAGACGTGACCGTAAGATCGCCAATGGAAACCCGGCACTGGGACCCAGCACCGATCTTCCAGGCAGAAAAACAAGTAAATATTCCCTCCTTTTATCCTTATTAAAATCGAACTTGAATTGAATGTTTTTGTAGCATATCTCCTGTGTCTGAAACTCTGGATAAAAACTAAATCTGAACTGCTTTGGGGAGTAAACGCTGGCAAGTTTCATATCTAAGACGCGCATTAAAATTTCTCCTTGTGAATGTATCATACTTGTACTGCACTGTGAAAAATAACGTTTGCATATTGAACTGAAGTGGAATGCAGAATTTAGATTGAGCCAATCTTTACTCTGCCCGAGATCTCTCTGAAGATAAACAGTTTAAAGACTCAGCGAAACATCTGTCTCTATAATCAAAAGCTAGTTGGATTCTGATTACTGCACTCGTTATCCATTTGTTTACAAAAACTGTTAACCAGTTAGGGTTCTGATACTTTTTGGTGTAAGTGGTGACTGAAATACATCGTCTAACTGCTCATTCTGGTCAGGATCATATGTGCAGTTTGAATCCTAGACCCTGGACAGGATGCGAGTCCATCACAGGCACATACAGGCACACATTAACCAAACATCTGTCCATTATATTTTTGTACTTGTACTTTGTGCTAATTTTAAAATTGGTCCTTTTCCATAGTCTGAAGCAATGTTATTGGTTAGCCAGATGTAAGATGCAATTTTATAGAAAAGAAGAAACGTATTTTATGAAACTGTTCACTTCAAAAGTACAGAGGCAGGCTATTTAGTCTCAAGATGGGTCTCAGCTCATCAACTGCATCACTCTTTAAGACTTCTTATGTTATTTTATTATTATCCGGAGAATAAGTGCTATGTGATCCTCAAAGGATAATGAAGAGGAGTGTAGGACATTCAGAACACCTGTGATTAATACAGATTTTGACAATTTAATACAGATTTCGACAATTTAAGACAGATTTGTATAAAATGTTTTACATATGCAGAAGAAAAGTATATATTCAGGAAATATAAATTTTAAAGAAGAACAGTCATAATACTTCCAGTCAGAACTGTAAAAAAATAACCCCTTTGTAACCTTACAGTTTGGTTGTCCCGTGACAGGCAGTGTTTGGATTACAGCGTGTTATACAGCTCTCGTGCTTGTTTGTCCTGTGGCTTGTGCATATGGGAAAAAGCCACAAGACGTTCAAAGCCAGGCTTGGTGAACATAGAGGCTGCCGCAAGCTTCAGAGAACGATCTCTCATTTGTTTTCTTCAGAAACATAAAACTGTGTACATCTGTCAAGATGTATAACGTAGAGCTATAATTCTTTTAGATTCATTTTTTTAGACAATGACATCTTTACTGCGGTGTCTCTATGACATAACTGACTGGAGAATTAAAGGTTAAAAATTAAATAATAACACATTGTCAAAGTGATATGATTATGTATTTGTTCCCAAAATCTTTAATAATTCAACAAAAATGTAATAATGTAACGAAAAATTTACTCAGTTCAAAAAACTTTTGGTCTACCAGGAAATAAAATAACTAAAACTAAAAAACATTTATTCATATGAAATGGATAATAGTATAAGAAAAGTAACCTGTCTACAAACATGCTATTCAATAATATATCGAGTTCTGAATTTCAAAAGTAAATATATTCCAGCAATTTAAGTATAGAATCAGCAACGTGCCACGTGTCTTTATTCTATCAACACCAAATCACAATTAAACAAATTGTACACGAAGTAAACAAAGCAATCTGTGGGTCTGGTGCTGCTTATAAAATGCAACCTCCCCAAGTCAGAAGTGGGTACCCAGTCACTGCGAAAGGTTCCGTGGGATTAAAAAAAAAATGCACCTTCCTCCACTGAAATCTTTGACTCCTTAAAGAAGCTTCCAGTACTTCTGAGTAGGCAGTCAACCATATCTAGGAAGCCAAATATGGAGCGGACAGAGTACAAAAATGTTTTCATACTGAGATGGATTTTTTGTTGTTGTGAATAGCTGCTACTTGCCGCTGTGTACGGCCCTTTATGGCTTTCTAAAACAGGATTCTGTTACCTTAAGGTCTACTTTAAGTTTACTCTTTCTTAACTTGTATCAGGTTTCTTGGAGTCTTTGATGCTGAGTCTTTTCTCCCTTAATCCAGCATGTCTCATGCAGAGTGAAACCCACTTGTAAAATCCTTACTTTCTGTCAGCGTTTAATACTTTGTAGTGGGTTCTGCTCTAGTTTTTGAAGTGCATGTTTATAGCACAGCTACCATGAATAGTGATCCACACTGAGAGATAAGAGGAGGTTAAATCACAGCCAGATCACATGAACTCCTCGGTCAAGTCCAATCTCTCTCAGTCCCGGCTCCAGTGCACCGGGCCCAGTGGAACACTGCTGTTATTCCAGTTTGTCCCACAGCGAGTGAAAGGAAATATTCTTAGGGGAAATCTGCACTTTGACAGACGGCTTGGAGCTCCATCTGAAAATGCTTTCCCATCCCTTTGAAATGGTCCCCCCACTCCCTCATACCAATGTCAGTACTGCCATTGCATCATTGTCACAAGTAGAGCCCTATCTCTGCCCAGTGGGGAGGAAGGAAATATCTGTCCACTCCCATAAGGCTGGTGTTCAGCTCTCAGCACAGGTCAGCAAGAAAGGTCGTGCTGAGGGGCTCGTACAATGCCGGTCAGGTGTGTGAGGACCACCCTGTAATCCGCTCTCTTTTGGCACTACACCCTTCCCCTCTGTCGGCCCTGTGCCCCCTCCCTGGAGCTGAACAGGACACGCTGCCAACGCAAGCACAAATGGGGTGGCCTCCCCTCAACTGCTGAAATGAGGTCACACTTCTGCATAAGCTTTTTAACAGACACCACAACACAGCACATTGCCTTCATCTCTGGAAATTAATTAACGGCTGCCATATCTGATGTTTTTACTTAATGGGTCTCTCTGATTTTATATTTAGTCCCTGTTGTCTTTCACTCTAGAAAAATATTCTTGTCTTCAGAGTTTAATTATCTTCGCAGAGCCGGGCAAAGTATGAATGACATCACCATATATCTTACATCTTGATTCACTTAGCGTATGTTTTCTCACTCCAGATTTAAGACCTAGGCTGAAAATAATTTATATACTGATTTTATAAACTGTAGTTAAACATCTACATATGACAAAAAATGTTTTATGTAGTCCTGTGTGGCAGTGCCTTTCAGTAAAGAGGGCATTTTTGGTAATTAAATAACAGTAAGGTGTGACTTAGTGGCATGAAGCCCTGGGTGATGTTCATAGGCATTAAGACCATGAGGCATTCCCAGCGCCCAGCACGGAAACGCTGAGTTCCCAGTATAAAACTACGGTCAGCTCACTGCGTATCGACGGAGAAAAACTCAGAGTCAGAATAAGTTTCTTGATGGACGGAGCCATTCGGTCCGTAAACGAAATACAATCCCGCTTAGCTGGAAAGGGGGTGTGGAGAAAAGCGGTACAGTTAAATTGCAAAAACTTGCGGAGGAGAATTAAAGTGAGATACAGGGAGGGGAAATGGAGCTCTAATAAAAGGTAAGCGATGGCATATTTTTTCGCTCTTTTGTGGTCCAGTAATTAATCTCTTATGAAGTGTAGCAGTAAAATGGGCAGCATCTTGTAAGTCAACATGTGTATTATAATTGCGTCCAGTTAACTTCGCTGTGCTTTTTGTGTTTTACGTTCTGGGTGATTGTTGTCTTAACGCTGCTGTCAGATTCATGAGAATTAAGTTATCCGTTTAGTATTATGACATTACAGCGATGCAGATGGACGTATTTTAACCGTGCAATACGGGAGCTTAATTTACTGAGCTGCCATAGGGACATATTAATGCTGAGGGTGCCAAACATATCGACATAAACTGAAAAAAATAAAATAAAATGATATTAAACACAGCAATTTATACGTTGTTGATTTTGCTGTAAGAGCATTTATTAGGACCTGTCCGCTGTAATCTTAGGATTCTGGTGTTAATATGACGATGATGGAGTTAATATGAATAATCAGCCAGCTATGCGATTTATATCTTTGTTATATGCATTATATTATTTGTTACGCGTTTGTAATTTTGTTAGAAACAACATTCAGTTGCGAACATTTTGCTCCTATTAAATGTAACCCCCCTGCTGTCCATCCAGACCAAACTCGAATAAACTGATGTTGCTCATACTGGCAGACAGAGAGGATTTCGGTGAGAAAAAACCGAAACGTTTATATGGCATTGCGACATCCACAGTCTTCTCCCTGTTGCATGGTATTTCTCTTTCTTTCTGTCTGTCATGACGTCTGCTAAACTTGTTACTTTTAGGAGACTACGCAGTGTCATATATACTTAATTGTAAAGTGAAAGTGACTATTTGGATAAGATGACATTAAAGAAAACAAGATGGAATGTCAGTCCTTAGCAATTATGGTACGTGTTTTATCGTTTGTCGGATCAGCTGTCGGTTTACGTCAATATAAACATTGTCAGGCATGTTTACAAAGTAGGCGGCAAAATAAATCTTAGGGGAGTTATAAAGAGGACTAAATAAGAGAATTACTGGAAATGCATAAAAATACATCATTATTAGTAAGTAGGATGCTGAAAGCGTGACACTTAACTGTAGAGTTTATAGTTTGTTCCCAAGGTTTCTTTATATTAAAACCAGATTGTCTTAAACTCCAGCAGCAGATAGACACTATTTGTGGTGTAGATGAACATCATTCATGCATTTCTCTGGATTCCTTGCACATTTGTTTGAGCCGGGGAAATTCCCTCTCGGAATGCTTTTCGTTTGAGAGCATTCTGCATCTTATTACGGTCATATTAAGAGAATGCATCTGTGATTTCTGCATGCCGTATGAAATTTATTAGTCGACATCACTGAACAATAGACTACTTTAATTTGTTAGCAATTTATCCTCAGGGCACATTATATTTATACATGTACACACAGCAGAAGGGACAACTCAAAAATGTGTAGGTGGTCACACCCCGAATTGTAAATTGCTCAAGATTAGCAATAGTTGAATTAACTATTTAACTATTAAAGTAGTTAAAGTTACAGGATAGTTAAATTATCCTGTAAGGGACTGATAATGTATCATGAACTAGATCAGGTGTTTTTGCAAATCGTGAATCTTGAAGACTGAAAAATATTTAGCAAATAGGCATGACTTGCAAAGACAACAAACATGGTGCACTATCAAGACTGAATCTGACTGACAAACCTGGGTTACTCTGGCAGTGAGAACGCACAACACTTCGCCAACATACATAGATCTCTCAGTGCCGGTGGGGTTATGTTGTCCTTGTATGCCCTTCAGTTAGTGTTTCTTCGGCAGAATGACACGGAAATGTGTTTCCCCTCTTCTCATGATTAACAGGCAAAGTATCTAAATTAACTTGGCACCAGTAGTAGTAAAATATTTAGTTACTAAGCCAAGTCCTTGCTGTAAAACAAACAAACAAATATTAAATACATGAATCAAAAAGGGATGTTCATTTCCGTATTCGATATTATGGCCTTGGGCACTTATAGGCCTATTTTACAACTTTTTACAAACATGATACCTTGTAGAACGTTCTTACAAAGTGGCTGATTGACTGTAACCTCAATTAAAAAAAAAAGCTATTTGTCTTTTTTGCAGCTGCCTAAAATTTGTTTATGTGCCCTTCAGTGGAATTCAGGTAGCTTTGCTGCAAGTTAATTAGTTACACTGTATACGAGCAGCACTATAGCCATTTAAGGTGCAGTTAAGTGGCTGGAATGACAGAAAAGCTTTGACATTGTACATGATCATCTGCCTAAAATCACTGTTATTCACACTTATTTGTCCTCACAGCCAGACCCATTTATTTACCACTGCATTTTTGCCAGTGTCGTCCTAAAACTGCACAGCACTTCTTTAGTTTGGGTTTCAATTAGAGCATCTCAATGGTTTTCACAAGTTTAAAACACCCACAACGACAGCAACAAGAGGCAGCATTTTCCTGCTGAAAGATCCAATTTGGCGTAAACACTGTTTTCCTGCAGCATCACAAAGTACATATCCATCCATCCATCCATCCATCCATCTTTTTTGATTTTTAAGAGTCTATAAATTTCTCAAACACACACAAAAAAAAACATACAAAATGAGAGTGCTGAAGAAGTAACAGGCCCGGGAAAGTACAGTACAGTGCTTAAGAGCAGGCCTACAGAAACCGGGCAGCGAAGTTTGCCTTCGCCCTCAGGCCGCTGGACATTCTTTCCAAGACTTTGTACCGTGAGACGCGGCAAATAGCATTTGCCTCCGCTTACTAATATGATGTAATTTCCATATGTCTCCAAATTCTCTGAGAATGTGTTGCTGTCCAGCATCAGTCTTTATGTTCTCCTTTGTCTTTTATTTTCAGCAATTTGTTCTTGGTAATGGGTTGATTTGTTTTGAAATGATATTTCTACAAAAAAAGAAGACAGCGGGGAAACTGTCAATTCTTTGTGTTTAAGAGGTATATAAATCATTTTCATTCATCATTAATCCAAAGACACACGATATCTAATGTTTAGCACTTTCTGGCATGATGTGACTGTGTTTTTTTCTAGTTTATTCCAACACTAATAGGTACTGTAGTTTAATGATGTTAAAAAAGCTATATCCTGTTAAATCTTCTTTTGATGTGGGTAGACAAAGATTAATTTGATCTACTCTCTCACACCAAGTTAGAGACTTCGTTTAAGTAGCCTTAAAACACACTGTTGGAAAGAAAAGGTTTAGGAAGTATTAATCGGGAACAAATTATACTTAATAAACAAAGTAATTTATTAGTTTATTTGTCATTTTTGCATCATTTTGAGGTATTGTGCAGCTAACATGCTCACATTACATGTGTGTTCTTTCAGTTCAGGACTAAGTGTGCTGATATTTATTGTTTTGGGAAATGAAAGTGTGTTGATTGTTTCAATTAGTAAGCCATTGTAAGGCATGACAAAGTTCTCAAAGAATTAACTAAACAGTGAAACAGTGGGTGATATGTAACTACTTATAGTATAGAAGTATATTGTTTTTCTTCATGTAAACATACTTTTTCCTAAGTGTTCCTGAGTGCCATGTGACATACCTAAAGAGTATATAAGTGAAAGTCCTTTTGGAGAAGTGTGGAATAAAGGGGAAGTTTTATCAACTTTTCTCTTTAGTTTTTGTCAAATTCAGAACAGTTGTGCATAGTTTTTGACTGATGTTGTAAACAATAGTTTTGCATGCAGTGTAAATTCCCTGCACAAGGTCGTAAAGCCAGCTCAAGCTGTGTGGGAAAAGATGTGTCCTTAATAGGTTGTTTATGTTGGAAATGCAGAGGAAACATCACTTTTATTCAAATTAGCAGATGCTTCATTCAAGGTAGTGTTTGCCTAAGAGAAAAATTAAGTACTGAAGGCAAGTTTAAATTTCAAGGAAGGAATTTTCTTGGCCTTTGAGGAATGCTTAGGGAGAGCCCACTGCAGATGGCAAAGGAAATAGCTTAGTTGTTAGGAATGAAGGGCTTTAACACAGAAGAGTAATTTGTGACATTTGAAATGATATATTTTCACATGTTCTTACAAAGACAACACAAAATCTGAAAAAATGATTTTCCAGTGAAATACTTTTATATCTTGATAAAAGCATTAATTATATAATGTTACTATGCGTCGGTGATGCTTTGATGTACTAAAGCTTTACCTGCTTACCTGCTGTGTGATGCACTTCATGGTTTTAATTTGGTATTTTGCTTTGAAAATGAAATTATTGATCTGACTTTATGCATGTATGATGATGTCAGTTTTTGAATTCTAATCTAATTCTAAGAATTTTCCAATGCCAGTCTAGCATACAGCTCACCGTTAAATCTTCAAAGATCACTCTGTTTGGCATTTCCTCTGTAGCCTTGTTTTCCAAGCTGTCAGTTTACCGCTGCAGGCTTGTTACACAACAGTGGTCATCAGTGCGTCTCTATTCCTGGATCGGCCTCCCTGTTTAGATGAAGATCCCAGCTGCTTCACCCACTTTACCCAGATTAAATAACCGCATCTTGATTTCCTGTCCATACATGCTCAGCATAGTTAAAAATAATGACTAATTCTCTTGCCGCAAAGAAACTTAAAAGCAACTTTAGCGGAATATAAGGGGATTTCACTTGCTTCTTCAAAATGACATATTTAAATATAGCGAGAACAGTTGTGGATAGACATGCAAAGCGCAGTTATCATCGAAAAGGAATTCCACAGAAACCCCAAAAGCGGTAATTGAATCGCTATAAATGCAAGTGCATGTTCAGGCCCAGAGATTGTGATAATAGTTTTTCTCTCCTGGCTTTTAGATCGAGCCGTGGAAAGCGTAACAGAAGTTTGTTATATTCCAGGTTTTCGCACAGTAAATATGGCGCAGGAGAAGAATCAAAACAAAACAAATGTCTGACAAGGATCGTATATGGCACCACACACACACACATACACACACACACACACACACACACACACTAAACTCAGGTCAGGCGCCTTGATATGCAACCAATATGATACTGTTATAGTGGATTTCAGTTCAGTATTACCTTATTCAAATGAATCAGCAAAATGAAATGTGTTTACTGAAAACAGCAACACAATTTAGAAAGTTTATATTTCTTAAACATTAGGGAAATGATTCATTACGTAGGCTATGATATTTGTAAGTGCATAAGAACTTTGGTGTGTGACTCACTTGGTAATTACCTGTCACCTGCTACTCATAATCATTTCCTGCTGATTCTGCTGCTTTATACCTGTTCATCTCTTTCCCGTTTGCAGACCTCAGTCGAAGTGCCAGCTTATCAGAAAAGGAACTAAAAGAGGCTCGAGACAGAAGTCAGATCATCGCTGCCCAGCTAACGATTCCGTCAAATGCCAGCTCCCGAGGAGTGCAGCTCTTTAACAAGCGCAGGACACGTGTGAACGCCTTCACTCTGGTTAGCTTTGGAAAGGGCGTCGGACAGGAGGCTTCTGGCGATGACAAGAACCGTCCTCCTAAGAACACCCTGACATGGGAAGACAGACTCTCTGAAGGGAAGGAGAAAGAATTTAACGGCAGAAATAGCGATTCTCAACTCTCCAGATCTTCTAGTGTACTAATCCAGAAGGATAGCAAAAGCGTTTTGGATCAAGGTGAGCCAATTCCAAAAATGGATAATTCTGCCGTTCGAGAGGAAGATAGGCATTTTCTTCCTGTGAAAGAGAATGATGCAGAATTTTTGAGTGATATCGCAGAAAAAGTCAATGAAGAATTAGATTACAGTAACTGCAGTAACAAATCTGTCCAGTCCAGCAAGGGCAAAGGTGAGGTGGCGGTCACCACTGCGGCCACGGACTCCTTCATTTTACCGGGAGAAATACCAAATGGTAGTCATGGTGACCAGAACACTGAAAATGGCTCACCATCCCTGATGAAGCAAACTACGGCTATCGTTAATCGGACAGCACGTCCATTTGGGTCACCCAATGTTCTGAGGTCCCCAGAAACCAGGAGTCCAGTCATGGTCTCTCCCCAACACACTCTTCCAACATTTAACAAGCCTCTTCCACAAGCCTTCTCCCCCCCGCCCCCTGCCTTTTCACCTTCTCCGGTTTCACCTCCTGCATGCTCTGCTCCACCTGAATTCTTCAGTCCCCCTCCAGTGTCTCGTATCGTTTCGCCTTCACCAGGCCTGGCCCAATACGCACCAGCGGTGACTCCAAGACCGCATTACAACCCTCAGCTCATCAGTGAAAGAAAGCAGCAGGTGCCTATAAGAACAGGAATCCTGGATGAGGGCAAGACGCGTAGGGCGACTCGAAAGGCCATGTTCACATTTCAAGAGAAGCCAAAGCTTGATCCAAACCCCGAGCTCCTGTCTCTAGTCCAAGGAGTTGATGAGAAAAAGAAGTTAAGGTCCCAATTTGAGCACATGCAAGAAGAGGAGTTGCTGGAACTTGGAGCTGAAGCTTCTAATTTTCTTGCTAAAGACACGTCCTGCATTGAGGAAGTAAAGGTACCTGAGTGGTCCTCATGTTTGAAGAGATCTGAAACAAGGGTCAGGCTTGTTCCCAAGGCAGAGCAGGGACTGACTAATGCATCAGGAAAGGGGGCTCAGCTTTTTGCTAGACGTCAGTCCAGAATGGAAAAATATGTGGTAGGGACCCCATCAGGGATAGAGGGGTATGTGAGATCTCCCTCCCCCACTGCATCCTTGCCTCCATCTTGGACCTTCCCATCCAGCATGCCAGGCCGAGTTAGGGCCATGGCCAGTTCTTCTAAAATCAATATACAGCCACCAAAGATGGTCAAAACTGCACCTGTTGTTGTTGCAAAACCAACTCCAGCAGCAGAGTCTCCAGTCTTGGAGAATGGATGTACCAAGACTGAGATGAAGCTATACAAGCATCAGCCTTATCAGCTGGACTCTTCTCTGTTCATCCTGAACCCAACCAAAGACCCAATGAGCTCTTTACCAAAAGCAGCACCACCCCCCAAACCGGTGGTTTCAGAGAAAGTTTATATGCGGCAAACCTCTTTGCCGATGAATTCCACTCCCATCTCTCCCCATTTAAGTTCTCCAGTTCCTTTCAGGTCACCAAAGAGCCCTTCAACTCACGTTCCCCAAAGCCGAGTTAATGGAATGGGATCTGCGGATGCCAGACCGAATTATGAAGCGTCTCCCAGACCAGAAGTAGGACACCAAAGAGCTTCTCCTATCTCTCCTTTATCTCCTCAGCGTGTGGCATCACAGCGGCCTGGAATCCAGGCACCAAGACCTACGTTCTCTGCCAGGAAAGCAGGAATTGAGCCTCAGGTGTGGAAGCCATCATTTTTCTTTTAATTATTTCAACTTGAAGACTTGAAGAATAAATGATACATGCACCAAAAATTGCCTTATGTAGCTCAGACTTGATTGTCGCTTTTTACTGCGTTGTCACTTTGTTTGATTTTACAATATGTATCATCAAACAGTCAGCCTGCTTGACTGATTTGTTAATGTAACATTTAATGTCTGTTTTCCTGAAGGCATAAAGCAGGATATTTTTAGGTCCAAGGAAAACACGTTACTCTGATATCATTTTGGAATGTTATTTCGCTGATATCCTCAGAATGGGAGAACGGTTACTGTGACTTTATTCTCTTTGAAGTGGAGTGTTTGCTAGATTAATCAGCATGAAAGTTATGTGAAGCACTTTCGTTAGAAACGACCCAAAAGTCTCAGGATCTGGCAGACAGTAGAACACGCGCCATCGGTTCTGCCCTTGGACACCTTATGTTACCGAATGTGATCTGCGAAATGGCCATTTCATTACTTGCAGAACCCACCAGAACCCTGGAAATTGTTGATCACTCTGAAAAGCAATTCCAGGTTTAACATGAGACGTCTGGAGGAGAGAAATTCTTAGGCACTTATTTGAAATTTGTTTGTGCTTGTAAGCAGTCAAACACATTTATAGCATCTTTGGTTTATAGATGCATGATTTAAAGCTGAATTTGGGCAATGTGGAGAGCAGAACTGGGGAGTTCCCTTTGATGGTCTTTCTTTTATTTCCAGTGGATTAGTCAGATACACTCCCCAAGTAAATGCCACTGCAGTGTGGTTTGACTTTAGTAATTGCTAAAGTGTGTGTCTTTCAGGTATAGATCTTGTGTATTTGTTTATTGAAAATATTTTGATATGTTAGTAGTATTTCTATAGAAAGCTTCAAGTGCCAACAACATATTTATTAAAATACAAGCCACAGTTAATGTAACTGAACTGAAAAAGTCCAGTTTACTTATATATGTCAAATATATGCAGTTTTTTTCTGTTTAATTTTACTTCTAATGCATAATTCTTGTCTTTCTTTTTATGACATTTCTATTCACTTTTGAATTGTTTAATTCTTTAAAATGATTTCCTCCTCTGTCTTTTTTCCTTTATTAAAGCTCTGTCTTAATAACCCCTTTGAATTCCCTGTCTTCTTTGCTTGTAACTAACACACTGCCACATTTCTTTATGTTCACATTGAACATCTATTTCCTCCTTGCTTCTGTAATTCTATACATTTTTTTTCTGCAGTCTTCTGCGCATCATTATCTATGCTATGGAGCAGGAAAACAAAATCTTATCAGTAAACGGCGTAAGGAATGAAGCGTTTCTAAAAAAAGACGTGGTTTATATTGGCCTGCAGAGTAATGTCATAACTTTAAGACGTAATTCAGGCCAGATGCTTCGGTTGCTTTTACAGTTTGGTTTAGCATTTTTCCCCTTTTAAACTTTGTCTTATTAAAAAGCATCTGTCCTGCCATGATGGGAAAAATTCAATGGCAATGGCTTGTCTTTTCCGAATATTGCCAGAATTTCCAGACACAGTAATATATTAGATCTTTTGTGCTACAAAGGTATTTGTTCGGTATTTCTACACCGAAAAGTTTTCTAGGGCACTTTTGCTTTATTGACATAGAAGTAGAATATACAACGCATCTAATAGCACAGTTGAACATCAGCACTAAAAACGATTGCTTATAGATTATTTCTTACTTTGGTTTTGGTTTTAAACTGGGATGAAGCTGGTTTTAACTGACTATTTATGCAGGACGTGCCAAGCCTGGAAGCGATTACCGCTTGAACAGATAGTGGTGAGGGACTGGAGACAGGAATGCACTGGTCTTTATTTTGGAAAGTTTTGATGAGCCATGAAATTCCAGCTTCTCTATGCAGTAGATGGATTCTGGCTCTGGTTACCTCGGTAACTGCAGACAGCAGCATACTTACTGAGCAAACGCGTACCTGTCCATACAACTGTGTTACTGGAAGCATGTATCTGTATGATATGGACAGTTTTAAAACATCATTTACTCTTTTTTTTGTAGACTAAACGAGTGATGAATGTCATTGGAAACACACACAACATGTTTAAGGAAAACCAGACCTACGGGTCAATCCCCCATTGACCGAAAAGTAACTGATCTTGATGCATTCCAAGCGAGCGGCCTGTAATGGATATGTCAGGTTGTGTCCAACTGAAGCCTGGCTATTTAGATACAGTGTACGACAAAAGGACAGAGTTAACCCATCTGTCAAAGTAAAAAGCTAGCCTACCGTAATACGAATTACTGTGGTGCACTGGAAGGCCTTGATGAAGAGTGCGGTGGTAATTTAAGTACAAAACTTGGCATGTAGAGGTTGCAAATAGGGAAATATTCGAGTATTAAGTAGCCCATGTCACAGATCATACAGCATGAGGGAGGGAATGTTCTGCAAGCCGTGGCTATGGGTTATTAACAAGAACTTCATGGTTTGGTCCTGCAGTGTGCTGTTCCCATTGCTCTGCTCTCTCTCTGCTTATTCTCTGTGCTCGTATATTAACCCCTGTGACACAGTCATCATAATCAATAAGAAACATGCCTTACGCAGAGTCACAAAGGAGAACATGTGTGAGATATTGTATAAGTATATAAATAAAAAACACAAAAAGGAAGCATAGAGTTACTCCGATGGCCTTCAGTTTATGAGAAACCAAAGAAACCTCACAATGCAAAAAATGTGGCAAACTGCACAAAGGGAAGGCAATTATCCATGCATTTTTACTCTGTCTGTCTTCCTGCATACAGACTATATGTAATCATTACTCTCTCCACTTCCTATGGGCAGACGAGGCCAAAATAGTCTTTTACTTTAAAAACATATTGAAGCAAACTGCTTTTCTTCATACAAGCCTTTTAAAATGACCTCAAAACGCATTGCTTTGTGTTATTATTCACATCCGTTTTACTCTTTCCTGGGATGCGGTTAATGAATGATTCATCAAAATGCGGCTTTTGGACAGACTTCGCCAGGTTCTTACACAATGCTTCTTGTATGCAGTAAGGCCTCCTTTTCTCCCCATGCAGACCAGAGGCGAGGCCCTGTCCAGCCCAAGCACTCCCACCACCCTCCACTCCAGGCAGTCCCGAAGCCCAGATGGACCCGCCAGCGGGGTGAAGGTCCACCCTGCCTCATGCCTCCAGGCTCCCTCACCGCTGCCTCCGACGTGGGACGAAAGATCTCAGTCCCCCAGCGTCAGCCAGGATGACAAGGCCAATCGGCGGCTGCTAGCCAAAAACATAATAAATGCTGCAAAGCGCAAGAACAGCCCATCCCCAGGTGCCCTGGGGGGTCGGGGGATGTCCGTGTCCCCTGGCTTCCTGCCTCCCCATGGTCAGCGGCCTTTCAGCCCCTTCCAGTCCCGCTCACCCACCTTCATCAGCCCGCCGCCGACACCCACCCGCTCCATGCACTCCCCTGTGTGTCTTTACACCACCCGCTCTCTCACTGACTCTGACGCCTCGGTGGACTCCGAGGATTTGGGTCTCAGGTCACCCGGGACCCGCAGCTACAACACCTCCCCCCGCGGTTGGGGTGGGAGTTTGAGGCTGAAGAGGGGAAATTTCCCCGCTGACCTCTAGGAAGCACCTCTGCGTACGACCAGATTGGCAAGCCCTGCGTCTTTCATCGTCATGCTGTTCCATTACTCTCTCTGGCGCTTTGCTGCAAAAAAGATACATTTCTTTACTTTTAATTGCAGCTTTTCTCTTAGCAGATTGATTCTGATCGAGTTTTCATTTTTGTTACTTTTGAGAGTGATTTACGGCCCTTTTCTTAACAGAGTTACGTGCAAATTAGAAAAAGCTTTTTGTAGTGGGACGGTATATTTGTGATTTTGGCACAACTGACGGGACAGGGATTTAGAGAAATGTTATTGGTTATTTGGACAGTTCGATGTGATGGTTACAGGTAACTGGGATGTCCTTTGAATAAGAGCATCAGTGAAGACAGGGCTTAACAATTTGCCGACATTCTCTCTTGATAATAGCCGGAGAAGATGAAGATGACATGAAGAACATTTTCATTCGTTGTCATTGTATTTGCTTTGCGTACCAAACGATAACTTTAGAGCAAAGAGGAAGGTTCTCACGCAGTAATCTTTTAACAAAGTCTACTACAGTGCAATAATCCATGTATCATTTTCCCCCCTATGTACTCTGTAACATAATGTTTTTTGGTTGTTAATAGAATGTTACATATCATATAAAGTCACTGAAAAGTAGAGGCAAAAGGTGGAGAGCTGAACTCACACAATGTTCACAGTGTGTCAGTGATAAAGGTGGATGCACACAATTCAGTATTTATGCAGTGATTTGTCTGCATCAGTTTAGAGCAAAGTAGTTTTTCAGAACGAAAACTTGAAATCCCAGTTGAATTTCAGTAGGAAGTGCTTAATAGTGTCTTATTAACATCCAATGTCATTGAAACGTTCCTGTTTTCCAGAAGCTAATTTAATGGAAGTCTAGGCTTGTATCGAAGGTTTCTTCATTCATTTTAAGTATGTTGATGATGGTCAGATGCTGGATGCCTTTGGGACGTAAGACGTAATGTCAGTCGAGGAGGGTGTACTCTTAAGAGAGGTTCCGGATTTTTTCGCTTGTTTACAATGGAGGTTCAAAGGGAAGTTTCCAGGAAATATTCAGACATTACACATTTCATAGAAGAGTATCATCAAGTATATTTTTACATAGTGATTTGTTGTTAATTATTCCATTTCATTTTGGTAATTGCATTTGGATGATTTTTGTTTGTTTTTGGCCTGATTGTGCAAAGCAGGTGTTATTCTGAAGACATCCATGCTGTATGACAATGTACAACATCTGGGCTGATCCTGTTTTGGACACTGAATATGCATCATCATGTAAACTGCGAGTATAACGCGACCACTTTACCACAAACAGATGCTTCGCAGGCCTGTAGCCCAGCCCACCAGTGCCCGAATTACATTTCACCCCTCAGCACAAAGAGGGCTACACTGTCAGCAAAAAGTACCAGTTTGTACCTTTGAGGGTCGCTGTATCTGACAGTTGTACTCTAGCTGTCGGTTAATGTAACTTCAGGTTTAATTCAAGGTACAGAAATGGACATTTTGTACCATTGAGGGTACAAATGATGTCTGTACCTTGGGGAACAAACCTCTCCCAGGGCTGTACCCTTTTTTCTGACAGTCTAGAGCTAATCCTCGCATATCTTAACAGGGCTCAGCTTAGGCATAAAGCAATGGATATTTCAGTGCTTCTACCCACTATGAGTTACGCGTTGAATAATGTCATATTGTCATGCATGGGCCTGCAGCTGGTCTCCTCGAACACGGTTGGTATATTTCATGTCTTGCAAAAGCTGCTTGTGATACAGCGTGATTAAAAGTTTAACCAAAATCATATCCCCATCCCTAATGCTCTGCTGTTTAAAGAAATAAAATATATCAGTTACCAGCTGGTGCTGTGCAGTAAATTATATTTTTTCTTCTCCCTCCTCTTCCTAAATCAGTAGAAGCATGTTTCCAGAAACAAACCACATATTTTTCGCTACTATAAATAATGTAAACAGACTGCAAGTAGGGATTTAATTGGCAGCTGCATGGTCATTTTGCCCATTTCATGTGAAGTGAGTTTCCCTTGAAATAAGCTCTTTTCACTGGCTTGGCATTGAGAGTGGAACTCGTTTGTGTTAAACAGTACATAGACTGCCATCTACTGGACACTCATTATTTTTTTTTGCTAGTGGTGACAGTAACAATAGTAACAGCAGCGGTGATTTTAAGTTAAATATGTGCAACTGTTAAGCGTTTGAAGTTTGAAGAAGCAAAGGATCACATGAAATCTTGCCAGAAGGGGGCACTGCATTCATTCATTGAAACATTTTTTTTTTGAGATTTCAAGCCGTTGTGTACAGTGCTGGAAAGGATCGACTTAGTAACACGATAAAAGCAATACAAAGACTATTTAGGGAGGATGAAAAAGCTACATAGAGCCGCATGCCTTATTTAGGGATGGGATGCAAATATATTGTGTACTGTCTTTGTTAAGCTAAAATATTTAACATATATGAATACATTGCCCAGCTAATAACATACATTGGATATTAAAAATAACTGGCAGTGCTTATGGTGACTTTTGCAGTGAATCTGTCTACAAGTGCCCACTTACTTAAGCTTTCTAATGCAAGAGATAAATATAATCATCTACACACAGGCAGCTTGTAAAAGATGGAATGATGTCATTGCAGAAAACACTGTGCAGCGAAATTATTTATATGGGAGACAGTGCCAACTAAATGTCTCTCCTTTTGAGGCTGTTGTACAAAGGATACAAACAATATCATGTTCAAAGTAAAATAAAATGATTAAAGAGATGAGGCTGATAATAAGGTCTTACAGATCAGATAATGCCTTCAGAATTCGAAAATGGTATTTTATATATATATATATATATATATATATATATATATATATATATATATATATATATAAATATAATATAAATAATTACCCACGACTGAAAGACTTTAAAAATACATTTAAAACTAAGAAATACACTGATGAAATTCTTTATTCTTATTGAAAGGTACTCTTAGGAGCGGCATGGTAGCGCAGTGATCAGCACTGTAAGGGGCGGCATGGTAGCGCAGTGGTCAGCACTGTAAGGGGCGGCATGGTGGCGCAGTGGTCAGCACTGTAAGGGGCGGCATGGTGGCGCAGTGGTCAGCACTGCTGCCTCACACCTCTGACACCAGCGTTTGAGCCTCCACCTTTAGCTTCTTCGGTTTGCCCCCAACCCCAGTCCAAATACATGCTGAGGTTAATTGCAGTAAATTATCCATAGGTGTGAGTGGTCTGTGTGTGTGTGTGTGTGTGCATGCCCTGGGGGGGGTGAGTTGGCACCCCATCCTGGGTGATTCCTTGCCTTGCACCTGTTGTTTCTCAGACAGGCTCTGGACCCCCCACAACTCTGCACAGAACAAGAGAGAGAACAGACAGCAATGGAAAATGTATGTCTTTTCATTGTTGTAATACACTGATTTATACACAAGGAGGCAGTGTTTCGAAGTAATTTTTTTAATCACTGAACTTCCAGTCCTGCAACACTAACCAGGATAACCAGTTACAAAATGGGTGGATGAATGAAATTACAGTGCACATTTGCACAATATGGGAATATAAGCAGCGCCACTTTAGCTGCCTGTCCCGTGCAAACACAGGGATGACATTCACACTCCCAGCCAGGATGCTGCTGCAGATTCCAATCCAATTATCTTCCAGATGTTTTAGGGCCCATGTCACTCAGGACACTTGGAATCGTTCATACGTTCTCTCCTTTACAACAGCCCTGTTCACAGAGTGGGGCCCCCCTAGGAGGTGATTGCCTTAGTATGGGGAGCGACTCAGCCCCTTAAGCCTCTGTGCTTGTGATTGGAAGATCACCGGTTCGAACCTTGGCTTAAACAGAACAGTCACATGTCCATGGGCCCTGGGGCAAGGCCTGTAGCCCCCCCCCCCCCCAGCTCCAGGGGCACCGCATGCTGGCTGAACCTGTGCTGGGACTTAATGATTGGAGAGCAAGATGGGGGTGGGCAAAGAGAAGAATTCCAATGTACTTGCGCAAATTAAGCACTTACCATTATTGACATTCTCTTACCCTGTGCCCAGGACTCCAGGCTGGGTTCCACAGAGGGGAAAAGACGATGGCTGGTTGATCTAATCTCGAGCTTGACCATCTTCTGCACAACCCAGTGGAGGATAAGTGGGTGGAAGGTGGATGGATGAGCCAAAAGCATGCAAAGATATCTTCCTTTATGAAAATCCACCCATTGATCTGTTTTCCCAACCCACTTCTCAAATTCCGATATTCACTTTTGCATATTTTATATACATTTTCCTGAAGGATGTCCCCCGCCTTGAGTGCCAGTTAAAGGCATCCAAATGGATCCCCAGCTAAGTCCCCCTGCCAGCACCCCTTGCCTCAGATGAGGGGATATTTATTACTGTTACAGTCAGAACAAACTTGCAAGACTAAAATTCTTTAGCTTCAATATCTTTTTCTTTATTGAATACATTTTGTGTATGTTTATCATTCGATAGCAGGATGTAAGCAAGCAGTTGTAACGTATAATGTAGCATATAAGAAATATTAATATGAATTAAACTCTTATACCAGCAGGGGAGAAAGCAGTAAAGCTCATCACTTTTTTTGCAAACAAAATCACTAATGTTCTATTGAACTTTATCAATATTATTATTATTATACAGAGAAGGCAAAAAAATCAAGCGATGTGATTTAGGTGTGTGATCCCATGACAGAATGTTCTACAATGCCACTGTGGAGGTTGATTTATGGATACAGATCTCGTAATGTAATTGCTTGATCGTGAGACACCATGGCTTAAAGTGAGACATACCTTTTACCTGGGTTATTATTGCAGTTAAAATGGACCAAAAAAGAGATTTAAAAGACCCAGAAAATCATAAAACGCCTTTCAGAAGGAAGTAAGACTCTTGAAATTGCAAAATAGGATCATCCCACAAGCAAATGCTCTGTTTGTGATAGTTAACAGGGTCAGAAAGAATGTAATGAGAAGAAAAGCCTGAAAAGAACTTTAATTTGAGGATGAGGAACAATTAAGCTTCCAGCCTCCAGGGAGCCCTTAACTTCTAGTACTGGCATTTTTGAGAACGGCAGCCTTCTTAGAATCAGCCAGAGCACAAGGAATACAGTGCACTGAGGTGTCACTAAGGTCAGGGAGGCTGAGACATAAGCCAATTATAATGAAATACACAAGCAGAAGTCTGAGAAAAACTATAAGACTGTTTCCAGTCCGGCACCAGAAAGGTGAGGGGTAGGATACTGGTAGAGAGGGGTGATGAAGTAAGCTCTTATTATCAAATTATCAACCATAAGCTGATCTGACCTTTTAGAATTGCATTTAGGCTAAAATTGGACTTGAAAAATAATGCATGTTTCAGGAAGACACTTTCTTCAAGAGAAAAAAGTTTCTTTCAGGAATGTGTAACATTAATGCAGGGAACAGCTTCATCACACATGTTCAAGTACTGCACTGCTCGGCTGGTCAGCAATGTCTTAAAGACGACTGAATAATCACTTGGAGCCACTGCTCACTTGAGAGCTTGCGGGCCCTTCTGACGTGTTAGATTTACGGTACGAGAAAACAGCAGACATCTGAGCAGCATCTAGGAGACTAGATTCAGCTGCTTCAGCTGAAATTGGTCATGAAAAAATAAAGAAAATGAGAAAGAGGCTGCAAGTGACTGGACAGAATATTTTATACTTGTTATTTTATAAAGTATTTCCTTATTCTTAGGCTGTAAACTGAGTTGAGAAAAATAATCTGGTTGCCTAATAATTGTTAGAAAAGGATCATCCTTAGAAAAAGCAGTTGCCTGATAATTAATGTATTCAAACACCTTCTCTTACAATCATGGCCATTATGACATCCTGTCTACCAGAGTATATCACTGTTGTGGTGTCTCAGCGGTTAGTGCGCTCACTGTATGCTTCCAGTACTGCCGGTTCAAATACCACTATTGACTCTGTTAGTGGAGTTTGGGTTTTATCTGCGTGGGTTTCCTCTTAAAGACATGTTTAGGCTGATTAGTGTCTATATGTAGCTTGTAGTGTGCCCAGTGATGGCTTGCTGTATTGTCTCCTGTCCTCAATGTCCTGTGATGGACTAAACGCTTTTTGATCCTGCACTGGATGTATACTCTTTGAAATAAAATATGAAGAAATTAATATTGTACAACATAATTTCATTTACCCTATGACCTTGTACTAGATACGTGGTTGGAAGATGGATGGATTTATATTATTAATACACGTAATAAACTTAATGAGCTTGCATTAACTTCGACATCAGATAGAGCACCGTGGTTCTTTAGGTGTCGGTGGGACTTGGATTAGATGCAATGAGGAGCGCCATGGGGCGCCGCTAGAGGTCCCTGTGATCTGCGCCGCCTTCTCTCTGCATGGCTCACACACTCCAGTCTTTTCTTCCCTTTCTCCCATGACAGCGAGACAAGGTTGCCGTCAAGCAAGCAACAAAAAAAAACAGCTAAATATTTACTGGCCGCCCTCAGATTCGATGCCATTTGGAGGATCGGCGCTCCGAATGCGGCGCTAGAGCCGGATCTCGTCCTCGCCTTCGCCCCGATCACCGCACGGCGCCAGCTAGAGTATCCTGCTAGTTAGTTATCCAGCTAATCAGGCTGCAGATGAATTTCACGCACCGATGACTAGCCAGTAACCCCGGCGCGTGTGGGCTATTGTTAGCCGACCAGCTAACCGTAACCCAGGCTGCTGTGATTGAGGGTAGTCCGTCGCTAACTAGTTAGCCGCCCTGCTTAGCTCTGTAACTAGCGGTAGGTAGGGAAGGATGAGCAGGAAACATCACTTCAAAGGAGCCGAAGTTAGCTGCTGTGTTAAATACTTCCTGTTCGGATTCAACATTATATTTTGGGTAAGTGGGGGGCAGCTTCACCTTCTCATTGTGCGCCTTTGCGAGTCTTTCAACGGCGGGACTCCGGCACTTTAGCGCCGGGTGGCGGATAACGGTGCGCCGAAGCGCCCGGTCTGTAACGTCTGTGGAAACAGAGGCTGCGGCCGAACTTCCCGCAGTCCCGTTTACTGCTAGCGTCCCTCTTTATATAGGAGGCGACATTAAAAACGCAGCCCCCGTCTCAAGCTGTGGTAAAATGCGAAGATGTCAGCGCTGCCGGAGCGGAGTTGCTTTGCCGGTGTGTGGTGGGTTCGGCCGACTGCGGGCCTCTTAACCTCCCCGGGCTGCTCACCGTGAAGCCCCGCCGAACTTCGACGCTCGCTTTGGAACACGCCTGTTTGCTCTGTAATGTCAACGGACATTTAGGAAACTCAAACCTTGTATTGCTTTTCTACTTTATCTTCCGTTCATTATATATTTGTAATTTAAGAGACTGTGTATCATGGTTATTCACTCTGCTTTGGGCGTTTAAGTGCTTGTGTTAGATATCAGTCCAGGACTGCTTGTTTTCGCCTTGAGTTGCACTATTAGTTAACTTAAGAAAGTTTATGCTGTTCTTGGTTGTCAGTGACGCTTAAGTTAAAAAACCAGCTCTCATTCTACGTTGAAACCTTGGCTCGAAAATGTAAAATTTAGAAAAAAATAATTTTTATCACTGGGGGAGCGGAGTTTTATGCATATGATTAATGTACTGATTTTCTTCTTTACAGTGGTAATGTTCGTCATTTTATCATAAGACGTTATCTATTCGGATGACTTGAATGTATTTATATTCGGCTTGGAAATGTTTTTATCGGAATGTGAAGTGTGGACGTATTAAATATTTGGAATCAACATTTGCAATTCAACAGTTCAGGCCTGGTTCTGGACATTTCATTTTGTTTTTCGGTTTATGGAAAGAAACACACACACACACACACACACACACACACACACACACACACACACACACACACACACACTGAGCACCACCTGTATGGTATTAATTTTTCTGCCTGATGAATTGCCAGGCTGACAGTTCCCACTTTCTGTCCCATGGTCTCCTTCTGTTTAGCTGGCTGTGCGCAGGTGGGATGCTGTTTCCCACACCCAGCAAACAGGAATCGGGAATCGTCGTTTCTGTAACATCTAATGTGTGCTGGATCCATGTCAGATGTTTACATGTGTATATACTTGGACTTTAAATACTGATGAAGTGCTGATGGGCAAAGTTTGCTTTTTGTTTGGTTACATGGCCGGACAAGTGGTCCAGCTAGCTGGGATTATTGGATTTGTGCTACCAAGCTGTAACTCACCATGTTGTTTCGGTGAAAGTATGGTATTAAGTTAAATGAAACCCAGCTGAGCTTGGTAAAAGGTAATGGTTTTTTTCACAAGCTGTAAAATGATGAGTGAATATTTTCTAGTAACCTCTACCAGTTTGTTCTGTGGGAGGTGCTCTGTTGGGAGTGCAGCTCAGTGTCACCTGTATACTCATTTGCACTGTCTGTCCGTTAGCTGGTGAGGTATAGTAAATAAATAATAATTAAAATTCCCAGTTAAAGGGAAAACATACCTACAAGGGCAGCTTGGTATCATTTCTGGATCCACCTAATCCCCCACCTGTAAGCAACATTTATTTTTTCTGTTAACTTGTCTTATCACTTATCCCGATGAAGATCATTGGGAATTTTACATAATTTATATTTCATTATTAATAGTCTTATCAAGCATCCTTGCCTCCTTTACTGATACAAATTATTGATACAAAAGTCGACTGTACTTTAAGCTGATTGGCAAGTAGATCCCAGCAAATCTTTCAAGAAACAGGCATTTACAGACCTACATATCACTTTCACCTCAAATTCCTGATGCATGCCTCCCTGTGCTTAAAGTATGATCAGTCCCAGATTATATTTACGGTTTAGTCATTTGTTTTTATAGAAATTTAATGTGGATACGAAAATTATAATGAGCTAAGAAAAAAAAAGTAATGAGGGATATAGTCTCAATTCAACGAGCGAATATACATATTATATGAACTCCTAATAAAATCCATTTCCTTAAGTTGTATTAGGAGTGAAACAGGTATCAGATAAATAATGTTCTAAAAATTATTAGAGTTGAAAAAGTTAGTGTACTTGTATAACTTGTGTGTGAGAGAGGGAGACCGAGAGAGACAGACAGAGGTTGTTTAGGTTGTCATGGATATCTAATTACTTTATTTTAAGTCAATGACAGTAGATAATGTCTTATCTCTTAGTTTCCCACATGTTCTCTCTCTCTACCTCTCTCTCTTACTCTCTCTGCCTCCCTCTCTCGCTCTCTTTCTCATACTCTCATTCACAGTTAGAATGCAGAATGTGACGTATCTCGGCTTTGTTGCAGTATGTGTACATATTGTCCCATGTATGTATGCTGGCTCAGTATGCTTGTTTTCTTATCTTATGCATTTGCAAACCTGCCCACACATTTCTGTTTGTAGCATCTGTTCTTTTCCTAATAAGTCAGAGGTTGTAAAATATCGCTCGCCATGCATGGCGCCTGAAATCATAGTATAATGAGTAGATTTTTTTTTTCTCTGAGCCTTGCTCTTGCTGCATTTAGTATGACTGACTGGGAGGCACCTTGGACTGATTGTTCAATATATTATGACTGAGTTATTTCCAGTCAGTGGATCAGTATTGTTCATAGGACATGAAATGAGGATTAGTCTGAGTAAAGTAATAACTGTGGGTTCCGGACAACCCCCCCCCCCTCCCCCCACTACCCTGAAAAAGCTGTAGTTGGAACCTGACTATTTTGTGGTGATTAGGTTGTTCCTGGCTTAGACTCCTTTCAGTGGTGACACTAAATGTACGTTTTAAGGTGCTCTCTCTCTCTTGAGCAGCCTATGTCGCATTTTAAGGTTCCAGATGGTTTCTTTGGTTAGTGTTGTTTGTCCTCTAAGTAGAGATATATTCCATATTATCTAAACACATTGTGACAATAGTGGATTTGTTAGCATCCCAGTGATTTCCTTGTCTGACATGGGAAAAATGGAGGCCAGAGTTACTTGCATTGATTCTCTTCTGTGGTGAAGACAATAAGTCACCGTATTTCATTCCTGAAGAAAGCCACAGCTTTGTCTTTTTGTACAAAGACTTTTGTGTGCTGAAAAAGAACGTACAGTCCAGGGAATGAAAGATTGTGGGCGTGGAGGGAGTCTGCGGTTTATACAGCTAGTGTTGGTCCCATGTGGACCCTGCTAGATGGGATGAGTTTTGAATCCTTACCATTAATCCCCCATTACAATGCTTACACAAATTATGCTGGATTATTGAGGATAATTTTGCAGGAAACTTTTCTTTTTTTCTTCTATATCATATTCAGTGTTTGTTTTGCCTTTTTGCTGGAGATACACACAGCAGATGATCATCTTTTACACAGCATTTTACAATAATATGTAGAGAATGAAAGCTAACCTAATACTTACTAAAGTCTTCCTCAGCAGGAGTTCCATGTATGTTCACGTAGAGCGTGACTGAGCAAAATTGAACAAAACGATCTGATTAGTTACTCATTTAGTGGTTTAATTCCATCCTACTTTATATACTAATAACATTAGGTTCAGCTGGAAAACAATTGTGTTAATCCTGCCCCCCCCCCCCCCCCCCAAAAAAAAAAAAAAAAAAAAAAAAAAAAAAAGGATCCTTCAGCTTTAATCAATGTCATTGTAGCCACCAGCCAGGTTTAGGAGTTACTGTGGTGTATTTTTCTTGTGGCAGTAATGTAGTAACAAGGTGTTTCTGTACTCTAGCACTCCCGCATCCCTCCCGCCTTAGCAGCTGTAACAGGGAACTATCTGAAACTGGTTGGATGAGATCAGCCTTTCTTATCACGGTGACAGCTGTTTTATACAGGAAGTCTGTACCAGAGTAAACATGGAAGGGTGTGGAAGGAAAATCAGACCTTTCACAGTGAAGTTGGAATTTAGGCTGAACTTGTGGCGTAATGTTTTACATGTAGGGCCTGTATATAATTATGTTTTTACACTAAGAACCAGTATTTTTGTTGTGTTGTATTTTATTATGAGATGTTTATTTGTTCTATCTTCAGTGGGAAACCGCACATCTAGGTGACGGTACAACTGAAGCCTTGATTTGCTGCAGATTTCAGGGGCTGCACTAGCTTTAAACCTACATAAATCCTGGAGGGGCTCATCAATGCTTATCAATCCAGACACCTTGTTTGCCAGCATCTCCGTCGAAAACCTGGTGAGGAGCTTCTCTGCATTGTGCATCTCTGGTCTCGGTGCTTACAAAGGTTTTCGTTTTGTCCTTCCTTTATCTGATTCAGTTATGCTTTTTCCATCCATTTCGTTTTGTTCCGTAAATATGCGTTTATTCGTATGAAATAAATGAGTCACATGGAGGAAATCGTATTTTTGCTTCGGACGTGTGGGACCCATTAAGCTGTGATGAAGCGATCTTGGCAGCATGCAGGAACAGGACACTTTGGTATAAGGGAGGCCATTGTCTCTGTCACCTTTTGTGTTAGCGCTCGGGGACAAAGGGCCGGCCAACACGATGAGTGTAAGGTGGCTCCCGTCGTTTGCCCCTCCGCTCTCAGCCTTTGTAATTGTAGCTTCCTCTTAGACGAGGACCCCAAGTGTCTGTGGTTTCTGTACACAGACATTTATTTTCTCAATATTTTGGAGCAAGGACCGTGGGCCACCCAGTCGATTTTTGTGGGGCTTCTATTCCCTGATTTGTGTGTGGTGAGTGTTATGAACGTGGTACATGCTTGGCCGCTCTTCTCTAACTGTGAGGAAGATGTCAGCCTGCCTGCTGTTGGGTTACACCCCCCCTCCCTCCATACACACACACACACACCCATGCCCCCTGTACTCCACCTCTGTAAGTCCCCAAACATCGACATGTTGTTAGGGAGGTAGCTGAGCTCTCCCCTCTGACCCCTACTGTGAGTGTCCCTCCATTGTGGTCCTTCCTTTCCTCTTTCATGTTTTTTTTAGATGCCCCCCCCCAAACTGTGACCCCCAGCAACATTTGTATCAAATTCCCGAATGACCGGCATGATATCTGCCGAACGTGACATGTCTGTGATTTGATTTGTGCTGTTGGTGTTAAGGAATAAATTGCCGAAAAAGGTTTAGGTCCTTTTCCTTCTTTCCTTTGTGCTCACAGTTCCGATTCCCCACCCTTTTCCACATAGATCTTGGCTGAAACAGCAATGAACATTGAGGGCTTCCTCTTCTTATCTTTCAGTTTTGTTTTGATTTTTAGTCTTTTATAATTTTTTAGAAGGTTCAGAACTAAAATATTAAGTAAATATTATAATAACATTAAGCAAAGTGTGAACAGTTTTGTTCTCTATCGATTCCTTGTTGTGGTCAGCACTCTGAAACTTTATTATATTCATGGGAGTGAATTCAGTTTTTTTGCTGTACTCTTGAAGGTTCAGATCTGCATTTGATATAAAACAGAATAGGCAAATGGTTCACTGACGCACTTTCTCTCTTTTTATTTTTTTTATTTTACTTTGTGTAAGTGGATTTACTGGTTACTGACTTTTTTTTTCTTCCCGAAACAATAGGATATGAGGGGGGGGTTTGGGGGGGATGCATCACATTTGTTTCCCTCCTTGCGTGCGTGAAAGCGGCAGGGTTAAAGCAGAGCGTGTCAGCATTGCAATCCCGGGTTCCCATGCACTGCCAGAGGCTTGGGCCTCGCTGCCTTCAATGCTGCCTTTATTGTGCTCAGTTCTGTGTGGTCATGGTGTCACACACGCGCCTGTGCTCTGAGGCGCTGGACAAAAGGCCTGCCACCGTCAGGCCAGACCCGTTTGCACGTCTGGTTAATTGCCGCCGTCACTGTTTGGCCTGCGTCTCGCGTCCCCGGAGTGCCCTCTGTCCCTGTGTGCAGGGGTCCAGCTGCAGCTGCCAGCCTTTGCGTTTGCTGTCCGCACCTCCTGGAATCACACGCAAGTGACCAGCTGGGCCCCCCACAGTGAATATTATCTGCATTTTACGCATTTAGATTCTGTCCTTCGTTTTTGACCTGCAGTGCCTAAAGGATTTTTTTTTTTAGGTTCTGATTTAGAACAGCGCAGATTTATAAAAGGTGCCCTTCATTTTTCATGCAGTTCGGTTGCAGACTAAGTAATGTTGTGTGTGTGTGTGTGTGTGTGTGTGTGTGTGTGTGTGTCAGGGCATACATTTCATGGTGGAGGCCAAATGTCCGTTGTGGGGACCATGTTTTTCTGTCCTCACAAGAGGAAATTCAAATTTATAAAAGTCTGTGACTGCAGTCAAAAAACTAAAAATGCCAAAAGTCTTGTGTTTTAGTTTGGCCCTTATGGTTAAGGTTAGGGCTGGGTAGGAGGTAAGGTGGTCGTTGTTGGGATTAGCGTTTTTCATGTAGAGGTGAATGGACGGTCCCCACAAAGATATGTGTGTGTGTGTGTGTGAGAGAGAGAGAGAAAGAGAGAGGTGCAGCTTCACTCTGCTAGATCACATTCATGTCACTGCTGTGGTCTGCAGTTGAGCTCTGTATTTCAATTGTGCCTGTCCCCCCACCCGACAGCGTGGCCCCTTTGTTGCATGTGATGTGTGAAATGCCTTCCCCCACCCACTCCACAAAAAGCTGATAGATCAACATACAAACCGCTTGAGGGGTGGGCTGTTAAATTACATTCATCTGTTTAGCCTTTTTCCAAAGTCCTCTGTGGGACTGTGAAAAACAGCCTGGGGATTATTTCCGTATAAAAGAAAACATGGTTTTAAAATGGAAAAAAAAATATAGCTTTATAAACTGTTATATCAGAGGAAAATTTAATTGTCTTCCTGAAGTACCTCATTGCAATATCACATTAAATAAATGTTCTAAAATTGCATTTGATGTTTAAAAAATAACTTCATTTATGCAAATAAATGCTAATATTGTATAAAAGAATAAGAGGGTTATTGGGGCATAGTGATTTAGTATGTGCAGTGCAGTGTTTCCTCTAGGTTTACAGTGTTTGGGGGGGGGGGGGCAGATGGACACCGACACGATTCATGGTGTTCAGGTGTTTCTTTTAATGACAGCAGTTAATATAACAACTGATCTAAACATCAGAACATTTCTTTTTATGACAATTATCCAAAAAGTGTGCAGCTCTTGTCACTGCAGTGTATCTTTCGGAGCTTCTGGAAGAACATTTCCAGAGCCTCTTGATACGGGAAGTCAGGAACGTCTGGCCCATTTACTGGGATCTGCATGCAGGCTGTTAGATGGCCTCCTTGCAGCCTGTTGACGATGTTTGTCTTTACTTGCAAATACATTAACTGTTAGGGTTTGAAAATGATAGCTGATAGCTTAGAATAGTGATAGTTCAAAGCAGAAAATACCATTGTAAAACGCGTTTATCACCCTGGGAGCACTTAAAAAAACGCAGATATTTTTGTTTGCTTTTCAGGTGGTTGACGCGACATATTTTCCGACGCGCGCTCTCTGTCTGGTGGAAGTGTGCTCGTGTGCGTGCACGTGACTGTGCGTGCACGTCGGAGTGGAACTCTGAGAACTGTAAACATGCGACCGTGTAGAGACAAAGATGACAAGCTGTTGTGTAAATAAGATAAATAACCTAAGGCTATTTAGTTTGTTTAATAAAAGGACAACGTATAAACCTGTTCTATAGGAAAGGTAACCTTAAATGACTTCGGTTGTGATCTGGCGCTATATAAAAAATAAAATGAAATTGGTGGGAGGTGCCGTTGGGTTGGGGGCGGGGTACCCCCCTAATATATTGGTAGGGGAAATACTGCAGTGTTGCCTGCAGTTCACGAACGCTGTGGTCTATGAACAATTTGGTTTGCGACCAAAAATTTTGTGGAAAAAAATGCATTGGTTCGCGACGAACAGATTCCCTGACCAGATTCCTTTTTTTTTTTTTTATACTAATGTAGCACCGGTGGGGCACATATCCCAGCATGCCCCACGTGCAATTGTAAATAGAAAAACCACAACAGGCAATCAACGAGCACCGAACCCAAATACACAGATGGGAAATACAAGGTGGTCAGACGCCAAACTGCAAGATACACACGGTGGGAGATTTACAGACGCTAAATACACGCAAGGATTGGTTCGGGTATACACAGGACATGGGTAAACACATGCGCGACAATAGGGAAATGCAATCATTAACATTAACAACAACACTACAAAGGCTTTAAGGATTGTTAATAAGGAGCATGATTTCCCCAACAAGCAAGTCTCCATATCTCTCTGCTCCCGCGATGCCTCGGTCCGCCCGTCACCACACTATAGGCCTGTCGTGTTTTTCTTTGACGTTTTTACTACAAACACAAGAAAATTAATTAACAATTATTTGGTAGGCTTGTGAATGAATGAATTGAATTTCAGTGCTTTCTTATGGGAAAAATTGCCTTGGTTCGTGTACAAATTGGTTCACGGCCACTTTCCTGGAACGGATTGTGTTCGTGAACCGCAGGCACCACTGTGGAACGTTATTTATGGAGGTGCTGCCCAACATGGGCATTGCTGTGGTAATGCTGTTCTGGGATGTGGCCCTGGTTTCCAGGTGTGGTACTGGTCCCACAGTCCACACAGTGCCCCATCATGTGCCCAGACTTAGGTAGGACGGAATGCACATCGTACCTCTTTAGCCTGATTGAATTAGTTTTTTCAAGTTCCGAGTTACCAGGAATGCATCAGTGCTTTGTGATGTATGATAGTAATAATAGTGAATAATTTATACAGTATGTGCTTTTTCCTTCAGATGATTCATGCGCAGAACACCGCTATCTCCCTGCATTTCGACCTGTCAGATGATGGTGACAGAGCTCTGCTCGGGTTTGTTACATTTTCAGGCCACGTCAGTTCAGGTACAGATAATTTACAGTGGAAAACCGTGAGTTGGCGGCACTGCTCTGTTCTTGCTGGCAGTGGAAAAGCTCCAGCTGTGGGCCTCGTCTCTGTCATGTGCTCCCGTCCAGCACACATGTACGTCGATAGGCCTGGTGTTGGTAAGGGAGGCGTTTTAAGCGCTGGGTGCTTGGCTACAAGCAGGAGCAGGCGGGGAGATAAAGATTAGTGTCTGAACGTCCCAGATGGGTCGATAACATCGAACACCTGACAGGGGGCCCCGTACCGCGTAAAGCCATAAAACTTAGCTGTTAGTTCTCGCTGCTGCAAAGTGTCATGTTTGCCTGATGGGTAACATGGGGACTCGAGGAGCGTATTAGACGGTTCCCCATGGCAACCTGTAATTGAACCCCACTGCCCCTGTCAATAATGCTGCAGGTATGCCGTGATGTGTGAATGGTTCGGATGTGAGGCTTTGATTGCAGTATCAGGAAGGGAGGCCAACGCACGTTCCTGTTCTGCCTCGAACACTAAAAGAACAGTGATGACACTTCAGCTTGAGTCACTTTGGTCCCCGTATTCATTGAATAATGAAGTCCTGCGATGCCCCAGCTTCTGCTGTAATGCCTGTCATTAACAGGTCTTTCTGTTTTGTGTGGCGTGTCTCGTGCATGTAGCTCTGGCTTCTTGCAGCTAGCATTTTAGTGTTTCGAAAAACAGACCGGAGAATGTGGCAAGGGGCTGATGGCATCTTGTCCAGGTGGTAGTTCAGTTTTAAAAGATAGATCATTGAAACTATTTTCCCTCGCTGTGAAGGTGTGGATAGCTGTTTTTTTCTGGATAAAAAGAGGACAAAAGAACAGATGGAGCCAGTTTACATTTGCATTTAAATAGCCTTCTAAAAGTGCATCATGGATAATTTGCTGCATGTGTGCATTTTCACTGGTTACTCTCTGCAGTATAAAATCTAAGCCAAAAGCTCTGGTAGCGAGAGAACTTTGTTTAATATAATCAGCCCACAGATAAATTTAAATGTAATTTTTGCACATATTATAGATAACAGAAAGCTAAATGCCATTAGTAATGCGATTTATCAGGAAAATGTATTAGAACTTTAAAGAAAATGTTGCTTCACTGGGAAACACAAATGTGTATTGTTTTGTTAAATAATATTTATTGGTCCCAGTACTTTGGAATGGCCCTTGGGCCAAGTTTAAATGCTCTTCCTAATAGGTGATGAAACTTTAGAGGACAGAGAGCCGCCTCGGGGGGGCAGGATGTGGTTCCCCAGAAGACAGATATGGAATGATTTCTGTTCATTTAAAAACCAGGCCAGTTTCATGTCACAACATTCATCCTGTGAATTTAACCTTAAATAATATTTTGTCCGAGTTCTTGTGACACGCGTGTCTGTTCTCCTGATGTCTTTATCGAGTGCTTAAAGCACTCTTTCTGAGTGTGTAGTGTAGGCACTTTTGGTGCCTACAGGCTCAGACTTAATTGTATAATGTTGGGCATGACTGCTCTCAGCCTGATATTAAATTTAACCCCATGAACATACATGCAATATTCTCAAACTCCACTGTAAGAGAGACATCCTTTAAATCCTTCAGTAGCAGTCCATGATTTTCACATGCAAAATCCACAATGTGTAATTCCCAAAGTGGAAGCATGGTTTTCTCAGTAGCCCTTTCATGTGCTTTCATCAGATGCTGTTACGTAAAAATGTGTTCACCAGGTGCTAGTTTTGCGCTTGCAGATTAGAGGCAGCGTAACAGTAACTGACCTTGTCGTCAGAATGCAGTCTCTTAAACCCAACTGTGAAATAGACCGTTAAAACAGATCACTTGTAATCAAGCTGTCAAATTGCTATGGGATCTTAAGACCGCCAATATCATACATGAAACCAATGCAAAAATAAATTGCGACTTCTTGACGTTAAAACCGTTCCTGCAGCTTCTCGTTGAGTCTGTTGGGGGTGGGGTCCACTATGTCGCTGACCTGTTTTCTCTTGGGTAAGGTGGTTTGAGAATTGGGAGTGTGTGTGATATGTTCCATATTGTCTGGCAGCACATTTCAGTATCCTGCCCTGTTTTGCTGACTGACTTAATGTGTGTCTTTTGTTTTGTTTTTCTGTTTTCCAGTTGCTTGGAGCTGCATTCTTGGGCATCGGACTCTGGGCATGGGCAGAAAAGGCAAGTACACAGCCGAGAAATGAAGAACATGATGTGCAATGCTACGGATGCCGACACTCATTATTTAGCTGGTAGCCATAGCGACACGCTGACTTATTTACGGGAGATACGATTGATCGAGGACGAGAGCGGTTGGTGCCAGTCATAAACGAGATATGGCAAGGAGACGGGAAGCAATTTACCGCAGTTCTTAATGACTCCTTATTGCCCACTGAGGAAATTGTTAGGTCTCCTTGTGTATAAGCCTGCCAAAAAAGGGATGGATTGTGAATGAGAAAAGTAGAGATGCTTAAAGACGGCTTCAAGATATTTGACTGTCTTATGATTTGTGTTCTTAGTGTCAAATTTTGAGCGTTAACATCTTAATGGAATAAAGGTTTTTAGTACTGAAAATCCAAGTCATCTCAGGACTCGTATGAAAAACTTCCATCAGCATGAGGCCTGTTCATTTTCACGTGATTATCGTGTCTTTATGCCACTATAATCTGATTTGTCAGGTGAGTTATTCATGTCACCAGTTAAGAGCCTGACATCTTTTCATTGAGAATGTGCCGGTGACCTTTTTTTGACCTTTGAAACACAAAGGAAGAACATCGTTCTTCCTGTAGTCATACTCGGTCACGACTGAGCTTCGGTTTAGGTTTAATGCAGATTAATATTTCGATTATGACATTAATGCTAGTTGCTTCACAAATGTATATTAAAAGAAACAAATTAACGTCTAATCTTGAAGTGAAAAATAAGATTTTACTCAAATCTTCCTTGGTTGACACATACTTTGATGTTTCTTTTATTTGTCCTCTTTTGTCCTCTTCTACATTTCACAGGGGGTGTTGTCAAACATTTCATCCATAACGGACATGGGGGGGTTTGATCCTGTGTGGCTGTTCATTGTGGTTGGGGGGGTGATGTTCATCCTGGGCTTTGCTGGATGCATCGGAGCCCTGAGAGAAAACACAGTCCTGCTGAAATTTGTGAGTTAAAATTTTCACTTATGCCAGTATGTCTGATGGGTGGTTCGATTCTCTGGTGGATTATTTGTTGTCTCCCTTTCTATATTTGCCCATTTTTTCCCGTGTACAAACATCTTCGGGTTTGGAGAATTAAACGCAATTTTTTAGATATGCGTTTATACTTGACGATTATTTAATCGGAAAATTGTTACTCATTTTCAGTGTTTCGTCAAGCCTTATGTGCAACGTAATTTTTGCTTTCTGCTCATTAGGAAAAAAAAACAATATATAGTTTTATAGATTTAGCTATGATTCTTTCCCTGCTTTATCGTGCAGCCTCTAATTTTTAAATTTAAGCTTTCTCACTCTTGATATGAAGTATTTCCTTCCAAAAGAAATACCTCTCTTTTCAGCTGCCCTTTCCCCCGCATGTTGCTGTGTGAGTGACCTTTTCGCTGCTCCGAAGCTGCGTAAATGTGGCCTTTTTCCTCTTGATGATTCTTGAGTAACTAACTCTCAGACGGCCATCCAGTCCAGTCTTGCACAATGAAGGGCTTTTTCTCGATTATCCATTGATTAATTCAGGGCTTCTGTGCACTGAGCTTCCATGGGAATAAATGGCTTGGGCCAGAAAAATCTTGATGACCAGAGTGTTTGACGTTGCCATTACTGTAGAAAGTATTTACCGTAAATGTCTTACTAATCAAACCAAGGGAAAGTGAACCTCCTTCCGATGTTAATCTCCAGATCAATGCAAATTCATTCATTATTAAGGAGAATGCTTCTGGCTTTAGCTTAGCTTTTTATGTGAAATCTTTCTTTCATTTAAGTGCTCCTTGTGGGAGTTGCAATATTTTATAAGTCAGGGATAAACCACGATGAGGTGTGCGGTTATACAAAATAATCGATGACTGCTTGGTGTAATGTGGCCCTCTGCTTTGTGTAACTGCACTCCTCATCATGCTTAATCCCTTACTTTTCTCACAGCTAGATGTAATGCATTTTTTTTCTTTTTACAATTTTCTATCACTTTCATTCCTATTGTTCTTTAACTCTAATCTTTTATACTTGTGTGTAGTTTATGCTTTGCGATGTACTTTTGTGTACGTTTGTTATCTTCAAATGTTTTCTAAATGAATTCTACTTATTTCTTACTAATGAGCAAAAATAATAATAGAATAAACTAGTCATGGTTAATTTTTCAGGTGAAAATGATTTTTCTTAAAAATCATGCTCTTAAAAATATAGTCCCTTTAAGGATAGATCGTCAGGTCAGGATACTTACTGGAAGCGGCAAATATGTTACGCTACAACAGAAACCGTCAACATATAGGCGCTTGCGTTTATTACCGCTTATCTATGAGTGAAAATTCACACCGGTTTTTATATTAGCATGTTTACTAGCATTAAAACGCATTAATATAGAATATATTAGGCTGCTTAATCTACCCATGCAGTTACACGAAATTAATCAAAAGCCACATAACATTTCTGGACCAATAAGAAAATAGTATTTGCCAAAAGTTTGGAATAGTCACTTTTAGTGTTACATAATTAAGTAATAAGTAATTTGCATAATGAACAATATACTGTGGTATAAAACGGTGATAAACTGTAGCTAGTTCTGTGTTCTCTGTTGTCCTTGTATTGGTTTGTGATGTCATGGTTTGTTTTATTTTGTGCTGGTCTAGCTTTTAAAATGTACGCGATGTATAATGCAGAACCTCCTTTGTCTCTCCAGTTTTCTGTATTTTTAGGGCTTATTTTCTTCCTGGAACTGACTGCTGGGATCCTAGCATTCGTTTTCAAGGACTGGATTAAAGACCAGCTTAATTTTTTCATTAACAACAACGTCAAAGCGTATCGTGACGATATTGACCTCCAGAACCTCATAGACTTCGCCCAAGAATACGTGAGTTGACAATTAGGTTTTGTAGCCATGCCACAGTTGTCTGCACGGCTGGACACATTGAGCTGAGTTTATCTTGAGCTTTTTGGTAAGGTTTTCACCATGGGTTTTGATATTATTGTTCCACATGGTCCTCAGAGGTAGCCTCTTCTTTGGGGATGTAACAAGACAAAGCTCTAGCCCCTCTTAATTTTGCAATGTTAGTGGTGCATCCAGTTAGCCTGTCATACAACAATATAAAGAGATACTAAAATGTTCACTATGGCTTATTAAATTGGGAGACTCTTTGACTGGGGAGCAAATCAGTTAATTTCTTATTCTTTTTTTAAATATGCAAATGAATAGTACTGTCAAATGAAATGTGCAGATTGTCAGTTGCAGAATTTAACCTTTTTGAAAAATCTTCAGACACTTGTTAAACTTTCCTGCAAGCTTGTTCCTGCAGCTTCTTCACACACAATAAGTTTTATTTATATAGCGCCTTTCTCACACTCAAGAGATTATCTACACCTTAACTTGGCCGATGTGAAGGAAAAGCTCGGCTGTACTTGGAATGTTTCTCCAGAAATGTTTTTCTAACGATTGTCACATTGCAGACATAGATTTCCCCGTCTCCCGTGTCCTTAGAAATGTGTTGTGCTTTCCTTTTGCTCTTGGGATGCATTTTATTTTTCACTATGTTGAAGAGTCTTATTTTCTAATCTAATGACATGCACTCGTGATTAGCAAGACTCGCATGCAGAGCAATGGTTTGAATCACGGGATTAATGCATAATTTGCAAAGACCCACGCGTTGCGTGTTGAAGAGACAACCTTTGTTTTGTGTCAAAACAGACAGTGATTGTTCCATTAAAAACAGCAAGACAAAAGCTGTTACTTCCCCTGGGAAATGTCAGTTTTGCTTTTGTGATTTAACATTTCCTATTCATCTTTGGAGGTGACCTAATTTTACACCGTTTGTACGGAAATTTCCTTTTTGTTCAATCCTGTGTCTGTAGTGTTCCTTCTTGTCTAGCTAGCAGACTTCTGAGATTAGTGTCACATTTTAGGCCCTACAGTCGGGCTAGGAAATATTTGGCATATAATATATTTTCAAAAGTTAAATGAGATAATGACGTTGGGTCTGCTTTGCTTGCACTTTACTGCCAAGGTAATGCGAATCCATTTATTTAATGTAACTGCGTTTGTCATTTCTTAATGAACCCACAATGCTTAGTGGTCGTGCTGTGGTGCACACGGTCCCAACGACTGGAATCTCAACATCTACTTCAACTGCACAGAGCTGAACCCCAGCAGAGAGCGATGTGGAGTTCCCTTCTCCTGCTGTGTCAAGGATCCGGCGGTGAGCTGATGGTGGGGGGGTCGTCTGTCTTCATCTACACGTGTCGTCATCATCATCCTCATTATGGTTTTGCTTTCCCTAAATGTGATTTTTAAAAATTTTTTTTAGGAGGATGTTCTTAACACGCAGTGTGGCTACGACGTCCGACTTCAAGGGGTGAGTGCCGCCTGTTGTTCGAAACCAATTTTAAGGAGCCAATTATAAATGCATTGGTTTTCATGTTCAATATTTCATTCAAAAATGCCTGTATATTTATCGTCATGATGCAGACCCAGAACAGTTTTATTTACCGCGATGAGGTTTTCAGACTTCAGCCTTAAATCCTTTGATTGCATACATGTATTATGGGAACCATGAGGACGTGCACCTTGCCGATTAAGGCTTCTCACTGCTGACGTAGCTGTCGTGTAGCTGTGTCTTATTGGGTGTTCAGCACCGAGAGAATGCTCAGTTTTCCCCTCTTTTTGATCCCAGCTCGGTTGCACTGGGTTTATTTTCAGTGGTAGTAATTAGGTTCCTGTTTTAAGCCTGGGAGAGAGAGTCTGTAATTGCCGTTTCAGCTGGTTTTAACCAGGGCTGTGCTTTTCTGTCTGGGTGTGGTGAGGGAGACGGAGAGAGTGTAAACTGAGCAGCATGAAGTCCAATAAGCGTTCAGCGCCTCTCTTCCTGTGCGCAGTGTTGCCCTATAGACAAGCACAGGCCTGTTAACTTGGATCCGTATCTTATGAAGAACCGCCCGTGTGGCTTTTCTTAATAAGACTCTGCATGTCTGTAGCATAATTAAGGCTGTGGTTCTTTATATTATCAAACTGTAAATGTGAATTTTAACATCAAATGAGAATGACGGGCTTGTGTTTTGTGGGGGGGCGGGGGGGGGGGGGCGTCCTGGAATGTTATTGCTGAGTAGGCAGGTCACAAGTGGTGGCCGACTCTCTGCTTATTAATCCATACCCAGAACTGTTAAACACCTGTTTGAAGCTGAACCTTTTTCTCCTTTTAATTAGAAGGATGCAGTTGTTTCCAGGGGAAAGATCGTTGGGGCGTTGTCACCCGGCTTGGGGTGGGGGGTTAAGGTCTGCTCCCACGCCCTTCCGCTGAACCGGCTGCCAAGAAACCGGGATTTCAATAGTAAAGGTCCTCTCTGTTGTTTCTTATCTGAGGGAGCCAAAAGATTTCCTTGGTGCGGTTCCACGCAAACAAAAGGGGCTTCCAGAGGGAGGGCTATGTCAGCGCAGCCACCCTCCCCCCTCCCCTTCATTCTAGCTCTGCTGCTGGGGTCGGCCTCCTTATTGAACCGGCACCTCCACGGCGTCAGCTGTGGCCATAATAGAGCCAACCCCTGTAAGGCTGTTTCTCTAGTCTGGCCTTTCTTCCTTCCATGTACATCACAGCGGCTCCCAGGCTCCAGAAGGGAGGACATTTTGTATTTAAAGAGATAGTGAGCCAATTACAGGGGATGCTGATTGTCACTGTGATTTATTTTTTAACAGGAACAGTATTGCTGCTTTCCCTGCAGATTGGATCCCTGAATCACCTTTAATAAGCTATGTGTGTATATTTGTCTCTCGCAGATTCATTATTATTTTTTTTCTTTTACAGGATCTTGACCAGCAAAGATATATTTACACCAAGGGCTGTGTGGGCCAGTTTGAGAAGTGGCTTCAGGACCATCTGATCACTGTGGCTGGGATTTTTGTCGGCATTGCACTATTACAGGTGAGGCACTGCGTCCGGCAGCCTCCTGGACTCATGCAGCCTCTTTAGTTGTTTATACCTTGTTCCTTCTTTTGACGTGGCTCATTATTATTTTCCTTGGCAAAGGCTGCCATCTACTGGTTCTCGACTGTATTTTTGTCTTGGATTATTTTTGGTCAGTCAATATGATTGGAAATGTATTCAGTTTATTAAAAAAATGTGAGGGAAGGGCATTGGTTCTTCCTGATTGGTGCAAACGGAAATGGATTTGGATCTCTGATGTATTGGAGTCTTGTGTGTTTTTCTGTGTAGATATTTGGAATCTGCTTGGCTCAGAACCTGGTCAGTGACATCAGAGCAGTAAAAGCTAACTGGTGACATTGAGCTACCAAAGAGAGCTGACCGCACACCCAGCACGGCCCCTGTCAGGTGACACAAACCTGGACTGAAGCATGGAATGGCACCAGCACAGGGGTCTTGGACAACGGGAGCATTTATTGACGGACTCCCCCAGACTGATCTGTTGGCCGATTGTAGAGGTTGTTTACTTCTGCTTTGGTTTTCCTCTTCAGTTTCGGTGGTTCGTCGAATGATTTAGTCACGGCATCGCAGAGCCCTCAGCCTGGTAGAAGCTCATACGATTGTAATATGATGTTCTGCTGAGGTGGGGAGTGGGCGTTGTGGTTTTTGGGGTCTTGTGATAACCTTTAATCTCTTATAAAGAGTTAAGCAACAGCACACAGCTTTAGAGGTGAAGCCACCGTCTTGCATTCCGTGGACTTTTGCATCCGACCACGGACTGGACCATCTTTGCGATGTCGACAGATCCAACTTTCTGTGGTCACCCCCACCAATATCTGTTCAGTTTTTTTTTTTATTTTATTTTTTATTTGGACCGAACCCCACGTCTGTTCAATCCATGTCTGAAGATTGAAAAGCTCCGAAACGCCACATTCTTCTGAATGGTCCTGAGGCTGAATAACCCTTAATGATATGAACCATGGAGCAGTCAGCGAGCGAGGTGCTGCTCAGAATTTCAGGCGTCTCTCCTATAACCGTCAATAGCATAGACTGCTGGGAAATAGTTTGAAATAAGATGAACCTTCCATTGCAGAATGAAGGTGGACTTCAAGATAGATATAAATCTGTATTTTTGTTTTTTGCTCGAAGACTAGAACTAGTAATTACAGTTTATCCCTTTTTAAGGAGCTGCAGCACTTTGCAAGGGTCTCACTCTCAGTGACACCCAGTGAATGGGAACTGCCGTGACAACCTGTAATTTCGGGCAGATTTGGTAAGAGCTCTGCCGTAATGGCTGCCTGAACGTGGCCTATTTTCCGTAAGCACAAGTGCTCTGTTCTGGTCCAGCTTCTGAGCCGACTGACATGCCAGGCACCGTTCGACGTGCCATCGCTGCTTAGAAAGATTACATTCTGGCCGCCTTTTTAAATTTTTAATGGAATCTTTGATCTCGTTTAAGGTTTTAATAACTGAAAGTTAACCGAGTCACTAGAGCCACTGGCCCTTTTTAAAGAATGTAACAGGACGTCTATGCTTGTGCATCCCGTTAAACGCCTTGGTCCTCCTCTCACACTACATGGAGGACTGTGGTAACGAGGCCTCATCCTCCTAACCTCCTAGAGTTTTATCCAATGGTTCATAATGTGAGGCATGCCATAGGACCAGTGACCAAGGCAGCATTTCGCCTGTCTCAGTCAGCAGTCAATGTTCAGTCTTCGTCTTACTTCATATGCAGTATGCCAGCTTGCTGGGACCCCGCTATCTCTTCGAGTGGCCTCCCCATTTAAGGGGATAGCCCAGTACCTTTAGGCCAATAACTCCTCCCCCTTTGGTAAAGTGGTTTATATTAAATTTGTAAATGAGAATCAGTGTGTTTCACTTGGGCAGGCAGGGGGGGGGCAGTAGGAAGGATCCTGATGATAATTTTCCAACTGTGGATGGAATTTGGGATTTAAATGTTGTAGCATTAACACTTATGCAAAGACACTGACTGTCTGGAGCCCTTTGCAATTCCTGTCTGGATTTAACTTTTATTTTTATGATACCACCCTATGGCAGTAGATATGTGTATATAATTGTGACTGAGCTCCTATTAGACATGAGAGATAGTAATTTAAAATACTTTTTATTCTGTAATTTTGTGTTTTGTTTACATGGCTCGCAGAGGTGTCCTTGAATTAGCCCACGGATGGTTTCATCTCTGAGAGAGCCCAGTGACCCCGTCTATCTTGATTTCCTCGCAAGACATTGTGCATTCTGCAGGGAGGGAGCTCAAAGCAGGAGAATGG
The DNA here is from genome assembly GCF_023856365.1 of Brienomyrus brachyistius. NCBI lineage: Eukaryota > Metazoa > Chordata > Actinopteri > Osteoglossiformes > Mormyridae > Brienomyrus > Brienomyrus brachyistius. The sequence goes on from NC_064542.1 coordinate 8,456,953, forward strand.
CTTGTCCGTTCTTGTCTGTTATGAATGTATAATTATGTACCATGACTATGCTTCCCTGTTTTCATACACATTCCACAAAATAAAAATTCCCTTTCAGCACAGCTCCCCTTGACCTAGGGAATAGAAATCTGGTTGTTTGCCTGCCTTCCTTAGAATTTGCTGGATTTTGCACCCACATGTGACCATGGAATTGGTATCAGCAGGCTAGTGCTGTTCCGTCTAACTTAGCATTGTCCTCCCTTCTTTGCTGATTGCCATCTACCAGGTACATAATTTTGAAACCTACAAAAATGATCTTAGGACGTAGTTAAAAAGTGCTGAATGTTTTACAGTGGTTCTGATGGACCCCCCCCCCCCCCCAAATTGCTGAATTATTTTGTCCGTGGTTTTTTTTTTCTTTTTCTTTCTACTGCACAATATCTTCAGCTGGGGGTACAAGCCAATTTGGGAAGTAGCTGTATCCCTGGTTTGAATTGTTACCCTTGGCCCTTAGGACATTGATGCCAATACAGCTCTTTCCTCTTGAGTTATATATCACTTCTTCTATCAATAAAAATACACCTTTAATTACCCACAGAAAGCTTAATGGGATTGGTTAAGCCTGTGATGTTTTTTTTTATTCCATTTAGCAAAATATTAATAGGAAAACGGATGGAAAAATGTATATCGCTGAAGACGCACTTTTTCTACCTCATTTTCAAAAATGTCGAGAGGCAGGTCTACATTGTTTCTGTTGCCTTTCATGCTTCATTGCTTGTTATTAATATTCCACAGTGGCACCAATTTTTAGTGCCTCTGGTGGAATCGCTGTCCCAACATATGAACACGTTGCCTCTCTTGCCAGGGTCTTCATTTTGCTATGCAATTAAGATGCTGCAAATTGAAGTTTCAGACACATGAAAAAATGGGAATTAAATATTTATCTTACCAAACAACAAATAGTGGGAAATTTTCTTTTTTTTTATTAGTTCTGGGTCTATTACTGCAGCAGAAAACCAATCCTTTGCTTACAGTTGAAGTTAAGGTCATTTCCCGGTAAGAGCTGATTCATAAAGCACGTGCACTGCTCTCCCCGCGACTCGAGAATCGCATTGCAAATTCACAAGGCTTCACGCAGACGTGGATCATATATGAATATTTGTTACAGTTTAAAATTTTACTGTAACAATGCTTAATATGAAACATATTAACAGTGCACCTCAACCTCATTGTGGTTTATAGTAACTATAACATCATTTTTGTTGTATTTATCTGAACTTCAAGCAGCTGCTGTAGCCCTCTATGACGTTCCATTAATTCTGCGGAGATCCTTGGACTATAAACTCTTGGTATCTTACAGAACACTACAGATTGATTGTTGTGTATTTCACTCCCTCGTCATTTATGTGTGTCGGCAAGAAAGGCGCTTTTAGTGGTATGTGGGCATTGTGTGGTTAGGCCGCTGGCATTTACAATTTTAAGTAATTTGTAAGTCATTGTCTCTCTTACAGCTGAACTGGTCTTTCAATTCAGCTTGATGGTTTAGTACCCTGTTTATTTCTGAACCTCAGACACAGATAATAACATGTTAACGCTACACATTTACTTCTTTGAGTTGTATAATTACCTACATGCGTTTTACTATGGGATAGTTATCACCAAAAATAGCAGCTCTTACACCTACTTTCTTACTAATCCACATTTAAAATTCTTTGTGACTTGTATTTACTACTCTACCATAACAATGTGGAGCCTCATTTAAAGATTTTTTTTTTATGTTTTCCAAAAACATTTCTCTCCTGTTCATGATGCGTGGTACCCCAGCAAATTCTGGTCATTTTTATCTTTTAGGTGATTTGTATATATATATATATTTTTAATCGGGACAGCAGAATACACAGAAATATTAGTTTTAGAAATGAACTACCATTCTATTAGTCTGCATTGTTTCCTTTATTTTAAACGGCTTCTTTGAAAGGTTAGAATTGTGTAGAAGCGATGGAATTGGTTTGATTGTTGCATTTGGTCTGTTACACTGTATATTGTCTTACAAATATGCTTTTTCATAAATAAAATGATTTATGACGACAATGTGGCTTCAGCTTTTCCCATTGGTCATCGTAAGTTTTTTATTTTTTTTTCCTATTATCCATTTTAGCCGCCAGATGGCGCCATTTACAACCACATGCCTTTTATTGACGCTGCTGCTTGACCAGAGACCTGACTGGTGGGTGCTGTTTTAATACGCCAAAGTAGATCCTTTCTCATGGTTTCTCAGGGTTGATGGGGCATATCCATTACTATACACAGGCACATGCTTGATTGACAGCTGACATTCTTCTTTAGCATGTGTGCCAGACTATGGCAAGGCAGCCTAGTTGGAGACAAGGGGGTTTGATTGGACAAGACATTTTTCTTATTAATATGTTTTTTTAGTAAATCCAGTGAATACCGCAAAGGGTGTACACCAGCCTTATGTCTTTTGCCACTTGAAATAGGCCCCTGTTCTACCCTCCAATCTTGAATTGGATGTTACATGTGCTTAGAAGATGGATGAATTCACTAGAAATGGCCCATGAATATAAGCACAGTAATTGCGGTGACTAACCCGAGAGCTGTTGCCCGCAAAATGATGAAAATGTAAAGAAGTTTCCAGGTCTTCTCAGGTTTTTGCACATTTTAGAAGAAATCCTTTCGCAAAATGTTTAGCTGTTTAGTTGTTTTTCTAAGATATTTATAAAAGACCCTACATCCAGTTTTATTACGATTTTGAAAAATAAAACCAGCCACCTCTAAGGTGGTGAACTGCCAAAAATAAGTGACGCAATTCTGTGGTAGTGAGTATGAGTGACACGTACATTTAGTAGGTGTTAAACTAGCTAATTTCCTCATTTACATTCTCCCTGCACAGCGGATCTAATTCAGATTCTGCTTACGTTTGTGATGTCAGATATTTTTACTTGTTTTTGATAGTACTTTTCTGACATTATAAAAACAACTGGTAACGAGGTTTTGAATCATTTTATAATGCTATTCTTAGGTGGGGATATATAAGGCTCTTAGGATCTGGTATTTCTGCAAATGTACAAAAAAAAAGCGCTAGCGAAAACATTTAATTTAAAATTAAGCTATGTAAGGAATGTGGAATGTCCTTAAGGGATTGATTTAAGTACAAGATTGTGAGGGCTGTTGCCCATGGCGATCAAGGACCATGTTGCTTAAAGGTCTGTACTGCAGTTTGAGAGATTTTTACCTTGCAGAATGGATGTGAAAGCTAGCCTGGTTACACTGGACAAATAACATCTTTCAGTTAGTACCAATTAAGTATATTAGTAGGATATGCAACTGCATAAGACAGTCATGGCTTTTCACTAACGGCTCTCTAAAATTACTCGCTCAGTGAATTTGGTGACACATCACTGTGCACTGAACAAATTATGAGAAATGAGCAAAATAAACGTAGAGGGAATATATTGTGGAATGGAAGCAATGCATTGGAAGAGAATTAAGCAACATCTGAGAACCGGTTAAGGAACTGAACAGCAGAAAAGCAGGAGGCTAAGATGCATTGGCTGGTAAGCTATTGGTGTTAATAAGGCTGCATCAGCAAAACACAGAAACCACCTGGACAAGGTGTTTTGTAGCACATGTTGTGTAGAACGGACACATTATACAAATCTGCGAATGTTGGAAGAAGGAGGAGGAAAAGTCTTGATTGACCCTTTTGATCTTTGGTGGAAGGCGGGAGTGGGGAGAGTGGCTGGGCTCAGATATTGAGGTCAAAAGAGGGCGATGAAGGAGCAGAAACCAATATCTGAGAATCACAATGTGGAAAGCAGAGAAATAACTGTGAAAGGTCAGTATTAGCATTAGAAGATAAGTAACATGAAAGTAAGCCAGAGACAAGGGCCTAAAAGTGGAACTTCTGAGACGGTCCAGTTGGAAGAGAGTCACGAGAAGCTGCAATCCTCAGGAGACCTGACATGTGTCAGGGACACAAAGCTTGAGAAGCACCAGAGACTATGCTCAAAAGTTGAGTGACCTTCTATATCAAACTCAGCAGATCAATAAGAATCATGACAGGGGATGTGGCTGAGTGAAGCTCAGCCTTCTGTGTCGCCTCTGCGTCTGCGTGACTGGAGACTTGAGTGAAAAGTGCAGAAGAGCTGGATGAACGATGGCGCTGAACTGGGCAGGGCAGGCAAGAAAAGCTATAAAACTTTTTTTCTGAATATCATGGTAGTATTTCTGGAGCAAAGAAGCTGCCGTTAGAGAAATGGACAGAAGCAGTTAATATGAGAGATGAGATGCTCAGAATTCTGTGAAGTTGCTCTCTAGCTGTTAAGGCGGCGGCTGACTGCCACATTTCACTGTTTTTCGTGTGGATGACTTTCCTAGACCTGTAGATGTGCTTCACTAATTTCAGCTATTATTTGTTAAAATGTAGGATTCGCTTCCCAAGCCTAAATCCGAATGATCACCTAGTGTTAAGGAGGAAGGTAACACTGAGATTGACTTGTCCCCCGAAGGGACACTGCAGTAAGCAGTGAGAAACACGGCTCTGCTGCTCCACTGTAATGAAATGTGGGGGGAGTAAAAAAACGTGGAAAGCAGCAGAAATGTAATAATCTGAAATAGTCAAATAGTGAGGTGAGAAGTGATAATGTTTTTGTGCATGATTGCTGCAGTTTTTCTGAACATGATATACAGATCTGACCTTGAGAGGTTGATTAGAGACCAAAAATTTGAAGTAACATTGACAAGGATGGTAAGCAATAAGCAGGTATTGTATAAGACAGTGAGGAACCTGTTTATCTGCTTACTACATTTACATATTCAGCATGTACTGCTGTACATTAACCCGACTTGAAGCTTAGCAACCAGCCAACAGCAATTGCTAAGGGTTTGAGTGAAACAAACGAGGGTCTGGCTGCTACCGCATGTAGAATTGCAATGTGTGTCGCGATAAATATTTTAACAGCACGCCGTCAACCATCTGCTAAACCTGCAACTTAACAATGGGTGATTATCCAGTTAAAACGATGTTATGAGAGCAAGTGGATTTGGAGGCCTGCAGAAGTTCCACGTGATTAATTTTAACGTTATTAACAGCTACCGATGCATTGTAATTGTAGGTGGTGTCTAGATAGCTGCGTTTGTTATACTGCAGACCCAGTAGCAACACTTTGGGACTTATGGCCAGAAGTGTGAGCAGGTGGTGAAAAAGAAAACAGTCTACAGTGGAAGAATGAAAATGCTGTTTATGTGCATGGAAATTTCTGAGCTGCCACCCTGTGGTAGATAAGCATTTATGAATAATGCAGTGAACAAGATTAGTGTGTTCTGTTTCAGGTTTGTGCACCAAGGAAGTTTATGGGCACAAAAATTAGTACAGTCCCACTTTGCCAGTAGACCAGTAATAAATACTGAGAAGTACTGTCTAAATATTGCAGTAAATACTGAAGCAGAGAAGTGTTTTGCATGAGATTGTTTGATATGCTCCCTGTCCTTCAAGAATAATCTTCAGCAGCGTTATTTGTCTCAAACACTCAAGCATTTCCTTGTACTTCAGTTAGAGTTTATATTACCATCACAATCGATCTGGCATCAAAGTACTTTCTTTAAGATTAAATGCATATGTTTGCATATGAAAGCCAAAACGCATGTGTCTCATCCTCTACTGCTGAAATGTAAATGACGATACTATGTACCCCTCTGATTGCTGCTGCGTTTTAGCTTTGTGCTGTAATGTTGGAATATAAATTACTTAGGTCAATAATAGCTGAACCAAAGGACAGCTTTTGATCGGTATGCTAGATGTGTCCCTTATCTTTTGTGTATTTACATCTTGCTATATTCCCATAACTCGCTTTGACGTTTTGGTTCATGTGAGCCTTAAGCAATGTGACACTTATGTGCCTTACTTTGAAGATTAAAAGAAGCAGCCCGTATTGCTGTTCTTGATGTAATTGACAGTAACATGTTTTTTAAAGGCCATGTCTTAATACATTAAATAGAAATGTGTCACTATGTAATTTATTTATCATCCGTCCATCTTCCATAACCACGTATCGAGCAGAGTAACAGTTAGATGACCTTGTTCCAGGAATAAGGTTCAACTCTCTGTCTACATTACTCACAGAAAGTCTTGGGAGGCCTGCTTAATTCTGTAAACATGTTGCAAATTTATTCCTTTCACGACACAAGTCCATTGACAAGCAATGTTTAACATATCTGCAAATATCATCCACACAGACATTTTCTTTTTAAGTGTCAGGATTTTTTTTGACTCATTTGCTTCTGTTCTTGCCGTTTTGTTGTCGGTTGCAATTGTAGCGTTTGACTGCCAAAGGGATACTAAGCATGGGGGTGGCATGGTGGTGCAGTGGTTAGCACTGTTGCCTCACACCTCTGGGACCCGGGTTCGAGTCTCCGCCTGGGTCACATGTGTGTGGAGTTTGCATGTTCTCCCCATGTCGTCGTGGGGTTTCCTCCGGGTACTCCAGCTTCCCCCCCACAGTCCAAAGACATGCTGAGGCTAATTGGAGTTGCTAAATTGCCCGTAGGAGTGCACGTGTGTATGAATGGTGCATGAGTGTCCCCTTGCAATGGGCTGGCCCCCCATCCTGGGTTGTTCCCTGGCTCATGCCCATTGCTTCCGGGATAGGCTCCAGACTCCCCGTGACCCAGTAGGATAAGTGGTTTGGAAAATGGATGAATGGATGGGATACTAAACACAAATTTGGCATTGCAAAGGTTTTTTTGTAAACAAATGAATAAAGTAATGATTTTTGTTATAAAACCATTAGATCTGCAATATTTTTGCTCAAGCAATGGTACTAAAGCTTCCTGTGAGCATTCTGACTGTCTGGCAGTCATGATTTTACCCTGCTGTCCTACAAAAACAGCACTGAAATATTAGCACCTACTGGTTGTCTGTCTGTCTGTCTTCGTCTGTCTGTTCCGTCTGTCTGTCTGTCTGTTCCTTCATTTGTTTGTTTTTTTGTCAGTCTTCTGCAACTAGTAAGGACTCTGGACTATGGACTATTAAGAAATAGTTGGTGTGGATGGATTGTATGAATGATGCAGGCATTCATACCTCATAGTTTTGTTTCTCAGCTCTTGATAGAGTACTAGATGCCATGAAGAAATATTTCACATTTTTGTTATTCAGATTTTCATATTACTGACTAGCGACACATTCCGCGTGCGGGATATGGGGATATCTCGGTAATTCCTCAGCCAGATGCTTTCTTTATTTTTTTTTAATGTACAATACCTTCTCAGTAGAGCGGGAGAGAGGTGGTTTTCAAAGGTGTCCGTTCAGCTTGGTATGATGTCACATTTTGCGTCATCTAACTGTAGGGGGGCGCCTTTCACATGACAAAGTTCAGTCATTTTCATTTTCACGTGCTTGAAGAAAAATCAAATAACATAAAATAGCTCAGTGAAGGAGCAGTGGTACAGTGAGAGTGGATGTTTGTGTTTGTGGATGTCTGTCTGTCTGTCTGTCTGTCTGTCTGTCTGTCTGTCTGTCTGTCTGTCTGTCTGTCTGTCTGGGGCTGTTAAATTTTACCACACCCAATGAATTCTGATTTATATGTTTCTCCCATAGAGCAGAATGATGTGTAAATTGCATCCTTACCTCATATCTCATGTAATTTCTCTTTCATAGAACAGCAACAAAATATTATTATTATCATCATCATCATCATCATCATCATCATCATCATTATTATTATTATTATTATTAATTTTATTATTATTATTATAAGTATAGCTATGGTTGTTTCTCTTGTTATGTTAATATACCTAATGATACATACATCTTCTACTGTATTTCTCCAGTATGAGATCATGGGGGATCCCCTTCCCAGGCAGCAATGGGCACAGAACGTCAGAACACTCTGGCCAGGATGCCAGTCTATAGCAGCGCACACTCACACTCACACTCACACTCACACTTTGGGCAGTTTGTAGGCGCCTCTCCACATGTCTTTGTGTGCAGGAGCAGACGGGGATTGTAGGCCGTGACCCCCCAGCCCCGTAGGTCTCAGGCCGCATCCTGGCTACCGTGCTCCTCTCCTCCAGTTCTTCTCTATTGCAATTGAAAAATATTCCTTATATCTTATGAAAGCAAACAAGAAAAATATGTTGCGATGGTTGTGGTTGTTTTTTTTTTACAAAGCTCAATTTTATAAAAAATACTCCAGCTGGTAATTTGAATGTATAAATTAGTCTCTCTAGGGCATTTTTAGGGTTATATAACAATTTTAAGTGTGATTGATAAGCTCTGATCTGCATTTACATATATATTAGCCCTACAAGCTATAGAACGTCAGCCGTAACGTGAGCAGATGTAGATGAATCAATCTCTGTGAATTTCCTCACCTAAAGAGGATTACTTAAGCCTAACCCACTGAGAGTAGGATAAGTGAGTGGGAGATTCTATTTTATGATCTCTGAAGAGGTATCACAGTTTAGGTTGCACAAAAGACAAACTTGACTGGCCATATCCATCATCGTGTGTCCAGTTCTCACATTTTTCAAAGGGTTTGTGATTGTAATTTTTTCACAGTATGGGTGAAATCCATGAAGCAGCACCGCTGAAGGATACTGCACTTACAATCTATGTAAAACGCTTCAGTTCGGCCCTGTTAACACATCGTATTTACGACGTTCATCTACGCTACACTGACATCATCATGGAACGGCAGTGCATGGAGGTTTGGTTTTCCTGCGAAAAGTCAACAACGAAGGACAACAGTGGATTTGTGGAGTCCAGATAAGCAACTTCGAGCTCATTTGGAGAAGTATAGAACAATAGACTGAATGGACCAACAGCCCACATATCTAGGTTGGTGCCAAGACAAAATTAAATTTAAAGAATTCACATGAGGAAGTAAGTAAGAAGAGCTATATTTCTAACAAAGAATTTGTCAGTGCAAGAAAGTTTAGCTTGTTAAATGTTGAATATTTACGCCCATTGTCATGCTACTCTCAGCAGCTGGCAGAGTTAACAATTATTCAGTAAATTGGTGTTTTGTTTTTAAATTGGCTAACCTTGAGTCATGTTAGTGAAAGAATGACTGCAAAAAGCACAAGTTTTAATTTAATGAATTTCATTTAATCGCTGAAATGTTACAAACTAGTGTCACCAAAAAGCATCATAAAAGGTGGAGCTGGACCTGGGCACCAGGTGATTGTCCAACAGTACAGGAACCTCAAAAGAGATCAGTTACATCCTGTTCTCTGTCAGCCGCTGATACTGTCTGCGAGTTGCTTTTAGTTTCGATGATGATGAATTCTGGTCTGATGTTACTTGCCTGACTTGGCACTGTCTGTAGCTCCCACTACTGATTTTATAGCCCATCTCACAGGTCTGTTTAGTATAAATCAACATGGAATAACTACATTCAACAATTAACTGAAATGAATAATATTATTCATTTTATTAAGGAAATAAAAAGCACCCTCATTGTTATACACCTTTTACATTAAAATTTAACTTTAATATGCCAAAACATTTCAGTAAAACTGTAAAATGAAAACATAAAAAGCACCTGACCTTTCTATTATACATTGTATTTTCAGCTCAGAGGCAAGACCTTTGCTGTAAATGATACTTTGGCTACAATTGGGTTCACAGTGTATCCATGACGACTACATTCTAAGCTTTTCATCATTATTATTGTATCCAGTGGTTTTATTATTTCAGCTCCCCAGAGAGGCATCAATCACTTTCTGCTGGCTTTGGTAAAGCTTTCACAGTCAGTAAAGTGATATTTTTACAGAATGCAAAACATCACATTTTTCTTTAAAGAATTTCAACGTTAGTTCAAGAACACAAACACAATTTTTGTATACTTAGAAATATTCCTTGTATATTACAAAACTCTTGGAAGGGTTTGGTCTTGGTATTAAAATAGTTTGACGAATGAACTTTTTCTTCCTGTCTGGCAGACCTAAATAGTTCTACCTGACATATTTAAAGCCGGCAAAATCGATAGTACTTTCCAAAAATAACAGCATTTCTTCTCACCACTAGAGGGTGCTGACATCAACGGCAGATTCCTTCAATTGTTGTCAAACGGATATTTATGTAGGAATACACAAAGACCCTGTTGTGGCAGTCATGCTCAGCTGTGTTAACCATCAATAACCTGAAGAGAAACATATTTAGATGCGGTGGAGCTTGATGTGCCAGGTCCCCTAAACTCAACTCTACCCATCGTTAACATCTGCTGTTTGTGTCGTAGTAGCTGTTCGGTTGGATCATGCCGGACAGGATGGCCTTCACTCACATCCGGTATTGACCCGTTCTCACCGCCCAGCACCTTGTTGATGGTGCGTGGTTGTTCCCTCCTCTGACCACTCTCAGTAGCTGCTCACCACGGCCAGCCATCAGGGCCACACCAGCCTTGTTGTTTCGGAGATGCTATGATCCAGTATCTTCCCAAGAAATTTGAACTTCAATTGTGATACTAATGCTCCAATGCTATGGAAAATAGTTACAATACAACAGACAGAATGAGGCTATATGTTGATTTATATATAAATCAGTAATGGTGTGTAATTGTGCCCTGCGATGGGCTGGCCCCCCATCCTGGGTTGTTCCCTCCCTTGTCCCCGTAGCCTCTGGGACAGGCTCCGGACCCCCAGTGACCATGAATAGGATAAGTGGTTACAAAAAATGGATGGATGGATAGATGGATCAGCATATGATACAAACACAGTTTTAGAATTGCTGTTTGACCTGAACCTTTAATCGAGTTATTTTTTTTATTTTATTCACCAGTCTAAGTCTGTCTTTTTTTTTATGATGTTATCTAACCGTTAGACTTGATTTACTCCTGGTGCTTAGCATCTGTGAGCCGGGTGAGTCATAACAGCAGTGAGGTCATGGCTTTCCCACACAGCCAGTATATACTTGACCAAGCGGTCACACTTTACGTACTGAAATGCAATGTGGCATTTAAAATGCAGCATCACGGACGTTCTGGAGAGCTGATGCAGCGTTGCCACCTGCTAAGAGACTGCAGTTGTCATAGAACCGGGTTAAAAATGGGTCTCTGTGTTCCTTTACTTAAATCTAAGGCCTGGATTAACACTTTGATCTTTAAATGCCAGGACCATTTGTTGTCATGGCCTTAACAAAGGACCTTAAAAAGACACTTACTCATATTCTATTTAATATTTTTGATTACTTCCTGTAGGCAAGGCAGTGTAGGAAACAGATTGTGTTTGGAGGGTGGGGGCACATCATAATAATTTAAAAATAAAAATAATATATATATATATATATATATTTAGTGGGGGACGAATGGAGCCAAATTAAATATTGGGGGGTATGCAGCCCCCCGGGCAGTGGCGATTCCAGCTTTTGTGGCACCCTGGGTGAAAAGCCCTTCAGCTCCCACCTGCCAACAAAAATTGTGTGTTTATCTCTATCTCTCCCCCCCCCCCCCCCCCCCGCCAACAAAAAAATAGCACCATTTGGCACTATCTGTCATTTTTTTCAGGTATCTGATATATTTAAATCTGAATTAGCTAATTGCATTTGTGATGTAAAAAATTGGTGATTCACTATTTGATAAATTCCCCTACTCCCCCTTGCCCGGGCTTCTAGTGGGGCGACCTGAGGTCAGCCTACCCCCGGCCCCCACCCCGTGTAATACTTCTGAGTGGTAGACGGCATAGCTCAGAAACTACAATCACCCATTCCGATAAGTTTCATTGACTCACATGACATGATATTTACGTGATATGCAAATGAACCGCTAGAAAACCGATTGCGCAAACATCACCATTCAGAATTTTTTTGTCTGCACCCCGCCCCCCCCACCTATGTCGCTCATCCCTACATCTATCAGTGCCCCTGATACTATTGCCCTGCCTGTTGCCACCAGAACCAAATATTTTAAATGCACGAGTGCTGAAATACCAATGCAAATCTTGGTCCACTGTCTCAAAGGGATAAATGGTACAATGATTCACAAAAATGACCCTGGAGGTGCCACATATGCACATCTCGTGTAAGTACAACTTTAATGCTCTTAGATATATTTTTTGCCATCTGCAAGAGTGTGAGTCACAGCACAGGATGCAACCGCCAGCTTGTGGAAGCAGAATGTTCATATTTCTCTCATGTGACTATTGTTGCCAGTCTCTGATACGCAGGATGAGTTTCATGCACAGTTCTTGTACTTTATTTATGCAAAAATCCCTTTAATATTCTTTTGATCCCAATTAACTGCAATAGCGGTGCAATAATGTGACAAATGGATAATGTTATGTTGCTCTGTTCTAAAATGTCTCTGAAATAGACTTTTGTTTTTTCATGTTCTCACTCAGCACAAGCGGGTTGATGAATTCCTTGAAGGCATTAAAATATAGAGAGGACTTTATTTTTCCATGTTTTTTTGATGAGTCAGAGAGCAGCCTTTTAGTTGCTTTGTTTATAGTTTTGCAATTTTTATATCAAAGCCTCTGGGGAGGGTTTTAGGACAAAGTTATTCTTTGTCTGTATTGATGTTTTGCCTCTTTAATGGCTAAATTCTGCCATCAAAGAGCAACAGAGACATTTTTTATATATATTTTGTCATTGGTGTTATGAATACTTTATTATTCCTAAATGTTATTAAATTACTCAAACAAATTCAGGCTTGTTGAAGTTAGTTATGTCTTTTTGCATCACAATGTTAATTTTTATTCACTTGAAATTTGTGTAATTTCTTATAATCATTAAATATCAGTCCAAGTCCCGATATTTGATTTAAAAGCTATTTAACCAGCTTTCTCAATTTAGGCTCATGCATAAGTTGTAACACCTGGAAACTTGTAGGAGGCACAGTAAAGAATGTTGGCGTTTCCAGTTTTTTTTTGTGATTCCATGATAATTTATTACTAACAGTGAAAACAAGTGTGGCCATTTGTCTTGCGTTGTCAGTTAAGTTAATTTGCTACAAGAGTAGAAAGATAAGACAGATAATTTTTTCATGACATTTATTCCGCAGACGTTTATGCCCGAAGTGACGATCAGCCAGTCACTAGAGTTACTGGGCTTCAGGGCCTTGCTCATGAGTGTAATGGTGAAGCCATGGGACTCAAACCAGCAACCTTCAGATAATGAAAATCGAGTCTTAATCTACAGAACTACACCCCACGCCATAGGTTATATAGATGATGTTTTATACACACGTATAAAAAAAAACAGCATACTGTTTATATAGTTTTGTCAGTCAAGAAAACAATCCTTATAAAAGTAATTGTACTGTCAGCTACTTTAAATTCGTCTAAATTTTATTTTAAGAGAAAGTTTATTTCTCTTTGCTTTGGCTTGAAGGCTTAGTTCATTCGGGTTCATTTTGCCTCCTGTAATTAGAAGCACGAGGTCAGACATGTGATCTAGTTTAAGAGAGTTGATTTAATTAACAATTAGCTAGCTGCATATAGCACATTGAGGAAAACACTAGATAAACAATGGAAGTCTTTCATTCAAAAAACTACGCAGGTTTGTTTCTTATATGGTGTTATTGCCTAGTTTGACATTTTAAGCACTTCAAAGGAACGTACTATTATTAAGAATACTGTGAATAATAAAACCAAAGGAAGAATAAAAAAAATAAAGGCACAGAATGCTAAGGTACACAGACCCTTCTCTTCTTCCCGAGTTGGTGTGGGATTTGCGTCAGTCTCTGTGTTGGGTAGGGGCTCCATTTTCTTCTCTTCTGAAGATATACTTCAGGGGCTGCAGCTGTTTTGCTGAACTCTTTTGTGGTGTTTTGGTTCGAGCTCTGACTTATCTCTGGTTTATCTGTGTTTAGTTTAGTGTGATGGCTCCTTGTGTAGCCATCTTCCATCCATCCATTATCCAAACCGCTTTTTCGTACTGGGTCGGGGGGTCCGGAGCCTATCCCGGAAGCAATGGGCACGAACAACCCCAGGGAACAACCCAGGATGGGGGGCCAGCCCATCGCAGGGCACATTCACACACCATTCACTCTCACATGCACACCTATGGGCAATTTAGCAACTCCAATTAGCCTCAGCATGTTTTTGGACTGTAGGGGGAAACCGGAGTACCCGGAGGAATCCCCACGACGACATGGGAGATTCGAACCTGGGTCCCAGAGGTGTGAGGCAACAGTGCTAACCACTGCACCACCATGCCGCCTGGGTAGCCATCTTTAAATAATTAAAATTTATGGTCATAGGGTTTGCATGTTTTAAAAGAAAGCAATCCAAAGACACAGAGTTTGGCATCCCGAATAAATAGCCATGCTCACAATACTGAGACATTCAAATAACTCTCGTTGTTTCACCCCAGGGGTTTGCGCCGCCTCCTGGGGTATTCCCTGCCTTGCACCTGCTGTTTCCAGCATAGGACTCTGCAGACTTCAGAAATAGGATAAGTGGCCAGAGAAAATGGTAGTAATGGCCGAATTAAGCTTCATGAACCACAAGCTGTATTTACTGACCCCACTAGATGGTTCTCTCTGTTCAAAATAGGGCTCAAAGTATGACCCAAAGCAAGGCCAAAGCACCATCTAGTGGTTTGAAAAAATACAGCAAATGGATCATGGAGCTTCATTTGGCCATTAGGAGGAAGGAATGATTGATGGATGGATGGTTGTATGGAAGGGGGCGGCATGGTGGTGCAGTGGTTAGCACTGTCGCCTCACACCTCTGGGACCCGGGTTCGAGTCTCCGCCTGGGTCACATGTGTGCGGAGTTTGCATGTTCTCCCCGTGTCGTCGTGGGGTTTCCTCCGGGTACTCCGGTTTCCCCCCACAGTCCAAAAACATGCTGAGGCTAATTGGAGTTGCTAAATTGCCCATAGGTGTGCATGTGTGAGTGAATGGTGTGTGAGTGTGCCCTGCGATGGGCTGGCCACCCATCCTGGGTTGTTCCCTGCCTCGTGCCCATTGATTCCGGGATAGGCTCCGGACCCCCCGCGACCCAATAGGATAAGCGGTTTGGAAAATGGATGGATGGATGGATGGTTGTATGGATGGATGGATGGATGTAGCACCCCACCTCAGGCATCCCCTGATTTATGCCTTCTACAGGCCCCAGGCTAACTGCAGCCCAGTCCAGGATGTGTAACAGCAGGAGACGGAGGAGCGGATATTACAGCAGTACTGTATTTCTGCAGTGTTATGGTGCTGATATAGAACTAACATCTTTAATGGGATGAAAACTCCTTACCACTAGTATCTAATAACGATATTGATACTGCCGGTCGATATCCCACTGCAGGCTCTCTATGGCATGCTCTGTTTTGTTGGTATTGATGTCTTGTAGTAGATGTCTACTTTAAGTCCAGGGAAGTCTGGGCCACTGCAATAAAATGGAGCAAATAGTAGTTTGACATGAAGACCTTATTGTGACAATTCCATCATGTTCTGTTATAATATGATTTAAGGGAATTTTATAGTGTTTATGTTTAATTATTTGTTTCCTACAAATTCCTTTACGGGCTTTCAGTATTTTGTTTATATATTCATACAAATATTTAAATGTACATATTTATGTTTTGCGGTAGGGCACGAGGGAATAAAGTAGTTTAATAGCTTTCGATATATCTTATAATTATGGTTATCTGTAGTTTATGACAGTAGATGTTTGCTTGAATATACTTTCTAACCTAA
Source organism: Brienomyrus brachyistius (assembly GCF_023856365.1). Taxonomy (NCBI): domain Eukaryota; kingdom Metazoa; phylum Chordata; class Actinopteri; order Osteoglossiformes; family Mormyridae; genus Brienomyrus; species Brienomyrus brachyistius. Next base: position 8,472,585 of record NC_064542.1, read on the forward strand.
CAAGTCTGCCAAACAGTTAGAAAAGGTTTTTTATTATGTTGCTCTTAAGATATGGACATGATTTGTGTCATGGGGGTAGTTTTGTAAAGGGACAATTTAAGGATATAACAAAAGAATATTTATAGCTAGTTTGTGGTTCAATTGTATTATGCAAATTTAGTTAATGACGAAACACATTTATTACATGCAAAATATTTAATGAAAGTAATATTTTGCTGCAACACAATGGAAAATTGCAAAATAAAAGAATATACAGAACGATAAAGCACATGACAGAAAATGCCATATTATAAAGATATCAATTCTGCTAAAATGCCGTATTATTCATCATACATCAATACATTGTATATTTAGTTTTATATTGACAACATAACATCCATTACAACATAGAGGTTCATCTTTCCTTTTTCTTTACATTTTTTTGGCAGAAATGCAATATATTTCTCTTATATTAAAGATAACATTATAAATGACTTAAAACAAGTAAACGTCTGCCATTGTATTACTGTCTCAACAAATTATTAATGAAAGCTCAATTAACAATTATAGACATTTTATAAACCAACATACATAAACAATGCATCTGTTCAGAATTTTTTTCCAGATGTTACATAAAATATCAAGACATTATCAATCCTCCTGCATCGGTTCTACATAAGCAGTCCTGGTTCCTGCTCACATTTCCAAAATGCAATCAGTAAAATATTTAGTACCTTGTTTTGCGTTACGCAGAAACTAGCATGTATAAATCAAGTCAGAACAGAAGGAACCCTGTTATTCATCTCAAGGTGGAGTTACTTCAGGGGCCTAAATGACCGTGCAGGGGTTGCCTGCATCTGTAGCAACAGTGTTCCCTCCGTCAGTCTTGACTATGGTTGTCTTGGGGGAGCCGTGATAGGCGCTGCCTGCTTCCTTCCTTCGGCAGAGCCGCTCCCGATAGTTCTGCGCGAAGATGAGCAGCATCAGCGGGTTGATGCAGCTGTGCATGTAGCTGAGGCAGATGGTGATGTTGTAGGCGTAGATGAACAGGGCGGTGGGCTGGACGATGCTCAGGTTCACCATCTGGATGATGTGGAAGGGCGACCAGCAGAGGAGGAAAACGCCGATGACCATCAGCACCGTTTTAGTGGCCCTCTTGGCCGAGACGGACTGTTTGCGCTTGACGCGCCGCACAGAGCGGAACACGTGGTAGAGGGTAAGTGAGTAAAAGGTGCTGATGATGATGAGGGGGATGATGAAGCCAATGGCCGACTGGTAGAGCGTGTACCAGTACAGGTCCTGCGGACCCTTGGGAAAGTCCATGATGCACACCTCTATGTGCTTCCGACGGGCCGTTCTTGTGTACATCATGACTGGGATAGTGGATAGAAGACTACCCATCCACACCAAGGCATTAATGACGATTGTCCACCGGATGGTTCTCCTCTCAGATGTGGGGTGGACAATCGCGACATACCTGCAAACACCCAAGAGACCAAAAAAGGACAAAAATCACATATTCGTGTTGTGTGAGGAAGCAGGAGCATTCCTTCTTTTTAAGTTATAAATGACCTCAGTCCCTGGGACTGAATAGGTCCATTTAAACACACCCCCTCCTGGTTTAGCTTCTACAAAGGGGGGCACCTGAAAGTCAACTGATAAGCAGAGTGGCTATATAATTTACCCTTGATCTAAAAATGATTTTTTAGCTCTCTGAAGACCTTTTCACATCCCAGTTCAAACATGCTTATAAATATTCAGCATAAAATGTAACAGAATTAAAATGCATCATATGGGAAAACGAAGCATTCAAAAGGAACAAAACGATGAATAAAACCATTCCACAGGCATTACTAACAGTCCTACATAAAAAAACAAAAATTACTGGAAATATGAGTTTAATTACTAAAGAAAAGCTCAAAAATACTGAAGAAAAAAATGGATGCAATAAGTTCACATTTTGTATTTAACGTGTAATCAGGAATATTCTGCTTCTAGACTTTATAACCGATGGGCTTGTTAAGTAGGAAGAAAACAAACGTTAAATGGAAACGACAGAAGGCTGAACAAAACATTATTGATGAGCATCACTAAGGTTTTAGAAAATTTGAGCAATAGTGCTACTTTTTGAAACTATCAGAATTATCTCAGTGATAAAAAATGCTTAGTTTAACAATTAGGTGTCCGTTTCAAAGTAGGCAGATGTCAGAACACAACAGGACAAATAAAGTGAGCAGCTGTACAAGCTGAATTTTGAAATGGGGTTTCCAGTGTCCAACGGGGACACATTTAAGAGGAATTCCTGCAAAGTTGTCAGGTCATTTAGATATTCTTCTACGCCCTAAGACTTAAATTTCAATTTTAATGAAAAGGTAGCACTTACCTAAAGATAAATGATAAATGACACTTTTATATTAGTCATAATTAATAATTTTTTATGCCTCGTGGGTGTTTGCCTCATGATATTCACTTTATTATGACGTATTTCTAGAACGATGCTCATTAGCAGATAGAGAATTTCCCCACGGAGATTAATAAAGTACCACTATTATACTCTGTTCTATATATATATATATATATATATATATATATATATATATATATATATATATATATATATATATATATATATATATAAATTAATTTCCATGTAAATGACCATCACAAAAATGAAATCACAATAGCTGGCTGTTAAAAATTGTATTTCCAGACATTATTATTCTTTAATTATATTAGGCGGTATCAGGTACCTACCAGTTGGCATTCTGGGACTATGCCTGAGGTTTCCTTAGCTTTTCCCATATCATCTCATTGCTATACATGTGAAACAGGCCTTATTAATCACACCTTCCTGAACTGCTATAAGTATATGCTTTGTGATAGGGGTTAAAGGAGACTGTTACGATCCCCAGCTACGCAGACCTATTGTGCTTTTCCGGCATTTCCCTTTCCTTCAGTGTGTTATATAGCTTGATGTGCATGTAGACGGTCTGCAAAGTCTTAAGGTGCAAAGTACACACCAAAGGGAGTAAGTCTAGCCGCAGAAACCACTCTTCTCCAATCTGCCTGAAATGCCTTGTTAGAATTCCGGTCCTTACTTCCGTGACACGATGAGGTCACCTGGGTGGGACTTAAAGCTCTATCAGAGTGTTTCAGACAGAGATTAAATAGAGACGTACAGTATGAGAAAAATAATGTGTTTTTTGGAACACTGAAGCATTTAAATCTATTCTAGTAGGTTCCAAAAATACAGTTATGAACAGTGAAAATGAGCATGACAGGTCCCTTTTAAAACTATTCCTTCCTCCGTGTGTAGATATGCTTTCAAAGCAGCTTCTTGATACCACTGTTCATTTCCTAAAAGTATTCTGGACTCTGTTCAAACCATCTATTTTCAAATTTGATCTAATTCCTTGTTTGTTAAAGATTCACATTAAAATGATTGCTTAGACTATTTGTATAGTATATCTGTAACAAGGCAATAAAACTATAAAACTTATTATGGCCCTTTGCCTATTGTGTGAAGCCCCATCGTTTCCATGAACAGAGAAGACAGCCTTTCCTGTGTGAGAGTGGACAGCACTGCCGCCTCACACCCATGTGTGCAGTTCACAGGGCAATGTGTGCTGCAGGCCGTCTCAGGCTAGTCCAGTCTTTCACATAGCCCATAGACACGCAGTCAATTGGGCTGCTGTTTGTAAATGACGTGGAATGAACGGCTGTTTGTGAACCCTGACATCCCACCCAGCGCATGCCTCTGGCTTTTGCCCTGTGCTACCTGAGATGTTAACAGTGTCTTATTAGATTCCTACTGTCGTATTTGTGAATTCTTTTTTTCAATAAGGTTAAAAAGGCTTGAATTTAGGTTATCAAAAGAATCGGACAACAAACTATGATAGAAATGAAAGATTTCTGATGCATCAAATCATTCCTAAAATAATCATATTTAGACCCCCAATAAACAGCTATTATATGTGTAAGTATTATATGTATGTATGTATATAGCTGTTACATATGTTGTAATGCCAGTCATGACTTGTAGAGTTCCATCAAAACACGAGGGCAGAAAAAAAAATCAAACTCTTCCTCGTGTAAAACAAGTCTTTCTGAGAATATGCTGCTACAATTTCCTCAAGCAAATTAGGGGGTGCATTTAGCTGTCCATTTCTTTCTTATTCAAATGTGAATAACTATTGACTCTAGCAGGACCATATAAAGGGATTCTTCCTTTCTGCTGTCCTCCAGCGGTACAGCGACACAAAGCAGTATCTCAGTAATGGAAAACTCGGGGCTCTGCCTTACGGTCCAAAGGGATCCCTTAGTGGCCTTCATTTTATATCACTGGGTTTTTCTTCTGTTATTTCACCCTTTGACACGTGGCTTAAAATTTTGGACAAAACATCTCTTTAGTTTCATGTAATTACAAGTCAATAAACATATAAATATGCAACCAGGAAGCAGCCAGACATTCTGGGGCCTCCTGTCAAATAGTCACCTTGGGGCTCCCTGCTCCCATTACATTATATATACTTTTGTAATTTTCCGTATTCAAGGGCCCCTCTAATGTTCTGGGCCCCCTGAATCTGTCAGGGTTTCCCTGCCACTCCGACGCCCCAGTATGCAACACAGCATATATGCCCTGTCCGTTATGTATTATCTGTAAGCTGGAATTTATCTCAGGCTACATAGGGCACAGTGCAGGCCTACGCCCTGGACGAGGTGCCAGCCCTATGGTGGTCATGTGTACTATGAGCAACTGAGGGTCTCTGAACTCAGAACAGGCAAACTCTACAAGCACAAGGACAATAAATCGATACTATCCACTAAGCAACAATGTCATCCTCAATTAGTTTATAATTTAACCATATAACTGATTAGTTTCTTCATGTTTCCCAGACCCCATAGTTCCTCCTTTCAAGGCTTGAAGCAGGTTTTGTTTTCCTGTGCGTTTGCTTTATTCTGAAGCTGGAACGATTGTCTTTTGTTTGCAGTTTCCCCTACAATTTTATAATTCTGCCTCCATTCCTTCATCCTAACAGCATGTCAAATGGCTCTTGTCACCATTCTGCCCGCAGCCAGTCTCACAACACATTTTCGATAAACAAGCACTTCTGGTGCACCCAGGCTTCCTCCTTGATGTTTTGATGTATTGGAACAGCATAGTGTGAAGGTTCTGGCCACAGGGCACCTTCAACTAGACCACTTCAACTCCGTATTAGTTACAACAAATGCTCTGTCACCCCAGAGTCTACAGTATGTGATCCTTACACAGTGATGCACAATGCAATTCCCCTTTAGAACAGCAGTTTTTGGTAAATATTATAAAAGTGAAATATCAGTGTGCAGATGCCATCATTTATCTGTTTAAATGAGGGTGCAAGTGCATGAATGAAAAGCCAGCAGTACTTAATATTCTACGCCATCATGGCTGGCTATACTGCCCGACAAAGGCAAAACTGACCACCCATATGTGTAGTGCGTAGATAAATGATAGTGTTTTTTTTCTTCTTCTTCAAAACGAGCATAGTTCATGTAAGATATTTCTCGAGAGTTAAAATAGAATCTAAGAGATCGGATGTTGGCCGTAACATAGTGTTTCGCTTTTGTGTTGCAGTAGCTTGTGAAGCCAAACGCCTAGACACAGAAACATACTGGCTGTTAAGCCCGTTACTCTTCAATGCCCACGGGCCACTTCTATTCTTACTTTTCTTTCTGGCTGAAACTGCTTTTTGTTTTTCATGTCTTCCCTCCATTTTGTGTTGACCCCGTCGCTGTCTGTCTCTATAACCCAGATAACAGAGACCTTATCCCCTCCTTCCACACCTCATTCTGTGCCTGATCCGTATGTCATTCTTATATTGGCTTATGATTTTTTTTTTATTCTTCATCTTATTGCAGGGCAGGTTCTGAGGAACAATAATATAAAGGCAAAATTTTACTCACTATTGTTACTTTGCCAGAAAACGTTTTTCATTTTTATGGTATCCAGTTAATCTAGATAATCTACGTAATCCATGCTCTGTGTCTGAGGATTCGCACAGATATGGTCAGCACCGCTGCCTCGCACCGCTGGGACTAGGGTTCGAGTCTCCACCATGGCTCCATGTGTGTGAAGTTTTCCCCGTGTTGTTGAGGGGTTTCCTCCACAGTTAAAAAAGATGCTGAGGTTAGCAAATTGTCCGTAGGTGTGCATGTGTGAGTATATGGTGTGTGAGTGTGCCCTGTGATGGGTTGGCGCCCCATCCTGGGTTTCCCCCTGCCTCCTGGATAGTCTCCGAACTCCCTGTGACCCAGAATAGGACAAACAGTTACAGAAAATGGATGGAGTTACCCATTGCTCCAACCTAATTGCTGACCCATGAGAAGTGTTACTCCTACATCACTGAGTTGTTCTACCCATGGTTTTAGCATTAGCTGAAATTGGAGTCAGATGTGCTTGGGAAAGGACAAGCTACAAACAAGCCCACAACAAACATATTACTACAACATAAATAAATATGGTAACTGGAATACTGAAGGACTGCGTACAAATATATAACTGATAAAGTGATACATATTAGATAAGTGACTTATAAAAAATGGTTTAAATGGGAAAATAATCTTTGCACATGCTACATCTACCAATGAAATAATCATTTTAAAGTACTGATTTAAATTATTTGCTTGACAAAGCGAGAAGTTCTTGTAGTTCTGTTCTGAAATGTCTTATGACATTGGAAAAATAAATATCATTTTCCCCACAAAATCGAAAGTCTAGAATTCTGTTACACTGCTGCCCTATTCTACGTCATAAAAGTAGTACTTTACAATTTATTAGAAACCAATTTCACTCCTGACCATTGATCAAATTATGTTTCATTTAGGAATCCTGTGCCCAATACATGTGCAGGATATTAAACAAAGTCATTTATCAAATAAAAAAGACCAGACCAAAACATTTTTGAGCCTGAACGTGTAAAGGATGTTAGAGTGTTTTCAATACTACGGGAGACTAGGATATTTCAAAAGTCATTTCCTATTCTATAAGAGCTGCAGTAAGACTAGGTGCCCGCAATTAAAGAATGCTTCTGCCGATTGCATTAGGTTGCTCATATTTTCTCCAAGAATTGGATTAAGGGAAGTTTGGTAAAAGAGCTAAACCTAGAACATGTCATTAGCTATTAAATCTAATGATATTAGATATTAAATCAAATTAAAATTGAAACTGCTTATTCTAAGCCAGGCTTCCCCAATTCCAGCCATGGAGGAACAGAATCCGACAGTTTGCAGATTTTCCGGCTTTGAGACACCTACTACGAGTACTGTATAAATGTAACTTATATGGTGTAAAACTTTTTTTCTGCATCTCACTGTGATGTAGTAACTGTGATGGACTTTCTAATATGTAAGCTTTTTGATCCATATACTGTAAGTGGTTGATCACTATAACCATGATCACTATAAGTGGTTTCCAATGTATGAATTTATTTACCTCACTTGAAACCTGAGTTTTCAAGTCAGTCATTTATATCAGGATTCTAAATTCTCAATTGGAAAGGTCTTTACAGAAGAACAAAACCATGACTGTTTTATGCCAATCCATATTTCTGTGTCTAATCGACACCGCAAGTACGATGTAGCTGTGGACCCTATGGCGTAGCCTGACGTGCACCTTCTCAGAAATTTGACTACACGTCATTGCGACGCAGACCACGAGAAATCCGACTGGTCCGCTTGGTAGTGTTCATATTTTTTACAGGAGCGAAGAAAGCATACACCCAGGTGTACTTGTATTATTGTTCAACCTGAAGCGTTAGTTATATCTAACATTACTAAACTTATTTAATGTTAGATATAAATAATGCTTCAGTTTAATTTTCTCTCACTTCTCCATAATTTGCGGCAAAGTTTGTTGCTGTGGTCTTTCTCTGTTAGCATTATGAAACGTCGTGTACTCTGAACTATGGTGCGTCGTTTGATCTAATTGCTTGTGTTAAGTGACATGCGGTCCCTTTCTCCTCTTGACACTTTAGCAGAACAGTCCTTAAAGTCTGAAAAAATGCTGTGGCTTTGCGTTCTAACGTAATATTGCAACTAACTAGTATCGGTCCTTGGTATCTGACAATTGTTATGAGTACAAGTATATGAGCCCAGTATTGACCCGATACCCAATGCCTGTATCGGTACCAGTGCATCCCTAATAGAGAGAGAGGGAAACAGGCTCCTCTTATTATGTCAGTAAGATGGGTTCATGTTTGGATGGGTTTCCTTAGAGGACAGAGCTCTGTGTATACCTGTTATCTAATCTATCTCATTATTATCTCAATTGTTTACATCAAAAAAACCTGCTCCAAGCAGGTTTGAACTTACGGATTGGTTGCTGTGACATCTGGGATCTAGTCAAATCATCAACAATTAAATCTGGATAACTCCACTTATGAAGAACACTCTGCTGGTAATTAGCTGATTAAGATGTGTTTGAGCAGAGGAATCTGTGATCTGTGTTGGATTATGTCCCTCGAGGCTCACACCTGGGGAACCCAATTCTAATCAGAGGGTCTGGAACCTCTCATGCTACAGAGGGCAAAAGGCTGGGATGAAACCTGAATGGAACGCCAGTCCACTACAGGCGAGATAAAAATCATGGGCTCTTCAGTGACACTAAATAGACTACAGCAGAATGCCCAGAGGAATTCCACATGACAAGGAGAATGCAAACCCTACAAACAGAGAACAGAGGAGGATTTCAAAATCTCACCCCGGAGGAATAAGGCAACGGCCCTATCTATAGATCCACATGATGGCTGTTAAAACTGAGGAAATAATTCATTAAACATGAAAATTGTGAACAATATTTTATCTTTGACAGCTTATAATTTATAAGCTGATCCATGTTGGGTAGACCTGATTGCTTCTGTAGTTAACTGCTGAATATAAACAATGCATTCTTTAATTATAGGACATATCATATACATACAATACTGTGTGTTCGTCATATATGTCACTGTATGGCTTAGACCAGTTACTTCAGCAAGCCACTTTCTAATGGTCTGGCTGATTAATCAGGTCATAGGGCTTCATCCGAGGTGAAAATTACTCCACTAGGACATTAAAAGCAGCCGGTAGCATCTGAACATTGTTATTTTGATCTAGAGGTTCCCGAAGAGGTTCTCCATTTATACCTCAAGTCATTCCTAAAAGTTCTTATTTTTCAACACCAGCACACCAGGTCAAAGCTAATATCCAACTGGGAATTGTGGTGGAAGATCTGGGAACCACTGTTCTACTCTAAATTCCCACACAATGGTCTTTCTAAGACAACTACCTAGGTACTATATTGTCCGTTATACATCATTGATTATTTTTTTTCTTCATGTCCAAAACAAGCTTCTTTTTTCCTAGTTTTTCACTTGGCTGTTCCATATAAATATACACCCATGCCTTTTCATGTTCTTTTGTTTTTGCTTCAGGACAAATTTTAGCTGACTTGACCTAGTTTGAATGCACTGCAATTATATATTTTTTCTCCTGGCCTTTACTGATTTTAATTATTTGAGCCACAGTTTTCACAATTTTCTGTGATTTCTAGCCGAACACTAACTTCCCTTAACTTCTCCTTCTTACAAACATAATCACCAAATCCCAGAATGCACTACGCAGCTCTCTCCACAGATGTCAACAAACAGGAGCAGCACATCCATCACTGCAAACATGTTGCTTGAAGTTATTTAAATTATAAGAACTACATGATCCTACTAGCATTTGTATGCCACCCAAGGCTTAGGCAAAAAAATGCTGAGCAGTAACACGAAATCCTCCACGAAATCAATCTCTTTTGCTCTTCTGACCCGTTGCCAGAAAGCAACGCCGTTCCTCTCATGTATAGTGATCTTATTTGTCATACGACTTATATCAATTCTGGAGAAAAAAATGTTTTCTTGTAAATATTCTTAAATTCCCCATTAGTAGCGATGGCACATAGGTCAAAGGTTAACATATTCCCTCTAGTAATATATATCCTCTGTCACTGAAAATCTTTTTTCATGAGTCGCATCATTAAATTGTTCTACTATGTAAAGTATATTCAGGTTGTCACCCCATGCTGGATGTAATAGACACAAGCCACAATAAAGACCTAATCTAGACAGAATGACAGTGCAATGATGAAGTGCAATTTACACATTACTGATTTAAGATAATATACAGCCCTGAAGGATGATCTGGAGGCAAGCAGGACTAAAGTTACATAAGTTTATACATCCCACAGATCCATAAATTATTCCACAAATCAGACTTTATGTGTAGGCCGATAAGCGAACATAAAACATATGAACCTAAAAATTGATTTTACCGAAAATAACTTCGTATTCATTTAATTATTTTAGCAGTTCTACAAACTTCTGACATACACTTACCTTCATTATTCCTAATTCGTTTTTATCCAAAAGCAATCATGGCTTTAAATTAAAAAAGAACTGACGGCAGACTTGTTCTATTGCTATTTTTCTTAAAATTTAATTTTAAATAATTTTCACTCATATTAACCGCAAAATTATAATTAAATATATTCCTTAAAACATACTCACATGAGTTGTGAACGCTCACTTTATATAATGCTCTGTGTACAGCGCTCACAGAAAGTCTTGCTTAATCCTATGAAAATGTTGGAAATGTATTGATTTCATAGCAATAGTCAGTTGACAAATAATTTTTAACATACCCCCATATATCTTCCGTAAGGACATTTTCTTAAGTGTCATCATTTTTCGACTGACTCATTCAGTTCTCTTCTTGCATTTTGCTATTAATCGCGATTGTAGTCATTGGCTCCCAAAGGGATACTAAACACAAATGTTTGCTGTTTTATGTTATCGCAAACATGTTACTAATGAAAAAGTGCCCAGACTGCTTTTCAATGAACTTTTAAACTCAGAACAGCTCTTTTAGAACTATAATTTGATTTTCAATTTATTACTACTTGAAATGAATGTCTCACTTAAAACTACTGGCTGTTTATAAATATGGTACATATTTCTGTAAACAAATGAATAAAATATTTTTTATTATAAAACTAATACATTTACAGTATTTTACTGAATTAAGCAAGCGTCCCAAGACTGTCTGTGAGCGCTGTCCTTTTTCAGCCACGTCGTTTTCAGTAAATACAGTCAGTTAGTTAATGGCTCAGCCTTATTAATTTTCATTTGATGACTATAAATTATTTACAAGAAATCTTCATTGAAAGTATTTTAAAGTACATCAAACATATTTAAGATGCATTATTTAAGAAATGCGCCTTAGGTTGTAAAGTGACTATTTTCTTTAAACAAAACTGTACAGGATCCCCTTACAGCAACTTGCTAGCATCTCTATAAATCTCTAAATAATTTTTTTTTTCTCGCTGCATATAGTTTTTCATGCAAGTCTCCCTCCTTAAGGACACTCATACAACACTGATGATGCATTTTACTTTAAATATGTTTAATATTATATATTAATAATTTAATATTGTAGCCCACTTACCTGTCAATACAAAGGACAGTCACAATTCCGACTGTGGTGAACTGATTACTGACATCAAGCACCATCACTGCGCTGCACATGAAACTGCCGAAGGCCCACTGTCTCTCTCTCACAAGCTGGTGGATGGTAAACGGCATCACTACCAAGTAAAGCATGTCGGCTATGGCCAAGTTCAGGACGTATATGTCGGAGACCATTTTTTTCTTACAGCTAGTCACCGCATAGATAACCAGAGTATTGGCGATAACTCCGATCGTACAAATGATCCCATATATAGTTGGGAAAACGTGCATGAAGGATGCGACTTCAATGGCGTTGTAGGACCAAGAGCTCCCATTCGCGCATGCTGTCAAGTTGGCCAGTTCGTCGTCCTTGCACTGAATCTCCGTGCTGTTCATTTTCCGCAAGTTCAAAAAGTTGCGCAGGGTATGAATTAGCAGAGCACGCGTCCGAATAACAGCGCTCTATGGCAAAGGAAAGGCGCTTCCATTCTGCACTGAGAACATGCTGGCAAACGAACAGCCAGAGAATGCTGAGAACTTTAGAAACCCTCGAAAGTGGCTGCTGGGAAAAGTTTCACCTGCCCCACAGTTTACGAGGATCACCACCAGAAACACCAACCCTCAGACTGCCGGCACAAGTCAATGGATGCATATGTAGGCTATATATAGGCTACATATGGAGTCTCCTCCCTGCAGATCCAGATGTTTAATCTGGCTGTTAGAAAAGGAGAATCGGACCAACGATATGTAAATCTAAACGATCTAATTGCCATACCTTTGCGAAACCTGTTTCTTTACGTGTTTTGCTGCATGAATAATGCTTTTAAAATGGACAGGATATACATTTACAACTTTCTTCTGGCAAGGAATCACAACCAGCATTCTAACAACAGCATCATTTACCGATTCTATCTGTAGATGTATGTAAACATCAGACGGTTTCAGGGTATGATTCCTAAAAACAGTGTGATGAACGCAAATTATTAATATGTTTAGTTACCTGAAGAATGCATATTAATATATTTTGCGACAGTCGCGCATATAGATTAGATTATATTATATTAGACAGACTCATCTTTATCACTCACACACTGGTCACTCAAACACTGGTCACTCACACACTGGTCACTCACACACTGGTCACTCACACACACACACATATATATATATATATATATATATATATATATATATATGGACAATTTGGCAACTCCAATCAGCCTCAGCATGTTTTTGGACTGTGGGGGGAAACCAGAGTACCCGGAGGAAACCCCACGACGACATGGGGGGAATATGCAAACTCCACACACATGGAAACCTGGAAGAAACTCAAACCCAGAGGTCTGAGGTGACAGTACTAACCACTGCACCACCATGCCGCCCCAATATAAAAATATGAAATGCCCATACACAGGTGCCTAAGTGTGCAAGAATGTCAAAAAGGTGAAAAGAATCAATGTATGTATGAAATATAGTTTAGGAAGCGTAATATTTAAAACAATTCTAGTTGTAATTTTGCTGTCATTTGTCATTTGTGATCATTGCATTCTGGGGGTATTCATTATTCCTGTCAAATACAGACGCCCCTCTACTCACAAATGAGATATGTTCTGAATGGCCGTTTGTAAATTCGTTATTCAACATCATTTTAAAGGTATAGTCAAAGAAGTAGGATGCTGGGAGTACGCACGCTACGCTGGGAGTACGCACGTATACGCTGGAAGTACGCACGCTACGCTGCTGCGCGGCGGGAGTAGCGGCCACAAGTTGTACGAGGCAGAAAAAGAAAACTGATGTTGCGGACAGGAAACGGGAGCCCAATGAACACAATTAGGACTTACAGTCCTCTTCGTTCGTATGTCTGAAAGTTCATAAGTTGAAAGTTCGTAAGTAGAGGAACATCTGTATACAGGAAATATGGTGCCTGTTTGGTATCTTACCGATAAGTGTTATGGACGACTTAATTAATAGCTGGGCTCAAACTTTGTATTTTTTTATAGCTGTTCTATGTTGAATATTTGTATCAGTTATACACAAAATTATCTTTTGTGCATTTATGCATGGTCTTTAAATACTTTATAAGTTGATCTACATACAGTACAACAGTGATGTCTTATTTATTATGGGGGATGTAGCAATATTGGAAGAAATATGTGAAATTTTAAGGCAGAAAGTTGGCAGCATCGCACTGAGTTGGCTCCACATCTACCAGAATCTCTCTGAACAAAGATGAAAGGATTTCATCTGTGGGCTCTACCTCAATAAAGAGTAATGTGTAGGGATACCGAGTCTTACAAAATGCAATAATACTGAAGGCTCTGACATTCACATGGCTTACAGGAAGACCTTTATGCCATATCAGAAGCACATATAATTGATAGTAGAAAATTGAGGCACTCTGCTGTCCTTCATACGTTTCTGCCAGTTGTGCGAAGTCCCTGAAATGCATCTTTAAGTTTCCACTTGTAGGAATGTGCTGTTTATAATTTTATTCATTAAGAAGCCAGAATGAAGCGAACAAGGCCGAGTCTATTGTTAAAAAAGTACATCGAATTGAATTTAATTGAACTGAATTGAGATTAATTAGAAAAGTTTTCCAGGGTAACGGGTAGCTGCAGTAGTAAAGGACATGGTGTTGCTTCCCTTATTTAATATTGTTGTGCAAGGTTTATAACTTCCTAACAACAAATACAAATCACTCTAATAAACAATATAGAAGATATAGTATATTAGGTAATGCTTTACATGAACTGCACCTTCATATTGTGTTCTTTATGCATTCATAGAACATTCATAAGCAGAGCATATGTATACCTTACCACCCTAACATACCATAACAGCTTTAATATACATTAATAACAAACATTATATGATTATACGATTATGTTTGTAATTATCATGTAATGTTTATCATTAATGTTAAGCTGTTGAGGTATGTTAGGATGTTAAGGTATACATACACGCTGCTTATGAATGTTCTATGAATACATTATATAGGCATTATGAAGGTGCAGTTCATGTAAAGCATTACCATATATTGCATAGAAAAGTATGCTCTAATGTAACACTATATATTACATACAATTGTATAATAGCAGATAACATAGTATAGAGAATTCGCCACCCTTAATACATGGTGGGGCAGCAGTTTGCCATATAACCTCATAAAAAACTATTCATCACTTTGCATCACAGTAGGAAATGCATTCATCTTTACACCTAGCATTCATTTTTCATTTTTATATCTGATCATTAACCAAATAAGATGAGAATAAAGGATCTTGTTAGTATAATTCAAAACAGTATTATCATTAGTAACTGAGAGCCTGGCTGTACTTGCTCACTGGGTGGTGTGTGCTTGTACAAGGAGAATTGCCTAGAAGCAAAGGTCATCTTTTAACCAAACTGTCTTGTTTGGGGTAAAATCAACCCACACCGCCGCACAAAAAAATCTAATTAATTTCTATGGTTTGAAATGTTGCCACTTTCCTAATTTAGAGGTAATAAACAAACAACATTAAAAGTATTCTGTGCACATTTTGCATCCAACCATGACATCTATTAAAATTATAGGAAGGATAAAACTGCAAATGGGATCTGAATATAATTTAAATTGATAAATGACTTTTTTTGTATCATTTGCTAGCTGTCGTTTTTTTCTGCCACCAGGATTTTTTGGTGATGCAATAGGAGTACACACGGTTCTCTAACTAACTGTTGGTGATGCAACAGGAGTCCATATGATTCCCTAACTAACTGCTGGTGATACACTAGGAGTCCATACGGTTCTCTAACTGTTGGTGATGCAACAGGAGTCCATGTGGTTCCCTAACTACCTGTTGGTGATACACTACAAACCCATACAGTTCCCTAACTAACTGTGGATGATGCATTACGAGTCCATACGGTTCCCTAACTAACTGTGGGTGATACACTATGAGTCCATACGGTTCCCTAACTAGCTGTGGGTGATACACTATGAGTCCATATGGTTCCCTAACTAACTGTGGGTGATACACTATGTGTCCATACGGTTCCCTAACTAACTGTGGGTGATACACTATGAGTCCATATGGTTCCCTAACTAACTGTGGGTGATACACTATGTGTCCATACGGTTCCCTAACTAACTGTGGGTGATACACTATGAGTCCATATGGTTCCCTAACTAACTGTGGGTGATACACTATGAGTCCATATGGTTCCCTAACTACCTGTTGGTGATACACCAGGAGTCCATACTCCATACAATCTGCTCATAAGCCACTGTCTGTTTCCCTAGTGTGAGCCCCATCATCGCCAATTCAGTGAATGCCAGCTGATAGTGAATAAATCCAACTTTAACACTTTTTGAGATCTACTGGTACATTATAGAGGAATATGCATACTGTGAATAACTGACAATTAAAATAAATCCAAATTCAGTGCATATAGTTAAATAATAATGTTCAACAATGAATTTATTACGCACATGTCAAAGTTTAGCAGTTGAAATCCCCTAGAATTGAGTCTAAGTGCTCAAATTGAACTGTTCCAGTAAGAATGATCCAGTAAGTGGGTTAAACAGTTTTCAATCACGTTGAATAAAAATGGCTGTAAAACAATTGTTACATTGTCTGACTTAAACCACATGTTTAAATGGAAGAAGAATTATGGCGTGAAAGGCCCACAAATACTGAGCCTCCTATTCAAGGCTTCATTTTGCTGTATTTTCTCTTTCCCAGGCTTGACTGCATTGTTCTCCTTAAAGTTATCACTTTTGGGTGTGCGGGAAGTAGATGTTTTCTGTGGTCTCCAAGAACCTTCATCTCACATCCATTGCATGGAGAACTGTCAACCCTGCAAATTTAATGAATGTTTTTGTGGACCATGATAGGGTGTTATTGAGTTAATTAGAAAGGCAATACACCGATATTACCAACACTTTCTTTGACTCACATGAACACATGTTTAAGTTTATAAGGGTGACAGTAATCATGTATCATGTTATTGTCTAACCAATGCATTCATTCAAACATTTTATATATCAAACATACTTTTACAACATACTTTAAAGAAAATAGCATAAAATTCCTTTTATTGTAAAATTCTTTTAAAATTGAATTTTACTCCTGTCAAAGAATGAACTCAAAACTTACATTTTTCTTTATTTGCAACTTACCCACCCAGTATATTTTTTCCATGAATTTGCATTAAATGGCCAAAAACACAAGCGTTTAATTACACAGATACAATCTGATAGCTCAATGCTATTTGAAGCTCTAAACATGAGAATTTCACACACTTTATTCTATGCACATTGTGACATAACAATAAGCCTGAATCACTTAGAAACATGCTAATCTTTGACTGCATAATGGTTTGTTTGTAGATGAACCCATTATATAACCCATTATATAAAAGATTTATATCTGAATGTTATAAATTCTGTTAGAATGTATTATGTTTCACAATGACTGAAGAGAACCACAGCAGTGTCATCTTATAAATGACTTGGTACACAGTCATTTCCTGTAGTGTCTGAATTAACAATAGCTTTTTGTGCAGGATGAGAAATTTACCTTTCAGAATTTCCACTTTGACTTGCAATCTGTGTTGTAGAATAAAAGGAACATATGATGTTCTTTTACAATATCACACCTAAATGTTCCAGTCATAATTAAAAACAAACTTATAGTTACATGCTTAAGCTTATTTGCTCCATTTTCCGTAGTTATTACAAAAGCTAAATAATACAGCATTAAATACACAAATCCAAATGACTTTCTCTGTTTTGTCAGAGATCAGTCAGTCCAAAATGATGGAAGCTTGAAGCTAATATTACAGACCTCTGCCTCTAGCTGTCTTGTAAAAATTCTTTGTGGTTGCGATATTTTTTTTTTGTTACAGATTATGTTTAGATTATTTATGCTCAAAGATATTTATTGTACTATATGTTTTATATGAAATGTCAGTTGTATGTATTATCCCACTCCTTCTGTTGATAATATCATCCGTACCACTGCTATTCAGCTCCTGTGAATAATCCTGCTTGTTATAACATTATAACTATGATAGCTAATTGTGATAAAACTATTAATGTAACAACTACAGTCACCCTCAGTGACACAACAGTTACCATGTTTTGAGCAAAATTCCCACATCGAGCCAACGGCACCTTGGGGGATTTTGTGGTAATTGTTTCAATGATTATTAAGTCACATATGTTGTTGATCAGTATAACAGTTTTTGAGTTTTACAGTACAAGCTTGTGAGGTCCAGGACGTCCAGCATTAGCCCCAATCCTACAGCACAACAAAGCTAAATATTGTCCACTTCTGGCTTGCAGCCAACCTAACCTTGATGCTGGCTGTCGCTGTCTTCTGATATGCAGAGAGGGAGAAGCCCTCTGCTGGCCATTTTAGGTGTAGCCAACTTCATTAATATATTTACATTTGTATGTATTTAACAGACGTTTGTTAAATGAAGCAACATACAAATGAAGCAAGTAGCAGATTACAAACATATGTGCTGTTGAGGAGTCAGCTAGGCACAGGTCTAGCTAGGCTGAGCTTCCAATAAATGCCAAGTTACAAGTGTAGTGTACAAGTATTACAAAAAAATGTTCTAGCCAAAACTAAAACGAGTAAATATTTCTGTTTAGAAATTGATGTTCTTTGGTTTGAGTTGTTAAATATGATGGCATAATGGTATAAATAGCTATTTTTTATAAGTCAGCTTTGATTATAGCTTTTCTTAGTCATTTAATGGCTAAGGACGCATGTGGCCATTTTACATGACACGCTATACGCCCTCATGACATTGCTATATTCCAAAGATGATTATGCCCATATACCGAATGATTAATTATTTTTAAGTGGAGTTTCATGAACATCAACATGCACACAAATTTATTTCATGACTTCCGCAATCACCGTATGTAAGCATTATTGAATCCTTAATGTAAGTGGATAACAGTAGGTGTCCTCCTAGGCTCAGTCTTTAGGTCCCTTCACTTCTCTCTCATAAACTATCGAGGTCAAATCGTCCAGTCGTACGACTCCTCTACCACCACTATGCTGATGATATACAGCTGTACCTGTGCCTGGCCTTCCTTACCCTCCACCTGCCTTGCTGACATCTCAGCTTGAATGATGGATTATTACCTCCAGTTGAATCTCTCTGAGATTGAGCTTCTTGTCTTCCCTGACAACTCTACCATCCAGCATGACATCACTAAATAGGTGTATAAGATCATCAATATCGACCCCATCAACGCCTGCCAGGAAACTAGAGTAATAATAGATGACTAGCTATCCTTTCCTGATCACACAGCAGTTATCTCCTGGTCTTGTAGGTTCACCCTGTATAACATTAGAAAGATTAGCTCTTATTTGTCACAAGGCCAATTCATACTTCACTTTTCTGTGTGTGCTTTCAAAATGTGATATCAATTTTATTGTCAGGGGCTGGACGGCTGCAGTTGTTGCACATAAAGCCCAGATATTTTTGTGCGGTGGTATTTGTGCAAATTCATGCGACTCGACTGTGCATGTGCCACATAATTAACTATATATTTCCAGCAGGTGGCAGTGCCAACTTTCATGGATCAGTGGTCAATGATGAAACAGTAGAGGCAGAAGAGGTGTTGTTATTGTAGTAGTTATGGTGGCCAGTATGAGGAGGGTCCGATGTACATGAATATCTAATTTCTTATGCTGTACAGACATTATACCATGCGCATGACCATTGGTTGTCAGGGTTGGTGTCTGTCACTCTCTGTCCTATTTTCTGGGTATCCTGTTTCCTCCTCTGTCAGGTAGCCCATAGTCCCCAGTATGTTTCGTTGCTCCCCCAGGCTGCTGTGTGGCTTAACATAAAAGTGATTGACCACTATTCCCTACTGCCCTTTTGGTGGTTGCGAGTCCAAGGTTGGCCAGATACCAAACTCACCTGTTGGTTATTTATTATTGTTTTATCCTTTGTTTGATAATATTTATCCCTGTGTTTAATTTGTCTTGTTTATGGTTCTCTGCCCCTGTCTTGGTTATGTTCTGTTTTACTTGTTTCTTGATTTTCTCCTAATGTAGTACCTCCCTGTGTTTCCTTAGTTTCAAGTCTTTTAAGTTCCTTAGTTCTGTGTTCAGTCAAATAGTTACTTTACCTGTTTCTTGTTGCTCTGTGCCCTCGTTGATTGGTTGTTTTTCAGGATTCGCACCTGCCTTTTGTTAGTCCTTGTTATCAGTGTATATTTAAGTGCCTGCCTTTGTTCATTTCCCCAGTTGGTCATTGTTTGATGTTACTCTGTGTGTTCAGGTTATGGTGTGTTGTTGCTCTGTTTGGTTTTTCTGGTTCTGCTCCCTGTTGCTCTTTTTCCCTAATTGTTACTTTTTGATTTTTTGTCGTTAGTTCTTGTTTTTCCAGTTTGCTTTTTACCCCACATGGTCTTTTTATTTTGTGGCTTGCCCCTTTGTTCTGTTTTGTTTAATAAACCCATGTTGTCTTGGAGCCATAAGTGCATCGTCACCTTTTTCCCTGCCTGCACCATGCTGTGCCATAACAGTCAGCAGACTGAAAGCATATGCAGAGTATGAAAGAATAAATTGCCCTTTGGTATCAGCAGCTCAGGTCTCACATCACCCTTTGACTTCCCCATAAAAGACACCAGAGCTGTATAGTTTGGGTCCAGAAAGTGCAAATCCAGACCAAGGTCTTATTTCAACCAACCAGTTGAGTACTCTGACTGTGACTCTTTAAATTGGTTAGTTGAAACAAAACTTGGTCAGGATTTGTGCTTTATGCACCTGAAGTTTCCACCTTTGAAAGACGCCAAGCTTAGTCTCCAGCCATACTCCACTTCCTGCTCGGTCTGTCTCTGCTGACTAGGTGAGGAATGTCCTGGGGAAACTGCACAGACAGGGGTGCGAGGTTCTCAGTAGCCCAGCTCTATGAGACACCCTGTTTAGTTCCATTCCAAAGAAAGGGTGCTCCAGATTCCTTAAGGACTTCAGACCAGTTGCTCTCAACTCACAAATCGTGAAGGCCTTTGAGAGGCTGGTACTGATACAGCTGACCCCCGGTAGCAGACCACCTGTATCCCTAGTAGCCTGCATACATCCGCATGCTCCACAATGCCTGCTCCCACCAAGAAAAATCCAGCATCACAATCATGTTCATTGACTTCTCCAATACCTCCTTCCAGCCTCTCTGAACAACACCAGCATAGTCCCCTGGATCAGGTACTACCTAATACTGTGTTTCATTTATCTCAGAGGTCAGAAGCCAGTGCTGGGAATGACATCGCACCTGAGTTAACGGCATTCCAGTACAACAAGCCAGAAAACTATTTAGTAATTCTAGGAACCAGTTTGGGATTTCTTGCTTAACCAGATACCCCAATATCAATGGCCTTTATCTTCATTCACTTACATTTACCCCACACTACTTTAAATATCACAACGTATCCAGTTGAGTAAGAAAGTTATAGCCGGGTTCATTGTTAGCCATTGTTAGTGAGAACAGTTGATAGCTACCCCACCCCGTAAAAAGGAAAATGCCAACTACAGAAACATTAAAAAGCAAAACAGACATCATGGACCTGAGAGAGGATGGACCTCCAAATGGAAGGTGTATGAAGCCGGGTAGTGAAAGCCAAAGATGTCTGGAAACATCCGATGACCATCATATCCACCAGGATCAGCACTACCATCGGTACATGGAATGTGAGGACCATGTATGAGACCGGAAAGACAGCGCAGATGGCCGCAGAGAGGAGGAGATTCAATCTCACCATTCTGGGAATCAGCAAGGCAAGTTAGACTGGTTCCGGGCAGAATGGGCTGACTTCCGCCGAGCTACTGCTGTTCTCGGGGCACGAACAGGAAGATGCAGCACACACCCAGGGTGTAGCCCTGATGCTGTCCAGGTCAGCCCAGGAAGCTTTCCTTGGATGGGAAGCGCACGGCCCATGGATTATGATGGCCTCTTTCTGCACAAAGAGGAATAACATGGACGTAATCCAGTGTTATGCCCCGAATGATAGTGAAGAAGAGGAGAAAGATTACTTCTACAACAGACTGCTGGCCATCATACAAGACAGACCAAAGAGAAACATCATCATTGTTATGGGTGATTTCAATGCCAAAATAGACAGAGACAACTGGGGCTATGAGGAGATCATGGGGCAGCAGGGCCTAGGCGAGATGAATTAAAATGGGGAGAGATTCGCCGAGCTGTGCACCACAAGTAACCTTGTCATCGGAGGAAGTGTCTTCCATCATAGAAGGATACACAAGGCAACTTGGGATTCACCAGATCTATCGACAGAAAATCAAATCGACCATGTGTGCATCACGAAGACGTTTCGCCATTCTCTCCTGGATGTACGCGTCAGGTGAGGTGCAGACGTTGCTTCAGATCTTCACCTCCTAGTTACCCGATTGAAGCTAAAGAGAAACTGGATAGGACAGTCCAGCCAATACCAGCGGTATAACGCTGTTGTCCATCCCAGGAAAGGTATTCAACTGAATCTTGCTGAACCGGATGAAGGAGGCAGTAGATCCGCATCTCCGAGACCAACAAGCCGGTTTCCTCAAAGAAAGGGCATGCATGGTCCAGATTGCCACACTGCATATCATCTTAGAGCAGTCACCCCTCTACATAATTCACCCCTCTACATAAATTTCATCGATTATGAGATGGCGTTTGACAGCGTTGACAGGCAGACCCTCTGGAAGCTTCTGAGTCACTACGGAGTACAGGAGAAGATCACAAACATTGTCAAGAAGTCTTATGAAGGGATGACCTGCAAGATAGTTCATGGCCGGCAACTGACCGACGCCTTTGAAGTATAAACTGGAGTGAGACAGGGCTGCCTACTCTCGCCCTTCCTGTTCCTGTTTCCCCACAGACTGGGTCATGAAGACATCGACTGACCAGAAAGGAAATGGCATACAGTGGACACTATGGAAGCAGGTGGACGACCTGGACTTTGCAGATGATCTGGTTCTTCTCTCTCACACCCAATAACACATGCAGGTAAAGACCAGCATTGTGATGGAAAACTCAGCGTGCCTGGGTCTCCACATTAATACAGGGAAGAACAAGGTTTTCAAGATAAATGCATCCAATGATACACCCATTATAGTTGAAGGTGATATGCTGGAAGAGGTGTATAGCTTCACCTATCTTGGCAGCATACTGGACAAGCAGGGAGGAATGAATGCAGATGTGAGAACCCGCATCAGCAAGGCAAGGGCAGCCTTCCATCAATTGAAGAACCTTTGGAGATCCAATGGAATTAGCACCACCACCAAGATCAGGGTCTTCAACACAATCGTGAAGTCAATCCTATTGTATGGAACAGAGACCTGGAGAACCACCATAACCAACATGAAGAAAATCCAGGTCTTCATCAATACCTGCCTCAGGACGATTCTCAAGATCCGCTGGCCAGATAAGATCAGAAATAAGGAACTGTGGCTATGAACTATGCGAGAGCCCGTTGAGAAAGACATCCTTCAGAGACGCTGGCGATGGATAGGCCATACCCTTCGCAAGCCTGCTTCCAACATCACAAGACAGGCCCTCACCTGGAACCCCCAGGGGAAGAGGAAGAGGGGTCGGCCTAGAAATACGTGGCATCGTGACCTGGACACAGATGTAAAGAAGTTGGGGAAGACGTGGGGACAGCTGGAAAGACTTGCTCAGAACCGAGATGCCTGGAGAGAGCTGACTGACGG
The DNA here is from genome assembly GCF_023856365.1 of Brienomyrus brachyistius. Classification (NCBI taxonomy): domain Eukaryota; kingdom Metazoa; phylum Chordata; class Actinopteri; order Osteoglossiformes; family Mormyridae; genus Brienomyrus; species Brienomyrus brachyistius. Next base: position 8,495,788 of record NC_064542.1, read on the forward strand.
CTTATGCCCCTGATGGGGCCACAGGCGGAGATGGATAGATAGAACATCCTAACCTGGCAGTGGAAAAAGTTTGATGCAGTCCGTTGTTTTTAATTGCGCATTTTAATTCCCTTCTGCTATTTTATTATTCATTCCTAACATTTCTTTCATTAGTACTCTATAATAATATGTTTTTTTCAGGAATATATTTGTGTACGTTTTAATTTGTTTCCTCAATGTGTACTTTGCACCAAATTTACGTGTTTTCATTGTATACTATCTGTACACCTTGTCTGTGTTGCATAACATGTATGTTCATCTGTGCACTATGTTGTTGCTGCTGTACGCACAAGATCTTCCCTCTGGGATCAATAACGTTAATCTGATCTGACCTGATTTATTCTAATCTAATCTATGTTCTTTTCATCTCTCAACTAGACTATTGCAGCTCTTTACTCAGAAAGCCACCGGCTCGTGCTAATAAAACACTGCAAATGATTCAAAATGCGGCAGCATGTTGAGTATTTCATCATTCAGATGCTGTAACTGTACACCCCTGCTTCTCTGTCTTCATTGGCTCCTTATAGGTGCCCACATCAGGCCCTTCCAGAGCCATTAATGGAAAAGCATCCATCTCCATCAACGTGCTGATAAAGTTCCACATCCCATCTTGCCCTCTTCAGTCAGCTATCTAATTCTTCCACCATGTACTGTATTCTTGTGTGTGGTCCGGGAACATCTCTACTAGCCCAACTCTATGGTCGTTAAGCTGGTCTCTTGTGCTCCCTGAGTCCTCTTAATTGTGCAGTTTTTTCTTTTCATTCGAGTAGTTGCATAAGGTTCTTGATTTGTTTGAGAAATATTGTGTGTTTTGCGCTGATGCGACTTGCATCCATTGGAAGCTCAGTCAGCTGCATGCGTGCATTGTGTATTTATGTATCTGCCTAGCTTTTTGTCATTTTGACAAAGCATTTGCTAAATAAATAAATAAATAAGGTCTGTTTAAGCCTAGGAAAATAGTAACTAGCAAGCTACATAATACGACCTATGCACCTACTAATCTCTACTCCTCTAGACCTAGGTATAGACTGAGCTGAGAAAGGTCATTATGCTGTATATGTACGTTTAACTATATGAAGGATTTTCTTATATTACTTTGTAATACAAGAACTCTGTTATCAATCACATGATCCCTACACACAACAACAAACCTAGAAGTTAAGAGACGATATCATTTGCAGGATGCCAGTTGCCATTTAGATGTGATCGTAAGGCAGGGTACCATGCTATGCAGCTGCAGCTGCAAAGGACAATGGACTGAGCAATCAGAATCCTCAAAAAGGCATTCCTCCTCATCTTCTGGTTCCTGATCTCAGGATCATGTAGTCCCTGACTGGCTGAGACCAAACATCTCCCATTATCTTAGACTCCATAACTCGCCAAAATAATAGAAGAGCAATGCTTTATTAATCTCGACTGAAACCAACATCTTTTTCCAAGCTGACTTTGCCTTGAGGTCTATATTTTGTGAATTAAACTTTCCGGGTCTCTAGCGAAAGCAGTTGTCTTAAAGTATGTTAGACTGGACTACAGTAAGCAAATTATATAAATATAGAAAATAAAAACATGTAGTTGTATTTGATTAGTGTTTACAGGGACAATGAGAGCTTGATTAAGCTTAAGAAGTACTAAGTACAACCAGGTCTCACTACAGAGTTGTTAACAACCAAGCTTAATGAAATCTGAGTAAGTTTGTATGCAGTCAAATGCATGTACTCTCTGTGTATTCCAAAATTCTAGACTAGAGCTGGATTCCAAAATACTTTCTTATTTTTTGCTGATTGAATGAAAAATGTAACTGTCCACTGTACATGCCAAGTAGCCTACTGTAAAAGATGACCTAAGATCTTGCTATCCCACAAAATCGGCATGCATTGCTTTCCGCAATATAAGACTTAATAACATAAATAAAGAAATGGTGAACAGAAAATTTTGAAGCAGAGCACAGAAATGGCCAGCTAAAGAGAAAGTGTTAGAATAAAGAGAGAAGCTGCCTAAAATAACATCCCCTTTTGACCAGTTATCACAAGGTTGGGCAGTAATGGTTTACTCTTTTTTTAATTATTTTACAGTATATCGATATATATAATCTGTTAAAACCAGGGCTGTCAAACTTAATCTGTTTGTCTGTTTGATTTCATTTTGAAAGCTAACAGATGGTCCAGAAGATTAAAAATATAGTCATTTCCAGTATTTACTTTATTTAAAGGCTAATACCTTAAAATGAAGATCTCTCCAGTTATAAAGTGACAAAGGAGGTACTATCAACCGTTCGTGCAAAAGGGGCAGGTGCTCAGGCACCTGTCTCACAAATGATGTCGTGTTTCATTGGTTAATAACGCACAGCTTACCGATTCACCGCAAAAAAAGCATCACTAGCATTAATAGCTCAGCCCCTGATGATCTTATCTGCATTGGATGCCTAAATGAAAAACCACTCACATTGCAGAGTGGTTCGAAAAATGCATGTTCACTTTGAAGAGTAGGAGATGCAAGTTCCATACCATCTGCACTTTTTGCTGATGTGAGCGGAATATAAGCAGCAAGGGGTTCAAATATCACAGGTCGGCATCATAACATGAATATTCATTTACTTGATCTATTTACAAGCATTAAATTGTCCTGAATTTCTGTATTTTTTTGTTTGTTTTTGGTCCTACTGCCCCCCCCCCCCAGTCATACAAATTTAATCTTGGCTACCCTACAGACAACACAATTAAAAAGTACAATGAGTTGAGATGAAAATAAAAGTCTAACTTTATGTGGATATAGTCAATTAAAATAAAAATTGCTCATAGACATGCTGCACATGGCCTATGCAGGTACTCGCTGATTGTTAACTGTGAACTGAGCTGTGACATTCCTACCTGTAGGGGTCAGGACTTTATTGTTTTAGGGTGACAAATAAGGAGCAAGTTGTTTCAACTGAGATGCAGTTAATAGGATATTGCAATAGAATGATACTTTTAATTGAGGGAGAATTAAAAGTTGGTGTCTTTTCTTAATTGAGAGAATTAGGATTCCTAGTCTACCAGTTTAGTAATTTGTGAACAGAGCTAAGGGTGATGAATGGTATCTTGTTCAGCTGGGCTGGTACTCCTTCTTTAGATAAATACTGTGCTGAATTCCCTGATTTTTTCTTCTATATTGAGCTCATGCCGTGACCTACACCAAGTAACCTTTGCCGTGCCCAGCATTTATAATTCTCTGCTGGTGTGTCTGTGTTGCTCAGCAATTACACCGGCAAAACGCTGAGTGATACATAGTTTTGGATGTTGCATTTATTGTCTTCCCAACCTGCAATATATTCAGTTGTTGAATCACACAATTGAAGCAGAAAAAAACATTTAACAAGGTATCCATTTATCACGTCTGGCTTATATCTGTGTTGCTCCAAACTTCCCATAGACAAATTTGGAAAAACAGTGAAAAAATAGTGTCTACATTACTTTTTGCTTTTTTAGTTTTATGAAGTATAAATAAACTTATTGGAGGTAAGTGAAATTGGTCATTTTGAGTGCTTTGTAGACCTGTCGCTATGACGCTCAGGATGGGTTATTTAATGTTAGATATACTGTAAACAATGCTTCAGTTTCAATTAGCAATACAAGTACACTTGGGATATATACTTTCTTCACTTCCATAAAAAAATGAATGCTATGAAGTGAACCAAGGGTGGCATGGTGGTGCAGTGATTAGCACTGTTGCCTCACACCTCTGGGACCCGGGTTCGAGTCTCCGCCTGGGTCACATGTGTGCGGAGTTTGCATGTTCTCCCCATGTCGTCGTGGGGTTTCCTCCGGGTACTCCAGTTTCCCCCCACAGTCCAAAAACATGCTGAGGCTAATTGGAGTTACTAAATTGCCCGTAGGTGTGCATGTGAGAGTGAATGGTGTGTGAGTGTGCCCTGCGATGGGCTGGCCCCCCATCCTGGGTTGTTCCCTGCCTCGTGCCCATTGCTTCCTGAAGTGCCTATTGCCATACCCCCCCCCCCCCCCCCCCCCGCGACCCAGTAGGATAAGCGGTTTGGAAAATGGATGGATGGATGGATGGAAGTGAACCAATAACAGTTCTTGTGGTCTGCATTGCTGTGATGTGTAGTTACATTTCTGGGTAGGTGCACATTAGGCTACAGCATAGACTACACTGTAGGCTGTAATGGAAGCCGTTCTTACAGCGTCGTTTCGACGATGAAGTATAAATCAGCCACTAGGCAAGGATAGCCTTCCTCACAAAAAAAGGACTGGAAAAGAAGTTAATGAAATTGCAACTAATGCTATAAGCCTACTGATTAATCATCAGAAATAGGTAATTCTCCAAATAGGAAACCTTGGTTTTTGATTATTTTAGAAGAATATACCAGTGCATGTTTCCCTCACTTCAATGGTCTTCTAACTTCTGTCATACGTCTATGTTTTTTGAGGGTAACAAGGAACTCTGAAACCATCATGGTTGAGCAGGCTGAGACGATCAATCAGGCTGCTGAAAATGGGCAACGGGCGACCACTGAGAAGGGAGAATGGGATCCAGCAAACACAAACGTCAGCAAAATGCTGGATACCCTAATACACATATTTAGGCAAGAGGTTTGGATTAAGGGAGCGCTATGAGGATACCCAGACAGAATGTAGCATTCAATACAAAATGGATGACGAGCTTTGCCAGATTTCACAAAGGTCTGGGGAAAGTTGGAACGCACGTAGCCAAGAAGCAGACATGACGGATGGTCAGTCATTGTTTTAAACCAGATGCTCGAACATGGAGAAAGTTTTGAAATTGAGAGATTGAGAAAGGAAATTACATCTGAAAAGGTAAAGGTCAGAGGATTGGCTGAGGAATTAATGAAAGAGAAGAGTGAAAAAGACAGATTGCAAACAAAAAATGAAAAGCCGTAAAAACTAATTTCACTGCAGCAACAACTAAAGGACTCTGACAAAACAGCTTCTCCAGCAACAACCTCTCCAACAACAATGAACAAAGGAGACAGAACTGAATCACTTTACTCCTTCGAGCATTTAGAGACGATTGAGTGGCAACAATGTCACCATCTACTGACATCGCCATACTGTATGATGACAATGACAGAGCTTCAGACTCCAACACATCAGACAACAGCAGACAGGTGAGAAAAGCTGCTTCATCAAAGGTGAGATGTACACCTGTGATTGTCAAGCACAAACAGACTGAAGTGGAGGTAGTAAGTGAGGAGGACTAGGAGGAGAATGTGGAAAGATGGTAAGGTAAAAAAATACTTTCCATTTAGGGCCAGAGCAAATTGACAAGTGGTCTAAAGAATTGCCTGACATATCCACTCACCCATGCAACGCTTGCCGAATTCTTGAATGCCGTATAGAATTTTGCAATATTCATCCATTGGATGGTGCAGTGATTTTAAATGTGAATTTGAGGGACACAGATCAAAATAATCTCAGTGACAGTTTTGAGAGAATACTGGGAGATCCCTATGAAAGGTCAAAGCATGATGGGATGTCGCGCAGGAATTTCCACTCGCAGAGGTAAACTGATCTGAAATTACCTTTCGCAAGTGGAAAGCACAGGAAAGGAATGATTATATGAATTTGAGGAATGATTCAGTCAGATTTGGCTGGAACCTTCTGAGTTGAATGATGTCAATGACATCTACGTGGACTCAGGTGTGCCTTTAAAAACTGCTTTTGTCAATGGACTTAAAGCTGAAGTGCCTAAAGCCCTTAAAATCCAAAAGGAAGATTGGGATGGTAATGGGACTGCATTTAATCAGATTGTTGAGTGGGCGGTGAGAATTGAATACAATCAGGACATACAACTCAATTAAAAATTCCAGGGAATGAGCCAAAAACACACCCAATATGAATCATGCCTGGGAAAGTGTTGGTTTTGTCATAAGCCAGGACACTGGGCATATAAACGAAAGCAAAAGCTTGGAGATCACAGCAGAAGTTATGACGACCTGGACAAAAGATTTCAACAGCTCATCACAGAGAGAAAACAAACATTCCCTAATGCTGTGAAGCCCTAGAGCATCCCTCACTTCAGCTTCTGCTAAACGTAGACCTTAAAAATCCCAATGAACTATTTGTATATGCAAAAATAAACAACGATAAAGCCGGTAGAGTTGAATTGATTTGACGAATTGATATCAGCAATACTTGCCAACAAACTAACAATCCCTTTGAATTAGGATTAACTGAAAGCAAGTGGAGTTGGAGGTATTCTCTAAGAACTTCACAAACTAAGTGGGATGGTCAGGTTCAGGTTGTCTTAGTTACTGATCTAGATGTTTAAGTGCAATGGAAAGTTCAATGGATTCATGTTAGCCATTGTAAGTTAGCCAACTTGCTTCAAGAATAGAGAAGAAGTATTTATATAATATGGTAGAAGTATTTATCAGAGTCTGGGAATGGTGAGTTCACTCCTAATAATCAACATGGTCCTGAGAATAACATAATTCAACACAATGAAAAACAATATATACAAATTAAAATACATAGGACAACCAGACATGCAAACGGAATAGGTTTGTAGATGTTTGTAGAGTGATGGCTCACTATGCAGCCTATGGACTATCAATGAGATCTGTTCCTGTAACTTTTTTAAGTTCGCAAGCTGTCGGACATGGGATTCATTAACAATGATTAACTGATAACTGGGCTTAAGCATAACCAGCAGTCTAATTAGGATCATTCCCTTCCTGGCACAAAATCCCTTGTGCATTTAACAAAATGGTTCTATTTTTGTGTCAAATGTCAAAATGGTTCTTTTCTTGTGTCAAATTGTGTCACAATTATGGAAATTAATGGTTTCCCCTGTAATGGGTTATTTCCTACCTTGCGCCCCATTGTTTCCAAGACAGCTTCTGGATCCTTGCCACCATGAATAGGACGAATAGTACAGGCGGGTACAAGGATTGGATGGATGGATGGATGGATGGAATGGTTCTCCTAATGGTAATTTTACTCACCCACAGATATAGTGGGTTTGACACAATGCCTAAAAAAGCAACATTACTAGCTAAAAAGACCACACTAGGTGTGCGAAAGATGAAAGGAGAATTAAAGACTGTCAGAATAGTTGTTCTGTAGAACAGGACAACACTGCAGTGTATGCTTTCTTCTCACGGGCATCAAATGCTTTCTTACATTGCTGACAGCCTTGGAGATGTATAGATTGTGGTCTTCAGTCTTACAGCATCTTCATAGCAGTGCGTGAAGTACCAAATGTGAAGCCTGTTTATTTTTAATTTGCTATATAATTTCATAGGGGATTTTAGGCCGTGTGTGGTTCTGTGGGCTAGAAGATAGGTGCCTATGACTGGAAGTTCCTGAATTACACCATGGACTGACTGACCCCGCCTTCTCAGTTGTGCATTGCTTTGGATGAAAGTGTCTCGTAATAAAATTCATATACTGGAAGACAATTTCTGACTGCATTTTTCTATCTTTATTTTGGATTATTTGTACTGATTTTGTTAAAATGTGTAAAAATGGCCTGTGTGCGTCTTTTCTGTAAAACAATGTAAGTTGTTATGTATAACAGGACTGCATCAACATATTTCTTATAGTCTATTAATTCTATAATACAAATTTACCATGTTTTTTATCTGTATTTCTTTTATGATGATAAAGGATCAAAGGGAGGAATTTTAGGATTTTGTTATATTACTTTGTAACACCTAAAAGGTAAAACCTTGTGTGACGTCTTTTAATCAAGCACACGATGGTAACGTTAATTAGCAAACCAGCCAATCATCGCCTATTATCATGTAAGTGTGACCAAATGACAAGGTGCCTGTATGTTTATGCTATGGAAATGCACAAGCAGCAAACAAAGGACTGAGCAATCTGGGCTGTGCAGAGTCTCCTGCACCAGGGAACATCGTCTGCAAATAAAAATCTTCCTCCCAGAATCTGCTCTGGCTTATTACTTTTATGGATGAAGCAAGAGAATCTATCATGCACTACGGGGAATATTTATATCACTGGAACTGGCTCCGACGATCTTGCTTTCTGCAACATCATATCACAGGACATTGCGGCAGATGACTTTTCACATGATGTCTGAGGACATTCTGGAATGTGCCTCCTGCAGGCATCACATGGGCTTGGAGTACAGGACGGATCAGCAGAGACCTCAAAGGAAACTCCCTGTACCGCACAAAAAAAAAAAAAAAAAACCATCCAAGATGTAACAGACCTGTGTAGGATAACCGGATTCAGGTTCAGGTGGTGAATTCAAATACGAGTTTAGATCTCAGAGGCCAGCATCGCAAGGTACTTTTGTATTCAGCGATTATTGTTAAAATACATGTTGTTAAATCTGCCTTTTATTGCCTTTTGGAAGTCATGAGATCCCCTCCAGCCACCTATAATCCATGCCTAGCTCTGTTATTCTGCTGCGTTTGTTATCTGGATTCCTAGTGACCCCAGAAAATGGTCACAGCTGAGCCCTGGCATGCCTTGGCATCATTAGTTAAAAGTGATTAAGGCGTAGGTGGGGTGGAAGGCCAGTAATGAGTTCCATATTTGGTGATGCAAGTCCAACGGGTCTTTTTTTATTTCACTTCTGAAGATGCTCAAATAACATTTTATTGTTTTTAAAGACAAAGGGCTCTCTTTGGATACACAGAAAAGTTGTTTAATGACTTTTTAGACTTTTCACGAGGCGAGCGGTGTGTATTTATCTCCTTGCAGAAGCACAGAGGTCTCCTGCGCTTGCAATGCCTACAGCAACTAGCTGGTGAAATGGAGTCAATTAAGAAGACAGACAGTTTTGCTGCAGTGACATTCATAATGTGGCCCCATTGTGCAATGCATGTTCCTGTGTTGTACCCTTGAAATCTGTTATCGAACAGTCCATTGAATCCCATTTGAAGTGTATTCATTTATCTCCATACTCCTTAAAGCCAGCACTTTGATTACTGCCCCCGGTAACAATAGCTCCTTTTAAACCATTCATGTCAGAATGAATGTGTCAGTTTAATTATGTGTGTGTGTGTGTTTTTTTTGAGGTATCCATGTGAATCCATGTGCATATACGTGTTTGCTGATTTAAGGAGCTGCGTGTATCTAGTCAGGACGTAGTGGCACTGTTTTTTAACCATTTATTCACTCCTCGTTGGTCTAGCTGTCTATGATGCTCACTTATGGGGTAAGAGATGGTCTTTTCGGAATGAAGGTCAGATGTCATATTGCATTTAAATACTGATTTAAAATGTCATTAAATGCTGATTTAAATGTCAGCACATTAGCATATAACTGGTGGTTTTTATTTGTCTGCCATTTCATTCTAACAGGCGTACCCCAGGTGTACTAGACCTGAATAATTCCACACTCTTATTTGTTTTGCATAAAAATCAACCTGCTTGATAATACTGTGATAATGCAAATTAACCTTTTTTCACCTCAGTCTAATTCAGATAAGTGCACACTGTAGTGGACAGTGATAAAACCGTAAAAGGATAACGTTACAGTTTTACACTTATCTGCTTTCCTGCCCGCCTGTGTTACTGTGACGGTCTTTATCCTCAGTGACTCTGCGTATGGACATTTCTGGTGGCTATGCTTCACTGATTAATTGTAATCTGCTCGAGCGGCCCGTGCCGCTTGTAGCCTCCAGGTGAAGTTATGTAGGCAGTTAAAGTGCGATGACCCATCTGGTGTGATCAGCTGGCTGGTAATTTCACAGGCCACTTAGTTTACAATGATGAACACGGGGAGACTCCTCACCTGTTTTTGTTGTCTAGAACGTAACTGACAAGTAATATGTTACTATCCCCACCTAGTGGATAAAATGTATAAAAATTAGATATAAAGGGAGATAATGTATTACGCATCGGAGCAGGAAGAATTGCCAGAGTATAAATATTAACAAATAAATTTGTGCTGGAGATTATTTAGTCATTTCACAATTTCTGTTTTGGAATGTGTTAACCTTCATCATGTGCAACCCTCAAAAGACATTCCTGGCAGGATTTTTAATTTATGCAGAACCAGGCTCTTTGTCCACAAGCCAGTTTTAGTCCTGCGCCCCAAAGAGATCCTTCATTTTTAATTCCCATCCCAGCCGTTTGACTGCAGATGTAATCATATTCAAGTTCTCCTGTGAAACCCTGACATCCCGAAGGTCCTGACCAGGTTCCAGTTTCTCAGAAGTCTATGCTACTCTCAGAAGAAACCATATTTGTAATAAAACTCAGACTTTTACTAATTGATGATTTCATTAAACCATTTCTCGGAAGCTGTGCAAAGCCACACATTGCAATCCAGAATTTTTATAAGTTCCAAGAATCACAAATGAATGTCTAGCTAAGTTGGGACAAGTGATGCAGATGAAAGTATTTTATAATTAATGTTCGCTAACCCTAACTGTAGTCACATTCTCACAGTAGAAAACATGGGGCAAGGAGAAATCAGGCAGGAAAGACAGGTACGATATTTTAACATTTTTTTTGTTATTTTCTCCTTTGTGCTAAAATTAGCAATGATTAATAAAAAGAAATATTATATAATTCAGTCTAATATTTATTAATAGCTCAGTCTTTTAAGTTAGCTCAACCCAGTCTCCCTGAAATATTCGTGTGATACATATACTGTATACATAATATGAATTATAAATCAATGCCAGTGTACAGTACACTACAATTATGTTACTGTTCATATATTCATTTAATTTTCTTAAATTACTGTGCAGCCATATCTCAAGCTACCAAATTGGTTTTCCTGAAAATACTTTCATGTGTATATGAACACAAACATAACAGATTAATATCATCCAAGGAAAAACAAGAAAGTAAACAAACAAACAATCGACTTGACCTGGCGCATTTTTTTAAGAATTACTATCCCAATTAAATATAAATATGATTAAATTATTTGCATATAAGTTTATAAAATATTAAATAATTTAAATATGGGTTTATAAAGGTCACTGCTGAGGGCAGATTTGATTCTAATCCATAAGCTTCAGTTTATACAATATTATTGCATAGGCTTCCATGTTTCATTAAGTCAACAAATTTCATATCCAAGTCATCCTGTAAAACTCCGATAACAGTAATTAAAATGAGAGGAAGTCATTCAATCCATCTCTCTCGATAAAATCTATCACTGAGTTTAGTTAATCTAAATTTTGTCCCTCCATTATACACTCAAGAAACTGAACCACATCACCACCACATCAACTGAACCACATCACCACAATTCTATGTGAGTATGTATGCAGTTTTCTCTCTGGGTAGTTTTTCATCTGCATCCTTGAATCAGTAGTAACATTAAAATAGCTGTCAAAGACCTTTTCTATTTCTTGTAGAGTTTAATATTGATCTATATTTTTTTCTCTTAAATGTCTAAAAGACATACCTCTAAGACGAGCTATTGCAGGCTCAAATGCAGTAATTTTCTTTCTAAAGTCTATTGACCTATAATGTATACACAATATTACAAATCAAAACATTTTCGAAACATCATTATATATATCATATAAAAAAAGAGATAAAATGATTTGTATTAGATATTTGGTACATTGTATAAGAATAGATTCTTATAAACCACTAAAAAAGTTCTTGTAATCCACACAACCACACAATTTTGAAATCTCCACAAAAGTTATTTGGCTCCTAAAAAAAAAAAATGAAAATTGAAGCCTTGATTTACAGGAATTTGCAGAAATTTTCCATTTAGAGTGAGCCGACAGTTACAAATGAATGCCTTTCACTGCATTTGTATTCCATAAATATCTTCCATCTGATCCAGAGCACTGTAAAGTATGAAACACTATCTCCAAGTGGAATCAGCAATAATATGATCTGACAGGAGACCCTAATGCGTTTTGTCAGCTAGCTTAAATTTTGTGGTTTGTCACTAATGCAGCGATTGCAGTGCAAGGCTGGCGGAGGGGGGTGAAGATCATGTTCTCCTTTGGCACTCATTCAATGTCAGTCTAATCAGGTGCATGAAACTAACAAAGCCACCACATATTGAAGCACGATGTCTGTTTTTTTTTTTTTTACAGGGAAGTCTCCCTTTCCACCACCCCTGCTCCTCCCCACATCACTTCACACGTTGTTGTCATTATTGGCTCAGATACTGTGTTGGTTATACCTAAAGGTGACCTTACACCATGCATTAGATGTCTGTGTCTCTAATAATCAGATTAGAGCTTCAAAAGATCATTGTAAATAAAGAGGCAATACAATCACCTCCTAAAAGGCAATTAACATTGCAAACTTTAAAAATGTACTCCACCTATATATATATATATATATATATTTATTTTATAAAAATTCTTTGCATAAAACTATTCAAGTACACAAGCAAAGAAGAGATGCACCTCACAGCCAAGTAACTGTAGTCACCGTCGACGAAGATATTCGCTACAAAATTGCTCTTATTAGGAGACAGAACCTTTGTGCATGTTTGTCATTTTCCAACACCCAGCATAATTGCCCGATTGAATTGCTTCTCTGCGGGAGTCAATGTATCACTGTAGAGAGGCATCGCGCTGAGAGAAGAATAGAGAGAGAACGACTCTATGACACTGGCTTTCGAGTGTCAGCTGCCTGCCACTGCTGCAGAAGTGGACGTCAGACTGCCAGCCCAGGAAAACAAAACCGAGTTTAACTGGGGGATTCATATCCTGTGGAAAAGGGAGATTATCAGGTGTAGGATCCAAATTGCTCCACTACCACCAAAATAGACTCTCATTGCTTTTTTGTAGACGTCTCTGATCTTGACTCAAACATCTCAGAGCTGATTCAATTTACTGGATTAAGTCCCTCCACAGAGCCTCACTTTCTCCTCTCTAGCAATAAAATCCCCCACCCCACCCCCCCCCTGTGTTTTGTGACAGAGAGATTACACTAAGGCAAAGCAAGCTACAAAATCTGGGGAGATATCTATCAAGTTATTTGGCCACTGAAGGAACCAGTGAAACTTTACAAATGCAAAACAATGTAATCCGTCGAGATGGAATCAAAGTGTGCAGTTAGGGTGATATATGCGCTTTTCTCATTGACTGAGATTAAAGCAGGTGGCATTTGGTGTTGGAAACGTGGATGAGTCTCTTCCTGGAAATGCTGAAAGTCATTCTGTGAGTTTTGCTTTCCTCCCAGCTGTCCCAGGAGGGAGCCCCAGGGCATGTCTGCACCTTATGAGCAGCAACTTGAGTTATGGTGTGCTGTGGAGAAGGGAACAGGGGGCATCTCTCACTCCGCTGCAGATTAATAATCACTGAAAGGAGCAACACTGTGAAGGCCGGAAAGGATCACCGGCGTTTTCCTACACCTGCTGAATCTCAAAACAGTACTTCAAACTTCATATTATTCCTTATACACACACACACACCAATCAGCCATAACATCAAAACCAACGACCTAGTACTGCGTAGGTCCCCCTCGTGCCCCCAAAACAGCTCTGTCCCATTGAAGCACAGACTCCACAAGACCTGTGATGGTGTCCTGTGGTATCCGGCAGCCAGACGTTAGGAGTGGATCCGGTAAATCTTCTAAGCTGCGAGGTGGGGACACCATGGATCGGACTTGTTTGTCAAGCACATCCCACAGATGCTCAATCGGATTGACATCTGAGAAAGTTGGAGGCCAAGTCAACACCTTGAACTCTTTTTCATGTCCTTTAAACCACTTCTGAACAATTTTTTAAAGTGTGGCAGAGTGCATCTTCCTGCTGAAAGAGGCCATCAAGGAATTCCACTGCCATGAAGGGAGTATGTGGCCTCTCTATCATAGCCAGCATTAACTTTTTCAGCAATATGTGCTACAGTAGCTCTCCTGTGGGATCGGACCAGACAGGCCTTTTCCAGCCTTTTATTTTCACACAGGAATATGCATCAAATCAGTAAAAGCATCAGTGCCTGTGATTGTAGGGGTACAAAGAGGTAAAGAGCAGGTCTTAGAAACAAAACAAATTTTCCGCATTCAACTCAGCTGCCTGATAATTACTGTTAATGTTAAACTTGGCTTGCAAGCCTCATGTGTCCTTCAGAGAGATAACTGTGTGTATGTGCTTATCTTGGATTCCCCCCCCCTCAAAAAAAAAAAGTGCTCATAGGTGCTTGTGGCACATCTGTGTGCTGGACACATATTCAGCCTGAGTGACTTTTATGCGTGTGGGTGCCCAGTATTCTGACTGGCGTGTTAGAGTGATAGGAGGAAGCCAGATTATGGCAGTGGTTCTGGAGTGGTGGCAGACTTTGATTGCAAGGCCAGGTACCTTCGGCGTCCCTGTCTCTTGGGCTAAAGCTCCCCGTAAATGATCATGCTAGGAAGCTACTGCCACAGTTCGCTGTCCCTCCGGCTTGAAAGGGCGTAAAGTCACTGCTGCACGTTTTGCTGCCTCCTGTGTTCCTGCCGACATCATGCATTTTTGGGCCGTGAGCTCAGCAATACACAGCAACATTATTTGTCTCAGGAGAAGATAAAATGGGATTAATTACCATGTACCCCACTGATAAATTAAAACTGTAGAAAATATAGTGCGTACTCCGTATATAGAGCGTACTCCATATTTCTGTTATTGGAAACTGGAGGACAGACCGAGAGACAGACAGATACATACATACTGTTGCATTCAGCTAAAATTGCTTTATATTCTAAGCATCCCCCCAGACAGCTGTTCATTACTCACATGGCCCTATGGGTGCATAGTCAGTATTCATGCATTAGTGAACATTAAAGTCATTGCATTAATTTGCCTTGAAAAACAAGGCTTCACTTGACTAGTGTGTTTCCCTATAAAGATAACTAGGCTTGTAGTCAGAATGCAGTGATAGTTGGACCTTAAAAGAATACTGACTGACCAAACTTACAAAGTATGTAATACTCCTCAGGTAATAATTCCTGATGACACAACAATCCATATTATAAACTATACCTTGAATCATAGACATAAATGTATCATTGCTTGAGCATGATCTGAGACAATGTCCTGCTTGGGTTCATATATCTGGGTAGGTGTCTCAGGATCAGTGCCCATCTGGCCCTGTCCCATGTGTCTCCTCATCTTCTCCATCAAAGCAGGCCATCTTGTTTGGCGTTACCCTAGTGTGTCTACCTGCTACCTGTGCCGCCGTGTGCCTTAATGGGCCCTTGGTTGTGAATTCAAGATTGCACCTGATTAGACTGACGTTGAATTCAAGATCTCAACTAGCTGTCGTTTAACGTTGCTTTGTGTTCTCTTGGTTTAACACGTGTGTATTTCATTTATAGTTCTGTTCAGTTCCTTGGCGTTTGGAGATCTCTGTGACTGTATCTAATGTTGATTGACCCCACCTGCTCCTCATTGCCCCAAGTCACTTGACTGTAATTATCCTTATCCGCCCATTCTTACCTCGTTCCCAGTGTTTGGTTAATTGTCTATGGCCCACACCTGTTCCTCGTCCAGCCTCATTAGTGCTTATAGTTGCCTGCATGTGTCATTGCAGCTGTTTCCTTGTGCTGCTGTGTGAGTCTTAGCTGCAGTTACCTTGTGGGACTGTAGCTTCCTGCATTCCTCCCCATTGCTTTTGTATTGTTATTTCCAGTGTTGCTCCCTCCCTTAGTTTAATTTTGACCCCTTGCAGTTCCTTCCTTTTCTGTTCCTCCCCTTCTGGTTTGTTAAATGAACCCTGGTTTGTTGTACCCGCTAGAAGGATCATCTCTCCTTTGTCATAACAGGTGACATGGAATTATCTGTTTGCACGGCTCTTTGTATTTTTTTTTAATGTTCTATTTCTTCATGCCAAAAGATTTTGCCGCCGAATGCCATAAAATGGCATACATTACATTGTGAGTGACGCTGTATGAAAAATATATTTCCTACTCTAGCTTTTGTGGTAAGATGCTCATTTTGACTGTCTTTTCTGTATACTATAGCTCTAACAAATGCTTGATGTAGAATGTATACATGTATTAAAAGAAGATCCACAACAATGTGCACCGAGCAGGAGGATAACAGGAAACAGCAGTGTTTCAATGACCTGAACTTAGATCAGCTTAAATCAATCCTCCTCAAAATGTGCTTCCAGTCTGATGGGATGCAAACGGAAACATCTGGCCGCATCAATTTTTCATTTCAAATGCAATCTTCAAGTGCAGCCGAACATCAAACAATGTATGAAACATTCAGCACCAGCAGGAAGGTAGCTCAGAACTGAACTGAACATGTTGCTGGAGGAATGGAACCTTACGAGGCCGTACAGGTTTGATGACACTTTCTTGGTGGGTAACAGAATTCTTACTGCCCATTTTCTTTTCGTTCATGTACTGCAACACGAAATGCGTGTGTGTTGAAATAAGGGCGAAAAAAAACACCCAGACTGACGCTGTTTTGCATTGCTGCCACTAGATGGCAAATATGAACCCAGTGCTTTGGAATCACTGTCACTAAATACTCTATTATGTCAACTTACGCAGTTAAACATAGCTTTACAAACTGCTGTCAATAACATTTTTTATACAGAGGTTTAAAATGAATGTCTTGATATTTAATATTAAGCATTCCATTATGAATACAGCAAAACTGAGTATAGCATCATTAATATTAAAAATACGTAAGAATGCATTCACGTGTGTAACGTATAATATTCAATTAATTGTGTTAGTTTAATTTGTGCCTGATTTTGTTTTCCTGTTACCCTGAAGCATCAGTTGGAAATAAGACCTTTTAAATAACGTTAATATAACATACCTATCAAGAATAACACATTGTAATGGCATAATGGAGGAGATAATCAAGCATTGGTGATTTTTTTTTTTAAAGCGTTCAGCCACAGCTGTAGAAAGACATTTATTGTCATCTGGCCAGGTTATATCACTGTGCCTCAGTCCTCTGACCCGTGAGCCAGCCAGCCAATCAGGCGTTGTCTAGCTCGCAAGCTTTTTTTATCCTCACTGTAGCCTGGGGTTAGATTTAAGATGAAATACGGATAATTTTCCTGAACCTGCAAGTGTCCACCTACAATATATGCCTCTCCTTCTCCAACTTTCCAAGCCACCGCATGTCCAAATGAATATACATTTCTGCAAATCAATCACAAATTCAACACAGACGCTGCATGCACACTATGCTCTGCAGAATGCATATGCATTTCACCTTCGGCAGAAATGTGACATTAATGCCACAGATGTGAATGTGGTTGTAATGAAACCTGAATTAAATGACATAAAGGGAAATCAAAATGACTAAAATGCTGTATACAATTGTATGGATATTTTGTGTAATTGGGTAGAAATGATGTCTAATATTTTGAATATTATCAAGTTATTTTTTTCATTGTGTTTTAATTGTTTTTTTCTGTGTGAGGAATAATGCCTTCGTCCTTATTACCTATGAGACATGCTTATTTTAGATGCATCCACGTCACCCATGTCAATGACCTTTTAGCCATGTAATTATTGTTTTACAATAAACCAGTCCAGTCATTATTGACCATGAAAAACATTTCCTTCGACTTTCTTCAAGTGTCCTTTGGTTGTTTTGAAGATTTCAGTGTGAATCTTTGAAATTCATACCATCTTGGGACTTATGTTCTGAAAATGCAGTTCCTCCACACTTGTACGGCTCTCTCTGCATTTAGGGAAATCTTCACAGTAGACTGACCCCAGAAAGTAAAAAAACTGAAAGCTGAGTTATTCCTGTACCTTATTTATTTATCTATTCATCCAGTCATTCATTCTTTTGTAAGCAAAGGCATGTGGTTCAGGAATCACTTTTAACATCAAAACAGACTCTGGGTCATTTAACATAAAAATGCTCCTTTTCCTTCACAGACCTGTGGGGGGAAGGGTGAGTGGGATTGCCTGACTATTCTGACCTTAATCCTTGAAATTACATGCACACACTCAACACACCCAGGGCAGGAAGAGACTCGAACCCGAGTCACAGAGGTGTGAGACAACAGCACTAACCACTACACCACCATGCCGCCCCTATACACTGACAAGCCAAAACATTACAACCAGCCAAATAATGTTGACTATCTCATAAAACCAGTCTGGGGTATATTTGATGGTAAGTTAACTTTTGGTCCTCATGGTCATCATTTTAATCCAGAGGCAAAGGATATGGGTGAATGCCTGAGTGACTTTGATAAAGTCTGATGGTCACGGAAGTAATGCGTCACGACACACTGTGCATCAGGCCCTGCAGGCCATGGGGCTCTGCAGCCACAGGCCAGTCAGAGTACCCATGCTGACCTCTGTCCACCATCCAATGTGCCTATGGCTGGTATAGAAGCATCAGAACTGAACTGAAAGTCGCCTGGTCTGACGAATCCCGTTTTCTGTTGCATCATGTAGATAGTCGGGCATGTGTCAAGCCTCCATGGGATGCACTAGACTGATAATTAGCTATGTAGCCCCATACACAGCTGGGTTGATGCGCTGTGTGAGGTTACATATTATTCCAGTGACCATTAGTAAAACTACCTTTTTGCCAACGTAGCCCTCCTGTTGGTTTGAAGCAGGCGGGATAACAGTCATTCACATCTCACATTGATAAGTTTTGTCCACCCAGCACAATGTGGTTTTTCCCTCCCCCGAACACTCTCAGTAGGTACTGCCTATCTGATCCAGTGATGATTTGCCCCATATCAAAGTCACTCAGGTCTACCCCCCTGCCCATCGCTTCTGTGCCTAACATGTCAACTAAAAGTACAGAATGTTAGCTTAATGTGCAATATTTCCAGGCCCTTGTCATGTGACATTTTTACAAGAATTTTATTTTCGTGGGGGTGGCATGGGGCATGGTGGTGCAGTGGTCAGCACTGTTGCCTCACACCTCTGGGACCCGGGTTCGAGTCTCTGCCTGGGTTACATGTGTGTGGAGTTTGCTTGTTCTCCCCATGTCGTCGTGGGGTTTCCTCCCGCAGTCCAAAAACATGTTGTGGCTAATTGGACTTGCTAAATTGCCCATAGGAGTGCATGTGTGAGTGTGCTCTGCGATGGGCAACCCAGTAGGATAAGCAGTTTGGAAAATGTATGTATGTATGTATGTATGTATGTGGTTATAACATTTTGACTGACTGGGGTATACGTCTGGGGTATCTATGTCATTGTCTATAAACAGCATTTCACTGAGTGAAGAAATAAATCAAATATGTTTCTTTGGTGTAGAAAAGAAAATGTAATGACCAAATGAGTGACTGGATAATAAATGTCCTCCAATTTCCAATGTGTAATTAATCAGAGTGTCGTTTTTGGAGAAAAAGTCTCCGGTTAACAAGTGTATCTTAGATAAATGTTTTTTTCTATTAAAAATTGCCCATAAAATAAGATATGGCATGGTTCCGAATTATCACAAGTAACTTTTTTGGCTAGATGGTATTGCAGTGGTTATATTACCCTGACTGGTAAACCCTCCTAGAACGTTGATTATTATGCAATTTTTTGCACTTCGGCTATAAACACAGATGAGACCAGACTTATGATCTCGAATTTGTACTCCAATCACAGAGGCTGCCTTTGGGGGCTCCTTCATGTAAAATGTTACTCCAGCTGAGCCCCCCAGCTTTAAGTGCCTGGTGGATTTACCTGATGTGTTGCATTTGACTGAAGAGATTAGCACTCTCTCGTAATGAGATCCCGAGTCGGTGCTGGGGGAAGGAGGGCAGTGTGAGTCAGCTGGGTGAGGTTGCCGGGTTTCACACCACATGGGAAAACAAACACGTCAGCTGGTCCTTTCAGTCTCATCTGATCCCTCATACGAAATTGTTCCTGTTTCACAGCACTAAACGCATTTACTGAATAATTATATAACATGATTATTGAGTTTAACATGTTCTCACTCCATGTGTCAAACACATATCCCAGTAACGAGTCCACCATTCATATAAAGAACTGTCACTTTTTGTTTTTTTAACATTACTTTATTGTTCATTATTATTCATGCTTTTTTTTTTTTAATTAATCGCACAAAATTAATTTTATTTATTCCTACTGTCATGCCCGGCTCGTCCGATCCTCGTGTGTGCCACGCCCCCTGATTATCCACGTGTGCTTCCCTGATCGTACCCAGCTGTGTCTGATTATTTTTGCCCAGTCTTGTATATTTCAGTCCGTGTCTTGCGCTGGTTCCTTGTCCGTCATTGATGTTAGTTGTCGTCTGATGTTTCCTGCCCCAAGTCCTCTGATTAAACCCCTAGTTCTGCCCTGTATTCTGCCTGCCTGCCTGATCCTTGCCTGCCTGCCTGTCCGTGCGCCTTACCCGCTTTCAGCGAACACAACACCTACGTACAGTAGTTGCCCCACAACACCTTGCAAATATGTAACGGCTACCATATGATACATGGATGTAACATTTTATGTTTTGGGGGGGGGGGCAGTGTGTGGTTCACTGGGTCTGACCTGTGTGCCTGTGATCACGGCTTGAGGGGCTCCAGATAAATGGCCTGGCCCTACGCTTGTACCACAAGCTTCGCTCTCAACTGTATGTGTGTGTGCGCCTCATACTGTAGGAGAGAAAATGGGAAATGCAAGAAGAGGCACTATGGTCTAACCGTACTTGTGCAAATTGCATCAGATAAAGCATCGGTTCACTTCATGTTATATGGCAGTAATCTGACTGGAAAATAATCTCAAGACAGCAGAAGAGAGGATGCACAATTTCCTGCAATAATTAAAGTAGATGCTGTTGAATAGAAAGGATGGAAAACCCTCTAGGGGTTCAAGGCGGACTGACTGCCCCGATACCCTCCTGGCACCTTATACAGGTATGCAGTGTGTTGGAGCTAAAGTTCCGACTGAAAAGGCTTTCTTTGGTAACGCTACTTGATGGGGCACAAATACTTAGTAATAACTGAGTTACTACTGAAACACAAATAATGATGGATGCATCATGATTCATTAATGATGAACAAACATGAGGTCAGTATTTCACTTGTGTCATTCATGACTTGTTCATTCAGTAGTTCCTTCAGTGGTTCACAAAGGTTTACAGAAGTAAAAGTAACACAATAACTGCTTGGCTTCAAAGCTGCATGATGATTCATTAATGATGAACAAATATGAGATCAGTATTCAACTTGGGCGATTCGTGACTTTTTCCTTCAGTAATTCACAAAGGTTTACATAATTAACAGATATAGTAACAAATATAGTAACTGCATGAGATAAAACATGCGTCACGATTCATTAATGAATTAATATGAGATCACAATGTAACTTTGAATTTTTGGTTAATTAATACATAATTTATAGCATAATACTATATTATTTGTGCCCCATCAAGTAAAGTATTACCCTTTCTTCCCTCTGGTCATCTGTTAGGACAGTCAGAGATGATCATCAGGTCAGCTTCTCATTGCATTTATGGTAAGGCAAAGCCACAGGCCTCGTAGCTATGGTGACCACCTAATCCGTGTCGGGGGGGAGCTAGAGCAGGGTCTGTAAACTACCGTTACAATTAAAAGGACCTGGATTTCGCTTAAGCACTGAGCTGTGTGCTGATTGGTCAATCTCTGAGATATTGCTGTCTGCTGATTGGTCAGTCTCCTATAATCATGCACGTGTCACTGATGTTGTTGTGAAACAGTGGGATGAGACATTCAGCCCAAGAAACACACCAGCCAAAGCACAAGGAGAAATGAACTATTTAGCCAAGCACAGGAACCTTTCAATTTTAAAGTAGTTTGTAAAACCTGGAGTAGCTCATAGTGTCCCTCCTGACATGGATTAGGTGGTCATCCTTCTCATAGCTCACGCTCTGTTGATGTTTGCTGCAGGGTGCAGACAGCACTCAGCCATGAAGGAGAGGGATGAAACAATGGCAGACAGACAGAGCTACACAAAGACATGGTTGAGCCTCTGAAAAACTCTACTAAATGCCTCCCACTAAACCAAAGCTACCATTATCCATGCTGACACACTCATACCCTCCGTCGAATGTCTGGCCTCCTGAAAATCTCCCCTTTCTCCTCCATTATGGGCAGTCCTGATGACAGACAGCCATAAAGATAGTTATAAAGACATAAGGCAGAACGAGAACAAGTCTAGGTAAGCCAGACAAAAAGGATAGAGCTTTGGTCTGGAATTAAATACTGAGACTTGAGGGGTGCCTCTCAGCTGGTAGACTGTTCTATAAACCTGGAGATCTCAGCTGAAAGTTTTATGTCTAAGAGTTTTTTTAAATATTTGGAAAATTGCAACTAGGCCTGTATGTCGAGATCTGGGAGAGTGGATTGTACATATTAATCAGCTCCATTAGAGAGATGGGGGCCTGACCTTTCAATGCTTTATAAGTGAACAGAATAATTTTGAAGACTGTCCT
Organism: Brienomyrus brachyistius; assembly: GCF_023856365.1. Classification (NCBI taxonomy): domain Eukaryota; kingdom Metazoa; phylum Chordata; class Actinopteri; order Osteoglossiformes; family Mormyridae; genus Brienomyrus; species Brienomyrus brachyistius. Next base: position 8,518,083 of record NC_064542.1, read on the forward strand.
GAATTTTAACTGCAAGTCAGAGAAGAGACATCAGAACAGATGTAATACGGTTGAATTTTCAGATTTTTTCCTGCAGATGTGAATCATGCTCTCTGAAAATAAAACATTGCAGTAGTCTAATCTCCAACAGACAAATGTATAGTTTTTCTGTATTTTGACCAGTCAAAAATCACCTTAGTCTTGCAATTTTTGAGCTGTAGGAAGCACATCTTGGATAAGGAGTTAAAATGATTATTATAAGACAGGTCATCGTCTTATTGTCTAGGTTTTGAGCTGACTTGGCAAAACAGAAGTTTAAGCCCTCAGCAATAAGTGCTGACAGCAAGATATTGTTATTAATGTTGTTACATCCAAGTAGAAGCACTCTGGCTTTTTCTGAGTTCAGAGGCAGTTGTCATTTTTTGCCTCAATTGAATGAAAGTTTACTAAGGAGCCTACAGACATAATATCTTCAAATCCTCTAGCAGCATATAAATGAAAACTAAGTACGTGAGAATCTGAGTTTAGTTTCTTAAACAGAGGTGTAACCAGGCATTTCGTTAGAGATTTTGGGCCCCAACCCAGACCAATCATATTATGTTCCAATTTTTTTTAAGGCCCCCCATGGGTCTGGCTACAGCCATTTTGAAAAATTCAGAAACAGAGCCAACTTATAGTGGTTATATTATTTTTTGCGTAGGCTACAGACTGGCCATCGAGAAGTTTGAGAATTTTCCCGGTGTGCTGATTTTTCTTCCTCAACATGAACCAAGGGGTACTCCCCAGGTAAGCAACAAAATGAAGCAAGGGGAGCCGCTTCAACCGCAAATTCCTGGGCTGCTTTTTTGTCGCCGGTCCACTCCTGGTAGATGCTTTAAGTAGTTCCGTAAGAAAGGATTCAGTTTTCACAGGTAGTGGGTTCAACCAAATCAAAGTTGTTGAAATGGAGCTTGCATTGTCTATTGTATCCAACTATCAGAATTCAAAGATGAGAAATGAATTTGAAGTCTTTTTTAAGTAAAAACACATTAGTATTATTGACACTATAATCACTAATTTGGGTGTTAGGCTGGCTCAGAATATAGCACTAAAGCCTCATATCTTCCAGATGTGACATGCAGACATGCAATTAAGCAAACTGGTGTCTCCAGATTACCCACAGAGTGTGTGCCCTGCAATGGACTGGCTTGTTATTATAGAGTAAAGCGCAGAGTGAGAAGAGCACAGTTGTTATCTGTTTAAGATAATGCTGATCAGTCTGTGCAGACAGGAATAACTGCAGTTCAATTGCTTTCAATTTGGCTTTTGTTTTTGTAGGAGGTATTTCACCCAGGGTCATACTGAAGGATAGTAGAAGAGCTTTTGCAATTATAAATGGATTGGTTTACTAGAGAAATAGTTACAATTTTGGATAACACTTTGCTTTAAGTGCAACTTCATAATGCATTCATAATGCATTCATAGAACATTCATAAGCAGCATGCAAGTACACCTTAACATCCTAACATCCCTCAACAGCTTTAATATACATTAATAACAAACATTACATGATTATACAATTATAATGTTTGTTATTATTATATAATGTCTGTTATTAACGTATATTACAGCTGGTAAGGGATGTTAGGATGTTACGTTGTACATACATGATGTTTATAAATGTTTTATGAACACTTAATGAATACATTATGAAGGTGCACTGAATGTTCTTTGAATGCATAATGAATGCATTATGAAGGTGCACTTAATGTAAAGTGTTACCCATTTTTGATATCAACTCCACGAGTTGCCAGAAACATACAGAATCAAGAAGGGAAGAAGCTGTCTGACTCAGCATGAACATTTAATACAATCACTCAAATTACAATATTGTAACAATTCAGAACAGACGTCATTCAATTTAGGTAAGAATTATGAATATGGTTTTGCCTGCACATTCGCTGACCCTGCGCTGTGACCCCCAAGCTACAGAGAAGAGTAGCAAAGAGAAGTATTCCAATGTACCTCTACTGGTACTTGTGCAAATGGCAAATAAAACATGTTTACTGGTTTTCATTTATTAATCTTAACAATAATAATGCCATTATTAATGATTAATAATGCCATTTAGAAATTAACACTTCATGGGGGGTTGCTACTCAATCCGTCCTGTAAGTGTTACTCTGTTAGGGTGCATGTTATATTCTCCAGAGATGGAAATTTCAGGTCCAGAAAGTAAAAATCCAGACCAGGATTTTGTTTCTACCAACCAGTTGAGCATAAAGAGTCACAGTCACATACTATAGTACTCAACTGGTTGGTTGAAACAAAATCCTGGTCTGGATTTTTACTTTCTGAACCTGAAATGTTCACCTCTAATATTCTCATAGTTTTTTACTGCTCCTGTTGTATGGAATATTATTTAGTACTTTTTAACCTAGCAAATGTAATTATTGGGACACTATTAAGAAGCTGTTAATGTAACCCATAGGAAGTGTGACCTTGTAACCTTTAGAAAAGGTAGATCAATTACTGCTGCACAATGTAGCCAAGATAATTGTGTATCTGGGAACATTTCTAATACATTTCTGTATCTGGTTGTTTGAATATACACCTTAGTTAGCACTGCAGCTTATCACTATAATGAAGGCCAAGAAATACAATTAGCTGTGTAGCTAAGCACCACATGGCCAGGTGAAACCACCAAGACTTGCTACTTTTTACCACTGAAACCTGGGAATGGTTTTGCTTTCCCACGATAGCATCCATGGCGAGATCTGGGCTTGTTGCCATAATTGTACAAAGAACATTATAAGAGGACCATCTTGCTTCAGTTGTGCTTTCCAGAAGGTTCGGCCAATAACAAATGATTGGCAGGCCTATCACTGAGAGGCAGGAAAGTAATTGGACCCCAAAAGAGAGGAAATAATGATAGAGACACATAGGGGTATGGAATACCGGAAGCCTGGAAGGAGAAACACAATGGTAGCAACTGGTCCAGGAAAGATAATGCTTGGGGAGTCCCCTGTGACAAATATCTTGATAAGAGATATGAAATGTGTATAGAAATCAGTGTAATTCAGCAGGGGACACACTTCGGCAGAGAGTCCAGTCTTGGATGTAACCCACATGGATACAATAAAAGACTGACTCTGGAATTATACACAAACGGCTCCTGACTCCTGATTTGGCTGAAAGGGATTGACCACAACAACTGTTAGAATCCTTACTGAGCAGACTTGCCATTTATCAGAACCATATTGACTAGAAGGTGTTACTGAAGCAATTTATACAACAAGCAAATAAATAATAAAAAGGTGCAGGTTCACACAATTTATACAATGCAAATGTATAAAGTGCCTAAAGAGAATATTTGGTCAAATTGTGGCCGTCACAGCTGTGCCTGACACAGCCAAGCTATATACAGCTTCACACATCATTTTTCATAACACTTGGAAATGTTTGTTAGTGGTTCTCTAGCTAAATAAAACATGACTGGTAGCATTGTGCCTAAGGGAGTGCATGGGGTTAGTTATGGTTTAGTAAGCTACTCCTCATGCCCATTTGAAACAAACATGTGGCATTTTCTGATCATACTCATTTCAGAGATTCACAGTAGATACTTTCCGCTGACTATTTGTTTTATTTATAATTAGCTAGCTTTCATGCATTCTTTTAGGAAGGACATCTATAAATACTAGAATGAAGTGAAAATGGATTTGTCATCAACGATCCTGAGATGATCCTGTTTTACATTTCACTGCTGAAATTACTATGGTAACTAGAACACAGATCCAGAATTCTTTTAAACAGAAAAAATTTATCGTTTTTGTAATCGCACGGTTCTCTTACTATTAATGGTATAACACAGCGTTTAATGCATTTGCTTTTACATTCAACATTTGTTCATTGAATTCACAGCTCCTGGTGCTTTGGTTGACTCCCTTAAAAGAAATGGCCCATTATACAAGTCAAGAGTTGTGTGGGAAACATGGCCAGGTCTATGGCACCCCCACCCCACCTCCTCTCCCCAGTTTTCCTTGTTCAGTTAATGACCTTTACAGTTCTGATTTGGCACTTTCTCTTTTATGAGTTTCAATCTCATAAAAGAGGAATACAGCAGTATAACTGAAATTGAGGCATGAACAAACTCTCTGGCTGCCTCCTCTCACAACCCCAGCAGCTCGCCAGGCCAGGATATTAGCAGGATCCTGGTGCAGGTAGAATGATAGTGGATTGGTGGGGTAGTATCAGGGGCGTCCAAGGGGGCATGAATACCCTGACAGATTTAGGGGGCCCGGCACTATACACCGGCCTAAAAACCTACTGGCAGGGGCCTGTTATGCAAAATGTATTGGTTTTTGCTGGCTCTTTCACACTGGATGATATTTTCTTCTAACATGACTTTAGAAGTCAACTCAATCCATTAAAAGAAAGACACTAATGCAACATGATTCCTTAACATCTCGACCAACCGAACCCATCCCATGATACAACATTTTCAGGAAATCTATTGACCGTAAGTATCACGCAAGATGTTGCATGAGTGTGAGAGCTGGCAACCCTGACATATAATGAGAATTTTTCATTCACTAATTTACCTCTTCTGGATTGTGGCAGGAAGCATGAACAAGAAGAATACATAAACTCTTCAAAGATCGAACCATCGGTGGAAAGACAACCCCAAATTTGGAGCTTTGCCATGATAGCAAAGTGGTTAGCACTGTAAGTCATCACCCTCTATAAAGCTCATCTCTGTTTCATAGACATTTATTTTCCTTTGCCCTTGATTATTGCTACAATAACTGTGCAATTATTATATGGTCATAAATGTGATGATAAATGTGATTAAAGTATTATTCAGAATTTCTGTCACACAAGGCAGGAGTCCATTGCAGAAATCACCGAAGACAGGAATTCCACTGAGAATCCAAAACCAAAAGTGGGATAAACATGCTACATTTGACACACAGAAACAAACAGGAATGAAAGATTAGATATGTGACTTCAGGGAGAATGTTGGAGGTCTTAAAGACTGAATGGTGAAGAGCCAAAGGCCAACAGCCTAGTGGCAGCATGCAATGCCAAAGCAGCAGCGAGGCGACATGGATGGGTGCATGACAGTCACCCATTAAACATCATCAGATTATTTGTAACATCAGGTTTTTTAAGTTTTAGGCATTATCACACTATCACAGTCATCAACAAGCTACATCTTTAAAAACAACACATAATGAACTCAGCTAAATAAGAAGGATCTTTAGCACATTTTCATAGTACTATACACTTTTTAATTCCTGTTCCGTTTTTTTTTTATAAGTAATGCCACAACTGATGGTTATTCCTAAATATCATCCACTGTCGGTAAATAATTGCATATTGTTTTGCTGGTTGTCTTTCAGCAAGAAGTCATTACTGTTAATGTAATTTTCCTGTAGAGTTTTATTCATTTAGATGAGTGTCTATGTTATCCTCATTAAGTAATTTCCTCCATCTGTTTATCTGCCATTAAAACTATACAACTCATGCCATTTTACACAGTAAAAAATATATATCTTTCCATGGAGGTAGTTAGTAGTTTTAATAATCAGATTTTCTCAAATACCACAAATGTTATTTTAAGTCCTCCGAGAGGTAATACATTTATTGTTTTGTGCAGCCACTCCTTGGGGAATCATCATGCTTGTTGAGGTGTGTGGTTTTATTTTTATTGGATATGGTCTTTGCACCAACCCATGTTTATGACCTATCCGTCCATTAAACTTAGACATTATACTAAAGCAGCATATTAGGTGCATAGTCATGCACACATGATAATTCTCAATCTCCCTGAATATAGTAATATTAATGTAATATTATTCTCTCATAATAGAAAAGGAAAGATTATGATCATGTACAGTTCATCAAAGATAGTAATTACCCATGTACAACAATAATATAATATTATTTCTTCAGAAAATTCTATTTCCATTAAATCATGACATTTAGAAGCCATGCATGGGCCATTATAGCAGAAAAACCCATCTGTACACATTTTTCCATACTGAATAAAATATCATAATGTATGTAACCTATATAGCCATAACCATAGCTTAAACAGAAACTATCGGTTTGAACTGCTGGAGTGAAATATTAATTACTACTGTATCTATATGTATTATCACATTTCATACTGCTTATTAAGCAATCTGTTCATTATACCTAGTGTTTGGGTATCTTTTGCAAAAGTCAGGATCCAGAACAGATGCGGAGAGAACCCATGAGATTTGCTATGATACCTGCACAGTGCAATGGTAGGTGCTTCTATTATGTGTCAGACTTTCATTAAATACATATTTGTCTTAAAGTGACAAAAGAGTCATCCCTTGGTATAATTATTGTGAAGAGTTACAGATGGTTAATGGGGGACGAACAGCATCGCTGTCACTTTTATTCATTAGGATAAAAGGAAAACCCCAAAATGACTCCTTCATCCTGTACTAAAAAAGGATGGAGCTGATCATAACCTGACTTTGATGTATGCTGTCTTCATTATGTAGCACAGTGCCTTCAGTTCAGAACCTGGATTATGAATCCATCCATCCATTTTCCAGACCGCTTATCCTACTGGGTCGCGGGGGGGGGGGGGGGGGGGGGGGGTCCGGAGCCTGTCCCGGAAGCAATGGGCATGAGGAAGGGAACAACCCAGGATGGGGGGCCAGCCCATCGCAGGGCACACTCACACACCATTCACTCACACATGCACACTTATGGGCAATTTAGTAACTCCAATTAGCCTCAGCATGTTTTTGGACTGTGGGGAGAAACCGGAGTACCCGGAGGAAACCCCACGACGACATGGGGAGAACATGCAAACTCCACACACATGTAACCCAGGCGTGAGACTCTAACCCAATTCCCAGAGGTGTGAGGTAACAGTGCTAACATCTGCACCACCATGCCACCCGAATCCTACATTGAAATTTTGTTCTCTTGGATATTTTGAATTCAGCGCAATGTAACTCAAAATGTATTTATTTTGATATCATATTAGAATGGTCTTTAAGAAATAATTATATAAAAAAAACATCTGCTTACATTTAATCTCTATATTTTGGAAGTGAAAAACAATTGAAAAAAAATTGCCATAGGAAGCATGTATACACACAGTCAGGTAGGCTGGTGGTAGCATTACTTTTAGAGGCTGCTTTTCATAAGCAGAGACATTTTAAAATCGAAGGAATAATGGATGGAAATACAACAGCTTGCTGAAACACTGAAGCTTGGGTGAAAGTTCATCTTTCAGCAAGACTATTATCCCAAACAAAAGGCCAAAGCAACATTGGAGTAGCTTAAGAACAAACAGGAAAATGTCCTACAATAGTCCAGTCAAAGCTCTGATCTCATTCTAGTAGAGAATTTGTGGCACTATATGAAAATTGCGGTGCAGAAGCATCATCCGACTAACCTAAATGACCTGAAGCAATTCTGCCTGGGATAAATGGGCCAAAACCTCTCCAGAAGAGTGTGCAGAACTTACCCAAAAATACCCAGGGTTATAGCTGCAAAAGGTGGCTTTACAAAATATTGAAATGCAGGGACTGAATACAAAAATAATGTTCATGTTTTTTTTCCCCAAGAACATTTTCTAACATAAAATGACACATTAATAACTTCAAAGCATTTACTCTCTATTTCTGCATCTTATGCGTCCCCAGTTCACAAGCAGGTGATTATTGGCCAAAGGCGCGACAATATGTAGGAATTCATGCTGTCATACTGATAAAAACTTGCTAAAAGAGATTCTGGGATGTGCCTTAATTGCATCTCATTATACTGTATCATGCTTCCCAGTAGTCAGACGTTATATAGGTTTAGTTATTTGTCAGATGACTTTGTTTAAGGTGACTTTCATAGTTAGCATTCACGTACATGTGTGTAACAAACTACAGACAAAGGTCATTGGTAGAAGCACATGGTCAGTAACTGGGGTCTATCTTGTGCATTCTTCAGATACGAGGGGCTAAAAATACGAAACACTAATACAATCATCATGACAATGAATATGCCATCAGCAAGCCTGAAGACCCATAATTATTAATAACACAGTAATATGGAGTACTTGAGAAGCACAGTGTGCATTCCAGGGCGAATAAGACAACAACACATTAACAAAACATTTAAAGATTGAATATTCATTTCAATATAATGATATAATATATAATTACATTTCATTTCCTTCTTCAAATACACAGATGGAGAGCATTTGTTAACTGCACTGAAAAGCAGATGCATTACAAGTCTCAAAATCTGATCTAGCGAATTACAAAAGAAATGCTTACTTCAAACAAATTCAGGATACACTGGAAAATGAATCATATTCTAAAGCGGTTAGTTCTTGTCTTTGAAGATAATCCTGAGAATCTCCAGACCCTTTCTCATATTTTACTATTACAAAAGCCTTAAGTAATATCGAAGGAATGTCATAATCTGAAGACGCACTGGCCACTTACAGTCCATATGCAAAGTATTATATAAGTTTGTACTTCCTTTATACGAGTTCTGTCTCTTTGGTCTGCCAGCATCAGTTTTGCATCAACTGATCGTTTTTTATCAGCACATGGGAAACTTTTTGGGGTTAAAGACATTAACTAAAACTGTCTTAGGAAAAATTCATGTGCATTCTGTCGTTAACCTTGAAACAATAGTAAAATATTAGTTTATAGGTGCTGCCTCAGGGAGAACAGGATATATCATTAAGACCCATCTTTAGATACTATATGGAGTGCAATTATTAAGGGTCTGGTCTTTCAATCTCAATAATGCTGAAAAATTATGTTTGAGCATGTTACATAACCTGAATTGCCTTGGGAACATTTTTTAAAAAACTATATAACTGGACAAAATAGGATACTGAATGTTATGTAAGTTGCTTTGTATGAAAGCATGTACAAAAGTAATGCATGCCTCTTCAAAGCAGCATACAACGATTACCTTATCTTTCTAACTACTTGACACACCTCCTTGCGTAATCATAATGGCATTTATGCCACACCTTCTGTTTCCTGCACGCCAAATCAAGGTTGTGCTTCTAGTCACAATACTTTCGTAGGACGGCAGGCGAGAAAATCGGTAGGCAAAACAAGTGAATTCCACATACATTCCAGTAGGACTCCAACCCTGAATGTGATAAACTTACATAAAATTAAGGAAAGATAAATTTAACACATTTATCACTCTTGGAGCCCCATACGTAAAGGAATATTTAACAGACTAGAATGTATTACATTTTAGTATAATTCTTTTTCTCATCAACTTTCAGAATCTAAGGGCCGAATTTAGTTACTTTTATTGTGGATTTGCTTTAGTCTAAACTCAGTATGAAGAGACTAATTCAATTTCGGTGTAAATGTATCAGCCATTTTAAAGCAATTTCTTGCAAGTGATCGAGCCGGTACGTAGGTCCGTGTGACGTAATTAGTATGAAACTTGCTTTTCGTCACATTTGAGGAATTTACTTGTAATAAAATGCAAATTGGGAAGGCAGGAACGCACAGGAGTGTCACCTTGGCGAGTGGGCGCGCAGGTCTGGCGTTACCGGGAAGCCACGCCTCGGGCACACCTGATGCGCGGGCGCGTGCGTGCATGCATGCGTGCGCGCGCCGACCAGCCATCCCCGTATTGTTCTGTTCCGCTTGGTTCCTGTTTGCTGGCCGTTCCGGGAAGCGGCTGCGCCTCCCTCCGCTACACGCAGGAAACACTTACGTTAACTAATGCGCATAACTGCCGAAAAGTTCATATTTTTTTATTCCAAGCACTTTTTAATACTCTGTTACCGTCGAGGATTTAGTTTTGGACCTATTTGCGAAGCTGTGGTATTTGTGTGTTCCCGGCTGTTGATATCGGAACTGAGATAAAAGAGGGGATAAAGGGAAAGGAAAACTTTGACGGAATTTATCATTCCACCATTTTGAGGCGTCCGCCCTTTCCAAGTTTCTCACCCGTTTTGTGTTCGGTAAGTTTGTCCATTCCGTATGTTTTTAATCATGTTACTAAAGTCAATAATGACTAAGTAATTAAGCATTTTTTCGTGAATAAATATGTAGTTGTTGGAAACAGTCGATAGTTTTGGTGCACTATTTGTGAGGGACTAGGGAGTTTTCTAATCCGACTGAAATTGTATTGTTTTTTTACCTATTGTTTGGTATTATTGGCAATAATGTGATTTTCTGTGTTATACTTAACTAGATACCGTGAGTGAAAACGATTTGTCGTGTTAATTAAGCTGGGGTAGTTTGTGTAGTATTGTGTATTGTGTAGTTTGTGGCGTTTTCTCGGGCGTATCGAAATATAGTAGTCGGACTGTTGGACAGTTGTCTAAGTTGGTTAGTTTTGTTTTCTGAATTATATAACTGGAACTAAAAGCTATTTGGATTGTTCATTTGGTGGACCTTTTAATTTTAGTTGGATTATTAAATGGCCGTGTAGCTGGAGTTTAAAACGTTTCATGCATAATTTGTGCGTTTGTTTGTAGTGGGGAGATCAGGTTTCCCCACTTTCTAGAAAGCAGGTTAATTGAGCAACTGTGGATTTCGCAATTTGTGTTGTGGGTGTGGGGTTAAATCCCAGATAACGTTATCTCAAAATCTTTCGTTATAAAAGCGAGAAATTGAGTGCGACTGCGGAAATAGTTTATCTCTAAACGTTTAATACTGTCCTAGACAGTAAACGAAACGTCCACGTGTCCTGCACGGCTATATTTAATTATGTATAAAGTGTACAAACTAGAGATGTGGGTTATGATAGCTTTTTATAAGTTTTAAATGTGAAAAACTGGTTAAGACTCCGTTCTTCTGCGTATTGTGTTCATTTACATGCGGGTGTGGCCCGCAGGCGTGGGATCGGCCTTTGCTGCCTCGACACGTATGAGTGTAGAAGCGAGATGTTTTTTTTTGCATTAAGATATTCAGAAACTTGGATCTTTTAAAATACTTATCACCTATTAATGGTGACGTAGGTGTCTGCCCTTCCTCTTATGTTGATAGAGCTAATCCTGTTAAGGGGTCGAGCATGTGTCATGTAGTTGGAAGGTTTGACCTCACTCTGGTTTTCCTGCTTGCATTTATTCATTAGGGGAGGAGTAAACTGCATTGATTCCTGTACCGTCTTCCCGTACTTTTATGGGCATTTCTGGATTTGTCAATTATAGTTGTGTATAGCTCAGTTTAAATCGAGAATGCTTATCGGTCTCTTACTGCCGCTTATAAAAGTTATTTTGTGACACGTGATGCGTGTTATGTTCTGACTACAGTTTTATTTTAATATGTAAACTCTGAATAGCTTATCTTGAAATGGCTAGATGGGTATTTTGGCATTTTATGGATGTCCTTTTGAATATGACCCTTTAACCTGCTTAAAGTAATTGGCAATGTTTTTTCTTAAGGCAGTTTAAATTATAGTAGTATTTTATTTGGGCCTGAATACATTATGGAAAATGAGTTGTCTCACAGCTGATGTCTAGCAGTTTAGGAATATTTAGTGTGACTATAAATGATTCAATAATAGTTGCATCTTGGTCGTCAAAAATTTCTCTGAATAACTCCCCCAACCTCCAGTAACGCATTATCATGTTAAAAGAAGTCGCTCAAAGGTAGCTTTACAGGCAGTTTTGAAATGTAGCATTAATTTTGGCTAGACTCTAGCAGATAGATGTCTTGTCATGCCACATCTCAGTCGGGAATAGCGACAGCTGTACAACCTTCCAGGATTTGCTGATTTCTTCAGGGTAGTCAGTGCCTGACTGGAAATGCGTAGTAAACCAGTAGTCAGGTTAAACCCACCAAAGAACAAAAACATTGCCTTACATGTTGTATGTTCAACCCCATTTCCAAGAAAAGTTGGGACGCTGTGTAAATTTTTGTTGTATAACAAATATATGCTCAGATTGCTGGCATCAAATTCAAATTGACCATATGTTACGAAACAATTTCTCAGTTTCAACATTTGATATGTTGTATCTTGTTCTCAATTTTGTTTTCAATTAAACATGGGTTTAAATGATTTCCAAGTTTTTTCCAACTTTTTTGAAAACTGTTGTAGTTGATGTCTGAAAATGTTTGTTATTTTTAATTTTGTGAATTTTTTTCGTTTTCCCCTTTGACGATTATTCTCAGAGCTTACATTTTAAATATTACGTCAGGTTACGTGAGTCATGTACAACTGTATTTATTCACCACTCTGCTGGTTTCGATTTTTGACGTGTCTTTACTTGAATTCCCCTCCCATGCAGCCTTTCAGCTGTAGCTGTTTTCTGAGTATGTTGGATTCCTCTGGGATTTTTATTCTCTGATATCAGTCTGACCGTACATGCAGTAACACAAGGCTAAACTTGTTGTTTCCTTTATTATATTTATAAGCTGCTATAAAACTCAATTTAATGTTCATATCAAGTGTTATCTTCAGTGAAAGGTAATAAACCATTTTCATTTTTCTTAGATTCGGCGTGAAAGAATGACAAGCATTAACACACCCAATATTAATTTCAAATGGGATCCCAAAAGCTTGGAGATCCGCACACTGGCTGTGGAGAGACTCCTTGAGCCCTTGGTTACTCAGGTAAGCGTTGTCTTTCATATTTGCCCAGTTCTGCGTGCATCACCTTTTATAAACAAATTATCGCAAAGAACTGAAATTCTTTTACGGATCTAATTTTCTACCAAGTTCTTGGGTTTGAGTTTTATTTTTAAAATGTAATTGTTCACTGGACTAGGTCACCACCCTGGTGAACACCAGCAACAAAGGGCCGTCTAATAAGAAAAAGGGTCGCTCCAAGAAGGCGCACGTCCTTGCGGCTTCAGTAGAAACAGCCACGCAGAATTTTCTTGAGAAAGGAGACAAGATTGCAAAGGAGAGCCAGTTTCTCAAGAATGAGCTTACTGAAGCAGTGGAAGATGTGCGCAAACAAGGTAACTACAGGTCGTTGTGGCAATAGTTTTAACTATTATTAGTGTGTGTGGTACACAGATCAATTAGTCTATCACTCTTAATTATGTGTATTGGCAGCAGATGGAATAATGCGTTGTGCATTGATAGGTTTATTAAAATGAAACCATTGCCATCTTCACTAGATTTCAAAGGTTTATTCAGATTGTTTGGAAATAATGCTTTTGTTTAAGGAATATTTGGGTATTTTTGTGACCTTATTAAGCTGTTCTCCCCTTCAGCTGTAAATAGTGTCTGTGTAAGGGTCGGCTTACGGGTGCATTACTCTTTGTTAACTATTAAATAGTGCAGCTAATGCCTGGTACATTATTCATCATATAAATGTGAAGAATTTCTTCATGTTTTTCCTGGCACATTTGCGGTGCATGTATTAAGATTACTGAGGAAACTCTGCCACATTGAAAAGTGTCATATCTCAACCTATTGCATAGATGCCTCACTGGAAGGTCTTGTGTTTTCTTAACCACTGTCTTATCTGTATGATGTGTTATGCGACCTGTGCTGCTTGTGATCCCCCCCTCCTTCCCCCACACCTTTCTTGAAATCCCTCTTATAAGTGGTTGCAAGTAGCTGACAGGCTGTGCAGGAATGTCTGATTGATTTTGGCACACTTTTGTCTGGGTGGAATTCAAAGACTGGTGCATGAGAGTGGCTGTGCAGCCATGTGTGGTTGGACTGATAATGCTGCCTTTGAGTATTGCTAAATCTCTTCTAGAATGAATGAGTCTTTCCCCACCCAGCTGTGGTTTAACAGTTATGTATAATCAGTGTACTAAATATAGTTGTAGTGTGATATGTGAGGTTGTTTCTAATGTACTTTAAATTCTGTTTTTTAAATGATCAGTGTATATGCTTGCATTTTAACCTACATTGTAGCTTTATTTCCTGTAACTCAAATTTTTGCATTGATTGCTTTTTCTTCTGTGCTTTACTGGTTTTGACAGGTTTTCTCCTTTTCTCACAAGTAGTGACAATTTTAAAATTACCTGCTAATTTGCTTGGTATGTCTTTATTGGGCTGCTTTTGATCTTTAACAAAATGACCTCATTGCTTATCTTAGAAAGCAGTAAAAATGTGTAATTTGCTTGGAGGTATTACACAGCAGGAGATGAATTCTTGTTTGAGGGACATGGGGACATTGTGGAATGTCCATCCCTTCCTAAGTTTCCTTTGTTAGCATGCACACTAAGGTCTTGAGTAAACTTTAGTGAAACGTGCAGGCTGCAATCTTTTCCAGCCAGGCATTCTAATGTGTAATGGCTGTTACTCATTCCAGGCCTGTTCACGTCTATAATTGTCTTTTGCAGTTAACTTGCTGCCTGTCCTCACTATACTTTGTGCCTTTGTTCCTCTGATAGCAGCTGTCCATTCTTGTATACTGAATTTCCTTTGCTTCAGTCCAGCCTGAGAATGGGCTCTTTTGGAGGTGGGGGGAAGAAATGAACTTTCAGTGAAACTTTGGTTCAGTGAGGGCAAATAAAGCTTCGAATCTAGTGTCTGAGTAATGTCTTTTTCCTTGCATTTCTCTGACAATAAGCTGATAATATAAAGGCCATAAGATGCTTTTTCCATTGCTGCCTGATTGCAATGAAGTTTTCCAACCAGCTCTGCTCAGATTGATGGAGCTGATGTATATTTAGGCACTTGTGTTGGGTAATATGATTTCGTAGTCTTAGTTGGTGTTGCATTTGTTAGCTTTTTAATTTAAAATGTGACAACTGTTGTAAATGTTTGGTAGTGCACCGCTGCATTCATCACCCATAGTTTGCGCACACTCCAGGGAGGTGTAGCACTAATTGGCAGAGCAAAGCACATGTTATGCTGTCTAAAATGACATGGTTCTGTGACATGAATTTTCGGTTTTTACGGTTTAGGTTTTGATAGGGTGCCCTTCATTAGAATTACAATTTTACATCAGTCTCCTAAATTGGTGTACAGTCATAGTGTCTCCGTTTGTCTGCAGGAGACTCGATGAAGACTGCCTCTGGAGAGTTTGCTGAAGACCCTTGCTCCTCTGTGAAGCGGGGGAACATGGTGCGAGCCGCTCGGGCCCTGCTTTCCGCCGTCACTCACCTGCTGGTTTTGGCTGACATGGCTGATGTCTACAAGCTACTGGTGCAACTCAAACTGGTAGGAGAACAGCAAACTTTGCCCTAACAAGCTTTCCTGTATGTCAGTGTTTGTCATCTTTGGCCACCTTTTCATTGCTGGTACTGTCTCAAGGCTATTTTTTTCTTTCTTTTTTTTGGGAGGACCTCTGATGTTAAATGGGATATAGCTTTGCAATTTCTGCACCCAGCTATCAGAAAAGGGCAAAACTGTCAGTCTGTCATTCCTCAGGAAACCTTGCTAAATTCAGATTGTTCACTAGCCAGTTGTCTACTTGTGATACGTTGTGTGTGTACATACACACATTAGTGCCTTTTTTTTTCCTCTGGATTTTCACTAATTATCATCTGATAAATTGGGCATCTTGTTGATTTGATTTTTATTCCATTCAATTTAATGTGGCATTCTTTGCACTAGCACACTTATTGTACAGTTGTCATCTAAGCAAGCATACCAACTAAACTGCATAACATTGTCTTGTCCTAGTTATATTTTTATCTACTGCCTGTGTGTTGAGCTGTCATGTAAGTTTACTGGAAAGTCGTCTACTACTACTGGAGTGTGTGTGTGTATGTTGGGGGAGGGGGGTATTCCTGGCCGATCAAACTGATTTTGATTTTTGTATGACAGTGTTGGTTCTTCAATTCTCAGTTTGGCTCACTGATATGTTTCTCTAATTTGATTTTTTTTTCTTTGGCCTTGTCCTAGCCACTGGTTCTATTCAGGTGCAGTTTTACCACAAATTCTGACTTCCTTGAAATGTTGTTGAATTGAGCAATGAGCAATTGTGTGTCAGCTGCAGTTAGTCATGTCTGGACAAATGGAGAACTGTGCAATTTACTGTTAATATCCGCATAGTATCTTGCATGAAAGATGCTTTCAGAGGGATTTTAGGGTATTGGGCAGGAGTCCAGTTATGTTAAAGAAGCTCTTCCTTTTTTTGTAGGTGGAGGATAACCTGGCAAAGGTCCGCAATGCAGGCACTGAGCAGGATCTTGGCATTCACTATAAAGCTCTGAAGCCTGAAGTGGATAAACTGAATGCAATGGCAGGCAAAAGACAGCAGGTACAGTCCTACCGAGGTGGATGGGGAGCCTGCAACATGAAAAGCTACCTGGAGGGACTGCTGCACTGTCTTCCCAGGACTCCTGGGATTTGTCTCACACCCCCCGGTTCTCAGATCTGGATTGCTCATGCTTGTATGCCATTACACTCTTTTGGTCCCTCTTCAGAAATAAGCCTCTTACTGTAACAAGTCTAACAAGATCCTGTAACGGAAAATGAGATTTGGGCATCTGGGTTTGCTGGAGCTGACAGCGATTTACATTTCATAAAACTGCTTTGTGACAACACATCACTGAGCGTCACATCACTAACCTGTAACAGACAATAGGAGATCCTTATGTCTCGAAGTTCAAGCCCCTAAGGTAGAGCTGCTTCAAGTACATGCATCAGGTTGCTTATTGGGGGAGGGGTAGTGTTTATCTGCCATACTGGACTTGAGCAGCTCATACACAATGCATTTTCATTGATATTCACTTTCTGACATGTGCTAGGTACTTGGTTACAAGTGGCATACAGGCAAATCTTTTAATTCCGTCTCCAGTCAATACAGTACTACTTTACCATTTAAACTTCTGTGATTTCCCTTCCTGATTGATTTCTAATGCATTTCCAATAATGCAATTATGAATATTAAGGTATTTACATTTGCTTTCTGTAGTGTATTTGGCTGCTGGGGAAGTGGACAATATCAGGTTTCTGTCAAGTTTCCTGCCTGTACGTCAGACATCTGACGACAAATCTCAGCTGATGTTTTCATCCCTTTGATTGTCTTTGATACACAATCAGCCAGGCTGATTGAATCGGAGGACTGCTTTTTAGACCCCTGTTGGCAGATGTCTGTGTTGCTAATATCGTGTGGATATTATGAATTAGCAATTTGGGCAAAGCATTTGGCAGAAAAGTAATATGCATAAATGGCAGCTGCTTTGCTCCCTTAGTCAAATGATTAAAAAGAGCACCTAGGAACAGGGCCACAAGCACGAAAAGAAATGGGGCAAATAACCTTGGAGTAAATTGCTCCTATTTTGCTTATCTTGTTTCTGCAGTAAAATGAATTTTTTATGGTTTGTTTTGAATCAGGCTGCAGAGGATAATTTGTATCCTTTGATTTATTATTGTAATTGTTTCCAAATATGAAAACTTTGAATCATTCCTTATCTGGTACATCTAGCCTGATGTAGTCAGGTAGGTTGGATGCTGTGAGGCATGAATGACATAAAATTGAACATTTTTTCTTTCTTCTGGAATAGGAGCTGAAGGACGTCCACCACAAGGACCAGATGGCGGCAGCGCGCGGAGTGCTACAGCGCAATATCCCCATGTTGTACACGGCTTCACGTGCCTGTCTGCAGCATCCCGACGTGGCTGCCTACAAGGCCAACCGTGACCTCATCTATAGGCAGCTCCAGAATGCGGTCTCTGGCATCTCCAACGCCGCCCAGGCCGCGGAGTACTCTGCCAATCAGCAGGGAGGGGGAGGAGAGCTGGCCCACGCCCTCAACAACTTTGATGTAAGTAATCCGGGTTAGGATGTCTTGAATTTCCTCGTTTTCAATCATGCCTAACATTCAGATGTGGTGTTTTTAAAATGCCTGGCACTTCGTAGTCTCTGCAAAATGGTACTTGCAGATAGGTGGGAAGAATGCACTGCTTATATGCCAGCAAATAAGTTTTATAAATGCAAGCATATACACTGGTCGAATAAGCAAATGTGTTTGCGCTGTAGGTAATGGTTGATGTTCAGTCAATACATTTCAGGAACGTTACTGCTCATCTTTAACAGCTGAACGCAGTGAGGTTTTCCTGTATAAATACAGGTGTGCTTTTTAAGTGTTGAAGTGTGAGCCGCCTTAGTTTTACAGAGTAGTCTGAATTCTTTTCCTTGATGCTCTCCTAAACTCTGCGCAACATTCTTCAGTGTCACTGGGGTTATAATTATGCAGTGGAGGGATTCCTCTTCAAAGCTCCTCTGATGTTTAAGGAATGGAACAGATGAGCAGTCTAGGCTCTTAGAGACCCTAGTGGCTTGTCGCTATGCTTAGCCCCTTTTTGCAGTCTTCATAATTCCTTTTGTGAGTATATTTGGATGCTTTTGAATTAATGCAGAGTTTAATTGCAAGCACAAAGCATGTGTGCTAGTGGTTTCATTGTGAATCGCTGTTTGCTTTTCTCCTTCCACTCTTACTCTACAATTATTCTGATTCCTGAATAAGGAATCTTTATGAATCTTTCAAGTGTGTCTTGTATGCCTCCTGTGTAATGTTTGAAGCGGAAAGCTGTGAAATTATCCATCAAAACTGAGCTTCTTTCATTCCACAGCTCTTGCCGCAAACCAGGTCTTAACATCTCGATCATTTGAGTGCACGTGATTTCATTTTATGATTGCAATTTTTATTATTATTAGCCATGATATCTGGTGTTAAATTAGTAATGGTAATTGTTAAATATCATGTTTTAAAGTGCATTAAGTGTGCACTGTGTTTTACAGAGATTAAGGAGAAGCCTCCTAAGTTTTCAAAATTACTTTTGGCCGTTGCTGTATTAAAATTAGGGTAATTGATTCAGGCTAGCATGTTCTAGTGAACTGGTGTCTTTAACTGAATGTTCTCCTTCCTTGTTACTGGTACTTGCTGAGGGAAATGGAACATGGCTGATCATTGTGGCATTTTTGCTTTTGAAAGGTGGCAGTGCTGGCAGGGTATAGATCAATGTTTCCCAACCCAGTCCTCAGGGACCCCAAGATACCCACTACTGGAGGTTCGGAGGGAGCAAAAACATGAGACCCTGGTATAGATGATGCATGAATGGATGGCATTTGGTACCGTTGTAGTGTTTGGGGATTTGTAGTTAGACTTTTGTCCAAGCTTAGTGAATTTCCATCTGATTCTCTGAATTTAGCTTTATTTTGATGACTTGATGTATTTGCAGTAGGTGTGTGGGACTTCTGTGTCAAATTTACTTGAGTATGTAAGTATAAAGTTTCACAGTACAGAGAGGATGTGAAAAATGACACATTGCTGGGAGGTCTGTCAAAAAACAGACAAAAATGTGGAAAGGGTGAAAATGCTGGTCATAACTGCCCAGTGTTGGACAGTCGGGCTGGTAGCAGGCTAGTTCAGTGTAATGCTTTTATGGAAAAGGAAAGCATACGCATGGCTATGCTTGATGTGCTTCAGACTGACACTGGGTCCCAATGAGAAAGTGCCCTCCAGCTCAATCTTATTTCAAATGTAAGCTGCTAAGTGGGGAAATCATTCAGTCAAGAAGCAAGAAAAATTAGTGCTCTTGAAGTAAGCTTGATGAAGCAGAAATGGTCCATATTTAATCCATTTTGGATAATTCAACAAGATGCCTAAGCATAAAGATGATTCAGATGCTCTGTGTGTTATTGGTGATGGTATTTGAGCACAACTTTAAAGATGCTTTAATATATAAGATTTCATTCATTTATGCTTGTGAGTGCTTAACACCTTTCAATCATAGCAGTCTGCGTCTCTTGGTTTCCGGTGACTGTGCAGACATGTCAGATTTTTTCTGGATCATTTCCTGGTTCCCAATTTCAAGCTGATAGAACTTTGAATGAGTCATCGTTCAGTTTCCCTGGAAACATGACGTACAAGCAAGAATGCCAGACGAGATAAAGCTAATAAAGTGTGAGCGGGGTGGCTTTTTTTTTTTTTTTTTTTTTTTTTTTTTTTTTTAAATATGACTGTTGAATTGGTTACCCTTTTACCTGATGTGTGGAAACATCAGAGGATTTTTAAATTTGAATTTGGTTGCTTGTAGCGAGAGAACACTTGATGTCTGCACGCCCCCATTGCATGTCACAATTGTATGTAAGTGCTTGTGGGGGCTTTGAAAAGGAGAAGAACCTGGGTCTGTTTTGATAGTATGAAGGTTGATGATTCTCGACCGATTTGGGCTTAACACTTGCATGGGAGTGCATTTTGGAATAGGTGTTAATCTTTAACCCTTATTTTTCTGTTCTAACTCACCCATAATGAACACTAGTTAAAAGCCTCATTGTATTCAGCATATTAGTTGCATGTTTTGGTTTTTATGTGGTATATCGTTTACTGACATGCTGTTAGTTGTGTTTAGCACAATTGCTAAAGTAAATGGCTAACAATGAACTGAACCCTCCATCTTAAATATTGGAACCCTTTTTAAATAGTTTGGACAGTAATGGGTCAAAGAGTTAAGTGTCCTCTGAACTGAGTGGAGCTGTGGACATGGCTTCATGCATCTCAAATGAGGGTGTGGATGAAGGCGTCTCCTATCTGTGCCAGCCCTTTAAGAGCCCAGCCTTCATTATTTAGTACTGCATAGATTCCCCCACTATTGCTTCCAAGGTCTCTGTCCTATATCCTTTAAGGTTCATTCAATCTACTGGCCTGTTTCACCTTTATTATGCTCCACCTCCCCACCATACTGCCTCAAAGAGCAACACAGCAGTGTGGGAAGTCATCTTTGGCAACCTTTTCTTGTGAACAAAATGCAGAGTGGCTTTATGGGGTGGCAGCTGGTGGGTTGCAGTAGTGTAATTTTAGATGGCTGATCTTTTGAATAAGTGGAAAATATGAGGACAACACTTGCTGCTGCTGTTTTGGCCTGTTTTAATGGCCTTTTGAGTTGGTGTCAATGCACTGGCAGAGTAATTTGCTGTCAGCTATCTTCCATTTGCTATTTTGTAGTGAATTCTCTTAGGATTGGGGAGACATCATAGATTGAATGATGAATTTAATGAAAACTGTCATCCAGATGATTATATGTGGGCTATTAAAAGCAATTGTCTCCTGTTAATGTCACGTTGGGATTATTTTGGTCAAAGAGGGTTCTAGTACCATTCTGCTCGCTGTCCCAAGGCCAACCAAGCAATCAGTCTGGATATCTATTGTAAGAGTATCTTATCAAACTGTAGTTTAGAGGTTAATTCCCCATTGCTTAAATGCCGTTCACTTTATCTGACCATTTTCGATGTCGCTGAATTTCTGTGAAGTTTTTTTTTTTTTTTTCTTGAAGCTTTTTTAAAAAAAATGTTTTATTGATGAAAAGGATATACTTTTCAGTATTAGTCCCATAGCTTCCTAAAGTGGCATGAGTTTTGTACAAATTTTGAGCTAAGAATCTCCACCAGAAATTCATGAGCTGAATTTAATGCATTCATTTTTTTCCCCCCCTTCATCTTAATAGGCGCTTTTATACCGCAGGAACTTTTTTTTCTGGAAACAGAACCTTTTTCCAGAACCAGGGACTTTTGTATTCACACCGTAGGAACTTGACCCGATTTTGTAGTTCCTCGGGGACAATTCCAGAACCATTTTTAGTACCTATGTCTAGACTAGGTATTTTTGTTTGAACAGGAACTACTAGAGAGGCGATAACAGCAATAGCTTGCTGACTTGTTGAACTTGGAAGTTGCACGGAAGTAAAAAAAGAGATGTAGTGGCGCAAAAATTGAAACAATGCAATTGTGTTCGTGCCCCAATTACATTTCATACATTGTATTGGCACCTGAGTATAATAATGAACTTCATTATACGTCTTGGAAGCCTGTACATATTAGTTTCTTGTAATCAGAATTTTCTGTTAATTGTTCTAGTGTCTCTTTTTTTCATCAGTGTTGGTGTTTAGGAGCTCCTTATGGATGTAAGTGCACCAAAGAAAGTATAATTTCCTACATTTGCGGAGTTTGTCATAGCCTGGTCTTGGAATTCATTTTCAGTACTTTGGCAGCTGCTATAGAAAAGTAAGGGATCAGGAGTTATTAAACTCTTTTCATAAAGTCACTGTCTGTTCCGGATGGCTGCTTGACTGATAAGCTTTTCATAACCTCGTGCACATTCATGTTTTTAAATTGCTTGCTCCCTGTAATGTTGGCTGCTGCCCCCACCCCCCATGCTAAGGTCTATGCCTTATTCCATGCTAAGTCTAAAATTAACATACAGCTAATGGGTTTTCCTAAGTAATCCAATGTGCAGAGCAAATCTGAATCTCAAATGGGTCAAGCTGCAGCACTGAACATGGAACTAAGTCTTTAATGGTGATTATTTCCTAATGTTTCTTAATGTTGCTGCTGTTTGCTGTCTGTTTTAAATATACAGTTAAAACATAACTGGACATGAAGGTATTGTTTGCATATATCAGCTATTTCCTAATCTTTCTTTTTAAACCTGAATTGAAACACAAAGTACATCTAGTCCCTCCCATCATATATAACTTTTCTTTCACAAGCAATGCTGGTGATTTCAGACTCAGAATCCCGCTGTATCAAATCTTCATCATTTTTGTGTTTTTTTTTTTTTTTTTGGTCCAAAGAAGCAGAGTACAATTGCTTTCTTGCACACCTGCCAAACAAGTCAATCTGTAAGGTTGCTGCCGCCAGCAGTGAATGTAGTGTTCCTAAAGCTGGCTCCAGCACGCTCACTTTTTACCATGTACAGTGTAAAGAGCAAATGGATTGGTGGAGTGTCATATTTGCGCACACTTGCCAACAAAATAAATATTTATCCACTGCCTCTCTTCCTTCCTATTTCAAAGGGGGATAATCCACTGTAAATGTTAAATTATCAATGTGTCTGAGGACTCGCTGGGAACAAATTGCTGTTCAGAATATGTAATGAGTTATTCCTAATGCAAACGGCTTCTCTGAAAGTCTGTACCCACCTTCTTTCTGATACAGAAACAAATCATCGTGGACCCTATGAGCTTCAGTGAGGACCGATTCCGCCCTTCCCTGGAGGAGCGTTTGGAGAGTATCATCAGTGGCGCTGCCCTCATGGCCGACTCTTCCTGCACACGCGATGACCGCAGGGAGCGCATAGTGGCAGAGTGCAATTCTGTCAGGCAGGCACTGCAAGACCTGCTCTCAGAATACATGGGCAATGTAAGTAACTTTCGGTCTTTGTCTTCCTCCTCCATGCAGTCTCGTTCTATCTCCCAGAATTCACACTACCAGTCTGCAGTTTCAGGTGCAATCCTCCAGTGAAGCTCTGAATGAAACCGCCAGGGGTCACTCGTTATACCCTCATTTTAATTTGTGTATATAAATACTATTCCCGGGTTTTGTTCAAGGGCCGCAGTATATCATTGGTGCAGAATCTCTATTTTAGACCACTTCTTAAAATGTAGCTCTCATGCCTTTTTCTTTTTTTTTAAAGCATTGCTGATTTAGGCTCAGACCTTTATACTTGTTCTTCTTGCAGGATTAGTCACAAAATGAGTAATCATTTACTTGTGATCAGTTTCATACTTGGTGTTTTGGCTCACCCATGGAGTGATTTTATCAAAAGCCCTTCTATGCTTATTGAGAGACATCAGCTTGCTCATTAGGGGGGGAAAAAAAGCTGGATTTTGTATAGAAAGTGCAGCTCTTTTCAGTCTCTGGTCAGCCTGCAGACACCTATAATGTCATGTATTTGTCACCTTGTTTTTGTGCCTAATTGGTTTTAATTAGTGTCTTTTTTATTTTAAAGATCTGTCTAATGGATTTTGTTCGGTGAAGGACCTGCCTTCCCCATTTCAGGTGTTGAGAGCTGCCTTATTTAAGGCGTATAACATTTTGCAGTTTTATCACCGAATTTTACAATCACCGCATGCTCATACTCGGCTCCTTGGTTTGCAGTTGAAATATGAGGTGCAGTTACCTTCTCTGTGTCACATTACTATTAGGTTTTTTTAGTGTCACTTGCATATTATGTATGCTATTAGAATTCTACTCGATGCTGTCTAAGTAAAGCAGCTACCATCATGACCATAGTCTGCCTGTCATGACCATCATAAGGACTTCAGCCTGTGAGAGCAATGTGGGCACATTGAAGGTGTGAGATGCTCAGGCATGCTGCTGTATAATACTAAGTAGCTAATTTTATTAGCTACCCTGCCTGTTATCCTAAGGCCAACTCCAAACAGCAGATCATGTGATTGCTAAAAGTAAAGTAAAAATATCGGTAACAGTTGTTCCATAAGTAAAAACGCCTTGTTAATGAGAGCTGTCCATGGAGAAAGGTGAACAGGAAGGTCGCAAATGGACAAACTAAGAGCTTTGTGCTGTCAGGCACATTTACTCTGGTTCTAGAAGCAAATGTGAGTCTGGCACAATATTAACTAGGGGTACCCAATAAACCGGCCATTCTACTGACGCATTTTAGACTTTCACAAAGATGCAGGTTGTATTCAGTCCCACTAAACTTTGCACGCATTTTAAGTTAGACATGTAAGATGTTTAGGCCCTTGAATATCCCCCTTCCTGTCCTCTGGTGCTGGTGGTTTACTGCATCTACAGTGCTTAGCACATGGATATTTAAGGTAACATTTTTGTTTATTCGTGTACATTGAATGGCAGGGATAGAAAAAACCAAAATGGTCGTATTGGAAGACTGCCCAGATACAGCAGAGTGAATAACTGCCTCCAAGTTCATAAGTCCTTGATATCTCCATTGGGTTTTCTCAGTCTTTTGGGCTGTCTTTAACTGACCCTTTAAAAGGTTTTAGATTATAGGCTTTGATTGATTACAAGTAAATGTTTATACTTAAGCATGTTAAAACTTTACATCCAAGTCATTCAGTGTCTGGAGTGAAAGATTTAGAAATACTTGTTTAAATTGCCAGGTTCCACTCCACTCGTGTTTCATCTAGGGCTGCATAAAATCATTACTTCACCTGCTCACTTCGTTAAATCAAGTAATCAACTAATCCATGGGTTGGGCCAAAAGAAACAAGTGCAAATGCTTTATTTAAACAGGTATTTAAGGCGATTGTAAAACTTCATACAGTGCAGTGAACCTCTATTTTATCTGACAGTGGTATAGAACATAAGATCTATTGTCTTTGCCATAATTAGCTTGCTAACAATTGCGTATACACAAGTATACCGCAGTATATGGTATTTTAATGGTATATTCAAAAACAATCCCATTGACACATTTTGTCAGCTGTTTTTACTATTGATTTATTACCAACATCCTTGATTAGTTCTTGCAGCCATAGTTTGAGCCCCCAAACTTAGTTTATCCCATTCTGTAAATGTGAAGTTTTGTATACGGCAGTCAGTTAATCCATCTACCATCCATACTCTTAAATTGGATTTCAAGTAAAGGCCAATTTCAAGATGATTGATAAAGATGCTATGGAACCTGGAGATATATTTCACTAACACCTTTTTTTGTTAAATTCGTTGCCAAAGGTAAAAGCCAGGCAACTATTAATTGATTTAATAGTCTCCATCTTCTAACCACTTATTTTGATCAGGCAGCACTACAGACAAGGCTGACTTGCACCATAGACAGGATGCTGGTCATGTTACTTAATGGGCAGTGGTGCACAAAGATTTGAACCCGTTCCCTGGATATGTTAGGTGATTGCTACCCGCTGAACCACTCTAACATCGCACCTTTTCAGTGTCACATGATCTGTTAGTCTCTGGATGGCTTTGAATATAAAGGTATATTGTGTGTTTATTGGTAGTATTATGAAACATATTATTCCTTTAGAAAATGTATATACCTTCTCAGTCACAGTAGTTTATTGCATGGTTTATGCAACCAAGATCCATATCTTGAGGACGTCAGGAAAAAAATCACTGCCCGAAGCACCACATACTGTCCTATTTTTGGTTTTGGCTTTTTTGTAGTTTTCTGTACTAATTTATGGCCAGTGAATTGTATATCCCAGTCCCTAAAGGCATAGAAGACCCTGCCGCTGTCTTACCTGCCTTTTTGGCATCACCTCTACCTAAATTTGTATGAAGAAAACAGTCTGTCACTGCTAAAAATGTGACGAAGTGCTGTGTTCTTGCTAGGTGAGTTTCATTCATCTTGACTGTAATGAGTTTCGTGTACGGTAGGTTTTCAATATGCAGAAAAGCATGAACGGCACCATTTCTTTAATTTCTAACCTTTTTAATTTTGAGATGTCAGTTCTGCTCCTCTGTTTTGGTCTGACTAAGATCAGAATTTAAGGGCTTGGACTAGGGCTGCAACTCTTAATTTTTATTCGCATTTGGTTTTTATGTGCACTCACCATTTTTGACTCACTTGTGTTTGTGTGTGACTGGTGCCGCATTGCAGTCAATCTAAACTGCACATGAATTTTAGGGGGCTGCAGTAATTGAGTGTCAGTCATTAACCAGTTATTCAAATGCTTTTTTTTTTTTTTTTATAAAAAAAACTATTTGGATATCGAGTATTTGCTATAGCACTAGTTTGGACTTAAGTGCTGTGACTGGTCTCCCACCTCCCTGTAACTGTGCAGTACTTCATTACACTTCATGCCGTCATTTCAGTGTGCCTACTAGCCTTGGACCAGAATCGTGTATCCATAATATCTTTCCCATTTCTTTTCTACCTATGGAAAATATTGATGCATAAAGTAAGCAAATTTTTATTGTGCTGTACAAGTTAGTGCTAAAATTGTGAATATTTTTAGTTTATGCACTTGTAGTTGTCACTTGCACTGGGTAGTATGATTTCGGTGACATCAGATAAGTAACCCGGTGACTAAGCGGTGATTCTTTGTTAGGGAAGTGGGCTTAAGTACAATTTTATTTTCGCCCTTTTCAAGCATTATGGTCCACGCACAAGTTGAGTGACTGAATTTCATCTGGAGTGTCTGCCAGACATTGTCATGTGCGTGCAGTCTGATTTTTATGTCTGGTGGACATTTATGTCCAACGGTGCACACCGGTTGCGCATGGGCAAGGAAATTGATTAGGTATTTCTAGTACATGGCAGCGCTGACTTTCACCAATCAGGGATCAGCAAAGATAAGAATGGGTGTTTTAACTATGGTGAGTTGCTAGGCCTATATGAACAAATGTGGAGGAACCCACTAATCTATCTATTTATATAACACGCACACACAAAATATGGGGAAAAGTGAAGAATGCTAGACTGAAGGCCGCACACAAAGCAAGCAAGGATTTCTGATTTTGTCTTTCAGTTTAACCTTCTAGTCTGTTTCCAACACTCTTTCCCCCCAACATTTAACACTGCCTATTATCTGGGGGCTTATCCTTGTATTGTGTCTTCATGCTTTCATGTTTTTCTTTTACCTAAAACAAAGTCCACTGTGTTCGTGCATGCTTCTGTGGTATTTCTGTGTGTGCCTTTCTGCAGAATTGATACAGCATTTTGTACTTATTTTCCTGCAAATGGATGCATTTCAACCCGATGAATCTTTTGTCCCCCTCACCCCCATCATTGACCATTTGTCCCGAGTAATCGTTGGGATACACGTACTTCAAAACACGTTCTCCACTTCCGTGCCCTTCTTGCGCCCCCTGACTTCTCATATCACTCTACAAGCAGGATTGTCCAGCTGCAGCATCCGGGTCGCACTCCTGAAGGTTTCCCCAAGGGCAGTCAGTCGCTTTCAAGTTGCCTTTTGCAGCTACTGTTGACTTCTAATGGCATAAGATCCTCCATATCTGAAACATCTGTTACCACATGAGCTCCTGGTCCCCTCTGTCTATACCCCCCCCCCCCCCCCCCCCCCGTGGCACTTAAATTGAGCACATTCATAAAATGATTTCTGTCTTATGAGCCTAGTCCGCCTTTCTACTTTACTGCTCTGGCATTTCTAACATGGATGGAAGTATGAAATCTTTCTTTTTAAAACCTCTAATTCATTGGGTTTGATATTTTGGGCCTTGTGCATATTATCGTCTGACACGTCTCATTCTTTGGCATTAAAAGCCCAGAATTTTTGGAAGTTGTGGTGGTATCTGGACACGTCTGAGCCTTGATACCTGAAATGTGTGTATTTCTTCAAAGTAGTATTTCTTGGAGGAAGATCGGTGTTTCTAGAATCAACATTTAATTAGCACCGTTGACCATACGTTATCTTATTCCTTGAAGGGTATTTTTTTTTTAATTTATTTTTAAATTCCAGAGACGTTTTAGTATGTAATGTGTTTTTCCGAAATGATTTAATTGCACTAACTGAAATTGAATATTCGTGGTGGAAATGCCTAATGAGCATGAAACTTGATTATATATCATGATTTCTCCCCCCCCTTCCCATTTTATGCTAATTGATACCGTTCTTCATTTGACATGATTGAAGACTTGATGGTCTTTATAACCCTTGTTCTCTGTGTGGAATGGCTTGCAAAATTCATGGGTAGTATCATTCATTGTGTGGTTAGGTGATTAAAAATCTACCAAATGCTCGACTAAAAGTTTCGCCAGCTGTTAACTGCAATATTGTCCTGTCAGGGCTTTGGTTGCCGACTTCCACTTTAAACGGAGTATACTGGTTGCATAGCAACAAGCCCAGCAGCTTTTTTTTCCCCTTTTGTGGACCAGTGTTACAAGAGTAATGTGTGTGTTGCATTTTATAACGCTGCTATGTGATGAAACATGCGTGTCCAGGTCAGACACAATCTTTCACATCTATTGATACCTTCACCTTTTCGCAGTTTTAACCTGCATTTACGGCAGTGTCTGCGTTGGTGACAGCCGGGCATTGCCGGCAGTACTAATCACCAGGGACCGCTGCATCTGCCTGCTGGATATGAAATGGAGCAGCATTATACCTGGTCCTGAAGCAGCGCTTCTTGCCTGCAGAGTGTGTGTACGTCTTTTAGTGCACAAGGATCCTGCATGCTGTTTTGGAACATTTATAACGTTGCATTCATCCATTCTTCTGCAACCACTTGCTTTATTCAAGGTCGCAGAGGTCTGGAGCCTATCCCAGAGATCACCAACCCATTACAGAGCACACTCCTGCACCATTCACCTACACACGCACATCTATGGGCAATTTGATTACTCCAGAGTGCAGAGCGATTTATGTATTGTATATTAGGAGTTAGTGGGAACAGAAAGGTCAGAGGTAGAAAATGTGTTAACCAAAGCATGTTTTCTGGGCTGTGCCGGGGGGAGGAAACGGAGTACCTGGAGGAAACCCCATAACGACACGGGGAGAACATGCAAACTCCACACATTTGGAATCTGGGTGGAGACTTGAACCCTAGTCTCAAAAGTTTGAGGTGACACTGCTAACCACTGCACCACTGTGCTGCCCAGTGTGTGATAATCTAAAAAGAAAATTGCCAAGGCAGACCACTTTATTCCATGTGAAGATTTTTGGCTGTGCTTTTAGCTCCTTAAAGCTTTTGTTTTTGGATTTTTTTATGTGGCAGAGCTTTCTCCAGTTCCTCCTGTTTTGATATCTGTGTTTGGGTTGGAACATGCCCAGCTGACAAACGGTGCCATTTTCAGAGGCCGTGCCTGTGGTGCTTTGGGATCCTGTTATGGGTAACCTCTCCATGCTTCTGATCGGCTGGCTTTATGGGGTCGCATAAAGATGTAACGGGAGGAACTGCTACCTTTTTTATTTCTGTTTTATTGTTGGGACCATCCTGTTTGCATGAAATAACACCAGGGAGGCATTAAATGATTTTATTTATAGATGTAAAGATGCCAAATGACCGACAACTGAAGTGAAAGTAACTATCTCCTAATCTTGTTTTAATATATATTTAAGTTATGTCATGCCTCTTGAAGAAAATTTAATGCCACTGAGATTTCTGGAGTATTTAAGGCCGCTATAAAACACAAACCTGTCACCAGCAAGCTGTCAAATAGTGTTTCTCCGCCTGGGTCCTTGATCTCTCACTGTGGGGAAAAAAAACTTGCCTTTTTGATTGGTTTGCTGGCAGGTGAATGAGAGATGTTTCCCTTGCCCTAATTATAGAGGCAGAGAGGCATTTCTTCTATCAGAAACAAGTTCTGGTGGAGTGCTGACACTCCCTTTCTTTAAGAGGTTCCCGAGAATAGAATTACTGTTACAGTTGTCCATGTCTGGCCTGATTCAAGTATATCAAACAAATGCACCATTTACATGTTCTCTAGTACTTTCTTGTTTACATTAAAATGCTCTTTTTGGGTCTTGCTAATCAAGTGCTAACTGTTGAAGAATTGCACTTGATCATATAGTTGGCCTTGTGCTTGGTTTATCAACCATCAGTTCGTGGAACTGTGGTAAGGAATGCTGTTCGCTCCATAATGAGTCACCGCACAGATGCAAACCCGATTGCCACCCAAGTAAAATTTGCAATATATGGTGATGGAGCCTGGCTTTGTATAGCCGGAGGTTTGAAAGGCTGAAACCCTGTTCTTGGGCTGCGACTCTGAGATGGATAAGTAAAGATTTAAGCTGAATGACTAATACCGACTTGTTAGCACGGAAGGTCTTGTGTGTTTTTAAAACAGATTTCAGTGGTTAAAAACTTGTCACATAGCATTTCCAGATGTCTGACCTGACTCATGGATTTGAACACTAGTATATCGAACACGTTTTTTCACCAATATAGCTTCTTTCTTTGAGCCAGTTAAATTTGGCATGCTGCAATGAACAGCAGTTTCATCTAACTGTATATCAGACGCAAGGCACAGATTTCAGCCACACAAAGTAAATGTTTTGTCAGCAGGGTAGTTCTGTCTCCAGGGAAACCTGCTTGTTAACATGAAAAGCTTCCTTCAGCCTGTGGCTAACTAGTAGATAACTAGAGAAATGGGTTTTCTGCCCGTGTAAGGTGCTGGAGCGAGAGTAGCAGACATTTTTCTATCGTCCTCATGACTTTTTTTTGGGGGGGGGGGACACACTAGGGGACGCCTACTGGAGCAACTCTCTGATCATCTCATTTAACTACATGTAAAACTCACAAGTAATTGCCAGTAAGATTTAACTTGAGCCACTTACTTGGCAGCTACTTGAAAATAGGATTTATTCTTCTCATGGACTGTACTAGTCCTGCAGCCCTTTTCTATCTGATCACTCAACAAATAACATTGACTGGACACTTAACTGTGATTTAGTGGTGTTTTGTGATTTGGAAAGTGCTCCCATAACGACTGGAAATTAATAGTTTTGCT
The DNA here is from genome assembly GCF_023856365.1 of Brienomyrus brachyistius. Lineage (NCBI taxonomy): Eukaryota > Metazoa > Chordata > Actinopteri > Osteoglossiformes > Mormyridae > Brienomyrus > Brienomyrus brachyistius. The sequence goes on from NC_064542.1 coordinate 8,549,075, forward strand.
TGAAAAGTGAAATACATGGTGTTAAAAATCAATGTTTTTCAGCCTTAACATGCTTGGGTTTCCTTTCATTGTTTCCTCCTCAATCCAACAGTCAAGCAATTTTTGAGTGTTCCTAGAGCGAAAATCATACTAAATGCATAAAACCTAAAATAACACTAATGTATTACACTTGGTAAAAGCAGGAATGAGAAGTACAGTATGTAACATAGAAATCTAGGTACAGTGTAGCTTCACTTACCAGAATTAAGTCATGCGTCGCTTGGCAACAGGGTTACATTGAGAAATGTTGGGCGATTTTCGCCATTGAGAAGTGTGCTTACAGAAACATAGATTGTATAGCCTAAATAACGATAACTATAATAACTGTTACTGGTTTATGCATTTAAGTACTAATGTGTTGTACATGATTATATGTGCTATGCTTTTATGACTAGCAGTACAGTAGGTCTTTTACCAGCATCACCACAAACACGAGTGATGCATTGTGTTATAACTGCTATGATGTTGCTATGTATTTGGGGTTATATTCTATTTGAACTGCCATTGTATATGCTGAAGGAAGTGGAGGTACCCCCATTTATTTTTTTCCTAGAGTACTGACGTTATACCATAGTATACGGTATTTTTAAAAACCACACTCTTCATGCATTTTGAAATATTGGCAATAAAATTCACCGTTCTTACAATTTTGTTGTAACAATTTCATATTGGTATTGTATGCTGTATTCTGAATACTGCTCAAGCCGAACAACTTTTTTTTTTTTTTTTTTTTTTTTTTAGTGTTTAAAAACTAGTTACAAAAAAAAATACTACCCATTTTACTGCACTGCTGATACTTGCAATACATCTGTTCTCTCCTGGTCTGAGAGAATATTACTGCTATATGCATGCACCACTTGTGGCCATCTGCATCCACGTACAAATTAGTATCAATACAAGATGAATGCATGTGGGAAAGAGCATGAGCTAGGAAACCTTGTCAGACAAGTTCTATGTATCTACAGATAGGATGGTTCTGGTTGACGATACTACCATTAAAAAAGGTTGGAATTGTATAGGGCAAGAAGTTGTAAAGGATTAATAAAGACCAGTTTTATTTTAGTAATATGTAATATGGTTTAATCTTTATTTTAGTTTTTGGACAGCCGGTTGTTTAAAAATCTTTAATATTGTGTACAATGAGTGGTTGAGTTTGGTGGGGTTTAATGTTTAGTGCAGGGATTTATAAGGATTTTTACCCTGTTATTTTCAATGCAGTAATACTTCAGGCTCCCAATCTAATATGGATGGCCTTGGGAATTTACATTGTGTTGGTCCTAAAATGTCTTGTAATTACATTTAATAAATATCCAGAGGAAAAGAATGAATTGGCTGCAAACAGATAAATGAGGCTGGGAAAGATTAATTGCCACAGAGCCCAAAAAACAAATTTCAATTAGTTTAGATGGTATAAACATGGTTCTGCCTGCTGTCAGACAGCCAACCATCTCAAAATATGCATTACATACATCTAGTTTCTCAGACTCTGAGGCATCACTCGAAAACATGTGCTTAGGTAAAGACTAAACGTTTGCCTTTGTCGGTGTATAACAGTTTCCTCAGATGTTTAAGCAACCTTCGCTCCTGTGTTAATTGGGCTGTTTTCTAATGTGTATATGATTATTTTCCTTTCACCGATGCCAGTGAAGTTATGCCAAGCATTATATATCCTTCAGTGTTGGATTTCAGTGCATTTTGCTGTTTGGTACTTGCTAAAAAAAGGCATCTGCCTTGTTTAGTACCTGGAATGGAATGAACTGACTTAAAAAGGTTGCTGAAATTCAAATTACATTCTGCTTTTCCAAAACCATTTGCATTCATTTATAATTAATGGATTATGTCTAATCTGCTGGTAACTTGTTTGCTTTTATTTATAATAATTAACAACAATGATACCTTATTCCTTGTGGGGACATTTTTTATTCTTTGCCCCATCTTGTTCTCAGGTGAGAGCAAGCTTGAGGGTCACGGCGAACGACAGCCGCCTTACCCCAGGGTTCTCGGACATCTGAATATTCTGCCGAGACACTGCGGTGTGTGTGTGTGTGTGTGTGTGTGTATACAGTAACCCCTTCACATTAGCAAGGGTTGAGGACAATAAATACCTGTGAATGTGCAAATTTGCAAATACTTGGATACTCCTCACATCAAGCCATAATGGTCTGCTAGCCTGAACGTTAAAGTGTATTGTCAATTTTTAAACACATAGTACTTACTTGGGGGGTTAAACTCATGCCCTTTTCAGAAAATATTAGAATTTACAAAATTTTCAATTTACTGCTGAACTGTGCTGCTTTTATTTTGAAATTTTCTGTGGCGATTTTTGCTGCTCCTGTCATCTTTGTAAAAGTGAGGATACGTCTATGCACATAGCTAAATCAATATGTTCATTGCATTCAGTGTTGCTAGAGTGGGACGGTCTCTGCCAGTTGTACTCCCAGAAAATGAAGACCTTTTTTTTAACTAACAGAACTAGTTGCATCGTTTTACGCAGTATTATGTATTTGAGTAGAGTAAACATGTTTCGGTGTAACTTACTGTCTGAGCCCAGCTGTTCGTTTTTCCGAAATGACAATTGCATGTGTATATCGTGTGGTGCTGATATTACAATTGAACATCATGCAGACCTAATATTGAGGGCAACACTGTGGCACGGGTGGTACTGTTGCCACACACCCCTATTGTGTGTGGGGTTTGCATGTTCTCTGGTGTGTTCAAGGTCAAAAAACACGTAACACAAGTGAACTGGAGTCTCTAAAATGAATGTCAGTTAGTGGCTGGCATGTGTACGCATGCACACGCACTTGATAGAGAGAACTGGAAACAATGTGCAGACTGTAATTGGATGCAACTCTTAGCTAATCGGGAGGAATTTGAATGTTGTTTTGATACCTGCATATTTGAGCTGGGCAACGTGGCCAAAATTATCACGATAATGTTAATATCGGTCATAATCAATAATTATCGCGATAAAAGTTGTCGTCGTTTTACTCGATTTTTAAAATTTAGTAGTAAAGTAGATGGTTAGGCAAGTTTGTAACTACGATTATCTTCAGAATGTGACAAACGCTTGCCAAACGGTAGTGATGGCCAAAATGACATTTGTCGAACAATTTGCTGTATATTCTAGCCTCACTAGATGGAGCTCTCTTCTCAGAAAAGCACTCAAATAAAACCCAAAAGGAAACCAAAAGCGCCACGTGTACCAAACAGCATTTCGCAAGTGCGAGAGATGAGCAGTTTGTTAGTCATCGGAAGGCTGCTGCTGGCATTCTTCCTATCTTAATTCTTTATGGATTATTACTGCAGAATTTCTCATGGACTGAATTTTACTGTGGATTTTCCCTTTTGATTTCACTGTATTACCCTTTTTTAGCGGGTTGTTTTGGACTTGCTTGCCCTTCTGGTGAGTTGCCGTTGTTTTAACAGTTTTGTCTGTCTGCCTACTTGCTCTATTGCATTCTGTTTTGTATTCATTAAATCCTCCATTTTCACAGCTGTGTTTGCACTTGTGCTGCATTGGCAGTCCTGACAAGTAGTCGCAAAGTAACCTCATTTTGTGATATAAAATGTGGCCAGTGGCATGTTATGTCTCAAATTATCAGACCTCCTTCGAGCACTTGGTATATCGATATCGTGAGTATTTATTGCGATAAAATAGTTATCGTCCAGTCCTACTGCATATACCATAATGTTGTGCATATGCATTTAGAGATTCTGCTGTAGTTGTAATGAAAGTTATTAAACAGATTTCCAGAAATTACCATGACCTTGTGCTTTGAAACAGCTTGTCACTTATTTTAGATGAAACCATTACATTCAGCAGTAGTTTGGTTGGTATCCGCAACAAAAGAAATACTCACATGCTCCCTGGGGACCTTTAGGAATCAACTTTCTCTTGCTGAAATAGCCTATGAAATTAAAGCAGATGCTCAGAGTAGTATAACAAAATTGTAAGAGTGACACTTTTTAGTGCATAGTATGTAGGATTACACAAGGTGCAATATCAACATCACATGTTATGAGCATGCGTAATTGTCACATCGCACGGAAACTTTTTTAAAATCTTAGGAAATTAACTTGGCAAGCTTTGAAATTTTAAATGTTCATTTTCCTGATTATTTGGTTTAACCCTCTTGGTACGAGTGCATCATTGACGATGCAACGTATTTTTCACGCCTATTTCAGTTGATATCTTGCTTAAATCTTTATGTACAATCATAAAAAAAACGCTGACTAAATCCGTAATTGGTCATCTCTTCAAAACGTCCATTGTCGGAAGTATTAGTTTTTAAAATTAGGTTAAATCGCCACCTTTCTTTGTTTTACCTACATGGGGGGCATGTAGTACAGCCCTCACCTTGAAGATCGCTATTCGCGTTCTAAATAGCCACATTACCGCATATTCAAATCACATTCATATGGTGATTTGATGAACAGCGCCACGGTGAAATGTGATCCATCTGCACCATAAATGCGGATGTGGCCAGGTGTGAATGGCTTATGCATACACATGAGAGCTCCTACATATTCAATGGAAGGAGACCAGAAATGACTTAAGAAAAACCTATTTATCCAACTGAATGTTGCAACTACACCATCATGTACCCAAGACTTTGGTGATCAGATATCTGGGATCAAAACAAACTGCCACCATTGCTTACTCTGTACCTTTATAATGTTTCTGCAAGTGTTCCAAATTGCATTTTGCAATGTCTATACTTCGACATCAGATTATACACTTAACATAAATCTAACATTTATAATTTACATTAAAATTAAGATGAGTGTAATGCAAAAACAAATGTATAAGAAATAAATTATTTGCCATGAATTAAGTTAATGATGAAATGTGACCATACCCCAATCAGTATGTTTCCTACCCCAAGACCCAAGAGGGTTAAAATCAGATTTAGTATGATCTCTGCATACACACTGTAAACATTTCTTTGTTGTTGGACAGTCATTCTGATTATTATTTGATAAAGCAAGCTTCATTTTGTTTGTGCAGCTAAATATTTTTTGGCTCAAATCGGTTTGATCAAAGACTGTTGGTCTTGACAGCCATTGTCCTGAGAATTTTATTATCCTGAACGAAAGCAATGTAGTTCAACACCTTATTCTGGTTTTTAATTAATCTACATTTTTTTTTTAAAGCCGGGGCAGTAGAGAGAGTGGCTGAGTCTAACCAGACTTAATAAACAAATCAACTGGTCACTAATAAGCTGGTCACTGGTCCTAGAAGTTATATTCTCTTGAGTGGTTCCAAGCAATATATTCTAGTTTCTTTGTAGTTCTGTAGGTTTGGTCACATTGCAGCAAACCAAAATCGAGCATGTTGTTGGTGATATGTGAAAAATCTCCTGATTTTTGCCTTTGGAAAACATCCTTTTTGTGTCACATCTTTGAATATCACTTGGGACCAGATATATGTCTGATTTTTGCATATAGGTTTTGTGTGATCACATTTAAAGTATGTGCTATTTCTTGAATGAGTCATGACTGCATTTTAATGTCCAGCATTCTAATTGAAGCCAGTACAGATTCATTGCTTTTGGATTTGTCGGGTGCAAGCAGTTTGCATCATTTTGGCAGAAATTGTCGACGCTAAAGGTGCTCTGTAGTCTGGAGCCTGTAATGATTATTAGGTTTTGCTTGCGGTAACTGGGTGCTTTTAGCAAAAGTTTAAGATTCCATGCCCTGGATTTTTAATAACTATTTTTATGTCCTGTTTGTGGTAATTTATTCTGCATATTTCAGTTTCTATGAGTAATATTCTGTTTCTTCTATATAGAAGCATTTCCATTTTTGTAAAGTCAGTCCTGATTGAATTCTTTAACTGAAGCTATCCTTTGAAACAGTGGGACTCAATGATGAGCTCAGAGGAGAAATGTCTTATGCTGAATGCTGATTTGCAATCCAGATTAGATGCATCAAGGGGATCTGCCAATTCATTAGCATAATTAAAGATGCACAGTTAAAAGGTACCTTTATTCATCAGAGCTTTAAAGGGTTCTGCCTTGTTGCAGGCTGTGACGAGGGCTTGTTCAATTTTCTCACACTGCCAATAACCATTTCCATGAGTCATTGTGCTCTTGCAGCAAATACACATTTTCTTTCTAAGGAAGAATGATTGCTCCAGTAGTCGTCCAAGATTTCATTTATCAGGATTAACTCTATCCATAATTCAGGTTTTGTTAAATGTTATCTATTAATAGGCTCTTCTGCTTTTAATTTTTTTAAAATTTGATGTGAGAAAGAAATGTGGTGCCATTTATTAACCTTGCATCAAGTGTTAGAATCATGACAGCAAAAGACCTTGAAATACTGCTGTCACTGAGTGTTTTTCAGTGACCTTGAACTTCAGATGGGCAGTTAATGGCTCATAGCTGCATAGATGCTTTGATCCCCTTTCTTTGGGGGAGAAATCTCCACTGAGAGGACTGAGTGGTAGATGGCTGCTTCCTCGAAGAGGAATAGACTTTATTATCTTGTAAGCTATGAATACCGTCAATCAATAATGAGAGAATTTAAAAAAACAAAACAATCACGCACTGGCCTCCTGTTCGGTCTGTGGTGTGTGATGGCGCTTTTATCGCCACCTTTGTTTCCTACAGCTTATTTTTAAGGCTACTTTATGAAAAGTAGACATCATACATGAGCAGCAGCATTTTGAAATTTGTGCAGCTGAAATTTTATGGTATGGCAGTTACTGTTACATATTGGTGACTGGTGAAGTTCAGTTAACAGTTTGTACTGTAACTGTCCTTCATGATCAAATACTAATTTCTTACGCTTGGGCTGGTAGTAGTATTGAGGTCTATGATGATTGACTATGAATTTTTTTCTTTTTTTGATCTAAGCTTGAGGTCTCCACTTGTACTTAAGAATACCTTTGCCAGACCTGGTCTATGAAGATTTGTTCATTGGATGATAGTTATAAGTATGTGAAGAATATCTTAATTTGGATTTCTGAGCTGTTCTTGAACAGCTGGCGTTGTGACATTGAAGTACCGGAGGCCACATTGATTAACGTATCTGAGAATGAAAAACTGTTGAATTCATAATTTAAAGATGGCTGAATATAATTAACTTGAAGGCAGTGAATCACTTAAATGCACACAAAGATTTGTGTAAATGAACCTGAAGGTTGTGCAGATATGCAGACTGTATGCAAGTATGACATTTTGGCAGTATCTAAATTCCTACCGTCTTTATCAGTGTGTGAAAAACGCTACTAAGAGGAAGACACAGCTGCATTTGGCTTAAAGTAAAAATTCTGTATAACCCTGGCAGAAGGATCTCATGATGCTATACGCTGATATAGAGTGCAGTGAAGTGTAGTATCAGTACATATGAATTGTGTAGATGTTTTGCACTCCTCTCAAACCTGTTGCATAGTTGCTGTACAGGAAGTAAGCTCGCAGAAAACAAACATGGTTAAATTTGGTTGATCCAATCTAGATCCTGGTCATCCGTGAGTTTAACCCCAACCCGTTCTGACGTAAACTGACCTCATTAAACCAACCTATAGACCCATGTTCAGATATGTCGGCCCACCCTGGTATCACACACAGTATTGGCCAGAATTAATGATTATTTTGGAATGGTGTGGCATTGCGGCTATTTAGCACTGTCCCCTCCTTCCCTTGATGTCTTGTCATAGCATTCCAGCATTAAATAGGAGTAATTGAGAACCTGTATAAATACTACCATCCCAGTTGTGACAGAACCATACTTTAGAAGTAACATGGACTCAGACTTTCTACTACTTCTAAAGGTACTTTCAACAGCTTTTCATGTTTTTTTTTTTTTTTTTTTTTTTTTTGCACCAGTTAATCTAAGCCAGTATTGAATCGTTTATAATAACTTAACTGCCAGACTTGTGCAAGATCAGAAACTGTAGTCATTTTTATTTAAAAAATATATGTTTTAAGGAAAAAAAATCTTCAGTTAAAGCCACATCTTTTGTCCACTATACATATATGAAATTGTACATATTACAATACAAAAGGAAAAAGGGGGAAGCATTCTTTTGGACCACAGCGTAGTGAAAGTAGTGCTTTCAATGGGTTTGTAGGCAATGTGGGAGAGCATGGAGTATTTTGACACGCTGGTAAAGTGCTTTCATCATTTTTTTCCTAGCAACAAACATACCAATCAATGAAGGGATTACCAAACTAATCAGAATTAGTAAAGTTTTTAATAGGAATCATTTACTGATAAATTAATACCTAATGAATTTTGATTGCCAAATGCTTTTTCATCGGATGATACATTTTTCAATGAATCATTGAGAAGCCATGGTAGAATGTTTCAAAGGCATGAGTATAAATCATTTAACCATGTTAGGTTTTGCTATTGAATTTCCCAGTGTTGGTAGTGTGCCTAAAGTCAATCGCACAAGTGTGTTCTCTTAGTCCCATGATCTCCCCCTCTGTGAAAATGAAAATACGCTACCAATGAACTAATATTTAAAATGGCTGTCTCATATGCGTTACCCATTTTAAAGATCAGGATTGCTAGGGAATGTGATGTCGCACTTCACCGTGGTATGAATACAGGTGACAGGAGTGCAGATAGATGTAAAATTCTACAATTCATGTGTTGATCACTTCACAAGCTGTTGCTTTTAATAGATGCCAGGTGTTTGCTAAACTTTCTAGAAATAAAATGTTTAACCACCAGTCCAGTTCATAACTTGTCCAATTCCAAGCTTATTTCATAAATACAGATGTAAGGCTTGTCCAGTCTTTGCTGATATCAGCTGGCACGAACAAAACTCTTATCTGTCATTTGGGAACATGCAAGGTATGTAGGGGTGCAGCTCAGAGTTGGAGCACATGAGGAATATTACGCGTAAATTTCTTAGGGAAATATTTGAAATGGCCTGTTATGTAAATACCATGACTACCATGTCAACTGTTCAAACAGCTCTCTAGATTTATTAATTAGTATCACTCTCAATAGTATGGCTGTTTGTGTTATTTAGGCAGGTATTTTAAGTAGTTGAGGATTCGGTAAAATTACAAATACTGGATATATCATGGATTCTTTTTTTTTGGGGGGGGGGGGGGCTTTCCCTGTTCTGTGAATTGTCTTAATCCAAAGACACTTCTTTCTCCCTCTAACGCTTCTGGAAAAATTCCGCGCAGATTTTGTTTTTATATCTCCCCCTAGAGGCCACTTTTTGTCGTCAATTTGCATTAATGCTTGCTTCCTAGAGATTTTTTTTTTCTTCTCTATCAAACATGTATTACAATATTCCATTACTGTCCATATGGTTTAACTGTAAAGTTATTAGTGTAGTCTGTGCTCTCCTCCCCCTTTCATTTTAACTGTAATTTAAAAGTATAAATTATCAGTTGTGAAGCCTACATCCTTATCCTGAAGAGTCCACAGAGCTGCAGCTGCTTTAATTTAATGATGGACACCGTTCCGTTTGGCACAAAGTGATGGCTCGTCATTCACAATGAGTCACCTGTACTGCTGGTGCTTCTGGGAAACTGAAACGCAATCTCTAGTCAGTAATATATAGTTTTTATATATAAAATTCAACATTGACTTTTAGTGTTGGATTAACATGTTTAAATTCTTTTTTCCCCCTTTGAAGTACAAGACATGGAACATTTTTTTTCCTTTTCTTTTTTATTGGAGGTAGCCTGTGAGAATGTGTTCAAGTGGTGCTACGTCATGACACCCCAAAATTAGAGAAATTCTCTAATGGAGATTGTTCAGTTATTTAACTGAAGGGTGTCATTTCTATCTGCCCCTCAGGTACTGTTTGCGGCATTGAAAATTCACTGAGCCATGACTCTTAAATTTGGTATTGCCTATTTCCAATTTTTTAGCATTTATCTAGGTAAACTGACAAATAATACAGGCCTATATATTCATTCTGGTTGTATTTTTAGAGAAGTGGGAGACACCTTAGTTACTGGTTTTAAATTGAGCCAGTGTGAAGATTTCTTGTAGTTGATATTTGGATCGGTGGTGTCATAAATAGTATTTTGCTCCCACTGTGCTAGAGAGTTACGACATTTTGGCAGAATTAATACTGTGGCATATTGGTCATTAACCTTTCCCAGAAAAAGTGCTAAGCTTTTGGATTTAAGAGGTGATGGAATTAGTTCTAAACCTGGAAGGCTGCGTATTGGTTGGAGAGGTTCTAAATATCCTTGTTAAGTGTCATTTGTCAGCTGTGCAAGTAAGACTTGGGCACTGAATTGGCCTGTGAATACTGCATTGTCTGATCAGATAACAAAAACACTGCCCAGTTTAAAGATTAAATTTAGTTTTTTTTTCTTCTTTTACCATGTGTAAAGATTAAAGTATTACCTCTTGTGGTTGGTTGACTCCTCTTCATAATTAGGTTATTTTTGTTACCATATACATTTCTAAGTGACATGGCATGTCTTCAGTTTTCCTTCTTGATACCAACAAATGTGTATTCGTATTATAAAAATAAATGTGTGAATATCAATTCACACCTGTTAACTTAATCTGAATCTTCCAGAACTGTAGAAGATGGCCTGTATTCAGCTGCATCGTACATCTGCTTCCAAAACATATGTTCAAAGCCAACAAGTTGGTTTTTAATATATACTGGAAAAATAACAAACCAACACTATTGTTTGGAATGGCTAAATGGGCAACCATGATCTGCAAGAATAAATAATAGTTCATACTTCACACTCTTTATAAGGCAGTTGCTGGCACTTACACTGCCCGTACCCGTTAATTATGACGAGGGCACCCTCCTCGTGGCTGGGCTCATATTCATTATAGGGCACCTGGGTGGCCAGGTCTGCCATTGGCTGTCGTGTCTGAGTCCTCATCTGTCGGCGATTCTGAATTGCTGAGCAATGTCGGATTCGTCTTAGTGTTGGGGGGCAACACTTTCTGGAGATGTATACCACAAAAATGATGAGAAAGAATGAAAACAACAGGGCCATAGTTCCAATAAGGACCCTCTGGGTGAGAACTGTGTTGTCAATCTCTGAGAAGTCGTCTGTCACAGCTGCCCACCCCACTGTGGTTGTGGTGGTGGTCGCAATGACAGTCTTGGGTGGTTGGGTGGCAGTGGTGGTAGTAGCAACTGTAGTAAAGCTTCCAAAATCCTCTGCATAGAAGTCCTGCGTGGGTGTCTGCATAATTCCAAATAGGGAGCTGGTGGCTTCCTGGGGTGACGTGACCTCAGGAGAGCGGCTGGTCGGCAGGAATGGCGCCGAAAAATTTTGACACAGCTGAAACCCATAAACCGCATCCAGTATTTCCTCACCCTGTGCATACTCTGGGCTGTGGCACAATATAGAGTGTTCCCACCTTCCCTTGAATATGCTCAGCCAAGTAGCCAGTGAGCAGATCCGTTTGGTACATTCCCAGAGGTTGCTGGAAAGCCCAATAGTTCCCAGTGAGTGCCACATATCCAAGGTCTGACTGTCGAGGCTTGTTAGTTTGTTGTTATCCAGCAGCAAGATCTTAAGATTGGGTAGAGTCTCAAACACATCAGAAGTCAGAGTGCGGATCTCATTTCCAGTGAGATCTAGCTTCTCTAAAGTCGTCCAGGTCCACTCCATCCCACATGTTAAGTTGTTGATTTTGTTCCACTGAAGGTAGAGGACTTGAAGGGCAACCAGTCGGGGGAAGTGTGCCAAGTTGATCTTGGTCAACTGATTGTGCTCCAGATGGAGTTCCCGTAACTTAATCAGGCCTGCAAAGCCATTGCGAGCCAGACTTCTTAGCCTGTTGTTGCTAAGGCCCAAATACTCCAAGCTGCGGCAGTCCCAGAAGGCCCGTACAGGGGTTGTACGCAGGGAGTTGGAGCGCAGGTGCAGTATCTGGAGCTTGCGCAGACCATGGAATAGCTCTGGCTCAAGAGCGGTCATCTGGTTGAAAGAAAGGTCCAGGATCTGGAGATTAATGAGGTGGATGAAGGTCGTGTTGGGCAACTTGGTGATGCGGTTGGAGCTCAAGTTGAGGTCCTTAAGCTTGTATAGCCCCTGAAATGCATCCTCCCGCACGGTGCTTATTTGGTTATGGTCCAGGTGGAGCCACGTGAGCTGGCTGAAGCCATAGAATTGATCAGCGCTTAGTTCTGTAATGCTGTTGTGCCGCAGTGAGAGCCCCAAAGCCCCCCTTTCCACACCATCTGGGGGGGCCAGGAGCCCCTGTGTGTCGCAGTAAAACTGCAGGTCCTCACAGCGGCATTTCTGGGGGCAGGTTGTGCATGACACAGGGCTCAGGCACAGCAGCATGCTGATCGCAAAGAGTGCCGCTGGTGCTGGTCCTACGAGTAGCCACCTTGAATGGAAACCTGGGTGGATTTAAACACAACAAAATAAACTGGGTGGGAGGAGAGTGGGCATCTAATTCCTGCTGGAAACGATCCCTATGGAATATTAAAACTGTAATTACGGTCGCTGTCTGTCAAATCTGTGACCCATGTATTTCTGTATGCGCAGACACTAATATACACATTTTGTGTTTGATTGAATACCCCATGCAATATACAAGTCCCCCCATGTCTCTGAAGGAACATTCATTCTTTCCGGCTTTTTATCTCATCCTTCCCTGTTCTTTCTAAATGCAGTCTGTAGATTCAACAGATATGTTTTTAATTAAGACTAAAATCATTCGTAAGCCCTTGTTTTCAGCCTGTTTATTTGAGCATTGTGGAATACACTGCCACCGCGTACACACACCCAGAATTAAGCGTGTCCTTGGGATGCGTTGCTGTGAATTTATCACGTCGATCCTGATGCTATTTAAAATGATAAATGCAGTGTGCATCTCTCTATAGCTGAGGATTTTTTTTACATAGTACACAGATTAGGGTTTATTTCTGTGGCTCTGGGTGAAGCAAACACGTTTAAAATGAATAAATTACTGGTTAGAGCTCTTGAGGTGTTATCTTTAGTCCACTCTTGCACTCTGTTTTCTATTCAGGTCCAGACCTAGCATATAAAAGAGCTAACTTACCCATTCTTTTCTGCACATCGGAGGCTGCATTCAACTGTTTTTCTCCGCAGACACTTTGAGCAGCCAGACGGAAAAAAAATCTAATGAACAAAAACCCTTTTGATAAAACACAAAAGGAATCGTGATCAGAAATAAAGCAATGCTGGATCTCCACAAATGCAACAAAAGGAGCAATTCCATGACTAGAATTTTAATCTTATATTTTTAATCCGGTTTCTTTTGAGAAATCAGGAAAATTAGATTTCCCCCCTTCAGTCTATAAGTTGATCTGAATCCATCACAATCCTTGTGCGTTTTTGGTTTTTCGTCCCTCTCCTTTGCTACTGCAATGATGTCAGCTCAATTGGTTAATTGAAGATCAAGCAGTCGCCTTTCATGACTGGGGGTCTGCCTTCGCATAACTTGTTGATGGCAGTCAGAGACCCTTCTCGCATATCTTGCTCCTTGTCGCTCCGTCAGCCGTGTCTGTATTGAGTTCTCAACACAGAGGATAGTTGCTGGTCAAAAAAGGGATAAGGAAAGAATCAGACAGGCTGTTCGCTGCTTTTGTTGCAGGCACGCACTGCTACAGAGTGGTGGCAGGCTGGCGTCGATCAGTGATGCAGTTTCTCTCTCTCTCTCTCTCTCTCTCTCTCGTGTGCTCTCCCCCAGTCTCCCTCCCATTTGCGCGTTCTCGCTCATTTTCGTCTGCTCTCTTGCTATTGCGTGGTCTCCCCTGCTCTCTCCTGCTCGCTCTCGCTGCATCGCTCGTCTGCTTGCTCTTTCTCTCGCCCCCTCTTTCCCTGTAGCTTTCTCACCCGCTCTCCCTCCCTTGCTCTCTTCCTCTTGCTCTGTAATGCTCTGGCTTGTTAGCTTACTTTATGCCTTGCACTCCTGCTTACTCCTACTTGCTTGTTTGATGACCTCCTCTCTTCTTCCTTGCTGGTTTCGCTGCCCCATCAGAATGTTGATAAATGCCGCAGCTTGCTTTCTAAATTTGGCAGTCTCTGTACATTTTGTTCACATGGAAAATAGGATTTGGGATTTTATCATATGCACTGTGCAGATAAATATGGGTTGTTTGTTCCTTTGTGCATAGTTTCTGGTGAATGTCACACTTTGCAATTCAGTTAAATTATAGGTAACCTTTTTGCAGTAAATTATTTGGGGGGGGGGGGGGGTATATAGTAGATAAAGCCTTATGGGAGTTGGAGCCCTTGATCCATTTTTTTTTTTGTAAAATACACCATATTTGCTTAATTTGAGGCTTTGAAATTCAGTCAAATAGACTCAGACATTTGTATTATAAAGGCATAAAGTGATTGGCGTGATGCGTGTGGCCCTTCTGTAGAAATTTAGATGTTTCAGTATTCTGATATGGGGCATGAGTAATATCAATTGAAGTAAAGTATCACACTGTTACACTAAGCTTCTGCAAAACAAAAAAACTTATTTCATATGCTCAAAAGAAAATTGTATTGCAGGTGCCATGAATGGAGAGTTGTCTCAATACGACGTGTATTCAATGGCAATTTTCTGTGTTCCCAGTTTACACATGCTTATCTTTCATAGAACAGCAGTACCCCTGTTTATTTCTTGTTAATATTCAATGTGTATGTTGTGGGTCATTTTTGAATTTCTCTCTTGAAAATGTGATTACCTGCATACGTTTGTGTTTTATAGTTAAGGTACGCTTCCCATTATGCAACCGCGCAGGTTCCTCTGTTTTGTAAACTTATCTTTATTTTACTTCTCATTTTGGGGTTTCTATTTCGCTTACAAAATTAGGCTGTTTTGAAAGGAATTTCTCCTGAATGTTTGACCTTCCCCAAATCCTTCTACCTACCAGTTGCATTGGAACATGTAAGCTACAAAATGCTATTTTTCCCTTGTAGGCTGGCAGGAAAGACAGAAGTGACGCCCTGAACACAGCCATTGACAGGATGACTAAGAAGACGCGTGATCTACGCAGACAGGTCCATTTCCTTACCATTTATTTCTCCATTCTTCTATGAAGTCAAACACTTCCACTAAAAGGCTCATGTCAATGGTTTAACACAGTGTTATATTTAGAACCACATACATGCAGCTATCTGAAATGCTGTTTAACATTTAAAAAATTAACTCAAAAATCTAAATTGTAATGTGCATTAATTGGAGGTTTTCTTAATCTGTATTGACAAAAGATTCTGCAGAGCTGGAAACAGGAGTTCATTTCTAAATAATGGCTGCGGAAGGGATTGATGCTTCCATTTTCTGTATTAATGACTTTCAATATAAATGGCTACCCTATGTCTTACATTTCCAAAAGAAGACATCTATTGCCTGTTACTACATTGTAATGTTAATGTCTCTATAGATTTAATTGATCGAAGTGTCTCCTTCAGAATTATGGCCTAGCAAGCTGACAGATTTTTCAGTTCAAATTTTAATGTTGTCTTCCATGTTTCTCTTTTTGAAAGCATTTTGGGTTTTTTAAATAAAGCTTTGTAACGCTGTGTATCTGTCTTTACTTTTATGTTCTTAGCTGCGCAAAGCAGTAATGGACCATGTGTCAGACTCTTTCCTGGAGACCAACGTCCCACTTCTGGTCCTCATTGAAGCGGCCAAGAATGGCAATGAGAAGGAGGTGAAGGAATATGCCCAAGTTTTCCGAGAACATGCCAACAAGCTCATTGAGGTGAGTTTTCTTTTGCAGCTGATTTATTTAGAAAGCTAAAGTTCATTGGGAGGTGAGACCCCCTCAGTTAGATATTAAATGAACCGGGATTTTAATCTGCTTGAATACCCTTGAAATACAGGTGAGTCTTGTCCTTTTGCAACTAATGTGAGAATAGTAGGATCTGATCAGGTCCGCTGGGTTTAACGGTGCCATTGTGTGTTCATAAAATCATATAGCCTGTTTATGGCAACAAGGCAAAAGGCAAAATATCTGATCTCTTGTAACATTCAGACATTATATGTGATCTTTATCTTGTGATTTAGTGAAATTTCCGTACAAAATCTGCTATAGCAATCTTTACAATAAATTTGATTATTGAAACGGTACTGCTTGACTTAAAATTTTGCAGTTTGCTGTTAATATTGCGTATATCTCTGAATGAAATCATGTGCTATTTTGGGCAGGCATACAGTACATGCCAAATGTATATGGCTGATCAGATCCGTGAAACAAATCTTGTACCTAGCCAGGGGAGTCAAACTTCATTGCCAAAGGTTAAGTGTTGTCTCATGGGAAATGGTTCAATTTGCTCAACTGTTTGTATCCTATTTCCCGTTGACAATGGAAATATAATGAAATGCTATGTACTGGTCAGGAAATCGCTTAATGTACAGTGTGCTGTCATCGTACATAGTCATGGGGTTGTGGCAGGATAAGTGTAAATTGAACTTCGGTTCCTCTTCCACCATTGTATTTTTTCCTAGACAATGTTCTTCATTTAAAACATTTTGTAGTGGAGTCTTATGGGTCAGCTAGAAATGGACACCGTCGTCAGCCATCCTCATTACTTGTTCCCTCATGTCTTTCCCCGTGGTCCCAGTAGAAAAATGCCCTTTGTTGACATTTGGGAGTGACCACTCCCCATGGGTGCCTGGCCTTCATTTCAGTGCCAAGACAGGAGTGAAAGCACCAGTTAGAGACTAGAGTGGGACTGGATTAGTCAAAGAGCCCAGAGTTCTGCCCCAGGCAGAGGAATTGGCAGTGGCGTTATAGAATGACACAACAATTGTTGAAAATGCCTCACTGCACTGCATAATTGGAACTGACACCAGATGAAATTGGAACAAGCTAAAAAGATGAAATACAGCTACATAGATGTGATTGTTGCTAAAATAAGAATTAGTGTTTAAATGTATTGCAGTTTTTTTTCCTGTTTTCAGGGGGTAAACATGTGCTATGCTTCTGAAGGACACTCTCTCCTTCATGCATGTACCATATGTCAGTCTGTGTACATTTATTCATAAATGGGTAGTTTGGGCACCTTGGCGATAAACACAAGCCTGCATGTTTGTAGCAATGCGCCTACTTCACCGTACATGTTGACTCGATGTAGGGATGGCTTGGATTTCTATTACTAATCAGATTTAGTACTTGAGTTGATGGTGCATAAATCATCTTTTGGTAACAAATGGATCCCATTGAAATTATTTAGCATTTTAAGCTTGGTTTTAAAGCCTTGCATAATACATGTGGCTTGAGTGCTGTTTACTTCAGGTTCATCCAATGAAAGGAGTTTTTAGGATAATTAACTGATGAGATTGATAAAACCACAAGGATGCCATGTATTTTTTGTGAACTGTATTGCTAGTGTGAAGCTTTGGCCTTATTTTTGTTGCAGCACGCATGAAATGCACTGTTGTGTACTTTTTAAGACTTGCCTTGTAAAGAGCAGTATCAAGTTTTTAATTCATATGGCTCCATTTTGACTGGGGTTTTGTCTTTACAAAAGAGGGAGCCCCCTGCCTTTTATTCATCCATTTTCCAATTGCTGGTCAAGGTCATGGGGGGCGTCTCGTGCTTGATGGCTGTGATGGCTCTGCCTTCACAGATGCAAACCATTAAACACATTTTTTTTTATCAGATTCAGACATTTTTGCAAGATTTTAGAAGTTCTGCAAGATGGTGTTGATTGAGGATATGGGGCAAGCCTGCGTGTATGAAAGATGACATTACCTACAAGTTCATATGGCCATATTCATTAATGAATATGCTTTTAAAATTCACATTAGATCGAGGTTACATTAGATTGAGTGATTGCTTTTGGAGACTGTATTCAATTTTCAGTAAAATGAAAGAGGTAGAATGGAACTCTGGCCAGCCCCATTTCTTTTGTGTAATATTTATGAAATGTACACCAGGGGCAATGGGAAGTGCTGACTGCCTTAAACCCCCTGCCCTACCCCCCACTTGCATGGTGTATTACTGAAATACTGCTTCCATGTAGTATGCTTCCATGTTCCACTTGAATGGAAATTGCCAGTACAATATTATGTTAAACAGTTGGGCCTTAGCGCATGACGTGAATCTGTAGCTGTTAATTTTTGCCATTAAGTCACTTGGCATATATGTGAAATTTGCTTGGGAACATCTGATTTGTACTCTGTAGGCCAGAATATGTTACAAGTGCAATATTTCTGTGTTTACGCTATGTTGTTTTTTGGCAATCTACTACTTCCCATGTTTAACCCAGGCGTTTTAAAAAATTTAATTTGAGATTGGAAATACATTTGCAATATGTATTGAGTGATAGTTCACATGCACGACACGTATGACCAAAACTGAAGGGCAACTAGTTTTCAGAAAATTAAGCCTTTGGAGTTTTCACATGATGCTGTGTCATTGTTGCCCATGGTTCCTAGGCATCTGAAATGTCCTAGCAGCGAAAAACCGTATGCAGACATATTTGCTTGCAGTATTAGGATCCATTAATATTTTGCACATACAATATTTTACACAGTTACTTCTGAATGATTGTCCATTTTGCTCAATGCAATACATCTTCAGCGATAAACGGCACAAAATTTAATTTTGTCCGTAGAACACATTTTGACTTATTTACATTTTGTGTTTTGCCAGCATGACTGTTTTAGATAGCAGTTGGTGATCTGTTTTGATTATTATGTTGTGTTAATTAATGCATGTATCTTTGACTAGGAATGTGCATTTGCACTGCTGCCTCCACCAGACCATCATTTCACTGCGTCACCAGAAAATGAGAATTGTGTCCTTTAGCAGGATAGCATTTGATCGTTGGCTAAGTTTTCACATTGTCATATATTGAATGTGTCCAGTGGTGTGAAAGGCGTTGATGAATGCTGTTAACCAACATTTGATCAGCCTAATTAATTTTTTTTGTATGAAACGTAAAGTTTTTCCATTTCACTTCTCTTACGCATTTCGGTGTCTCATGTGAAGCTTCTAATTGATTAGTTTTTACGCCCAAAAGTGACATTTTCAAAATACTGTCTATGCATGTAAAAGAGTTTGGTAATATTTATGCAGCTCATTCACTATTACTATGCAGACACCAGTTTTGCTTTATTATAAAACGTCAGCTCTGTTTAGGTTCCTTTTAACTGTCGTCAGTGCGGTTTGTCATTTCAAACAGATGCCAGCAGTGCCCGAGTAAGTTTTTAAATATTCTGAAACATGCACAAAAAAGTGTTTTAAATTAGTTTTGGAACAGTGAATGTCATATGACTCAGAAGAGAAATGTGTTGTATTTGTTGCATAAACATTGTTCTTCAAAAACCTCTTAAGAAATCATACATATTTATGTATAAGCCCTTCCTCTTTAACAGCTTTTTACTTATGGCACTTGCCTAATTATTTGGAACGTAGTGTAGTTGGCATATAACCATTCTATTATTTAAAATTTTTTTAAAATAAGGAAGTCTTGGTACTGAATCATTATTGTAAATATCAATGTCATAAAAATAATATAAGGAATATTGAGCTACTTGCTTCACATTTTTCCACTGGGTGTCAGCTGTTTTAAATTTTCAGTAACATGTACGCCTCCTCTCAGAAGCACTGACAGTGGTTACTGCAATAAACTTCAGACATTTAAGAACTGTCTCTGAACTGAGCTATTGAGAAGGAAAGTTTTGAGAATTCAGTATCAAATGGGGCAGCTGTTATAGGTCCTGATGTCTGAGAACCCATGTGAGTTTAACTATTTGATTTTTGGTTTCTGTAGGTTGCCAATCTGGCTTGTTCCATTTCCAATAATGAGGAAGGAGTGAAGCTTGTCCGTATGGCGGCCTCCCAGCTGGAGACCCTCTGTCCCCAGGTACAAGAACCATGTTTGTCCTTGTTTGTCACCATATTGCTCAAATCATTCAGTCTTGTTTAATCACTCACCCGTCCTTTGTTTTGTCAACATATGTTTTATACACACAAAATTTCTAGTCCCAGTTGAGAAGTTACGGCTTTGTAAGGATTTGATTGCCAGACAAGATTATCTGCACCGAATTTTGGATGGTGATTTAATTGCTCTTAATCTACAATTATTATAGGTTATTAATGCTGCCCTGGCCTTAGCTGCCAAGCCCAACAGCAAAGTAGCTCAAGACAACATGGATCTTTTCAAAGAGCAATGGGAGAAGCAAGTCCGTGTGCTTACTGACGCGGTGGATGACATAACTTCCATCGATGACTTCCTGTGTGTGTCTGGTAAGGAAGAGCCTGGTATATTGTCATCAGTGGGCTTCTAAGGACAAATCTCTTGCTCTTGCCCCAGACAGGAATCCATGGGTAACGTTATTTCAAGTATAGTGCAACATGCATTCCCACCCTGCACAAATGTTGCAAGTATTTATTTGAATTTTACCTTCTTTCATTAGAGAGAGATGTTTTTGACCACTGTTCTTAATTTTCCAAAACCAGGGACAAAGTTTAATACGCCGTGACGGATAAGGATTTCCGGCTTTAATTCTCAGAGTGACTTGGGTTTTTCCGACAGTGCGTGTCCTTGTTTTTAACGTTGTAGGTCAAATGCGATCTGTCTTTTTACTAGAAAACCACATTCTGGAGGATGTGAACAAGTGCGTGATTGCCCTGCAAGAAAAGGACGTGGATGGGCTGGATCGTACTGCTGGGGCTATTCGGGGCCGTGCTGCCAGGGTGGTTCATGTGGTCACGTCAGAGATGGACAATTATGAGCCTGGGATCTACACTGAAAAGGTGCTGGAGGCCACCAAGCTTCTGACAGACACAGGTATTTCATTTAGTTTTCAGCATGACTTGAATTTGTTATAATTTCAGTGATTTCAATTATTTTTTTTTTATCTGTGTATGTACACGTGTGTGTGTGTGTGTGTGTGTGTGTGTCTGTACATGTGTGTGTGTGTGTGTGTGTGTGTGTCTGTACATGTGTGTGTGTGTGTGTCGTATGTATGTGTAAATTAAATTCTCAAGTTGTTTTCTCTATTACATCTAAATGCTTAAACAGCTACCTTTGCCATTAAGTTCACTGAGTAGGCCGTTGCATTTTTTTGTAAGCCCAAAATCCCTGCTTGCTTCATCCCTCTGCTTTGCAAGTAGCTCCCCAGCTGAAATGCCCCCTGGGACCTTGTTCACTTTGAAATTCCGAATGGGCCTGAGTATTAATGGAAATGTGGACCAGACCATTGCTTCATAGTTTTGGGCACAACTGAAGGCTGCTGGGTCCGTTTTCAGAGATGTTTCAAAGCTGCTATAGATCAGAGTAAATGAAGCAGCCTTTTTCCCAAAATAGTGTGCTGGTATTGTTCTGAATATTGGAGCTCAAGGCTAAAGCTATTGTCAAAACACCATCATTTACCAAGTACAGCATCTGTATTTTACCAGAAAAAGCTTTTCGTATTTTCCCCAACTAGCCTTCCCAAGCGAGTCTTTTGTAGGTCAATCTTTTTCCCATTTCTGTCCTGCTCAAAGGATATTTTGCTCTCTAACCCTGAACATGGTTAAAGATCTGCATCATGTATAATTTTATGTGCTTGATTTGAACTGGACTTTAGAGATGTCATTGCAACCTATATCCAGCTGTGGTATTTGATAAAGTCAGAGCTCCAGTATTGTGGTGTGGATGTAATTTGGTGTGTGTGTAAAAAGCATAAATTTCAATTAAATTTGGCAAACAGAAATATTACATTAACTGTGTGCTGCAAGTGCTAGGCATCACATTAAGCAGATGGCCTTGCACTAACACATCTCCTCTGTCCGGTTCGCAGTGATGCCCCGTTTCACGGAGCAGGTAGAGGCTGCGGTGGAGGCCCTGAGTGCGAACCCCACTCAGCCTGTGGATGAGAATGAATTTATCGATGCCTCCCGTCTGGTGTACGACGGTGTCCGTGACATCAGGAAGGCTGTGCTGATGATCAGGGTAAGTCTGTGAAGTTTCATTACAAGTAGAATGTTCTCTCTCCAACTGCCTGACCTTTCAGTTTATCCTGGCGAACAGTCTTGCTTTACCTTCACTTTGCGGATGATTTCATTCTGCCCAAGCCTAAGGTGTGTGTTTGTTAAACCTTTTTTGGGAAAGACTCTGCCAACCAAATTATATTTTATATGACTGGGTTAAGTAAGATGAGCTCTGTTTTACAGTTTTATTGCATGGTTTGGTCATTCTTGCATGCAGTATCCTGAATACTTGTTCATAAATGTAGATAATCTGCCGATATATGAATTTGGTCTGTTTTTTTTTTTGTTTGTTTTTGATCCAGATAATCAGTGTTTTAGGGATAGAAACAGCCACGGCGGCTTGTTTGTTCCTTCTCTGAACAAAACTGTAAAAGGGGCTGTGGCATCTTGGCAACATTCAGTTGGAATTTTGTAGACAGAGAACAGTGGTAGTCATTGAGAACACCACTGGGTTCTCTTGATGCTTGCTACCTGCTGAGCCCCAGTTAGGGGTTACCTTTATTGAAAGTGTTAGCACCGGGAATCAGATTTTGTGCAGTACAGTACATGTTGCAGTTTCAGCAAAAATTTACTCACCTAAGTATTTTTGACTCTAGTAGATCCTAGTACATTTCCCCTATTAAATCCCTTTTTTTTGCTCTTCATTGGGCATTTTCATTGTGTTTAATTAATACTGTTGTGTGGTGCCAGCCTACATTTAGTGTGGTCTTGTGGACAATGCTAAAAAATATTTTTATAAATATTAACTTGAGGAGTAGAATATGTAAAAACTATAAAGTCGAAATATCAGACAGTACAAAGGGACTTGAGCGTGCAGCTGTGTTTATGCGGAGTGCGCTGTGGCGTCTCAAAGCAGCACAGACGCACTCAATGTGCTACCTGCGAATGATTGCTCTGCTATGAGTGCAAGCTAGCAGGGAAATTTAGATACAGTATGTGTAAAGTTCAGCTTTAAGTATCAGTCTGAAAATAAAGTGAGAGAGCGAGCAATAGTGAGTCTGTCACTCAAGTGGTTGCTGAACGGAACACATTTAATATATAAAACAAACACTTTCAAAAAAGGTACAAATTCATTTTTAGCTTATTCCATGCTGGTGCTAACAGTTGCCACACCCCCAGACTGACCTTCCTTCATGTTTATATACAAAGTGCACCATGTCAGTATTATTTAACACATTTTATAACACATTGGGTGTACTTCAAGTTATTTTGTTCTTTCTCTTGTCACATGTATATCACACTTATGTCACATTAGGGTAATTTTAATGGCACACACACAATTTCTTTTAGCACTAAGTTTTGCAACTCAATAGTTGTTTATTGCAAATCTATTGGGTGATACCTAGAAGTATAGTGTGGTTAATTGTTCAGCTCACCATTATTAGTCCAGATGGAAATTAAACTGCAGCTTTTTGACAGTGTGTCTGAAATGGAGAGAGAAGCAACATGTACTGTAAAATGATATGCAATGGAAGGTACATCCGTATCTAAATGATGATTTCAAGATCAAAGCAGCTGGTTGCTCTACACGGGGTGTATGTTTGTAGAGGTGTCTTGATGCCAATCACAGAAATTAGAACACATTTCCTTGAATGAGTTGACCAAAGAATCTTTTTTTTGAATCGATTCCTGGAAATGTAGCTTTAGCCCCCGAGAAGGTACTAAAAAGTCATGGGGATTTTTACTTTGGTTAAAAAAAAGTCTTGTTTGCATTAAGTAATTGATTTCCCTTGTCCTGGAGGAGAGGGGGATTTCCTTCCTGGTATAGCCTGTATTCTGTGCGGGTTAATATAAAACATTAGGTTGAACCCACAGTTGAAGTTATGAGCAAAGGCTGCTGTTCCCCAACCAAAAGCAAGGCTACAAATTATTGGCATAATATGGTGCAACATTTGGCTAAGATGTGTACGTCATGCTAGCAGGCAGTACAGGAGTTGTCAAATCAGCCAGGCTGTGCACAGTTCTGAGGAACAGATCTGGCAGGCTCTTAAAAAGCCCCAACCGAGGTCACTCTTCAATCCAAACGGACAAGTGTATAGCTCTGGCTACTTAAGATGGACAGAGTCTTTAACCTCTATAAGTGGAATGCTCAAGGGCTTTGTCAAACATTCGTATTCTTGTCATACAGCTCTGTATCCACCTCAGGCTTGTCACTGTTACTGACTTCCAGTTGACAAATGATCTGTATGACAGTCAACCCATAGTGTAGCTCTTAATTTAAGATTGCTTCATTGCTTCATCCTTATTGTAGCAAATTTTCACAAATACAGCACTTGCTTTGCACTCACTGAAGTTGTACACTCCACCAATGCTGTTGACAGCTGCCCCTTAAACAAAAGATCAAACTCTGATCACTCTTCCCTAAACCAGCTTCATAACAGGATAACAACCCTTTGGGGGCTTCTGACTATACACTGGGGTATTTCTCACTCTCTTAGCATGACGCTTGAAATTTTTACACAAGTTTAAGTCCTAAGGGCCCCTCTGAAGGGATTATTAGCTTTGCTGACTTTAATGAAGTAAATTAATACAAGTATACTTTTGTGAACTGATGTTTAGCCAAGTCAGTTTCTGTCTTAAGCTTTTTGGTTAGTGTCTAAACCTCTTCATAGCAATCGGGCACAGTCCCCCCCCCCCCCTTTTTTTTTTTTGCTGTCATGTTCAAGATGACCAGTTTTACCATTTTATGAATGAACAAAAGATTCTCACTTTGCTTGTGATTCCTTTGATAGCTTAATCCTAAATAAATGATCCTTTGATCATCCTTTTGAAATTTCCCCTTGGACGTGTGTGATTTACAGGTACAGACAAAGTAGTAATGTGCAAATGCCTGTAAGGTAAATTTGCTGATACCTCCCTGGTCCTTATATAGCCAAAATTTTATACCAGTCTGACCTATGAATATTACACAAGAACAAAAAATGAAATATTTGTGTTTTCCTGTCTAGTTTGTCGTACATCACTTTTTCCAGTGTATGCAGAGGCAGAAAATCAGTCATCACATTCAACTAAATGTCATTTTAACTTCTGAAGTTCTGAACTTGTCAAGGGTATTTTTGATATGTTTGGGATAAATTTCATTTTGTGTCTTATATGAACATTTTTAACAAAATTCTGCATGTTACATAATTCAAATTCAATGACACATGCGTATGGAATGCGGAATAGAGTGGCAAATAAAGCTCATGACCCCTAAGTCTCTCTGGGGCCCTTTGCCAAAAAACCTGTAATTGACAAATGTGTTCAAGGATTTTAGATTTCACTCTTTGGTTATCCTTGCTAACTTGACTCCCTTTCTTCTATGGAAAAGCTTGCCTTGCAAAAGACTGCTTTCCGTAACAAGGCTGAGATTCATGCAAACTTACCAGTTGTTTACAGTATTCTTTATAAAATAGTGCACAGTAAGATGTATTTGTTTGGGAATCCGATAAATGACAGATGTTCTATGCATGCCATAAGAATTCAGCACTATTCTTTTAACAGTCTTAAAATGGCACAATCACACTTCATTTGGGGGAATCGTGTTTTCGACTTAATGTTGCAAAGCTCCATAATCGTGCGCAAACTAAAGCACTGAGTAAGTTCTTTTAATGGCTCATAGGTGTTGTGCATGCCCCCCACCTCACCATCATCATGCCCCCCACCTCACCATCATCATGCCCCCCACCTCACCATCATCATGCCCCCCACCTCACCATCATCAGATACTACCTTTGTTTGAGAAGTTCGCTGTTAAGCCATTGCTTGGAGGGTAGCCAGACCCCACCTGTGTTCACTATGTGTATGTAGACAAATGATTACCGATTATTCAATTTTGTTTTGTGAATTTGCTTACCGTTTTGCCATCTGCGCCAGTGTTACTGGATTTGGTCCTTCCTGGCAAATATAAATCGTCAATTATTCCCGGGTTGGTTAATTATCTAATGGCATTTCTCCCTTGCTCTTTTTCTCCAGACCCCCGAGGAGCTGGACGACTCAGACTTTGAGATGGAAGATATTGATGTGCGCAGCAGGACCAGTGTGCAGACAGATGATGATCAGCTGATTGCGGGGCAGAGCGCTCGGGTGAGTGAGCATCTCTGACATGCTTTCAGTGCCAACACACTTCAGAACCTGCTTACCATTTATGTAACTCCATATTCCAGTCGCTACTCTTACGAGTTTTTCTTGTGTGGCATGGAGCAGATTTTACTTATTTTAATTAAATACCAACCCCCCCCCACCCCTTGAGTAGTGTGGATGGCGTGGCCTAGTTTTTTTTGCCAGCTTAATTTTCAGTACCTTCCTTTCAATAACACACGGTAGTCCGGCAATGGCCACAAATACACAATTATGCAAGGATCATCACTGCTAGCAGTGACGGCAAGGTTCTAGATGATATTCTAATGAAAGCAGAGAGCCTATTCTCAACCAACCAGACAAGTATATATCATCCTCCTTATCCACTCAGAATTGTGTTCTGTTGCCTTGGTGATACACAAAGGCAGATACACATTGGCCAAAAGGGTACAATAGAGGTCTGTTTAAATAAGGCACAGCAATTTAAATTGATTTCAACATCCAAAGCTAATGTGGCATTTTCATGGAATGAATTGAAACTCCCTTTTTATCTCTGTGCAGAAGGAATCAACTGGAATCGAGTTGTTAGGGATCCTCTCAGAACAAATTAAGCTCTATGCATTGTCTTTAAGGGGAGTATGTCACGGATGTAGCTATGTAGATCATCCTATGTGTGTAATTGGATGAGTATTTTGGTGCTTTGCAGTTTGTGTGTCTCTTATTTCAGCTGCATCTAATTCCCATTTCCAGGAAATGAACTTTTGTTTTACTGTTAAATGGAATTTATTTTCAGAAAATTACTCTATTTTGAATAGTGATTTTCCTCCATGTCGTTATTTAAATAGGTTTCCTAGTATGATACACGGTGAGATTCAGCAGGTCGGTCTGTTCTTGGTTTAAAATTTCTAGGCTTTCAGTACAGTCTGCAATCTTTCCTATGCAAATTATATTTTGGCCTATGTCCTTTCTGAGAATAAAGGTATGGCAGCTCAGCCCACAGGTAGACTGAGCTCTGTTAGCTACGTGTCATATGGTTGTTTCGTATCCTGTGGGTACAGACATATCTAAGGTGCACTTTTATCTGATACTCAATGATCAGCTTTTGTTTCACAAAAACATTTTAGTTATGGGAGGATGTTACTCTGCAATGAAAGTGTCAAAAGCAGCACAGACCTGGCAAATGTGATGACTGAGAAGAGCATGTCATCTTGACCCTTAGCTCTGGATATTGGCAAGGGCTTCTGCAGTGAGCAAATGTATAGTATAATACATGTGACAAATGTCTCTTGCTACTACTATGGCAACTGCAGTGTTGGTGTAATCACAATATAAGTAGTGGCTAGGGTGATTTACATTTAAGTAGTTTCTTTATCAATAGGTTACTTAAAAATGCACTGGAGAGTAAAAAGCTTCTTCATTCATTTAGATAACCACTATATTTAAACCTTTCACGCTTAAATTTTTCAGGACACAACCTACATATTTGCGGTGTTTGTCAGGCCTTCAAAAGATTTTGTATTGCCACACAAGCCGTACTTGTTAGTCGATTCCTTGATTCAAGTAAAGAGGCAAATCACCCAGTTTGTCGTCCTGGGGCTGGGTATTTCCACTGATTCCCCGAATCAATTCAGTTCCGATTCACTGGGTCCCAAATCAGTTTGATTTCTGATTCCATTGGGTTTGATTTGATGATAGTTGACACCAAAAAGTTTGGATAAACAAGGTAAAAAGATGGTGGCGGTGTGGCTGTATTTTTTGCCGATTTAGTCTGACATATTTATTAAACATAAAGATATGTCAAATTTATACAGATGACTAACTTTTTGGGCATCACAGTACACCTCATCAGTATTTTCAGGCTTACTACTAATCTGCTTATCAAATTGTGGGTGTAAATAAACATCCGGACAAATTTTCACACCCGATATGTAAAGCCCTATAATCACATTTTTTTGGCACTGATCTGACAACTCATGCCAACATCACCAACTTATTTGACACACACACTACTGGTAGATAGTCTTTGACTATAGTTTTCAGCTAAGTTTAAATGTAATCTATGTTATATAGATAGCGCATATAGATTTGTTATATAGATCGTGCAAATATTTCAGATAATTACGGTCTGACACCATGCAGCACTACCTTCAGTGGAGCAGTCTGGCATTTTTTAAAAATCTGTTTTGTGGGCCAGATCTCTTTGCACGAGGCTGGCCACGTGAAAATGAGGGGGTTGAAGCCTCACATATCCATGAGCTGGAGACAAGGCACAAATTAAAAATCGACCCCAGAATTTTATGAATTGATATTGAATGATGTGAATGAAGATTTCAATCAGAAATGAATTTTTTTTTGGGCAGTTATATTACTGTAGCTGCTGCCAATAACACATTTTTCAAACTGTCATATTGCAATGACTGACGGAAGCTTCAAAACTACTTTCCCTCTATTTTTTTTGTTTTACTGGAAATGTCTTGTAATGTTATGCTTATCATTCAAAGTGCTATTTATTCTCAATAGGCTATTATGGCCCAACTTCCTCAAGAGCAGAAAGCTAAGATCGCGGAACAGGTGGCTAGCTTTCAAGAGGAGAAAAGCAAGCTGGATGCTGAAGTTTCCAAGTGGGATGACAGTGGGAATGACATCATTGTGCTGGCCAAGCAGATGTGCATGATCATGATGGAAATGACAGACTTCACCAGGTGAGTTACTCTCTCATCATATGCATGTCCTGACAGAATCACTTAATGTTTATTTGTACGACAGCGCCTGTGTAACAAACTTTTGCATCAAATTACAATTAGAACTATCTGTCCGCGGTGGAATTACAAATGTCTGCTTTATAAAATGTCAGTTTCATTCATTGTTTGCATAATTCCTACCTCTGTCTATGCTATATTCTGGAGTTTTTCATAAAGCATTATTTCAGTGCAGGTGGTCTGCATTTCTTTGCAATAAGTGCCAAGAAAAGTATTCTGCATGTTTCGCTGAACATACATTGTATTTGTGGTGTGGGCTGTTAGTGAACAATTTTAAATCACGATTAAATTTACGCTTCAGTAAATACTTCAAAAAATACTTCAGTTTTAAATGACAGAATATTACTAGAGATGTTTAGTATTCTAATTTAATTCAGCTGGTAAAGAGGCTGTTCATATTCTATCAGGTTATCATAAATGTTGAGATGTAAAAAGTATCATGTACTTGGTCAATTTGGCGTATTTTAATAAGTCTAGTCGTTGGGGTAAAGGTGTCACCTTGGACCTCTTGGGTTGACTGGATATTTAGTTTGTCATAGCAGTGCTCGTGATAACAAAGGGTAGGGTTCAGTCATAAAACCTTGCTTTCAATATCTTGATGTGCCCCCGTTAGTTTTAAATGCTCATCAAAAACTCAGAAGGAAAGTGTTTTTTTTTTTCATGTCACACTTGGAACGGAGATGGCAGAACACATGTTCGTCAGCTGCTCTGAAATGCCAGTCTGCCTTTAATTTAAAATTTTGTTAGATAGATTGGCACTTTTAGGACCTTCCATCTTCTGCACAGGGCTGTCACTTTAGCTATTAATGGATCCAAATCTTTCGTACTCATTCATGTCTCTGCAAATGGTTCTACAATACTAAGAACAGGAATGAGTATGCTGCAGATGATCAGACTTAATACATTCACTGTCCACTTGATTCTGCTAGTTCAGAGTGCGCTCTGCAGTCCCCTGAAGGTTCAAGGCAAAGCAATTGCGAAGCAGCTTTCCCCTAGACCTATTGTACTGCATCTTAATATCATGCAGATAAATGCAAATAAGGCTGGCTCTTAAAGCTATGCTGAGGATTTTAATTAAAATGCCTATCAGCAGTATTTATGCTGGTCCCTCATTGGAGGTTTTGCTGAAAGACTTGGGGGAAGAATCGTGGAGTTACTCTACTTTTTATGTGTATGTTGACGCGTCTATACCAGTGTAGGGCCATCTCACCATGTGAAAACCCTTCTCGGATTACTTGGAAATCCGTAAATGTCAGAAGGCGGAAATCCATAATGAGAGGGAAGATAGTTTAGTATCAAATGAATTCGCTCTTTTGTTTCTGAAAGCAGGTGGTTTGTGAAAGATAGGTGTTTTGGCAGTCCTAGGAGAGTCAAATGTTCCACGTGCTATTACAGTCCCTCAACCTTGATGTCCAGCACAATTCCCTGGAGGTGAATGCGGCGCAAAGAAATTGTGCCTGTATCCTTAGGGATTAATAGCCGGCAACCCTGCTGCCATCAGTTAATGTATTTTCGAGCCACCTGTCCCCCTATCCCACCCTCAGCTATATGAATACGACAAGCATATTCTGATAAATTCAGAATTACTTTTGTTAGTACAAGTAAACAAACTTTAAAAGCTGTGCAGGTATATATGTATATGTTTAATGAAATGTCGTGATACTCATGTTATGTCATTCGTCACAGGCAGATAATTAAGAGTAAAATGAATGCAATCTGGTGTTAGGCTCTTGGGTGGGTAGAGTCTGTGATCCCTTTCTGTGATCACGTTGAATTGAAAACGACTTCAACAACGTTGATGGGAACAGTAGCACTGCTGATTTGTTAGTGTTTACAGTGCTACCTTCTACCTTAGCTTCCCTCTCAAAGCCTTGACTTCTAGTGTCTGACTCTCTGGGGGGTGGGGGGGGGAGTGGAGAATTCCATCTGTCATGCTTTGGATGGCTCCATTTAGCCTGGAGAGAGCAGCTTTGAATCCAGGTTGTGCCACTTGCCAACTGTGCTCCAGAGTCCCTTGTGGGGACACAAAACTGGCAAAGGACTTCCCCGCTTTGGCTGTGGGGGTAGGGCAGGCTGGGCCTGAATCATACTGTAGGCCCAAGGAGCACTGGGCTCCGGAACTGACCAGACAGCTGGGATAGAGTGGGTGGTGTCTGCTCAATGCCTTCACCATCCGGTTTGCTTCACACAAAGCGATGATATTCCCGTAATAAATTTTAGCCCCCCCCCCCCAAGTTCATAGGGGAGTCTGGGCCTCTGGGTTGGCATATGATGAAATCTAATTCGGAGGGATTTGTATTTAAATCACTTGTTCTGAAGGGTAAAATTAAACAGTGGCAGTGTTGTGGCAGTAGCTTGACCAGATAGTATTCTGTAATAAATGACTTATCAGTGCTGATACTGAACTGCCGCAGGCTTGTCACTGATCCTGTTTTTAAGTGCCAAATATGCCTGAAATTACCCCAGTGTTGTGAAAAGGAATGTAAATATGGTAAAACACGAGAGCAGTAAATAACATGAAGACCTTATCTTAGGGGAAAAGGGCCTCTGAAGAACACAGCTGATGTAATTAGTGCCGCCAAGAAGATCGCAGAGGCTGGATCAAGAATGGACAAGCTGGGCCGTGCCATTGCTGATCAGGTACCTGGTGTTTTCCCTTCCCTAAAAACTGTGTGCTTTATTAATGTTCTAGTTTAAGAACCAGTACACTTTCTTCCTCTTTTGTGTATTTCACATATGCTGTGGCCGATCTGGTCTGCTGTGCTGAGGTTATCGCCGCTAAATGTTGGTTGATGTAGCAAAGGTCAGGGACATGGAGTGTCGGTCTGGTGCTGGCTGGTTTTCCGCCCACCTTCCGTAGGTTTGTGGGCTGTGACAAGTGAACTTTGTTGAGGATGCAAGTATGACGAACCCTGTATGAACTGCAGTACTACTGCTCAAACAACCAAGTAAATGTTATCTGTGATTTTGTTTTAATAATTGGCTCTGTTGTGCTTGGACTTGGATGCCCAATGTACCCATGCAGCCTTGCCCTACCTCAGCAAGCTTAAACATTTGCAATGTACTTGTATTCTGTTTTTAATGTGTTATGGCTTGGATATGGTTGACAAGAATCCAGTTCCTCTAGTTTGGATCCAACTTAAAACCAAAGAGTTCAGAATGACCTTACTATTTTGATTTGAAGTTTTTTCGCAACTTTTATGTTGTGAAAAATGTTAGCAGCATCATGCATAAAAAAAATGCTTGAGCGAGAGCAAAGGCTGAAGCTGAAATGGCTCAATTTAATTTAAATGAGTTCTTTTCGGCCTTTGTACAGGTTCAAGAAACTCTAGAATTACCAGTATTATGGCAGGTTCTGAGCTCAGAAGTTGTATTAGTTGGCTAATTTCACTAAAGATATGAGGAACTGGGGAGGAGAACAGACAAGGCAAAATCTCGGTGGAATTCAGTTCATTAAGAGTGATTCGTCTTTAATTAGTAGCTTAATTACTTCCTGGCAGACTTTTTATAACGTGGGTTTATTTATAGCTCTATACCTGCAGCACTAAGCTTGGCAGCCTGCAGGTAGAAAGTTAAGATACACCATAGATATTTCCTGTTCATGTATGTCTATTAAATGTCATGGTGTAGCGTAGGGAGGGGGGGGAGATTAGGATTGTACTTCAGTAAGGATATTTTTTTTAATTGGCTATATTGTAGAGGGGCATGAAACATGCAGGGTAATACTTTAAAATATCTTTGAAAATGATGTCATGAAAGATGTAGGTCAGTGCTACACAAATGTCTGCACTGCAGTTTATTAACAATTTATGAGCAGCCCCACAGGCCGCCATATTAGAATAATGTCTGAACCAGCTCGCAGTTGACTGGTGGATTGTAGGCCTAACTTTTTTTTTTAAAGTAAATATAAGTGCAGCTACATCCCCTATACATTTTCTCTCTCTCTACGTGGAACTGTGAATCAGACTCTGCCCTCAAGACAAACGCCTACATGCACGGTATGCTTTCAAATTTGCTTTCAATCAGTGTAAATTTATAGGCAATTCATAAACTCTGCTGGTGGTCGGAGTCTAATCCCAGGTCCAGTCTCTGCTGCTTTGTAGGAAGGGCAGTAAATTTCGTACCACAGGGGAGTGTAAAGAAAATCAAGAACTGATCCATGACCTCTCAGTTTAGCCGTATGACAGATAAAGCCAGCTGCTCCTTTAATCTCATCAGTGCCAGACATTCCTGATTTCTTGAATAAGCAGTTTATAGCTGTGATTCTTTGTCTGTCTCATTATGATAATGTTAAGC
Source organism: Brienomyrus brachyistius (assembly GCF_023856365.1). NCBI lineage: Eukaryota > Metazoa > Chordata > Actinopteri > Osteoglossiformes > Mormyridae > Brienomyrus > Brienomyrus brachyistius. Next base: position 8,582,093 of record NC_064542.1, read on the forward strand.
CTTAAGTTCCAGGTCATTCCACGCATGGTATCATTGCTTAGCAGAAAGATTTCTCTGATCTGAGTAAACCGTCATTAAATGTATTTTGGTTCAGTTTTGCATTCTTCTGTGGATTAAAGCTAGTTGTGTTAACTCTTCATGCAGTGTTTAAATGTTAATGAACCATTTATGCAAAATTCAATATTCATTATTTCCATCCAATTCCTGTATAAAATTACTCATTTTAAATCCATTTTACCGTGCTTTGATTTCAATTAAAGCACACAGCTGCCCCGTCAACCACAGCAACTTTACTAGCAGCTTAGCAGTGTTCATTATATTGTATGCAATAAGTGCATTACATCAAGTTCATAAAATGAATTTGGAAAGGACTAGCTTCAAATTTGGGTTTATGACCAATTTTCAAAAATAATTCCTGAATTTCCAGTCATCTTAGTGTCTCAATGAAAGCTAAGTTCCAGGCTTGATAAATTTGCCAAGGCTGTTGTGAGACGATAGCTCTATACATTCATGGCTGCTTGTGCTCGCAGCTTCCTTTTGGTCATTTCCAACAGAACAATGTCATAGCTGAGCTCAGGGATAGACATGGATTGACTGCTAGACTGTGAGCTTCGTCCAGTGGCTTAGCTTCCCAGAACCCTTCAGTGCCATCAAAACTGCAGCCACTGAACAGATCTGACGTTCAGTCTCACTTTCCCTGCTACCATTTGTGAACAAAATCCCAAGGTACTTAAACTCTTTCTTTAAGGGTGGGCTCGCCCCCGTTGCCTGAATGCGCCGAGAGCACCATGGTCTCAGTTTTGGCTCTGCTTATGTGCTGCTGCTTCACACATGGCATTGAAGCACTCAAGTGTATTCTACGGGTCTGAGTCAGATGAGGCCAAATCATGACATCTGTAAATAGCAGGGCTGCTGCTTCTAGGCCCCCGTACCGGGCAGGCTTCCAGTCTCGGCTGTGCCTCGAAATCCCCGTCCATGAAAATCTGACACAGGAGTGGGGACCAAATGAATCCTTGACTCAGGCTAATACACTAAATGGCTGTGATTTTTGTGCCCTGGATGAGGGCAACTTACAGTACTACATTCGCATGGGCCAAATATCATGCGGGAGCAGCCCGGTACCATATTCCTGCAGCATCTTTGCGGACTTGGGGAAGGCCAACAGCACACTGAGTACATATTGCATATTCCCGTTAACTCTCTCTCAACTGTGTGTGAGTGAGGATGATTAGTGCGCTTTATAACTTAGAATTTGGTGATCAGTGATCATTGTTGATGCACAACAACGAAATGTGTCCTCTGCATTTAACCCGTATGTAACAATGTGACATAGCAGGGGGCAGCTAATTCAGCGCCCGGGGAGCAGTCCTTTGGGGGCGGTACCTTGCTCAGGGTACCTCAGTGATGCCTTGCTGGTCGTTGGTTCAAACCAGCAATCTTTCAATTACAAGTGTGTTTCCCTAACCATTAAGACACCACTGCCCAGGTTGGAATTTACCACTGAATCTGAGGTTCAGCCATCAGATGAAATCTCCTCTCCCATATGGTGGTGGTACCTTTTTCAGGGCGGATGACAATTGTAGACTTGCACCGATTCCCCTTTTTACAATGCAGGCCACCTCTCCTGTGTCCTAGTCCAGAAGTTCTTTACTTCCATGTGATACTGAGGGAGAGAACTGGCCATCTTACCCCAACGATATACAGAGCTGTCAACATCTATGCCGCCACAGGGGCCTCTGACTACCACAGCCACTTAACCTGCAGTTTCCAGCAGTGCCACTGGTTTGAGGTGTTCTTCAAAGTGATCCTTCCACTGCTTTCACCCCAAGCTGATCAGCATTTAACCCCTCCCCTGCAACACACACGCTCCTTTCTGGCAGTAGTTTTTTTTTTTTTTTTTTACACGCAGTACTTCCAACTGATCTTGGAATGGAGTTGTGCATATTTAATCTGCTACTTGGTCTTTTTGTTTATGCCAGCAGTGTTAGTATAATTATCTCACAGTAATGTTTAATGAGATTCACTACAACTGCGTTATACAGTTATGCAACTTCAAAACACACACACACACACACACACACACACACACACACACTCTGGACATATCTACTGAAGACCTGATCCACACAAACCCCATGCCCTAAACCCTGTACAGCTGGTTTGGGATCAGTTGGTTTAATGAGAAAGAGCAGCAAGGTAGCCAAGTTGTGCTCAGAACTTGTGAAAACTCCTTCCAGATTGTTGAAGCATTCCATGTATTTACATCTGGAAGCCGGTCCGAAGAATGTCTAGTATCTACACAGCTGACATTGAAGCAAAAGAGGGCTGTTTGAAAAGTCTAAAATGTAATATAATTTGGAAATGTCGAACACTTCTTAGTCGTCACAATATTTTTACTGCATTGCCCCGGGGCCTTTTGTAAGGAATAACAGCTAAAATTGAGAAATGCTTTAAAAGCTGGTGTGTCCAGATGTTTTGCTAGTACTGCATGCATACATACAACGTATGAGACCTGGGATTGGGGAGGTAAATGTACTGTGAAGTGGTACACGTTTTTTTTCTTCTCACCTTTAAACACGTCCTCAGAGGTAGGAATCTGCTAGAGGATGTAGTTAAATAATGGCGCTAAGACACTGCCATTGGCGGCAGGTATTTTATGCCTTGATTTCCTGCTAAATGCAGTAATATTAAGCTGAGTGTTGCAAGGAGAGGGTTTCGATAATATGCGAAAGGTGACTCATGGGATTTGAGGAAGGTTCCCCCCCCCCCCCCCCCCTTTAGATTCTGAGTAATTTGCATAGTTATTCATGGAAGGTCTACATTTTTTTTAATTTATTTATTAAATATTCGCACATTCAGTGTACCTTATGTAGTAGTAAGCTGTAAATGTGTTTTTGAGGTTTAGATGCCTTGTGTTCTGCATGTGTTGGGAGGACTGACCTTTTTGGTTCATCGTTCAGAGCTCATCTCTCAAACTTCTGATGATATTCCTTTAAGGAAAACTCTTTAAAAAGCTGCTGCTGCTTTTTAAAAAATTATAAAAATTTGACCTCCACGTTGAATGCAGCATATTTTCAAAGTTTTTGCTGCTTCTGTTATTTTCATAAAAATTTCTGTATATTCAAGACCTCCCAGTATAAATTATGCAAATTAAAACATTTCTCACCCAAAATAGTGTGTTCTGTCACACTCCTGCCCTTAATGTCTCAAAGCACTGATACTGCGTGAATTTCTCCCTTAGTGGTTTTTGGTGATGTGAAAGCACTTTGTTTACTTAGCATACATTCAGTTGGGAATTGCATTTTGCTCCCTAATATTCCGTTAACCTTTGCCCTCTTTATTTGTAGTGCCCGGACTCCGCATGCAAGCAAGATCTTCTGGCCTACCTGCAGCGTATTGCTCTCTACTGCCACCAGCTGAACATCTGCAGCAAAGTAAAGGCAGAAGTGCAAAATCTTGGTGGGGAGCTTGTGGTCTCTGGGGTAAGTTCTGCAATCCCGCCCACCCAGATTGCCTTGAGCTATCGCCTGGAAATCTCAGGGAAATAAATCGTATGCCTTAGTTGATGAACGTTCTTGTGTACCATCTTTGAGAGATGTCAGAGGAATTATTGAAAGGCAACACAGAGGACAGTATCTTATGCGGCAACTGTCCTTGGCACAAGATTACAACCTAACATCCAACATGTACGGCTACCAGATCATGCAGTATGTATTCAGTGACAAAATTAACATTGTAGCATTATAAAAATTGGATTTTACTTTAACCTCATAGTGAGCATCTCAGGCCTTGTCCCCCCCCATCCCCCCAAAGAAACCAAAAGTATTTTTATCAAGAATTTTCACGTATAGTTTCATACTACATTGTGTGTTAAAGTGCAGTTATTGGAGACATTGGCCTTATTTTAACTGCTGGTTATTTTTCTGCAAAATTGACATTGTAGACAAGACCAGTTTTTAAAGCAGTTTGATTAGAATGGAATGGAATTCCACAGTAACAGCTTATTAGGATGTAAGAGATCCTTTAAACTATGAAGTAGTTCAGTCAACTTAAACTAAAATGAAACCTAATTAATACAAGTCTTGACATTTCTTAAGGTTCTTGCATATTAAATAGTTTTATATGCGATTAAAATAGATTAATGCAATTAAGTCTCTAAGTCACCTTTAGCAAAGCTGTGTTACAGGCATATTCATTTGATATGATTCTTTCGACGGCAGAGGTTTCAGCAAAACTAGGTGCTGTCAGACCTGCAGTCCTTTTTCAGCATTTAATCAGGATTTGATGCACTCTCATTTCCTGCCATTTAATGTTTCCTCTTCTTGACCTGCAGTCATCAATTTTTATGTAGTGAAGGACTGTTGCAAGCTGTACTTAGGGTTTTTTAAGTAAGATTTTTGGAAAACTTTTTTTAATTACTGTTTTAAATGACATTGTTTCTGCATTTGTTTTACAGTGACAGTACATCCTTAAGCACTTGTTATTGTCAGGTCAGAAGTCCATTGGTTCGTATTGACACTATTTCAAAGAAAATGGATCAGTAAAAATTTAGATGACATTCTTGCAGAATTGTTCTAGTTTTCTTCCTGCTATCCCTCTTACTTGGAGGCTGCATCCTTATCTGCCTGTCATTCCTTATTCCCACCACTTTTGGAGAATTTCCCGCATTGTGTGTATTGACCCCATTGTGCTTTCAGTGTAGCACACTAATGGGTTTTAGATCACTGACAGACTTAAAGTACCTGTTTTGCTTAGCATGAACCAGGCAGTTCCTTTGCTTATCTTCAGGAAATGGTCGCATCCAAATGGACCAATGATAAACAATGGGGTAGTTTATCGTTCTGTCATCCAGATTATTTTCTTGAAATCTTTACACTGCCTTATTTGTATATTTCTCATGGACTCCGTCTAAAATCTGGTAAACGTGCTGCTTGTGAGAGAAGGGTAGTGTCTGTCTAGGTAAACTCATATGGAAATCTATTTCTTCAAATTAAAACTTTAGGTGCATTGATATATTGCTTATGTCGCTATAATAGCCATTCACATTTTCAAATTGCGATACTGTTTTTCAACCATGTACTATGTGCTTTTAAGATGTAAATGCAGTCTCCCCCCTTAGGTAATGTTTAAAGGCACATGTCTTAAACACTTTGCCAAACCAGCCTTCCCTTAAAATTCCACATTCCGAAAGCCTGTTTAGGTTATTTGGTAATAAGTTGTATTGTATCTCTGGCTTTGGGAATAAAATTCTTTCCAGAAGATACAAAAACATTTTTTTCTTATTTTACAGAATTCAACTTTGTGTAAGTGCCTTTCTCTTAAGAGAACAGTATTTTTCACAGTTTAGCAAATTTGTCTCAAGTGCCATTTCCCCAGTTATTTACACCGTTACTTTTTCACTTTAAAATGGAAGTTTATGGCAGCTCATAAAACCACAGTGCCGTGCTCCTCCTTTTGATACATATACGCTATATGATGAATTCTTCTCATAGAGGCATAGGTATATTAACATCCAATTATTAGATGTCATTAATTCAGTGATCTGCTGTTAAAACGTTGTGTGTTTGATTGACTTGTACTATTTCAGAATCTTTGTTGGTCATTTGCCAGCTATATGAATCTTAATCCTTTGGATTTTGATGCAGGTTTGCGGTTAGAGAATGATTTACATATGGCTTTGGTTCTGTTCCAGGTTGACAGTGCCATGTCCCTCATCCAAGCCGCAAAGAACTTGATGAACACTGTCGTCTCTACAGTGAAGGCGTCTTATGTGGCTTCCACCAAGTACCAAAAGGTCGGGGGAATGCAGTCACTCAACATGCCTGCCATCTCTTGGAAGATGAAGGCCCCAGAGAAGAAGCCCCTAGTCAAACGTGAGAAGCATGATGATGGCCAAACCAAGGTTAAGAGGTCCTCCCAGAAGAAGCATATAAACCCTCTGCAAGTCTTGAGCGAATTCAAAGCTATGGATAGTATCTAAGAATCCTCTTCCTCCAAATATATATATCAATGGAGAAATTGCTGACAGGATATGATGCGCGTGAAATATTGATTTATGCTTTCGAATCTAGTTGGGGCCTTGTAGTCTTTCAGGAGCATTATGCCTCAGAAGGCAATTTACCAAGTTGCACAGCCTTTAGATGACTGTACTTTAAAAAGGAATCTTTCAATTTTGTGAACACTAAAAGGAATGGGTTGTCTTCTGAATTTAATTCCCATACAATTTTGTTAAAATTTAGTATTTCATGTTTTATTTACTTCGGTTCTTCTGTGTATTTCATAAAGGTTGTTTTTTTTTTTTTTTTTACGCTGCATTACTCATGCCCTCTCACAAGATGCCTTGGCTACATAGCAGTTAGTTTTGTGCATATAGACTGACCTGCCTTGATTCCTTCTTAATCCTTTGCTGTGCTTACTGATGAACGGCTAACTTGGTCATGCTTTTAGAGGGAATGGGGATCATTTTTGTTTAAACCTGAAATCCAAAGTTTTCGTATGCAAATAAAGTTCAGCTATAAGATTTTCTTTGTAGCACCTAGTAGTGTGATTGCAATCTCTGACAGGTGTGATTTTTTTTTTCCTTTATTATGTTTTTATTTTAATGTATCAGCGTGTTAAGAACCTTTAAAACTATTAGTCGCATAACAGCCTGTCCCAGGAGTCTCTGCTAACATTATTTTTTCCCCCTCCTTTTAATCCCTGTCCTATTGAAAATGGTCAGTCTAGTATTAAAAAAAACACTAATCACTATAGAATGACAAATTTACTGTTGTCACTTTGGGGCTTTTTGGGTCATATGATCCCTCCATAAATGCATTCTTGAAGATTGAACACCCCGACAAAGCTGGCTGTTCAGATTTGGGTATCTGAATACCGTTGTCCAGTGGTTTCTCTCTGGAGCTTCTGCAGTCCCTTGCCTTTTCAGCCACGATTGGTGTAACACGCACGAGATTTTACATGTTTTGGCTCCTTTTCCGTATCTGCATATTATCAATTAAAGCCCCTCAATAAATCCGTTGTTCCTTGATCCTCAAGTTTGGAATCAATAATTCTCCCCCTGTAAGTTACTCATTTTACTGACTGTTCAGAAAATGTGTATGCAATACAGTTTGGTTTATAATTGAGTAAAAGTACACCACCTAGGTCAGTTTTTGATGTGGTCAACTGAACGTGTAAAATGTTTTTTTAGAAACCATTTGGTAACGCTAGTTTCACTTTCACCCTGGTGTGTGTTTTGTGTGGCAAATTAAACTGATTTCAACGTTAGATCATAAATCCTTATTGGTAAGGTTTTAAAACCTGTTCAGTGCTAAGATGGTGTGCCTTAAACTTGCCAATCGATGGTTTTAACTGAGTTTGAAAAAGTAATGGCAATTTTCTCGACTGACTGCAATAATGCTTCTCTTTTCAGGTATAGTTAATGGTTTTGAGCCAATCATTTTTTTCCCTTACAAATCAATTTATTCCTTGTCTGTAGTGAAATTTTTATTCTTTTTTTAAACACACCTTGTTTTAGCTTGATGTGCGGTATTTTTTTTTTAATTATTTGCATAGTTGAATACTGTGTTGCTTGTGATTCCAGCTAATTGTGATCTCCAAGCCTCAAGTCAGAATAGTAAAATGTGCAATATAGCCAGTATGCTTGCAAACATTTACAGTAAGGGGAAATGAAATCTTAGGCAATGGATGAGCAAGAAGTTAAAATTGTAGGTTTTGTGGACTCCACCACATGAATATTTATGAATGACGTGTATGTGGATGGGAAATTTTCTTAATCTGCTGCATGAAACTTTCTGGAATTCATTTCCTTGTTTCTGACTATCTGTAGGTGTCTTTCAGGACCACGGGAAATTAAATGATTCTGACTTCCATATGTTTTATGTAACAGCTTTCTGCCTTATATGGATCTGTTAACAGGTCATTTTTTCTAATAAATGTTTAACATATGTAGGTGTGTTGTACGTTTTGCTGACCAAGGGACAAGAGTAAATTAGCTGGGGGGGGGGTTAAAGACATTAAATAGGTTGATTAATATGATGAATATATATTGGCTGTACACAAAGTAAACAAATCACATTTTGACATCTGCTACATCACATGTATATTCGAGCTGCCGTGAACCATTCACGCTGACTGCATACGATTTTTGTTGCATTGTTTTTTTCTTAGTAGAAACAAAGGAATTTTTGCCTTGAAAGAGTAAAAAGTTAAGAAGCCTTATGTCAGACAGGAAATGAGTTTTCGGCATTCTTGCAAATATTCCGAGACGGGTGAATAGACTGTATCATGATAGTCCAGTGGTGGTTTTTTTTTTTTTTTTTTTTTTTTTTTTTTTCTTTCCCTGCAGCATTGGTATTACAAGAAATTCATTCTCTGTTTCAATTTTTGAAACCGCAGGAAACACTCTGCAGGGGGTCTGACATAGTTGCCCTTAGAAATACACTGGATTTGGGGAGTTGTCAAGACAGCTTTACGAAAAAAATATCTTCAGCCAAATTCCCAGTTGTATAACCGAGGCTCCACAGTCACTTCGCTGAAATGTTTTCTATTAGCTGAGATGGGTTAACAAGTATGACCTCTAAGAAATACATGAGATTTCCAACAATGCTACTGCAGTGTATTTAATGTTGGTTCGCTCCATTGTGTGGTAAAAGGAGACCTGAATGTAGAGCTTGCATACCATTCAAAATGACAGCAGTATCCATCAGTCTTCCATAACTGCTTGTCCAGTTCAGGTTCCCAGTGAAAATGAAATACAGCTGCATTGACTCTTACAAGGGTAAGCATACGAATCTTCTTTTTCCTAAGTATTTCTGCTGGCCATTGATTTTTTTTTATTTTTTCTTTCCCCTTTGCCTTTTGTATCACAGCAAGGCCTTAGAAGCTTTGTGTATCTGACATCTGTGTGCTGTATTCCAGTAAATTTCCAATTCAGCGTTTGATGGCAGCTGAATTGGGATGATTTTAGACCTTGATTTTTGCTATGAACTGTACCTGTAAATGGATTTAAGACTGACGTCATACGAGGTACGATGGCTACATGTTACTATATCTTTCCTTCAGCAGGCTGTGAATTTCTTGGCCTGCGTTACCTACTACAAGGTAAGATGAACTATAGAAAATACTTTTAATATACTTGTACTTTTTATACCCCTCAAAGGATGAAAGAACGATGCAAAAAAAGTACACATTTTACTATACAGTATTGTAGTATGGATAACTGAGTATGGATACTGCAGGGCTACTGTATAACCAAGGACTCTTGAGGCAGAATCCAGTGGAAATGTTGTACCCCCTTCGCATTTGTGAATTTGACATTCACGGCTTTGGTTATTCGTGAGCTGCGCATGAATAAATCAAATATTTTTGGAGCTTGCTGAAAGATTACAGAAACCAAGTTGATGCAAGCCAGAAACAATGCTGATTGTTTCACATAAAATCATGTTTTTTAATATTTGTGATACATAATGTTTCTTAGATATTTCACACCATGCATCTTTGTCTCAGCAACCAGCCACACCCCTGTATTAGCCGTCTTTATGACCATGGAATCTCGCATTTCTCATAGTAACTTTTACGTTTTCACTTTGGATATTTTTGTATTTTGTATTTTTAATAATGGGTCCAAAATGTGCTCTCACTATACAGTAGTAACTTCATACATGCCGGGGCATAGTTTACATGGTTTGTGTATTGCATACAGGGATGGACATAGCTGTATGCAAGAATGCGTTCACCTTTAACAATATGTATTACAATCGATTGTGGTAACAGTGTAAAAGCGTACTTGTTTTATGTGCATTTGCGCTGATTTGAAAAAAACAATGCATTTTAATCTTTATATGGTAACTACTTCATTTGTGGTATACAGGTTAAAATGCAATGTATTCTTGTCATAGCACTGCAAATGAACATAAGTACTTTTACACATTATCGATTGTCACATGTATTGTTTTTAAAGGTGAATGCGTACATGCATACCAGTTATGTCCTTCCCTGGTTCTATAAAAAGGTTTGGATGAGAGAGTAATTTGACATGCGAATGTACAGTACAGTACTGTTTAGTTAGCAGTTCATAATAGAGACATCGCTCGGGCTAGCAGACTCTTGTGGGTTGAGGTTAGAGATGCCTAAGCAGGCCTCTTATTTGTGAATTTGTGAGGATCTTCCACCCGTAATCCTTGCGAATGTGACGGGGACACTGTATTGTCACAGTATACCACACACATTTTCTTGTGTTACAAAGAGACTTTTTTTCTAGCTCTTGTTCTTTTAATTTATCATTTAAAAGCAAAAATCCCAGAAATGATGTATCTCAGCATGTCATAACAGCTCTTGCAGGGGCGTCTTGAATAACATGGATGTTACGGTGTTAAGGCTTGTTCTATCACTGCGCTGATTTTTCTTAATATAAGAATGGAATCTATTGAACATAATTATCCTGGTTTACTGATATTATTTGGGCTATTTGGTTATTATATCTACTTGCACATTATTTCTGATATTCACCTATTTAAAGATTAATATTATGATTAAGATGGACTTTATTGATCCTACTGGGATATTCTGCCGCATACAGCAGCAAGAACATTCTGAGACGAACACGCATAGTGTCAAATGGACCAGTGCAAGAACAGCACACACCGTGCAAGAAAATTTTAAAAAGTACATAAAATGCCAGTAAAATCATTGTGATACTACAGAAATATTTAAATAAAGGGATAATAAAATAGCAATGGTATATGTGCAGTTATAACAGAGAACGGATAGCAGTAGACTTGCTCTAACAAGACAGGATGCTTACTGACGTGTAATAGCTGTGGAAGGTGGAGTGGCACGTCAGCTGGATGGGCTGCGGCGTCTGATGGCAGCAGGCGGGAACGTTCCCTAGTAGCACTTTCAGCACACCATAGAGTAATGAGCAGGTGGTTAAATGTGCTCTATGAGAGCGCCCCCTGAAGATGATGTGGAAAACTTCATAGTATTGTCCAATATTGCCAACATCGTCTTCTCTGCTATATGTCCTCCAGCGGATCAAAGGTCCAGTTTGTTTTATAAGTAATTGGGTATATAAGACCCCAATGGGTGTCTAAAAGACATCACCCACAAATTGTATTATATCAAAACTACAAATTAAGGCAGTGAAGCTGACATACTTTCTTACCCTAAGAATATATATCAATACATGGAAAGAAAAATCACCTAGTTAATGAAACAGTGGTCTAATTTCCAGAAGACGTGAAAAAACCAACCCAGAGAGATGAACTTTTTAAACACTCCTATACATCCTGTCAGCAATCCAGCGTTAGTGATCCCGTTTGTAATGCTAATACTTTTTGCCTGAAGCTGGATAGTGAAACTGAATCTGATACATTGTGGAATAGTCCGCAGATAGCAGGACATATTGACATCTGATTAATAAGGGTAAAAGACATAAAAGTGTGTGTATTCGACATCTTAAGAGCAGTCGTTCAATGAGTGAGAGTTAAATTGTTGACTAAACATTTTTCAGGTTAAATTATTTGTATTTTTCTCTGAGTAATAATGGGATATTAAATAACTAGAAAAATGTCAGAACAACAAAATAAGGAATCCCCAAAAAAAGGAATTTCCCCAGACAGTCACATCACTCCTCCCCCATCTAATCCTATTCCTCCCACACTCCCAACCTCTGCAATTTGTAGAATTACTGGACGGATCAACGAGGTATGACAGCCAATAAATGTGTTCTTACCTGAATGCGCTGGGTCCTAGTCGTGGCATGTAATTCTGAAAATACATTTATTCATTTACTGCATATTGCACTCACATGCCAATTTGCACATATATTTTCATGTCCATGTCTTAAAATGTCACTTTTGTATACTCTTCATGTCTAAATTATGTTCTGGTTTCTTATTTGCACTGTGACCAACATTTTCTGTGATTTAACAGACTCCGTGTCTTACTGACATTAACAAACATGTAATGTCAAACAGGCAAACACACACAGACACATAACAAATGTTATTGCTACCTGGATTGTTTTTGACTGTACAAAAACAACCTTCAGTTAGCTGGCAAAAGAACTGTCCCACAGGCCCAGTGGGGGGTACATAAAATCTGTGTATATGTACCAGATCCCAATTTTGTGAAATGTAAACATTAGCAAACAAACAAAAAGTTATATTAGAATTTAAACTTAGGAAATAGCTAGTGTAGAGTAATAATAAATATGTTTAAGATGAGCAGGCATACAAACAACAAAAACAGAAAGGTGGCTGTCGCCCTCACTCCCCTGTTGAATCATTACTCTTCCCACACCAAGCTCACCTGTCACACTTTCCTCACTTCTTCTCTGAAAAATTATTACAAGGCTAATTTTAATAAAATTCCGCCACAATAAATTTCACTGAGCGGACAGCTACCAATAAAATTGGCTGCGCAGGGGGGCCGGCGATGGGGGAAAAAATGTGTTATTTTGGAATATTCAAAAAAATAATCTCACGCCACACAGTTTGCGAACCACTGACCTGTACAATATTCCTGGGAAGTTTGAAAATAATCTATGGAATATATTTAGACATTTTAGATAGCTGTGTTCATAAGATGGATTCTGTAGCTCCCTTTCCATCCGCTGCTGCCACTTAGCGCTGCTGCTTCAGTTTGAAAGCAATTTGTCTCAGGTGTATCAGGCATAGATTGTCATTCAATGTTTTTGCAAAATGGTAATACGATCCATCGAAGATCTGATAGTTATCCTGTTAACAAGGTCAAGCACCTTCTGCTATTACCCTTTCCTTTGATGACAATTTTAAGGCAGTTTGTATCAAAATTTGCAAAAGGTTCAGATCTTCACCAGCACAATGTGCAAAGTTCCAAAAAATATTTTTTGAGTTATATCATGCTACAATTATGAAGTGTCTGAGGCTTCCCTTCCCTTTGGTGTCACTATGTGGGGATGCTTCAGTTTTGAGGCAGTCTGTGTCAGAATTCGAGCAGTTCCAGTTTCTCACCCATATAATACCTTTGCACAGTTTGAAAAAGATCTGTCAAATACTTTTAGAGTTATAACACTAATGGGATCAAGTGTCTGAAACTGCACGTTTCTTACTATCTAGTATCTGTTAAACTTTGTTAGATGCCTAATAATTCAGGTCCAGAAAATAAAAATCCAAACCAAGATTTTGTTTTAAGTAATCAGATAAGTACTCCTGACTGTGACACTCTATACTGAATTAGTTGGTTGAAACAAAATCTTGATCTGAATTTTTACTCTTACTTTTTATTGAACTGATTGAATGAAAAGTCCAGTCAGTAACAGTTATCTGAATTAACATTATACTGAACTTACTAATTATCTATTATTATTATTATTATTATTATTATTATTATTGTTATTGTTAGTGTTAGTGTTATTTTTCTCAGTTTATGCATATCTATTCCCCATAGAATTACATAGTTGTATTTTACCAATATTCAGATTCAAATATTCAGTTCCATCCTTGTATAAAAAACTGTGAAAGCAGGCTTCAGAGCCAAGGCGATTGAAAGTACAGATATAGATGGATATAAACAGCAAGAAACCTGCCATCAGACACCAAGCAGCTTAACTTGATTTCTTTTTATTGTGGTAGCCATTGTTTACATTGTACTAATATCTAGGGACATGAGAAGCATTAGCGCATTCCCACATGGTTTATCATATTCCCTTATTCAGAAGAGTGATTCATTAAATGGTTTCCAATAGAAAAATTACAAAGTGACCTATTTTTATGAACAACTTTAATAAAAAATGTAAGAAATATTGTGGACATTTTAAGCTCATCGTTATTTATTTTAGTTTATGAATAAATGCATTTTTTTATTTTAAATTCTGTTAACAGTATATCAACCAGAATATCCATTTACTAATAATAAGGTAAAGTATGGGTGTGTTTATCTCACAAAAACCATGATACATACCTCATTTAATTAGTCCTTGGTTGTTCTAAGTATTTTTACTCTAGTGACCTGAATTTTGGTGTAAGAGAGGATTTTATTACCAACTTGAGCTATTTAAGGCACCTTTCAATCACGGAGTTTTAATAGATTTTGTAGAACAAAAAAAAATAGACAGATACACAGAAGACTTTCTGATGAAAAAGAAAAAAAAAATCTAATCCTTTTATACCCATATATCTTGGCCAGAGCCTGGAGCCTATCTCAGGGAACGTCTTTAAATTGCCTAAAGTGTGCTGCTGTGTGCGTGCGCCCTGTGATGGACTATTATCCTGTCCAGAGTGCCCCCCTGCCCTGTTCCCCTGTACAGACTCCAGGTTTAATGTGACCCTCTACTGGATAAACGATTATGGAAGGTGGATGGGTGACATCACAAGGATGTCATTAATATTAAATGAAAATCACATTCCCACTAGCAGCTACTGCTGCGGCTGAAGCTCGGCTCAGAATGAATACATTTATGTATGTATATGCCGTCTATGGCGTCATCCGGAATCCTGTCATTTCTCTTTTACACTGCAGGATTAGTTACTGGGGGAATGAAGTGCTCCTATTGATTTTACAGTTGGATTGAACTGCTGGAGGAATATCATACGTCGGAATTTGGAACCTTTTTTTGCATTTGGCATTTAGCAAACGTGTCCTGCATGACCGTGTCAGTCTTAGCCAGCTGTAGGACGCCCTTATATTTCTTATGCATTTAAATACATCGGTCTTCACAGTAATGACGTCTTTTTTTTCTTTTACGCCGTTTTGCCAGTATAGTATTAACTGAAGTGTCTTGCCAGTATAATGTTCATTGTTCATTTATGGTATGCAGATCGTAAGCTGATAGTTCTGCACCTCGTGTAGCTTTATCTGTGGTTTTTGGGTATGTAGTGTGTGCCTGCCTGTCCATCCCTCTTCCATTTGCAGCGGTGGTTCTGTGCCTGGGTTGAAAGGCTTCAGAAATGTTTTCAGCCCAGGTGGCGGACGGATCAGCACCCTGACTGACCCACTGCACCTCGCTAGCTGCCTGAAGCCCACTTCCCCATCCCTCATTTTGCTCACAAAATCCCTTTAAAGGGTCATTGTGCCCAGTGGGATTCAGCAGGCCAGTTGACCTTGGAGCCCCAGAAAAAATTTCCTCCATTTCTGCTGAATCTTTTTTTATTTTTTTTTTTCATTCATTGTCCTTTTTGTTCCATACAGACTTAAAGTTGTACAACATTTCTTTTTGTCTTTTTGCAGTATTACTTGTTTAAATTATTTTTCTGTAAAAATCTGTTACATTATTGTTAAATCATTTTTTGAGTATATGTTGGAAGTGTTATACATAAAATTTATTAATGTTTAATCCACTTAGAGCATAATTTTTGTACACTGATCTCATCTTTGCTAAGTAGTCGTTGGATTTATTGATAGTCTAAAATGATACAGAATATGCAGATTTTAGATTGAACTGTACTAATACATAATTTGCTGCCACATGTGAGAGGAAAATACGAAGAGAATTATTTTATTTAAACAAGTAAATAAAAAAAAAACTGTAATCTATTTTCTCTTCCCTTATACGAGTTAGTGTCATGAACTATGCGATTATTTTTTATGCGAAACGTTGAATATCTTAATTCACTCCAGTATTGCACATCTTCATTATTATTTTGATTTGTAATACTGTATGCTCTCTTTGCTCTGTTTAACTATGCTCAGATTCGTTTAGCTTGTCATCTCTAGTCAAAGTCAAAGAATGTTTCACTTCTCGGCCTCAGATATGACGCGTGGAGATTGGCATTGAGGAGAAATATCATTCATATTGGTCACTGCAAATAAGAAGTAATAAGCAGAATATAAATACGGAGACATATAAGCCTCATATAAACATGACATTTAAACTATGGACATTATGACTGTTAACCACATGATTGGTAGTGAAAGATTATGCAGATTTGGTACAGAGGTTTGGCATGGAACAGAATGTCATATAAATAAATAGATTTACAGTTACTAGTCCACAGTTATAAGTCTGGTCAACAGTCCCAGCCTTAGCCTAACACTGTTCAGCATACAAACAGTTTTTAAGCCTCACTGTCCTGCTTTGATGTTACAGAACCTCCTACCAAATGGTGCTAACAGGTCATGAAAGGAGACGACGCCAGTGGCCCTGGTGGATGGGATGTGAGGTGGCAGTCTTGCCACAGGAAGTGAGTCCGCCGATGGGAATTCCTCATCAGGGAGGATGCCTGCTGGCTCCAGGAGAGATCCCCGGCGAGGTACACATCCAGAAATTCAATGCTCTGAGCTCTGCTGACAGCAGAGGCACTGACGTATAGAGTGTTACAGTACGCTACCCCCGGTTCTTCTGAAGTCCAGAATCATCTCATTCATCTTGTCAACTTTGAGTAGCAGATTGTGGTCCTCAGCTCCACAAGCTTTCCTACCTCCTGTCTGTGTGCAGACTAATCTCCTGCACAGGGTCACGGAGGTGTCATCTGCATCTGTGTCATGACGAATTTACTGTTTTCACTGAGGGAATCGTTAAAAAAAAAAAAGTTGCCTTAGCCACTAGATTGAAATGATCTGTAATTCACAGAAAGTGCATCCAAATGAACCACCCAGATGGGAATATAACATTGTAGCTCAGGATCACTCCAGTCGTGTAAGAAAAAGTAATTACCAATTTTTGTGACAAATTTAGTGTGATCGAAAAGATAAGAAATGTTCAGTTACGCTCCCCTGTTAGCAGAGAAAAGATATACATTTAGTATAACATTTGAGTTCCCAGAGCTTAATCTTGGCCTGTGTCAGACCAATCTATTCTGTTGAGAGTATTATTGCTAATGACAATTAATGTATTACTGCTAATGATAATTGCTAATGACAGTTATTGCTGTTGCTAATAGTTTGGAGGTGTTGGGTGTCAGAATGCGGCCTGAACACTGGTCAAACTTCCATGCCAATATATACATTTTTATATTGTAATCAGATATTTTTTTAAAGAATTCTGCTGTTGTGTCACTCTACGTCTGTGACAGTAATCCTGCTCTCCTACTCTCCATTTTCCTTCTCCTACATGAAAAAGGCCAGCTGGATTCACCTTCACCTTCCACGTACAGCTCCACACTTACCCTACACCCCATCCCTCATTCCTGTTTGGCTGAATCCAGTTCAGTATGAGACCCCACTATGCTGAAGCACAGGGCGTTTACCCTACATCCGTCTTATTTTTTTTCTTCATTTCACGCTGAGTCACTGAGTGCTGTGAAAAAGATCTAGCAGCACTTAAATGATACCACATCACTCACTGCTGGCAGCGGACAAGCTGCCTGCGCCTGACAGCCCTTTATGTCAAGACAAACTTGGCCAGCACAATCCCCACCAGTCTCTGTGGAACTCCCTGCCTCGCTTGGTTGGTGTCATGGGTGACAGGAAAGAGTAGCTGAGCTGAGTTAGAAGCTCTGCTAATTTGAAACCCCGAACCCTGTTCGTCACAATTAATTGGCAGCTGAGAGTCACCTGACGTGGTGATCTGGTATGAGTTACTGTGAGTATGTCATGACTGTGCTCATGGTGGGTGTGTCTCATCACAGAGGACATTGTTTTTAAAGGGCTGCATTTTGTTCCCTTGATGCACCTGGACTTGGTGTGAAACTTGACTTTAGCCCCTGCTGAAAGTCAACGATTTACCTCCAAATTCCCGACAGGCTAAGAAAAAATTGAATGTATTGAGCCAGTATTGCAAATTATTAAAAACTGGTTTCTCTCCACAACAGATAGTAGTAATTTCTAGCTCTGAACTGCACTGCAACCTGAGATTTTCCTTTGATTGAAATTGTATTATTAAGTATGACTGGAAATTTCAATGAGAGTACTTAGAAATCCAATTATCTCTGGCTGTCTTATGAAAGGATTCCCTTTTTAGCGAACAAAGATGTTCTTGTCGAGCTTTTCTTTTCAGTCCTTCCAGAACTTCTCTAATAAGAGCATTCATGTCCAATTGATTGTAACTGCAGACACAGGTATAAATTTATGATTAAAGGTATGGAAAAAAATAATACTGTTGACAATGATTATTCTTATGATTATACCAAGTGAGAGTCAACCACCTGTTTTACATGAATGGTAAATTAGACTTACCTGTGGCAAGAATGTACCACTGTCAAAGCATTCAATGCCAACTCAGAACTGACCTCAAAACATTTACACTGATTATATGATAGAAGTCAGAGACCAGCTATATATAAATATATTGTAACAAAACTACCTCTTATCTGGATATTTAAAACTTGGATGTTTATAATTATTTAAAATGGTAAACGGTGAAATTTATCCAAACTGGCATCCGTCTTCATAAACCACAGTTTTTTCGTGATAGGGTTCGAGACGGGAGAAGCCAAATAATCCAAATTCCAATGGCAGCCATTGAAATTATGTACCCTGAGTTTTTTTCTTTCCAGTGACAGCAGTACGGCTAGTTTGCCCTTTAGGATGTAGCGCTGTGCACTTCCATAACTGTAGTAAACTAAAAGCCGCTGGGTAGCAGGTGTGCGAAGGACCTGCACTGGGGGCCGGTGTCAGCAGAGCTTCTGTACTGAACTGCGCTTGACGTCCACACCAGCGAGCACCTGCTGTAGCAACCAGGAAGCAGATCCACCCTCAAAGACCAAGTGCTGAATCAGAGTCTGCAGACGAAATTACATTCATGTTATTATTTTTAGTTATGCAGAACCTATTAAAATCATCCACGCACACACGCGCACTTTGAGGCACACCCTCTACCAGCACCTTTGTCTGTTTACCTTTGCCGCTTCAGCTTAATTCTGTCCAGATCTAGAGGTTCCTGGTCTTTGCTGACCCACATCAACACTAATTAACCATCATGCATAGGGTGACGTCAGACTTCTCTCCTAGGTATTCACTGAAGACAGACTGCAACACAGCAGTTCCTGTAAGGCAGTGAAAGCCCACATGTAACTGTGGTCTAAGGGAGAACATTATGTGATCGTAATGGTTCTCACTTGAACTTTATGCGACAATATTTATGCTACGGATAGGAAAATGCTTCCACTTACACACAGCAAAGGTCAAGTCATGGTTTAGTGTTAGCTTAATGATAAAAAATCATTCTCCTTAATGTCACTCCACATATATATTCTGCTTTATTCTGTCTGGCACTGTTTAGATTTCATTTGGCACAAATCTTATTAATATCCTAAATTAATATTCATGCATTCACCATTGGTGTGTGTTGACAGAATGCTGATCAAACTTACTATGTAAGAGACATTCATTAAAAATGGAATTTCATATTCTTGCATCTGCATTGAGCACCACCAGTCGTAAGATAAGTCTCAACTGCAGAAATAACAGACATAAAAATAGGTGCTCAATTCTGCTTTGAGGTGTACAATTGAAGTTTTCTGCGTTTGTGCAGTTCTGTGGCTGAAAGAGGAAAAAACAGAAGGCTGTTAAAACATAACAGTGCAATGCTGCTTATTACTGCCGTGTTTATTGCTAAACTGCTGAAGCGTATTCATTTGACATTTTTGGTGGAAGAACTACATTTACCTTGAAAACCAAATTACCTGTAATTAGTCGCAAATTGGAATTACATTTTTAATTACATCACCGGGCTTTGCTGTTTTTCAGTACTTCAGTACAGTATCCAATATACACTTTTTTTTTTAAAAAAAGGAAAAGGGGGCGATTTGTATGCTAGGCTTCACTCCGGTCAGATCTCCATTAGTTGCCTGGCGCCTCTGATGTGCACTAATAATGTTTTTGTACTCAGAAGAGAAAAGGCACAGACTGATATATGGGCACCAGCCGAAGTATGTGAGCAACACAGCACAGGGGAAAGAAACATCGCTTCCTGTTCTTAGAAATTATTCCAAACAACACATCAGAGAACTGCCCAATCATAATCTCTCAAGCACTATAAATGTAAACGCATATAAGGAATGAACGGTGCATGATCTATCAAAGCACATGCTCAGTTAATAAGCTTTTCATTGTAATATGCTGTTGCTTGGGCTGACTTGATTAAAGCTGATGTTCATAATTTCCTAGCCTCACCGCACCCTGTTCTCCACCCTGTTCCCTGATTGGATATATTATTCTCATGACCATGACATTTAAAATATGTCATAAAAAAAAAATGTGCACACAAAAACATACTGGATTTACATTCTCCAACGCGTTCAAACATTACTAAGCTTCGTTTTAGCTCCATTTAAGTGAAAACCTTCTGATGAAATGTACAGAATTATATGCTTTTATTTCTGGTATTCCTATGCAGGTGAGGGCCTCCGGTGTCTGAAAGCAGTCTTTCATAACATAACGAGACAATGCAAACAGGGCAGAGTAGAACATATGCCTTATTGCGTGTTGAGAATCTCTGTCTTTTCACAGACCAATAAATGTTCTCTTAGATGAGTAAATGTACAAGCAGGACGAAACCATAAACTGAAGCCATTGAAAAATTATCGCGATAAATCACAATAAAAGTATATTCTATCCAAGCATCCATCCAGCCATTGTGGTCAGGGACGGAGGGGCTGGTGTCAAGGAGCAGCATGGCGCAGGTGGTGAAGGGAGTGGACGATCCAAGAGAGAGGGGGTGTACTAATAAAACTGAACACAAGGGGAAATCCACAAAATAAAAGGACCATGAGGAGTAAAAACCAAAACAAGTGATACAAGAGCCCCACTAAATTAATCACGCAGAAAACAAACACTAATCAGGGAACTGGAGCAAAAATTGTGAGCAGTATTAGGAAACAGAAAGAATACACAGTAGCATGAGCACAATAACTGACTGAAGGGGGGGGGGGGGCAGTCACGTTAATACACTGAAAATAACAACTAACAAGGGGCAGGTGTGGCTATACGGGCTATAGGGGCAATGAGGAGCAGGTGAGGACAATCCAATCATTTAATCAATTAAGGCACAGGACAACAGGGGGCATAAATTACAAACACAGGAACTAGGGAACACTGCTAAACAGCGAGGGCCGATACCAGGAAGGACCAGGAACACAAACACAAGCAGAACAGAAAAACCAGACACGAGTCGGATAAACCAAAACAGGGAAGCGAAGAACTAATGAAAAACACTAGGGAAAACAAAGCAGGTGAGGCTGGGTTCTGGCTATCCTCATATCCACAGCCAGAGGATTAACTGTCTGAGCCACACACCCAAACCACCGAGCTATGCAGTGGTCCAGGGAACAAGGTAAACACACTAGGGGCTAGTGCAAAGACGGTGGAGGGAACAGGGAAGGGACATGAAGGGCAGGGTGGGACAGGCGCTGACCCTGACATCTGGGGTATATTCCAAGCAGTACTGGGCATAGGACTGCTGTACATTATTGCAGGGCACACACCCCTATAAAACTTGAAAATAAAATAATATCCATCCATTCATTCATCCCTCCCTTGTCTGCTGCTTATCTTGGACTAGATCACAGGGCCAACAGTCTAAGCAGAGATGCCGAGACCTCCCTCTCCCCAGCCACCTCCTCCAGCTCCTCCGGGGGAGCACCAAAGCGTTCCCAGGCCAGCCGAGAGATATAATCTCTCCAGTGTGTCCTGGGTCTGCCCTGGGGCCTCCTCCTGATTGGACGTGCCCGAAACATCTCCCCAGGGAGCCGTCCAGGAGGCGTCCTAGATAGATGCCTGAACCACCTCAACTGGCTCCTTTCGATGTGGAGGAGCAGCGGCTCTACTTTGAGCCCCTCCTGAATGTCGGAGCTCCTCCCCCCCTCTCTAAGACTGAGCCCAGACACCCTGCGGAGGAAACTCATTTCTGCTGCTTGTATCCACAATCTCATTCTTTCACTCACTACCTAAAGCTCATGACCGTAGGTGAGGGTAGGAACCTAGGTCAACCAGTAAATTGACAGCTTTGCCTTCCAGCTCAGCTCTCTTTACCAACACAGAAAGGTACAGCATCTGCATTACTACTGATGCTGCACAGATCCGCCTGTCGATCTCACGCTCCCTTCTTCCCACACTCATGGCCTCAGACTCGGAGGTGCTGATCAGGACAGGGAAGCTTGCTCATTCATGGTTTGCCAGAATCATTTTGAGGCCACTAAAAGTCCTTCTCCATAGGCTCCCCAAACTCCTCCCACCCAGCGTTCTTGCTTCAGTAACTGCCAAAGCTGCATTCCCCATGGCCTGCCGGTACCTGTCAGCTGTTTCAGGAGTCCCACAAGCTAACCAAGCTCAGAATGCCTCCTTCTTCAGCCTGACAGCTCCCTGTACCACTGGTGTCCACCACCAAGTTTGGGGATTGTCAGCATGATGGGCATCAACAACCTTATGGTCACAGCTCCACCTGGCCGCTTTGGTAATGCTGACTTGGAACACCAACCATTCACGTTCAATATCTCAATCCTTCCCCGGGATGCAAGAGAAGATCTTGGAGGTGTCAGTTGAAAATCTCCAGCATTTGTGCCTGCCATCTGATCCAACTTTCCACCAGTATTAAAATAGTAATATTAATAACAATAACAAAATAGCAGATAGTAGTTCAGTGTGTAGTACAGTTGCTGCTCTTCTTCAGGGTTGGGGATTTTGAATCCCACCCTTGCCCCATTGCAACAGCTATTTTTAACTGAGTGTTGCCACCATTCGGTATATTGTATCTGAGATGACTTCATCAGGGAAGCATGGTCACTCTAACCATACGAACCATAGCTGTGAGCAATGCTGGGGTGTGTTTAGACCCCCACTCCAGCCCTTTGTTTGTGTATGAATAACAGGCCTTCTGATTTGGTGTGGTATGATCAGCATGTGTAGATAGCAGATGAAGATGCGAAATGCCACCGAAGATGCGTCCGCTGCTCTTACACAGCGTACACGCCATGAGCGAATTATTACCGCAAGCAGCTTTAAACTGTGTGAAGGTGAGCACGTTTTCCCTGAAACATCCGAATTTCCTCTGGTTACTCCGATTTCCTTATGATGAGCAAAGACAGGCAGTTTAGTGAACTGACATCTCTAAATTAACTCTTTACAGACAGGCCTACCACCTTGTGCAGTTAAACCACTGCAGGTTATTCATAACATGATAAGGAGCTCAAACTAATTTCAAGTTCCTTAATGCTGGCTTTCAGAGCCATTAATGCAATAACACCCACCTCCACTGAGTCACTCACCAAGATCTGCATCCTGTTTCACTCTCCTTGCTCAGCATAGCAACGCCCCCTGAAGATCCTTCTACCATGTAAAACCAAGTCTAACTCTAGATGCTTCTTGTGTGTGATTCCATTATGATGAAATGAGCTTCCAATCGAGTCCCTCATAATTCCAGAAACCCCTCAAGATGACCCTCAAATGACCCTGTACTGAATAAGCAATGAAGAGAATAATACATGGATAACACCATAAATTGCTCTTCGTGTATTTTATCACAAAGCCAACGCCATCTGTTGGTAAGTGGGATTAACCTCAGATTTTCACACATGGCCTGGTTCAGTCCAATGAAAAGCGAGATCTACTCTTTAGTCTCATAGCCCCATTTCTCCATTTACTTCCATTCCAATGAATAATAGGCAAAGCCAGCAAAACTGCTGCGATCCCATGTAAAAATTCAAAAAAGAGAAGGAAGACAACGCTGATCTATAGAGAATAAAGAACTGTACTATGTCATATGTAGATACAAAGGGATCTTTGGGGGTTTTCCGTACAATAAGGGATAAAACGTTACCAATGTGCAAAAAATGCACTTTTGGATATCTGTGGCCTCCAAAGTATTTTTACAAAAAAAAAGAAAAATAATGTTAGTTCCTTGTGTATGGTGTGTATAATTCATGAATTACGTGATAATCACCATTCTAACTAATCCATAAACACAACCAAAATTTATCTGTAAATGTAAATCTTTCTGTAAATTTTGTCGATCATTCATTGTACTTGATGGCGTAATGCAAAATTAACACAAATACGCATTCTAATTATGGACTTTGCAAAATGTCTGAAAATAACTTTAAAAAGATCACATCACAAAAAATAAAATGCATTATATAATCTATATTATCTTTGCATGTTATAACATTTTAAGATGAATTACACTAATATTATTTTGCCAAAACCGTCATTTGAGCAGGGGAGCAAATAATTTATAAATCATTGATTGTCTAGTTATCTCACCCACCAAGCATGTCTGTTCACCTGGAAATACACATTCTGCATGGCCAGGAGTTCGTCCCCTGACCCTGGTTAATAAACCTGCAAGCTGATTGTCTGTTGTCTAGACTATTAGTGGCACAAAAAAATAACGATTCATTAAGAATTTATATATATATATGCACTTTATATATACACAGTATACACGCAGTATATCAGATACAGACTTGAGTATGTACAACACTACAACACTGCTATTTTCTGAGGAAAAACAGAAGCATTGGACTTTTAAAAAAAATATAAAACACTTAAACTGTGAAAAACAGTTTGTAAAGGACAATAACTTCAGATCTGTCTGTAGCCTCGTGTAAAAAAAGGTCTCTTGCCTGCAATAAAGCTTGTCTACTCTCTGCTTGTCACAATGTTCTCTTCTGAGATTCTGCTGCTGTGAACTTATTCGTGACCAGGGGCACTGTTCACCTGAAGAGCACTGACCTCGGAGCGCCTCTCCTTGACTGCATCTCTCCCTCTGTTCTGCCCCTCAGCCTTCGTATTTTTCACATTTCACCACTTGTCCAGTGACCTAAAACAGGATCCGGTACATGTGACAACTCTCTCATAACCTTGTTAATACTGCAGCACTGCAGTAGACATTCCTAATTCCTCAAAACTGTGGATTAGGGAGAGCAATTGCTGGCTGCATGTAGCCGTGAGCAGGGGGGCACCCTCAGGAAGGACACAAACTGCCAGTAAATATTTGTCATTTTTTATTTACAAAACAAAACCCAAAACAACCAGCAGTATGAAATACCCGTACAACCAGGCTTTTGTCTTATAAACTTGAGTTCATATGAGCTTAATAAATTGCCGTTGCTTAGGAGTGTGAGGAAAACACAACGAATTACTGCTTTCGGTGATTTCACAACTCCTTCATATAGGCTGGCTGATGAGGCAGATAATCCGCAGATAAGCACACTATTGACAGCTCCCACGGTGCTGACTGGCAAGCTACTGTCAGTGGTACTTGTGAGAACTGAAGGGGAGGTTTGACAAACAGCCAGCGGGTGGCTGTTCCCTTTACACTCCCCCTGCTCGGGCACTTTTTTTTTTTTTTGAAGTTGCTTAGCAAACACTTTTAAATTAACAATGAGCAAGCTGACAATGCATTCATTTATACGCGTTAATATTTTACTAAAACAAATCAAGTACCATTGCTTATGGGTATATAAGGTTAATTTTGTTGCTTCTTCCTTTACCAGACAAAATTTACAATACTGAAAAATGCTGAAAATATTTCAGTAGAAAAATCAATCCATCCATCCACCTAATTACCGCCTGTGGTCTAGGCTGGGGTATATCCTGGACGAGATGCCCGATTATCAAAAGAGATAAAATGCTCAGACTCACAAACTTTATAATCTAATAAGTTCTTCCCTCATATATATGTCTTTATTTATTCTACACTGTATTGCGATACTCATTGTTAATTATTATTAAGCCTTTGTCAGGATTTAGTGCTGCGTTCTTATTGTAACCGAGCAACCATGTCATTAAAATTTTCTTCCAGTCCTAAACCAGTCATAATAAGCCAGAGAGTGTGACAGACTGCTGGTGTTCTGTCCCCGTCCTGTTTACTTTTTGAGAACACTGTACAGATGGTCATGTGGGCACTTTTCACTAGACCTTGTCTCCCTTAGATCTTTGCAGCTCATTTTATTCACCAGTCAGTGCTCAATATATCTCGGATCTCTCCGTCTGTTACCCCTGTACCCTGTATCACACCTACTAAATCAACTGAAAAGTGTAACTGAGCCCCAAACTACGCAACTCACGATAAGAATAAAATTAAGTGCATTACATACACACTGAGAAATGGAAGCTGTCTAACAAACTCATCATTACTCACACAGTTATTCTGCATAATAATGTGCGTCACGACTCGGGCTCGGCGCTTACTGGTTAAAAGCTTTTATTGGCTTTCATAAGCAAGGTTTATGACAAGATACCTCAACCTGAGCCACCCATCTATCACGTTTGGTCTTCTGACCCCCCGAGACCAACAATCCAAACACTGCTGGAAACGGGGAACCAGGAGGATTTGAGCCATTGACTGGATGGACGGCTCCAGGATCAGGCGAACCGGAATGCAGACTGAAATGCAGGTAGCACAGCTGTGGAATGCTGCCTACTTAGGATCATGAACTGCGAAACCAGAAACCGGCTAACCAGCAACTAACTAACTAACTACTAACCCATGAAATCAGTACTAGCTGACATATGTGTTTGGAATAAGTTTGTTCCATCCCATAGTTCACTTCATTTTTACGCCACATGGCCGTAGTGCCGTAACTGATGCTCCCTCACAATGCAGGTAATGTGCCTCATTCCGGACTCCTCTAGCAACCGCTTCCACACAAAGTCAAACCAGTGGTACCCAAGGATTCTCTAAAGTACCGAAGGAGTCCAGTCTTCGTCTCAGCTCACTGGATTTGCAAGCCCAGACACTCAGACTCCTCGTTCAGTTTTTCAACAGCCCTGTCCTATGAAGATCACAGCATTCATTCATGATTCAAGATCAGTGAATCTTTCTTTACCAACAGATGACCCATAGCTGCTGGATCCCATGACTTTGCCCAACAACCAGCACTGAACAGAGTATGAGCAAGAACACACCCCTGATAAGCCTCAGAATCAACTGGGATGAACGCAGAGGATCTATTTCCACTCTGCACAGCACTCACTGTACCAGTGTACTGACCGGCCGTGATGTCCAGCAACTTTGGGGGGATCCGGCGAAGACTCAGGATGTCCCACAGGGTAGGTTGATCAACTCAGTCGAACTTTTAACAAAAATCCAAAAAGGCTACAAAGAAACTTACAGTATTTGCGTTTGAGCTTGATAAGAACCCTCAGTACCAGGATGTGGTCGATGGTAGACTTCTTAGGAGTGAAACCAGACTGCTCCGGTCACTGGTAGGCAAATGAGGAATCATGGATCCTGTTGAGAATGACCCTAGCATGGACCTTACCCAGCACTAAGAGTAGGGTTATCTCCCTGTAGTTGCTGCAATCCAGGCGATCACCCTTCCCTTTCCAGATAAGGACAAGAAGTCCTGTTATCCAGTCAGTTGGGATGATGCCTGACTCCCAATTGCAAGCAAAGATTGCCCGCAATGCCAGGAGGACAGCCTTACCACCATCCTGGGGAAGTTCAACCCGGACAACACAGACCCCTGCAGCTTTCCCTACTCCCAGCTGGTTCACCACTCGTGCATTCTCAGTGAGCCTGGGTAGTTCACAGCTAATCATCAGCGTCAGGAACTGTGGACCCAGAGATGCAGCTGCTCAAAGCAGTCAGCATGTCGGGTTACAACCGTACTGTTATCCATAAAGACCGTTCCATCACCCACCCTGACTGCGACTCTCCGAGGAACAGATTCAGATGTGCGTAATGCTTCAATATCTTTGTAAATAGGACGTGGGTCACTAGACTATAGATGGCGTGTCACTTGCTCACAGATTCCTCTAACAAACGCCTCCATATCTGCCCTCAGGGCCCTCGCAGACGTCCTTCTCAGGCCCCAGTACAGAATGGAGTTGCCATCAAGCCGTGCACTGTGACCCCTCTCAGTAATATCCACATCTCAAAAGTGTGTTAAAAGAATATCACCTCAGAAATTTACAGCACATATCGCTGTTGAAGCTTTATTTTACAGATGCTATGAGATTCAGCAGCTTATTATGTTATGTGGCATTTACTGGAAATACAGGGGTGGTTAATGTTTGTAATGTACAGTATTTTCATGGTGTGGGTGAGACACATTTGACTATTTTTATCTAGGAGCCGCATTGTGTTAAAAATGCTTTCAAGCAAATTCCTTGTGAAAAGTAGATATATATAATGAAGGAGCTCAATAATGTGGAGATCAATAGTTTCTAGGCTTCTGTTTTTAGGACAAATTACTTGGGTCCATAAAACATCCTAGGCTTTAATAGCACACGCAGTAAGGTTTATTTTAAACAAACTTCTTTATATGACTTCATAGTCATCTGTTGCAGACAGATGTAAAAGATGGACATTCTTAAATGCCATATAATTCTGTTTAATCGAAAGCAAAAAAACCTAGTATTGCTCAAGAATGCAGATGAAGTCACCATTGCGCATATGTAAGTAATAATGATCATATTCTATTATCACTATTTTTCTATGTAGGTCTATATCTACAGTAGCAAGCAATCACATCTCCAAGATCTTTAAATGTGAGCATGAAGGGCAATTTTGCATGCCAATGATTTATCAAAAGAGATGCAAATGTTTTTAGTCTTGGGGCATCTGAGAACTAATTTTAGACTGTAATTACATGGAGGAACAAATACTAATTTTTCTCTTCAAAGAATCAAATGTTGTGGATCTCAGATAATTATTAATTCTTATACAGTAGATGGCTATGTGACATATTAGTAAACAATCCAACTGCCTCTTTTTTCTTAAATAGTAAAAGTTATTAGTTCTGATAAACTAAACTGCAGAAGACAGAAAGGGTATTTTATATATCAAGTTAATCAGCTTTAATTGCAAATTATATATATATATATTTTTTTATTATTTTTATTTTTTTCTTTAAACCTTTTTTCTGTTATACAATTTGTTATACTATATGTTTCCCACCCTGCTTAAACCAAATGCATTTTTGTTTTCGTGGTTAGATGTTATTAAGTGCATGGACTGTTTTTCTTCCCTAATACAACTGACACCAACTTCATCATTGATTAATTCATTGAACTAATACACAAGCAGTGGTAAGTTTCCATGTCTTTTTTTTTTTTACTTGAGCAAACCTACTTGTTGCTTTGTTACAATCATAATTACCAGTGTCTAGCAGGTAGAGAGTGTTATTATTCCCAACAGTAATGGCAAAGTTGTGAAAGTTTAAATTAACAGTGGGCCTAATGATTTGCTGCTAAGCAAATACTAATTTGCTTGTACGACTTAGTTTGTGATTCATTAATACATTAAGCAAGAGTTGGTTCATGATTAATTAAGCACAAAATAGTATATTATTTGTGATTCCTCAAGAAATTTATGAACCATTTCAGTGCTTTCAACAAAGAGATGAAATAAAATTGAATTACACCTGAACCCTTCCCCTTAACTAAAGGATTAGTCAAATTGTCATATATTTACGTGAGTCGTGATGTGTACAAGCAACAATTTACTGCATTTCGTTGTTCTTTTCTTTTCAGGGTTTCCTCTTACTGCTGAGAAAATGTCACATTAGAAATTCACTTCACATAAATCCAGACTGCAGGATCCCTCCAAAATTAATTTCAGAGCAGATTGGTGACAATGCAGTTTCACTAATAGCTAAAAAAACTTCTGGTTAAGTCTGAGTGCAAAGGAAGCAGTGTACTATTACGAGAACCTCGAATTGCTTCTTTAAAAAGTTTTAAAAAGGGATAAAAAAAAAATAAATCTTTGCAAAGGATCCAGTAAGCGAATTGCTGAACTGGACAAAGAATAACTTCTTATCAGTTTAGCTAAGAAGCCAAGAATATAAGAATATGTGATGTTTTTGGACTGTGAGGGGAAACCGGAGTTGTGTGTGTGTGTGTGTATGTATGTATGTATATATATATATATATATATATATATATATATATATATACATACACACACACACACACACACACACAACTCCGGTTTCCCCTCACAGTCCAAAAACATGCTGAGGCTATTTGGAGTTGCTAAATTGTCCATACTGTAGGTGTGCATATATATATATACAGACACACACACACATACAACAAATATTACAGCGATATTTCTTGACATTGCCATTATTTGTTATTAATGAGACTAAAAAGAGCAGCAAGCAGAACGAAGGAAGAAAATCATTAAAGCTTCAGAGATTGAATATGCATTAAATGTAATGGATGAGATTAGCATGCTATCTGTTATATTTGCAGAAAGAATAGCTGCAGCCAGGAAATTAAAATCTGTCAGATGTTTTTTTTCTGAGGAGGAAATGACTAGATCCTACAGACTATGCTATACTTCAATTTCTTAGAGCATCATGAAGCATATGTGACTCATGGGAAACTGTAATGAACAAAAAAGTGGAAGCGGAAGTTCAGAGCGAGCAGGTTTAATGATTCACATCAAGGAATGTCCAGTAACAAAAACGTCACCATTTTAACAACAAACCGGCACAATGCTTCACAAAGGCGTTAATTCAGAAAGGTTCCTGTACAGCGAATGTGATACTATTGTGTGTAGTATTCCGGCAAGGTGGGTGTGGCCTCATTGGCCGTGATTTCTGGGGCTGGTGATTGGAGGACAGTATTACGGAAATAACCTTAGTATCAAACATATTTAAAATGTGTAGACAGAGAACTGAAGAGACATTTCAAAGAAGGACTGATTTGAAGACTAAGAATAAAGATGTCAAAGTTGTCTGACATACACAAGGTGACTTTAGATGCCACGTTATTGGCAAAGGACCCTCAACAATGACAAATGAAGGGCCACTATGCTCAGTCCCACAAAACCTTACCAGCAAAACCACGGAGGTCATGTATATTTTTTCCTCTGAATAGCTGATGCAAGTTCGCACAGTTTTATGACAGATGATCACACCAGGGATGAATCCGACAATGGATACTGTACGTTAAAGACACTTTGGGTATTTGCAGAGAAGAAACCCAGGGCGAATTGCAGAACGTGCTTATGTGCCAGTGTATAGACTTATAATTCTTCTTCTAATTACAATAATCATAATAATACTAATAATAATAATAAATACTAATAATAATTTACTTTTATACAGCTTGTTTGGTTGTCCTAAATATTTAAGGTGCTTTTCCACACCCACACATTTGACTAGGTGAAGCTGGAAAATCAAGGAAACTTATCTGAACATATCTTACCAGTATATCCTTACCAGTATATCTTACCAGTATATCCTTACCAGGGCTGCCAGCTCTCACACTTCTGGTGGGTCATGCTTTCAGAGTCTCACACTCACCTTAGAAATCTTACGGCAAATATATATTATTCCATTATACACCTAAACTTAACTACATCAAAAGCACTTGTTTAGTTTACAAATCATGCATAATATTTTCAAGGTAATAAAACCGTTACATACATGTGCATGCGTGTGCAGACTCGTCTCGAACTGAAAATCTCATGCCAGCCAGCTTACCAAAGTTGGCAACCATGCCTTACGACCAGGAAATTTGGTTTCCCAAAGTCCTGGAATTCTGTCATCTACTGCCAGGAGGTCATGGCAGTCTCTGGAGTAGCATCACTACATAATCCCTGTTTATCCATGGAGCCTAGGCTCTGAAAACATACAGTTAGATCCATAAATATTTGGACACTGATGCAATTTTTGTAATTTCCTCTTTGTATACCACTACAATGCATTTTAAATTAAGCAATGAAGATGTGAGGGCAGTATAATTTTTCAGCTTTAATTTAGGAGTTTAATTTAGGGTTTAATAAATGTGTTAAATTAAGATGTCAGAAATTACGGCCATTTTCCCAGAGTGCCTCCATGGTCAGAGGCTCAAAAGTAATTGGACAAAGTAATATAATATAAAGTATATGCATTATATATGCATATGTGCAATAGTTGGACGAAAATCCTTAGCAGCCAATGACTGGCTGAAGTCTAGAAGCCACGAATAAAAGTCGAGTTTTTTCCCTTTGGATGCTTTGCCAGACCTTCACTGCTGTTGCCTTCAGTTGCTGCTTGTTTGTTGTTCTTTCCACTTTCAGTTTTGTCTTCAGTAACTGAGATGCAGGCTTTCTTTGTTGGGTTAAGATCAGGTGAATGACTTGGCCATTGAAGAATATGCCATTTCTGTACATTGAGAAACTCTTGGGTTGTTTTTGCAGTATGTTTTGGGTCATTGTCCAGTAGCACTGTAAAGTACCTTCCTATCAGTTTTGCAGCATTTGGCTGAATCTGAGCAGAGAGTACAGCGTTATGCGCTTCGGAATTCATTCCGCTGCTTCTGTCAGCAGTCACATCATCAATAAACACCAGTGACCCAGATCCACTGGCAGCCATACTTGCCCATAGCATAACACTGCCTCCACCATGTTTGTCAGATGATGGTGGTATCCCGATCATTAGCTGTATCTCTCTATCACCATAATTTTCTCTTCCCATCAGTCTGGTGCAAGTAGATCTTGGTTTTATCTTTACAAAGAACCTTATTTAAGAATTTGGCAGGGGTGTTAAAGTCTACCCTGGCCTTCCTGTTCTTCAGTGTTACCAGCTTGCATCTAGAGGTAAACCCCCTGTATTTACATACACAAAGATGTCTCTTGATTGTAGACTTTGACAGTGATACGCCTACCTCCTCAAGAGTGCCCTTGAGCTGGATAAATCTTGTGAAGGGGTATTGCTAAGCTCACTCTTTCATTATAAGAATGTACCGAATTGTTGATTTGGGCTCTCTTCAGGTGTTACAGTAGCTCTCTCCCTGATAGGTTTATTTGGGTTGTTTTTTTCAGCCTAGTGACGCCACTCGCATTGGCACCTCTTTGAACCTCATTTTGAGTTCCAGTGAATAGCTACCAAATGCAAATTCAGTGCTGGGAGTCACATCCAGACCTTTTATGTGCTTAATCAGTCATGGAGGAACATTGGAACTGACCACACCTGGTGTCAGTCACATGCCCAATTACTTTCGAGCTTTTGAAAATAGAGGGACATCACATCTTGATTGTTTCATTTCAGGTCCATTGTGATGGTAAATATAGCATGTAATTAAAATCCGTCCTTCATCATTGAGGAACTTTTTTATCCTTTTTTAAAAAAAACATCAATGACCGTGAAACACTTTTATTACCTATTGACTGAGGCTATTCATTGATAAAATTATCATGGGCAACTCAATATGCAATCAATGTCGGTCAAAGTAATAGATTCAAACTGTTACGTCACTTCAGTAAACAATGTCAGATGCATTAATGAAAAGTTTAACATGCAAGTCTTTTCTCCTCTGGCATTGGTAGTCATTATATGCTATTTTAACTGCTAGGTATAGGTATTCAAATTTTGATCAAAAACAGCAGTCTATGTAGGAATAATTAATGCTTTGGTTATTTTGATGAGCATTTTCACTTATTTTACAAGATGAGTGTTTGATGTAGATCTGTTAAATAATTTCATGCAGTTAGTTTACATGGTAAACTAAAATGTTTCACATCGCATACCTGAAAAATTACTCAGAAGAAAATTTGCCAAGGCATTACAGGACACTTACTGTACTGTAGCCACACTAGGGGCAATTTAGAGGTGCCAATTAGCTTAACTTCACAGACAGAGAAGAGGCAACAATGCTGCAGTGGGGTGACACCCAAAACATTAAATAATGTTCAAAATTATATATAATATTATGCAGTGATGTTGTGCAAATTAAGTTTTTTTTTTCTGTTATATATTCCTCTGAGGTTACAATTATTAGTGTCTCATCACATCTTGCATAAATTCATTCATCACTGGCTTCTGTTCTGTATTGGAGCACAAAAAAATCTCAGCATCTTCGGTATGCAAGTTTAATGAAATCTGTATTGTCATAATAATCTGGGCTACTGTTCAGTAGAGATAACACTAGTTTACATGAAATTCAGCCATGCTTGCTCCACTAGAGTGGCAACATCACAGTTAATGATATATGTCACTTCCTCTTAACATTTATAGCAATACACTTTGTGCATTTATGGTGCTCAGACACATTTCGGTTGCACCCTCTCCAATTAGACTCCAAGGTGGCAAAATCATTCTGACACACTGAAGCTATTTCCTAGTTGCAATGTGCAGTATGTAACAGTTTCAAGGTCAGGAGGGAATTCTGTTATTTGTTACTCTCTGACAAATAATCAAAAATCCCTATTTTCTATATTTTGACATTTTTTTTCAGGAACTGGTTTACTTAACTGCCTTTAGACAGTTCTTTAGACGGTTCCTTTTCAAGGCATTATAACAAATATTTACGATATTTGTGCGACTAAAGTAAAACGCATAATGTGGCTTTATCCTACTGTGCAAAATATTCAATTATACATACAAATATGCATCATTAACAGAAAAGTTGTAAGTATTTTGGCAAATGTTAGGGGTGCCCCTGCTGGAAACTACTTCATATCTTCATATCTAGATTTTTAAATTGAGTTTAATAAGTTATTCCTTGTGAATACACAAATCTCAGCAATTTATGCAATCAAAACCTTGGCAATCTGCAAAAGTAATGCGAAAGTAGCATGCAAATTCTTCCATGTTTTTTGTGGACATTTCTAATATTATTACAATTATCCCTTATCATTTACATCACAATTCTGTAAGCCAAAAATGAAAAGAAAGACAAAAATAACCAAACACATTTCACGGTCCGTCAAAAACATATTATGTTCAGTGGCATTTACCATAACTAGAATAATCACAGATTATTGTTTTGTCATTTTATGACTTTTTAAGCATAAAAGAGGAAAACTACAGATGAATTGCAGGCCCAAACCAAAGGACATGCAGTTCCACGGAAGCCAGGGGGCGCCATGCAGAGAAACAGAAATGCTGCTTAAATCTTTGCATACATACAGTAACAGACTTATAGCCAGTGGTTGGGCTGTAATCATATCTCAGTGGGGATAGTGGGGGACCCTCACAATCAAATCAGATTGTGGGGATTGAGTTGTGTTTTGGACATTAGACAGTAAGGTCGTCGGTACATTTATCTCTACGTGAGTGAAATTACATCGAACAATTCAGGGGTGTGAGAGAGGAATGTATATTTTCAAAGGGAATGTTATTCATCAGTTTTTCCCACTGGGGGGAGCAGGGGAGGAGGATAACTGCAACCCTACTTATAACACATAACTGTCTCTATGGGGCCAGTGTGTGGCTCAGTGGGCTAAGCTTCTCTGCCTGTGATTGGAAGGTCACTGGTCTGAGCCTGGTCTCACCAGTGCAGTCACACGTCCGTGGGCCTTGATCAAGGCCCTTAACCCCCAGCTCCATGGGCGCCGCTGCAGGTGGCTGCCCTTCACTGTCAAGTTTGCTCTCACCTACATGCCTCATGGAGAGCAAGAAGTGGTAGGAAAAAAAAAGAGAATTTCCCCATAGGCATCAATAAAATGTCATTGCTTATTTATTTATGATATCTGGGACCATGATGGCAGAATGAATAACAGAAGAGGGACACATTACAATTACAGTTATTTGTCACCTGATACTGTTTAACAGCAAAACTGATAATTGACCATGACAAGCTTAGAGCTGACACCGCTGCCATAAACTATCAGACGTTAACATTTATCTATGCAGGGTATTTTTAATCGACTTATTATCCTTTTTTTTCCCTTCTCATATTTAGTAAGATTCAGTGGAAGTTTTCAGGAGCACTCAGACTAAATGCTAATAGCTACATATCCCTCCACCCTCCTTGCACTGCAGATGCTCAGAGGCTACACGTGCTACTTGGAGACTTCAGCAAAGCTGTAGGCTGTAGTAGGCAGGATGCACAAACATGGAGGAAGATGCAATCAGCACAGACAGAGAGCAGAGCTGGGATTCAACCCCCCAGCCCTGAACACATGAGGCAGAAATGCATTCCATCACTATCCTAGTGTGAAGGGCTGATGCATAATTCTATATTTAATGATCCATTCTATTTACATTTTTAAATGATTACATTTTTGGACTTTAACTCTGTCCTTACTGCCAACTTTGCTCAAAACAAATCTTAAACTACTGTTTCTACATAACCATAAATCAAATGACTATAACTTTTGGGGCAATTAGGTGGTACTTTTTCTCTTATATTAACAGAAGAGCTCAAATATCAGCATACTAAGGTAATTTCTATAATTATTCAGTGAGGTACCACTCCAAAGTTCCGGACTTCATATTATGTATTTTTTGCATGTTTTTATGCTGGGATGCATAAATCACAACATGGTGAAGTGCAGCCTGCAGTTACAGTACAGAGCATCCTAACAAGTACTCGCTTCGGTCCTCTTTTTATGGTCATTTTTGTCTTTTTTTATTTTCACAAAATTCTCCAAAAGAGCTTACAGTACATGTACAAGATTGTCTGATTATGAGCTTTTCGCTTATGACAAAGGAATGAAAATAGTATCAGAAAAAAAAACCCAGCAAAACAATTATGTCTTTGCTTACACCTATATTATAAACTAGCAATAAAATAGACAAAAACTGAATGGATGCACATAAATTCACAAGCACACACATGCTGTATATTACAGTGTAGCAGGAATAAACTGATGCTTTTCACCTCACAAATTTCCATGGGTCACCTGAACGATATCTGGTTTGCGTACTGGCACGCTTACAGCCCAGAGTACAAATAATCATCCGTGCACTTTTTATGAGAGTTAACACTATAATAACCAGGTAAGGGCAATTTAGAGAATCCAGAATGTCTTTTTGGAGAGGTACCCCTTCGGCAGCCGAAGGACCACACTGCACCCATTGGGATCATCTAAATTCTAAGCCTTCTATTGTTGCCAGTTGACCAGGTTGTTTCCCCATGTAGCCCATGATTCACACAAAGGAATGATGACAGCAGTGAAGAGCGACTCTTCTTAGTCATTCATAATAATAAACCACTCACATCACCAATATACAGGGACTCAACTATTGCCTACATGATTTTAATTGGGTGACTGATGTAAATCTTGTGTAAAAATAGGGGGCGATTGAGTGTACAGTGATTAATGTTTGTCCTTCATGCAGTGGGGGGCAATGTCATGGTGATCTCAAAATCAGTTTTAAAGATGTCCGATGCACAAATAGCATCTTATGGACACTCCGCTGTGGTTACACCTCCTCTATATGCTTCTGAGTTCTGCTATCATCAAATCAATGGAATGGGATGATGGGGAAATATGGTCTCTTCCTTACAAATGGATCAAATCATTTCCTGAACTGACACACTTTGTTCATGAGTCATGAGTTTCCATGCAGACAGAATACATCCATTACAAGGTTACAGTATGTCCTAAAGATCGAGACCCTCCCTAAGAGGGAACAAGGTTTGATTCGCGAGTCAAAGCTTCACTTTCCACGATGGCTGAAACTGCCACATAAATCATTGCCTTCGCTCCGTTCTCCTGCAGGTACCGTGTTCCAGCTCTGAAGGTTTTTGCTGCACACCCTGGTTCCTCCAGCTGCATGGTTCCGCTCTGAGGACCTTTGCTGCGCTTCACTCCTCTCCTCACTGCGTGTTACAGTCTGGGGAGCAGACCTGCCTCCAGCTGCATGTTCCAGCACTGGGGACTTCTGCTGCACTCACTGGTTCCTCCAGCTGCATGGTTCAGCTCTGAGGACCTTTGCCGCGCTTCACTCCTCTCCTCACTACGTGTTCCAATCCGAAGATCAAACCTGCCTCTAGCTGCCTGTTCCAGCTCTGAGGTATGTACAGCTGGCTGCTTTCCACTAAAGGTTGCAGCGAATAGTGGAATTGTCTCTTGTGGTAGATCATTCATCCCAGAGCGGAATGTAAATATAGCAAAGCAAACCTCTTCTCAGGAGACCTTGGCCTTCACTATATGCATTGCCACAGTACTAGTATCTGAAGTGTTTCATACATACTGATATGGTCTTTTGATAGGACCCTAATTTAACCTCATCCTAGTAAAAGGTCAGCCTGCGATTTGCGACACCCGTCTTGAAGTATCTGCTTCATTTATAACCCTAAGTTTGATTTGTTTACCTGATTGCTCTTGTTTAGGTATCTTTGAATTAACACGTATTTCTTGCTAGATTGTTTATTTTATTCCTTTCACCCATTATCCGCTACTTCATTTATTTCATTTTAATTTTAGTTATTCTATATTCAGTTTATTTCATACTTTGTTCATTGTTATTCATCATTAACAATCTGTACTGTGGTTCAAAAAATATCCATTAATTCACCAGCAGTCATTAGTATCTCTTTATTGTTGATGTTGATAAAACCCATATGTATCACAGATATGTTGTCCTTTTGTTGATAAACAAAAGCTCTAAAGGTTATTCAAAATCTCATGCTTATAGAATTTAACTCCTTCAAACTAAAATTAAAGCTCATCCAAGTAATTCTAATTGACAATACATCCTCTAGATCAGTGTTTCCTAACCCAGTCCTCGGGGACAGTCCATGTTTTTGCTCCTGCCGAGCTCCATGTCAGACAATCCACATTTGTGCTCCCTTCCAGATCCCAGTAGGAACAAAAATGTGGACCGTCTGAAAGTCTGTGAGGATCGGATTGGGAAAAGCTGCTCTAGATCATCTTTACTGTCAAGGTAAAATTCCACAGCAGGCACCCGAGATAAAAAGGAGAAACTCACCAGTACCTTAAGTGGCACTGCAGTATACTGTATGTATGAGTTAATGCATTACAAGGACCTACTGATTACCAAATGAAATGTGTGACCTTTCCAGATACCATGAATGTGCAGTAATTCTTAGGAAAAGTATGTTGTGAACTTCAAGGATACAGAATGAATAAATACATAATTTTTGTCAGTAAATGTGAAGGTTCTTCAAACCCATTTTAAAATGTGAAATGCCAAATGTAACACATCAAATATAATATAGATGTAAGGATTGCATGCAATTTAGTTACATTCTAACGAATAAAAGTATAATTACTGAGTTTGATTTATTTCACTTTTTCTGATAAGTTAAAATTTTCCATGGTCCATAAACACAAAATAAAAATTAAATGAATCATCATGCAAAAAAATTCTTATTGTGGTTCTGGAAAAAAATAGATGATAAATTATCACACATATAAATGCAGATTACGTAATAAAAGATATTTACATCCTAATGAATAAACTATTTTCGAATATTCTTATGTGTGCTATGGCATATAATTATGTAATCATCTTGGACTATAATAGACTGCAAGCGTGGCAGCCATTACATTTTTACGTGCCTTTCCGTAGAACAGAATGATGATTGACATGAGCTGCACCTGTTGGATGTGAGAAGTTGGCATTTCAAGGAAGTTTAAGCTTTTAATATATCAGAGAATGATTTCACTGCCCTGGTTTCTGAAAGGACATGATTTGGAATTTAGCCAGAGAAATGACGTTACCCTACGTGTTCAGTACACTCTGTGACCTGCAGCTGTTTGGGTTCCGTCCTTTGGTTCCTAGGTGATCCACATTTTGTAACAGTCAGCCTGTACTCTTGTATAATCCTCAGGCAGTCTATTACTACTGGGGCATAAGTGTAAGTGACTGATGGGTGACTGTTTTTCGACCTGAAAGGCTGGTTGTAAAAGCAAGGCAGGAACTGGAAAAAAAGACAAACGCAAAAGGTGCAGTAGGAAGCTAAGAAATTGGTCTGTGCCACGTGGCTTTATAGAAGCGAGGGGAGAGGCAGAGACCATGGTCACAGGCCTTAGCAGGCAGCAGGACTGCAAATAGAAGCAAAACTGCTAATTACTGAAGCTTCAACTGAGTTCCCTGGTTGCTGAAAAACCCTTTGAGAAACATGACTATCTCACTCCAATGAGTGCAAATGTCCTTTTTTTAATTATAAAACAACTATAAAAAAAACTATAGTCTAAATTTAAAAAAGACAAAATCAGCATTATAGAGCATATCTCGTGATCTTTGCCTATATACCAGCTACTTGCCATTTTATATTTTCAAGATGGATCTACAAAGCAATACAAAATCTTGGTGTATGTCCAGAATTAGGGAACCAATACAAAATGTGCTATTGAGTAAAATTCATTGTCTTTTCTGTCAAATCTTACATTAACCACAGTGGGATATTTGACGAGAGTCAGTCACAGCCAACTTCCTGAGAATATCACAAGTGTCCTTCTTTGGGTGAATGATCTCATCAGATTGCTACTTACACAGTTCAGAGTACATAATGCAATAAATCAGGCAAACAAAGACGAATAAGATGCTGTCCCGGACAGATCTTAGCCTCCATCATTTAAAATTCCTACATGTCAATGACCAGCCATCAAATCATTAAATTGTCAAAAGAAGTTTTATTTTAAAACCCTGTGAGTTACAGGCTATGACATGAATCCTGAACATATCACACAGAGGAATACCGGTTTACTTGCCAGTTACTGCTAAATAAAATACACATTTAAGGAATTTATTATGAGATTTAGCTGGAATTCAGAGACTTCGTTTAAGATTTAATTTTAATTTTATGTTTTTAAATAATGCATATTTATTTTTTGAGCACAAATAAAATGCTAAAATCATAAATTACGTCTAAACTTCTTTATAAATCCATCCATCCATCCATCCATCCATTTTCCAAACCGCTTATCCTATTGGGTCGCGGGGGGTCCGGAGCCTATCCCGGAATCAATGGGCACGAGGCAGGGAACAACCCAGGATGGGAGGCCAGCCCATCGCAGGGCACACTCACACACCATTCACTCACACACGCACACCTACGGGCAATTCAGCAACTCCAATTAGCCTCAGCATGTTTTTGGACTGTGGGGGGAAACCGGAGTACCCGGAGGAAACCCCACGACGACACGGGGAGAACATGCAAACTCCGCACACATGTGACCCAGGCGGAGACTCGAACCCGGGTCACAGAGGTGTGAGGCGACAGTGCTAACCACTGCACCACCATGCCGCCCCTTTCTTTATAAATCGTATATGTAAAATATGTTATTCTTGAACAGTGTTTTCTTTTTTTTAACCTTTCTCTTTTTTTACTTTTGCAGTCCTGTATCAAGATTTAAGATTCAAAATCTTCATTGTTCATATGCAGCAGGTGCATTATAATGCTCAGCTGTTCAGACTTACTCAGATATGAAAGCATAAAGACAGTCCCAAAGCAATACAGGCAATGTAAAACAATTAAAGGCAATACCAAACGACAGAGACAATGCAAAACAATACAAAAGAGGGCAAGTGCAGTAACAGTGCATGCACCATGGATATGACTGTAAGCCAGTCATTGTCTCCAGAATGACCAAGCCTGATTATTTTGGTTATATTGTTGCCAAAAGCACCTCAGATAATCTAATCATTTCAATTTAGCTAGAAATATGATTTTTTTTGCATATCATAAATACAGTAGAATATCTACTCAACCATCTGCTCATAAATCTACAAGGTTTCAACAGCCACAGCATAAAACAAAATTAAGGAACTTTCTTTATAGTGCAGGTAGCTCTAATTGTGTCTAAATTACCTGAGAAACAAGAAACTACACAGAATAGAAGACTATACATTATTCAGCCAGTTTTTGCTGTACATACAGGAAATATTTCTGTAGTATTTTTGTATGAATTTATCAGTAGAAATTGCAGATAGATTTAAATACTTATTGGACTCATTAAAGTTGGGAAATAGGTTGGAGCGAAACACTGCATTCACACAACTGCCTGGAGATTGACTTTGATAACCCTGCCTTAGAGTTTTCCCCTTTCCACAAATTATTCTCTTTTATCTAAACCAGAAATGAATAGAGGAAAGAGGAAAATGAAATATTTTATGGATTGTTGCTTCTTCATAACTACTTTGAATAGTGTTGTTAAGCACTGCGAGGTTTGATTGGTGGGTGGAATGTCATTATCTGCTTTTCTGGCAAGGCAGAGATGTTATTGTGACTCCTGAAACAGGAATTTAGTGGTTTAAAGTAAGACAAAAAAAAAGTTATTGTTTTTTTCTTTCTATCATCCTCTTACAGTATTATACCTTCCGTTATGGAACTATGATTAGAGAAAAAACAAATGTCTATAAATCAAGGAAATATTTTCCTTTGAAAAAAGCAGCAGGGATTAGTATAGCGCTCAAAATTCAGTCCAACAGAACGTCCTATGAAAAGCTACAATGTAATTTGATTCACTCACGTACTAAATGAGTACAAGTGTCCCATGGCTTTTCTTACAATGTTGCATCTACTGCTGGCTTCAAAATGTTATTAGCTGGATTCATTTATGTTTACAGTAAAAACTCCCTGCAGCCATTCTCAGCCAGGCTTGTTTTAAACACACCTGTTCTTATTTCCTAATTAGGGTATTATAACGATCTCTTCAAAGTGAAGCCTTAGTGAGGTATCATACCAGCACTACCAAACTGGTGTCATGTCTGATTGTGGGTGCTAGTTGTGTTGTTCTGGCCTGACCTGGCTTGTAATTTGACCCGCTCCTTTCCTGACCCTAACCTGCCAATTGGAATGACTGAATTACGTCTTGCTTTTTCACTGACCTGTTTATTAAGTTATAAGCAATCTCACGATCCTGTAGCTGAAGAAAAATGAAAATGGGAATCTTTGCAGTTTCCTTAAAACAGTATCTTGTTCTCAGAATCAATAATTCTGTTGTTGCTAAATAATATGCAAGAATTTTGCTGACAAACTGGTTGTTCACAATGGAGTGATAGAATGTTCTTATGTTATTGTATTTAATAACAATGGATGTTTTTTACAACCATTTTAAGAACATGATAACAATGGGTGCTTTTCATACTCATTAATGTTAGTCCATGGCATTTCTTTGCCATTGCAAGAGCTTTTCCTTTTTCAAGCAATGGAAAAAGAATGGAGGCTGGATCTGCACCGCATGTATTGCCTGAAGGATGGACATTTGCTGATGCTGATTGCAATCATATTTCTTGCAACATAGTGCTAAAAAAAGAAAGAAAGGAAAAAAAAACTTTTGTACGTGAGACTGAATAAAGGAGAGCATGCTAATAGAAAAACTGCATAATTGTGCACCGATTTTATAGAAAATAACTCACTTTTAATCTTTTCAGTGCTTGGCAATAACAAAAATCATTTCTACTTTCTAATTCATGTACATGAAGTGTCACATTGGCAATCTCAATTCTATGCCGAATGCATAGAAAACAGAAGAATATGGTTATACGCTGGTTTATCACCATATACAGTGCATACTGTCTTATTATAGAATATCAATATGCTCGGGAATTGTATGGTGCTGTACAGAGTGTTTCCATTTTTCCAATTCTTAGTGTTATTTTTCATTCATTCTTCAGAAAACCAAGGAATCTAAAATATTAAGAATTAAGTGCAAAATTAGCAAATGTATGCAAAAGAAATTCTAATTGAAATATTAATTTATATATATATATATATATATATATATATATATATATATATATATATATATATGCATTCAATTTGCACATATGATCCAAATAAATGAGAGAAAACTAAGAACCCTGTGATTATTGTTTAGCAATTGCTTTGATTCAAAGGGATATACAAATTTGGTTCATTAATAAAGCTGCATATTTTACCAGTGGAAATCAGCCTTATTGCTCAAAGTGATTACAATTGAATAAGTAGTGATCTGATTAGATCAGTGACCGAAGGAAGAAGAGCAGCAGTTTGTACAGGAAGATGGCTGTGACTAATATGTATCTCATAATATCTACATTTTTATTTCCAAATGCCAAGATTACGTACCTGTAAAAAACTGTTTTACAGCGGAAAAATGCCGCTTTTTTTTTTTTTTTTAAAGAAAACGAATTGTTTAAGGAATAGGCATTTGCAAAACTGTTTTTAGTTATATAAAAACTAAAATGAATACTATGTGTGTTTTCAAAATGTCACCATGAAATGTCAGGCTCTGTGCTGGGTCTTTTCTGCATGCTGGTGTTTACAGACATTCCGTTAAAATGATGTCATAAACGTTCAGTACTTCACAGTGACTGTGTTAGAGTACTCTATGTAATAGAACTGTGAAATTAGGCTTGGGGTGTTAGTGTAAGTGGGAAGACCCCCTTGGACATAACAAATCTGAAACCAAAATTAAATTTTTCAAGTTTAACTATAGATGACAAGAAAATGCAGCAATGCTCAGAACCGCAATATGTGGAATGACTGGAGAGTCAATAGGAACATAGGAGAAGATTTTTTTTAATTTTATTTTCTGCTGATTAGCAGTTGTTTTGTTCAAGGCGAAATTTACAGTTTCCCCATATTTTGTCTGAGATGTAGAATCTCTTGTCATCAAGCCATGAACCATTTCTCAAGATAACTCTTCAAATAGCGGGGTAAATTACTAATGATAATCAATATCTTATTGATCCCTGTGGGGAAATTGTCCTTACGTCTCCCTCAACTTGCTCTTTGTAGAGTAAGCTGTCCACAAAGGGCAGCCACCTGTTTGGGCACCCAGGGAGCTGGGGGTTAAGGGCCTCGCTCATGGACCCACAGACATGTTGAGGCTGGGTTTGAACCGGCAACCTTCTGATTACAGGCACATAAGCTTAGCCCACTGAGCCACACGCTGCCCCTAGTGTTAATTAATGCCCCTTACTAAAATAAAGTTCAGAGGAACAGACACTGAAGGAACAGATATCAATATCTGTAAAGTGTATATTTCATTCATGGACTAGACTAGGTCATACCACAGTCGAGGTGTGAGCTAACAAAACAAATATGAATGTGTATGTGTGTGTATGTGCGTATGTGGTTTCTTATGGTTAGGGTTAAGGCTGGATAGGAGTTAAGATTGTCATGTTGGGATCAGGTGTTTCATTCAGACACAGGTGTATAAAATCAAGCACCTAGCCATGCAGTGAGGTTTAGAAACATTTGCGAAATGGTCGTGCTGAAGAGCTCAGTGAATTCAAGCGTGGTACTGTCACAGGATGCCACCTTTGCAATAAGTCAGTTTGTGAAATTTCTTCCCTGCTAGATATTCCAT
Source organism: Brienomyrus brachyistius (assembly GCF_023856365.1). Lineage (NCBI taxonomy): Eukaryota > Metazoa > Chordata > Actinopteri > Osteoglossiformes > Mormyridae > Brienomyrus > Brienomyrus brachyistius. The sequence goes on from NC_064542.1 coordinate 8,626,887, forward strand.
GGTCAACTGCAAATGGTATTATTGCAAAGTGGAAGTGTTTAGGAGCAACAGAAACTCAGTCACAAAGTGGCAGATCATGTAAAGTAACAGAGCAGGGTCACTGAGTGCTGAAGTACATAGTGAGTAAAAGTCGCAAATGTTCTGTTGACTGGATTACTGCAGAGTTCAAGACTTCCTCTGGCATTAACCCCAGCACAAAACCCATATGCCGAGTGCTTCATGGAATGGGCTTCCATGGCCGAGCAGCTGCATGAAAGCCTCACATTACCAAGCACAATGCCAAGCGTCAAATAAAGTGGTGATGAATGAGTCTGGGTTTGGCGGATGCCAAGAGAACGTTACCTGTCTGGCTGCATTGTGCCGGCTGTAAACTTTAGTGGAGGAGGGATAAAGGTATGGGGATGTTTTTCAGAGGCTGGGCTGGGCCCCTTAGTTCTAGTGAAGGGAACTCTTAGTGATTCAGTATGATTGTGCCCCAGTGCACAAAGCAGGGTTTGTAAAGAGGTAAAGACATGCTTGGGTGACTTCGGATGTGAAAGAGCTTGACTGGCCTGCACAGAGCCCTGACCTCAGCCCCATCAAACACCTTCGGGATGAACTACAATGGAGATTGTGAGCCAGGTCTTCATGTCCAACATCAGTGCACGACCTCACAAAAGCTCTTCTGGATGAATGGGCAAAAATTCCCACAGACACGCCCTACCAAAAGTGGTCCAAGGTCAACCAGTGAACCAGTGGTGGGCTTGTCACTGAACAGTAGCCCGTCTGGTCAGCTACTGTAGTACAAATTGCTGAAAATGTCAATGCTGACTATCATAGAAAGGTGTCAGAATGCATAGTTCATCACAGCTTGCTGCATATGGGGCTGCGTAGCCGCAGACCGGTCAGGGTGCATATAAAAGTGCATATAATGCGTTAATGCGCATGTGAGCGTCAGAACTGGACCATGGAACAATGGAAGAAGGTGACCTGGTCTGATGAGTCACATTTTCTGTTACATCATGTGTACGGCCACATGGGGAAGATATGGCATCAGGATGCTCTTTGGGAGGAAGGTACCCTGGGCAATGTTCTGCTGGGATACCTTTGGTCCTGGAGATCACAACACCTTCCTAATCATTGTTGCAGACTACTGTAGGTACGCCCTTTCATGGCAGCGGTATTCCCCGATGGCAGTGGTCTCTTTCAGCAGGATAATGCACCCTGCCACACTGCAAAAATTGTTTAGGAATGGTTTGAGGAACATGAAAAAGAGTTCAAGGCACCAAATCCCCAAGATCTCAATCCGACAAAATGGGCTTAAAGGATCTACTGCTAATATCTTGTTGCCAGATACCACAGGAGACCTTCAGAGATCTTGTGGAGTCCATGCCTTGATGGGTCAGGTTGTATTGGCAGTGAGATGGGGAGCAACACAATATTAGGCAGCTGGTCTCAGCCTAATATTTAATGCAGATTCATAATAAGATTATGTAGGCTTGCCAATGCATGGTATAATATATGTATAATATATGTATTACACAAATTGTTTTGAAAACAATCTTGTATGGTGCAAAGTAACTTTGTAATATGTAACAGTGGATGACTGTTTGGCTTATTATTATTATTATTTATCAAGTTTAGATGTCCATGCTTTCTCTTCACATATTTTATAAGCTGTACTGCAGTATAAACTAAAAATCCTTAAGAAATATATTAGTGTCCCTTGGTTCCAATGCACAAGGAACATGCATATATTACACTGATTTCTGCTCAGCAGTACTCGTTAACATAATATTAGTCTTTTAAATCTGTGTCCTTCTACATGTAAGAAGTGGTTCAGTGTGGACCTCTGCCGAGTCGTCACTGAGAAGGCAGTTAGATCCAGGTGCAGGAAGATCTTGTCCATTATGTTCTGGTGGTCCTTGTTGTGAAACACGCTGCACTTTCCAAACAGTAGAGAAATACTGGCAGGACATTGTACTTATTGTCCCGCTAGGAAGTCCCAGTCGGTAGCTTGACCGTTCTCGTGTGTTTGGGGTTGTGGGTCTGTGTGCACACACACATACACACACACACAAGCACACACACACGAGAATGTGTGTGTGCATGTGTATGTGTCTATATATATAGAGAAGGGGGGGGTTCTTAAATTATATTTTCGCTAATTTGCTAGTGCATGGTTTTCTTGCCTTACACACATGAATGCGCGTAATCTTCAGTGTACTGTGAAAGCCTCCAATACCAATCTAGTTACACTGTCAATTGGGATTTCTGTTCTCCTGCACGGTTCCCCCTCTGTGCCCCCTAGGAGCAGTCAGTTCCCGGACATCCCTTGCGGGTAATACACCAAGACTGGAAGAAGAGATTAACCCCTTAGCATTTGTTTGTCTCTGCACATGTCTATTTGTCTGCTCTTTATTCCTTTAAGTAACAAACAAAAAAGAAAAAAGTGACTTTTAGTTTTAATCATGATGCAGCATTAAGACATCAAGCATTAAGTATTGTTCTGGCATCAGGAAGGCTTTGTTTGGATATTACTCACAATACTGACCTGGTCCTTCATTGACTCACCATTTCATCTATAGTACTTACATTGCAGTGCCATATCTACCACCTTTATTACTAGGGGTGTAGTGATCAAGGCACTATCCGCACAAGCCATAATATGCATGGCCTGATGCCCTGTAGACCAGACATTAGTCCATGAATGAGAATTTACAGACAGAATAGAGGTAAATTTACAGTCAACCTTTCACTACTAAAGCAAGTGATAAAATGCAAAGGAAGAATATTTACACACACAAGCGCCCACCTGGGACAATTTAAAACCTGCAGCCTCAAAGGCGGCAACATATTTGCTGAGCCTTTGTGCTGATGTTCTGCAGTTTGTCGAGGGATCATCAAAATTATGCTTTTTTTAGAATTCACTTTCTGTTACACTGCAGAGTAAGCATATCAGTGTTAGAAAAAATATATAATTAAGTAATGTTTTTCGTGCCTGCATTGTGTTTGGCTGTTATAAAACGGCATTGAGAAATACCTTTGGATTATTTCTGACTCTCACTTGATAAACAGCAAGTGTTGACCAGCACACATTTCCATAGAACATCTACATTATCCAGAGTGGGTCCTGGGAGATGACCTGCCATTTGGATGGGCCTTTGTGCTCCCTATAAATTATGGTATCATTTGTTTGATGCACTTTATTTTTGTGCAGTGTGTAAAAAGCAATTGTCTGCTATTTGAAAGAACACTCTGCTGCAACAGGGACCACGAAGACAAAAGAGGAACATCTACTCTGCGTGGCTGAGGTGAGACTGCTTATTGAGCCGAAATAAATATTTACTGGGTAGACATTAATACATCCGTTTGATGTGTTATGGTATTTTATGTCTATGCAATATAACATAGTACATAGTAATATAATACAACATTATATTATTATGTTAAATTTCATTAGAAAGAATGTCTTTTTCTTGACAAACATATATTGTGGCATAAATTTTATAAATCATTCTGAATGAATTGTATTTAGAACTCTGCCATGGTAGTTATTATTATTATTATTATTATTGTTATTATTATTATTATTGTTGTTGTTGTTAATAATAATGGATACTTTTTATTGATCCCTCTGCTTCATCTGTAATTAAGAGCAATATTTTGTTTGAAACAATAAATTCAGCTTGAAATAATACTGTTTCAAACAGAGATTGCACAAAATGCAATTTCATGATGGTCCTCATGTGCTCCGATGTGCATGATTTGCTGCAAAACTAATTTAGGATTCATTTTACTCGCTTTAGCTACATTATTGTGCAAAATCTCGGCCACCCAAGCATGGATGGATGTGTTTTCTTTATCTTCCTTGTTTGCAAAAGAATGACCTGTATGTAACAGCATTTCCCCAGAATGCATATAAGGGAGGAGAGGGGGAGTGGAGAAAGTCGCTTAGGTCATGGATGCTTTTCTAAGGCTTAATAATAATCATAACATAAATACAATGACACTGCAACCTTGGTGCTGAGTTTTCTGGATGCAGTGCACCTCACGAGGGAGCGATAGGCGCACACATCTCTGAGCACAGATGCAATACCGAATCGGCTTCCATTGGGGGGAGGCACTCAGTTTTAAATGTTCTTATTCATTAGGGTGATGTTATCTGTGCTCTTGATGACCACAGCACATGCCCAACTCCCCGAACGCAAGCAGTCTCACCTTCCATCAATTCTCAGGAAGCGGTCAAGCCTTGCGTACAATGCAAAAAACTGAAAATACCCCATGTGACATTTGTTTGTGAAATGGTTGCTCTATACAGTATCTGCTTCTGTTTATTTGGGGACATTTCTTGTAAAATGAATAGCTATAATATAATATAAGGGGCGGCATGGTGGTGCAGTGATTAGCACTGTTACCTCCCACCTCTGGGACCTGGGTTCGAGTCTCCGCCTGGGTTACATGTGTGCGGAGTTTGCATGTTCTCCCCATGTCGTCGTGGGGTTTCCTCCGGGTACTCCGGTTTCCCCCCACAGTCCAAAAACATGCTGAGGCTAATTGGAGTCGCTGAATTGCTTGTAGGAGTGCATGTGAGAGTGAATGGTGTGTGAGTGTGCCCTGCGATGGGCTGACCCCCCATCCTGGGTTGTTCCCTGCCTCGTGCCCATTGCCTCCAGGATAGGCTCCAGACCCCCCACGACCCAGTAGGATAAGCGGTTTGGAAAATGGATGGATGGATTATAATATAATACCTATTGTAAAAAAGAAATGTAAGACTTCGTACTAGAAATGAATAAGTATTGATTCAACCCAGCAAATACAGTACAGTTGCTTTTCTCATATTTAAAGTATTTCAGTGGTAGACATACACGTGACTCACAATAATATTCAGCTTACTTATGAGAAAATGTGACTGGCATAAAATGTCAGGTTCATTGGTTTAATAAAATTTCTTAGCTCTCTCCTTGGTGATATAAGAATCATTTTTTAGAAAACAGTAAATTGGCTTTTTCTACATATAGACATCAGAAAGAATGTTTTGAAAAAGTATAAGTTATAAAGAATTTAACATTTTTTATTTGATTGCTTGCGCTCTGTAGTTTGGATTAAGAAATATTGTGTTTTTTTTGCATTCCTCTAGAGTGTCAGCTTTCAATTACAAGAACTTCAACTGAATTGGAAATATTTATACTTCCTGCGCAGGCTAACAATTGCTTTTTTATTAATCATTTGCTAAAACATTCTGTAAAATATTTTTTTAAATTCTTGAATGTAATTTAAATTCTTCTTTCACTTCAACAATCCCAGGTGATTAAAAGATACAATCATGAAACTGAACTTCTTTCAAAGGATGGAAGTGCCAAATTCCAGGTCAACACATCACAGCACAGTCTTCATTCATTCCTCTCCCAACACGTTTTTTTTGGCGGGGACGACAGAAAATATAGGAAGAACAACTTTTTCACTTCACCCTCAGCCACTCTGAGCCATTTGATAACGCAGTGCAACTTTTATTTAAGATTTCGTAAATTATTTTTTCGTAATCTCAAATGCACTTAGATTGTGATTCCTTGGATCCACTGTAATAAAATATACATCTAGCCCCAGTTGCATGACTGCTCTTCACATGTGAAAAAAAATATTAAGACATTATTATTCATCCTGACAGTTACACAGAAAGAAAAAGAATGAAGAAAAGCACAACACGCTTCTGTTAATAGGAAGCATACATTTTATAATCCTTCACAATAGTCAATAATAGCTTAACACACACACACATACATGTATATATATATATATATATATATATATATATATGTATGTATATATATATATATATATATATGTATGTATATATATATATGTATATATGTATATATATATGTATATATATGTATATATATGTATATATATATGTATATATATATGTATATATATGTATATGTAGACAACACACACGCACTATATACACACATACATATATATAGCTTTTAGAACTTCACTGAAAGACATGGCAGCACGACACCCTCTACCAGCCCTGAACTGCCAAGTTCATATTTTAACTACTATTCCACCAGAAAGCGTCTGGAGGGCTGCAGGGTGCATAACCTTTTGATAAAGATCACAGAAGGCCTTGCTCCTGCATCTAGCATGAATCCGAATACATCTGGAGAACTGAGAGGTTTTGGTTTAGAAACTTTTTCTGAAAGAAAGTGTACGCTTTTCGATTTTGGGGGTCACATACAGTATAGCATAATACTTTTCCCATGCTGGTTTTCAGAAAAAGCGTAGGGCCACAATATTTGCAAGTCATGCCTTAGATCATGAATCAACTGTGCAACAGTCATATTCTTGAGTTTGAGGTCACTAAGGAAATAAACGATGAAGTGCATCAAATAAATGACACCGTAATTTATTGAGAGCAACTTTCTTGTGCTCTTCGCCTTTCTCCAGCTCTTGGTAGCTTACTCAGTAACAGAGGTGGAAAGAGAAAGTTCAGAAAGTTTAAATCCATACCAAGATTTTGCTTCAACCAACCAGTTGAGAATAAAGAGTCTCAAGTTAGTTGAGTATAAAGAGTATTCAACTGCTTAGTTGAAACAAAATCTTCACTTTTGCTTGGTAATCCTTCATCCATTTATTGGATCATAAGGAGACTGCAGTTATTTCCAGCCTGCATAGTCCTGATCACCTCCTGCAGGAGTGTGGCAGATTTCCTGGTAGACTGACACATTACACATCACTGGGCTGCTGAACAGGACGCACAAGGCTGAGCGAGAGAGAGGGAGATGCTAAGAGGGACACCTGCAAGCATGACACAGTGCAGTGCATGTGGGAAAGGCCATCTGCATTCCTATGGGCTGAAAAGGCTCTGTGTTGCACTAAATTGAGGGCAGCTGGGTGAATGAGTCACATAGGCGTTGGTGCCCTTGGCCATGCCAATGCACTGCAGACGTGTGTGGTCTCTATTAAGGGTGAAGGGGCACCCAGGAAGGCAATACCTCAGCTCATGGATGGCCTATTTCATGGCCATAGGAGGAAACTGGTTCCTCATCTCAAAAGCTATGTAAGAAGACCTGAGTCAATCTCTGGGGCCTCAGTGTAGAACCAGAATTACAGCTCAAAGTCTGGGGGTGTGGAACACTGATTCAGTAGTAGGGGCCTTTTAAACCACTGGAAGGTGAGTTTTGCATCCTTGGTTGACTGGACACATTCAGACTTGACCTTCCAGGTGAGATCCAAAAGGATACCAGTCCCATTCCAGCCCCAGGAAGGCCGGTACCGGGATCTTTGTGACATTGTGAGGGAAAGTCCGGTTGTATTTGACTTTCCAGGCAGTAGTCCTCAAATCCCAGTTGGCACTTTTTGGAGCTGCATGGTCACTTTGGGTGGCAGGATTGCAGGAACACGTTGCAGGAGGCCTCGAAACCAGTCTAGTCTCCAGTAGTAGGAGTACTAGTAGATCATGGAAGATCTCAATAAGCTATTCCCATACTGGAAATGCACACCCACGTATAGAGGACTGGGGTAGGGAGCCCAGTCCGGGAACTCAGAAGGCGGGAGGTATCAGTGCTTCCTGTTCCCAGCAGAGCTGACAGAAGGTGGTCCTGCATCATGCAAGACAGTGGAAAGAACAGGTTTGCCCTGGTGGATACATTAGCTCTCTAGCCAGTAATTGCTCAGTGAGCATGGGCCTGTCCTGCAGGTATGGCTCAGTCAATCTCATCAGCTGTCTTAGTGGGGGTTGTTTCGGCTACTTGCCAAATGAGTCCATCGGGGAGGTGCCGCTTTTTGGCATCAGTGTCACCACCTACTGGCATCTTCCACCAATGTGGCGAGAAGGCATAAGGGAGAAGAGTGCAGGCAGACACCCTGGGAGGGGTGACGTTTATTCAGAAGATATAGGTAAACATATACAGCCTGTGCCGTAGTCTCAGCCTCCTTTTGCTGCAATTAGACTCCTTTTGGCTGACTTTGAGGAAACCATGGTTACCATCCCCAAGAATGATGCTGACCACTAAATACTTTTCTCAGAATAATTCTTAATGTAGAAATGCTCGACCTCAGTTTAAACATTGGTAAAAAAAAAAAAAAAAATCATGTCTAATGTATATCTCAGTACTTGATTTTTTAAAGATGAACCAATGTTCTCAGTCCTGTACTTGCCCCCAAACCCACATTGCATTCAACCTGCAACATCATTAGCCTATTAAGGACCTTATAAGCTTGATTAAGTTAGGGTTGGAATGAAAACGCTGCTGGGCTGCCAGGAACAGGATTGAGAACCAATATTGTTAAACCAACCATTTGAACATTTGAAACATCCATCCACCTATCCTTAACTAATAACATACTAAACATATAGTATATACTAAATAGAACTCAAGTGTCCAACAGTCATACAGTATACTTAAAAAACATAGTTCTCAGAACACCAGAGGATTTTGGTCCTATGCAGAGCTGGATATTTCAGGTCCAAAAAGTAAAAATCCACACAAAAGATTTTATTTCAGCTAACTAATTCAGTACGCTATAACTGTGATTCTTTATACTCAACTGATATGAAGAAACTAAATTTTGGTCTGGATTTTTACTTTCTGGACCTGAAATATCCACCTCTGGTCAGACGATAAGCATTAAGCACTAGAGCAGAGTAACTCAGAGGAAGGAATATAATACACTACCTAGTATAGGTCTTCCATGCCAGATAAATTCAATTACTCCAAACTGCAGAGCACAGAAGATGAATGCTATATACTATCTGCAATAGTAGATACGTAAAAATGTTCACAGACCACTAATCAGAAACATTGGAATATTTTTAGGAGTGTTTATTATAGTCCAGAATAAGAGGTAATCTTAAATAAATAAATAAAATCTTATATATACTGTAAATATATATAATATTATTGTATGGGAAATGTAGGGCAGTGTGTTGCTTGGCATGGGCTGCTATGAGGCTCTGCAGGTTAGGACTCTATGTCCGTGATCGCAAGGTCCACAATCCAAATCCATGGCAGACAGTGTTTTCATCATTGGACCCTTATGCAAGGACCCTTATCCAAGGACCCTTATCCTCGGTTCTGCCAGAGCCTGGTTGACCCAGCTTTCTCAGTTATGTGTCGCTATTGATAAAAGTCTCTGATTAATAAGTAAAATAAATAAATATTAATGTTATGTGAGGAATGCTAGCGTTAAATGCTAAATGAGTCATATAATTATCACAAACAATCATGGAACTAGCATGACAAATCAGACATGTATATAAGCATGAAAAGCAACAAAAAAAAACAGTATTATGTTATTTTAAGCACAAATTTGATGCTTGTTTACCATTTGAAGAGAACAATCTTGTATGGTGCAGCCATAATGAAGGAAAACATGCATACAGTTCACAGACGACAGGAAACTTTATACTCATATAACAAACCTCATGGAATTGTAGCTGCATCACTGTACATACACACTGTACAACACTGCTTCAGTGGGCAATAAGTTGCAACCAATGATATCTGGCATTTGTGCATATTCATTTCACAAATCTAAAGACATGCATTTTCAAAAATGCCTGAAATATGGCTGTGATAAATTACAATTTTCCAGAAATAAAAAGTAATTTCCTATTAAAACATTATCCATGGAAGCCATTGCAGGATCGAATGTGACTAGTGCTTACGAGACCTTCAGATGTATTGAGCAAAACCCCAAGAATTTTGAACATCAAAATCCATTTCGTTTGGATGTTTACATTTATCAGGAACGGTCAAACATTTTGAAACCATCAGTTGGTTACAGTTACACTGTAATAGTTATTTTCTATATGCAGTGTGGTTGAAACTATTGTTTGAGACAACAATCTTTAAACAAGAAAGTGATGGATTTACAGATGGATTACGCACATTACGGATGGATTACGCTTATTCACATATTCTGTTTATCTCAGTCATGGGGGCGTATGTAAAGTTATGACAAGTGCATGTGATCATGTCTTCTCACTTGTATGACTTCACCTCTGTAATATAGGATTGTTTTTTTGGATGATGTTTGTCATACCACACTGTGCATTAGACATCTAATCTTTTCAGCATTCTGTCAGTAAGCCCCTAGAAATTACAAAAGTTGAAAGGAAGAAGGTAGAAATCCCCTACCATTTACTGTATGAGTCACTTAAAGTTCTTTTATAATGATTATCATTGTAAAAATGTCAATAGATACACCACTGAAAGGGAAGCTTCTCAATGACGGCACTGTAGCTATATGTGTGCCTAAAAATAACTGCCGTTTGAGAAATGACGTGGGGACCATGTATACTGTAACTCCATCTAGGTTTCCCCAAATGACATTATCATCGTGTACCAGAGAATACATTACCATACCACTCATTTACTTTTTACTTTCATAAACCTTATTTCCCATTTTAGTTTTGTTGCCATTTCAAGAACAATATAAAATAGTATGCATATCTTTATTTTTGTGCTATTTTTATGGTTTTTTCCCCCCCATTAAGGGAATGTCAAACGGCCTTTGAATTAGACTTGAGATAGTCAGAGTAGCAGCGGTGAGCAGAAGCTGATGTAGTAATTAGAAGTGACACATCTTGCTTTCACTGGGATTCGCTGATTTAAACCAAAAAGCCAATAAGTCTAATTACTAATGCATGAATTTCATTAGGGCTCCATTTCAAGTATAGCATATGTCTACTGCTGCTCTGCTGTGGGTGTTACGTGCAGAATTTGCATAAAATACATGATAGTTTGTGTCAATTTGTTCATTTTTTGTCAATGTAGAGTAAGTGGTTAAACATTTCATTGTTTCGCTTATTTGTGTCAGTGTGAAGTAACCGGACTTATTCCTGTTTATCCAATAACAGTGTTCAATGCATTAAATATCATGATCTGCATGCATAACCTTCCAGACAAATAAAACTACAAGAAACGTTTCCAGTAAGTCTTGTTTATCTCGTTTCGTGTTTATCGATAGCATTAATTTGCGGGTAATTTAATGATCATTTATTTATTTGTTTCACTTGTTTACAAAGGGCAGACATGCCATTGATATTGCCTCATTGGAACATGAAGTAATTACTGAAGGCTGATTAACATATAAATGACATCAGTGGCACTGTGAACTGAATAAAGTATAACAGAAGTTCAGTGATGAACGCATTTTGAAGGAATGAATGGCTGAGTGAATAATGAAGCAGCGTTGTGGTGTAAAATGTTTTTATAATAAATATAATATTATATGCACATATACGTACAGAGATATAGACAGATCACATAATCTAATGGATACAATATACATAACAAAATGGTTGTACCTCAGTGAATTTCTATTTTTTTTTACCTTGAAGTGGATCATTTTGTCTTTTTTTTTAGTTGGTAAGAATGTATGCAGCTGTTTGAGTCAAATTACTATCTAGTGACTTCAGCAGCTATAACAGAATATGTTCCAGGTTTCCGAAGGAAATCACTGCTGCTTATAATGAATGGGAAGAGGAGGACCCAGTGAACGGTTAGCTGAATGTTTTTTATTTTGACACCAGAGTGCGTCAAGAGCTGATAAACTGGCCAGTGAATCCCCCCCCCTCCCCCCCGTGTCCTAAGCTTGATGCTTGAAGGATAACAATGCAGAGCAGCAAATCCATACTGGTCACATTAAAAGATAAGTAACATTTCATTTGAAGAAACCAGTCAATGGCAGTTTTGAGCTAATTATTCAAAGCACTTCAGTCTTTGGTGACTAGCAGTTTGTAAAATTGCCCTAAAAGACATGAATGCAATAATGTGTTTATTATTATTATTATTCACTATTATTTTACATCAATATTAAACTTTGGTTAAGATTTTACTTATGATTATTTACTAAATACTGTGACCCCTTTGAGTATAAGAACTCGGAAAACTGTGTTGTGGTGATATAATATTCAGTGAAATGACAAAATGGTCATATTTCCCCACATATCAATCATTACTTTGCCACATAATGACATATATACATTTACGGAAACTCCAATTGTCATATATGAGGTACACTAGCATATTATATAATGTCATATAATTCCTGCTTGAACTATAAAGGTTGGCAGTATGATATGATGGCACTCTCAGGATGCCGCTGTGCTCCAGTAGGGGGCGAACATCGCCATAGGCAGTTCTAGACACAATTTTTTTGTCTCTGTTTAGCGATTTGTCCCAGGTTTTTAAATTATATTTCGTACCCCCAGCTCAGCAGACTTTATCGTGCGGATCCCTCCTCCTCTTGGGAAATGTAATCATGGGGGGCAGGGGGTGACATCCTGTATTTTTTAAGAGGGTTAGCCCTAAGTCCCGCCCCAAGGTCAAATCCTAGAATCGTGCCTCATCAGCACCATGTGGGCTACTTTCTTCAACACTGGCCTCAATAATAGCCAATGGGCCAAGGCTAGCAATCACTGAGGGAGGAGAGTCATTCTTTGTGGGGCTTAAAACCAATGCTGGGGAGCCTTCATATAGAAGGCAAAAGGGAGGCGAGGTGCTGAGGCGTTCTGCAGGTGGCTATTGGAAGATGGCTGTTCTGAAGTCGGTGTTACTGTGTAAAAGACCCATTTTTGCGAAGTGTTCCTTTGTTTGCTCACCCCTCAAGGGGCATTGGTCCGCACCCTAATCTCTATGCCCCAATACCCCCTACCCCAACACGGTAGCTAATTTGTACAGGTACAGGTATGAATTTTGGCCCCAAATGGTAGAATACTAACCACTAAAAGCAGGGCAGCATACATGGTAGCCTAACCAGACAGGCCATGGGTAACTTCAGAGGCGCTGTGATGCAAAACCTCTGCTTGCTTGTTAAGTCAGACGCAAAGTTTGTAAACTTTAGCTATACAGAAATGCTTTATGCTCAAGAAATTTGAGTCCTGTGTACTAAATTCCTAATGAGCAATGAAAAAGTAATCAAGTAAAATTGTTTGTTGGGGTGTTTGAGAAATTGTGCAATATGAATTATTAATTTTAAGGAAGTGTGTTACGGTAATTTTAATATTCACAATTCACAATAACATCCCATTGATTCCTATTCTTTTACATTCCTTTATTGTGACTTGCTTGCGTTTGTAACATATTAATACTATTTATTTACAGTTATTTGCTATAAACACTTGAAAGTCCGTACAAAACCAAAAAGTCACCCGACTAATAATCAGGTGTGTTAGAAGCATGTTTCATTGGTATTCATTAGTGTCTGTGAGATAATTTATGCATTACTGTGCACTGGCATGACAGCCAGGGTGTCCCTTTTCCTGTGACCTCTGCTTCCTGAAATCTGCTCCAAACTGAGCATAACCCCGCCCTGCAGAAACAGCTATGGAAAATGGTTTTATGGATCTATATCTTAGAAATGTCAACCCATTTTTGTTTGTTTTCCATGTATTTTGTATTATTTATGCTAATTTGTTATAAATATTCAACTGAAGTGTAACCTTTATTTCGGGCTGGTTGAAGTATTTACATGAGCAAAACCTGAAAAATGGTGGTATGTATTCAGCTAATTCTTCATAGCCCATGCTATTACATTTTTATTCTGATCATTGGAAAACCGAAGATCGCATTGCGTTGTCTGCTTTTAACTGGCAGTCTGTTATGACCAGATGTAAGAACCTTTACTGACATTGTTGCAATATGATCTAATGGACAAAAAAACAACCTAATTGAGTTACATGATGCGTTTCAATAAAGAGGAGGTGGTGTATTATTGTATTATTTCAAGTTAACATATTAAACCTTAAAGAGGATCTTTTTATTTTAAATAACTCGGTCCTGTTAGAAATTTTTGTGTTGGGGTCCTTGATGTTGCATTCCCTGTTGTGTGAGTCGAGCATACAAGTACTTAGCAACCATAGCAACCAGTATAGTCGATACAGGACTACAGATCAAAATAATTACTGAAAAGGTATTATTGTTAATTTTCCCTCACAATCAAAAACCAAGCATTTGCAAAGTTGCATTTGTGGAGGTAAACAAATATACAAATAAGTATTTCTATATATTACAAATGGCTGTGAAAGGATACAATGTAAATATATCTAAAATTACCAGTGAATCCTGAAGGGGACTTTAATTAATATGCACATTTGCATAAATGTACGTTTTCCCCTGTGGACATAACTAGGTCGTGATGCGTTTCACAATAAAAGCAAAAGAAATGCAACTGAAATTCTTTCTTTCTCCTTTTTTAAGCGTTATGCCAACAGCAGCACTGCATGAAAATAACAAGGCGACATGACAGAAGAGCAGGCGGGAGCTGCATGCATCATGTAATCAGCGATCATTCGCTTAGAAATGTAACCCTTTCTCTCTGAATAGCAGCGGTCGCCAGTGTTGCAGCACATTACATAAAAAGCTTCAGCTGTTTCCCGAAGCACTTTGCATGATTCAGCTTCTTGAACACATTCTGCATTTTACAGCGCAGTGCAGGGGCAGCAGAGAGTCACGCCGGATGAGTATGCATGGGGTAATACCCGTATCACGTTATATAGATGCTGTAAGAGTCCCGTTTGAATGTGCTCTTGGTTTGCAGTCATTCCTTAAACTACCATGCCAACAAGGCCTTCAAGATGTAAGATTGCTGTGAATTAGCAGGCAGACACGCAGCAGTGATCTGATTCAGGCAGTGCTGTGGGAAGCACTGCAGGCTCTACTACTGCCACATAATTCACATTCATTTTCATTGACATTCCATATTCCACCCTTGCACCTGCTTTCCTGCAATAATTACTGCTCATTCAACCCATGCAAAAGACCGTCGTTGCATCTGACATGTAATATGGATATTTGGATATATAAGATAAATCTATAACTGCGTAACGAAAAGTACATTGCAATACTATAATGGTCAGGTCATGCAGCAATATGGATTTTTACAAATGTCTATAAAACCTACCCATTCTATTGCAAACTGCTCACATAGCTATTCTTAGGGTTTAAAGAAAACAATGGGGTTTCATTTAATAATAATTTTTAATCACCAATTCTCTTCAGTAACTAGGTTGTAATTTACTTTCCATTACCCCCCCCCCCCATAACATTAAAGTTGAGAATTGTTTCATTTAAAGTTTATTCTGATGAAAATGAGTCTAATTGGCCCTACAATCAAAGGGATGCTCACAATGAGCCTTTTTAACATTTATTTAAAACATTGTATAGAAAAGATTGCTTCTCTGTTGAAATTATGGGAGAAAAATGCCATTTCACTTGTGACTCATAAAAATGCTTTGATTGAGTAATTGCTCAGCAAGAATCCGTGCACATATGCCAGCAGTGGGGTTACAAAAAGGGACAGCAAAAAAAAAAAAAATAATAATAAAATATATATATATGTGCGTGTAATGCATAGCCACATTTCATACAGCATTTATTTCATATTTATATTTGTATTGTTAGTGAAAAAACTTTTCTGACTTAACTGACCAATGCAACTGTAAAATGCCTAACAATTATATCAAATATAATGTGGTTTTGTAAAATATTTGTAAAATATGCAAAACCTCCAACTTCACAGTTTCTAAAGAAATGGTTTGTGGCGAGCTTGTGTGTCAGCACTGCTGTACTTCGTGGCAGGGCTGATGTAATGGGCGCACAGCTTGCGTCTTGTTTACGCTGTAGCTGGACAGCCGGGTGTCCCTGTGGATGCCAAGGTGCGAAAACATGGGCCATTAGATCCCACTGGCCGGCTGCCATTCCACTCTGAATTACGCACAGTGTGCTGCAAGCAACGAGAAAATTCCCTATGAAAACAATTTGTTTGGACGGCAATAAATCAAAAGGTAATCCTGTTCTTGAGGAACTCAATGCCATTTTACACTTTACCTTTCGTTAGAAGAGGGTGATTGGGGACGTAATGTACGTGGACCTCTGTCACTGTGCCAGTTTGTCAATCATGTAGAAAACACAAAGAAGCACATTTTAATGATATTTCACTTTGAGATAAACACGTGTCTGTGTTTATATATATATATATATATATATATATATATATATATATATATATATATATATATATATATATATATATATATATATATATATATATAAAACTTATATATTACTATATATATATAAAAACTTGCATGTGCATTTTATATATACAGTACATACATATATATAGTCACAGAATACATTTTGACTACTCTTGTACTGGCAGTGTGTGATCATTTATCATAATGTGCATATTTTACTTAAAAAAATATACTTTTAAGAAAAGAGCAGCTGAGATCAATTCTAGCATGCTTGCAGCATTGCAATGAGCTTGGCTTTTGGCATTTTATATAAATCCCTGCTTAACCTAGTGTACTTTCCAACCAAGGCCAAATTGTTTGCAAATATCTACAGAAAATGCATGAATATAGCAATGGAATTAAAAAAGGATATATAATCTTGGGTATTCATTAAAAGAATCCTACTTTTCCAATTAAGGGAAACAGAGTATGTGTGATTACCATTGTAAATCAATAGAAAGACTATGTTAAAGGAGAGAAATGCCCCTTATAAAAGGCTCTTCTATTCAGGTTTGAAAGAGGACTAAATAGTATGAAGTTGCTGCCTAATGATAATGACATTCCATCCTTTATGGTTGGTCAATTAGTTCATTAGAAATGCTCAGATCTCATTCTGTTTCTATCTGTTATGTAGGTTTCATTCTCAAGCAAATGGTTTTATTTATTCATCAGACTTAAAAATTGGTTTGGCCTCTATGATCTTTCATGCTGCCTGCCTTTTATGATCCTTTACGCTCCTAGCCTCCGGGATCAGCTCCGGACCCTCCGCGACCCTCCATAAGTGGTAACTGAAAATGGACTCGCGGTGGTGGCGTGTGCGTTTACATCAATACAAAATGGTGCACAAACCCACTTACTTATCTCAAGATACTGCTCATCGCTTCTGGAGTTAGTAACTTAGATGCAGACCTTTTTATTTGTCAATAATTTTTATGGAAATGGTCCCCACAATGTCAGAATAACAGGTTTTTATTATATTATCGGAATATACGTCCCTCCCGCACTAATGCTAACGAAGTGCTCGTTGAACTGTACGGAGCTATAACCGAACTGTAGAATAAACTCCCCGGAGGACTGTTTATTGTCGCCAGAGATTTTAACCATGCAAATCTCAAGACAGTGTTCCCTAAATTCCACAAGTATGTAGACTTTGGAATGAGAGGGGAGAATGTGCTGAATCTTGCCTACACAAACATTCCTGGTGCGTACCATGCACAACCACTTCCAGGACAGCGGTGATGTATGGCGCACGGTTTGAAGCGCAGAATGGCAGGTCGATCAGGAAGATTATTCTTCTGTCCAGCGACCAGATGCTATGTCTGACCTCAGCCGACGTAAGGAAAACACTACGCAGACTCAGCCCACAGAAGGCTGCTGGATCAGACAATATCCTTGCAAGAGTGCTCAGAGAATGCTTAGACCAACTAGTAGATGTTTTCACTGATATCTTCAACATCTCCCTGAGCAATGCCGTTGTTCCATAGTGTTTCAAGACCACCACCATCGTCCCCATGCTAAAAACGTCTTCAGTGTCCAGCTTCAATAATTACTGTCCAGTTACACTCATGCCCATCATCATGAAGTGCTTCAAGAGGATCAACATGAGGCACATTTACCTCCATTGTCCATTTGGCCCTTACTCTCATGGACAATTAATGCACTTACTTTCATTGCTTTTTATGGACTTCGGTTCAGCATTCAACACAATTGTTCTGCAGCAGAGGATTGGGAAACTGAGCCTGAACACCTCTCCTTGCAATTGGATGCTGGACTTCTTGACTGAGAGACCTCAGTCAGTCCGGAACGGGAGCTGCACTTCCAGCACCACCACACGGAGCACTGGAGCCCCCCAGGACTGTGTGCTCAGTCCATTCCTGTTGACTCTGATGACTCACAACGGCAATGCACAGTTTGAATCACATCATCAAGGTTGCTGATGACATGACTGTGGTAGGTCTCATCAGTAAAAATGACGAGTCAGCATACAGAGAGGAAGCACAACGACTACCAGACTGGTGCAGAGCCAACAACTTGTCTCTGAATGTAGACAAAACAGATGTTGACTTCAGATGAACACAGGGTGACCACTCTCCGCTGCACATCGACGGCTCCTCGGAGGAGATCATTCCTTAGCGTTCATCTGGCGGAGAATCTCACCTGGACCCTCAACATCAGTTCCATAGTCAAGAAAACTTTCTATGGAAGCTGAGAAAAGCCCATCTCTCATCAGCCATCCTGAAAACATTATACAGTTATTATATAACTACTGAGAGCATCCTGAGCAGCTGCATCAATGTCTGCTTTGGGAACTGCATCGCATCAGATTGCAAGTCTCTACTGCGGATAGTGAGGACAGCTGAGAAGATCTTTGGAGTCTCTCTCCCCTCCATCACAGACATTCACACCGCATGCTGCATCCGCAAAGCCACCACCATTGTGGATGACCCCACCCACCCCTCACTTTATCTTTTCACCCTCCTACTGCCTGGAAAAAGGTACTGGAGCATCCGGGCCTTCAGAAGCAGACTCAGAAACAGTTTCCTCCCCCAGTCTGTCAGACTATTGAAATATGAGGAACTGACGCAACATGCACACACACACAAACACACACACACACACATTTACTACCTTATTGTAACCAATTACTTTTATTTATTTTTTATTGCTACCGCATGGGGGCGGCATGGTGGTGCAGTGGTTAGCACTGTTGCCTCACACCTCTGGGACCCGGGTTTGAGTCTCCGCCTGGGTCACATGTGTGTGGAGTTTGCAGGTTCTCTCCATGTCGTCGTGGGGTTTCCTCCGGGTACGCCGGTTTCCCCCCACAGTCCAAAGACATGCTGAGGCTAATTGGAGTTACTGAATGTATGTGTGAGTGAATGGTGTGTGAGTGTGCCCTGCGATGGGCTGGTCCCCCATCCTGGGTTGTTCCCTGCCTCGTGCCCATTGCTTCCAGGATAGGCTCCAGACCCCCCGCGACCCAGTAAGATAAGCGATTTGGAAAATGGATGGATCGATGGATGAATGGATGGATGGATGCTACCAAACTGCACCTTATCAGTAGTGGCTTTACCGTGCTTCTCGTGCTTGTTGGTGTCAATTGTCCTGTCCTTTTGCACTATGCTGCAATATTTGCAGTTTCTGCACACTATGTACTCTTTGTTGCTAGGCTGTTGACTTGACTTGACTTGAAATACATTACGGAAATGTTACTGTACAAACATCTCCAGGTATGTATTTTTATCCAAAATATCACCCCAGGATGACCATGTTCTCTGTCATAACCATTTTATGACCCTTCCATCTTACCTGACGAGCTTCTAACAAAAGTCTGCACATGATCAATACAAATTTCAGACTGGAATATCAATACTACTTCTGCAGCTATAGGTCATTGAGTACCGTTTATAAAGGAAAAAAAGAAACACAAAACTAGATGTTCTTTTTTCTGCGGTTCTGTCTGTGCAACACGTTTCAATAAACTGTCAGCCGTTATTATACTGCTGTATAATTCATCCACGCCGCCAGAGCTCATTCTGCAAGAGTCTTTACTTTTTATCTTAAAAACAGGATTTTTTTGATCAGCTGGGCTTTCAGATGAACATGTCTAAATGTAATTAGTGGCCATGCCGAATTAGATTCTCTCCGGCATGAAGAGGTGAAAAGCTGAATAAATGTATTATATACATTATTTTATTGCAGTGACAAGTTTCCAAGCTCGGGGTTGACTGTTCATTGGAGAACCTGTCAGTAAGCAATTTTGATTAAAAAGTAGGATTGTTGTGTTACTCTACAACATACTTCAACTATTTATTTACACATTATTAAAAGTAAAATATAAAACTAAATTTACCTGAACTGGACACAAAAAAAATTGAATGCTACTCGTATTAGCATGCATGAAAAGGTCATCAGCAGAGTTCGGCATTAGCTATAGTAAGGGGGTTCCTCAATTTCATTGTAGTTTGGACCTGTTTGGTCCCATAATCTAGTAAGATGGTGAGAATACATTTCCTCAAATAAATAGTTTCTTAAAAAAATTTAATTTGCATTTCTGGATGGATGCTTATAGATTGGTTATGAAAAAATATGTGTTTGAGGTACTTTCTTATTGTGTCGTTTATTGTACGTGTTATGTATATGTAATCAGTATAATTGATTCTTAAAAGAAAAGGTAACATTTTCTGTGAATGCCATGTTTATGACACAGAGCATCATTAATTCTTATACTGACCATTATTACACACAGAGGTATCTGTAGTGCATTATATACAGTATGAGAGCTTCATAAACATGTCTAGAATGCTATATTTTTATGAGTATTTATAGCCATCTTTATAATGCTTTATTGATGCATTATAATGTGTTATGAATATGTTCATAAATTCTTATGAACATGGTATTTATAGAAAGTCTTACAAAAAAAAAACTATTATATGAAGAAATCACATGCCATAACATAACATAACATAATGTGTGTGAATCTATTACTGTTTGATAGACCCTAAATCTAAAAGTACAGCTGCATTATTAGCCCCAATTCTTGTGCACTGGGATGTCACTGTCTATTCTCATTTCTATCAACATGACCATCACCAAGGTTTCGTATAACACCGGTCACTCATCATATAATTCATGTCACTTCATTCACTCAGCCTGTCAATTTATGGAATTGCCTGGATGCATGTCGAGAAATAAATAATCCAGTAAAAACCAAGTGCTTAATATAGTCTAAAAGCATGTCTTACATTTTGAATGTGATTTTCAGAGTTTTGAAATATGAAATTCTAAATTTTAATTTGCCATGTATTTTTAGTACACAATACAGTTCCCCCCCCCCCCCCCCCCCAAAAGTCATTCAGTTGCATGGTTTTAACTATGTAAGTTGCTAACACAATTAGCAACTATGCTTTTGGGAAACACTCCTTGGAATGGTTTTTAATTTAATTCATGTTAATACACAGAACAGATGAATCAACAAAACATGTTGCTGAAAGATATTCTAGGTCTGGAATCCAGAATTTACCTTGCCTTCTGGAATAAATAGTGTAATATTAGCATATTGCATATGGCCAAAATAATTGTTATTGAATTAGAATTGAATAATTGAGCACTGAATAACTGCGTAATAGAGAAGCGAAATACAATAAAATTTGAAAGAAAGTGATAGAAAAGCATGAATAAAAAAGTTCATAGGTGAAACATTAAGCAGTGAATGACAAAAAGAGGCTCAATGCAAGGAGAAGAATGGGTATGCAGGGCTGCACGCGACATCACACAGTAACATCCATATTAAGTAAAGGACATAGTTTCCTATTTGATGCACAATACTCAGGGTTGCCAGATCTCACACACAGGGCTGTCTGACGCATTGACCGTGAGACACGCATTTCAACCAGCTCTCATGCTCATACGCCACATCTTGTGGTTCTCACGCTGAGAAGTGAGGGATAACGCCCACCAAGGTGCCCTGTTATGTAGAATTATTGGACAACGTGCAGGCATATGGAGTGGAGTTTTCTGCCAAGTTCATAATGTCCAGAGTTATGCAGAATTCAAATATGCAGAATAGCCACCTACCAGCCAATCAGAAAATAGCATTTCATTTTTCTGGGTAAATTCCAAAATAAGTTAAATGTGATCCCACTACAAGCACGTTATTACATGCATGCACACACAGATGGAGTGCAGAAAAGGTGGAAGTCTAAGAGCAAGATCCGATGAATTAGGTAAACAGGGCTCTCAAGCCTCCTGCATTGACTGTGAGACTTAATGTAATCTCACTCCAAACTTTTAATGAAACTTGAGAGCCTTGCTCATTGACGTGATTATGACAAATCTATATTATTCCATTATAAACCTAAAATTAGCTACATCAAAAGTGTTGGGGTAATTTGCAAACCCTATAGACCTTTAACAAGGTAACAAAACTGTTACATACATGTAAATGAATAAAAAAATCTCACTCTAGCCAGTTGGCAACCCTGGATACTTTGTGTGTGTGTGTGTGTGTGTGTGTGTGTGTGTGTGTGTATACAGTATGTGTGTGTGTGTGTGTGTGTGTGTGTGTGTATACAGTATGTGTGTGTGTGTGTGTATACAGTATGTGTGTGTGTGTATACAGTATGTGTGTGTGTGTGTGTATACAGTATGTGTGTGTGTATACAGTATGTGTGTGTGTATACAGTATGTGTGTGTGCTCTTTTGGCAAGTTCATCAAGGTTGGATGTGCTGTTGTCGATTGCAACAGCGATATTCCTGGCAAAGATAAAGGATCTTTTAGGATCCTCAAACCTGTAAAGAAAAAGTAGTGATCCAGAGAGGAGATCCAATTCCTTTATTTAGGAAGTGACGCCAACAATGGTTACAGCATCTCAAGAGCGGATCTCGCTAAGAAGTACCATAACAGCACCAGATCATTGAAGGTCATTTTGTCAATGCTAAGAATAACGATAAAATTACTACTGTTTCTATATGTGGGCTTCGTTAGCAGGAGAACACAGGGTTAGTTTTTGTTAGCATGCTAACGCTACTGCATCTCACGATCAATATTCTGTTTATGATTTTAGCAACTGATGTAGCCCTGACATGCCATCACTCTGGGAAGTTCAGGGAGTCTCCTGCAGATTCACCCTCTAGCCTTGTTTCACTAGACAGAGTGCTCCAGTACCATGGCTGACATAGCACTACGATGGTGGCACTAAGCAATTACGCAATACCATTGCAACCCTCTGGATAGCTTACAGCAGTTCCCACTAGGAATTCATAATTAGAGCTTTTTCTGTTATGAATTTTAAGAAAAGAGACAGCGGAATATCAGGATGTTTCATTTGTCCAGCTCAGGCATTGAAGATGCACTTTTTATGAGCTTTTGATGTGTGCTTGACGCAAGCCAGTTAATACTACATTGCATATTTTCAGCTAGTTCCTCATACACATTGGGATTGAAGTTATAAAAGCATGTAGCTGCTCTATTTTTTTCACTTGTGTTTTCTCCCATCAACTTACATGTGGGGTTAAAGTGCACTTTGGCATTTTATGCGCTTTGGGCAGAGAAACACTAAAATATGGGCGGGTTGCATGTCAATGGCACACATTGGCCATTTTAGGAGATACACAGAAGATATTTGTTTGTTATTTAAATATATATTTATATACATATTTGAAACCACTTTTTTGTAATAGCATTCTTATTGTAAGACAAACACAGCAAGTGAATTTATTTTCTATTGCGAGCAGGTATTCTGTGATAATTTATGGATGGGACAGAAAATGTCCTCCAGTTCTGGAATGTCCTATTTATTAAAGTGTTATATTGTATCCAGAGCTGACATTTTTGCCCAGTAACAGTGCTAAACTTTAATTGATTTAGAGTCCTTTATAAAGCAATGTAATTTAGTCAGACTTCAAATAAGCACATTTAATAAAATGGTTTTAGAGCCTTTACACTGATGCGATTATGCTAACCCATAATGTATGCAGAGGGACACAACATTTTGTACTTTATTCCACCGCACATTTAGACACAATACAGCATAATCTGCCATAATATGATAAGCTTGATAACCAAGGAGTGTTCTGTCTATAATAGGCCCAGTGCAACTTGAAGAAAGCAAAGCTTCCCATATCATGCAGACCCAAATTCACCACGTGGAGTCACTGATCACTGAAACAGAATGTCTTCAGTGGCCCATACTAACAGAAAAGGACATAAAAATTGCACAAAGTCACACCTGAGGCCAGACTCGAATCCACATCTCTGTGAAAAGCAGTGAGATTACAAATTGAGCCACGGTAGTTCAAATAGATACAGTTATATACAACTGGTTAAGTGGTTATAAAATAGGCAACAATCCTAATGCGTGTATGAAAACATCTTAGCATAGGGTATTGCTTCAGAAAATGGAGATGGGTGGGAGAGTCATCAGGGACAAGCCCAACAGAAATAGTCCAGGGTAATAGCCCTGAAGGATGAGCAATAATTGGATAGCTGGCTTGTGCTACAGTTGCCAAGCGATTTGGAATGAAACGTAGCCTCTCATAGACCAGGAAGTCTACCACTTCAACGCCGTCTAGAGTGTCCTCAAATACCAGTGCTTTCCCCATCATCTGCGCTCGAGCCTATCATTTATTGAATGACGGATTGTTTAGAATTCCGAAGGACAAAGAGTGATAACTACATTAATGGGACAACAGTGAACAAAACAGCTGTTTAATGCAGCCAAGTGACTGCACATAAAGGCATTCAGCAAAAGTTATGGTATATTGAATCAATTAACCATATATATACACACACATACCGGTAAAATTAATGTTCCTCATTCTATTTCAACGAAAACTTATAAGAAATAGAAAAAAAGAGAAATGGGAATAGAATTTCTCACTAAAAGGACAGAATTTCACAGAAAAATTGTCGGCTGCCTCACTAGATCAGCACCATGTACGCGGGCAATGGCCGCTGTGGGAGTACTGTCACACAGAGAGGAAAAGGAAAAGACAAGCACAACACACCAGCTGAATGAAATCAACGATCAGCAATGGTGCCGACCTAAGAGGAATATAAAGGAAATGGAAACCCTCCAGGTGGCAGTGATAGTATGGAGATACGGAGCAGCCACAACATGTACCTGGTCTTAAAAGGCTTTAAAAGACGATCTGTTTGCTCTGTCACATGGATTCTCTGGAGGGCATCCACCCTGAATAGGACCATCACCTCTGCCCCTCATTCTGTCCTTGGACTTTAGCAGGAGAGTGGCAGTCTTGCTTATCTTGCGTATAGCCTCATGGGATGTTGCCCCCCCTTGTTCTTGTGTTTTCTTGTCTTTTTTCATTTTTTTCTCACCCCACCATCTTTTTCCTACCTCTTACGAAAGATATTCCAGTAGTTTCCGGGGTTTTAATACTCAAAGTGTCTGTATGGTCCTGCTGCAATAGCGGGGAGATCTGAAGGTCTAGAAGCACTCCAGAAGTTACTAGGGCTGGACAGTAAGCTTGATATATCTACTTATCATCATTTGAAATTTAAACGATATGAAAATGAGAACCTTCAATAAACTCTTGATAAGGAACATTGCATGATAGCACACATCAGCCTATCAAATCACAGAAACAAATGCAATTGCAACCACTTATGGTAGCCTTTTAAGAATGGACAACCCAATTCCCAGCAAAAGCACAGCCAGACTTTAATGGAGCATATCCAGCACTGGTGTAAGTCATTCAGGAGCACCTAGTGAAAAGAACAGCATGAACAACAGTAGGCATACAACAACAGAACTGCTACTTTTGATGTCTTGCACTGAACTAGGATCACCCATTAGAATATTGATTTCCCCGATGCTCAACCTTTGGGGCTCTGTGGCCCCAGCATGACCAACTCCTCTTCTGGTAGGGGAGTGGTCTATGGACGGGACCTGTAGGAGATCGACCACTGTGACAGCATTGAACAACCTTCTGTATTGAGTCTGTATGATGCATATGCTGTAGAAAGTGGATGCTGCAGGGAAACTGTCAAACAGGAAAGAATTTGAGGAATGTACATGCCACAAGTCCAACAATCAATGACTGCACAATGCAAAGAGAGATACAAAAGCAAAGGGAATCCTCCAGGCTGTGAGAAATGTACAGTGATGCACAGCAGCCATAAAAGAGCATGCGGATTTTAAAAGGAAATCTGTTCCCTATCCCGCAGACTGTACAGAGGACGAACACCCATAATAGGACCGTCACCTTTGCCCCTTGTTCTGTCCTGGAACGGCATCGGAGGAGACATTCGCACTTGCAGTCTCCTGGGGAGTTTCCCCTGCTGTGATTCTTTTTAAGCTTGTTTTGTTTTGCTTCCCATCTCCCTCTTGCACTTTATTTTCACCTCATAATAAGAACAACTCAGTATGTGTTTTTGCACCCAGCGCATTTGCCTTGTTCTTCCATCCCACCACAACACAAACAAAAACGAAATAACGCCTTTCTTTTCTGCAGTGTACTAATAATTTCCTTCGTAAGATCCTACAAAAGGATTTTATCATAACGTTTATTGATCTTCTAGTAAGGCATAAATCTCGGGGGAATACAAATAACCGTGTCATTATTATTTCCTCATATGAAATTTCCTATATATATTTATCTATCTAAGTAAGTCAAGTTGTGACACTTAATAGGATGGATACAATTTTTAGAAGGTATATACACTCAATGACCATTTAATTGGGAACATCATGCAGTTCCTGCAGATGTGTGAGCTGCACGTCCCTGCGACGAATATCGCATTCTACTACATCACAAAAAGTGTTCTATTAGATTCAGAACCGGTGAATGGAAAAGCCACTAAATAACAGTGAACTCATTGTCATGGCCATTAAAACAATTAGAGTCGACTTTTGCTTTATGACATGGTGCATTATCATGCTGGAAGTAGCCATTAGAAGATGCATAAATAGTGGCCATGAAGCAATACACGTTCTCAGCAAAAATACTGAAATAGCTTGTGGCATTCCAGTGATGATAAGTTGGTATTAACAGGCCCAATATGTTCCAAGAAAACATTCCCCACAACATTACACACATCCACCAGCCTAGAATGCTAACACAAGCCAGGTTAGGTCTACGGATTCATGCTGTTGACACCAAATCATGACCCTACCATCTGTGTGCTTCCGCAGCAATCGATATTCGTTGGACCAGGCTACATTATTTCAGTGTTCATCTGTCCAGTTTCAGTGAGCCTGTGCCCAATGCAACCTCAGTTTTCTGCTTTTGGCTGACGGGAGTGTCACCCTACATGGTCTTCTGCTGTTGTAGCCAATCTACCTTAATGTTTGATGTGTTGTGCATTCTGAGGTGCTTTTCTGCTCATCCTAATTGTACAGTGTGGTATCTGAATTACTGTAGCCTTAATGGATGTGGCTCTGAGGCTAGGGATCTGTGCCAGGAACTGGAAGGTTGCTGGTTGAAATCCCGTGAAGAGTGATTCTACTCTGTTGGGCCCTTGAACAAGGCCCTTAACCTGCAATTGCTTCATCCTGGGTATGATGTTAAACTAAATCCAACCCTATAAGGAGGTCCTCCAACTCACAGAGAATAACTTGTGGGTTGGTGGCAGGATTGGCATTCCAGCCCCCAGAAAAAAC
This sequence comes from Brienomyrus brachyistius, assembly GCF_023856365.1. Taxonomy (NCBI): domain Eukaryota; kingdom Metazoa; phylum Chordata; class Actinopteri; order Osteoglossiformes; family Mormyridae; genus Brienomyrus; species Brienomyrus brachyistius. The sequence goes on from NC_064542.1 coordinate 8,654,022, forward strand.
CTCACACTGGTGCATTTAGACTAGTGTGGTGCTGAGGTATCACCTGCCACATGGCTGCACTCAGGTTCTCATCCCTGAGGTGGTTTGTCGTGTGGTGGGTGTGGCAAGACACTGTAATTAGTGCATGCTCCTTACCTCTCCTTTCTATGCCAGCTCAAACCAGTCTGGCTATTCTCATCTGACCGCTCTCATTAACATGGCATTTCCATCTACAGAACTGCCACTTGCTGTATGTTTTTCGTTTTTCATACGTTGTGAGCAAATTCTAGAGATTCTTACAGTATGCATGAAAAACTCGGGAGATCAGCAGTTACAGAAATACTGTAAATAGCCCGTCTTGTACCAACAAATCATGCCACGGTCAAAATTACTGAGATCATGATTCTTTTTTCCCCATTCTCTGTGTTTGATATGAGCATTAATTGAAACTCCTGACCTATATCTGTATGATTTTAGACACTGCACTGCAGCCACCTGATTGGATGATTAGACAATTGCACAAATAAGTAGCTGTAAATGTGTTCTTTGTTGTACAATGTAACTTGTACAATGCGTTTAAATTTTATCTAAATTCAGGAAAGCTAAACGATTTGTGCAGTCATTTTTATAATTAACTTAATGAATTGAATGTATTGTTCACTGAGACCAAAATTGTGGATGCTGTGGCTTTATGGGGTAGCACTCTGTGCCCATGATCAGAAGGTTGCCAGTTCACATCCTGCAGTCAGCTGAGCGATTTCATTCCAGTTTTTCCAGGGACTGATCTGCTTTCTCACTTGTACGCTGCTTTGGATCAAAGCACCTGCTAAGCTGGTATGTGGTGGGGGGCGATGGTGATGAAAAATCTATATTGTTCTTTTTAGTCCCAAAGACTGTGCACACTTGGGCAGGGGTTGTTTTACATTGTTCCTTGGTGAGAATATGTAGGAGGTTCTTTTTAAGTCTGAAATTTTGTTCTTACATGTCAGTAATGTCAGTGCAAAACAAACAAAGAAAAAAACATTTATCTCAAAATGCTACCAACATACAGGAAGTTATACCACATTTTTAAGTATTATAGCCACACTTGCTAGCTTTAGCAGACAAATTAGCAGGTCTCTTCTGGCTAGTCCAGCTACCTCCTGCAGTTAGGCTAACTGACATTTCTAAATTCCTCACAGTGTGTGTGTCTTTGTGCCCTGTGACCCATAAAGGATATCTTGGGCCCAATGCAGCCTTGTAGACAGCAATGAGAAGGTATTGAGAGCTGTGCTTCAACTCCTTCTAAGACTCCATCTCGGGTAGATTGCATTGCATGTGGAAATCATACCAATCAGTGGTACATTGTGTCCATCATTAAACCGTACACAAATGCCATAAAGCTATAGAGCTTTCATTAGGTAGCATTTTTATCTGGTACAAAGATAAAAAAGTATTTGCTTCAACACCTACCATTCCAATTTGCCCATCCATCCATCCATCCATCCATCCATCCATCCATCCATCCATCCATCCATCCATCCATCCATCCATCCATCCAACCATCCATCCATCTTACAGCTGCTTATCAGGTATAGGATCATAGGCCTACTTTAAATCTTTTTTTTTCTACACTTCAAAAAGATGACTGGTACTATATATAATCCAGATAGTGCTGAAGATGTATGTTACTCTGCTAAATCGTTTAACTGCCTACTCATGTTACAAAAGTTGTGAAGTGCAGTTAAAATCAGTACAGTGTCCAATGAGCATTCTGTCCACTGTGCCACAACATCTGCAAGAGACGGTCTACAGGATAAACCTCAGAAGGACACCCTTCTGGTTCAGGAGGTAACAGAGCCACAGTCAAGTCGAGAGCCCTTTTACTGATGATGCTACTCAGATGAGCCTCCTCATTTGCATAAGAATTATGTGTGTAGGCTCAGTATTTATTGGGAAATATTGAAATGCTATACTGCTACATTTTATTTGATTCGTAGAAGCTCTTATGTTGTGGGTTGTTAAAGTGGACACAGACTACATAAGGCACCTGAGGTGAACATTCCATAACTAAACCTTTCCCCAAACAGATGGTATACAACCTGAGGCGTCAGAACCAACTACGATTCAAAGCATAACGGAACGGTACTTTCAAGAGCATATCCATCAGCTGTGCAATAGAGAGGGGACTCTTTATACACTTAATACTTTACAGGTATTGTTGTATTCTGCACAGTAACAAAGGATGATTCCTACGAATATATCGTGTACATTTTCGTGTACATATGTATGATATTTGATAAATTACATACAGTAAGACATTACCAACATTACAGTAATAATGAAGTACATTGCATGTTATACTACAGTACTGTACTCTCTCTTGAATGAAAGGGATTCTGACATTTTAGCCTAATTCCCAGGAAGTAATTGCAATGAAGAAGTTTAACGTATCACTGGATGACGGAACAATGAAAATCATGCGTATGACATCATGTTGTGGGGAGTCATAGGGTATGACATCATGGTGTGGGGAGCCATAGGGTATGACATCATGGTGTGGGGAGCCATAGGGTATGACTTCAGATCATCTTTGGTAGTGATTCGGGGGACCCTTATGACACAGTGCTATGTCAGTGACATCCTGCATCTTCATGTCTTACCCCTCCTGAGACAGCACCCTGGTACAGTCTTTCAACAAGACAACGCCCGTCCACACATGCCAAGCGTGTCTATGAACTGCCTGCATCATGTTGAGGTCCTCCTGTGGCCAGCCAGGTCCCCCTTTTTTTTGTCACTGAGTACCTATATACAGGGGTTGGATAGTGAAACTGAAACACCTCATTTTAGCAATAATAATTGATTAGTATGGTGTAGGACCTCCCTTTGTGACCAATACAGCACCAATTCATATTGGGAATGACAGATACAAATTCTGCACAGTGGCCAGATGGATTTTCAGCCATTCCTCTTGCAGAACAGTGGCCAGATCACTGTATGATGCTGATGGAAGAAAACATTTTCTGACTCATTCCTCCAAAAGTCCCCAAAGTGGCTGAATAATATTCAGATCTGGTGACTGTGCTGGACATAGGAGATCTTCAGCTCCACTTTCATGTTCATCAATCCCCTCTGTCACCAGATACATGGCACCACCTTCAGGGTACAATGTTTGAACCACTGGGTGAACATGGTCCTCCAGAATGGTTTGCCAGTCCTCGGCAGTGTCATCCCCATCTACAACAAGTAGTGTTCCTAGGGAATTGCATCCCAAACCTTCACTGATCCATGCCCATGCAGTACTCTGGGCACACAACTGCCCTCAGGGCGGTAAGCCTATTTGGGGCTTCTCCACACTGTAACTCTCCTGGATGTGGGAACGACAGTGAAGACGGATCCATCAGAGAACAATACATGTTTTTCCTCTTTTGAACTCTGATGTCTCCCATTGTTGCATACTGTAGATTGCGGCATTTCATGTACAGCTGGACAATTCCTCTGCTAATTCAACCTTTACACTCTGCTCTTACTGATGGAATGTGCAATCAGTTTATAGTCGTGAAACTTCAAACACTATATATTCAACCAATTTTCAACCTATTTTGAAAGACACACCAATGTTTATGCCTTAAATTTTTCAATCAGGATTGGCAAATTTGCGCTATAGCATAGAATATGGCAATTGCATAACATGCGTGCTGTACAGGCAGTGTAATGTGGCAACATTCATTTGATCTGCTGCAGCAAAACCCCAGATTAATCCAACCTGTGCATCTGAAAAAGAAGCAGATATACAACCATCCAGCAGGGAACATATATTTTAAAAAACCTGTAGGCATGTACAAAGTATGTACCATATACCTATAATGTACAAGTGTGCATTATTAAAGTATTTTAGTATTAAAACAATTTGTCAGAACACATTTTTCTAAAAGATATAGATAATTATATTTAATTGCTGAAAAACTCCAATTAGGAAAGACATTTCCCAGATCATTAATTTCCTAACTAATTAATTTGACTCTTGAATATTATGCAGCTTCCTTAACTGTTATGAGAAATGTAGAATAGCATAATATAATACAGTAATTAAAGAACAAATACCAGAAGCAAGCTCCGGGGGCAGGGAAAAACTCGGTCGGTGTTGGGAGGATGGTGGCGTTTTTGCCACAGCTTGTTGGATGCTTGCTTTTAACACTTCTGCTCGGTTAATTTTGGCCTTGAATTTCAATGACCATTAACATGTGGTTATTTATACAGGTAGTTTTGTCTCAGCAGTTGTTTATAAGTATACAATCTTGGCATAAAATGTGTTCAGCCCATATGAATCGATAATTTGTACACATTAAAGTGATTCTTACAATTTATGTCCTTTTTGTTGTTAATTTTATTGCTGAGCTGTGCTTATAGACCCGAAAGACACATCGTTTAGCATGAATAAAGCTAGCTTTGTTACAATTTCAAATACAGTAGAAGCATTCAAAAGGATTACACATATCAGAGCGTTTCTGGTGAATAAGCCATTTTAAACCCAGCCCTAAAGGTTCTTTTGGTTCTTTCTTTTTGCATACTCTGCAATTTAATATTTTCTTTGAAAAATGTCTCATAGTATGAGACTTTCAGGCTCGTGGCTGTAAGTGTAATAAAACACAACTTTGCTTTCAGGACTGACTTATTATGAAGAAAATCTTCAGTTTGCTGAGCAATGATATTTTTTTTCACAAAAGAGCAATATTAATAGGGTTAACTTACATGTCCTTACCAATATATATAAAAAAATAATCATGCATCATCATAACAACCACTGGTCTGGATCAAACATCTGTAACATAAATAACTACAAGCTCAAGTATTAAATCCATCATCAGTTACACATGAGAGTGAAGAGTAAATGTTAATATGTAGAACTTATATTAATAGTATTGGTTGGACTAAAACGTTTCAACGAGTATAAGGTCTATTCAGCTGATTTGTCTTGTATTAAGAATAAATGTGTCAGTTTACAGGCTAAATGTATTGTAGAATATATTTCTGAGGCATTGTTACAATACCAGTCACTCCCATTGCAACATATTACTGCAGTATGAGTACTTTTCCTTTTGATGCATTACTGCAGTATGTGTAGTTTCAATTTTTATGCATTACTGCAGTGAGAGTAGGTTTCCTTTTGATGTATTTTAAGGCATTAATACGGCATGAGTCCCTTAATACAGTATGAGTACAGTAAACACAGTATCCCTTTTAAAGTGCAAGCACCTTTCATTTTTATACATTACTGAACTATATGTAATTCCCCGTTATCACAGAGGCTGAGTGGGTATCACCGTTGGCTCACACACACAGGGGTGGAGGATTTTTATCCAGCTCCCAGTCTACGTGTGAGGATTTTGTACCGACCCTATTTGTGTACTGGTTTCCTCTGGATACTCTGGTTTCCCCGCTCTGTGCAAAGGCATGCATTTCAGCTTATTGCTCTCTCTAAATTGCCCATAGTGTATAACTGCGTCTGTGGCTGTGTGTATCCTGTGATAGACTGGCATCTCATCTAAGGTACCCCTGCCTTGACTATCTTCGATAAGCTCCAGGTCCCATATAACCCTTCTCAGGATGACAGGCTGAGAAATAAATGGACGTATCTTCCCTTTTGATGTATTCCTATAGTATGAGTATCTTCTCTTTTGAAACATTACTAATGTACATGTAACTTCCACTTTGATGCCTTTCTATAGTTCATGCGGCTTTATTTTTGATGCATCACTGCAGTACTGTTACTCCTACGCAGGGTACTGCTCAGGAACTGCAGAATAATATTACTGTATTATTATTATTTGTCACGATCCGGAAATACTGGAGACGGCGATCGTGCGGGAAACAGGCAAGGGAAACCAGGTACGGGGAATAACGGGGTTTTATTGGAGTAACGGGGACTAGGGAACATCGGACAGGGACTAGCAAACATCCACAATGACGGACAAGGGTAACAGGCAAGACCAGGACTTAAAACAGGACAAGACTAAGCAAAGTAATCAGACAAGGCTGGAGACAATCAGGGACGCACACGCGGGTAATCAGGGGGTGTGGCACACACGAGGAGCCGACGAGCCGGGTCATGACAGAACCCCCCCCCAAAGGCGCGCTTCACCGGGCGCGCCAGGGAGGAGGCGACGAACGGGACACAGGAACCGGGACCAAGAAAAGAACAAAACTAACGAGAGACCGGAAACAGGACAGAGGCACAAAACATAGCGAGAGACAGAACGTAAGACACGACTTGAGACAGGACCGGGAAAGCGGAGAGACAGACCAGGAAGGGAGAGACAGGAGGGACAGGCGGGACACTAGGAGCGGGAGTGCAAGGAGGGAACATCGGGAAACGAGGAGCAGGAAAGGGCGGAACAGACGGGCGAGTAACAAAAGCAGACGGGGTAAAGACATGAGGTACGAAGGCAGAGGCATAGGGCGAGAAGGAGGGGGTACCAAGGGGAGCCCGAGGGAGCCCCAGCGGGCGACGGGAGGCAGCCGGAGGGGCCGCAGGCGGCCGGGAGGCCGGAGCCGGAGGGGACCCCGGAGGGGCCGAGGAGACAGGGCGAGGGACCCGCGGAGGGGCCAGGGAGGGAGCAGGAGGGAGCACCGGGGAAGGGGACGAGGGAGTAGGAAGGGGCCAGGGCGAAGGCCCGGAGGAGGGGGGAGCCGCAGCAGGCGGCGACGTCCGGGAAAGGGCCGGAGGTAAGGGCCCCGCAGGCGACCGAGGAGCCGCCGTCGGGGAACCCCCAGGCGACCGACCAGGACCCAGAGAGGGGAGCGAGGCAGGGCGACGAGGCACCGGAGAGGGACCTGCAGGCGACAGCCGACCCGGAGGGCCAGGACCCGCAGGCGCCAACCGAGCCCCAGCGCAGGCGAGGGAGGGCGAGCCAGGGGGCAGGGCGGGCGGGACCCCAGCCCTGCGTCTGTGTCCCCTTCCCCTGCGGGACACAGACAAGCCGACCCTAGTTCGGGGTCGATCTCGCCGGGGCGAGGGACTAGGGGTTACGAGTTCTGTCCCCGAGGGGTCCCATTCCAGCTCCTCCACCTCCGAAGAGGGAGGAGCCAAGATGGAGTTGTCCAGGACCACCTCGGGGACTAGGACAGGGACTGGAGCTGCTGCAGGCGGAGGGGGCGCCTCTGGAGCTGCTGCAGGCGGAGGGGGCGCCTCTGGAGCTGCTGCAGGCGGAGGGGGCGCCTCTGGAGCTGCTGCAGGCGGAGGGGGCGCCTCTGGAGCTGCTGCAGGCGGAGGGGGCGCCTCTGGAGCTGCTGCAGGCGGAGGGGGCGCCTCTGGAGCTGCTGCAGGCGGAGGGGGCGCCTCTGGAGCTGCTGCAGGCGGAGGGGGCGCCTCTGGAGCTGCTGCAGGCGGAGGGGGCGCCTCTGGAGCTGCTGCATGCCGCCGGGGCGCCGGGACAGGAACACGGTCAGGTCGCCGGGGCGCCGGGACAGGAACACGGTCAGGCCGCGGGGGGGGCGCCTGCCCGGGAACTGGAGCGCGGTCAGGAACTGGAGCGCGGTCAGGAACTGGAGCGCGGTCAGGAACTGGAGCGCGGTCAGGAACTGGAGCGCGGTCAGGAACTGGAGCGCGGTCAGGAACTGGAGCGCGGTCAGGAACTGGAGCGCGGTCAGGAACTGGAGCGCGGTCAGGAACTGGAGGTGGCTGCAGTGGGGGCGCCGGCCCGGGAGCTGCAGCAGGCGGCTGCAGAGGGGGCGCCTGCCCTGGAGCTGCAGGTGGCTGCAGTGGGGGCACCTGCCCTGGAGCTGCAGCAGGTGGCTGCAGTGGGGGCGCCTGCCCGGGAGCTGCAGCAGGCGGCTGCAGAGGGGGTGCCTCTGCAGGAACTGGAGCGCGGTCAGGAACTGGAGCGCGGTCAGGAACTGGAGCGCGGTCAGGAACTGGAGCGCGGTCAGGAACTGGAGCGCGGTCAGGAACTGGAGGTAGCTGCAGTGGGGGCGCCGGCCCGGGAGCTGCAGCAGGCGGCTGCAGAGGGGGCGCCTGCCCTGGAGCTGCAGGTGGCTGCAGTGGGGGCACCTGCCCTGGAGCTGCAGCAGGTGGCTGCAGTGGGGGTGCCTGCCCGGGAGCTGCAGCAGGCGGCTGCAGAGGGGGTGCCTGCCCGGGAGCTGCAGCAGGCGGCTGCAGAGGGGGTGCCTCTGCAGGAACTGGAGCACGGTCAGGAACTGGAGGCAGTGGGGGCGCCTGCCCTGGAGCTGCAGGCTGCTGCAGTGGGGGCGCCTGCCCTGGAGCTGCAGGCGGAGGGGGCGCTTCCGGAGCTCTCCGGAGCTTGATCAGCCTCCGGAGGTCTTCAGCCATCCTCTCCAGATCTGAATACGGGGATTCTGGAGTGAAAGAGGCGAAATCCTGCCCTAGTTGCACTGCGAGCTTTTCCCCCTCCGGAGGGCCCTGTGGGGCCGGTTCTCCCATCACCCTCCAATACAGTCCTTGGAGGGTGAAGTACCTGTCAGCGAGGATCATGGGTGGCGGCGGCAGCGAAGACGGCTGCGCAGGCGGCGGCGGCCGCACGGGAACGGGGTCCGCCGGCAATGGAGGCCGCACGGGAGCGGTGTCCGCCGGCAATGGAGGCCGCACGGGAGCGGTGTCCGCCGGCAATGGCGGCCGCACGGGAGCGGGGTCCGCCGGCAATGACGGAGGGAGGTCCTCCGTACGGGCGATCGCCGTTCTCCTCCGTCTCCCTCGCAGGCGCCTGGCGGTTGCGGGAGGCGGCGCGATGTCCGTAAAAACGGACGGTGGAGAAAAGGCTTCTGGCTCCGGGTAGTGGAAGGGCTCCTCGTCCTCGTCCTCACTTGAGAGCCAGTACTTCCACGCAGGATCGGGGACGCGTGTGGTCGGCCCCCGGGCTGGAGGTAGGGCAGGTACCTCCCTCTCGTCCTCCGCCGGAAGCCAAAGCCTGGAGAGCGAGCAGGCGCCGAGAGAGATCGGCTCTTGAGGGAGCCTCTTCCTTTCTCTCTGCTTCTTCTTTGGGTCCGTCATTCTGTCACGATCCGGAAATACTGGAGACGGCGATCGTGCGGGAAACAGGCAAGGGAAACCAGGTACGGGGAATAACGGGGTTTTATTGGAGTAACGGGGACTAGGGAACATCGGACAGGGACTAGCAAACATCCACAATGACGGACAAGGGTAACAGGCAAGACCAGGACTTAAAACAGGACAAGACTAAGCAAAGTAATCAGACAAGGCTGGAGACAATCAGGGACGCACACGCGGGTAATCAGGGGGTGTGGCACACACGAGGAGCCGACGAGCCGGGTCATGACAATTATTATTATTATTATTATTATTATTATGTTTATTGTCACATCCTGGGGGGCAGCATGGTGATGCAGTGGTTAGCACTGTTGCCTCACACCTCTGGGACCCGGGTTCAAGTCTCCGCCTGGGTTACATGTGTGTGGAGTTTGCATGTTCTCCCCATGTCGTTGTGGGGTTTCCTCTGAATACTGAAGTTTCCCCCCTCAGTCCAAAAACATGCTGAGGCTAATTGGAGTTGCTAAATTGCCCGTAGGTGTGCGAGTGAATGGTGTGTGAGTGTGCCCTGCGATGGGCTGGCCCCCCATCCTAGGTTGTTCCCTGCCTCGTGCCCATTGCTTCCGGGATAGGCTCCGGACCCCCCGCGACCTAGTAGGATAAGCGGTTTGGAAAATGGATGGATGGATGTCACATCCTGCCTATTATTTCTGTACACCCAGTGAGTAGATAGCTAAAATTAGCGAATTCTGCTAACTTAACCACTTTTTTCAATAGCTTATAAGTAGTGCAGCTACTTTTAAAATATTGTGGCTTTTTGAGTAACTAACAATATATATTTTTTTCCAAATAGCGATTACAAGTAGAATTAAAATATTACAGGTCAACGTCGACTTATGTATTATGCGACCTATGACTGCACATATGTGGCCACGCCTGGGCCGCATCTGGCAATGCGATTGCTGCCCTGCGTGAGTGTATGACAATAATAAACTAAGAAAATTGTAATTAAAATGGTTATAACAATGATGGATTACGGAAACTGTGATAAAAAGGTTAAAAACACCAAACAATATGACTTAAAGATGATTTCATTTTATTATACAGTATATTATACGTATGATCATTTTTGCATATAAAATAAAGGACCAACTTACGACCAGTCAGTCGGAACCAATGATGTTGTAAGTTGACGACAACCTGTATCATTTTTCTCTCTTTATAAAGGCGGGTATTTCTAATTGGTGTTTTTTGTTTGAATACTCTGGGGATGTTAAAGGGTTGAAAGACACTTCACTGCAAAATTAAAATTCGTAGGAGCACTTTGGTGGCTGGACAGATTATCAAAGTCTCTTTTTTTTTATTGTTGTTGTAACTTTTGTAATTTTCACACAGCAATTGTGAAGTATCTTGGTTTACACCAAATACACAAACTATTTTGAAAGGATACGGTCTATGTAACCTTTGTAGGCTGCGTCCTTTAAAGATTCATGCAGTCAATCTTGGGCCCTCAGCGAAAGAATAACGTATTTCTAGACTGGATTTGAAGGAGCCTTCGAAACGGGACGACCCTGCCACGCCGCCATGACACATTCCGTCTTCGAATGCAACCTTAGGAGGATGCAGCCCCTGAACTGACACACAGCCACCATCACGCTTCCCCCTTGCTGCTCCACTTAATATCATCCGTGTTCTGCTGCAGTCTGTGCTTAATAGTTCCATGGATCATAAGGCGCATAATCAAGGCAGAGAATTTGCCTGGAGGATTTGTATGATTCCGGTTATTCAACTACCAGTTCTTTCACCATTTTCAAGTATTCATTTGCATAAACATAAACACTTCAGCCCTAATTAATAAGTAATACTGTTGCATATGAAAAAGCATTTATGATTTGAATCATGTTCATTTTTTCAGATTGCACAAACTGCTGCAATAAGGGGCCCCCTTGCATGTAATATGTCCACTATGGTTGGGAATATTGTATAGGGGTCAGTTGCACAACAGAAATTAGTTTCAAAAAAAGAAAGCATAGACTATTCTATCACATAAAATTCGTTCCTGACAGAACTGATTTATAAATCTGTATGCATACAAATGATCTTCTCAGTATTTGCATTCTCCACTTGTGGTATTATTCACAGGTTACTGAGGTTATTTGAAATCGAATAATTTAATTTACATGACATCATATTTCCAAAGTGGAAACTGGATATTTATTGTTGACCCTCTGGACATGTGTACTCAGCTTCTTCTCTGCTCACGTCTCCTTCCTCCAAAATGAAGTTTGACCTTCTGTGCCTTTGTTTTATTTTTGGAAAGTGTGCAGTTATGCAGTAGGGCAAGAAACTATTAACCCTCCTACACTATATCAAAGACAAACTAAAGGTGATAAATATTTCAAAAAGATTCAGCTTTTCTTTGCCAGAATCATATCAGAGAATCCATTGATTTTGTCTGTTATTGTCTTGGTTCTCCTAGAAAAGGGAAATAAAGAGAACATCTGATTTGTTATTTATTTACTTTGAAATGTTGCTTATAGCAAGTTTTTCCAGGCGTAGAAGTAAATTTAAAATGCAAGCTGAAGGAAAGTGCACTGGGGTTTATATGGAGAGTGAGTCAGAAACCTCAAGAATGTGATCTTAGTGTAGATGTGTGACTCACCTCACTACAAGTTCACTATGATTGGAAGCACACACACAGACACACACACACACACACACACACACACACACACACACACACACATGTAATATAAACATAATCCACAGACACACTCTACACACACGCATGGATTTACCCTCAGAAAGTCTCTTGTGACATCGGTCAATCAGCTGAACACCTCGACGTCTTCGTCATGTTCTGCAAACCATTCCTGAAGAGCGTGTGCAGTGTGGCAGGGGGCAGTATCCAGTTGACAGATGCCATTGAGGAATACTGTCTCCATGAACAGGTGTACATGGTTTGCAATTGTGGCATGACAGGTGTCACCCATCAGAGTGCCCTCCACATTAATGGCCAGACCCAGGGTTTCACAGCAAAACAGTGTCCAGAACGTCACACTCCCTCCACTGGTCTGTCTTCTTCCTTCAGTACATCTTCGTGCCATCTGTTCCACAGGGAAACAGCACACAGATACCAGCCCATCCATAGGATCTAAAAGGAAACAGGACTCATCAGACCAGGTGACTTTCTTTCACAGTTCCAAGGTCCAGATCCGCTGATCACATGCTCATCGCAGGCACTTTCACTGCTGGTAAGGATTAAGCATAAGCATTCGAACTGGTCTACGACTGTGATGTACTCTGTGTTCTGTCACAGTCATTACGTGCGTAGCATAAAAATTTTCAGTCACTTGTAGCCCTTCTGTCGCTCGTAGCAGACGGGACAGCCTGTGTTGCCCCAGCGCATCAGTGAGCCATGGGCACCCGACCGTTGGTCTCCGATGTGTGGGCTGTCCCTCCTCTGACCACTCCTGGCCATTTTAGGGATGCCTTGTCCCAGGTGTTTGGCCTGGATAATTTGCATCTTGTCACAGTCACTCAGATCTTTCTGCTTGCTCATTTACAGAGCAGCCTCCTAGGAAAACTGCCTGCTTGTTTGCCATTTACTGTATCACAGATCATGATTAACACAGTTTTATACTTATATACAGCCACTTAGAAAAACTAAGAGTCCACTTTGTATTTTTAAACAAATCTGCATTTTTAAATCCTGGTTTAATTATGGTTCTGCTGGCAGAATGCTACACGGAGCGGCAGGTTGCTTCTAGCTTCAACATTTCTAAGACGGCAGCAAACAAAAATTAGGTGAAGCAGGAAACATAGGGAACTACCAGAAACCAGCCAGGTACCAGACAGAAGCGACATTCCAATGCCAGAGTTGTCCATTAACTTATGAATCATAGGATGACATCAAGTGACCTTCAAAATGAATGTGAGTGCGGGTGTGAAGTGCACTGCAAGGACAGTTCATATCAGGCTCCTAGAAAGCAGAACTGAAGTCCCATAAAGCCAGGAAGAAGCTCTTCATTGAGAAATAGAGAAGAACCAGGCTGCAGTTTGCAAAAAAATTATACTATTCACAGACTCACACTCATAAATTGAGAAATGAGTGAAACAAAAAATTGTGCTGTGGTCTCTTATTTTTTTCCACAGCTGTATACAGTATTTGGGCAGGGTGGCCAAGGGGGGAGAAACTGGGTTAAATGTCCCCAGGTCCAGGGAGAAGGGGAGACTCCAAAGGGTCCCCTAACCTTTAAACAATCTGCTGCAATCATGCAAAAACCGCTTATCCTACTGGGTCGCGGGGGGTCCGGAGCCTATCCCGGAAGCAATGGGCATGAGGTAGGGAACAACCCAGGATGGGGGGCCAGCCCATCGCAGGGCACACTCACACACCATTCACTCACTCATGCACTCCTACGGGCAATTTAGCAAGTCCAATCAGCCTCAGCATGTTTTTGGACTGTGGGGGTAAACCGGAGTACCCGGAGGAAACCCCACGATGACATGGGGAGAACATGCAAACTCCACACACATGTGACCCAGGCGGAGACTCGAACCCGGGTCCCAGAGGGGTGAGGCAACAGTGCTAACCACTGCACCACCATGCCGCCACCCCTGTTGCAATCATTTGTCAAAAATTCATATTTGTGACTTTATATAGTATTTGTCAATCATATACAAGCCTGTTATTTTGTATCTTTGTCATTTTCCTTGAGATATTGGTTGAAAAACAATTTTACTTTCTCTCCTTATAATGCAAAAATTGGTTTGCTCTGTTCTTTTAGTACTGGTGAAACACTCATGGTCTTTCCAAAAGCAATGGACACAGAAAAAGCAGGTGCAACATATTTAGTTTTTAAGCAGCCGTTTGGCAAATATGCCTGAGGCATCGGAGAGGTGATAAACCTGGTTTGACATTTCATAGATTTCCAGCAGGCCCAGAACGATGTAGTAAGTGGATTCTGGCATCAGACAGGAGAATCGGTCAGACTGAATACACATATCTGTGTAATATATATATATATATATATATATATATATATATATATATATATATATATATATGCATGTTTTTTGGTATGATTTATTAAAATTAAATTTCAGTTTGTAGTTAATTCAATTTGTGACCTTTTTCATGTTCTGACCCTGTTGAAGGGCAATTCTAAGGGAATTTTAAATGAAAATGGAGCATTGAAGTAAAGAAATATGACGAATTAAATTGTGATAATTATTGATATCATTTGATATGGAAAAAATCCATGACAAAATATTTCACGGTATCACCCAGCCCTAGGCTAATTTCAAAATTTATTTACACAAAATTGTTTTATGTTTCGTCTGTCGATAATTAGACATTTCAGCATCAATAAGATAAGGATGAAACTCTCACTTTCGTTATGATTAGGAAGCAATCTTTTTCAGAAATTTCCCAAACACCAGTCCCACGTATATGACCAGCCAGAAAATACTTGGTTGCTTATAAACTTTTATAGTCTTTAAACTGCTCAAGCCTGTGTGAAGACGTGGTGTGAACTAGAAATGCCCTAGTTAATGATGATGTCATAATGCTTCAGGTCGGTGATGTCACCCATGCTGCAATGGTACAGAGTTACGAAAAAATGCCTCTGTAATGAGTATGGATTGCATATACCAGCGTTGTAGATTCTCTGTTGATATTACTCGAGATTTATAAATTATCTAAAAAAACGACATAAAGGAAGATTGCAATCAACTGCACGCATGCAATCTGTATTTTTTGACTGGTAAAATCGTGGTACTGGAGATCTTTTTGTCCTGGGGCACGAGCAAGACACATGACTCCTGCCATAATCCTAGCAGAATGGCTGTTTAAGTGTTTCTGGAATAACCACATTGGACGACAATGTTTAAAGCCACTTAAATAATGCCTCTTAGCTGGTGTAATGCTGAGTCAAGCAGTATATGAACCTCTTGATCCAGTCTGTGTGCTGCATATATTGAGGTACTGCCACATGATTTGCTGTTTGGAAGAACAGGCTGTTTGCTTCAGCCAGCAGTTGTTCCTAATAAATTAGTGAGTGAGTATATAGTATATATAAACATTATACACGCTAATGAAATTGCAGGTTTTTGTGATGTGAAACAAGCAATGAAGACAAATCATTTAAGATTTTCCCATCTTTAATATGGAGTTGTGATTAATTAGTATTTGTAGGACAAATAACTGAAATAATAATTTAAAAAACCCGACAGTCACCGGGCTGCTCGTGAGTTTCCCCCCACTAACACTTTGTGGAAGCGCTTTTCGTGCTTATCGCAGCAGTGAGGCTTTGTGAATAAATCTCTGTCACATCTAGACTTTGCCATTTTATCAAACTCTTCCTTAAAAAAAGTTCAACCTCCTTCAAATTCCACATGGTTGCTTGGTATACCCTCCTTAGATCATTGCACATGTTTTCTATTCGGTTGAGGTCAGGGCTCAGAAAGTAATTCTTTGAACCCAGTTATATAATTATTTTTGCATACCTCTTTTAATCAGAAGTGCTTGATTAAAGTCATATACAATAACAAGTATAAAAAAGTATTTCCATTTCACTACATCTACTCACACTGAGTAGTACTGCC
Organism: Brienomyrus brachyistius; assembly: GCF_023856365.1. Lineage (NCBI taxonomy): Eukaryota > Metazoa > Chordata > Actinopteri > Osteoglossiformes > Mormyridae > Brienomyrus > Brienomyrus brachyistius. The sequence goes on from NC_064542.1 coordinate 8,669,593, forward strand.
TCTTTTCACTCCATTTTTCAAATATGTCATAGAATAGCAAGTAACCACTATGGGACATTCAGTTACAATAAACAAATAGTAGCACTGGTAACATAATAATAATGCACACTTGTACAAGTGAAAAGAAAAATATGGAAATAGATAATAGGCACAGAGATCAGTACCGAAGAAAACGTATAATATATAAACAGGACCTCATTTAGGAAGAACTGAACCGTTTCCTATGCCAGCATTGTACAGTTGAAGAAATGTGTTTCATTACAAGGAGCACTGAAGATAAACACTGCATAGCCTGTTCAATGCATAGCCACTTCATTATTATACCTAAATTAAAAATTAAAATGAATATTTTGCCTGAAAGCTTCATGTACCTTACTTTTAATGAAAAGAACAGGGCAGTAAATTTGATGGTGAGACAGGTTATGTCTGCTAATTTTAATTGAGTAATTGCTTAACTTGACTCAGTCTAGTCAGCTGTTACATTTTGTTGTAATGGAACCTCTGTGACTATTATACTGTAATTACATCTACACAGAAACTGAATTACAGAAGAATATCAGAGGTTGGCAGCCCCAGTCATTGGCGTTTTAAAGAGCGCCTTGCTTTTAATTCTACCTCAGCATTTAGTCTGATTGAGCTGTTAAATTGTATCTCACAAGTCATGTTAAGGGCCGTAGAAAAAGCAGAGCAAGGAGCTGTTAATTCTTTTGATTTAGAGCTACAATGTCATACATTGTGTGTGTGTGTGTTTGTGTGTGTGGGGGGGGGTGTCACATATACATTATGTGATAAAAATCTGATGTTGTCGGGACCAAAGGGAAACTCAAATATATTAAAAAGCAAAAAAAAAAAACTGTGACTGCAATAAAAATAAAAATACAACTGCCAAAAGTCTTGTATTTTATTTGGGTATTTATGGTACAGGTTAGGGCTGGGTAGGGGTTAAGGTTTTTTGGGATTAGGGTTTTCCCCATAGAAATGGACGGTCCTTACAGAGATCTAACTAATTGCGTGTGTGTGTGTGTGCGTGCGTGCGTACAGTGTTTATATAACGTGTGCATGCATATGACAGAGAAATCTGTGATGTGCAAATATATATATATATGTACAGTATAGAGAGAGAGAGAGAGTTAAATAAGTATCTGGAACAACATAGCACAGTGATTTTTAAGGGGATTTGCATGTGCAGTGCATAGGTTAAGCAGAAATATGTCAATGTTTGTGCTATTTTAAACTCTATATACTAAAAATATAGGGGTGGCACAGTGACTCACATCTAGACCTCAAAAACATGCAAAAAGTTTCTTTCATAACATATCAATAGTGAAGAATGAGGCATGAGAAATTTTCTGTGATGCACAGGAAGTGTCTTCTAACAATCCAACAATGTCTATGCTATGTTTCAGTTTGGATTCAGACAACACTATAGCACTAGTAATGTATGACTTGTTCCTCTTCTCTGTCTATGGTAATATTTTCCTACATCTTGATTTACGTGAGACTTTTGACACAATTGATGACCAAATTGTCATGGACAGGCTGAAAAAAACTGTTGGTCTGAATTGACAGGTGCTTTCTTTTATTTAGTCGTATCTGTCAGACTTTTAACAGATCGAGTAAAAATTGACTTTCAAAATGCCTTCAAAATTTCAATATATATGTTGTTCCCATTACTGTTATTGCTATATAAGCCTCCCTTAGGGATATTAATGATAAGCTTGATGTTAATTACCATTACTATGGTGGTGCTAAAAAACTGAAGGGCACATTTCCAAAAACTCAAGTTCTTTTGTAAGAGACAGCGAAAGGCTTCCTTATTGTACGTTACAGTATTGGGAGCCAGAATTCACTCAGTCCTTATAATTCATCAATGAATTAAATTTCGTTAAAAAGCACACAGAATTGTCCTGGAAACCGTATCCTGTGGACTATGTGATTTTTGGACATTTGCTCGTAAATTACAAACATGTCATACTGAGTGAAATATTTCAACGCTGTAATGCTTCAACCTCTACACAGGACATTAAATCATAGGTAAAACGTAAGATATTCCTGCTGCAATCCAATTAGATAGAATGTAGGTTTGTAATTGTAAGGGTCTGATAAGTGACTCATAAATTAGAAATATCTTGAATGTGCGTTTATTTTATTTGAAAATATTCCCCAGGATAAAGCCATGTGTGAATGATGCAAAAAAAATGGGAGAGGAATTCACAATTGTTTCTTTTGGATTTTATGAGAAACATATAAACATGCTCTTTATCTTTTAAAAAAATATAAATAACTTTGAAAATAAATAACTTGTTAAATGTCAGCAGGGATTGGCAGCCCATACAGCAGGCACATGATTTAGATTAGATTAGATTAGATTAGATTAGATTAGATTAGATCAGTTTCATTGCCCCTGGGGAAATGCGTGTGCATACAGCAGTAGTGTACATACAGTATAATGCAAAACTGGCAATTTGAAAAGACAGTACAGTACAGACGGTGCAAACAAGTCAACACAGTGCAAACAAATTTTAAAAAGTACACAGTACACAGATAGAATCCTAAAAAAAACAGAATATTATGCAATATATGTACTCCAGCCTTCCTCCCCGTGCCGCCTAAGATTGGCTCCAGGTCCCATAGCAACCATGAGGAAGATAAGTGGTTGGAAGATGAATGGAAATCATCATACACAAAGGCCCTGTTTAATGGAATAACCTACCTGCTCAGCTCCCAATGCACTCTGTATATTAAGTGTAGAATGAAAGTCTGCTGTTCGTCAGTGTTACAGATCTGAGTGCCGAGCTGAGGGTAAATTTATATGAAAATCAATTGTGTTCCATTGGGTTGGGATCCCTTCTTAGGTAAATCTCTGCCTTACACCCATAGCTTATTGGATAGGGTCTGGCCCCCCTTGACCCTGCACAGGACAGAGAGGATGGATGGATGGAGTCAGTTCGGAACATGATTAACATTTCAGATGATTGACCCTCCCTTGTATTAGTGTTGATTATACTAGGTCTCACTTATAGCCACTTTTCTAGTATCATTGCTTAATTTTCCAGAACTATTATATATGGCATATTAGTCAGTTCAATACATAGCCATTTCAGCCAGCCTTCCCGACTGCCTCTCACTTGAGGTCACTTGACCCTGAGGTACCTTATCGCTAACCAGATACAGACAGCTGGCTGGCAGCAATGTCTAGAGGTTGGATTCATTTGTTGGCATGACCCAATGTACTGACACAGTATCGGCCCACTCGCAGTGACCTGCTTTCCATGGCTGGGTCACTCTGCCCCATTCGCTGCCGTCCATGATAATGCTATTTTATAAACTTGTTTAACTGAATCCGTCACTTTTATAGATATTACTCTCCAGAAGTAGATTTCTGTTTCATAGCTTAAACATAAAAGCAGTACACTAAATCAAAATTTATTCTGAAAATGTATAAAATGTGCCATGCAATCTAAGAGACAGACAGACAGACAGATAGATAGATAGATAGATAGATAGATGGAAGTTCCTTACAAATGATATGTCTGTGCAATAATTAATTAATAAAGCCATTAATTACTAATGTGGGTATTTAAATCTATTTGTTCAGTTGTATTATATATAATAGTTAGTGGAAAAAAGCAATTGGGTGATTTTTGCTCATGAATTATTATATGTTGCATGCTACCTAGTACTTTAAGCCGTCAATGGATTACACGGTGCCTTTAAGTAATGCCGGGGTAGAATTTTACTATTTAAGGCATTTCCTTACTAATTCTTATGCAGTAACTATAAGAAATAAATATTAAAAGTGCATTTAAAGATGTATAAAATCACCGCACCTCATTGAACCCACTGAAATTAATTTGAATCCAAACCTCTTTGAAGGAGTTTCCCCTGATGCATAACTAATTAATACCTTTGGAACCAACCTGATTCCAAAACATTTTTTCTTTTTTCCCCCCTTGCTAAGCTTTGCATAATACTAATATGAGTCAACCTTTAGGAAATAGTCACTCTAAAACTCAAGAAAACATATTCCATTATGCAAGGTATTTCGTATTGGAGGAGAACAAACATTTAAAACAAACTTAAATACATCTGTCCAGTAGTTCAAAATGCTATGCATCCTTTGACTGAGCATTCAAAGAGAATTATATGTTATCCTTTAAAGCAGTCTTAGCTAGATGCTACTGAATGTCAGTCATTTAAATTGGACATTCAATTTTACCCTTCGGGTAAAATGTTAGATGAAAGCGCACATTCTTCGAATACTTGAGGAAGTTCTCTTTTATTTTGTAAGCTTTTTTTTGATATCTTGATATTTATGTAGATATCAAAATGTATTTGTAAAATCATTTAGATACATTGTAAAATTGCTTTCATCATGGACACTGCTTACTTTTTTTTTTACTTTCTACCAAGACAAATGACAGAAGAGGGAATGCAACAGTAACACCCACCCATCCATCCGTCTGTCCGTCCATCCATCCATCCATCCATCCATCCATCCATCCATCCACCTATTGATCCATAAATCATTAATATCATAAATCACCTGCTTGACCTATTCAGGGTTGGGGGGGGGGTCAGGACTCTATCCTGGAGGTGCAGGGAACAACCCAGAATGTGGCATTAACCTAGGTTAAGATGAAATAAATATACTGATTCTATTCTTGCCACTTGTCTGTTAAAATGAAATTACATTCATTAGGATTAACTTATATGAAACGTATATGACTTATATAAAATCACTTGTTCACACTTGCCAGTGTTTTATTTCTATTAAATTATTATTTCTTAATTTCTACTATGTTTTGTATAGTGTGGCTGCTTCATATCCCTTTATGATCCATGGCATCTCAGCAAGTTGTGTTAAATAAACCTGTTACTGGTTTTCACACCACACCAATGTCACTGTCAGTTCGCAGTGGTCATATGCTTTTTTAATGGAAAATTGTTATAATTGCTTGACCGTGAAAATTTCCCTGTCACTTTGCCTTCTGCAGATTCACTGGTTCCTGGTCAGTGATTTATACTTTTGTTTCCCCCTTGTAAGAACTAAACAACTAACATGTAATATTTCATTTTGCAATTCTGCTATGTGCTAAATAAAATGTGCAGGATCTGTTTTAAAAATACATAAGAGAAAAATATGGCAACGACAGCCTTCTTCGGCTTCCTTTGAATCAGTTTAAGAAAAGTTTTAGAAAAGGTTAAAACCAGATTAAATCAATGTTCTGTCATGAACACATAATATTTTTTTTTTATCAGTCACTGGCAATATTGTTATTAGTACAAATTGTTTCGGTGAAATCTTATGACTTCGCACTACTTATGAAACAAAAGACAATTTCTGAAAATGCTCCAAAGGCTTATTTGTTGGATTCGTGTTGAATACTTCCTTCACATTAAACTTTGACATGCAAACATTCACATGTTTTCCTTAACCCATGCACTGTCCTTGCAAATCCTCTTAAAAATCACCCTACCATACTCCTGACTTACAGTATTGGTATACAGTATACCATACAGTATACCATACTCCTGACACTTACAGTATTTTCACCTTTTTCCAAGAGTTAGAAGGCACTCTTGGGAACAGCATGATTTACATATTTGTTAATCCAAACCTGTAGTATACAATGTCCGAACCCTTGCATTTCACACTTGCATTATTTTCTTTTTGCAAATGCAGATGCATACTTTATTACTGGTTTAGCGCACACTAACACTTACGTAAGCCTTTTAGTAAATCTCCCTTCGTCAATTCGCTCCATTTCTTATGAATGACTTAACCAACTGTTCAGTGTGACGCTGAGCAGAATTACACACTTAATTCATTTACCAGAACCGTTCATCCAGTTCTGGGTTTCTAGGGCTGGCGGCCGTCCCAGGAAGCTTATGATGAGAGACAGAAGCGATTCTGACAAAGAAGCCCATCCACTACAGGGCACTCACGCACACATGCAATCACACTTGAAGAACAATTTAGTGACACCAATTAACCTGAGCAGCATGTCAGCAGTGGAAGAAAGCTCAAATGTCTGGACAAGCGAACTCCACACACACGCACACAACCCTGAATCTGTGGCACAGCAAGTGTTATCCAAGGAGCAATTATAATTCTCAATTTAAAATATATTCAATTTAAAAATACCGTAACAGGATCTGTGTGGGTCGTGGTTTTATTAATAAAGAGGACTTGGAGGCAGCTCTTTGTAAAAAGGAACGACAGTTCCGCGTTTATTTACAGCACACTGCCAGAGATAACTAGCAGCTGCACACACAGGGAAGACAGCGATTGACATGACACTGACACTAGCTGTGGGCACTAACACAAACTCATGCACTCCATAGTAAGCACTACAAGGGCATAACACTTACTATTTACAAAATTGTAATTTTGAAAGTTTGACACCCCTGATTTAAAAAGGACCCCTGCATATGTTGACCTGAATTATTTTTCAGAATATTTGTTTTTCAATTAGCATTTAATAATGTTAAAACTTAGTCCCTGTAAGCAAAATTATGCTGATAAGAAAGACTGCTTATTTATGAGTAAAAAGTCACATGCATGTTTGTATTAACATATTTATAACATTAAAACACATTAATATAGAGCTGATATTAGCCTGCCAGAATTGCCTGTGCGGTTACAGAAAAATTATCAACATCCAGATGACATCTCTAGATCAATAAGAAAACAGTACTTCTCAAAGCCGTGGTATAAGCATGTATGATATTTGCAATACCAGTTCAAAAATGTTGTACATGTTCTGGAAACTAAGTTATTTTGTGATGTTTTCTGCAATTATTGTTATTAATTTGTTTATTTTTGTTTAAGAGATGTTTACCTGAGGGTTGTTTTCCTTTTTGTTCATTTCTTTCTTTTTTTTAGGGTGGGATGGGTGGGAGAAAATGTTTACCTTCTGTATTCTGTGTTATACATTCATGAATATAAAATAAAAACAATTGTTCACAAAAAAATATTTGACAGATCTTTCAAACTTTGTAAAGATATTATATGTGTAAAGATTTCATGAATGTTTGTGGCAGATCACACCAAAGCCGAAGCAGTGCTACACAGATATGAACAACCTCACAGACTCGATATCATTAGGACAGTAACTCAACAAGTATTTGATGGATCTTTTTCAAACTTTGCAAACATATTAATTGGGTAAAGATCTGAAACTGAACAAATTTTGAGACAAATCACCCCAAAATTGAAGCAACAATGCATAGTGGTAGAAAGGAGACTGCAGGTGACATTTGATATTGTGACTGTGATCTCAAAAACTATTTGATATATCTCATTACTACTTCAGAATAATATTATATGGATGAAAATCTACACCTGATTAAATTTTTTGTCAAACTAGCACAAAATTGAAGCAGCAGTGCTACGTGGTAGCAATGGAAGGAAAGGGCAGCTGTAGAAGACAGTTGATCATTTGAGCACAGTAACTCTAAACGTATTCAAGGGATTAATTTTACACATTATATGGGTGAAGATTTGGAAGTGGTAAAATCTTGAGAGAAACTGCACCAAAATTGAAGTAGTGCCACATAATGTTAGAAAAGAGAAGAGCAGTTTCAGATACTTGATCCATTATCATGGTAGCTCAAAAAGCATTTGTCAGACTTCTTCAAGTTTTATTGTATGGATAAAGAACTGGAACTGAAGAAATTCTGAGACAAACTGCACCAAAATTGAAGCAATTCAACTTAGTGACAGCAATGGGAAGTGCTGCAACAGAATATTTTCAACCTTGTGGACATGATAACTGAAAAAGTATTTGATGGGTCTTATTACCACTTCAAAAAGCATTATAATGATGAAAATCTACACCTAATTTCCAGGAATCATCACCCTTTCCTGTGTCCATGATAAAACACTGTGTAGGCTATATTATTAAAATCCCATGTCACCGATAAAATTGCAATTTGATCACAACGTCTGTCACAATTTGCCATGACGATGGTCTATCATTTCATTTAGAGACAAATCACTCCAACACTGAATTAGTGTCACTTAATGGTAACACATGAAAGGACAGCCACAGACCTGACTACATTGAAACAAGTCACACAGAGCTGTGCTTTTAATAAAGGTTTTTCTGCGGGGAGCTGGTGAGTGTTTTTAGGGGAATTAGATATTGTAGAGGTTGGGGGTGTGGCAGGTGTAGGGATTACATGGGGGGTATGTTAAGCAATGCTCTCTCCATCTCTCTATCCCGTATGTTGTACTCATTTGAATGGAAATCAGACAAATATCCATTTAAGAAAAAAGGATGCAAAAATAATGTATGGGATACAGGGGAGAAGACAAGAATAAGGCTAACTTGTGAGGTAAAGGAAGCTTAATTATTATTAATTATTCATTATATAAATTTTTTATAAAGTATACTAATTTACATTTCAGTATTTCAGTTTATACTTATGCTTATTAGTCAATAAATATTAACATCTAACTGCCATACAAATATGTATAGGCACATATATATATATATATATACACACACAATTAAAATATATTTTGAAACAAGTCTCTGTGCTTTTGCTGTAGGCACATCTTGATGTGAATGGGCACCTGTTCAATATTCTATCTCAGTAGACGGAATGTGAGATGAAATGATGTAAGAATTACAAGTGCAGCAGTGTATCTGATAAGGACATGGCTGGAGAGGTGAGGGTGGAAGAGAATTATTAGACACATAAAAATACAATAAAGACACCAGATTAATTTATTATCCTATATGGACGTGTAATCCATTTACGGTGTGGTACAAAGGGCATAGATCAGTCAGGTGCTGCAGTAAACACAGCTATTCATAATGACTTGGGGGAAAATTGCATTTATCAGGAAACCAGTAAATGCAAATGTGTGCCAACACTATTTGGAGTACTATTTGCTCAAAAATGACTATTCAGTGCATGTAAGTATTTATGGCGATATAGAGCAATAACTCATATTTAATATGGTGGAAGGCTTTATTCAAATCTTCTAAACATGTCATTCATTTTAACGACAAATTTCTGTCAGTGCAACAGACAGCATGCTTAGAGCTTAGCTTGCTTGGTCGTTCATTCACATAACTATGAACGTGACATAACCGTTAAATGGCAGATGTGAAGGGGATATGATGTGTTTGCTATGTGTTCCAATACGCATTTTTTATGAGAACTACTGACCTGATAGGTCATCAAATGTAGGGGTCTTTTTTATTTAGGGGTCTCAAGCTTCAAAGCTTTCCAAGTTAAATTAAATTTATTTAATGTAATTAAATGTATTTTTATGCTTGTTCTTAAGAGTGACCAACTAAATTTCACAAGAAAGAATAAAAGACTACTGATTTAAAATCATTTGTTACCCATTGTACTGTGGCTGCTTCAATTGACTACTAACATTGCTTTTTTATAAAACAGAAAAATAGGTTATGTTGTAAAAAAATAACCAATATTTTTAAACCCGGTGTTACAGAATGTTCTGCCACATTGTTGAAAATAAATAAGTCTACAAGTAAAATGTATCTTCAAACTCACGATTCGCTGATGCAGGTAGTGTGAAATTAGTATTCTTTTGCTTTTCAATACTCTCCTTATCAGGACTTCCGCAGCATGTTTCTAGCAAGATCTGTATCACTTATATAAAAATCACAAATGTCAATCCTGTATCAGGGTGAATGGATATTCTCATTACAGCCAGATGAATACCTTCATTAATACTGGCTATACCTGGGGGAAAAAAATCTATTGAAACATTTGATTATGCCAGAGGATTTATGCATAATTAGATGACTTCTTAGTGTGTGTATCATTAAAAGTATTTTTTTTTCAGAATGCAGATGGTCTTTAAACTTCCACACTGTATGTTTAAACTACTTCTTAGAATATTTGTCTCGTCAACTTTACTTACATGGAACAGTCATAACATCAAGACTGCTTTCCCAATATTGTGTTTGTCCAGCACATCCTACAGGTATTCAATCGGATGGAGATGTAGGGAATTTGGAGGCCAAATCTACACCTTGGACTCTTTTTTATGTTCTTCAAACCATTCCTGAGCAATTTTTCCAGTGTGGCAGAGCACATTATCCTGCTTAAAGAGACCACTGCCATCGGGGAACACTGTTGCCAAGAAACAATGTACTTGTCTGCGATAGTGTTTAGGTAGGTGGCATGTGTCTAAGCAACATCCACATGAATGCCAGGACCCAAAGTTTCCCAGCAGAACGTTGCCCAGAGCATCACACGGCCTCCGCCAGCTTGCCTTCTTCTCAAAGTGCATCCTGGTGCCATCTCTTCCCCAGGTAAACGATGCACACGCACCCAGTCGTCCACATGATGTAACAGAAAATGTGACTCATCAGAAAAGGCCACCTCCTTCCATTGCTCCATGACCGAGTTCTGATGCTCACATGCCCATTAGCCAGTGGACGGAGTCAGCATGCACAGTCCAGTCTGTATCTACTAAGCCTCATATGCAGGAAGCTATGATACACTGTCTGTCCTGACACCTTTCTATCACAGACTGCATTAACCTTTTCTGTTAATTTCTGCTACAGTAGCTCTCCTGTGGGACTGGACCAAGCTGACTAGCCTTTACTTCCCACGCACAACAGGGAGATTTGGGTGCAGTTCAGCAGTATGCCTTCCTTCGACCACCTTTGGTAGGTACTGACCACTACATACAAGGAACACCCCACAAGACTGACTGTTCTGTTCATAGACTGACTGTTCACTTGCCTAATATATTGTAGCGATTAGCTTATACATGACAAAGACTTCAATTGTGGAAAACCACAAATGGCTTTTTAATAACACCAGCTTTCCATTAACTCACAACAGGCAGTGCCCGCCATGCTATCCTCATAAACTACACACACACACACACACACACACACACACACACACACACACGTACACATTTAATTGTACTCGCAGATTTTTATAAAACTGAATTTTCCCTTTTGGGCACCCAAGAAATGTTCCCCACAGCAACAAGATAACAGCATTTTATCACATTGTGGGCACATTTGGATATATCGAACCCACACACACACACTGCTAACACAATCGTCCAACACACAGCACATTACACACACTGCAGTACAAGCACAATACAAGCTATTTACAACATTTATTTCTCAAATATGTACAGTCAGCATCGATCCAGCACCACAATACAATGGCATCCTTAACAGAAACCGTTGCAACCAGGTAATCAATGCTATTCACTTCACTTGTCAGTGGTTTGAATATTATGGCTGATCGGTGTAAATTGGTTATCAATTCACTTCAGTTATTTTAGATAATACCTGGTACATCTTAGTACATAGAAGCCTGCCTGAATTGTATCATTTAACACATTAACTGAAGCTTCAAATAAAGTTAAATAAAAGCATCAAAACGTGCAAACAGTTCAAATAAATATCTGGAAATATGATCAAGAATATTAAATAAATTCCTAAGTTACGTCCTTGAGATGTATGTCTGTGCTCAGGATATGAAGACAAACGTGTAAAGCTAGATGACAGACCACAGTAACTACTTTAAACTCTGCTTTTAAATGAACAATGTCTAATGGTGAATACAATTTAGATGGATTGCTTACAAAAATCAGCATACCATTCAAATTTTCTGATAAACCATAAATCTATAAACATATAACTGAAAAGCAATGTCCAAAAGAGAAAAAAAGTTGAAGGAGAAAACCTGCCAACACAAAGTATGTTTTTAATTGCTATACAAACCTACTGTATGAATCATCTACTGACATCTACAGCGTGTCAGTAACAGATCAGTGTTTAGATGCAAATGACTAAAATATTCTTCAGATGCCTTTCGAAGTAACTTTCAGGTGCATATACTTCATTTTAATCACATATCTTGGTTCCCTTTCTTAAACAATAACTCACAAATCTAACATAGTTGTCCTTGACCAAAGCTCATTGAGCAAAGGAGTCCTGGGATTTCAGTGGTTTTTGTTTTGGTTATTTTCTTTTCATTTACTTTTGCTTGAAACATTATTTTCTTTGACCTAGAGAGACTGACAATCTCAGTATGTTTTGAAAACATCCTTTCTTAAAACTCAGTTTTATTGGTAAATTTATTCTGTGTCAGCTTAAGAAAATGAGGGGAAAAATTATTAATTTATAGAATGTGTCATCAGTTATAAAAAAAAAATAAAGCTACAAAATGTAGTTCTTGGTGATATCAAAGCTTATTCTAAATGCTGAAAAAAAAAATCAAATAATTTCTTTTCTATTCAGTGCTATCCAATGCCTCGAAATTTATTTGTAGTGGTGCTACATCCCTACTCCAAAGTACTGGAGATTTAGTGAACACATTACAAGTTGATTGCGAAAGCCTTAAGAAAACTGAGCCTCATTCATTAGCATCTAGAGTTTTTTCTTTAAACTTCTTATAGAAAGGTCCTTGAAAGACTCTAAGATAGGTCTATGTCAGATTCATGAGATGCAATTAAATCGTACCTAATATTAAAACTTATAGTCATGAATATTTATGCATGGAATTCCCAAATTAATCTATATTTAACACCAATGGCAGTATATGGGTCATTGGCAAAATTAATTACTGTAACATATAGATTTTCTCACTTTTTTTAAATTACTTTGAAGGCAGACTCAAATAAAACAGCTTCATTGTCTAAAATGTCGATTTTGCCTCTGTGGTAGTTTTGTTCAGTTTTACTGAGAAGAGGAAAAAAATGACAAAACTAAAAAGTCTGAGAAAAATATTCATCTTATCATACACTTTGTTCATTGTAAGTTACCTGTGATGAAGTTCAAAGATTTAAAAACATGGTAAATTGTTCCCAAATGTGTTCCTATAATGATGAACCCCATTGTTCCTAATCAGCATACTGTAGGTAAATACCCTGCAATTCCCCCAAAAAAGGGCATGAGGCTGCAGGACCATGTGCTCACAAAGCAGGGAACCGAGGGTGGTCTACCACCCCCTAATGTTTGGGTCTGTATTTTGTTATTTAATTTACTATGGCTAATAAATAATAAATACATCTCTGGAAAAAAATTAAGAACGTTTTTGTTTTATTATTACATTGTGTGCACATTTGGATATATTATTTTATAATACTTTATTGTTATTTTTTTAATCTGCATTTTTAGATGGCAGTTTCATCCTGGTTCTGCTGGCAGAAGGCTATGTGGCTGGTTGCTGCCAGGCTCAAAATTGCTATGACTGCAGCAGACAAGAACAACGTGGACAGGAGACATGGGAGAACGAACATGTTGAGAAGGTCAGAAGATAGACACTGACGCAGATCAGCTTCAGGTAAAGGTAACCAGGGGGCAGAGCCGAAGACTGAGGTTGGTAGTCCGGGCGAGGGTGGGGCGATTGGCGTCGGTTCCAGGTGGGTTGGAGCGGAAGTCGAGGTTGGTGTTCCAGGTAAGGGTCGGGCAATCAGCGTGGGTACTGGGAGGGACGGGCAGAAACACGGAATTTAGGAGGCAAAACACAGGGAACCAGACAGAAGGAAAACTGCTCGAACTCAGGGCACACCATGAAGATCTTGCGTAGATCAACAAACTAGATCACCCTAAATAGAGAACTGATCAGGAGAGAACTTGAAACAGCTAGGATAGGTATGTCTTAAACCGGAGTAACTGGCAAAACCAGAAAATGGGCCGATAGCGCTCATCACCTCAGGGAAGCCGTATCGGTCGGAATCCCCGGGGGGTGTGGCTGGGATGACGATAAGGATTCCCCGGGGCGATCCATAACAGAACAAAAACCAGCCAGGTACAGGGCAAAGGCGACTTTCTGAAGCCAGAGTTGATTGGCAACTTGTCCGACAGTGCCTCCTGAATCAGAGGAGCACATCAAGTGACCTTCAAAAGGAATGGGAAACATTACATGCAAGTGTGAAGTGCAACGCTAGGACAGTTCATATCAGGCTCCTAGAAGCAGAACTGAAGTCCTGTAAAGGAAGAAAGAAAACCTTTTATTAAAAGCTCTTCATAAAGCAGAAGGCCTTTATTAATGAGGAACAGGGAAGATACAGGTCGCAATTAGCAAAATATGTTATTCACAGACGTTCACCCAAAAAGTGAGAAAGGGTGAAACAAAACATTGTGCTGTGGTCTTTTTTTTTTCCAGAGCTGTGTGTGTGTGAGTATATTTTTTTTTAATAGCTGGAATGTATTACAGGAATGTCGAAGGGGATTATACTTCTGAATTATAATCAAAGGAAATGTAGTAACAAATAAGATGGAAATTGTAAGGCAGAAAAGACACACAGAAAAGATGCATGGGAGGCTATTACTTATTTCAATAAGTTAATAATTATTATTTAAAAATATCATTCCATCCATCCATTTTTCAAACCGATTATCCTACTGGGTTATGGGGGGCCCGGAGCCTATCCTGGAAGCAATGGGCACGAGGCAGGGAACTACCCAGGATTGGGGGCCAGCCCATCGCAGGGCACACTCACACACCATTCACTCACACATGCACACCTATAGGCAATTTAGCAGCACCAATTAGCCTCAGCATGTTTTTGGACTGTGGGGGGAAACCGGAGTACCCGGAGGAAACCCCACGACGACATGGGGAGAACATGCAAACTCCGCACACATGTAACCCAGGCGGAGACTCGAACCCGGGAAAAATATCATTATATAACTATATGTTAAATGTTATAAATGATAAAATATCAGGTAACACTTTACATTAAGTGCACCTTCATAATGCATTCATTACGCATTCATAGAACATTCAGTGCACCTTCATAATGCATTCATAGAACATTCATAAGCAGCATGCAAGTACATCTTAACATCCTAACAGCTTTAATATACATTAATAACAAACATTACATGATTATACAATTATAATGTTTGTTATTATTATATAAAGTTTGTTATTAATGCATATTACAGCTGTTAAGGGATGTTAGGATGTTAAGGTATACATACATGACGTTTATGAATGATTTCTGGATACTTAATGAATAAATAATGAAGGTGTGCTGAACATTTTATTAAATGTAATAAAAAAGCATTATGAAGATTCTATCAGGTCTGGATGCTGTTGGCCAAGTGGCTATTTCAATATTAGTTTAAATACTAGAACTCGTGGCCATGAGTGGAGATTAGCTGGAGAACATTTAAAAATGAATTTAAGGAAGCACTTCTTTACACAGTGCCTAGTTAGAGTATGGAATAGTCTTCCTGCTAGTGTAGTACAAGCTAAAACTCTGGGTTCCTTTAAATCGGAGCTAGATACTGTGAGATATTAGTTAAGTTCTCCCCAAATGAGCTTGATGGGCTGAATGGCCTCCTCTCGTTGGTAAATTTTATAAAATAAAATGTTTGTAAAATATGTTCTTATATAAGGTGCAGCTAATGTAAAGGGTTACCAAATATTATTGTAATTAAATCCTCTATTATATAATTGCAGAATCGAAGAAAATCAAGAAGCAATTATTTTGCAAACCTCTCAGCACTGACATATGTGATAGTGTGCCCTGGAATATGCGTAGATTCTGTTATTATTTACTTAGTTGGTGAAACTAGCCCGTTATGCATCTGCATGACAGTGGAACTTACTACGCAAAAATGGAAGTGTTTGGAGGAAGAACAGCAAAAAGCAACAGAGGAGAGTAAACAAATGTCGTTTTCCACGTGCACCGGCGAGCTACCGGCCAGGCCTCATTAGCCGCAGCTGCTCCTTGCCTGTTTAAACCCGGCTAACTGAACACTCAGTGCGGGGTATCGTTCCTGGAATGTGATATACTAAGCTATCTAGCTCTATCTCTGCCTCGTGACGTGCCCTTGCTTTCCTCCCCTCCGTAGCTCCTGAATGCCTTTTCCTAAGCCTCCCCCGGATTTCCCCATTGTTCTTACCTCCTGTTCTCTGCGTGTTTGTAAGACCGAATCCCCATCTTTGCCTGCCGATTTACTGTCTGCTCGCTGGTTTCCCTTAATAAACCCCATCTCACTGATTTTGGGTCCCGCTGTTTCTGTTCTGACAATAAAAAACAAACAGGAATATGTACTGTGTGGCCAGCTCCCCAACAATACCCAGCGGCAGCTTGGCAATAGACTTGAAACACCATTTAAGAATTGTAAGACCCATAGCCTGCGCTCAAAGTGTGAATTCTGGGTAAAATAAATTGCCACTTGACAACTTTTTATTGAAAAAAAAATGCTTCTATTAATACATAGACAGACAGACAGACAGACAGACTTAAACCCAAGAGGAAATCTGGCTGAATACAAGTATACACACACGCACACAAAGGCACAGATATGTATGCATGTATATGCATCTCTTTTCATCCATCCATCCATCCATCCATCCATCTGTCCATCTATCCTGTTCCCTTGACTTGGATAAATAGCTGGAACATTGATGGGGAGTACAGGATGAATGTTCTTATTTTCTGTCTTCCAGCCTGCTAAATTCTAAGGTGATTCCCATGTCGTTCACTCCTGCCGGGCTGCACTCCAGTCCTTTGCCATCCAATAGGAGGATGGAGATTTTCTATTTAGCCTTACAGGTAAACCTGTGTGTTCCGTGGGTTACATGTGATTCACTTGTCAGCCTTATATAGAAGCGTAATTATTGTTGCATTTCCTGATAATAACATATTAATTGCAACTCTTAGTATGGCAGTTTGAACTGTGTTGGAAATAGAAGTCAGAGGACAAATGTTTCACTATACTGGGGGTAATTAAGTATGTCTAGAGAATTTCTGAAAGCATTTAAAAAGACAGGTCTATAGAAACTGAGCATGCAAGAAGTTACGCTTAACCTTTTGAACAAACAATAGCCACTAGTGAAGAAAGAAATATAATTATATCAAATTATATAAATTATACAAACACAGCTCTAAAGCTTGCCTATTTCCACAACTTAAAAATGCATTTCTAATTTTTTAATTAACTCTGAGGAAACACATATTTTTGTGATCATTGTACATGTATACTGGTTTTACCACAACCCTTTGTAAATGTGGGGGCAAAACAATTAATGGACATGTTTTTAATGTATTCAAAGTTATTATGTTATTCAGCTGAATTACCTGAATGTCCCTAATGTTGTGGTGTTTCACATTGCCCTCAGCAAAAAATTCCTCTGTCTGCTCCCTTATTCCCTGATCCTCTGATGTAAGTTTGTTGCATTCTTGCATTCGTCTTGTCTGGCAGTTTAACATTATGTGTAATTTCTGCCTAATTATTTTGCATTCTTGCCTTGTCTGTAACCTTTCTGCTCACTGATGTAATAACTCCCAAACCTTGGCCCTTTGGACCATCATTTTGTAGCCATTCATTTGAAGCCAATCCGCACAAACTTAGCTTGCTGCTTTTTTGAGTAACATAAAACATTGCATGCCATTTAAAAAATCCTGGTTCCTTTTTAAAATTTGCATTTCTTGACTCCCTATTCCAATATAAATTTAGTCTTTTGTTGCGGATGCAAAAGTTGCAGTTATTGCGTGCTTTTACTATGTGACATCGGTTGCCTTCTCTGGCAACAAACATATATAAAAGCACTTAAATGCAATATATGACTTGATTTTTTGTGGCATTTTCTCTGCTGACTGTTGTCTTGAATGACGTCAGCTTGAACTCAGATCACTACAAACTGTTGTTGCATTTACTAGTTATTTCCTTTGCATTTCATTACTTTATATGCCGTCATAGTCACAGTGCTTAGTTTTTGGCTGCACTATGGCATGCTGCCTGTTATCTGAGCTATGGACATGGCAGTACACCCCGCTGTCCTCTGAGTTATGGAAATGTGGGTGGTGTAAGTTTTCTCTGTGATTCTCTGCCACCTTGGCAACATGTTCGCTAAATTGCATTATGCAGTTCACACAGTTTTCAACTGTTACATTTTCACCTTCTGCCATACTTGGGAGTTTACTCATGGTCCCACAGGTTTATGTGAGTCCCACTGGGAAGCCCAAGTTAAACCATGCTTAGCCTGAGTGCTGTGGATGAGCCTGGTCACTGCCCAGGCCCAGTGCCCAGTGACACTAATGGAAAATGTGCAGTGCAAAGTCTCGCACTGAATGACTTGGTTTCTGAAAGTTCAGACATTGCTGCTTCCAGTGAGCAATTTTGACCTTCTAGTCTCAGCTAGAAGACTGAGGAGTTAGTATGCTGTTGCTGCTGTCCATTGTCACAGAACATTCTATTTCATCTGTCAATCTGTTATGTTGGTACAACCCCATCTATGAACTGAACAATCATAATTACTTTGGTTGCTCAGCTTGCTAGCAAGGATTTTATGTCCATGCAAACACACACACACACATATACTGAACAAAAATATAAACGCAACACTCTTGTTTCTGCTCCCATTTTTCATGAGATGGACTTAAAGATCTACAATTCATTCCAGATACACAATATTACCATTTCTCTCAAACATTTCTCACAAATCAGTCTAAATGTGTGATAGTGAGCACTTCTGCTTTGCTGAGATAATCCATCCCACCTCACAGGTGTGCCACATCAAGATGCTGATCTGACATCATGGGTAGTGCACAGGTGTACCTTATACTGCCCACAATAAAAGGCCACCCTGGAATGTGCAGTTTTTTGCTTTATTGGGGGTCTGGGGACTCAGAACCGGTCAGTATCTGGTGTGACCACCATTTGCCTCATGCAATGCAACACATCTTCTTCGCATAGAGTTTATCAGATTGTCAATTGTGGCCTGTGGAATGTTGGTCCACTCCTCTTCAATGGCTGTGCGAAGTTGTTGGATATTAGTGGGAACTGGTACACGCTGTCGTATACGCCGGTCAAGCACATCCCAAACATGCTCAACGGGTGACATGTCCGGTGAGTATGCTGGCCATGCAAGAACTGGGACATTTTCAGCTTCCAAGAACTGTGTACAGATCCTTGCAACATGGGGCCGTGCATTATCTGTCTGAGTGGCTGGTCTCAGACGATCTTGGAGGTGAACCTGCTGGATGTGGAGGTCCTGGGCTGGTGTGGTTACACGTGGTCTGCGGTTGTGAGGCCGGTTGGATGTACTGCCATATTCTCTGAAACGCCTTTGGAGACGGCTTATGGTTGAGAAATGAACATTCAATGCACGAGCAACAGATCTGGTTGACATTCCTGCTGTCCGCATGCCAATTGCACGCTCCCTCAATGCTTGTGGCATCTGTGGCATTTTGCTGTGAGACAAAACTGCACATTCCAGGGTGGCCTTTTATTGTGGGCAGTATAAGGTACACCTGTGCACTACCCATGATGTCAGATCAGCATCTTGATGTGGCACACCTGTGAGGTGGGATGGATTATCTCAGCAAAGCAGAAGTGCTCACTATCACACATTTAGACTGATTTGTGAGAAATGTTTGAGAGAAATGGTAATATTGTGTATCTGGAATGAATTGTAGATCTTTAAGTCCATCTCATAAAAAATGGGAGCAAAAACAAAAGTGTTGCGTTTATATTTTTGTTCAGTGTATAAATGTATACTTGTACTGTATGTCATATACTCTCAAGTTATGAACACTATTTAGTGAATGGCACACTAGGGAGCGTCAGTGCATCCTCATCAATGCAGCCCCCTGCATGCATGTAATGATCCACTTGAACAGGGCCAAGTCAGCAGGGTGTACCACCTGGGATGCGGAGGAGTCGGATATACAGTCTGCCAAGACCAACCAGGAAGTTTCAGTTCTTTACCGTGCAATGTTGTGCAACTACTGAGTGTTATGCTTGGCACTGGAGCCAGTTAGTTTTTTTTTTTTTCATCCATATGGTACACAACTGTGCAGTTCCTATTTGAGTTGCATCAAAGTTCCACGACAATTGGTTTCCACAAAATTGAAATATCAATCGATAACTTATACAGAATACACCGGAAGACTGCTTTGATCTCCGACCCTCAGGACCCCATGCTGATTATAGGTGCCTCTTCCTCTTTCAGTTACAGTCCTTTTCCATGACAGCTGTGCGGCGCGTTATCCGTTATAAGCTTTGAATCCAGTAACGTCACCTTGCCGTAGATATTCACACAGATTTATGAGCTGAACTAGGCACCACAGCGGTGAGTTAACTTGTGCTTTTGTCAGTAATACTGAATCCTTCAACCAAGAGTAAATCTTAAGGGATTCTCATTTCTTGCAGTCAAATCATCATCATTCCTAAATCGGTGCCAGAAAACATGTGTATGGCTCCATTTGGTCTTTATGGACTCCTTAACAATTCTTAAATTAAAATAGGTCTCATTTTGCTTCCAGCATCTATAATATTCCTCCTCGTGGGCTGAGGGTGACGGTAATGGGAGTTCGGGGTAATAAATTATACATGTGCCTTTTTTATTGATTTCATTGCTTTAATAATACAACACTAGATATGGATGTAATTTGTCTTTCTACTGTAGTGTATTTATGAAGGAAACCAATTACAGAATATTAAAAAACAGGGCAAGGTACTACATTTACAGCAAGCTGATTTCCAAATGTCTTCTGTGGTCTTTGGTGGCAACAGTTTACCTCCTGATTTAGTATCAGTTTAAAGCGAACGACATGCTGACATTAGCATCAGCGCTGTTCTATTAAAGGGCAGCTTTACATTTTCATTGAAACTTCAGAAGTCAGAAAGCCTTTATGACCCCTAAAACAACTTTACACTATTAAAAATGTTTAATATTGTTCCCAGCAAACTTAAATTAGTTTATAGTGTCCATCTTATCATGAGCTTATATAAAATCTTTTTTTTTTATCGTCATGATTCATTTCCTGCAGGTTTCAGTTATGCCTGCAGTTTTTCCTTTAATATAATATTCTTTTTTTCAGACAGATTGAGGTATATTCAATACTTTCGTACTGGAATAGTGGCCTGTTTGTGAGGAAATGTCTTTGGACAAGGATACACTGTGAGAGCAAATCAATTGTGCTTAATGAACTAAAGAAAACACATTCAAAGCAGAATGAAGTGCAGCGCAAAACTCTGCTTATGTGACCTTGTTTTTATATAAACGCTGTTTTGGGCCATGTCAGAAAAAAAATGTCCATCCATCCATCCATTTTCTGTACCTGTGTGCCCTATGTAGGGTGGTGAGGCTCTGGAGCCAATTCCAGAAGCTTCAGGAGGAACGCAAGGAAGAAAATAGTCATGTAATAAAAAGAGATGTAGGCTGTCAGCAAAGAAAGACATTACAGATATGTATCATTGATACTGATCTTGGGTTAAAAGCCAAAAAAACACGTGCATTTTGCGAACGGTGTCGTTTTGCAATAGTGCTGATGTGCCAGCATTCTTTGAAGAAAAATGAAAAGAGGACAGGAAAACAATGTATTTGCTTAGAATGACAAACACTATATGGAATGGAATTAATGCAGATTCCGGGTGAGTTTTACCTCTTACATGAGAAGGATTTGGTATCACAAGTTGTGGTGATAGTATGTATATTTCTGTGTGTGTTTTTGTGATTATTACATTGTCGGGACTAGATTTCCCCAAAATGTGATAAAACCCTGTAATGTTTTACCTTGTGGGTTTTTTTTAGTCCCCGCAAGGATAATCTCAATTTTATGAAAACCTTTGACTGCAATCAAAAACCTAAATCTGCCAAAGGTATTGTATTTTCCTTTATTACTTATGGTTAAGGTTAGGGCTGGGTAGGGGATAAGGTTATCAAAACAAGTCATGAATATCACAAGTGAAATACTGATCTCATGTCCGTTCATCATTAATGAATCCTCATGCATCTTTAATTTTAAGTATTTTTTTGTGACCAGATTTTTATTAGAGATTTTTTTTTTTATTTAATTTTTTTTTTGTTTTTTTTTCTTTAATTTTAAGTAGTAACTATATTTGTTCATGATTTATAGATAAGCAATAACCAAATTATTGCTAGTATTTGTACCCCGTCAAGTAAAGTGTTACCCATATGGATTTAATGGAAGCTAAATAGGAGAGATTGATAGTGCTAAGGATAAATGATTGATGCCTGTAATAAACCACTGTAAATCCTGAGTAATACAGGATACCAGTCTATCACAGGGCACATATATGCTGTCACTAAGCAATGGTTAATGCACAACAAGCTAGGCATTATACAGTACGTTTTAAAATACATGACTGTGGACACAAAGGACCACCAGATGCGCAGTGGAGTGTGTTTAAAAATGTATGGCTGAAGTGCATTAAGCCACTTATACTTAGCTTACTACACATTTGGCTTGAACGATGGTACCAAAATATGTTACTTTCACGTTTATGAGCAGAAAACACATTACACAACTATTTTCTTCTACCGCAGATAAATTTTTCATAAATATTTTCTATTCATTTTAAAATTATGTTCTACATCTGGAATTTTAAGTGACATTAGTTTGAATTACAGATGATTGATTTATTACTGTGATTTGATATAATTTCTCTTTATAAACATTGTGAAGGGAAATCATGGTAATTAAGTGGATAGGACTCCAGAACTTGCAGCTACTATCCTACCACTGCTCCTGTGTGTGTGGGGTTTGCATGTTCTTACCATGCCACAGTTTGCCCTGAGTACCCAGAGACATGCAGTTAGGCCAAATGACTTCTCTAAGTTGCCCATAGTGTGTATGTGTGTCCCTTGTAGTGGCATGCCATCCATTTCGCCTATGGTGCCAAGGACAGGCCCAGGCCCCCTGCGAGGGTAAACCCCAGGACCCCAGTGAGGGTAAACCCCAGACCCCCTGTGAGGGTAAACACCAGGACCCCTGAAAGGGTAAAGCCCAGGCCCCCTACGAGAGTAAACCCCAGGCCCCCTGCGAGGGTAAAACCCAGGACCCCTGAGAGGGTAAAGCCCAGGACCACTATGAGGGTAAAACCCAGGCCCCCAGTGAGGGAAAACCCCAGGACCCCTGAGGGGGTAAATCCCAGGACCCCTACGAGGGTAAACCCCAGGCCCCCTGAGAGGGTAAACCCCAGGACCCCTACGAGGGTGAAGCTCAGGCCCCCTGCGAGGGTAAACCCCAGGACCCCTACGAGCGTAAACCCCAGGACCCCTACGAGGGTGAAGCTCAGGCCCCCTGCGAGGGTAAACCCCAGGACCCCTACGAGCGTAAACCCCAGGACCCCTACGAGGGTGAACCCCAGGCTCCCTGCGAGTGTAAACCCCAGGACTCCTACGAGGGTAAACCCCCAGGCCCCGTGCGAGGGTAAACCCCAGGCCCCCTGCGAGTGTAAACCCCAGGACCCCTACGAGGGTAAACCCCCAGGCCCCGTGCGAGGGTAAACCCCAGGCCCCGTGCGAGGGTAAACCCCAGGCCCCGTGCGAGGGTAAACCCCAGGCCCCCTGCGAGTGTAAACTCCAGGCCCCTTGAGAGGGTAAACCCCAGGCCCCCTGCGAGGGTAAACCCCAGGCCCCCTGCGAGGGTAAACCCCAGGCCCCCTACGAGCGTAAACCCCAGGCCCCCTGCGAGGGTAAACCCCAGGCCCCCTGCAAGTGGTCTCTGCGCTGGTTGTTAATGGCAGCTTACGCACAGTGAGCCTATAGTCCGGCTGATGCCAGTCGTCAAGACGGCTGTTGCAGAGAGTCCAATACCTGTGTCCGGATGGCAGACGCAGATGGCATAGGGTTCTGTAATGCTTGGCACACAATACAACAATCCTTCCTTGGTGTGGTGTGTCTTGGGCATCCGGAACCTTCATGACGTGTGTGGGTGCTCTCACGTGCCGATTGGTTCCAACATCGGGTGACTGTGACATCTGCATACCCCACATGCTGGGAAATTGCACGATACGACCACCTGGCCTCACGCAAATGCTGTCTAATGCATCTACCAGGCATCCTCTGTGTCTGGTGACTAGACGTGGCAGCTCCTTGCAAATCGAATCATTTACATACCCATCACTGGTCTGCACGTGTACCGAATTACATCCAAAATGGACCATTACTTCTGGGTGCTTAACTTTTTTTGTGACTGAGTGTGTATGTGTTTATATATATATATATATATATAAACACACACACATATATATATATATATATAATATAGAAAGGTCTAGTCAGTTATGCGATTGGGTTACTGGTGTGAAACTGTCACAAATGTCTGTTATTTTTTATCACTGCTGTCAGTTCCTCCACTGGGCACTATGTTTGACACCTTACTTGACCCTCGTGTTCTCTCATGTATGTCAGATGTAAGTGTAGTAGGGCTTGTAAAGACAGCTCTCCTTCAGTTGATTTGTAGTACAGCTGTGACTCAATGCTCCAAGAGAGTGGAACAGAAAGTTTTTTCCTTACTAAGCTCCCCGTTGGCCTCATTTTCACTTGATTGTGTCTCCAGTCTTTGTTATTTTGCAGTCCTGGGAATAAGTAAAAACTGTCCCTTCTTCTGTGACACACATACACACACACACACACATACATATATTTTTAAAAAAGTAATGCATCCATTTCTTTTGATATATTTGAGTTATATACCCCAGTTTACTAGTAAATCTAAGACACATTTCATTGATTCAGCAAAATAATCACTAAATTCTATACTCTTAATATAAAACAAATCAGGTTCACAGCTGGATAAAAGAAAGGTGCATGATGAAACTCATCTGCTAATTGCCCTGACTGATCAAGTTTGATTACTGAGAAAAAGGCATCTATGATACACTCAGGATGGCACAGTGCTACAGCAGATAGCACAGCCGCAGCGCTGGGCTTTGGGAGCGAAACATCTGCTCCTTGTGTGGAGTTTTCTCCTCACACCGTCGAAAGACAAATACAGCTGCGGAAAAAATTAAACAAATATTTTTAAACAAACCGGCATTTTTAAATCTTTGTTTCATCGTGGCTCTGCTGGCAGAAGGCTATGCTGAGCAGGTGAACGCTTTTGGGTTCAAAATTTCTAAGACGGCAGTATGCAAGAATAAGGTGAAGCAGGAGACACCGGGAACGACCAGAAACCAGCCAGCTAAAGAGCGGAAGTGACTTTCTAATGCCAGAGATGACCGTCACCTTATTCGACAGTTTCTCAGATGACATGAAGTGACCTTCAAAAGGAATTGGAGACATTAAGTGCAGGTGTGAAGTGCACTGTTAGCTCAGTTCGTATCAGGCTCCTAGAAGCAGGACTGAAATCCAGTAAAGCAAGTCAAAAATCCCTTATTAATAAGAAACAGAGAAGAACCAGGCTGTAGTTTGGCATAAAAAACATAGACAGACTCACACCTATAAACTGAGAAGTTAGCAAAACAAAAAACTTACTGCTTACTGTGATCTCTTAATTTTTTCTAGAGCTGTATGTATGTAAATATAATGTGTTAAAGACCCGTGTATTATAAGCACACAACTAGCAGAGGATGTCCCATCTATATATATATATATATATATATATATATATATATATATATATATATATCCATCCATCCATCCATCCATTTTCCAAACCACTTATCCTACTGGGTCGCGGGGGGTCCGGAGCCTATCCCGGAAGCAATGGGCACGAGGCAGGGAACAACCCAGGATGGGGGGCCAGCCCATCGCAGGGCACACTCACACACCATTCACTCACACATGCACACCTACGGGCAATTTAGTAACTCCAATTAGCCTCAGCATGTTTTTGGACTGTGGGGGGAAACCGGAGTACCCGGAGGAAACCCCACGACAACATGGGGAGAACATGCAAACTCCGCACACATGTGACCCAGGTGGAGACTCGAACCCGGGTCCCAGAGGTGTGAGGCAACAGTGCTAACCACTGCACCACCATGCCGCCCCCATATATAAATAAATAACATATATATAATATATAAATTATATATATATATATATATATATATATATATATATATATATATATATATATATATATATATATATATATATATATATATATATATATATATATATATATATATATATATATATATATAAATAAAATGAGGCTTATAATGTGCGGCAGATAGCCATTGAGCAGAGGTACTAATCAGAGGCAGAGCTCCAAACTAAAAAAAAGACTAGAATGGTTCCCTTCATGCTGTGACAAAGCAGAACATGGCTAAGCCGTATATATTTGGCAGGCAAACATTTTAAGGTACACAGAGCAACAAACTGTACTTCCAAGGATAAGGCTCCCCGGGCAGCTCATCCTCCACTTCAGCCCCGCTGGCTTTCATTATAGGCTGTAGCCCTCAGTATCTAGCCGGGCATCATTATCTAGCAAGCAGTCTTGGTAAGTTTCCTGCCCGGTGCTGACAGAATCATCACCTTCTGGCTAAAATGTTTTCCAGCGATTAGAAAGAATGCCTGATATTTATGTCAACTGAAATGTAAATAATATTGAAATCGCCTTTTTCCAACCAGAGAAATCACCACACATCTGAATTGATGGAAGCACCAAAAATATGCATGTGTTTGGGGGGGGGGGGTGGGGGGCCCTCCTATATGCCATGGCTATAGGAGTGCTGTCACCATGGGGCCCTCGTGCGCGGCCCCTGACCTCCATCGCTCCAGAGATACTGCCTGATGCTGCTCTTTGATTCTGAACTGGATACCACTTTGGAAAAAAACATCTGCTACACTGTCAATTATAGAAGCTGAGAAATTGTTGCCCTTTACAGAGTCTAATAAAGAAATCAACTTTTAATAAAAAAAATATAATATAGTAAAAATAACATATTATGCTCTTGAATAGCATTACATAAATATGAATATAGTATTAGGTAAATATAAATATTAATTTGAAGGCCCTTTCTACAGCTTGCACTGCATACATCCATTACTTCATAAAATCTTTGTATTTGACTATTAATATTGCAATATTACTGGTGAAAAATGTAACTCACTACCCTTCGACCCTCTTTAAAATCTTAAAATCTTTAGAATCTGTATATATGCATTAGAAAATTTTGATAATTGGCTCAGTATTAATATTGCAATAGCATTGGTGAGAAATGTAACTCTCTACCCTTCGACCCTTTCTAAAATGTTAATTTCTTGAACTGTGATGTTTTAAATAGATCGGACGCCTATTGCCCTTTCTCCATGAATACCACTCAGCCACGCACCACTCTATCTTTTTTTTATTCTGGCAAATTATCTAGAATGACTCCCTCAATCAACATCCACTGAGACAGCACTTGTCAAGACATAAATAAGGGCATACTTAACTGTTGTCGACATATGGCGTCTAATTCTCTCACACCTCGTGACATTGCGCTTTACTGTCAAACTAAGCACAACCAGCTTTTGACACCTCGCCACTTTGAACCACGGAACAAATGTCTCCATGGCAACCAAGAAGAATTCCTTCATGACTAAAAAAAAATTCTTAAAAAAATAAATTCCCTACTTGATATGCCTCCTTCCCCTGAGTCTTATAAATGTGACACGATTCATTTTTATTGAGACCGGTTTATCTATCAGAGCATTTCTAGATTGATGTATGATTGTGTGTATGTGTGTGCAGGTGTGCTTCCTGTGATAGTCTCAACCCATCAGGGTGTACTCCTGCTTTGTACCCTGTGCTGCCTGGAGTAGACTCGACCCCCCCGGCCCGCCCCCCGCCTTATTTCTGCCCACGATAAGTGGTTGGAAGATGGATGGGGATTTTTTTTTGGTAAATGTTCCACTGCATTCCTTTCATGGTTGATGGTTCTTTTTAAATCTAGCTCAGGTTATTGCGCCATAGAGTTCCTTAGGTTCTTTTAAGAAAAGAAAGTTTGCACTGTTACTATGCCAGCTCAGTAAAATTACATTAACTGGCTGTCATTCGTAACCTAGACTTGTGATAATTTAATCAAACTCAAAAGTGGGATTAAAGCTAAAAAAAATCTAAATTTACTACATGTATACAAGTATGTTGTTTGGAGAACATGAAAATTTGTCCCTAATATATCATCCATCCATCCATCCATCCATCCATCCATCCATCCATCCATCCATCCATCCATCCATCCATCCATATTTCAATCTCTTATCCTGGTCAGAATCATAGAGAAAATAAAATATGTTACGATTATACAAATTCCTTAATTATGTAAAATGCATGCTTTTCTTCTTGTTGCAATTAAAATGTATGTTAAATTTAAATTTGAACGTTTTTATAAAATCTTGCAAATGAATGTGCTTCCCTGATATGACTATTACAAGCCGAAATACTGAAAACAGAAATGTTACCATGGTCTCACCTGAAACTGAAAGATAAAAATGATTTGTGAGCATGTGTCAGTACTGGGTAAACATATTTTCAGTTTAGGTCTAGACCAAGAATTTCCAATAATGTGATCTTGACATAGAAATCAGTCTTGAGAACTACCAACCTACACCATACATATTCACAAAAAAAAAACAAAAAAACTATACAACAGAAGTATCAGTTCAGAGAGTCAAAACACAGTGTGTTTGTATGTTTTGAGGTTCATTATTGTGTAGTAATATAATAATAGCTATGTTGTTTAGATATAAAATTCCACCATGTCATGACTAGTTTGAATAACCTATGCAGATCCATTTAAGTATATATTAGCAATAATGGTTGCATAGTTTAAGTCATTTCAAGCTGACTTCCAGAGTTCAAAAACTACAGCAAAGTTTAGAGCCACACACAAAAAGAATGTTTTACATCCTAATTAAAGCAAATTTATAGCATTTTTGCATATCAATAAATACCCCAACTTTCTTGATACTGTCTGAACAAAGTGCCCTCATTTACACACTATATTTTCTGGTAAATACAGTTTCTAGTTTATTCAAAAAATCTCACATTTTTATGCTCTCATGTTTACATTCAAGTGCCAGAAGTCTGCATAATGGGCAACAATGTTCTAAGCAGCACTTATGAGTAAGAAGATTTTTGGTCTGTTTCAGATTATTTAAATGCTACGGTCTCAAACAATATATAATCGCTAGAAAGGATATTTTAAAACTGTTCCAAAAATACTGTTCTCTCAGGCAGAACATTAATTGGCCCCTTCATTCCTCATGGTGCATTGGCATTTTAGTCTGCTGAGATAAGAAAAGCAACCCCTTTCACCAGAGTGTGCGCTTTTTAAATGTAAATTTAAATGCTTGCATCACCTAAGAAACGTTTTTGCTATAATATTAATTAAAATCTGCATCAAATATGCTAATTTGGCAACACTTTATTTGAAGCTTTCATCTATAATGCATTATAGACACCTTCATATTGCATTGCAAAATATATATAATGTATTATTATGTTCGGTATGAGAATTAATAAATCATTACAGCATCTTCTGTTGACAGTCATAAGGTATTATAGTGTTGATTATAATATCTTTATAATGCATTACAAAGCATCCTTAATTCTTATACTAACCATTATAATGTATTATAGATGCTTTGTAATGCATTATGAAGGTATTTATAATGGATTATAGATGAGTGCTTTGAGTAACGTGTCAAGTAAAATCCGTGACTATGTTTCAAAATCAAAAAAAGGAGATATATATTTTATTACAATTACATGTATTTACCTGCAGAAAAAGCTCGAGCTATGCACAAAGATTTCTACAGGAGTACAATAATCCATTTTCAGCATTTAAATGTAGGAATAAATTGTTTTTGTCATTCTAGGCACCTTATGAAACATATTCTGGATTTCAAACATATACCAATCACGCAGAAGTATACCTATTTTCATAACAACTGCGCTCCGCTGTTATGAAACTAAATTAAAATGCTACATTTAGACACATATGCATTTTTGTGTAATCTGCCTGCTCAGTGGTGTTGTAGCAGCCTGAAGAAAGCTGTCTCAGTTCAAGCTGAGAAACAAGAAGACGTGCCAGCTGTGGGCTGGTAAAAATTTCCAGTGAGGTTTATGTAATTAGCACATAATATATCCCTACAGTGTACTGCATATACAGTAAGAGAAGATCCTCGACCATGCTTAGTTCAAAGTAAAGTTGAGCTGGCACTGCAAACTTTGTTTATATATGCACACACAGGGGTTGGACAATGAAACCACATCGCTGGTTGATGTAGTTTTTTACATTTCACGCCTATATATGCTCAGCCTGGTGGGGAGTCCTCACTGATTGCACATTCCATCAGTAAGAACAGAGTGTGAAGGACACACACACTATATATATATATATATATATATATATATATATATATATGTACACACACACACAGACAGATGCAGCAAGACTCCATATCTCAGGAGGGATATTTGCATGCCTGTCTCAGCTGTTGGACCCGGTTTTATACACTGACCAAAGTATCATACAGGATTGTTACCTCTCTTGGGATGCAGTGATGCAGGCTTTGTTAAGAAAATAAAAATAGCAACATTGTGAAGAAATGGTCCTCACGAAGAGTGACTAACCCAGTGCAGAGGGTGCTACATGCCACGAAATGCAACTTTCGTCACTGCTTTCCAGCTGGTGCCTTTTAACTATAAAAGCACGTCACCCATCTTCCTCTACAAGACAAGATCTGTCAGTGAAGTGAAATTGGGCTTAAGACTTGTTTTTGCATTTAGGGCATCAGATGCTGTACACTGAATGTGTGTTTTGCATAATTCTACATTTCACTTCTAGGATTTTCATATAGTAAGTACATTCATAGTACAGCTGAAAGACAGTGCTGTTGCAGCATGAATCTCACCATGAATCCTATATTTTTGATCATCTGAACCCCCCCCCCCCCCCCCCCCCCCAAACCTCCATATTACTACGCATTTTCTGATCGGCTTTCTCCTTTCCTCATAAAATCATCCATCACAATCTTCCTGATTGCTGTCTTCTTTTCACATCTTTTGTCCCTCTGTCAGTCTTTGTCACTTTAATTCTTAAGTAAGCATGTAGGAAAATGCGCACAACATACTCTAATACTAAGGGAACTAATGGCAGGCCAAACACTTCAGTCAAAACACATTTTACTATAATTTATACAGGACAATTTATAAATTGCCAGACAGAAAAACTGCTGATTTATAATTATGAACCTGCTGTATTACACAGACATATCTTTTATATTCCAGCTTAACAGGAAAAAAATCTTTACACAAAAATCTTGTGACTAACACACAGACACATATAACAGAAGACAACTAGACAATGTATTGGCATTGACTGATCATGTTAGATTTGACTTGATTTCAGACTTAATCTGAAAGAATATTTTATTTTCTGTATTTTCCGAAAGTATCATCCATCCATCCATCCATCCATCCATCCATCCATCCATCCATCCATTTTCAGTAGCCATTTGCCTAATTTATAGTCATGCATGGTCATCTGGAAATGTTATTCAGTTTGTTAAATAAGTAGCAAGAATGTCAGCAATTTCAAACAGAAGTAAACTTAAAATGAAGCGGTTAAGTAACATGCAAAACAGTATGAGTAATACTCTAAGTATTCAATAGATACTCATACTCCAACTGTAGCGCAGTACTTCACTGGTCTACTCACAATCTCTGTCACAGCAACATAGTGTTTGTGACGCATGGCTAGACAAACTATAGATCTGGAAAATGTTCCCTACAGGACCACTCTGAGCTGTTACATTTAGATGATGATTTCTGTCACCCTGCGGCTGTATAGCGTCTGACTGGCCACGTCTACACTACACTTCTTCCTCTATTAAACTGTTTCTCTCTGTACCGTAAGCTGAAAGTGACATTAAATGCTGGACATATAATTTTATTATCCCTTATAATTCTAAAATTGCTTTAACAATTACTTAAACATGTACATTAACATTCATCAATAAATTGAATGTTCACATTGCTTGATTTTTATAGGTAGAGAATAAAAGTATATGTACGGTGTAATGGCCGGATTATACATTACTTGTTTTTTTATCTAAACAAAGAAAATCATGAATCTATTTTGGAACTCATTTTCAGCTACATGATCAGGTATCTAAGCAGGTATTTAAGTGCCAAATCCTATGCAGGCATTTAAGTGTCAAAGCCATATCACCACCTTTTGAAGAAAATCCCTGCGCCTGCTGACATCCTTAAGGTTGACTGTGATTGGACTAGATCTCTGCCACCTTAATGTGGCTTTTTCACATTTAATGAATACTAAACTATCCTGGCCTTAAAAAGGGATCAATTTCAAGCATGCAGACTAAGATGAAGCCATTTAAGCACCCACTCATATTATTTTGCTCTAGGCAACAGCGGGCATTCTTAATTACTGGTAATTATCCATTTAATATACAATTCAGCTAAAAGCAAACAAATAAGCAATAAATGTTCTTAATTTTTAAGTCCTAATGCCTTCCCCTCCCAATGACACTGAGGTTTAGTCCTAAGGTTTAGGTTTAGTCCTAAGCTCCTTCAAATGCCGAATCTAATAAGCGTGAGCTGTGTAATTTTTCATAGCTCAAATAATTGGTATCATCTGCTCAAGGGCATGGAGTTTGCATTTGTTGGTCATTGCAGCAGGTCATGTGCATGAGACCTGAAAGATGGAGCCATACTCTTAGCAGAGCTAAGCCTACCAGATAGGCACACGTCACCTGTAGCATACAAAGACAGTCCGTGGAGCTGGTGCTAGGCTGGCATGGTGGGTGGACGTCTGTAGATCTGTGCACTGCAAATCAAATGCAGAATTTTAATTCACCAAGTTTGGTTAAAGCTCCCCCCCCCTTCTGATCAGATTTGATATTTTCTTCATATTTATTCATAATTACAAATTCTCAAACATTTCATACATGAGAAGTAATGTTCCATCCATTATTTCATTAATTTGTAATAATTATTAAGATAAATGCATGCTTTGGCAATCCACAGTAGATTTATTAACACTGCCTTTTTTTGTACAAAAAAGAAAGTAACACAAAATAATAAGGGAGCAGGCACAGGCTGGACTGCTATCTGTTTACATCTCTTATTGAATGAGAGCTCCCACTTCTACCGGACACTTTGACTGATGTGCTTATTTTCATCTTCAATTACCCTGCTTGTGCTGCTCATTCATTGTGTGTGACTGCAGCAGAAAACTGAGATGTCTCCTAACCTCTGGCAAATGGGAAAAAAACGGCAATCACCATTAAAACACAGTTATTGGAGCAACTCCCTGAATGCCTGCACAAAGAGGGTCATCCATTTTCCCAGCAAGGGCTGTAATTAGCACCTTACGCTTCACATTATTAATGCAGGAAACACAGTGGTCACTGGATTCCCTCAAGTTCTTTTCACATCCCCAATTGATAATGTATTCTGTGATTTTTTTCTTTCAATCACTAATATACTTACCAAGCAGCTCATGCAAGATGCAAGACAAATAAATAAATAATGGTAATGCATTCAATATAATAATCATTATAAAATTAATAATTGCATGTTGTTGCTTTTCCTGCAGATGTTATCTTAACCCGCAAATGTATTTGTTAATTAGCATTATGCTTACATTTTGTAACTCATGCTGTCTGAATAATTTCGATATATTTTAATACTATAAAAATGCCATTTATTTTAAAATCTTCAGGGGAAAAGGATCATTTTTATTGCCTCCTACTGCACTGTTTGTATTCAGAACAGACTGCTACAATTTTCATATAACTTATATGTTGCTTACACAAAGTTTATTCTTTTACCATATGACATATAAATCTATTATCATTAAAGTATTAAGAATTTTTTAAATTACAGCAAAACAAAGGATGCAGCTTTTTTCTTCATGGCAACATGATCATTATGGAGA
Organism: Brienomyrus brachyistius; assembly: GCF_023856365.1. NCBI lineage: Eukaryota > Metazoa > Chordata > Actinopteri > Osteoglossiformes > Mormyridae > Brienomyrus > Brienomyrus brachyistius. The sequence goes on from NC_064542.1 coordinate 8,703,234, forward strand.
TTAAGCTGAATTTTATCAGTTTTCCTCAAGGTGTCTCTGTAGGCACTTTGTGTTCAAAAATTGATGATCAGCAGAGATCACATACTTAAATATATAATTATAGACTAATTAACATAGATCCATCTTTCGGATATTGAACTGGATTTTTAGAAAACTGCATAACATGCAAAGACAAAGAGAATGTAGTAACTCTATTTTAATAACCAGTCAGCGCAGGGCACAAGGCATGGGAATGAGTTGGTTGCTGGGCACATATTCATGCACAATCATACTTTATAAGAGTTACAGAGACATCAAGACATCTGCATGATTTTGGACTACAGAAGGACACCAGAGAACCTGGACGAGACCCGCATATGAGGAGTAAAGGCGAACCCCTGCACAACACACACACACACACACACACACACACACACACACACACACACACACACACACACACACAAGCAGAGGCAGGATTCAAACCCCAATCCCGGGAGGTTTAAGGCAGCAGTGTTACCCAAAGCACCACCCCCACAGCAATTCAGTCAACACAGAATCCTGGGAAGCACAAGACAAGCACAGCACACCATAAATCAGTTATTTATTGTGTTATTCTATGTGTCCATAGTCTGTTTGTTGTCAAGTATAACATTTTTAAATGTGAAGTGCAATGTCAAATAAGAATTCATTTTTAAAAATCTATTTTCAAATTGATCATTCAGGTGATTTTTTTTTTCCATATTGGTAACGCTTGGTAGCACAAATGACCGAGTCCATTGAAACATGAATGAAGGTACAGTCTCTCCTACCACAAACATACTGAAACAGCTAGATGTCACAGAATGCTATTTCATTTCTATTAATGAGAATTAATATGCAACAATCTGTAGGTTTAATGGTGTTCTACTTGTGCACCGTCCCGATAGGTGAATGCCAAGTCTCAGCATCTGTCAAGATGAAACATGACATTTGCTGCCACCTGTTCTGCATCCTCACCTGGGATAACCTTCCATATTGCTCTCCCTCTCTGTGGTGCATCAAATAAATTGAAGTTTAATGAAACCAGAGGTTTGCATTTCGTTTAGAGATTATGTTTATTTCTTTATTTTTTTGCAGTTACTCTCTGCAGTCCTGCTTTTCCTTCCTCAGGGTGATCATAAAGTGTTGTGTAACTTCAAGGTTTGTTGATAATACCATTCCTAACCATCCTTACTTAAAAGGAGCATATGAGTCAGTCTGCGGTTGCTCTCTCTCAGTAGTCCCCCATGGATGATACGGTCTAAGACCTACCATGGATAATAATGAACCATTCATGGATCCAATATATAACGTGATTTTCATGTACATACATATGGCGAAGGTTAATTGATAGATTACACAGTAAGACATTACCAGCATGAAATACTGTAGAATATGAAATAATTAAATACTGTAGAAAGCATATTGTACTTCATTATACAGTACTGTATGCATTCTCTCTCTCGAATGAAAGGGATTCTGATAGAGCAATGAAAAATATTATGCATCAATGGATAACGCAACAATGAAAATCACACTTTGTAATACATTTTTATAACACGCACTGTGATGAAGCAGCAACTAATGTAATGAGTGAGAATGCTAGAGGCCTGGATGAGAGTTCTGTGGGGAGTCGTGTGTATGGGGACAAAGGGAGGTGAGTCATATACTGGGCACGACTGGGATACATGCTCTTGGTCTCTACGCGCTTGTTGCGCGGTTTGAAATTTATGAACGGTTTATTTCTGGAATTTGACAATTCTTTTTCAGACCACAATAAATCACAGACAAGTGAAACAGTGGTTACTGAAATCCAATGCATGCCCTCGGATTTGAACAATCAGAAATTAATTTAAATGTGGCTTAACTGTTCTGGGTCAAGTGTCATGCATACTTAAAATATTTGGGAAGAAAGCATAAATTCACAATTTTCCAAAAGCCACCAAGGAATATCATTCCGCATGCTTCTCCCAAAAACACCTGGTATGAATAGCATGCATACATTTCTTTAAATGTTTGAAACAAGTACCACCCGGGATCAATATGGTTCCCACATTGTCAATGTACACTGAATCACTGGGAGAATGTTTATCTGCTCTATTCCAGCAGCACTTTCAAATAACCAAAGTACCAAAATATCAACTCTCAGTTCTCATATCACTCTAGAGTGTCACACTGACCTATGTTTAATAAAAGGCTTTGATGGGTGCAAACCATCCAAAGTACACATCAGCTAATCATTCACAATTTAGGTCAATGTTCTCTGCCTAGAGCACTGTTCTGGGATAATCTCCAAGCTCACTGCAAGCTTGCAGTGGAAAATGTTATGGATCATGGACATCACTGTAATTCCTATGTTTGATCACTTTTAAAATGGAACAGGCTAAGACTGCTACATTATATTATCATTCCAAACATTATCTCATTGGAAAATATTGACAGATTATAGTTTTATCCTAATTTTTTATTTCATTCCACATTTATATATGCATTTCATTATAGCTCCCTTCAGTGTGGAGCATTTTAAACAAATTATGTGTACAGTACATTAAGCTGCATGCTGTTTGGAATAAGAATACAGAGAATGAGTCAGGATGGTTAAGTCTTTTATCATACTCTGCACAGTAAATGCTTTCTTCCTTTCTTATGGTGGACACCGGCATCGGAATGTCTAAGTGGGAACTGAAAAACATAATCAGATTTTAAACTACCATAACTCAAACAAACAGCTGTATGAATCAAAGTGATAGATGAAGTTCAAAACAATGTGTGAAAATGATGCAAAGAAACTCGCCACGCGGCTACTGCATTAGCAATAGTTTTCACTAATTAAGTCATTCCACGGCTCGAACAGTTTGACTGGCTGGCTTTGACGTGATTGAGAATATGAGGTACTGTGTTCTGTATGGATCTCAATGCCCCAGTGCAGTAACGGGGACACTGTGCTGTGAAAATGGTGCTGTCCTTCAGTTCAGATGAGATGTAAAACCAAAGTCCTGACTCATAAAAGGTCATAAAAGATCATCTTTCGAAAGATCAGAGGTGGTACCCTGATGTCCTGGCTAAATTGCCCCCTGTGGCCCTATCGAATCTGGCCCCCTAATCATCCCCTGCATCTAACTGATGAATTCTCTCCTGTTCCTTTACCACCTTAGCTACTGTGTGGTGATCGTACTGGTGCAGAATGGCTGCAGGTGAATCATCCAGGTAGGTGCTACACAGTGGTGGTGGCTGAAGTGGCTCCCATTTGTTTCTGCGATGCACTTTGGATGTCTTGAAAACTGCTTGAAAACTTTCATTCATTCACTCATTCATTCACATAGAGACCAGTGACTGTTTCTTGATGACAGTGATTGAATTTGTGTGCTGAAATTCTGTGTGGAGAATGCCCTGTGAGCATGTACCTGGTGTTTTTAAGGCAGAATGGAGCAGCGTGTTCCAGAAGGACTATTCTGTGGCACATAAGGTCAGGCTTAGGTACGTAAGCAATAGGAGTGTATTCATCAGGAAATCTGAGTCCAGAATGGTAGGGATACTTAACACCATTCAACGCTTTTGCTGAAGAGAGGAACTATTTATTTTTTATTTGATTGATTTTTATCTATCTATCTATCTATCTATCTATCTATCTATCTATCTATCTATCTATCTATCTATCTATCTATCTATCTATCTATCTATCTATCTATCTATCTATCTATCTATCTATCTATCTATCTATCTAATCGATCTGCTTGTCTGTTTACCAATCTTAGGTCTGCAAAAAATACACGGTATCTATCTTCGTAAAAAACTCTTCTACACTGAATATTACAGTATATAGCGCATTTTAAATTTCCTGATGAGTGGTTGAAACGATGAATTTAAACTTGTTGTTTTCCCACTATAGTCTTGTGTAAGCATACCGGGTAGGTTTGTGAAAAATGTTTCTGCTCTTACATTCTTTTCTTCATAGGTGCATGCACACTGATATCAAGTGTACTTCCTTCAATTCGTGGAAACAGCTGTGCTTTGACATGTAATTATTAGCTTGTCTCTCAGTGGAATTCACCCTTTGAGACTTTAACACTCAGCAGCTTTTTAGGGTTGCTAATAGCTTGGCTGACAATAGATATTCATCTCTCTCTCTCTCTCTCTCTCTCTCTCTCTCTCTCTCTCTCCCCCCTTTTTCTCGTACTATTATCCATGTGGGAGAAAAGCTAGAAAGCTGATGGGGTTTCTCTTTAGGCTTCTAAGACTGCAGAGGCTGAAAATCTATTGTTCCTTTACACTAAATCTGTTTGCCCCCCTTTGGGGACAGGAGTTGAACTGCCGTGCCGTAGCAAGATTTCAATCGTTACTCGCCTTTCTAAAATTTACCGGTTACTACAAAATTCAGAGTTAGTAAAGTAAGTAAATGGTTATAATTAGAAATATTAAATTACCTAAATCCATGCATTCATTTTCATTCGCATATATCCAGTTATTCACCTCTTTTTCATGTATGTAGTTTTCACTTCTAGCTTGGACAACCGAGAAAAAAAAATAAAGAACAACAATCCTTAAAAATATCCGTTATTGCTGTCAAATACAATCCACAGCAAAGAAGCTGGAGTGACATTGGATTCAGCTGGTAAGAGGTGTCCAAATACGAAGAGCTTCAAGCTTCAACTGCACCTGACAAATAAAGCTGACCTGTATCCGGAAAGATTGAGATTACTCATTGTTAGGGCTGTGCAACTTGAGGGAGTTTGTTCTTATATTTTCTTGGACAGCAACCCTCAACAAATATTATCGGTGACAGCAGGGAGAAGGCCTGCTCTTAACAACCTGTGTTGAATTTCTGCCTTAGCAAATAATCTATACAAGGCTACGATTAAGTGGAGCCCAAGGTAAGGCATTCTGTAATTTGTAGTTAGATGCATACAAAAGAAAATCATTTTGATGTATTTAACAGAAACTATCAGCAGGATAATTCAATAAGTGTCGGATGCACTTTATTTAACCGAAAGAAAGTTTCATTTTCGGTCTGTCCCACCAAGAATTTAGTAATTCATTCAGTGTAAACTGTATTTTCCAAGCGTGCCTCATATTCCATAATAATCTGTGGTCATTGTCCCTCTTATTCCTTTTATATAACATATGTATGTACAATTAGAACAATGCATATTTTTTAACGTTCAGAAAATACGTAAATAAAGCTAATAGAGACTGTATTCTCACATTTCACCACTTTCATTTTCCACTTTTATTTCGCTTTTATTTTTTGACTATTTAAAATGCAAGTAACAAGGGAAAGAATTCTGAATGACCCAGTTTCTAGCTGATCTCTTAATTAGCTATCCTTGACTAAAATGTTGATTAATTAAGAGGACATTCCAAATGTTATTTAAGTAAATGTGTTAGATGATTATGACTACATTAGTGGTGGGATAATTACACTGATGAAAATATGTTCTTTTTTAACAAAGATCTAATATGTGTACATTATTGTGTATAGAATAGCATACACCAACTTAAAACGGAAAAAAGTGTGTATGAACAATTATTGGATTGGAGGAAAAAAACTGAATAAAAAAAAAATTGCCCTTAATTTTTCAATTCTGTATTGGCAACTTAATAGATTTAATCATATACAGTTAGTTTTGCTACAACGCATGATATCACACCACAAATCTGTTATAATGCAATTGGCATATTAGTACTCAAGTCCAATACAACTCTAGTTTGTATTTGCACAATTTACAGTGAGAAAGAAAATCACTACACAAACTACACGGTCTTAGTGAGAAACACTGCTTGCTTGCAGCTCTTCAATTGAACGATTGTGATGTCCGATTCATGAACGAATCATCTTTAAACTGGTTCTTTTCAGTGAATCGGTCTAACTAGTTATAAAATCTAAAAGAATCAAACTATTTGCACATCCATCCATCACAATCATAAAAATGTAAAAATATGAAGTTATCATATAAAAACAAAGCTATTCAATTACATTTTCTTTCCGTAGGCGGTCTGTAGCCATGTTGTCTTCAGTGCCTAGCAGCGTAGTGTGCGAACTCCCAGCATCCTAGTTCTTTGTACTTGCGTATACCCTTTAAAATGATATTGAATAACGACTTACGAACATTTCAAGTTACAAATGCCCGTTTGGAACATATTTCATTCGCAAGTAGAGGAGTGTCTTTAATTACATTATTTACCACAGGTATCAGTTTTATTGCTTTTATTGTTCAATTCATTTTATTTGAAGAAAATTAGGCCCACTGAGCTTAGGAGTCACATTTCTCTAACCCTATTTTCCCCATTAAATATGTGTATGGGATTTTAGTGAACAAGCAAAGTATTAGTCGTGTTGTAGCAGAACTGATTTGTACTTTTCATTCATAAAATAGAATCACAACAGGGAGGTAAAACAATTGGAGAATGAGAAACTACCAATTAAAAATATATGTGGCCTAGTTGAAAAACAGAATGTTCCCCCCTTGGTGTATAGCAAATCCAAGTTCTTACATCTGAAAGGTAAATGTTTACACCAGATCTATATTTATAATTATTCATAACTACAGTTAATGATGTGTTGATTACATTACTGTGGTAATAATTGCATGGGTGCAGAACCAGTTCCAAATCTCAGCTGTAAACAGCTAAATTATTAAACGGAAATACAGAAACATGATTCTGACTAATAACAGTCGGCAAATATGTGTGTACAATGGACCAAAGTCATTTTGATGCAATATTATTGCATAACGCGTTTATGTTCTCGTCATTATTTGAACATCTTACATACTTCTCACTTTAATTTGAACTTCGCTTTTCAGAGTGAATATATATATATATATATATATATATATATATGCAGGAATTCTAATCATTTATAATTTTTTGCTGTTGTCACTCAACATGAAAACCAAAGAGGTGTCACTGCCAGTAAAGCAGTAAGAGGCTGACAAACCAGGGAAAAACAATCCGAGACATAGCAAAAACAACATGCCAAAATCAAGAGTTTTGTTCATTTTTAAAAAGAAAGAGCATACTGTTGAGCTTGGGAACACCAAATGGCCTGGCAGATCAAGGACAGTCACTGCAGTGGATGACAGGAGAATACTTTCACTTTAAAGAAAATACCCCGTCCTTTTCTGTTGGCTAGATCAAAAGCACTATCCAGGTGGTAGGTGTACCTACAGTCAAAAACAGTGTGGTTCATGTAAAAAAAGTCAGATTAATTTAATAAAATAGAATAGAATACAATAGAATAAAATGTAACGCTTTACTTAAGGCCATGTTTTAGTAATTTCAAAACACATTCATTATACATTATAATGCATTCAGAAAGCATTATAAACATGGCTATAAATGTTTATAGAAAGGCGTAACACATTACAGGCATGTTTATTATCCATTATGACTGCCTCATGAAGCTTGCATCTATAATGCACTATAGATACCTTTAAAATGTAGTTCAAAGCATCCTCAATGCTTATACTGACCAATATAATGCAAGTCCAGTCTCAAATCCACATATAAATGGACATTTGGTGAATTTTCACTCAATCTCAACCTCAGACTCACTCTTGACTCCAAAAGTCCAGCCAAGTCCATAGTGTATGTATGCAGTCCAGTCCCCCCCTGAATACTAATATTAGTTTCAGTGTTTTTCGAAAATTGTGCATGCACTCCAACCCTAATCCTAAACCTAACCCTAATCTTAACCCTAAACCTAATCCCAGTCATGCCTCTAATCATGTCTACCCTGTCAGCAGTTTACGTACACAAAAAACATAATGGGGTTTCTGTGCCAGAGATTCACTAAAAGACATTGCAAAATGCAACTATTGTAAAGCATCAATGACTGAGGTGGCTGACACGACTTCCAACTTCTATTGACACTTGCAAAAGTAACATAAGGACAGGGACTTAGGCTAATGCTAGAGAGTTTGTGGAGAGGTAATGACTGGCCAACCAAAATCTGATTTACATACTGTAGTAATTTAGTGATTGCCATCAAGCTAGCTATCCCTCATCTTACGATAATTATTGTTGTAATTTATTAATCCCCATGTCCAGAATTCTCATTTTTAAACATCACAGACCTTGGTCTCCAGAGAGAGAGAGAGAGAGTCAGTGTTCTGCTTCTCTGGAGTGTAGTCGTGTGAACTGTACTGTATCAAACTTTTCATACAGTTATACTGTCCAGACATTAAACTGCAATAAACTGTACTTTGACTGTATTTTCAAAGGCAACCTTACTCCGACGTACTGAAATCTTGGAGATCAAATATGCATGATGAATGATGCTGATAAATCCCCCCTCCCCCCAAAAAGAAAAAAAACATCTGAAATACTGCGGTATACTGTATTGCTTTAACAGCGGTCAAGCCTAGGTTCAGTGGTTGAGCTTTCAACACAATTCAATGGCAAAAAATAGCACTTTTAAAATGGTCAGGGAGTTATTGCGTATGTACAGAATCCACGTCTTTAATCTTATATATTTTATACTGTGTTAAATGTCTGTTTGACAACTAATTAAGTCTAACAGTTGTCTCCCAATCTCCCCAAATGGTGTTGTGACTGATCTGCTACAAGCTGAATCAAATGAGCACTTTTTCACACACAGGAGTCTTATCCTGTAAATCACACACCACCTTCTGACTAAACCCAATAAATGTTAAAACAAAAAAGGTAAAAGATACTGGGGTATGTTTTAAAACCATTTCAAAATCAATGCATTCTTTACAGTGGATGTAATCATTTCCTGGTTTATATAAAATGTTGCATATACCTGCCCCTGTGAATATACACATTTTTCCCATCAAGTTTTGTTTGATAAATCCCAGATTTTGTGTGGAAAGTTGCAAACAAACATTTTGGGATAATTATTTCTGCATACATAACTTTAATAAATGCAAACTAAGATCAACAGTATTCTCCTCTCAGCTGCTAGTTCAATACCCTGAATGAAGAAAGCAGACTCACAAGTAGTATTTTCTAAGAATAGCAGAACATTAAATAAAATGAATCACTGTGCAGCACCCATATCTCATAAGATTTTAATGGGGGCCTGATCTTTCTCTGCCCCAGTAAGAGAGATCAGATCATCTAATATAAAAGTAACAGAGCCAAAATCAAGTACATATTCCACAGTTAACAAGTCAGGACTGGTAATAATGTTTTAGATGCATGATGGGCAACTTTTACTAGTAGCCGGAGATAATCCACAATTAAATGGCTTGTGTTATGGCAATAAAAACATTCTTGGGGTGCATCAGAGGGTATTGGTATTACATTTGACATTCTGGGATGCACAGTAGCATCAACAGTACATGTTCCTCACGAAAAGAAAAGGACAGAACTCTGTCAAAAGGACCTCATCAGCTTCAGACCAATAACTTACTTTCTGTTCATTCTGATATACAGCAATATGTTCTTGTAAACAGTTTTTAAATTCTTCCAAAAGAATTAACTCATCAAAAGTCATCACCTTGCTTGCAACATACCCTTTTCAGAAAGAACATTCATCTTTCTATCGAATTCCACAAATGTTGCTGTTTGGCAGTTTTCCCCTGGTTTTCAGATTTTTGTCTGTAAGCTTCGGGCATTGATTCATATACAGTAACTTTAAGTGTGGTGTAATCCAACGTCTGATCAATAGACAGTGTATTGTAAACGTCCTTGACTTTCCCTGTGAATTTACAGTGCAATAAGAGATTCCAAATGATCCCAAATGATAACCATAGCAGAGCAGAGGTAGTGTGCTCGGTGATGGTCGAGGTTTCAACCGCACAAAAAAAAAACCTGGGTAATGCATGCAAAGAGTATATATTCCCCTTAACCAGCTCATCATCCATAACCCTCTAATCCTAATTTACCTGTGCATGACATTTTAGTTTCCGGTGTATTTCACATTTTAGGTCATTCTGTGGTTTCTGTTAAATAAAGAAGATGCATTTGAAGCACAGTACTATACCTCAGATTTATTTCAATGAGCACATTATTAGCATTTAAGTTTGGTTTTAGTACATCATAGATTAGTTCGGTGAGCACAATTTCTGGGTTGCGTTGTACTATTTGAGTTTTTTAAATTTCTTTAAGTTACCGTGGGGTGAGAGGGAGGGTGAACAGCTGTCCCTGTCCCTTGTAATGGGAATCTGACCAAACAAAATACTGTGTGAGGATGGATCCCGCTCCACCATCACAGCCACATCCCCTGAACCGATCTCACCAGCTGTCTTATATTTCGGTCTCATTCTGCTCTATTTACCTATCCAATCTAGCCGGTTCCCCTAGTGTGAGGAATTGTAGACTCCATTTACTCATCCCTGTTTTTGTTAGAGTGCCTGATTCTCCCCATGTGTGGCTTCATGTGTGTTAAACTCCCTGATTCCCTGTCCAGTGAATGTATGTCTCAACCCCCTTCTAAATTCTAGTGTGTATATCCATATTCTCCCATGTACTGTATACGCGTCTGCTTTCGTGGTCCTTCCCCCCAGGATAGACCTTCTGGGTTTTTGACCCCCACTTCTTTTCTCGACTCGGACTCCCGCTTCTGGTTTTGCTATCCATTCGCTCATTTTTAGGATCCACTATCCCCAAAGGTGACTTGTAGCATGGATCCAGCAGAGCTCCATGGCATGCTTGCTTACTTGGAATGGTACCTGAAAATAACCCACGTACTGGGCTACAACACCTCCACTATCATTTGCTGCAGCAGCGGCCTTCATGCCCCAGTCTCAGGTCCTGGAAATAATTTTCCTGTTTTGTAGAGCTATGATGGGTCACCCAAACACTGCCATGGTTTCATCATCTAATGTATGAGCTGTACATGCATACAACTGCAATCTGCTGGCCACCAATGGTGACCAAATCAACTTCACCGTCCTGCTCTTTATGGAGAAACCCCCTAGAGTAGGGAACAGCTCTATATTATCAGAACAGCTCAGCCCTCCACTCATTCTCTGTTTTTATAAATCACATAAAGAAGGTTTGGGGTCATCCTTTCCAGGACAGAGACATCAAAATCAACGGTTCGCGTTCCACAGCTCAGTTCACCATTGAGTTGTGGACCATCACTGCCATCAGTGGTTGGATCAAGCCAATTCTCCTCACACCATACAAGAGAGGGCTAAAAGCAGACCTCCAGACCAAGATGGCTTAAAGGTCTGCATCCAGCTATCAATCTGGTTCCTCTTACAAAATCACCGCTGCCAACAACCAACCCGAACCAACCAACCTCAGCACCCAGTTTCTCTGCCAAAATTCGTCATGCTCCCCTGCTCGCTAAATCTCATCAGTAGCAGTTTGTTAGCCGGTCTCTGAAATGTATGGTGGGAACGCAGCAAAATTTATTGTGCATCCCCACTCAGCAAATCTTATCAGTAACAGTCTGTTAGCTAGTCAATGAAATTTGTAATGGGATACTGGACCCCCACCCTTGCCGATAAATATTATCCCAGGGGAGTTTTACTTAGCCCTAGCCTTAGTCAGTGGTGACACATGAATGAAAAGAACCTAATTACATTGAGAAAGGTGACACAAAGTTAAACTTTTAATAATAAAGATGTTTTTGGAGAGGTGGGAAGAGTGTGTATGGCGGGCTTCGGCGAAATTGTGGTAATATTTGTGGTATAATATGGTATTTTTTTGTTCTCTGAATTTTATTGTGGGAAACCCCCCGGCATGACTTTGAAATACCTGAACAGCTTTGCGCTTGAAAATACCGTCAGAATACTGGGTATTGAACTAGGAGCTGAGAGGAGAATTCCCCTGAACACTGTTGATCTTAGGTTGCACTTATCAAAGTTACATATGCAGAAATAATACTGCGGTATATTGTCACGCCCGATCGTCTGATCCTCCTGTGTGCCACGCCTCCCTCGTTAACTTCGTGTCAAATCTCGATGTAACCAGCTGTCCCATGTTATTTCTGATTAGTCTCTTGTGTTTAAGTCAGTCTATCTCCCTAGTCTTGTCATGAAGTCCTGGCGTGAGACCTGCTGCCTGTAAGTCCTGCATTTGTTTTCCCTTCAATAAACCCCCGTCTTTCCCCATATTATGGACTCACGTGCCTCCTTGTTTGCTATGCCTGCACCCAGCCATGACATATATTGCATGGATAGCATGATGGTACAGTATGAAGAATTAACTGTTGTGGCCAGTGCTAATTTTGGCAGCATATTTTGATTTAGTTTTAGTCTTTTGATGAGACTGCAATATAGTTTTAGTCATATTTTAATCATCTGATTTTTCTTTTGCTTTAGTCTAGTTTTAGTGACCAAAAATTACAGGATGCTTATCAGCTATTTGAACGTTAGATTTAGTCGACTGATTTAGTCATAGTCTAATGCGTAACATCACATTTCCGTAAAAATTTTGCTTGATTTTCTGTGTACACTCAGATTTGTCTATACAGATTCATGAAGGAGCTGCTACTAAGACATGGCATTAGGTTTGAACATGTTGTCTTTGACGGCATTTTTTAACTGTATATTAAACTTGTATATGACAAATTTTATCCATTTTAAGCCTACAATAAAAAACACCAGTGCGTAGAGCCTGAATACGGAAAACTCCGTTGCTCTCTCTCAAAAACATAAACAAGTATCAGACTAGTGAAAACCAATTGGGTTGTGCTTACTTCCACACCCAGCTCAGATCAAGGCAGCGAACCTGGATGCATGCTTTAGACGCCAGAAACTAGTAAGATCAACAATTTACAATCATATAGTTTTTATTCGTTGATAAAAGTGCCAGTACATTATATTATAGATTTTGGCATCATAGATTGGCTTTAATTTGTATCGTCCCATAACTGTCAACAAAAAAATCAGTGAAATATTTTTCATGATAGTCTTTTTTTACATCAACAAAATTGACACTGGTAAGGAGCTAGAGATAGGGACTGGAGGCTGTGGGAGGAGTAGGGATTAGATGGGGCTTATGAAATATCCTGGGAATAAATTGTGGTCTTTTCTGTAGCATGTAGTTATTATTATTATTATTATTATTATTATTATTATTATTATTATGTGCCATCAGGTCAGTTTTGCCCATTGGAAACCAAATAGATTCTTCTGTCTGCTCTCTGGTTCTTTAGGCTCAGCAATGGCTTATTGAGATGCTGAATGCATCCATCACGGTGCTGGTTGTCCTTTCCATATGGTTCATGCATTATGGCGTTCTCCATACTCTGGCTTTTCATCTTTCATCTGTTATTCAATGATAAGTGTAGGCTTGATTTCATCAAGAATTGACCTGTTTTCCTTGTGGTCCAGTCTTTGTAAATTCCAATGTTCAAAGGGATCACTGCTGTTCCTGTCATGCCACTTCACTCCCTAGCATACTTGTCCTTTATGAATCAGAAAATATTTTCTTCTTAAAGGCATGTAAGTACTTTTGAATTGATTTTCCAAGTCATTTATTTATCACGTAGGTCATTGTCACATTCATTCTGTAACCTTTTCTATGACTGTTAGATCCTTTGTTGTTATTGATGGTTTCATAGTGGGAGCTATAATAGTTCTTTAATTGTGAATCTAACATCCCCTTTTTGTGCAAAATTTTACAGACATTTATTCATCACAGCAACACTTTTCATGAACACAGAAGGGTAAAATTCAACACATTCAATTTCAAAGGAAATGAACTGATATATTATTATTATTAGTAATCCTTATGCTCAAGCAATTACAATGCATTTAACCCAGAATGTATTTGTTTTTCTGCTATCTGCAACTTTAATTGTTCTGTTAATTGCCATTCAGCAGCTAATGGCTTAAAAAATCGATTGGAACAATGTTAGGTAATTGTGTATTACCATATAAAAGTTTCATTACAGGACAGTTGTTCTGTTTAAAAATAGCTTCTGAGAAAGTTAAAGGTTGATATTGATTAACTCTAAGATAAATTATTATAAATTCTATATTTCATATCCTCCATCTGTCCCCGAACACAGATTATGCCAGAGAGAGTGTGACTTTATATTTCATTAAACATCTCTCTGATAAAAGACATCTTTCCGCAAACACGTTTAACAACTTAAAAAACTCATCAACAAAGAGCTGTCTGACATATCTTGCAAATATTATCATGATCAAAAATACTTTGATCTTTACAATAATTATATAATATAATATTTTATTTATTTGTTTGTGAAATATAACTTTTGGATTTTCTTCAGCATATGCATATGGAACTTTTTTCATAGCATTTGGAACAGTGCATAGATCACAGTCTATGTGATTGTAATTTTCACAATACCAATTCATTTTCAGTCATATGATACTAGGAAAACATTTATGGTGGCGTGCTCACCAGGTCAGACTGATTATATATCGCCCATCTCGGCCACTGAGCTTGAGGAGCTATACTGGAGGCTGGTGGGCGACCCCCTCATCCAGAAGCAGTGGACCTGCAGGGACAGGGATCAGGGATCGTCCCCCATTTCCCTGCTCTCGTCCTCCCTGGAGTTGCAACAAATTGCTGACAGCATGAGGGAGGTGCTTCGTTTACAAAAAGAAGCTAGTGTGCGATCCAGTCTGTCTCCGACTGCGCCCCAACCTCTTCCCCCTTAAACTCCTGTTGGAGAGTCACACCTGGAAGACGTGCCTCTCAAGACATGGAAGAAGCAGGGAGCGAATTTCGCTTGAGCTTTCTGTGTCCAGACCAGGTGATGCCGCGCTCTTTCCTCATCCCTGGCTCCCGATCCTGGTGAGCTCTGGGATTTGCCCTGAGTCCTGCTTCGAAGAGTCCGATCCTATGTCCCAGCTATACCGATCCCGGTATTTAAAGGGGTTGCCGCCCCCAACGGACATCCAAACGAGGAGTAGGCTGAGTCTCCGACTCCTGAATAACCACCACACTGTGTCTGGACCCTCCTGCCCTGTAGGGCCCTCGGGTTCTCTGGTTCCTTGTTCCTGCCTCAGTCCCAGCTCTTCCCCTACTGGTCTCACAGCATCCCCTAGCTCTTGCCCTGGTTCCAGTCCTGATTCCTGTCCAGTGAGCGCCTCATTAGTCTTACTTCTTGTTCCTGCCCTCCTGTTAACCAGCCACAGCTGCCTTGTGTTTGATCCCTTGTTAGTGAAGTGTATTAGTGTCTCCCAGTCTTGTGCTCCCTGTTCCGTCAGGGCCCCAGTTCAATCCAGCCCAGATCCGGGATCCAGCTTCAGTCGTATGACAGAGTCAGTACCCCTTCCAGGTCATCCCTACATGTGTATTATGTTCGCTTGTATAGTACTAATTTGTTAAACCCTGCTTGGCTTAATTCCTTGTGAGGTACTTTGAGCCCAACTTCATACTGAGCATTTCTCCCTGTTGTTACAATTAATAGTTACTATCTGCACTCTGACCTACTGCCTGTTTCCCAACTCATCTGGATTCTGATTCTGGTATTGTTTTGACCTGTTACAGTTATTCTGATTAATTGCCTGTTCAGAACTATAAGCTTTGGATGCTGTTTTACCTTGGTTAATAAACAGCTTTGGAACATTCTGCATATAGTCACGTTTCATTTGTTGAATAGTGTTATTGCTCCACATTTCGCTATACGTGTTGTTACCTGTGACAATGTACCTGACAGCCATCTCTAAAAGTAGAAGATTAGGTACAAAACCACACTCCAATGGTCAGAGTGTTACTTCTCCCCAAGGAGGATTTATATAATAAGATCTAAGTGGGTTCTTTGAACATCACTCACAATTCTTTCAAAGAAAAGGCACTGCTGAGTGTGCTCACTTTACACCACACTGGTTTGATGATAAACTGGTCATGATATGTATGCCCAGCAGCGTGGTCTAAATGTTTAGAATATTTCAATAAAACAAACCAATAAATCATACACCATAGGAGGGAACTCCGGAGCATTAGACACTCAAAGAATAATGAAAAGCTTCAGTTCCGGTGCCAGCATTATGTGTGGCCAGTAATTTTCAATGTCCCACATTTGCTTAACTCCTTCCGTGCCAGAGGGGTAATATTCCATGTTCCTGAAACCAGAGTCAGTTCTCAAGATCTGATCCAACTGGGTTCTTCCCACTCATACTCGCCTCCCAAAATGGGCCCTGCAACTGGCTCGGACCTCAGCTAGAAGCTTCCTTTCCAGGGGGGGAGCAAAGTGTAGCCTGAATTCAGACATAAGGAAAACTCAAAAAGTAACAGTTTTTTTTTTTCTGGAGCGACTAATAATAATAATAATAATAATAATAATAATAATAAAAATAATTACATTTCTTTACTTCTTCTGCCTTTCACAGCAGAATCGCCCCAAGGCACTTAACCTAGGTGTTTTGTGATACATCACAACATTAAGAGAGAGTAATACAAAAAGAGAAAAGGAAAGACAAAGAAATTAAATAAAGCTAGATGACAACGGAGGAGAGGAACCAAAAAACTACCAAATAAGGAGAAAAAAAAATCCTCTGGTGGATCAACTAGCTGCCCAACAGGTTCTTAAGTCCCATCCACAATGTCATCCCTCCATGGGACTGAACAAGGACTCCAACTCAGATGATGCCGGCAAAATCTGGACATGTGGGAAGGCAGAGAGCATGGATGGTCAGAATGTACATTGACACATTAATGGACAAGCATAGTGGATACAAAAATGTCTTGAAAAGCAGCACCAGCAGCCATAGTTATGCTCTATTATGTATTATGTTGCAGGTAAGCTAAACTAAAGTAATATGTCTTCAGTCAAGATTTAAAGAGTGAGACCAATTCGGCATTCTGAACATGGGCTGGTAAACCATTCCGCATTATAAAGGCCAGGTAGCGGAATGCTTTACCGTCACTTTATTTATGTGTGGAATGACATGGGAACCTGCAGTCTGTGATCTGAGTGGATGATGCGGCTTGTAAACTTGAAGTAATTCTGTCAGGTAGGCAGGTGCTAAACCTTTAAATGCCTTATATGTAAGTAGGAGAACTTTGAAGTCAGTGCTGAACCTAACAGGAAGCCAGTGCAGGGAACTAAGAGCAGGGGTTATGTTTTCAAACTTCCTGCTTCTGGTGACAATTCAAGCTGCTGCATTTTTAATACGCTGCAAGGTGTTTTGATGTGCAGTGTGCAGTGTGTGCTCTCAGATAACACAGCATTACAGTAGTCTAACCTATTGCATACAAAGGCATGTATAAATTTCTCTGTGTCGTGAATTGTAACAGATCATCACAGTTTGGCGATGCTGCGTAGCTGTCGGAACCATACGTTCGATACTACAGCCACATGTGATTTGAATGAGAGGCTCGTATCTAAGGTGCCTAGGTTACGGGCTGAGCTGCTGAAGGAAAAGTTCAGCCCTTTGGAGTGGAGTGTGGAGATTATAGCATTCTGCGGATTTACCACCAAATAACAGAACCTTGGTTTTCTGAGCGTTTAGTAATAAAAGGTTTTTCAGCTATCCAGGTCCTGACTTCGCTGAAGTACTTAGCAAAAGTGACAATAGGTGCGGTGTCGTTAGGTGTAACCAAAATGTATATTTGGGGGTTGTCGGCATAGGAGTGATAATTAACATTATGTTTTCTCATCATATTACTTAATGACAGCATGTAGAGAGTAAACAATAAAGGACCAGGCACTGACCCCTGTGGTACTCCATATTTAACCGGTGATAAATACCTGACTCTTAGCATTAACATATTGATAACGACTCAAATACGATTTCAACCACTTCAACACTGTTCCACACAACCCAACTTCAAATTTAACTCTTTGTAGTGGGGCAAAATGGTCAACCGTGTAAAAAGGCTGCACTAAGATCCAGAAACATTAGCACAGTCGCACTGTCAGCATCAGCTGCCATTGTTATGTCATTTACGACTTTAGTTAAGGCAGTTGCAGTGCTGTATCCTGGATGGAAGCATGTCTGGAAATTATCCAGCATGTTGGGTGTTGAGCAAAAACTATTTAGTAGTGGTCTGATTACTGCTACTTTAAACTGGTCAGCCATAGCAGCACCCAGGGGGCTGGGGGTTAAGGGTCTTGCTCAAGGGACCCACAGATGTGCCAAGGCTGGGCTTGAACCGGCAACCTTCTGATCACAGGCACAGAGCCTTAGTCCCAGGGAATAAACTACAAACCATAACCAGGAAACTGCAGAGCATCACAGGGAACAATAATTCAAGGAACCCCTTGAGTGATGCGGTGCCCGTGCAGTGGAGAAACACACTAGGCACTAGGGATACAAGACAGAGAGGGGAGATGCAGGATGACCAGCGATGCCTGCTGGCCAAAAAGGACCAAGACATGTAGGACAGGGACTGACGGGCACCGACCCTGACAGAAATCAGGTAAAGCATAGACATGGAAATTTGTAAACTGGAATCTACAACAAGCTAACAAGAGATGGCACCAGAATGCATGGAGGGAAGAAGGCAAGCTGGCGGAGGCAATGTGATGGTCTGGGGAATCTTCTACTGGGAAACCTTGTGTCCTTGTATTCATGTGGATGTTACTCTGACATGTTCCACCCACCTAAACACATTTGCAGACCATGTACATCCCTTCATGGCGACAGCATTCCCCGATGGTGGTGGCCTCATTCAGCAGGATGATGCACCCAGCCACAATGCAAAAATTGTTCAGGGATGGTTTGAAGAACACGTACTCTAACAGAGTTCCTACCTAGGAATTTACTTGGATTAGCAGTTAGAGACAATCAAGAAATAAGACGTTATATATTCATTGCATAGGAAAAATATAGATCAATTACAATTCACATCAAATGGAGAGAAACTGGCCACTTAACTGTACAACAGAACTGCATTACACATGTGTAAAACAATACAAAGAACAAAAGTAATGCATAACGCACAGGCTGAGCCTCCCAAGAGAAGATTTCCCTATCTTTCCACATATTTATAATGACTATATAAACTGTTTTAAGACTAAGAGCATTGCGCCAGTCACTCAGAGACCATTAACAAATGCCTAAACATGAATAATTTCATGAACTGCATTCATATCAAACAATGTTTCTCACATGTAAGTTTTCTGTTTTGACTTTGCGTGTCCGGGACTTTGGAGTAATATGCAAGAGGAGTAGACAAGAGGAAAGAATGGGTTTATGAGCAGAAGGAATGCGTGAGCTTTCTTGTGGGCTCAGTGGGAGTCGAGGTGGGTCCACCAGGTGTGCAGAGTGAGTGTGTGAGCCCAGTCCTGTCAGAGGCAAGTTGACAGTCCCCCCCAGGATACAAAACAACACAGGCCCAAAGAGTCCAGGATCAGAGATTCGTGCAGGGCGAGCAGCTTCACACCATACATTTATAGCTATGATTCCCCTTTAGGTTCCACAAATACACCTCGAAAGAGAGTGAGAAGACAGAAATACACTCACAGTAATTTTAAAGAGCAGCACTGAAAGAGCTTTATTAAAAACAAACAACCAGCAATAGTTTCTTAAAGAGTAAGTAGAAATTAATCACACGTTTCATTTTACTTCCTGCTTCCCAAGGTACCCCTCACCATCCCACTCAAAAGAAAATTCACATTGGCATTCTTGAAGCATTGTGGGAGTGACCCAAAAATAAAATAGACAAGGATAAAAATGACAAATTCTTATTTGGCAGTGCTTAGGTCCGTTCCTAGCCAGCCACAGGACTCTAGGCAATCATTTATGCACAGCAAATCCAACTGATTAATGCTGCATGTAGCTCATTATAGTTATACCCCAAGTCTCTCTCTGGGCACCACTCTCATCTCCTCGCCCTCACTTAGCCTCAACCTCTACAGTTTCTAGAATCTGGTGGTTAGCTTTCTATATTCTCTGTGCGTGTGTGTGTGTGTGTGTATATATATATATATACACACACACACACAAACACTCATGCACATATACGTCTTAATTTCCACGTCTTAAATTGTCATTTACATTATTTATGTTATTTATACATTTACAACATATGGGTGGCATGGTGCTGCAGTGGTTAACATTGTTGCCTCATACTTCTGGGACCCGGGTTCACCAGGTGTGTGGAGTTTACATTTTCTCCCTGTGACATTCTGGGGTTTTCTCTCCCCCCACCGACACACACACAGAGTTCTAAAACATGCTGAGGCTAATACTGTAGGAGTTTCCACATTGCCTGTAGGTGGGCATCTCCCAACGCAGTTGCAGAAAATGGATGGATGCCTTATGTCTAAATATTTACATTCTAGAGGTACATTTTCTTCAGTAAGTACTTTTTAATGGGTTCAAGGATAGTGAATGCAATACCAAACTTTGTGGAATTTAATAAAATTTTATATTTTAGAGACGATAAGCATACTCCAGTGAGTACCAAAAGAAATAAATATCTTAAAAACACTCATCCTTATGCCCAGCTGATAAAAACCATATCTGTCATATTGTCATTTAATAAACACATCTTAACAAATGAGTAATGTAATCGTTAACCAAAAATTGCTTTAATCATTCTTTCAAAGGCAGGTACTGTATTAGTCTTCCTGCTGCAAGAAATAAATGTCTCACAGCACAGAGAAGAAATATAGGAAATCTAAAAATGAATAAAGATTAATTGTGAAGTGCAAATAGGAAATGAACTCTCCACGGCACCATGGAATCGAAATCAGGAACAGTTTGTTTCATAAGCATCCAGCCTTTAGTAGTGAGCTATATAACACCCTGAAGAAAACGGACAGGAGCATTTTCTATTTTACAATATACAACATAATTAGCAACAAGGCAAAGATATTTGGAGGAAATTTTACATAGTTATTTGATGGAGAATTTCAGTCTATTAAAGGAATTTTACACAATCGAGATCTACAAAGCCTGTTATAATTGACAAGTATATTCACTAAATAAAAATTTCAAGTAGCATTCTAATTCTGGAAAAAATATTTTGGTAAACAAGTAAATTAGTATGAAACTATGTTATTAACCATTTCTTAGATGAAATTCACCCACGAGGTTCCTTTTTAATAGCAAAATAACATTCCTAGACATAGAGAGAGAGAGAGAGAGCACGCCTTTGCCCTCACAGACGAATGATATGCATTGTAAAAGCTGTAAAGCAGAGATTCTTCATACACACATTGCCACTACAGTATCATGCAAATGTTTCAAACCACAGAAGTATCAACAATGGAGAAAATTCAAAAATAAAATCAGGATCAGACCTTTTTGTAATGTCAGCAGTACAATTCCTTGCGAGTCAAACCCTTCACTTCCACTACATGTTCCTTTTGGACATTTTTGTCCTTTAAACTGCAAATCGGATCTTACATGTCCGTCGCATTATTCAAACTGTCTCAGTGTTGCCCTTTAAAAAAACACTTCGGGATCATCAACGACACATGTAATCTCACAGAGAGCATAAAGGTTACCAAACCATTAATGACTGACGCATATGTCCTTCATATACAGTACCGGTCAAATGTTTGGATACACCTACTCATGGTTTATTTGTACTATGTTCTACATCCATCCATCCATCCATTTTCCAAACCGCTTATCCTACTGTCAATAAGTCAGGCCACACAGATAATTATCACTCAGATCAATTCACAAACTCAAATCATTAAATGCAACAGACAAACTCCAAAAGAAGTATCCAAACCATGGGATTAAACCCCTGTACACCTGCCATCCCCCCGCCCAGATGCACTTGGCCCAAGCCAGTACTGAGTTTACAGGATCCAGTTAAAACACACAATCTAGCAAATTCTTTAAATATAACTAACAAAAAAGGAAACCATGAACACCAGAATTAATAATATTGTTTTCCAACACACACCAATCACCACTTAACCTAAGATTAAAGAAGCCAACACTGTTGCCCAAAGCGGACCCCAGTTAAAAACACACAAATAGCACAGTTAAGAGCGGTGGTTAGCCAATCAGGAAGAAAGGTAGTGAGCTGGGAAATCACAGCAGCAAGACACAACGACCGAAGAAGCTGCAAAGCAGTGAAGCGGCGCAACCAAGCAAAGTGACACAAAGCAATAGAGAAAAGCAAGGTAGCAGCCAACAAATGCTTATGATAATACATTTCACGTTATCAAAGCTGAACCTAAACGTGGGTCAGGACCTACTAGGGCCAACTTGGGTTCAACTGGGGAACTAGACGAGAGGCATGACTCATCAGGGCTATGCAGCATAACACTGGCACCATCTGCATGCACGGAAACCATTTTGGTGGTACCTAAAGGGCAAGACACTGATGAAGGCAGAACAACATGGGTTCTAACATCCATAGTGGGACCAGAAATGGGAGCCAGTGCAGATCCTGTTATCACTAGTGTTGAGAGAGCTTCCGGAGAGCCCCCTTCCAGACCCAACTCACCCAATCCTCAGTCTGCCATTCCCTGCTGTTCTGCCAGATCTGGGGCCAGTTGCAACTGTGATCTGTGCATATACGTCACGAGGGTGGGCTTCTACAAGCTGGCTATAGTGTATATCCCACCACTAGGAACCCTAACTATTTTGTAGACAATTGGGGACCTGTGGTTTTGCATATTATGGTGACCACAGACTGTACAACTTTGCTCCTCCACATTGAAAGGAGCCTGTTGAGGTGGTGCAGGCATCATCTAGGATGCCTCCTGCATGCACCCCTGGTAAGGTGCCTTATGCCTGTGCAACCACAAGAAGACTCCAGGGCAGATCCAGGACAGGCTGGAGAGTTTTGATCTCTTGCTTTATCTGAGAACACATTAGTATCCCCCCTGAGACACTGGCTGGTGAGAGCTAGGTCTGGGAATCTTGGCTCAAGTTGGGGAATGGATACTCTGTAATCTGAGTTTCAAAAAATAACAGCATTGTAGCACTTGAAGAACATGACAAGTGGTGCGAAATCCAACCAGAAGCCATCTTTATTCAGAAGGACACTCACGTAAACAATACCTTTTTAGCAATGAATCAGAGCCCTGAGAAACCTGCCCACTGCCTACCATGGGGTTCCCATTGTTACTCTGAATGTAACTCACGTTCACAGTGACTCTGCCACCCAGCAGTTTACTATTTAGAACCGGATTCAGAACATTTAATGGAACTCTGTAGAATACATTCATTTCCAATATATTTACATTTATTAACCCTAAACATAACCTTTAAATCTAATAAACAGCTGCAATGCAAAACATGCTGGGTGTCGATGCTACAATATATACATTTTATGTATCCAATAATGTCTCATTGCCATTAAGTATTGTGACACCAAGGCTTCCATATTAGGAAATGGCAAATCTGCATGTCCCAGCATGCCTTGCTGCCATTTTATATAGTATGTACTGTGTCTCAAAATGTGTTGTGTACTTACCGCAGCATGTACGTGGTCTTTACTTGTCCCTCGCATGTCTCCGTCCCCCTTGTAAATACCCACTCTGTGTTCTACCAACTATTAAATGTATGATCTCCCCGCAGTTTCGCCTTGTAAAGTGTGTGTAGTGTGACTTGCTCTTTGTGCTTGGTTGTGCAGCAGTCTTTCAAAGGCGAATAATAAAGTCTGACAGCTGCCCGACCGTCTCTTTACCATGCCTCGATCAAGCAGACGTTAGTGTTTTGCTTTAATACAGAAGATGCTACAGACAGGCTAGTTCTGCTACAAATAATGTACTTGTAAGAATAGGCCAAGCTTCTCAAAATTGTCCTTATAAAAATAGCATTTACACTTTTTGACAAAGGACATGTACAACTTAAAAACCATGTTCATTTAAAAATGTATAGTATGTTAAGATATCCATGTTAATATTCATTTGACTGTTTTATACCAATTTCAGCTACCTTTTAATTGAAATAAAAAAATGTGACTTTAGGCAGTAATTAATTGTATGCAAAGCCAAAGAGAAGAGTGAGTTTGAACAGTTTGCTCATTTTTCTTCCTTAGTGACAACAAAGTGTAATGAAAATGTG
This sequence comes from Brienomyrus brachyistius, assembly GCF_023856365.1. NCBI lineage: Eukaryota > Metazoa > Chordata > Actinopteri > Osteoglossiformes > Mormyridae > Brienomyrus > Brienomyrus brachyistius. Next base: position 8,727,059 of record NC_064542.1, read on the forward strand.
TGTGGGGAGTTTTTATTCTTTTTCAATTCAGCAGCCTGAATTAAAATATGGGGATTCCATATTTTGCATTCTGCAAAACAATTATCCTTTCTTTTTTTCTGTGAATAATCAAAACAATCAGTTAAAAACACTTTTTGCCTCTGGCTGATCTGATCCAATTATTTTTATTATTCTAACACCTGCCTTCAATCATCAATTCCTGCAGCCACTTCCAGCCAGACCACGCCCAGCCGCATGAGAATACTATGCACAGCTGTTGCACATTTTGCAATTAATCTATGAGTGATATAAGCACCTTCTCTGACAGAAGCTCTTTGTCTGGTCTGTCTGGGTTTGGCTTTTGTTGGACTGTTAACTTAAAATGGTTCTGTTGGTATCGGCATTTGGTTTTGGAACTTTTGTCTGTTTTATGGGATCTTGTCTTCTGAACTTGGTGCTTTGGTCTTGGTTTAATGGATTATGCTTTTGTAGTAATCATTCCTCTTTGTGAATCATTAAAACTGCTTTTCATTGTGCCTCTCTTTGTCACAATGTTAACCATGGATTTCCCAGCACTGAGGGTTTTATCACTGAATCTTTCAAAGATTAGTGCTGTACTACTGTGCGAAAGTGAAAATGTTTGTTACTCTAAGATTAGTTTTAGGTCCGATAGTGTCTCACTGTAACCACTTGAAAAGCCCATCCAAGGCACCTGAGTATTAGTAGCCCCCATCCAATTTACTCCAAGTTTTTTAACTTGGGTTATGTGTGCATGCGTGGCTTATTTTTGTAAATGATTACATCATTAAGTTTAAAGCGAGGGGGACTATGCCTTTTGCACCATACTCTGTATTATTGTATCTGTCCAAAACTCAGAGTAGCTAGAATTGCCTTGGAAAGGTGCATCAGGTGACATCAACTAATGGACAGTGTGGGGAAGGGGATTTCAAAATGGATGGGAACTATATACTTGGGATTTTTATGGTTGAAATTGGAGTTGCTTTCTTAGGAGAGATGTCTGCATTAACAAATCTGTTTCATGCTTAACGTGAAATTTATCAACTCAGACAAGCCATATTTTAGACACTTGGGGTGCATTTCCAGTGCACCATGTACTGTAAGTGCCAGGGCCAAAACAGCTGGGGTACTACTTCGTTACTTTGGGGTGCGACTTAATGCTTTCTTTGTCGATTTAAGCTACTTGGATGACCAACCTTTGAAACACCGTATGAATGCTACCTTGAAATCAGTTCCGAACTGGTATGGTTGGAAGAACAGAAGCAACGCAAAGATCAGAAGTGCACGACAAGAAATTTAAAAATGTATTTTAATATACTAGGACAGCACGCTATCCTAGAGATTGTTGTAATAATGATTTAATTAAAAAGCAAAAAGGAGTTCATGCACTTCTCACAAACGTGTCAGGGTGTGCTTTAAAACGGCAAGGATGTAAATGATTACAATTTATATTGGAGAACGCATGCACCACTAATGTAAAAGCAGTGGAGGTAAACTTTATCTAATGTACCTTTAAAAATCAGTTTAATCTATAAAAGGAGTAATTTAAAATTGCAAAATTAAAAAAGTTTGTCTGACATGGTAAAAATGTTTTAGCGGAACTTAAACTCCCAGTGCTGAAAAGGGAGGGAAAAAGCCTGAACTTAATCTAGCTTCCTAGCGATGTAAGAATTGCATGTGCATAACGCGTGATACTGGCATTAATATCACACATCACCCTGCCCTATAATATACTACAGCCATTTTTTTTATTTAATACTAAATACCACACTCCTTGACTTGTGTCTTTTGACATCAGTACCTGATTTTAAGCCAGTAGGAACCCAACACTTTGAAATACTGTACTTTTGGTACTTTAGTACCAAAAGTACTGTACAGTGCCTGGTGCAGTGGGTTACTGTCATAGATCAAAACTAAATCATTAAACATATAAAAACTGAGCATGACTGGTATACAGGATAAATGAAAGGCAGTCACCTAATTCAGCCATCTGAGATGCAAACGGTCCCTAGGATACATGCTACAAATCTGAATATTTTCTTGCTTCACTTTTGTCAAAGTATAAATTGAAATTTCTAATGTAGTCGTCTTCCCCAGTGATGATTCTTGCCTTCTTCTCCATTCTGTTGTAATATTCTATCACTGTAGAGATAAAGTTAAAGGTACAAGTTTTCCCTTCCTGTGCAAATGCTTCTCCCAGATAGTGCTCCTTTGCACTATCGAACAATGGATTCCCCAAGAGGCAGAAAATACCTTATTCAGCAGCTTCCACCAGAGCTCATGAAAGGTTTCAATGATTATGTTCTGTTCCAAGACAACCATATTAGACATGAAAGCAAACAGCTGAGCCGTGTGAGATAAGTGTCAGTGCAGAGGGCAAAATGGGTTAGGACTCTACTGTTCAGATGGCACCAGAGGGATTTGTGCACAAGTACGGGAATGAGGGATTTCAAGACGCAACAAAATGACCAAAAAAATCTGTAGACGGACACTGTGTTAGACCTAGTAATATTGAGCTGCTTGGTATCTCAACACAGAAAGCCAAACTGAAATTTCACACACTGCATCTCCTTTCCTCCTCATACTAGTCTCTACATCTGCAGCTGGTCATTAATCGTTTACAGTTCATTACACTTTATTTAGCAAATGCTTTTATCCAAAGTGATGTACAATTGAGAGAGCAGGGTCAGTCAGTCCATGGAGCAATTGTGGTTAAGGGCCTTACTTAAGAGCCCAGTGGTGAAGTCACTGCAGATGAAGGGGTTTCAACCAGTGACCTTCTGATCACACTGCTGTGATGACACCTCTCACCATGCCTATGCAAATACACTATAGGTCAGGCGTATCATAGAATATTTCACACATACATATAAACATTTCCCAGTTTGCCAGCAGATTTTTAAAATTAAATCATCACTAATACTGAGCTCCTCCCAGTTATGGGTATATTATTAGTGGCCAAAGTTAATGTTTTCAAAAATGTATCTCTTGACGTATCTTTGTTTACTGGTCATTTAAGTAAATTAACAATCATTACCCAAGAGGAGCATAAATTGTTATATTCAATGCAGTTCCTGCAATCTGAAAACACGAGTAAGATGTGTAAAACGTTTCTTTAGGCTGCGAGTGAAGAAACTAGTTGCTAGTGGACTGCTGAGCCTTTTAAAATTCACAATGCATACTTGATTGCTTAAAGCTTGGAAGCAATATCTAAAAAGATACCAGCAGCAAGAGGAATCAAGGTATAATTTGAATGATTATATGGATATCAGCCCATTCTAGCCCATATTTCATTAAACTAAGAAACAATTTTGGCCATGTTTTCAGGCAGGTAAAAAATCTTTTTAAAATGTGCAATTTCTCACATGCAAAGAATATCTCCAAAGATTAGCACATGTATCCTTTTGCTGATGTGGACTTTTTTTTAATACATTGAGTTCTTTGTGATATAGTTAGTTACCATAAATTCCATTTGTGGAAATGCTGTTATTTTCCTTTGTACCTGCACTTGCCTAATGGTAAGTCCACCCCTCTCCCCACATACCTAATATGCTGTCGGTCCTCTTGTTTGCCACCAAAACAGCCACGACCCTCCAAGATATGGATTCAGCAAGACTTCTGAAGATAACTTGAAGTATTTGGCACCAAGATGTCAGCAGCAGATCCTTCAAGTCCCCTGAGTTGCGAGGTGTATCTGCCACAGGTCAGGCTTGCACACCCCAGAAATGCCCAATAAGATTCATAATTGCGGAATTTCATGGCCAGGAAAACACCTCGACCTCTTCGTCATGTTCTGCAAACCATTCCTGAAGAGTGTGTGCAGTGTGGCAGGGGGCAATATCCTGTAGACAGATGCCATTATGAAGTACTATCTCCATGAACAGGTGTGTACATAGATTGCAATTGTGGCATGACAGGTGTCACCCATCAGAGTGCCCTCCACACGAATGGATGGACCCAGGGTTTCACAGCAAAACAGTGTCCAGAATATCACACTCCCTCCACTGGCATGTCTTCTAAAGGTGCCATCTGTTCCCCGGGGAAATGGCACACATGTATCTGCCCATCCATTTGATGGAAAAGGAAACAGGGTTCATTAGATCAGGCAACCTTCTTCTACTGGTCCACGGTCCAGTCCCGATGATCGTGTGCAGGCACTTCTGCCAGTGGAGCATGGGCCCTTTAACCAGTCTGCTATGCAGCAACACACACAGCCGGGTGCAATGCACTATGTGTTCTGTCAGTCATCACATGCACAGCGTTAATATTCTAGCGACAGCCTCTTTTGCCCCAAAGCATCAATGCACCATGGGCACCCAACAGTCTGATGCCAGGTACTGATTCTTCTCCCCCCCCCACCCACCACCATCGGTGACTGGAAGTCCCCCGTAAGCCTTGTAGTTCCAGACATGCTCCAGTGCAGTCATGTGGCCTTGATGATTTGTTCACTGTCAAAGTCACTCAGATCTTCATGCCTGCCCATTTCTCCTGCATCCAACTCGTCGCCTAGGAAAATCGAATGTTCGCTTGGTTAGTGCAGCTGTTCTAAGAATCGCCATTATTCGCATCATCATGATAGTTCTAACATTTTAGCTTTTCGGTGTATATGTGCCGTATTAATCATGGTCAGCTTCATCCGTAATCATTCCTGTTTTGCCATTTAACACCATGCCACCATTGTAAGTCATTTCAAATTGACGTAATGTTTTAACCATTTGTAACACCAGCCACCAGTCAACAGTCCTTGTAGCCATGGCAAGCATAACCATTCCCTGCCTCTCCTGAATATTAGGCAAGCCTGGCAACTATAAAGCATGGGGACCTCTTTGAAGGCAAACCTTTGTTTCATTCTCTGACCTTTTCTTGATGCGATTTGAACTACTTTTATGAGGACAATTTTGATAAGCTTGGCCTTTTCTTACAAGTACGTTATTGCATTTTTCTGGATTGGTTTCTGAGTTGGTGCTTTAACCCTTGTTTTTAGATTAAGGTTTGCTTGTGATTGCTTGGTATAAATTCTTAAAGCTGCTTTCACTGCTCTTAGATTTTGGGATTCTGTCATTAAGCCGTTGGGACCTTGTGCTCCATCTGCTAGTTGTGCTTCTCCAGCTGGCAGAGCTTCATATTTATCATTCAACAAGTGCGGACAACTGTTGGGGTAAAGATTTATCCCCTCAGTTAAGCTCATCATAAATAAGTTTGCTAAATGACAGCTGTAAATCTGTCAAAGTCTCATGTGTTAAGTACTTGATCATGTTATACCAAGTGTAGCTATCTAGCATTGCGAGTTAGCGGCAAAGCTGTGTAGAAGTTTTAGGCTGTCAAAGAAAATGATTCGTATTGATATTAAAGCTGTTTTTATGTCTCTCAAAGTGTCAGCATAGCCACTTCAAAACCTCTCCAAGGCTACGTTCACACTGCCAGCCATATCGTTCAATTCCGATTTTTTTGCTCAGATCGGATTTATCTATCTTGACGGTTCACATTCATAACCACAAGTGACCTGTATCTGACTGCAATGTGAACGCATCTGTCCTCCGAAACGTCACACATGCCCACATTGATACATTTTTACACAGGTCAACTGCATGACCAATAACAAAAAACGTCATATCTGTGGGAGAACTCATGGCATTAAAAATGGAGGCGTTAGTAGCTCACGCATGTATCGCACTTTGCTCTGGAGGATGACAAACAGTGAATCAGCTGTACATGAGCAGGTCGAAAAGGAGAATAAAAGTCAGGCGGCTAGCTTTTTCTGTTTTCGCAGTTATTGCTGGAACTGCTGCACCAGGAGATGTGTGGGTAGGAGCCTTCCGGCGCAGGCTGATGATGTCAGCGCATGCGTATAAGCAAAAAGCCAGATGAATTCCGATCTGAGCGTTCACATTCAGGTTGCATGGCGGATACATATCTGATTTAGTACCACATATGAAAGTGACACAAATCCGATTTGAAAAGATCAGATTTGCGTGTCCACACAGCCGTGAAAAGATCAAATCTGCGTCACATTAAGGCAAAAAAATCGTATCTCCTAAGGGAGAGTTCTGGGGATCAAGGCTTTAGGCTTCTATCCTTTCAACAAGATGTTGGTATCTTGATGGAGAATGGATGATATTCTTTTATGTTTACTATAGTGTAATGTTGTTGTTTTTACAAGTAGTGTAATAATGTATAAAAACATTCTGGCTAAGGCTATGTTCAACAAGCAACACCAGTGAATAGTTACCAGAGCTGGTCATAGTACATACAGTATTCATAGAAACATCAGTGTGGATTGTGAAATCGTTCTCAATAATATCGTTCAATTCCGATTTTTTTGCTCAGATCGGATTTATCTATCTTGACGGTTCACATTCATAACCACAAGTGACCTGTATCTGACTGCAATGTGAACGCATCTGTCCTCCGAAACGTCACACATGCCCACATTGATACATTTTTACACAGGTCAACTGCATGACCAATAACAAAAAACGTCATATCTGTGGGAGAACTCATGGCATTAAAAATGGAGGCGTTAGTAGCTCACGCATGTATCGCACTTTGCTCTGGAGGATGACAAACAGTGAATCAGCTGTACACGAGCAGGTCGAAAAGGAGAATAAAAGTCAGGCGGCTAGCTTTTTCTGTTTTCGCAGTTATTGCTGGAACTGCTGCACCAGGAGATGTGTGGGTAGGAGCCTTCCGGCGCAGGCTGATGATGTCAGCGCATGCGTATAAGCAAAAAGCCAGATGAATTCCGATCTGAGCGTTCACATTCAGGTTGCATGGCGGATACATATCTGATTTAGTACCACATATGAAAGTGACACAAATCCGATTTGAAAAGATCAGATTTGCGTGTCCACACAGCCGTGAAAAGATCAAATCTGCGTCACATTAAGGCAAAAAAATCGTATCTCCTAAGGGAGAGTTCTGGGGATCAAGGCTTTAGGCTTCTATCCTTTCAACAAGATGTTGGTATCTTGATGGAGAATGGAAGATATTCTTTTATGTTTACTATAGTGTAATGTTGTTGTTCTTACAAGTAGTGTAATAATGTATAAAAACATTCTGGCTAAGGCTATGTTCAACAAGCAACACCAGTGAATAGTTACCAGAGCTGGTCATAGTACATACAGTATTCATAGAAACATCAGTGTGGATTGTGAAATCGTTCTCAATAATGGGAAGCCAGTGGATGTCTATTCAACGCTCAGAGTAATGCGAACTGAGCCATTTTTCATTTCTCCCCAATAAGCATCTCTTCATTACCAGGGGTGGATGCCATCTGAGCTGTAGTCCTGGGTCAGTCCCATAGAAGTGCAACACTGGGGAGGCAGCTTATGAACAAAATGGATGTGGCCTGTGATCTGCCAGCTTGCACAGACCTGCGTAGAGAACAGGCTCGCCGATGGACTCTCTGCCCACAGTGTACACCTTGTCATTAAAGCTGCCTCATTTTCCTTATATTCTATAATATTAGCAGGGCAGAGTGGTGCCTCTGAGGCTAGCGATCTGTGCCAGAAATTGGAAGGTTGCTGGTTCAAATCCTGTGAATGTCAGCAGTAATCCTACTCCGTTGGGCCCTTGAGCAAGGCTGCAATTGCTTCATCCTGGGTATGATGTTAATGTATATCCAGACCTGTAAGGTGGTCCTCCAACTTAAAGGGAAATTTGAGGGTTGCTGGCAGGATTGGCACTCCTTCCATTAAGACTAGTGTGGTGCTCAGGTACCACCCGCTGCACTCAGGCTCTCATCCCTGTGGTAGTTTGTCGTGTGGTGGGTGTCGCAACGCGCAATAATGAATGCGCTCTCCTTACCTCTCTCCTCTCTCTATAATGATAGCATGCTTGGGGGGGACAGGGCAGCCAGTCACATTCAATCCCCAGTGGTTTTTTTTTTTTTATCCTTGCTTAGGAATTTTTGGTTCCTGTCTTTCTACCTTCATGCACCATTTTGTACAGATGATGGATTGTCACACACTCAAATGCCTCGGGGTGGATGTTGTGAAAGGCACTATATAAATATAAATTTAATTGATTTTTCAAACTTTGTACTGTTGTAGTATTTCTCAACGGTGCTTTCTTGAAAATGTCTTAACCTTTACTGCTGCAATAGCATCAATGTTCACCATTTTAGAAAGCTATCAATGACAACATCAACAGTATGAAATTGTGCCGATTTGGGACGGATGACAGGAGAGGGCAACACGTCAAAGAAAATGTTGAAATGATCAGAAAGGTCTAGGCCTGTAATAACAGTGGATAAAATGTTGAGTCCCTTACTAATAACCGAATGCAGGGTATGTCTGGGCCCTTCCCACTCAGAGTAAAGCAACAGAGGCAATTCTTTGGAAATACTGTCATTGGAATTATCTGTGTGGATATTAAAATCACCGACTATAATAAAACAGTCAAACTCAGGGGAAATCTCAACAACTCTGTAAATTCATTGACCAAATAAGGAGAGTATTTCAAAGGTCTATATGCTATTAGTAAGATGCATGGTGTACTTATCTGCAAGAAGCAAAGATGTTCAAAGAAAGTGCAATCTCCAAGAGATATTTGCTTGCATTGGAATATATCTTTATGTAAAGCAGCTATTACACCCCCTTTCTCCGTCGCTCTAGAAACATTCATAAATTCTTAGGAGGGGCTGATTCTAAAGGGACAGTTGAACTGCTACTATTGTCTCACCAAGTTTCAGTTAAAAGAAAAACATCGAGTTCATATTTCTTAGTCGGACCAATAACTACATTTTTTTTTTATTTTGAGTTAGCTGCTATTAAGGAGAGCGAGATTTTTTTATGCGCCTGGAAGGTCATGGGACAGTCTGAGGTTGACACTGGACACACAGAATTGCCAAGAGCAGGAATTTTTATGGACACGCAGGATTCAAAGTTATTCTTGGAACATACATGGGTTTCGAATAAAAATGAAAGAAAAGCGTGTTTGTCTCTGTTTAATGGATTTGCCACCAATAATTAGGTAACTGGACTGAATGGTTCCTGTGGGAGTAACCTCCAGAAATACTGTCTACCTTTCACTCTTTCCTATGTTGCTTTGATTCTGTTTACATTTTTTTACAGTATTGAATTTGTCTCCGTAATTTGCATTTGCCTGATTTGTTCCAGTTTTGACTTTCAGTTTGTTTCTCCTTTTTTTGCTTATCTTGGTTCCTATTTCCTGATCACCGTATCTTATTTAGTTCTACAACGTTGTCTTTGGCTTTAACTGTTTCTATTCCAGATCTGCTCAGCTGCCTCACCGACATACTACAGTGGCCGTGCAGAATCACATGCTAATAATAAGTGATAATTTATTGATCCCTGTGGGTAAATTTTCTTTATGCCTCTATGAGGGAAAATTGGTCACGAAGGGCAGCCACCTGTTGCAGCACCCAGATAACTGGGGGGTTAAGGGTCTTGCTCGAGGACCTGTGGACATGCTGAAGTTGGGCTTGAACCAGCAACCTTCTGATCACAGACACAGACGCTCTGGCTGCTAAGCCAGAAAACATATGACACTAATGAAACACTATTGTTTTCTCAGTTGAATTTCATCAGTTCCTGTGTTTTTTGGCTTGTATTCTTTGTTTTTAATTTGTTTTTCCCCAGTTGTGTTCTGCCAGGACCATAAATGTGATAAAATTGGCTCATTGCTCTGTTTTTGTTCCCATAGTGTCAAATAATGTTAATCTGGAATGTCCTTACAGAGAAGTTCCATTTTTTCATAATGCTGATTTCTGAAAAATAGCATATGTAGCTAATTTTTTCAGGCTACCAGCACGCATATTGACCACATCCGTCACAGAGCAAGGAAATTCCTCAGGCCACCTGGAGACGAAAAATGTCATACTCTGTAATTCGACAAATAAGAGAACTTCCAAGGGCTTATTTATTTTCTTTGATTATTTGTCATTACTTTAGCGGTGCTACCTGTTTTACATTACCCACCCAGGAGACTCACAAACACTTTAATCATAATCAAGACCTGTGACAGCCTGACCAAGCACTGGAAATATGCTTGGAGGCTGCTGAGTGTGATAGTGCCAAAGCATAGATTTATTCTTTTGCTCTCCTCTTTCTGGGATGAATGGCAGGAGGGGCAAATAACCTTCTAGGGCGATTGGAAATCCTTTAGGAGAAACCACAAGAAAACTCAATCAGAATGACTGACAAGAGGAATCGCATCAGTCTGCATGCATTCTGCATTCTGGCCCATTCTTGGTCTGGATTACTGTTAGAACAAATGCAGAATGCAATATACAATACACACACACGCATACAGTTGTATCTGGCTCGATCAGTCCGTTTGGGGATTCATTATAGAATGGATCACCTACGTACATGTTTTAAAAACATGAATAAATTATGTTGCTTAATCAATTTGCAGAAAATTAACACTGGCACAAATCAACGCTGAAATAGCTCTGTTGGCAAGTATTACTGATAAATAAGTAAATGAACAGTGAACATATTTCACAGACCTTAACAGTAAGGTTCTTATCTACAGTAATTAAGGAGATTACTCAAAATCAATAAATATCAACATCAGTCCATTTACTGAATTTAAAATCATATAAACAAGTGTAATAATTGAAAGAGTACCTGAGGCGAAATGTGGTGCTTTGAGGGGTCTGGACCAAGGTCGACAGCTGTCTGTTCAGCACCAGCACACCCGGTGTCATGGCCAGCCCCGCAGACAGCTCCCCGTCTCCCCCAGGACAATGCATCTGTCTCCCCCAGGGCAATGCATCTGTCTCCCCCAGGGCAATGCATCTGAAACTAATTGAAGAGCAGTGTAGGTGTTACCTGTCTTGCTGTCAACTCAAGACTGTAGCTAAAGACGAAATGGGGGGAGGCACATCTGTTTCAAATTTTATAAAATTATATTAGCCTACATATTATTTTTACGTAAATAGGTAACCGATTTATTTATTATATTAATACATTTATTTATTAGGCTTTTTAACGTCTAAATGAAACGCTATATTTCCTTAAAGCCATGTGTTTGCGAGTATTTTTTGTCATCCTCTTTCTTACTGCTCCATACTCAGAAAAGTCAATAATTTTTATTGTGTATCATTCAATCTACTAAGTTTTTTTTCTCTTTTGTGACAAAAAATACTTTCAGTCTTATATTAAATGTGTAACCATTATAAAGTTCAGATATGTAATGGATAACTTCGTTGTAATACATGGCATGCCATTTGACTTTGGGTAAAAATATCTTTATTATATTGGGTAATATACACAGTATATCATAAAGTTTGCTGAACAGAGGTCTTAATTTCATTTTATGGGTAATATTTTAGCTCAGTTTTTAGCTGACATATGAGAGCTGAAAGGGTAATCTGGGGAAGTACAGAATACTGATTATTCAGATGCAATAATTTAGTGATTCTATTACAGTACCTAAGCAGGTCATTTAAAGTCCTACCTGTGAAGATTGTGGCAGTTTCTTGTATATATGCCAAGATTACCAAGATGATAGCCAAAATATACAGAATTATATAGTGCGAGTCTCTACAGGTTTCCCATCACACCTTCATGAATTTGATCTTAAAAATGCAACATTAGGGCCTATTTGTGGAAAATGGTTGAAGGATCATTAAATCAGAGATTTAAATTACAATTTTAAAATAGCTAATTAGGTAATTTCAGTTGCGGTGCACAAAATTCAGACACTGTACAGATGCTGCTCTACTTGCAAAGCAGATACGTTCAGAAGTGCCGTTTGTAACTTGAAACGTTTGTAAGTCGTTATTCAACATCATTTTAAGTGTATACGCAAGTATAAAGAACTAGGATGCTGGGAGTACGCACGCTACGCTGCTGTGCGGCGGGAGTAGTGGGCAGGAGTCGTACTGGGCGGAATTGGCGCACAGGAAAAAGAAACGGGAGCCCAATGAACACAATTTGGACTTACAGTCCCCTTCGTTCGTATGTCTGAAAGTTCGTAAGTTGAAAGTTCGTAAATAGAGGAGCATCTGTATTTCAGTTTGTGATTGAATTTTTGTCAAAGTATTCTCATGTTCAAGAGAATGACCAAATATAAGTATACTTGGCTACCACCCGGCTTTCATTTTCAGAATAAAAGGCAGATTTCAGCAGATTTCAATTTGGGTCACAATGGTCCACCTTTCACTTGCTACCAGAATCATTGTGGGTGTAGCCCCCTGCTGCTTTATGAATTAAAGCCTCCTTCTTCAGGTTATGCACAATGGGCGTGACCATGCTAATGAGGGGAGAATGTGTGTTACTCAAAAGTGCGTAACTTTTTAAGCACTTTTTTGACTTAAGTGCCTGATAAGAGAATAGACCCCACTGTCAACAGATTAAAGTAATATTTTAGTAATAAAAGAACACTGCTAGCAGAACAATTTTGTAGCTTTACAACACTGTCCTATTTTCAAGACTTCAGAAATGGCAAACTCAAATATACAGGTAGTGAACTCGGATACTTCAGTGATATGGCACTACCCTATTTGCTGGTTTGAGAAAATAAGCCACATTTCCTCAGAACACCCTGGAAATCATGCTTTGAAGGAATATTTATGTCTTGTCACAGATTTCTGACAAATAATTTTGTTTCAATCAAAATCAACACAAATCAAGCAAATAAACCAAGACATTTTATTTATTTTAAAATGAGCTACACAGCTGTGAGGAGCCTGGAATTTACCCCATGAAGCACTAGGCAGAAACAGCATCTTTGATGGTGTTTCAGCCGTCACAAGATATACATGAAAGAGTAGAAGAGAGCAGGGGTGTAGGAACCAGCAGAGATGGGGGTCCCCCCCCCCCCAATATTTAATTTGACTTCATTCGTTCTTGAAAAAAATAGACCTTTACATTTAAATGATTAAGTCGTGCCCCCTCAATATCCAGGTATAGCTTCTGTTACACTCCATGTTTGCAGAGACATATTTCAGATCCCTGCAACTCCATCTGGACTGGTGATTATTGCATGTAGATGGATGGAAATCATTTGATCAAGATTGAGCACCATTTGATTTGTATCATCTTTCAGAATTGCACTGGGTGTGGGACAAGTATGCAGTTGATGAAAAGTGTAAGCAAAACAGAAAGCAATGAATACTAAGCAGCAGATACCTAGAGCAACCACTTGCATACATATGATATAAATATATACAGAAGGACTGAGTTGTACAACGTCTAAAACTCACCTTTAGAGGCACAGCTGGGTTTCAGTTGAACATCTGCAGGGGACATTAAGTGACACCTTAGCTATGGAAAGTCTGAAAAATAGAAATCAGTCAAGGGAATAAAAATTATTCAGCCGTTTTTTTCGGCATAATCTACATCTCTTCATCTATCAAGTCAACTAAAGGGATTCGTCTGAGATGGATCATCCAAGAAGCGAAATAATGATAAACTTCTTATCAAAAACCAGACTGATATTTTTGAAATATATTCTTCTGATATAAGTAACAATCATAAATGTTCACTGCTCAGGTTGATTTTTGGAAAGATAGTTCATGGAATCCAAATGAATGTCAACCAAAAAGCTTTATATGTCAGGCCCCCCTGCAGTAGTGTGAATGTTTAGACACAGCTGTCTCCATTCAGTGTCAATCTACCGCGCTGGATTTAAGCTCCAGCTCAGTGCGAGGTATTGTAGAATTCCAGTGAGACATACTGGGCATTCTGATTACTCTCTTTTGTCCCACTCCATTCCGCCCCGCTCTCTCTGCCCGCCAGCCCACCTTCGCCCCCTACCTGCATGGGGACTATGATTTTGGACCCCGACGCCACTCCTGGCTGCGGTTCGCTGTCTTGCCAGATTCCGACCCGGCCCCTGATCTGCCTGTTTGCCTCACACTATCAATAAAGGTCCCATGACCAGTTAATCCGTGTGAGAGTAAATTCCTTACGTTACACACAAATATTGTTTCATTCATTTCATTCAGTTTCTTAAACATTTGAATTTAAAATGTATTTACATCTAACAGATGCACGAGAATTTTAATACATTCAGAAATGAAGAACATGAAATATGAAAAAAAAAATGCTGAAAAAGATAAATACAAGCATTTTAATGACATTTAAAAGCATCACACCTTCATGAATGGGGTTTCATTCTTGTCTAAATTCATGCTTAAAAGTTTCATAGGCAACAGAATCACCCTTTTCCACAATGCAGCCTCCCACAGCAAACTACTGTACTATCCACCATCCAAGCGTGTCTTATCTTATGACTCACTTTGTGTTAAGATATAATCTATGTACAGTATATTCAAATATGACTAGATGCTGTCGGCATGACAACAATATATTCTCTGGATGGCCCTGTCAACCCCCCCGATTTTAATCCCTGTTCCTCCCACACCCCACGTCCACTACAATATGTGTCCCCCCCCATACTAGGCTATGGTAGTATCTAATTTTTCATACTGTCATACCATCTATACATTATACAGCATTATACAATATTTTGACAGTCTTTTCAAAAGCAGTGTTATTCCAGTGTCTTGGCAGTGGGTCCCCAACATAAAGTTCCATGCAACACAGCAGTATACCATGTCACTTTAATACCCCACAGGCCTACCCCACACAGTCTCCCCACCTCCCCTAAAAATCTTTATTAAAAGGCCATTCTTGGGGGACTTTGCTTGCCAGTGTAATCATGTTCACCAGATCTCTGCCTGTGGATATTCTCTCATGTTGCACCACTGATTAGAACTTTGGCAAAGCGAAACAATAAACCCCCACGATTTTCCGAGTGACCGGGGATGGAGAGTGGGAGGTGTTACGTTTTAAACAATGAACCAGACCAGAGGTGCTCTCTTCGGAGGGAAGGAGTTTATGTGACTTTGCACCCTTCTACTCCTAACCTTTGTGTGATATCGGGCATTTTACAGAATGTAAGACAATAGGCCATGTTTGATCACAGCCAGGCAGGAGCCACACGATAAAAGGGCAGGAACCAAAAGATAGAGATGAACGACTCGGTTCCTTGTTCATTCTTCCTTGTGGCAGCCTGAATGCTCAGTCTTTCTTAGCTGATTTGCATTGGATAGCACTTTGCCTTTTGGTCTCCATAGGGAGTGAGGGCGGGTGGTTTCCTAATTACCATTACTGTTGCAGGAGGCCACATAAGCTAGGATTTCTGTAATACAATGTAATAGAACAACCAGTAATATTCCAAAGTAACATGGCGAAATCCTACAGAGGCCATGATACATTTTGCTGATCAGCTACTGGACTGTTTCTGATAAAAAATGTATTGGGGGGGGGGGGTTTGCTGTGGTCCAAAGATATCTTTCCTGGACACACTTTCTCTCCTCTGCTCTCCAATCTTGCTCTGGACCTATGGAAATTTTCAGCAAGAAATGAAATTTAATAAATGACAATTCATGACAAATGATTTGTCTCTCTGCTAATTTATTAGTTCACACGTAACCTGAAATATTAATTAACATTCTTATGTACTTATATCCTATCCCAGGCAACATGGACTGCGAGGCTGGGGACCACCTTGGGTGGGATGCCAGTCCTTCCCAGAGTGCGCACACACACACACACACACACACACACACACACGCACACGCACACAGACTCAGAGAGAGAGATACGTATACATGCACTCGCACCTAACCATGCTCTCTGAAGACTTTAAGGTTACCAGTTAGCCTAACTGCATGTCTTTGGACTGTGCTAGAGACACTCATAGGAAACGTGTTGGAGAACATAAAAATCCAAACATAAAGAGCATGGACAGGATTCCAGCCCCCTACCTGAGGGGCATGGCAACATATACCCACTGGGCCACTATGCCACCCGATTAATATCACATTTAATAATGAAAACTGTTATAAGTCATATACAGTTTAATATGATTTGCATTATATAATTGATTTAAAAATATCTTAATCAAGACTAATTAGCAGCCTTTCTGGAACAGAAACATTCCCTGTGGTTCTGCAAGACTGTATCTGCCGACCCACTATCTAGATGAACATTTCAGCTTTACTTCTGCAGCTTACTTTTCTTATCAAACATCTGCTCTGTATGCCTGGTGTTTAAACATTGATTATTACCTCGCAATATAAATAAAATCTAGAGAATGTTTTGGATGCTTAAACAACTGAATGTAATAACCTGAACTTGGTAGAAAATCCTAGATTATGGCTGATGTAAAGCATATTTTCACTTATCATTATATACAATTTAAATACTAAGAAAATGAGACGCTTTTACATTAAGAAACACAGTTACAACCAATAAGTTCAAGTTCAAGACTTTTATTGTCATTGTTCAGTTGCCTGGACAACAAAATTAACTGACAAGACCACAAAGATGCAAGAAAAGTAACAAAAAGTAATAACACGGTACTCACAAGATCAGACAACCTACTGTATGCCCAACAAATGCATAACAATGATTTAGCAGAACAGGCCAGATATTGCTGTTTTACAAATACACGTAAGCTATATAAGAGATGAGAATTCCTTCAAAGGAAACTTAGTGTCAGATATATTTTTGATACACACGGTAAAAAATGTGGTGGCCGTGATGTGGTGATTCGTTGGCAATTTAAAGTCTGACACACAAAAGGCTAGTGCTGGATATTGCAAACTCTGCTGAAAACAGCCAACTAAAATAAGATATACTGCAACCACATTTTACCATCTGAATCATTGCCATTCAGTAAAATATACGGAGGGGAAATGCATTAGCAATTAGGGCTTCTACTTTAAACCTCCCCACAGGTCCTCAAGCATAAAATTTGCCAAATCACGTCCCATGCTGGTGCAAAATGGGACACAGCATTCTGTTGGGATGATCCCTTAAAAATATGGAATGGATGGCATGTTACCAGCATGTAAAACCTGCAACGAGGCAGTCAGAGAAAAAAAAATTTGCAACAAACTGTTTCATGTTATGATAAAATTGATAAAATTATCTTTTTAATGAAACTAGATTTTGTTTTGCAATCCATTCAGTGTGTTCTTTTTTTCGTATCTGGATCTGTTTAAGGGGAATCCTATGGAGAAAATATAACCTTGAAATATGCTTAAAGATGCTACCAGATGCATAGATGTAACACATACTGTAAGGCTCTGACTGTTATTGCACAATCGATGTAGAAATACAAGTGGATTGTGATCCATAAAAATGATGGTGGGCTTGGTACTGTCTCCCATGTAGTTAAGAATGAGTTAAAAATGTTGCAAGGTGAGTAAAAGGATGAGGGCGTCTTTCTCCACAGTTCTATAGACTAGCTGGTGCTTCTTTGAATAATAACAGATAGGGTGGTCCAGACCATGGAGGAGGACAGTGTCGGTCCCAGTACCGCTGGCATCTACTTCTAGCTTAAAATGTCTATTAAAATCAGGTGTGATTAACACAGGGGAGCTAATGAGCAAGGACTTGATGGAGTCGAAGGCGGAATGACAATCAGGAGACCAAATGAAAGAAGCATTTTTGTGGAGCAGGTGGGTAAGGGGCAATATGACATCAAAAGTTTGGCCAGAAACAATGGTAATAGTCTGCCATCCCTAGGAACCATCTAAGGTCTTGTTTTGTTTGCAGAACTAGGAATGAGGCAATACCCTGAACCTGGGCATCCACAGGCTTGACTCTACTGTGACCCACTAGGTTCCCTAGGTCAGTGAGTGTGCCCTATGCAGATTCCTACTTCTATAGATTATGGACTAACAAAGCCAGGTAAAAACTTCCAACGACAGCATTTGTCGGAACAAATAACTGCGTCATCTAGGTAAGCGTCACAGTTTTTGACATCTCCCAAAACATTATGCATCAGCCGCTGGAACATGGCTGGGGCATTATGTAAACCGAAAGGCATAACAGTATATTTCAGGAAGTTGTCAGGCGTAACAAACGTGGACATTTCTGAAGCACGAGGGGTGAGTGGTACTTGCCAAGAACACTTTAACAGATCAAGCTTTCTTAGAAATTGCGCGGACCCAATGTGGTCCACACAATCCTGCATTCTAAGGAGGGGAAAGGCGTCTGGCTTGGTTACCACATTTACTTTCCTATAGTCCGTGTAGAACTGAAAGGTACCATTGGGCTTCGAAAGAAGCAAACATGGAGAGCTCCAGGGGCTACAACTGAGAAGAGCAAGACCTGTTTCCAATAGGTAAGCCATTTCCTTTTCTAATAAGGCTCATTTGTGCAGGTTAACACAATAGGGGTGCTGATTGACAGGGGGATGATCTTCAACATCTATATCATGTACCAGTATAGGGGTTCAAGAAGGGTCAGCGTATAGGGATAGAAATCTATCCACCTCGGACTTAATATCTAACTGCGTGGTTGGAGGTAAGTGAGGGAGTCTGCCCAAGAGGGCTTGCAGTGCTTCCAAGTTCAGCAGACGCACTTCAGCAATTATTCCTAAGGGGCAAATCATCGAGTGCTGGTGAGTATTCATTGATCGACAAATTAACAGCAGCAGTTTGGAGCTGGACAGAAGAGGATGAAGGAACAGGGTCAGAGCAGTTGATATACAGTTTTAGCATGTTTACGTGGCATATACAGGTTTTCTGTTTGTGGTTTACCGTTTCAATCGCATAGACTGTGGGATTCACTTTTTCCTGTACCCTATGGGGACTGGAAAAGCGGGTTTGGAGGGGTGAGCCAGGCAGGGGAAAAAGGACAATGATATCCCTCCCAGGAAATTTTGCTTCCTCGCTTTTATTTTGTAGCGAGCCTTCATAACCTGCTGTGATGAGCTTAAGGAGCGGCTGGCCAGCTCAAGGGCTGCACTGAGGCATTCAGACAGAGTGCTTACATGACTCAGCACACTCCTAGCTTGAGGATGCGGTCTTGGGGATAACCACTGCTCCTGCAGTATTTTCAAAGGACCAGTACAGTTCGTCCAAAAACCAGCTGAGCTGAAGCCAGTGGACACGCCTCACGCCCTCATCCCAGTCCTTCCCTACCTCAAAGTAATAGGTACGCAACATATTCTTAAAGGTTTGATGAAACAGCTCTAGGGCTCCCAGGGACTCTGGATGATAAGCACTAAAGAGTTTATGTTAGACTTTTAAATCCTGTTTCACCTGAGAGAACAACTTGAAGGTAAAGAACCGTAGTCTGAATATATCTTGGTAATCCAAAGGTGGTGAAGAATTTAATTAGAGCTTTAACCACAGTTTTTGTTTTCAAACTACACATAGGGACAGCTTCAGGGTATTGAATAGCAGCACACATCCTAGTAAACCTTGACTGAATGAGTTTCTGGTAAGGGACCCATGCAATCAATTAAAATGTACTCAAACAGCTCCTCATGTCCAGTGATTTGTTACAGGGGAGAAGGTAGAATTGTTTGGTTGGGCTTCCCAACCAACTAGCAGGTATGGCATGACAGGTAATACTGCTTCACGTTAACATATATAGCAGGGAAATATAAATGCTTTAAAATCTGTGTGTGGGTGTTCCTGACCCCTAGGTGACTGGAATAAGGCTGGCCATTTGTTACCACCAACATATGACTCCTACAGTATATGACTTCAGAATCACAACTTGGACTTCCTTACGGGCAAATCAAAACATGCTTTCAAAGATGTGTCCGTTTACTGAATGGAGATTAATTCTTCCCTAGTAATAGAGGTTTCAGGAAAATTTTCAACTTTTTCCTTCATAAGAAATAATGGAGTCTGACATAAATGTATTGGACAAATTGATGTCTGCAAATTTATGGGCTTGAGCACAGGTAAGGATAGAGGTGGGGAAGACAGTGGGGTAATCAGACTCTAGGTCATCGCAACAGATTTCCAGTTTGGACATAACTTTGGGAAAGGGAACCACCTTCCCAATATCATTTCCAAAAATATACACACTTCCAGAGACAGGAAGTTGCAGTCGAACAGCTTCCTTTAAAAACCCCAAATAATCATCTATATTCAAATAAACTTTATGAAGTGGAACCTTCACAGTACCTGGTTCGACACCCTGGACTAAGACATCAGTACCGTAGTAGGTCGCATTTGAAAAAGGCTTGCTAGCAGAAAACGATTGAGCAACACCAGCGTCACGCAGGATAGTCACAGGGCTCTTCGCATCAGTATCACCAAGTGAGAAATCCAGGAAACACAAAAGGGTGAAAGGTGGATTTGACGTCTTGGGGCGGTCAATTAGTGTCTGGAGGCTATGTGAACCTTCTTAGCGGCAGCATAGGCATTCTTATGATGGAGTGCCGGACAAAGAGAGATAAGGTGACCAACAATAAAAGCATTCTCTGGTTTCCACAGGTTGGGGTTGATGGAGTAGCCTTCTCAAGAGGCAGCACGGATTTGGGATAAACTTTCCAAGGAAGCGCAGTCGGAGTAAACACGGTTCTGCGGGTCAACACAAACTCATCTGCAAGGGTACTGGCTTCCGCACGAAGGTTACTTTCAAATAAACCACCACTTGATCAGATACACCGTTTTTAAAGTCTTCTAACAACACCTGTTCCTTGAGATGACCAGAATCTGACACACCACTAGCCAAAAACACACCACTTGTCAAAAAGCATAGATTTCTCCTGAACAAATTCAACATCAGTTTAATTGATGGATTTACACAGCTCCCGGAAATTTTGTCAAATGTCCTTAAGATGGTAGGCTTCGCAACATCATGATCAAGGCTTTGTTCCAAATTCAGAGCCGAACAAACATCCTGAGCCTTCCCCACTAACTTGCACTGTAACAAAAGTGACCGAAGGTGTTTGGCTCAGTTCAAAGTCACAGCAGTACGCTCAGATGGGAGAGGCATCCACTTCATTCTCAAGAAACACAGGGCCTAGTCCAATGTGATGGTTGACGTCAAATCCCGAATTGCCAATTTCATGGAACATTGGTCAAACTACAGTAGAGGCTAGGTTGAGGAGCTTCATCCTGGACCTCAGCACTTTCGTGGGTGGACAGGTCAGAACAAGGGTCCATGACTGCTGAGATCATCTTGCACGGAAGAGGCACAGGTGACTGCTGACTTATGCTAAGCCTCTTTATCCACCTTGAGATTCAATGCCCTTAGCCTTAGTAGCTAAGCCTGATACTTCTGCCTCTTTACTTACATTTCCAGCTCCTGAAGCTGAATTGTAAGGAGGACATCCTCCCTGGGCGAGTGGGGACGACTAGGATCGAAGTGGAGCCCAAAATCCAGGTCACCTCTGTTGCAGCAGACATCCGGGTCGGGCTAGTTGCAACACCAGAGGAACCGTCTGCTTCAGGTAGGATCCCTTGCTGGATAAACTCATCCCGAAGGACCTTTTTAATGGTCCATTTGGAGCCTGCAGCAGAAAACACAATGTTAAAGAAGCCTGCTATGTCTAGCAGGTTGTCCTTGCGGCAGCGATGAAATTGCTCCTGTGTGGGGTAGAGAGTAAAGGCAACAAGATCGAACTGGGCCATCACACACACACACCACCCCCCCCACAAAAAAAATATGCTAGACAAACTCATGAAGAGCAAAAAAGGAACAGATGATGACAAAATTATGCTACAGTCCCCTGTCTAGGGTTAAGGCATGACGGAATTGAAAGGCAAGGGGAATGGGACAGTGGGACAAACAGTGTATGGAAATAAGGGAACACCAGTGGATACAAAGGGGTTCTTTTTATATTTTTATATAGTTTTATTTCATAACACAGTTCCACAAAACACTTAATGCAGTGAAAAAAGACCTTAGGAGTGACTATGGCTAAAAAAACAAACAAAACCCCAACTACCGAGCGTAACCCACAGTTAATCTCACCTATGTGCAAAAGTAGAAGAAACCAAAACACAAATACTCCACCTAACTCCCTAACCAAATAAACAGGATCCAAATGCGCAAGCAAAACAAAATGACAGTCACTCCCGACACACCGGTACTGTCACACAAACATGAAACGCATCCACACGAGCCAAAGCGACAGGTTCTGATGGGGTGAGCGGAAACATAAACCAAAATCCACGAGGAGAGATTGAAAACCAAAGAACAAAACCCAAGATGGCAAAAGTAGAAAAGGGTCAGGCGAGAATCGGAAAACCAGAAACTAACCAAATGTCATTCACAGTCAGTAACAAGTAAACAATCAATAACAATGATCAATAAGCGGAGCTAGTGAGGTGATTCGAGGGCGATCTTTTCAGATCTGTGACCCAGAAGAGATGAACTGGATAACGCATATGTGGAAGACGCGGGTGGTATTGTGGAGGCGGAGTGGATGAGCAGAGGACAGACGGAGGAAACGGAGGGGTAAACCTGGAAAACACAGCCATCATGCCCCATGCCACAGGAAAACTGCACATTACGTAACAAGACATTACGACTTACATCCCAGAAATATATATCGTGATCATTATCGATAATGACTAACATGAAAAAAATGATTGTGATAAAATACTCTGCCATATTGCTCAGCCCTAACGTGTATATAAAACTTCGGCCTACACCAAGGTCGGGGTCAATTCAGGAATTAACTCAACAGTTCCAATTCAAACAAGGAAATGGATTTGGAATGCAACTACAGGAAACTAAATTGGAATTGAATTTGAATTTCAGGAAGTAGAATTCAATTCAATGAAATTCTGACTCATTCCATTTATTGATGTTTCTGAGCATTTATTTGGGATTACATGTAATAACATGCATTTGAACTTTATTCGTGGTGCCTTACAAATACCAATTGATGTATGAAAAATAGTTCATGAAATATAACTTTACATTAACAACAGATAAATGCTGAGTGACACTGGCCATAAATGTCTGAATGTACTGTTAATACAGTATATTGTATGATTACCAGTTTAATGTGATAAATGCTACTATATGATACTATATTAGCTGTGTTCATTCATGTATTTCATTCACATATTTTCACTTTTTATTGCATCAAATAATCATCATTTCCTGAAATCTGGCATCACTAAGATTGCAAATCTCAGGCGTAAATATCTTGCCAGAAGTACTGAACACAGATTCCACAGTAGCAGATGAGGCAGGAATAGCTAGATACTGACATGCAAGTTGGCCCAAACAGGGGAACCGGTTCTGGTTCTCCTTCCAATACAAGAGAGGATCAGAATCTTCATTATGGCATGGTAGGCTTGGGTAACTTCGTACCTCCTCTGATACTGGCAACTAAGCCAGACATTTCTCAATCGAAGAATTTATGCTTGTAACCATTTTATTTCGCTTCATTGTTGCTGCAGCATGGCGAAGACCCCTGACACATGGAATAACGTAACTTGCAGTTACAGCTTTATCAACCTGACATTTATTTTGTTTCCTCAAAAGGTTCCAGAGTTTCACAGAGTTCTTTGATTAGCTTTATGTCATTTACTGTAAAATGAACAAGGGCTTGCAGCTCTGACAAAAACGTCTGAAGGTACCATGAGGAATCCACTCACCATTTTCAGCTGGCTTTTCTATTCGTGTTTGCAACTGGGAACTTTGCATGACATTCAAGAATTTCCACTGCTTCTTGTTTTTGTGGCAAAATGTTGTGAGCCTCTGCACTGTCGACCATCACAATATTAAAAGGTCCTGCTTGTTCTAGGGCATCACAGACTACAAACTGCACAGTATGGAACGAAAAGCATGGGCTCCTCATGTGAAAATAATCCAGTTCATCAGTTATACTGATCTCTACGAGGTCAGCTCCATCATCATCATCATCATCATCATCTGTGTCACTCTTATGAGTTTCCACTGATGGAAAGAGACAGATGCCTTCACTGTATTTGCAGCATTATTAGTTACAGTGACTTTGACTTTGATGGAAATATTCCATTTACCAATTGTATTTTCATACTTATATTTTCTGCAGTGTTTTCCCTTGAACGCCTCATAAGCCAGCATGACTGTATGAAGCTCATGGTCCAAAATGACCAGTTATACCCAAAGATGATCATGTGTCCCTATTAGACCAGATATCAACAGTCAGACATACAGTGCAACCAGAATGAACTCAGACCTCTTCACTTTTTCCACATTTTGTCACGTTACAGACTTATTTTTCAATAGATTTGAGTATAATTTGATTTTACAACATCTACACAAAATAGTCCATAGTGAAAATGTGTTTTCACACATTTTATTACATTTATAAAAAATGTAAACATTTAAACATAATACGTGCATAAGTATTCACACCCTTTGCTATGACCTTCAAAATTGAGCTCAGGTGCATCCAATTTCCACTGATCGTCCTTGAGATGCTTCTACAACTTGACTGAAGTCCACCTGTGGTAAATTCTGCAGATTGAACATGATTTGGAATGGCACACACTTGTCTATATAAGGTCTCAGAGTTGAAACCAAGCAGTGAAGTCTAGGGAATTGTCTGTAGACCTCCGAGACCGGATTGTGGCAAGGCACAAATCCGGGGAAGGACACAAAACAAATTCAGCAGCATTGAAGGTCTCGAAAAGGACTGTGCTCTCCATTATTCAGAAATGGAAGAGGTTTGGAACCACCAGAACCCTCCCTAGATCTGGCCACCCAACCACATTGAGTAATCGGGGAAGAAGAGGTGACCAAGAACCCAATGGTCACTGAGAAGGAGCCCCAATGTTCTTGTAGAATCTTGCAAAAATCTCTTTCTTCAACGGCTGACAGAGGATGCCTCCCATTAACAATGCAGTCTACAATGCTATCTGTAAACTCCAACTGATGATAATTGGTGGATGGCAATTTTGTAGTGAGGTCAAGCAAGTCATTCTGTCCAGACTGAATTGAGCTTTTCCTGGTGAGTGTATCACTGTCATTGAGAATGCAAGAATGATTCCTCTGGACCAAAAAAAGGGAACACAAAAGTTATGTCAACTGTGATTGATGTACAGGTAGCTCCAAAATTCACGAATAATATTGTAAGTACAATCGATTATTGAATTAAATTAAATAATGACAACTGGACACATTTCTGGGACTGAGCATTGTTGCATGACAAAGAAGAGAACGTGCAATAGAGGTGCCAGACATGTTCAGAGATATTACTTAGTGAAGTCTTCTTGCCTCATGTCCAGTTTTATACATTGTGCACAGATGGACATTAACAGAATCAGTTTTTATTATACACTGGTAAATAACATCTATTAGCAATGGATAAAATCCTATGTGTACGATTCGTTTGGAGAAGTGTTGTTCGTATGTAAATGTTTTTAAAGTGTTTGGCCCACAACCAGTACAAGTACTCACCTGAAGATGTTTAAAATTTGATGTAACTTGGTTGGATCCATGAACAGGTATACCACAATGCTTACAGATTGCTTTGTGGTTACCTGAAGTTGTTGGAGTTGGTGCACGAATACGACTCTTCATAAAGGTCATCCCAGAAATTTCAGATTCCTCAGCTAATTCTCGCTTAATAGAGATTCCAGATCCATGTGTTAATATTGCAATCCAGTGTTCATGCACAAATCAGATCCTGAAAGCATTACAAGATCATACACAAAAAGCAAGCTAAATTCAATCCAATTCTTTCCAATCATGCTAACAGGGAACTCTCCAATCTTGCACCTTCACCATGGGCCTGAATTTTACAGGGATTCCTCGGGTTCCGTTCCTATTACGTAACCTGAATTTTGGTTTTTCTGATCTCTTTACAATGTCTGATTTCATTTCCGTCATGATGGTTTTCCTCTGGCTGCCCAAGCCCCCCTTGGCATACTAGCATTACTGAAAAAAGTGGCCATGCTTGGTAAAAGCCAGGTATAAGCTGTAATTAAGGATCAAGACAAAGTCCGTCCATGAGTCCGTTATCCACATTAGCCTGTGTATGGTGGCTAAAGTCCATCAATAAGTCTGTTCTCCACACTGGCCTGTGTTGGGTGGCCATGAAGGCTGCACCTGGTGATCCAGCTCGTATGTCCCATTCACGATGTCACCCCTCCATGGGACTGAACCAGGACTCCAGCTCAGATTTGGACATGTGGGAAGGCAAAGATGGATGGGCAGAACATGCATTGACACTTAAATGGACAAGCAAAGTAGATAAAAATGACATTTACAGCAGCCCTAACAGCCTAAGTAAGCTAAAGTGAAGTAATAGGTCTTCAGTCGAGATTTAAAGACTGAGACCAAATCAGGATGACTAACCGTAGTAAGTGAAATTTTGTGGAATTTATTTCAATTCAATTCTGTTTCCTGACATTCCAGTTCAGCTCCAATTACATTTTCCTTTAGCTGCATGTAATTTTAATTCCAATTCCAGGAAGTGAATTAGAATTTGCCATGCCGGCCCCAATCCAAGGAATATACTGAGTAAAATCTAGTCTTGAAAAAAATCCCCTACTTAATGTTAAAAGAATCAGGACCAGAAAAGGATGGAAGGGCAGCTACAGAAGACACTTGATCTTGTGAACACTGTTCCATTCCATAGATCTTTTTTCAGACCAGGAATCCCAGGAAGATTGTACTGGTCAGTGGTTCTCAAATTGTGGGGCAGCAAATAATGAATAAAAGATGACTTTCTCAATATCTCAAAAAAGGTTTTCTATTTTATTTTTTATTGTATTCTTTCCATACTCTCATTCATATATTACCACAGAGTGGTGCGTAATGCAGAAGGTTGATAATAATCATATCACAGAAAGGATAAAGTTACATACACTCACATAATGTCAATGTGCAGCGTTTCCTGTCAGCACGGTCATTACTGTTGGCTGGGGACGTGGTGGGATCTAGTCTGATACCCCTGGGCTGAATAAATCCTAAGTGGTGCTTCCTAGAGCACTGTGGTGGAATGAGTGAATGTCTAAAGGGTAGCACTTTGTGAAGATGGTACACAGGTTTGTTAATTACGGACATACGTTTTGCCCCTAACCCTCTCTTCCGGTCCCCACAGTGAGGCCAGTTTGATGCTGGCGGTACAGTTGGCTTTCTTAAATAAATTAAATAAGTAAATACATTAGAATCACCTGACACTTTGCTCACAACAGAATGGCTAAACATCATTTTGAAAGATTCAGCCTCAGAATATTGACCCTCCTCTAGCCTTTTTTATGCTGGGCCATATTTCCATCTAGTCTAGTCTGCTGTTTAAATTCATGGTTACTTTTTAGTGTACTTGATCATGTTTAACCTATGTGTTTCCACCAGCCCGCCACTACAGTATGTAGCTCAGCATGTTTGGGATTTATATCCATACGTAGGTTCAATTTTTTAGTTTTCTCCCACTTTGCAGTTTCCCTTTCCTTTGTCCCCATTTTATGCTCTGTTGTGTATATTAAAGTATTTTTGCTTGTTTGAACCCTTATGTCCTTTGTCCTACAGTCTGGCATATATAAAATATCATATTTTTGTATTTTCTTTCACAGTCTTTGCAATTTGCACTATACATGTGCTTATTACTGCATGAAAGTGAAACAAGACTTTCATGTAGACAGATTAATATTCCTCTATTCCTTGTAGAGCTTTATCCATCATCCTTTGAAAAGTGGCAGGTGTTCCATGAAGCCCTAAAGGCATCGCCATAAAATGGTATAAACTACTCAGTATTCTGTTGTCAAGGGACCTGGCAGTAGCCTTTGGATAAAACTCTAAGTCAAAAGCTGAGATAGAATTTAACTTTGAAAAGTCCGAACAAAATAGCAAACCGCCGCCCTTTTTTGACGCAAAGACTATAGGACTGCTCTATTGAGTATGTGATGGATCTATCATTTCTATCTCTAAAATTGTCTCAGCCTTTTTCTCCAAGATAGAAATGCCTGGTTGGGATGCAGTAGCACATCTGCTAGAGACCGATATAGAGAGTGATGATGTCTGTTCTTCTAAGCTCCTTCTGGAACAATAGCACTAGCCCTGACTTCTGTGGCTACTCATGTAGGTTCTTTAGTAGTCTATTCAGGTCAGGTACTGAGAATGTGCTACAAAAACAGATAGATAGATAGATAGATAGATAGATAGATAGATAGATAGATAGATAGATAGATAGATAGATAGATAGATGATCAGCAATAATCTCACGATATGAGCAAACGGATTTGTAAGCTTAAGATAGATTATTGTGGAATCAGAAAACTTTAAAATATCAGAGCTTCATCTCCTCCACTGAGCTCGTCTGACATGCTTCTCAGTTTGGGTATGTCAGAAAGAATGTTTTTACCTTTCCAAAAATTTCCAAGACCTCTCATATCTTATGTTCATGAATAAACTTGAGTTAGTATTCAAGTGACTTGATGGAAAACAAAAAGCTGTCCCTAGGTGATATAGTATTGTATTAATGCCCCTGCTACTCCTTATAATGGAAAAAACATTTAGTGAAGTGACATGTTAAATTAGTTACTTCATCCATCAAACATTCATGATCGATCCATATAGCCTTGAGAATAGTTGTAAGAGTTGTACTAGGGCCAGTACTACTTAACATGCCTTTTAATAAAGGAATATTTATTACGTTATTTGGTAGCACAGTCACACACCAAGAGTCCAGCGAAACTAATTTTTTCTTTCCCAGAAGACTGAAAACATCTATTTCTGCAATGTTTCTAATTCGTATTTCCTGCAAATTAAGAGTATGTTGTCATTGACTAACATGAACATTATGATAATCAGGGCTGTTAATTGATGAAAATCAACTAATTTATTACATTTTGCAATGAATTAATCGTGATAAAAATTTTGTTTTTCTTCTTTAGCCTAAAGCTTGCTATAATGTATATTTACATGTAAAATCAATTACCAAATTAATGCAGAATAATCACTAAGAATAATCATTAATTAATATCATCCTTAAACGCAGAACTTAGTAGGCACTTCTTTCAGATCCACCACATAATCCATGCTACAGGCCAGGACCACTAAGTTGTGCTTACAGTTATTTTAGTCTTTTTTCAGGATCATATCTTCTTCCAATGATTTAAAATTATGAAACTGTGTAGCGGAATAGACCCTCACACTATGCACAAGATAACTAAAAATATCAGCAATCGTGAGGGGAGGGTAGGCTTCAAGGTCATGAATCCATTCCTCTTTTGGGATTTCATAAGGATCCAATTTTAATGGGCAGGGTCCACAAATGAGGATCTGTTGGCGCCCTCTCCTCTATCAATCAGCTGCGGTGAATGAGGGGGCACCCTTTGACTAACCCGGAAGGTGGGTGCCCAGATCCAGTGTCGGTTGGAGTACCTCCCCATCTGCTGTTGGGAGCATAGCAGGGAATTCTGCGCCAGCCTCCAATTCTGTTGACAGCGGCATAAAAGCCATTAGCATCTCCTCCAAAACTGA
Source organism: Brienomyrus brachyistius (assembly GCF_023856365.1). Classification (NCBI taxonomy): domain Eukaryota; kingdom Metazoa; phylum Chordata; class Actinopteri; order Osteoglossiformes; family Mormyridae; genus Brienomyrus; species Brienomyrus brachyistius. The sequence continues at coordinate 8,756,230 of NC_064542.1, forward strand.
GAGCAACGGGGGCTGGTAACCCAGGCAGCACTAAAATGGGGGCAAACCTGTAGTTACGGGCATACTCTATCCATGGCAGTTAGAAACTCCAGGTACTAGGAAGCGGGCAGCTAGACAGCACAGCATCCTTTCCAGATCCTGGTTAGCCCGATCGGTTTTCCCATTAGACGGTGAGTGAGACCCCGAGATGCTTGTATTGGCGTGCGTCAATCCGCCTGCAATACTCCTTCTAGAACTGGAACACAAACTGTGGAACCCTATGTCAACAGTCAGGCTATGAAGCCAGTAAAAATGTAATTGAGCCGTCTCCTTGATAGAGGGCAACTGAGCTATTGGTAAAAAGCAAACAGACTTTGAAAAACTAATATGGGAACCACTGTAATGCCCCTGGATGGAGGTAACTCCATAACAAAACCCAGGGCAACATGGTACCAGGGTCAGTGGAGCATAGGAAAGAGTTGAAGCAACCCAACAGAAGGTTGAGTCTTATTTTAAGCACAGATGGAATAAATAGCAACATAACTACAGATATCCTGGAGCATGGAAGGCCACCAAAACTGTTGTTTGAGCAGGGCCCGGGTACACTGGATGCGACACGCAAAAGATCTGCAGCCAATCAGTGAGCCCATGGAGCTTCTCTGGATCCATCTGTATCAACCCCCCTCCCCCCCCCCCGCCCAACAAAGGGAAGAAGTCCAATAAAACTGTACGTGTATTAAATTCACAAATTCCCAGCCTTAACAGACTGTTCTGAAGAAGCTGTTCTAGAACCTTCCAGACGTGACTGTGCTCATTTTGAGAAAAGACTAAGATCCCACACATCCCTAGACTTGATTGGCAAAGCAACCTGTTCAAATGCACTGAAGTAAGCAATGACTTTCATCTCCCTGAATGGAGGTACTAAGGCTGTGTCTTTGCTTATAGAAAACCCAGCAGACAGGCTAGAAACAGGGTGTACTGGGGATGGAGTCAAAAATGCAGAAGAAGGAGGGTCAGATTGAAAAATGGAAGTTTCAGGGACTGCGTTTGGGTGGTGGGCTAAGATGCAAACTTCATTGCCTGTATATTCAACTCCTGTGGACAAATTTCCTTTCCAGCCTCACACTCCATCTTACACTGAGGGAAATAATTATTTGACCCCATGCTAAATTCTTTAGTTGACCCATTAATAAAGAAATGAAAAGTCTATAATTTCACTGGTAGGTTTATTTTAACAGCAAAGATTATCAACAAAATAAGGAAAAAAAACATCTTGTAACATTTACAAACCAATTTGTCATTTATCTAGGAAAATAAGTATTTGATCCCTCAGAACACATGCTTTAGTACTTGGTGGAATAACCATCGTTTGCAAGCACAGCTGTCAGATGTTTCTTGTAGTTGGTCACCAGGATTGCATGCAGGTCAGCAGGAATTTTCATTCACCTCTCTTTGTAGACCTCCTCCAAATATTTAAGGGTCACTTGGATACACAAAGCTTCCATAGGTTTTCTATGGGATTAAGGTCCGTAGACTGGCTAGGGCACTCCATGACCTTAATGTGCTTCTACTTGAAGCACTCCTTTATTGTCTTGGCTGTATGCTTAGGGCCATTGTCTTGCAGGAAGACCCGTCCACAATGCATTTTCAGTACGCCGGCTGAAGGAAGGAGGTTCTCTTCCAAGATTTTACGGTACATGGCCCTGTCTATATTTCCTCCAATGCGATGCAGCCATCCTATACCCTTGGCAGGAAAACACTCGACCTCCAATGGGTTGTCCATCCATCCATCCACTGAAACCCAATTGGGGTCGCAGGGGGGACTGGAGCCTATCCCGGGAACAATGGACACAGGCAGGAACCAACCCTGAGCAGTCGCCAACATACCACAGGGTGCACACACTCACACAACTACAGGGCCAATTTAGACTCACCAATCAACCTATCTTGCATGCTTTTGGACTGTGGGAGGAAACCGGAGCCCCCGGCGAAAACACACGCGAACATGGGGAGAGCTTGCGAATTCCACATAGAAAGGACCTGGGACTGAACACCAGGACCTTCTTGCTGTGAGGCAACAGCGCTAACCACTACGCCCCTACGCCGCCCCCTAATGAGTTGTCCTGTATCTTAAAGGGATAGGCGTTAAGAACTAGAAGCAGCAATCGTCTTCTTTGCAGCTTAGCATATTTGCTAAAGGGGGAGACAAAAACAAAGAAAACCGACATCTACACCTCCTTGCAGATAACATTCATCTAGATGAACACAGACAAACCAGCTGAGCATGTCCCAAAGGACATTGTTGATCATATTGTGAAACACAGTCGGCCCATTGGTCAAACCAAAAAGCATACCTAGTTACTCGCAGAGACCCATGGACGTGTCCAACACTGTCTTCCGTTTGTCGTGTCATTAGCTCGGACAGATGCCATCCCAGCAGAGTACTCTGTTTTCCCAGAGCTTGACCACAGTCATCTCTCCAGCATAATGCAAAACTTGATCTAACTTGTTGTTAATGTTAATGAGTCATTATTAGCTTTTACTCTCGTAATTTTCTTTTACTTTTTTCTCCTTACAACAACATTCCCGTTAAAAACATAACATGCCCGTTACATTCCCGTTCTAACCAGATAAATCAGTATTATGTCATAACACCAAGCTTTCTCGTTTTAAGAATCTCATATCTCTTATAATAAGCTAATTTCATATCTTGTTATAACTTATCTTGTTCAGTGTTTCATGCGGATGAAGGGTTTTAGCGTGAGGACATGTGACAGGGTGGGTGGTACTGCTGAAAAAAATACAGACATCAGACCATTGTTGTCCACATGTATTTTTTTTTTTAGAATTACTAACTTCAAAGTGAAGAGCCTCCCCCTCCAACACCCTGGCCAATCAGCTTCACAAATTCTACTGCCGGTTTGACACTGACAATCAACGTCTACCCATTCCCACCTCTCCTGAGTCTGCCACACTCAGCTCCCCTTTTATTCTCCCCTGCCCCCCCATCCACTTCTGAGGATGGTCTCATTGTCACCATCTCCCCTGCAACCACTCACTTCACACCTCCTCCAGCCTCTACTCCACCTACACTTCACCCAGCATTCACTGTGAAACAGAAAGATGTTCACAAACTCTTCACAAAACAGAACACCAGAGAGCAGCAGGTCCTGATGGTGTATCACGTGCCATCTTAAGACACTGCATAGACCTGGTAGCCCCTGTCATTATTCAATGTGATATTCAACACCTCCCTGCAGTCTTGCAAGGTCCCAAACTGCTTCAAGGTTGCCACTACTGTTCCAGTTCTCAAGAAGGACAAGATCACTGGCCTCAATGATTACCAACGAGTCACTTTGATGTCGGTGGTCATGAAAACTTTTGATGCTGGCATACCTGAAGAATATTACTGACCCCCTCCTTGATCAACATGAGCAGTGGAGGATGCAGTCAGCTTATGCTTCCATCATAACTTTAACTTTACTTAGCTAAAACGTACACCGGGATTCTGTTTGTGGATGTCAGCTCGGCCTTACCAACTTCCTGACAGGTAGCAAGCAGTTTGTGTGGTGAGGGCCCCCACCTCACTGGTCGGATGTTCATCAGCACAGGTTCCCCTCAGGGCTGTGTCCTCTCACCCCTCAAAATCCTGAAGTTTGCCAATGATTCAACTGCAGTGGATCTCAACTCTAACAATGACGAGACCAGCTACCGTCAATAAGTCGAGCATCTTGTAGCTTGGTGTGCTCGGAAGATCCTGGGACCTCAATGCTGCCAAGAATCTAGAGATGAGAATCAACTTCTGCCGACAGCCCCATACACTCATCCCCCTGGAGATTAAGGACCAGCCCGTGTAGGTGGATGAGTCATTTACATTTCTAGGGACGACCATCTCCAACACACTTAAGTGGGACAAGCACATGACATCCATCACAAAGAAAAAACTCAGCAGAGACTGTTCTTCCTGCACCAGCTCAGGAAACTCAACATGTCACAATACATTATGGTGAACTTTTATTCAACCATCATAGAGAGAGTTGTGACAAACTCCATCGCCGTCTGCTCTCCTGCCACCACCAGCCTCTCCAAGTCCAGGCTGCAGCAGGTCATCTGCTCAGCTGAGAAAATCATTGGCTGCCGACTTCCAACCTTAAAAGAAGCTGTGACAAACAAACAAATAAATGATTTAATAAATAAATAAGAACACCAAGCTAAGATTGCCAGATATATAGCAAGGTCACTTCCATCTATTGCACTTCTTCTCAACTGTTTATTATGCTGCACACTTGCCATCTTTGCACATTACACACATATGTCCACTATCAAGTGCAATCTGCTTGTTGCACCATTAGCACTGTTGTATGGACCATATTGCCTGTTTGCACTGTATGTTTCTCTGTATTAATTGTATTACTTTGTTTGTTTGTTTGTTTTTAAAACCCTGTTTCACTGTTATGTTTGCACTAGTCAGTTGTCCTTCATTCCTGTTTGCACGGTGTCCTGTTCACTGTCCTGTAGCTGTCTCTGTGTTAACTGTTTGCAACAAACCACAACTACTTCCAGTATATTCACGTGTTCTGAGTTGTTATTGGCTAGTGATGGCACATTCCCTCTCTCTATGGAGGTAAAGGAACACTTAATAATTATATGATTGAATATAGGCTGTTATTTTTCAGTGATGGTTATAACTATGTTTTTTAAATAGTTGTCAATTAAGTCTACAACAGTTTGCCTGTCTCCAGTGCTTCAAACAGCAACATGATGACAGCCTTACTGCACTATACACAGCCTAACTGTGTGTGTGACTCAGTCAAACTTAGTGGGTTTGGAAGCTTTGTGTATCCAAAAAGTGAGTCTCGTGTGTGACCCTGTTTCAGATATGAAACCTGTTAGTCTGTCAGGTAAAAACAACATGAACAGATGCAAAATTTTCATTTTTGGTTAGTGTTGTGTATTACAAACTTATTTCAGTGTAGTGAGAAGAGGAGGAGAAGTCCCTAGTCCTTCTTAAACACTGTAATCTGTTACGGTTTGCATTCACGCTGGAGCTGTGTCAGAAAGTGGCTGCAAAACTTATTAGGTCACTTTCCCACATGGCACCATAATGGTGAAATAGCAATATGTACAGTAAGTGGGTTTCAGTGCGTGTTTGAATGTGGTGTAAAAGAGTGAGGAGAGAAATGCATGGGTGCCCCCACCGAATTAAATGCCTGCTCTGTTTAGCTACCTTGTCTGTTTGGCTTTTCCTTGGAAAACACCTAAGTAAGCTTACTTTAGTAGAGCTTTATAAAAGAATCTGCTAAATGACAATGTGATACAGCCTATCAGTGCCTTTAACCAACTCAATTCCTTAACATGAGCACAGGTGGTTAGGGTGAGGATCGGGCTTCCTGAGTGACTCATCAAGGCATTGAATTAGATGATTGATGGGTTGGATAGATGTTTTTTTTGCCATGTTTTTCATTTTGTCATGGCAGACTGCCACAGAGAAATGTTACCATACCGTACATGACTGAGCAGTGGAGGTGGTGTTACTCGGTGAAGAGAAGGCGTGTCAAGCTTTAGAGGCCTAGCTGACCCAGGAGAACCGCAAGCTGGACCAACGTCATGAGCTGAGTGAGGATCGGGTATGTGGGTCCATGGAGCTTCAGTGGCATGATCTGGAGAGGGAACAGGAGCATGGTTGCCAGAAGCAGGAGGCTGAGGCCACAGAGCAGGCACTGTTCCGGCACCAGGAAACTAATCCTGGGTTTCCTGGAGGCCCAACTGGCTAGGGAGCACCGCGAGCTGAAGGAGCAGCGTGGGCAGTACCAGCGGGACCTGGAGAGGCTGCGCAAGGCCACCCAATCCGGGAAACGGGAGGACCAACGGCGGAAACAGCCCAGCAGGCAGCAGCAGGTTCCCACCAAGCTGCATAAGTCGAAGGGATAACAATAAAAGTGTCTTCCTGCTTTAAATTAACTGCTTTGTCTCATGCCTTCTGCCGCGATTTCTGGGTCTGCTAAGCACCACAGTATATACATTTTTTACTTGGCTAAGTGACAATGGTTGTGCAGAATATATACAAGTAAAGAGTAGTTATTTGGCTCAGAAATGTAGTGAAGTGAAAGTAAAAGTCGCGGCAACTTAAAATTGTGAAATATGAAAGTATGAATCTGTGAAAAAATACTTAAGTACTGTAATAAAGTATTAGTACTTCTTTACTTTACACCTCTGGTGGCAGCAATATCCCTTTATGATTTTACCTGGAAAAAAGTTAAAAAGTAAAATAATTCATTCCGTTACTTTAAATGGCAAATTGTTCAATCAGAGGAAGCTTATTTGTGCATTAATTTTGACACCAGCAGCTGCAAAACAGGCTACATATGTTTCTTGATTTCTGGGAGTATTTTGTGTGGTGTGACCCTTGCCAGCGGTTCTCAAGGTATGTTACATTATGCTACTGACAGTTCTCAAGGATGGAAAATGGACTCTAATGTGAGCTCTCATGTCTTGCAAAGTCATGATCACACATTGCTTTACATGTATTCCAACTGACAGGTTCCTTTAGGCATGCAAATTCTCTGAGTGCTTTATGTTGTAAGATGTTATACGCAGCTGGCACCAGTATCAGCAGTGATGTGGTTCCTGTCCTATAAATTTCAGTGCCACTTTTAGGTCTCTCTTCATATCTAGTGCATTATTGTTATTGTTGTTGTGATAGTTGCTGTTATTATGAGATAATGCCTTTTTATCCCAGTGTCTTGCATTAAAGTGGCTCTTCAACTTTAAAAATATTTGCATTCACTGAGGCAAAACAATCAAAACTTCAATTGAAAAGTTGGCAGATACAGAGATTCAAATGGTTCACAAAATCCTTCTCTCTACTGTTTATCCCGTATAGCAACGTGGGATTTCATCAGATGTCCAATTTTGTTTTTGGCATCATGGTAGTACTACTTGCAGTGTATTTTTCATTTATTGCATAAATATTTTCTGAAAATCTGTAAGCAGTATGGTTATTATGGTTAGAATGCATACTCTGTCTCAGAATCTTTAATGATATGTATTTTCTAAGTATCATAGTACAGTTAACATGGTACAAATTTAAACTGAAAAAAGTATACACTGAATTGTCAAATGCATCTGATAAACACCAAGATAATTCACCAAGAAAAGAAATATAAATACCCTTCATTTCTTTCTGACTATTTTTTGACAATATAGCAAGAAATATTCAGTTCAATTCAATTAAGTTTTATATAGCACCTTTCACAACAGAGACGTCCTGGATGTGCCTGGATGTGTTGTGATACATAAAACATCGTCAGAGAGAGATACAGAAGGGGAAAAAATAAAAAAATATAAAAATATAAATATACCTATATAGAACCTCTTTAGAAGTTGCTTTGGCATGTTTCAGTAGAGGTTTGCGTTTAAACTACTGTATTATATTTCTATTAAAATAACAACCATTTAGCTGGTACACGTGTCCAAACTTTACAATGTCTTCAGTAAGGAAGTTTGTGAGGATTTCGCCTGTCACAGATGGCTGAGTCTGATAACAGTCCAGTCCGTTTTTCATTAGTTTCGTATCACTTGTACTTTTCACTTTTTTCCCATCATATATATATATGTGTGTGTGTGTGTGTGTGTGTGTGTGTGTGTTTGTGCGTATGTGTGTGTGTGTTGAGTGTTTCACCAGTAAGTCTGAGAGTGATGGTGAGCTATTTTTTCTTCCTTTTTCAAACATTGAAGCAGCACTTTTTTGGATGCCTTACTGTATGTAATCATTGTTGCCTTTGCTTATTCAGAAAGAGAGAGTATGAAATTAGCTTAGTTGCTGGTCACTTTGAAATCCATGTCACGTGATTCTCTTTGCCAAACCACTAAGCCCCATGGAAGAAGATTAAACAGTAAAAAAAAATAAGACGGTAAAACTGTGCAATGCAGATGGTCCAGGTTGAGTGCACAGTACTAGTAAATTGAAGGGCTTACATAGATAAAAACACAAATATATATTTTTTATTTATTACATCCATTTTCCTAATACATATCCTAGTAAAAGTCAGAAGGTGGCTTCCTGTCTATCCCAGACAGCACAGGGCACATGATATGCGAACACCGTGAATACATGCATCTCTATCTGGAAACCTTCCCTACACGGGAAGAACATGGACCCCCCCATACATAGAATGGAGGTGGGATACATATTCCCCTCCCTGGAGATGTGAGGCAACATTGCTACACTGTGAACAACCATTGCATAATTAAATTTAGCATTAAAAGCCTAAGAAATCTACGACCAAGTATATCACAATTTGCCAAAAATAAAGAAAATAAATTAACTACAGTGACCCCTTCACATTCTCGAAGGCGGAAGATCCCTGTGAGTGTGAAAATTTTGCAAATAATACTTGGGCAGCCCTAAGCTCCACCTATAACAGTCTGCTAGCCTTAACAATAACGTTAAAGGTCTATTTATTATCAATTTCTATATAAACAGTACTGTGTTGTACACTGTGCATATGAAATTGCTTTATCATTTGCTATGCATTTTAATATAATGTACAAACCATCTAAATAATGTTCCTGTATGCATACAGCTACTTCTGCATTCATTGGGAGCACTGTGTTTTGGAACTATTAGTAAAAAGGCTAAATTAATGGCACTGAAAAGTTACTGCAAGAAACGCAAGATTCACAAACATGGCTAGAACATGAGTGAGATATAATGTGCACTTACACTAACAAATATTATATAACAGTAACATTATATATTATGTGATTTTATGCAATTCAAATCATTTCCAAAATTGTTTATAAATTACTGCCTTAGGTCTGTGTGTCCTTGGGGAGTTTCTCCACTCTTTCAGCTAAATTCTTCACAGCCATCCCGTGAATCACCTAAACAAATGTCAAATTTATGAATCTGGAGGGGCAACTGTAATTATAAACTAGACTAAATATTTATATAATAATTTTCTTTGTAAATACACTGTATGGACAAAATTATTGGGGCACATCTCGTAATCATTGAATTCACGTGTTTCGTTCAGACCCATTGCCACTGGTGTATAAAATCAAGCACCTCGCCTTGCAGTCTGGTTTACAAACATTTGTGAAAGAATGGGTCATTCTGAAGAGCTCAGTGAATTCAAATGTGTTATACAATGCCAACTTTGCAATAAATGAGTTCATGAAATTTCTTCCCTGCTATATATTCCATGGTCAATTGTAAGTGGTATTACTCTGAAGTGGAAGTATTTAGGAACAACAGAAACTCAGCCATGAAGTGGCAGACCTTGTAAAGTAACAGAATAGGGTCACTGAGTGCTGAGGCTGCAGAGTTCCAAACTTCCTCTGGCATTAATCGCAGCACAAAAACTGTGCCTGGGAGCTTCATGGATTTGGTTTCCATGGCCGAGCAGCTGCACATCACCAAGTGCAAAGCCAAGCATCAGATAAAGTGGTGTAATGTGTAGTGCCACTGGATTCTGGAGCAGTGGAAATGTGTTCTGTGGAGTTACAAATCACACTTCTCTGTCTGGCAGTCTGATGGATAAGTCTGGGTTTGGCAGATGCCAGAAGGTTACCTGCCTGACTGCATTGTGCCAACTGTGTCAAGTTCACTGGAGGAGGGATAATGGTATGGGGCTGTTTTCCAGGGTTTGGGCTTGGCCACTTAGTTCCAGTGAAGGGAGCTCTTAATTCTTCAGTATACCAATACTTTTTGGAAAAATGTATGCTTCCAACTTTGCGGGAACACTTTTGGGATAGGCCCTTTTCTGTTCCATCATGGCTGTGCCCCAGTGCACAAACCAAGGTTCATAAAGAGCTGGTTGGGTTAGTTGGGTGTGGAAGAAACTGGTCCACACAGAACCCTGATCTAAACCCAATGGAACGCTTCGAAAATGAATTAGAATGGAGATTGCAAGTCAGACCTTCGAGTCCCACATGAGTGCTGGATCTCACAAATGCTCTTCTGGATATATAAATGGGCAAAAATTCTCACAGACACACTCTTGTGGAAAGCCTTCCCAGGAGAGTGGCAGCTGTTATAGCTGCAAATGAGGGGCCAACTCCATATTGACGGCAGTGGGTTTAGTGGGATGTCATAAAAGTTCCTGCATGTGTAATGGCCAGGTGTCCCAATACTTTTGTCCCTACACTGTATGTACTTAATGCACATTTTTTGCAATGCAAGTATTATTTGAAGAATATGGCAGAAACAGAAAATGCAGGAAATTTTTTAAAGACACCACTGGAGTGCTGACACTTCAGGGACCCCCCCCCCCCCCCCCCATGCCTGCATTCCCACCTGCCTCTCCCTCCTCCTTATGCTGCCACAGCCATATCTGCCGGAGCTTACGTATTGCACTCATCTATCTGTTTGTAACGCCTGTGATCTCTCCTACTAGCTAACGCACTTTTTATTTCCTTCACCCCTCCTGGGCTGTGCTGCCCGGAGACCAGAAAAATCAAGAAATCCTGCCCGCCCAGCTGCCTGTGATATCTACTGTACTACATGTGACATCCTTCCGGTTTGCCCGTCGTCGGTCCTGTGACGTCTCTCCTTTCTTCCCTGCTGCCGATTCACTGTTCAACCTGCCATCAGAAGCAACACCAGCACCTGCCTGCCATCACCTGTCTACCCTCCGCAATGAGACTTTAATCTTGTACAGTGTGAATTTATGATTTTTCCGTCCTGCTCATTTGACTTCCTCTGCCGGCCCCTGGAGGATGGGCTCCCCCTTTGAGTCTGGTTCCTGCCAGGGTTTCTTCCTTCTAGCAAGCTTTTCCTTGCCACTGTCGCCTCTGGGTTGCTCACTGGGGGCTTTGGACAGGGATAATGTAAAGCACTTTGCCACAATGTAATTCTGTGAAAATGTGCTATACAATTGAAATTGAATTGAACTGAACCATAATTGCAGTAACTGTTAAATTATATTGTGCTTAATTATATTGTAGTCAGTTGCAGTAATACTCTATTGCATGTTCAAATACGCATGACTGTAGCCTGCAATGTTGGCTTCTGTTTTATTTTGAGTCCATTCTGTGTGTGATTTGCAATCTAACAATGCATTTCTAAAGTGTGATGGTCCACCTACAGTTCTAAAAAGGAAAAGAGAAGCAATTTGGGTAGCAATTCCCTTTAGATGAATATACAACCCAAAACAAACTGTTCAAGTGAATTGTTGACTACTGTATAAATGAATGTGTGCAAATATTCTCTGTGAAATAAAACCATTGTGTTTAAGGTTTACCTTTCCAAATGCCACATGATTTCCAGAGTGACCAGCAGCCTATCTGGATAAGTGGTTGTTGAAAATACATTGATGGAAAACAGCCAGGAATATTCTCTCCATACATCATTGGGAAGGTCACATTAGTATGAGTCTTGTAAACAAACCCAGTGTTAAGACTTCATTCAATTAATTGGTATGTCTGTGTAGTATTCAGGTGAGAGGTGCCTGTGAGCCTCCCCAGAACCAGTGGCTAAAAAAGGCTGTGCATTTGGTACTGCCCATGTAACAGGTAAAACACTAATTGTTAGAGAAATATGTATTTTTATTATTGTCATTTTGCTAGATGCCATTTCTTAGAACTAACACCCTGCAGCAGCCTGATCTTAATTTAGCAATAACACGTCTTAAGAACTGTCGCTTGAATATTTCCACCCCATACATGGTGATAAACAATGTTGAATGTTATTTGCATATCCTGTTTGTGTACCTCAACAAAAGATACTGCGAGGGGAGTTCCTCTTTCGAAGTTGGCTGTGTCATGCTGAGAGGCCGACACCTCGAGGTCAAGACTGGACTACCCTTGCAGCAAGTAAAAGATCATCGCAGCTGTCCGTGTTGTTCTGTGTTCAGAGACTGGTTGGTTTCCAGCGTATCCTTAGAAGAAGATAACCCTAACACTAATATTCGGAAATGCAAAATATTTACTTTGCAGTGCATGCTCTTTAATTCAGCAAGTAAAATTGACTATTTCAGATATCTAAAATGTGTAACTCATTATAGCTGACACACTGGCATCAAGAGTATAATGACCGGTACTTTTAGCCAATATCCCTTTTCCAGGTACAAGAATGCAACACTGTAACTGTAACTTTGAATCAGTTCCATCACAGGCCTTTAATGTATTAGCATTTGTTTTATAAAAGACTAGTGTGTGAGTTTGGCTTGCAATAGGGTTGGAGCCCCATCTTCGGTTGTTCGCTGTCTTGCGTCCATAGGCTCCAGACCCCCCCATTTCCCTGAATAGGACATACGGTTACAGAAAATGGATGGATGGATGGATGAATTAGCGAAGTTCATCTTCTGAGACTACACTGAGTTCATCTTTAAACAGCATCCTTATGCATTGTTCTTTATTCTTTTGAGAATCTTTAGATCATTTAAATAATCTTAACAATATTTGTCATTTGTATAATAATCTATATCCATACATTTTCAACCTGGAGCCTATTCAAGGAAAGACTGCCCATAATAACAATAAAAATAAAAAAAAAATTAAAATGTATAATAATAATGACACCTGCACAACGGCTCAGGTTTGGGGGACTGAATACCTTCCCCGGACTTGTGTGGAGTTCTCATGTTCTTTTATATCTTGTATCCCAGGTATCCTTTGAGTAGTCTATTTTCCTCCCATAGTTGAAAGACATGCAGTTACAGTAGATGAAATGGCATTTCTAAATTGCCCATAGTTTGTGTACCTGCTCTATGATGGGCTGGAATCTGGTCTGGGTTGTTTCTCTGCCTTCTGGGCTCCAGGATGGGCTCCAGGCACCTGCATGGACCCGTACTGGATAAGCGATTACAAGATGGAAGGATACTCATAACTCTATAAGGGAGTCTAACTACTTTAAAATAGAAATTACGGGAATTACTAAATTGGCATGATTTACACAGAAGTAGAAGCAGTGTCTCATGTTATGCACAAAAGCAAACACTAGATCGGTGTTTGCTGTGCACTGTGTTTATTTCTGTGTTTATGTAGGGAGGGAAAAAAAGATCATTACACCCAGCGAACACCACTGTATGATTTTTTTTTTTTTTTTCGGGCATTAACTACTGATTTCCTATCTTAGCCAGGATGGCATATAAGCTTTGAATGCATCAGTACAATAACTGTGACTTACTTTTGATCACCCTCTTCCAAAGATAAGATAAGATAAGTTAAGATAAAATAAGATAAGATAAGATAAGATAAGATAATCCTTTATTAGTCCCACAAGTGGGAAATTTGCATCGTCTCAGCAGGAAGTGGACAGTACAAGAATAGAGCAGCAAAAATAAAAGCAATAGGATAAAAACTATATATACCGTATATGTACAGACTGAAAATATATAAATACAAATATATGTACAACACTGTGGAATTGCACTCAAAATACAAATACAAAATACAAATATCGAACTGCATAATCCATCTATGAAAATGGATAACCTGGATAGACTTTGTGTAATTTTGTGGTACTGAGCATAATCTATGGTTCTTTCAGTCACCCAGGTCCTTCAGGACATGTTCCCATTCCACCCAGCTTGACTGTCATCATGAATCTATTTGGTGTGGTCTACATATTTTGGGATTTAGAAAAGAAAAAAAAAATCTCCAAATGTAAGCTTTCTTCCATCTAACCCCAGCTATTTTGTTATAAAGTTTTGGGCAAAATGTCAGGTGAGATGAGGCAAGGCTGCTTAACTGGTCTTTGAGACTTCACTGACATTACATGGAATTTTTGAAATGTTTTAATATTTACCTCCAGCAACTGTAACTGGCAAGGTGCACCACAGACACCTGCAAAAACAATTTATTGTATTTGCAAAATACGCAATATACTCACTTCACATGTCAAAGGTATTTTTGAATGCAGCTGTAAATATATTCTTAATGCATAACAAGTCGATATCTTTCAATGTCACTTACTTCCTACCATTTCAAAACCAGTTCAATTACCTTTTAGATCTCTGCAGTGATTTGGACACTGCTGTCTAAATTACTGATGATGTCCTCCATTGCAACAAAATTATTCCAAGATTCAATAACTCTATGCACTTCAGCCAGATTACTTTCTGATTTCTCACCATGGAGAAGTTTTCTTCTCCTCTGACAGCTATGCTCCCATTCCATCTGCACCTGCCAGAATAGCATCTCATTTGTTGCGCAAAGCCACTATCTCTCTCTGAAATTCTTTGATGTTGGCTGCTTCTGTACCTCTCTTCTAAAAGAAACATCTATGCACCACGGAACTTTCTACTTTCAATATAGTGTGATACTTTGTGCCAGAACACGGGAATCACATTTGATTTGTGTGACATGAAGTCGCTTTTCACACCATTTACCTCTAATTTGGCTTCAATTGTCAGGCTACACAATGTAAGGATACGGGCAATGGGACTGAAAGGTAATGAATGATTTACCATAGTTCAGACTGTACATGTGCTGAAATGTGTGTGCTGAAGATAAAGGCCTAACCTGGTTTTGAAAATGGCCCAATGGCTTGCAATAGAGATGCTTAACACCATAACAGCTGATATTTCTGACCATATACTCTCACAAATGTGAATATGTGGGAAGCAAATTTATTTGTGATGTTTGCATTTGCCCTCCCTTAATTTTATATTGCCATAATATTGTTCTTGGACATACACTGTGTGCTCAGGTAACATGCTCTGATATCCTCCAGTCTTTATTTGATGTTTCTGAGTTCTATAAAAAGTTAATTGAACTCCTGTTCACATCGTGACTTGTCTCGTCTTTATTGTTGCAGTCTTATCTGAGTAACATGATGGGCTGATCTGTTCGGGGGGGGTGTGTGCGGTTGCATCACATCTAAGACATTTTATTTTCCGGGCCTCTCTGACTGTGCTGATCTATGAACTCACTCTGCATTTCAGCAGTGGGGTAATGTTCATCATGTTAATTATTCAGAATGGATGCGGGGGGGTGGTTACCCCCAAATTAACACGATCAGAAGTGAAACATAATTTTTTATTTCTCTATTTCCATTTTTGTTTCTTTCTCCATTCTTTTCTAGGATGCTGATCTAAGTTATCCATTTGTTCCCCTGGAGGGATGTAACATTTCAACACCTGAAGACTATACTGTGAAACTTTATTGCGGATGGTATTTTATCGTATTCCAAAGCTAAACTAAGTACAGACAAAAAGAGTAACAATCAATTATATAAAAATTCGAAATGAACACATGTAACAGTCTAACATTATTGTCATCCACTTTTATTTGTTAGGTCATGGACCAAATGCTTCTCCAAAAACTGTTGGCAACAAGCTTTTAATTAATTTAATGTGCATCTCTTCACAGAACCGTTTTTAACTTGAGGATTCACTGTAAGTGTTTATCGATTTAATCATTGATCACCTAATTGCGGGAAATGTGGACCATTTGATTTCTTTGAGCAGGGTTATGACTGCCATGCTTGTGATACAGGACGATATGCTTTTTTTTCCTGTACAGAATTGTACAGGATGTGAATTTGTAGATACTGTGACAGCTTTGATACCACAATAAATGGGTCAGAAATTATGGCAAAAAGACTGCTCATCTGAAAGACAAGTGGCTGGTACGTAGGCCAGAACTTTAGCATTCTTAACCCTAGCTTGAAAACTTTATTTCAGGCCCATCTACAACAGTCACACATGTTACAAACTGCACTGTATTCTGTATTTAAGGGATAAACTATGATGAAGTGTGCGGTTATACAAAAACAATCGATGACAACTTTGTGTAATGCAGCTGGAAACAAAGCGGAGGGCCACTAATCAAGTTGATTAGCTTCATATAGTATAACGACACGTCTCGAAATGCCTTAACCGGTTTATACCATACCTGCTACCTACTGTAGTAAATGAATGAATGAATGAGTCAATGAATAACCTATTCACAGCTCATTTTTCAGAAGAAAACTATTTCAGTTGGCATTTAATAATGTTCCAATGCTCTTAAAAATATAGTCCTTATAAAGATAGATTGTCTACTCAGGCTTCTCACAAGCAGCAAGTCTGTTAAGCAACCACAGAAAATTTCAACAGGCAGCCGCTTACGTTTCCAAAACCAAGAATAATTATGCCGATAAGAATGACTTCTTATTTATGAGTAAAAAATCACACGGGTTTTCATATTAACATGTTCAATGAAACATTTGAACGCATTAATATAGAAAGGGTATTAGGCTGCTGGAACTACCTGTGCAGATTTCAAAATAATCAACTCCCATGTGACATCTTTGGACCAATGAGAAAATAGTATTTACCAAAGCTGTGGTTTAAATAATAATAACAACAGAACCTCACGATAGCTCAGAGTTACTGTCCCCCCTGTGTGAAGTTTCTGTTTTTTCTACCCACAGTTCAAAACTATGTAACTATGTGTAAATTGCCCGCAGTGAGCGTGTATGTGTGCCTTGTCATTCATGGGCATCTCATGTGGGGGTGTCCCCTGCCTTCTGCTGCTGGGATGGGTCACTGGCACCCCCATCGCTCTGTACTGGATGACTGATCACACCGTGAATGGATAAAAAGACTAACTGTGCTAGAAAGTCAAAACACTTAAAGTAAAATTAATTCACGTTACCAGAATTACAAAATGGAAATTATACGACGTGGTTGGCCTGCCATATAGGCAACATAAGTGATCTCCTAGGGCGTTATTTCATAAGGGGATGCAAAAGGTCAAGTGAAAAAACTCAGAATACCTCTAGTTTCATTCTGTGACATTATAGTTATTTACACTAGACTTGCCAATGCGCCAGAACACTCAGGGCTGTACCTGAGTACACACAAAAATGATAATATACTCTATATTATACATACTCTACACTAGTCTAAAGAAAACAAATTAGTGCACAATGGTAGAGTTTACTGCACAATGTTAGTGGAAACTGATAAATACTTATGGGCATTTTATTTAATGGGATATGATTAATCATTCCCAGGGACACAGCAAAGACTCTGGAAACTTTACATGCCGACACACATGCCTGCAGTATTCAAAGGCAATTAATGCTAATTAGTCCACATAAGCAGTAAATGATTTAGAATATAATACATAAAACTGTTAATCTCCTCATCTTCGCCACGAGATCACGGAAAGCCCTTTAATGTTGCTAGGGTAGATGAATAAGATGCTCATTCTAAGAGTGCTTCAGAACATGAAAGGTAGCACGAGACATGGAACTTCTGTTTCTTAACCTTAAAAATCAGAGATAATACTGTACATGCACAGTATTACTGTATGTATAAATTGTTCTCAGGTTTTGAGAACAGTTTGTGTTTGTTTGATGTTAGGCTGCTAAAAACATGTCGGTCATTGTTTCATGGAAAAAACGTGGAGGCCACTGACATCACACGCACCAAATCTTGTTAATGCCTAGGAAACTGTAGGACTAAAAATGACTGAAGTTACAACCTTTGTGGATGACTGCTTATGGAGGAATGCATGGTGTGAAGGTCATCACACTAATGTTCAGTGGCCTTGGTTTTTGCTCTAAATATCCAGAAATATGATGATTTTAGTTTTAGCTATAAGTCTCTGTAAAATATAGACCTTTTTTCAAAAACAATGGAAAAAAAAACTATTTGTGTCACCTGTTTAATGACCTCAAACATGGAAGCATCTATTTATTTTTAGATTAATTCAGTTTAATGCAAAGGTTCAAGACAGATTTATCAATTTATATATATAAATGAGACATTAATACACAATTTTCTTAAACTGAAATATCTGGAAATCCATCCATCCATTTTCTATACCCGCTTGTCCTGTGCGTTTTTGCATATTTTATTAAAATGCAGTCACATAGAGTCAGCAAGCTTGGCAAATGTCCTATTATACAGATTGCTGTCTAGTGTTCTGTGTTAGTCTGCATAATGGGGGGCATGTTACCAAAAGACATTAATTTGTGAAACGTGGACACTGCGAAGAACTACGTTCAAAGCCATGTTCACAACACATACAGTATATACTTATTCAGATAAAATTATCCTCACATTAGTCCATTTTCTAATTTTTGTTTCAAAAATTAAGATACACAGTTTGTGCTGTTTGTATTACAGTTGTATTTCTTTCCACTTTACTCTAATCTCCAATCAATCTTGCCAGTTTGTCACAGTCCGTAGAGAAATCAGGATATATGGTGATTGGTTTTGCTCCCTTAAAAGCAGACATCATTATCAGATGGCAGGATATTTACATCGCAGCGGCACTGAAAACAGGACTGGAAACCTGTGTCCTCATTGCTTAGCAACAGCATGATGACTTATTTTTCTAATGCCTGTCTGCTCCATTCATTTGAATGAGCTGCAGTCTTTTCATTGATTGTGAAATGCATTTGGTAAAAAACAATGTACCTATAATATATATAATACGAAATAACAATAACCGCAATAACAATTATAATAATAGTTATTATTATGAAACAATAGAACAGTGGGTAGCTTATTTTTTTACGCTAAATCCTAAACAACTAATATTTTGCTCATTTTTGATATTAATATTCTAATAAGACTCACTGAACACGACGATCTTTTCCTGTGGCTGTAGTCCATATCAGATAAGAACATGATTGCTACTTGTTTTCCTTATTGCTCATTGCATTTTTAGGTTTCAACACCTGATGCACAGCATTTTAAGATAAACCATGATTGTTTTGAATATGCAATCAAATACCTTCTGCATTTTTGTTTCACGGGTGTGTGGGATCCCAGTTTTTGCTCTGTGTGTGTGCATGCGTTTCTGTGTATGTGTGTGTGCGTGTGTGTGTGTGTGTGTGTGCAAGTGGGTATACTGTACCTATCCTTATGGGGACACAATGTCCCCATAACGTGATAAATATCCGTTTTTTTTCCCTTATGGGGACTGGTTTCCTGGTCCCCATAAGGGAAAACTCTGTTTATAAAAATCAGTGTTCAAAACTAAAAATGCAAAAACTCTTGTATTTCTTGGTTACTTATGGTTATGGTTAGGACAGGGTGGGGTTAAGGTTGTCATAGTTATCGTTACCATTTTTCCCATAGAAGTGAATAAGCGGGCCCCATAAAGATAGGTATACCCTACATATGTGTGTGTGTGTGTGTGTGTGTGTTCACAAATATTGATGAGGATTGTTCCTGCTAGGAGAGTTTCCAGACTCATATGACCTTGTGTTGGATAATTGGATGTGGAATATGGGTGAATCGGAATTAACATGAGCAAAAGAAATCCGCCACAGTTATACCAAGCAGCAGTCAGACTGCCAATGCTTAAAAGACGATACTTCAGTTTTTCATCAGCAAAAAATCCTTCTGTTTATCTGTGGTTGGTTTTTGGCTGAGTGTTGTGCAGCTGTCGCATTTACATTAAGGGTATTTTACATCTCTCTGAGTAAAGGGTTTTTGATTTTCAGCTGACTAATTTTGCATCCAAATCCTATATCTTGACTGTCTGCAACCAACCCCCCCCCCCATACTCACATACAGGCACACACACCCACCTGGATGCCTGCTTGTCAAGCTGATTCCCCACGTTCGACACCGCTGGTAACTCGGCACTGCCAGCTAGCGCCAATTGGGGGAGCACTGGCTTGTTCACTCCTGGCAGCCTGCAGACATCTGACAGGTTCGTAGGAGTTGCTGATGTAACTTTAGGCCTCATGAGAAGAATTATGCCAACTGTGTTGCCCTGCAGTCTCATTCCAGGATGCAATCAGTTACCTCCATTACCCAAACTCAGAAAGTTGTTGGGCTATCAGTGCCCAGTGTGTCTAATGATTGCCCATTAACTTAGAATACACCTACCAAGTGAAGTTGACCTGGTCAGTCTCTGTGATACACTCTGTGACTGTTTTATTTTTGTGTTTATGGCAGCATAGATTGTGTCACTTGACTCCACCCCCCTCCCCCCCCCCCCAGTCCCCCGCCCCATACAGCAGTACACTCTGCCTTCAGTCACAGTGCCGAGAAAGAGATTATTTTGTAGGACTGGAGAAAATGGCTCCCCCTCCAAGTGGACACATGTGCAACCCTGGGATAGAAAGCAATGCTGACAGCACTAAGTTATAAATATTTTAGATGCGTTAAAAAAAGGTTCTGGGAATCTCTCTTTGTGTACGAGGGATTTTATCATCCTGCAAAATGAATAGTCAAGCAGCACATTTTTGGCCAGGCTAAAAAAACAGGAAAACGTTTTTCAGTATGACTAAATAATACATTTCGTAAATAAACAGAAGAGAATAATAATAATAATAATAATTTGATGTTGAAGTATGGAAGTGAAAAGTAACGGACCACGTGCAAAGCCTAGCTCACTAAAAAAGAACGAAATGAAACAGTAACAATAAACAATATGTTGTTTGGAATTGGTCACAAATACGAAATGAATATTTTCGTGAAATATAATCCATACTAAGTTCACCGCATGTTCAGCAGGAAAACACTTAACAACAATGTCTGGGGCTCATCCAGACATCTGTCTGCTCGTGAATAGCTTCCCTTTTATCATTTGGACAAGATACCCTGGATGTTTTGTGGTGGACAGACAGCTTCAGAGGACAGCTATCTCCCAAGGGCTAGAGGAACACGCAATCGCCTGTACATGGTATGCAGGGTGTCTTTGCGGGCTATACATCAAAGTCAAACAGGGTCGTCCCAGGTGCTAGGTGCCGCATGCGTGACACGTTCCACATATCTGTTTTCAAATCCAATAAATGGTAAAATGACAAAACAGGGCTTTCCAATAATCCTTAGAATATTAATTATCTTCCTTTCATTCACACCACCTTCGTATTACCATTGCAGTTCACCATATTGCATCAGCTTTGTGTATATTCCTTTTACTTTTGTTAAAATATATTATATAATTTCAATTATATTGTAAATATATTAATTTTATATAATTATAAATTAGAATATTATTCTTATTATATATTATTAGTGGTAGCCTAATGGTTAGGGAAGCGCACTTGTAATTGAAAGGTTGCTGGTTTGAATCCCTGACCGGCAGAGTACTGCTGAGGTACCCGGAGCAAGTCCCCCCCCCATCCACTGCTTCCCGGGCGCTGAATTAGCTGCCCCCTGCTATGTCACATTGTTACATAAGGGTTAAATGCAGAGGACACATTTCGTTGTTGTGCTGTGGTGTGTCAACAATAACAACTAATGACTTTCACTTCACTAACCGCTGTCTAAAAATAATTTATTTCAAACACAATTTATTCTTCTAAAAGTGCATTTAATTAACAGCACAGTGCAAGATTATGCGGCCTTCCAATTGATAAACAAATGAAAAGCAAGAAGCCATTTTAAATGCCTGCAATTATTAACAAATTTATTATGGGTAACTAATTGCAATATCAAAGTGACTGACAAATGTCTAATTATCTTGTACACCTTAAAGATTATTTTCATTTTGACAAAAAAAAATGTTTATCCACACAACATTCTCCCCTGGAGATGAAAACGAACTTCAGCCGTTTATCTGTTTTAACAGAGCAGAAAGCACTGTATGGTTGAGATGTTGTTGAAATAAATCCACTTCAAAGGCTTAGAAGAAGGAATATGCATAACTCAGTAATTACTATTATCGCCCTAAAGAAGGAATTATATACACATTTTTTTCTGAATTTATCACACAAAATATTTAGGACTACAGCTTTTATGAAAAGACCTGCTTTGCAAAAACACAAGCTTTGAATTGCTGTTTGTTGTTGAATTGCTGCTTTAAAGCGGCTACTTTGGTTTCGTTGGTCCGAATCAGTTGATGAGTTTGTAAGCTTGTAGTATTTTCCCCTCGGTTCGCTTTGCTTTCTCACAGAGAAAAATCCAAGTGAAGCAATGATGCGCCACTATAAACCATGTGAGAATGTTCATTCTGATTATTGTGGCGGGTGCGAGAAAGGAAAGACAGGAAGTAGACCCTGTGTTCTGTGCTATGCATCTGAGCATCCCTCACCTTAATGTATTGTTGCCTTGTTTTTTATTGTTTTTTTTTTTCAACTTTCACATGACACTGATCATTCGACCGGTCAAATACTGTCTTCTTCAGCTATTGACTGATTTTGAAAACTTTTTATGAATTGATTTTAAGAGCTGAGAGATGTAGTCATCTGCCCAGATTTCAGGAAGGCAGTATCTGTTGCTGCTAGGCCAATACCAATCTCCAATACCAATCTCCAATACCAATCTCCAATACCAAACTTGTGGTCTTGGAAAGACTGGTCTTGCTAACTTGCCTTCCAAATACGAACTTAAATTATGATATTGGTTTTGTTCGGCGAGGATGCATCCAATGTATCCTTGATATCTGTGGCGTACAGTAGCAAGGCCAGCATTCAAAGATTTTTACCATCCTCTGTATGGCTGTTCTTCATATTGGAACTGGTTGTCAGCAATGGAAGATGATGCAAAACAGGTACACGAGAACACAAGTACGGCCAAGTATGCATATTGAGATTCACCCCATGTACTGTAAGACTTTGGATCATTCCTCCTTCTCTGCCTAACTGCTGTTACTAGCTTGCGTGCTGTGCCACATCCCAGAATGCAAAGCACTTCTGGCTACAGGAACTCAAACTCAAGGAAGTTGGGTTGGATTGTGGTCGGATCACGTTCACAGCACACGCTCCAGAGTTTGTCTGGGACTGGACCAAAACCACCTGTTCTGATGGGTCTCTGTTCAGTTTTTTGATCTGCACCCAAATGCGATTACTTTGCAATTACCTCCCCAATAAAGAATCGGGAAATCGAAGGGGGAAATCGAAGTGGAGCCTGTTTTAACCAGATTAAAAAGTGCTGGTGTGAAGACACACTAAAGCATAATCATTTTAGTAACTTTTTTACTAAAATGATTTGTATTCCTATCACAATCAGTGGCATGAAAAATCTAATCATGTTAATTTAAATGAATTAATGCATTTAACTGGGTGAAAAACATATTTATTGTAATCTGACAATCATGGAATAAAATGGAATAAAATAGAATATTTTCATGCAAAGAAGGAGTTTCTTCTTAGCAAAAGAATAATACAACAGGATATAAATAGTACCATATTCAGAATAAATGCACTTAAAGAAATACAATATATGGCAGATGAGCACGTGTAATTCTAAATGTAATGCTAAACTTGATTAGAGAATATCAATAGAGGACATGCCATACAAATGGAAAAAAAAGATAGATAACACATTTAACAATTGTGCAATGATAAAAGATCAAGTCAAACTCTAAATATGGAATGAAATACAAAACAGTTGCTCTGTGAAGGTAAACATTTAACAAGACGTTACTAGCATATTACTAATCACAGAAGGAATGGTTATATATCAATTATTCAGTAACCTTACAGCACTGCGGAAGATGCTGTTCTTAAATGAGAGTTATGTAAATCACCTTCCAGAGAGGAATAGCTGAAATTCATGTGCAGGGTGTGATGGATCTACTGTCATGCTACTGGGATATTTGGAGGTATGTTGGAAGTAGAGGGATTCGGCTGAGGGGATGGCAGGTTTAGTTATCTTGGAGGCCTTTGGTACATTATGTGGTCGGCTAGTCTTTTTCTTAAAAAAACACTTTTTTTTAGTGTTTGCGCTACCACACCTCTATGGAACATGTCAAGATGTTCTCCGTGATGGTTGTGTCCAATCAAACAAGGAGTTGCTGACTGACTCCAGACTTCATCAACTGTCTCAGTTGCTAATTGTCTCATTATTATGCCACGAAGCCTTCACACTGAGGTGATCTGTGTTTGCATGCCATTTAAGGGAGCAGCAGGAATACCTTTCCAGGAAATTTAAATAGGGCAGATATGGCTAATTTGTATGTTATAGGTATTATACAACATCTATCTATCTATCTATCTATCTATCTATCTATCTATCTATCTATCTATCTATCTATCTATCTATCTATCTATCTATCTATCTATCTGCCTTACTGTCTGTCTGTCTTTCAGTCTGCCTTTCTGTCTGTCTGTCTATCAGTCTGCCTTACTGTCTGTCTGTCGGTCTGTCTATCAGCCTGCCTTTCTGTCTGTCTGTCTATCAGTCTGCCTTACTCTCTGTCTGTTGGTCTGTCTGTCTATCAGCCTGTCTTACTGTCTGTCTGTCGGTCTGTCTATCAGCCTGCCTTACTGTCTGTCTGTCTGTCTGTCTATCAGCCTGCCTTACTGTCTGTCTGTCTATCAGTTTGCCTTACTGTCTGTCTGTCAGTCTGCCTTTCTGTCTGTCTGTCTATCAGCCTGCCTTACTGTCTGTCTGCCTTTCTGTCTGTCTATTAGTATGCCTGCCTGTGAAGTGACATACTCATGTTGAAAGCTCACTCATTTCTGTTTCTTTTTGCTGATTATTAGAAGAGGTTTGGTTTCCTTTAATATCTCCTGCAGTATATTGACATACCCTGTTTATTTGACTTTATGTTTATATCTGTCACGATGCGGGTAGTGGATAAGGCGAACAGGCAGGCAAGGAGCAGGCAAGCAGGCGAAAAACAGGGAAAACGGGGATTTATTCGAGGGCAAGGGCAGGACGGAACACTAGCAGGTACTGACATCGACAAACATCAATGACGGACAAGGCACTAAGGTAAGACACGGACTGAAATAGACCAAACAACAGCGTACAGCTGGGTACAATCAGGGAAGCACACGTGGATAATCAGGGGGGCGTGGCACACACGAGGATTGTACGAGCTGGGCGTGACAATATCAATTTCTCAACAAGGATTAAAAGCTGAAGATTCATGACCTATGCAAGTACAAGTTCAGAATTTAGTATCTTTCATTGTTTTCATGAAAAGCCTCAATTTACATTAAAATGAAAATACTAACTTTTATAAAACACCAAATCATACCCAATCAGTAGATTGCAAATATTCAGTCTATTTGAAAATGTAGGGCTAGATTGTGTCTAGTTACATGCAGATATATTGGTTAAGGAATCCTGAATGGTTAGTGCAGTATTCATGAAACATAAAGTTTAGCAGGTTACTTTGTTACTTATTATTAATGTGGTGTGAGAAGAAAATTAAATGTAGAAAGAGAAACCAAGTTCCAAAGGCAGAAATATCAAATGAATCACAAGATATTAGTACTAAATTCCTTTCCTCTTTTATTCTTCTGAAGGATATTGTCATTCATGAATTTTGAGGCTGCTGCTTTTCCCTTTCTTTAATATCACCTTGTGCTTTTTAACACGGTGCAGTGAATGATCCGCTGATTTTCATGGACTGAAATTTTCCATAATTTTGCCAGTAAACAGATCTTTTATAAAGCATCATAATGAGACATTTTAAAATGGACTTCATTACACTGCACTACACTGACTGAACAAATGCATTCATGTCATTAAGCAAATCATACATTAGTAGTTACATATTCAAAGCCTTCAGAGGATACAAATTCATTTCTGGATAATTATAACATTATGAGATTAGACTTCACTATGACAATAAGGGCCACAATTTATCTGCATTATTAAGTAAATGAATATATAAATAAATAAAGAGATATATGGCTTATACAGGTAGAAAGCCAGTTGAAGACAGCCATATTAATTCTAGCAGAAAATGATGAAGACCTGAAGTAAGAAGCTATGAAGATTGTGATGGATCTACAGATATTAAGCAAAGCTTTGGTCAATATATCTGTATGATTATCGATGGTTAGTCATGTTTTTTTAAGGATGAACAGTACAATTCCTCACAGTACAAAAGTGGGTGTTTTGCAGAAAATAGCAGCAGAGCTGTAAATGGCATCAATCTTGGAAACACTGCAACAAAGGCTATGTCACAAAATAATCCGAGAGTCTTCATTTTCAGTCACATTTATGGTAATGCAATTCTGATCATGCTGTTTTAAAAGAATGAAAGTACAAGGAATCACACACTGGCCCAGTAATAGAATCCAATTCAGCAGCCAAAGGGAAAGTTTTTTTTTGCAGATAATCCTGAGAATGACCTAATATAAGCGGTGCATGCTACCGTCACACTTTCATTTTTAAAATAAAAGCAAATCTGCCCATTTCAATTAGGCTTACAATGTAAATTAAATTGT
This sequence comes from Brienomyrus brachyistius, assembly GCF_023856365.1. Classification (NCBI taxonomy): domain Eukaryota; kingdom Metazoa; phylum Chordata; class Actinopteri; order Osteoglossiformes; family Mormyridae; genus Brienomyrus; species Brienomyrus brachyistius. The sequence continues at coordinate 8,782,244 of NC_064542.1, forward strand.
CCATAATCCGTGTTTTGCTTGTTGCCAAAATCAAAGGAACAGGCCCCTTTTCTTGCATGATCAATGAATTGTACTTCTTGCATGGTTGCGCCTTGTATTGCGCAAAAAGAGTGTGACCATGCTGATGATAGGAGAATATGCGTAACTGAAAAGGTGGGACGTGTTGAAGAGGTTTTTTGACTGACGTGCTTCACTGGAGGATAGATAGATAGATAGATAGATAGATAGATAGATAGATAGATAGATAGATAGATAGATAGATAGATAGAAAAGGGTGGGTTGCTGCCTCAGTTGTTGCCTCAAGCAGAGCATTCTATGTATCTGGGGGTCTTGAGGGAAGAAGGGAGCAGAAGATCGACAGGCAGATCTGTGCAGCATCAGCAGTTATACGGATGCTGTACCATTCTGTCATGGTAAAGAGAGCTGAGCTGGAAGGCAAAGCTGTCAGTTTACCAGCCAGTCAATGTACGTTCCTGCCTTCACCTGTGCTAATGAGCTTTGGGTAGTGACCAAAAGAATGAGATTGTAGATATAAGCGACAGAAATTAGTTTCCTTCACAGGGTGTCTGGACTCAGCCATAGATATAGGCTGAGAAGCACAGACATATGGGAGGAATTCAAAGTAGAGCTGTTCTGCTCCACATCGGAAGGAGCCAGTTGAGGTGGTTCGGGCATCTATCTAGGATGCCTCCTGGACGGCCCCCCCAGGGAAGTGTTTTGGGCATGTCCAACCAGAAGATGACCCCGGGGTAGACTAGGACATTTTGGAGAGATTTGCTCAGTTGGCCTAGCAAAACCTTGGTATTCCCTTGAAAGAGTTAGAGGAGGTGACTGGGGAGAGGGAGGTTGGGCCATCCCTGCTAAGACTGCCACTCCAATGATCTCCAAGAGAACCCAATGATTGAATAGATGTAAGTCAATAAAAATTCGGTAAGTCATAATCATAATGGACTAAATCCTGTGTTCTCTACTACCTAGTATGGTCGCATATCTGTAACTATAAACATCCCTATTGCTTTAGTTATTTTTGTTTGGACATTTTTTAATTTACTGACAAGACTTGCTTAAATGCCCTGGGGAGACTGCAAGCCTCCACTTGGATCCACCACTTGCACCACAGCCACATCCCCTTTGCTCCTCACACTCCCCACAACACTGACAGCTGCACTTCATTCCTGTGATTATCTAGTGCTAGATAAGTGGTCTAACGAGTCTACCAGACCTGTAAGGAATTGACTTGTGTGTGATTACCGAGTGGTCTGCTGTCTCCTGGTTTCCTGCCATGCATTTCCATGTGCCTGATCCCATGCTCAATGACTGTTTCCCGACGACTCTCAGTACAAGTGTATCTCCTCTTTCCCATGTCTGCACATCTGCCTGCCTTTCCCTGCACCCCCAGGACAGACCTCTTTACTTACTGACCTCGGCTCATACCTCTGACCTCGTTTCCTGTTATGGATTCGGGGCATGGTGCAGGCGGGAAAAGACGGAGAAGATCCACTTGCAGCTCCAAGAGACACCAGGGGTTTATTAGGGGAACTAAAACATACACTTGGAACGAATGACAAAAATAAAAGGAGCATAAAGGGTCAGAAAACCAACAGAGAAAAAGATAAAGAATTAACTAAAAAAAAAAAAACGTAGAATAAACACAACTACGGAACTAAGCAGGGAACAGGACTGGGCAATAGAGCAGGGTAACAAACACATAGTAACATTCACACACAGAGCAGCATCTCGCAATGACTGACTGAGGAAATGAGCAAAGGCAGATACACTACGGGACTAACCAGCCATGACTCGGGACAGGTGAAAACCAACTCAATTAACCAATCAGTACAGGCAGAGGACAAGAAGAAACCACTGGAATACATTACAATTAACAAACACAGGAAACTAGGGAAACCTTACCAAACACAGAGGCTAACACTAGGAAAAAAAACTAGGGACATAAGTACAAGCAGAACAAAATGAAACCGGGTACAAGTAGAGTAAACCAAAACAGGAACACATAAACCATAACAGATTCAAGGTAAAAGCAAAAGCTAAAGGATGCAATAAAACTAAACAAAAGCTGAGGCAGACCTCAGGCCCGCCTTGAATGGAGACAAAAACACAGGACAGGGATGGAGCGACACCAACCTGACAGTTTCCCTGCTCCTGTATCTGATTTTTGTTTGTTCGGTGTCTGGATCCCTGATGCCTAAAGTTTCTGTATTACAGAGACTAACTTGCACAATCGTACACAGGCTCGGATGATGTTATCCCAAATGAGTTAGCATATCGAATGTGTCTTCAGCAACACAGGCAAGATCAGTATAGCAGAGCCTACACAAAGTCTTAGTCATATCAACTGCTTCCTTTGTAGTGTTGATGTAATCTATTGGGAAACCAAAATGTTCCTACACTACTGATTTAAGTGATGCAGGAGAGTCCTTGAGCTTTCCAACACTAGTTATAAACAACTCACAGCTAGAATTAGTCCGCATCAATTATCCGCATCAATACTGTAAATACCCGTGTCAAGAAATGTATTCATCTGTTTTGCGTTCCAGACTAAAAATTAAGCAACCAAACAGCACATGACCAATATGTAAACTGTTACAGCCTTTGCTTTAACTTTAAATGTTGACCTGAAATTCTCTTCAGCAAAAGCTATTAAAAAAATAAATCATACACATCAAATCGGCAAAACAAATCGGGACGTCTGTCAATTCGCACCACTACTAAAAAACGAGTCAGCAGAAGTAGGTGATCCTGTGATCCCCAAGCCTTGATTTTGTTTTTTCCTTTGTTTCGGGGCGTCCTAATTAGGCAGGTGTGTGTCAAAAAATTGTAACACAATACACATAACAGAAGTGATTTTATAAATAAATAGCACTGTTCAAAAGTCCTAGACAGTCGAACAAATTGATGGTCAAATGATCTTAATGCTGGGGTAAGACTATGATATGTCTGTCAAAGTGTGTCAGCTCAGCCACTTATAGTATGGAAAATCTCTCCTAAATTCACCCCAGCATTTGCAACAACCATCCAATACACCCATGTAATTTTGACTCGACCCATACACCCCCTTTTATAGCTACTGAATAACTCACTGACTTTCCTGGACTAATTAAATTGGTTAATTAATTGAGGTGGATGTGAAATGTAAGAAATACATGGAGTGGCTGAGGTGCCCCTGAGGAGAGGTTTGGGAACTGACGCGGCGTTCATCTAATCATCCAACAAGTTATGTGTAAATTTTTGGAGAATGGAGGAAATTCTTGTTAGTTTTTGTTGTGTTACTCTTAATTTTCATATGTTCTAATGCTAAATTGATTTTTTTTTTGTTCTGAGCACAAATACATTTACTACTTAGATAAATATCTTTAAACATTTCCTTTGGCTGGCTAAGACCTTTGCACAGCACTGTACATTTTCTGTAGTTCATATACACAATTTGCATGTATTCCAAGGTTTATATTGGGTGTACGGTTTGCGGTTGGTGAAGAGCACCAGGGAGTTGCTAGGGTGCAAACTGCCCTGATACAGACGTCCTGGAGCTGAACTTCGGCACAAATTAAACACTGGTCTAGGCCAAAGGTAGCAATCCATTTGGAGGCCTCACCCCCACTAGGTAGTGGAGATACAAGATTTTACCACAAATCTGGCAGAGTGCTGTTCTTCCCACTGTTTCAAACTGCCCCAGGCGAGGTCTGGAGAATGAAAGAAAACCCTCTTTCTCTTCATGTCACTCTTTCAGAGCAGGAGAAACAGTGAGAGGGGAAGCTGCATTTGCCCTCAGTGTCTCCATCATTCTAATTGCTTGTTAGCTCCACCAGTCTTGGTGCTGCTGTCCTGAGCAGATGACTAAGCTTGATTATCCTCACCTTGCGGACTGCTCCTCAAGCTTGGAGATAAAAGACTGGGGAGCTGCAGGGCAATGTTGAATAAAATGAGCTCCTCAAAGAGCCAAATCCCTGAGATGGGAACGGCTTCTCTTCTAGCTGTGAATATCTGCCAGTGCTATAAGACTGTTCTGTGAGAAGGTGTTAGTTCATCCATGTCTATATCATGCTAATTCTCAATGGTCTGGCTGTATCTATCCAACTCAGTCTCATGGTGTAAAGTCAGATATTCACTTGAATATCTATGAGACCCTGACCTCCCTCCTGCACTGGTAGGTGAAGAGATTGCTGCCCAGGCCAAAAGTCCACAATGATCTTCTGTATTTCCACCAGAATGCCTCTGGGCAGGGAAAGAATCCCCAGCTCATGCCACAAATGGAGGCCACCCAATTATTGACCACCAGAACTCTCCCCTTGTAAGTCACCTGGGGTCGCACCCATTTCCATTTAGAGGACCTGGCCACAATCTTCTCCACTATGCCCTCCTAGTTCTCTTGAAGACTGTTCAGTACTGTAAGTACTTTGATCTCCCATTTGACTCACTTTAACCACTCCAGAATGTTTTGTTGGATCCATTTCTCTATGAGAAAAGCATCTTCTTTCAAAAATCACCTTTGCAGAGAAGATTCTTTGATAAACATTTTAACAATACACATCTTTATATTACACAACATTTTTTACTAAGATATTGATTCATCAGCATAAGTTCAAACATATATGAATGGATTCTGTGCGAGTACTTTAAGTGATTACCCTGTAATAATTTGGTAGTGGTTCTATTGCTAAGGAATAGATTTGACCTGGCATAGCAGAAGCCTGTTGAGTCTCCTCATCACTGGAACTGTGTGACTAAGACCTCCACCACCACCCTAACCATACACAATGTCCCATTTTATATCAGTCTAATAGTGACATAAAAGCCCCTCCAAAACTGAAGTCAAATCATATTACAAGATATGTAAAAACATCTCGAACCAAACCTAAATTGGTTGACTATGAGCCTGTCTGGCACACAATAGGACTCGTCCCTGTGTATCACAAGTTCAAGGTGTTCTTTGAGTCCATTGGCCAAAACCTTTGAAAGAATATTATAGCTTGTGCAAATAAGAGCTACAGGCATCCAGGTCCTTAGGTGGACTAACCCCTGCATTCAATATATGTCGGAAACATCGAAAATACGAGATGAGAGCATGTAAACGCTACTACTGGATTTCCTTTAAGCCCCGTGTTCCTGAGTTAAGGGCGTGTCATTACAACAATCATGGTAGAGGCAATGGATATCTCCACTGTGGAAGGCAAATTATTTTGAAAATAGTCTTTTTTATGTAGCGTGTCATTGCAAACTCTTAATTGTTCTGAATGTTGAATTTTGAGGAGATTGTTCTTGAATAGTGTACAGCCAAAAAAATGTCTCAATATTTGTTATTGTCACGATCCGGAAGCGCGAGTAAAGCGCAAGGGTAGAGCGAGCGAGCAGGAACAGGCAGGCAGGCGGAATACGGGGCAAAACAAAGGGTTTAATCGTAGGAACCGGGACAAGGAGCATCAGACACAGACTGACATCACGTAACATCAATGACGGACCAAGGACTCGGGTAAGACACGAACTGAAATACACAGGACTGATTGAAAATAAGCAGACACAGCTGGGTACAATCCGGGAAACACACGTGGGTAAGCAGGGGGCGTGGCACACAGGAGGAGCCGACGAGCAGGTCATGACAGTTATGTAGCTAGTTAGTTATCTGTTGTTTACACAAGGGATTACAAAAGAAAATGTAATGATTTATTTTGTTTTATGTATATTACTGTAAGTTGTAAACTGGACTAGCTACAGTAGTAACTAGTTACCAGCACAAACTCTCATATAGCAGCATACTACAGTAAGTGCATTTACATGCAGAAAGACTTGCTTTATTATACTTAATGTTCTTTTTTGTTTTTACAGTGTTTGTTAATGCAACATCAGGTGAGTTGTACTGGAATAACTTTATGTGCATTTCCATGGGGGACATCAAACTTATCTGAAATTTCACAGAAAGAATTTTGGTTCCCCATATGCCACAAAAATATTATTGCATTTTTTTAAGGACAGGAGCATGTGCAAGACCTCCAGGCTGGTGGTCATCTGTGAATCCAAGGCCTCTTAGGTCATTAATAAAATAATTCCTTTGATGCCTGGAGAGACGCATGAGGCCTTGAAAGATGTGAGGATGCATGACCAGCAACAGGGTCCATTCTGATCCGGTCTTAAGGACATATTCATCTGGGATTCTCCTGCATTGAAGGACATACCTTAAAGGATAATAAAACACACACACGCTATTTGAGACAGAACAGAATTTCTTTACTCATGTGTGTCATTTTCACGCTGCACAACAGGAACCGGGGCCTTAATGTTAAATAAGCTTGGGAGACGCAAAAAGCTCTTTGCTTATACGTCACACATAATTCCATACAAAACTACACCAGCACCCCAACCTGTGACGTTTATGGTTTTTATTATATCTGGCCAGCGAATCGATCTTTTGTTTTCTATAGAATAAAAATCCATGTAACGTGATCCTGCTAATAAATGTTGGCAAGTTTCACTGCCGGCATCAGCGATATTAGCAAAAGTCATCGACTGAATTTTCCAGGTCAGGTCAGGTTGGGGAGCATGGACAGATGCAGCACATAGCTGCACCCGCCACACGGTGAAAGTCCTTGGAAACCCGGCCAACGACCCCCCCCCCCCCCCCCCCCAGGCAGACACACGGTACAATCCCACCCTCCGGAAATGGCCATCCATCTGCCACAGCCAAAAAAATTTATTGATTGATGCATTAAATGTAATTGGAAAAAAAAACAGTTTGGGGTAGCACTGTTACATTACACCTCTGGAACCCAGGTTCAAGTCTCTGCCAGGGTTCTGTGTGTGGAGTTTGCATGTTCTCCCCATTTCATCATGGGGTTTCCTCTGGGTACTCCAGGTTCCCCCCCACAGTCCAAAAACATGCTGAGGGTAATTGGAGTTGACAAATTGCCCATATGTGTGTGAGTGTGCCCTGTGGTGGGTTGGTGCTGCATCCCAGGTTGTTACCTGTCTTGTGTCTATAGGCTCTGGACCCCCCATGGTTTCTGAAAATGCATGGATAAAAATTAATTCCATCTGCTCAACTCTTTCTCCGCTACTTTTATACTTCCAAGTTAATATCAGTGCCTGTGGTAAGCCAATCAGCAAGGTATCACTGTAAGCACCTGCACAGTAGTTTGTGCTTGAATGAAAAGTACCTAGTCTGGAGTAGGGGTGAAAAAAGGGTTCTTCACTGCCTCAGAGGAACTATAGTCAGGCTCGGTTCCTGCATTATGAACACAACAAAAGTTCCTGGTTCTGGAAAAAGGTTATGGTTCCTGTAGTGTGAAAGTGCCTGTTGTTGATGGCCATGATTCAGGATCTTACCAAGATTGCTTGAGTTGTATTGTGAAGAAAGAATGTCAGTTGTTTTCTCTTGTTTAACATGCATTGACTGAAAGCATTATCTAAAGTGCTGGTTAGCAGTTTCTGGGTTATTGACAGCTAATGTATGAATGACTGATTACACACACACACGCACACACACACACACACACACGCACACACACACACACACGCACACACAGTCAATCCTGGCAGCACGTTACTGTAAGGCTGGAGTCTGATCCCTCACCGCAACCATACCACCTCACCTGGTCTTCCTTGCCTGAATACTGATAGTTGCGGCTGATTGTTGGTTAATCATGGTAGTTACTGGCACCTGTAGCTGATTTTTGACTAATGACAGGGGATACTTAAGCTTATTCTTCCCATTACCTCATTGTGCAGTATTAGTGGCTCGTGTACCTTCAAAATGTCCATCCTCCAGTTTTCAAGTGTGTGATTGTCCTCCTATGTGGTTCTGCATCTGTAAGCTCAGTAAGTGTGTGTTCCATCTGCCTTCCCTGCGTCTGCACATGATCCTGCCTTACTCTGCATCCTAAGGACCAACTTTTGGTTTTTTGACCCTTTGCTATCATACCTGACCACATCGCCTGTCTTTAATATTTCATACTCGATTGCTCAACATTTAGATCCCCGGTTCCCCAGTGGTGTTGTTACAGTAACCAATTTCCCGATGCTTTCACTCATATGAATTTTATGATGCCAAGATGTTTCTCCAGGCATCAATAATGCCATATGTACTGTAATCATATGGGCAATATGATTATTAACGTATAATAATAGAACTTAAAGTTACCTAAAGACAGCGACAGTGTGTGATACGGAAGGGAGGGAGGTGTCAGGGCAAACCAAACGTTATCATTTTTTTAATAAGATTTACTTATTTAATACACTTTTTATCATTTTGGAATAAGAGTAAAATGGTATTAGTAAATGAATATGGTAAAAGTTCATTTTAATTTTCCCCCTCTCTTTTTTACCACTTGGGACCCCTTTGTGGCCCCTTTGAATGGACGCTATTTGCCTATACTGTCTATGCCAAGAACTCTATAACAATCTAACAATATAACAAATTTTCAAAAGGCACTGAAAATCTTTCCAAATCACCTGGGTTGTTTATTACCAAGGGGAGATTTGGACAAAAGTCTCATTAAGAATAAAGCCACTTTCCACTGACTGAGACACCAATGCTCCCAGTGCAGCCAGTAAATCACACCGTAAATATGTAGCCAGTAAAACACATTGAGTAATTTACCTGAGTAAAGAGCTTTGGCCTTTTTAGGATATAGTGGCTGTGCAGTCCTCTACACTCTGACTGTTGGATTTGTCCTGCTGATGCTTAGCTGCAGGTTGTTCTCCCAAAAACACAAGACAAATTCCCCCACTAATCTCCTGCCCTCTGACTCATTTCCATTGCTGGTGTATCTTACAATGGATGAGTCATAGGAGAACTTCCGCAAGTGACAAGATCTGGTGTTATACTGGAAGTTCAACTCGTAGAGGGTAAACAATAAGAGCGAGGACGGTTCACTGAAGTGCCCCAGTGTTGATCACCACCATTTCTGACAGAAAATCATGAAGTTTCACTAACTTTCATCTGTTGCTCAGGTAGTTCCTGGTCCAGGAGACTATGGTAGCTCCGAGTCACACTGTCCTAAGCTTGTGTCCCATTCACAGAGCCTGCAGGTGTCAAAGAACATAATCTTTACATTTGTGCCAATTTTGTTCAGGTGGGAGTAGGTTCTGTGAAGCATATCAATCAGAGTATTATCGACATTTTTGTGTGTCTCATAGGCAAACTGCTGAGGATCCAAGCGGGCTGTGACCAGGGCTCAAAGTACAAGCGTTCCAAAGGTCTTTATAATGTGCAAAGTTGGAGAAAATGGTCTGAAGTCCTTAAACGAGTTGACTGGCATTTCAATTGAATAGGGTAATAAACCAAACATTGACCTGATAATCAGCTGGAAGTTTACAAAAGGGGTAAAACTTCTTTGTACACGAAGGGAGCTGAGCCTTCTAACAAGGTAAGACTTACCTAAACATGCAAATTTCTAAAGTGATATAGTATTTTAGGATAGAAACGCTTGTACCAGTCTTACTGTTAGACATTCTGAGACATTCAAAGAAGACCAAGCACGTGTCATGTCCCAATCGTGCCACTCCTCCTGTCTGCCACGCCCCCTCGTTAACCTCGTGTGGAATCCTCTTGATTACCAGCTGTTCCTAGTCTTGCCCAATTGAGTGTATTTAAGTACTTCCCAGTTAGTCTTTCCCCAGTCTTGTCATTAAAGTATTTTAGTCGCTGACATTTCTCTGTGCCCCATTTGTGTTCTCCCGCTAAAAAACCCCAAGTTTACCCCTTATACTTTGACTCCCATGCTTCCCTTCCCGTGAGTGCCTTCAGCGGTCCTGACAGCATGCTTTTACACATTACTTACATTTTCATGACACAATTTTCATATGCACATTTGTGCAAACTTTTGTAATGTGGGTCAAGGGAAAAAAATTAAAAAATGAGAGGGAAAATGGTTAGGCAGGTTCATGAGTAGAATCTATCCAAAAGCATACTTATGGGCCACTTTTCACTCAGTGGGAGTTGAGATGACCCCAAACAATGTGCTAAAGTGAGTTTGAGTCTATTCTCTTCTTAGCTGAATTCATAGTCTCCCCTCAGGGTGAAAAACAGTGCAGACCCAAAGGGAATCCAGATTACAGATTCCTTTCAGAGGCAACAGCGTTACAAGAGGATGTATTGATTCTATCTACCAAAAGAAGATCGTGCATCAAACTCAACTTAAGCTCACTGATGATCAGTAGCAGGGCGATTTCTGTAGAAACTAGTCATGAATCCAGACTAGACTGAGTCAAGGAAGTGGAGTCATCTTGGAGTCATCACTAGGAAGAGGAGATAGGAAACTCTGTGGCAGTTTGAAATGTCAGTCATTATCAGGGACGATTTTCAGCTGGATTTGAAAGGACATTTCTTGAAGGTAGAGAAGAGGTTGATGACTTCACCAGATAGGAGATGGTTTGAAACAGAAACAGTGGTGTAGAAGTAGAAGAGAAAACAATAGCCATTTAAATGGTAGAAAATGATTTTTATATTGAACAATCAAATACTATATCAAATAGCTCCATTATTGAATATGTACAATTAAATTTAATGTTACACACCAAGAGATGTTCCAGATGTAATTTGTTTGCATTGTTTCAACTAATTTATATAGTTGCAGGAATATTTTGGCCTTGTTCAACAAAGACAAAGGATAAGGCAGTGAAAAACGATAAATACAGAAATGATTAATTACTCTAGACCAATCTTTGTTCTTACATAGCTAATACATAAAATATGTGAGTTTTCATTAATCTAACTTCTGATTTACCGAACTACATCAGTGGTCACCAACCAGTCGATTGTAATCTGTGTCGATCTGTCAGACATTCCTGGTTGAATCTGAGACCATCACCTTCACGATGCTGCATCAATTATCATGCTCCTCCCCGCATCTTCAGGTCACTAGCTAACTGTATTAGCACATAGAGTTTGCACTAGTTTTTCTTTTACCACTGTAACCACTGTAAATTTTACTGCCAGCATGAAGCACCGCTGCCTGCAGTAGCCTGTAGGGAGCCAATGAGTAGCCAGCTTAATACTTAGTGTAATTTTCTATGTCTTCTTTATTCTATTATATGTATACAGTTGTATTTATTTTTGTCTCTGATGACGAGTGCCATGGTGTCATAGCAGAATGGATGCAAAAGTATAATTAATCCCCCCCACTGACAACTATTACCACCCCCTGCAGATTATTTTTTATAACCCCTTTACTACATTATGTTAATGCTCAAATATTTAAGTAGCAGAAGTTTATGATTTATCTCACCTAATCCTGGACGACTCTTATATAAGTTAATACAAATGACAGTAAGTCACAAAGTACTCGACATATAATTTAAATGCAAATGCAAGGTGTGTAGTTTTATTAATTGCTCACTGAAATTCAGAACTTCTGCCTATGATGTGATATAATTTTCCACGAGGTTATAGCCTATAGTCAGATGATGTAAACAGTTTTTGTCTGCATCTCGAAAAAAACGTCAACAGGTTTATCGTTTATAAACCGTGGTGTAATGAACGTCCTCTTGCTATATTTACCTTGAACCTGAAAACATCCAATGATTCCTTGATGTAAAAGAAATGCAACACATTGTCACTATAGAGAAGTGCTTTTATTCTTGTAAATGCTGTATTTAGGAGAAAAAATATTTCTTTATTTTTCTATTGAAATTCTGTCACACTCATGGCCTGCAATTGTGCTTAGAGGATCAGTAATAAAAGTAACTCATTTTAAATACAGAACAAAAAAGTTGTTTCCATCTGTTAATCTTGACTTATACCATTATCGAAACGTCTTATTTTTAAGTCTAAGGGACATCATTGACATCCCATTGACCCTACCTTTGAGGAATTGCAGAAATCAACTACAATGAGAATCTCATGCCAAGACTTTACTTTTCTGAATTATTGATATGAGTGCTGCTGCACTGGGCATGCTGGAGGCAGGCACAAGACATGCAGTGTGGGGCATCACCGGCGAATGGGTGACCATGGGAATTTCCAGATCTTTCCAGCCCTGCTTGAGCCCTCCTCCTCAAACAGAGCTATCATTCTTTTTGGGGGTCTGACAGCAATATAGCCCATGCAATAAAGCAGTATTTTCCAACCCAGTCCCCAGGGACCCACAGACGGTCCATGTCTTTGCTCCTTCACAGCTCCTGGTGGGATTTGAGAGAGAGTAAATACTTTGATTGTCTATGTGTCCCGAGAACCGGATTGGAAAACGCTGCCACAAAGGGACAAGAAGGCTGGCAAAGGGCATCACCTTGGCTTTGCTCCCAGCACGGCAGAGCATTAAAAAATGCATGAAACATAAAGGAAAGGATATGGGTGCACTAAATATACCAGATTATTAATATACAGTACAAGGTCACAATGACGCTGGAACCTATTCCAGGAATGATGGGGTAGAATGCAGGGGGTGCCCTGAATTGGATGGCATGTTTAATTTTATTACAATAGGAGAAAATTGTGAAATTAGCATTAGTAATACAATTACCTTTTCAAAGTTAATGGTATGCAAATGAACAGTCAATGAAGAAAAGTCAGTGGTGGAAGTAGAAAAAAATACCTTCAGGTGAATGTACTTTTTGATGGTTCATGTAATGTTAACAAAATGAAGCTCAAAGTATAAGCACCTTCTAATTTCCAAGCTCTGGGGCAACAGTTTCAAAGATGCAAAATTCTATTCAATTCATTACTTAATACTAATTTTAAATAATTAATTACATCATTGCCTTTGAATTGAACTTGAATGCATTAAAAAGGAAAATGCATTGAACGCATTTATATCCCACATTGATCGCTATAAAATATAGATATACCCTCAATTAAATTTTTCAGACAGCCTTGAGGCCATTGCATTGAAAAGAATAAAATTTGGATAATTGCATGGGTAAAAATGATTTAGCAAAAATGTCCAGGTTCCTGTCATAGGCTCCTCTAGGCATATCTACTTTATGCCCCTGAACCCTGACCAGGACAATATGCTGAAATACAATGGGTAGATGTTTGCATATACAGAACTATGCAAAAGTCGTAAGAGGTTGAAGAAAACTTTTTCTCTAACTGTACATTTGGTCAGGAAAAAAAAAACTTTAAACATTAGAACATGAGAAAATAAATACTAGAATTTATTCTATTCCGCAAAAAGTTATTGACGTCTTGTTGGATGCCAAGAAAAAGACCACATTAGTTCCCAAACCCCTCCTCAAGAGCACCCCATCCAGTCCATGTGTCAGTTAAATTTCACCACAAGCTCAAATATTTATTTAAACTAGTCTGAAAACTAGTCTGATAATGAGGAACTGAGCTCGCTGAAAACAGTAAGCTACTGAAATACATTGGCGTGTTGGACGGTTGCTGCAAATACTAAGATTTTGAAATAACTAAACTGACACACTTTAACAGATATAGTTTTTCACCAACATGAAGATCATCGATTCATCCATCCATTTTCCAAACCGCTTATCCTACTGGGTCGCGGGGGGTCTGGAGCCTATCCTGGAAGCAATGGACACGAGGCAGGGAACAACCCAGGATGGGGGGCCAGCCCTTCGCAGGGCACACTCACACACCATTCACTCACACATGCACACCTACAGGCAATTTAGCAAGTCCAATCAGCCTCAGCATGTTTTTGGACTGTGGGGGTAAACCGGAGTACCCGGAGGAAACCCCACGACGACCTGGGGAGAACATGCAAACTCCACACACATGTTATCCAGGCGGAGACATGAAGATCATTTAAAAATAATTTCCTTTGACTACAGTACCTAAGACATTCACACAGTTCACAGTATCTAGTAAAAGAGTGAAACTTTCCACAACAATACATTATGCAAATGTAAAATAAGATTCATGTGACACTGCGGCATCACAATTCCGGGTTTGGAGATTTGATTGTTTTAAAAGTGCATGTTCTTGACAAAGTTTCACATTGGCTTCTTCCAGGGTGTCTGGTTTCTATTCACAATCCAAAAATATCTAGGTTAGATTAACTGGTTACTCTAACCTTTCCACAGAGTGGAATATTTTCGTGGTATATTTTCTTCTGCCTTACTGTGATCTTGTTCTGGATAGCCGATTTACATGCCATACTAATAAGCCGCACAATGAAAAATAATGGATATTCATTGACAGTAACAGTAAACTTAATCAAGCACAATGCATGTTAACATGTTAGGCTACATCAAATAATACAATCACGCCACTTTAAATAATTACATCTTGCTGAAAAATGACCACATACTGATGAGTATTGATGGCAGTCAGCGCTGGTGCCAGACGCAAGCTACAATCTCCCCATGACTGGCCACCGAGTGAGAAATTCAAACAGGAGAAGTCGCTGTTCACTGCTGAACGATGGTAGGACCATCTCCCTCAGCCCATCAAGAGAGCAAACAGTAAGCTGCTTGCTTGGATTTTCTCATTTCTAAATAAACCATAGCCAAGGGAATGATAAATACAGATTAAATGATAAAATGTAAAAATTATCAATAATTATATGCTATACAAAATGTAATCTTGGGGCAGCTCTTCATGTTCTGACCTCAAAATTATTACTGTCGTCCTGAAAATGTTTGAAATTTTCAGCATATGAGGTCTCCAACTATGAAACACCTGTGGTCGTCAAACACCTGTGCCCCAAACTCTAGGGCCCCCCTGCAGATCTCTAATTTTTATTTTATTATTTTGCTTAGTAACAAAACACTTAGATCAGTCAGTTACATAATGATTTTGGTTAAAATGTTATATTGTAGCAAAACAAATTTCCGCCGGAATTTGTCTATCACAATTTCTTTATGGTGGCGTCATTTCCTGTTAGACCAGTAAGCAGTGTGACATCAGCTAGCTATATATTTACCTACACAAATGAGCAAATAAGAAGAAAAAAATGTGAATGTGCTGCATAAATGAAGAGAGAGGTTGGAGGAGCAGTAGAGGAAAGTGTTTATTACGTCTAGTTGTTCCCCTCTGATGAACTATTTTTGCAAGTTGTCTGAGGGAAACTTTTCTACTGACAGTAACATTAATATTAGTGATTCAGAGGATGTTTACTGCCACAAAAATTTTATTATACAAAGAGAGTGAAATAATGGGGCCCCTGATCATCTCCTCCCAAAGACAAAGCCTTTGCACTGCCCCTGACTATCAACAAATACATCCACCACAATTACATAATTTAAGAAAAAATAAATATATTTGTGTACTTTGTTTTTTTTTATTGCTGCACTGTTGTAGGCATTTTAAAGGAAGCGATAAAATATGAACCAACTTAGAGGTGTAACAATGCTAGTATACCAACGCAAAGGGTTTCCCTGTTTCCTTTTCTAAAAACATAATTGTACCTAGACTAAATGTAACTATGTTTTAATGCATGTCTTATGTTCAATAGTGTATTGCCTATAAATTATTTACCTCTATGTAATGTATAATAATATACATTGTAGTATATCTGTAATATAATGCTTCTTTAAAAACATTTAAAATATATATACAATTATATAGTGTAAATCGTCGACATTTTTAATTTATGTTGTAAAATTTTATTTATCTAAGAAAGAAAAAGGTTCAAAAGAATACTACACTGGGAATTCGTCATTATTTTACATGTAGGATTTTTCATTGTTTTACAAGATTTTTTTTATAACAAGCAAATGTCAACCGAGTCTTCAAATCATCAGTTTTATCATTTAACTTATCCTGTTATTTAAGATAAGATGTCTGGGGTGAAGGTTCTATATGAGATAATATATTTGAGACTGGACTAGAACTTGGACTAGTAAATGAAAATAAATTCTGAAATTTGATTTGTAAGCCAGCAGGAGGTGGAACAATGACAAATGGCTGGAATGTGGCTTGGTTACATAATTAATTAATTGCAAACAGGCTCCTCAATTAATGAGATCCAGCTGGCCCTGATAGGCCTGATTTCACTGCTCTGCTTGCATCCAACTCATATGGCCACTCTGCTGCACAGTTGGTCACATTAGAGAAATCAAACCTGCTGTCTTTTTACTAGACTCGACTCCTATTAAAATGCCAAAAGAAAAATTCACTGCAATACTAATTCCATAATAATTAACAATTCATAATTCAACAACTCATTTCTTCAAGGGGACCATTTCAAGGTGGCTGTAGGGACACAGTTTCTCAGTAAAATCCTATTACCGTGACTCAGCCTCATATGCAGACGTCTCTGTCCTAAAAATTGAAGGCTGGGTTATTTATTTTTTCTTGCTCCAAAACATTGTCATAAATCTAATCGATAGACAATGTGATTGAGTATGATATGCTTTTTCAAATATGTATCCTTTGTTTTTATTTTTTCAACTTTTCAAAGTCAACCTCTAACACTGTTAAATAAATATAAAGAATACACCTTATTATTAGGGTTAGTAATCAATAAAGAAATAATAATTAGTTGTGCAGTTTTCTGATATCATTGTGATTCATTGCACCTAATATTAAAACTTGTAATCTGAAATAGTTATGTGCTGAATCCCCAAATTAATGAAGAATTAACACAAAGAGGAGCACATGGGTCATTGTCACAAACTCATAACCATAACATATTCATTTTCTCAAAGTTTTTATATCAGTTTTAAGTATGACTCACACGAGCTGAATTCAAGTTCTATGGTCTCTTAATATTTCTCTGAGAAAGGACCGGAAAGCTGAGATTGCTGTCACTTCTTACATAGTCACCCTCTAGATGTACAAATTTTTCACAACATTCACGTCTGTTTGCATGGCCGGTGCAAATGTATCCTCTGAAGATGTTTTGAAAAAAATGTTTTTTTTCCAGCATTGCAAGATAAACAGCTGGAAAAGGCTGCATATGTTCTCTTCCATCAAGACAACACTCCTGCTCATCCGGCAGCTTTGAAGTGGTTCCTTATGCTTCTTAATCATGTGACCTTGTGCGTAACGATTTTTGGCTTTTTCCTACGCTGAGACACACTCTCCGTGGTCGCACATTTTCCAGTTGTGCCATCCTTGATTCGGCAAATTCCACTGGACACAATAGACCTAGCAGTCATGCAATCGTGGCGTAGCTAGCTTGCTAAAGGCAGACTTAATCAAAAATCAAAGGACACAAAAATAGATACGATGTTTTGAAATCTTTCAACTTGACTGTATGTATTCCACAATAAACAATCAATTTGCATGATACGAAATTTTTGAGAGTTTTGTCATTTTTTGTGGAGCCAGTGGGTGGGGAGTGAGGTGGTCGGGTGTAAATAGCCCAGTGGATCCTGTGTGACTATTTTCACCCGGGTGCAAACAGACACTCTGATTAACCCAGTTGCAAGGCAGTAAAATGGGAAAAATATAACACAAACCATAATTGGAGCATACCTGAAGTCGAAACAAATAACACATTACAGTTCAATTATTGAGTAGATGCCTGAGTGACACATTTTTGACAGAAAACAGTGTCGAAGAATTCCTGCAGCAATTGGGAGTAAAGGCCCAACAGTGAAATTTGCTGACTATGGGATTTAAGCTGATGACCTTGCGACCACAACAACAGCCTTACCTATTGAGCTACATGCCGCCTCTAATTCTCAGTTAATTCAAAACCTCACAGAATACAAATCAAGTCATGGTTAAGTTCAACAAAACTTCTGCATCTTACAAACTAAATACATTTCGTGCCAATTTGAATCTGCGAAAAACAAGATCCTCCCATCCTTCTGTCTAACAACACTAGCATCTTTGTCTCTGAGGGAGATACGAGATTAACTTTCAAAAATGTTAATACTTGAAAAACAATCCAGGTGGTGTTTCATTCTGAAAGTGGGTAGTCACTAACCTTCACATGTTTCTTAGATATTTCTAATCTCTTTCTGAGAGAATCCATGGCCCCACACCCTTTTATTTTTGGAATATCACAAAGAACAACAAAGTTAACAGACAGAATAATTATCCCTTGTTGGCAGTCACGTAGAGGCGTTAAGGGGTCCCTTCCTCTCGTCTGCACCTACGCAGTAATGGCTCCACCGTGCTAACACTTCATTGCAAAAGGTTTCATTCAGTGCTCCCAGTCTTCCACAAAAAACACACATGTGAAGAGTGAAAGATACAATGCAAAAACACAGACGCTATGTGCAGATATTTATCAGCCATTTCACAGCCATGTAGAACACAGCATCCTGATCTGGCCACAATGCCTTCACTTTCACACACCTTTGGCATTATGTGCGTGTGTGTGTGTGTGTGTGTGTGTGTGTGCTCCTCATTAGTACACAGGAAGCCTTTCATCCTCTTAACTCCACCCCCGACACATATTAGCACAGAACACCAAACACACCACTGACATATATTTCATTAAAAAACATATGAACATGTTACAACAATATGGAATATCATCATTAGTAATTCCTTGCAGTTCTTAGATTTACCTTCACTTCTTTAATAAAAAAATTTAACTCACCTGTTACCCCCCTTCCCAGCCCCCTACACATGGTACATCCAGTACACACCATGTATGGGTAACCCGGGAATTTTCAAACAAATCCTGCTCTGTGTCACAAGGCACATGAAACTTTGTGTAGCTAAAGAACATCCTGACGAGTGCTCCACAAAAGGAGTAGAAAGACTAACAGAAAAACACATTTAAACAGCAGAATGATGGACATGTTACAGGTGTTTTTCTGGTTAATGATGTAACTGAGTATGTACTATGTTTGAATCTCAGCATGCTAGTAAAGCGACTAGTGCAGCTAACAGAATAAAGTAACAATGTGTAAGTAAGTGTTGACTATGATGAACACTGAATACAGTGCATTGTGATCTATATGCTTAGCCGAAGAATACTTCCACTATAGACATGAATGTCACTGCCTAGGTAAGTGAACCTCTCGATGAGGTCGCCATTCTCTCCACAGACAGACACACTGCTGATGACTGCACCCAAGGTTTAGGGTTGGGTTAGGGTCTGGATCTTGATCTTAATCTGCGACATTTACAAACCCACACACTCAGACTCCTCGCTCAGTCTCTTGAGAGCCTCAATCAGAGTCTCCATTGATTCCGTGAAGATCACAGCATCTTTGAGAAAGTCAAGATTGCGAAATCTTTTCTCACCAACAGATTTTCCACAGCTGCTGAACCCCATGACTCTGCCCAACACCCAAGTCTGTGCAAGTATTGAACAGAGTAGGAGCAAGAACACACCCCTGACGAATCACAGAATCCACTGGGAAGAACGCAGAGCTTCTGCCTCCACTTTGTACAGCACTCACAGTACCGGTGTGCAGGCCAGTCATAACATCCAGCAAACTGGGGGGATCCTGGAAAGTCTCAGGATGTTTCACGGGCCAGCGTGGTTGACTGAGTCAAATGATTTATGAATAACAAAGGCTGCAAAGAAACACTGCTAATATTCACAGTTGTTCTCAATGAGAACCCTCAGTGCCAGAAGATGGTTGATGGTAGATTTCTTGTGTGCAAAACCAGACTGCTACAGTCCCTGATAAGCGGATCCTGCTGAGGATGACCCAAGCAAGGACCTTACCCGGCACTGAGAGCAGTGTTGTCTTCCTGGATTTGCCACAATCCAGGCGATCACCCTTCCCTTTCCAGATAAAGACAACAAATCCAGTTTTCCAGTCAGTTGGGATGATGTCTGTCCCCCTAATGGAAGCAAAAATTGCTTGCAATGCCAGGAGGACAGCCTTACCACTGGACTGGAGAAGTTCATCCTGGATACCATAGATCCTGTGGCCTTTCCTACCCCCAGCTGGGTCACCACCCATGTAGGTTCAGTGAGATTAGGTGGTACATAGCTAATTGGAGGATCAGTATCAAGAGCCTTCACCCCAGAGAAGTCTATGGTCTTAGTCAGACACACAAAACAGCTGCTCAAAGTAGCCATCCTAGCGGTTCGCAACTGCAGTGTCATCTGAAAGGATCGTTCCGTCACCTGTTATGACTGTGACACTCTGATGAACAGATTAGGATGTGTGCGATGCTTGGATTTCTCTGTAAACAGGATGAGGGTTGCTAGACCACAGGCAGTATATAACTTGCTCACAGATTCTGCTAACAAACATCTCCTTATCTAACCTCAGAGAGGTTACAACTGTCCTTCTCAGTTGCCTGTACAGACTGGAGTTGCCATCAAGCAATGTGCTGTGACTCATCTCCAAAAGATCCAGGGTGCCATACAAGATGAAGCATCACCTTCGGGAAACACCAGCAACATCAACACAGCCCTCAGCAACCTTCAGGGTCTTATGATGGCAGGTCTTACACATCACATTAGGATCAATAGCTGCACCCTGCACATCTGTAAGCTCCTCACACAATCTGCGCGCAAACTCATCAGGAACAGCCTGATCTAGGTGTCTGACCAGGTCCAGCCTCATTCTCCGAGTAGGTAGTAGTCTACTGGACCTAAGCTGAATCTTCAGAGTAGCATCGACCTCAGACTATGTGGCACTGCCATTGGGAGAAGCCAGTCTGCTATAGCTACTGCTACTCCCTGAATATGGCAGTCATCAGAACAAGCAGACTAATAACATGTGTCCCCACCTATAGGGATTAGGACACTCCCTGATCTGTATACCTCAGAGAGCACCACCAATGAAATGCTCCCCGAACAGCAGGGGGCGATGGTGGTCATGTCCAAGAGACCATGTTCCATGTGCTTACCCTGATGGGTCACCTCAGATTAGGACCCGAGTGCTGCCATGCAGCGGGCGACACCTCAGCACCACACCTGTTCTGATTCCCAACAGGCCTGACCCCATTGGCTCTGGCAGTTTCGACTCTTCAGGGAGTGAGGCTCCCGGGGGCTTTCCCCCATCCCCTTCATGTTGCATGCAGCTTTCCTGCAGCAGAGCTACTCATGCAGGGAGAAGAAAGGTGTCCTGTCTGCTTTCTCTGAGCTGTGTGTGTTTTTTTTATATATATAGTGGCAATCACATCACCAACCCCAAAATCTTTCTCTGCAAGTTAGAGGGCCTCTTTGCAAGGTCGGATGCAGTATAGCATCATACCCAGGACAAACTGGTAAGGCACTACACAGTAAATAAATCCACTTCTGGTACATGTGACCTTATTGTTGCAATTCCGGTTTCCTACTGCTGAACCACTGAGGCTATGACAGCAAGATGATTTTGTGAATAATTTGTAATAAAGTTTACATTGATTATTAGTTGCTAGCCTCCATGTTTTGCAAATTTTATGCATAGCTGTGTGATAGCAGGTCCTGATGGATAAATGTCTTTCCTTGGGCCCTCAGCTTTGCTCTTAGCTCTGTGTGAGTGTATATACCTATATGTATCCTACAGTATATGTAAAATGAGGTGTATGCCAGCGTTTTTGTATATGTATATGTTTTCTTTTGACTAATATATACAGCACTTTTCTCCTTTCTTTTGTAATTGAAAGAAAACAAAACCACACAATGCCAAAGAAAAGAATATAACAAAATGTTATTGGCACCCCCTGAATTGGCACCTTATCATGGTGTGGGGGGTTGTGTGCCACTGTGATCCTAGGAGATATGTTGTTGGAGGCAATTGCCCCTGGTAGGGTTTCCCAAGTCAAATTGGTCGTAGGTGAGCGACCGGACTAAGTGCGGTTCATATTGACCCCAATGACAAAGAAAACCAAGGAGGATGTTATCCCACCCAGATTGGGGAGACCAGGGCCCCCGCCCTGGAGCCGGGCCTGTAGCGGGAGCTCAAATGTCAGCACCTGGCAGCCAGACCACCACCATGACACCATTTTTGTTAAAGATAGCTTGGGCCATCAGAAGCCATCAGAGCTCTGGAAACTGACTCAGCCATGCATACAGAAGTGATCTTCGTCGCCGCAGTCTCAAAAATCTGCAGTCGTACCTCCCTTTTGGACTCCAGCTCAAGCTTACGTGCCGTATGGCTAATCTTGGATCCAGCACAGTCTGACGATCCTCGGCCTTATTCTGCATCTCCAACTGTAAATGTGTGATTCGCACCTTAAGGCAAGCATCCAGTCACGAGTTGCCAGAAAAGAGGTGAGAACGGTGGAAGAATAACACAACCCCCATGTGCACCAGCTGGCGGTGTCATTGCTCTGCATCACTAGCTTCTGCCGTGTTATCACCAGATGCACTCCCCAACACATCTATGGCCATGAACCTCTCAGACACAACCTCAAAAGCTCCTTCCTAACCAACGAGCCCCCATATGTTACACGTCCTGGTTTTGGTCAGGCATGAACATTTAAAGCAGGGAGGAAAAGTAGGAGAGGAATGCCCCAATCTTTGATATCTCGGAATTACACCTGGATCCCAAAGGGTGGGTTGGGGCCGGGCAGCCTATGGGAGTATAAGAGTTCTGCCCTCGCTGCAGCATAAATAATAAAAAAAAAACTACGTTCAGAATTCAGATGGTAGTACAAGGCCTGAGCTCATGTTGATTATGAAAATATCAGCAGGAAAACATGCTAATTACTTTGGCTGTAATTGCTATGTTAATTGCAGGAAGCTGTAATGGAATAAAGAGATTTTGGTCCTCAATTCATTGCTCTGATCTCTTGCTGGGACTGTTTGCTTATGCAGACAAGCCTACACTTGCATCTACGCTACTGCAGTTTCTTGGTTTTCTCCTCGGAATATGACATATAGAGAGTGGTCCAGCAGTTTAAATATTATTTCATTAAACCAGCATATTGAATTAATAAAGATTCCATGAAATACAGCAGAAGCAGCAGATTTCAAACCTTTCACATATAGTTCTTGAGCTCTGTGGCTTGATTCACAGGCCATTTAGCTTCAGCTGTGCCAGCAATGTTTTTCCCTTAATTTGTAAATTAATTAGAATAAAATCTGCTTGGCTTCAACCAGAAGCCCAACTAGCTTTATCCAAATCACTGCTACTGATTAAGCCACTCCAGCTGAGCTGAACTGAGCTGCCCATGGGACTAAATCAGTAGCTTCACATAATATAGCGTCCCAGTTGCATTTAGGCGAGTTACATGGTTGCTTGATGAGATTCTCTGGCAGCACAGAATGTAAATAAAAATGTGCTCCATGTAGCCTTCAGTTAACCACCATCTCCGGCAAGCATATTTAAGCATCTCCTTGCTTAAATAATAATTTTCTGTAGAAAAGAAACAGTAGGTTCCCTTTGAAATGTTACCAATTTTTGTAAAAACAAGTATGCTATATATTCATGCACAGGCAAATCGCATTTTGAATGTTCAACACGGACGTACCTTTCTCTGAGAGAACAAGAAAAAGGCAACATACATTCAGTGAATAGTATGCAGATGTGTATGTATGTATATGTGTGTGTACTGGATATGTACAGTACACATACAGAAACACACACACAGTAGTTGCTCTATTAGGTACAGCTAGTTAGCACTGGGTAGTTTTGCAGTCAGAGAAGCCTTTCTGCACACCACTGTTTTACGAAACTATTATTTTTGTACTTGTGGCATTCCTGTTAGCTTTAATGAGTTTAGCCATTTTCAGCTGACCTCATTCATTAAAAAGGTGTTTCTCCCACAGAACTTTCTGTGACTAAACTGTTTTTGAGCACAGCTGTTTCTAAGATACTGGAACCACCACCAATTGAGCCACATTCAGAATCACATATGCATTCGACTGTTCTAGCCAAATTAACTGAACCCCTTCACTCGTGATTCACTGTTTGAAGGAGCAGGTTGATTATATTAATAACGAGGTGTGCCTAATGATCTGATTATTGCGTGTGGTATATATATTTATGAAAATACATACACAAGGGGGAAACACAAATCACGGTTATGAATAAATAGGAGTAGGGAGTGTACACAGCATTATCGTGCTCTAGTGCTGATAGACAGAATATTCAATGCACATTCATTCACCCAAACTGAATGAGTTCTGTTAATCCAGTTTTCAGTGGCACAATGATGAGCTGATCATCAGTAGGATGACTTAAATGGATTAATTATACTGAAGGCAAAGGTGAAATACATGAATAGGATGCAAGCATAAAGGTTTGGAGACTCTAGGTAAAACAATCTGTGCTGGAGGTCCAGCGTGAGTGTATTTCAGAGACCAATGCAAACTGGAGCAGTTCCATCATTGCAGAAGGTGCCATTTATGGGGTAGGGCAGGCATCTGAAATTTTAACGTCCCTTAATGGTCTTTAATGATTATGGTTGCTTGTCTTGGAATTTTCACAATATAGATTATGGTGGATACTTTGAAACACAGTGGAAGGTTAGGCAGAGGTATCTCTGAACATTAGAGCTAAATAGCCTTGGCTGAGAAAAGCAGGACTTTTTCTGGACAGGAGTTGTTCAGTTCTGCTGCTTTTCACATTTTGTTTCTTGAAGATTCTCACGTTCTAAACACATTCAGCAAAAGCAGTGTGAGCAAGTGACTAGGCTGTGCTGGAAAAGAAGGTAACTGTGCAATTAAAATGTTTACATGTGTTTAGATTAGTAGGGTGGTCTGGATCATCACCAGGTGGAAAGATAGGTGTTCTTTTATAATAATTTTTCTTAAGTTGCACTGGAATCTGATTTGGATTGTCAAGGCCATTCTGTGGTGATAGTTTGACTTTGCAGTCTTCAGGCAATGCACAGCTCATATTTGGATTTTTTTGTGCTGGTGAACGTCACCTTTGGTGTAGGCTGAATTGCTCCTACTCTGAACATGTTTTGGGTGAACAAGTCTGCTCTTATGGTAAAAAGACACCGTCTTGCAAGGTATTGTGAGCCCAATTAGCATTGGCATCTGTATTACACAGTAATATGCTATTTACAAAATAAGTATAAAGGCAACCAAATTGCAATAGTTACAAACAAAGCCATACCATAAGCAAAACGACAGCCCAAAGTAAGCGTCACCATTCCGCAAATTGCCCAATAGCCCAGTTGCCCAACTCCTGACCTCTGTGACTCTTGCCACTTTTTTGGATTTTGCCATTCATTAAATTTCCTGTGTCATCCTCTAATTGGGCAGACACTTAAGCAGTCCTGAAGAGTGATGGGCCCACAGACTCATTAGCACAACCCATCTCCTGGAAAGTAAGAGGAGTGAGGGAAGGAGATGAGGAGAAACATTGATAAAAAGAGGAAAAAAAACAAATACTCATGGTGCCCATAGCAACAACACCCCCACCTACAAGAACAAACTCATCAGCTAAACGTACCAGTCAGGCCAGTTAGATGAACAAGGCAAGATTGTCTGTTAGATCATTCTCAGGTTCCTTCTTATAATTGGTGTCGATGATAAAGTTTTGTGTGATCAAAGTCCAACAAACAAACTAAGTTGTCAAAATCAGTGTCACAGTTTGGTCAACCTCCGGAGTTCTGGCAGGAGCACTTCGTGTACCAAATGGCATCACTAAATATTGGAAAAAGATTAGATTAGATTAGATTAGATTAGATTCAACTTTATTGTCATTACACATGTATAAATACAGGGGCAACGAGATTCAGTGGTCAGGAATCAGAAAAGCAGAGGAGTTAATGGGACTTGTTAATAATATCCGTTCATTAAGTCGAGTTTGCTAACAAACCTGGCAGAACCTATTTTCTTAACTGCGTGCCAATGGCTACGAGTCAAGCATGATAACGACATTTACCTGTTGGTAATTGGTGCAGAAGTGAGCCAAGTCATTACTACTGGGCACTGAAATACATGGGGAGCTCCAAGGAGCCGGCTAGGGCTAGTTAATCAGTGGTCAAGTAGGCAAGATACCTCCTTAGTGTAGACCTGTTAACAGGGTTTACACGATAAGAATGCTGCTTGATAGACTTTGCTCCATAGCCATCACATCATTGTCACACTGCAGTAGCGTTTTCAGAATTGACACGTCATTAAACATGGATTAGTGTTTCTACATCGTATCAGTCTGATGCAGAGAATTTCATTGTGTTAGGTGGGGGGGGGGGCTCTTGCTAGGCAACATAATGTATATGTCATATAAGTTTCTAAATCTAGAAGCTAAAATATTGATTCTCACTAAAAGACCATCTCTTCCACGGTATTGTTCTTCGATTTTTCTCACTCAAAATGTCATAGGAAATACCATTATTGGATCTCTTTTTCTGCAGTTGAGTTCACATAAATGTTGTAAGACAATGCCTTGTTAATGTCATTATAAAAATGTTTTAGTACTTACGGGTGGTATGAGGCACTAAAGGCGTGACGGGGGGTGTGAGGCACTAAAGGCGGGACGGGTGGTATGAGGCATGAAGGCGGGACGGGTGGTATGAGGCACTAAAGGCGGGACGGGTGGTATGAGGCATGAAGGCGGGACGGGTGGCATGAGGCACTAAAGGCGGGACGGATGTTATGAGGCACTAAAGGCGGGACGGGTGGCATGAGGCACTAAAGGCGTGACGGGTGGTATGAGGCACTAAAGGCGGGACGGATGTTATGAGGCACTAAAGGCGGGACGGGTGGCATGAGGCACTAAAGGCGTGACGGGTGGTATGAGGCATGAAGGCGGGACGGGTGGCATGAGGCACTAAAGGCGGGATGGGTGGTATGAGGCACTAAAGGCGGGACGGGTGGGATGAGGCACTAAAGGCGGGACGGGTGGTATGAGGCACGAAGGAGGGACGAGTGGCATGAGACACTAAATTTCAAATAGTTAAAGGGTGAATCCCTTCGTCGTTCCAGTTTTATGGCTGTGGCTTTGTGCTACTTTGCATAGACTACCTTTAAAATATTTTCTCTTAAAAGCTCTGTCCTATGTGTCTTGTCCCTTAGCTGGCTATCCTGTTCCCTTTTCTGTCCTGTAGCCCTTAGTCCTTAGTATGTGTACCTACTCCCCAAGGCTGCCGCCTGGCTTAATGGGTTACGTGGTTGGCCACTGTTCTCCACTCCTCTTTAGTGATTGTGGGTTCGAGCCCCATTTGTTAGTTATTATTTTTATCCTTTGTTTGATATTGTTTATCCCTGTGTTTAATTTGGCTTGTTTATGTTTCTCTGCTCCTACCTTATTTCTGTTCTGTTTTATTTGTTTCTTGATTTTCTCCTACTGTAGTGTTTCCCCATTTTCTTAGTTTCAGCTCTTGTAAGTTTCTTAGTTCTGTTTGCCTAGTTCTATTCCCCTGGTTGCCCAGTTCTTTTAGCTGGCGTTTATGTGGTTCTATTAATTTTCTCCTGTTCAGTTCTGACCCCTCAAGGTCCTTCATTTTGTGCCTTCAGTAGTATTATTAGCTTTCAAGAGAAAACCCCATTTGAGCCGCCAGTGAATCATCCCCATTTTCCCTCCTGCATCGTACCGCGCCGTAACACCTGAGCTGCTAGTTATAGGTACGTCATGATTCAGTGAATTCATCATTTATCTCCTTCTTCTCAAATTTGCTTTTTTTAATGAAACTGAAATATCATTAGACTCAGTTCAAAGAAAGTCAATAATCTTATAATGAAACAGCAACACTGACTACTATTACTACCACTACTACTATTACTACTACTACTACTACTACTATTACTACTACTATTACTACCACTACTTCTACTACTACTACTACTATTACTACCACTACTACTATTACTACTACTAATATTATTGTTACTGATAATAATAAACATCCCACAATGCAGATCTGGCAAAGCAGTTACAAAATGCATGATTGACTGCAAAAATATTATATTCAAAATATGTTTTTTTCTAGACGCTATTTGGGACTGCAACTATAAAATGACTCCTCTAAATCATTAATGGTTAATTATCTTTATTTGTGTTAATGATACTTTTGCCATAGAATAAAATATGAAGTTTAAATGAGCAAGTATGTAGATATTTCCCATTACATTTTACATTTTCACTCAGGTCCTCGAGTGTGCATTACATTGACTCCATAAGTCAAAATATAATCATACATGATTTCAATTTATTTATTTTTTTGATACTTTCTAAATTCATTTGGTCTTTAATGCTGTTTAAAGTAAAAGGAGGGTAAAGATTTGTATCAGTTTGAGCTAAGTAACCCACTTGAGTCAGCATTTTCTGGCACAGAGATTTCTCAGAGATGTGCACACATGATGGAAAGGGATGGAAAAGTCTTTGGAAAACAAATTTATCACTAGGAACTATTTACCTCTCTGCTGCCCTTCCAGCAAGACAAATGAAAAGCAGGGTGCCGTGTTATTTAATGTGTGTCTCAGGACATTCTTTCATATTACCAGCATGCATGTAAAGATACTCATAAATGCTTCTGCACTATGGAATCTCTAGAATGGTACTTTAAAATTCTATTTAATGACATTTTGAATTGTGGTGATTAGGCATAATGTATGTGTTATGGTATAATATAGATTATTGAATTTAATTACATTTTTATTTTGCCGTACTTTTAAATATTTACCTCTTTGAAACTGGAGAGATTAGACTTCTGTATGATTTATGGTCAAGTTCAACTGAACTTTTTTATGATCCATTTAAACTGTCACTAAGATAAGTTGATGCTAAATTGCGGCGCTTATCGCTGTTTGGCCTGACTACTCAGGGCTGGTGAAAAAATGTAAATCACTTACAGGTACAATTCATTTTATCTGTATATCTTCAAGTAACTTGGGTAAAAATGAAGATATCTTAACAAGTTTTGCCATTTTAAAAATGTTTTTCAACTCTGCACCTACTGTTTAAATACGTTATGTACCTGCATACTCTTCAAAGATTTTTACCAAACAAGTATGGATGAATGGAATATGGAAGATTTATTTGGATTCAAAAGTGCAGAATTAACATAATCATGCAGGGGACCTAAGCAAAGCACAACTATTTTCGTATCAGTATAAGGGGGAAAATACAAGAAAAAATGTGCATTTAGCTTTGGCGAGAGCGACAGTCAGGTGTAGATTCAGGTGGCAGAACACATGTTCTGGTGGCCAGAGAAACTACCAAAGACACTACAGTAATAATAACTAAAATAACCAGGAAATGGGTAAGTTAATGACATATGAATAAAATAAAATAAGATGGATGAATACACTGAACTGAATGAATAATGGACCATGCGAAGTTAGGTAGCAGGTGAGTTAGTTTTGGCCAAGAATTACAGGGTAGCCTGTAACCCTGTGGAGGAGGTAAACATATGGCTTCTATAATCTATGACACATCATTTACATGCCTCAAATATGGGCAAACTGAAACTGAGAACACACTACAGCCAAGGTTTGGTTTTGGTTAGTGATATTTACATTCCACATGGAATGCTCAGTTTGTTTGGTGGAGTCATCTTACACCGGGGGCATGACTGCAACAGGAAGAAAATTTACTCACAGCTGGAGAAACCAAGACGTTCAGGCAATGAATGAAGAAGCCTGAAGTCAAGGAAGGTTCGATCAATTCAAAGAATTGCTTTGAAGTTTACACTCGCTTGTAAGAGATCTTATGTATGAGAGCGCAACTTCAAACTAAAGGCAGCTGAAAATCAGAACAAGATGCATCCATCTTGTGCTGAACATGTCCAAACATAACATATGTATATTTCATATTACATATATAGTGTGTATATTGTAAAATATCCTGGTTAAATCATTGACAGACGTCAGTTAATTTCGATTTAATGTCTGTCTGTGTCCATTATTAGGACATCCTCAGACTGTCCTTGCATGTGTTTATCCCTCTGCTTGTGCCACAGGATCAAGCATGTTAAGGAATCCATTGCACTCCAGGTCTCCATCTCACAGATACCATGGACAGTGGGTCAAAAGGTGTTTAGCAGCTGGGATACAGGCCAGTATTCCGTTCCAAACGAGGTCCGGTGTTCATCATCGTTTCCTGAGGGTGGTGGACATCTGCATGTGCCAATCCACCAAAAGTCCAGAACTACTATAACAAACTAATTAAAATGCTTCAGCCACGTTGGGAAGCCTGGCTGACCATCCACTCTGCTGCATCTGCGGCGATGGAAGTTTATTAACTATATTGAATTTAAGATGTAGCATGTTTAATTGTAGAATGAGTGCTAATGAATTTCTTTTATGTTTATTTTTTGTTAGATTGCTTAAGAAATAAAGGGTGACCTTTACTCCAGTATGGAGCACAGCAGAAACGTAAAAGCAGAAGAAGACGGAAAGAAAACTACATGGTTGTTGGTTGAAGTTGAAAGGAAAGCAAAAGTATTTGTGGTTATGGGTCTAGGAATTTTTATGAACATTTATAAATGAAGAATAGAACACATCGATATACTTAGTACGAGCATTCAGTGCCTCTTTAAGTATGTCTGGATCGATATTTTAGTTATTATTAAATAATTATTAAATGAGTATATTATTATTGTTGCTGTTGTTGGGGTAGCAGTGTCACACCTCAAGAGCTGGGGGTTGGAATCCCGCTTTCTCTCTCTGGGGGGTCTGCATGCTATTCCCATATTGTATGGGCTTTCTGGGGACTCGGATTTGCTTCTGTGGTTCAAAGATATTTTCTTAGATGAACTAGTGATTTAAAATGGCAATCAGCGTGAGCATGTGCACGCTGTCATTGACCAGCATCCCGTTCAGAATGAACCCCTCAGCGTGAGCTTGTGCACGCTGTCATGGACCAGCATCCCGTTCAGAGTGAACCCCTCAGCGTGAGCATGTGCACGCTGTCATGGACCAGCATCCCGTTCAGAGTGAACCCCTCAGCGTGAGCATGTGCACGCTGTCATGGACCAGCATCCCGTTCAGAGTGAACCCCTCAGCGTGAGCATGTGCACGCTGTCATGGACCAGCATCCCGTTCAGAGTGAACCCCTCAGCGTGAGCATGTGCACGCTGTCATGGATCAGCATCCCGTTCAGAGTGAACCCCTCAGCGTGAACATGTGCACGCTGTCATGGACCAGCATCCCGTTCAGAGTGAACCCCTCAGCGTGAGCATGTGCATGCTGTCATGGACCAGCATCCCGTTCAGAGTGAAACCCTCAGCGTGAGCATGTGCACGCTGTCATGGACCAGCATCCCGTTCAGAGTGAACCCCTCAGCGTGAGCATGTGCACGCTGTCATGGACCAGCATCCCGTTCAGAGTGAACCCTTCAGCGTGAGGGCGTGCACGCTGTCATGGACCAGCATCCCGTTCAGAGTGAACCCCTCAGCGTGAGCATGTGCACGCTGTTATGGACCAGCATCACGTTCAGAGTGAACTCATCAGTGGGAGCATGTGCACGCTGTCATGGACCAGCATCCCGTTCAGAGTGAACCCCTCAGCGTGAGCATGTGCACGCTGTCATGGACCAGCATCCCGTTCAGAGTGAACCCCTCAGCGTGAGCATGTGCACGCTGTCATGGACCAGCATCCCGTTCAGAGTGAACCCTTCAGCGTGAGGGCGTGCACGCTGTCATGGACCAGCATCCCGTTCAGAGTGAACCCCTCAGCGTGAGCATGTGCACGCTGTTATGGACCAGCATCACGTTCAGAGTGAACTCATCAGTGGGAGCATGTGCACGCTGTCATGGACCAGCATTCCGTTCAGAGTGAACCCCTCAGCGTGAGCATGTGCACGCTGTCATGGACCAGCATCCCGTTCAGAGTGAACCCCTCAGCGTGAGGGCGTGCACGCTGTCATGGACCAGCATCCCGTTCAGAGTGAACCCCTCAGCGTGAGCATGTGCACGCTGTCATGGACCAGCATCCCGTTCAGAGTGAACCCCTCAGCGTGAGCATGTGCACGCTTTCATGGACCAGCATCCCGTTCAGAGTGAACCCCTCAGCGTGAGCATGTGCACGCTGTTATGGACCAGCATCACGTTCAGAGTGAACTCATCAGTGGGAGCAACAATTATAACAACATATTGTGTATTACTCTTATTCACTTTCTGCATATGATTTTTCAAGGTAAGCATGGCTTGGGTATGGAGCATTTAATTAAGAAAGTCCAAACAGCCATTTCTTTGTAGTTAAGCAAGATCTCATATAATTTTTGCCACTTTTTTTCCAGCAGCCCATTTACCTGAAAGGATTCTCCATGTGCTGCATTTGATTTCAGTAGATCAAAGGAGGCTGCATTTCTGGGCTTTGCTAACAATCTGTGCTCTGAGAGGTAAAATGTTGGGAATGGATCCTGTTTGGGAGGGTGGGTGTAAAAGGGAATGAATAGATGAAAGGATTCAACAAAGAGCATCCATGCATGATTGACTGCTCTCATTTTGGTTATTTGTGATAACAGCAAAGCAGTCACCACTGAACACTACTGAATGCAAAAACATATAAATTAATCATGCAAATCATGTTTTTTTTTCTGCTATCAGTACGCACATAAGACCTACCATAAAATATGTAACAGAATTAGAATCGTCAGCAGTTAAAAATAAAGTTGCAGGTAAACCTTGGTTTGTTTAGGCACAGAATTCAAATACACGAAATTCCATGACACTACGGAACCCATCCACACTACCGTTCGAAAGTTTGGGGCCACTTAGAAATTTTCTTTTTTTGTTTTTGTCTATTAAAATAACAGCAGATGGATGAGAAATACGTTGTAGACATTGTTGCTATTGTAAATGACTATCATAGCAGGAATCAGCTGTTTTTAATGGATTATCTAGAAAAGTGTACAGAGGTCCATTATCAGCAACAATTAGTCCTGCGTTCCAGTGGAATTTTGTGTTTGCTAATGCAAGTTTATCATTTTAAAAGGTTAATTGATCATTAGAAAACCCTTCCGTAATTAAGTTAGCACAGATGAATATTGTTGTGCTGATTAAATAAGCAATAAAACTAGCATTCTTTGGACCAGTTGAGTATCTGGAGTGCCGTCAATTGTAGGTCCGATTACTTTCTTTCAAAACTTGTCAGTGTATTCTTGATCTGAGAAAAGAAGGCTATTCCATGCAAGAAATTGTCAGAAAACTGAAGATCTCATACAATGCTGTGTACTACTCCATTCACAGAGCAGCGCAAACTGGCTCTAACCACAATGGAAAGAGGAGAGGGAGGCCCTGGTGCACAGCTGAACGAGAGGATAAATATATTAGAGTGTGTAGTTTGAGAAACAGACGTTTCATAGGTCTTCAATTGGCAGCTTCATTAAATAGTACCCAGAAAAGACCAGGCTCAGTGTCAACAGTGAAGAGACAAGAGTGGGAGATTTGTACAGGGTAAAAGGGATCATGAAGAAGGAAGGTTATCACTCCATTTTGCAACGCCATGCCGTAAGCAGTGGACGGCGCTAAATTGGAGCAAATTTGTCCTACAACAGGACAATGACCCAAATACAGCTCTAAACCATGCAAGAACTACACTGTAAAAAAACTGTAATTTTAAAGAAAGTAACTGTCATTTTTTACAGTAGTTTCTCTTTTTTAAAAGCTGTCTGCAGAACTCTGTAAAATTACAGACATTATCCCTGAATTAATAAACCAACTTTTATTTTACGCATAACTCCAGTAATGAAAAATTACACCTATTTCACATTTTTAAAAGGAAAAATACTGTTTAATTTATACGGTAGGTTTCCCACTTTCTCAAACTACATACAAATTTATGTAAAATCACAACAACTGACTAATTTAAAATTTATAACCATACCAAAATGTATCATTTTTCTTTGTAAGCTTGAGGTAAATCCTATTAGTTTTACATTACTTTGACATTTAACTTCTAAGTCCAATGTTTTTTGGAATTTCTTACTCTGGCTGGCACAGCATTTGGCAGAAAAATAGGAAGAATATCAATGGCTGCTCTATGTAGTTAAGTGTAATTCATATGGCGTTTGTGGTGTGTCTGGTTACTTCACTGTTTTGCAGTGCAAAGGGGAAAATGTCACTGTTATGTTTTCATTATTCATTGCGATGTTATGTGGAGGGCAAACATTGAGGCATCAAGGATATGCACACAGTCAGACTGTGTTAACAAGCTCATTTTTCTATGAACTGTGAACTGAACTTAACACGTTTACTAAAGGACTTGAACGGGTTCGGATTTCTTGCGCCATTGCGAATCATTGTTTACGTCCAGATAAAATCTTAGTAATACAGGATTGCTGCCTTAGTTCTGATGAGTGAAACCGGAAGTGAGTTAGTTCTCACCTAAAATGGTAAAGTATGAACGTGAGTTTATATTATTTTTCTGTATGAACTTTGAACTAGTTAACATGAAGTGTGAACTTGTACTGATTATCGCTTAAAACCCTATCAGGCTATCCAGGATGGCACAGCTCTGGGTCAGTACTTCTGAGCCAACCATCTGCGCGCAAGCGCACAGCAACCCAACTGCTTCTAGCTCAGGGTGCCTCCCACAGCCTTGGCGCACTTTTCAAATCGCGCCACTGATCTACTGTCTTCTAAAATAAGTGTTAATCTTAAGCTTATGTTAAAGGAAAACACCAGCTTTTTGATTTGCTCATTTGCAGTCAACCCCAGAGTTGCATAAGAGGATGCATATGCTTCTCTTCTCTCTTTTGGCGATTTCCAGTCTGACACCAATTGCTTAGCATAATTCACTAGAAACGGATGCCATCTCTTTTTGGAGTTGCAGGCTATAGCTAGACATCTACTCCCAGTGAATTACGCTAAACTAGATTAACTGTGTCAGACTGGGCATTGCAAGTACAGCAAAGAGAAGGGTATGCATCCTCTTATCTAATTCTGAGGTCGACTGCAAATTGGCTAATTTAAAAAAAAAAAAACTTGGCATTTTCCTTTAATACTTCACTTAATTAATTTGCATTACGACATTTTACTTTTAATTTTAGGCTTTTTGATTGGCAGCCGTTGCTGCCAGTCATCTGAATTTTTGACGGATATTTTTTCGCTTCGTTGAAGTTGCTTGATAATATATACTTGCAAAAATCCTGTAAAATACATGTATTTCTCTACCGAACTTCTGGTGTGGTCATTTTATTGAAGGTTATTTGTTCCAAGAATTTAGGAGATATCTGTAAAATAACAATATTTAACTGTTGAACTTTTGGAACTTTAAATTACAGTATTTGATCATAATATATACATATATATAAAAAAAAACTAAAATAACAGTATTTTTCTCCAAAACAATAAAGGACATTTTTTTGTAAATTTAATGTTTTTGCACTTCATTTGACATAAAATCTTTTACTTAAATTTTGCGGCTTATTACCATAGTCATATTACCATTTTTTTTGTTTTTTTTACAGTATATTTCTTTTTCAAACTCATTTCATATATGTTTCCATGGAAAACAATGGATTTCTAAGTGACCCCAAAACTTTTGAACGGTAGTGTATATATGTATATTGCATATATTATGTTGACCTGAAACATTTTCCCCACAACTGTAAACAAACAGGTTTTTATAACATTTTGAGGAACAGTTGGTTCCCACAAACGTAATATAAACATTATCCACACATGCACACACAACCCCCCCCCACCCCTGTATTTTCAGAAAAAAAAAAACAGATTTTTGTGGCAGCTCCATGTGTGATAGGCTTGTAATTTGTTAACAAGTGGGGCCACATGTTTGCCAAAATCTTAGTGGGTGACTAAAAGCACTGTTTAAATAAACTAACCAGAACACCAGATGCTACATTGCACACCAGGACACAACAGTTCTGCTCGCCAAGATACCATCTCATCTGTGGAGAGCCTATAAGGGCTTTAGTTCCAGGCAAGCTGCCAGTGAAAGGACCAGAGATATATCTGGGCACTGGACTGATAGATGTGCTCACAGAAATGAATGACAGCTGTGGAAATGGGACACTTACTTTTCGTAATTCGTATTCCAACTTTGTGGTTTGATCAGCCAAAACTGGTCTTGTCCAGCTATAACAACGTAAACTCTGCATACCATGAGTGTGAGAAATCGGTAGGTCTAGTAATGGATCCTAACCATGGAAAGATGCATATAAAATTGTCTCGACAACAAAACCTTAGCATAAATCGGTAAATGAGAATACACTCATTCATTTTATTAGACAAATTTTTCATGTTAATCACAGGGTTGCATTGTCCATGTGATCAGAATTTGCATTGTTCAGCTGATATTTAGATACACAGTTTTAATGTATCGTTATCGATTTTCTGACCATTTAGAGGAGTCTTCAAGTCTCTCACAAGCATCACAGACCAATAGGGCACACGCTGGATTTTATGTAAATCTATCATAGGGGACATACACTCACAAGCACAATCATAGACTATAGGCAATTTAGCTATGCCGAACAGTGAGAGAAAACCAGCACAGGCTAGAGGAACTTGCAAACAGTGTTAGAGGTGGCTGACAAGAGAACTCAACACATATATGCTCTACCGTTCTTTCTGACTTTAAAACAGTGGTATTCAAACTCATTCTGACACGGCCCTCCTAGGGCTGATATATTTGTCCTGATCTCCCGCCCCTGCACCCCCTCCCCCATCCCCCCCCCCCCCCCACACACACTGACCCCAAATAAACTTTAGCTTGCAGCACAGTGGGAAAGTTATGCCTGTTTTCCTGTACACAGCTTATCAAAATCTGGGGAAATTTTTGACACTACAATTCTCTCTATTTTTAATATCTCTGAAGGTTGCAATTTCAAAATAGGTCCCCCCCCCCCCCCCCACACACACACCTCAAACCACATACGCAGCTCTGTCTTTTTTTCACTAAAATTCCTTCATGCCCCCCAGCACAGCACGCCTCACAATCTGAATACTTTAAAACATAACTGAGGTTTGTTAATCCTAACCGTCTACCTAGAGTATTCCAAATGCATAAAATAAACTTTATTTGTTAAAAATTACATGAACCTGTAAAAAAAAAATCTATTAAATGTAGCATTGCAATAGTATTGCGCAATTACTTTGTGCCACCATTTTGGTGCCAATTTGTAAAAACACAGACAATACACATGAAGTGCCACACACCAGATGGGAAACTACGCCCAAGTATGGCGGATGATGGCATCTGCTTGGTGTGGCGGGTACTGCATGACATCACATGATGACATCACATGCAGCCCCTCTAAACTCCAAGCAGAGACATGCCGTTCAGGGGCATTTCACTTTCAGGTTGCTACTGGAGAAAGTTTTGTTAATCATAAACTCCAGTTGCCTATGCAAAATGATTAGAGAATTAACAGAATGTTGTGCAGGTTTATTTAGAACATACATTCCAAATGACCTGTAAGGAACCATCCACTAGCCGAATGACAGAACCAAATTGAACAACCAACTGCAATGCATATAAATCTTCCTGTGCACTTTTGAAATACCTACTTGAACTTCTGATCGGACACTAATATACTTTAGCCAAGGGATTCTTTTACAGTGGTTTCGCTATGATCTCTAGTTAATTTAGGATTGTTCTGATCACTCCTAGACTTCTCGTACGTTTGACTAAACTTAATCTGACCTAGAGTCAGAGTGACCTAGAGTTAAAAATTAATCCTGATCTGTGATGTTGCACAGGATTCACTTTCTGCTGATTAACCATTTTCCACAGACATTATATAAAACAGGTTTGATATCGGGATTGCAGAGGAGGTAAAAATAACACAATGTCAGCATGTTTGTCCAATTCAAATGAAGGACCCCAGGATAACTGACTGATTTAACTCATGCTCGACATGCATAATACAACCTTGTTTGATTCAAGTAAGGCCAAGGACTGATACTGTTTCAGGATATCTGACTCAAAAGGCTAGCTTGTTTGATCAATTCAGTTCAGGGAATGGCAGACTGTCTGATTGATTTAACTCTACTTGGAATAGTATAATGTAGATGCCCACCTCCAATTTAACTGGCCGAAGTGATTAGTCATCAGACTGTAATATGTAATGTTTTACACTAATATTCTATTCTGCACCAGTCCTGGTCAGGAATTGAGGAAACACCACCACCGAGGAGTTTGCTACATATAGTAGTTTCATGCAAAGAATAAGTAATGAATAATTGATTTACTTGCTGAGTAGAAACAATATATACGCACCACACTTCAAACTAAAACACAAAGATCCAATGCCTTAAATGACCACTTAGCTACATAACACAACTAAATTACACATATTCTATACAGTACAAGGTGTCAAAGTAAAACACCTGCAGGCTCTACATAGTACATGTGTCAACCACACCGCACTATGAGAGCAAACATATACATACTTTAATTTCACTGAAATTTAATTCCATAACGTTAAACATTGTTAACCTCACTCAACATAAGTCATGGGGAACAGTTATGAAAATCGTATGCCTAATGTCTCATATGACCTCCAGATGAAGATAGTGCAAACAAAATAGAAATAAATTAGGCAAAGGAACAGATATTTTGAATCATGGTCTTCATATATTTGGTGAATGATAGAAAAATTAGAGGTTTGTCAACTTTTTGAGGAGCTGGACAAGATGAACACCGCTGTTTGAGCAGAATTTGTCTGTTGATGAGATGATGGTTGAATACTTTGATAGTCTTGCGTGCAAAATGAAGAGTCTATTCGATCTGCTGTGGGATCTTCCTTCCTCATCTAGATTTACCTACCAAATGGAGACATTTGCGTTTAAAAAACAAACTGATCACTGATCTTCAAGGAAAGATCATAAGGAAAAAACTCGGTATTAACTATATAAAGATCTGTCTTTGTAATGCAACAAAGGCATTCTTCTCTATCATATAGAGTTGAAAAGAAATCCCCATAATATGAAAATCAGTAATAGCACACTGGCAACATGGTTGTCATGGTTGTAAGCATCCCATCTAGGCAAAGTTTCTTAGAAACCATCTAAAAATATAATGAGGATTGGGGCAGAGGGATGATTAGGAGTCAGCTTTCAGCGATCCAAGGTCCACTGTGTCTGAGACATGAAGACGGCCTCAGAAATAGCTAATATATGGCAACCTACTGTTAGGTGGGCTATTCAGAACTTAGCATTGCTACATCCTGGGCTTAGACAGTAATCTGGAATTAACTCTTTTGTTGTGCGCAAGTCGCCAGTGTTTTCTTCTTCAAGCCATTAGGGAAGTGGAGCCAGCTGGGGAAATTAGTGCTCTCCAATCAGCTAGAATTTAGGGTGTTGCTTTGTTCCAGGTGCTTAACTGTTGGTCCACAACGTGGGTGCTGAAATTTTGCCAGCCAATATCCAAAGCACCGAAGGAGAAGTACAGCCTCCTGTCAATCGGCCGGAGCAGAAATGGATTACAGGTCTTGGCAGCGGCATTGTCACACCATGACAGTATCATAACAGTGATGAAGTAGGAGACTGGTTTTGATTACTTTAAAAGCTACTGGTTTTGATTGCTTTGCTAATGCACATGAAAATGTAAAAAACAATGCACATAGCACAGCTTCTCCATATAAAGGCCAAATCCAGTAGAATTACAATGCAGCATGGAAAATAAATAATTATATATGAAAGAAAAGCACTGCACATCCTTGAAAATACGTAATACTGATGCTTTTAGGTTTGCACTAGATACATACTTACAGTATAGATATAAGGTTAACCTAGATTAACCCTGCCATGTATCATGTATGGCCTGTAATACCACCAACAGCCAAGGCTACTAAAAAGCTACCAGATCAGATGTGCAATTATATAAAGACTTAGAACACATATGTCAAACCCAGGGTTTGCGGTACAATTTTTATGGCCTGCAAAATGGTTTTGGAATAGTGGCCTAAGAGTACACAAAATTCACACTTTGGTACAAACCTCAGGTTCGGTATAACAGAGGAAACCAAATTTAATTTGAAATGATTTGTCTGCTAGCTTGCATTTCAGCAAAGCATTCTAGTCATCATTTTGTTGCCTTGATTTCTTCGGACTAAACTCAGCCTTTTTCATTTAAAGGAAGGATCCAGCAGATAATGTTTGATAAAGGCAGATGATTAATATTTCATCAGCCCAGTTAACACATTTGATTTAATTCTGTATCATCAGAGAGGGTTTTGCCTACCCATGTTCAGTTTTATTTAAAGAGAGGATTTTCAGGAAGAATTTTTATTATAAAGTTCACATCTGCAAAGTTCGGATCATTCTCTTATGAGCTGAATAAATAAGCCTTGGCTGGTCGGCAGATTCATTGGTGGTATTTAATATGTGACTAGTGAGTCAATTTTCAAGGTCCAGTATCATTGTATATAAGAGGAAAACCTAAGAACAAAGAGCGAACATTTATCCCAACTTGCTTGATTCTTAAAACTAATTAAGAATATGTGATTTGAAACTTGAATTCCCTAGTCGGAGATGAAATGGCAAACTTTTAAAACTCACTAAACTCAAATTTTCATCGAAAGTCATATGATCCAAAAGGGCTGGATCGTAAGCCCGCCCATTTGTTCATTTTTTTTTTCCTGGGGTGAGTAATTTAGATGAGGGATGAGAACGAAAAACTCAACACTAGCCAACTGACTTGTGAAAAAAACAGAATATTAGGAAACTACAACTGCAAATAGGAAAAATTCTTTCGTTCCACCCCTATGAACCAATATGTATGATAAACAAGACAACAGTGTGAAGATGAATAGGGACAATTTTCTGTTTGTTCCACTGAAACATTTTATAGAAGCAGAAGCAGGGTAGTCACAGAACACTCTAGGTCAGAACACAAACTACCGGGAGGCTTTTAAAGTTGTAAAAGAGAGAAAAAAGTTAAATATCGTCTTGTTCTAAAACTGCAATTAATTTGTCATTAAGCAGTCTGCTGGGAAGACAAACAAATAGGAAGTTACCACAACAAAACAAGGCTTCATTGAAAATGGGTCATGGTGTGTTAAGCAATACACCAAAGACTCTAGAATTAGAAAAGAAACAAATGAAAGCACAATCTGTCGTTTTAGAGATGGGCCATGAGCATCTAGGACAAGGGAGATATTTGATTGTAGCTTTTCCTAGTGGCTGTGTAATCAGCATTTGTTGAGACAGAGATGTTCAGCAGCTCTCTCTCTCTCTCTCTCTCTCTTTGTGACTAACTTTAGTCTTCTCGCACTATGCAGTAATTAAACCTGCTTGATGCTAGCGACTTAATTATCTTGGCAAATTGCCTTCTCTTGTAGCAGAGCTGAACAAACAGAAAATATCATTCTAGTAGTCAACACAATTTTTTCATAGAATACATACATCAAAGGATTATATTTTATGCCAATCATGCAAGATTAATTGTTTGTACAGGCTTGTTTAATTAATTCACAACTTAAAAAGAAGTTCCAACCTTCATTTTAATATATTAAATTTGTAAATTTGATTCAATTTTATGTGGTTCCTTCTGAGAGTGATACAGTACAGTACACCAAGCCGTCTGCATAACGAGTTGCAAGAAATGAATCCGGTGTTCGTCTCCAGATTTGGCATGCAGTGCCCTGTTCGTGCGGGAGGTGCTACACAATAGGGTCGTAACCCGATGTCAAAAGCTGCATCGGCTGATTGACTGCGATAGCAAATGCTCTGTGACAAGGAGGTACTGATGTAAAGGGCAGAAGCAGTAACTGTGTAGTGTAAAAAGTATATGAGGTAGAGTATGAATGTTACATTACTTCTGCAGTCACAATAAGGCAATAAATGAAACTGTAGTATGTCCTTCTCCACCGGTTGTACTGGCTATATAGGAGAATAAATATACTGTAACTTTAAATTTAATTTTAAATTTAAGGTTGACACTAGTGATATGCTTCTTGTATAGACAAGAAGGATGGTCATTCCACAAGTTGGAGGACCTTCCTCAAGCACTTCTTTTGTATTCAAAGATTCATATTTCTATAACTGATTTTTAAATGAAGCTTCAGTGGTGTCAGGATGTACTGATGTTGCTAAGAGACTGAGGCTTTCTCCCAGCTGACATTGCATTATTCTGTAATTTCCTGCTGAACTGATACCACTTATCTGGGGTGAGTTTCCAGCTTCGTAGCACTAAGTAGATCATTATCTAGCACTTAAGATCAATCATTAATTAGTGGGTGTTTCTTGAATCCCTTGGTAACTAAAGTAGTTCGTAGTCTTGCTCGTAAATTTGCGGGTGCTGTGACCCACTCATTATTTTCTATGTCATTCTTTATTTGAACTTTTGCCTGCTGTCCTGTTATAGAGACACAGAGATCACCCAAAATCGATCACAAAAACATACAATTTTGATGCTATATTTTGGACATGTACATGTAGGCTATAAATGATCGCAAACAGGGCTCATTGTATTAACATCTGTATGCAATTTGAGTACATAACAGGGTTGTGCACTCTTCAGAATTGAATTGAGAATTTAGTTGAAAACTGCAGAATAATAGTTTGAATTTGAATATAAGGAAGTAGAATAAAAATGGAATTGATTTCACATAAATTTATATACATAGAGTAGGTGCAGTTGTAACAAAACAGTTTAATCTTTCTATATGAATTATGCAGCATGTAAACATCAATAGCATACTGTACATTGAATCCCAACACTGCAATCACGGAAATTTACAGTGGCAAAAAAAACCCGTCACCTTCTCATTTGAACACCTGCCTTAAAAGTGTCCATTACTGTTATTTTCAGTGAAAGAATTCCACATTTGAAAAGTCACATACAAAAAAATAATTTAACTGTCATTTTCTCTATTATGGTGGAAGGGCACTTCATACAGTCATACAAGTAGCCCCATCATAATCCTATCCATCTGACAATCCAGCGACACTCACAAGAAAAGCGACTGCAGACACCTCAAAAATGCTAAGACATATAAACAGTTAAAATGCAAATACAATAAATATTTGCCCATGGAAGGTCACTTAGAGGACTAACATAAACCTGAGCCACATTGTTAGAATAGGCTAAAACAATTATACTGTTACAGTTATACAAATCATACACTTCACTCACTAGTACTTATATAAAGTCAATATATACATATACCACCCAGAAAGTAAATACATTATATAATTATTTATGTTTTGCTCGATTAAACTATGTTCCTCTGTTGTATGATTGCATTGAATTTCTTTGAATTTAAATTAATTTAATTATTCTTCCTGTCATTCCAATTCAACATCTTGCAGGGTGTGGACAATTCAATTCAAATTCCAGTTCATGAACGGAATAGGGCACAATTTATAAATTCTAAACAAGCCTGGTACATCCTTCAAATTGGGAAGGTGAATCAGCCCTGACAACCAGCAATGGCTGAGAATTGTGCAACTCAGCCAAGATAGAACCATCCAAGAAGACTTGCTGGTCTAAATGCTGTTTGCACATGGACAGAACCCCTTTGACCATCTCAGTAATGAACAATTCATAGTGAAATGCAGGTTGGCCTGGGGTGAAATAATGAGCCTCCTTAGTCTGGTGCAGGATAAATTGAAAGGAGGAGCACACTGGAATTTTGCTTTCAGTCCACTGTGCAGATTCTTACAGCTCTCTGTTTCTACACCGCCAGTGGATTCTTGTAAACCACTGGTGAAGCACATAGCTTCCTCAAGGACCTGTTCCTGTTATCAACATTGTGTCCATATCTGTGCATGCATTGATTACATTTCTGTAGTACCATGCACACGACTACATACAAGTTCCTGCAGGAGAGGATGCTCCTGTTCTGAAGGATTGATGTTCCTGTTATCGACACTCTGTGTCCATATCTGTGCATGCATTTATTACATTTTTGTTACATACATGTTCCTGCAGGAGTGTATGCCTTGTATGACAGTAAAATTCGTTTTCATGTCATTGCAGATATTTTATGTGCAGTGGATGGAATGCTGAACCATATTCATATTCACGGGACCTTGAATCCCATCTATACCTGTCGAAAAGGGATCTTGGCACTAGGCCTAAATGTCCAGGTGATTTGCAACTATCAAGGGCATTTTACAGACATTATGGCCAAGTGGCCTGGGAGTCCACATGACGCTTATATCTGGTCCAGCTTTGGAGAGTCAGATGATGCATTTGCTGGTGGCTGGTTATTAGGAGACGTCAGGCATCCTCTTAGCTAATACCTGCTGATTCCAGTGTTGAATCCCCAAACCGTGGCTGAGGACAGGTACAGTATAACACCACCACCAAAGACCGTACACTGTTGTAGAGCATGTTCTAGACATGTGAAAGATGTGATTCTGGTGCCTACACAAGTCCCTGGGAGTGCTAAGATGTTCCCCTGAATGCCGATACGCTGTATCTGTTGTACTCCATGCTGCACTACGTTACAGTAATTATTTTATTAAAACACATTTCTGGCCTGTTCTTCAGTCAGTTGTTTTAATGCTTCTTTTGAGAAGTTACTTGCTTTTTCTCTTACCGCTCACCATTGTTTTTTTCTTTTACAAGGAAGCAATATCACATTTTTATATTTTCAACAAATGGGTTAATTTATTTTGGTCTTAATTTTGTTTGCTTTCATGTGTTTTTATTTTATTTTCTAATTTTTTTTTCTGTCTGGCTTGACAATCATATAACATAACATTGAAATACGTGGGATCGATGTTCCTGTTATCGACACTGTGATTTTCTTACATGGAGGCAGAGAAGGAGCCAACAA
Organism: Brienomyrus brachyistius; assembly: GCF_023856365.1. NCBI lineage: Eukaryota > Metazoa > Chordata > Actinopteri > Osteoglossiformes > Mormyridae > Brienomyrus > Brienomyrus brachyistius. Next base: position 8,826,551 of record NC_064542.1, read on the forward strand.
AGTGCTTCTCTTTGTCAATTTTGGAATAACTGAGGGCTTTGGGAGAATATTTGTGAATCTCACTTGTTCTTTACCAACGTCGTTTGTTATCTTGTTCGCTATTCGTCGAGATGGATCATTATGGGGAAACTGACCCTGCGGTGTTGTGAGTAATATCAGGACTCCTTCAGGGCGCCCTTGTTATACACAATAGTGCTGTTAGCACCTGGCTATTGTCATAAACATATGGAAATGTTTCTCTGTGAAAGTAACTGCAGCACATAATATTCTGCAGGGGGGGAATTCTTAATGCTCTGATAATCTGCTTTTTCCCCAAGGCAATTAGTGGTCATGGTCATTATGTTCGCATTTTTTATATATATATTTTTTTTTGTCTGCATGGCATGATAGTTAGGACATTCTCAACGGAGGACATTCTTTTTTCTTCTATAGACAAAGTCTGTAGCTTTTATTTATTCCTCTATGAGTAATATCACTTACTCCAGTGTTACTCTGGGTGGTCGAGGCTCCCTGTTAAATATTCCCGTATGGCCAGGCCTTTTCCAAAGTGATGGATTATTTCCCAACAAGAAATGTTTTGCGTAGCTCCTGTGCATACCCAGCTAACGCAAGTTTTGTTTTTTAAATCCATGGAATCATTCTGGTGAAGAAGCACGTATCAAAATTGAGCCATACAGTATAAAGTAAGATGATAAGATGCTGTCACATACAGCATGTTGACACGTCAAAGGTATCTTGATGATGGTCCATATGTGACGCCCATTAATGCATGGCCACAGTGGTGAAAATGTGTTTGATTTATTTCATTTATTATGAGATTATCATAAGTATTTCTTTCTAAAAAGATATTGTTAGGTAGCCTTTATGCCCACATGATTATCTTGAACAGTGAAAATGCACTTTAAGTATTTACCTCCTGGACAGTAGGGGGCAGCAGTGTGATTGTGGAACACCTGTGAGTTAAAATGTGCGCCATTTGCAGATTCCTCTCATTATTAGTGAGCCAGGTCTCTTTGTATGGCCATTTATTCCCTGTGTTATCAGGACACTAATATCGGTTATGTGTCTCCCTAATGCGGGACACATGGAAACCCTCCATTCAACTTCCATGACTGCATGTCCACCACAAGAAGCACAGGAGGTAGGGAATCACCCTTGATGATCACCCTGATCAACTGCAGGACACACACACTATGAACTATGCACTATTAAGTATGACACAAATTCATCTAAGTAACATGTTTGGGAGACCTGCACAAAGCAAGAGCCACGGGGCAAATCTATGCACCGACCTGGGAAACTCAGGAATTCTACCCTCTTCTCCAACATATGACACAAAAATGCGTCAATAATTGTGATTCATTCATAATCGCTTATATTTGTTTCATTATTCTTAATACTTAATCTTCAAAAAAAAAAATGTGAAGGAAATTTCTGAACAAATCACCAAACTTTTCTCAAAATTTTGTTTGCTCTCATTAGATTTTGTTTACTATTTTGTAATTTGCTTAAAAATAAGTTGTTTTTTTGTATTTAAATAGGACTGCAGTGCCTAGTTTGTTCTCAAAGAGAATGAGAATTAATGTGAGCGTCCACACTATTAAAAGTCTCTCACGAACAGCATATCCACTCGCATTTGGCTGTGAAAAAGAGGGAGGTTTTGCCGAGCAGATAGGGGTTTGAGGGGGGTTTCTCACAATCATAACAGTGTGAATGTGTAAAATCGAGAGTTTATCAGGAGAATTGTTAAATCAGAAGGAGCGGTGGAGAATGGGGGGAAGCAAATATATATTTGTGTGTTTGTCTCTTGGTGTGTGTACCCTTTGCCTGTCATGACATGTTTTGGACTAAACTTTGGATTCCAGTTAGGAAATAACCCTTCTCCATTTACAAGTGAATCCTCTCTCATCATTATAGTAATATTAGTAAAAATACAATGTTTATGATTAGCATGCAGTAATTTAATAATACAGAGGGTAAAAACAATATGTCAAATGCTGACTGGAAAAAATGTGGATGAATACATTTTTATCTAAATAACAATGACAGTATTACTCTTGTATATAAGAAGTAAAAAGATGAAAACTCAACAAACACTTTGATGAGAATGCTGCTCTTTGGACGGCAATTATTTCATACTTTTATGCACGAAATCACCAGCACGAATAAAGTTTTGTTATTAAACTAAAACCTTTATCAGAAATACACAACCAATTACAAAAAACCATCAAGCATAACATTCCAGCTGCTTCTTAGTGATAAGTCTTGTAGTCAGTTATTGAAAACAAAATGTTTGCATTGCAGGTATTTTGTGGGTTTAGTTGAAAGACTTTTTTTTTACATTATTTTTTTTTTATTTTACAAAATTTCAGACTGGTGCTCTAATGTTATTCCAATGATGAACTGCACCAATATTATTCGGTATTCATTATGCATTTATAGAATATTCAGTGCACCTTCATAATGCATTCATAATACATTCATAGAACATTCATAAGCAGCATGCAAGTACACCTTAAGATCCTAACATCGCTTAACAGCTTTACTATACATTAATAACAAACATTATATGATTATACAACTATAATGTTTATTATTATTATTATTATTATTATTATTATATAATGTTTGTTATTAATGTATATTACAGCTGTTAAGGGATGCTAGGATGTTAAGGTATACATACATGATTTTTATGAATGTTATATGAATATGTAACGAATGCATTATGAAGGTGTACTGAACGTTTTATGAATGAAATATAAAAGCATTATGGAGGTGCAGTTAATGTAAAGTGTTAGCTATTATCCAAATATAGCCTTTTGGCCTGAAAACTGTCCAGTGGATCTCATTTTAGATCTAATTAGCTAACATTTTGTGTATTTTGTAAGCTGACTATAAATCTTCTTTAAATATTTGCAAGCATTATTCAATATACAAATGTGAAGCATGGGAGAGAATGGAAATTTCTGCTGAGGGATAACTTAGTGAAATCAAGTGATATTTAAGTTCATTCTGTCTATAGATGGCGAAGAGATTAAGATCTCGGATCCAACCTTTGTTATTTTACCTGGTGCTTATTATAACATTCTGTTCTTTGGATAACACTGTACTTCCATCCATCCATTTTCCAAACCGCTTATCCTACTGGGTCGCGGGGGGTCCGGAGCCTATCCCGGAAGCAATGGGCACAAGGCAGGGGACAACCCAGGATGGGGGGCCAGCCCATCACAGGGCACACTCACACACCATTCACTCACACATGCGCACCTACGGGCAATTTAAGAACTCCAATTAGCCTAAGCATGTTTTTGGACAGTTGGGGGAAACCGGAGTACCCGGAGGAAACCGCACGAAGACATGGGGAGAACATGCAAACTCCACACACATGTGACCCAGGCGGAGACTCGAACCCAGGTCCCAGAGGTGTGAGGCAACAGTGCTAACCACTGCACCACCATGCCACCCCTAACACTTTATTTAAGGCCATATTTTTAGTAATCTACATGCCCTATAATCCCTAAACTTTGCATGATTGGTGAATGTCTCCTCAACAAAGTTATGAAACCTGTTTCAAGAACTATACAGTAGCTAGCTTTTTCAAGCCAACATGAAGTTTGTTCATGAATTCTTTTTTCTAGTTTAATATTGTTCCTTTCCACAAACATTTTTCTTTGAAGGTATTCACTCCATGCCTTTCTCAAAAAATCACTAGGACCATTGATCTGTTTTCTGTCATGAAGAACATTTATACATTATGAGAAACATTTTTAAATGTTTAAAACGCTACATGCATATTCTGAATTGGCAGTTTAAAAGTACATCATAAAATCGTTATATGTTATAATGAAGTCATATTATTCACAATATATACACAGGTTTGTGTTAGATGTCCTTAAAACGAACACAGTGAATAAGTTGATGTTTATTTCAGCAATTTCCCAAGGCTTAAGTATCAAACATTTTTTCTTGTGGTATGGGAGAAAGCTTTTATAAATATAAAAACAATGATAAGGTGAGTTTGTACTGTGGCATGCCTGCTGTGAGTCAGAGAGACAATTTCTACAAAAACTGCTCTGCCAAGGAGGTAGTAGCAAGGAAGTGAACCAACACAAATAACAAGATCTCTTTGAAGATGTTAGGCTCTTACTATTTTTCCAAGTGTTGTTTGTGTGGCTTGTTGTTATGGAAACGGTTGAAAGTACAAAATAAAGCAAATTATCTTGAATTTCTCTGTGGTAAATCAAGGAGCTATGCCTTAAATAGCAATGCCAAATAAAATTTTAACTTAAATGTGTTTCTTTTCCAATTCATTGTGGCCTGTTAGCCTGTTGTTTCCAAACTTTGGCTGTGATAGACTAGAATTATAAAATGTCTGCAGTGTACTTTAACACATTCCAAAAATAATTAACTATTATAGATATGGGTTGTGTTCCCCCCTGTGCTGCTATGTCAGCCTCCACTGCTCTTAGGCTTTCCACGCGATTTTGGCACTAATGTCAGGCAAGAAAGCCTAGCTCGCAAATGGCATTCCAGTTCATCCCAGAAGTGTTCAGTGGGATTGTGGTCAGGGTTCTGTGCAGGCCAGTCAAGTTCTTCCACACAAATTTAACCAAATCAGGGATTAATGCACCTCGCTTTATGGAGAGAGGCACAGTCATGCTGTAACAGGAATGGGCCTTTCGCAGTATGTAGCCACAAAGTCTGAGGCCCACAGTTGTCTAAAATATCTATGTTCAGTATGCTAAAGAATTAAAATTACCCTTCTCTGTGACTAAGGGCCCTATATGATATCTTCAGTTGCAATGCTAGCCCTCAAAAGGGAAACTTTTTCATTACTGATTCTCCTGTGTGATTCTGATGCTGTCCTGCTGTCCTCACATTATGAAACATTTGACTTTAACTCAACATTGTGCTTCAATAATGTATTAGATTATGTAAGTGATAGAAAGCCTGTCTTCTCTGGAAAAAGTGCAACAGTCAAGCTGAGTTTCTGAAGAGCTGACGATGATTTATTCAGTGCCATTTCTCTCCTTAAAAGCTCATCTATGGTATTATGAAATGTCATCAAGAATGTAGATGTAGTGTTAAAAACTTCGATTTGGTTCTAATGTGTATTTTCTTTTCAGGATCTTACGTCAGTTATAATTTTTTAAATAAAAAAAAAGTATTTAAACATTTTCTAAGAGGATCTGCTTGTGAATAGTATGAAAATCCCTTCTGACAATATACTGCAATAAAAGTTAAAAGAAAAATAAATCCTCAATTAACCCATCCATGGTATCTTCCAACAAAACAACTGATATTTTATGAGGCTTCCAAAGAATTTTACTCAGATCTAAATGCTGAAACTTGAACTTAATTTGCAAGACTGGTCTAGGAGATAGCCTGCCTGTAAGACTGATTATAAAGTGGATTCAGAAACAATTCTCTATTAAGAATTATTCTGAAAAACTTCCAGCAGAACAGTAATCAATTTTCAGTCGGTAATGTGTTGAAAGATTCATGATGGTTAATAAACTGTAACTAAATGCTGAAATTACTATGTGGTATAGTTGGTTTAGAACTCATAGTCAAAGGAGTTTCACAGGAACTTACTAAGCTAAATTGTATATCAATTGTTAGGCTGTGTAGAGCGTCTCTTTTGTTCACTACCAGTTCAAAATCTTTAGCTGTTAACTAATGTTACTTTTGTAGACAGGCTAGGATTACAAAGATTTAGCCTTAAAATAAAACAGTCGGTTTAGTTTGGTATGTTTGAGTTTGGGTTTGATCAGTTCATGAGTAAGAATACCTGCTAAAACGTCGAGCTAGTTTTGTTTATCGGTCAAGCAGCTACAGTACCTAGACGTAGCATCAACATGTTCTTTAGCTAGCTAGTATTTCACTTTGGTGGGGGGCTTCACTTTGCTTTAGGTGGTTTGGTTGGCATTTGATACTCATGATAAAAAAGAAAAAGGCAAGTTATGTTCGAAAATGAATCCTTATTAGGAATGACTGTTGAAATTTTGGGGATTAATCAAATTAGCCAAATCGCTTTTGATGTAACATTCAATTTAAAGTTTGAATGCTATTAACTACTGTACATTTCACTATATGGACAAAAGCATAGGGACATCTGGCCATTACATCTAGAAGAATTTTTACGACATCCCATTCTAAATCCACAGGCATCAATATGGAGTTGGTGTTTGATGGGGTTGAGGTCAGAACTCTGTGTGGACCAGTCAAGTTCAAGAGCAACAAACTCACCCCTTTATGGACCTTGCTTTCTGCACTGGGGGTTAGTCATGCTGGGACAGAAAAGGGCCTTCCCCAAACTGTTCCCACAAAGTTGGAAGCATAAAATTGTCCAAAATGTCTTGGCATGCTGAAGCATTAAGAGTTTCCTTCACTGGAACTAAGGGGCCAAGCCCAACCACTGTAAAACAACCCCAAATCATTATCCCTCTCCCACCAAACTTTACAGTTGCACAATGCAGTCAGGCAGGTAACGTTCTCTTGGCATCTGCCAAAGCCAGGCTCATCCATCAGACTGCCAGACAGAGAAGCGTGATTCATCACTCCATGGAGCATGTTTACACTACTCCAGAGTCGAGTGTTGGCGTGCTTTACACCACTCCATCTGACGCTTGGCATTGCGCTTCGTGATGTGAGGCTTTCATGCAGCTGCTCAACCATGGAAGCCCAATCCATGAAGCTCCCGGTGCAGTTTTTGTGCTGGGGTTAATGCCAGAGGAAGTTTGGAACACTGCAATTATTGAGTCAACAGAGCACTGGCGACTTTTATGCACTTACACGCCTCAGCATTCTGTGATCCCACTGTGTTACTTTTCATGGAGTTTCTGTTGTTCCTAAGCGCTTCCACTTTGCAATAATACAACTTCTAGTTGACTGTGGAATATCTAGCAGGGGATAAATATCACACACTGGCTTATTACAAAAGTGGCATCCTATGACAGTGCCCGCTTGAATCCACTGAGCTCTTCAGAACGACCAATTCTTTAACAAATGTTTGTCAACCTGATTGCATGGCTAGGTGCTTGATTTTATAAAGCTGCGGCAATAGGTATGAATGAAACACAGCAATTCCATGATTAAGAGATGTGTCATAATACTTTTGTATATTTTGTAGTTGGTTTCATGAACTGAATTCCAAGCCAAACAACAACAACAGTCTCTGCTGTTCATATGTGTCATGTAGTGTGTAGTTATAATATACATAACCAGGACCAGTATGGTGTTTTTGGTGACCATAGATATTTTGATTTGATGACACATACTGTATGGACCTTAGAAATTGTGGCTATTGTTGGTTTCAATTTTGAATCAATCATGTAGATCCAGAGTAGTCAAATTCAGATTTCACAACAAATTTCAATCACAACAAATGCTGTGTTTACAATTAAATTTTGCTGATGTGGGGGGGGGGGGGGGAGGGGGAGGTTGTGGATTTGGTGTTTATTGCGTTTGTTTATAGTTGTACATTGTCTTTGGACGTTGAGCATTGGACTGTGAGTTATCTGCAACACTTACATTATGCAGAAAATATATTTAGTTGTGAGATAATTGATCATATTGGAAGGTGTATAGAATATTAAGGTGTTCTGAAGACATTTATAAAACTTTTAAAATACATTTATGAAACTATGCTAATGGGAGGTGGCGTTCAATTGCAATTATCTTCAAAGTAAATAAGTTACATGTAAATCTATATTTTCATAACAGACTTCTATGTTGATTTACTTGATTTGTTTGCAGTAAAATTCAAGAAATGTTACGGCAGTCATGGAACACCTTGGACAAAGACAGCCCAGATGGAGAGCAAGCAGGATGCCAATAGGGGTAAACGGGGATGTAAGTAAAGGCAGATCAGTCGGTGACGTAAGCTGGAAGTCGAGGGAAGGGCAGGCTTATGTGCAGATTTGTGGGTTCGGGACACACACTGAACGGGTTGGGGGTCAGGTGAAACACATGCATGAAAGCACACAGGAGGGAGTTGGAGCACTAGGGGAAAAGCCGGGCCGAGAATCACTCAGAAGCTGAACTTCTCTCAGCAACAAGGCACCTGGCTCTACGGGTTATACAGCCAAAGCAGGAACATATCGCAATACGTTACAGCTGTCAGAACTTGGGCAAGAGTGAGTGGGTGAGGGGGCTTGGCTGCGGACGGCCACTGGCATCCATTCGCACAGCGTCCTGTTTTTTCTTGGAGATTGATTAGTTCGCTAGCTTTGTACGGATTGTGCAGACAGCATACTGTCAATAACTGTACTATTGTCATGATGGTATTGGACGAGGCAAAGAATTAAAGGCACATTAAAGGTCTTTCTGTTTGTTTTTTGATGGGCATGATGTAATGAATCCATCCATCCATCCATACATTTTCCATACCGCTTATCCTACTGGGTTGCCTGGGGTCCGGAGCCTATCCCGGAAGCAATGGGCATGAGGCAGACGTATTGAATCGTACATCCAATTTAGTATAACATTCTCAAAAAATATTAAATCGAACTCACGCAATCTCTAAAATGCGCACACTACTTATTTGTGCTCTCAATTTGCTATTTTGAGCTAATGTATTAATGTAATTAAATGTAACTTTTGCTTATTTCTGTTCTTGCCTATAGAAAGTGTGATTACAAAGTCAAAACCTGGAAAGAAGTGAGTGAATACTATGTGTTAGTACATTTATTTGCTGAAATCTTTGCAATAATGCAGAACATGTCTCCCAAACCAAGTTAGTCTCATTCTGCTAGACCTAACATTTATTCAAATAACCAATTCTCTGCAGAAATTAGGCATTATGGTCATCCAATTCTTAATACTGTGCATGGTAATAACCAATGCGTGGGACATCCTATGAAATCAGTGCCTTTTCGGTTATTAAAATTTAAAATGATTTTTTTCATAGCTTGGGAAAAAATGACTTGAACTTGAAGTAACAGGATATTGTACTGTGTATGATTTAATCTTTTCTGACAGATTTTTGCTAAATGTATGCAGTCAGCCTAGTTACAGACCTGCATTAATAAATAAGGCATTTCTAAATACAAATATCTGGCATATATGGGGTCCCTCTATTCACTGAGTTCATTTTAAGATATATATATTTTTAATCTTTTTCATGCAGATTATGCCAGAGTACTCTGTTTGTATATGACGATCACATGTCTGTAAGGAAAAACACCCAAAAAGAAATCTCCAGAGCATGCAAAAGTTCAAAACCTAATACTTAGAATGAGTAGCATCTTAAGAGCTGTGTGCTCCTGTTTGATGTAGCTCAGCACAGGTCTGAGATGTTCTGAAATTGCTGGCGGACCTTTTTGTTTTGAGGATGTCACTGTGCTGAAACGGAGAGGGGTGTAAGCTGTTTCTGTGGTGTCACGCCTTTGTGGAGCACGGCCTGCTGGTGTGACAGACCAAGATGAACAGCCTGGACCTCTGCACTGTATTAGCAGACGTAATTTTCAGAAAAGTTCACATGTTTTACACAGCCGTGACCAGAATGCTCTTTCTTGAGTGCTCTAGTGAAGGAAAATTGCTGCCTAATGTTGGAAACATGCCTCTTGAATTTGGTCCGTTGCTAGTGGAACACCTCCATGACACATTTTGAGGTGGTGATCTTCTCTTTTCTGCTGGTCATTATAAATGGTAGTGTGTTGTCACCCGCCGAGTATAAGAGAAAGGGGATGTGAAGCCATGGGACATGATTAATGGAAAGGTGTTCAAGTTTACACCTTACACACTCACCAAGCGTACAACTCCTTTTTCTTGGAGTCGCACACAATGTGTTCTGCTACATTGGAGTGTAAACAGCTTTACATGTAGATCAAAGGCAAGATTCTCGTGTAGCTTTAATAAACACATTTCTCTTTCCTAAAGGGTTGGAGCTACCAACCAAAAAGGACACGGGAGGCAAAAAAAAGTGAATCAGAAATGGTTCTGTCTGGATAATCAGGCAGAAACTTCACATGAGTGTTTTGCAGACTATCCACATCTTTAAAATGCTTTTTGATTTTGTATTTGGTATTGGGCTGTTTTCTTCTGGTGGGTATCTGGCTTGCATCATCACGCTCAAAGAATGGTGTTACACAATCTTAAAAATCCATTAGTCATTAGGGTGTTTCTTTGTCATGTAAATTTCAGAAGGATCTTGACCAACTGCTTTCTTCCTTTTCTTTGGGAACCCACAGACTATCTCTGCATACTGTCTGAGCCTGTCCTTATGTACAACCCTACCTCCTGCACATATTTTTGCAGTGATTTGCCTTGATTTTTTTGCCTGCAGCCCGGTGGTGAATGTCGCGTAGGTCCTCGGTTATGGCATTATGGTGTAGGATTTGTCTTCTTTGTTTTCTTTTGGACAGCTTTGCAGCTGACGACTCGCTTTAGACTAAGGGGAGAGTGTTATCTCTTTTTGAATACCTTCTTTTCTTTTTGTTCTTTATTTAGTTTGCTTTCCAGATGCCCCAATGCTGCATGCAACCTTTTCCTGTGCTTTTTTGAACTTTTTCTTCCTTCCTTGCATTGCCTGAAATACAAATACAAACACACACACAGACAGACAAATGATTGACAATGTTTACTTAACCATATACCACAAAGTACATTTTGACCTATTTAGCTTTTATTCTATTCTAAAGCTACTTCTGTATGGAAAACGGAGTGCAGAATATCATGTCAGAGTAGTAATTTCTTACAAATGCATTTCAGGTACTATTTCATTTCTCATATCTTTTCATAGCTTTAACCTTGAATATCCTGCTCTTTGTGGATAAGTGGAAGCAGTGTTGGTAAAATCCATGTGAAACTACTAGGCCAATCTTATCAAGAAAGGATAAATATGCAGGTTTTTGCTGCAGCTCCTTATTTAGTTTACTAATTAGAGGACTGAATTGCTGTAGAGTCCTCACACCTGGATTTGAGAAGCTGACCTAAAGGTTACCCCGAAAACCTGCATACATACCGGCCCTTTGCGGATAAGATTGGCCACACCTGTAGTAGGTCTGTTGACATATGAATATGAAGCCTATGAGCCAGCTGAATTGTCCGTGGCAGACATTTCCACTTCTGCCGAAATGGCCAATGCCCAGGACTCTGCCATGCATGTATTCCGAAATGAAGGCAAGACAGACAAACTGTCAGCTCCCCAACACAGTGCTCTCAGATCCTGCATGCCAAAAGGCAGTTCAGCAAGAGCTTAAGAATATATGGCAGCTAGGTGTTATTGAAGTGTCCAAGATCTGGCCTTGCTCCAACACCATGGTTAGGAAATGACTTCCACCAGTTTAAAACAGTTGCCTGCTTCATCTGCTACTCAAATGCAACTGCTACTTGACCCTAGACTTTGCCAAGGATTATTATTAGTGGGTACTCCTCAGCCCACCCACAAAGGGTAAAATGGCCACTGGCAGTACTCTCCATTTGGGGTGTGTGGAGTGCCTTCCAGTGACCCATGAATATTGTGCTTTGCCCTCTCACAGAGTATGCAGTGGCCTCGCAAGCAGTGGTGGAGAAAGTACACAAATTTACTTTAGTTAAAGTACACATAAACAGGCAAAAATGTTCTCAAGTAAAAGCTGAAGTACGCTGTTGGCCTTTCTACTGAGTAACTTACTAAGTAACATACTAACTTACTTAATCTAAGTAAGTACTTACTTGTAAATATACTTAAAATATATTAAAGTAAAAATACTTGACGTAATCCCTGATGCAACAGTATAATGTGGCATTAAGTATGTCTACTGTATGTATGTATATTTTGGTAAATACAAAATTTCAGGCATGCAAATGTTTTATTTTCCAATTTAAACATTTTAAACATGTAATGATAGTTTATAATAAGTGCCTCAGAAATATTGTATTTCATTGTCTTAACTGTGTCGTGTATATTAAAGCTGTTAAAATATGTTGGAATGTTAAAGTATGCTTATATTCTGCTTATGAATGTTCTATGAATGTATAATGAAGGTGCACTAAATGTTCTATGAATGCATAATGAATGCAGTTAATGTACAGTGTTACCAATCTAAGTTGGTAAATGTAGTGGCAAAACTGCATAGGATGGATTGTGGTGCTGTTTTTTTCCATGAGTAGAATTTTGTGAATCAAGTCCCTTGTCCTGCAGAGTGACGGCACCATTGGGCCCTTGAGCAAGGCCCTTAACCCCAATTGCCTGAGGGACTGCGCTTGTGTGCCCTGAGCAATTACGGTTAGGCCAAAAATACACATTCCCCACAGAAATGAAAAATGTATTACTATGTTCTTCTTTCTGTCAGCTACTTTTTTAAAATTTACCCAGTAACTTGCAATAATGTATCTCCTCTACTTCGCTGGTTTCCAACTCACTGAAGCTAAAGCTGATAGTGGTGTTGATAGTATCTGCTATTTGTCAGTATTCACAACCAGAGCATCGACAGGTTAATGATAAAATAGACAAAAATAGATATCCTTTTCTAGGAAAAACAGGCGTGGAATGAAAAACATCCAATTTTTGTGATTATAATATGAATACTGGCAAGGGCTTTGCACAGATCTAAATGTAGACTAAAGAGTTTTCTGTTGCAAGGATGCTGCAGTTCCTTATAGCACATGCATGTGAATACTGTACTTGTGCTGATAGACGATGGAAGCCATTCATACTAACCCTGAAGAGTATGGGAAGGTGGTTTTGGAAATAGGATGACGATGGTTCGAAGAGACAATCAACTATTACTTCTTCTTTATTATTTTTTCTGTAATTCTTGCATAGCTTATTTTATCACAGGTGTTCCCAATCCAGCTGTTGTTCCGAACAACGTCTCATAAATTAAGAAATGTTCCTGGCAGTCTTGACAGCAATAAATCAATTATAACCAAAGCAGATGTGAAGGAGGGGGAAGCAAGTCAATTGTCTGGCTGCATCATTTTTTATGATTCCATTCTGTGAAAAAGTATTAGATATTATGTACATTATGTACTGATGTGTAGTAGGTAATGAGGAGAGAGAAGCTCAAAATCCTCTGAAGTAACAGAATGAAGGTGAAGGAACAATATGAGGATTATGAATGTGATCTTTTTCACAGCAGTGCTATGGTGATGGATGAAGCAAAGGTCAAAAGAACAGATTTGTAGACTGTGAGATCATTCTGTTCATATTATTGTACTGCATTTAGCTTGGCTCATTAACATCGCAGAACTTATATAAGTAATTGGACAGAAGACAATGGGTCAGCTGATCTGATGGTTAAGGCCAGCATAAGGACTGCCATCTCTAATATTTAACTTCTGATGAACATAATTCGTTTTGCATGTTGGGGGTTTGAGAAAACCAAAATATCTGGATGGATGTTTAAATATCCATTAACTGTTAGCATATTTCATCCATAACACAAAGAGTTTCATAATAAACTCCTTAATCATGATTTCCATGTAATAAATCAAAGGCTAATTTAAACTCAGAAAATTAAATATAACGGCCCTGGTGCAAAATGGTGCCAGGCGTGCTGGAGTTTTCTTAGCTAGCATGAGCCCGACGAAGTTCTCATTTCCCCATCCAGAGCCTGCAGTGTTTAAATAGCACATGTACTAGCAGCCATCTGAGTGCACATGGGCGTGTCGGGCTTAACATGATGTGGCTGCAACATATGCATTTGTTGCAGGCATGTTTTTAACTGCTGGTATTTCAAGGGCGTTTCATTAAGATAGTAGCATGCGCCTACATATGCATTTGTTGCGGATATAGGGGCATGCAGTAGCACATACCTGTAAGCATGCAAAATATTAAAAAGATTACAATGTGAAAGAGGATTAATCTGTACATACATTTTAAGAAATGTTATAATGTCATAATATTTATAAGAATTTGTTAATTGCAGTAACCACAAATGAAGTAAAACAATTGACAACAATTGACAGCTGTCCCAAATATTCACTTTCACTGCTGCGTTTGCCATGAAATGGCATGTTATCAGTGGGATGGGTCTGACCTCCTTCCTGTTGCATGCAACCACTGAAATGGATATAAAATCCATGTTTGAAACGTCAGCCGGGAGCAACATTATAGCATGGGGTGCAATTACATTCATAAGAATGGAGATTTTCTCACATGATTCTTCATCAAAAAATGATGATTATATTTTCAGAATTGTTATGATTGTCACTATTATTACTATTATATTAATAATAATGATCATAAATATTATTATCATGATGATGATGATTATTATTATTTCTATATGCATTACACACTGTATTTATGAAGATGGAACAAACAATATGTAGAAATGCACGATATCTCGGTTAACATATTGGTATTGGCTGGTATTCATTAAAAATTAAGACTAACACATCAGATAGATTATGCTGTCTTGGTGATGCACAAAACCATCATCTCACTTTTGACTTTTGCAAGAATTATTTTGCTTTGTTATTAAATCAGAAAGCTGACTACAGGTACAGGACTGCCATAAAATCTGACTAAAGGACACTGAAAAACGTTACAGAAAAAAGCATTTATAAAATGAATGCATTTGTCTAACAAAATATTTACATTTATTCCTGTAAGGTTACTAAATATCTTCCATTCATCCATCATCCATTCTGAGACGCCTGATTCTTTGTGCCTGTAGCTCCTGAGATCATTTCTGAAGCACACAAACCTGCAATGGCCAAGTGGGAATGGGAAATGGATGGATGGATGGATGGATGGATGGATGGATGGATGGATGGATGGATGGACTGATGGACGGACGGCAAAGCATAGAATCACATGTACGGTATATGTCATAGACACCTATAAGTATGTCCAAGGTATGACAATACATTTTTATAACCCTTATATGATATTTTGAAAATGCATTCAAATGTGCATTCATTCTTGCGAATGAATCAATTGACTTAATTTATTTAATTCATAAATTTATTCATCTAATAAACGTAATTAATAAATTCATATAGACTGCAAAAAACTGACTAATGGCAGTGGGACTGTCTGCATGCAGTATTTTTACCACATGTTTATACATAATTTCAGGAATTAGCATAGGAGAACAAACTGTTTAAAAATGTGAAACTATTTCCAAGTGATGGTCGAAGGTGCTTGTTCACATATTATATTATATATATACTGTATCTGGTACTACATGTTTTTTTCTTTATTACTTGTGTTTTTTTATTATTGTGTTTAAAAGCATTTCAGGTGGGCTGGCATGGTGGTGCAGTGGTTAGCACTGTGGCCTCACACCTCTGGGACCCAGTTTCAAGTCTCAGCCAGGGTTTCATGTGTGTGGAGTTTGCAAGTTCCTCCGGTGTCATCATGGGGTTTCCTCCGGGTACTCCGATTTCCCCCCACAGTCCAAAGATATGCTGAGGTTAATTGGAGTTATCAAATTGCCCATAGGTGTGCATGTGTGAGTGAATGGTGTGTGAGTGTGCCCTGCGATGGGCTGGCCCCCCATCCTGGGTTGTTCCCTGCCTTGTACCCATAGGCTCTGGAGCCCCTGCAACCCAAAACAAGACAAACGGTTAGAGAAAATGGATGGAAGTGGCGCAAGATGGGCAAAGTAAACACATGAGTCATCATGTTCAATAGACATGCAAGAATGGTCAAGGAAAAATGCTATAAGGAAGTACTGAAGAGACTGTTATGGATGTTGTGCCAAGTGTTGTGGGTGTTTGATTTACCAGCAGAACGAGGAATTTCAAACAATGAAAAGCAATCTGGCAATTTAAAATATACAAGCATGTCTGTAGGCATGATGCACATTGCAGTCTTAAATTGATTTACATTTTTGCATTTAATTTGTATAGATTTTAATTATTGCTCTAAAATAAAGAAGCTGCAGCTCAGACTGTGCTGGCGTTAGGGAATTATAATGAATTGTCACAGACATGATGGCATGTTGACTGGGCAGAGGAAAGATTAAAAGATTATGTACCAATCGTAATCTACAGTGTGCTGCACAAAACCTGTGTGAGGATGTGTAATTTTAATATTATAATGAAACATAATCAGAGCTCTTTTGAGAACAGTAACACAGACAGCAAATTAAGCCAGTGCATCTAATTATACTCTGTCTGTGCTGGTAAACCTTCAGGAAAGCTGTCAATCCATTTACTACATTATTATTATCCATAGGAAGAAGGACACATACTGTAAACCTGTATTCTCATTTTTGGGGAGTATCGTTAAAATATGCTAAACATATCTTAGGAGATACAGGTCAGAATAAAAAATATACGCGTAATAATGTACAAATGATCAAAGCACTGCCATTAAATTTAAATCTGAGCTGCATAAGTGATAATGCATGTTATTAAATATTTCCTTTCCAAGCAACTTAAATGAGAAGCTAATGGAGAACTGTTATATCAGTGAACACCCTCCGAGTTAATAATTAGGTTAAATTGAAACAAAAAAAATGGCAGCTTATAAAATATTGAGATCGGACAGAAGTGAGCTATGACTGTAAACAGGCCCTGCAAAGCCCTTTTCAGGGGCAGTGGACCAAACATAGAAAAGGGGATCTCCCCCAAAAAAAAAATAAATAAAAAATAACAGGCATGGCATTAGTAATTCTTGGCTAATACTTAGATAATTCTCAAACATTCTTAGCTCCTACTGAAGATTTATAAAAAATAAGTATGTGTTATGTAATTTGCACAATTTATTGGTTATTATGTTTTATCTTTCTACATTTCTGATTAAATTAATGATCTACATAACTTAATACTGTATGAGCATATTAAATAACTATTTTCATATCAACCATTAACACAACTTCACAAGTTGTCTCCATCTTTACTATTTTTCTCTATTTCATCCCTCTCTTCTCCATTTCTTACCTTTCTGTGTGTCGTTCACCTTTTCAGCTCAGTATCTTCTCTGTCATCTTCTGAGTTTTAACATAACATCGTATCATATCCAGCAACACTGCCTGATTGCATTATAATGTTGACAATCCACCTATTGTATGTACATTAAAGCATGTTAGTGAACTATTCCCCACTCAAGTAATAGATTTACTGTAGGGAACACTGCCAGGTAATAGATTAGATTAGGACATAATGGATAAAGTTAGCAACGCCTAACATTAACCACGAAGAGCCTCTTAATTGTAAATTCTAATCTCGTAATTCCATTTTATCCAACATTCACCCTCATCCTGAGTCTCAGCTCCTAGGGTTTTGCAGGCCTTTCCCTCTTTAGGTGTATTTTTAATAAACCTACCACTGAGCTTCCCTATGGTGTGCTCTTTGTGTTTGAATATGATAACCTCACATATTGTTTTGTTGTTGTAATCTTTTGTGAGATTTTCCTGCTGATGTGAGCCAACCGTTTTTCCCCCCCTAAGTCACTATGGAAACCATACTGCCATGTCCTGCCTTCCTGTCCCTAACGAACCACACCTGTTGCTCATTTGTCTTACCTCTCATTTCAGCCCTCATGCGATTCACACCAGATGCCTCTTGTTTGCTCCCTCATCAGTGGTGTATAAGAGCGCCTCCCAGTCCTATGCTCCCCAGTCCGGTCATTGATGTTGCCTAATGTCTGTGCTCCAGTGTTATTTTGTCTGACTCTATTAAATGCATTCAAATTGCCCACCAAACACTGCCTGGAACTGTCTGAAGCATAGATAAACCACGTGACAATCAAGCATTTTGAACTTCCGTTGATGCGACTTACTTTCTGCATGTCTCTGGTCATAACACAAAGGAGAGGAACAAAGGACTACGTAGACTGTGGCTGATCATGTATGTATATTCAGACAGAGAATGAAAACACAGTAACAAAATGAACTGCCTATGAAACAGCTAATAAACGAACCATGCAAACAACAACAGGAATGGAATAGAAGAACAACAGAAGCCAGCAAATACAACAATTGGAAACAAAATGGAAATTAGCAATATCAATATTTGGAGCCCAGCTGTTGCTCCTTGCTGCCTTGTCATTCTCCCTCTTAAAAAGAGACATTTTCTTGCTAGTACCCATTCCCACTTGCTGACGTGTTCTTCCAGACATGCCGTCATCAGGGGCCGTGAGAGAAGACTTGACATTAGAATCATTATCATTACTATTAAAATTAATGGTATTTCTGTTTCTCTTTTACAAATGTTAATTTTCTCCTCAAACACATTATATATTTATCATTCGTCAGAATGCCACCTCTGTGGCCGGCCTTCCATTGCTCTTCTGGACAATTGACAGGTGGCTGCACTTCTGCTTAAGCATCCATGTTGTACACCAACAATCAAATAGCCCAGACCAAGACATACCCTTTAGTTCCCCACATTTGGAGAGCACAAATTACTTCAGCTGGCTCCACTTTCCTGGTGACTTAGGGAAGAATAAAATGGCAGTTTTGGCAGAAAAAACGAGGCAAATGAAAGACTACAGCCTAAACCCTGACTAGCCACCAAACCCTGAAAGAGACGCGTCTCTTATTTCCATCTACTTGCTCCACATTTCTACTATTTATGTTAGGGGGCAGCATGGTGATGCAGTGGTTAGCATTGTTGCCTCACACCTCTGGGACCCAGGTTCGAGTCTCCACCTGGGTCACATGTGTGTGGAGTTTCCATGTTCTCCCCATGTCGTCGTGGGGTTTTGGTCCACAGTCCAAAAACATGCTGAGGCTAATTGAACTTGCCAGATTGCCCATAGGTGTGTGAGTGAATGGTGTGTGAGTGTGCCCTGCGAGGGGCTGGCCCCCTATCCTGGGTTGTTCTCTGCCTCATACCCATTGCTTCCGGGATAGGCTCCGGACCCCCCACGACCCAGTAGGAAAAGCGGTTTGGAAAATGTATGGATGGATATTTATGTTATGAGCCTGGTGTGTAATAAAGGTGACTTCTGCCGGATGCTCACTCATGACACCTCTTCTGCCTGCATGCTTTTGTGCATGAGCCTTGCAATAATACATATCATTGTGAATACTGCCAAAGAGTATGTTCTTGTAACTGTTCAAAAAGAAAAGTATTAATCTTAGTAGCTGTTTTGTTTGACAAAGTAATTATGAGCAGTATGGTTAGTACAAGGTCCCATTATTAATGAGCCACATGTTGTTGAATGAAAGTTTATAGTGATTGAATGTTGATTGTTAAAATACTCACTTTACTAGCCAAAATAAGAGCAACTTTTGATAAGATCAAGATTATGTTTCTTGATCCCAGGGGGGAATTCTGCTGCATACAGCCAGTATTAGCAACTGTGTGAGGAGTAAACTAATGCAGAATGGCTGCTGTCACATCATCCAGGGTGGGGCTACACAGTGGTGGGGGTTGAAGTGGTTCCCTATTGGTTCTGTAAAGCACTTTGAGTGCCTTGAAAAATTGCTATATAAATATAATATTCATTCATTCATTCATTCATTTATTTTATTTCATTTTTTTGGAGAGCTGGGGAGAGTGTTGTCATTGTTGTTGACATTGTCGTCGTTGACAGAATCTAGTTATAAAGATTTAGAAAACTAGACGAAGTCTCTGTCTTCTTTCCACACAGTGGACCTTACTGTTGTCATTTTCATTATCTGAGTGTATTTAAACAATCCATTGGAAGATGGGTGGCTAGTTCATTATTATTTCATTGTCATATACCGAGGAAATAAATGTTAAGCATGGTCACTGCACCCTCATGGTTTTGTGTGATTAGCACATTTACTGTGAATCTTTCTTTCCGGGTGTGCATTACTTTGATTGTTTGTATTGTTTTGCATGCACGGTAGACTTGGTTTATGTAGTAAAGTGGCCACTTGAGATCTATGTACTTTGATTTGAATTGAAACTGATCCTATATTTCTACCCAGTAAATTTGTTTAATGCTTGCTTTTCTGAAATTGCTATCTCCAAGAGATTTCTATGTAGTGTTACTGCACTTTCTGGCCAGGATAAGTGTACACTAGATCACTGATAAGTGTCCACTAGATCACTGACATAAGTTCATGGAATGTTACAATCCAAAAGGCTAATAAAATTGCATGGCAACCTTTGGGTTGAGTTAATCAGATAGACCCTGAGCTGAAATGACCAAACACACTCTGCCAGATTGTAGCCTGCCTGCAGTCCCTGACCTAAGACCAGACTACTTACATATTGTGTCTGTGGACATGACGTAATCATCCAAAGAGAATTCTGTGCAAAATCATGTCCATGGTGACTGCGTTTCGTTAAAAGTAAGAAATAAAGTAGAAGTAATCTAGAAGTAACCAGAGTAACTCTAAATTACGCGTCCATGTGTCACAGCGAAACAAGGCAGGAGGACGATTCATGTTCAGTTTACAGACTACAGACACAGAGGGAACTTTATCAAGATCTGAACTCAAAAGGGACAAGAACCAAAAGGGCCATGAAGGGTCAAACTAGGGCTGGATGATAGACCGATAATTATCGTGATATAATTTTCCTCAATATCGAGATGACAAATGCTCAGTGAAAGCGTGATGTGATTTAAGGTCCAATTTAATGATATCACTTCCTTCCACTTGTCTGGACCAGCAATGGAGCACAAGTGCAGGCACTTGCTGGGGATTTATTGAGCAAATAAGCGGAGGAAATAGGACATACAGACAAAAGACAACGTAGTCAAAACAACAGGGCAAGATCAGGAGATCAAGTAAGTCCAAAGCAGCCTGTCCAATAAGGGTAATAGACTGAAATCCAAAACGAAAGTCCACTAGAAATTCACACAGTAATAATCCGCAGTAATCGACACTAGGAAGAATGTGAGGAGGCATTTTGTCAGCGCTGACTAAACCTGGCCTGTCACCAACTGAGAATGGACAAGCTATGCACAGCAAACACACAACAAGGATTATTGGGTTAGCAAAGCACTCCACGTACAACTGTTCTGGTAATACATGTAAGTCATGGCAGAGAGAAGCTCTCCTTCAGAGGAAACGTTATTATCGGTGAAGAAGCACAGCTGCCACACCATCTTTTTCAAAAGGAGATTTGGTGGTTCAGCCAGGTAAAAATGTCGGTGGTGTGGCAGAAATAGGGAAATTGAGAGAAGCCTACATATGCAACAGAGTGCTGTTGTGTATTGAAATCTCTGCAGAAAACTTGTGTCAACTAAAAGAGAAAACACTACAAATTTCTTTTGGCACTCAAAGCATTACCATGCAGTAGAACATACAGAATGCAAGCACTCACAGTCATAGACATCAGAAAGCAATGTTGCGGCTTTTAGTCGCATCCTGTATTGGTTCAAAATGAGACACAACATTTCATCTATCAGTGGCAGGCAGGTGGAAACTCTACCAACAATGTCAAACCTGCCCCCCCTGTAACGAGCGACGAAACAGTAAAAAAAAAAATTATAAAAAAATCAAGCAATAAACAGTACTGTTGCAAGTGTTACGCGCTCCGACAGAAAAATTGTATGATTTATTAAAATTAGATTTCAGTTTGCAGTCCATTGCATGTCATCGTATAAATATTGCATTTAAGGTGAATCCAAAGGGAACTTTACGCATACATGGAGCCTCAAAGTAAACTAATTATGAACTATTGAAAATAATTATGTATAAATTATATCACAATAATTTTCAATTCTGACCGATATGAAAAAAATATATCATGGTAAAATATGTTGCCATATCGTGCAGCCGTAGGTCAAACCAAGGCGGATTGAAAACAAAAACTAACTAGGATATAACTGACATAATGGAAAACCAATGTCAATTAAAAAAGGAGGAAAAAGTTACAACGACAAGCATGAGGACGCAAAGGCAAGAAGCACAATCATGGAAGACGCTGGAACAAAGGTAAGCAGCACAACATTAAAACCAGACTAAACACAATGACCGACTGAGGAGCAAGAAAAGGACAGGCACCTTCATATACAAATGACGAGGGCTTCAACAAGGGGCGGCTGTGGGCTACTACTAAATGAAGCAAAACACTAAGCACTAGGATTTCCTGGAACAGATGAGGGTAATAAACAATCACTACAGATTCAAAGACCAGGAACAAGGGTTACAGAACATTACAACACACTATACCCATGCATATAACTAACAAAGGAACAAAAGAAGGATCCATACTGAAAACTGAGAAGCATAATAAACGGCCAGCTTCAAACCCATGAGAGTAGGTAGTATAGTTCAGCCATGTAGCCACCAGAGGACCTGGGAAACACTAGGGGTGTAACTAGGGAAACACAGAATGGGATGGCCAGCGACACCAGCTGGCCAAACAGGGAACTGACACACTAGGCCAGGAGTGATCCTGACATAATGTGTTCTAATAATACATACTTTAATTCTGATACCAAATTTTTTAAATGCATTTGCTACCTACACACATTCTGTCATTGCACCAGTGGGTGGTTTTCCTTGTATTTATTTTATTTATTTGAGACAGACGAAAATGTTAAATAATATGCTGTAACACATCACATTTTATGAATGGAGACAGTCTACGTTTAATTTTTTTGTGTGTTTGAAATCATGCGACTCAGCTAGTAGTCTGAAGTTGTGTGCGTGTTTATTGATGTTATTCTCTTTTTTTTCTTTGAAGGGGGGTTTCATGAAGTTGCGGCTGAATTCCTGTTGAATGTTCCATCACAAAAATATAAATCATAGACCAGAAATTATTTCAAATTAACATAGACATGATTCACCCATCTGTGTCTCAGTGATTACAGCCATGCGTGTGTTCTGAAATTTGTTGCGTGACTGCCCGGTGAATACTTATCACCTACCCCATGACTCTCATCGCTACCACTATGCCATGGTAACAAATGTGGGTGAATAATAATTTTTTTTTACTTAGAAAAGGCTGCCAAGTCCATGCATTATGGTTGACTGTGTAAATACTGTAAATGTCAGAAATGGTCCAGTGTAGTATAATTTTGAGTAAGCTGAGGAGTGCTGATTTGCTCCCTAGCTTTCAGTGCTATAAAATATGTATTATCTAAAAATGTATTATCTAAATACCATAGTTATTTAGCAGTCATTTTACAAGCAGCATTGTGTTCCAAGAAATATAACCACAACATACATGCAGCCTCTAAGTGTGCTTGTAATAGTACCGTGAATCTCGGTAGTTTTCCTACTTTTATTTCAGAACATTAACTTATCATTGCTGAGACTTCCTGTGTTTAAAATAACTGAATGTATTTTTTGTTCCATAATGTAAATTAGCTTAATTTCCCCCACTCTGTACAGAAGGCACAGTACAGATGTCCTCATGCTGCGAGAAGAGTTATAATGAGAAAGATTTAAAATAGCCTCCTATGATTAAAAATATTCAATTAATTACATTTTGGATCTTTTGGAGGCTACATTTTATTACAGAATATGAATTTTTGACAATGGTTTTTTTTTGTGTCACTGCACATTATATATATATATATATATATATATATATATATATATATATATATATATATATATATATATATACACATACATATATATGTGTGTGTGTGTGTGTGTGTGTGTGTGTGTGTGTGTGTGTGCAAAAACTCTTGTATTTTGCTTGGTTACTTATGGTTATGGTTAGGGCTGGGTAGGGGTTAAGGTTGTCATAGTTAGCATTAGCATTTTTCCCATAGAAATGAATGAGGGGTCCCCATAAGGATATATTTATCTGAAGTTTGTGTGTGTGTGTGCGCGTGGGCATTGTTGGGAGACATTGTTTCAGCTTTCCTTTAATTCACTGGAGGTCACCATGTATGACTGCAGATTTCTGTAATGACTTCAGATTTTATACCTTGCATTTTGATTTACTCTTAAGCATTACGTCGTTCATTTATTAACAAAGGGACACATATTTAGCGCATAATTTAGTAAGGAGGACATGTTGCTGTATTGCTGTTTATAGTACATGTCTACTGGCTCAGAGGAAACTGTCTTTCCCGGTTCTTTCATATATATTTTCCCCCCGGAGGAAAGATCCCTGAAAAGTAGTATAACAAATGCCAAAAGAGAAGGATAAGCAAGGGCAAACCATGCTGGATTTACTTCTTGGAATCCAAAACATCTTAAGTATATGGTTGGTACATACTGATTAGCTGCTGTGTACTAGTTTCGTGGCATGATGCTTAAATACTGAAAAAAGAATATCTCAACATGACTGTTTTATAATTCTTATTTTTTCACTGTGTAAGTTAATGCCTGCAGATATATATATATATATATATATATATAAAGAGAGAGAGAGAGAGAGAGAGATTTTTAAGATCTCAAATTAAAAGGAGAAACAGGTGGTCTTGTAAATCAATTTAACAAAATTAATTATTGCAGTGATAATCAGTAAGAACTTGACATTAACTTGACACGGGTATAATTTTGAACAACATGTCGTCACACCAAGGTAATTGTTTTACCAGACTGAAGCGTTTTTAAGCACTTTTACCAACAACACGTTCTAGAGGGATATTAAGTGAAGGGGCCACTACATGGCCAAATTAAATATTGCATTTTTCTAGAAAGCCTAACATGTTATAGAATTTTTTATAGGATATATATAAACACAGACATACACACACAGCCTTCACCATATATATTCTGAGACAGCAGTACAGAAGAATAAGGTAAAGCAGGAGACACTGGGAAACGACCAGAAAAGCAAAGGGCAGAGGTAACTTTCCGATGCCCGATGACCATTAACTTATCCAACAGTTTCTCATGAATCTTTAGAATGACATGAAGTGACCTTCAAACGGAATGGGAAACATTAAGTGCAGGTGTGAAATGCACTGTCAGGGCAGTTTGTATCAGGCTCCCAGTCCCATAAAGCAAGGAATAAGCCCTTAATTAATCAGAAACAGAGAAGAACCAGGTTGCAGTCTACATATATATATATATATATATATATATATATATATATATATATATATATATATATATATATATATATATATATATGATTCCCTTCCCTGACTTACACTCATATTTCCTAATATACTTAATTGCATGTCTCCACTGACATGTTTCTCATGCACCAAAAAAAAAACAGAACTGGAACAAAGAAAATGAATGTTCTTACAGTATATACAGTAAGTACATGGAATAGAACATTACATCATAGCAAGTCCTTGTGGACAAATTAACAAAGAAGTGTTAAGTGACTATTTTATTTTATATATATAACTTTATATATATAAGTCTGCAAAAAGATCCATGGAATATCTTTAGATTGGAGATAGCTGTGTTTACAAGACGGCAGGTGCAACCTCCCTCTCCAGCGGCTCCTGCCACCTATCGCTGTCATTTCAATTTTGGGGGCGATTTCACTCAAGCCAGTCAGGTGTAGATTTTCATCCGTATAATTTTTTTCTGAAGTGGTAATAAAATCCAGAGATCAAATTGTCCACAAGGTCACTAAGCACTTAGTCAATTTTGGTGTGATCAGTCTCAAAAATGGAGAAGATCTTAACCCATCCATCCATCCATCCATTTTCCAAACCGCTTATCCTATTGGGTCGCGGGGGGTCCGGAGCCTATCCCGGAATCAATGGGCACGAGGCAGGGAACAACCCAGGATGGGGGGCCAGCCCATCGCAGGGCACACTCACACACCATTCACTCACACATGCACACCTATGGGCAATCTAGAAACTCCAATTAGCCTCAGCATGTTTTTGGACTGTGGGGGGAAACCGGAGTACCCGGAGGAAACCCCACGACGACACGGGGAGAACATGCAAACTCCGCACACATGTGACCCAGGCGGAGACTCGAACCCGGGTCCCAGAGGTGTGAGGCGACAGTGCTAACCACTGCACCACCATGCCGCCCCCGATCTTAACCCACACACATCAAAATTTTGGAAAAGATCCAAAAAATGCGTTTTTGAGTTATCACTTTAAATCAAGTATCTGAAACTGCCCTATTTAATGTATCTGCAAAGTTTGGAAAATCTGTAAAGTACTTTCAGAGTTACTGTGTTCGAAGGACTGGGTGTCTTCTCCAGCTGCCCTTTCCTTCCTTTGCAATTTGTCTGAAAATGAAACCTGGCGTTTCATCCATATAATGTTTTTTTTCTAAAACAATAATAAAATCTGTCAAAAACTATTTGACATCACAACCACAAGGTCAAATGTTTGCCTTGTCAACATGCCTAGAAGGCAAACCAATTTGGCTAAAATACTGGTCAATAATAATAAAAATGTATTATTAAATGTATTTGTATGGCTTTATAAATAGCTTCAATTAGTAATGTCAACATTTGTTTTTTCCACACTAAATGCAATAGGCGAGAATTTTCTCTAATAATATATTTAAATGCAGTGACAGTCACCCTTTCATACAATTTGATACAATTGGTTCCATAATTGTCTCCAAAGTCCATGATGGTGCTGTATAAGTAGCAAGTAACATGACCGTTTTTCAGCTGCACAGTGCTTGCCTTATCTTGAGCTTATATAAGGAACGACAGTGCAAATAAACAAACAAACCCCGTGGGATTTATTCCTTAAAACTTTTTAGGATGTTAAAAAAAATTGTTCTAGTTTTTCAGTTCAGCATTACTCAGAAAGTAAAGTTTGTATTTGTGTGTGTGTGTGTGTGTGTTGGATAACGTTTATATTACATTATGGGGACCATTTTCGGGTCCCCACAAAGATCTGTGAATACAATCAAGAAACTAAAAATCCCAAAAGTCTGTATTTTGTTTAGTTACTCATGGTTAAGGTTCGGGCCGGGTAGGGCTTAAGGGTGTCCTTAAGGGTTGGGGAGTTTTCCCCATAGAAATGAATGGCGAGTCCCCACAAAGATATAATTCCAAACATATTTTTTGTGTGTGTGTGTGTGTGTGTGTGTGTGGCATTTTTCAGATAAGGACATACAGACTGTGTTTGGTATGCTGTACACCCACTGGCCACTGAATTAGTAACACAATTGTAATATTGGGTAGCTTTCACTACCCCCCCCCCCCCCCCCCCCCCGTGCTATCAGAACTGCCTGAATTCCTTGTAGCATGGACTTCAAGTGCTGGAAACATTCCTTAAAGATCCTGGTCCATGTTGACAGGGCTGCATCTCGTAATAGCTGCAGATGTCAGGTGCACATTCATGCTGCTAATGTCCCATTCCACCTTGCTGTATTGGATTTAGATCTGGTGACTAGGAAGGCCAATGAAGTACCATGAACTCATTGTCATGTTCACGGAACCTTGTGCTTCATGAAATGGTGCATTATCCATCTGGAAATAGCCATTAGAGGATAAATAAATTGTGAATATAAAGGGTTGTCCCAGTTTCCTGTTCCGCAGTAACAGGAGTGGAACCTGTCATGGTCGCCTTCCTGTAGCCCAGCCTCCTCAGGGTTCCACATGATGAGCATTTAGAGATGCTTCTCCGCACACCACTGTCCTGCACAGCGGTTACTTAAGTTACTCCTCTAACCTCTCATCAGTGTTTTCCACCCACACAATGCTGTTTGTTGCACTATTCTATATAAACTCTAGAGACTGTTGTGCATGAAAATTCCTGGAGATCAGCAGATTGTAAAACACTAAAGCTACTTTGATCATGGCCTGCTTATTGGTGCCACACAAAGTCACTTAGAATACATTTCCCCCATTGTGATGTTTGATCTGACCATTAACTGTGGCTCTTGACCCATGTCTGCATGATTTTATGCACTGAACCGCTGCCATGGCAGGTCTACAGGTGTTCCTAATAAGTTGCCAGTGAGCAGGTATTTGGCACTATGGGGGCATAGTGGGTAACACTGTTGCTTCAGATGTATAGAGCTGGTGATTTGAATCCCAGTCTCTCCCCATGTGTGACAAGCTGATATTTTTGTACTAGTTAGAGATGCTTCGAACGATTGGCAGGCAGTTTAAATTTTACTTGATCGGTGGCCTGTAACTTGACTGAACTCAGATACTGATTTTGCAGATGACGGATCTTTGTGCGCAGTATGGAAAACAGCGTAGCCTGAATGTACTGCCAGAATCACATAATGAGGTTTATACAGCGCTGTGGACATCCAGTCTGTAGGATCAGACAGCAACGCTTTCTTCAGACTTCAGCTGAGCTGTGAGGGAAAAGTTCCTGCTACCATCTCTCATCCCACCCTTTTTTGGGTTACTGTTCTGCACTGCAGCATTTATTTAGAAACTCCTCAGAATGCCAATGACTTTTTGCTGAATATTGGCTTCTTAAACAAGCCTGATACCTATTAATTTTTCTTGGAGAATTGAACAACTTTGTTTCCATTTCTATAATGGTACCATTCACTGTTAGATCTCAGTCCCTTGCCCACTTCTTAGCATTTTCCAAAATTACGCAGTGGGGGGGGGGGGGGGGGGGGGAGTTCCATTCTGCGTTCCATTTACCTTGGAGGTCAAAAGTCAGACCTGGGAATGACATCACACCTGCGTTACCCACGATCCAGTACAAGAAGTCAGAAAGCCATTTTAAAAAGCAGGCCTTATTACTTAGCTGGATAACTTGTCGGATTTAACGTACCCCAGTTTAATTGGCCTTTATCTTCTTTCAATTGCATTTAACCCAGATTACCTTAACTCTGACAAGTTATCCGGCTAAGCAAGAAATACTCAAACTCATCATAGACCACAGCTATAACAGTTGATGTACACATAGGGGCACAGAAGAGCGGAAAAAATAAACAATATCTGTGGTTGCACTCGGTGACATTCTAGTTAATCTACACTCGTTTTAATATTTCATTACTTTTCTTGTGAAGCAGATGTTAGATATCAGCCGGATACCCTGTGCTACTGAAATGTTTTTCATGTACATGGATGGAGCGCTAGGATGTCAGCAGCTATTTGTGCCATCCCTGGTTGCTAGGCACAAAGAAGCCAGATATCACAATCAGAAAAGCCTACGCAAAGTGGCCTAAAGGCAATACATGTTCCCAAGAAAAACAAGAAAACACACATCACTAAATGCGAAATATTACAGGAGACAAAGCTGAGGCGAAACGGCGGTGGCATCCGAGTAAGGCTTCTGGTGTAAATCGTAATACAAGTTAGTCACTATGGTATGAAAATGGCTCTCCATTAAAACTGCATCTTTAGTGCGGATCCATGTGCAGACCAGCGAAACCTACGAAACCCAGGAAAGAGCTGCTTCTCACTCCAGGAGCAATGCAGCGTTACCCATATAAACTATTTCACTGTTACAATCACAGCTCTTTGAAGACCGAACTTGTGGAGGATACAACAGTCAGAGTCTAAGTGGGGACGGCATACATAGGAAATGAACTGTGGTGACAACAAAAAGATAGCCCAAGCTGAAAGTTGACAAACTATGCAATGGGTGTTAGGTGTAGCTAATATATTGGACTGATCCAATTAGCAGCTCATATCAGAGACATGCAAATGGGCAAGAGAAGGTATCCTCAAAGCTGTCCCAGCGGATACACAGATAAACTGTGATTGGTGCCAATTTACAATAAGGCTACCCATATAAAGAGTTTATAAATGGTTTATAATCCGTCCATCCATTTTCCTAACCACTTATCCTTCTGGGTTACAGGGGGTCCAGAGCCTATCCCGGAAGCTTATGGGCACAAGGCGGGGAACAACCCAGGATGGGAGGCCAGCCCATCGCAGGGCACACTCACACACCATTCACTCTCACATACACACCTATGGGCAATTTAGTAATTCCAATTAGCCTCCAAGTGGCAAAAGAGAGCCTTATTGTAAAGTGGTACCCTGTAATTCATAGAAAGTGACACTATATAAACATTTTCAGGGTTACATTATAACTATTATTCATAACACAGGGTAATATTTGATAGATATTTTTACAATCCCAAATGAAACTTTCTGATCAAACCCAAGAAACACATTCAGGCTGATTATTTTGAGGATTTTGATTAATAATTTTTGATGAGTTATTCCTGCTAAGCCAGAAATATAGAAAAGGCATTTTCTGGTGTATTCAGTTTATATGATCCTAATAAAGATGGAAAACACCATATGAAGCATGAAAGGCCTTATCTGTCTGAAATCTAAAAAACTGAATACAGGCATCTTCAAGGCTGGATTAAAGCATTTATCAACTCCCAGTGAATCACTGTGTGATGCTCGGCTCGTACGCTCCTCGTGTGTGCCACGCTCCCTGATTACCCACGTGTGCCTCCCTGATCGTCTCCAGCTGTGTCTAGTTATTTTGATCAGTCCTGTCTATTTCAGTCCGTGTCTTACCTCAGTTCCTCGTCTGTCATTGATGTTAGTTGGCGTCAGATGTTTCCTTCAGCCCGTTACCCAAATAAATCCCCGTTTTCCCCGATCCTGCCTGCTTCCTGCCTGTTTCCTGCCTGAGCGATTACCCGCGTCACCGGCGATCGTGACACACTGAAACTACACACTCATCTTACTCTTTTTAATCTAGCTTCTTTCATAAGAATAGCGAAAAGTGCATCTGAAATGTAGCCTATATTATATATACACTTTTTTTGGAAATTTGTTGAATTGAAATCGAATGCCCCAATAGCTCTACACCTTCATTGTTCCCTTACATTACAGTCCATCATGTTCTATACCCATTTATCATATTTAGGGTCATGGAGGGTTCAGAGCCTGTTCCAGAAGCTATGGACACAACACAACCCAGGGTGGGGTGCCAACACATTATGGAGTCCACTCACACACTGTGGTAACTCACCTTTCAACTTAGAATGCTTTTGGACTGTGGGGGTAAACATCACAACAACACAGGGAGAACATGCAAACTCCACGCATGTAGCCCTGGTTGGAGACTCAAACCCTGGTCCCAGAAGTACGAAGAGACAGTGATAACCACCTTGCCTCCCCTGATCTGAGACAATACACAGTAACAGAAAATTTGTTGAATGCAAAGGAATTCCCTACTGAGAGTGGTCTGACCACAACCGGAAAGACCACAACCTGCTGACAGGATGATGGGCGACCACGGCACCTCAAAACCAGATGAATGAAGGCCATTCTGTCTGGCATGAAGCAAGAGAATGGCTATTTTAGCAGAAATCACAGATCATATTAATGACGGTCACAGGAATCCCATTTTCTATTGCATCCTGTGGACTGTCATGTAGGTGTTCAGCATCTGTGGCATGTGTTAGACCAATATGTGAAATACATGACTACAGAGCCTCATGCACAGTCACTTCCCATGACTGTCATTAAAATGATCTACAATCTATGCCACAGTAGCACTTCTGCTGGTTTACCCCAGATGGGACAGTCTTCTTTCACATGTTGCATTGACAAATCCTTTCCTCCCAACACCGTGGCAGTGGATCGTGGTTCTTCCTTCCTTGGACACCTCTCAGTATGTACTCACCACGGCTGACAATGAACACCCCCCAACATATACTATTTTTGTGCCATTGCTTACTGTCACGCTAGTGTAATGTAATTAGAGGCTTGGTACCAAACGACTCGCGTTCCTTTTTCTTCGGTTTCCTGTTGCTGGCAGATACTGTCAGTTGTATTATGAACACGGACAAACACGCATGTCTCCTTTAGAGAAGACAGCACTTCCAGGCTAACTATACAATTTGAAACACTAGAAAGAAGAGGAAATGAACAGAAAATGGATGGGTGTCTGAGATATGGAATGCATCCGGTTTCATGTAGGTAAAATAACATTAACAGTAGAGTCTGAAATATACTAAGCTCATTCTGAAATGCAGCATCTTTGTGCATATCTTGTTTTGAGAAAGTAATTTATGTTTGTTATTATCTAAGCATATGGCTGTTTGCCAAATTAAGAATATTTTTCATATATGTAGCAATTTTTATTCTCTTTCTACTACAGCATTATAATGCTTTTCCAGTACAGATTCCACAATGCAGTTCATGTCAATTGCACTTGTGCTCAGAGCAGTTGATCTCAACTCTGCAGAGAACATTAAATGGTAAGAAAATGTCTCTTTCTCTACAGGATATCACACATCGCCTACTTCGTTCTCTCAACACAAAGGAAAGTTCAGGAAATTCTCTTCTGTGGGTGACAGACAGCTTTTCTTCTAATGTCCCCAGATAAATGATGATGAAAGTTCTAAGTGTGTGTCAGAATATAGCATTTTTAACAGATCTATTGTAATGAACTTTACCTGGCGTTTCACTTCTCCATTATATTATATTTTAACATTTAATTTATAAGCTTGGTACTAGAGTTTGAACAAAGCAATTTCGACTTAGTCAATCACAGACATTTTCTATGACCACCTATTTGAAGGGCAAAAATTACAGTTTGTGAACTGGATAATAGTTCTTGTTTTGTGATAGTCCTCTGATTCATAAAGCAATGACTGGTTTTTGGTGATACTTGCACTGAGCATGGAAGGCATTTAAGAACAGGTTGTCAAAAACAGCATTTACTGGGTGTTCTGACACCCTAGGTGAGATTCTGCTGATCAGGCATCCTAGCCGTTTAATGTTTAATCGAATAATGAGTGAACCTTTTGCCCCGGCCTGCATACTATATGGAATTCGGTGGAGCCACATGTCTTTACTGCTTGTAGCCAAACACTATTTGCAGGTACAAAAACAAGCCACTGTGTGTAAGCTGATACTTCGATTTGGGATGGTAAACAGCACTGAGGCACCATTTTGCCACAAAACTGCTTTCCGGCCTAGAGAGTTTAAATATATTTAGAATTATCCAACAGTTAGTCCCGGCCAAGAAATCTGATTGGACAAGAGGCGTTCTGTGAGTGCATTCGGACATTTCACATCAGCTACATTAACCTTTTTATTTTTTCAGTTCTTTCAGTCTCCCAACACATTTTTTAAACCGCTGAGATCTCACTTTCTCACGGTGTAGTAATGCCAAAGTCCGCATTATATTCTGTCGCTATATTTGTGAAGTTAAATTTCACAAGAAATATACGTATTTAATTCAAGAAATGTGCATCCTTAGGCTTCTGGGAATAAATGCTTCTGAGAATGAAATCTATAACTAATGAGTTTATGTACAAATAAACAGCCATTTTTAAATGGAATCCTGGTTTCAGTTTTTATATTTATAATTTCTCTAAATTGCTTCCTGCTCATGAAGATAAGCTCTTAGTCACCTTTATTATCTGTTTAATTATTCTCTGTAATTTAGGACTTTAATGAATAGACCTAACCCTAATGCTTCTGACTGAGTGTCAGTAATGATTGGATTGCTTGTAACCTTGAATTTGAAGTATATAAATATCCGTCATAGAACAACGAGATTTCTCTAATCACTTCTGAAATGCATTTCCTCTTCAAATGGCTGTCTTTATTCCTACATTTCCCATGTTATTACCCATTATCCATTTAATTGTTTTTTCTGAAAATACTGGTCTTGAGAAACATCATTGGTATGTGATGTCTGGTTCACTCTATATGAATTGCAGATGGGTAGCAAGTCATTATTTTTGTTTGCCAACATGAAATGATGAAAGGGTGATCATAAAAGACGATTCAAAATTCCAAACACTTCAGTATTTGAAGGTTTTTGGTGTGTATGCAAAACAATAAATATCTTACATACTTCCTGAAGACCATAGTACCAAATGAAGAAAAGACAATAATTACAGCAGTCGACAATAACGGTACATAAATAACAATGAAAGAGGTGGACAACATGTAGCAAATACATCTAAAAGAAATGGGAGGTAGAATTGGAGGTATTAGAGGTATTAGAGGTAGAAACCAGGGAATAACGTGTCAGAGTGTCAATTGCAGCAGGATTTGATGTGCAATTAACATTTCTTGAGGAGCCTAATTGCCAGCAGCTTAAAACCGACCCTGAAACGTCCATATATTACAGACTGATGAACCCTCAGGAGTGCTTTTAGAGCAGCTAAGGGCAATACAGAATGAGTTTGTGCTCATCCAAATACATTTAAAATAACAGGAAAACTCATCAATTTGGATAAATTTTTATTTTGCCGAAGGTCATTTAGTTCTCAAATACTGCAGATTTTTCAACTAAAATTCAGCGAGAGACATTAAAAAGGAATGTAAATCACTTCAGAGGAACTGTTCTCATTTAAAGGAATTGACAACAATGAATGTGGGATGAGCAGGACTACCTGTATGTGCAGGAAGGAGGCCGTCTTCCAAAAGGATTTGAAACTTTTAATGGTAGGAGGGGAAGCATGCATATTAAAAAGGCAAAAAGCACACCGCTATAGGCTGAATGTGTTATATAAGCTGAATGTGTGCAGAATACATAACTAACACTCAGTATATGCCTATATGCTTATACTATGGTGTTCTTACAGTCATTTTGGTGGAATATTATTTCCAGAATCTGGAAAATATCTCTCCTTGTAATTGTAAACTGTGTTTTTAGTCATTAATAATATCCTGGGATTGTGAGGAGAAGGAATTTCATGATACAATTAGACCTCCGGCCATAATGAATCATTAAACTGTGATGCCAGCACACTGTAACAAGAGAAATAATAATAATTATAAATGACAGGGATTGCCAAGAAAACAATAAATACAGCAAATGTTATAAAAAATTGTGTTCAAATTCCAGCTAATGAAATGCAAAATCATAATGAAAGTGCAGAATGAATTGCTGATCAACCGAAATATGAAAATCATGAAATTTGAACAACACTGACTGTGCAACAGTCCAAACCCATGGCAGTGTTCCTGGGTTTCTCTGACAGCAGCTGTATAAAGCACGTATCTCTTAATGTACAGTATGGATATTCCAGCAGCGACCAAGAAAACTGTTGTCATCCAATAATACATCATTAATTGGATAATTCAAACAGATATTAATAAAAATGTTTGCTCTACGTAGTAACGTTATGTTTTATCATGTATCATATTAGTATATTACAGAAGCTCAACTTCTTTAAGGAAAACTGTCATCACATGTATCTAATGTTTATTTTTTATATAGAACTCCTCTATCATACCTGTGTTCAAAGCATTCATTCTGGTTTCCCTCAAAATATTTTTCTCTAATTATTATTTTCAGTTACTATTTTTTTCCCCCATCTCAAGTCTCTTGGAAGAGTTTATAAACAAGTAAGGAAATTCATAAATAACCCCTCTGTCAAACGAATGGAAATGGAGCCTTCGCTTTATCATCCTAAAGGCAATGAGTCCGTGACAGGAGTACTTCAGGAGACAGTCATCGGTGTACATATGCAGCTCCCCGGCGTGAGGCTCAGCGAAATGCCAAAAAGCTTAGGAGCCGACTGGGAACTGTCATCCTCATAGTCTACTGAAGGACAATGTTATGTCAAACCGCCGGTCAAATCTCAAAGTGAAGTCACGTACAGCTACGAATACAAAGCAGGCAATAAATAATTCATGTAAAGGATCTTGGGGGTGGGGTGGGGGGGGGTTCAATTTAAGTTGACTAGGAACATACATTTACGCAGTACGTACTTCAGGAAGATGGCTGTCTGCGCGCGTATGGTGCAGCTGTTCTGTTTTCACATCATAACATCCATTTTTCAAGCAGACACATTAACCTAAGCTTGTAAATGCTTCCGTACACTATATTCTACATTCTTCAGAAAATGTTCTGAGTCCGACTAGTCATTATAAGGCTGGCAGTGCGGCTCACAATCTCATATTAAGTATCAGTGTAATCCCTATTATTGAAGAATCAATTTACAACCTTTTTAAATTATTGCAATACTTAAAATGTACACGTTTTCTGTTCCAAAGCTATTGATTCTCCCATGCACCAAAGTCAGAAAACTGCATAGCTAAGTGCTTTTTTCCACTTAAGCATATTTTCCTATAGTCTGCGGTTTATGCCCATTTAGGTGCTTTGAGTGGAAAAACACCAAAATCCCTACATGTTGCATATGGATGAACCATATTCTGCCAGTGATTTAAGTGCTATTCTTTGCATTTTTTGCTTCGCATCCAGAAGAGCTGTATTAAGTCTCTCCGTGGCCAAACACAACATTGTCTCAGGCTTTTCTGTTGTAATACCATAGTGGGTTTCTTAATTACCAATTATTCTGCCAGGAATGCCTTCATGTGCTCCACCTGTGTCTTACCCTTTATTTGTGACGGCGTAGGCCTGGCTGGTAAGTCAAGCATTAGTTGCGTGTTGTAGTGGTCAGTGTTGCATTGTATTTGTTATGTCAGTGGTCTTGTCCTCCATTTGTATTACTCTACCTTGTGAGTCACACAGTAAATCCCATGGACTCTGCACATGCATCCTGGTCTCAATACATCTGTGCCTGATCACAATGTGACATATTGCAGTGGTAAGAAAGCTGAATATTTAACAAAACTTTGTACAATTACTGTATTATACATTTAGAAATAAATACCACAATCCCAAACACATGTACTGGGTCACATGCAATAAATTTGAAAGATTTAAAAACATTTAATCTAGTTTTGTGTTATTTGTGGAAGCAGTCTACCACCAAGCGTTCGTTTTCAAATTGAAACGGTTTCTATGGATTTCAGTTAGGTTCAGAATGTAAAAAGTGTCCATGTTATACTTTTGCTCATTGCCGAAATCACTGAGGATATACTTGTAACCCCTCAATGCAATTTTGCAGTACACCTGAGTAAAACTGTAAGCACTGGCGTAAAATGCAAACAATATTTTATAAAAGACACTTAGATAAAGGACATTCACTCTCAGTACCTCATTGGCTGTATCATGCAACTCTGGACCTTTGCTTTTAGTTTTCTGGGAATAAAAAAAATAAGAAAATATAATTGTCTCATCAGTCAATGACATTTTTCTTAAAAAAAAAAAAAAAATCTGGAAACGTTTTCTGGAAACCATGTTGGCCAAAAAGGTATCAAATAAAACATACATCATAGCCAGATTGTTCTTGATTTTACTGTTACATCAATAAAATAAAATAAAATAAAAAACAAGGGCAAAATTGACAGACAGTTTAATTATACTGTAAATCGATTCTGTAAAACCGCAAGCATCTTTGCCCCAATTGAATTTATATAATAATCAAGCCAATGTCCAGGTATTATACCCAGGCAGAAATATTTCTTCTTCATTATTTAGAGATTCATTAGCCCCAAATTTCCTTTGTATCTTATATCTTCTGATGATATTTGCAATTATATAATCTAGTTAGAACATCCTCGGTCTCATTTATCCATGTTAGCATGAGGTAGGTAGCTCAAGCAGTCAAAGTAACTCATTAGTCTAACTTCCAGCTACATGTTCAAGATAAGGTCACGTGTACATGCGTCTTCACCTTTCGCTCATACTTACTGCATACACACTTATGAAGAAGAGAAAATAGTTAAATTCCCACATTGTACATAAAGTCTTATTATTGGTTGTTTATTTGATTTATCATATCATGTCCATCAGTAACTACTACTGTGAGTTATTCGCAGCACTTTGAATTTAACAAATTTATCTCATTATATACATAATAACAAGTTACATGATTTGGTTGCAAATTTAATGTAGCTCATGGATGCAAACAGATTTACACTGTTACGCATGTAGATTGAAGAGATTAAATTATTTTGCAGGATCCCAAATTCATTCATTCTTTAGGTATCTCCAATCCAGAACAGAAGAACATTATTTTAATTAAATAACAACAAAAAAGTTATAGTTTGTAAATGAACAACTAGTATAATGAGGATTCCAGGAACAGTAATATTTTTTAAACAGTCATGAGGATATGTAAGAATTATCGGTGGTACTTTGTGGTTAAAAGGTAAAATGAATAGAAAAAGTGAAAGTAACGTGGAACATAGAAAAGGATATTCTTACTGACAAATTAATATTGCAGAAAAATATAATTATAATAACCATTTAGAGAGGAACATTTAATCTCAAATAAAAAAAATATAAACAAAATAATGGCTTTCATAAATTGCATGCCTCGGGACATCATTCTCCTTGTTTTGATTCACGTTAATTTATCACTTTATCTTCTTACTTGCTTCAGGTCTAGAGTGAAATGTTGCACTGTCAAATGCCTGTTTCTGTATGAATAAAATGTGTGAAAATGTGAACACTGCACTGCAGTAAAGGGAGACGTTATCCAACCTTTTTGTGTATGCATGTACGTTAAGCATACACATAACCTAAAATATGATTACTACCAAAGCTACTGCGTATCAGCAGGATATTAATAGTTTTTAATTAGTCTTTTAACTCCACTGATTTGGCCATATGTTCATAAGACAGAAGTCACAGTACAATTCTTTTGCATAGTGGTAATTTTAAAGATTACTTTGGCCTCTTGTCAGTAGTAGAAGCTTCATATGTAAATGCTGTTTCATATGTAAATTCCCATTTAATATGCCCACTACAAATTTTAACCTGAATTCTATTTAGCTCACTAGTCTTCATTCATTTAAGGAAAAGTTGACTAATCTTGTTCTTGATCATTTGAAATTACATGGGCCAGATATTTAAATATGCAATGCGGCTGAGGTGTGGGTTGGGGGGTTGAGGTGATGCGGGTGGACGGGGGTGGAATCTAACAATTTCTACTACAAATAGCTGGAGGAAACAGGTAATGAATATGTAATCCCAGCTTAATAAATATTTCAGTATATGAGTGTGTTAACTTGCTGACAGTTTCCCTAGAACATTTATTGGTAATTATATGCACTTCCAGTCAAAAGTTTGGCCATGCCATGGTTCTCTTCAATTTTATGATTTTCTAACTTTTAGAAGAAGTCAAGACATCATAACTAAAAAAAAAAACATGCTGAATTATGCAGTGACCAAAAAAGTGCTGAACAAATCAAAACCATCTTATATTTTATATTCTTTAAACTTCCTACATACAGTACAGTATGCTGAGCATTTGGTTTCAGTCAGGTGACTGTGAAGGCCAGGTAGTCTACTGCAGCACAGCCTCTCCTTCTTTAACAAAAACCTCTTAGAAAGTCAGAAGCTGTGCTTCGGGTCACTGTCATGTGGAAAAACAAATGAATGCCCAATTAAGTGCAAACCAGTTTCTGCAGTCTGCTACAGTAGTCATGCTGGGTGAGTCTGCCTTCAATTCTAAATAAATTCTTGACAGTACCACTGGCTAAGAGTCTCCAAACCATCATAACTCATCTGCCATGTTTCACAGCAGGTACAGAGATCATCCATTCAGCACCTCATTATCATAAAAGGACAGAGTCAAATTTGGGACTAAACTTGGATCATACCAAAGCTGCTGCTACGTTCACAACACGCATATTACAAATTCAGAATTTTCATGACAAAAAATAGCACTGTCTAATATTCAGTGCCAAATGTAACTACTGCAATAGTTTCTACAATGAGACTGTCCTGAAATTTCAGTAGAATATAGCATTATGCTCTTACTTAAAGAATATATTAGTTTTAGTTGCATAGTGATCTCATATTAGATAATTCTAATATTCTCTTGCTCATTAGTGAATTGTGACAGATCTTTTATCTCAAGCAGTTACTATATTTGTTACCATATCTGTTACAGGTGGGAATCGGACCACCCAAATGGAAACTATATCGATATATGTTTGCCGATGCAATATGAATCACAATTTTAAAAACGATTTTGCTGAAGAGCATTTCTGGTCACCATTTAAAGTAAAGACGAGGGCTGTAATGGTACATATTCATTGCGTGCCTTGCAATTACAGCATTTAAAGATTATTACTATCTTCAGTTTGGAACACACAATGAAACAAATTAATACATTGCAATAATGCAAGTGTGGCTT
This sequence comes from Brienomyrus brachyistius, assembly GCF_023856365.1. Lineage (NCBI taxonomy): Eukaryota > Metazoa > Chordata > Actinopteri > Osteoglossiformes > Mormyridae > Brienomyrus > Brienomyrus brachyistius. Next base: position 8,866,126 of record NC_064542.1, read on the forward strand.
TGAGTTGGTTACAGGTAGTGCTAGAAACCTCAAGAACTCTCATTCATCACTTAAATCGGCAGTTAGGGAACATATTGGCTTTCCAATAAATTATGTGAACACCAGAGAGAGAGATAGTTGATAAGTCTAAGAATGTCCATTATATCGAACTCTGATATTTTTCTGGAAACACATCCAACATGCTAACTCATTTTAGATGAAATCATCCAAGTGTCTGCTTTGGCCAGGAAATTCAGACCAAGAAAAGTAACTAATGCTAAGTGCACAGTATATGATTTTAACCCCGATTTTCTGCTTGGCAAAAGTTTTTGGTGATCACCACCAAAAACCCCAGATTGGAGGCATATCTGTGTTTGCTTGGCGCTTGCAAATCAACACTCGATAGATATTCAAAGGTGTAACCGGACAGAGTAGCTGATGCATAGCAGATGCGCATCAGGTATCTAGCAGGTTAAATATCTGGGACCAGCTGCAGAAAACACCTTAAATTTTCCCCTTTAGTTTGACACTTAAGGTTTAATTTCTCCTTAGCTGAGGGATTTATTCAAACACACTCAGCTGTATACGGCCCTAGTGCACGTTGCAGGTCACCAACCAACAACATCAACAGGACCACGTCAACCGCAAAAAGCAAAGACAAAATCCTAAGGCTACGGCCCTAGTGCACGTTGCAGGTCACCAACCAACAACATCAACAGGACCACGTCAACCGCAAAAAGCAAAGACAAAATCCTAAGGCTCTTGACCTGGACCCCATCTGCTCCTTAGCTATGCCTAGATATTCTGTCCATAAAAATTATGAACAGAATCGGTGACAAAGGGCAGTCCCAACGGAGTCCACCACCTACTGGGAACGAGTCCGACTGAATGCAAACCAAACCGGGGGCTATAAGCAGACCCACCTCTGCCCCACACCTCTCCCTTTTGGCAAGTCCATAGTGGAATAGAGTCCAGCCCATCTCTAGGAGTTTGGATCTAGAGCCTCAGATGTGCACTGAGGTAAGTTTGACCATGTCTAGTTGGTATGTCTCTGCCTCCCACACCAGCTCAGGCTCCATTCACACCAGAGAAGTTACGTTCCATGTCCCTTGAGCCAGTTTTGGTTGCTGACGATTGGTCCGTCAAGGCCCCTGTCTTCAATTGACACCCGATCTACACTGCACCCGACCCCAATGGCTCCCCCTGCATGTTGTGGGTCCACAGCGGAAGAACTCATGTTACCTATTTGGGCTATGCCTGGCCGGGCCCCATGGGTAGAGGAACTCGAGCCGAGATCCCACCCCAGGCCTGTCTCCAGGGCGAGGCCCCGGTCTCCCCAATCCGGGAGGGTTAACATATTCCTTGATTGATGAGGATGGATATGAACCGCACTTAGTCTGCCTGCTTACCTAGGACCAATTTGCCTTGGGACAACATAGCTCCTAGGACCACAGAGGCACATAAACTCCACATTAAGGTGGCGATTCATGGAGGGGTGTAAGCAGCCATTTTAGAAATCATTGACGGTCCAATTCTTAATCTGAATGGTCATATAACGGCCAAGAAGTATGGGTTTGCATGATGTTCCCCTCCCCAAATGGCCCCATATCTTATTATGTCTACAATATTAATGTGTTTTATGTGATTTCATTTTCCCCAGCCCCTCTATATGTATAATTATCTTATACAGGAAATACAGGAATATCGAATACAGGGCTATCCTGAAGCTACTTATACTGAAGCCATTTTTTTGGATACTGTGACTCCTATTGCACATGTTTGGACACATCTGGTGGGATCTTACGTGATTACAGACGGACAGCTTTCAGAAATAGCATTGGTTCTTGTCATACTAGACTTGGGCAAATATATTATCATGTAATCGCAAGTTGTAAACAAAAGTGTAATCTCCTTTACTGGGTATTTCATGCCTTATTTTGAGATATGTATTCTCCCTGGGTTGTGTGGGATTCCTCTGGGTATTCTGACTTCCTCCTGCACTCTAAATACATGCAATCCAGCTAATTGTTATCTTTATTCTGTCAGTAGTGTGAGCGTCTGTATGTGATCTGAGAAAGACTGTCATCATATCCAACTATACCTCTGTAATCATAATACAACAAAACCTACCAAACAGGTGAAATTCACTACTGTAAAAGAAATACATAATTATATGTATTATTTCCAATCACAAGGGCAAAAAACAGGTTTGTTTTCATTCTCCGTCAAATGCTCTTCCTGTGTTCACCCCCACTGCACTGGGGCATTGGGATCCACACAGATCACAGGATGGGCTCTCCTTTTGGCCATAGTGACCCTGTCACTGCACTGGGGCATTGGGATCCACACAGATCACAAGACGGGCACTCCTGTTAGCCATAGTGACCCTGTCACTGCACTATGGTATTGGGATCCACACAGATCACAGGATGGGCTAAGCTGTTGGCCATAGTGACCCTGTTACTGCACTGGGGAATTGGGATCCACACAGATCACAGCATGCGCTAACCTGTTGGTCACACCAACACTTCTTCCAGCAGCTATCCAGCTTTCCTAGTTGGTCTCCCATCAAGGTATTGGCCTGACCCAAACCTGCTTAGCTTGGGTTACCTCATCTGAACTACAGGTGGTATGGCAGCTTTAAATTAAATTAGCAAAACCAGCTTGACAACATCTCTGGCAGTGCATCCTTATCCAGTGTGACATGCCCCTCGATGTCTCTAACTAGATCCCACAGAATTTCATCCTAAAGCTTATGGTTTTCTGTGAGAAAAAGACACTCTATCATGTGATATCCCCTTATGCTGTCAAATTATGTGAAAGGGTAAGGGCCACCATATGGCTCATGTTATTGTTACAAGAGCCAAATGTCAAAATAGTCAACCTAAAGGTTTTAGAATGCATTCTTCCATCTGGTCAGTTTTCCCATGTGACTCAACTTCAAGTATAATAGCTCATGGTACATCACACAGTGATACATTTTAACCGCAATTATAATATATTTAAACAGCAGGCTCTTGTGTTACCCAGTTCTGGTAGTTAGCCTGAATGTTATGTTGAAGTACCTTTGCAGACAACTGTATGGACAAAATATGTATTTATATTTTGTATCTTTTTTTATTTATTACAAATATGTATGAACAATCAAATTTTCTCTCAAGTGCTTGTAAAAGCCTTTTGACATAGTGATACTGGTGACTCTATAGTGAAGGCTCTTAAGATGATGCAAGATTGTTTTTCTTCTCAGTTGCCCTTTTCAGGAAGCCATAGTGACTTATAAGACAATATTCAGCCGTACTGCTGGAAATCACCCGATATCTTTTCACCTGTTTCTACTGGAAGCTTTTCAAGGCTTTGGCCATCAAAAATACCGCATGGAACAAGACACAAACTAAAATCTCACCGTTCATAAAATTAAAAGTAAGACAGCTTACTCTCAAACAGGAAGGTAATTACAAAAAAAAATGTAGATAACACGAAAACCTTTTACATCATTGAATTCTCCAATTGATTCTAACCTGGAAAAGTAAAGAAGTACACAACGGCATACAGCACTGCGTGCTTTTACGGTTTGCAGGGTTTAAACTGAAACCACTGGACAGGAAGAGGATCCAAGTGCACGAGGCAAAAGTTTATCTATAGTTTAGTCATAGTATCCAAACAGCCAAAGCATCAACAGTATGAAAAAGGCCGACAAACGCAAGTACAAGTAAGACAAAGAGAAAGAAATCTAAGAGCAGAAGCAGGAGTCAGACATGAAAATCAGTTAAATACTCAGTTTGATGAGACGCTCAATACTCCACAAGGAATTAAGAGAAAATTCAGGTACCATGCAAATTATTCAAACTGCTGAGCTATGTACAGTATGTCCTTCAGTATTAAGAGGACATGGAACAGGAGCTGACTAGGCACGGATGCGTGGATTGATGTGGGCATGGAAAAAAGCAAATGCAAATATTTCATATTTAAGCATATAACTTTTGTGTTCTCTCCTATGTCAATCAAAAGGAACAGAGTATGACGTTAAATATGCGCATAATGTCTGTTCGAATCAGCAGGCCTTGACTTAGCTCACTGCTTGACATTTCAGTGCTCCACAGGAATCCTGTTGGCTTATACATTGAATATATTATTTCAAACCCTATACATGTGTCGAAGAATCTGAGTAGTGCTATAATAGTTAATTTCATTATTCATTCCTTAAAGGCATTATCACGTTCATTTTGTCATCCATCTATCATCTGTAATGTTACAATTATTATTATTTCTCCATTGTTAAAAATGACTTGTCATAAGGGAAAGTAGTCTAAGAGATTTTTTGTTTCTGCCAATGAAACTGTCAGCATTTATGAATGCATTGCATCCACAGAATACTTTTGAAATTCTTTGACATATAACCCATGTACAAGGATATTCATTCTTTATATTTCATTCTATTTTTGAAATAGTATAATCAGTGTTATTTGTCTTGATAACAACATGACTGATCTATACAGGCAAACAGAGAAAGAATCAAAGCCAGACAAATAAAAGAATCATTTGTTCGTCATTCTGTAAGTTTAATAAATAACCATTTGCATTAGTCATTAGCCTATTCGCATTTTGGTACAACTGGTAGCAACTGTCTTTCTGAGAGGGCTTGAAATTAATAATAGTATGAATATTTTTAAACTGCTTAGCAGACACCTTTGTTCAACACAACAGCCTGCAGTTGTTCACTTTACTAATTAATAATTTTAATGTTCTGTTCTAGTAATTCAAGCCCTCACAGAAAACCAAAGCATTTAGGCCATGTGAATTTTAAGCCAACAAAATACTTTTGTGACAAATTGTCACAATTGTGTGTAGCACCTGAGGGATTAGCCGTGCCTGGTAACCCCCAAGTCTACCTCAAAGTCCGGAAAATGCAGCAGTGGCTGGCAACTCACAGCCCCCAAGTTCCCTGCTATGCCTTCCTCCTGAAGCCTGGATCAAGTTGGGTCAGGGGGTGGTATGGTGCTAGACACTCCTACTACAGGACCATGGCTTTTTGCCACCATGGCAGTTGCAGGTTGTACATGATATTAGAGGGGAGCTTGAGGACCTCCCCTGGTCCCCTCGAGTAGCTGTTCAGCTTGGGTGACCCCCCCCCCCCTTCTTCTGGATGGGGCAGTACATCCAAATTGGGTCCCTGATGCCTAAGTTCTGCCCGCGGCTGTGTGCATCATAAACGCATTTCTGTCTGGAGGTTACTGGACCTTGGTGTCACCGGACCATCTTGTGTGACTCCCTCAGATGCTCCAGAAGGTTCCACAGGTAAACACACAATTTTTGTTGGCAGGGGGGATTGCTTAATGATAGCTTCTTAAGGGATAACTTCTTAAGTGTGACTTTACAAGAAGCTGTCCATGTTGATAGTGCTGGTTTAGTTGACATCAATGGCTTGAAAACTGATTACTCCCTCCATGCAACAACTGCTGGCGTGCACCGTAAGGGAGAGCTGTGTGCTTCACAAATAATAGTGCAAGGATGCTCAAAATACTGCATTTTTTTCTGAACTGGTGAAAGCCTAAAAATAAAATGCAAAGTGAACAAACTGGACAAATCACCCATTAAAATAATTCTGCCGATCAAGTGCACGCACCCACGTCCCCAGATTCCAGTATCACATCTCCCCTCATTACATCACCTGTTAATACACCTTTTTTGACACAAAAGTCATGAAATATAATTGCCATGACACCTTAAATCACTGTTGGCATAATTCAGTTTTCCGCAAATGACTGATGTTTAGAAGTAATGCATCAACATCAAAACAACATGCTATAGCAGAAAAAAACAATGAAAGAAGTGGCCCCCAGCCTCATCACAACTGAAATATAGATCCTACTAGAGCAGGTGGCACTGCATAGAGTCACGTTATTGTCAAGCTTCAGGAGCATGGTGTCAATTTTGTCATTTTTCAAATTTTCTTTTCCTTCTAAAATTGCTTTGCACTGAAAGGGACTCCACCCAATTTCGTTGTACTTGTACAATGATAAAAAAGATTGTTATGGTTCAAACAAAAGTAAGAAAAACATATGGGAAGACATTGCTAGAAGGATAGAAGCGTCCAGCCTCAACCCACAGAGGGAGTGGGAAGTCATGCAAAAGAAGCAGCATGATTTTGCCAGTGCAGCCAAAGACGATGGTGCCGCAGTCCAGAAAGATAGGGAGCAGATCGATGGGGGGGGGGGGGGGCACTTACCCCCAGGAAAAGGCACTAGAGAAAATAGGAGAGGCTGCCTCCCAGAGCATCTCGGGGGGCACAGGTGTACAGCGGATGGGGGTGCAGACCAACCATCCTCACCCCCCTGCTTCTGCTACCTCCTCCACCACCAGCAGTGGTATAGCTTCTCTGGTACCCCTGGGACCACCAACACCCCTACGCATTTGTCACCAGGTTCCACTGCAGTCACAAGGTGCTGACGATCCAGCGCTCAAGGCTGTACTAGGTGATGCATGGCTGGAGAGAAGCTAGTGGTGCTGCATGGGATCAAGAAAGATCTACAAGAGGCCAACATCCTCACAATAGCCACACTGGAGCTGAACAGGGCAAATCTGGATTTCACGCAACAACAACAACAACAACAAATTTATTTTTGTATAGCGCATTATCACAACATTACATTGTCTCAAAGCGCTTTACAGCATCCGCACCCAAAGCCCCCAGTGAGCAAGCCAAAGGCGACAGTGGCAAGGAAAAACTCCCAAGAAGGAAGAAACCTTGGGAGGGACCCGACTCAAAGGGGGAGCCCATCCTCCAGGGGCCGGCAGGGATAGTCAAATAAGAGTCAAGCAAACCCCCTCGTTCTTTTTCTATAATTAGCATGCCAGAGGAAGTTGGGTGGCCAGTTGACCTTGGACCCTCCAGTGTGCACCAGTACCTTTGTATGTCAATGAAATTAGGATGACCATTGACATAGTAAGCAAAGGTTAGCAATAGGCTACTGTCTTAACATAAAAGAATGTCCAATGTGCTATTTTGACTACTAAGGACTATTCCAGAAGGTAATGGAGCAATTAGAGGAGTAGAGAACAGAGGAAACACAGAGTAAGTCTGTAGCTCACAGAAAAATTGGGGCCTAGAAAAGTGCAAAATGCATCCATTATACTGTGCAATTTTATTCTTGGCATGAAAACACTTCCATTAATGTGGTATTGCTATTAACATTATTAATCAACTACAGCTGTTGAACTTTCACAGTACTTATCGCTTAACAATTTGAGACGTACCTACAGTAGGTGCAACTGTTGATTTCAGAGGTGGGAAGTGCGTTCTGTAGGGGCTTCCCAGCAGTAAGAGCTGTCAACATCAGTACGTGACAGCTACAGACTTATTATCTTTTACAGAAGGTATACTTACCTAAAGACATTTCGAGGAACCCCTCGAAACATTAAGATATGGGTGGAGGGGGGGGGGGTGTGGTACATGGATTAACGCATCTAAGATCAGAGGACTCATAAAATCGTGGACATGCTTCTCCAGCTGTTTTGATTCTTCAAAGCAATGAGAAAGGCTGGATTAAATCATCCAAGATAATTGCATGGTGTAATGGTCATTAACCAGGCTGAATATATCGGCACTTGAAATCATAATTGGCAAGCTTGTGATTGGCTGCTGAAAATGGTGGAAGCAAGAGCTCAATTCTTCACCCCAGTAGAGCAAGAGCTTCTGCTGGATTGATATGAGGAATTCAAGGACATGATCCAGACCAAAGGCAACACTGCAAGAGTCGCCAAAAAAGTAAAGAAAAAAAAACCTAATGGGAAAAGTGGCTAACAAATTAAATGCGTAAGTATCCTCTGTAATTGTATTTTATTGCAACCTTCATATTCAGTGTAAGTATCAGCACACGACGGACCCGGGATCAGGTTAAAGTCAAATACAAAAATACCCTTCAAACCGGTATGTAGTACTTCTACCTGAAATATGATTCGTATTACCAACAAATCAAATAATTCTCATTCATTTTAAAGCAAATAAAAAGAAAACCGAACTGAAAAAAACTGGGGGAGGGCCAGCTGTGCCAGGCTGAGCTGGATGTCCAGCGAAAGGCCCATCGGCCCATTTTAAAGGGCATAAAGCTCAGCCTCAGGGCTACTGGCAGGAAGCCACAGTGGTTCGTTTATTTCAGGTAGCAGAAGGTCATCCCACATGTTTATGCACTTTGTTTTACAAGTGTGGGATCACAGGCCTTTTTTGTGATGGGGCAGCTGTAAGGAATGTACTCACACTTCTACCAGTGCTCGAGCAATAACAAGGGGACGCATGTGGGTTGGATGCGGACACAGTATCTGACCATTGACATGGAGAAGAGGTGAGGGTTATTATCATTATTATTATTATTATCATTATTATTATTATTATTATCACAAAATCACTATATACCCTGCTCGAAACATTCCTGTGCAGAAAGTGATGTTACTCTTGCAGGAATTAGTTGCTAGCACATCCAGACCTTCTGGGTCATAGTCTGGGAGGCAGGGGGATGAGTACATACAGTATTACATAGGCAAAGTGCTACATAAATGTAGAGACGCAAATTCTAAGACAAGAATATTTGGCTTTTATTTACTGGAACACATGCGTCTTGTGTACAGAAAGTATCTGCTTCAGAAGATCAAAAATAGAAAGCGGAAAATGGAAAAATCAAGCACAAAAATAGGTGGTGGGTGCAGATGCTGAATGAGGGAGTTTCATGCAGAGTGTGTTTCTCAGAGACAGTGGCTAGAAGAACTAAAGAAACCAAAACTGTAGCTGCAGATACAACTACTTCAAAGATATGCACATATTGTGTGACAGGTGTGGTGCAGGTCAAATTTATTTGTGTGTATATATACATACAATTGCACACGCGTTACTAAGCAACATGTTCTTTCTATTGCAGGATGAACAATAGTGAGTGTCCATTGTCATGAAAATGAAATGATTGTGCAAATGATTGGGTGTTGTCACCAACGGAACCACTGGCCCAAAATTCTGTCCGGGCAGCTCTGCCACTGGCTTGGTCAAGGTGCACTGGAATTAGGCTCATCAGGCTGCATTACCAACTGAGGAGTCCCTCTCCTTTCTGATGGCAGCTATGTTATATAAGACAGACTACGCAAGAATTATGCTACATGCCCGGTCACAACAACACCTGCTGGACAAACAGGGAAGTAACATGGCAGGGACCAATCCTGACAGTACCCCCCCTCACCGGACACACTCTGGGCTTGGGAGTCTCTGCCAGGATCACTACCAAGACAAGGTACATGAGACCAAGAACAAGTGAAAAAACGGAAGTGCACAGGACAGCTATCCAGACCTAACGACACCTAGGAACCGAACAGAAAGACTGGACTAAGGCATCAAACCTGGGGGACAAAGATGAAGAGGTGAAATACAAAGAGCCAGGACAGAATAGACATAATGGGGAACACCACAGGTAGGTGGACCTGGGAATCTGGGTTACACAGATTGGTAGGATATGGCACATGAGAATGACACAGAGGGACACAACTAGGGAAACAAAACTGAGGCCAAGACTGTTTTGAGGGACTGAAGGGTTGAGGAACTAACAGGACAAAACCAGGAGGCACATTTGTCTTATTCCCAGCTCTTATGTTTGGTTAATTATTTTGGTCTGCACCTGTCCCTCATGTAGCCCCCAATCTATGTATTGAAGTGCCTGTTGTCATTCTGTTCCTTAGTTGGTCATGGTAATTGTTCCTGTCTTTGACCCTGCGCTAATGTCTTTGTTCCTGTGTTTAGACCCTTTTGAGTTCCTTTTGTTGCTCATGGTTCCTTTCCGTTACTTTTTTTCTTTTCTTAAAGTCCATGTTTTGTTTGAGCTGGATTGTCCCTTTGTCCTTCCAACTTGGCCTACCGTAACATTTACATTTCACAGTTTAGTTACACAGTTACAGTTTATTTTAGTCAGCACTGATTAACACTAGAACTGCCAAATCTACGCAAATTTGCGTAAATTCCCTGGGCCTAACACCTACTAGCATCCCTGCTGAGAGTTTCTTGGGCCATTGTCCTCCTGCTTTTGTTGTGCAAACACACCCATTACCTGTGAGGCCTGGCACATTTGCATTTTTTTACTCAGAGCAGGTAAAATCCAAGGCAGGCTAAACCTCTGTGTGTGACATGGAAACCTTCACAAAAGTCTGCCATATCTATACCAAATATCCCACATGCTGACTGACCTGCAAATATGAAAGACACACATTCACAAAATATATGGAAGCACAAGTCTGTTTTATTTATAAAAAAAATTGAGTGTTTCAAACTTTGCAGTGTTTGCAGACCCAGTGACCATCATCCCTGCATTTGGCGCAAGTGAATTTGTAACACTTTGCACTGGTAAACCTGCTGCGGTTTCTGTTGCAGTTCTCCTGTACCTGACACTGAGTTGTCCATACAAGTCCTGGCACAGCAGCAGCCTTCCTCTGTCCCCATAGCCTTTTGTGGCATAAATTGGCAATGGAGTTCCTTGGCTAGATGACTCAAAAATAATCTTCTTTTGCCTTCCCACCCTGTACATGCCTTGTACAGAACGTAGGAATTTGCCACCACCAGGTCCAGCATGTTGTAAAATACAGCTACTGGCCACCTGCATGTTGCTGCTCTTACGGAATACATGCGCGCCATTTGGTCCAACACATTTACACCACACTATAACAGCAGAGAGAGAGAGAGTCATGAGTGTATTTGCTTTTTTTCTACCTTCTTTCTATATAGGCCTGTATAGTACATATCAGAAAACATTGTAGCACTGATGTAAAATTATACACACATTCACATACCTTCATGTGGTTATAGTCTGTTATCGTGTTGGGTTTCCTCTTTCTGCCTTCACAGATCGCCACATCTTGGTCCAAGGAACTCAGAACACACACAATCTTGTTTTTTTAGGTGCATAAATTGTCAAGGAGACACTGCCACTTCTAAGCACTGACGCGGAGAATTCCTCTTGCTGTGCAGTGTCCTTTGAAATTGGAGGAAGTTCATACCAAACTTTATTCCCTGTGCTCAGTAGTGTTGTTTTGCGCTGAAGCAGTCTGTGTGACAGTGCCAGTGAGGTGAAGAAATTGTCCGTTGTGACATTTCTCCCGTCATCCAGAAATGGCTCCATCAGACTCATGACCATGTTCTCTGCCAGCCTCTCCCTTTTCTGGTGACTGGGGTCCTTTCCCAAGTTAGGGGACACGTTGCAGACGTATTTGGTCTCCAAATCCGTGGCCATCCAGAACTTGATCCCAAATTTGTCCGGCTTGGATGCGATATACCAAGTGACATGGAATGGATCCACATCTACTCCACGTTGTCTTTCCACCGGTGTCCCTCAGGGCTCGGTTCTTGGCCCTCTCCTATTCTCCCTCTACACTAAATCTCTTGGCGAAGTTATATCCTCACATGGCTTCTCCTACCACTGCTATGCCGATGACACTCAACTCATCCTCTCCTTCCCTCCCTCAGACACTCATGTCTCCACTAAGATCTCTACATGCTTGGCAGACATCTCATCTTGGATGACCACTCACCAGCTAAAACTCAAAACTAGTAAAACTGAGTTGCTTTACATCCCGGCTGACTCATCCCCCCTCCAGGACCTTGCGATCTCCTTTGACAACTCCCTGATCCGTCCTTCGGTTTCTGCTAGAAACCTTGGAGTTACCATAGATGATCGGTTGTCATTTTCCTCACATATCACCAGTCTTTCTCGCTCTTGTCGGTTTCTCCTCTTTAACATCAGGAGGATACGTCCATTTCTTTCCACCCAGGCTACCCAGATACTCGTCCAGTCCCTCGTCATCTCACGCCTTGACTACTGCAACTCGCTTCTAGCGGGTTTACCACTGAGCGCCATCCGTCCCCTCCAACTGATTCAGAATGCAGCTGCTCGTCTTGTTTTCATCCTTCCCAAGTTCTCCCACACCACTCCTTTGCTGCGCTCCCTCCACTGGCTTCCTGTAGCTGCACGCATCAGATTCAAAACACTGATGCTCGCATACAAAGCCAAAAATTCTCTGGCACCATCCTACCTAAAGGACCTCATCACACCCCACTCTGCACCACGATCTCTCCGATCCTCCAGCACTGCTCGACTGGTCCCACCTCCCCTCAAAGCACAAGGAAGACACGCATCTCGGCTCTTCTCCGTCCTGGCACCTAATTGATGGAATGAACTCCCCCTAGATGTCCGAACAGCTGAATCCTTGAATGTCTTCAAGCGACGACTCAAAACTTTTCTTTTTCAGAAATACCTGACGTAGAACTTCTATATTCTTACTCGACTCTTTTTCTGGTGTGTGTTTTAAAAAAATAAAATAAAATAAAAATTCTGCACTACTCAATGGCGTTCTCAGAGATAGTATTCGTAGCTGGGGTCCTTATTGAGCTAGCATCGGAAATTCATTGCAGAGTCTCAAAGCACTTATGTAAGTCGCTCTGGCTAAGGGCGTCTGCCAAATCCTGTAAATGTAAATGTAAATATACTGCATGGACAATGAACCTTGGTCGAGAACAGCTGTACATCTATGTTCATGTGTTCTCCTGGAGTGAAACTTTCAGCACAGTTCTTGGTGAAGGCTGGCAGAGAACGTGGTCATGAGTCTGATGGAGTCATTTCTGGATGACGGGAGAAATGTCACAATGGACAATTTCTTCACCTCACTGTCACTGTCACACAGACTGCTTCACTTTACTGGGCATGGTGAATAACGTTTGCCGTGAACTTCCTCCATTGGCAAAGGACACTGCACAGGGAGAGGAATTCTCCACGTCAGTGTTTAGAATGGCGCGCATGTATTCAGTACGAGCAGCAACAAGCAAGTGGCCAGTAGCTGTGTTTTACAACATGCTGGACTTGGTGGCGGTGAATGCCTACGTTCTGTACAAAGCATCTACAGGGTGGAAAGGAAAAAGAAGATTGTTTCCGATTCTTCTAGCCAAGGAACTCCATTGCCAAATACAGGGATGATGGTCACTGGGTTTTCAAACGCTGCAAACACAGACTTTGAAAGATAGACAGACTGTGTGGGACAGTAACCACTGAGACAAAAGGCAGAAAGATGACGAAGAGATGAACCTGGAACTGAGGCACGGATACATCAATTTTTACATGAACAGCCAAACATGCAAAGCTGGAGAGATCACACAAAAACAAAATTCACTTTTGGTGTTATAATTCAGTGATGGCCAATGAAAATGAAATGACATTTTATTCTGTATGTGTATGAGCATGTCAAAAACCATGGACCATGACTTCACTCAGCTTATGACATTTATATACAAACATGCATTGGAGACTGAAGTGTTAGCATGTTTTCATTTTATTCATTTCATTCTATTAGCAACTTTTCATTCTATTTTCACTCAATTTGTTTTATAAATAACACAGACTTGTGTTTCCATATATTTTGTGAATGTGCGTCTTTCATATTTGCAGGTCAGTCAGCGTGTGGGATATTTGGTATAGATATGGCAGACTTTTGTGAAGGTTTCCATGTCACACACAGAGGTTTAGCCTGCCTTGGATTTGAGCTACTCTGAGTAAAAAATGCAAATGCGCCAGGCCTCACAGGTAATGGGTGTGTTTGCACAACAAAAGCAGGAGGAGGATGGGGCTGAAGACCTGCGAAAATCACAGCAGGGGTGACAAACACCTTGGGACTCTCAGCAGAGAATAAAAACTCGGTAAATCTAGTGTTAACATTCTTTGTAGCATTTTTGAATTCTGTGTGAATTTGTCATGGACTTTTCGCTGGATTACCCATATTGGACGAGTTGCTTTCGACTAGCTGTCCGAAAATACAGGCACAAAAATCACATTGGACAAGCAATTTACATATTTTACTTTTACAGCTGTAGACAAGCAGGTATGTTATATTCCACAATATGTCAGCATACAATAGGCCTATATTTATATTCCATTAACATTATAATTCATATTTTTTTTCTTGGCAAATTTAGCACATGGGCAAACCTGACGAAATAGCTGTGAATACACATGACCCTGCCCATTTATCTCTAAATTTTCAATATTCATCTTTTACTCTTCTCATTTTCAACATTTTTGAGAATTCTTTTTAAGTTCCTTGTGACATTTTCTATTTCGATTTGTTTTCATAGGTTTACGGTTTATAGGTTACTTTTCAGAACATCTTGGGTAACTTAAAAATGAAAAGTGATATCGACTGGATCAATATTATCCAATCAAGTTAAGTAACCAAGGTGAACATCACAAGCTACCAATAATCAATATGTGATGTTTGCGAAAGCATCTTCAGATTTTTTGAGGTTCTGTGCAGGGGCCTGCAATGTTCTAACCATGTGTAAGGGTGTGTTCAAAACTGCATACTATGCCGTACTTACTGAACTTAGTTGTAAGTTCTACTCAGCCATCAGTGTAGTACATACTATATGCATGCATGATAGTCTGCTTTGGAGTCGAATGTGACTTGAGGGCTCTGGGTGCTAACCCCTAGTCTCTGCACATTAGTACTGGTTTATCGCATTAATGTTGCAAATGAAAAATAATTAGAATGTAAATATTTATAAATATGAAAAATATGAATAATATAAATACTTTAAAACATTAAGAAGAAATGCAAGTAACTGCCTAAATATTGGGGAAAGATTATGAACAGTAAGCAGAATGTGCAATAAATTAATAGGTGTAGCTTCAGAGTTACACATCACAACTAGAATTCACAGCATTCAGGTAAAAACACATGTATTGGCTTTTACAGTACATTTCCTGTTGATCCATCCAGTACTTCTAGAAATTGTAGAGGTTGGGGACTGAGGAAGGAGTAGGGCTTTGGTGAGCAAGTGGCATGGCTGTCCAGGGAATAATACACTGCTGTCGTTCCAGCAGCCTCTTTACTAGTTGTATTTTTCTTACTTATGTTCCTGTGATACAAGTCTTGGTCTTTTCATTTATAATGTATTTTAAATGTTTTGTGTTCCTCCTGTCCCTGTCTGGTCCCCATTAACTCTAGGAAAGACATCCTGTTACCTTATAAACCCACTATTTGCTTCTCTGTCCCTATATCATGCTGTTGTGTGCCACTGTGTTCCATTACTCTCTCATAAGGACATACTCTCAGGACAATGATAAAGCTCTGTGTCTTTGCTATATGTTTTATTTATTCAGTCAAGCTGAAGGATTTTAGCCTGTTGAATTTTGGTGGATGTTGAGATCAACAACAATTTCTCTTATCATCCTCTGATCACAGCTATAAGAATCAATAATTATTTTGTCAAAAATAGGAATATAAAATCAACAACACAGCACAATAATACATATTTTGTTTCACATTCATGCTTTTTTTTCCATTTGGTAGCTAAAAATAAATCACAAATCATTTACAAGGATGCAATATTTTTTCAAATAGTTATTGTAATAATTTTTTCAGGTGGAAAGTAGTGGGCTATTTTCCTGATGTTTCAATCAATAAAACTAACAAGCACATGCCCTCCAAGAAGTAGAACCTCACTTTAAATACTAATTATACAAATGTTAATTACGTACTTCACAAAACAATAGCCTCAAAGACCATGAGGGAAGAGGCCACTCCAATGGTTTCAAAAGAATATTTGTATATTTACAATAAACACTCTGATTCCTAAGAGTCTAAATAATTTATTTTTATTAAACACTTTAACAATCTGTCCCTACTTTGTTACATGAGAATGAAAGGTATTATGCTTTGAAAAACATGTGAAGGATACAAATGCTGATAGATATTATCCTGTCATGACAGGGATTCGGTACACAATGCCAGTGTTCTACCCACTGTTTCCAGAAATCACTGGATAGCCCACTGTGGGAAACAGGCGACCAATGGGATTTGGGGCAGCTAACAGGACGTACAATGGGCAGACTCAAGTGCCGAGCACTGGAAAAAAAGAAACAGGAAACAGCAAGTGGGGCTGAAACAAAAGAACAGAATAACTGTAGCAAGACACCTGGTACAGAGTGTAACAAACCATGAATGCAAAAACGAAGGTGCTTTTCCACTGCAGCAGGTACCATACTTCTGGTACTTCAAAAAAAGTACCAAAAGACTGGTACTTCAAGATGTTGATTTTCCACTAGCATAAAAACTGGTACCGGTGCCACATGACATCACAACATGAGGTGGGGTTGTTTTGTACTGAATAAGAAAAATGGCTATAATATAGAGATTGGCGATGTACAATATAAATACCAACATTCCATGTTATGCATATGTAAGTCTCACATCGCAAGATTTGTAAGAAACCTATTTATTTTGAATTTCCACTCGTCCAAGCCCCCTGTGGCCACGCCCCCCTCATTAACCCTGTGTGGATTCCCCGTGTTTACCAGTGGTTTCGAATTGTCTTCATTAGCTCTGTGTATTTAAGTCCACGTCAGAGTAATTCTGTCATTGCAGTATTACGTATTATTAGGCTATTTGTTCCCTATCCCCTTCGTGTTCTTATTAAACCCCTTGATTTTACCCCTGTCCTGCTCTCACTTGCCTGCTTCACCGGTCCATACCGTGTCAGTCATAACAGGGTTCAAGTGACAGCTGCCTAGTCAACACACCTAGTAAACGAACCAATAAAAGACTGTTCAATTAAAACATTATTCTTTCACAGTGACTGAAACATTGGTTTGATGGAAAGAGTGTGTCCTCACAATCCTGAGCCACAGTGCATATACTGTACTTGCGCTCCTGCAAGAGTGGGACAGGTGGAGAAGCTTTTTTCTTGATGTAGTTCAGCTGAGTAAGACTCAGCAAGATCAAGAAATGCTCTGTTTTGAACAAATACAGGATGTGATTTTTCCCATGTTCACTTCATCCCTAACGGAACTTCCTGACCAGGAATCCCTCCTAATTGGTAATCATTCTACATTTACTGGGGAGAAGTGTGAGTTTTTGTGGCAGTGACTAGCAGTTAGTTTGGAATAATACATCACAGCTTATAGCTGAAGCGTATAAGCTTGTTAATTTTGGACTATGTAGTTGACTGCATGATTATTTTATCAGAAATGCATCTAAACTTTCAGTCCATGCTACTAATTACACTAACATTTATACTGCATCTACTGTATTGGTTATGTATGTTTGCTTGTTTACAAGATTGTTCTGAATGGAGAGGGGAAAAAAGCCAATGTGTATGGATTCATTATACACACAACATAGGTCTTTGTCACAAACTCATTACCTTAATATATCACTTTCCTCTAATTTTTAAAATTTGTTTGATGACAGACTCATTATATTCATGTATAAAATTTCAATTTTGAGTCTAAGTTAGTTCGTTACAGACAATGTGCAAATCAAATTTGTGGGTAGGCACAATTTCAGAATTACACACGAGACATAAAAAATACACAAACACAGATATTAATGTTCCTGAAACTTTGTGCAACAATTATATGCAATAGTTAAATAAAGTACACAGTGGCAGTGTTACATTTAACTAGTTGACTAGCTATTTAACGTTAGCCAGAAAATAACTTGCTAGTTGTATTGAAAATACATCACATGGATATGAAAAAGGCGGCTTAAGGAATGTACTTTCATTTAATCAAATATTATACTAATTGATTGTCCATTGTGGGTTCCTTGCAATAACGTTGAATGATTTAAAAACATTTAATCTAGTTTTGTGTTATTTGATCTTAAAACTGCGACTGTAGTGTTTATCTGGTTGAAGGACCATTAAATCAGAGTTGCAAAATGATTTAATTTTAATATGCCTAATAAGGGAATGTCAACTGATCTGCACAAAACTCAAACACTGTATTTCACCGTAACATTTTGTTTTTGTCTAAGGATTCTCATGTTTATGAGAATGACAAAATATCAGCATAGTTGGGTACCTCCATACTTTCACTTTCAAACTAAAAGAATGTTTTTGCGTATTTTAATTAGGTTCACGATGCAAATGAAGTAGTCCATGCTGCAGGTTGTAAATGAAGTAGCCCATGTTCCACATTTCGCTTATTACCGAAATCACCGAGGGCCTAACCCCCTTTTCCTGCTTGATAAATTATTTATGCTTCTTGCATGGCTGCGTCTTCTTTTTCAAGTTAAGTGCAGTGAGCATGAATGCGGTGATGAAGGGAGAATGCATGTAACTGAGGAACGGGCAGCTTTTTAACTACGGAGCTTGATGAGAGAAAAGGCCCCCTTATTTGGAACTTTAAAGCACTTTATTTGGAACTTTAAAGCACACATACACATTCACACAATATGGGCAAATTAAAGGAACCAGTTTACCCACATGTCTCTGGAAAGTCAAACTGTCAGCGGGGTTGGGATTTGAGTCCCCAGTCTTAAAGATGAGAGTTGAAAGTACTATCCTGTCATCCTTTTTTTATACATTCATTTTAAAGTTTTCAGACTAGCTATAATCAGTGTCATTCTGTCTGTGTATATGTAATAAACAGAGATATATGAGAACCAGTATGCTTTGAAGCAACTGATGCTTTTTCAAGAGCATGTGAGCCAAAGTAAAGTAGCCTACGGCCTAACAAAGCACATCAAAGCACGCCACTTAAAATTTTGTCAGGTGCTGTAGTGTACAACAGCACATTATCAAATAGAAAGTATAGGTAGTTTGGAGGAAAGAATCCTATCTCAGAAGAACATTTTTTATCTTTTCTAATACCCACAAGTTGGAAGAAAATGTCAAATTGTTCTTAATGCATTAAAATGATTTATGCTCAAGTCAGCATGCACAAGGTCAGCTTAATTAATTCTGTCACCTTGATGGCCGCATTCCTTATTGGTTAGCTATCTACACAGCAGCTTTTGTCTGTTAAGACAAGTAGGGAAATTAAAGAAAAAAGCATACATTCATACTGCCTAAAAATGGGTGATAGGAACACTGGAAAGATGTCGTTGAGAATTAGTTGTTTGTAGATTTAATAGTTTCTTTAGTAAATTGTGTTGGATTTCAATACTTTTTTTAGTATGTGAGGCTTGAGAGGGAGTACAAAGTAAGCAAGTTTGGAGTGCTGATTTAATTCCACCATTAAGTCCTTCATTCAGTGTAATTGGCATGCAGTACCAGTCAAAAGTATAGACACGCCTACCCATATAAATTTTTATTTGTATTATTCTCCACATTTTAGAATAATTATATATACATTAAAACTATTAATAAACATATGGAAGTACGCACTCACTAAAAAGTATTCTAAAAAAATCATTTGTTGTGGGGTAGCACTGTGGGTTGGGACTTAGAAGGGTGCTAGTCAAAACCCTGGGTTGGCAGAGTGATTCCACCCATTGGGCACTTGAGCAGGTTCCTTAACCCCAACTGCTCCAGGGACCTGCTGACTCTACTATCTCCTCTATGCCAGTTTCATGTGATGGCCGCCTGGGATGGTTTTACAACTGTCCTTGAAGGAGGTCCCACACATGCTGAGCACTCATTGGATGCTTTTCTTTCACTCTCTGATCAAACTTCTCCAAAACCATCTCTACTGTGTTTAAGTTAGGTGGCCAGGTCATGTGATGCGTGTTGGGGGCTTGGCGTATCATAACTTTTGACTGGTACTGTGTGTGTGTGTGTCTGTGTGTGTGTGCGTGTGTGTATGAGTATTTTCTCAGTAGCATCCTGATGTTGTCCACACAATCCTGCAAGCCTGTACCATGGTCCTCAGCAACACTGAGCTCTTCCTGTCCACAATTTGTCAATTGTTTTCAGGGGATGAAGGAAAACAAAAGCATACAGTATACAGTACAAGACTGAATATATTCTTATATATTTCATTTAAAAGTTACACCAAGATATATCCTTTTTTAACTGATATGTCTATTACATTGAAAAGTGCTTCCATGGAAAGATAAATGCTGCATCCTTCAAAAGTCATGTTTATTTCTAAATGTCAGTCTACACTATTACCACACTTCTGCTTCTCTTCATTCCCACTTTTAAGTTAATTTTAGAAAACAAATAGAAAGCCACGGCTGGAAAGCAATTTTTGCATTTGCCTCCTGCTGGCGTGATTTAAAATGTTTTTATGGATCAGTTGCTGGTTACGCTGCAGTCAACAAGTACTCCTGATAATAAACAACTGGATTTTGTCACGACCGGCCCATCAGGTCCACCTGTCCCTCTTGTCTGCTTCCTGCCATGATCCTAACAAGCCGCACCTGTTACTCGTTTGTTTTACCTCTCAAGTTCATCACTCCTGGCTGCCTCTTGTCACCTCCCTCCTTTCTTCTATATACATGCTTCCCAGTCCTGTGTTCCCCAGTCCAGTCATTGATGTCACATTTTAGTGTTGCCTGTGCCCTTCGTTGTTTCACTACTTGTATTTTGATCCCCTGCGATCTTGTTTATTTCCAGTTGCTGTTCTTTTGAATTCAATAAGCCCCCTTTTGTTTCAACAAAACACCTATGTGATGTCAAAAGTTCCCGTGGCCCTGAATTGGACAAGCAAGTACAGAAAATGTATGAATGAATGAATTAATGTTCAAAAGTACCTGTTTTTGTCCATAGCAAAGTTGACAAACAAAGCAGTCAGTGTCTGTACTATCTATACATCAGTGAAAATGCATTACAATATATCCTACAGACATGAAAAATGTTATCAATTACAGAATGACCCAGAAGTAAAAGCAAAATCAGTCATTATGGCAACTTACTCAGTAACACTAATCTGTGCTGGGGTAAGTAAATTGCATTTAATTGTCAGAAGAATGACAGAGCCTACAGTTACTGATGAGTTGCCGAACATGGAGTGCCCTTTCCTTGAGGATCTGGTTGACATGGAAGCGCAAATTATTCTCAGGTCTTTCTGATTGGAGAGGGTGATTAGATGCCAATTAGACATTCTGCCATGCCCTGATGAATCTTCATGAATGTTACTGATTTTCAGTGCAGTCAATAATTTATTTCAACAACATGCTTCAGTCTCACATTTCAGATATCACTCATCATGGATTAGCTCTCAGTTCAGTGTGGCTCATTTTATGTATTGCCCTTACTGTAGGTTTAACATGAAACTTTTCTCATGTTATGGGAGACACTGCATTTATCAGTAAAGCAAAAACTCTATTTCGATCCTGTACGGCTGGTGGCCCCGCAGGAATATCTGATCCTGGACTCTTTTGGGCCTGTGCTGTTTTTGTATCCTGGGGGGGACTGTCAACTTGCCTCTGACAGGACTGGGCTCACACACTCACTCTGCACACCTGGTGGACCCACCTCGACTCCTACTGAGCCCATAAGAAAACTCACGCATTCCTTACGCTCATAAACCCATTCTTTCCTTTCCAGCATTCCATTTCCCCATTTGTCCCTATGTGAGGAACATTGTTTAATGTGAATAAAAGTGTCTGATCTGCTAATGATCTATCTATCTATCTATCTATCTATCTATCTATCTATCTATCTATCTATCTATCTATCTATCTATCTATCTATCTATCTATCTATCTATCTATCTATCTAATCTCAATAGTCTGAGTGCAACACGTACAATTCTCATAAAAACTTTCCCCTGAAATCAATAGTTTTCTCTTATCCTACCTTATTTTATCAGATCTTACAATAATATATCATTTCATTCTACAGATTTGGAATTTTAAGTGAACATCATCTCATTTCAAGTCTCTTCCCCCTTAGTATTCTAAGAAGCATGCGTTGTTCTTTTCCCGATTGCTTTGGAGCATTCTCAAATGACAAAATTAAATAATTACATTTGCAAAACAAGAAGTGTAATCCCCACACCATAACCTCAATTCTGCACAGCAGAATTTCATTTCTCATTGCTTCTCACACATTTCCAAATGTTTTAATACATATATGCAGATGGTTTTGTACAATTGTCATCATTTGGCACAGTTTTCAGTTGCTTTAGTCTTGTTGGCCGAAGTAGATTTTGTAGTTTCCAGTTGTATTAATTTCACACCCAAAACTATATTTGTGTGTGATCATGGCCACTGGTTTCATTTTGTTGTTCTTCTGTTGCTGTTGTGCTGTGTTTGTCTTGCACAGTGCTGTGTGACTGTTTTGTTTGCTATTGTACTCTGTCTTGTTATCTGAAGAAATTACACATGCATGCGAGTGCCTTCTCTCACAGTATCAGTGCATTTTACATACCTAAAGTAGAGCCTTGGAATTTTGAAACTGGTGCCTTTGACATAAATAAGTTTACTAATGATAAATGATTGGTCAGTGACCATGAGACAGTGCGACCCGACTATCTAAGCATTTTTACTCTCAGGGTTAAAACAATGCTGATTGTGTTTTTCATTTTGGTGGCACTGGCTAATTCATTGGTGGAATTACTTGCTTTTGAGACATGTGTTTTGGGTAAGTTACAGGCTTTTGCAGCTAAACCATAGCGTTGTGCTCTATGCATGGAATGTCTTGTGAAATGCTGTTATAGTCTTGAGAATGTGAAGTATGTTTCATGAATTGTGCCAAAGCAATCAAGAAAAAGTGTAACATTCCCCTCATTACAATTCCAGCTGACTAAGTTGGAATCTGGCTCTCCAGTGTCCCATTGCCATATCCTGAGGAAAATGAGCTGGAACATAAAGTCAATAATTGTTTTTTTTTCAAATGGAATACTTATGACTCGGTCTGGGATTTAAGGAAGGGTCCACTCCGAAATGGTGTGTGTGATTAGTTTACTTACCATGTGTATCCTTTGCTGAAGAGCCAGTCTGTAGCCAAAGCGTCCACATTGCTTGGTATTGCTTAATTAGCGTCCACATGGTATTGCTTAATTAGCATCCACATGGTATTGCTTAATTAGCACCCGTAGCCACATCTCTCTCACACTCACTAGATATGTATTCGTTTGCATTACTCTTTGTGTTGTTGTGTACTTGTGAAATGTTGTTGCTCTTTGTAAGTAGCTACCTAAGTTGATCAGCTGTGTATAGCTTCTGTTATATGTATCTGTTATGTGTATTTGAATTTTGCAGTGCAGTATGGGAAATCGAGTCACTGGATATTAAATGTACACATATCCGTTATATTATGTTAATAGCTCAGATAATCTGTGGTAGACAACCCCCCCTCTGACTATTTATCTATGTTAGCAACAAAAATGTAACATTGTCTAACCAGAAAATAAATTGTTTTGATTGCTCAATTTTCTAGGTAGTGGTAGTTACTGCATTACTTGACCAGGATCAACAAACACTAGAGCATTAGCGTAGGTACATTGTGCATTACAATATAGTAATTACAATATATTAATTATAGCTTTCTAGATAACCACTTGGTTGCGTTAAACTGCAGGTAAGCTGCTATGCTTTACAGTGATAATCTGCCATATACTGTAGTCTCTGAGTCTGTAAAACCTTATTAAACTGAATCAGTTCCTGAGCTAAATTAATCCAACTGGTTAACTATTACCTTGCAGCCTCTTAGGTGAGTTAGTTAGACTTACTGAAACTGCTTTAAGCCCTGAGCTGGACTGATAAAATGGGTTCTCTATGGGTCTGCAGCCTCTGAGTTGAATTTACTAGACATAATGAAACTGTATGAGTCTCTGATCTGAGCTGATCAAACCTGCTGGATAACCAAGCAGCCTCTGAGTCAAATCAACCAGCCATACTGCAAAAGCTTGATTAGCCAAAAATGCAGATAGTATGAAAGTCTGTAGTGCACTAAAGTTTCTGAACTTAGATCAGACTGGTTTCACATTGTCCACGGATAACATTTAATCGACAGAAAGCAAGTCCTCTGCCACATCAGGGCTCGGGATGAATGAGTTTATTTAAAAGCAAGAGGAGCCTAGAAGTAATCTGGTTAATCCTTGGAATTGCAGGTGGAAAAACAATGTGAGGCCTTTGGCAATAAGTGATTTAACCATGAATAATAGTGTCCTATTTTAGGATTTCTAAATATCACCGGTTGCATACATGGAACCCACATTCCTATCACTGCTCTTTCTGTGAATAAGGGAGATTATGTGGACAGGGATGCTGCACCCTGACCCACTGCAGGATTAATCCAGGGTGGAGATAACCACAGGCGTCCTCATGGCCAGGTTCCAGCATCTGCATGGACTCAGGCTCACCCCAAGTGGACATGTGCTGTACTACACAACACTGCCACTATCTGACAATATATCCAACTATGCCACCAAATGACCAATGGTAACTTCCGCTTCGCCTGGCTGATCGCAGAGTTCTCAGATATACAATCTGCAATAACCTCTTCTGTAATAAATTGTCGAAAATCCACATCACCCAGCTATTATGTCTGCAATAAAGACAATTATGTTAAGAAAAGTACCAAAGCTTTACATTTCTTTATGATCATTTCGATACAATTAAGCGTGGCCATCTACATTTAGGTATCCATAGCATAAATGGCACCATTACCCACAGGGATGCAATCAGTTACTAGCATCCTACTTTTCTATGAGAACCTCAGGCCCTTAATTTCTTTGAATGTGATGCTATGGAGTAAGGTAGCTGTCAAACGGGGCGTTTGTGTACAAGTCAACACGCGTAAATATTACTCTGTGTTGTGCACAAATTAAACATTTGTAAATTCTTGTATAAGTCCAATCATATACAAAATATGTAGCCACTAGTGGATTGTCAACTTGTTTTCCTTGCCTGCACCATGCCAGGCTGTAGCGCCTCGCTGAAAAACCCTGGTCCCAGAGGCACGAGCAACAGTACTAACTATTGCGCCACTGTGCCGCCCTTTTTCAGACTGTTAAATGATAAAAATTTCTGATCAGCTTAATCAGGAGGTGGGCTGTGATTAATCATGCAAAATCATGCAAATACGCTTGGAATATGCTGAAATGTGCTTGGGAGTGGGGCATCTCTGCAAGAAACAGTAGAATGTACTTATATTGTTGTGGTAACAAAAAGATGAAGCATATTAATTGTAATATTTGTTTATTATTAGCATGTCCTTTAATTCAGTGGTTATCAAGCAGGGCGCCATGGTACAATATGGGGGGGAGGGGGCACAGAATTTATTTGAAAAGCATAGAACAAAATATGACATTGCTAAAGCCAGGGAGTGGTAGCCCTTATCGAATATTTAAAGTATATCAATATTTTTTCTAAATGAGTTACAGGACGACACAATACTGCTTATATCGATATCGTGTGAAGGTGGAGCACAGAGATCAGGACACTTGTGCGGAATCAGGATTGCAGTGTAGCTTTATTGGCCAGAAGGCAAATGCGAAGTTAACAATCCAGATCAGAACCAAAGTATTCAGACAGGATACTAATTAGAAGGCAAAGGAAGTAGTTGGCAGGTGAAGGTCGGGCAATGAACACAGACACTCGGAGGTTCAGGACGAATGTTGTGGTTTAAGGACAATCCTGAAACTCAAGGAAAAACCAGGAAGATCTCACGTCTGCCTAAATGACCAACAAGAAGCTAAGCTAATTAGCATCCCGTGATGACAGTGGGGGAGGGGCGTGGCCCTAAACAAGAAATACCAGTGAGAAAAGCCATAGAAAGGTCAGGCTTCCAAGAAGCAGACCGGGATTCACTGGGAGGCATGGGCTAAGTAACAGGGATTATCTGTGTGACGTCATTGGGGTTCCCCCAGGCTGGTCTGTGACATATACAGCACCAGTCAAAAGTTCAGTCAGTGTACAATTCCACAAAGGTCTTTTTTTTTAAATATAGTTTTGATGTCTTTATAATTATTCTAAAATGAAAATAACAGCACAAATAAACCTTTCTGAGGGTTGGTGTGTCCAAACTTCTGACGGGCACTGTGTTTTAATTGTGCATTAAAATTACAGCTTTATTAAAGATTGTAAATTGAAACCAAGAGTATTCCATCCAAGTTGTAAACAGCATAACAGCTTTGGTCGTAACTTTACACAGAATCCATGTTCAAAAGAAATTATAATGTTGTGTCGGGTAATCAAATTAATTTATGTTTATATTAATAAATCTTAAGTTTTTGTCATTATTGCAGAATGCATACAGGAGAAACAATATCATGTCCATGGATAATGCTTTTAAATGGCATCAGTACATTAAGCTACATTGAAGTACACATTTAAACAGTAGATTTACATCTGATTTTCATGTGGGCTAATTACAGTTAAGCCTACATCAATATCTAATGTATTTGATAAGCAGCTTACCTGCAGGGTTCTAGAAGTGTCTCTGCTGTTTGTCCCAGTCTGCTAGGTTTAATCCATGTGGAGAATATATTAGGCAAATGTGTATTTTGCTTGTCTTCTTTTTCGACCAATAGTTTCAGTCCAGATTAATCTAAGAATGGATTGTTTGATCTCCTCTGGAGTCTGCTACCCCACCTGCAGGAACAAGCAGAAATCTTCTCAAACCGTTAAATACTCACTGAGTTCTTGTCAGGAACATTGAAAAGAAACATCCCAAGAAACCATGAATGGTCTATTTTTATGTGTGTATGTAGAAAAAAAACAAAAACATTTTTAGAGCTTTGTAAGGAGAATACAAATAAGAGTCACTGACCGTACACAGCAGTCCTAATATCCCGCCCATTTGCAAATAGCGCTATTCACATGACAAGACAACAATCCAAAAGTTGTTATTGGGTCAAGAAAACATGTGAAAACGCCCAATTTAACTCACAAGAGCACATATCTGGGTTCTGTTTACATTGACTGAAGGGCTTTGGCGTTTGAATTTGTGATGGGAGTTTTTACTGAGGAAATATGACAAAAATACCATATCTTTGGATAACTGGTAACTGGATAAGCAGTAACTTTCTAAAATAATTTTCTGTTAAAACTTGTTTTTATAAATATATGCAAACTGTTGGTAACTAGGAAGCAATTGTTTTATTTAAGTTTCTCAGAATACTGCTTAAAGTAGTATGGATTGTATTTGCTGTAAAATATTAACTTTTGCACTAAAAACATATATAATTCTGTATGAAAGGCTAACAGATTTTTATTCCCACACAGATTCTTTTCAGCGTGTGTGACAAGGACGTTTGAATGGTTTGTTTTGGTATACAATGAGCTTATGGTCATATGTGTGTGGAGTTTGCATGTTCTCCCCATGTCGTCGTGGGGTTTCCTCCGGCTATTCCAGTTTCCCCCCACAGTCCAAAAACATGATGAGGTTAATTGGAGTTACTAAATTGCCCATAGGTGTGCATGTGTGAGTGACTGGTGTATGAGTGTGTCCTGCGATGGGCTGGCCCCCCATCCTGGGTTGTTCCCTGCCTCGTGCCCATTGCTTCTGGGATAGGCTCCGGACCCCCTGCGACCCAGTAGGATAAGCGGTTTGGAAAATGGATGGATGGATGGATGGATAATGACGCCCTTTTTATTGTTTAGGTTTTTCCATTTATTATTAGCGTAGTCCTTTATAGGCCTTCGTGTTTTCCTTGCAAAATTGTAATTGTAGTATTATTTCCTTTCTTTCAGTCCACACACCTAAACACACATTAATACACACGTCCACA
Organism: Brienomyrus brachyistius; assembly: GCF_023856365.1. Classification (NCBI taxonomy): domain Eukaryota; kingdom Metazoa; phylum Chordata; class Actinopteri; order Osteoglossiformes; family Mormyridae; genus Brienomyrus; species Brienomyrus brachyistius. The sequence goes on from NC_064542.1 coordinate 8,893,524, forward strand.
CTCACACTCACCCATACCCATGTCTCAGTACCTTTATGCGACTTACAGTATTTGCAAGTATAAGACTTTTCAATAATAAGTGCATGTAAGGACTGTATGGGTCTGACGGGATTTAGTCTGACTGTATGGATCTGTTGGGAATTAGTTTGTCTCCACACTGGGATGCTGGTCAGAGGAAGCGTACTTTTCAGGAACACCTTAGAATCAAAAGCCACGATTTTTCAAGACCGCAATCTTAACGGAAGTACTACTGTAAGTGCGGTGTGTAACATGACCATACTAAGGTCACGAAGGCCGAAACACAGCCTCAAGTCAATAGGGCAGTTAAAACTTTAAGAATGGGTACAGACGTGTCTCAAGACTAATTTTACAATTTTTTGTACACAGATGAGATGTGAATGACTCTTGTTGCAGCAGAATGGGTCTGAGCAGAATGAGAGATGATGTAGGCTGCTGTTGTCAGTGATGAACTTGTTGGACCTTTTCGACTTGCAGGTGTAAAAATTAACTACAAGATCTTCTTCCAGTTTCTAGAAGATACCTTCTTCAAACACTGGTACAAAAATAGTCATCTACTTTCAAATGGGTTATGATATTCATGCAGCACAATTTCCTTTCCCATGCATCAAAGTATTCCATAGATTGGCTAAGAAAGGCTTGAAAGGTGATTGAATTATCACCTTGCTCCCTTCAATGCCCATTGAAAGTACTGGGCCTTACTATAGTACAAGATTTTCCAAGGTAGCACGCATCTGGGATGCGGTCCTAGCTGCCTCAGCTAAAATCAAAAACGTGATTGGTTCAGTGGAAAACAGGCCATTGATGGAGTAATGGTCATTGAGAAGAAAGGTGGGTATACAGGGCATTTTCTTGAATTATTATTTCTGTTCATGAAGAGATAAAATCAGCTAAGTTTCTGATTACCTAATAATTATGCAGACTGATAATCAAGTTTTTTTTACTTTTGTTTTTGACAGACTAAAGTAACATTTTCTCTTTAAATACATTTACTTAGAACAAAAGAAAACATTTGAATTCACATTTATAGGTCTGCCCAACTTTTGCAAAAAAATATCTCCAGGAACTTGCCTAATTATTCTGCACACAGTGTAACGTCGCCAATTTGTGGCTCTGCTGGTCCAGACTTGCTTTCACTGCTGCTTGGTTATGTTGCATGTGCGTAACCATTCGACTGTGTTAAATTCCAATGAATTGGAACATCTTGAATCAATGGCTCCTGCTTTTCTCCAAGGATTGCTTGCTGTGTGTGAAGCTCTGTAGCGTTTCCAGTATTATGTTAGATATGTCCTTCAATATTGTGACACTTTGCCAATGCATTTACAAATCTGCTATCAGCAAGGGAAAGAGTGAGGCTTTTCTGGAAGATGTGAGCTATGCAGGCCATGTCGGAATGGAAAAAGTCTCACTGCAGTAGTCATGTCACGTGCACTGACTGTCCCCATTGTCATATTTTTTCAATCTTCAATTGCCTACTTCCATGCTATGGTTAGGGCCTATTCCTCACAGCCTTCGGTGAAGGGCCTCTTTTCTCTATTCATGAAAACGAATGGCTTCAGTTGCCTTTTCTTAATGATTAGATGTGTGTTTACACCAAAGTATATGCTGTATGGATACTCACAGGTCCAGTGGTCTCCAGTCAGGGCAACGTATTCAGCTTGAGCTGAAACACAACCTTTATTTGTGGATTTTTGTAATTACTACGCCTTGACAGTGGCTTGTATGATGCATCTGATGGTGAATTTTTCAAACCTTCCACAAAGCATGTATCTTCCACAATGTTAATGGGCATAAAGCTCTTTACAATCCATTTAGCAATAATATTAGTTAGCCTTTGTGAACCTGAATTATCCGTAGACCATCTTTCAGTAAGCGTGCTGTGATGCAAGCTAAGCATTCCGCGAACCTTAGCACTATAGGCTCTATTGAATGTGCGTTTTGCATTGAGATGGTACTTCTAACTGGCCGTGCATCTATAAAAGGAAAATTCCTTACTGCGGTATTGCCAAATCACTGCATTTTATCTATTTTAGCATCTTCAAACCACCCCTCCCGAGGGCCGAGGTCTGTGTCATTCCCTATTTTCTTTCCAGTTTGTAGACAGCATCATATCTGTTTGCAGTGCAGGCGAATTGTGAGATGTATGAGGGACATGTGGTGTCAAACATTATTTTTTGAAAAATATTTTCATAGTGTGTAAATTTTATTTGAAAAAAAAAATGTGCTCTACACTTTTCTTTGCTAACATCCATGGTGAATGCTAGTGTGCTACAGGTTCAGCCAGATTATGCAGACATTTAGATCACCCTATTTAGAGTTGAATGATTACCAAGATACTAAAAAATGATCTTGGGACCAATAGCTCAGAGTATGCCACAATAAGGTCAATCATCTCATAGATCATGGGTTAAGCTAATGGTTTGCTGAACCTGCTAAAACCTGATGCTAATTACTATGTACTAATTTTACAAAGAGATTTTATTTTAGTGACATTCTGTGTTTTGAAATTCTCAATCTGAAGAATTACAGCTCTGCCCCAAGTCATTTCCTGCGGCTGCTCCCTCACATAAAATTATCCATTACTTTTACAGCTTTCTTCTCCAAACGTAGCCAATTGGTCTGAAGGCCTCTGCTTCCCGTTGATTCTTTTCAAACAAAGCCCGTTCTGGGAGTACAACGAAAAACAAAGAAATTGATATTTCATAGGTGTGACTGGCAGCAATGAACTAAAAACAAACAAAGCGTCGTTGACATTGAGAATTTCGTTAATCTAAACGGAGAAGGTGTTTCCTCTTGTGTGTACACAAGGAAAGGACAAAAACGACACTATTGTTCCATATATGGTGTGTGAGTACATTGGATAATTAGAAAATAAAAAATGTTATTGTTCTTGTTGCTATTGTTGTTGCAAATTAACTTAATTTTGTATAGTATTCCTTTTATAACAAAGGTGAATAAAACGACTGATTTTTCTTTTTCACTGTATTAGTGGTTCTACTTTGATTCCTCAAGTAACATAGCTATATATATATATTGTATTTTAAATTTCACAACCACAACCAATTTACTTTCGTTTATTTATTTTACTTCAGTTTATTCCATCCTTCTAAAGTTGCATTGTACGTTGGTTCTCTGTCTTTGATTTTAATCCCATATATGAAGCATTTTGAGCTACATTCCATGTATGAAAAGTGCTATATAAATATAAAGATTATTATTATTATCAATTATTATTACTGTTAGATTTTCTATCATCATATATCTAAAATAGGGGCATGGCTGGGCAAAGCCTGAAAGTGTAATATGGATCCATCCACCTGTGGGCCCAACAACTCCAGGAGGAGCTACAGTATGAGGGTTGGATGTAGTATATATCAGGTGGCAGTCTGGTCATCGGCTACCAAAACTGCCTCTTGGAACATGGAATATAACCATGGAGCCTGAGCTGGTGTGGGAGGTAAAAAGACTGGATATTGTCAAACTCACCTCAGTCTCAGGCACTAGAACCAAACTCCTGAAGAAGGACTGAACTCTACTCCACTCTGGAGTTGCTCCTGGGCATGTGTGGGTCTACTTATAGCCTCTCAGTTCAGTGGCAGTACTTCGGAGTTTACCCGAGGTGCCTCGGGCGTAGCAGCAGGAGGCGCAGCAGCAGGGGCCTCGGGTGGAGCAGCTGGAGGATTAACCTGCAGAGGTGCCCCTGAAGGCGACACGGCCGCTGCTGGAACTGGTACCCAGCTGGGAGGTGACGCGGTGGCCGGGTCCTCAGGTGCTGCCACTGTCCGGGCAGGCGGGTCGGTACCTTCAGCAGCCGGCGGGTCGGGCCAGACAGGCAGAGCATGGACAGGCCGAACAAGGAGACCATGAACGGTCGGAACAGGAGGCGGTGGCGCAGCCGGCAGGACAGGCAGCTGAGCGGCAAACGAAGCCGCAGCAGGAGCCACCTCGGGCGGAGCAGGAGGTGGGGCCGCAGCCGGAGCTGCCTTGGGCGAAGCAGGAGGCACCTCAGGAGGCGGCGAGACGAGTGAGTCAGGCAGGTGGGCCGCGGGCGCCCGCTTGGCAGGGCGATCAACTGGACCCGCCGCTCGATTATATGCTCCGTCAGCAAGACGGAGATTTTCACGTACCTCGCCGAGGAGGTATGCGCTTCCGGAAGCAGGTACCTCACTCAGGAGGGTCCCTCTCCGGCTGGCTAGCTCCCGTGTCTCGGGGTCCTCCTGAACCTCGGGCTGGGACAACCAGTATACCACCTCCTGTAGCAGACCGAGGTGCTGGTCCTCGATCTGCGGTGGCGCTTGTTCGAGGTCTGCCATTCTGTGGGGAACGAGAGACGGGCGAACGAGCAGGGTGCAATGAAGCAGAGTCCAGGAGCCATAAATCCAAGGCAAAGGGATTTATTAAGAGGGCAGACGGACTAACAGGGTACAGACTTCCACAAACGTCAATGACAGACCTGGGGAAACAGACTTGAAGGCAGACTCATATACACAGGTCTACAAGCAGGAAATGCAAAACAGCAGGTAAACGGAAGGATTCCACATGGGGTTAACTAGGTAGGCGTGATCCACATGAGGGCCGAACAATCGGTCGTGACAATAATGTTACATACATTTCAAGTACTTTAAAATACATATAGTTGTGTGAATGAAAACCTGTGTCTTTATTAACATTGGTAAACATTTGATCTTTATTTTAACAATATTTAGAGATTAAGGTAATATAAATAAACTATTAAAACTGAAGAAATGTGCTTTTCAAATGAATTGTAAAATTCCATTAATAAAAAAGCACTTTCTTGTGAGTAAAAAGTTAGGACACCCTTACATTCATTACTACCTAAAATGCCTAGAATTGGGTTCAGGTGCGCACATCAGGTACAAATGATTAGAACATCATTGCAGAGCATTTTAGTGGAGGCTGACTTATTTAAACCTCAGACAATTAGTTTGCTCTTGATTGTTGAAGTCAGTGTTGTCACCCATGTGAGATCCAAAGCGCTCAATGAGGCCTTCAGAAAGAAGATTGTAGATGCATATGAGTCTGGGAAAGGATATAAAATGCTTTTAAAAGAATGTGAAATCAGCCGTTCCACTGTCCAGAAAATAGCTTACAAGTGGAAACATTTAAAACAACTGCAGACAGTCAGGTCACAATATGCTTAAGGACGTCTCCAACAATCCTTGAATGTCATCATGGAACCTACAGGAAGCTCTTGCCACAGTAGACAACAAAGTGCCAGAAAGAAACTTCAAGTTTGAATTTCATGGGATGTATGCAATGGAGGAAACCCTTGTTGTGAAAAAAAACCTCAGGGCAAGACTGAGGTTTACCAGAGAACACCTAGACAAAGACTAGCCAGATTCTTATAGCAAATGCGTCATCGAGGTTATTTAAGTTAAAGTGGGAAATAGTACATTTATTGGGTCATAGGGTGTAATTTTTTTTCAGTAGGATTTGGGATATTTAATTTCTTTTGTGGGGCGGCATGGTGGTGCAGTGGTTAGCACTGTTGCTTCACACCTCTGGGACCCAGGCTCGAGTCTCCGCCTGGGTCACACGTGTGCAGAGTTTGCATGTTCTCCCCATGTCTTCGTGTGGTTTCCTCCGGGTACTCCGGTTTCCCCCACAGTCCAAAAACATGCTGAGGCTAATTGGAGTTGCTAAATTGCCCGTAGGAATGCATGTGTGAGTGAATGGTGTGTGAGTGTGCCCTGCAATGGGCACTATAATCAATGTCTGATCTATACATAAACAAAACTCAAGTTATTATCATGGTGCTGCCTCATGACTCCAGGGTTCTTCTGTCTGCATGGAGTTTGGATTTTCTATCCTTTGCACTTTGTTCATCCTGGTACTTTGGTTTCCTTTCATCAAAACTTGTTGTTAGATGAACTGATGTTTTCAATTGTCCTTTGTGAGTTGTATGGGCCACGCAATAGGCTGGTATCCCATAAAGGCTGCTTTCCTGCCTTTTTCACTAATCTGCCTGAGATCCAGATCCCCTCTGCTGATTGGCAGAAGGATGCCAATCTAAGTTTTTTTTTTTTTCTAATTTAGCTACAGTACATCTGGAATTAAAATGTAACTTGAGAGGATTTGTAATCATTTTAGCGCTTAAAATGTAAAATCTAAAATGATTAATAATGAGTGTAAATATCTTGTTGAAATGCAGGCTGCTGTAGTTTTCTTGATTAACCGCTGATCGATGTCGTTTTCCACATGCAGCAGGCTAATCACCTTCTTTAACCTTAACACGCTTTAACCTTTCTGCAGTGATTGAGAAGTCCAAATTTTAGAAATCCTCCATTTGGTTTGATAGAAAAGAAAATGTAACTGTGCTTTTTGTATGACTATATATTGACATCTAGATCCATACGCATTCTGAATGTTTGCTGTTGAAAGAAAATGGCTCCAGTGCTGGACAGTATTTTTTTTCCCTAACCCACGCCTGCAGTGCACCAGACAGATCTATCCGATGATGTATGAGAGACTTATGATTAAGTGGATTTAAATCTCAACCAAAGTATAATAAAACTAATAAATAATACTGTGAGTAATGAGGGCTGTGGTTTTTTTTTCCCTGAAATGTTCAGCAATGTGCCATCTGACTACATGCCCTGCATTTATAGTGATGCCACCGAGTCCTGTGCAGGATCTACTTACAGCCAAGAGTGGCTTCTTCTTACCAGCATATAAATCTATTGCTACCCAATATTACAAAAGTGACAGGTCTACCACAAATTGGCCTGAATCCCATTTTACCACAATTGTGTTTAGTTGCCGAAGGAACAGTTGGCCTCCGGAGGATTTAGAGACATTAAGCCTGTCATTAATTCTTTACGACAGAGAGATAGTGCTGAAGACAGTTTTTCATTTTATCCGATTTTTGTGAAATCTATAGGCTGCTGTCATTCCACCATTCCCAAGAAATGCATTCTCTTTACAACTGACAGCATGTATGGGGATAATATAGAAGGTGCAGTAAAAAGTACAATAGTGGTGACTGCCTGCTTTTTATAAAAGAACTATTTAATCTGATGAAGCGCTATACAAGCTGAATGATTAAATACAGTACCTTGGAGTGTGTTTTAGTAATGATGTTCCATTTGCATATTAAATACCATACCCAGCAAAACTGACAATGCTAATTAAGCATTCTGTTCTGCTCTGATCCCAATGAAACCATACTTTGACGTTCATCATGAACTGCTCCCAGATGTTTGTTCCCTGACCTATATGCTGAAATATACTTTTCAGTTAACATTCTTATCAATATTGCTCTGCGATGAGATGGCGCCCCGTCCTGGATTATTCCCTGCCTTGCGCCCATAGCTTCTGGGATTCTGGGATAAGCTCCGAACCCCCATGACCCCTCATAGGACATGCAGGGATGGATGGATGGATGGATGGATGGATGGCTGTGTCTTCCCATGAAGTGGGGAAGCAGGCACAGGGGCCGGGGAAATTGGGTGAACACAGGGTTTATTCTGAAGAGAGACACTAAGGAGCACACAACGATGTCAATAACCGGACTGGGGAAAGACCAAGGGCGTAACTTTGGTTTGAACATTGAGGGGGTTTGAGGTCTCCACCCATTTAAGAGGAAACATGATTATTGAGGGTTTGCATTTGCCGGCTTAGATTTATTGGGGGGATTACAAGCCCTCCATCCCCCCCATAATTTACGCCCATGGGAAAGACTAACAGGAAAGCACTTAAATACACTGGACTAATGAGACAACTAGAAACAGCTGGTACACAGGGATTCCACACAGGGTAGATGAGGGGGTGTGGCACACAATAGGATCTGCACGATCAGCGCATGACAGGATGGATGTATGGATGGATGGATGGATAAAAATGTAAACCTAAGCAAGGGAAACATAATCCATTCGACAGGTGGAACTTTTCAGCAATTCAGCTGGGAAGATTTACAGTAAAACTGACAATGTCTTTCGGAACCTCTCAGGCAGCATAAAGCACAAGGCAGAAGTTCACCCCAGTCCAGGTCCCAGTCTGTCCTGGGACACACATACAATGGGCAATTTGTAAAAGAACCTAACCAGATTACCCAGTGAGAACCCGCATGACATATGGAGAACATGCAAACTCCACAACCATAGAGCAGAGGTGAGACTTTAATTCCCAGCCTGGAGGTGTGAGCCGGCAGTGATAACCACAGAGTTACCGTGTCACCCTTAAGAAGACCTTTTTTTTGCCACAAAATATTTTAAATCCTTCATTATTATGCAGCATTTCTAGCAGCCTTCTGCCATTCTTATTTAACAAACGTTTTGTTTTTGACTGTTTTACTACATCTCAACATTTTCTGCATTCCTTCCTGCAGGTAAGACAAAGGTGTCCAGAGCCCGATATTCAAAGAGAAACCTGTAGCCTGAGTATAAAAGGGCTGTGCTCTTTAGATAGTGTCTTATAGTAATAATTCTGTCAGGTTGATATTTCGATATTGGTTTGCATTTACATTGTTATGATCTGCAGTCTAGGGGGTGGAGACCAACAGAAAAAGGTAAGGGAGAGGAAAAGGGGAGGACAGGACAAAGAGGAAACGAGAAAAGGGAACACGAGAAACAAGAGGGTCTTTTTTGTAGTTTTTTTTTATATTTATTCACAGACACTTTACAACAGTAGGTGCAACAGACTTCGGGAGTGACAGAGGCCAAAATAACAAACAAAAAACACATCAACCGTACACAACCCAAATCACGCTAAACCTAAGTGGAACAAAAAGAGTAAAATGAAACGACAAGAATTGAACGTGACTCCCTAGCCAAAAGAAACAGTAACCAGCAGAGAGTCACTCCGTACACATCAAACCAAACACTCCGTACACACCAAACCGAACACTCCGTACACACCAAACCGAACAAACACTCCGTACACACCAAACCGAACGCACAGCCCAAAGTACAGTGACCAAAGGGGCGAGCAGTAGTAGTCGGGAGCCGGGCAAGAGTTCAAAACCAGAGGAAGACAAACAAACATTTAGACAAACATTTAACAAATAGCAAAGGTACAGAAGGGCGAAGCAGAGAATCAGAAACCAAAAACCAAAACAGTCAAAGACGAGAGTCAAAGCAGAAAAGCAAACCAACGAAGCAAGAGGGAAAGCTAGAGCTAGAGGTAGTGCTAGTGACGAACAGCAGGCTCTTCTCTTCGTCCACCGGAAACCAGGCCTAGTGCAGAGGGTGGAAGAGGCGTGGCTGGGAACCCGGAGGGGGGGCTCAAGCAGCATCTGGCGTAAACATTTACGGCACGTATCAACATTTTTAGCTATAGCGAGTTAGTAACAGTGGTAAAATCAAGTGAGTGAGGAATTCAGAAGTTTTGTTTTGTTCATTCATAAACTTGTTGGTAGGCCATGTTTTTTTGAAATATTGTACAACATATAACTGGGTAGCAAGTATCATGGTGGGGGCCATCTATGCTAAAGGACTGATTTTATTTATTTTTTTGTTCATTTGTTTTATAACATGGTGACTCTTACCACATGAAGTGTAACTCCAATGTGTTTGGGGGGACTATGAATGTGCTATATATAGAGGACTGATTTTGTTTAGTTTCAAATGCTTTACTAGAGGAATTCTAATTGAATTTAAATAGAAAATTTAAAACAATTTGAAATAAAACAATAGAAGTACAAGGACTTAATTTCTACTTCTCAATTAAAAATTCTTTGTTTTTCATTTGATTCACTTGATTAGCATTTTTTTTTTATCATAATAGTAACTATGTATTACATAATTGTTTCAACAATGGTGTAAAGAAACATGCTTTCCACATGACGTCAGTTGTAGTCGCTGGGTCTCCATGGGACAGGCAAAAAACTATTGAGATTTTGCAAAACCACTGGACTAGAAATGGCTCTTTTGAGATATGAGTCATGACAACAGTTGAGGTCTTTTCAAAAGAACTGTAAGAAAAAGTATGCTTCGTGCCCAGAATTGCCCTATATTACATTAGATATGAAAAAATTACCCACAAAATAATACAGAGATTTTTGATACCAATGTACACCCAATCATTCACAGGCTCCCCGTGGTGTTAGAACGGCAATTCTATTAATATCGTCTTGTCAAACAGAGACAAATGTTAAAAGTCATTATCAGCTAAAAGGAAAATCATGGAAGTTCAATGTTCTGAATTCCTGTGGAGAACTAAGAAGATTATGTGTCTTGCACTGATATATTAAAGCCCATTACTGTGTTTTTTGCTTATCCATCTATGCAGTAAGTACTGCAGCCCAATTTTAATTATCTGTATTAAATTATGCTTTTGCTTTGTATTCATTGTTGGCTGGTAATCTCTTAAACCTCAGAACACTAAACTACCGAAAATGGGGGAAAATTTACACATAGAAATTACAAAATAGAAAAAAAATATTAAGTGTAATAATTGAAATTGTTTGTTATAAATTGAACACTGAATTTTGTAACTATTACACAATAGCATATTATGCATGGTCATTTCTTACAATGTTATTTATGTTATATGTTATGTTATATAAATGTTATATATATATGGATTCATTTTATACACTTGTATAAACAGTATTGTAACATATTTATAGATGAATATTGACATGAAAAAAAATCGTTTTTTTTTCCACAGATCAATATCTGGAATGTATTTTGTATTTTTGGTATTGCTGACCTGAAGTTAGATTTCACTGACAGGATCGATAGCTGCAGTTTGCCAGTGTAACCATTGGGTACAAACATAAACAGTGGTCAGTTTGGTTATAAAGTTGCTCACTCAGTGTGCACCAAAGTATCCTGAATCAACACAGGGAATTCCCAAGACGATGATCAGAATTTCCTTCGTTGACTTTAAGCTTAAGTGGCCGAATTACCGTACAAATTCCCAGGAAGTCCACGGCTAATTATTTCCATACACTACATTTTTTGCAATCATAAAATCAATGACATACACAGCAAGGGTATTTTCATCTTATAATGAAACATTGTATGTTAATAGGATGATGTAAAATAATCATTTAATGCTGCCCAAAACATTGCCAATGGGCCACGTATAACAATGTTCTGAGGGCAGAATGGATGATGATTGGTTACCTCTCTAAATCAGATTGTAGTTGAGGTGGTCCAGGCAGCTAGAGGAGTGGGACTAAGCCCATAAAAATAAATCAGCCCATAATAAGCCCATAATAAACAAACTCTTTTAAGAACCTAACAAAAAGCACTGCAATATACTCAGTCTAACTTTGTTATAAAATGTTAAGGTCAAAATTGTGGTCTCATTGATTTAATCGTAATACTTAAAAAACACCGCTCTTATAATAATGTTTAAGTATATAATTAAGACTTCATCTTTCTTAGTCACTATTGTAATACTATCATGGTACAATCACCTGCAGCAGTAATTGTGATTTATATCCTAACAATACCACATTTTACAAATTAGGTAACATGGTGTAGGTGACCTATGTGTAATTTGCATCTTACCAAAAATGCATTGTTTATAAAAGGTTTATAATACTAAATGCTACTTTAATTCATTCATTTACTGTATATCATTAACTAGAAACATTATTCTGCACTCTGTTTTCAAGGAGGAATAAGCTGTTCCTGTGACTTGAGTCTTTATGGGCTACTTCAACAATCTTTAGAGCTTCTTGACTTATCTGAAGACAGTTCATCTCTCATTGCCCTTACACTATTTATCACATAGGTACTTTTGGCAACACTGAATATTACAAACTCTACTGTACGTTCTCTCTGAAATTATATTTGATCTTCCCTTGCTTGCTATTCAAATAGCCAGATGCCAAATTTCATAAGCGGGGGGGGGGGGGGGGGGGGGTACTTTAACACCCATTTTATTCCCTCTTGATCTGTATTCTTTATACTGCAATACTTTAAGGGATTTTCAATTTTTTTTTCCATTAAAATTTCACCCAAGTAACACAAATCCAACATAAATCCATAATCACACTTATTTGATTTAGAGGGGTATCTCTTCTGATAAAGCAGCTTTTGTGTGAGCTGTCAAGTTAGGGCAAAAGAAATGTAATAACACCAGTAAAAAGGTCTCTGCAAAGAGCAAATGAAGAGAGAGAATAAAAATCTTTTGGATTCATATCTGCTGCCAAGAAGGTCCTCCAAGTTAAAACACTCCAAAAAGACAAAAAGAAGTGTGTGTGTGTGTGTGTGTGTGTGTGTGTGAGAGAGAGAGAGAGAGAGAGAGAGAGAGAGAGAGAGACCTTCCAATATTTAGATGAGGAAATATTTTTGTAAAGCAAGAAATTAATATATTTCTACAAAAACAGATGTGAACAAGTGAATAGTTACGCAAAGTAATTTGCTCAAATGACAAAAATAATGCAAAAATAATGCTCTAATCTCCGAGTCTCACCAGACAACAACAAATCCTACGAAAATAACCGGAAATGGAAACCAGCAATTATATCAGTGGACATGGTTAGTAGAGATGAGATGTTTTTCTCTGCCCTCACATCTATCTTCAAACTGAGGAAGAAAGCCTGACTCTGTCCTGACAAAATTGCTTCCTCAGGTGATGTCGACTTCTGGAAACATGATCAACATAAACCACATAGATTAAATATGGATTAGATGTGCACAACTAATACAACCCACGGTCATAATACAAACGTTGTTTCTCAGTTCAGTTAAAGTTAGCTCACTGTGCCTATATGTAATGTGAATTAACATTCCAGTGAGTAATATACTCACTACATTCTTTACAGTTTCCTTCACTCTGAAAAAATCTCTCAATACCTTAAACTGTCATGGTATAAATTAAATATTTGAATAGCAAAGTTGATATACAGCGCTCACAGAGTCTTGGGACGCGTGCTTAATTCAATAAAACCATTGCAAATATTTTTGGTTTTTATAACAAATAATAATTAATTCATTCAGTTGTTCACAAAAATCAAATCACATTTGAAAAAAACAGTAGTTCTAAGTAAACATTCATTTCAAGTTGTAATGAACTGAATTGAAATTGAATAATTATAGTTCTATAGTTTGGAGTTAAAAAGTTCAGTGACAAGCAGTCTCATTGGGCACTTTTTAAATTAGTAACAACTTTGTAATAATATAAAATACCAGTCACAGTCCCTTATGGGAGCCAGTTGCTACAGCTGCAATTAATAGTAAAACAGCATAGTAAATTAATAGTAAAATGGAACAGAATGAGTCAGTCAAAAGAATTATGACACTTAAGAAAATGTCTGTGTGGAAGATATGTGCAGATATGTTAAACATGGCTTCTCAGTGGACTTTTGTTATGAAACCAATAAACTTGCAGCATTTTTGCAGAATTATGCAAGTGTCCCATTTCTGACATTTTCCAGTAAGGGCCCTCTTACTGGACGAGTTTTTGTTTATCTGTAATTCATCTTTTGATATGTTTTCAGGTAAAATAATTTCAGTTTAAACTGAGATTCTAATTCTAATTATTTGGATTTTTTCCCCTTCACACACAATCCTTATTAACCATTATAATCACATCTCAAAAATAATAACTGAGAGCATCAGAGCCCCACCTGCCTGGTAAGGTAAGGGGTAAGGGGGGGGGGGGTCAGGTCACTCTCCTGCTGTCAGCTTTGTTCTGCCAGCAGCGTGTCTCCGGAGAGGTGCCAATCCACAAGGACCCTGATTGTAAGCCTCTTTCTTAATCAGATTCAGGTCTGTAAGCTCCAGTCTGGATGATGATTTTACACCTCTTTGTTAATGGCCTTCTGTTCAACACTCCCCGCAACACTGTCTCTCTTCAAACTAAGAATCTGCAACTCGGTTCTCAGTTATGTCTTTAAGCTTCCATTACTTAACACATTATTCAAGAAAATTCTTTGATGTGTGGATAGGAGGCCATGACTTTAAAGATGCTAACTATAAAAACATCAATGATAAGACGTGGAATACTGTGAAACCGGAGAGCAGAGATGTTCGAGGGAAGGAAGGTAGACAGGAAACAAGCCTCTCTAGGCAGCCCTAATCGATCACTAATTGATATAAAAGCAGCCCTTTGTTCCGGTCCCTATCTGAAGAAAATTCTGGATCTAGCCGATTGCCTGTCAGTTTGTCTTTCTTAAACTGAAACAGCTGCCTTAGATATTTGCTTTGCTAGTCCAGCCGGTTGTATTCCAAGATTACGAATAAACTTATCATTGTCATGCGACATGCATTTTTTTCCATTGTTCCAAAACAATCTATGAAAAAACAGTTTGTGCATATTTTACATAATGTAAAAATAATCAACCATAATAATAAAAAAAAACAGTTAATTGTTCTTGTGTTCTACATGCTATTTTAACTGTTTATGGGTATCCATATGTCTTTATGTAACAATATGATTAAGGTCCCGTAGTGGCCATTTACTGTATATTGTACTGAGGTCAGCGTAAGAAAACCCTGGTCTCTCATGTCTTGCCACAGCATCAACAATCCATGGCTTGTTGGCAAGACTTCAAGAACTGCTACAGGGTCCCTTCAATACACAGACAACTGGACTTTTCTCGTGACAATCGACACACATACAGTAGGAGAACTGACCTTATCTAGCTTTTTGTCCCACACCAGACAAGCACCTGCACTGGTGACATCTCATAAAAGGGTTCAAACCTGCCTCATTCTGAGCAACAACTCTAACTGCTCAAACATTACGCCTATGTGATTTTGTTTGTGTGATTTGTAAGGTATAAGTGTGAAGACCTGTTCGTTACTAATGATTTTTTGCACAGTTTATATATTTACACATACAAAAACCGTCTTTAATCAGAAGTTGGAAATAATATGTGTTATAGCACCCGTATCACACTCTAAGCTGGGCAGTAGCCAGAGTGGAAATTCTATTGTAACGTTTGCCGACAGTAATTTACTACATTTGAGAAAACAAAGAAAGAGGCCAGGGAGAAAAGAAATGTGTTAGATTTGTGATAACACTTACTGTGAAAGAGCACCAGTCAGTTCAAAACAAACAAAACCTGGCCTAAATGTATCAAAATTCTGGCCTGTCTATACTAAAAAATAAATCAGTTCTTCAGGCACGCGATTAAAAAAAAAAAAGTGTTTTACTCAGTGTGTGGAGATCGAGTAGTTTACACAGCAAGTTTTGGGATCAGAGCCCTTGGTCAGCCAACCTCTAGCACCCCTGGAGTAGTTGGGGTTAAGGGCCGTACTTAAAGGCCCCACCATGAGAGGATTATGAACCCATGACCTTCTGGAAAGGGGCACAGATCACTGACCCGCTGCCCAACTCACTAGTCACTAATGGAAAGATAAAATTATCCTGGAACTAGCAAAAAAGAACAGACATCCAAATAAATGGGACGTAGGCACAAAAAATACCTAATTAACTTAGAAGAACATCTTACAATAGAAGAACAGAGAAAAATCTAATACAGGCAGTTAAGAATGTCTGGCGAACTAACAAATAGTACTTAGGAATGGACTGCCATAAAGCCTATTACATAAATACAACTCGTTAAATGCAACGGCTCGTAAAAACAAACGCTCTCACTAATATGTGATGCAGGTGAAAACATCATGCAGCTTCAACTCAGAATGATGTTCGGAATCACTGGCTCAGGGTACAGTACAACGCCGTATGTAGTTATATTATTATTTTCCGATGTAACTACAAATTCAACTTAAAGATAGACATTAGCAACGGATCTTGTTCGTAACCTGGGCACTGCCTGTATATGGATGAGCACAGGGATGAAAATGGACCACAGAAGCCTTTTGTTGAAGCTTTATAAACGGGGAAGGAGAATACACAACACTGGACATGCAAACATTGCATGATAAAGTTATTCAGGTCTAACCCAAAGGCCTGGAGGGGGTTCTGGTCTGAGAGTCCTGTAAATCATAGATGCACATCAGGAATGAAGAACAGCAGAAAAGAATCAACAGGAACAATTTTGGGCACCTGACTCCCTGGCTAGACAGAAACCACCCTGCGTCCTTTCACACTATTTTAGCATTTGCAAACTGTCACTTATGTATGATTAACTGTCTTTTTGTTTTTTAACTGTACCTAATGGTTAACCCTTTAATAAAGAAATCGTTTAGCCTTTAACCTTTGCATAATTACAATGATAAACAGTGTTAAAGTGACTTGGTATTTCAGAAGGTTAATCACAAGGCTTTGCTAAGCTTGTTTGGTTTTGCAGGTAATTATTAGTGAATCCTCTGATTAATGAATCATTATGGTGAGGGTCTTCTCAGACTTTTGTGCGTAGAGCTCTGAAACACAAATAGACTTCTGATTCATTCAAAATTTATAAACGGACTGGTCAGAAAAACAACATCATGCAACATTTCAGTGAGGTGTGAAGAGTGGGACCGCAGCCTCATAGCGTTTCAGGGGGGGAGGCAGATGTCCACGCTTATGTGTTAAATAATTACACCCTTATGCCTAGTCCTCTATCTCCATAAAATGCAGGTTTTACATGGAATTCATACAGATCAGTTCTTGGTTACCAACTCCTAGCATTATATATGCTCCCATCTGGAAAAATAGTATTAAAATATAGTGTTAACTCCCACACCTTTTGATATATATATCCCCTTATCTGTTTCAGGCTATATAATATATTAAGGCAGTATTTCCCAACCCAGTCCGCAGGGACCCTCCAGTCAGTGCATATTTTAGTTCTCTCCCAGATCCCAACACGACCATGATAATAAAAGTTCTTGATTGCCTGGAAGATGAGAGGGAGCAAAAATGTCAGCTGTCTGGTGGTCTCCAGGACTCAGTTTAGTAACACTGATGTATGGGACAAATATTTGTCACGCATACAATATACAGACGGCAAATATTCTTCTTTTTTTGGCTGGTGATGTTGCGAATAGAGATTCAAAACAAATCGGTATTCCAATAATAGTGAATAATTACACATGCATAGGCACGTGCTGATATATTGCAGCGAGCAATTTTGTTCATGAGGACATGGTTGGAGAAAGTCAAGTGGCTGGAGGGGTCCGTGGGGGTCAGGTTGAATGCCACGATGTTGCGGATATGTGTAACTAGCAGTCAGTGCTTCCAGGGCAGCTCGCTGACAAGCCTCCAGAAAAGTGTGTAATGACCCATTAGGCACAGCTGGGAGTTGGCAGGGCATGCTTGAGGTTGCTCTAATGAAAGGAAGGTCAGAATAGCAAAATATTTTGGGGGGGCTGCATTTGGAAGTAAGTACTAAAACAAGACTCCATCGATGCATAGTGTGTCACAAGTGGTATCACTGGTTAACCTTGACATTCGCTATACAAGGTAAGGGCAGACACAAATAAAACTGACAGATGATGGTGAAACTCTGCGCCAATGTCATTTTGGCACTTGGGGAAATTCCCCCCAGTAAAATCCATTACCATAATCATTTTACAGCAGCTTAGCAAACAACAGCACTGATGGGAAGGAAGTAGCAAGCCACATCAAGGCAGCTGCACAATGAACAGCCAAACATAGCTCTAGGGTAATCGATTACCTGAGCCACCAATGTGATCTGGCTGCTTTATGATGTGACTCCTGTAATTATTGTCTGATTGATGGATGACTCGTCCAGCAAAGGGATGACTGGATTGCTCTGTAACTGATTTCCTGCTGTACAGCAATGGAGGAAAATGGATGCTTAACACCTCTTTCTCTCCGTCCTTCTGTCTTTTCTCCCCCACACAGCAACAGAATAGTTCATCAGCATGTTTATTTAAAGATTAAAAACAGTGCATTCATTGGCATCAGACTTACAGAAAGAGGATTAGGGGAACCCAGAAGGTGTATGGGAAAGCCAGATATGGAAGTCTGAAAATATTGGATTAAATCTTATTTGTTCCTAAGTCTGGTGGTGTGTTTAAGATCATTTATTTTTAACAGTATATTCCAATCTTAGGTTCCTGCTATTGATTTTAAAGACTGAATGTTTGAGCTTATGACCTTGAATAGAAAAGGATCTAACGATTCATTTAAATTGCTTTTCGGAAGGTATTCTTTAACATACCAATGAAAAATATTAGATACTTTACACTGATAATGTCATCACGGCTAATATTTAGAATCAAATCATATCAGTGACAAGTGACATCCCTTTAGAAGAGACGTAATTGGGGGAAAAGTGCTGCGAGAATGTCTGTTGCACCATACAGTGGTGGTGGATTTTCACTGCCAGAGACCTACTGTGCCTCATAGGACTGTATAACCACAGACATAATTTTCTCTCTCTGTTTGTATAGGTGTTTTACTGCATGCTGTAGACACTGAGACGCTGTAAAAATAGAGAACAAAACACAATATACAAGACAAGACGGTGATATATAGGAATTCTATGATCCAGCCATGTATTCTGTACAGTAGAAGAAAATTGTAACAATTTTAGTATTTTGATTAAGCCATTCCACAGCTTTAAAGTTTGTCGATAATTGCTGCGTTCACAAAGAAATCAAGGAACTGGAAATGTTCAGATGCTGCCCCACACCTATTATATCAGTATAATTCTCCTGTCAAGACAGCACTATAGAGCTGTGATTATAAACTTGCCTACAAGGTGTAAAGATGACAGAAGACGTTACTCAAAAAAATGACATAAAATGACAACAGACATCAGATTCTGTATATTTGGGTCAACTGTGCATCGTTATACTTTAAAGAACTGTTTTAATAAATGATTTATGTGGTTGAATTATTTGCAGTGATATATCTTTTTACATGTTATTATTCCAGTGGAAATGTAATCCTTCACCACTGCATAAGAACTGAATAAATATATCATTCTGGCTTTTAATGGCGGAAATGTTTTTGCATCTGAAGGAATAAAATAAAAACAGATGGCAGCCGAACATGAAATGTGAGAAAATGACTGATTGCCAAGCAGAAAATCTTACTTACCGGGAGGTAAGAAAATGGCAGAATGACTTTTGGCTTACATTCATTTCCTAATGCTACTCAATTTGCGTTTTCACGGTTAAAGTGAGAAAATGTACCAGCCAGGTAAAAGAAACAGAGCTGGTTTTGCCAATTGCCAAATTGAAGAAGATAATAAATTTGTTTTAAGTAACGAGTACTGGTTTATACCTGATATGCACCTGGAATAAAAAAATTCTGGAAATTTGTGTTTTTGAGCCTTGAATACTACACATCGCTGATCAATCTCGTTACTCGTGCCTGTATATTAAATGCATTTGATTTATGAATTACCTAATTTTTGAGTGTCCCACAATATCAAACATTTGTTTTCATGATCTAGTTTTTTGTGAATAAATCAATGGGTTACATTTGGTTTTGTGGTCTGAGTCACTCTTATGGACTTTCTATCTTTTACCTGTGCTTGTACTATACTGTAGATTTGGATTATGATTTGGATCCGGCTGCCTTGGTAAGTCACTGGTTTTTGCAGGTTTCATTGTGTGCGATTCTGGAAATAAATGCGGAATTCCTGCACTGGTACCCTATCCCTGTCCATTCATAACACATACAGGAGAATTTCTACAAAAAAACAGATGCCATGTACTGCAGCAGTGCTGGATTCGCAAAGGTGATTGGTTAGAAGGGTGGTCTGTTATTGCACATGCACAAGTAAATCACAGTAGTAAATCAATGCCTTATTATAATCTTTAATTTGAATAAATGCTACTTTAAAATTCCATACACAGAGCACTCTTTAAAATGAATGGGAACTAAACAGATATATCATTGGTGGAAGAAAGTAGTTCTACTAATGTGTGTTCAGCTCGTAATCATGTACTGTAAAGAATGTCTTTAAGTACAAACGTGTTAAATGTGTAGTGATCGTGGTCTAAGCGGGTTAATGCTTTTATACTTATACGGTATATACTTAAATGCACTCTGCTGCATGGCAGGTACCTTTCCTCTGCAGTCATGCATTCCAAAACAGCAGGGCTTGTTGTGCATTAACCCTTGTTTTGTTTAAACATTGAGAAACAGGAAGTAATATGACACCTAACTGTATGAATGAAAATACTTCGGAATTCTTGTTGAAGACATTTTACTTCATTAAAAATCTTTGAAAAAATGTCATTAGTGATATACTTTAATTAAAATATGTACAGTTTTGGAATGTGTTTACATATGTCAAAGCAAGAAAGGAAGGACTCAAGACTAGGCATAGTGACCAAACAAATGGGGCTTTATTAAACGGATGGGGCTTGAAATAAACAGGGCTTGAAATAAACAGGATCTCGGTGGATCAGAACAGGGGGACTGGAACCAGGAAGGACACCGGCAACATGCAGGTGCAACAACAGTGGCAAGACTGGGGAGCAAAGGACTTTTTTTATCACTATCAGATACAAACAGTTAGTTTGTTTGCTTCTAGCAGCTCTTTTACTTTACATTTGTCTTCATGACATATATGTAAATGATGTTAATTAATGCAAACATGTTGAAATCGCTTGTTTTGTTAAACATCCATCCAGGATAGGCTCCAGACCCCTACAGAAGTGGTTATAGAAACTGGAAGTATGGATGGATGATATATAAATATTTTTTATATACGGCTGTACATGCTGTTAGTATAGCACATACATGATATTGTATGTAATTGGCTGATTCAGATATATTCTATATTAATGCATATACCAAGATGTATACGAGAATAAGAGAATTTACCTATCCCCATGATAATTATATCTGGCCAATGTAATTACGTCTAGGTAAAAAAAATAACAGTGGGGGCGCGCACACACACACACACACAGAAATTATTTGCAATACAAAGGGCACATGCTGAGAGCAGAATAAGTTATACACTAATCTTACTAGTTTCTCTTAAACTTACTAGTTACTAGTGATCTAGTGATCCGCAATTTTCTCCACATGGACAAGAAAAAAACTGTGTGTGATATATAATATGTATATGTATATACTGAAAACAGAGCTCATTACTATTGCTCCCCTGGTTATCCGCAGAGACACTGCACTAGGATACGAAATAATCATGTTGACTTCTCCCGTGGGAAGTCAACTCATTAGCTAATTCTATTTGTTTCATTTTGTAGAACTGAATTCCCCAAAATACGGTCAAATTAATTTATGACTGCGGCTGAAGAGGTTTCCTTGTCCAGTTTGTTCTCGCTGTAGAGGACGTTTACCACCGGCCACATATTTACAACACGTAGGAAATTGTGAATTCTGCATGTATGGTTCCCTTTTTATATTGCTTTGTTTAATAATGACTGCCTTCTGAGGCCCATAACAATAGGCCCATAATTCTGGAGGAGTTCCGAGTAAACTACTGCATTTATTTGTCCATCCATTCCATGCCTGGGTGGATCTCTGTGGTTCAATGACACTACTGTATTGCTTATAAAGGACTTTTCACTACAAAGGACATTATAAAGTAATTATGTGTTCCAAGTAAAAACTTAAATGACTTGTTTAAGGATGGGTGGGGGAAACTGATTATTAAGAACAATTGTTACTTAAAATTGTTACACCATACAAGGGAGTCGGACTCTGAGGTCACCTAATTGCTGCTGTAGATGGATGGGAAAAATGCTAGTCATTTGTTCCGAGTTTCACAAAGACCAAGGATGTGTATCTCCGCATGGCTTTGTGATACATGTAGACTGCCAGAAATAAAGGTTTCCTCCTGTCTGCTACCTGAGAATATTATTGCATTCAACACATTTTGGACATTCAACTTTTAGTAAATAACTGGTGTTGAATATGTGTGTGTTCTGAATTTAGTTATGTACTGTATTTGTAACTAACAGTCCAGCTATATACTGTAGCAGTTAAATATCAAAAGTGTTGTTATATAAACTGCATAAAAATGCATCTGAAAAAAAGGCCTTATTTCTCATTATTATTGCAGAGGTGAGGTAGATGGCGCTATGAGAAATAATTGACATTTTGTCATTATGTTAACTGAATTTAGTTGGGTTGGTTTAATGGTACTCCTTTATTAATCAGACAAAAGGGTAAGGTTATCGATCAAAGTCCAGTAGATGCCGAAAAAAGGACACTTCAGTTCAACAAAGCTTTAATTAATTCATACAGTACAGAGCACCTCACCTTATCCTGTTGCTGTTGAATGCAGCGTATTTCACTGAAGGACAAGCGCGTCAGTCTCTTTTTCAGATGCACAATGTCAGTTCAGATACTGGTTTAGTCGTTTGAATATCTTATTGATGTGTGTTTGAAGATCATTCTTATGGTCTGATACCGAAAACAATATTATCTCCTTTCTTTTAATGGTTTAAAAATAAATAATAATTTCATTTTGAACAAAGACGTCTGTTAAATTAAAAAAATATGTGTACCGTAAAATAAATATTAATTTGCCTGAAACCATGAACACTGACAATGTTGCTGCCAAGACCAAGATCAGTGTTGGGAAAAGAATGGAGTGACGCAACTTGAAAATTCTCATTTTGACAGAGCTGGAAGAAACATTAGTAATGCTGACCAAAATACCCTGCAGTTTGACATTCTTATAACATCCCTGGGCTATTTCATAAATTCAGATTTTTTTTTTTCTTATTTTCCCTACAGTGAGAGACAAGATGAGCAGTATTGCTTAATGCCAGATCACAACATAGTTATTAAACATGGGTAGTGCACACATTGTAACCGATATGCCTTTAAACAGTCAGGGGCTGATAACGCTCTTAAATATTGACTATCTCTTTCATTTTTGCGTGATCTGCCCATGTTAATGTTAACGTTGCGGCAGCCCACTCAAAATCCAGCTGTGTAGCTTGCTGTGCCATCCCTCAGGATCGGGGGCTGTTTCTCTCTCAGCCTGAAGCACTTTTTATTGGAGTGTTTCTGATATTTAGCAGCTTGTGCTCAGAATCGCCATGCATCATCCTCTAGTATTTCAGCTAGCCAGTCGACTTGCCAGTGGGTAAGCAACTTGGTTAAAAATGGATTTCCTCCTGCGACTGACTTTTTGTGTCAGAATAAAGCACTTTTTTTATTTTGTATTAGAGGATTGTATTACATTTTAATGAATAAGCAATTGACATCCTTTTGATGTATGCATTTAATGTCTTACAGTACTTGTATAATTATTTTACAGTTTGATTTTTGTATTTTTCCTTTCTATCGTAGAAGCGTCTTTTCAGCTGCCTGTTGTCTTCAATGGACCTAAGATGTTATATTTTCAGCACCAGTCACTATGAATATCACCTTATCTAATAACTTTTTTCGTGTATCACAAAAGCTCAGTTGATGTGAACTATAGTTGCAGCATTCTCATGCTTTCAATTAATAATTTTAAATCAGTAGCTTTAATTTCTGAATCTCCAGAATAAGACAAAGTGTCCAGCCAAATCTATACCTTAGACGATTAATCATGGGCTTTATTAAGTAGCCAACCCTCCATCACAAAGAAAACTATTAAGGTTTAGCTTGTTGATTTGTTATGGAAGGTCAT
Source organism: Brienomyrus brachyistius (assembly GCF_023856365.1). NCBI lineage: Eukaryota > Metazoa > Chordata > Actinopteri > Osteoglossiformes > Mormyridae > Brienomyrus > Brienomyrus brachyistius. The sequence continues at coordinate 8,916,937 of NC_064542.1, forward strand.
AAATCATCTCAAAGTAAACTCCTTAGAATACCAGTTTCTGCTGCCCTCTCTCTTCTCGGGGATGAGAAAATGCTTCATTGTTCCACTGTATAATTACTTAGCTGCATATTTATGATGTGTTATTCTACATATTATTGTCAAAATGCACAATCTGTGTTTATTTAATAACCGGTCATTTTGGGTCGATATATGTATGTACTGCAAAAATAAAGTGTGTACTATGCATTTAATTATCTGTAATATTTGTTAAACATGGTCATGGGGAAGCCTGTAGCCTATTGCAGGCAGGATGGGGCACAAGGCAGGGTCTCACCCTGGAAATAATGCCAGTGCATCACAGGACACACGATTCACAGCTTCGCACAGAATGTCACCATGAGCAGTTTGGCGACGCCGGCATCGTACAGGCAGAGGCTGGATTCGTACCCCCAACTGTGGAGGTGTTAGGCGAAGATAATAAAATGTACAGTCAAGTTAAAATATCTAAATATAATTTGCACAGTAAAATATAATATAATTGTAGGTCAATTTATCCTTTTTTTAAATTCAATTTATCCTTTTTAACTGCAAATTACACTATCATCTTCTTAATCAGATGATGGACGATTTGACATCTGAAGCCTTTTTACAATGCATTATGTAATAACTCCACAAAATGTAACAAATTTTCACTTCATAATGTAATAGCACCCACATTTTGTAATAATCTGTCATATTTTGTAATAGACAATTGTAACTGCAATTGTAGTTGCACTTTTTACAACCAATGAAGATGTCTTCATTGACACTTTGTCAAGTTATGATACAATGCGGCATTATTCCATAATGTGTTGTAACAAGCTTCCTCTCAAAATTGGGTGTAAGTTTATGAAGAGAGTGGCTGAGGCGCGACTGAAGTGTTCCCAGAGAGCTTTGCTATCCAGCTCACATCCGGCTGCAGCCCTTCATTACATGAATGAAGTTGATCTGAGCTCTTTCATAATGTGATCCATATTCACAATTTTCGGCCTAATTGCTTGCAGTAATGAGCAGGCTGGTGGGCTCAACCAGGTCCTCTTCTAATTGTCACTGCTGGATTGTTTCTCTCATTTGGTGGGAATCGAACAGCTTAATTTCCTTCACCTCCTTAACAGCATAAGAAACACTCCTTCCTGCACAATGACAGTGCTAATCTGCAGAGCCACATACCCCTGTTTATTTTGGCGTATTTTAAAATAATACAACTATCAGCTGTAGCTTCACTATAACGTACCAGCTATAGTAAAGATCATTACTTCCAGCTGGGTGAAATAGTAACGGGAATATCACCCAGAACATTTCTGACTTTTAAAAAAAAAGTTGATCTCGTATGTTAATTTGTTAAATTGTGTCAGGAAAAAACGAAACCATGGTTATATGTTTTCTGTGCTATTTATTAGCAAATGCCAGTTTTATTACAGGTTTGTCCTTTGTATGCCCTTGATGTTACATTACGTAATATTTCAATTGCAACAGATTGTCTGTATTTTTTGTATTAACTTATCTGCTCGCCACCACATCCCTTGATGCATTATTACATTATTTTCAATGGAATACTAGGTCTAATTAGAGAAGTGCCATATGTCTGGTTCTTGTGATTGCTTTGTTTGACAACTGTGCTCATATCTTGTGAGGTCTCCAAGGAACTTTAAAATACGCCGTGCTATAATAGGGCAAACGAAAATCGTTGTCCAACGAGCTAATATTTTTAAATTTGCTTCCGGGATGTTAGAAAAAAAATGAAATCTTTTTTGACTGATTTTTTTTATGCTTTGCTTTTGCTTTTTGGGACTAATAGAGAGGAAACAGCAAGGTGTCTTGTGTCACGGCGTCTGTGTTAAGCGGAAAGAAATTGGCTGCAAGACGTCTGAGTGCAGATTAAGATTAAATCCCCAGGTGCCCATGTCTCTTAAATCACGTTTCACAGCCTGGCATTTGTGCCTGTTTGTAAATCGGACTCCCATAGATGGTTCAGTGTTTGTTTTAATCTCTTCAGCTTCTGCTGGCTTCTGTGTGGCCAACATGTGTATACATTCCTTGCTATAATCTTTATCATTAGGTCTTGAGGTGGCAGCAAAACCTGTAAGTGTTTTAGTTACGACCTCATACTGATTTCCTGTTAATTATGAAAACAACAAGAATCAGACAGCTTACTTTGTACTCTTAAACAAACATAACGTCACTGACAAAGAATGTAATTCACTGGTTGAGCTTCAACTAGAAAGATTTCTGTTAGGGCGGCATCCAGACAGGCCCCCCATCCTGGATTGTTCCCTGGCTTATGCCCGTAGATTCCAGGATAGGCTCCAAACCCCCGCAACCCTGAAAAAGACAAGCGGGAACAGAAAATGGATGGATGGATGGATGGATGGATGGCTCTTCGGGGGAAGATGGTGGCGCAGGCGGTAGTGCTGTTGTTCGGCAACTGGAGGGTTGCAGGTTCGAGCCCTGGTTCCTCCTGACCCCCTCAAAGTGTCCTTGAGCAAGACACTGAACTCCAAATTGCTCCCGGTGAGCAGGTTGGCGCCTTGCATGGCAGCCTCCGCCACCGGTGTGTGAATGAGTGTGTGGATGGGTGAATGTGAGGCATAAAATGTACAGCTATTGAGTACTCGTAGGAGTAGAAAAGCACTATATAAATGCAGTCCATTTACCATATCCAGACATATGGCCAAAACAAGCTGTCTAGAAAAAATAATTAAAATTGAGACACTTTATTGCATGAAAAAGTTTTTTAAAAAGTCAATTGCTCTTTAATTTGTACCTCATCCAGTATTTGCAAGCGCTGGTGTATTCTGTCATCTGAGGATTTGTTGGGACAAATATACGAATACACTCAACTTTTCACCTAGAAAAGATCTTGCAACCTGGCCAGTATGCTGGCAAGGTCCAATGCTGTTAACGAAAACAAACCAGCTTACATAAAAGGCTGTTTTCCATGTAGAACTTCCATACCTTGCAGGAATATAATATGATGTGAGGTTCTAATGTCCTCACTCTAAAAAACAGTAAATCAAATCATGGATAACTTGGACAACAAAAAAATGTGAAAACAGTGCGATGTCCCTACATACAGTGCGGAAGTCTTTGGCAATCGAAGAAACTAATGTTTACATGATCTCCATGTTGGTGTAAAACTGTGTTATATCTGCCAAAGTGAGCCAGCTTAGTCATTTCAAACTTTTGCTAAAAAGGACACTTCATTGACGACTGCTCCAAAAATCACACACTAAAGAAGCAAGTATGACATGTTGACTCAGCTGTGTGTTACGCGGTCACTGTGTCCTTGCGTTTAAATTAAGTAACCTCAAAAGCACATCGTTTCAGCTTTAAAGACAACAGAGAGAACACTAAAAGTGTAATAAACCTTCCGTTCAGTTATTTCTTAAAATCAGTCTATACACTGAGGAAGATGGCCTAGTGCTGAAATGCCACAACTTATGGTGGATTATTAATATATTAATAAAAATAAAGATAAAGCCACCCAGGAATAGTGTTTGTGTAATTGAACTGATGGTGTATACTCAACCGAGATGGCAGAGTAGAGTGTTTTCAAAGAACTTTGTTAAAAGCTTAGTCATATATCCTTCACCTGCTCATCTGAAAGAGTTTTCTAGGGCACAGAAAACATTGCATGATTCTCACATCTCAGCACTGTAAAAACACTGTTTATATGAGTAATGTGCAGCTTACTGTTTATACCGGATTATGCATGTTGTGCAAACTGTTTATACATGTTGTAAAAATAATACACAGTACATTTCTTTTTTTCTATCAGTATAAATGAAATGCGTTTCTGATGAAGAATGTAAGTCATACGCAGCTACATGCTAAATGAGAAAATCTGAATGCAGCTGAGAGACCCAAACGCGGAACAACCAGTAAGCCTAAACAGACCCAGAATACTGCTGGGTGTAGCCAGGCGGGCACTGGAACTGGAGGAGTTACTCCTGCAGTGGGAAGTGTTGCTGGAGGGACTGTTGGAGATGGAGAGCAGGCAGACAACAAGTCCTCCAAATACCGCTATAGATGTGCCAAGGCGCTGTGAAGCTCCGCTGGATCCGTGTGGTGATATAAGCCAAAATGTTAGAGAGGAATTATGGTCAGGAATAGAAGCAGAGGTCGAATAGGCAGAAGGTTGGTCCTGGGGGTGCAGGAGAAGGTAGGCACTCCTGCTGACAAGGGGAAAGCAAGACGCACCCTGGGAAGGAGAAAAACACACACTTATGATAGAGGGGTAATGGGAAGTTCAGGCACACAGAACCTCACAAGAGGAGATCGGGCCAATCAGGGGAATGCAAGGATACTGAGTCTCAGAAATTGGCTCATAGCAGAAACAATACCTTGCACGGAGGAAACTGGCTAGACGAGTTATATAGGTTAGCCAATTATGGAAATCAGACAGACGAGTGAATACAGGGGGTTCCAATGATTCAAAATTTTGGTACTGCCTGGAGGTGAGTACCACTGCCACTGATGTTTGTAAGGGGGCTGGCCACTTCTGTTGCATTCGACATTAAAGAAACAGACACTTACTACAAGAGGTGTCCAGTGTTGGTCAGAGGATGCAGAGGACAGGCTTAGGGACTGCCGGGAGAATACACACTGACATATATTCAAGCATGCCACAAACAACAATATGGATGAACTCATTATATAGAGAGAATGCACATGATGTCACAGTAGGTGGAAGTCATTGCAGTTACACACACTGAGTGGCAAAAAGACTGAGTGGCAGCATTGGCATAAGCATAAGGCTGAGTGCCACTAGAACACAACTAAAATGGGAAAGAGCTGTTGTGCAAGTGAGTTTATAAATCAATTAAAGAAGAAATCTGAGCTATTTTTTCACAGACTGCCAAATGAAAGGAAGCAGAAGCAAATCAGTCACTGCAATATGCAAAAACTGAAATCCAAGCCTTGAAATGTGGATTTGTGGATGTCACTTTGTGACAGTTACATGGCGTTATATACTGTATTGACTTCTCATCAGTTAAACATATAGCATCATTCATTTATATTCTGTGCAGCTGTAAAGCTTGACACGAGCTGCCGTAGGGCTTTCCAATCAGCGTCTGTGCAGCTGAGATACCACACTGATACAGCAGGGTAAAATACGTACTTTCTGTGCTGCAGCGGAGGTAGGTCGGTGCCACTTGTTGTGGGAGACCAGCTGTAATCGGCATTTTTAGAAGGATCAGCGGTCCCTGTGCCGCCTTTAGCGGTGCCGTGATGTTAGCTACCCATGAAAATGTAATTAACTACCATTAATGTCGTAACTGCCAATAACATAATAACATCTCATAATGTTCATAATGTAAAAAGTTGATAATGTAATAACTTAACAATAATTTAATAAAATTTCTTTCTTCAAAGAGTACTGTCAGGAAACCAGATTGCTGACCACATATTAATGTTCATGGTCTACTGGTCCTTCGTTAAGTTGCACAGAACCTCGTGGAGTCCAACTGCATTTCATTTAAGCAGATAATTGCTTGTTTTCCAGTTTCCCTGACTAAAATGTTACCATGTTGCAGGATATTTTGCCATTCAGGGAGGCATGTTCCGGTTAAGTGACATCAATACACACCCTCTATTGGTATCAGTTATGTGTAAAAAAATAAATAATAATAAATAAATGAAAAATTAGTACCAGCTAAGACCAGTCTTACTTATGCAACCACCCCTAGGTAATGAATGCCGTTGTCAACTTTTCAATAAAGGACAGACACCCAGTAAAGGAATGACCCCTATAAAATCAATCAGCCTAAACATGCCAAGCCTTTAAACTATTAAAGCCATTATGCAAGAGGAAGTACAGGGACAGGCCAGAAACCTGTTTCTGGGCTCCCAACCCTACAAAACCTATGACAGGAAATAGGAAAGTAGCTTCTGGACCAGGGAGCTTATTTATAAAGGCTTCGTTCAAATGAAAAAGAGCAGAAAGATTCATACTCCGGTTTATACAGTACAAAGACTTTGGGATTTTAAAAATAACAATTCTTGTACATTCACAAATGGTGCAACGTGATGGTACGTTGATGGTGCGTATGTTTAGAAAAAGAGCCCTCTGGAGTTTAGATAGAAATGTGTGTCTAAGATGCAGTAACATTTCATTTTAGTGGTTAGTGAAATGTGCATTAATAAATATAGAAACATTGTCATTGTATCTATTATACAACTAAAATTCAGTACTTATAAAATTCTTATAAGTCAATGACTTTATATGTATCAATGTATTTACTGCGTAGAATCTAACATAGAAGTATGCATACTGAAAAGTCAAAGTAAGTATAGGCACAAACAAGTGTGCACCCGCATGTACAGTAATAGGCATATAAAGGCCCATGAATAAGCACATCACATAGAAGCATCATCATGGCCTGTTTACCTTGTTAGAGGACATTGTGCACAGCGAAATACCAAGGAAGCAATTTAGAGATCACAATAATTATTTTTCCAGTGACGATTTGTGGCTTATTGGCCATTTTAGGCTGCCGGGAGTGTGATGAACTGGCACCGAATCTTGAATGACCGACATCACAAAATCATACTGTTCCTGTCCATAAGTACTTACAACAGTTGTATTTATCAGAATACGAACAGGAACTGGCTGACAGATCAGTGATACTCCTGCCCTCACTGACTTCCATTATTCCTTGTTGTGGCTGGTATGAAGCGACTGTACGACTGACAAGAGACAGCAGGGTTACCCATTTAAGCAGTGCCTCTTCGCCCCGTGTCCCCAAGCACATACTGAAGAGGAATGCCGCCTGCACGCTCTTTTGTAAAATATCTGTCATCGTTGAGCTGACCACATTAACAAAGGCAGTCACATGCTACGATTTGATATTATCCATCCATCCATTTTCCAAACCGCTTATCCTACTGGGTTGTGGGGGGTCCAGAGCCTATCCCAGAAGCAATGGGCATGAGGCAGGGAACAACCCAGGATGGGGGGCCAGCCCATCACAGGGCACACACACACCATTCATACACACATGCACTCTTACGGGCAATTCAGTAACTCCAATTAGCCTCAGCATGTCTTTGGACTGTGGGGGGAAACTGGAGTACCCGGAGGAAACCCCACGACGACATGGGGAGAACATGCAAACTCCGTACACATGTGACCCATGCAGAGACTCGAACCTGGGTCTCAGAGGTGTGAGGCAACAGTACTAACCACTGCACCACCATGCCACCCCGACGATTTGATATTAATTTATTTAAATGTTTTGTCATATCAGAAAAAGAACTGCCAAATAAAATGGTTTGGCGTTCCTCTACCTTAGACACTCAAGTCTGCAGTTCACATCGTGAAAAGAATTTTTTTCTTTCTTGTTTGTGTTTCCATTGTCTCAGAAATTATGTTGCAAGTATATGTGCATTTATATGTATATATGGCTAATTTGCATTGCCATTCATGGTGTAATTTCTGGGTACAGATTGGGTGGTTTTTAAGACACACACACACACACACACAAACCTATGCATGTTTCTAAGATAAGTGAAATTTATAAAACTGTAAGACGTGTACCTCAGTTTATGCATGTTTTATAAATCTGACTTTTATTGTGTGTAAGAACATTCAAATTTTCGTACATATGTAAGCAACGGTATACAAACATTTCTATAAATGATACATTGCGCAAGTCTATGTTTTTCAGCACTAAGGCAGTTTTGTCGCCTGCTTCTCCACTGACCATCCAAATCCAAAAGTACCAGGACCCACCACAAGTGCTTATACTCACCATGGCTGTGGTGTCAAAGGTCAAAGGCTAACATTCCAAGTCAGCAGGCTCAGATGGAATAGCAGGTTAAGCTCTTAGGGCATGAGCACTTCAGTTGACATCACTTGTGACTGACATGTTCATTCTATTGCATGCACAATTGTTCCAGCATCTCTAAAGGCATTTACTATCAACCCAATGCCTAAGAAAATCCCAAAATCACTTGCCTCAATGGCCACAGGGTCATTTTGCTTACCCCATCATTATAAAGTGGCTTCTGAGGGTAATCAAGGGCTCCATCTGTGCCATTCTACAAATCACCCTGGACACTTTGCCACCAGCACGTTTACGGACAATGCCATTACATTTGCCAGACATAAGGTACTGTCTCACCTAGAGGTAATGGAGGGCAACTATGTAAGAATGCTATTCACTGATTACAATTGGACATTTAATACTACTGAGCCCTCCATTCCCTTTTCCAATCATTAAGGTAATAGATACAAACAGCTCCCTATGCAACTGCAACTCACCCAGGCCGGTACCCCTGCGCTAAAAAAAGAAGAGAACTGGCTACATCAGCACTGCAGCTTAAACCAAGTACCTCAGGGGAGACTGCTATCCAGAAGTTATTGAGCTGAAATATGTCCCCCCCCCCCCCCACGCTACCCACTTATGTGCATCCAGCACATCTTGCTTGCTGTGTTATTGCAATGTTTTATGAAAGTGACTGTGTAATATTGCATGTAGTTGTTGGCTAATTAGTTTTATATGCTGTGCCTTTATTCTAATTGCTGTGCCTTACTTGTGTTTTTGCTATAATTTACAGATTTTTGTGCATTTGATTGCAGTAGGGTGGCGTGGTAGTTACCACCGTCACTGTCATGCCCTGATCGTTCTGATCCTCATTTGCCTCGTGTGGAGTCCGCTTGTTATCAGCTGTTTCTAGTTGTGATATTTTTTTTCTCCTTTTTTCTCCTTTTCTTATTTTTAGTTGTGTTTAATCGATTCGATGTATTTAAGTGTGTTTCTGTGAATGTTTCCCCAGACCGGTCATTGAAGTCGTTCCATCCTGTTTTTCCGTGCTTCTGAGTGTGTCTTACCTGAATAAACCTCGTATTTACCCGACTCCCTGGACGTCTGTGCCTGCTTCCCCGCTCTGTAAACCAGAGACATGACAGTCGCCTCACACCCTTGGGTCCCGGGTTCGAGTCTCCGCCTGGGTCACATGTGTGCGGAGTTTGCATGTTCTCCCCATGTCGTCGTGGGGTTTCCTCCAGGTACTCCAGCTTCCCCCTACAGTACAGAAACATGCCGAGGTTAACTGGAGTTACCAAATTGTCCATTGGTTTGAAGGGTGTGTGTGACTGGTGTGTAAGTGAGCTCTGTGATGGGTTGGGGCTCCACCCTGCGTTGTTCCCTGCCTCGCGCCAGTAGCCTCCAGGATAGGCTCTGGACCCCCTGTGACCCTGAATAGCACAAGTAGGTTTATAAAATGGATGGATGATCTAAAGCAAGCTAGGCAATATAGAGAAAAACAACAAGGTTAGTTTAGGAAGCACCTCTGATAGTACTACTCCATATACTAAATCTGGGTGTAGCGAAGAGCATAGTACTGCGTTCTCCCTGATATATTTGGAGGCCGTTCTTCCACTTGGGACTGTAACTAATAGATTTCATGCCCAACACGCGGTGTGACTTCAAGGAATTCCTACATCTTAACAAATAATTTAAGGATCGATATATAGAGTAAAAGAAGCACTTTATCTTCCATTGTAAAGACACATAATATAGCTCTTTATTATATACTTTTTTGGATGTCAGGTGCCTTATTCTTAGTCTGAATTCTCCCAGTGGCTTTTATAAGGTCCAGGACACTCAGACTCCACAGTAATTTAAAGAGGGAAACCTCATAGGTGTGGAGAACTTATTGTTTTTAATGCCTGTACAAACAACCCTAAAAATAACAGAGTTTAGGATTTTCGCTCCTGGATGTGCAGTGCCTTATTCTTCCAGTGTTTTTTTGATAAACACGCTAACCCCGGGTCAGGTCAGGTCAGGTTGGGGAGCATGCACTGTTACAGTGCATTGCCGTCCCAACTGCGCAGTGAAACACATCAGGGCCTCGGTTGGCGACCTCTCAAACCAATACACGCTTCAGTCCCGCCCTCTGGAAATGGCCGTCTATCTGCCACATCCAGATGTTATGTGGGAGTCCCCTTGGCCTGGTCCAGCCACTCCAGTGTTGAGCAATGAGGGTCCTGTGAGCTGGATCACACTGCAGGTAATGAGCCTGTGAGCTGGATCACACTGCAGGTAATATGCCTGTGAGCTGGATCACACTGCAGGTAATGTGCCTGTGAGCTGGATCACACTGCAGGTAATGTGCCTGTAAGCTGGATCACACTGCAGGTAATGTGCCTGTGAGCTGGATCACACTGCAGGTAATATGCCTGTGAGCTGGATCACACTGCAGGTAATGTGCCTGTGAGCTGGATCACACTGCAGGTAATGTGCCTGTGAGCTGGATCACACTGCAGGTAATGTGCCTGTGAGCTGGATCACACTGCAGGTAATATGCCTGTGAGCTGGATCACACTGCAGGTAATGTGCCTGTGAGCTGGATCACACTGCAGGTAATGTGCCTGTGAACTGGATCACACTGCAGGTAATGTGCCTGTGTGCTGGATCACACTGCAGGTAATGTACCTCATTTGGGACTCCCTGAGCAACTGCTCGCTTGACACAAAGTCAAACTGCCGGTACCCAAGGAGTCGTTCAAAACCCACTCAAACTCCACAGTAATTAAAAAAAAAGAAAAGCTAGTGGTGTGAGGTACTTGTATTAATGTAACCTGTTTTTAAATACCTGTACAAACAACCTTATAAATACGTGATTTATAAATTTCCAAAAAGTACAGCCAAGCATTTGATGGATTCTTCCAGTGATTCCTCTCCAGCCAAACTATCTTTTTGAAATGAACAGGGAAGGAAAAGCATCAAATAACCACAGCCATATGCTGTCATTTCCATTGTTAATAGGAGAATCCTGATTTATGCAGAAAGGGAAGAGAAAGAGGCTCCTCTTGTGATTAAGATAGAGGAATGAAATGGCAAGAAGAATCGCCGTCTTATCTCAGGCCTGGCATGACTCCTTCGACGGGGCAAAGCGCCATGTAGTTTTCATCTGACAGTTAGAGTGAGACATGATTGGCCTTAAAACCATCCAATTGTTCCAGCACCACCTTCTATGGGCGGAGTTCCCGGAGGGGGAGCAGCAGGCACCCAAGTCAAAATCACAATTAATTGCATTTTAAGTGTTTGAGTGTTTTACCTGGCAAGCTAACAGAAGGTATTAGGCATGGATTTAGCAGTTGTTTGTTTTGGTTAGTTGCTTGGACGCAGTTGTTTACCTCAATAAATCGATGGTGTTCTAAGGTTATTATTGTGCTCTAAGCTGGCACTCTGTACCTTTGCATAAGCAGTGTTCTGGCAGCATATAGGTAGACAAAATAATAGGTTGTGTGTGCTTCAGATGTGTGCAATAACACACGGAGTAAGCAAGACGCATTGTTTGCCATTTTCCCCACAGTGACTTATAAAGCTCAGTTACAGTCACTGCATTCAGGAGTCTCAGAGATGCAGTGCAAAAAAATGTTTAAGGTGGTGTACAAGTTCCCCCAGTCTCTTTGGTATCGCTCCAGTTAAAAGTCTGCTATTTATGAAACTGTTCTCCTAAGGCTGTCATAATCAGCCTGTCTGTGAGCTTGCTGGTGGTTCCTACCTCGGCATCACAAGCCAGAAGGAGCAGCCCGACAGCCCAATGAACCCCTGACACAGTGCAGCCGCGCACTCAAACATGTCTGTGATCATTTTTGCCACACTGTCACGAGGAGATATTTTTATTTCTAAATGTTGGCTGTATCCTCCTCCATCCAGACTCCCCATATTGATGCTGAATATTCAAACTAAAGTCAAGCCTTCAATGGCCTATGCATCATGTACTGTTATCTATTTTCAGTTAGTCTTTTGTCAGGGAAGAAAATAAAATATCTTTCCCTTTTATTCCATTCCTTTTCCAGAAATATATGATATGGGGTGAGGGGATCAACACAATCTTAAACCTCGCAGAAATTTTTAAGAGAAGACGGAAATAAAATAAATTCACCTAAACTTGCCTCATGTAAGGCAGAAACGGATCACGGAAATTGCTTTCATCAACTGTAATGTTTGTGTTACTGAGATGCCTTAACCTATCGTAACCTATCGACTTGCTGATGCCCAGAAAATGTAATGGAAAAACTTAGAGGAAGAGGCATGTTTGTTTTTCCTCCAAAACTGCAACATTATGTGACATTAGCTGACCAAAATGAATTTCACAGAAATACTTAAATGAAACAAAACTTCTTTTAGTAAAAAATGCAGTGGTTTAAATACCATTTAAATTGCTATGTGGTTTCCCCAAAAGGTGTAAATAATTTTCTTTTCTATTGCCAAAATATCAAAGCAGGGTTATTGATGAAGTACAGAATCCATGTGTCACGATCGTGTTCGCGGGAAGCGGCGATCGTGCGGGTAGCGAGCGAGCAGGAAGCAGGGAGCAAGCCAGCAGATGGATTTCGGGGAAAAGCGGGGATTTATTGGGGAAGGTACAGGCAGGACGGACCACAGGCATTGACAACATCAATGACGGACAAGGGGAACAGGTCAGACCAGGACTTAAATACACAGAGACTAATCAAAGTAAACGGACAAAGCTGGAGACGATCAGGGAAGTACACGTGGGTAATCAGGGGGCGTGGCACACACGAGGAGCGGACGAGCCAGGCATGACATCATGCATATACTCTCAGAAAAATAATTACCAATTTGTACCTTTCAGGGTACAATTATTTGTCACTGGGGCTGTACTCTCAAGGATCTGCGACCTGTACCCCAGCTGTAGGTAAATGTACCTTTTATGGTACAGAAATTTGAAGACTCTGAAGAACACTTTCACACCATTGGGGGCACATTAATGTTGTTTGCTCCTTGGTGATGTACATTCCTGTACATAAAATTAGACTAAAAGGTGCATTTTCAGTGTACAATTGGCAGACCCTTGAGGGTACAGCCAGTACAAATTGGCTCTCTGTTTTTCTGATGCTGTATCAGCAACATTTAAATCATTATTTCCAGATTAAATGGGTTACTTCTAAAGAAATGAGTAAAGCTGCACTAATGACAAGTGTCTGGGAATTTGAGTATGTGCTTCTGTTCTAAAAAAAAAATTAATAAGCACTTATAAAATATGAGATGACCTCTCATATTTTTCTACGTGTGATTTATCTTTTTAGCTAATTGTGTTTTGTGCATAATGCAAATAACGATTACTGTTGATTAATGTTACAAAAGGAAACTGGAATCCTGAACAGGCAGGGTTAATTTGGCAGTACAGGGCCAACCAGAGAGGATTTGGTGGGTGGGCACTGACCTACAGTACAGTAGTAGCGGGAAGCAACAGTAAAATATGTTGGGGGGTGGCAATAGTATTGAAGCAACAAGTAATAAAAATAATGGGGCATTCAATACCTTTCAAGGGGTACTATGCACGCTTCGGACAAAGAACGTTTAATAATAAGTACAGAACTACTAATCCCAAATAAGCTTACTTCATGTAATGTATTTTGAGATTTTATAAACTGTATAAAGCTTCTAACGATTAAGAAATTGCACTTTATTCTTCATGATTAAGAACAAAATAAAGAAGCACGCAAATACCATGTACTCAACGGCAGAGTGCTGTCATCTAAAAATAAATATCCTGGTCAGGATCATGATCTATAGATGAGATGCCAGGTGTCAAGTTGTCGTTTTCTTCTGAAGACCTTCACTTTCTTCCTGAGACAGCTGGCAACGTTGCCATCATTTCTGTTTGGCAGTTGGCATTCGTCTTTTTCTCTGAGGACGTGACGGTGGAGCGCGGGTTATAAACTACTTGTAATTAAAGAATTAATTGCGCTATAGTTCTGTTTTCCCCCACTGGTCATTGTGTTGTCCAGAACTACATCAAAACAAATACGAGTGTCTCTTCTCTTTTGCAGGCAGAAATGACGCTTTATTATTTATCATTATTATTATCATTATTAAGCGAATATGTCACCTGCTGTATTCATACATGTAGATGCGGATAGGGGAGCATAGAAAGGCTCTTCTGGTGCCTGTCTAAAAATAAAGGAGCCGGTCTGCAGTCATATGAGAGAAGGTAGCATTTCAGCACTCTCATCAAGATGGGAGAATGGATTAAATCCCACCCACTCATGCAATACCATCCTCGCATACTCTTAACCATAGGCAAGAGTTCTTGTCAGGCTGGAGATGAAAGGTTTGTAATAAGCACTATTATGATGAAACATTACGTATTTACCGAAAGAATTACGGTATCGGGCTTTATCTGGAGAAGACTTCTGGGGGGGCTAAGATAGCGAGAGGTTCATCCCACGCTGCGCCACATAGGAGTTTATTAAATGTGACATTGATTAAAATAGATTTGTTTCCAGTATCATGATTACTTGTTTTAGTGATGTGTTCTTCTTTTACAGTATACTTGTTTCCTATATATTTTATTTCACAAAAGCACATTTTTTTGTAAAACACAAAAAAATTAGATTCCTAGTTAGTTTCCTGTGTCGTGGGAGGATCTGACTGGCAGTGCAGTCTGCCAAGTAACAGAAGGCAAGTAAGTGAAAGTACATTTGCAGGGCTTGTCAGTCACGAAATACAATAGAATAATTTGCTCAGAAGTGACACACTATTTCGCATAATAATATATGCAAAACAACAGCCACACTTTAAAAATAACAAGCTTAGGTTCCCAAACTTCTCCGCAGGGCCACCTAAGCCATTCCATGTATTTATTAAATTTCACCACCAACTCACTTACTTAATTAACTTAATTAGTTATAGTAATAATTTGATGAGCTATTGATTAGCAAAACATAGTATTCTGGTGAGTCAACAGATACATGGGTATACTGGATGGTTACTGCAGGTACTGGGGTAACATGAGGAAAGGTTCTGAAACGATTAAGCTAACATTTGAAAGTAGTGCCTGCAGGGAATTTTCACTGAGGTGGCCATCAGGGGGCAGTAATACTTAAAGGGGAGGCTACACCACTCTATGTTTCTCCTATGCTTCCCCTTAGAAATAATACATATAGATACAGTGTATAGGATCCATATATTTTTTATTATTTCAATGTGGCCACAGCTACATTGCAAATGCTGATTCGCTAACATGTTAAATTATGAATCATTTAATACATAATACATGTTGCTTGTATTGCTACAAACACATTAGCGTATGGTAATCCCAGTAATATTACAGCACATGCAGGCATTTGTTCTTTCAGGGTGGATAAATGCACATTTCAGCATCAGAAAGAAGAAGCACGTTTCAGCATTACATTTACATTTACAAAATTATATTGAATCAATCACAAAATGGATGGCAGCTGTTGCGTGGCATGATGGTGCAGTGAGTGTGCCCGGTGATGGTTTGGTGCGAGTGTGACCGGTGATGGTTTGGTGCGAGTGTGACCGGTGATGGTTTGATGCGAGTGTGCCCGGTGATGGTTTGGTGCGAGTGTGACCGGTGATGGTTTGCTGTGAGTGTGCCCGGTGATGGTTTGGTGCGAGTGTGACCAGTGATGGTTTGGTGCGAGTGTGACTGGTGATGGTTTGGTGCTCCATCCTGAAATTCAATGGCCATTGCTTCTGGGATAGACTTCAGAGCCCCATGACCCTGACTGCGACAAGCTGCTTGCGGAAATGGATGGCAGATCCTGTTCCACTCTTACCTGCATACAGTTAGCTGTGTTACTCCACATCATGGTTTCTAGCACTGAAACAAAGCCGCTTCTTTTTTATTATCCTTCTTTATGGTCGTATCAATAAACATAATCAGTTACATGCTGTCTTGTAATAGACAGGTTTCTGTGCAAGAATGCTATAGGCGAATTAATGGCCATAGAGCCAAGCTGCGAATTTGCTAGGCTAACCAGAGCGTTACATAATCATTTGCATATCATATGATGACATCATTCATGGCCATTTTGAAGATTGCCACTTCCACAGAGGTTAATTATATCTTATACCCAGTCAGGGACAATTTTCCAACTTCTTCCTCTTTGGCAAAGTTATAAATTCCCTTTTTTCATTCTAGCCTGTTCTTTATGAACCACAGTTTTCCTGTCCCTGCCTTTGCTCCATGTGTCACCTTTTGCTGTGAGAATAAGAAAGTATTGAGTTTAAAATTGCAGGATATTTGCATAGCAAAGCCATCATCACCCTTAATCTGAATGACATTCTGTGTCAATTAGATGTTATACAGGTAGCTGTTTTTTTTTTTTAATATGCTTCTATAAATACTTGCCTTTGTTGACTGATGACTAAATTTGTACCCAAAAAACAATGCAGGAAAAATCAAGAAGCATGTAATAGTAAGTATCAGCTTAAACAGTATGTGCAAGAGTGACGTTGACAGACTTTTCCAGGGGCAGGTGCTGAAATGGCCGCCTGGCAGTTTGTGCCAGATGTGTAGTGTTAACTGAGGAAGAACTATTTATAATTATTACATTATTACTAACCTCCAACTATGACCCTTCTGTTACTTTTTTCCCCTCTGGTGAGTAAAACAACAACAATACTAACGACAAGAACAGCAAGAATTAATCTTAAGGTGTAATAATTCCCCAAATCCAAGGATCATTTTAGACCTTGAATTCTGTACTAAATTCTGAGTTTAGTACATATCTTTGTATTTTTTTCTTTTGCTATCACTCTACCATGATTGAACCAATATAGTCACGTGAATCGTGCAATTGGAAGACAATGAAATAGGTGTGCTGTGTCAATTTTACAAAATACACAGCTTGCAAGGGGGTGGTTATTACAGTTTTATCTTTCAGAACCGCAACACATGACCATGAATGTTTGTCACGGTTTCGGTCTCAGTTTCAGAACATATTATTATTATTATTATTATTATTATAATAAAATTAAGCTATAATGACATCACAGTGCCATTGTGTCTAGAGTTAGATGTTTGAATTTCCTCTCTATTATGTGTGTCTGTAATTTAGGTGTTCCCCCAATATAATAAAAACCTTTTTTTTTGACGTGGGAAATATTATTCAGGTCTCCACAAAGATCTGTGAATCCAATCAAAAAACTAAAAATGACAAAAGTCTCGTATTATGTTTCATTACTTATGGTTAAGGTTAGGGCTGGGAAGGGGTTAAGGTCGTCAAATTGGCTGTAGAAATGAATGAAGAGTTGCCACAAAAATTAGTGCAGGTGAGTGTTTGTGTTTTGCACTGTGATGGACTGATTTCCCCTCCAAGTTTGTGTCCGATTCATGCCCCCTATGACCCACGTCAAAATAATGCATAGAAGATGAAATAAGGGATGGATGGAATGATGGATGGATGATGGATGGATTAAGCATACAAGATAAAAAAACTTTGTTGCTATATATCTCCAGCTTGATGCCATGGCTTTGGTCCAAATCGCTGGGCAAAACAAAACAGAACTCAGAAAGTGTCACACCACCCCTGTCCTCAAATTCTCACCAGCAATCATCCGTACCTGAACACTTCAGCTTCCTGACTTTTACCATCTGCGGGCTGCCACTCTCATACCTGACACTCGCCTACACTCGCCTACACTCACCTTACTCTGTAGGGTTAGGGCCTGAGCATTGATTTGTTTTTGAATTCTCTAGTGTAGGGGTTCCCAATTTCTGGTTAAGCTACTTTTGGTTAATTTACAAAAATAAACCATACATTTTCAGTTCTCATGACCGCATATCCGTGCATTCTGTTGACATCTGGTATAATGGAAACAATTAAACTAGTGAAATCAGCAATCAATCTGACCCCCATCCGGCCATTTTCTTGGTCCCTGACATTTTTATACTGTAAACCGTTAACATCAAAAGGTTGGGAACCCCAACAACCCTCTGTCTCGATTCCTCATTTCATGAGTTTTGATTGTCCTGAATACTCAGCACCTGTTCTAGCTTTGCCTGACCCTCAATTCTGATTTCAGTTTTGATAAACTAAACTATGCCACTGGATGCCTACAGTACTTGTGAGTTCGTTCTTTCTGAGACACAAAGTTATTATCTAAACTGGCAAAAAGGACAGGAGAACAAGAATTCCTCACCAACTTTTATGATTCATTTTTAATTTTATCTTCATCCTGTTCATTCATTCTAAATATCAGATTTTATACTGTAGTCATGGTACATTACTAGAGAATATGCCTTAAGATTAGTACTCTCTTTTTTATTACCCAGCAATAATCTGACTGGCAGTTGGAAATCTACTTCAACTCATTAAGGGAGGGAATCAATAGTAAACTCGTTTGTCTCTTAAAATATCAATTTCAAGCCCTTAACCAATTTACAGCACAGTGCCAGATGTGAGGCAGGGACACCATTAAATTCACAGAATCCTCAGTTTTTCAAGTCTTGAAATAAGCCGCCACAGGATTGGATTTTTGTGGTTTTTCGGCATGATTCCTTTATAAATAGATGCTAAATATTATTTTTATTGTATATTTTACTTTTGACACATGACACTTTGCTTTGATCTTGATGAAAGGCTTGTCTGTTTTGCCAACAGTCCTGCTGCAAAGCTGAGACAGTGGTTAATCTACATGGTCAGTTACAATAAAAAATGAATGAAGGTTGGACAGGGGTTTTCATCTCCCCAGGTCTGTTTACTCATAACCCTGCTGCTGATCCCTGACAGAACAAAAAACACCATCCTCAAATGACACTATATTTGCCTATAGTGACAATGTTTGTTACTGCTCTCATAGAACAACCAGCGGTTATAGTAACCCGTGCACTTACTAATGTCTTTATTATTAATTCTGCATTTGTACTAAATTTATTTAAAATACAATATTTAATCTAATCTAACTGCTTCTGCATATTGGACACTGTACATCCTGCTAATTTATACTCCATACTTTATACTCCAATAGCTTTACATTTAATTTTCATCTTTATATTTAAAAGTGTGTGTGAGTAGCTCTGAATCTTATCCGGGACCTGAGTACTTAATTTCGCTCCACGGCATCTGTGAACATGTGTGGAATGACCAATAAAGTTCTAGAATCTTGAATACCATGTCACTTCTAAAAATATGTACAGTAGGCATCTACTTCTCACTTATATAATACTAATATGTTCTGCTGGATATCGCCGGTTTCCTCCTATAGCCCAAAGACTTATGGTCGAATTGACACCTTTACATTTTGTGATCGTGAGTGTGTGTTCTCCAATGACCTGACACCCTATCCAGGCTGTCCTCTGCCACATGTTCTGTTATTCAGTATTAAACACAGTGCCTGTCTGTAATAATGTTCTTACTGTAATTTATTTGTGCATTAGTGCTATGTTGGAAAGGGTGTTCCTTAAATATAAATTGAATTCCATTTTTATTTCATTTATAAGAAGTATACAAAAGGTAAATTTTAATTTCCTCTGTGTCACACGTAGCCTTCCATATATGAAGTAATTAACAAAACTAAAACTGTGCCAATACATCAAATAAATTAATTAAATGTGGTATCATTTGCCAATGCTTGACATTTTCCACCGACAAAGTGATTTAGTTTCCTCTCATTTATCATAAATCAAATTTCCATGTCTGAAGGTTCCGACATTTCCTGATTTAGGGAACTGTTCTGACTAAACATCATTAACAAAGTAAACAGAATATTCAGTATATAAAGCATATGTTGAAAATTTTACATTAAAATGAATCTCAAGTAGCTCTATAAATATATATTTTTTTTAAATCTACAGTTATTCTATATTCATAATTTTGTTGAGTCGTGAACCTTGCTGGTTTAAATCTGCTACAAATTGATTAAGATTTACCACAGGTAATCAATTTAACTTTAAGGTGCCATTCCTATAATGTAATCATTTCAGTAAAAAAATACAAAGCTGTTATTTTAGCACAGTGTTACACATATAAGGCAGACATCAAATAAGGATTAACAGATCTGGATCACAGTTCCTTGTACTTGTTTTTGCATTTCTGATAAAAATAATATCTATTTATCTGTTTGTATTATTTCCAGCATGATTCAAATTATGGTATTTATAATGCTTTAGCCCTTACACTTATAAGGTAAGTATCACTGTTTTTTTTTAACTCTAGAGGTGTAACAACAATGTATGATCAATTTTCTTTTCTGAAATTCAATAGCTATTCCATCATAGCAAGTAATAACATTTATCGTACAAACTATGAAGAAATCTTCCAGTCCTTTCAAGTGTGCTTCTTACAGTTCTCCTCCATTTGAAAAAGAGAACCACAGTATTCAAAGCAGATACTTCTGTAGCTAATATTGTCAGCAGTGATGAGGTACACTGGCTTTAAAAAACACATTTTATCTGAATTTTAAGGGTGAGAGAAGGCGAGCAAGATGTCTTCAAAATAATCATGATCTAGTGGGTATAGACAGGGAAGTCTTACAAAATGAACGCCTCACTTTTCTGAAATTACACAATGTTCCACAGTCAGCTAAAATTTCAAGCTTGACTTTGACAAGTGAAGAGCCTCATTTGGAGGCTTGCCTTGGTGCCAAGTGTCATTTTGCATGTTTTTGTAACACATCCAAGCTGCATTTTGGACCCTCAGAATGGATAGTTATATTAAATGTGGAAAGAAGAACTCCCTGCCAGAAAGCTAGAAAATTTGTAAATGTTGTGAATTCAGTAATGTATAGGTATTGTGAAATAATGTAAAAGAGAGTAATAGGACTTATAATACACTGCATTTACACAAGAAAACTAATCTGTACACAAGAAACTGTTACATACTATATTTCTTACAAATAATATAGTACGCTTTCATCCCAAATCACCACACATGCACACACACATATAATAGTGCAGGGTTATTTTATATATGAGGGTCATGTTCACTATAACCCCAGGTAAAAAGAAAAATGATTTTGGATTCTCACTTCCCTTGGTGTTTACCAAATAAATCTCTTGATAATGAGGATGATCTTCCTACATACTGTAAGACTACTGGAAAGTATTGCTTGGCCATTATGGCTAAAATTCATAGAGAGAAACTGCTTAATTTTATAGTGAAGCTATAGTGAAGTCAACACACTGTTTTATCAAATATAAGAGCTTAGAATTTGTTCTTCCTCTATTGCTGATACAATAAATATGCAAGACAAAATCCTTGTCACTATCTGTAAAACTGCTTGAAAAGAATAATGGTTAGCATGGTGGGCAAATTACCAAAGAAAAACAAGCAAAAGATTTGGTTGTAAAACTGGAACATCCATCGATCCTTCATCTGCTACTTATCTGGGATCAGGTCATGGGGGCAGCAGGCTAAGCAGGGATGTCCAGACCTCCCTCTCACCATCTCCCTCCTCCAGCTCTACCAGGGCAATGCAAAGGCCAGCCGAGAGATATAATCTCTCCAGCCTGCCGTAGGTCTGCCCTGGCATCTCCGCCTGGTTGGACATGCCCATTGTCTTTCCGAAGGGGAGAAGGTGACCTCGATAGATGCCCGGACCACCTGATCTGGTTCCTGAGGGGCAGTGGTACCACTTTGAGCACCTCCCGAATGTCTGTGCTTCTCACCCTCTCTCTAAGGCTGAGCTCAGGCACCCTGCAGAAGAAACTCATTTCTGCCACTTGCATCTGCGATCTCATTCTTTCGGTAACTACCCAAAGCTCATGACCATAGATGAGGGTAGGAGTGTAGAACAATCAGTAATTCGAAAGCTTTGCCTTCCGGCTCAGCTCTCTCTTAACAACAACAACAGAATGGTACCGATTCTGCATTACTGAGAACACTGCACTGATCTGTCTGTCGATCTCCTGCTCCCTTCGTCCTTCACTCATAAACCCGGAGATACTTAAACTCCTGTATTTGAGGCCGGAACTCATCCCCCATGAGGAGAGCACAAGCCAACAAGACCACATCATCTACAAAAAGCAAAGACATGATCCTGAGTCTTCCAAACTAGACCCTCTACACCTCTTAGCTTGGCCTGGAAATTCTGTACATAAGCCCTAGCTGTCACGATCCATGCTGGTAAAGCGGTGAACGGGTGAGCGTACTGGCAGGCAAGCAAGCAGGAAGCAGGCGAGCAGGCGGTAGTACAGGAAAACGGGACTTTAATGAAGGAGCGGGACGGGCAATGAGCACTGACATCTACAAACATCAATGACAGACAATGAACTAAGGCAAAACAGGGACTGAAATAGACAAGACAGAGCAAAACAACAAGGTACAGGTGGGTACGATCGGGGAAGAACACGTGGATAATCAGGGGGGCGTGGCACACACGAGGATCGTACGAGCTGGGCATGACACTAGCGGAGTCCAACACCCACTGGGAATGAGTCTGACTTACAATGCAAACCAAACTCGCTCTGTTTTATACAAGGACTTGATGGCCCACAGCAATGGACCCTGTACTCCATGTTCCTAAAGCCCTCCCCACAAGATCCCCTAAGGGACATGATCGTATGGATTTTCCAAGTCCACAAAACACGTTTAGACTCGGTGGGCAAACTCCCATGAACCGTCCAGTATCCTTGTGTGGGTGAAGAGCTGGTCCAGCCTTCTGAGAACAGAATCTGCATTGTTCCTCCTGGAACAGGTTGACCTTCCTCCCCAGTACCCCGGAAAAGAGCCTTACCTGAAGACTTTTTTGACAACTTCAGTGACCTCAGCCCTAGAGATGGGCAAGTCCTCCTCTCTGTCTTCCAGCTCTTCTTCCGGATTCAGGAAGTCTTCAAAATATAGCTTTTACCTCCTGATCCCCATTTGACGTCAACAGTGCTCCATTCCTTTGATTGTGGGGAAACACACTAGGGGCTAAGGCTACAAGAGAGAGGGGGGAAGCAGGGTGACCACTGACACCTACTGACTGAAAAGGGATAAGACACGTAAGGCCGGGATGGACAGGCACCGACTGATGGTGCTTAGCACGGAAGTCCAATAACTAATCAATGTTTGGATACAGACTGGGCAGGCCATTCCTCCCAATCACACCCTTCCAGGTTTCACTGTCGCCTTCAAGCTTCCGCTCCAAGCCTGGGTCCAGGGCGAGGTCCCGGCCTCTCCAGTCTGGCTGGGGTCACATCTCCCTCTGTGGTAGCTGTCATGAGAGGCTATGTGGATCCCACTTAGTCCGGTCGCTCAACTAGGACCAGTTTGCCTCGGGAGACCATAACAGGGACAATTGCCCCTGACGTCATAGCTGCTAGGATCATAGAGGCGCACAAACCCCTCCACCATGATAAGGTGGCAATTTGTGGCAGGGAAAGAAGGACCATCACAGGAATATTAAGAATTTTGCATAATTAGTTACAAATAAGTCACTATTGTCGTGAGCAGAAGATGGTTCAGCTATTCTTCATTTTAGAACTGCTTAATAGGTAGGCCTACATTATGAAGGGGCTAGCTAAATGAAGTGCGAGTTACACAATCCATCCCTATTCATTTATACAGGTTTTAAGTAAACACATAAAATTATGATTCATATATAGTTTGTTTTCATGTAGCATAATTGAAACAATTTCAAAGCTCTTTTTAAATTTATTTTGTGGCCACTAATTCCACAATTATTATTTCCATTAACTTAGTCCATTAATATCAAGGATGTCAAATCTCATAGATGCTATTCAGTGACATCAAAGGGTGATGTCATTTGATCAGCAATAAACACTGAATGCACAATGAAGCTGTTGTTGCAGTTCTATGAAGTATTTCATAAATATTTTCTTTTTAAAATGTAGTTGAATGTGAAGATAAGTGTTAATTATAGAGCATTTGCTACAGTGCTGTGGAAATATGCGATGATCTCAACATCTACTGGGAAGTAAGGCTTTTATTTAGGAAACACATATTGTTTTTTTTTTCTATAGCTGCATGATTGCATTGACTACATAGTTTCTTTTTTCACTTACAGAAGCCTCACTTCACTGCAGTTCGTGTTTAGATCCAGGTTGTTGAGACCAAAGCTGCAGGAGTTATTTCTTTTCAATAAACCGCTTTGTCCGCGATGTGCATGTAATTGCAATTTATCCTCCAGAGCCTTCAGTGATGCTTTTGATGTTGTCTAGTTTTTTGACTTCCTTCCAGTGTTCTATAGCAGTGCTTTGTGGTGAATGAAGTACACTTATCCTCTCTATTTAAAGGCTTAATTACTGTTTTATACTTCTTGGGAAGATCTCATGTCACTTCCTTCCATCCCATTTTGACACGGGTTTGCTTTTTCTATGGTACAAATTGCTTGCAATGGCTGTATTAATTACTAAGAGGTTTTAATTATGATTTAAGGCTGCTGTAAATAATTGTTACGAAGACAAGGAGACAAACCTCAGTTGTTCTTCAGAGAGGTCTTTAGCTTTTGGTGCAGAATGAAAAGTAAATAATTTCTTTTCCATTTTAATATTTTTCTGCAGTTGTTGTTAGTAAGATTATTAGTGAAATGCAGGGCTGCATGATATCACATTGTGAAATAATTGTGATTATTTGGTGCATGGACGATAATCCTCTCCAGGAGCCGACACCTTATCGTGGTGAAGAGGTTTGCGTGTTCCCGTGATCTCAGGAGCTATGTTGTCTGGGGCTTTATGCCCCTAGTAGGGTCACCCAAGGCAAACAGGTCCTGGGTGAGGAACCAGACGAAGTGCGGCTCAAATAACCCCTATGAAGAAGCACAGCATGGACACACGTTTTCCCTTGCCCAGACGCGGGTCACCGGGGCCCCCCCCTGGAGCCAGGCCTGGGGGTGGAGCTCGATGGCGAGCGCCTGGTGGCCAGGCCCACACCCATGGGGCCTGGTCGGGCACAGCCTGAACAAGGCAAGTAGGTCCCCCTTCCAATGGGCTCACCACCCATGGGAGGGGCCATAGGGGTCGGGTGCAATGGGATCTGGGCGGCAGCCAAAGGCAGGGACCTTGGCGGTCCGATCCTCGGCTACAGAAGCTAGCTCTAGGGACATGGAATATCACCTCTCTGATGGGGAAGGAGCCTGAGCTGGTGCGCGAGGTTGGGAAATTCTGACTAGATATAGTCGGGCTCACCTCGACGCACGGCTTGGGCTCTGGAACCAGTCTCCTCGAGGGGGGTTGGACCCTTTTCCACTCTGGAGTTGCCCGCGGGGAGAGGCGCCGAGCGGGCGTGGGCATACTTATTGCCCCCAGGCTGGGTGCCTGTACATTGGGGTTTACCGCAGTAGACAAGAGGGTAGCCTCCCTTCGCCTTCGGGTGGGGGGACGGGTTCTGACTGTTGTTTGCGCTTATGCGCCAAATGGCAGTTCAGAATACCCACCCTTTTTGGAGTCCTTGGAAGGGGTGTTGGAGAGCGCTCCTCCTGGGGACTCTCTTGTTCTGCTGGGGGACTTCAATGCTCACGTGGGCAACGACAGCGAGACCTGGAGGGGCGTGATTGGGAGGAACGGCCCCCCCGATCTGAACCCGAGCGATGTTTTGTTATTGGACTTCTGTGCTCGTCACGGATTGTCCATAATGAACACCATGTTCAGGCATAAGGGTGTCCATATGTGCACTTGGCACCAGGACACCCTAGGCCGCAGTTTGATGATCGACTTTGTAGTCTTGTCATCGGACTTGCGGCCGCATGTCTTGGACACTCGGGTGAAGAGAGGGGCGGAGCTGTCAACTGATCACTACCTGGTGGTGGGTTGGCTCCGCTGGTGGGGGAGGAAGCCGGCCAGGCCTGGCAGGCCCAAGCGTATAGAGGGTTTGCTGGGAACGTCTGGCAGAACCCCCTGTCAGGGAGAGTTTCAATTCCTACCTCCAGCAGAACTTCTCCCATATCCCGGGGGAGGCGGGGGACATTGAGTCCGAATGGGCCATGTTCCGTGCCTCCATTGTGGAGGCGGCTGACCGGAGCTGCGGCCGTAAGGTGGTCGGTGCCTGTCGCGGCGGCAATCCCCGAACCCGCTGGTGGACAGCAGTGGTAAGGGATGCCGTCAAGCTGAAGAAGGAGTCCTATCGGGCCTTTTTAGCCTGTGGGAGTCCAGAGGCAGCTGACAGCTACCGGCAGGCCAAGCGGGATGCGGCTTTGGCGGTTGCTGAGGCAAAAACTCGGGTGTGGGAGGAGTTTGGCGAGGCCATGGAGAACGACTTCTGGACGGCTTCGAGGAGATTCTGGTCCACCATCCGGCGGCTCCGGGCGGGAAAGCGGTGCAGCATCAACACTATTCATAGTGGGGATGGTGCGCTGCTGACCTCAACTCGGGACGTCTTGGGTCGGTGGAAGGAATACTTCGAAGACCTCCTCAATCCCACCGACGCGCCTTCCAATATGGAAGCAGAGTGTGGGGACTTGGGGGTGGACTCATCTATTTCTGGGGCGGAGGTCACTGAGGTGGTCAAACAGCTCCTCGGTGGCCGAGCCCCGGGGGTGGATGAGATTCGCCCGGAGTTCCTTAAGGCTCTGGATGCTGTGGGGCTGTCCTGGCTGACACGCATCTGCGGCATCGCGTGGACATCGGGGGCAGTGCCTCAGGACTGGCAGACCGGGGTGGTGGTCCCCCTCTTTAAGAAGGGGGACCGGAGGGTGTGCTCCAACTATAGGGGGATCACACTCCTCAGCCTCCCTGGTAAGGTCTATTCGGGGGTGCTGGAGAGGAGGGTCCGCCGGATTGTCGAGCCTCGGATTCAGGAGGAGCAGTGTGGTTTTCGCCCTGGCCGTGGAACAGTGGACCAGCTCTATACTCTCAGCAGGGTTTTGGAGGGTTAATGGGAGTTTGCCCAACCAGTCTACATGTGTTTTGTGGACTTGGAGAGGGCATTCGACCGTGTCCCTCGGGGAGTCCTGTGGGGAGTGCTCCGGGAGTATGGGGTTCCAGGCTCCCTTTTAAGGGCGGTTCGGTCCCTGTATGACCGGTGCCAGAGCCTGGTCCGCATGGGCGGCAATAAGTCGGACTTGTTTCCGGTGAGGGTTGGACTCCGTCAGGGCTGCCCTTTGTCAACGATTCTGTTCATAGCTTTAATGGACAGAATTTCTAGGCGCAGCCAGGGCGTTGAGGATGTCCGGTTCGGTGACCTCAGGATTAGGTCTCTGCTTTTTGCGGATGATGTGGTTCTGTTGGCCTCATCGGACCGTGACCTTCAGCTCTCACTGGGGCAGTTCGCAGCCGAGTGTGAAGCAGTTGGGATGAGAATCAGCACCTCTAAATCCGAGACCATGGTTCTCAGCCAGAAAAGGGTAGAATGCTCTCTCCGGGTTGGAGATGGGGTCCTCCCCCAAGTGGAGGAGTTTAAGTATCTCGGGATCTTGTTCACGAGTGGGGGAACGATGGAGCGGGAGGTCGACAGGCGGATCGGTGCGGCGTCAGCAGTCATGCGGGCGCTGCATTGGTCTGTCATGGTGAAGAGAGAGCTGAACCAAAAGGTGAAGCTCTCAATTTACCAGTCGATCTACGTTCCTACCCTCACCTATGGTCATGAGCTATGGGTAGTGACCGAAAGAACGAGATCGCGGGTGCAAGCGGCCGAAATGAGTTTCCTCTGCAGGGTGGCTGGACTCTCCCTTAGAGATAGGGTGAGGAGTTCAGTCATTCGGGAGGGACTCAGAGTAGAGCCCCTGCTCCTCCGCATCGAGAGGAGCCAGATGAGGTGGCTCGGGCATCTGATCCGGATGCCTCCGGGACGCCTCCCTTGGGAGTTGTTCCGGGTGTGTCCCACTGGGAGGAGACCCCGGGGAAGACCCAGGACACGCTGGAGAGACTATGTCTCTCGGCTGGCCTGGGAACGCCTCGGGGTCCCCCCAGAGGAGCTAGAAGAAGTGGCCGGGGAGAGGGAAGTCTGGGCTTCCCTGCTGAGACTGCTGCCCCCGCGACCTGACCCCGTATAAGCGGAGGAAAATGGATGGATGGATGGATGGACGATAATCACCAGGGCTTCAGGTGACTGGCGTAAACATTCGTCCGCCAACTTTTCGGTAATACATGCACATTTACTTACATCCATCATTTGCTAAGCAGATTAGTAATATACCTAAAATATTAATGAGATGTGCATTGTGATGCTCAAAACATAATAATCTATATAAATTTGGGGAATCCTTATGATTATGATTAAATTCGGTTAATGGATCACACCACATATGACTATTTTGGTATCTCATGGACAAGACACTGGCGATGTGGCAGTATTTCTTTGCAGTTTAAAGTCCAGCACATTTTTTTAAAACATAAGAATAAGTTGAATTTATACGGATTATTAACTTTTGGAGTCATTTTTGCTCAAGAAGAGTGGGCCAAATTACCAGGTGAGAAGTGTAGAAATCTCATTCAGAGCGAAAGAAAATGCTTGATTGCAGTCATTGGCCACTAAGGGTGTGATACAAAATGTTGGGCTCGGGGTCCCAGTAATTTTGTCCATGACATTTTCATTTCTTATATTTTTTTATGGTGACTTACAGTATAAGTCAGGAGTGTCTGCTCTATGGGATGTGGAATAAAGAATTATACTGGTTACTACTGCCAGATTCGAGATATTTCACATAATATTCTGAATCCTTTTTAAAGAGACAAAGGCTGCTTGATGGTTGGTCTGTACTGCTGTCTTGTGAAAAGAAAATGGAAAACAGTATGTTATGCTGTACAGAAATAGTCATTGTGCATAAATAATTTCTCTGTCCATCCCTGGTCCAGTCACCTATATACTACAGGATCACACTGTATGCACTGCACATACAGGATCACACTGTATGCACTGCCTGCCAGTGGATTGTGGGAGGAAGATAGAGATGAAGCTCCACACGTATAGAGCAGAGGTACAAATTCAATTCAAAGTAGGATTCAAATTCCCAACCACGGTGCTGTGAGGCACCAGCACTATCCCACATAAATAAGAATATTAATTGTAATCCCATTGAAAACATGAAAGGTTCCGTGGATGATGTTTAAATAAAACATTTCTCAAAACTGATATTTAAAAATAGTCTTTTTTATTGTAATATGATGTCATATATCCATACCTGATTTCCTTAAGTGTGTGACAAAGGCACGGTCAATTGTGTACAGTGAGAAGTACTAACAAAGCCAGATATGTTAGGAATCATCACATATGCTATGTCAGTAATAAAAATCGTTTTACTTACTTTCTAATAACATAAATTTAGTGAAGAAATCTACATCCTTCCAAAGATTTTCCAACCTGACGATATTGAGCAGGCCATGGATGAAAAAAGCTACATATTAGCAATAAACTACTAATTGAAATATTAAAAAATATTTTATTATAGCAAATTAGATCATTGAATTTCATGTGGAATTCTCCACACAGCTGTTTTGGCTACACCTCACATTTGACTCATGTTATGCAAGGTAAGAAATTCCCAAATGGTTAAAAAAAAAACAGGTGGAATAATCAGCTAGATATTAAATAATGAAGGAAATGATTATATAAACATACATACAGTATGATACATACATACTGTACTGTATATATTCCTATATATCGGAAATGATAATAACTAAACATTTACAATTCCTTATAGCACACTATATGATCATGAAGTTTAACTTTTAAGAGTACTGAGTACTGAAACTAAAAGCACTGCAGTTCTATCAATAACACAGAAAACTGCATTATATGTTATGCATGCAGCGTCATTCTGTATGACTCTCTGAGTGAATTACAAGAGATTCATGTTGACTTTACTTTTTTCCCAGCAAAGTCTTTTTATCCATCATCATTGAGGCTTAATATTTCTAACATATTCTTCTCAATGAGTTGAATACATTCTCAAAGTTGTTATGGCAACGCAGAGGTGAAAAAGGGGGCTTAAAGGTCTGCTTTTATTTTTTTCCCAGAATGCCATGTGCTTACCCATATGTTTCAGCAATGCTTGCGCAACGTAGGCAGAACCTTTCTGCTTGTGAAATCAGTGGCAAAACATCGCATGAATACCTTTCTCAACTTAATGACAGATATTCCCTGTGCTGTTTCTCAGTCTGATTTTAGTAAAACCTGTTTCATAAGGATAACTACAACATTCTCTCTTTTGGAGACAAAAATGACTTTAATTCTCAGTTATTAACTTAATCAGTTTTGTATCTGTAACAATGGAAATCCACCAGGAAATCCTGTGGAGGTAGGGAGGGATTGCGGATCATGTTATTATCATCAGACTGCCTACCTGCTAGCGCAGCTGACCTCTGTCGTACATTTCATAAATACAAATACTACATCGTGTGCAACATAAATATAATGTGTGCAATACCTGTTTACAATGCACCGCCTTTTCTTTTTACCTTGTTTTGTAATCTACTTGTAATTTTACATTCATCTACTTGTCAATTTGTCATGTACTTTATATTCTCCATTGCTACTGTTTTCTCTCTGAGAGATAACAAAGTATCGTTGTATAACTACAATGAAAATGAAGTCTCATCTCATCTTATGTTATCTTAATCAGAATTATAATAATAATTATTATTGTAACACTCTATTTGACAGGCCACAGATATTTATTATTATTACTATTATTATTATTATCCTCCCAGTTATTACTCCTACTACTAGGAATAATAATAATAATAATAATGCTGGGTTGTTCCCTGCCTTGCAGACCCCTGACGACCCTTAATAGGATAAGCAGTTACAGTAAATGAATGGATATTGAAATTATTATGATTATTATATATTATTTATAATATATATTATAATTATTATCATTATTATTATCAATAATGATGATGATAATAATATCAATAAGCATATTGATATCAGTGATTATTATTTTTGTATTATTATTGTTGTTGATATTAATATGATCATTATTCATCTATTCATTCATTCATTTATTCATTTATTGTTTATTTATTTTTGCATGGAGAAAAACAATAATAAAGTGCTTTAAAGTAACAGGATGCTGTTGTATAAATCGGATGAAGGGGGAATGTGTCACTCCTGGCTTTTGTGATGTGACAATGTGACATTGTGCACTGGCTTCCAGTTTTTCGCTCTCCAGTCTTTATTAAATTTAGATGCGTGTTTAATGTAGCCCACAGCTGAGTGCCTACAGTATCCCACATCCTGTGGTGGGTGCTAAGTTGTCCATATGGTTACCCACCAGATTTGTATGCCGAAGCCGGTTGCTTATGCATTCGCTGTATTTCATATTTCATATAATGTTATGCTGGAAAGTTTGGGAAGATGAGTAGACAGATCATCTAATCACATACATGGTTATAACAAAAATTTATTTCATTCAAGCTGGTCTGATTCTTTTGTATAACAGTTTTTTTTTTTTTACAATTACTTGTTCACCAACTTAATAATAATGCAGTAAACCTAAATTTGACTGTATCAGAGCTTTCAAAATCTTGCTAACATATTAAAATGCTAGCTCATAATGGTTTATTAACATATGTGCCTGATTATTTTCGAATTGAAAGTCTGTAAATATGTGGGAAAAACCATATATTAAGAGATCATTCTATGATCTGCATTGCTAAGTCCTGGTTTGATCCTGGTTCTGTTGGAAGAAGGCTACACTGAACAGCAGGTTGCTTCCAGGCTCAAAATTTCTAAGACCGCAGTACACAAGAGCAAGGTGAAGCAGGAGAGACTGGGAATGACCAAAAACCAGCCAGGTAGAGGGCAAAAGTGACTTTCCAATGCCAGAGATCATCATCAACTTATCCAACCGTGCCTCATGAATCAGAGGATATCATGTGACCTTCATAAAGAATGGGAACTATTAATTGGTGTGAAATGCACTGATAGGACAAGTTCACAACATGCTGCTAGAAGTAGGATTGAGGTCCCATAAAGCAAGACGGAGCCCTTAATCAATGACAAACAGAGGAGAGCCAGATAGGAGTTTACAAAAAAAAACATGTATTTTACACAGAAGTTTACCCATAAATTGAGAAACAAGTGAAACTAAAAAATTTGCTGTGGTCTCTTAATTTTTTCCCATAGTTGTATATTTAGCTTCTTTTGTTTTCAAATAGACATTATATATTTTTTTCTCTTACTAATACAATTTAAAAAGTGCTTTCTTGATCTCCCTCACTTTTTTGTAGTTTTCTTGGATTGGATTGAAGCTACTGTCAGCTTTTTATAACTTAAATATGTTTTTTTATTAAACATTTGTGCTACAGAGAAGTACAGTTGCCATAAAAAAAAATCTGTGAGATGAATGCTCATTCACAGAGAAGCCAAGTTTGATCTCGTAGGAATATATTTTTACTATAAAAGGAGATCTGAACCTTCAATGAGAGTCTTTGACAGTCCACAAAGGAGAAAGTGTGGCAGGTTCAGAGGCTGTTTCCTTTTACATGTTGGTGGCCATTGCAGTCATGTGCTTTCAGTACCTGTTTCCACTACACACATACAAAGCATTTGCCAGAAAACAATCATGTTGGCTCATACAATCTACTGACCTTTCCCTTCCTTAACAATCAATACCCTCAATCTGTGTAAAGTGCCGTACATTTGGAATTTGTAAAGAGACTAAATTGATTTTTATTCTGAAATCCACAAACTTCTCACAGCTTCTTCTTCAGACAAGAAAAGACAAATGGAGACCATCTACAGTAGCGCTGATCACCACAGACATCATTAGCCTGCTGGATCAGTTGTCCTGAACACAGCCCAGATGTTTGCACAGATGCCGCCATTTGTCCACCTCTCATAGTGAGTGTTGGAGTTTTATTGCATTTATATACTACAACTACAAATCACTGATCCTGCTAGTCTCTAGGGCCACATTAGGAGTTTATTCCTATTTATTATACACTCCATGGTTTCTGGGGTTCAAGAACCGTGGCAATTTTTCCTATGCCCTGCAATCCTACTGCTTAAGACAAAAAAAGTATATTACCATCTCAGCATACGCCTGGAAAAAAATTTACTGTATTTACTGCATTATGCTCTATCATTGCATTACCATATAATCAATGTAAGTCAGTAGAATATTTTGCACTGATTTTCATTTAGCATTGCCTAAAAGCTTCAGCTGATTTGGATTATTGCTCTACATGTTTAAGTGATTAAAGTAAAATATATGGGTTTGGTATTTTAAATGAATTCTCTATTTTACTGAATTATCCTATTGGCACATTATTGACTCAGTCACTTAAATATACAGCCGTGGAAAAAAAGGAAGAGACAACAGCACATTTTTTTTTTGTCTGACTCATTTCTTAGTTTACGGGTGTTTCTGCTTTATGGGACTTCAGTCCTGCTTCTAGGAGCCTGATACGAACTGAGCTAACAGTGCAATTCACACCTGCACTTAATGTCTCCCATTCCTTTTGAAGGTCACTTCACGTCATCCTGCGTTCATGACAAACCATCAGTTAACTTAACAGTCATCTTTGGCTTCTGGTCATTCCCAATGTCTTCTGCTTACTTTATTCTTGCGTACTGCTGTCTTAGAAATTTTGACCCTAGAAGCAACTTGCTTCTACACACACACACACACACACACACACACACACAAACATCGCTACATTGTTTTACTTACGTAACAAATGAATAAAATGGCTCTGTCTGTTGATTCATTGTTAATATCATTAAAAATAATGATATAAAAAAAAAAGTTGTTTTTGTTGAGTTCTTCAAAAGGAAGCAGGCTAGGGTACCTTTTTCAATTAAAATACCCACCAATCCATTTTCAAGCCTCTTATCGAGTGCAGGGCTAATGTGAGCCAGGAAACATAAAGCACGAGGCAGAGGGATACACAACACACACACACAAGAAAAACACTATGGGAAGTTTAGAAACACCAGCCCATCTATCTCAATGTTTTTTGACTGCAGAGGGGCATGTAACCCATTGAAAGCAGCACACGGCAAAAGAGGAGAGTAATCATACCCTTTGGGAAATTTAAAGACATGGGCATGCAGGCTCCAAGCAAACGGAGATGTGGTGGATCGGAATCGTCAAGCCTGCGGATGTGAACTGCTGCACTGCCCTCTACATAGACTAAAAATAAAAATACATGGAATTTTCACATAGTGATTAGTTGTCAAATACAATAAAGTTAGTTGTTTTCACTGAAGAGACAGTATATTCCTATGATTCTATCCACTGCCCATGTATTTTTTTTTTACTGGGAATTTACATGAATTTATATTCCTAAATTGTTCATTGTTACTTGAATCTTTGGGATTTCAGGTCACAAACTGGTAGGTCATCACGGTCAGTAATTCCCCCGTGGACCAGACAGGGGTTACACAGTTTTGGTGGAGTGAGTAATCCTGTTTATATGATTGATTTTGTAAGTCTTTGAATAAAGGTCAAAAAGTGTGCTGTCGCAAGTTAGATAAGAAACTACAATTTAGGAAAATGATTCTTCCCAGTGATGTCAAATGAGAGAGAGAGACACACAAAACACAAGATGGACTGATGATATCGCTGAGTGGAAATGGCAGGCAGCCAGACACCTACTGTACACATACGGTTTGCCCGGAAGGATAACTTTTTAAAGAGAGGATATAGGACAACGAGGCCAGGAAAAGCTCACTGGGGAGATAGATACCAGAGCTCTCAAAGTGGAAAGGTCAGTTGGTTTGAATTAAAAATCATCATATTAATGATATAAATCTTATGCTTCATGCCTCACAAAGAAGACACTCTCTCCCTAGCTGACTGACATTAATGAAAAATCCATATATTACACACAGATTATTCTCAATCCAGTTCTTTTATTGAACAGGTACATGACACCTTCTCTGTTGAAACAGCAAATTATTTGTAATGAATACATTATACTTCATGGGAAGCATTTGTTTGATAAATTTCACAAATAATCTCTGTAATTTATGGGGAAAAAAATCCCAAACAGTTATATATTTAGTAAATGTCTGACATGTACATAATATTCTTTTTTTTAAAAAAAAAAAAAAAAACCGTTTATAGGTCATCATAAAATACATATTTAAGAAAAGTCTCTAAGTAAAAAATGGAGGAAAGCATAATGAATGAATGCAAAGATGTAAGTCCAAAGCAAATCCATTATTGAGAAAGTGAAACACCAAAATGTAATGGAAAAAGGTGTCCCAAAGTGGTTATATACATATAACAGTATATGTATATGAGTATGATAGTATATGTAAATGAAGTTAATTAATAGTGTATGTGAAACAAAGGTTTAATATATGTAGGAATGATATCGTATTTGAAAAGGAAATAATAGCATATGTAAGAAAAATAAGTAATATATCCATCCATCCATTTTCTAAAACCACTTGTCCTATTCAGGGTTGCAGGGGGGTCCAGAGCCTATCCCAGAGGCAGTGGGCGCAAGGTGGGGAACAACCCAGGATGGGGTGCCAACCCATCGCAGGATAAGTACTATATGTCAATTCAAATAATCATGTGCAAGGAACAAAGTGATAGTGAATGTCAGAGAGAATGGTAGGATATGTGAATGAGAACAGTTTATGTGAGAGTTTGATTGAAACGGAAGGGAATTTGATTGAAATGGAAATGATGCTAAATTCTCAGCTCTTGATTGGTTATCTTCGATGAAGCCTACTGTACAGTACATTCCCAATCACGACTGATCTGACAAATCGGTAGACCAGGACCGACTCACCAACGCCATTGGTAAAGTGGCTGATAAGCCATTTCTGATCATTTTAATATAGTATTTTGAATGTAATGGTTAATGAATTTGGGTTCCCCCAGTTGATCAAATGAAGTTTTTCTCATATTTAATTTTTTTTTAGATATGTCTGATTTTATGTTATACTTTAAAGCTTTTACTGCAAGATTAAATTTATTTTTGTTCATTGCTGATTTGCCCTTGGATTGTTGAGAAGTAATTAAAATTCAGATTTAATTAATATTGTTTATTTTTGTTCAATAGAAATTAATTTATTTCCTAAATTGATTAATTTGTTACTTTTCCTGTTACAGAAACCATGGAAAAAGGAATCGAGGATGTTCTCTTCTCCAGCAGTTTTTGTCATATTTCAATTTTGTCAGCATAATAAAGTGGATTGTTTAAACAATGCATTGGGGCTCGGTCATGGGAGGCCAAAAGCGCATCATCTGCAGAGAGCACAGATGACATTTCTAACCCCCAAACCAAATCTCTATAACCATTATTCTAAAAAAATGAATAATAAAATGAGAGTTTCTCAGTCATTCCTGAAGCACAAATAGAGCTGCACCTTGCTCAGTATTCTGACCAAAAAAGCACCCCCAGTCTGGCGGCCGAGGTAAATCCCCGTGACCCTCTTCCAGGCGGAGTACAATGTTTTTAATTGGGACATTTTTGTGGGGGTCACTGTTGGATCATAGTGTGTCGAACCCCTTTCTGGCTGTACCAGACAGCACAGCTTTGTGGATAGCGAAGCCAACCAACACACAAACGTCACAATCCTCTGAGGGGATTTATATTATGTACCTTTCTGGGAGGGCTTTCCATTAGATGCTGGAACATCGCTGGTGGGATTTGCTGCCATTCAGGTTGGGTATTGATATTGGGGTATCGGGTCCCTTTTTGTGAGCTTGTGTGGCCCCCACCTCACAGCTGAACTCGCTTCCAGATTTTTTTGGCCTTCACAGTCTGGTCAGTTGCAGTTGTCCAGGACAGCTCTATCATGGCAGAAATGTGGTTGTGACGATCACAGACACAAAACCATGAGCAATAAGTTACAATTAGTAACAGCAGTTAATTAGTAACAATAGGTAAAATATTCTATCACCTCACCCCATGGAAAACCACCAAAACATCAAGTCCATTAAGTTCCATTGATGGAAAAAGTAATTGGTTGACACACGTCCAAGAAATGGGCCCAAAAAAAAAAGTATTCAAAATAAGAAAGATCGGTCTCACCCAAGCCTTTCACTGGGGATGGTTTACCTTCCGGTCACAAAAGGATTGAAATTTCGTTACTCTTAGACCCCACAGTGAATGCACTAACAACGACAAGCAAGACAGACATGCAAGACAGACAAGCAATGGACCTTGACTTAGTGTTGCTGATGGTTTTTGGTCCTCGGAGAGAAATAGTTGGGCACCCCTCTTCTAATGCCCACATATTTTTTGGCCATACAGTGCACATGCAATTAAGAAAACTTGTCTCTGCAACTATTTGTACATATTTATGATGGATTAAGCAGAACCTGCTATGTGACCTGTTATTTCTGCACAAGCTGCATGCATTAATAAGAGTTTGCGGCAAGCACCGTAGCCCAACAAAGTGTGACTAATGCATGATGAAAATATGTTGATAAATTTCTCAACACCTCCATTCTCATGCTGTTCTATTGCCTATACTTTCCGACTGAATGCCCAGACACTAACTTCAACCTGTGGAGTCCATGGAAATTGTGGGAGGATCATCCACAATGCTGGAGGCTTTGCAAGTGCAGCAATCGAGGAAAATGCCTTTAAAGAAGGGGAGAGAGATCCCATTGATTTTTTTTTCCCACTATATCAACTATGTGCAGCATAGACTTGTGGTCTGAGACTTTGTAGTTCCCAAACCAGGATGGGATACAAAAAAATCAAAGATGTGGTGAAGATGGGTGGTGGAAGACTTGCACTCGTCAGTCATTCGAGAAAGTGGAGAGGCCGATGCTGTTTCTTACACCAGTCTGTGAGCCGCTCGATCTCTAGCCCGTATGCTGACTATTCACTGCTGCTGCAGAGACCTTTTAATGTTGCGTCATCAGCAAACTTGATTATGCTGTTCGAGCTGTACTTTGCAGCTGTAATTTCTATTTTATAGCCTTGAGTCAGTAGCGTTGAGCATATTGCGCTAGAGGGCACCAGTGCTGAGCGTGTTGTTGGTGGAGTTCTTGTTCTGACATAGCGATCTTTCCTGTGCAGATGGAGCAGGGTCAGGTAAAGAGCCACAGGTAAAGACCCCCTCATATTACCTGTGGCCGAACACAGTATCTTTTCCTTATGCAAGCACGTCATTTAGTGCATCACACCATGTATAGAAGTCACTCAGTGCATGTTGAGAAGGACACCTTGTTGTCACAGGTGTGGAGTGTGGATTTGCAGTCTGTGAAGGCCTGAATGTCCCAGTAACAAGACCCACAACTCTCTGTTAACTTGACAACAGGCATGAATTGTTTACCCATAGCATTTGCAGTTTTTCACCAGCGCTTGCGTCTCAGCCAGCATCTAAGGTTTCTGGTTGGCTTGAGTAGTCATGGTCCAAAATAAGAGCCATCATCTATGTGCTTCTTGGAATGGTGAAGCTCATTTGTACTGTGGGATACATGTTGGCATTAGCAGTACAGAAATGTGCATTGCTGTTGAATTTTGTTGGAACCAATTCTGCCCGACATTATTACATCCAATCAAAAATAATCACGTTCTCGCATCATAACCTAATTATAATCTGACACATTGCAATTTCTTCATATTAGAGATTTTCACACCTTGCTTTAAATCTAAATATAACATTTTAATACTGATCGTAGAATAGCACTCACAAAATGTGAATCATATACAGTATAGATCAGTTACACCTATTTTACACCTGCTTTAAAGCTAGCACAATACCAAGGAGTTATGACGTAACGATAAAACATATACATGTCTTTAGAAGCATTATTAATTTTAATTAATCGAAACGCAGAGGAAAACAAAGCCAAATAATTTTTGCTTACTTGGTCTAACTTTATCGTGCCGCAAATAGCAGAAATATAGTGTATAGATTTCACAGTACTGCAGAAGAAAAACATAAAGAGCAGTCGCTGGAACAAAATCAATAATTCTGCTGTGTTTATCTCTTGAAGTTCATAAGAAAGTCATCTGCTGAGGGAAAAAAGATTAGGCTTCAGATATTCTTATAGCTGGCATAATGCTGAAGCTCTGTAATATAAGAGGCACTTACAAAGTTACTTGAAGAGACTAGCAGAAGGTCTGGCTCACTTATTTGAAATTGCCTTGTGCCAATATAATAGTTTTATGCACTCTGAATACAAATGCCCAGCTTATCTGACTCTGTCATGATTACTCACAGCTGTAGCAGACAACACAGTATCAATCCATGGATGCTGGGAACATTTGGTCTTTCCTCCAGTAGAAAAACTGACGTCATATCTGAGATAATACATCCATGTATTTTGGGTAAGGCGATATTAAACTGCATGATCAATAGATCTGCAGGAAAATCCTTTTGCAAAAACACTTTAAAAGTGTGTTATGAAGTATATAAAATCAAAATTGTGTC
Organism: Brienomyrus brachyistius; assembly: GCF_023856365.1. Classification (NCBI taxonomy): domain Eukaryota; kingdom Metazoa; phylum Chordata; class Actinopteri; order Osteoglossiformes; family Mormyridae; genus Brienomyrus; species Brienomyrus brachyistius. The sequence continues at coordinate 8,955,937 of NC_064542.1, forward strand.
AATCGGCATTTAACTCAGTTCTGAGTCATCTCTGAGTACCTAAAGATGCTTTACTTAATTGAGGTTAAATGGTACATTCAGAATGAAGAATGATAGAATAAGACCTATAACACATGAGTCTAATTATGTTTATTGGTGGGATTATTGTTTAGTATTTGCCAAGCAAAGTATAAAAAGAAAAATATGCCTTTCAAAATCTTTCATATGTGACCAAGCTTCCGGGGGTTTTGATCCCAGTTGACGTTTTTGTATTTCTAAACGCTGAACGAGGGATGAATCACAGTTGAAGTTGAAAGTAAGGTTATACATTTAGTATTAAATAATAGTTGTTCTTTAATATATTTTTTTCATGCTGCCTACTACTTCACCCCATAGAACACACCTTTGTTAATTGTAGTGATTAATTTTTCACCATTTTGTTTATCTTCTTTTTTACACAGAACTCATCGGAACAGTATCGTTTGTGGCAGGCCATTAAAATGGAATGGTTCGGCAGTGCAGGGCCTAATGTACCTGCAGCACGTGACATTTCTTGATCCATAATATTCTGTAGCAATCCTGGTAGCTCCACTAAAGGGCCTTATCCTATTAGTAATGCAGCTGGAGTCATTGCCTTCGGCATCAGAGACTGGGGTTCAAGTCCTCCCTGCAGGGGTGCCACTGGCAGAGTCACTGCAATATATTTTAGTTACTACTGTAGGCAGTGTAACATTTCCCACTAAAGAACAAGATATATACATACAGACACAGACACCTCATTTTCACTTTCAGGTTTATTTAATTCATCTGTTTGCTTGTTTAGAAATATTAATATATGAATACCGAAATACATGAAATACTGATAACTGAATCAAAGTGAATTGAGTGTGAAAGGACCATAGTCACAGTCTCAAATATTAATTGCTTGGGGGTCTTCGGAAACAGTTGAAAGCTGTCAACAGGCCAGAAGAGCTGACATGCTTGGGTGGAGTTTGGAGAGACCATGGGGAGAAACTATTGGGTGGTCAGAAAGTGTTCCATAACAGTTCCGGAGGGTAAGACTCAGTGAGAAAGTGCTGGTCAACTCTGGGGATATTCTTGAGTGGTAGAAATAACACTCCTTAACCCAGGAAGCAGTGCTAGAAGCTTCTAGAGGATCAGAGATCATCACTGCAGTTCATTATGGTGGTCAGAGGCCTCTTTGGCAGAAAAATTTGCAGAAGTAGATCAATACTGTGCAGATATGTTTAAGACAATACTGCTAGGATGATGCGGTTGACATGCCTTTTCAATGTTGCATGGAAGGCGGGTAAAGTATCTCTGGGCTGCCAGGGCTGGAATCAGCTACAGGTGGATCGCACTTCCCGGCTTCCCTGGGAAAGCCTATTCCTGGCCATTGGAGAGGACACTATGGTTGAACCTAGGATTCAGGCGAAACAATGTACATTCTGGTTGGGACTTGGAACAGTGGACCAACTCCTCTCATTTTTCCAGTGCTGTGAGGGATTGTGGGAATATGCTAATATAGTCTACATGAATTTTGTGGAATTGGAGAAGGTATGTGCTATTTGGCCCCTCTGACAATACAGTAAAAATGGTGTCCTGATCCTTGACACAAAGCAAGGTTCATGAAGAGTGTGTATTGTCTCTGTTCTTCTTTGTGATTTTCTCAGACATAATAGGAAGCCTAGGCATCCCCTAGAATGAGCTAAAGACATCCGGATTGACCTGCTCGCCACACAGCCGCTGCAGCTCTCAGCACGGAAAGAGGCAGGAAAAAGATGACGATGCTATATGCATATTGCTGCAGCCAGAGGGGTAGCTAGAAATTTTGGGCCCCTGACAAAATGTCACCTTGCACCCCCAGCTAGGTTCGCCATTCTCAATCTGAAAAAACCCAAACGGGAGATTGAATTTGTGGAGCTGCGGGAGAGCCCCCGCAGTAGAATATGCCGAGCGGGGAGCTTCCCCCCCATGGTAACTTTCAGAGCATATAAATGAAAAGATTTCATGCAGGGGTACCTATAAAGTGCTGCCCCCCCCACCATATGCCAAGACCAAATAACATAATAGCAAACCCTCAGGAGACCCCATATATAACGTGATTTGTATGTATTTACATGTGGTAAAGTGTAATTAATAAAGTCATAAAACGTAAGACATTGGCAACATTAAATAGAGTAATAATGAAGTGCATTGTACGTTAATTCAGTACTGTACAACTGCACTTTCCCCCTCTTGAATGGAAGGGATTCTGACATTTTAGCCTAATCCTGAAGAGCAATGAAAAATATTTGTGCATCCAGGGATGATGGAGCAAGAGAATCTCATGCTTTCTACCCTTCAAAGGACAAAGAAACAATGAGAAAACAAACTGTTACATATTTCACTTTTTTTTTCTGATCACGGTGGAACTTAAACCGAGAATACTTGAGGACTAGCGCCTTAACTTTAATGCGTCTCTAAAATTGGAGTGGTAAAGAAGTAGTGACTAAGAAGCAAATAGTATAATTATTAAATTATTACATGCCATTGACCAATAGGTCTCACACTGCTCATTGTGAGAAATGTGTAATGCTTATTTGACTTATAAGAAGTGTTTTCACTCGTATTGTTCAAACAAATGCAGTGTGGATTTTTAAATCGTCGCTTCTCCAGAACTTCCATAATTGCTTCTATGGCTGCATGGTCTTTCGTGGCATTTTGTTTAGATATGTTCTCAAACTCAGGGGCTCTCCAGCAACAACAGATTTTATTCTAGGGTTCAAGTGACACTTTAATTATACCGAGAGTGATTCCATTCAACTAATTATATGCTAATTATATGCCATATTCTAAAAGCATCCGGTTGAGACGGCACTTACGTAGGGGAGTCAGTATTTATGCACTAAGAACATAATACTGGATGTAGATTTTTTTCAACTTGCACTGCCTGTCCCACACTGGGATGAGGGGTATCCCAGAAGCAATGAGGCAAGACAGGGAATGACGCAGAACGACAGCTCCAGCTCATCTCTAGGCATGCACACCCTTCGTAAACAGTTTAGATATGCAGTTTAAAATCTGTATAATTAGCTAAAAGAGGGTTAACTAATCTACTTCCTGTCAAATGCTCCTATTACAGATAATAACTTTTCCGTTAGTGTCGAGAGGTATCCTGTTCTTCGGAAATTACACTTACCCTACCTCAACAAGTATTTCTTGCAGCACGATGCTCCGTAGTTTATCTTTTTCATTTGTCTGTCAGCACAGAAACGTGAGCTACCTAAAGCCAAACAAAAAATTTCAATGACTAATGAAGTCAGAGTGGGAGAAAAGGTAATCAGTTCCAGGTCTTAGCATTTTATGACCGAAGACAAATGGTGGGATCCTTAAAACAGACACCATTGACTTTTGACTGCTTTGTCTTTCTCCATTAATGCTGTATCCATTACTTAACTGAAATCAACTAGGCAACGTAAACTCACTGACCATTTTAGGTTTAAATGGACGCTTCGGATGTTTCTTTCAGAAGCACATTACCACGATTTTTGTGATTCGAACAGTACAAGTAATTTATAGCACTAAAATAGAACACGTTGGTATAATATTTAATCAGCTAGACAGCCTGGGAAAACTTTGCCTGACAGTATGCAAATTGCTGAAAAAGTTAGTGCTGGCTGTGGTAGAGAGGTGTTAGAACACACAGTGCATCACAGCCTGCTGTGTATGGGGTTGTGCAGCCGCAGATTGGTCAGAGAGCCCATGCTGACCCCTGTCTACCAACGGAAGCACCTACAATGGCCATGTGAGAGAGAGAACTGGACCATGGATCAACCGGGAAGGTGGGCTCCTCTGATGAGTCCCATAGATGGCAGAGATGCCACCAAAATGTCCAGTAGGAAGAGGCCGGTGGAGTAGTCCAAATACACCCCTTCATGGTAACAGTATTTCTCGACATTCGGCCTTTTTCAGCAGGATAATACGCCCTGCAATGCTATAAAAACTGTTCAGGAATGGTCTGAGATACATGAGAAACAGTTCAACAGGTCTTGACTTGGCCTCCAAATTCCTTAGATCGCAATCCGATCGAGCATCATGGAGGCTCCAGGCAATTTACGGAACTTAAATTATGTGCTGCTAACGTCTTCAGAGGTCTTGTGGCATCTAGGCTTTGACAGAACGGAACCATTTTGGCTGCACAAGGGGGATTTATAGAATATTAGGAAGGTGCATCTAACGTTACGGCTGATCAGTGCAGGCTGTGTATTCATTTAATACATCGAACATATATAAATGTTTTCAAAGATGTGAAAAGAAACCCCTAACAATAATGACATTCAAATTCATTTTTGATATTAATTATTTACCTGGGAGGGGTATTTAGACTCAAGTTACCATCAGCTTGAACGATTTTTTTAGTCCTTCTTGCAAAAACATGGTCATGAATTCATTCCACTGTAATTCCTTCCAAAAATTTTATTTATGAAAATAATATCCAAGCACCTCTGCAGCAATAGGGAAAGGTACATTCTTTTGCATAATTTTATAATTTTGCTTGCAGCATACCAAAAACATTTTATTTTCATAAACTGAACATGTAGCATAAACCTGTGTGCATGTTATTTTATTACCCATCCATCTTGCATTGCTGCTTATCCATTGCAGGCTCATGGTGTGATTAACTTGGTATCAGCCATGCTTTATGTACATTGCTCAAAATACAGTTGCCTGGAAGATTTATAATATGAATGTATTTATAAAGTCTAAAGCCTTTGGGTGTCAATTAATAGAGTTATAAACATTCTTCATAATATTTAAATGACTCATTTTTAAATCCCTAATGTCATTAACAGATATTGTTTTTATATACAAAGATGTATACCTCAGTACAGCTATCACAGATGCTAGACTTACAGTAGAGTGAAGGGTTGCAATTTTTATAACATTTTTTATGTTATTGGCATGCTATGGACTATTTATTGCAGAATTTATTACATTTAATACAGTTTGTTTAACTTTGAATACAGTGACTAGTTGACACACTTCATCCATCTCTTTTTATCATATCTGTAAAGATAGAGAATTTATTAGTGGATAATTTTAAAATATAAGTTGAAAGCATAAAACTGGGCTATATTATAAAATTATTCAGCCTTACAGGACTGTCCATCATATGAATTAATAAGCCTAGGGATAGGCTGCTATATCCAAAGGTCACGTCTCACTAAAGAACCAATTCTTGAGTAAAGAGAGGATGCTGCGACAAGGGCGACAAAGGGAGTCTTGTCATATTACAGTCTAAAAAGCATTAAAATACACAGTCATTCTCTGGGACGGTCCACTTCCCTCTCAATATGATCCTGCTAGAGCAACAATAACACACTTTCTGCACCTGCAGGTGTGTGACGGGTGGTAGCACATCTGTTGAGTAGATAATAACCTTTCACCTCCTGACTTGCAGGTCTGCTTGCCACACAGACCTCTATGTGTGCAGAGTTTGCATGTTCTTGGTGTGTTTCTTACAGGTGCCCTGGTTACCTTCCATAGTCCAAAAATGTGCAATTAGGTGAATTGCTCTAAATTTCCCATAATGCATATTGTGATCTACTCTCCGTGTGCTTTCAGGGGCAGGCTTGAGACCCACAGCAGCACTGCCCTGGATAAGAAATTAAGGAGCCTTGATGAATAAATAGATGAAACCATTGGCAAGGGTGGGAGATAGAACTTAATAACTTAATTGTAAAGGTGAATTTTTTGGGGGGGGAGACGAATGTAGAAAATTAAATATTGGGGGTTACACATCGCCCCTGGTTCCTGCATCCCTGAATGAACATTTAATAGTAAACAAGTGAATATGAATCGGTAATTGTCAGCTACATAAGACACTTTGATTAAAGGAATGTTCCAAGCATCAAAAATATGTAAATCATGAAATGAAAATTAAATGCAAGAAAGCTACACAACCTGATAGACATCTGTGAGCTGACAATTTTCTGCATAGTGTTAGCACCCTTAGAGTCCTCACCTAGAAAATTCCCTTAGTCTAGAACTATATTTTTAGGAGGTGAAGATTACATCAAGAAGTCAGAGTAATTGCTTTGCATTTCTGTGCTGTGTGTGTCATCTTCAATTTGTATTCCTTGGCAAGAAAATCCTGAAAGTGCCACAAGTCAAGATTTTATGCATTAGTCATAATTTTGTTAAGCTAAGGTGCTCGGCGGGAGGCCTCTTATTAATGCAGCACACATGCCGTAATAACAAAACTTATCCAAGTCACTTCTTAGTCCATCATGAATGTGTAAGAGACACAGAGTCTGAAATTAGTTTTCTAAAATGCACATATGAGATGCAACTACAATTTTAGTTGTTCTTAGATTTGCATATACAGTACACATATTCTAAAATCGTCATGTGTGGGGGCTTGGATAGAGGTAGCTCAGTGTACTAAGGGATGGCTAGCTAGAAAATTCACCAACAAGGCCTTTCAATCAAATGTGAGATATCTGAAAGCTTGTTTTTGCTCCATATTACCTAACTTAGCATTTCTGTTGGATGTTTTTTTTTTTTTTTTTGCACTTCTGACCCAAATTCATAATAGTTTTGGTAACAGTTTATAATAATGTTCAGTTATTCAAAAAAAAATAAATAAATAAATAAATAAATAAATAAAATATATATATATATATATATATATATATATATATATATATATATATATATATATATATATATATATATAACTCTTTAGTTAACTAATCATTTACTCCTCAATAAGACATTTTGAAGCCTGTAGTTAATGATGGACAAATCATTTACAAATTATTTACATTTACAAGCAATAAGTATGTAGTTAAGGGTTACTTCATTATTTACAAAACCTTTCTAAACATATCATTTCTAAACATTTCTAAACATGGGTGGATTTGTGACTCTGAGGTATAGGATGTGTCCTGCCGATGCGGTTGCTGGTTTGAATCCCGTGAATGCCACGAGTGATCCTACTCTGTTGGGTCCTTGAGCAAGGCCCTTAACCTACATCTTGGGTATGATGTTAATCTACAACCAGCCTAAGGAGGTTGGACTAGTGTGGTGCTAAGGTATCACCCACCACGTGGCTGCACTCAGGTTCTCATCTGTGAGGCGGTTTGTCATGTGGCGGGTGTAGAAACGCTCTGTAATCAGCGCAAGCTCCTCCTCTAGACGTAAATTATTAAAAGGGGAAATGATCATAAACAAGTCACAGTAACGCTTAAAGCTGTCACCTGTATCTCATCACCTGTATTTTTCTGCTAATAAAGCAGTTAAAAAGCTAGCTTAAGCTAATGCTAACATTTCATTATCTATGTACCCATGTGATTTATTCATGGGTTATTATGCATATGAGCAGCAATATGAGCTTCTGGTAGAAGAGCGGGTGACATCATCGCCCGAGCTGATCCCTCCTTGCCCATGCTGCTGCTGGCATACACCCCTTTGTTGGCATCGGCACAGGTAGTTCAGCATCACGCCTTCTATAGTCCTCTAATGTGCTCACATTTATGTCCAGCCGACATCCATCACGCATGGAAATGTTACACAACATACATCGTGTTGCAAGGAATGTCACAATCTTCTGAGGACTGTATTGTAATGTGTCACCTCACATATCTAAGTATATAAGTATCTGAAATGCATTTTCAGCAATCCAAATGTCCTTTCAATTACAATACGTGCTTAATTCCAATAATGAACTCAAGCAGTTGTTTTAATGATACGGTTTGTTTTTTACTTGATATAGATTTTTCTCTTTTGTTGTTTCATTAAACAGTATAATTACGTGAAAGGACCAGATGTACTTTATAATAAAGTGTACATAACTAAAATAACAAAAAACCATTAGAGTAAAAGTAACATAGTTGCCCCTTCTGTCGTTTGGATAATGTCATGGACTTGAGTGTATTGCTATAGAAAATATTAATCATGCATTATTTGAAGCCCATTTCAACTGTGGTTTCCACAATTTAGCTTTTTTTGTCTTGGTTTATAAAGGTGCATGTGGATGCCATCTCAAATATCACAGTTTAAATTCAATTGCCAAAAACCAACTAAGAGAAATATACAGGAAAGACACCTAACATTCTTCAACACAAACAAAGACAGTTTCTCCGACCAGATGACTGTTTTGTTTCATGAGACGCCACTTGAGGATATTTAAAGCACAATATAAGGAGGCAAAGAATGAGAAAGAACGCAGATAATAAAAAGAATCGCAGAAGAAATGTCAAGAAGTACAGAATGCTTCAGATTCAGAGAATCAAATAAAACAGGGAAGACAGAATTGCATAATTACACTGTATAACAATGGAAAACGAACAACAGAGCTGCAGGTGCCCTCAAAAGCAGGGTAAGATCTTTCTTCTCAGAGATAATGTTAGTCAAATGACAACTGGCAAGGAACAGACCCTTACGAGGAAGAGAAAAAGGTGCAGAAGTGATTACTTTTGGAGACAGAGATTCACACTAAAAAAAGATATCAAAGAAGACAGCTCCATCTCATCTGTTTTGGTGCACTGCAACCTGCATCCCCGACGTTCCGATACATTAAGGATGCATATAAAGCAACTGCTAATGTAATACTATATGATTCACCTCTACTGCAATGCAGTGCGACTCGACACGATACGATGCATTACTGGACAGGCCTACGACTTGTGTAAGACTGGGCCGAGAGGTTTGATGAAAATTGGCCGCAGATGAGAAACAGTCTATAGAGAGAGGAAATCGACATCATTTGTCAAAAATCATTGGTCACACTTCCAAATAATGAAGTCGTATGGTCTCCACTACTAATCATATATTATTAAATCTAGTTTTTACAAATGCAAATATGTTAAAAACGATGCATCCTGAGTTCATCCAAACTGAATCCAGTGCACAGTTTTTTTAATCGGGGAAATCGCATCGTGATCTTTCATGCCAGTGTTCTGATGCAAATGGATGAATCTTACCGTCCCTAATTCCAGCCAATCATATGGTGTTTTTTTTAAGAATGGGCAACCTACGCACAGCATGATTGGTTGAGGAGAATATATGCTACTGCTCTAATAATATCATGGAAGAAATGAGATCCCTGAGAGCTTCAGATGTGGGTGAATAAGGAAACGGCTCTGCAGCCACAACAGCCTTTATTTCAGAGATATGGTGGATAAACAAGGTAAAAAGACGTCGGTGTTTTTGCAGTTTAAAGTCTAACACACAACAGGCTGGTGCTTGTACTGTTAACTATGCAGAAAACTTGTGCAAACTAAAATTGGAAAGACTGCAAACTTATTTCACCACTTGAAGCACTGGTATCCAGTAGAAGATACAGAATGTGAGTGTTTACAGTTGTGAATATCAGCAATTAACGATTCCACTTTTAATCTGAAGAGACAAGGGATAAACTGTGTCCCATACTGGTTAAAAATGGGACGCATTATTTTATTTGTCAGTACACTATGGGTGATAAGCCTACCAGTAATGTCAGTCCCTGTTACAAACAGCGAGGCAGTCAGAGATGAACTCCAGCAACAAACGCTACTGTTGGCATTTTCTAATGTAATGCCATATGACAAAAAAAGTCTATTTTTGTATAACTTATTTATTAGAGCTATATTTCAGTTTGCAGTCCATTCAATTTGTCATCATTTTTAATGTTCTGAATCTGTTTAAGGGCAATTCTAAGGAAATATTAAGCAAAAATGGAGCCTAAAAGTAAAAAATATATAATTATACAGTGATAACTATCAATATTGACTGATATGGTAGAAAAATTTAATATATTTTCTATATATAAATTTACTTACAATATTTATATGATTCATCCTCTAGGTTAGCTAAATTTGATGAAGGAGGATCATTCCCCTCCATCAATAATGAATAGGTGGGCTTTGCGTTTGGAAAGGTTGAGAGATCATAATCTAGAAGTCCTTAACTTATGACACTGTAAACGCAAATTGCATGTATGGGGGATGTTCTGGCTGCATGGACTCTATGGACTCTATTGCCCAATCTGTAGCCAGTATAATGCAGTTTTGTTAATTGGGTTTTGTTCTGTTTAGTATAGCTGGTTGTGTGGAACTTCACAGCAGGTACCTTGTTGACGTTTTGACAATCTTATTTAAGTTTCAGAAGGTGTTGGCTGAACATTGCTAGTGTTTTGTTTCATGCACAATTATTAAAAGAATTAATATTAAGGCATCCATGCAGAAATTGCATCCATTATCTTGTTCAACATATACAACCGATATTTAAAAGTTAATAAGTGATTAATGTCTCACTTTTGCTGTTGAGCACAGCCTTGTCAGATATAATTAAACTGAATTCAATTTACATGTATAATTTTTCTGGTGTGACATAGAGATCCGAGCAACTTGTAGGAGAAAAACAATTACTTTTGGTTTTTAGGCTAGCTGCTAGCAGAAGCTTTCATCTTGTGATTTTATGAGGTGATTCTGTCCAACATAATGCACAAATTAATGCCTAAATGGTAATCAACCTTGAATTAAAGTTTCTGCACAACTAGGTTCCTTGAAGATTATGCTTGTTAAGGCCAAACTGCTGTAGGGCACATCCAGTAATAAGGTCAGATGTGGCTGGCCTAAACAACACAGTCTAAGTAATGTACGAGAGGAAATTGTCTTTTCAAAAATATTCCTGAATTATCATTCACCATCTACAATAAAATGGATGTACTAATTCTGTAGGAAAATTCATTAATCAATGATGAGCTACCTGGAAGGATTTCCAGTTTGATTTCTTTACTTTACGGTGCGCTTATCCGTGCGACGATGACCACACCCTTTTGCAATTACACTCATGAAGCGTATATGGTTGACAGAAAATTGTTAGGCGAGTGTGTTACAAAAAGAACAATCATTGGCAAATCTTAAAAGCGCCTATGATCCATTTTTAATATGAATGTTAACACTCATTAGCTGATGCTGAGTGATTCAACTGGCAGTTGAAGTTTTCCCTTTCAGTTGCACTTCACTTCGGCTTTAGCAAGGAATCATTTCACATTATAATTTATTGACACCTCCCAGGAGACTTTACTGAATAAGCAGTGGGAAGATGGTTGGATTCAGTTGCACAGAAATTTTTGAGAATCTATGTGATATTAAGTACTTCCCATGTTAACACATGTTATAAGTTAGAGGCCCAAGTGTTTACTACATGTTCTCAAAAATGGAGCAATTTAACTGATAACACCTTAAACTGACTGCACCTTCATAATACATTCATTATGAATTCATAAAACAGTCATAACCAGCATGTAAGTAAACCTTAACATCCTAGCAGCTTTAATATCCATCCATCCATTTTCCAAACCGCTTATCCTACTGGGTCGTGGGGGGGGGGGGGGGGGGGGGTCCGGAGCCTATCCCAGAAGCAATGGGCACAAGGCAGGGAACAACCCAGGATGGAGGGCCAGCCCATCGCAGGGCACATTCACACACCCCTATGGGCAATTTAGCAACTCCAATTAGCCTCAACATGTTTTTGGACTGTGGGGGGGAAACCGGAGTACCCGGAGGAAACCCCACGACGACATGGGGAGAACATGCAAACTCCACACACATGTGACCCAGGCGGAGACCCGAACCTGGGTTCCAGAGGTGTGAGGCAACAGTGCTAACCACTGCACCACCCATGCCGCCCCCAGCTTTAATATACATTAATAATAAATATTATACAATAATTCGTTTGCAATGTTTGTTATCCTGTCATGGTATTAATGTATATTAAAGTTGTTGATGTATGTTAGGATGTTAAGGTGTGCTTGCTTGCTGCTTATGCAGGTTCTCAGAATGCATTATGAAGGTGCACTGAATGTTATATGAATGCATAATGAATGCATTATGAAGGTGCACTGAATGTTCTATGAATGCGTAATGAATGCATTATGAAGGTGCACTGAATGTTCTACAAAAGCATAATGAATGTATTATGAGGGTAAAGTTAATGTAAAGCGTTACCATTTAATCATTTTTGAGGTTATTGCCAACCTGATTGCTTACTAACTACTCAAAGAACTAACCCTTATTATCCCTTTACTTGGGAGGAGTTGAATAATGTTACCTGAAGACCGCAAGTCTTATTTCCAAACCGCAGGGGTGCCAGTAGAGATTGTGGGCCATGTGAAAGCATGTCATATCAGGCCCCCAACCCAGACCAATACAATTATGTAACAAATTTATGGCTCCTGTCACTCAGGGGCCCTTGGAATCATCCTTATCCTCCCCACACCCCCACAGTACTCCTGCAAAACATGGTGTTATGATATCTGTCTAATAACCCTACTACAGTGCATAGAAAAAGAAAAGTATCTAGTATCTGTCATTGTGCCAAAAAGTCAAGTATATTTTCATACAACGTTATTGTAATAACTGGGCAAGCGGAGGATTCAAGTGTAGGAGCCACAAGTTTATTTCTAGAATCTTGGTCCACAGACAAGCAAAGGTCAAAATCTAGGTGGAAACAAGTAAATGAAATCCAAATCCTGATCAAATCTGAGGTTCAAACGCAAGCAGAAAACCGTAAAGCTAATACAGGGAGTAAAGGGGAAATTCAAATCCATATCTCAAGCTGGAGAGGTAATAAAGCAGGAAAGCACACCATGAGGCATGGTGTAAGGCAGGATATTTCAGAGGAATTTACTGGAGACTTGGGAGCTGATTTATAAAGGGTTCGTATGATCAAAAAAATGTGACAAACCTTCGTATGCACATTTGTACGATTTGGGGATTTATAAAAAAAATATATATATCCTGAAAAAATTGTCATTTTATTATATCTGACATACAACTAGGGGCGGCATGGTGGTGCAGTGATTAGCACTGTTGCCTCACACCTCTGTGGCCCGGGTTCGAGTCTCCGCCTGGGCCACATGTGTGTGGAGTTCTCTGTGCATGTTCTCCCCATGTCGTCATGGGGTTTCCTCCGGGTACTCCGGTTTCCCCCCACAGTCCAAAAACATGCTGAGGCTAATTGGAGTTGCTAAATTGCCCATAGGTGTGCATGTCTGAGTGATTAGTGTGTGAGTGTGCCCTGCAATGGGCTGGCCCCCCATCCTGGGTTGTTCCCTGCCTCGTGCCCATTGCTTCTGGGATAGGCTCCGGACCTAGGATAAGCTGTTTGGAAAATGCATGGATGGATGGATGGACATGTAACTAACATTCAGTATTTCTGTCGAGTTACTCACCATATTGTTTCATACCAATATATTTACTGCATATAAGTTAGAGGTCCAAGTGTATGTCACATGCACCATGGAATTTTTAGCTTTCTTAGAGGACACTGCACACGGACAAGTAGAAAGAGAGCGAGTATTTAGAGATCACACTGAATATTTGTCCAGTGTTGATTTGTAGCTTATCGTCATTTCAGACTGACAAGAGCGATTCTGAAGGAATTGTGTGATGAATTGGCCCAGGCCCTTGAATGACCTACATTACAAAATCATGCCATTCCTGTCCATATCCATGTATTGACAACACTTGGATTTTTGGCAACACCAGCACACCAATAGGAACTGCAGGAATGGGCTGACAGATTACGTGGTAGATGTGCCTCATGGGACCAGAACAGACTCTGCTGGAGGGGTGAATGTAGGCATCATGGTCATTGCATATGATAATAAAAGCACAGCATGACACATTTGTAGTAGAAATCTTTGTGGCACGCATTTTTTCCATTTGTGTTTTTACCTGGGGCATTCCCCTCAGTCGATTCTGTGTGTGTCACATGCTGCATCTGTATCTCCGTGGGGGATAATTCCCGACAAGGACATCTTTCCAATTATAGCACATACAGTAATCGATTGTTCAAATCAGAGAGAATCCCTGTCAAGGATGCCTGACCCACTGGTGTGCAGCAGTACATTGCCTGGCATCTGATTTTAAATCCAACCTTTTGCTGACCACAATAACAGCAGCAGTTCCATGCTGACACTCAACAATTTATTTTTTTTTGGTCATACCAGCAGATGAATTACCGAAGAAAATGGTTTGGCGGTCCTCAATCTCAGACACTAAGTTCCTTCCTCCTTGTTTGTGGCTCTGTTGTCTCTGGTATGCACATGATGTCACAGTACACATGTGGTTATACCCAACTGAGTGGCAAGAACACTCAGCTTGGATGCCGTGGAAATCATCTCAAATGGGAAAGAGCTGCTGTGCGATTGATTGTACAAACAATTTAACAAGAAATCTGAGCTTTTTCCAAACTGCAGAAAACTAACGAAAAGAGAAGCAAATTCAACACTGCAATCTGCATAAAACAACTGGAATCCAGGCTCCAAAACATGGATTTGTGGTTGTCATTTTGTGTCAGTTATGTAGGATTTTTGGGTAAAATCATACATACTGTTTATATTCCATGTAACAAGTTTTTGTTGGCATTTATTAAAAACATCCATGATGAAGTGCCTTGTGTTCTACAAGCAAACCGAGGGATAGTTACTGTAGATAGTGTTAGCTAGAGATTTTCTCATAAAAGGCTGCTCAAAGCAAGTTACATTAAGCGAGAAGTTCAAAATTTTCTTCAAAAATATGTTGTCAGGAAACCAAATTCCTGGCTACATGGTCCACTGGTCCTTTGGTAAGTGGTACGGATCCCCATCGTGTCCAGCTGCCTTTAATTTAAGAAAATAATGATTTGCTTCAAAGTTTTCCTGACAAATTAGCTATGACACAGCATGATTTGCCGCTAAGTCCGTCGGAGGGGGCATTGGCATTGCCAGATTGGTCATTTCTGCATGGGAATGGGCCAGTCTTTAAGCGTACACACATATAAAAGTTTCTACAACAAGTACAATTTAAGGATATAGCATGACACTATCATTTAAAAGTATGAAATTAAGCAACATGCCCAATATTTATATTATTAACTACAATTATCAAGATAAATAAAGTTGCCCCCCTTCCCAGCTGTAATTGACTATTCTACTTTAATATTTCAGCTACCCAGCTTTCTTTTATCAGTGGAATATACTTGTTTCACTGCTAGGCAAACCGGTACAAAGTCGCCAAACAAAAGACAAAAACAGAGCAAAGGTACTAGACTAACATTATTGTTTTGATGGAATCATGGCAGACGAATTGTGAATAGATATAGAGAGAACACAATTAAACAAGCATATGCAAAAAATTCAAGACTAGCCTTAGCAAAAGAGGGAACTCAAGAAACACTCAAGAAATCTAATGGCAAATGTATATTCTGTTGTAAACGTAAATTTGTTATATCAAAAGCACTGGGGTAGTTTGCGAAACCTACATGTTATTTGCAAGGTCATAAAACTATTCCATACATGTAATGGCATGTGTGTGCAGAACTGAATCTCTCACTCCAGCCACATGACCGACGCTGTTGTGCCTGTAGTCTGCCTCTGTTTATAACCCGTACATCTCAGTTTGTGCAATTTTTTATAAATGTGACCTTTCCTGTTCAAATGAGCATCAAGTTTTTGTACGAATGTTTCCTTTTCCACAAGAATGTACAAGCGTTTTTTTATAAATGAGCCTTCTGTCGTACGAACATTTCTTCCGAAACGTTTGTTGGCTGTGGCCCGTTTGTAACTGTGCACACTTTTTCAGGATACGTTTTTTTTCATTAGTCCTCATATTTAAAGTGTGTAAAAATGTTTCTCATATTTATGTTCATACACATCTTTAAACTGTAAATCAGCCTGCAGGTTCATTAAATTTATCCCAGTTAATCAGGTTCATGAGCTACGTTAGTTTTACTGTAATATTCAGGGAAGATGAGATGGGAACTGCCACTTGTGTTTCTTGCATTTGTTTGGAGATCTTAAAAGGAGCTGTCAAAGCCAACCACAGTGTGTTAGCTAAAGTTACTTTGAGTTTGAATGACCACACTTACAATTAATTCATTTTGATAAAGACGTACTGTTACTATTACTACCAGTTAAACAGAAGCACAAATGTCAATGATTATATATAGATACTGTACATGGAATCATTAATCCTTCTCAATAATGATAAAAATACATTAACTTATTTAAACACTTATGTCATTCTTTTGCAATAGTGTCAAGTTAACCTTGTTTATTCTGTTCTGCTGCAATCAAGGCAAAGTACACCTGAATTTTAATGAGGATCTTTCTGCTGCAGTTCTACGTTACTTTCTTTTCTATAACATCACCAAAGGCAAAGATTTTGAAAGATTTCTTTCATTAAGTGACTGTCTTGACCTCTATGCTCTCCATTCACAGTCTAATTTAAAATTCTCCAATTATGCATATAATGATCTACAATGAACCATTCTTCAAAGTGGATGAGACATAAGTCTTGGATTTAGGACTTTTGGTGGGTGAAGGAGGGGTTCCTATAAATTCTGTTTTGGTTTCTTCCTCTGGAAGTAAATATAGATAAATGATCACTGTCTTTGATTTTGGAATAAAGAATAAATATTTTGCAACTTGGGTCTAATACTATATTGAACAAAAGCATGAAGAAATAAATGCTTTTCTTTGCAAATTAACATCAGGCTTGAAAGTTGTTTTCCAGTTATATTATGTTATGTAAAATAAATTCAAATGATATTTATAATGTTTATATGTTCAAGTTCTGAAGTCTGGAACTGGCCTGTTTTGTTAATGATGTTCATAATGAAGTGATCCTTAAGTATATATAACCTAATGACATGTACATATGTTCATTGATGGTTTGGTAATTTATCCTAACATCATGACTTGACGGGACTCATCATCATTAAGTACTTGATGAAGTACATGCATAAAATATGGAGTGTGAGTTTGTAGCATATCCAGATTGTGTGTGTGTCTACAAGAATCCAGGGATGTCCTTTTCAGTTTGGCGGTTGCAGAAAAGGGACTGCAGTTTGTTCGACTTAAAGCAGAAGGGAACTGCTCAAAATTGTCCACAAGTTCCAGACTTCAGGACCAACTGCTCTGCATGGTTCCATGCAGCTGACATGAGGATCTGCTCAGGGCTGAGTGTCATGTAGCCTGCTGTGCTAAACTGAGACTAATGCGCTAGCATCCCAGCTGCTCTGTACCCTGACAGAAAGGAGGCTTGAAATTGTCGAAGTTCATGCTAAATAAATAAATAGAGCTCTTCACAATGACTTTAGGTAAAACACCACTAATTGTCTGTTGCATGCCAATAGAAAGTGCTGTTTCCCACCACTCAAACCAGACATTTGCGTGGGGCCCACATGGTTTGGGCACCCCCTCTTGCCCACAAACTGTCACTACTCTAAATAATAAACAAACGTTCCTTATTTAGGAGATGCCGAAGCAGCATGTTCTGTTTACCAGCTATCTTATGACTCCACGTCTTAGTTATTTATTTAGTTTCTGTAACCTCTGAAGTGACTTCATGAGTGAGGGCCAAAAAAAACCAGAAACCCACCCCTGTAGATATTAGCCTATCAATAAACACTTAATTAGATAAGTGAATCATGAATACATTAGTAGTCAGCAATGACACTTACTAAAGCTTATTTATGTATGATTTGTTAGGTCATTATGGTATATGATTCAGTATTTACCGATGTTCTAATCATTAGTCAATGCATTCTCATCTCATCATTACTAAGGCATTAGTGCTATTAATATCTTCATATTTGTGTACCAGTATTGTAAAGTGTCACCATCATTTAGGTGTATACTGACAGGAAGTTATATTCCTTGCATCCTTTCTAAGAAATAAAAATAATGATTTTATGCCATTTTTTCCCATTTCAAAATGTAGCCATTATTTTCCGTCCATTCATCCATCCATATTCGACCCACATATCTTTATCAAGGTTGTTGGGGGTCAGGAACCTATCCCTGGCACCAAGGGGCACAAGTCCATTATATTTATTTATTTATTTTTTTAATTACGTGATCTGTTTCCAATTATTGATGGAATGCCAGCTGCCAGAAGAACATCTTAGAAATTCTGCAATCACATGCCTTCAGCCTGTTTGTTTCATACTGTTAATTCCCATCTGTTATATTTGTTTGACTCATATTATTCAGACAAAAAATATTATTAATGATTTAAAAATTATACTTAAATTGGACATTGGTCTTGTATCGACATTTTGTGTCATGAATGATTATGACAGAGAGAAATATAAATGGTGTAGAGAGACATATGCAGCAGAAGTAGCCAAGTCGCTGTCCTGCTACCTGGTTATATTCGAGCAGCTGAGACAATCAAGCTGTGGAGTGATAATATTTACCATTGCGCACAGACACATTTGCCCTTGAAAACATGCTACTGTTCTGACCACTTATTAACAAAAAGAATCAATGTGAGCATTAACACAGAGATAATCATCAGGGTTACCGAAAAAAGCAAGGTCATTTAAACACTGAATTCTTTCCATTAAAAAATTAAAAAAAAATTTTTTAAACTGTTGCACTATGAATTCATTACCATCAATCATCGATCTTTGATCACAATCCTTTACGAGTTGTTCTTATGTGCTTAATCTACCTCTTGGATGACAAAAAAGACCCCAGCTGTCAGTTCACCATGCTGCCAGCTTTCATTTGATATAATTGCCCCGGGAAATTATACCATAATCCTACTTATAACCTTACACTAGTTTCATAAGAGAGAGAGAGAAGGATCGTCTTTACAAGGATTATGTTATGACCATTTAGTGCCAAAATTTTATCACTATATACTTTTTGTTAGTATGCAATATGTAATATAAGATATATACATATAGTATGTTAATATATATGTAGTATGTTTATACTCAGTTTTATGCTCATTTGAGAATCGCACATTAACACAGGCCTGCCTGTGCAGTATTGCAGCGTGGGCAACATCCCTGACTTAAAATATCCCCGACTTAAAATATGATATCATCAACTATGCAGTTCACACCACATCTCAGTACAGATGTGAGGAGTTTAAAGCTTTTAAAAGTTTAGATGCATACAAGAATTTTCTGGGTGGTCAAGCACACAGGACTGGTGTATGGGAAATTCCCCAACATAATCACTGCCTAATCGTATTACAGGTGAGAGTTCTATCCTTATCTTATTAATCCTGCAATGTATAAAGACGAACAGACAGTGCATAAGACAATTGTGTTTAAATCAATTTTGATATCGGCCTAGGCCTGAGGGATGCGGTGACATTTTACCATGATTTTGTTTTTCATATCAAGCGATAATTATCACGATAAAATTCAATAATTTACTTCAATACTTAAAATTCTTAGAACTGATTGCCCTTAAACAGGTTCAGTACATGAAAAGGGTAACAAATTTAATGGACTGCAAACTGAAATCTAATTTTAATAAATAAATCATATATCTAAATAATGGCCTACACAAACATGTGCATTCAGTGGGCTGCCGATTCTCCTGTCTGATGCCACAATCCACTTACTGCTTCGTTCTGGGCCTGCTGGAAATCTATGAAATGTCAAACCAGGTTTATCACCTCTCCGATGCTTCAGCTATATTTAAGGTAAGATAGATAAGATAAGATTGATCTTTATTGTCACTATTACAGAAACAGTGAAAAACAGTTTAGCAGCTCTCTGTTTAGCAGAAAACTAAATATGTTGTAGCTGATTTTTCTGCATTGTAAGGTAATTGGAAAGACAGTGAGTTTGTTTGACTGGTACTAAAAAGAGCAGACAAAACTATGTTTTTTTTGCAATTTAGGGAGAGAAAGTAAATTGTTTTTGACCACATCAATGAAAATTACAAAGATAAAAAAAAAATAAGCTTCTTTGTGATTCATCTATACTGAATCGAGTTTCCACAAACACATATTCTTGACAAATTATTCCAGCAGATTCCCCCAGCAGATGGATGTAGTAAAATGATTGGAAATATGTTTTTTCCTGGGTTTTTCACGGTTTTCTTAATCTCTTGCTTTGATTATTGATTTTTGACACACTGGTTGTCCCTGTATCCTCTTTGCTCCCAATCTGACAATGGAATTGGACCCCACACCTGCATTCTAACTGGCAAGTATTTTATCTCCATTACATTTACATTACAACAAAAGGATTCCAATGGTCATAACAAGTTCCATATACTGTAGGTTTGAGTTTTTAATAGTAAAAAAGAAAGTAAAAGTAGAAAGACAAAAACATGGAAAATTAAAATAAACAGTTGTTTGTGAACTGAAAATTACATTTTGTGACCAAGGCTCCTTTCCATATAGAAGTGTTTTAGGGAAAGAAAATCCTGTTTACAAAATTATGAGGTAGCCTTTGAAACAGAAAAAAAGGGAAATCACTAATAAAAAAATGCACATTTTATGTTTACATGAGGGTGGGGAGGGGGGAGTGCTCAGCAGGGATTCAAATAAGGCAAAATGTGTTTTTATTATTTTTAGATTTTTAGTCCACTTACCCGCCAGAAGACCTTTCAGCAAAACCTTTTTATATACTTGGTAACACTTTACAATAAGGCTCCATTTCGCCACTTGTAAATGGTAGTAATTCATTAATAAAAAGAAAACTGTTATAACTTGTTTAAAAATGTCTATTGATAATTTACAAAGTGTTACAACCTACTGTAATTAACCAAATCATAAACCACTCATAAACCCTTTATATATTTCATTGTCCAAATGACAATGAGAATAAAGATTATCTTTATATGGGTAGCCTTATTGTAAAGTGGCACCTATACTTGATTTATTTTAATAAAATGATACCATCATTTCTGAGATATGTTGCCAACTTTTATTCAACAGAATCTACACAATGAAATAGATTTTTGTTCATTCGTGGAGCAGGTATGATTTAAAATCCAGGTATAGTGAGTTGGTTCAGTAGTATGTTAAATAACTAAGAATATAGCATTCAATTTAAGTTACAAATTCGCTGTATAAAAGAGAACACCTGTTCCAGCCAAATGTAGACGCCAACCACAAGTCTGATGCCTTCACTCATAACGCAGAGCCTCAAGTGGGTCATTTCCGCTGAGTGATTCTCCTGGGATGAAGTCAGATAATTATATCGGCTATTCTGAAAAAACAAAAAAACACCAGATCAGAGCAGGATGCTGAAGCCAGTAGGTTGGCATGCATCATTGTGATTCCTCTTGTCATGATTAGAGCCCAAGCATCAAATCGATGACAATTAAAATCCCCCTTTGCCTAAATACAAATACAGATGCATGTGTTTGGCCTCTGCATGAAATCCATGGATTTTCCCTGATGTGAAAGGTGTAGCATCAATAAAATGATTGTCATCCAGTTGGAATCAATCAGTTTGATATATTGATGAAATTTAAATTGATATCAGAACCTTGCTTCAAAAATATGTCACCAGGAGACGTAGTTTATTTTGTCTTTGGCAAGGAGAAACACAAAGTGGTAATGGCACATCTTCAAAAAGCAATGTTTCCGGTCCCCAAAGGCCCTCTTTAGTCAGTAAGCGTGGAGATTGATGTGCTGTACCAGCATGTCTCCCAGGTTAGCCACAGAGTAAACAGGTACAAAACAAATGCTTTGCTGATTCCTCTTTTTAATCTGATCTACTGGGATTCAAATCTGTCCCATAGCCT
Organism: Brienomyrus brachyistius; assembly: GCF_023856365.1. NCBI lineage: Eukaryota > Metazoa > Chordata > Actinopteri > Osteoglossiformes > Mormyridae > Brienomyrus > Brienomyrus brachyistius. Next base: position 8,977,439 of record NC_064542.1, read on the forward strand.
GACTTTTCCTTTCTATAAACAACGCTAAGGGGCTCATTACACAAACACAAAGGGCTTTGGCGTCATGATTATATCCACTGTCTCTTCTCTATCACATAACATTTCACTCAATTACTCCATTCACCAATATATAGCAGACTTTTCTCTAGTTATTTCCTACTTTTAATTTTCCAAGTTGATATGCAATGTTACTACAGTGGCACAATTGTCATTGGTTACAATTTACAGGTAAGAGTGGCCACTCTAATAAATTATATGTATATATGTATATGGATTCGAATTCTAGGTAAGTGCCTGTGTAAAATGTACTTTCTTTTGCAAACTCCAACCTCGTTCTTCACTGTTCCTCAAGGATTGAATCTGACTGTCTGTTGTGTGTGTCTGTGTGTGTTTGTGTGTCTCAGATATACATTAGTACATCGTGGGACCCACAATGTGATAAAAACCTGTTATTTTGACCTTGTGGGGAACATTTCTTCGGTCCCCACAAGGGGAAATTCAATTTAATAAAAATCTATGACTGCAATCAAAAAACTGAAAATGCCATAAGTCTTGTATTTTGTTTGGTTACTTATGGTCAAGGTTAGGGCTCGGTAGGGGTTAGGGTTGTCATTGTTTGGATTAGAGTTTTGCCCATAGAACTAAATGGACTGTCCACACAATCATATGAGTACAGGCCTGTGTGTGTATGTGTGTGTAGACGAGTATATATATATATATATATATATATATATATATATATATATATAATTATATATATAATGATACAGTAATAATCATTACTATATCATGCGTATTATCACTTTGCTTTTACCTAACAAAATACAGACCTTTTCATTTTTAACATAAAAATCTGGTGTGATGTAGGTGTCGCTGCTCTCAAGGACAGTCATTCTGAGGACCAAGTTATTAGTGTGTCGCGTATCAAAATAAATTGCAAGGGAGCTCGCACAGCCAACCTTTTAGCATGGCATGTTACCTAGCAACTATAGATCTGGTATTTAGGGAGAAAGGAAAATATGGCTTTGCAATCCACACACTCCCTTTCCAAAGCAAACAGGAGCTGAAAGAAAAATCTATCGAGAAAAGGATTACAGTTTTCATTGTTTTTTATTATGATTCATTGTTTATTTGCAGCGGTCTTTAGCTGGAATACTGTATACATATATTCAATGCTTCTTTCACTAGAACTGCCCCTGAAGAGGCAAGTTTTATTATGGCCAACTATATGGACACAAGAGCAGGGAGGATGTGCCTTGGAAAGAAGCTGAATTTAGTTGGGGAAGGACTCTGAGGAGGTGGTGCGAGAATCCGGGGCTGGCTGGAGACTCACTCAGTGCCATGTTTGTCTAGAACATAGGAGACTGAAAAATGGGGAGGGGGGAAATAACAGGATTTCATCCACAGCGACAAGAGGGCTAGTCAATAGCTGCATCCAGTGAATAGAACTCGTGGCACACTTGGTGAGGCAGCAGTGTTTAAAAGAAGCACGTATCCCAGGAGGGCTGCTGCAGCTGGCCCAATTAGACATGCTCAGCCGTGCTGGGGCTGGGGTCTCCAGTGCCGTGTGCTGAGCAGCTGGCCAAAGCCCTCAGTCTGGCTGCGGCCGGTTTAACAGGTTGACCACTGCGCAGCACCTGAAACATCTGCTCTTATGCGCCATTGTGCTCTTATTTTCACTATGCCGCCTTAGATATATTTTTCATCTTTATATACAAAACCTTCTGCAATATAAAAAATACATTTTTCTCATGTCGATTTTTAGCCTGAACTTGTATTATTCACTTGAATGCAGTGTAATCGATCAATTAAAATGTCTGTATCAGTCGAATAAGGGAATTCAGTTTTGCTTTTGTCAAAGTTTTTCTCATGTTGTAGCAATGAGGCATCTTTAAATTATATAGTCATCACAGAAAAAAAACAGACAATTTAGAAGAAATACAAACCAGAAAGAACGATAAAAAAACACAGTTTCTTCTGCTGTACATAAAGCCGAAGGAACTAAAAGGAAATGAGCAAAACAGCTTTTAGTTAAATGTTACTCAGCTTAAACTGAAAAAAGACAAATCACAATGCCAGCTGTAATTGCAAGGCTGAAATGATGTAGAGGAAATATTAAACTTTAGTTCACATCAGGTTCAGCTTCCCCTGTTTTTCCATATACTGGAATTATTCTCCTATACTGGAATTATTTTAAGCTGGCTGCAGAAGTCTGGCATTGTCACCTTTTAGCCATACCAAAATTGGCACGCTGAGAAGTTAGTATACCCATATAATTATTACTTAACGTGTCCATAAATGGAATAGTATCCGTCCACATTGCGAGTCTTACGCTGGTCAGTGTTGCTTGGAACCTATTCAAGGCAACACAAGGGCACAAGGCTGGGGTACACACTGGACAGGATGCAGGTCCATCGCAGGCCATACACACACAGTTTAAAGGTGCCAGTTAGCCAAAATGCATGTCAATGAGGTGTGGGAAGAAACGCCCGCAACACAGAGAGAACATAGAGCGCACACACAAAGCAGAGGCGGCATTAAAACCACCAGTCTTGGAGGTTAGTGGCAACAGTGTTACTCACCGATGCCAGTGTTACATGCGTATTGAATTCCTTTAAATGCATCACAATTATTAGTATTTGCAAAGATGAATAAAGAACTTGCTAATTTACAAAATTACCTTTAAAGAGAACTTTTTGTGAGCACAAGTAATACAAGGTTAGTTTTCCAAATAAATTCAAATATTTCAAACTTTAATGAATTCTTATTCCCTTGTAACAATATAAGCTGACTTGTATAATAATTAGTTATTCTAAGTCAATTGTTTTGTTTAGCACATTACATCAGTATTTCTAAAAATAGTTAGTTACTGGAAAAGCTACAGCGCTTTAAAAGTAGCACAGCTACTGATAAGCTACTGAAAGAAGTAATTAGGTTAGTAGCGTTGCAAATTTAATTAGCTACTCCCCAACGCTGCTTGTGACCCTGAATAGGATGTGCAGAAAATGGATGGATGGATGGATGGATGGATGGATGGATGATGGATGGATGGATGGATGAAATGGAATGTGTGGTCAGTTGTGTGCCTCATGATGGGTTGCTGTCCCATTATGGGTCATTCCCTGGATGCATTCATTGCTTCTGGGATAGACTTGGGGCCCCGGTAGAGAAAACGATTCAATGAATCAATGAATCAATCAATTAATCGATCAATCAATAAATCATTCAATTTAGCAAATTAATAAATGCAGAAGAGTAGTATTAAACTGTAGTATTAAACATGAAGGAATGAAAGAGCTTGATATTATCTGCATTTCTTTTAAATACTGCCCTAGATTGGGCATCACTGCCACGGCAGATAAAATACAAATAAGGCACTTGTTGATGTACAGCTGTATTGTGCAATGTCAATACTCAGGCATGTATTATTCAAAAGCCAGTTAACAGACAAAGCTACTTGTTTTGGCTTATTTCCAGCCCTCTAATTAGCTTTGTTGTGCTCTTGAAAAACAAAGCACTCAGTGGGCCCAGTGAAGCAGGGCCAGGTTTCATCAACAGACCCATTGTTTTTAAAAGCAGACAGCTCTCAGAATACTGCGGAAAGAAGGGGCCTCGGCCCTGGGCACAGATCACATCTCATCATTACATTACTGTCCGATTTTCCATGCTCTTTTGAAGTACCGGCAAGTGCTAGAATTCCGTGCAAAATATACGTGTTTATAAAGTTTGCTCAGATCATTTTCTGTGGAATATATAAACATATCATAGCCACACTATTAACTTCAGCTGTCTACTCCTCTGCTAATTTGGAGGAAAATGCTCATTCCGAAGAAACACCTTTCTCATGTCAAAAGGTATTCACTTGGGTACACAATGCAGTGAGTGCTTGTGCAGATGTTTTTGAAATACAAAGAAAATAATTAAAGTCACTTACCAGCCGGATTATGTGCATCTGACTAAAATAATAACGCTCCTCTTTGGCCAACATTCTTCAAAACATTATTATTTCTAAATTTAATTAGAAACATATTTCTACTTTGACCAGTTCATTCAAGTTTTTTTTTTTTTAATTTCCTACATGCTTTTATTCTTTAGTCCATAGATTTTCACTTGAAAATAAAATGAGAACAACACACCCCCGCCCCCCATTACGGGGTTTAAGAAAAGTCATTAAGTGAGCCAAACAAAAAATAAGCTAAAATGCAACAAATTTAATTTCCTTTGAGCACATTCAGCTTGTGAAATGATTATATCTAGGTGTTAATACCGACCAATTCATTGTATCAAAACAATGAAATTTGCAATTTGTTTCCCCATTGTGTCCTATGTCCTAGAATACAAAAACTAATTATAGGGTCACAACTAATAAGAGGCTGTTTGGAATGTGTTGAATTTGTTTCATTAATGAAGTGGTTTGTGGCCTAAAAATATGTCTAAGTTGCATAAAACCTTTATGATACATTGGCTGACTTAATAAAGATAGAATATTGTACTGTATTATAAATCAGTTCACAAAAAATACTGCAGGACTTCTTTGGGAAAGCTTCAGAAAATACATCCAAATTGTTTAAAGATTGATTTTTCAACTCCTGGTGCATTGTTCACAAACTACAATTATCTGGGTATGAACTGTGAAATCTTGCCGCTTATTAAACTTACAGACGACACCAAGTAATTACAGGTGGATTGGAACATTTTCCGTCATTCATTTAATCTATAGAGCATTTTAAAGTGTTTTGTTTGGCAGAAAAAGCTTTTCTGGTGACACTGTAATCTACAGTATTGAATCTGACTGTCTGTTCTGTGTTTATGTGTGTGTGTGTGTGTGTGTGTGTGTGTATGTGTGCGTGTGTGCGTGTGTGTACATTGCATGTCCCCCACAATGTAATAAAAAAACTTGTTATTTTGATATCGTGGGGACCATTTTTCAGGTCCCCACAAAGACCTGTGAACGTAATCAAAAAAGTAAAAATAACAAAAGTCTCATATTTTATTTGGTTACTTATGGTTAAGGTTAGGGCTGCATAGGGGTTAAGGTCGTCATTGTTGGGATTCGAGTTTTCCCCATAGAAATGAATGGAGAGTCCCCACAAAGATATAATTTCAAACCTCTGTGTGTGTGTGGCTCAGATATACAATACATTGTGGGGACCTGTTATTTTTATGTCGTGGGAACCATTTTTTCATTCCCCAGAAGGAGAAATTCAATTTTATAAAAATCTGTGAATGCAATCAAAAAACTAAAAATACCAAAAGACTTGTACTGTAGTTTGTTTGGTTACTTGTAGTTAAGGTTTAGGGTTGGGTGGGTGTTAAGGTTGTCATTGTGGGATTAGAGTATTGCCCATAGAAATGAGTGGATTGTCCCAACAATCATATGAGTACAGATTTATGTGTGTGCGTGTGCGTGTGTGTCTGTGTGTGTGTGTGTGTGTGTGTGGAGGGGGGGGGGGGGGGGGTCTGAGATGGACTCTTGTTCAAGTTGCACCCCTGCCGTGTTCCTCATGTTTCCTGGTATATTTTGTTCACACAAGAGGCTGGAAAATGGACAGAAGGAAATACTTTTTTATTTTAGAATTCCTAATATGTATACTTATTTTGTGAAAAAAGATTTTGCAGTGGTTCTGCAATTTGCAGTTTAGGTTTGTCTAATCATACTTTTTGATTGAGCACATGATATTCACATCAAAAGGCTATATATCTATCCCAACCAAGCCATATTTAAGCAATCCAGTGTAAATGTACATGCAGTAAGTTTGATAATTCAGATTATTCGCGTATTTTCCTCAACATGAAGCATTTATTTTTGGTTTATTGACCACTGAGCAGAGAATGTATAATGTATTTCACCCAAATTTTGAAGAGTGGCTCAGCTGCTGTAACGTTTTAGCCCTCTAATGCCGCAATGATTTTGATATATTGATTGTCTGTTTGGACCTGTTATCTCAGCATAACAGGGTGTGGAATCCCCTGACAACTCTTGTGGAACCTCCGTTAGCTGTATAGCATCCCACGTGCCGGCAATCCTCTGCCAGTGATAATGGAAAACATAACAGTATCACAGATGTGATTAAGCAAGGGGCAAATTTAAACCAGTGATTTTCATCAGTGATTTTCTTTTGAAGGCATCTTAATGCAGCCCTGACTCTGGTCCCAAAGCACCTGGGGATAAGGATGTTCTTTTCTGAAAAGATGGGCATGCCGTACCACAAGAGGGCAGGATATAAAACTATACCCCTTGGAGGTTACAATACATCTGTTGAATAAATGCCTGCTTAAGCAGCAGCAGAGCTGCTGTGACATTTTGTCTACAGGCTTCTCCTAAGGGAATGCAGAAGACTCTGAAAGGTCTGACATTTCTCACCTGTGGAATTCGGCCAAGACCCGGTGGCACCGCGAATCAGCACCCTGGTTCTGAGCTGACCGGTTTAACACACGTTCTCTGGAAAAAAAAAAAAACTAAAAAACTAAGAAAGAAAAAAGAAAAATAATGTCACCTTGGCCTTGACAGCTAGTTGCAAATGTGATGGAGCATAAAATGAAAGGATGAAAGACCCCTGCACATAAGTGCAGCCTTGTCTATTCTGAGAGAAGACAGGCAAAGTGATGAGCCTTCTCCAAGGCGTAAAAGCTCAGGGTTATTTGCCACTGCTGTTTGGTTTCCACCAATTTAGCCCTACATCTCACCCCCTGCAGCGTTCTCCTCAACGCCCAGATAGCCCTCACAATTTTCATAGTTCTCGTTCTTCCATCTTCACTAATTTTAATTTGATTTTGATGGATTGTGCTATTTTACTATGGTTGTTATTGTTGTTCTTATACCTAAAAGTCAGTTTAGAGAAGCACTGGAAGGGATTTCTTTCAGAGAAGCAACATTGCCATCTGTTGGAAATCCATGCGAATATACAGCCCTATGCCAATCAAAGCTGCAAAGTTACCCATAATTCTTTTCCAAGCAAAGTCTTAAGATGACGCTCAAAGACTATAATATAATTTATCACATGTCCATTTTGCATAATATCCCAAGTTGCTTGCAAATAAATAGCAAATATGAATTCATGTCTTGCACTACTGTACAATGAAGTATTTAACTGAATTGCAGCAATAAAATCGCTAAACATGCATAACCTTATAAAATTATGTGTATTTGGTGGCATGCAGAACACCGTCTGTCTTATATGAATGCCATTCAGTTTACAGGTTTATAATCTTTTCATGTTCTGCAATCTTTTGCGTCAGTATTTCCTTACCCTTACGACGCAGGTTTAAATTATTCAGCGTGGACACACTGCATTTGACATTTTCAGAGGCTGCCCATTTTCCAAGTCATGCTTATATGGGTTCATATACAAACATCCACACATTTACTTCAGAAGGACTCATGAATTGAGGGGATAAAATGGTCCTTGTCTCATTGTGTTCAGATGGAGTATTTCACATGGAGTATCTCATTCTAAAGTATTATAATTTAAAAATAAGGTTACTATGAGAGTTGTCTCCTCCTTGCAATTTTGATAATGTGACCTAGACTGCACTGCATGGTTTTCTTGTACTTAAATTGTATGTTTTCATACGCTGTAAGACAAATAACCCAATGAATGGGACCCGAGTCAGACATTTTAACCCCAAAGGCTGAATTTAAATAAATCAACATTTGGAAAAGAAATATGTAATCTTGACTGAAATAATTCCAAGAATTCCCAAGTTTGTGCTTCAAAACTGAATACAAGCTGAAGGCAATAACTACTGGCTTTACATTCGTGTCCCTCCTGACACTACAAAGATGTAGCTGAATCACAAGAACGACATTTCATGTTTTTTCCTCTTTGCGTAACAGGTGTGGGAGATGATGCCACGCGATGCATATATTTTGCAATTTTCCAAGGTATGTTTTGCATTAAAAATGATTAAGCATTGTGTCTTTTTTTCTTGTATAGGATAGCAGAATATAACAATGATTGCGCAAATACAAATTGAGGCCGATGACTTTATCCATGCAACTTCAGTTTGTATATAGTACGCTGTCAAATGCTATTATTAGCAGCCCATAATAAGCCCTCTTCTTTATAATTTGACAAGTATGAGCACTCAAGTGGAATGCATCACTTGAACTCCTATAATTTTTTACTCAATTTAATATGACCCTTGAAAAGAGGTTATGAAGATGTTTGCCATTATCTTCTATCATTATTAAATGATTTATAGCTGAATTTTCGGCATAGCTATACCAGCACATATTCTGTTGTGGCATATTATTAAATAATTATGAAATAAACAAGAATATATGATTCGAATAAATGCAAAACATTGGTTTGTTTTGGTAGTCCCTTCACTCCCCTGCACGAGGTTAAATTTTCAAAATATTAATGCGTTCCAATAAAAAAACCTTATTGTGGTTTTTATGGCTATGTCGTATTTATAATACTTAGATTGAAGCACACCTGCAAGGCCAACAGTCTATTTGCCAGGAAAGTCTATATTGTACATGTGTGTTATATGCACAGTTTTGCTAAAATGTCATAGGTTCTGCTCGATTTATCCAAGGCAGCGGACGGAAGCATGTCTCTGTGTTGTAATCATAGTTATATCTTGCAGACTCATTCCACAGATGTTCAGTAGAACTCAGATCTGGTGCGTAGGATATTTATTGCATAACTGCCATTTTCCATGAATGTGACATGAGGCTATGCATTGCTGTGGGAAGGTTAGCTGATGACATCCCGTTTTCATAAAAGTAACACATTTTTGCAGAACAATTAATTAGTATAACCAAAGATCTAAAGATATTTAACACATCTGCCAAGACGATGATATTCCGGCCCAGGTGGATGGTTTCTACACGAAGCAACTGTGGTGCATCACTGAAAGTAGATGATTTAAATGGCCACAAATGTGATAATGATTTAGATTTGTAAAGATCAAAATATAAATAAATAACCGGACATAACCGAAATAACCGGACATAAACAGTGTTGACAGAAAGACCCCCCGCTGTGCACTAGTTGTGCTGTTTGTATTGCACCCTGCAATTCTTTATCCTTTGGCCGTGGTCTTTCTTCACAGTGGGTAACAAAGCTCTTTGTTCCTCATAGCTTCACCATACATCCATTAACTGGCCTGTCAGTTGGATTTGTTTATGACGATCGTTCTATAAACCATGGACTTAACATTATTTAAAAACAAAACAAACAGAAACACTTGCGGTAACTGCATGGCGCAGTGAATAGTGCTGTTGTAACACACCTGCAAGGGGTCTCCCTCACTTTATGTGCGTGCAGTTTGCAGGTTTCTTTGCTTTGTTAGGCAAGTTTATTATTGCAGTCCAAAGATATGCAGGTAGGCGAATTTCTGTCTGGAAATCTACAACTGCGATCAAAAAATTAAAAATGCCAAAATGCTCTATGTCATTATCTTGGGTTACCTATGGATAAGGTTTGGGCTGGGTAGGGGTTAAGATTGTCATTGTTGGGATTAGGGTTTTGCCCTAGAAATAAATGGAGAGTCCCCACAAAGATATGTATACAAACATTTGTGTGTGTGTGTGTGTGTGTGTGTTATGTATATATTACATTGTGGGGATCAAATGTCCTTTCAAATGAACTGTTATTTTGATGTTGTGGGGACCACTCTTTCAGTCCCTGAATTTGTGACTGCAATACAGTGTGTGTGTGCGTGTGTGTGTGTGTGCGCACAGTCACTGCGATGGAATGGCATTCTTGGGATCTGAATGATACTAAACTCTAGAGGTCTCTGGAAACAGGCTACATAGAGAGCTACCTTGTCTCCATCCGCTAAAACAGGATATATGAAAATCCACAGAACTCGGTAACATACATGCACTCAGTGTAGTACCAGATAAGAATCCCTTTTGTTTCCAGATCCTCTTCAAGGTTTTTTAAAAATCGCTGACTTGAAGATGCCTTTCCGCATAATTCTCTTGTACTGAGATCTTCTGCACTTGTGGCCTTCATGTTTGCTTTAACAAATGTTTCTCTTACCTCTCTCATTAATAGGTTGCTTTTGGCAAGAGAACTGTCATTGATGGACTGATTTTATTTATGATGTTTGTTTTTGGTTTGTTTTTGTTTGCCATTCTTTATAAACACTAGGCACTGCGCTGTATAAAAATCCCATGAGAGTCGCTGTTTCTCAGATGCTGAACTGCCATTTCAGACACCAGGAAACAAACCTCATTTAAAATTGGGTACATCATACGCATTCTAATGCTTAGCCATACTGTAACTGAACCTCTTTCCTTGTTTGCAGATTGTATAAATAATACTTACTGTATGGATTTCTGTTAAATATGAAGTGTCGATCCCTTAAGCAGGGATGGGCAATCTTACCTGCAAAGAGCCAGTGCAGGTTTTTTGCGGTAACTTTTAGGTCAGCTGTTCAAACCCAGGTGTGAGGACTCTTCAGCCAGTCAGTCCTCTAATTAGTAATCTAGTTAGGGAGTTGCAGCAAAAACCCACATACACACTGGCTCTTACTGGATAAGATTGCCGACCCCTGCCTTAAGGGCATTAATGTTGATGGGACTTTTAATTTGATGATGTGGTATTCCCTTGATGGAAAAAAAAATGCTAGCGTTCCTACTGTAACTGAGCATGTGCAAAAGTATGTAGCGTCTTCAATGAGAGAAAGAGATGATATTCGATGGGAAATGCACACCTTTAGATCCTGGCTGATAGTGAACAAGTTCATATCGTATTTCATCAGTCAATCAGCAATTTTTATATATTTTATTTAAGTTGATGAGCTATGATTTTGCTCTATTGGTGTGTTTAAGATACACAAAGAAGGCAAAGGTTTCAGAAATCAGCAGACCTCACTGGTCATCTGTGCCGCAGTATATATTCATTTGTCTCTCTGTTTGGTGGAAAATACCAAATGTGCGATGATAAGCAAGTGTAGTTAAGTGCCAAGTAAATGTAAATTTCAGAACTTTGCATTCAGCTGTTAAAGTAGTTTAACAAAGAATTAAGTCATCATTCATCTGAGAACATTGTATATTTGTCAGAATCTCAAAATTCAGTAACAAGTGATGACTGTTAGCAGTGTTACGTGGCCAATAATAATAGCATATGAATAATGCCTCTCAACATCGAGTTAGTGTAAATTAATTAGTCTAAGGGAGGTATAAAGGGCATGGCTGAATAAAAGCCTTTGTGAACTATTATTTGCACTTATTGTTAAATTGTATCTAGTGCTTGCATTTCTGATGACTGCTACTTTTCAATATCTTCTCTTTGGATAGCTTATGGTTTAATTTTTGGTAAACATATTAGCCAGGATAGATGCAGGTAGGTAGGTGCCTGACCTGATCTTCTATTTTTCATAAGTTTTTTCGTAATCAAAATTATTCTGACTTAAGATTGTAAGAGTAATATGATGCCTTTTGATTCATCCACTCATAACCGTATGCAAGGATTATTCATGCAGTATGAGACCATAATATATTTGTCATCATTATTTTATTGGGGGAAAAAAATTACTTCTACAAAAATCTACTATAACTCAAATTGATTTCTTTAATTAAATATAGCACTTTATACAGTGCTCACAGATAGTCGTGGGATGCTTGCTTAACTCTGTAATGATGTAAATTTTTGACTAACAATTCTGAATGACAATTGTAGTCATTGGCTCCTAAAAGAATACAAAACACAAATGTTTGGCGTTTCATATTATTGTAAAGGTGTCACTAATTATACTATATATATATATATATATACACACACACACACACACATATATATATATATATATATATATATTATTTGTGGCCTGTTCTCACTGTGTCTATATTTTATATCTATATAACCAAAACATTTGTAATATTTTCACTGTATTAAGCAAGTAACTCATGACATTCTGTGAGCACTGCATTTATTTGACGATTTTTTTTAAATGAAGCATTATACTGTATGTGTTAGATTATGTATTATAAGGACATTACCTACAGGACTCCCAAACAGCTGCAACCTGACAGGTGACCCTGCAGCATCTGCCGTTGAGCAGTCAGCTCCAGGCACTGCCCCTAATCAACCATGGCTCCGAGCCACTGATTTGGATGGAGCTCCAGAACAGCAAAAAGGCCATCGTCCTCAGAAGGGGAGGAGTGTTGCTTGGCTGAGAAATACCTCCAGACAGCAGGACAAAAATGCCAGACACCAAATGCTGGGGACAAGAAGGCTGTAACACTGACTACTCTCAATTGCCATCCAAACCACTGTTTTGTTTGACCGTCTCCCCTCTCAGATGAACCTGGATTTGGGTTCTGTATCACGAAGGATTTATTACTTAACTGGACAACTTGGTCCATATATAATATAATTCCAGTCATTCTCAACAGTCAGTTATTTAATTTAGGCCATCAGACACCCAACCTGACTGTTGGCAATTAGGCCCCGCCCACATACTGTAACATACTCAGCTTAACAGAATAACTTTGGTAGGAGGACGCTGGAGTAGCCAATAAAACCCAGCTAACCACAAGGGTAGGGGCATGCACACTACGCACATCCACAATCTATATATGGGAAATTACTCTCAAATCTCACCCCCCAAGTATTGTGCACTTCATTATTTTTTTCTAGAGTATTCAAAAAAAGAGTCAAATTACAGTCAAATTGATTTCTTACAATAATAAGCAATGGGTTGTCTTCAATATCTGAATGCAAAAAGCAACACTGTGAAGGCAGACAAGGTTTCATTTTGGTCACTGGGTCTTTGGTACTGACAGGGGTAAACAATCAATCAAAATGGTGACCCAACAGCCAACTGAAATACGCAAATATCCCAGTCCTGAGTGGAGTACTGTACCTAGTACCTCTTAAAGGCTTTTTGCTAAAGCTCCTACTGGTTTTCAGATCCACAGCAAGGTTCTTGTACTTTAAAAATAATATGTTTCTCAGGAATTGTTCTTCTCGTGATGTGTACTTGCCTGTATGTAAAACAAATAGGAGGAAGTCATCCGATTGGTGAAAAGTAGCAGTGCAAGAGATGGTCATTTTACCTTGACCAAGGCACTTGCACCTTAAGTTACCTTGACGTCAGGTTCTTTATGTATGTATTTTTTTTAGATTGTCACCATATTGTCAGTACGTTGTTTTTTTGTGTGTGGATAAGGTTTATATTACTTTGTGGGGATGAAATGTACCCACAATGTGATAAAAACTTGTTATTTTGAATTTGTGGGGACCATTTATTAGGTGCCCATAAGAATCTGTGAATGCAATCAAAAAACTAAACATGCTAAAAGTCTCGTATTCTGATTGGTTACTTATAGTTAAGGTTAGGGCTGGATAGGGGGTAAGGTCTTCATGTTGGAATTAAAGATTTCCCCATATAAATGAATGGGGAGTCCACACAAAGATAAAACTACAAACCGTGGGTGTGTATAAGAAATTTCTGTGCATTTTATTGGTTAGATACTTGCATTAAATTGCCTCTTTGATGGACAAAAATGTATTTTGAATCTAAATTGAATTATATTGCTGTCCATTACATTAAGACATTTCTTAAAATGTTCATTGTCCAGTACTGATAAGGCCAGGGAGCTGCCAATGATCAGATCTCGGATGATGCTTGATTCATTGCTTGTTTCCAGGGTGACGGAACATTGTAGAGTGGCACCTTGATAAAGCACGACGAGACACTTGGTTTGATGGTATTTGCTTTTTTTTTTGTTCACGAATTTGAAATATAAAGGGAGAAATTTGTTAATTACAAATATCAATCCTATTAAGAACTGTGCAATTAATCAGAAGCTTTAAGTTGTGTAGAACCTACTATTCCCTCCACTACACTGTAATTAAGACATTCAGAACAATTTAAATTAAAGGCGAACACAATTATAATCGCTGAATTAACTGCAGTGCCCTTACAGAAGAAAATGTCAGCACACACTTCAGGTTTTACAAGTGCTTAACTGATATGGCAATTTTGACTGATTCAGATAACCAGTATGTTAACTGATATATTGCGCATTCCTAGAAACCTAGTCAGATGAAAAAGAATGCTGGTCCAACAGGCTTCAAATTCATCCATCAAAAATCTAAAAAACCAAACTGTCATTGATGTGCCTTATCGAAGGCTGTCACATGTATGTTATCATTTCACATTGTTTCTGTCGCACCAGCAGATGAACTATATAAAGTCCTTCTTTTAAAACTATATGTTGATTCACTCAACACAAATTCTATGTGTTAGTTATACATCAGAAATAATAAAAGTGTTTCTGTGTTTATTAACATGCATTTCACCAAGAACTTAAACTGTAAATGCAACTTACAGTAGAAGCACATTTCTGTCTACACTCCACATGTCGCTTTTTTTTAAAATTTCCTCCAAAATATTTATACAGCTGCTCTGGACCATTCGTAAACGTGCTATATTTTTCAGTATGCTTTTCTTTATGAATCCCATCTTTATACAAATGTGCGTATGAATGTTTCTTATCCTTTTCAATCATACGAAACCTTTATAAATGAGCTCCCAAGACCAGACTCAAGTACTACAACACTAGTATGAGATATGTTTACCAAAATAGCTATTTGTTTTGTAATTCTCTAATAGCGCAGTAATTTCCATTTTAAAGCCATCAGTAGATATGTATTTATTAAATTGTCTAACCTTGAACCACCATTGTGTCTACATCTAGTGTGCTTGCACAATATGTCCTCTAATGCAAACCCCTGTCTGAATGTCGCAGTGTATTGCATGCTTGTAGTTCCCTGTATGCTGATCGCTGTCCTGTGCTTCCTAGGATAAGCTCCAGGCTCGCTACAATAAGCAGTTATTGACAATGAATGGGTGGATTGTAATATTGTTAGTATGATTAGTAGAAGTAATAACGGTCATTCTCTCTTTGTGTATTCCAGCATAGAAGCATTTCACACAGCAACATATGTGCACATGCTATTACACACATCACACATTAGTCGGTCCATCCATCCATCCATTTTCCAAACCGCTTATCCTATTGGGTCGCGGGGGGTCCGGAGCCTATCCCGGAAGCAATGGGCACGAGGCAAGGAACAACCCAGGATGGAGGGCCAGCCCATCGCAGGGCACACTCACACGCCATTCACTCTCACATGCACACCTACGGGCAATTTAGTAACTCCAATTAGCCTCAGCAAGTCTTTGGACTGTGGGGGGAAACCGGAGTACCCGGAGGAAACCCCACGACGACATGGGGAGAACATGCAAACTCCGCACACATGTGACCCAAGCGGAGACTCGAACCCGGGTCCCAGAGGTGTGAGGCAACAGTGCTAACCACTGCAGCACCATGCCGCCCCCCCATTAGTCGGTCAACTTCAGTATCTTCATACCTCTTTTCCTTTTAGAATATATATGTTGCGAGATAATTGTTGCCTTTGGGCAGAAAAAAACCCAGAACTGACTAAAAGTTGAAGCTAGGAGAAACCATTCCCACCAAAAAGCCATTGTGATGATTATTTTACTTCTCAACGGCCTGTTTGAGTGCGTTAATGGTTAAATAGATAAGATTGGACAAGGCTGGGTTCTTGACCAGCCTCCGGAGGCAATGGCTGCCATGGTGTTTTCTATCTGTGCATCACTGCACACACTGCCTAATCACAGCTTATTCTGCTTGTGGTCTTTGGACTTCACATGTCACTTAGTGAAAGGATGCCCATTCCACACACGATGGAGGTGGGATTTAAACCAACAGCCTACAAGTATGCAGTTGTTCTAGCTTCCATCACAAACCCAATTACGTTTTTCCAAGCTCAATACTTGGCTGTCTTGGCATAGGCAAGAAGGTATATTGTACTTCTTTGTGAAAGCAGGACATTACCATAAGCTTGACTCAAAAAATCTTTTCATAAAAAGTAAGCTAATTAACACTGTCATTGGCTCTCTAATTCAGTTACATAGTTTGCAATAGCAGCTAATATACTATTCAGTTGTAAATATACAGTTGCTGATTAGTCACTTTAAGGGAATGGATACCTTTAATTTACGTTTTATGGTTTATTATTTTATCTATCTAACGAATGTAGCAGGATAGTACGTATTACAGTGCAGTACATATTTGCAGTTTCTGTCCCACAGTGTTAAAGTGCTGTGATTCGTTCTGTCATCTTCATTCCTCTTCAAGAAACCAGGCTACACAGAAGCTGTTGAAAGCTACAATACCACCTTGCCACACCAACAATAACAACCCCATTTTCTGAAACGTGTCACATTTCAAGCAGAATGAAAGCACAGAAGCTGAAGCCAAGCAGTTTGCTCTTGTACAGTAGCAACCAAAATGTTGGTCATGTTTTTAAGACTGACTTGGGCGTCATTGCTTTCCTCTACGTATCTCCCTTTAGAACAGGACAGTTCAGGCTACAGTTCTTTGTTATATTCATTTTATTTCTAGCAATCCATCCATCCATTTTCCATTGCTTATCCGGGGAGAGGGTGGTCTGGGCATCCCGGTACTGGGCCCCCAATTTCCAGCAATGTCAAAACGTTTCCACCATAATTCCCTTTCACATGGACAGTAAAAGTTATATGTGTAGCTGATATCATAGATAGAATACTTATGTAATAGAACGCTTGAGATGTTAAGAACAATGATACCGTTTAACAAAATGTCCAGCTATTGATGGCAAAACATTGAAACACACTGGTATGTATATGGAGCCATTTGTTCTCTCTAGGCTCCATCAACAATGGAAATGTCTTGGCTTCTTAAAATTGTATGGAGCGCCATGATATGTGGATGCAGAAAATACAGCCAAGGATATAGGAAAATAATCACGGAACAATGGAAAGTGAGTGTACTGATGAGGTGAAATGCAAATCCACTGGGTACAAGAACAACTAGAAAGGATGCTGTCCTCAGTAAACTGGGCACAATGTTCTAAATCGTCCATAAAGATTAGCTTAAAGTGGCCATTAAGTGGAGCTCAAAAAATCACTAAAATGTGCAAACAATTTATATTTTTGGTGCTCTGTTTCGTATTTTGAACTTTCAAATTTCATTTAATTTCATTTAATTTCATTTCATGTTTTGGTTATTTGTGTTCTTTCCTAAAGAAGACGTGTCATCAGTTACATACTTACATATAGTTTTTTCCAGGAATTTGCCATTCGTTTTAATGAGTTTTCCTGCTTTCCAATAAGCATTTTTTAATTTATCCTCACATCTTCTGTGACTCCCTGCAGGCCTTTTCCATTCCATTCTGAACAAACATCTTGGGAGAAATTACGGTGATAAATGTCTTCTTTCGGAAGATATATCCAACTGGCTTGTGCCGCAAGAAGATGAAGCACCATTGGAACTGATACCTCTGCTGTCAGATTGCAAGCACATTATTTACATAATTCAGCAATGTATTGGTGGTTACAAATATCTGTGCCTTGTGGGTGCTTCATTTTGCAGTCACCTGAGGATCTCATTAGCCAGTCATAAATATTGCGCCGGCTATAAATGTTGTGCTGTATTCATAGGTTTGTCATAATGAAGGAATCAGGCCAACAGATTTATTGGTGTAACATCTCTAATATAGCAACTGGTTTTCCACTGAATATGAATGTAAAATGGCGCGGCGCAAATCTTTATGTTACAGGACATACACGGTGTCCTTTTGCATAACATTTGTTTTTTATTAACTTCCCTGAGCCACTTGTACAGTACGCTGTACGCTCTTCTCCTCGTTTAATTCTCCACTGCACATTTCTATTGGCTTTTTGCTTTAATGTCCTCAGTAATTAGCTGAAACATTTCCAAATCTTCTACTTTTGACAGCCTTAATATGAAGAGGAGCCTTCGCAGCATTTGGTTAGTTAAAATAAACAATATTTAAATATATAAGTAATTTCTCGTTTCGTCTGTAAAAATTACATTATTATCGTGGCATAATCAACAGATGACAGGTCTTGCAAACTTTGGTTTTTACTGCAATTACTGAAAATGAATGAAGAGGAAGATACCAAATTCAATTTCTTAAATAAATGAATAAAGCAGTGTTAGTTTGAGCGTCCGGGGTTTCGAGTTCGAATCCCACCTGTTCTGTATTTGTGATGTGATGATTCTGTATTCTCACTGTGTGATGTGTGTTACCTCGCAGTACTCTGGATTCTTTGCACAATCCGAAGAAATACTATTTCCTCGTGGTGCATGTATTCCCTGCATTGGACAGGTATTGAATCCCCAATCAGTTAATCATTATTTGTGTAGCATTGTTTTAACTGCAGGGTTTACAAAATAATTACAGACATTTCAAAAGAAGGCACAAGAAAATGAAGCACAATATAAGAATATTATATTGAAAAATAAGCACAAAAGCAATTATAAAATGTGCATAAAATAAATGAATAAAATTAATGATTATCATGGATTATTATACGCGGTGGTGAAAAGATGTGTTTTCAGCCTGGTTTTGAAAGTACTAAGACATTCAGCAGCTCAGAGGTTTTCTGGTAGGGAGGCTTAAGAGGATGTTCGCCTACCTTGTGCCCGATGCAGTCTGGGATCGATTCCAAGACACCCCCCCCCCCCCCAAGCCATGATTACGCATCAGATAAGCAGGAGACAGAAGGATTCAAATCGTCTATTGAAATTCCATAAGAGCTTAGGAAGTAAACAAGTACAGTAAACTATGGATGTGTAAAAGATAAAATTCTAATTTCCTCTAGATTCATATGTATAAATAGGGATTGCTTGTAGTGACAAGCACACAAATTGTTACTCCTCAGATTGCATTGTTGTATTATTCAAAAATGTTTCTTTTTGGAAACATTTTATGGTGATAAATAAATAGTCATGGGCTTAAATATATAAAAATAGTTTATTATAGGCAACAATACTGGCATTATTTTTGGGTCTGTGGGTAACTCTAAAGAAGTTATGCGGCTATTTGCTGAGAGACCATAGAATCTGATTAATTTTCGGATTATAAAACCCCAGTCACGGCCCCTTGTAAATCTCTCTTCTCCATATAGCAGATTTATTTTTACCCAAAAGTTTAAAAAATGGTACTCCTGCGGCAATTGGATTTGGAATAGTTTGTAGTTTTTCCTTATTTGCTGTTTAGGTTGAGCCTCATTTTGGCATAATCATTGCTTATTGAATTACACGAATTTCATATCTTTTCTTTCTATTGATCGTATTTGAGGTACACTGTGTAGAGGGTATAAGCAAGGAGGAAAACATCTGCCTGCAGTCCTTGCTAATTTTAGAATTTAGCAAAGCAGTGTAACTCATCTTGCGTATTAGCACCCCGATGCCAACGCAGACAGCAGCCCCCTCGGAATCACTCCATTGTGAGGCAGAGCATGCGCAAGAAGGAAAACAGAAGTGTCTCAGGGAACAACCAAAAGCAGGACAAGGAGCTGCAGGACTAGAGGATTTTGTTGGGGAAAAAACGGTCCCTGTCTCCATCTGGTGGATAAGTAACGCTACAGATATGAATGAGTCTTTTTTATATATTATATGATACATCCATACATATTCTTAACCTGTTTATAATATAATATAATATAATATAATATAATATAATATAATATAATATAATATATTGCACATTAGACTCCACATTAGGCTATACAGTAGTGCAAAGCAGCCGAAATATCTCCTGTTTCCAATATGTTTCCATCTGTCTACAAAGTAATACAAAAAATGCATGAAAGTAATAACATACCGATGCACGAAATCGGAAGTCAATGCTCTCCACGGCACATTTTCAAAGATCATTTTAATGTGTGTGTGCCCGCGCTATTCACCATTAATGTAACTTTTTAAGGTGTTTTATAAGCGGCAATGAAATGATGCGATTCAGGCTAGATTATGTCCAGTTATACCTACCTAGTGTGACTCTAATTCTGCAACGGAAATCATACTGTGGCAGTAGGGTTAGATTACAAATCTATAACGAGAGAATAAAACATCTATGAATCTATAGCTATTTATAATCTATGGCTATCTATATATCTATAATGAAATCTATAGCTGTCATTCTATAGTTTTATATGAACCTATTCCCGCAAATCATGCGGCCAACTCCCACAAAAGCGTCGCCCGCACGCGTCTAGTTCCTTGTCGTTTGTATGAATGCGCAGCTTGTGACGTAATCCGCTGACAGCCGCCCGCTTCCAGACAGCTCGCGCACCGTCAGCTAGTGCGGGTCTCTTTTGCATTTGTTTTTTTTTGTTTGTTTGTTTGTTTTATTTTGGGGTTTTTTTGTTGTTGTTAACAATTTCGTTAGCGTATTCGTTCATTATCCGATAGTATGTAGACTGACATGAAATGAATTCGGACATTTTGCCACAACGGTTCGCTAAACCAGCTACCTACCTGTGGTGTAGCTAGCGAGCTCCGTAAGGTAGCAAACGTCAATGACGCTGAAGCTAAAGGACACCAGCGGCTCACCGGTCAGACGCGGAAATTGCCATTAACAAAAAATAGGCATTAAATAATTCATTCATTTTTTCGACCATTTTGATTTGTTTACTGCCGGAATTTGACCAAACTAAGTGTTTTTCGGCTTTGACGCATAGAGGGTGGCTATCAGCAAATCAGCTACCGGCAGGAAGCAAAGTGTCACTAATAAAAGGGTCCAGTATCTTTGGCTGAAAATGAAACTGAAGGATGCCAAAAAGACCTGTAAGTCCCCTTTCCGCAAATCCGATTAATATTTGGTGCGCACTTTGACGGTATGACCCGGGATTTGCCCGTCTTGTTATCCCCCCCGCCCCCGCCGCCAGTGTCTAACGTGATCTAGCTTCGAACGGACATTTTGGTGGCTCATCCATTGTTTTCAACAGCAGTGAGTGATGATGGCGGAAGAGCTGCGAGCCGAAAGCAGCGGGGTGTTGATCGAAGTGCACTGCTCACTTCTGTGTTTCAAGTATCGATTCTACGAATTTTGTAGCTCATGTCTAGATATATTTCTTTCTTCACGTGTCAAGAAAATCGGGTATGTGTCTGTAATATTGCACCAGTGTGAATGTCGCAAGCTTGACAGTACAAGGTGAAGTTTCCTGCTGCAGAGCGATTTGGAATGTCTGCTTCCATAGCCATTTAGCCAATTATGCATGTTTTCTTTTATTTGACATAACCGATTTTATAGGATGTCAATGTGTTTTATACTGTCATTAAAAATATTTTCCGGCCATTTCGCATTTATGTTTCATGTCTCGGAATGAGGCTACAGTATATATGCGTCTTTTTAAAGCATTACTTAATATTTAAGCGGCACTGCATTTTAGATGGTCAATTTGTTACGCAATTTGAAATGCAATTCCATAATATATATATATATATATATATATATATATATATATATATATATATATATATATATATATATATATATATATATATATGTGTGTGTGTGTGTTTCTGAATACAAGCTTGTGTTGATTTTCTGTTGCTTACCTGATTTTTCTGATCCATTGATTCTATTCATCTTTCACTCTGGAAAGAAGATGATACTGTTTGTGGATATTCGTGGATTATTGCTGAACATATACGTCACCCTCAGTTGTGCAATTTACAATAAAATGAGACCTAATGTTCAGAAGTACAATTTCTGAATGAATAAATCCAGCTCATTCAATTCCTCAGTCAGAATACCACCAGGAACATCATTGTGTGCTTTTGTATTTCCTTTCTTAATTCTTCCTTCACTGTCTGTGTGGTCCACCGCCACATTCACTTGTTTCTTGATAAGGTCATCTTCTGAATAAATGTGAATGTTGTCTAAACCCTTTTGTCCTCCCTCAAAATATACTTGCATCCAGTAAAATTTGCGTTCCGGAAGATACCGTTTACATGACAACAAAAATAGGCAGTACAAGGTTCGTTCTTAATTGCTTGAAATATTTTTTGCACTGCTTCCATGAGGGTCATACGTATCATAAACAGCTTATCTGTTTCAGTTTAGTTGTCATATGTCTTTGCGCTTGGGAAATAAGTGTGTAAATAAATTGAAATTGATTTTCCGTGTTAGAGACGGTGTACTGATTTATTTTAGGTGAAGCCATTATGGATTGCGGTGGTACAGAGCTGGATTTTAGTATTGGCTGTCTCAGAAGTTTCATATATTATAGAATTGTGATGCTACTAAGATTGATATTTCATTTTCTTTGTATTTTCTTGGAACTGAACTTCCTGTTCTGCCTGTAGCTTTCCCATGGTTTGGAATGGACATTGGGGGTACCTTGGTGAAGCTGGTCTACTTTGAGCCAGTGGATGTGACAGCAGAGGAAGAACAAGAGGAGGTGGAGTGTCTGAAGAGCATCCGCAAATACTTAACATCCAATGTTGCTTACGGCTCAACGGGCATTCGTGACACCCACCTGGAGCTGAAAGGACTGACAGTACATGGCCGCCGTGGGAACCTGCACTTCATCCGCTTCCCTACTCATGACTTGCCAACCTTCATTCAGATGGGCCGAGACAAGAACTTCTCCACCCTGCATACCGTGCTCTGTGCCACTGGTGGGGGTGCCTACAAGTTTGAGGAGGAATTCCGCACGGTGAGGTCTGCCTGTTGGGTGGTACAGTTGAAATGATCAAATGTTTGCTCGTTTTTTGTCTTATAGCCCATAATTTACTGCATCAAAGACAATGCTAAATGCACATTATGTTGAAGGAAAACTGAGGCTCTTGCTTTGTAGGTCATTTATTTGTATGTTTTGTGGTTCGGGAGGAAGGAATTCTCTGTCAGAGAAATGATGCATACATTTTCTTTTATATCACTGGAATTTGGGTGTATATATTGTTTGCGAAGTGGTGTATTTCAATATTACATCAACTATGAACTATATGTACAGATTTACCATTAGATCCTTTGTTTTGGGGTAGCTAACTAAATTCTGTTTCTTTCCTGTACAGATTGGAAACTTGCAGCTCCACAAACTAGATGAGCTCGACTGTTTGGTAAAAGGGTTGCTGTATATCGACTCCCCAAGCTTCAATGGTCAAGCAGAGTGCTATTATTTTGAGAATGCCCTGGACCCAGAGAGATGCCAAAAGATGCCTTACAACCTGCAAGACCCTTACCCATTGCTAGTGGTCAACATTGGTTCGGGGGTCAGCATCCTGGCTGTCTACTCCAAAGACAACTATAAGCGTGTGGCTGGCACTAGGTATTCATTAAGGCATTTATTAGTTTATGCAATAATAATCTGATCGGCAGATGCTACACAGCAAATTTAATTTCGATTACACAATAGCCATTTATTATATATTTCTGTGATGTCCTGGAGCAAATTCAGGTTACATGTATTTTCACATGTAGAATATGCACTATCATGCTTCAAGCTTGAGTCTCTGCAAAGCTTTATGCAGTTTGGGGTAGTGATTTCGATAATAAAGTTGTCTTTTATTACAGGTGACAGTTGATAATTGACAAGTTTATTGGGAATTCTTCTTAAGTCGGGTATTCATTCCAGAATTAAATTGTGCAGTTTCTAAAACATGAAATTTTAAGCATATGATAATTGCATAACTAAACTTTGAAAGGACTTCATTGTTTCAGTTATGGGCAGTGGTATTGCAGATGGTGATTACCAAGATACACTTTGTCTTGTTTCAGCCTTGGGGGTGGGACCTTCCTGGGCTTGTGTAGCCTTCTTACAGGCTGTGAAAGTTTTGACGAGGCTCTGGAGCTGGCGTCCAAGGGAGACAGCACACATGCAGACAAACTAGTGCGTGACATCTATGGTGGGGACTATGAGCGCTTTGAGTTACCAGGATGGGCAGTTGCTTCTAGGTGAGAGAAACATTATGCCGTTTCATTATTTTAATTTACATATATTACTTCAGAATTTTTTTAGAATTTTAGTGATTGTCATTGTTGACACACAGTGCACAACAACCAAATATGTCCTCTGCATTTAACCCATATGTGACAATGTGACATAGCAGGGGGCAGCAAATTCAGCGCCCGGGGAGCAGTGCTTGGGGGCGGGGTAGGGTTAGGGTTTGCTCAGGGTACCTCAGTGGTGCCTTGCTGGTCAGGAATTCATACCTGCAATCTTTCAATTAAAAGTGCGCTTCCCTAACCATTAAGACACCACTGTCCAATGCGTAATTCACCTTTCAGCAGTATATTCTTAATTTAGGTTTTTTCTTTAAACGATGACTATTTAAATAACCTAGCTTTGCAATTAAATTAAAGAATTTGAAACATGAAAGTCAAGGTTAATATTGATTATTTTTTTATGCAGAATGGCCAGAAAAGGGGGGCGGTATGGTGGTGCAGTGGTTAGCACTGTTGCCTCACACCTCTGGGACCCAGGTTCGAGTCTCCGCCTGGGTCACATGTGTGCGGAGTTTGCATGTTCTCCCCATGTCGTCGTGGGGTTTCCTCCGGGTACTCCGGTTTCCCCCCACGGTCCAAAGACATGCTGAGGCTAATTGGGCTTGCTAAATACCCGTAGGAATGCATCTGAGAGTGAATGGTGTGTGAGTGTGCCCTGCGATGGGCTGACCCCCCATCCTGGGTTGTTCCCTGCCTCGTGCCCATTGCTTCCGGGATAGGCTCCCCAGCGACCCAGTAGGACAAGCGGTTTGGAAAATGGATGGATGGATGGCCAGAAAAGCAACTCTTATAAGTTGTTAAAATCCATTTTCTAGATTTCTTTTAGTGAAATAGAAGGGAGAGAATATATATTTTATTCATGTTTTTTTCCTGTGGTATTCCTATATTATCAGTTTGACACAGCATTTTATATTTTCAAGTGGCATTTTAAAAAATCTATACCTTTATCCAGGGTATCTATAGCTGTGTATATGTATCCCTAAAGCAACAGATTCTCTATATGCAGGCAGTTTTCAACTAATGTAAGAAATCCATTCATAAAACTCAATTTATGTGAGTCTGATTTGCCTTCTAATTCCATTTAAGCCACCTTTTAGCAAAAAAACATGTAAGCCAAATATATATTAGTAATATGTACTAAAGAACACATTTTAAATAGATGAAAAGATAAAGTGTACATTAACTTGCTGGCAAATGTCACCTGTCAACATTTGGGTATGTTTTATCGAAGTCTGAATTTATTTGTCAGTATTACATAAGATAATTGATTTTAGAATTAATTTTCAAATTCTGATTCTTGTCAGTATTTAACATGTCTTTTGCTATTTTGTCAGAACTACTGGTACTGGGGTAAAACATTTTAAATTATGTTGTTATACTATAAGCTGTTTAGTGCTGTTAATTAAATTTTCAAGGTTCAACAGTGAAGGAAATAGTTTTAAGGTTAGAGTTATCAGTTTGGTGTTGTGGAGTAAAACGTTTTCAACTGATTATGCCTTGCAGTTTTGGTAACATGATTTACAAAGAGAAACGAGAAGCTGTCACCAAGGAGGACTTAGCCAGAGCCACCTTAGTTACCATCACCAATAACATTGGCTGGATTGCTAAGATGAGCGCGGTAAATGAGGTGAGAATTCCAGATGAATCCTTTTTATTAAATCAGTACATGTTGTTTTTGTGTATGTGATGTATCTTCCATAAGAACAGATTAACATCATAGGTTCTTCAGCAGCTTCAGGTGTTAATGAAACTACAGGATCAGACAAATTGTATGATTATATAAAGGCATCGAATTTGCCGATTTAGCTAGGAAAAAAGTATAGCTTTTATGTACTTTTTTCGTATACTTGCTATACTTTGGATGGTTTCCTGACTATAACAAATAATGTCTAAACTTCTCTCAGGATTTACACATCTGGTCTTCCAATAAACGTATTGGTTTGTCTTAGCACTGCACATTACAATTGTTATTGACTGTACAGTGCTTCTGTATCTGTACATAGCATTGTATTATATCTGTGCACATAAGATCGAAAGGGTAATGTCATTTCGTAATTTTGCCATGGTGTGCTGTGAATGGTCAGTCTCTATGAGGGTTTGCACCTCCTTCAAGTTTGCGGTTGATGATTTCTTTGCTGTCGGCCTCTTTACAGTGCTGCCTTGTGGCTTGTGAATCAAGCAGCATTGTACAGGGCTATGACAGCGGTGAGATGTGGCAGCATCACTACCGTGCCTCCTCACACATGCCTAAAGTTTCTCCTGATATACATTATCAATACCTTCCTCATCCTGTTGGCTAATGTGTTATGAACTGCATTTTGTTTATCACCGAGTATGTAACAGCATCTTGTTATTATGTTGCCTAGAAAATCAATCGGGTGGTGTTTGTGGGCAATTTTCTACGTGTCAACACATTATCGATGAAGCTTTTGGCTTATGCATTGGATTACTGGTCACAAAGCCAAACAAAGGCACTTTTCCTGGAGCATGAGGTAAGACATTTTAAATGGTTAAGGTTAGCTTGTTTCTTTAGACAATTGTTTGTTAGTCTAAGTAAATTTGTATTAACTATACCATTTCTTTTGTAACGTTTAATGAACAAGTTAATATTAAAGCAACACAATTTTTTGATAATCATAAGGGCTTGAAACCGAAGGCAACGGAACTTCTTTTTTCCAATTTCTTGAAAACATTTCACCTCCCATGCGAACGGCTTCTTCAGTTCTTCTCCAGAAGCCTTTTGGACGAGAGGCGAGACGTTTTCAAGATATTGGAAAACATGAAGTCCAGTTGCCTTCGATTCAGGCCCTTAAGATTGTCATGTCCCGAACAACTCAGAACCTACACAGGCAAAACCTTTTATTTGGTTTTATTTCTTCTTATTTTATTTTATTACTTTTAAAAATGACTGACTTTTCCAATTGAATTAATGGGGTGTATAGAAAGTATGGATATAAAGGGAGCCCTTCAAATAATTCAAAAAAATCTATTTTATCTTCTTGCTACTGCAGGGCTATTTTGGGGCAGTCGGCGCCCTTCTCGGGTTACTGAATTTTACCTAGAGCTGCTACTCTGATCCCACCTGCTGATGATGCCAGTCGTCGTAAGTTTCATTTGGCTATGAATCCTGCACCTCAGAGGCTTTAAACTAAATCAAGATGAAGAAACGAAAGGGGTCCAAGTGGAAAAGGGTGTAGTTACATAATATATAAAGTCGCATTTGAAGACCATTCCTACTATCAACTCACTGTCTGAACACAACCTCTTCTTGGATTGTTTTTCTGACCGTTTTTCACATAATTGCATTGAAACAAGTGGATTTTGTTTGTAATTGGTTTGCTGCAAACTTAAAAATAATATTTTTTAGTTTTAAATTAAAAAATTGTATAAAATGATCAATATTTCATGGATTTGAGTATATATTATCTCTTTTTTGCCTTATTCTTTGGGAAGGATGCATTTGACTGGGGACTTGAACAGTATAATTTATTTTCCCTAAGAGAAAACAAAGAATGTTGTGTTCTACACTTGAATGATGACAAATGTGCATTTTGTAGCATTTTGCATTACCTGTTCAAAATTTTCTATTGTACCTGTAATTGTCAGTTTGTGGGGAATTAAACCAATCCTAAGACTTTTTTTAAGGATTAAAAAGTTTGGCTTTAACCAAAACTACCAGAATTTTACCATTTAAAAAGAAATACTTCTGAATGTGGGTACACTGATTACATAATTAAAAAGTAACCATATTAAAGTGTACTATATGCTACTATTGAGCTAAACATATAGGACATGCAGGACTGTAGTAAAACCAATGAGAACGATTATTTTTTGCACTTAATATCAAGTTTTGAATGGCAGTGTCCACCAACAAACTGTACGCGTGTACTTACCTCTTTCTCATAAATATAGACGTATGGTATCATGGCAGGCTGAAAAAGGTTGTGTAAATTGAAATAGTTTTAAAATTATAATGTCTGTGATTTTTCAGAAGCGGTTGTAACTTTCTTAAACGCATAGCTGCTGTTGTGTAATTTGAAATCGGAGCTGAAATTGTACAAATGTGAATGGTGGTGTTTCTGTTCAGCGGTGCCTTAATTTCACCTGCTTTACACACATCACACATTGCCAATCCAACCTTTGCCGAACATACATAATGCCTACCTCATGTAAACTCATTCTAATCCAGTTTCAGTATTCCTGTAGGATAAGGATGAGTGCACTACTGTATTTCCATGAACATGTACAATTCAGTTTGTGGAATCACTGTACTGTGGGCAGATGAGAAACCATACTGTGGCATTTGTTATTTAAATGTATTAATATTTAATGCTGGCGCTCGTTTTGGTTGTCAGTATCAGATTTGTGCTGTTTGCATCATCCTGTTTGTCAGATGTGTGGACAGAACTGGTACATTTTGTGTTTAACAATGGTCCGATGCTTTCCTTCTGCTTTTTGTTAACAGTACTGTACCTTACCTCATTCTTCTGTCAGTTGTTGTGATACCGTGGCTCTATAAATTGTAATTTCTCCATCTCATCTCTCACGTCTTAATGGGGCACAAAACCTACCAAAAAGAAGCAGAACAGATATGTTTTAAATGTCTTGAATGAGAACTTCAGTTAAAATTAATCTGGAAATGCATTTTTTTGTTTGTTTTTCAGTTTTCATTTAAATAACTGCCTTGTTTCAGCCTATTTACATTTTTTATTTTGATGGCATTCTGCTTCCTCTGTTTGATTGAGAGAGGGCTTAAATTATAATAAGGCTAAGAACAAAACCATAGCTTACAAATGACTGTACAAAGTAACAGCATATAATGATTCACTTTTCTGCTTTTCCACTCCTATCCTATGTAGCATTGATTACATTTTGTATTACTTTATATGGGTGATATTTAAAAAAAAAAAGGGTGATATTCAAAATACCATGAGGGGAAAAAGAATTGAGAATAATAGGTGTAGGCCTAATGGATTATATATTGGTTTCTTACAATATATACATCTTAAAGCCATAATGACTATGTAAACCTTATTGGATGCCTTTAGTACTTAAAGATCTTCCAATAGATTCAGTCTCAGTAGTTAAAATGATGTTAATGCAATTTGCAGTGATCCTTAATTTTAACATTTATGTAAATAAAGCTTAATTATTCATATCTTTTAGATTGTGTACCCAAATTCTGTTCTTAGGTTCAGAAGTCTTTGCATATGTTTATTTTGTCAAGGTGAACAAAGTTTCCAAAATGACTGAGGGGATTTAGAAGTGTTAGTTAATTAAATTACTTGTAATCAGGATTCTTATAAGTTTACGTTTAATCCATACCTTAAGCCTAAGTCTTATTAAATTGCTCTGTTAGGTTCACTTGCGTATTTCATTAACACTAAGTGGCCTATGTTAATGCAAAGATATTCACACTAATGTGTATTTTTTTACATAACAGACTTCAGTAAAATTAACCATGTTTGTGTATTTTTTTGCAGAATTTAAAATTTCTGAACATATTGTATATTTTTTCCCAATACCCTATCTTGTCTGTCTTTTTTTATAATGAATAACAATACTGATTACCAGTGATGCCTTTCATTAATGTCGCCTTGTCATTGCCAACTGTACTGTTTGAAATTCTTTTGCATTTTCATCTCCATGTTGATTTGCTGTAAAGCCTGTATGCACTGTATTTTCGGTACTTTGGAAATCTAAATTGTACTAAATTTGTGTTAACTACTTATTTTTCTTGAAAAAAATAAATCAATTCAGATGCTTTCCGACTTGTGTGTACATAAGTAAATCCTTTTTTTATTATTAAAGTGTGTAATATTTGATTGAAGAGGTTTGAAGAGGAACAATGTGTGAGTATTTAATTGGCGACAACGGGAGAAATCAATAACATTCCTCCTGTTAAAAGTTCAGACAATTATTGACTGGCAGTATGCTTCACTTGCAGGTCAATTGTTTTCCCTAATTATATGAAATTTTTCTGTAATTACTCCTTGCTCAATCATTCTAAATTGGAAAATTGTTATGCTTGCTGAAAAATATCTGGCAATTTTATATATATATAAATAAATATATATATATAAATAAATATATATATCACACGTAGTATAAATATTTTTTACACATTTTGAAACCAATTGAAACAAAATGTATTGTTCAAAGTGAGATGCAGCAATGAGTCATATTTATAAATGGATCAATATTTTATGCAGGAAACATTTATACAAAAAACAACAGAAGGAAAATTAGTTGGAGCCAATCTACTGGGCCCTTAGAGAGCTGGTATTGTCCCACACACAAATAAAACAGTATCCTGGCATTAGAAATGCCAATGTCGAAATATAGGTATAGCGCACACACAACAGACATGTTTCAAAATGTTACATGGGAAAAGATGGAAGCATTCAGTACGTACATGGGAAAGAAAGCAGCATATGCCAGGTGGACTGAACATGTGAAAAAGCTGAGAGGACAGGTGGCGAGGCAGCTGAAGCCGTGGTGATCAGCGATAAACTGGTGGTAGTCCGGAGAGACTCAGGACACCGCTGAGTTCATGGTTTTCATTGAGATGGAGGGAAAAAGGGCTTAGGAATGACATATCAAATTGGATCAGGGGAGGAAACATGAATCCTCAATGTTGCTTGTGAAAAGGTAGGTCACAGGGAGAGAAACATTAGCCAGATACAGGCCTGTCCATTTCAGTAGCTTTATACATGGTACCACTTTATACATAGCAGTCAATTTCCCGAAAGTGACTTCCATTTTTTTTGAGAAATTAGGGTCAGACAGCTGGGGATAGGGGCCTTGCTCAGGCACCCAACGGTGACTTCACTCTGCTGACCATAGGATTTGAATCAGCAACCTTGATCACATACATAGGTTCCAAACCCCCTGAGCCACGCTCTGCCCTCATGCACGCCATCTCAGAAAAATTGCAGGTAATGGGATTAAAAGCAAAATATGAAATTTAATTTGAATTCATGCATTTTTATACGTACATGTTCATATTTATAAGGAAAGGCTGCAGGTTCAATGCAGATCTGATATATCTTTCAGAAAGATTAGATTGACAATGATTCAGGAGCATAAATGGTATAACTGTTAAATTTGGATGAGGAATATACAGGTTTACAGCATGAAATCCAATTGAAGGTGGGATGAGGTCCTGGTTTTTGGCTTCATCTGTCTGTGCACCAAAAACAAAAAGGACTTATAAAAGCTTATTTTTCTTCCTGTTTTCCACATAGACTTTACTACTGTTAACCTGTTATTTGATATTTGAACAGCAGAGGGCATCCGTGAAGCAAATCTGAGTAGCTAAAATAGTCGCTTTTTCTTTCCAGATTACACAAGCGATGACTTTGTCACTGAATAAATTAACCCGGGGGGATTTTTTTAGTCACAGACATAGAGGTTAATAATAAATTAATGTCTGATGAAGCTGATGAGAAAACATAATAAAAATTTAATTGATAATAACTCGTGTTAACTGAGATTCAAGTGTATAAATAAGTAAATAAATTGTGTTGATGACACATAGAAGATTTTCTTTTAACTTTCCTTTCTTTCCATGAATAGTTTGGCTTATTTAATGCTTTTAAAGTTTATATAATTTTATATGGGTCCTCGGCATTCTTGCCTAGCTCATCTGGGTTGCCTGCCTTGAAGATGCCTGTGGGTGTAACCCCTTACGCAGTGAGGACATCTGTAGGGACAGTGTTGAATTATGACCTTGCACACCCCTCTAGACAGACATGTAAGGATATAGGGTTACTTGCAGGATAATATGGATTTTCTCTTAGACAACATGCTGTATTTTCACTGCTTCCCTGCCTCAAAAAATAATAATGTGTAGAAATCAAACTGTTATATACTGATTTCAGCTGGCATCCCATCTGGGTTATACCCCAGCCATGTCCACTGCTGTTTCAGCTGAATCCTGTACAGGTAGTACTGATTCCATTGTATTGTACAGTATATTATCTTTTTAAAATATAATCCCCTGGGTGTTATTGATACCATTCCAATGAAGCAAAAATAACATGTGTAAGGAATAAACTGAAATTATCTGATACTGTGGCATCTAGTTATCATTTTATTCAGCTCTAATTTCTCACTAAAACTGAAAAAAAAGTTAATAATAATAATGACCAAAGTGTCTTTTAAATGGATTTAAACACTGGAACTTAACTTTTTTGGTTAAATATATATAGAATGTCACATTTTTACCCATTACATTAAAGCACTAGTCAAATGTAACATAGAAAATTGTAATATATGAATGCTTACAATTCACTAATAAGCAAGCTAGCATTAATCTAATTTATGAACAGATTTGAACCCTGGTGTGCTGTGTGCCCTTAGACACCAAAGGTTGCCATTTCAAATCCTGTGGTCACTGCTGCAGTCATATGACCACTGGACCTTTATGCAGGCCTTTGCCCCTAACGGCTCCCAGTGTGCCTCTGTATTCTGTATTTCTCCCTGTTCCAAAGACATCCAGTTAGGAAAATTAGCTTCTCTCATTCACAATGCACGTGCATGCCCTTCAATAGACTGGCATGTTCTCTTGTCGTTTGCCCTATACTACCTGAAATAGATTCTGGACTAGAGAAGCATTTGGATATGGAAATTTTAATGCTATAGCTTGTTGGAAATCCAAAGCAGGCTGATGAAAACCATCGCTTCAAGAAAGGCCAGTGGAGCATGGCTGGTAACCAATGACTGTCCCAACCAGGGGGGAGGGCGGGGCAAGTCTTTCGTGGCAGGACTTAAAGCCAATGATGGAAAGAAGCCAAGAGAGAGCGAGAAGGAACTGGTGTGAGGCAAACCGAGCTGGTTGTGTCACCACCATCTAAATGGTCGATATGCACTGAGATACTGGTGTCCTATGTCGATTAACTGAAGGGAAAAAAGGGCATATTCTATATGTTATGCATTATTTGTAGTATTGCACATCGCAATTTATCG
This sequence comes from Brienomyrus brachyistius, assembly GCF_023856365.1. Lineage (NCBI taxonomy): Eukaryota > Metazoa > Chordata > Actinopteri > Osteoglossiformes > Mormyridae > Brienomyrus > Brienomyrus brachyistius. Next base: position 9,010,207 of record NC_064542.1, read on the forward strand.
ATGCATTCCTAATATCTTGGAACTTGAGTGCTTCTGCTGGTGGATACTGGAGGATGACCATCCTGAACAGACCATTGCTTTAAAACAGACCCCTCTTTGTTTGATTTTACAGAAACTGACTTTCTGTGAAATGGAAACGGCTGCCATAGCAGGTCAGCAGCAGCGGGGCAAGTGATCTCACAGCTCCTCCCGTCCGTCTCTACCAAAGCCTTGAACACTGAGACCTTGGCCCTAGTGAGCTCCACCTCTTCATACCTGGAGCTCCCCTGGCCAGTCAGCCCCATTGCTATATGTTTAGATTTATTTGCATTTATTTATCTGATGCTTTTATCCAAGACTTGAGAAACCCAAAACAGCCCATATCCATGGGATGAGCCTGGGCCTACAAACCCCAGCGTGTAAATAAGCTACAAAGCCTGGCTGGCCGGCTGTGAGATCCATCAGGCCAAGCTGGTTTGCCCTCTCACCAGCACAGTTGTACAACAAGTGCTACCATCAAAAATTTTAGCTGACTATACCCCATGCAACAGCAGAGAACTACCTGTCCGCCACTACCCAGCCCCTTGGTGCCACTCCCCATTACTGAGCTGCCTTTCCTGGGATCTGTTGAGGCCCCTGCCACATTTAGCACAAGGTGATGAATATATCCTCATAATCGTAGAGTTTGCTACAAAGGATGTTCTGCTCCAGGACCATCTCAAAGAACACTCTAACCATCCAGCCACATGGGCATCCCTAAAGACATCTACACGGCCAAAGAACACTCTGCACCTTAGTTTACCACCTCCAGATGGATAACCATATCAAGAGTTTTAATAAGATGCTTAAACAGATGCTCTAATGCATCACTGACAAGAACGGCTGAAACTTGCACGTGATGATTCCCTATGTCTGTCTCGTGCCCGTAGCTTCCGGGATAAGCTCCGGACCCCCTGTGACCCAGAAGAATAAGCGGGTTGGAAAATGGATGGATGTATGGATTCCCTATGTCCTCTTTGCAGAACATGAAATTCCGCAAGCTTACACAGGATTCACTCTATCTGAACTTCTCTTTGTGCAATGATCCCAGAGCCTGCTTTAAGTGGCAAAGGAAGCCTGCGAGAAACAGCCCTCACTGTGCTGCGTGATAGTGAAACACATCTTAAAGCTCCTGCTGGAAAGAAGCCAAGGGAAAAGGAAAAGTGGAGCCAGTCATGCATGTGCATTTCTGTGGGAGGACAACCGCCCTGAAGGGACCACCGCCCCCTACCTGCAAGAGAAGGTAGGCTGAGAAGGAGACGGAATGGCGGAGGATAACCACCCTGAACAGTCCATCATCTCGTATTTTTTTACGGTGCTTTTTTTCCCCTATACAATAACTCCACAATAAAATAAATAAACAACTTCCATAGTTTCTCATATATTATGCAATAAACTACATTTTTAGCAAAGACATTGTAATAGAGATGCTATAAAAATGAGGTCTCTATTTGACACATGCAAACATGTTGTTGCAGATGACCAGTGTTTTTTACAGACACTGGATCTGAACATAGTGCCTTTGGCAATTGTAGACAAAACATTGTTTGCAGATTTTATACAGCACTGTCTCCTTAGACTTGCGTTAGTATATTATGAGAGCACAATCAGCATACTTCAGGATTTGAAACACGTTAGTGCACCATTCACATTAGTCATACACCGATCAGCCATAACATTAACACCACCTGCCTATTATAAGGAAGCCTCATGCTGCCAAAAACAGCTCTAACCCATTGAGGAATGGACTGGATATGACCTCTGAAGGTGTCCTGTGGTATCTGGCACCATGATGTTAGCAGCACCTTAAGGACCTATACGTTACATGGTGGGACCTCTATGGATCAGATTCATTTGTTCAGCAAATCCCACAGATGCTCAGTCTGATCAGGGGAAATTGGAGGCCAAGTCAGCACCTCGAACTCTTAGTCATGTTCCTCAAACCATTTCTGGACCATTGCTTGCAGTGTGGCTGGGTGCATTATCCAGTTGAAATAGGTCACTGCGGTTGGGGAATGCTGTTGCCATGAATGGATGTACGTGCTCTGCAATAGTTTTTAGGTAGGTGGAATGTGTCAGATTAACATCCACATGAATGCCAGGCCCCAAGGTTTCCCAGCAGAACATTCCCTAGACCATGACACTGCCTCCACCAGCTTGCCTTCCTCCCATAGTGCATCCTGGTGCCATCTCTTCCCCAGGTAAATGATGCACACGCACCCAGCCGTCCACATGATGTAACAGAAAATGTGACTCATCAGACCAGGCCACCTTCTTCCATTGTTCCATGGTCCAGTTCTGACGCTCACATGCGTATTGTAGGCACTTTTCGCAGTGGACAGCAGTCAGCATGGGCACACTGAACAGCCCCATAGGTAGCAAGCTGCAATGCACTTTCTGTTCTCACACATCTCTAACATTGCCAGCATTTACTTTTCCAGAAATTTGTAGTGCAGTAGCTCTCCTGTAGGACTGGACCAGACAAGCTAACCTTTGTCCCTAACGCGCATCAGGGAATTCGTGACGCTATTGCTGGTTCACGATTTGGCCTTCCTTGGACCACTTTTGGTAGGTACTGCTCACTGAGAAACACATTACAACACCTGCCGTTTTGGAGATGCTCTGACCCAGTCGTCTAGCCGTCACAATTTGGCCCGTGACAAAACCGCTCATATCCTAACACTTGCCCCATTTTTCCGGCTTCCAACACATCACTTGAGAACTGAGTGATTTCTTGCTTTGCCTTGAGAGATGCCATTTTAATGACATAATAAATGTTATTCACGTCACTTGTCAGCGGTTTTAACGTTATGGCTGATTGGTGTATACTCTGACAGTAAGGCCAATTTTTCTATAGGCCATACCGTGAACTGACGGTGTTTCATTGTAAGTAGTGTGAGCTGTACCCGAGCCGTACCCTAGCCATACCCGCTGCTGCAAGTTAGCAAGTGACTGCTAATTGTGCTAGCGGTTCATGCTAACATAAGACAGGGATTCTCACAGATGTGCTAGCATATATTAGCACATAGTAAATTGCGATGCGAATTGTGTGAACAATAAGTATATATAAGTATATATCGCTTTGGTTTTACATTACTGTCACTCTCCAAACCCGGCGACACTTTTACAGAGCTGACTCTTCTGCGGTGGTGAACCGAAGACAGCTGGAGCCGCACTGAAACTGGTCTCTCTTTGTAGTACAGTTCAGTTCCTGTATGCCAGTGGAAAAGTGCCAAAAGTCAGTTCTTTGGCCCAGTTAATAAATAAAATTCTCTCTTGAGAAATTTACCTAGTATTAATTTCTATGCTACTTAATATAATTAGTGAGAATCTTTTGATTGAAAAGGTTTGAACTTCATTGTATGCAACATATTTTGTGAAAAATGTATTTGCATTGAACGTTACATTTCTGCTTTATAGGAAGTACATGACTTTAGAATTAACCAAAAGGTAATGCAGAAAAAGCCAGTGCTGTGTAAACTGCGAGGTAGTAAAGGATGTGTGGGAGGTGTTTCATCATCTTGCTAGGAACCTTGGAATATCCAGTCAAAAGACACAGGGAGCTGTCTTTCAGCACCAAAACCTTCTGGTAAGCTTCCTGGGCTGCAGGAGCTGTTCAGTGAAACTGAAAACCTCACAAAAGAAGATGAGTGTGCTAAAAAGGTGGCTGCAACCCCTGTTGTTCCTGTAACATTACAAAAGGCAGCAGTACAGACAACAACAACCTTCATTGTGTCAGGTAAAGGTGAACCTGGCATTGGCAACCACAATTTAGCTATTCTGATGTTTTTGTTTTTCCCAGGGTTGTATATTGTGCCCCAGTAGCCTTTGTTGTTAATATCGCCAACACTGGAACAGCAAAACACCATCATTGGACCAACAGCAATGGTAATTTAGTTAGAAACAGATGTACAAAGAATAGAAAGAGCAAATGTACATGGAAAAGTAATGTGAAGATGGAGTTTAAACGCTGATCTTCATAACATTAGTCATAGCAGTATCCATAGTTCTGTTTTCATATGTTCATATGTTTGTTATATGAATCATGCCTGACATTTGTGTATTTTTACCACAGGGGCTGTGTGCAGTACACGCAGAATATGAGTATAATAAGATCATTCTGAAAGGGCCCCATTGTTACAATGGAGTATACGTATCATTTCATTAGGCTAGTTCTTGCACTGAAAGCAAGACACCGCGCTGGTACATTGAGTATTGTTGTGGTTAAGTTCATTCATTCAAAAGGTGAACAAGGTCAACATTTATTTCTCAGGCAAGGTGTTCCCTACTTCTATTCTGTAAAATTCCGGCTTTAAAACTCAGTTTGCCTTGGGATTTCCCAGTTGTGGAATGCTGTGAATCGAACCATACCCCATTCAATAAATATAGACTTTTTATAGTATGAATTGTATAGTCCAACAACAACAATCATGATAACAGCCATCATTACCTTACACCTGTGATGGACTCCCAAATATCATCAAGTGTACAGAGGAAAACAGAATATTGGGGAATATTATTGCAAATATATGAACAATCGTATTACAGTTCAGGGGGTCGTTTTCCCCATATCTGACAGTGACATTTTTGCTTTTTTCCACCTAAACCATGTCATGAATATATCAAGAAGAGGTATACTGGAATATCCTACACACCTTCCCTACATGACGTCGGTGTTCCCAACGCGAAACTCCTCGCATAAAGGGCGTTCCTTTATAGGAGACACGTTGCAATAAAAACCGGTTACAGCCACATAGGGTCGTATATGAGCTGACATCTTTGGTGGATCAATGGCAGGAGCGGCGTGATACTCTCAGCTGTTCCACAGGACGGTCTGTCGCTATTGGTTGAGAACATAAAGAGGAAGACCCACCTAGTGATCGTATTCTGATTTTACATCCTAAAACGATATTTGAATCTCCGGGAGTCTAGTTAAACAAGAAGAAAGCAAGGTCGTGCGATTTTTAAACGTAAGTCTTATTTGTGAAAATCCTGCTAGAAATTAAAGACAAATTTCATTTTGAATATAAACGAATCATTGCCTACTGACTAAAATTTAACAGGCTGGTAATTTTGTATGCATGCTGGTATATACTGACATTGGACATTTTCTTGGTGGTATGTTGACCACTTCCAGGATACGTGTTGCTTATTTATAGATTGTTGTTTCTTATATAAATAAGCGCTCGATAAAGAAAATTGTTTGTGTCTTCCGATCGACAATTAAATTTTATTATTTATTAATTTATTTTTATTTTAGGAGGGGGTTGGGAAATTGTCTTACGTGGTGTCCTCGACAGGATAATGGCGCATTTAAGTGACTTAATAGAAAATGGCACGAATGTACAAGTGGAATATAATGTTATGTAGCTACAGAAAAAAAGACGTGCAATGGTGTTCTGTACATGGATCAGTGATTTACGTGGCGAGTGATTCAATTTGTTGGATTAATTCACCTGTTTAAGGGCGTTTTCATGGGAAACATTAACATTTATTAAAAAATAAATAAAAAATTATAAAAAACGGTTAAATGGTAAACAAGCATCTGTCACATGCATTCGTCTCGAAATCGGAATGTGTCGATTAACGGAAATATTGCTGGATTATGGCTCCGCCTTAATTCGTGACTATGGCGTTAGTAGTAATAATTAATGAGCGCGTGCACTGTTAACCCATTTAAGGACGTTCGCTTCTGACAGATATGTAATAGATTCTGCTCCAGCTTTTGTTAGTTGATTCTGCTTTGAAATTATTTGTGATTATCCTTTTATGAAATAACGCCCAGCTGACGAAGCACGGAGCGTCCTAGTATATTTTCACTGCGAGTGTAGCGGTGTATAGCGGTGGGGATTGCCGGCGTTTGTCAGACTATACCGTTTTATACACACCTTAATGTGCCTGGAGATTGGCATTTGATGCAGTATCAATTGTGCTAATCCTTATTGCTCTCTTGGCAGCAGAAGAGGCAAGATGGATGTTTTAATGAAGGGGTTTTCCAAGGCTAAAGAGGGGATGGCAGCCGCCGCGGAGAAGACGAAGGAAGGGGTGGCGGTGGCGGCAGAGAAGACTAAGGAGGGGGTGATGTTTGTAGGTAAGAGGTGTACGTCGCTGTTAATTTGTGACAATAGTACCTGGTTTTTCAACTAGAAAACTGTTACGTTTATGACCTATACTTATGTAAATCAAAACACTCATTATCTTTGATACATGCACATAATTTTTAATGGTACAGACTTTGAGCAACAATTGTGTCCGTATACCGATTATATTTAGATAATGTATTCAGATTAGTGCATTGTATTGGTGTTATTTTAAAAACATTATTTTGTTTGTTGAGTAGACGTTACAGGTGTGTTCATTAAATGGAGCTCATGCACTTTAATTGACCAATAAAATATAAAAATAAAGCCGATTTCCCAGTTATAAAGCCAAATTATCACAAACATTTCGTAAAGATGTGCCTGCTCGCTAAAGTTTAAAAAAAAAAAAAAAAAGATTAAACTCAACTCATTCGCATGTCTTAGTATCATACATTGCCCATCTGGTTTCGGCTATGCAGTCAAAGGATTGTCATTCCACGATGTTATATTTAATATATATACGTAATTCAGTATTTCTGCCTTTTTTATTGGTAATACCTTTAGTTCTGTCCAGTTTTGGTTACAGTATTTATATTACGAAATTTGCTTATAAAAAAGTATTACCTGAAAATAAGTAGATGGAATGCATTTGTGTTAATCAGCATAATTACCGTTTTCTTGTTAATCACTTTACTGAGGAATTAATGTATGCAAAATAATGTTTATTCAGTTTACATAAGTAGTATAATGATTGGTTTATGTTTCATTTCCTGCTCTTTCGGTTATTTGTTATAATGATTGACATCATGACTTTTGCCTTTTCATGTTACTTGTATTCAAGGCATTATGGACAACTCAGTAGCAGTCGGAAATGCCCAGAGACGTTGTCTGTTTTGAAACAAGTACCTCAGTAAGGTTATGCTTTTTTGTCAAGTAGAACATGCATAAGTTGACAGAGGACAACTCAGAAACCAGGCAGAGAACATGAAAATAGGCGAGGAGAATCTTTTGCAAGGAATCTCAACTGCGGAAAAATGAAATGGTTTTCAGAAAATGTATAGTTCTATGTTTGGGTTGCATGTAATATATCTTATTGTGTAAGTGTAGGATATTCCCCCTCCCCCAACACAGAATTACATTTTATTTGCTTAAGGGACTGTTTTATCCAAAGTGGTGTACAGTTCAGAAGTCAGGGTTAGACAGTCTGTTGTGGGTTAAGGGCCTTGCTCAGGGCCTCGTGCTGACATCTGCTGACCCCTGGATTCAAACCAGTGACTTTCCAGTCACAAGCATAGCCTCCTGACTTGCCGAGCTGCACATCGCCTACTGCATATGCTGATAGCTATGGGTTTAGTTACCTAAGTATGGTTAATTTGCTAGGTTTGGATCATATTCCTAGCAGCGTAGCGCGACATGTGATTTTATCGCATATTTTTAATTTATCCTCTGTATAGCGGCTATAAACATCTTCTGTATTATAAGCTTGATTCTTTGGTGCATAACAACGCATGAGACATTAATAATGTCACTGAGAAGCAAGCAGGTTTTCTTCTTTTTTTTCCCTCTGTCCCGCTACAGTATTTCGTAAAACACAATTGTTTCCTGAGGCCTAAAAAAATGATGTCATACTATAGCACCTCCATGCTTTCACATGTCAGGCATGGTGCTGAAAAAGCTGCAGCTAACGTGCTTAACGTGGAGGATGAGAGTGCGTGGATGCATTTCTCGTCCCCTTCTCAAGCACAGCTGCTAGGACAAGCCCACCCAGCAGGGGGTAGTGTGGGGTCTGAGGACCACCAATGGCCTAATCAAAGCAAGTCAGCCATGTCTGCATGGTATGAGTCATGCCTTCATTTCTGCCATTGCTCGGCATGCAGTGATCTGTGGTTAGAATCCATGGTAATTCACAACGTTATTATGAACATTTCATTAATGCAGAAGAATGCTTCAGACATTTTGTCATTTAGGTAACATTGTTTATAATTATAATTATTAGATATATTTTCAAGGACTAGGAATGATTTCAAGTGGATATTTAAATGTAATCTTGAAGGTCAGAAGAAGCTGGCCGTTAATTAGGTTAGGAAAGTTACAAAAAAGCAATTTAGATATTTCAAGCTGTCACATTACATGACAAGACAACAAATACAGGATTTTTTTGAGATTTTGAGATTCTAGTAAGGGATCAGTACTGCAGCTTATGGCAACTAGTTTGTTTTAGATGAAAGTGTCTTTCAGTTGAACGATTGCCTTCCGGTATCAGTGTAATCTATTCTAAACTCCTGGAGGAGTAAAAGAAAACTGACATTTTTAATAGTTACAGTACAGTGTCATCCTATAATGTTACAAAATCAATACATATTAATGGAATAATTGATGTAGCACTTTTTGGGAGGTATTTCTGCTGCACCAGTTACCAAGCAACACTGACAATAGTCACAAAATATTGACCGTTTGCGGCTGACTTCACCTAAAGTCGATGGACAATGGACCAAGGCGTGCAGAATGCACATATGGAAACGCATTCACAGGAGGCGTCAATGACTATGGCTATTTCTTAAATATATTATATACTTAAATATATATTGTAAAACTATAATTCTGGTAGAAATGTAAGACTTCAGTTTTGCATTAAATTGAAATAATTGAAAGTGATGTAGGTTATTGATATTTGTTATTGGTACTGTATAATGTGATCGTGCCTGATATTTTTCTTTGACTTTGACTTACCTTTTACTGTTATCCTGCTTTTTTTTTTTTTAATATTTTATATATTTTGTTTCACAATTAATGAAATAGAGCAGATGGCCAGTGACACAATTTGCCAAGAGACCTGGGGAGACAAGTCATTGCAGACAGAATTTAATTTCAATGCCCTTAGTGAGAGAATACAAATTTTGATGTAACTTGCCAGTTTTGCATATGGATTATTACAACAGGTACAGATTGCAATAGGTTAATCGAAAGGTTACTTTGCTTAATGTGGAATATGAAAATAACCTGTATAGTATATTTTAGTGTGTGTGTGTGTGTGTGTGTGTGTGAAGGTATATACACTCAGTACTGTTTGAAAGTCTTAGGCAATTAGAGAAAATTATTTTTAAATGATGTTCATGTTGGCGAAAAACTACTGGAATGACTAGCATGCCCCTGAGGAGAGGTTGGGGAACCAAATTGGTCTTCTAGTCATCCAGGAGCATATCAGTGACTTGTTGGAGAATAGAAGATATACTTGTTTTTATGATTTTTATTGTGTTATGTATGATCTAATGATAAATCGTGTTTCACGTACGCAAACACACACTTCCTACCAGATAAATAGCTTTAACATTTTTCTTTGACTGCCCTTTGCATTTCCTGGAAGTTTTCTTGGCCTAGGAGGTATGAAATGCTTTCGCAGTTGGTAGGAGAAAAGCAGTTTCATAACGTCTTGGTTTCTGCTACTGAATCCTAGTCACTGTTGAGTGACAGAAGGCGTGGTGAAGCAAAGGGACATGCTAAAGAGGCAATGTTAGCTACGAACGGTCAATATGGTGCGGAGTTTTTGGCAGGAGTCCTGTCATGGGTGAAGTACGTGGAGGAAGGGTTAAAGATTTATATAATTCTGTTTGGCTTTGTGTGTGGCTGCGGTTTGTTCTCCAAATGCAATATTCATTGCCTTTTAGTGTTACGTTTCTCTCTTGTGTAAGCAGCAATGAAATGCAGTTTGGTCCTGGCGTTTCATTTATGGTGAAAAATATACACCAGTATAGATGTTTTGGCAGCTTGTAAAAATAATGACAGATGAAATTCCTTGATTTTAGGTTTCCCTTTTTTTTTCTAGAATCCAGTACCTGGTTGTTTTTATGTCTTACAGTTTGTAGCCTGAATATTGTGTAACTGAACAAAGCAGTGTTGCGATGAGTGTTTGTTAGAGAATTTGCTGCTAGAGATTTAAGTCAAAGGAAGTAATGTTTTTGCCTTTCTGGAGAGGGAAGCTGAATATGAGTAGTTAAGCGATTCCACTGTTGTTTCTACCTCTTTTCTTCTGGATCTGATGGCCTCTTCATTGTATGAGTGTAAGAGGGTGTGTGTGTGAGAGGAATGTGCAGTGATTTTGTTTTACACACTCCCCAGTCTTTTCTTCTTCCTATACATTGGACTGTGATACTCTCTTTAAATCCACTTAAATTGCAGTCCATCGAGTTTCTCTATTCACTATTATTACCGTGTCATGTTTTAAAGCGAAGTGGAGTTCCATGTAAATCTCATCTCAGCCTGCAGAACTATATAATATTATTCACTGCCGAGAGCTTGTTAGCGCCTTCATTGGATATCAACACTTTTTGTGTACTTGTTGAATTTAAAGGAGTTTGTAAGTGACGATTCACATCTTTATCTTATTAACATTATGACCTATTTACCATCCTTGGGATCGCGTCAAGTAATTGAAACATATATCTGTTCTTGTTTTGCTGATATCACTGTCTGTCTTAATACATCAGTGAATTTGTAGGGATCTAAAAAACTCTGAGTCGGAAATGAATGTTCTACAAAAATAATGTTATAAAAATGTGTGTGTGTGTGTGTGTGTGTGTGTGTGTGCGCATGGGTTATGTATATACCAAAAAAACGGAAAATGCCAAAACTCTTGTATTTTGTTTGGTTACTTATGGTTAAGGTTAGGGTTTGGTGGGGGTTACGGTTGCCATAGTAGGGATGTGGGATTTCCCATAGCAATGAATGGATGGTCCCCACAAATATATGAATGCAAATGTGTGTGTTATGATGGAGAAATTGAGCTGAATATCATTGCGGTCATTGAAAATTTCATTTGGTATTACTTTGAAAATATGGCGGCCTGGCTGCTGTGGATCCCGCTAGTGTGAGATAAAGTCACAGGGGAGCTGTTAGTAACAGTGGGCAGGGGGGTCGGTGGGTCTTCACCTGTATATGTGGCTGTCATGCTTTACTTCTGTAATAAAGTAATGTCAGCCTTGTCAGGCATTTTAAGCTTGTTTAGCCTTCTTGCTCTAAAACCACAGAATAATATTGTGTACTGCCTTTAATATTGTGTACTCACATTTGAAGATGTCCGTATTGTATTCAGAATTTCCATAATGTAATGATCTGTGATGTAATGATCAGGATAGCATTACAAATGCAGCTACAATCACACCTTAGAAAATCTTAGAAGTTCCATGAAAGTACAACAATGGCTATGCTTAGAATCAGGGTTCTAAGAAATATGCCTACTACCCTGCCACATCAGAATGTGCCATGTAGCTTCGGCTTCCTTAATTTTTCAGAACATAGAGATACTGAGTATAGAGAGACTCACCCTGCCATCAGGTCAGACACAGTGGAAGGAACTCGTCTAGCCTGATGACAGGCCAAAGAAAAGAGAACATTTCTAGAGCAATAGCATATAAATCAATACTCCGAAGGTTTTGGCTTGTGGGCACACAGTCTTGTATGCAGTCAAACGTCTGCTTAAGCCCAAAACAATTAACTTGGTTGCTATATCTTAAAAGGCTCTTAAGGTCGTACATTTAACGCAGTCAAATATTGTGTATGTAGGTCATTTTGTGAATTTGATAAAGATATTTTCTTCTTTATTTTACAATATAACATTACTTTCCTGTGACTTTGACCTGGATAAGCAGTTAGAATGTGGATGATAGCATTACTCTGACTCCAAATAAGTGAGCTGTAATTTCTCAGTGTGTTGGGCGTAAAATAAAATAATGAGAGCATGTAAGGATTGCAACCGTAGCAGGAAGCTCATTTACTGAAGCATTATATTTAAATGTTTTATGTTTAAGGTGATGGAAAAAATGTATGTGATATTACTGTTCTGTGTATGGAATATAATTATGGATGTACAAGATGTCTGAAAATACTGAACTCTTTCAAAAGCTATTCATATACATTTTATCTGTTTCTTATATTATACTATATCGAAAAAATTCACCTTGGTTTTATTTATGAAGTGCTGTATGCACGTACAGTTGTGTTTTAAGTTACCTTTTAATGTGGAGTTAAATTATGTATTGCCTGCGTGGTTTCCATTACAACCTAGCACCCATCAGTTTGTGTCAAATGTGTGACAACGAGCAGTTAATAATTCATTTTTACATTTTGATTATAAGTGAAAAAGGTGCGTGTTGTCAAAAGATGGCTACCTAAAATCTTTGGCTTACAGAGAATACATTATTATTCTTTTTGCAACTGCAAAACTGGAATCTGTCGTCACGCTGCGATACGTTAAATCAGCATTCGTCCCAGTATTTGTCGATCAAATTATGTCTCATTTGTGATTTTTTTTTGTCTCTCTAGGTAGCATGACCAAAGACGGTGTTGCAACTGGTAAGTTAACAGTCAAGCTGAGTAAAACCCTTGTGCACACATCCGTTTGCCAATAGAAACATTAGAAACCCATATTATCGCACAATAATTAGTACCCAGCAATGACATGGGATGTGACGTGTCCTGGCCCACATACATGGAGCTATTTCTGATGCCGTCTCTTTACACTAAGTAAAGTGACCCTATGTCATCTAATGATGATACACTCAGATGTTTGGGAACAGTAATCGGAAAAGAAATAGCTTTTTAATATATTTAGTTTATACTGTATTATTAACGCCGTTGTTGAATAATTAGCTCTTTGTACACATGTGTGTGTGGGTGGTCATTCACGCATGATTCAGTAAGTGCATTTAAATATAAATGTACTTAAAGTGTAGCTTACTTATACTGTATTTTGTTTGCCATGCAGTGGCTGAAAAGACAAAAGAACAGGCCTCACAGTTAGGTGGTGCTGTCATCTCTGGTGCTGGAAACATAGCAGCAGCCACTGGACTGGTGAAGAAAGAGGATTTCCCAGCTGACATGAAGGTAATGCGTCTTATAATTAAAAGTACTGCTTTGTAACATCTGGCATTGCATTTAGGGTGTGCCCTAGCCTTGTGCCCTGTGCTTCCTGGGGTAGGCTCCAGACCAACCCCCCACTTGGAGCCCAATTAGATGGATGGTTAGATGGATGAATGCAGCCAAGTAAACTACTAGGAAATATATGAAACTTCTTTTTTTTGTTTATAAGGCTTGGTTTTTGACAGAAGAGATGACAGGTTTAAACTTCTATGCTCTCTGAGACTTACATTTCTATCTGCTAAAGAAAAAGTAGCTTTGTAGTTTTCACCACATGTTAAGTCAGTTTGAAAATGCTGCATTTAAGTGCAGTTTTCGAGTTAAAATAGTCATGAAGTGTAAAAACAAATTAGTTTCAGAAGTCTTCTCAGAATAAATCATTTCAGTTCTTTTCCTCTTCATTGTTGTTAAGTTTGAAGTATTTTTATATTGGATATTAAGCAAATTGTATTATGAGAAGTATAAACCACCCATTTTACTACCCAGGAAGATTGCATTAGTATTAAAGGATGCCCTTTACCAACAATGAATTATTTACAGACAAGAATGCTTTGTTTGTGGTTATTAAACGGATCTGCCCAGACTGGGAGGCTCTGCGAAGGTGTTTGTTTCACACTGAGGATTACCAACCATTACAAGGTGACCTAATTGACTTGATTAGATAGTTAAAAATAGATCTGCAGTGTCCCTGCACATGTCTTTACTCCCAAAGCTGAGAATAGCAGGTAATGAGATGCAGGCTGATCATTATCTCCTTTTAAATGGAAATAAACCTGCTGTGAGTTTCTTGGGTTGTGCCTCCCATTTATGCTTGTGCTGCACTGGCAACGCAGTAGAAGGAGCTGCAGTGACACTGTCAGATGTACAGTTATGAGTCCAAGCTCAACAGCCAACAGTCCAGACTTACATCCTCTTCTAACTGTCATAGAGGCGTCTAGGAAACCCACTGGTTATGAAATATTTGTTAAACGTTCTAATGTAAAGACGGTATACAGAATGCAGCAAGCATTGTTTGCTTTATGATGTGTTGTTGTTTAGATCCTGATCCATCGTCTTAAGCATAGCATTTAAAGTTTAGCTACATTCCATAAACAGCGGTACATTATACATATTTGTGGGGAAATCGGTCATAAAATTTCTCTCCATGGTTTAAGAGATTTAAGAGTTTCAAGATAATAATATTAGATAATAAATAGAGAATAGATGTTCAATAGTACCATGAAAGCAAGTGACATTTAACATTACAGCATTAAGACTGCAAGCAGATCTGAGATAAAACTGAATCCGGTAGTCAGTGTTCTGATATTGCAAACCACCTACTACTGTACAATGCAGGGTGGTTTGGGTCCCATGATATCTGTGCTTTGTTGTGGCAGTGGTATATATCCAGCTGATGGATGGAAGACTTTCCAGGCCAACCCCACTATATTATTTCAGTAAAATAACACCATAACCTTTTAGGTCAATATGACACCTTACAAATAGGGAGTCTCTGTCGGGTGGAAAATTCTGCAAGGACAGCAATAAAGTCTATGGTATTATATACAGATGCCAGAGTATAGCAGTATTTTTCCATTTACCAAGGAAATTTAATGTTAAGCCGCCATATAATAATAATAATAATTATTATTATTACTATTATTATTATTATTATTATACATTTAATTTATAAAACACTTTTCATTAAAACAAAAAAAAATCTCAAAGTGCTCAACATATACCTTAAAATAATAGATAAAATGAATAATAAGTAACAAGATTGGAAATACACAGACTTCAATGTGGAGGTTCATATTGGTACATTTTTTTTTCTTGTGTAGACACATGCAGAGTAATGTATAATTGCTTGAAAGATAAATTCAGTTTACCGCAGTTACACATTAGAGAAAGTATATCCATTCTTATTAGTGCTGGGCAGTTTCACATTTTGTATTTTTTATTTTTTTCCCACAATCATCCTTACCACAGCAGCAAGCATTTACATCAATAACATTAATTTGCATTTTGTTTAAAAAAAAAAAAAAGGTTAGCTCGATAAGATTTGTTTCACTGACATGATTTGTTAGATCAATAATGTGTATTTAGTTAACTAGTGACATGTTTTATTGATTATAACCATATATTTAGCTCCATAAAGACACATTTTATTGATTATTAATGTATATTTTGCTTAGTAACAACATATTTGCTTAACCAGCATCATTTTGATAATTATTACCATGATAAATTGTGCTTTAAATGCATTTGGATTTTGCTTTAAATGCATTTAATTGCAGACACATAATCCAAATTTAGTCTCAGACTGAAACAGTTGCTATAAACCCTATAATGCTGAACAGTTATATGTGGAGAATTGTTGAGTTGTAAAGTCACAACTGTTAATAAGAAGGGTACGCACAGTTAACAGGGGTCCCCTCCCAATAGACTCTGTACAGAGACCCATAGCACTTCTAGCTGCCATCAATATTATATAATTTGCTGCCTATTGAGGCATTACAGCTGTTGTTTAAGCTATGCAATGGTATGGCGGTATATGAAAAATTAATACGGTAAATTAAAACCAGTACAGTGAATGAACCGCTATACCTCTCAGCACTAATTATTCTTCTAATTCTGTCTTCTCAAAGAGCCCAATAAGCCTAAACTTGTCTTCTTCTGGACAATACGTGTGTATTTCAAACTGTACTATGACAGCTTTTTATATAGTAAGCGATGTTTATTTATTTAGCCTACCACAGTTATCTGTGCTCTCATCAATAATATGCTAACGTTAGATATATATTTGTGTGTTGTTTGTCATTTGGCCTAGCCTGCTATTCGTTTACGGAAAGGGATAAGAATGAACTGGCGTGTAGGATAAACAAGACTTTAAACAGACACACTAAACGTAATGACTGAATTACTTATTTGTGTGTCTTATATCGGAGTGCACTGATCCGATACTGATATGAGATATCGTTTGATATTCGCTGAAATATCTGGATCGGGTATCAATGGCCGATCTACGGGATAGATCTATTCAGTTCAATTCTATGTTGTTGTATGTTTACATCCACGTGTAAATACTACCTCATGTGTCAGCAGTGCTCTGGTAGACCCGTACATTTGCTAGAAGGAGGGATAACATCGCAGTTTGGACGTTTTTCACACTTAGCCAGTTGCTATGCCAACAAGTTCCACGGCTACTTGCAATATTTGCAAAGCCAGTGTTTCGAGGGGTGGTGGTACCACTGCAACTTGTAACACAGTTAACTTAATCAACCACCCCCAGAAGGACCATGCCAAAGAACACGACAGCTTCAACCAAACACAAAAAGGTGACGCGAGAAACTTCCCAGTAATAGTGTGAAAGTGACAAAAATAACAGAAAAGGTTCTCAAATTCATTATTCCGGATGAGAAACCCCTGACAGTTTTTCAAAACGAGAGCTTCCGACTGCCTGATTGGAACCATGGTACAGCTTGCCATTATGGAAATATGGAGATACCCCATGACAGTCATGTAAATATTTTTCTGAGACCACTCTACCTGAACTGTACAAAGACGTGTGTAAAAATATATCAGAAAAGTTAGAAGATATGCCAATGAAGATATCTGCAGCTCTGACATGTGCCCATTGTCCAGTTCAACAGAACACTGCTCACCAAGATGCATGCTTATACTGCTTGTGTGAATTGTGATTTCATTTATCTATTGTATGCACTAGTTTGTGCCTCAGTTGTGATTTAATGTACTGTTCTCATCTGTCACAGTTGTATTGTTTTATACATGAATTTTAATTTCTGACCAATTTGTTGCTGAATTAGAAGGTTTACGCAATTTCTGTATTTTTTTAAAGATTTTTCTTTCTTTTTTTTTTTTTTACAAAGTCGTTGTTTATTGTATGCATGATTATTTATTTTATTAACCAATCACAATTGTTACATTTTATTTTACAAAGTTAGGAAAGCAGTGTTTAAGTCAAGGTTGGTCTTGCCGAACAGAGCAACATGTGGCTTAGTGGTCTAGGCCTCTGTGCCTGATCAGAAAGTCACTGATTTGAGCCCTGGCTTTGGTAGAACAGGCAGATGTCTGTTGGCCTTTGATCAAGGCCCTTATCCTCCAACTTGCTTTCACCTACATGTGTGTCTTGGTGCAGAAGATGGGGTGGGCGAAAAGACAATTTCCCCACAGACATCATGCTTCATGAGGTCAGGTGTCTTTTGCCCTTGTAACAGAGTTTACATACTGGGGCAGTCTGGTATACATACGGCTTCACCATTTGGATTAAAACCAAAATAATGCCATATCTCACTTCTGCCGCCCTGCTTTTCAACTAGACGCAGGCAGCTGTTTCCCTTTTACATCTATGTATCTGAAATTAGTGTGACTGTGTCTTTCCCCAAAACACAGACTCCGCAATTCCACCTTCACGACTTGACAGTGTTTTTTGATGTGTGCAATAGAAATATACAGCACATTATAATGAAATATAAAAAATTTGCTAAATGATATAATCCTGTCATTTAAAATTGTTGGTTTTTAGATGCGATATCGATGGCAATATAGTGAGCATCTTTACATAATATATATAATATAATCATATATATAATAATATATAAAAAAAATATACATGATAATTTTAGTTTGGGCATAACCTCTGCTCTGCTCAACTCTGTGAGTTCACCCTGTCCAGTGAATATTTTCTACTTGAAGATCATATTCATTTTAAAGAACAAATCCCACAAACAATATAAAATTGTTTCTCTTGTTCCAGTGTTTTCATTTTTATTCCCACTTACACTGGGTCTCAAGCAACCCCATCCCACTCAGGGTGCTGCTCTGTTGCTCTGATAATCTAACATGTCAGGACATGTGAAATGGTGGCGTCTGAACAGTGCAGTTCCATTGACGTCTGCGTAAATTAATTCTCATTTCAGCTTGAAGGTTCAGTCACGTCTTTACGGAATCTAATATGTTATCATTTCCCATTAAATTCACTATATTATTATCTGTCTAAAACAGAACAACTTTTCAAATTACATTCTGAGCTTGCGGTCATACCGAACCTTAAGTTAATCATGCAGACCTTTATGTTGCGGATGCATACTGATGTTCTATTAGTATCTTGAGATAATGCAAGTTTAAGGGAGTTTATGAGAGTCAGAAGTACTCTTACAAAGGCTTAATGCTTAAAACCCTGTTTGTCCCACAGCCGGAGGAGCTGGGTCAGGAGGCCATGGAGGAGAGCATGGGAGATCCCATGATGGAGGGGGAGTCGTATGCTGAAACTCCACAGGTAACCTTCCTTATGCGTCACACTGCATCAGCCTCACTGTTACTCAATATCAATATACTCAAGTGTCAGTGTCGTAACCTTGAAAATGGCTAGATACCCCATTTATCCCAATAAGCTCAACAAGTTCTGTAAAAAAACACATCTGCAACTTTATATGAGAACAAAGTATGAAACATACTTTAGCACTGCCTGACCTTTTTTGCCATTTTTTTCCCTTTTTGAATATAAGTTAATCTCTGATTAAAGAAATGTGAGTAATGTCACCTTATATATATTATTCATTGTTGCAAATAGTGTTATGAACTACCAGCCATTGTCTTATTTTTTTTTAGCTCAGAATTGAATTCATTTGTGAATCATGTGTACAATGTGGTCTGGTTATAGCTCAGAAAAACGACAAGAGAAAGTATTTTATATCATCACCACAGCATCACCCTGCTGAAGGTCTTATGTAGTTCAGTTGATTTAATATCATCATTTATCCTGATATTTTGGAAATCCTTTCAGAACAGACAGAATGTCAGTTTCTCTTTTGTTCTGGCAGGGCTTGCTTTTTCGCACAGTATAGCCACTGAAAGGTTACATAGACTTATTTTTAACTAGAATGCTTACTTACAGCTCACATGAAAATAGATCAGGTTAGCAGTGGTACGGTATTGAGTACTGTTTTGCACTTAAATATTAGCAGGGGTAATGATAATAATAAATACTACAGATGCACAAATCCGATATTCAGATCGGTATGAGCACTGATCCAGTCCTATTAGACGGATCAGGTATCGGTCATATGTGACTCATTCCATGTCCGATACTTATTTAGTTTTCAGAAGTCTATAAAAAGATGGTTCCAATTTCTTGTTAAATCAATGTGTACAATCAGTTGCATGACGGCTCTTTTCTATATTAGATACGTTTTTGTGGCATTCGAGCTGAACGCTAATGCTGCTTCTCAGTCTTTTCGCCACTCAGTGGGTGTGAGCACAGTGACTTCTGCCTGCTGTGACATCATGTGCATACACTCGATACTAGGAGAAGCATAAGAAAACAATAAGAGGGCGACAATCTGGAAGTATTTTATGCTTTTAACATCAACTAGTACAGCAGCGTTTTGCAATCTATGTAAAAACAAAGTTTTAAGAGGAGGGAGTCGTGTTTAATGGAAAATCCCGCTAAACAAAGTGCACGCAATTGTGCAAGACAACGTGAGTAATATGAAAAGAGCAGTGGATGATTTGGGAGTCACTGGCTGGGGCTGTTTGCGCAGCTTGTGATGCAGGAGGGGCGGCTGTCACAGCGCAGTGTAAGTGACGCTGTTGCCAGTGGGAGAAACACTGTGGGACATTTTAAGCGTCCGCCACTTGCATATCCTTCGCTTGGAAGATATGCAAATTGAACTGCAAATGCCTCAAAAACGATTAAAACATGATGTACAAGCAACGTGGAACAGTACATTATGTATGTTACCAGTAGCCTACCAGCAGGTTGACGCCCTGTGATGGGTTGGTGCCCCATCCTGGGTCCATAAACTCCAGAGTCGCCTGAAACCTGAATCGGACAAGACGATGTATGGTTAGAATGATGGATGGATGAAAGCTATAGATAAAAAAAATAGTATCTTTAACATTTGGCTCTTTCACTTAGAACACATATGTCAAACTCAAGACCCGAGGGCCACATCCAGCCTGCAGCACAATTTTTCTGTAGCCATAGGTATTTTTTTTAGCCCTTTGGGAGTTTCCTGACAAACAAATGCCACTAACTTGTGCAAGAAGTTTCTGTCTTGCTGCAGTCACACAACTCGGTTGATGTTGTATGAAATGAGTTCAGTACTGTATACAACCCCGTTTCCAAAAAACATTGGGTTACTGTGTAAAAGGTAAATAAAAACAGATTGCAATGATTTACAAAGCATATAAATCCATATTTGAACATAGAATAAAGACAACATATGAGATGTGGAAACAGAAGAGTTATTGTTTTACGACAAATATGTGCCCAGTTAAATCTGATGCCTGCAACATGTTTCAAAAAAGTTAGGACAGGAACATGCTGACCAGTGTGCTGCATCACCTCTTCTTCTAACAACACTCTGTAAACGTTTGGGAACAGAGGAAACCAGTTGCTGGAGTTTTGAAAGTCAAATGTTGTCCCATTCTTGCCTGATGTAGGATTTCAACTACTGAGCAGTTCACGGTCTCCTTTGTCATATTTTTAATTTCATGATGCAGCAAATGTCTTCAGTGGGTGACAGGTCTGGACTGCAGGCAGGCCAGTCTAGCACCCGGACTCTGCTACTACGGGGCCATGCTGTTGTAATATGAGCAGAATGCTGTCTGGCATTGTCTTGCTGAAATATGCAAGGTCTTCTCTGTTATCTGGACGGCAGCATGTGTTGCTCCAAAACCTGTATATATTGTTCAGAATTAATGGCGCCTTCCCAGATGTGCAAGCTACTTGTAGACAATTCAGCGTTCTCGTGTTGGTGATTGTTGTCCTAATGTGTGTACCGTACTTTGGTGGAGCGGTCTACACACATGCACACTAGAGTGAGCGTGGTGGCACGTGTAAAAATATTATATGCAGGAAGCACTTTGTTATGTTATGTGTCTCTCCCAGTTAATACAACTATATTTCAAGGTTAGGCGACTTGTTTTGTTAATCACCATGGTGAACAAACAACACTACCCAAGCCATGGGCAAACAATGCACCCCAATACCGTCACGGATGCTGGCTTTCGAACTGTCCACTGATAAAAGGCTGGATGGTCCCTCTTCTCTTTAGCCTGGAGGACGTGGTGTCCATGATTTCCAGAAAGAATTTGAAAGTTTGATTCATCAGACCACAGGACGGTTTCCAATTTTGCTTCAGTCCATCTGAAATGAGCTCAGGCCCAGAGAAGCTGGCACCATGTTTAGATGTGGTTTCTTCTTTGCATGGTAGAGTTTCATCCTGCAATTGTGGATGAAGCGACGAGCTGCGTTTACAGAGAATGGTTTTCGGAAGTGTTCCTGAGCCCATTCACTGATTTCCGCTATGGAATCGTGTCTGTTTTTAACGCAGTGCCACCTGAGGACACAAACATCACGGCTATCCAATATTTGTTTTCTGCCTTGTCCCTTGTGTACATAGATTTCTATGGATTCTCTGAATCTTTTAACGATATTATGTACTGCGGATGATGAAATTCCCAAATTCTTTGCAATATTACGTTAAGGAACATTATTCTTAAACTGTTGTTTGTCCACGCAGTCTGTCACAGAGTGGTGAACTTCTCCCCATCTTCACTGCACAGGGACTTTGTCTCTCTGGGAGGCTCTCTTTATACCCACTCATCTTACTGACCACTTTTCCAGTCTTTTATTGCCCTTGTCCCAGCTTTTCTGAAATGTGCTGCTGGCATCAAATTCAAATTGAGCGTATTTGCCATAAAACAACAACAGGATAGTTCTGCTTTGTTAGATATTTTTAGACAAGGCACACTTTTTTGGTTCCTCATGGAAATGGTCATTATATAACCATCATATGGTCTCTATATACTGTGTATTCTGGTATATATCTACTGACCCAGCAGAACAGCTGAATTGTTGAATCTCTGCTACGTTTTTCAGATGTTAGAAACACTCCGTTAACCCTCTGTAAGTGACTATCCAAATAAAGTGCTACCAAAATAATACTCCACACTTAAAGAAAATCTAAAACTGTGGTACTTTGCCATGGTTATGCATGGCTCTGCTTCAAAATTATTTTTTCAAAATATATATTTTTCATAATTACAATAATGATTATTAATGAATCCCATGACCAGGAACCTTCAGGCTTTCCTTGCAACGCATGTTCATATAATATAGCACATGCTGAGTAGCCAATGTACTTACAGGGAGAAACAGGAACAGATGCTTAATTTTGCAGATTCCTCTCAATTACAGATATAGTACAAAATTTGCGTAGAGGGGAAATGTAAAATTACCTCACTCTACCTTTTCTCTTTAGCTAACTGACAGGAACGGCAATTTTTGTTAGTTTGCTGGCTGGAGATATTGTCCATAGTTATATATCATGAGTTAATTATGTTGCCAACTGCACTTTACTATCATGAATAAATATCCCAGAGAATGAATTGAAGTTTTAAATTTAGATTTTGTCAAAGATGGATACTGTAACATGACTTATCGACATAAAATCGACCAAATAACGGAATCAGGAACACTAAATCAATATTAGCTGGAGCAGGTGAAATAGTTCAACAAGCAAGAAGAACTAAGTTAGTTCTTATTATTAGTAATTTTAATTAATGCCTGGTTATAGCGAAGACTACGAAAGGCTATGCATCCTGGAATATATTGTTCACTGATAATAATGGCATTTTTCTTACATGGAAACTCCTTTGGGAAGTACTGAAAAACAATATTATTTGTGCCTGTTATTCAGGTGAGCTACAGACAGATTTCACATGTTCTAAGTTAATATAAGACACTGGCTTATAATTTCTATGCTACATATAAAGAAGTGCATTTCAATAAAATCTTTATTTGATTTACTGTTCTCTCTGTCAAGGGCATTAAATGTCAGAAGCTATATTCTGTGCTGTTTTTTGTGGCTAACTAATACATTTTCTGTTTTTTGTTGTCTTTTTGAAACCTTTTTAAAACCTATGAATGAATAGATTTATTGCATGAGCTAACCCATGGTAATGAGAAAAAAACAGCAACACAAAGATTGGACTGCTGTCAAGTGACCCCTGGCCTCAGGCGTAAAGCAGTCTCAGTGTACTAGGATACTTGAAAATGAGAAGCAGAGATTGTCTTCCCTTCCCCTGTGTCTCTTCTCTATCCTTCACCCTGACTCGTTCTCTCTCCCTCCCCCAATTCTCTTTCACACGCATGAACATTTTACTGACTGCGTGGGTGTGGTGGTGATGCGATGAGTTGTGGTGCATTGTGGGTACCAGCAGAGCCCGCCTCGTGTTTCTATAAATAGACACTCCCACTGCATCTCGTGCTCACAGGCTTACGGATATTTGTCACTGTCACATGACTCCCTTCTGCACGTTGAAGGGCTGTAACTGCTTATCCTTTCTATTCCCATTGTTGTAACCTGAATGCATGAATGAAATATAAAGGAAAAGGATTTAAGGGAAAATCATGATAGGGTTTAGAGTGATCCTGACTATTCAGGGTCATTGCTCAGCACGTATTTATTTTCTTGTAGTAAGTGGTGCCCTCTTCTGCCAAATTATAGGTATTGCATTTATGTAGTCTCCACCTAATCAACTAATTTCTGTCTTAACTATTACATGTATTGACCTGATGAAAATAATATTTACAGTGGGACATAACACAGAAAGACATGAATGAAAAATGTTGGCTAATTGATTGATTGAAAAATTTTTTTTGGATGCGTGTATGAGAGATGTTCAAAGTAATCAGTACAGATTGATTTTAACTACGTTGTTTTGCTGTGTTTTTTTTCCAGGAGCAGTACCAGGACTATGAACCAGAAGCATAAACGGCACAGTCCAGCTTTTGGTTGGCCAGCAGCACAGTAAACATTATAATAATAAAAGGACAAATAACAAAACCGTCACCATAACCCCTGTTGCAAAAAATGTTTCCCAAGGATTATGTTCTTCCTGAAAGAAAAAAGATCTTTTAAATGATAATATATTGTAATGATATATTGTAAATGTCACGTTTTTTCTGTAATGTGTTTGGTCTAGTTCTTCACTGAAGACGTATTCAGCCAGGTCTCATTTCCTTGCTTCCCTCCCAATGAAATGAGACCTGAGGTTGGTTTGTGCTCCTTTGTGTACTTGTGTTTATATCTGTGATATCGATGTTTCTTATCTTCCAATAAAAACCCCAGTGGACAGCAAAACTCCATTTATAAGTATATGAGAAGAGTAATCCTCTATAGCTGTGTAAAATGCCTGTAAGTGGGTTCATTTTCATTTAATAATTATACAAGTTGTTCATTTGATGTTGCACATGCTAGAATTTTATACATTGTATCTTTACAGTTTCTTGTGAAATCATTCCATTGAAGCATCTGTTACACATGGATGAAAAACTATATATGTATATAAATGTATGTGTGTGTGTGTGTGTGTGTGTGTGTGTGTGTGTGTGTGTACATGTGTGATTTTAATACAGGTTAAAGTTGATGTAGCTAAATGTGTTTTAAAGTAATACTGAGTGTTAGTAAAATGTGATTTACAATGCAAGAACTGTCAGCATTATGGTCTATATGTCAGGCAAGACAGAGGTATCAAATGTAAATAATAAAGATTGAAAACAATTTGTGTTTTAAGTTCGTTCTGTGTTTTGATTTTCTCAACCTGCAGATTTCCAAAGTAGCTTCACGAGAAACTCACTAGAAAACGTGGTTTTTATTGTTTACAGGATGCTTGGCTATGCCTAAAATGCTGACATACGGCACTACTTCAATAGAGGGGATAAAGAATAAAGAATGGCACTTTAATCCGCAGCAATGAAAAGTTTCACACGCATAATCAGTTTGACGTGTGTAAGTCTGGCACAGCTGCTCAGTGTTTGGGGGTATTAAATCGGCAATTCCACCTCAAAAATTCCTGCTGCCCAGTCAGAAGAGCTGCCATACAACTGAGCAGGATGGCTTCTGTCAGGAAACCTTTGGAAGGACTCAAAAACACCAGCCCGACATACCAGAAAGGCAGTGCAGGCTCTGTTGGTAGGTTCTTTACTTGTATGTTTCTGTCAAACTCAAAAATTCATCCTAATATAGAGGAAACACGCAGTTTTTTTCTGCATAACAGAATAAGCACATATCTTATTATTTTAATTTATATTTATATATATTATATATATTAAATTTATATAAATTTTATTTATAATTAATTAAAACACAGAACATGGTGGTAGACTACTAGCATAACATAACAGTGCTTTGTAAGTATTTTTATTTTTGTGTAAATGTGAAGGACTAGTTCCTGTGAATAAAAATATGTTAATATGGTTCATTAGAAAAATTACTGATTTTAAACATCACAGTTTTAAATCCAATAAAATGCATTTAATATAAATTTACTGGAAAAAGTGATAATACTAATATGTAAAATAATTATTCAGGTATTCTTTGTATATTCGTATCACCCCTGTAGCTGAAACAGAAGTAAAAGGTCTCTTTCCTTCTCTTTTAAGTTCAAGTGGTACAGGATGCTGTGCAGCAGGTGGCAGAATCTGCCAAAGAAACGACCAGCATTGGTACTGACCACGTCACTTGCTGAACAGTTATACACTTCCAGGGCGACACTGGCTGAATATCCATGTCAACAGAACATCAATTGCTCTAGTTAGCTATCTAGCTTCAGCGCCACTTTACAATAAGGCTCCCTATTGCCACTAATAAATGGTAGTAACTCATTAACTGCTATAACTTCTTTATCATTGTCTATTAATGATTTACAGGGTGTTACAACCAAATTAATAAGCTGATTATAAACCATTCATAAACACTTTATAAGGGTATTCTTATTGGAAACTGGTATTCTATCTTGTATATTTATCTTCTAATCCTTGTGTTGAGGGAGAGATGGGGGTGAGTGTTTCCTTAGCTATTACACCACTGCAAACATGTTATTCTGCAGGAAAAACGATAGATACTGACAGTAAGCTTTTTGCTGGTAGATCCAGGTTGGAATGACTTCTCATATTACCTCTAATTCTGTTCTCCTCAACATTGAGGATGGTCCATACGCTTTATTTCTGTTACACCTCATCATAGTTACATACTGTTCAGAAATGTGCCCTTGAGAGGTTAAGTGGGCTATGCCGCAAAAACAAAGTTTTGAGAAAATTAGCTCCAAAGTTGAAATTTTTTCAAAAAAATAAGTGTGCCTATACCCTACAATTGATATATATCATAGGTAGCACAGAGGTATGACGTAGATAATAACTTATCCAATTGAAAATATTCAATAAAAAAGGGGGTAGGGGTCAAAAATGTGGGATAGACCACTTTACCTCTCAAGGGCACAAATGTTAAACTTGTGGTCTCTGACTATATCATTCAAACCACATAATCATACCCCATATGCACTGCCTGTTCAGCAAATCAGCGGTAATGCTCCCAAAGGCCTTTGGCGGTACGTTTATACTCATGTGAAAGTCATAAATGTGAAGGGTTACTGTGGTGTCTCATGTCATAATCAGTTCCTCCCCTGCCGTCTCACCTCCTACAGTTGCAGATGAGGCTTCCAAACAGTTGCAGACTGCCATAGATACAGCAGCAGGAACAGCAAGTGATGCTATCGAGGATTTTAAACAGAAACTGGATCCAAAATGAGCCCGGTTTTTGAAGCACTGTCAATCGCAGAATTCCACGTGATCTTTAGTCTATTCAAGAAAGAAATCAGCCCGAATATTCTCCTGTTCAAATGAATGATTCTCTCTCCCTCATGAAGGTTGGTAGTTTAAGGTCATCGATAATATGGATACCTGTTCATTTCAATAAAACATTGTTGTTTTTCCTCAAAAATCTTAACAATAAACCTTTGAATTCAGAAATAAATAGTTTGATCTGATAAAAACCCTGATAGTTAATGCATCAAATTATCCAACAACGCTCAACAAGTCCCAACTGCTTTATAAAAGAATGACCACCTGTTGTCAAGTTAATATCCATAGAAAATTTTGTGTTTTCAATTTGCATAGTTGACAAATAAACTTTACTATCTTATTGTTGACTGTAACTGTTACTTTCTTCAGTGAGTATTCCAGCGGGTTCCAATTCACAGGTAGGAAAGAAAAAGATCAGGATGTAATCAAAAGTATCCATCTATCTTCCTTTCCCTTATGAATTATTTGGTTGATAACCACAGATCTTCAGAGAGCAAAGAGCACATAAAACTCCTCTAAACATTAAAGTTAGGCCTGGCTAGAGGTTAAGGTTTTCATTGTTAAGATTAGGGTTTTTGTCATAGAAATAAATGGATGGTCCCCACATAGATGTGAATACAAATGTGTGCATGCACATACTGTATGTGGTCATGATCGTCACAAAAAATAATCCAGGTACTGTAGATGTTAATGGTTTCAGTTATTTTATGTCATCACGGTTTTTTCAAATGTTCTTGCAGTACTTCTACCTATTTGTGCATAGGAAATTAGTTTGCAAAATGAAATTCAGGGAAAAAAAGCCAAAGTCTAATGAGGTTTAAAAAAAGATTAATTTTCTTCTGCCCCTACTGACTGAAAAATAGGATTTGTAGTCCTTATCTGGAAAGGGAAGGGTGATCACCTAGATTGCGGTAACTACAGGAAGATATCACTGCTCTCAGTGCTGGGTAAAGTCCTCGCTAGGGTCATTCTCAACAGGATCCATGATTACTCGTTTGCCTACCAGTGACCGGAGCAGTCTGGTTTCACTCCTAAGAAGTCTACCATCGACCACATCCTGATACTGAGGGTTCTCATCAAGTTGAAACGCAAATATCGCCAAAGTTTCTTTGCAGTCTTTATGGATTTTTATTAAACGTTCGACTGAGTTGATCAAGCTACCCTGTGGGACATCCTAAGTCTTCGCCGGATCCCCCTGAAGTTGCTAGACGTCGTGGCCGGACTGTGCACTGGTACTGTGAGTGCAGTGCAGTGTGGAGACAGAACCTCTGCATTCTTCCCAGTAGATTCTGGGCTTCGCCAGCAGTGTGTTCTTACTCCTACTCTGTTCAGTGCTTGCATGGGTTCGGTGTTGGGCAGAGTCGTGGGGTCCTACAGCTGTGAGGCATTTGTTGGTGAAGAAAGATTCACTGATCTTGACTTAGCCAAAGATGCTATGATCTTCACAGACTCAATGGAGATTGATCGGCAATAGCAAAACTTGCAAATGTCTTGGATAGAGACCAAAATCCAGGCCTTTAATGCCCTCTTGAGCAGAGTAGATGGACTGGGAGAGCATGGGAAGTCATGAGGTCGCTTAAAAGGGCTGTTTGCCACTCCCGATCTTTGTAGGAGGACGAAGGTCTACATTTTTAGAGTCCTGGTGCTCCCTATATTTGTTGTATCGCTGCGAGACATAGATGCTATCCAGTGACCTGAAATGAAGACTGGATTCTTTTGGTACTGTGTCTCTTTGGAGAAACTTTGGGTACCACTGATGACTTTGTGCTGAAAGAGCAGTCGCTCAGGGAGTCTCGACTGAGGTATATTACTTACATTGAAGGGGAACATGACTTATGGAACCACTTGGCGTGATTCCCTGAAGGGGATCTGGCTTGCAGGATCCTTACTGCCGAGTGGCTGCACCAGGCCAAAGGGATGCCCATGTAATACCTGGCTGTGGCAGATACATGGCCATTTCCGGAGCGTGGGACTGGACCGCATGTCTGCCTGGGAGGGTCATGAGCTGGGATCCCCAGTTTCATCGTGTGGTAGATGCGGCAACATGCAGTACCCGTGCATGCGCCCCTACCTTACCCTATTCTGCACCTATTCTTGTAAAAATTTCACACTATAATTATAAGTAATGAAATATTACAGCAATATGATTAAAATGGGTTTGATTCTATGACACAGAACTTTCAAAATGTCTGAATTGTAAGTAAAAGAAATGGATGAGCACTTGGATATTGACTATTATTCATGATTTATCAGTCATGCCATAACATTTTAACTGTGCCAGTGTGGTGGTACATGTTGTTATGCTGTCAGATTACAAATATTTGAAATATTGATTTATAGATTAATAGTCACAAAGAAGCAACGGACCGAGAAATAATCACAAGCATAATCACAATGGAAAAAAGCCTGGTCCTTGGTAGGCGCTTTTTTCTCAGCTGTTTACCCACTAGACTCTCACATGATGACGTCCACTCATCCACACTGCTGGTTGCTAGGAAACAGGATTCTCTGTGAGAACTAGGATTGGAGGAGATCGAGGAGTTGATGGTGAGACCACGACTGACAGAAACAGCACATTTAGGTCAGACTATGGCTCACAAAAACTGTTATGGAAAAACAAGACTTACTCAACTTCTTTTTCATCAAAAATAAACTTAAATAAACTCGGCATCAGCTATTCTATATTTTTCAAAGAATCTGATTTAAATGACATAGCATTTATGTAAAGTATCTTATAGCTACACACTCAATCCCTTTATATAAGCAAATGTTTTCACTGCAGCGATTCAAAATTAGATATTTACTGAGTGGTCAAATTGTTTTTTAATTGCCATTTTAGCTGATTTATGAAATGCAGCATTTAAATAAGGCCATGCAACAGAGGCGGACATTTCAGGTCCAGAAAGTAAAAATCCAAACCAGGATTTTGTTTCAACCAACCAGTTCAGTCCTCTGTGACTGTGACTCTTTATGCTGAACTAGTTGGTTGAAACAAAATCCTGGTTTGGATTTTTACTTTCTAAACCTGAAATGTCTGCCTCTGGCAGTTAGCCATTTTGTTTATGCATTCTCTGTTTCAATGAGTGAAGCAGAACAATGAGCTATTCAAATCGACTGAGTCTGAATGTATCCCTTAAGTACAAAATGTGAAAATGCTGGGATGAGTCCTGCTGAGTGTGTTAACATTTTAAATGGGTGTGTCTTACCTTTCCAATCACAGTGAAAGGGACAGTACACATGTATGGACATGGTGCATAATTAGTCCGACTTGCCACAGCTGGGAGGTGGATTTGGTTCTTCATGGCATAGTAATTTGCACCTTACTCTTTATGGTTTTTAGATACTGGCAATCAGATTTCCTTTTTCTGCTATTGATTCTCTGACTGTTATTTACATTCAAATGCCCAGATCTAAAAAATTAGTGTAATTGTAGGTGCCTTCGGAGGTGTAAGCCGAGCCACGAAACAATAAACACATGGCAGTTTAATGTACTGGTTATATCCAAATGAGGTTACAGCTTATCCAAAGGGTAACTAGAATTCCCTTCCATAAGCCCAATAAATGTGCCCTTTTCCTGCTCTCTGACTTCCAGTATGCTGCTGGACAAATGCTGTGGACAACTCTATTCAGCAACTCTAGAGGAGTCTGGCAACTAAAATACATTGAGGCACATAAACAGGATACAAGGTTATTTCTATTTCTTTGCTTTTGTTACCTTCAACAGCTGGAATCAAGACAGGAATGGCAAAGTGGTGAGTTAAATATTTTTTATCAAGTTACATAGAATTTGAATGCTGTCAATTTAAATAAACACAAAAAGTACTTCCAAAGAATCTTTCACTGTCACACTAACTTATATACTTTCCATAGCTGTATAATTTTTTTTTAAGAAATCTTGCAGATGCAAACTTCCAGTGGTTGTGGTTTTGTAGGGTCATTTTACTCATTAAAGGGAATGATACATCAAAAATTTAAAACTATGTAAGTTTAAAATAAAAAAAAAAACATTTTGATTATGTGCTGTATACAGTACCAGTTAAAATAATATATATTCTGCTATATTAAGCCAATCGAATCTTTTTTAAAATAAACACCATTCTAAATGATTTTGTGGTTAAACCTTATATATGACAAGCTATTGATCAGTATAAATAAGATTAAAAACAATCATGCATGCAAATGAACTGGCAGCTTAAAGAGACCATTCTTCGATTACCATTCACTGCCAGGTTGAAGCTGGTTTCCAGGGAGACAGCAACCAGAAGCTTTAAATTCTCTCTTCCACAGCAACATCTAAGGATTTTCCGAAAGATCTTTCTAGCACACCGATCTTACCTTGGCAAACTGCTGCTGTTTACTCAGAAGCAACAAAAGGCAACATAAGAAGAATAAGGAAGAATAAGAGGAGTTCTGCAAAAATGGAGAGGCGTCTTTCTCAGCTCATCTATTTGCTGAGGTATGTATCAGTTATCCATGCAGTACCTCAAATGCTGCCAAGTCAAATTAAAATGCTAATTATATTTAACCTAATATTGTCTTTGTGCTTGTTGGAAAATCCTGGTTCAATCATTTAATAGAAATAATCTGTATATATTGATTTTATCGAAAACAGAACAATTCTTTGGATGGAAGGCGTGCTACCTTCAGTTTCCATGGTATTTTTAAAATAGAAAGTGCAGCACTTCTTTGGATAGCAGCAACATATAAGCTGCAAATAAGAGATATTTCCTAGGTATTTTTTTCAGTCTCACTAATCAACTTATTTGAACTAACTGGTTATGTCCTCATAATTTCCTTTAGAAAAGCTGATGTGTTTCATGCCATTGTAGAGGTATGTGTTAGACTGACAGGTTATTTTGTTAAATAACCTGATGCCGTTTTCCGTTGCTGTATCCAAGGATGAAAAGCTACAAGTATAATTAAATATTTTAAATTAATATGAATTTTATTAGAATAAAAAAACATAATTTAGTATTTATGATATGGTATAAATACAACTTATTCTACTGCCTAATAATTAATAAATTAGCCTTAATCTATATTGTAGTGGCAGCTGTGAATTGCAATGGATTTTTTTTCAACTATTTACGGTTTCAAGTAAATATGTTTTCACCGTTATATGTTGGGGGTTAAAGGTACATTTGTCAGTTTAAATATACTAGAATCCTTCAATTAAGCTACACAGAGAGTATCAGTTTCTCCATATGAATGTTTTCTTTTTCCAGGAAAAATGGTTTTCCCATGTAGAAACCATATCAGAGTGGCTGATGATATGCAAATAGGAAGCTACCAAGACTTGATTGGCCGTCTAAAAGAAGTCAAATCCAGGTTCTGATGGAGGGTCCTCTTGTAGCAGAAACGACGTCAGACATCAGTTCCCACATATGCGAAGGAATTGTGAGCTGTAATATGAACCCGGTCTCAAAATTACCTAACTTTGATGAAACTGACAACAAATGCAGCACTGGGAACCCCCAGTGTACAATTAATGAGATGGATAGGTCTTCAAAAGATGCTGAAATAACCTCTTCATCAGTAATGGCTCAACTGGAACAAACAGAAGCATCAGAAGCCTCCCAGGATCACATACATATTAATCAAAGAGCAAAGGAGGTTAATTTTAATTTACCATCAATAGAAATCAATGAATACACCGAAGATAGCGCCACGACTTTATGTGAAATGGATAATGTGAAGGGCAGTGACACAATAGATTGTGATCGACAGGTTAGTCAGTGTGCTGATTTAATCAGTCAAGGTTCTAACCATGACTCCCCATTTGATGGGAAAGATGTCAGCGATAATTCTGTACCATCGGGCTCCAATGGATGTGAGACTAATATGTCAAATCATTATGGTGATCAATACAATGTTGATGCTAGACTGCCATTTAATGATTCATCTTTCAGTGAAAACATGGAAATCACAAACCTTCAAAAAGGCAAAGGCAACAACATAGGGTTCAGTGACTTAGTCACCTCCAAACATTCTGAGTCTGAGATAAAAAGCAAAATGGAAAAGGCTGAAAAGGAGAATACCTTCAGTCAGTGTGATGGAATCAAGCGGCCAAATATAAACTTGAAGGAACTTTCTCCCAAGAAAATTGGCAATGAAGATATTCTACTTGAAACTGAAAGCATGCATTCTAAGGTCATTCAGGGAGACACTGGACAACAAGTCTCAAAGCCTTTGTGTCCTGTTGGGCAAAAACTTCCAGAAGAATCCAAAGGAAAGGAAACAAAGACCACTTCTACTTGTGAGTTTAATGGACAGTCTCAAGTATCCAAAGAGACAAAGGTTTTTCCATCATACTCAATTCCACCCAATCTCTCATTAAGTCAGAAGCAACACATGGAGACTCAAGTGAGTCTGGAGGTCATGTGCCGATCAGCTGCAACAAGCCCCATGACTCCACCAGAAGGTTTTGCTGCTGCCTTCTTTCCATACCTGTCTGGGAAATTTGAAAATAGCTGTAAAGAGTTGTCCCTAGTGTCGAAGAAGGATGCAGAACTCCAAGTGGGAGAGATGGTGAACTATCGATCTGTCGCCACAGCACCTATGAGCCCAATTACTCCCAATGCTCCAGAGGACTGTCCAGCGACACAAGTGAAGGCGGTTACACAGGAAGATCAACCAGAACCTGTCCAGGAGGTACGCTGGGATGAGAAGGGCATGACGTGGGAGGTGTATGGAGCAGCCGTGGAGGTGGAAGTCCTGGGCATAGCCATCCAGAAGCACCTTGAGAAGCAGATCAAGGATCATGGAAAGCTTCCTCCACTCTTAGTGTCCACAGCTAATTCCACAAGCCCAGCTGACAAAGGTCCTTCGCCTCCCCTGTCACCTCCTCCAATCACAGTGCCATGCACCAATGTCTCAGTAAAAGAACCAAGCAAAGCTGAAGAGAAACCGGAGGGAAAGAAAAAAAGGCGGCAACGCAATCCACTTCGCGTTGGATTCCGATGTATGCGACGACCACGTTGCTGCTTCCGCACGAACACAATCGAGTGAAACTGAAAACAGCCTCTCCTGTCATATCGCAGTTCTTCGGTCTTAAGGAATGCCAGTTTGTGCGACAGACGATTGTGTGAACACATACGAATTATTTTTAAAAGAATTTCTGGATTTCGTTTATGTAATCCAAAAATTGCAGCATTGTGTTGTCATGACAATGATTTAATGACAGCTGTATTTGCCTTTGTAGTATTGTTTAATTCTGTTTTTTAAATTTGGGGGATGATGTTGTATTGCTTAATCAACACCACTATACATTATATGTTATTTTAACTACGAAAATAAGATATAACAATCATAAAGTGTGCCTTATTTAGTGCACATTATTTTCTTTTCATATTGGTATGTTTGTGAATTAAATTTCTTGATTCCCGTCCATTTATGAAAATCTTATTTACACATTTTGCAGAATTAAGATTTTGTACATACAGTATTACATGTGTTAGTATATAAATATGTGGGATGCTCATGTCAACTATGCTGGGAATATATACAAATCCTATACTTTTTCTGTCATAGTTGTGCATATATTATTGATTCATCTTGTTTGTTGTTGTTTAGAATTAACCATCACTTTATACGTACTATACAGTCCAAAGAGTATGTCTTTACAATGTGAAATATAGAAATACAGAAATTGATGGTTAGTGGTTATACCACAAAATTCTAACCTGTAATCTCACACATGTAGAGAAAAAAATTCTAGAATTCCTATTGGAAATAAAAAAAAAACTAAAGAAAATCATGGGGCATTTGCTTTGTTTCTGCTTTGCTTTATATATTTATTTATATACTGTGTTTTGACTGTGGACTGTTTCGGTTTTCTTTTGCTGGCTAAAATGTATCTTTTAGATATGCTTATGAAGTCAGAATGTCTGATGCACTTTGAAAGAAGTGAATAACTCGTTTTGTAAAACGCCATAGGTCTTATCAGCTGCATATAACAGTGTAATGTTCTTCTGTTTCAAATTACCGACGTGCTGTGTTTATTTCTCTTTAATTTACAGTTGTGTAGTGTTGTGTTTATTTCTCAGTCACGGTCTTTACATGATGAGAGTATTGTTCACAGTTGTTACACGTGTGTTAAGCCTTTACAAACAAAAGCATTCATAAGTGGAATGTAATAAACTTTTACTTGATTGTTCCTCTTATTTATATACAAAAATAATCTACTATGACAGTCATAAAAATTGAACTTTTTTTTTGTTGTTGTAAACAAGCACACAAGTTGGCCGCAGACCATCGAAACTTCAATTGTATTTGAAGCAATTATGTTAAGACAAATAAAGTCTAGACTTTTCGTTCTTGACATTCTAACATGCTTTTCTGTGATCTAAATTTTACATGGTTGAAATTTCCTAGTTAAATATGTATATATATATATTTTCCTTTGCTGTAAGGGTAAATTACATTTTCTTACCAGATTTACCTAGTACCACCATTGTTATGTACTTAAATTCTGAATAATGTATCGTATGCTTTAAAAGTGAAATGAAGTGCTGAACACTGTTTGTATAAATTCTAAAATACTCTTAAATAAAGAAAATGACTTTTAAATGGAAATGTTACATTTAGCATGTTCCTGTGCCCCAGCTTTCTTTACAATATTAAAACTAGACTAATGCAACTAAATTACAATTATGTTACCCAAGAATAGTTGAATAGCTGTAAAAAATATTCAAACACATTTCAGAGGTTTCAGCTGACAGAAATATGCTCCATTTAGCATTTTTACATTGAATTACAAAAGTTAAAAAGTTTTACGAATGTGTAAGTACAATGTAAATCTGATTATTTGAATCTTTTATTTTATTTTTCCTGGTAGTATCATGGTCAAAAAGATGCAGAAAATACCTCAACATTATTTAGAGGCTGAATTACAGTACTAAGAAAAATGTTTTTTACGTTAATATATATATATATATATAAATAAATCATTGCACATAAATTTTAAGCAAGTAATTAATACACTACATTTTGTCAGCTCTACTAAATGACTGCCGCTACAAGACAATTCAAATTCAAACTACTCATAAAATGTTACACACTGTTTTTGTAATGTGCATTAAAATATATTAATAAAATATAATGTAAATCGTATAGAGTCTAATCAACGTTTAAGCACCAGATCTATAGAATGGATTTTTTTTAAAACATAAAGTGAACCTAATTCCACATTAATATCTTGTTTCAGTAGACATCCATCTATCTATCTCCTGTAACGTTGTCCTACTCAGGATTGCAAGGGGTCTACAAGACAGGGAACAACCCAGAACGGGATACCAACCCATCAAAGGACACACACACCATTCACACCTATGGGGAATTTAGCAAGACTCGAACCCTGGTCCCAGAGGTGTGAGGCAATAGTGCTAAAGTATGTAAATGAACAATAACGGTTTCTTCTCATCTTAGTGGGTTTTTCAGAACTGGACAAACATCCCTGTATTCCCAAGACAATGCTTAAAGGTCAGTGATGCTGAAGGTGGGATTGTCATAGCTTTCCCCAATATTTGAGGCTTTATTTTCGTCCTGTTGTGCCAAAGCAGCTTCAAACAGCTCAGTGTTCCTGTTGTCCAACTGTATGTCACTACCATCCTCCTCATCCTCTTCCGCAATTACCTAACAAGATGCAAAGACATATACATCAATGTCCTTTCTAGTGGTCTGCAAATTCAGACATGTGGCAAAACAAAATCTGATTTGATGTGACTTTTGACTATTAATATGAATCTTTTTCATAGACTTCTTTAATAATAACTAAATGTTGGGGTATGTAAAAGCAGTTTAGGGAGAGAAGATGTATTACAGTATTATTTTTACCATCATTGGCATGATATCTTTTTCAGTCAAGTTCAGGTCAGCGTTGCAGCCCAAGGAATCGAGGCTAAAACGTAACACAGAAAACTAAAGCACAAGTCATGAATCAAACAGACATCAGAGATTTACAGGTTAGTACTAGAACTAGAATCGTTTTTATTTGATCTCTTTCTGGAAATTAATAGGGCAGCTTGATTACAACAATATTTTTTATTAAGCTGACCATTTAAATTATGGAATGTTCTTAGGATAACAGGTGTACCTCAGCAATATGAAGAATCTCAGCACTAGACAGGAGAAAATATGAAGACCCTGGTTTCAGACTGGCGAAGGTGTTTTGTAAGGGTCAATACTATCACTATGACTATGTAACGTGTACATACAATGTATAATGAGAAAAGTAGGACAGAAAGAAATCAAATGTGGAGTTAAGATGGACAAAAGAGGCATTAGGAACTTTTGATATACTGATGACTAAGGTTAAATGTAAAATTGCCATCAAAAACTGTGTATTTTGAATGTATTCAAACAGCTTCAGAAATTATTACCCTAATATGGATTAATTCAGTTACAGCAGTAAGTCATCTCATTCCGTTATTTTAGATGATATCAATGACTTAGTAGGTAAATTGAAACCTTCATCCAGCCTTGTTGATTTTCTGCCAACTCAAAATCAAGCCAGTTTGGGTAGCATGCACTGGTACTGCGTGTTACTGCACCCACTACACGATGAAACACCTCGGGTTCCCAGTTGCTGAGCTGCCCCTGGCAAACACGCAGTCCAGGAAATGGCTGTCTATCTACCACAGCCAGGTGTTACGTGGGCGTACCCTTGGCCTGGTCCTGCCGCTTGGGTCCTCAGCATTGAGGATCCTGTGAGCTGGATCACCCTCAGGGAAATAGTGGCCATAGTGCCGATAACTGACATTCCCTAATAATGCAGGTAATGTGTCTCATTTGGAACTCCCTGAGCAACCACTCGTTCGACACAAAGTCTAACCAGTGGTACCCAAGGATTCTCTGAAGGGACACAGTACCATAGGAGTCCAGTCTCAGGTCACTAGATAGCATCCATATCTTGCAACCATACATCAAAACAGGGAGCACCAGGACTCTAACATCATCTTACAAACATATCAGGAGCACCACACACCCCTCTGAAACAACCTCATGACCCCCCTGCTCTTCCAATCCGTCTATTGTCTTCATAGTAAGAGTCACCAGAGACATGGATGTCACTGCCAAGGTAAGCGAACCTCTTGATGTGGTTGACAGACAGGAACACTGCTTACAGCTGTGCCCAAGAGGTAATTAAAGGCCTGGATTTTATCAAGGACATTTTCAAGCCCAGACACTCAGACTCCTTCAAGAGCCCTGATCAGAGTCTCCATTGACTCCGCGAAAATCACAGCATCCGTTGGACCCCATGACCCTGCCAAACACCCAGTACATGCAAGCATTGCATGGCATAGAAGCAAGAACATACCCCTGACGAACCCCAGAATCAACTGGGAAGTATGCAGAGGTTCCGTCACAGAGACAAGACTCCCACATCACATTAGAATCGACAGTCACACCCACTACAAAAGGCTGTTAAGGGTCCTATTTGTTAGTCCTACCGCATTTTGAGCAGGCACTATGCGCCTTGGCCATTGGAGTCGTCACACAGGTCCCCACGTTAGTTTTTTTTTTCCTTTTTCGGCTGCAGCAGAAGCTTAAGTTAAAATGCTATTGTTCTCCCGAAAGTATTTTTGGGTTTATGGTGTAGTTGTGCATGCATGCAGATAAAGCACAATTACATAATCACCCAACGTGCATCTGGACTGGAGTGGTATATTAACGTGCTATTAACCAGCTATAAAATAGCCCCATCAGAGGTGTGCTATAATTTTATAGGTGTATTATAACTATAATATAAGTTTTCTGATCAGGCACCCTACAACGGATGCCACCGGGTGAGAATTAGCTTCCCTATATAAATCAGTACTTCTTTACATCCACGTCTACAAGCTCCTCGCACAAACACATTAGAAGCAGCTTGATCTTTGATTCTGACCAGGTCCAGCCTCATTTTCTTCATATGGAGCATCCTACTGAACCTAAGCTGAATCGTCAGAGTAGCAACAATAAGTGGACAGAATTCACAAACTGGGCACTCATACTGTATGGATCCTGCAGATCTGCCACAGCAACACCTACTCCCTGAGTATGGCAGCCATCAGGGTGACCAGACTAATAATAGGTGCATCAACCTACAGAGGTCTGGCCACTCCCCGGTTTGCACTCCTCGGAGAGTGCCAGCACTGAAATCTGGAGTTTACAAAAGTTCCTCCGAAAGCAGAGGAAGATGGTCATCATACCAGAGTGACAAGGTGTTCCACATGCCTACCTTGACAGGCCACCTGAGATTAGGACCTGGGTGCTGCCAAGCAGGAGGTGACTCCCCAGCACCACACCAGTCCCGCTCCCCAGCAGACCTGCCCCAATTGGCTCTCTAGCAGATTCGACTTTTCCTCCGGGGGCTTTCTCTCATCCCCTTCATCATGTATGCAGCCTTCCTGTGGGTGGCTGCTGCAGAGCTCCTCCCGCAGAGAGCAAAATAGAGTCCTGTCTGCTTTTCCAGAGCTATGTGAAGATTTTACTGTGACTGGAGTACCAATCCTGCCACCAACTCCCAAATTTTCCCTGCAAGTTGCAGGACCGCATGCAGGGCTGGATGCAATTTAACGTTATTCTCTATTTTAAAAAATGTTTGAGTCTTTTGGCCCTTCTATAATCTTAGTCATTAATCTTTCCCTTTTATCAGATCACTTTCCTTCCTTTTGTAAGTATCCTATTGTTTTCCTTTGCTTTGAAAAGCAAATCTTGATCCAACCCTAACTGTAAATTACATGCCTATAGCTATGTTGCCTGTTTTACCTGAAATCTAAGAATAGGTTGCAACT
Organism: Brienomyrus brachyistius; assembly: GCF_023856365.1. Lineage (NCBI taxonomy): Eukaryota > Metazoa > Chordata > Actinopteri > Osteoglossiformes > Mormyridae > Brienomyrus > Brienomyrus brachyistius. Next base: position 9,049,644 of record NC_064542.1, read on the forward strand.
GGTCAATTTGCAAGACTTTTGGAGGCACATTAGGTTTATGATAAGTTTCAAACTGGCTTCTGTCGACTGCACTCTGCTGATGTAGGAGAATGCTTTGTTTTGATGTCTGTGCAGCACTAAATACTCTTGATCATCACATTTTGATAAATAGGCTAAACCAGTTAAGTATTTTGAGCACTGATCTAGCGCAAGCATCCCTCAAATAAACCAAATGCAGAGCACTTAATGTGCATTTTATTCACACTTACAGCACGGAAGCTAAGTATATAGACCACAATGCACTGCATCAGTGATAACTAATGTTTACATCAAACACAAGGAAGTCTGTCAGCAAATTAGGGCACCGGCTTTGCTGAGTGTCAGCTGCACAAAGGTGTACAACAAATGTTTATATAGTTTAAGCTACAGTGGAGAACAACCCCCAGACACAACTAACACAAATGATGATATAGCTGTAGCATGTTTTTTGTTCACCTCTTCAGATATCAGGTGTATCCCATTGTTTTCAAGAAATGCCGGGCACCCGAGCTCTTTGCGTACGGTACACTTGCACATTTTGCATCTTACATCAACAAATTGCATAGTATCTCAGTGCGCTTGCACTCAAGTGGGGTATATGGGACAGAGGCTTTATGTTTATGTTCACTTATCCATCCGTTTTCTATACCTACTTGTCTTATTCGAGGTAATAGGGGTCTGGAGCCCATCAAAGCTACAACCACAAGGCAGGAAATACCTTAGCATGTTTCTGGACTGTGGGGGGAAACCAGACAACCAGGAGGAAACCCCACAACAACACAGGGCGAACATGCAAAGTCCACACGCATGTGACCCAGGTGGAGACTAGAACCCGGGTCCCAGGGATCTGAGGCCACAGCACTAACCATGGCACCACTTCAACATCTGGGCCTCTCTATTTTAGCTAACTGGACAGTTATTTAGCCATTGATTTGATATTGTTACTGCCATACCAAGTAAAAGTCCACAGACACTGTTATTAGGATGGAACTGAATGTCATTTTTGCATGAAAATATCCATCCATCCATCCATTTTCCAAACCGCTTATCCTACTGGGTCGCGGGGGGTCCGGAGCCTATCCCGGAAGCAATGGGCACGAGGCAGGGAACAACCCAGGATAGGGGGCCAGCCCATCGCAGGGCACACTCAGACACCATTCACACACCATTCACACCTATGGGCAATTTAGTAACTCCAATTAGCCTCAGCATGTTTTTGGACTGTGGGGGGAAACCGGAGTACCGGAGGGAACCCCACGACGACATGGGGAGAACATGCAAACTCCACACACATGTGACCCAGGCGGAGACTTGAACCCGGGTCCCAGAGGTATGAGGCAACAGTGCTAACCACTGCACCACCAAGCCAACCCTGCATGAAAATATGTACACCAGTTATTATAACATTTAAACAGTATATAAGTGATAGCCAATGTCAATGGAGAAAATGGTGGAGTTTCTACCATCTTACCCAAGTCTGTCAGCACAGCAACCTTCTTGATCAAAGCTCAGAAGGTCTGTGGCTTCATCAATTTTCAGATTCAGCACAGGGTTGGCCCTCAAATAGAACATATAAGTACACACAAGCCTTTGAATCTGAGCTACAGTTACTTCTCCATTCGAATATGTCCCATCAAATATGTTCAACAAGGATGTATTATTTTGGACTTACCCCTCTGTTGTGTACTTATTGGTACCAGGCACTACTGCACAGCTCTTGTGACTCTCTGTTTGCATCATTGCTGCTGTGTTCATGGCCTTGGCTGCTTTCAGCTTCCTTCTGTAGCTAAAACAACAGACGCTGTCGATAAGCTAATAGCCCTTTTGTATGTATATTACAATTACCGCCATGCCACATATTTCAAAACATGGCATGCAGAATTCACATATTCGCCTAGAAACATTATCTGTCGTTTCGTTTTCTGTAAGGTAGGCCACACACTGACAAACTATGAGCTACTGTGGACACGAATTCATCTAAACTACGTGTAGCTGGACTGTGGGAGGAAATGGGAGACACATGCATGTAGAACGTGCAAATCCACACGCACAAGGCTGTAAGTGTGAATCCCTGGTGAGATTCAAGCCGCCAATGTCCCACCCAAACAGGTGCCTTTATAAATACACTCTAAAAAAAGATATTAGTGTAATTTAAACTAAAAACCAACATGTTTTGTTAAACAGCTGATAATGTCTAAAACTGTGGCAAGACATCTTTTCTACTCCATGAAACAGCCATCAAAACTTATTATTTGCAAAGGATGACAATATATTCAAAAATAAACAGTAGTGGAAAACGAACCCATTTTCCATTCAACTTAAAATAATAATTTTTAATATTTATTATTTACTTGTCTTTGATACTTGGCATTTATTGGGAAATGTATACAGATGCTAGATACTGGTTTTAAACTATAAGACAGAAAACACTTATAAGATAACAGCCATTATTTTATGCCAATATCCACTACCGAAAAAAAAAATACATGTAACACTGTCCATTTATCCTCAATGAAATGCCCTTTCATATTCCATTTGATATTTCAATACATTTTTAATAACTATTATAGTGTTATATGCATTACCCAATCTGTATGCCTGGCAGTATTGTTCTACTGATATATTTTGCAGTTATCTGGTATTTTACTGTATTACTATATTAATTTAATTAAGCATTTTTGTAACACTGCTGATATCAATCTGATAATGGATTAAGAGGAAACTAAAATACTGGGCAATCAGTAACTAGAAACATTGACGATCTTTTATGGGTTTTTTTGTATTTTGAATTTTCCATTTTAAATGCTTTGTAAATCTTTTGGCTTCAGCTTTTGTCTTTTCATTTTTCAAGCACAAAAATTGACAATATGCATTTATCAGTCATACTCATCCCCCATGCTGAATCAATGCCAGCAAGGCTTCCTTTCAAAAGAAAAAAAATGCCACATAGTTTATAGAGCTGCTGTTACCATAGTGATGAAAAAGGCTTAGTTCCATGGACATAAAGCAACATTGTGCCGTTTATCACACATCAGCATTGAATATAAGATTATATATTTAGTGTATGCAGTATAGTGAATGTTTGCCTTCACACATATAATTTATCTCATTTCCTATTTCAATATAGCCTATTTTTATTTAACACCCTCCCCAACATATTCAAAGTAATAATTAATAGGTAAAAGTATCATTACAAATGGAAACAGAAGAGCAACAATGTAAATCAGTATCATCGTTACATTTGTAAATATCAAAGAATCAATCCAGAGTCATATTTCCACGCACAGGTGTTTTGCATTGTGCTTCATTACGTAACTGGTCCTCATTGTCAGTAATGTCACTAGACCATCAGGCTCCATCATGTCTGTGAGAATATCTCCAGCACCTTTCAACATGTGAGTGTTATGACTATTCAATAATCACAGTGGGGTCCTGCCATTCTACAAGAGATCCCTGCGAGTATATTTTCTACTCACGTTTTCTGTGTACAGACAAGCGATGTGATCATAATAGCCAAAATTATCCCAAGGCCTGCTACCAAGCCAATCAGTGCGAGAAACACAAGATCAACCTCCTTTATTTCTACTCCACCCGACACCTGAAGCAGAGAAAGACATTGTGAGGGTTTAATCTCCTAATAGTTAAAAAACATAGAAACTTGTGAACATGTATTCAGATAAATATTCCAAAAACATGAATGAAGTTAGAAGTTAATATCTGCAAGACAGCAGAAAGTACAGTGATATAAGAGGACTGACTTGGAATGGATTTGAATTTCAATAGTCAGAGGTGGATAGTTCAGGTCCCGAAAGTAAAAATCCAGACTAAGATTTTGTTTAACCAACCCACTAAGAAAAAAGTGTCAGTCACTCAATTGGTTTGTTGAAACAAAATCAGTTTTTTTTTTTTTTTTTTTATCTTCTGGACCTAAACTATCCACCTCTAGTAGAAAGTCTTTTTGTCTGATAAAATTAAATTGAAACTGAATACTACCCTGTATGTCTTTGGATCACTAAAACCACAAACCCACAGAAGCTTTGGTTGGTCAACTAATGAAACTCAGTTGGTGCTGATTGGTCTAAATCTACAAGGTTTTAATTAAAGTGAGTCATGCTGATGTGAAGGAGTTTCCACCTTTAAAGAAGCCTGGCATCTTTTGTGTGTGTGTGTGTGTGTGTGTGTGTGTGTGTGTGTGTGTGTGTGTGTACTCATATATATAATATACATAACCCCTTAAGCCTGTTTACAAGCCCGTGAAACTGAAGGTGACAGATTTAAATAGGTTATAATATACTTACGATGTATGTGAGGCCATATTTCCGCAAAATGTTTGCATGATATAGGTCTTCTTGCAGTATTCTTTCAACTGTGTCAGAACTGATGGCACTTCCATTGGGGTATATGAAATATACTCCCAAAACAGTAATCTCTGAGGTTCTGAAAATTGATCCATTTAATAAATTAATATAGTTTCTGAATTTAGTACAGGAATATGCAAATTCTTACATCTGCTATGTGCTTTCTATCACCTTTTCTGAATTATTAATGCTAGCTTTAGTTTTTAGGGAAAGATCCCTGTAATTAGAAGGCAAATAAGGATTAGTAGTACTGTATCAAAGAATTTACAATTCTACAGTTCAAACATCTGCATTTCATGGCAGGAAATTGAACATATTAATTTGTGAATTTTCCTGTTATTAATCATTGCTACTTCTATGACAATGAATTACTGCCACTTCTATGACAATATGAATTAATTTCCGATGACTGCAGCTATACCAGTGTCAACATCTTCACTTTGGTTTTAATTTAATATAACATGCTTTTTGTTTGACTGTCCAGAGGAATTACACATTCAGAGCATATGTACATGTCAGTACTTGTAATAAATTTGTACACTAACAACAATTTTTATTAGTTTTCTGCTCTTTACCAATAAGTCACTATATGAAGTATGTATGCAATATTTTACTTCTAGATGGGGGATTTTTGTTAAATTCATGATAATTTATCAATGAGTTAGAAGACATGACTTAGTTAAAAATATATTTAAATTTGTACCTTTGATCTGTACTTTCAGCTGCAACTTCCAAAATTTGAACAAATGATTTAGTTGTCGCTGAAAGAACCCTGTAGTTAGAGATTTGCATTTCTCACTGTTATATTAATATACAACAAATGTTTACTTAAACGATATCTGCAGACAGTCTAGACTAGACACATTATTTGTTCAGTCAAACACCTCATGGTCATATATTTTACATTTAATTGAAAAATGTAGAAGGCAACAGGATCTATTTTGTTTTGCTCTAGTAGAATTCTCTGCTTTGTTAAATATCTAAATATTTCATAATTCTCACATTTTTCTTCTTCTTCCCACATTTTTGTTCCCATATCTTGCAGTATGACAATCACCATACATTCTCTATACGTTTCTTTCAAGGAGTAAGTAGCAAATAAGTTTGACCATCTAAATTATGTATTCGAATATAATTTAACATCTCTGGATTTATCCATCCATCCATTTTCCAAACCGCTTATCCTACTGGGTCGCGGGGGGTCCGGAGCCTATCCCGGAAGCAATGGGCACGAGGCTGGGAACAACCCAGGATGGGGGGGGCAGCCCATCACAGGGCACACTCACACACCATTCACTCTCACATGCATTCCTATGGGCAATTTAGCAAGTCCAATTAGCCTCAGCATGTTTTTGGTCTGTGGGGGGAAACCGGAGTACCCGGAGGAAACCCTATGACGACATGGGGAGAACATGCAAACTCCACACACATGTGACCCAGGCGGAGATTCGAACCCAGGTCCCAGAGGTGTGAGGCAACAGTGCTAACCACTGCACAACCATGCCGCCCCTTCTCTGGATTTATGTCTATTGTTAATATACAATAAAAGGAAGCGACAATAACAGTTATTAGGCATCATGCCCAACTCCTCAGCTGAAAATATCAGACCCTGTGAAGCATTCAGTCATCCTGTGAAGGATTCAGTCATCCTGTGAAGCATTCAGTCATCCTGTGAAGCATTCAGTCTGCTTGTTCATATAATATATAACATGAGTACATATTTATGCTGTGCAACTAAAACACAGGGATACCCTTTAATGTGGTTCAGATTTCTGTTGATTTCTGCCACTGATGATTCAAAACGAAGGCCGACACGATAGGATCTGTCAATAGTATAAATCTGCAGGCAGAAAGAATATTACATGGTACATTTATATCTTTTTTCAAATGCATAATGCCATAAGATTTAATTGTTTATGAAATTATTATCACCATAAATGCTGCTGATGTAATTTAAAACAAAATACAAAATAATAGAACAAATCTTAAGACTTTACCTCAATCTGAGTTGTCACTCCTAGGTTTCCAGTGTCTTTTGCTTCAATAGTAATCAGATATTTTCCTTTTAAGTTACTGTCGAGACTGGCAAGGCACCTAAACACAGTCAATGCAAAATTAACAAACACACACAAACCTAATCCACACACACACACACACACACACACAGACAGACAAATCTAATCCACACACACACACACACACAGAGACAGACAGACAAACCTAATCCACACACACACACACAACCTGGAGACAGGGTCATGGGTACCCAAGGTTCATTGATGTGTGTGGGAAGCAAAATCCAGTCCCTTTCTGGTCACAGTGTTAGACAGGTGGTTTCAATGTTATGGCTGATCGCTCTGTGTGTGTGTGTGTGTGTTTGTGTGTGTGGATTATGTTTATATTACATTGTGGGGACAAAATGTTCCCCACAATGTAATAAAACCTGTTATTTTGATGTTGTGGGAGGCATTTCTCATGTCCCCACAAGAATACAATTAAAAACCTAAAAATTCCAAAAGTCGCGTGTTTTGTTTGGTTACTTATGGTTAAGGTGTGTGTGTGTATATATATATATATATAATATGAACTTTTGAAAATGTACCTGATACTCCCTTTGTAGTGATTTTGTTCTGCCGTTGTCTCAGCACTGAAGATTTTATCCATTGGCCATTGCACATTATTAGTGTCAATAAATTCTACTGATAATACACTGAACTGGATCACCTTGTTTTTTCCAGAATCCCGATCAAAGGCCTTTGGAATATTAAACATAAAATATATAAGAAAATTTTAAACTTAAAAATGGCAACCAAGCTATGATATTAAGACCAAGAGATGGTAACTATATTTTTAACAAAAATCTTAACAAAAACACCACATATATATATTTACTGTAACACGGAAATTTGGGGTTAAATTGCTAAATATTAGATTGAATTCTCTATTGTAACTCCCGATCTTACTTGTGTTGAGAAACAAGCAGCAATGAACAAGTTTTAAATCAGGCATTTATACATTCAAAACTTTGAATGTACAAAAAAAAGAACACACACACACACACACAAAATCCACTTACAGAGACAGAAGCAGCGATCGTCCCCTGTTCAGTACTTTCAGTAAGAACAACTTAAGAGAAAAGTTATTTACTTATTTAGAACTTATACATCAAGCTGAAAACTAAAACCATTTGTACTTGTGCAGACATACTTAAAATTTGAAAATAAAAGAGATGGTTTCCAATTTAATTAAAAAGGCAATAACATGAAACATTGTTTTCCTAAGCAAATTAGTAAGCAAATTCCAGTATATAACCCATCAAATTTGCGTAAGGTTATGTAAATTCCCATAAGTAAAAAATCTTACCAAACAGTCCATCAGGGATCATGAAGACAGGAATATTGTCATTCAGGTCATCAATACTAATTGCCAGTTTAGCTAAAAAATAAACAGAATTAAATAAACTGTAAATTATGGGCAGTTGTCAAAAAATTCAGAATATAAATATTATACTATTTGGAAAAAATATAAATGTAAGTAAATTTTCATTTATCCTATTTTTTAAGAGCTACTCAACATGTTAAGGAGATATTTTACTTTAAAGAGCACTGAAAACCTTTTTTTCCCACTTATTTATTTATTTTAAATTATGAGTGATGAACCTTTCCCCCACTAACCTGGAAGACTGGTATTCACCCCTTTCTCTGTGAAAATATCCACCACTTGGACTTCCAGCAGAACTTGAGTACACTTCTCATAGTCAATCATGAATTCCTCGTTGACCATGACAGCACCTGTAGGCTCCACTATGAACCATTCCTTATCACATGGACCCATGGTTGCATTGCAGTAACAGTGCATGGAGATGAGCTCATAAATCAGGGAGTGGTTACTGTCCAGATCCCCGCCGACTATTGTACCCACCACCCCCAGACCAGTGGTATTCTCAGCTACATGCCACGTCAAATCTTTAGGCAACGTTGGTCGCTCGTCATTTACATCCAGCACATTCACCTTCACTTTTACTGTATCCTTTCTCTGCCCCAGATCTGTGGCCTCAATTGTTAGAGTGTATAGCCTTTGCCCCCGCTCATAATCCAGCTCAACATCTGGGTCCACAGATATGTTACCGAAAAAGCCCCCATTGTCTTCTGCTGAGGAGATGATAATGAAGTTCCCAAAGCTGCCATCAGTGATACGAAAAGAGATGCGATTGTTAATCTCTGTTTGGTCGGCATCATCAGCAAACACTGAGCCCACAAATGACCCTGGAAAGGGAAAGCTGTAATATAGACGACTTCACTGCTGCATTCTGCTTCAATATTTGTTAATGTATCCTGTATATATTGAGTATAACTTCAAAACCTCAAAACTGAGCAAAGAAATATTTACCCGATTGGGCTTAAATAATTGCTTTGCCATTTGGGTAATTATAATTATATACTGGAGAAATCTGGATACGGGTGTGACCTTATTCGATCCTGGACCAGACGTGACAATGAACAGCAAATGTTTAATTACCTTTTTCCCGTTCCTTGATGAAAAATTCATTTTTACTTTCTTTTAAAAGTGGTGTGTTGTCATTAATATCCTGGAAAATATACAGGTAATTTTTTCATTATTATTGTCGCTGTTGTTTACTGTTAATCATAAATTTTCATCACCATTTCTCATATATTTGTACTTAAAAATTGTGTTTCTAGTGAATCCTTTTCTAGCAACAATTTAGTTAAGCAGCTGAATGTTATTTTTCCGTAAAAGCCTCACCTCCACATTGACTGTAACTTTCACACACGTGGCTCTAGGCGGTATTCCCATGTCAGTAGCTGTTACATTTAACACAATCGCCCCATTAAGTAAGGGATTAATTGCTTCTCGATCTAACTGATATTTATTTTGTAACTCTCCAGTGTCTATATTGATGGTGAAGTTATGACTGAACTCACTACTCTCGATTCTGTATTGGATCTTGCTGTTGTTTGTTGCCGTTTGATCGCCATCAGTGGCCTGCAGAAAATACCAAATACAGCATAAATTCATTGGTTAGACATGACGTCTTTTAACGTGAAATTAGTAGCACAGCCAGAATGTTAATTTACATTTTTGTTATAATAAAAGGCTCCATTGTCCAAGGCAAATTACGTTAAGTACTCACATGGATTTGCAGCGATAATGGCTGACTTAGTCCTTCCTTCACAAACTCGACATATGACTCCCTGGGTATGTTCGGGGTCATGTCATTTATGTCTAGGAGGCTGATCTCCAGGTTAGTTCTCCCTACATGTTTGTTGCTGTCTGTTGCTTGTAAAGTAGCATAGAAAGATGCACTGACCTCACGGTCAATCAGTTTGCCATCAACCACTTTAATGGTACCAGTCCTTGGACTGACATTAAAGTACTTCAATCTGAAAAATAAACATTATGCAGTTCATACAATATTAAACAGTCATAAAGGATGTGTCAGTCACTGCCTGGTATTCTCATAGGGTTAACCACCTCATGGCTGACAGCATAAGTCTATCGTTACATCCATCCATCTATTTTCTATACCCACGTGTTCTTTGCAGGGTTGTGGGGGTCCAACACAGGGCAATATCTAGCTATTGAAAAGATCCAGGGCTAAGTCAAGTTTATCTGGGGCTTGACTTTTCTTTTGAAGGGAGACTGGCATCAGGATAAAGGGGCTAGACTTAAAATATTCGGGGCTATGGCCCCGAGTGATCGGACCCAACGACATCCATCGTCTAGAGCCTTTCCTAGAAGCTATGGGAGCAAGGTAAAGAATCTGGAGGTGGATCATTTAGGTCCAGAAAGCAGAAATCTAGACCAAGATAATGTTTCAGCCAACCAGTTGAGTACCACATAACTATATTGTAATACCTAATCATACAAGGAAATCTCCAATCACACCAGGATAAGAGATTTAAAGATTCAAACCACTGATTCCAACATGTACATGTAACTTTTAGTGTCTATATAGTTAGTGCTGCTTGAGTGGCAAACTTACATGCTGTCTGGTAAAAGTCTGTAGGTGATATAGTTTATATCTTCTGTGTCTGGATCTGCTGCCTGCAAAACCAAATGCAAAAGGTGACACTAAATTGCGAACATAGTATCTTTTGAAACAGTCCAATAATCTACAAATCCTGCAAAATTGGCTTCTTTGTCTCCTTCTGTTGTTTTTATTTAGATGAGCATCTTGCTTTATGTTTTTGCAACTTTAAGAACACCTTTTCATTGTCTGACCATTGTCTGTCATTTGACTGGCAATTTAACTATTGATCTTGAACTTGCAGTATTGCTTTTATGACTATTTAAAGATTAAACTGTAACTCAGAGAGTTAATAGAACTTATCATAAATCCATCCATCCCATCCATGCATCAAAAAATCTGAATAAAGATAGCCGTACTGTAATGGTGGCTATAACTGTGCCCTTTGGACTGTGTTCCTTGACTTCTATATCATAGGTTTCATGCTGGAAAGTTGGCGTGTTGTCATTAATGTCATTGACCTGAATGGTGACAGTTGCTGTGGAACAGCAGTCCATGCTGGAGATGTCAGTAGCTACAACCTGCAGGGACAAGAAATGTATATTCCTCCTCCATCATCGCAGAAAGTGCTTATTTAAATAAAAAAAAAACCTACCAACTACTTGGCCATGTTTAACAAATTTCTAAAAGCTACACAGAAAACACGCATAAATATATATATATATATATATATATATATGAATTAATCCCTGGTATATGCTTCCATGTGCTATGAATGTGTTAAGATCCCAGCCTTCTTCAGCTGGGCCTGCCTTATTCATACCTAGCATTTTGTCAACTACATTAAATTGATAGCTCTAGTAAGCAAATCCCAAACCTTGACAGCCAGTAAGATCATAATCCAAACTTACCTCAATTATCATAATTTTCTTTTCTTCATAGTCAATATCTTGTGGATTGTTAACATGAATTTGGACCTGAGCCTCTGAAGTGGCAGATGAAGGTGACGCATAGAAGGTGTCTTTGTCTTGCCCTTCCAAGTGTAAGCTGAATGTAGCATTTGGCCCCTGAGTTAATGAACAAAACAGTGAGACATCAAAATAATATGAGGTTGTTGTCCCTTTCACAAGATCTACAAAGAACGCATGATTGGTGCTTCTTGCTGCTCAACCGTATCCCTTTAATAGATGACAAGACGTCATTATTGCTCTGATGTTCCAATGGAAGACTCTCATTCAATCCTGAGTGGCCTCTTCCTGATTGGAGGAACTCAGCCTTCAAAAGATGGAGCTGTCTGTTTTGTTTGGTTAGTTTTGTTGCATGTTTGCTCACTTTTGACTGATTTTTATGTTATGCTCCCATAACCCGCTCAAGAGACTGCAGGTCTTAATGATGGTGCATTAAAAGTAAAGTCATTTTATTAGGTACACCCAGTGCTGGTGCTAGACATACTGGGTCCCCCACCAAGACCAATCCAAATTTTTTTAGAGCCCCTGATATTCAGGGTCCCTTGGAATCATTCTCACTTTACCCAACTTCATGATGAGTACACCTAGCTAGTTATAAGCAGAATGACTTCAAGGGTAGATGTGTTTAGACCAGTGACTTTCACAGTGTGGGACACGCCCCCCCTGGGGGGGATGCAGTGGCACTGTGGGAGGGGTGCAAGGCACAACAAATCCCAAGTTGAGAGTGCGTTAAAATGTGTAGCGGAACCAGAGCATGTGAGTGGAGTGAAGCAACGAGAGTTTCCGCACATCGCACACAGAGCGATACGCCTCCCCCCACTCACAGCCACTGCAGACTGCTCCGCTCATTATCGCTCCAAAAAAAGAAAACAATCAGCATTGTGTTTTAATTTTAGCTTAAACTGTATTCTGGCATCAAATAACTGAGCAGTCAAATCCACATTAAAGAGAAATTATTTATTTCAAGATGTGAGCAGGTTGCCAACAGTCAGTTGGTTGGTGTGTGATTTTCAATTAGAGACAAGTCTGCACACAAGTTTACTTGTATATAATAGTTTTATTATCTTGTTAATAGACTGTAGAGTTTGCAAGCTACCCCACTGCTTTTGATGTAGCTTATTTGAGGTTTATTATGGAATAATATAGATTTACCATATGATTTGCTGTGTGTCATGCCAGAAGCGTGGCAGTTGGTGACCTTGTGAAAGTGGAGTGAGATGGAATAAGAAATAAGGAGATGCTCCAATATGCTGCTCTGTGCTCGCTCACGCTCTAGCCAAAATCCTTCAGCGCTCGCTCACGCTCCGACCAAAATCCTTCCACACTCGCTCACGCGCCGGCCAAAATACTTCCGCGATCGCTCACGCTCCGCCCAAAATCCTTCCGCGCTCGCTCACGCTCCGCCCAAAATCCTTATGCGCTCGCTCACGCTCGGACCAAAATCCTTCCGCGCTCGCTCACGCTCCGGCAAAATCCTTCCGCGCTCGCTCACGCTCCGGCCAAAATCCTTCCGCGCTCGCTCACATTTGGGCCAAAATCCTTCCGCGCTCGCTCACATTTGGGGCAAAATCCTTCCGTGCTCACTCACTTTCCGGCCAAAATCCTTCCATGCTCACTCACGTTTGGGCCAAAATCCTTCCGCGCTCACTCACGCTCCGGCCAAAATCCTTCCGTGCTCACTCCCGCTCCACTCTGCTCACATACCCTGAGCAAAACCAAAGTTGAATGTATGTTTTTTAAGTGGGAGCAATAGCAAACAGTGGCTTTGGGTTTTCATTTTTCTTTCAGATGACGAAACAAACATAAAATTAAGCATGGACATAATACATACATACATATATGCACACACACACATGCACATAAAAATAAGATATATTGTACAGTGATATTATGCATATGATAGCAATTTAAAAGCCTTCCCAGTATTTGCAGTAACCGCCCAATATATTCCTGCATTTGTTGGCTCAACCGCTAGCATAACATGTTTAGCTTATCTGAGGAGAAGAGACTCAGTGCTTCCCCAGGGTTTCCTAAATCTGCATAATGGCTCATAAGCATGTGCCTCAGGTCAGGGGAGAAATACCAAGTTAGAGCATATTAATTGAGTTTGGACCCAGAAGAGGGGGGGGCTATGGAAGAGGATGAACACATTTTTTTTCTTTTCTTTTTTTGATGACTCACAGGCAGGAGCCCGAATCTGCAGTTGTGCAGCTACTTTCTTCTCCTTTTTCTTTTTCCATTTCTTTTTGTGGAATAATGTTGATTTATCTATTTTCCCAACTTAGTTACCTTAGTACTGGGTGGCAGTGGTGGCCTAATGTTTAGGGACGTGCACTTGTAATCAAAACATTGCTGGTTTGAATCCCAAACCAGCAAAAAAGTACCACTGTACTATCTTAGGCAAGGTACCCCCCCAAGCAGTGCTCCCTGGGTGCTGAATTAGCTGCCCCCTGCTATGTCACACATGAGTTAAACGCAGATGACACATTTTTTTGTTGCTACGGTGTGTCGGCGATGATGACTAATCACTTTCCCCACTTTATTAATTTATTTTCTTTGTAAATGTCAGCCACGCCCCCAGCAAGCCACTCAGCTGCCCTGGATGGCCAGGATTACCCCTTACAGGATCAATACCTCATCAAGTTATTAAGTTAATCAATTAGGCAAGTTGGTGGTGAAATTTTACAGATACATAAAATATCTGTTAGTTGCTGGGATGTCTCCAAGGAGCAGAAGTTCTTCAAGCCATCCAACATAATAATGTTTTGGAGAACAGAATAAATTCTTGTTTTTTGTGTGTTGTTGTTCATTTGCATATATTCTATGTTTAATTGTTTGTAATAAATATACATCTACTATCTATATACTCTACTATCTATATACTCTACTAAATATACTCTACTATACTACTATACTATACTCTACTAAATGTACATGTACTGCCTAGAAAACCTGCTTTAAGCATTCTCTTTAAACATAAATTCCTAAGACTTGCACCATTTTTTATATGTACACCTGTTGCAAGTTATCTAGAATCTAAATTGAAAAAGAAAAGGTAAGTCTCACCTGGTCCGGATCTCGTGCAAAAATGTTCAAGCCTGTTACAGAAACACCTACAGAAGAATGTTCATTGATATCACCGCTGAAGCTGGTTGCTTCTGTGTTTAAGGGGCACAGCTTAACAGTGCAGTAATAAAACTTAGGTTTGTTGTCATTGATATCACCAATGGTGATCTTCATATCTGTCAAAGTGTTGGAAAAAGTTCCATGAACATTTTCTGTGGTTTCACTGGCCTGGAATGCAAGAGGGAGAAGACACCTGACAATTTGATCAAAAATACCTAGAACTACATAAATATGATTAGAAAACATTTAAATATCCATACTATAGTCCCTGCCTCTAAATGACCGGACGACTGGCACTTACCATAAGGGTGAGTATAACTGTGGTATCAATGTCCAACAATTCTTCTCTATCAAAAAGCTTTTTGACAGATATGTCACCAGTACTTTCACTGATCTCAAATAAATCAGGTCCTTTGCTACCTATGATGACAAAGATTATGAGTAAATTGACATTTCAAAGTGCAACATCTCTTACAACAATTAGTATCTTCCAGGAGTAAGCAATTTATTTTGTTGTTGTGAGATGTTCTCTACATTAACTAGGCTGATCCTTTTTTCTAATATGATCATTTTTCCAAAAAAAAATCTGATTTACCATTTCAGTTTTCTTAATTTTTTGTTAGACTGGAGAGTAACATGATGTTCATTGAATGTTCTTGTGTCACCCTTCTGGTACTTGAATAGTCTTACTATGTTATTGCTTAGTTTGAAGTTGTTGAGTGACTCCTCCAATACTCTTCACACTTGTACCTAAACATTCATTCCTCAACCTAGCTACCCTCATGCCTAGTTGACTCCTTGGCAACATGTATGTTTGCAATGTTCTATTTACCTTATTTGTACACCACTTTGGTCAAAACTGTCTGAGAAATATGTAAAATGTAAAGGTAAAATTTGTCCATGTTAAGCAGACTATTCCTTTTCGTTACCATTTTATATCTTGCTTTGCTTTGCTTCAGTCTTCAGGAAATTATATCATCACCAACTGTCCCGCCTACCATCAGTAGCAATGAATTGAAACACAATATATTTAAACATAATGTGAAATTATTGTGCCATGAATAAGTATTCTGGCCCCAACACTATTTTCATATTGTATTGTTTCAAATTCTAAAATTACAATCACCAACAGAAGTACTCTGACTAAGTTGCAGGAGTAAGTGACTACATCTGGACAATCTCCAAGGCATTACACAAAAACAGCCTTTATGGAAAAGTAGAAATGAAGAAATCCTGGCCTGTCCTTGTCTTTAAAGCAAAAAATATGGTGGAAGGCAAAGGTAGGTAGGTCTGCACCGTAAAGCAAAAATTCAGACCAAGATTTTTACTTTCTGAACCTGAACTATCTACCTCTGGTGGAAAGTCGTTTGGTCTGATGAATCTAAAGTGGAACTTTGAACACTATGCGGTGTCGGGTGGCAGCCTCATGTCGTTGAGATTGCTTTATACCCTTCCGAGCCTAACAATCTGTGGGCTTGATGGGAAGATGTACGTTGAATAATATGGACAGATGATATAGAGGAAAACCTGCTACCTCTGCCAAAAGTCTGGGGAAGAAGTTTGTCTTTAAATAGGACAATGAACCAAAGCACACTGCTAGAGCAACAATCCTGTGGCTTAAAACGAACTCCAACTAACAATACAGCTCTAGCCTATCTCCCGGTTTTTCCTGCCTCAGACACTCTCGGCAGATACTCTCCCCAGCTGACCGTCATCAGCCTGCAAGCCTTCCCATTTCGCTGGTGCTCTAACCTAGGCATCTGGCCGTAACAATTTGGCCTTTATCAAACATCATTTTTACGATATAGTGGAAATTATTGACACATGCGGGTGGTCATAATGTTTTGGCTCATTGATGTATACACAGGGGTTCGACCATGAAACTGAAACATCTGTTGTTAGACCACAATAATTTGTTAGTATGGTGTAGGGCCTCCTTCTGCGGCCAATACAGCATCGGCTCATCTTGGGAATGACAGATGCAAGGACAATGCAATGGTCCTGCACAGTGGCCAGGTGGATTTTGAGCCATTCCTCTTGCATAACAGTGGCCAGGTCACTATGTGATGCTGGTGGAGGACAATGTTTCCTGGCGGTTCCTCCAAAACACCCCAAAGTGGCTCAATAATATTCAGATCCAGTGACTATGCTGGACATGGGAGATGATCAACTTAATCAATGTCACCAGTCTTGCTGTGCGTATTGGTGCATTATCATCCTGATACATGGCACCACCTTCAGGGTATGTATGCACCACCGTAAGGTAATGTTTGAACCACTGGATGAACATGGCCCTCCAGAATGGTTCAGTAGTCCTTGGCAGTGATGTGCCCATCTAGAACAGAAAGTGGGCCTAGAGATTACCATGATATTGCAGTCCAAACCATCACTGTTCCACCCCCATGCTGCACTCTGGGTACACAACAGTCCAGGTAGTAAGCCTCTTTGAGGCTTCTCCACAGTAACTCTCCTGTATGTGTAGTGCAGGTGGACTCATAGGAGAACAATACATGTTTCACATTGTCCACAGACCAAGATTTCCACTGTTGGCACCACATAAACAGACATCTGGCATTGGCACAAGTGAGCAAAGGTTTGGCTGTGGTCCATCCTTTGTGGTGGTATGCCAACATTACCCTGGATACTGTGGCTCTCGATACACCACAAAGACCTGCTGTCCTGGTCACAGATGTGCCAGCAAGACACACACCAGCAAATTGTCCTCTTTTGAACTCTGATATGTCTCCTATTATGTTGTGTGGTTTGCAATATTTTATTTACAGCTGTGCTATTGCTTTGCTAATTCAACCTTCACGCTCTGCTCTTACTGATGGAAAGTGCAATCATAGACTTGAAACCTCAAACACTGTATTAGCTAGTGTTTCAGTTTCATTGTCCAACTCCTGCAGATCAGGAGCATAGAGCAGGACAGACTTCAGAGCAATGCATTTTACTACTGCAAAAGATGTTCTAAAAAGGTTTTATTTTCGGTATCAGAAATCAAGAAAATATTTTGACATTCAGCATATGTTCTACATTTATTTATGTAAGCTTGCAAATGTTAAGAGACATCCCTGAAAAGCATATACACTATATCTGTGTAATACATTTAAATGAAAAACAAAATTACTCTTACTTTGAATGCGGTAAAGCATGGAGGCATTGACTCCCTTGTCCGGATCTATAGCTCTCACTTTAAAGACAGAGTGACCCTAAAATTGAAAGAAATATTGTATAGTGATATTATGACTGGTTGCATTTTAACATACTGTATATCACCATGTCTGTTATGAAAAAGTCTTATGCAGTGAGTACTTACTACAGGTGTGTTCTCAGTGACAGTAACTGCATATGGAACATTAATAAACTGTGGATCAAGGTCAGGAACATCAATTACAGTGATGGATGCAAATGCTGTACTGGACTGAATGATATTCTTTCCATGATAAAGTCCACCACAGTCCTATTAAAGGTAGGATTTTAATCAAAGTGAGTATTCAGCAAAATAGATAATGTACAGTTTATTCAAGTAAAACCATAAAAAGAAAGTATATTTATCATGATTTATATGTTACCTTATTACCTTCTACACTTACCGATGCATTGATTTTTAACTGATAAAAAGAGCTTTTACTTGTATAATTTAAACTTCCTGCAAGCTTAACTTCACCATTTCGATTAGAGATTGAAAACAGGTCAATTCCATCACTTGGTACAACCTAGACAACATAAGAGAAAACAATCAAAATAAATATATTTTCATGACTTTGCTAAAGCTATGGATTGATTTTAAAGATATATAGTAAAGTGCTACTAAAAGTCTCCTTACATTATCAATTTTGTAAATTACAATTTTTGCTAAACCGTCATCAGGATCATTGGCTGTAACCTGAAGCAGAACTGTGTTTTCAGAAGTATTCTGGGGAAAAAGATGACTGTTATTTCAACTATTAATGCAACTTAAAGACAATTCAGTATAATATGAGGAACACAGCAAAAACATATTTGCAGTTTGTTTAAAATGATGTTGGTATGAAATGAGAATTTATCGTTATTGAGAAAACAATAGAGTAACAGAGGCTCACATGCGAACCAAGACCACAAGTTAAGAAGAAACATAAAAAGCGGGAACATTTTCAACAAGTACACGAGTATCACTTACTTCTGGGATGTGTATATCATATGAAGGAGGATCAAACATCGGTCTGTTGTCATTTGCATCATCCAAAATTATGCGAACTTCTTTTGAAACCTATTAAAATGCAGTCAATTATATATTTTTGTGAGATATGTACACATACACACATAAAAAAAGAGAAAGAGTACTCACCTCATGGTAGACACCATCCGAAACACCAACTGTTACAAAAAAGGTGTCCGTTTGCTAAGGAAAAATATGAAAGGCTTAATTAAACTGTCCTTGCAAAGTTATGCTGTGATAATACATAGTAGGAATAGGTGTAGTAGTAATAATAATAATAATAATAGTTGCCTTGAAAAGTTTTCCAAATAGTATGTTTTTTATTGAATGGTATATTTACCGTAATTGTTTTCCCACAAGAAATACTACTTAGTTGCACTCGAAAATAATGTTTACTTTATACATGTTGTTTAAGAATCATTAAGTAACAAACACAGGTATGAATTAAAAAAAATCAGGAAGATAAAATGAATACAGTGCTACAGAGGGGCTGCAAACAGATAATCATGCGTGTTACATTATTAATTTGTTTTTCTTATAGTCATGAGAAGGAACTTACCTCTCTGTCCATAAGAGAACGTATTGTTACATTTCCTGTGGTTCGATTTACAGTAAAGTAAAAAGAATTTTCTCCTGTGAGTGAGTAACTTAATGGGTCATCATCTGCATCAGTTGCTATAATGTTAAACGCAAATTCACCTAATGGAGAACAATAGTTAAAAGCAGGTGGATAATCTTAAACTCTTAAATATGCTGCCATTTTGGTGCAAGTTGCTTTGAACTGGGTTTCTTATCATTTAAATATATTGAGTAACATTTTTTAAAAATTCCTACAAAAAAGCACAATAACATGCTAATATGTATTACTTATTAGAATTATTATTAAAATTATGTATTCATACACACATATGAGACATAACTATGTCTGAGTGGGTCTTTGGACGAAGGTGACCCAGTCTCCTCAGTCCCTGCTCCTTGGGTCCACAAAAACGTAAACACTGTGTTGCATGTATGGAAGAGCGTTATTTTAATGTGAAAGTGATTGGATTTTTCCAATCCAAAGTCGGATACGAATATAAAACATTAAACAAAAAAGTACCCTTGTTCTAGTAATTGTTAGCTAGCTGAAGGCACACAGTAATCTTGGTAACTAGCATAAGCACTAGCTACAGGGCATGAAATGAATTTCTCACAGGGGGGGGAAATTCCCCTCTTTTGTGTAGCATATGGGAAGAAATTTTAGATTTTTTTAATTTTTAACTTTTTAATTTTCAATTTAATAGCCGTGGAATTTTTAGTGCATTGTTGGGTGCACATAGCATCTACCTAAACATTTTCACAGTAACTTAAAGCACATACCAACTCGGAGATCTTCACGTAATCTAACAAGATTCATTGAAATTTCCGGAATTGTTTCACTGCAAGCTTAAAAAGAAAGAAAGAAAAAAAAAACAAGCAATCAGCAGTAAGGCAAAAATATTACATTATATTGTTTTTTGTGACATTGTTATTTCAAATAGGGCTGGGAGTGATATGCCCCAAAAATCATATCTTCCATGAAGTCTGCTAAATGTGAGATATCACAAATACTTTTATTAAGACTATGTGTGGTGAAAATGAAATGCAGATACAGGGGCTTCCTTCCCTTGTGAAATGTGACATGAAAGCTGTTTCCCTCCTTGATTATGGCCAACAAGAGCCAGTGAGGCATGTAAGAGCATATAATTAACTGGAAACTAAACCTGGGATTGAACATACAGTATATGCTGCTGAAGGGCAAGCGAGTACCATGAACGAGAGACACCCTCTGTTGATGACTTCAGTGAGTGAGTGAGAAAGTTTCTTGGATTGAATGAGTTGGTGAGTGAGTGGGTGAATTAGAGAGTCTCTTGGCCCCTCAATCATGTCTATTGTTCTTGTTCTGAAGGAGTGAATGAATTAGTTACACCATCTACTGGTGCAGTATATAGTCTGCATGTCGAGTGACTTCCCATGAGCTGCAACTGGATTTTAGACATGCAACATTTTTATGATTTAAAATTATTTTAACCAAGGATCATTGAAGAGAAAGAGTAGTAAACATTGAGTACTAAACATAGAGTACTAAACACAGAGTACTAAACATTCTTTACCCTTATTAGCTCATTAGCTGAGTATCTGATTAGCTGTCATGTTTGCATTTTTACAAACATAAGTCGCTGAAGTACAATGTTGCCAAGATTTGTACTTTAATTCAATAACGAATATTATGTTTCTCACATGATTATTGGTGGTATTTAACTTACTCCCTAACACTTTTTAGTCCAAGTAATAGGCTATTTTTTGATATATCGAAATACAAGTGTTTCAGATCTATTTTATGCAAAAATTTTAACATTTTCATATATCATCAGTATCCTAATGAATAATAAATGAATAACTAAATCCGGAATCGTGGGATATATTGCTACTTACCAGTTATGAACAAGGATGCCCAGAGAAGCACAAGAATGTCCGACATCTTGAAAGCTTCTTACACATGAAGTGACTTTGTGAGCTTTGTTTTACGACACCAGTATTATAGTATAGATTAGCAGCACAGAAAATGTACATGTTTGCTTACAGAAAGAGCACATAGATTAGTCCTGCTTCCTATATATTATAATCGTAATTAAATCTGCGAAAAGCCCAACTACAATTATTTATTATGTTAAAATACTGCAATCCTTAAAATTATTTATAAACACTTTAATGAAATCTATTTATTTGAAATGTATAAACAGTTTATTTCTCTATATTTTAACAGTTTTTATACTAAAACAATACATTTTATATGTCAGTGTATTCATAATTGAGTCTAAACAAAGTGAACTTGCTGAGATTATAATGTCTTCAGTGTATCAAGTTTTCAAGAGACAAGTTTTGTAATAACAAATATTGGTAATGGAAAAATACATAATCATAATCTTCAGTTATGCTTGTTTTATACAAAAAAAAATCATATTCACATTGCAATTTAGTTGACACATAAAACAGTACAGTTATCAAAAATAAATAGTTGTTAAATAGTTGTAGCATGTCTAGTTATTTAGATCACAGCACATGATTATACTGTAGATACAAAAAATAACTATATTGACAGAAAATGTTTTGGAATCAGTTTTTCTTATTTATAAAGGAATTTTCTGTCAAAATCCCCCTGTAAACAATAACTATATTCTTTTTTTACAGATTTTTTTTTTACCAATACTTTTTTTTAATTGTAAAGACTAGTGTGTTCCTAGAATTCAAATATGCTAAAATGCTTACCTGCATTAGCAAATTGTGGCTCGTTCTGATGTAGAAGTTCAGTTTGCGAAGTAGGACAGCTGAACTGAACAAGAGCATCGCAACAGTAATTATCTTCTTTGTATATCAGAGTCAACATTTTTTCAAAATTATCTCATGGATGACTGACTGAGCAACTTCCCGGGTGTCCCATTCTAATGGGATGTTTCTCATTGTTCTTAAACTAATAACATTTTTTAAAACTACACAGTGGGAAATAGTATTTCATAATTACTGTTACTTATTGTCAGGGAGTCCCTATTTTATTTTTCTCAGTTGAAGTTCACGCAGTACAAACTGGTACGCAGACAGTGTTCATCATTCGACCTCAGACATCACTCAGTGCCATTCATTGTCTGTTGGCACTGATGTAAATAATTCTAGTCACAATTCTAACCCAGTTCTCTGTCCTATTAATTAGGGTTTTTTACTGTGCACTGGATTTAGCACTATTTTGTTTCTCCAATAATTATTAATTGTTGATTTTTAAATCGGTCTCTTCTCATCAAGAAGACCCTTTGCCGAGTTTATACCCAAAGCACTTCTTATCAGATTGCTAATGTAAGTGTAATGACAGGACAGAGAGAGAGAGAGAGAGAGAGAGAGAGAGAGAGAATCCAAGTGCAGGAACTGAAAGTTTAATTCCATACTTGCAGTCCAAACAGGGAATGAGGGCAAATAATCAATTCCAAAACATTAGACAGTGTGCCTAGTATTCAGGGGAGACTGAGTGGTTATGTGTTTCCGTGTTCCAATAGCTTTTCAGAGTCGCATGTGGACCAATTCCAAAACTTGGCCACTGTGGTACAACTATTCATCAAAAACTGGAACATCAACAATTCTCATGAGAATAGAGGGGCCTGGTGGTTCAAAACACAAAGGAGTTAGGCATTCACACATGTGAACCAGTGATTTCTGAGGATATTCTGCCCATTACAAATACCAGCTCGTATCTGTGGTTTGAGGAGCAATACTTAGGAAACAACGTCTTAATCCAGTCTGGCTATTAATATGAAAATGATACATCTCAAATTGATTCATGCTGGTCACCAAATGGTCTCCACAATTCAGATTAGTGATGAAGTCAAGATCACCTACTGTAAACAGAGACCAAGTCATTACCAAGACCAGAATGTATCGAGACAAGACTAGCTAGGTAGTATGGCCTAAAATTTGTGTCACAGTATAATTTAAACCATGGATGGTTTTTCTTAAAATTTCAATATAAATGCTTCTGTACAAATGTAATGTGTTTTTTTTTTAATAAGAGACCTTATTGGTTGCCTTTCAACTCTAAAGTTTTACACCCAATCACAGTACTGCATTGACCCACTGAACCCTGTCTATTTTTGGTTTTATTAGGTGATGTTTTACAAGGACTTCAGTATGTGTGGAGAGCTTCTTCAGGGGAATCTACAAACCCCCATCGAGTGGATTTCTCAACACATGACGGTGGCAGCATGGTATCAATTATATTGTGATTATGTGAATGAGAGAAAGGGAAAAGTTGGATCCGGTTGTGTGAGAATAGGTGCAAAGGTGGCAATTCATTCCATGAAAGTCATTCCATGAAATCCTTTTTGTAGCATTGTAAGTGAGCAAGGTCAACGAGGTGGTATCTCAGATCCAGATCTGGTGATGAGACCTATTGTTCCCAGAGTCAGAGTGGCTCTTCCTCCACGCAACTGAGTCGGATGAAGAGATCCTTGTTTGTCCACACTGTCGCTGACGCGATCGCCGCTTCCCCTCAGCACAGAGCTGCAGCAATCAGCACCTGCTTATTGTCTGAATGCTCATTGGCTCACCGTATCCCCACTTCCGAGTATTTTGACCACTGGGATCTGCTTTTGGATCCCTTTATGCAGTAATTTCCTGAGATCATCACCTTGCTCGACTAGATAGGTGAGGTACTGCTAACCATCTCACCTACCTCGGATGCTCAGGTAATGGGGGGTGTTCAGGAGAAGCTGGGGATGATATGAAGCCTGATGCAAGCCCATCGGGACTGCTTGCCATTACCGGAGAACCTGCCTGCGCCTCCTGCCATCCAAATGCCTCGTTCTGATGTCTGCCCACTTCCCAAAACTAAGAAAGCAAAAGAGAAGCAATGGGGGAAAGCGGGACCCACAGCGTTCACACCACCAGGCCCAGGTAAGGATGGCGCTATATCAGAGTCTGGCCCTGGGGAAGGGATTGTTGCATGTCCTGACTTTGCCTGTCCCGCTCCTGCCATGCAGTTGGTAGCGATGATTCCCTTTTTTGCCAGCTGGTATTGCTGTTCATCCCATTCTGTGCTTCCTGTAGTTAGCACCCTAATTTATTTCCCATCGCCCTGAGCCACCACATGGCTTAATGGGCTGAATTGGCGGCTACGTCAAGCTTCCCTTGTGCTGTGGATTCAGTACTGGCCAGAGGCTAGCCTCAACTATGTTTGTAATTTTGATTGTATGTATTTCTTTTTTCCTTCATTTATGTTGTGGTTCCTTGTTCCCTGTTTTTAATATTCAATTACCCTTGTTTTCTAGTCTCCCTTGCTGTTTTGATCCTTCATCTGTTAATTACCTTCACCTGTGCCTACCAAATACTGTTCCTAGTATTTGTTCCTGCTCACACCTGTCTCTTGTTGAAGCCCCTGCTAAGTGTATTTAAGTGTCTGCCCTTAGTCTCTTCCCCATTTGGTCATTGTGTGTGTATGTAGCTGTTGCTCTGTGTTGGTTGTTGTACTACTATAGTTAGTGATGGGAAAATTAAGCTTTAAATCCAAATGTGTTGGGATTATTTGAAGCTTTGCAGAACACAAAAGGCTAGTGACCCCTATTGGTTAAAAAATATATATAGTAAAATAGGAATAGCAGAGTAAAATAGTTGTGAAGTCAAAGACAAAATTATGACAGTTATGGATAAGGTTGAGGGAGAAAATGATGCACGAAAACATGTGAAACTGAAGATCTCTACAACTCAACCAAAGAGCAAATCTGTTTCAGACTTTGTAACGAAAAAAAAAAACTCTCTGCTCACAAAGCTCAGATTGCCACAAGAGTGTCTTTGTTCTGTTTTTCATTGGGACTGGTAGAAGTTAAACTGCTATATAAAGTAATTCTCATACAGCCAGATGTTCAAAACTAAATGGGTTGACTACATCTGATTGTGGTGCCCAAAGTATCCCTGAATAATCTCTCAAATTAGTCTTTGCCCATAGATATCTTACCCATACATGCCACATTGGGCTTCTCAGCCTGCATAGATTCCACCTCCATCTTGTGATGGGGGTTCTGACTGGTACTATTTGACTCTCCCTGCCGGCCCCTGGAGGATGGGCTCCCCCTTTGAGTCTGGTCCCTCCCAAGGTTTCTTCCTTCTAGGGAGTTTTTCCTTGCCACTGTCGCCTATGGCTTACTCTCTGGGGGCTTTGGGGGCGGATGCTGTAAAGCGCTTTGAGACAATGTAATGTTGTGATACCGCACTATACAAAAATAAATTTGGTCGTTTGCTGTACTAGTATACTGCTTAAAAAAAGATGCCGGATTTTATGCTACTTATGGGTGTTCTAATGAAAGAAATAATAAAAAAAAAACAACAGGGATTAACAATTCACTTTATTTTTACTACATAATACACTGTATATATTGAAAATGAATTAACATTTATTTCAAAAATCATAAAGTTTCACCATGGTAGTCATTTTATACGCAGTAAGTAAATAGAATATCCTTAGAAAAAAATAGTAAGTTCATTTGGAAATGAAGTACTACTTACAATTTACATTAGAAGATGTAAATATGAAAACCTTCATTGTTAATTTGACCAAATGTTTTGTATCATGAATACATGTCTGACATTCGTAAATTGGTTGAAAATTTGGTGAGTTATGCTGATTTGAATTGTGGATAAACCTTTGCTTTATAGAAAGACAAGCATTAAGGACCCCCCCCCATACCATTTCTTGGATCCAACCCCATGAGTTCTTGCTGTGCACACATGTCAACATATATCAACATTCATACCCCAACAATTTGTCAACAATTGTATTTTTTCTAAAATTAAATAATAATAATAACGATAATAATAATAAGAATAATAATAAGGAGAAGAAGAATGGACTATGGTGGATTTTTAAGAGGCTTGCAGAATCTAACAGTTAAATTTGTAAGCAAATGACATCTTAACAACCTTAACAAATTTGTAAGCGGCAAATGATTTATTGATACTAATTTACTGCTATGGAAGAGGGGAACATTTCACTTCAGTTTCCAGTTCTTAAAACTGCAACATTCTGGCATTTGACAATGACATTTGTATTTTTATACAACAGTTTGTTTTTCTTGAATTTTCATATTACAAAGTAACTTTACACATATATCATACATGAATTGCAGCCATTTATCTTAATGCATTTTTCAGGAGGGGCCTGCATTGTATTCCTTATGCGATACTTATAGGTCCGTGGTGTTCAGCGATGGGTTGTCGTAGCCCCACTGCATTCCTGAATCCTTTTTTTTGTCCCGTTGTGTCAGTGCAACCCCAAGTGGCTCAATGAACATGTCATTCAGGTGTATGTCACTTTTAGTCTCACCTTCCTCCTCCTCTTCCTCGATTATCTAACAAAATACAAAAGCACATAAAAGTCTGAAATTCCTCTGTGCTCTATAGTAGCTTATGTTTTACGGCTGTGAATTAGTTGAAAACCTGTAGTTACTTTTCAAAGTCTTATCACATTTTCAAAGCTCAGGAAAAGATTAAATATCGGCCTGGAATTCATAAATCAAATTAGAAATGTCATGTAAATGAGCTCAAAGTTACATATCAGCTGAACAATTACAAGGGCGTGGTAATTAAATTCTATTATGAAGACGTTTGCGCTTATGTGCACTTGGTTTGCTAAAAAAAGCTAAATAAAAATACAAAGAAAATGTATCATAGTATTTGGGATCAATGCAAGACATTCTCAGGGTCTTAACTAAAAAGCAAAGCATAGCTAAAACCTACATATTTGGAAGGACATCCGCAGACATTCATCTTCATACCTTATTGCTTTATATTATTGTAACTGCTTGCAGAAAGCAGTGAAATAATATCATCCTTTGCCATATATATTAGACAAGAGTGCAGGAGAAAAGAATGCATTTATCAGAACTCGTTTCAAGAAATATTTACCGTCATTGGTCCATTATCTGACTGGTTATAGTCCAAGGAATTAATGCTAAAACAGAAAATGCAACATCATGTTTAAATTCCATACAGACATAATCACAATAAACAGCAGAATATTGTTGAAAAACGTCTGTAAACTAACAGATTGATGATTCACCTACTGTAAACCAAGCAACCTGTTACCCATAGAGAAGTCAAAAAATTAAACCGCACAGCACAAATCTGTACAATTTCTTCAGCACGCTGACAACTTCCCGTTTGATATTTGGCTTTTAAAAATCTAAAGAATAAAATTATATAATATTCTTGAACAGAATACATAAAACTACAAACAAGCACGAAACATCTCTCCAGAAGGGGAATACAGTTTCAATCATTTCATGAGAGAACAGTGCCAGTAATGTTGTAAATAGCACTGTCTTGTACTGTCTTACCTAACTTTGTCATCACTGGAACTGTCCTCATCAAAGCCCAAGTCTGTGGCTGTGTCAATATTCAGATTGAGCACAGGGTTGGCCCTGAAATTGAATGAGTTAGAACACAAGCCTGTGAGTCTAAACTCCGAGTACTATATAAATCTTCAGTCTAAATGAATCCCATCAGGGAAATTCAACTGAACACGCCTGAATGAAGGCTGGAAACTGAATGTTTTGGGACTCACCTCTCCATTGTATATTTGTTTGTACCCGGAACCACTGCACCAGTTTTGTGACTCTCTGTCGCCAGCATTGTGGCTGTGTTCATGGCCTTGGATGCCTTTAGCTTCCGCTGGAAACTGTAGTAACACAGTTATCATGTTCAATTAAATATCGCTGCTACATTCACCAGTATTTAACAACCTATAAAAATTCATTTTAAAGCAAACTGATCTGAACATACTCTAAACAGAATCAATGTATTTTTCATATTATAACTTTGATACCGTTAACTGGCTTTCATTAAGCTGGTAAACAATGAACTCCATAGATAGTGTCACTACACTTTCCCATGTTTTCTTGTGACTTTTTTGTGTTCTGGCTTGTTTTCTTTACATCAGTACAAGCTTTCAGTTCAAACTCATTAATACAAATACCTTTGCTACTTGGTCGCTAATTTGTCTTCCATGTTTTCATTGTTCCATTTTTGTAGAGGAGAGGTCAGGAGCATGACCCACCCCACGACAAACCACTTCAGGGATGAGAACCTGAGTGCAACTCAGGCTCTGGAACCAAGCTCCTGAAGAGGGGCTGGACTGTATTCCACTCTGGAGTTGCCCATGGTGAGAGGCGGCGGGCACGAGTAGGTCTACTTATACCCTTGGTACGTTACCAGCATGTTGCAGTCCACCCCGGTGAATGAGAGGGTTGCATCCCTTCGACTTTGAGTCGGGGGACGGGTTCTGACTCTTGTCTGTGCATATGAGCCGAACACCACTTCAGAGTGTCTAGCCTTCTTAAATAACTTGGATAGGGTGCTGGAAGGCACCACATCTAGGGATTCCATTGTTCTGCTAGGGGACTTTTCTGCTCACATGGGTAATGACAGTGAATCCTAGAAGGGTGTGACTGGGAGGAATGGCCTGCCCGATCAGAATGTGAGCAGTCATCAGTTATTGGACTTCTGTGCTAACCACAGTTTGTCCATAATGGACACCATGTTTGAAATTAAGGGTGTTCATAAGTACATGAAGGCAAGGCTTGATGAGCCAGAAGGCAAGGCTTTCGATTTACTGATCCATCTATGTTCCTGCCCTCACCTATAGAAACGAGCTTTAGGTTTTGAGCGAAAGAATGGGATCGCGGATACAAGTAGCCAAAGTGAGGGCTCCTCGGGACGGGCTCAAAGTAGACCCACCGGACCTCTGCAAACCAACTAGGGTGATTCGGGGGGTGTTTCAGGCAGGTTAAACTGGGAGGGGGGCCCCGGGGCAGACCCAGAACATGCTGGAGAGATTATATCTCTTGGGTGGCCTGGGAATGCCTTGGTATTCCCCCGGAGGAGCTGGAGGAGGTGACTGGGGAGTGGGATGTCTGGGCATCCCTGCTTAGACTGCTGCCCCCACAACCCGACCCTGGAACGACGCCGGATAATGGACGGATGGATTGGAATCCATTCATTCATGGACATTACCAATCAATAAAAAAATAACACCATACCGCTATATTCTGACATTACTGTCATCAAAACCTTTTCAACCAGCAATTCTTCAACCAGAAGGATAAGCGGTTTGGAAAAAGGATGGATGGATGGATATTTCAAGATGTAAGGATTATGATGCTTCCCAGGAAGTCTTTATCAAAGCTAGGTTCAAAACAGAAGTATCTGTAAACCACTAACCTCTTCCGGGTGCAGACAAGTGATGTTATCATGATAACCAGACTTATTACAAGAACCGCCACTAAACCCAGAAGTATAACAAACACAGGATCAATTTCTTTCTCTTGGGGTAATCCAGACACCTGGAACAGAGGATGAGAAGGATGGTGATTTTTTAAATAGGATTAAATTTATGTACAGTATTCTTTTACCATGACTGAATAATAAAATATTTGGATAATGAAAATATTTTTGTTTTCAGTCATATTGTATCTATCATGCATCATATTATCTGATGATACGTTTTTAAATGGTTTAATTTGAGTTTCAAAACAGAAAACTAAAATTTAATTTGAGTTGGTTATTAACCTTTTTAATATTTTTTTTTTAAAGAACACAACCATGGCTGGACTGCAGGTTGGTTCTTCACTCCTGCAGGGTTAGATTTCCTCTAGACACACTCGTGCCTTCCCAAAGTTCAAAGACAGTTAAATGAATTGGTGTCTAAATTAGCTGTACAATGTCAATGTTTGTGTGCATCTGTCCAGCTCCCTGCCTTGTGATTGGATGGCTACATTTCCCTACATGATATAGTATATGTACTTTTAAGTCTATTATTTAAAAGCCAATAAATAAGATAGATTGAAATATATTTGAATGTACTTACAATGTATGTGAGGCCATATTTCCGCAGTATATTAGCATGGTATAGGTCTTCTTGCAATCTCCTTTCAACACTGTTAGAATCCATGGCGCTTCCGTTGGTATATATAAAGTATGCTTCCAAAACAGTAATTTCTGAGGCTCTGAAAAATAATCCATTTTAATTTACTGGGCATTGCAATAATTCATATTGTCTTTCTAAATTTATCTAGACAATTGTCCAGATACCTTCCTCCTGTGTTTTTTTGGCAACTCTTACTATGCAGTTATCTCAGTTGTTTTTGGAAATAATGGAATTACAGAGGGCAGAAATTTTAAAGAAAAGCCCTCAAATCAATGCTATATTTATTATTTAATGTATTTAGAATTTACTGTAATATAATAAAATGATATATACAAATCAATATACATATTATATATTTTACCTTTGCTCTGTGTTTTCTGCTGCAACCTCCAATATACGAACCGTTGCTCCAGTCGCTGCTGCAAGAGCTCTGAAGCATGACATGACATGTTAGTCTTATATCATGATATATAAAATCACAATAAATATCACTAAGAGTTACTGCTCAGCAAATGAATATAATGTTCAGTCTAAGGAGGACTTATCAGCATAATTGGTTACTATAGCCGGGGCCGTAAGAACCTTTGTATTTAAATTATGTTCTATTCCCCTCTAAACCTCTCTCACGCCATTGACTCTAGCCACCCTGCCTTCAACAGCATTGGCTCAATAAATGTGCCGGTGCTTTTTCCTTTATCCAGCAGAGGGCAGTACATGATTACATTTTCTACAGCATCCCTTTCACGTTGAAACCTTCTTTGAGAGAATAATTGTCATTTCTCTGAAGCACATAGTTTGATGTAAACCCTTTCTGTGACACACATTCAAGCATCGTATAAACCGTATAAATCGTACCCTTTAATTTGGTCCAAGTTTGCATTGACCTCTGCAACAGAACTGTCAAAACGGAGGCCGACGCGATAAGATTTGTCGATTGTGTAAATCTGCCAAATGGAGCATACATTGAACATGTTAAAAATCATTAGGCCATTCCTGCTTTATTGTACTTGTATTTCAATACAAAAAACAGTACTGCATTTCAACAATGTGAGTGTAGAAATGGAGAAATCTATATTTATGGAAAACCTAAATAGCTCTTTTATGGGATTTTGTAGGAAGAATTTGTATTTGTGTTCATGTGTGTATTATTTTATATATGGAAAATATATTTAGTAACAAATGTACAACCATGGCTCATATAAATAGTATTTAGTACTTCATATACAGTACATATATTGTTATTCTTTGGTAAGTGTATGAAAAGCAAAGTAAGTGTTGATTAACATCAAAGGTTTGTGAAACTGAAACACATACCGCTATCTGAATTGTTGCTGATACATCTCCTTTGTTACTTGCTTCTACTGTTACTAAGTATTTTCCTTTTAAGTTACTGTCAAGACTGCCAAGGCACCTGAAAATTAATTGTATACATTTACATTAGGAATTCTGTTAAACATAAATTTCTGATCATACAATTGAGGCATGTGAACTATAATACAAGACTACAAAACCGAAGAAATACGGCAACATGTCATTATTCAAAAAAACATAAATTCAAGTGAATTATCATTCATTTTTACCTGATGGTTCCTTCATAGTAGTCTTGTTTTGCAGTAGTTTCAGCATAAAATACATCCATAGGAATCTCATTATTATTAGCATCAACAAACTCCACTGATGATATGTCAAATGTGATGACCTTATTGTCTCCAGAATCCAGGTCAAAAGCCTTTGTTGAGTGGGGAGACAAATTGAGTAGATTCTCAGTATCGATGTTAGTTATTAAAATGATTAAATATAGTATCAAATGTGTTCTCACCACTTTTTATACAAAGGAAACAATGTTAGCAGTCAGTAGGTGTGTGAAAAAACCAAGAAGTGTATCACGTTAATTCAAGAATAATCAAACTAGTTAAAGATTTCTCTCAGCAACAAATACTGGAACAGTTAGCAGGGACACCATTATAACTACATAGACTAAGATCTACTTGGAAATCTATTCAGAACAAATGGAGCTTTTGACTATTTTATTAACTGAATACCATTTACTGATTCAAAAGAATGGTTTTCACTTTGTGTCCATATTAGAACACAATTAGAATTTTTTATCTTTTATGGAATACCTGATTTGCCTATCAATAAGAGAAAGGTACCCATATATGGAAATTATCAACAATTATATAGCTAATTGTGTTTGAAAACGATTTTCCTAATTAAACAAGAATTATTGCACTAGGCTGCATTTGCAGCAGTCTCTGGTGTAATCAGAGTTTAAATGTGCACCTTCTAAATAATAAAAAAGCTAATTACTTACAGAGACAAAAGCAACACTTTTATCCTTCCCGGTATCTTCAGAAACAACAACTTAAATGAAAGAAAATTATGTATAAGTAGTATATAAAATTTACCGAAAAGTAATTACTACTTTCAGATGAAAATGATCAGGATACGGCTAGCATGAAAATATTTACTAATCTAGAAAAAATATTGTTTCAAAATAACAGTATGAAATAAATGAGAGTTTACCAAATACTCCATCGGGGGTCATGAATATGGGAATATTGTCATTGATGTCATCAATATTGATTGTCACGTTTTCTTTAAAAAGGTTAGCGATAAAAAATGTTAGCAATAAGTAAGCAATAATATTACATATAATAGCTACTATATATTAAAATTACTATATAATAGTAACAGTATTTTCCCATTTAACCAATAAAAAAAAGTTTAAATTATAGCATATGTAAATGAATTTCTATAATAATATAATCCAATTAAACTTATTTGTGAATGTGAGGGTGATATTATTTTTCAGTAATATCACAGAAGATTTAACTAGTTATTATTCATTCATTCATTCATTCATTCATTCATCCATTTAAAATGAGTGATTAACCTTTCCCCGGAAGAGCATTGCTAACCTGGAAGACTGGTATTCGCTCCTTTCTCTGTGAAAATATCCACCACCTGAACTTCCAGCAGAACTTGAGTACACTTCTCATAGTCAATCAGGAATTTTTCGTTGACCATGACATCACCTGTGGCCTCCACTATGAACCATTCCTTATCACATGGACCCATGGTTGCATTGCAGTAACAGTACATGGAGATGAGCTCATAAATCAGGGAGTGGTTATTGTCCAGATCCCCGCCGACTATTGTACCCACCACCCCCAGACCAGTGGTATTCTCAGCTACATGCCACGTCAAATCTTTAGGCAACGTTGGTCGCTCGTCATTTACATCCAGCACATTCACCTTGACTTTTACTGTATCCTTTCTCTGCCCCAGATCTGTGGCCTCAATTGTTAGAGTGTATAGCCTTTGCCCCCGCTCATAATCCAGCTCAACATCTGGGTCCACAGATATGTTACCGAAAAAGCCCCCATTGTCTTCTGCTGAGGAGATGATAATGAAGTTCCCAAAGCTGCCATCAGTGATATGGAACGAGATGCGATTGTTAATCTCTGTTTGATCTGCATCATCAGCAAACACCAAGCCCACAAATGACCCTGGAGACAAATAATAATAAAAAACATAATGACAAGGTAATTTGTGTCACCCCTCACTATGTGATAATGCACACTATGTTGAAAATCCTTGTTACCACCTTTTGTTACCACGGTATACTAATACTAATATAGCTAAAACACAATTTAGACTGTATGTAGCCTTTCCATTATTTAGTTCAAATAGAACATGATTACTTACCCTTGTTACTTTCTTTTACAAAGAATTCATAAGAAGGATCCCTAAAATGAGGTGTATTGTCATTGATGTCCTGTAAGAAATAAGAAACTGTATATCAGGTATTTACTTATTATAAAGAAGATTCTTCTGCTGTTACTTAGGTATTCTTTCATTATTTCATTGACATCATTACATGATCTGGGCACACACACGAATTGGGATGGACTGGCTAGCGAGACTACCGGGAGAATTCCTGGGGGGCCGCCCTACCCGTGAGGGGAGAGAAGAAAGATATTCCTCCCTAGATAATTCTGATAAAACTAATATCATTCGAGTGGGACATAATTTCCCTGGTTAATTTTTGTTACCAGTTAATCACTGGCCAAAACAAATTTATATTGAAAAATATTAAGTACAGTGGACATATGAGAATATTGTATACTAATGGTATGTTATAGTCAACCAATATATTGCTCAGTTTTTCGCCATTTTGAGCCAAAAAAATTTTAAAGAAAGGAAAAAAAAGTTAAAGTATTCTGCAATGTTATTTAAAAATGCCTGACCTGCACATTGACTGTGACTTTCACCCATGTGCCTCTAGGGGGCACTCCCATGTCAGTAGCTGTTACGTTTAACACAATATCTCCATTGAGTGAAGCGTTTATGGCTTCTCTGTCTAACTGGCCTTTCTTTTGTAACTCTCCTGTTTCTATGTTTATGGTAAAATTGTCGCTGAACATGCTTTCTTCAATTCTGTATTGGATCTTGCTGTTATCTGTTCCTTGTTCATCTTGATCAATGGCCTGCAAAAGCAAACGATATGGTACAAAGTCATTGGACGGAATTCTGAATTCATAGATTTAATATCTTTCAATAGTAGCAATTTAGTACTAGGACATGAAGGTTTGTGGAAAGTATTCTGTTGTTAGCATTTACATAATTTGCCTCATCTTCCTCTCCATGAGACCCACCCGACACATGTACAGGCAGTTTTGGGGGTCACCCCCGAAGCCATTAATGTTATGCGTGCTGTACATGAAACCCACTGGCACCAGTCCGCCAGTTATGAGATTTTGAACCGGTGAGCTTCTTACTAGAAGTGCAGAGTCCTAACCCACTGGGTCACAAGCTGCCCCCCATAAACAGATTACACTGAAGCACCAGCCACGCAGACACTGGATCGAAGCAGAACTCTGTCCTCTTCCTACATGAACTCACCTGGATTGTGAATCTCAGTTCCTGATTCGGTCCTTCCTTCACAGACCCGTAATATGTATTGGGTATACTTGGTGTATTGTCATTTATGTCTAAGAGAGTTATCTCCAGCGTTGTCGTCCCAACCTTGTCTGAAGTGTCAGTCGCTTTTAAAGTGGCATAAAAAAAGGAACTAACCTCACGGTCAATTTTTTTATCATCAACCACTTTAATGCTCCCATTACTTGAGTAAACATCAAAATAATTCAGTCTGGAAAAATAGAAAACAGTATAATTATACAAATTCTGTTGTCCCACAATATTTTTTTTTTAAATGATAAATTAATATACAAAAACATTTAATTTAATTTAAAATTTAAACATTTAATTTGTATTAAATACAATTTTATATTAGTTTGCATATTGCATTATATATAGTATTTATAAGTATAAGTATTTATTTGTCCTTTGAAATGAATTAATATAATCAAATGAACATTTTAAATTTTATTAATTGAGTAAAGAGAAATGTTTCTTCATATAGTTCAGTCATTATTTATCCAGCATATCTAAACCGTATTTTCCTTTTATATTTATTAATTTTTTTTTTGTGTATGCATATATTCCTTAGTGGTGTTTGCAAACAAAATTCCCCCTGGAGTCAATTAAACATACCTTACATAGTTTATATCTGTGCAAAGAAGAAAATAACATGTCTAATCCTAAATAGTGTTTTAAAACTGGACCATATCATCCAAAAATACTGAAATATGCAAAAAGTATGTACATCAGAATGCCTACTTAACTTATGTTTTTCAGTCCTACAATATTATATCATAGCAGCTTCATGTTCCATTTACAGTAATACCTGGGTGGGGACTTACATGCTAGCAGGTAGAAGGGTGTAACTGATGCTGTCCACATCTTCTGTGTCTGGGTCTGTAGCCTGAAATTAGAATTCAAATGTCTTTGTTGACGTCAGTGTCTGGCTGATGAACCACACTGTTTTTTGTGAACTTCAACATTAATTGTTACCCCCAAACTAGTTTCCAAATGAGCAAGTCTTAAACAAAAAGGAAAGTACATTTCAATGAAAAAGCCGTACTGTGATGGTGGCTATGATTGTGCCTATTGGACTGTGTTCCTTGACTTCTATTTCATAGGTGTCCTGCTTGAAAGTCGGAAAGTTGTCATTAATGTCTTTGATCTGGATGGTGACGGTGGCTGTGGAACAGCAGTCACTTGTGGAATCTTCAGTGGCAACAACCTGTAAAGTCAACAGATATATTTCTCCATCTATTTTCTTAAGAAAACTCATGTGCTTATTTAAGCGAAAACCTGCTAACAAGAAGTATTTTGTGAGAAATTTGCTGCAAAATATTTCTATATGTATAATTAGGAATTAAGTTCCATTCATGTCCCTGATCCAAACAGTATAGGTGATATGTTGTTTGTATGGCCTTATTTATACTTAACATTTTAACAGCTAAAATTATAAATCAAAGAAATCAGTCAGATTGCTTTATAAAACATCCCATGCAGCTCTACATCTGTACCTCGATTATCATAAATTCCTTTTCTTCGTAGTCAACATCTTCTTGCCTTTTGACCTGAATTTGTACTTCAGCTTCTGAGATGCCAGCAGAAGGGAACACCTGGAAGGCGTCTTTGTCTGGACCTTCTAAGCGCAAGGTGAACATGGCATTTTGTCCCTGAATAAAAAAATAAAAAAAAAACACTGGATTCAAAAGTCTTCCTTTTGTTACTTGAGCGCTTCATTGCATTACATCTCATTACTGTAAGTTTTAACATTGGTGCATGGTAATGTATACAAAACAAAATCAACTTCAGATGGTTTAAAACAGCAAGACTACAGTTGTTTTTGTGCATCTATGCATTAAATGTTTAACAAGAAAACAACTTTTTTTATAATAAGAGAAAAACAATCAAAACCTTACCTTGTCCAAATCCACTACTAAAATATTTAAACCTTTTACAGAGGCACCCACAAATGAGTGTTCATCGATGTCACCACTGAAATCGGTTGCTTGTGTACTTAAATCACATGGCGTAGCATTGCAATAAAAAAACATAGGCTTGTTGTCATTAACATCACCAATAGTGATCTTCACATCTGTCATGGTGTTGGCAAAAATTCCATGAATATTTTCTTCCGTTTCACTAGCCTAGAATACAGAAGCTCAAAATTTAGCATAAGAAAGCAATCTTTCCTTATCACATAAATAGTATACCTAATATGATGTTTTTATTCATTTCTTTACCTTTTTATGTCCTTGAACGTGTACTTATTCCAGTAGACCAAAAGTATGTAACTTGCCACTTACCATAACTTTTAATGTAACAATGTCATCAATGTCCAATAGTTCCTCTCTATCAAAAACCGTTTTGACTGATATTAGTCCAGTAATTTCATTAATCTCAAATAAGTCAGGCACGTTGGTACCTACGATGGAATAACAAGTTGGCTATTTTAAATTATTGTATTGTTTCAATCAAAAAAATAATGATGCTGAGTAATACAAAAGTAACATGCAAGTTTTTTTTTTTAAATTAAAAGAATAGAGATTATTCTTACTTTGAATTGTATAGATAATGTTGGCATTGATTCCCAAGTCAGGATCTATAGCCATGACCTTAATTACAGAGTATCCCTAAAAGTTCAAGAGAAACTGCACAGCTGTAATAACATGACTACAAATGTACACATATCAAAAACATCTTTCCATATATTATGAGCTAAATTATTAATCATTGACACTTACCACAGGTGTGTTTTCATCGACAGTGGCTACATATGGAAGGTTTATAAATTGCGGATCAAGATCAGGAACATCAATGACATTGATGGAGGCAAAAACTGTACTGGACTGGAAGACGATTTGTCCGTTAAGTGGGCCACCTTTGTCCTTCAAGTAGTAAAAATAACTTTAATAGTATTGAATTTTTTTAATTTGTATATTTATTACATTGTGTACATAGTTTGACGATCAGTCACACAATAAACAGAAAACAATGAGAAACAAAAAATGTTACACTTACCGATGCGTTGACTTTTAACTGGTAGAAAGTGCTTTTGCTTGTGTAATTTAAAGTTCCTATAAGACTGACATTACCAGTGATTTCATTAATTGAAAAAAGGTCCATGCCAGTACTTGGAATAACCTACACAAAACAATATAATCAGCCACCTTAACGTACTTCAATTAAGTAATTGCTAATAATTAAATTAAAGCAATTTACATCGTCAATTCTGTACACAATCGTTTTTGCATCCCCTTCATCAAGATCAGTGGCCGTCACTTGAAACAGAATTCCTGGTGGAGTATTCTGGGGAAAAAATGTTTAACAAAAGAAGAATGTAATGTGAAAGTGCATTAGCTACATTGTTGAGTCCTGTACTTAAATATAATGTATATTTTGTTTCATGTGATGTATTAAAATGAATATATATATATATATATATATATATATATATATATATATATATATAATTTTTTTATTATTATTTATTTATTTTTATTTTTTTTCACTTACTTCTGGCACATCTATGTTATAAAATGGGCGATCAAATATAGGCGGATTATCATTTGTGTCGTTTAAAACTATGCCTTGTAGTTTCTTCGCCTAATCCAAAAAAAAATGTTAAATATCAGTTAGATAAACATCATTGTACACACACACAAATAGGGAGAGATATATTGTGCTTACCTCACTTTGACCATCAGAAACCATAAGCCATACCGCAAGTATGGGCTTTTGCTGAAAATAATAAATACACCTGTCTGTTAGTGGTATTTACTGATATGCAAAGGTTGTTAAACAAGCCATAAAGAACTTACTTCTCTGTCCAAGTAAGACTTTATGGTTACTATTCCTGTGTCTCGGGCAACACTGAAGTGAAATGCATCGTCTCCTGAAATTGCGTAAGTTAATGGCAGACCAGGTGGGCCTCTCGCTTGAATTGTAAAAGCATATGCACCTAAATGGGGAGAAATGTATAATAGATCTTTAGGTAACGCTTTACATTCAGTACACCTTCATAATGCATTCATAGAACATTCAGTACACTTTCATAATGCATTCATAATGCGTTCATACAACATTCAGTACACCTTCATAATGCATTCATAATGCATTCATAGAACATTCAGTACACCTTCATAATGCATTCATAATGCATTCATAGAACATTCAGTACACCTTCATAATGCGTTCATAGAACATTCATAAGCTGCATGCAAGTACACATCCTTTAACAGCTTTAATATACATTAATATCAAACATTACATGATTATATAATTATAATGTTTGTTATTATTATATAATGTTTATTATTAATGTATATTACAGCTGTTAAGGGATGTTAGGATGTAAAGGTATACATACATGATGTTTGAATGTTTTCTGAATGTTTAATGAATATATTATGAAGGTGTACTGAACGTTGTATGAATGCAATATAAAAGTATTGTGAAGATGCAGTTAATTGCTTCAGGAATTTACATGAGCGATGTGAATCAAGTCATTTGAATCTGCTGTGAATGAAATATGTTGTCAGAGTTGAATATATTTTTTTCCAGGATTCAAAGAAAAGTTATGATTATTATTTAATGGCTAATGCAACGGGTGGCATGGTGGTGCAGTGGTTAGCACTGTTGCCTCATGCCTCTGGGACCCGGGTTCAAGTCTCCGCCTGGGTCACATGTGTGTGGAGTTTGCATGTTCTCCCCATGTCGTCGTGGGGTTTCCTCCGGGTACTCCGGTTTTCCCCCACAGTCCAAAAACATGCTGAGGCTAATTGGAGTTGCTAAATTGCCCATAGGTGTGCGTGTGTGAGTGACTGGTGTGTGAGTGTGCCCTGCGATGGGCTGGCCCCCCATCCTGGGTTGTTCCCTGCCTCGTGTCCATTGCTTCTGGGATAGGCTCCGGACCCCCCGCGACCCAGTAGGATAAGTGGTTTGGAGAATGGATGGATGGTTAATGCAACTGCTGTAATAGTTTTTAATGGCATGCACCAATGACTTAAATACTTAAAAAGTATTTAGTTAAACTGTGGTCAATAAAAAGCACAATTAATTCACCAAAATAGGAACAAAGATGATTGGATATTAAATTATTGTTTCATTTATAATATCATGAAACTATTTGTTAATATGCATATACATATAATCAAAGATTAGTGGAAAAAAATTATAACATACCAAGTGGAAGATCTTCCATTAATACAACTACTGTTGTATCTATTTCAATTCCATTATTGTAAAGTACTGTAACTGTTAAGCAAATAAAACATTAGAGGAAAAATTCATGTATAGAGCAGTTTTTCTCATGCATAACGAATGTTTAAAAAGGCATGGCAAAAGTCTGGGAATATTTTTTATGGATTAGTATAAAATGTATCTACTTAAACATATTACATTGTATAAATTGTGGCTATTCTATGAGCTTGTCAAATTGTGAAGTGTGCTGCCTTAGAAGGAAATGAATCAGGTGAAGGTGATGCTACTCACCGGCCAGAGGCACCGATGCCAACAGGAGCAGAAGCGCACTTGGCATCGTAAAAGGCTAAAAAACAACTTGTGAGCTCAGTTGTTTTGCATTTAATGTGAGATTGTTATATTTCAGCAGCTCATCTATTGCTATTTACAGATGCCAAGCTTCATATACTTCATTTAAGATAAGAGTCCTGTATCTCATTAAAAGTACTCACATCTGAACCAAATGTTTTAACTTAATGTTGTTTAATAAAGTCTTTAATTATTAGACTTACTAAAGGATGAGCTTCATAGCATCTTATTAAAGCAAAATATTTATTAACTGATAATATTTATTAGCATAATTTTATTTAACCCTGAATTTATTTTACAATCATTCATTTCAAAGTATTCAACATTTATTTATTTTAATTTTCAATAATATTTCATCTATTAAATAACATTAGATTTTCAGTCTTGTACGCAAAATATTGGAAAGAAATCCCTTAACGTTACCTTTAACGGATTAAAATAAGTTACACTGGAATATTTAGATATGTAAATCATAGTTGCCATATTGTTTCATTAATAACATGATCAGACACTAACCAGCCTGTAGTATCCAATGTCAAAAAATTGTTTTCTGATTCATTATCTATGTAGATCTCTGTGTTTTTCTAAAATTACATTTCTACTTGGCGTACTTCAGTGAAACCACAAAATATTTTTTTAGAATATTATTGTAGTATTGAATGAATCAAATGTCTTGTTAATATGAAAATATCTGAAATAT
Source organism: Brienomyrus brachyistius (assembly GCF_023856365.1). Taxonomy (NCBI): domain Eukaryota; kingdom Metazoa; phylum Chordata; class Actinopteri; order Osteoglossiformes; family Mormyridae; genus Brienomyrus; species Brienomyrus brachyistius. Next base: position 9,090,956 of record NC_064542.1, read on the forward strand.
GCATCCTTACCTTAACAATCTGTGTTCCCTGTGTGTTTGTAGTAAGTAGGCATTCCTAGTTATGAGGAAATGAGCAGGATGAGAACTTTGCCTCTGCGACAGCTATTATTCACTATGATGATGAGAATATCCAGGCTATAAACATAAATGATTAACACTCAGCGAGGAATACAGAGAGGAAAAGCAAGCTATGATTACAAAACTTATAGTATAAATTTACAGCAGTGCAATTAAAATGAGATAGGACACGGGCTAAAGTTCACCCAAGATCATGTTATGCAGTTAATCTCATTCTATGACCTGTTGGGAACGACCCAGACCAAGTATGAAACGTATATGAGACTTTTTGTCGATACTCTACCTTTGGAATCAGACTGTAGCAACTGTATCCATTTTCCAACCTCTTATAAAATATGAGATCATGGAGGAGACACATAGAGTAATGTTAAAATGGATTTAAGCTAAATCTAACAATACTCCTACCCTGGAAGTGTGAAGGTAATGATGGGGTGAAGTCCATTGCTTCAGTTTTATCTGTCCGTCCATCCATCCATCCATCCATCCATCCATCTTCCAAGCACTTAACCTGCTCAGGATTTCTTAATTTGCTGATTACCTTAAAACTACACTAAAAACATTCAAGTTTTCAAAGTTCATTGAATCATGACATCAAACATTCGATATCATTAAAATGTTGTTATGATATTACTTTTTTTCGTCCAACATGAGTTCTTTAAGCTCAAGGGTCCAAAATGATATGGAACATAACTTAACAATGTAAATTTTTATTATACTCAAATAAATGAGGAAACCTTTTAAGCGGGATGGTGAAATTGAAATCATCATTGCATGTAATGGTTTTACTTGACTTACTGCATTAAAAATAGAACTGTCATATGCATGCAGTATTCAAGCTTATTCTGTGTTTTTGTTGTTGTTTCCAGCCGTAGCCACGCCCACATTTCTTCTGCCTTTTCGCAGATAAGGGTCCCTTTAGACCATCACTAGGAAACCAAACTACATGGAAAAATTTGCCACATAAAATGGTATGTAAAGAAAACACCATACAATACAAGTCATTACATCGTGTCGGAATGTTATGGGTTCAAGATCCATTATGTGGATTGTTAAACACTTAACAAAGTATACATGACGTATACATAGGTACGAAGTACAACTCCTCCTAAGCAGATATATGAAATCCTTAAACTTTAAATCAAACGATTTATCTACTTGAGTATCTGAGTATCTTTCTCTGTGCATTCTGCAATAGATTCCAGGCTAACTGTGACCCTGAATCGGATAAAATTATTCAATGAACAGTTAAAAATAATGGATAAATGTTTTTTTCATATAAAAAAAATGAAACTGAACCGAAACTGTGAAGCTTTATATCGCTGAATGGAAATTATCCTAATTTGCCACTATGTCCTATGTATAGCAACAAAGACGCTATAAGTCTGTCAGTCTTAATTAGTTAGGAAGTTTGAACAACAACTGGGGTACTATTGAAAAGTAATCAGAGTATAAAATGCGAATAAACAAAATGATTGCTTTGATTAATGCAATTAATAGAATGCTAAATTAGAATAATTTTTAAATATACTTTTATATGGAGCAGGTAATACAGACAGTTAGCGTACATTTAACAGTTCAGAAACACAACAGAAGTCAATAAAAGAACGCAGTTTCATTTCTGACGTTTGCTTTTTTATAAACATGCTTATTCTGACTTTGCAACCTTGAAACCAACTGAGAAGGAATGACAGAGATTATGTACTTTCAATTAAGATTCATTCGTGTCAGATGACAGTGTGTGAGTTGTACAGCTCAGACTGTGGTGTGAATTCCAGTTATGTTGCCTGCTGATCAGGACTGGTAGATTTGTCACAAGAGAACATAACTGCTATTGTTCATAGGGCAATGATTCCAACCAGCTGAAGAGTTCAGGATGTCGTACGCTTTTACTATAAACACATCAAGGCAACGGAGCATACTGCCTGTCAGCTGTGACAGGTGTACTGGTCATGCAACAGGTACTCGCCCTCCTTCACAGTAACAATATCCATATACATAGAGGGGAAAACAGATAACAGCACGGCGTGCTGAGTTTTGGCCTACCACACACCTTACTCTTTCTGGCTCCGGGGAGATGAATATAAAAAATTATGTATTCATCGGAGAATTGTCATTTTTGCCTAAATGAATATGTCTACATGTAATGTATATGCCATTTTCTATCATAACTTTATCAACAGCTGTTTTGTAATACCTATAATTCTTTGCTTTTATACATAGGAGCATAGCTCACAGTTTGGACCTTAAACCTATTGTCTATTTAAGGGAACACAACCAACGGGGCTAGTCAGCCAATCAGGTGCCGCCCAGGGTGCCAGCATCTCATTGGGTGCCACATCCCTATCCCAACCCCAGGGTGGGACACTGTCCAAGACAAAGTGAAATTGTGCTCGCCTAGGCTGCTGCGTGGGCTTTGGCTGGCACTGACAACCAGGAACTGCAAATGTGATCAAAATATATATTTATTAAGAAAAAATAAAACTTAAAAATTGTATTTAATAACAAAATACTAATAAAGGGAATATCTCATGATGGATACGCTTTTAGTGCCAAAGACTGCAGCTCTTAAATTGAATAGGTGTCCTGTGAAAGACAGCCAGCAGAGGGCGCTCCTCCATTGACACGTGGAACCAGATAACAGTCAGATATACGCTAAAGCATAACGCTTTAAATTCTATGGCACAAACTCAATGTGTCTGTGTCCTATCATAAGGGTGTGGTATTTGGCCTCTTCGCCTATAATCAGAAGGTTGCCTGGTTTCCTCGAACACCAACCTTGGCAGAAAAGTAACACCCCCCTGAAATGCTCCTGAGGTGATAGATGAATGGCTTCACCCTGCACTCAGACAATCAGGTAGAAAAAAATGAATGGATGAACTCTATCACATTAAAAATATGTTATCCAAAACCATAGCCAATTCTTAAATAAAACTGAAGGAAAGACGCAGACGTTTCCTAGTGAAGGTCACATTGGACAGAGACTTCAAAGGGCATGAAATATCCAGCTGTAGGCTATGAAAATGTCAGTTAAGCAAATTAAAGGAAATTTACCTCACTTTTCTACCAACTGCATTCTTTGCTGGGGTTCGCAAGCAACCGGCAGCTGTAACATCCTGCTAACAGCAGTACAGAGCTAACCTGCTACATGTTTATTTATGCTTCCGTTATGCCGGAGGTAAGCAGGCAAAATCACCAGATTCCTGCTTTCACACTTTTATCACATAAATTGTATTACATATTTCAGATGAATTTAAATAATTATGTTCAGTTCAGTTTTATCTAGTACCCTTCCAAGCAAAGTTACCTAAGTTACTAAAAGATTGCTGACCAGCAAAGAACCACTGAGGTACCCTGAGCAAGGTACCGCCCCCAAGCACTGCTCCCCGGGCGCTGAATTAGCTGCCCCCTGCAGTGTCACCATGTGACATTTGGGTTAAATGCAGAGGACACATTTCATTGTTGTGCACTGTGTGCTGTGATGTGTCAACCATGACAACTAATCACCTTTACCTTCACCTAAATCAATAACCAGGGTAGGGTTACTTGTAGGAAAGACATCCCTTATGTAAACAAACTTATGAACAGTACCATAAGTCAGGGGTTATGGACCATAATTTGGATGCGGATCAAAACACCAAGTTACCAAGTTAATCTGGACCCAGCCGATAATGAATCTCGTGAATCGATATGATTAATGAAAAAAGGCTTAATGTACAAAAATTAATGTACAAAGTACAAAAATACAATGTATAACTACCAAATTTATATAAACACATAACTCAATATAATCCCTCCACTCCCTAATGACAGACAGTCAAAAGAACAGCGAACATCAAATCAGTCTTTATGTTAAGTTCTTATTATTGTTTTATATTGATGGCTAATGGAGAGAGTTATGCTTAATTTATTAAAGTTCATAAAATGTTGTTTTTCTTTTGTGAATGTTCCAGACCTCTGACTTCCAGACTTCTGACCTTTGACAAAAATCTGATGGGGACCTTTAATCAAAATGTTTAACAACCCCTGATTCAAGCTTCCAGTAGCTTAGCCGTCTGAGCTGCGTTCAGAGAAACAGGATGATCTGAAATCCCTTTAGCACTGGACTCCAGGGTTTGGGTCTCACCACAGTTGTCCCTGCTAGAGACACTACAATACCAAGTTCAATTAGATAAATGGAAGTCAGAACTTAATGCTTTATAAATGGAAATAATCACTTTAGTTCAGGTTAAAAAAACTAATATGATTACATGGCAGCTGTTCTAATTTGATTATATTTTCCAGCGCTTGTACTACAGCTTGCTTCCTGGTTCATAGGAGCACTGTTAGTGTCATCAGGAGCACAGAGGTCCTGGGTTTCACTGCAGGTGTCTGTCCTTCCCTGCCATGCTGGCTTTCATTTAAAGATGTGTCCGCGTGTCATGGCGTAATAATCAAAGTGTTATCATGATTATTTTGGCTGAAGACCTGACGCTAATGAGCAGTTGAGAAGTTATATCCAGCACATTACATTGATAAAGGGGAAGACACAATAAATTCTGGTTTATCATTTTTCTTAGAATCCAAGATCAGTAGCATAAGACTGAGACTCGTATCAGGTCACCGTATCAGATACCACAAGCACTGAGATTCAGGGACGGATTATGGGTTGTGTGGCCCCTGGGCAAAACGTTCGCGAGGCCCCCCACCACCACCACCAACACCACCACCACCACCAGCACCACCACCACAACCACCACAATTCAAGGGCCTTTGGCAGCCAAACGCCCTCCCTATAGGGTCAGGGGCCCTTGTAGGCAGAGGATCAAAGAATGTAGGCCCTCTAAAATAGACAAATGAAAATACATTGTTGATAAGCGTTGCAAATTGTTTTGGGCTAGGGGCCCCACGGGCCCCCTGCACCCCAAGGGCCCCTGGGCAGCGGCCCCACTGGCCCGGTCCGTAATCAGTCCCTGCTGAGATTACAAACCCCCGATTTCAAAGTTGGGACAGTAGGAAAAATGCAAATAAAAAAAGAGGAGGATATTCTTTTCGACCTGTACTATATTGAAAACACTGCAACACGACATGTTTTGATGTTTTACTTTGTGAATTTGTATTGTTTTTATATACATTCGTCAAATCTGATGATGGCAACAAGCACTTGTTGACTTGTTGTTGGATTTTCCTCGGCTGTTTTTTCCAAGAACTATTTGAAATGTTGGCTCATCGGACCACAAAACACAATTTCACTAGACTACTTCTGTTTTAGATGAATCTGAGCCCAGAGAGGTTGGCAGCGCTTCTGGAGAACATTGATGTATGGCTTCTGCTTTGCATAGTAAAGCCTTAACTTCCATCTGCGGATGCAGCAGTGAATGGTGCTGACTTTCTGAAGGCTTTCTGAAGTATTCCCGAACCCATGTCATCATATCCATCACAGACACATGGAACAACAAGGGCTCACACTGCCAACAGACAAAACAAACCAGAAACAGACCACAAGGGGTCAAAACAAAGGCAGGTTGGTAAGAAGGAAACTAACAAGGGCTGGAACTACATGCAAGGAAAAGCAGAGTGAACACAAGCAAGCAACATCTATGCAAGAACCATCTACAGCACACACAAATCCATAGTGACTGAAGAAAAGAGCAAGAGCAGGTACATGTATACAAGGGGCAGGTATGAACCATACACTAGAGACTAGGAACTACAAGTAACAAGTGAGGGTCATAAACAATTGACAAGCACTCTGAACTTAGGATGGTCAGTGACACCTGCTGGCCAAACAGAGAAATGACAAGGTGGAGAGGGTAGGGATCAATACTGACATAAGAATTCCAATACTGTTACCTATTGAGTCACAAGTAATCGAAGCTTAATTAGCAGCAACCAAAATGCTGTTGAATAAAGCTGAATACATTAACAAATTCTAATTCATGACTAATGGCGTGCGAGTTCTTAGATCCACCAATAACTATAACCAGGAAAGCAAAATCACATACATCCAAAATTATTCATTATTTAATTTGTTTAATGTTTAGTTCAGTTCTTCTGCTCTCACACTTAACACATACCTTCTGCTCACATACCATCTCCTGCAACACTAAATGACATAAACACAGCCATCCAGTAATTCTGTCAGGAAAGTCTAGGACATGGGTACCCAACCTGTTCTTAGTGAACCACAGAATATGTTGGTTTTCTGTACCTCACATTAACTTCTTGATAAATAACAAATTATTTTATAAATAAATAATGTTACGTGGTATGTCTATTAGGTACTAAATGACACAGGATTGCCAAAACTCTTAGTTGCGAGCAGACATTGTACATGTTACAGGACATACAGAATACATTGACACTTTCATCAGAAGGCTTAAACGGCTCTAACCTTCAAGGCTACATGCCAGACACTCCATCGATCCATCCAATCTGAGCCCAGGATTGCAGGATAACAAGAAAATGCTGTATTTATGTAAATATTTGGCCCTTCTTTGAGTTTGAGGTCTGGAATTAACTTATCAGGTCTGTTATTCAACACACTGCTGTCAGGGTGAAGTTGATAAATTTGTTATATGAATATTTAACTGTCTCAACCTTTCATTGCCTGCACTAATGTAAATCTGTCAGACTAGCTTTTCCATGTGTACGACAAAACCCATATCCTGAAAATCTGCATCTTTGCTTGTTTCGTTCACTCTAACTTACCTAAAACCAACAAGTCAGAATATTAGAAGCAGTACATATTATAAACGTTAAATATTTTAAAGGTTTTAACAATGTTAAGTTATGAAGCATAAATGGATTACTGATAATTTAAAGAATGAAAATGGCATAGAAACATATTTGCAATGTATTCATTTGTAGCAGACAAAGTCTTGCATTTTAACAAGAATAAGACAAAAAGGTTATTGTGTAGGATATAAATTAACAAATAGGACATAAATAGCTGCATTTATCTGTTACATATTCCTTATAAAGATGTGAATAACAAACATATATTAGCACATTACAAAACAATTCCAAGTACCATATCTTGCTGTGCTCCATTTTTCTTAATCTAACATATAAATCTCACAAAAGTGTCATGTCAGGTCAGGTCAGGTTGAGGAGCATGTGCTGATACCTCATGTTACCACACCCACCACACGACGAAACGGCTTGGGATCCCGGCTGGTGACCCCCCAGACAGACACACGGCTCAGTCCCACCCTCCGGAAATGGCTGTCTATCTGCCACAGCCAGGTGTTATGTGGGTGTCCCCTTGGCTTGATCAAGGGTTCTCAACAATGAGGATCCTGTGAGCCGGATCACCCTCAGGGAAACACTCCACATGGCCATAGTGCCGTAACTGACGCTCCCTCACAATGCAGGTAATGTGACACATTCGGGATTCCCTGAGCAACTGCTTCTTCAGCAAAAAGTCAAACCAGTGGTACCCAAGGATTCTCCAAAGAGACACAGTACTGAAGGAGTCCAGTTTTCATCTCAGGTCACTGGGTAGCAGAGGTGGAAATTTCAGGTCCAGAAAGTACAACTCCAGACCAGGATTTTGTTTCAACCTACCAGTAGAGTACTCTGTAACTGTGACTCTTTATGTTCCACTGATTGGTTGAAGCTAAATCACGGTCTGGATTTGTACTTTCTGGACCTGAAATTTCCACTTCTGCCGGGTAGCATCCATGTCTTACAGCCAGAAAGCCAGACAGGGAACACCAGGATTCTAAACAGACACACTGCTGATGGCTGTGCCTAAGAGGTCATCTATGGCCTGGATCTTGGTTTTTATCCAGGATATTCGCAAGCTTAGACACTCCGACTCCTCGCTCAGTCTCTTGAGAGCCCTCATCAGAGCCTCCATTGATTCAGTGAAAATCACGGCAAAGTATAGATCGGTCAATCTTTCCTCAATAATAGATGCCCCACAGCTGCTGGACTCCATGACTCTGCCCAACACCCAACCCATGCAAGCACTGAACAGAGTAGGAGCAAGAACACACCCCTGGCAAACCCCACAATCAACTGGGATGAACGCAGAGGATCTGCCTCCACTCTGCACAGCAATCACAGTACCAGTGTACAGGCCGGCCATGACATCCAGAGAGCAGTAATATCTCCCTGTAGTTGCTGCAATCCAGGTGATCACCCTTCCCTTTTCAGATTGCGACAAGTCGTTTTTTCCAGTCAGTTGGGATGACACCCATGGAAGTAAATTCCAGGAGGACAGCCTTACTTAAGACAACCTGGAGAAGTTCACCCTGAATACCACCGATCCCTGTGGCCTTCCTTATCCCTAACTGGCTCACCACTCTTGCAACCATAGTGAAATTGGGTGGTTCACAGCCAACTGGAAGATCAGCCTCAAGAACTGTGGACCCAGAGATGTCCAACGTTCTAGCCAGAGAGTCAGCTTTAAATAGCTGCTCAAAGTAGCCCAGCGGGTCACAACTGCAGTGTCATTTGTAAGGACTGTTCCATCACCTGTTCTGAGTTCGAGTGCGAGGACAAGCTTCATTCTACTAGCAGGTGGTAGCTCAGTGGACCAAAGCTAAAGAGACTGCCTGTGAAGATGTGACCTCATTTGTCACACCACCAGTGCTGGAGCACTGAGTCCAACGATGCAGCTCAGGGTGCTGGAACCAGGATCCAGCAACCTGCAGCCCCTGGCCTTTTGCAAAGTCAAGGAACATGGAGCCACTTTCACCCCGGGCTCCAGAGTCATGGGGACCGACACAGTCCTCATAGCCAGCCCTGTCAGTGCCAGTGGTCACACTGAAGTCACCCATGACCAGAAGAGTGTCACCTCATGGGGACTCATCAAGTGATCAACCATGTACATCAAACCATGTACATAAAAGGAACGAGGGAGGTGTGATGGCTCAGGAATTAAACTATGCCCTCCATCCTCTTGGGTCATAGGTTTTGATTCTGCCATTGGCCTTGTGTGGCATTTACTCTCTGATTTTGTATGGGTGTTATCTGTGACATCACACCAGTGATGTCAGCTTCATTCACTGCAAAATAAACAGAACATTAAATTATTGTTGTGTAAAAAGAGCGTTTGATATTGGGTTTTTTTTTGGAAGGATGAATGAAGTCAAATTAAATTCTGGGGAGTTCACTTCCCCCCAGTTCCTAGGCCCCTTGCCCCCATCATATCATCATGTCCAATGTTGGACAGCAAGCATGTCTGTGTGCATATGAAGGTGCATACGCACTAGCAGTCTGTATATAAGTTCTATGTCGGAAGTATGCACTTTTTTATGACGGGTGTGGACCGAGGTATGTTGTCTTTTTGTATTTAGATATGATATTCACACAAAACAATTTGCACAAATGGAAATATTTATATGATTTTAAAAGGCATGTTAATAATTCTGAAACAATGCATATTCGACCAGGAGATATTTTATTAGCAATTTAATTAAAATGCCAGCAGCCACATAAATACTGCGGTTCTAGGGGTGCTTGCGTAATAAAACTGAAAAGGAATGACCTCAGTGATTCTCAGTGCGGTGTGCATAGAAGTGCTATTGTACGCACTATACTGAACGGCAAATTAATAACTTAGGCTATGCTGTTCCCATCTATATTTCACACGAACTGCATTGCCTAAAGGGGAGAAACCTGCATGATAAACTGTGTATTCTGAAATTTTTACATAAATGTTTTAATACCTGAGCAACTAGCAAGAATTTGTTCTTGATAACAAAAACATGACAAGTTGAACGCATTAATACAATCTTTACGGTAACCGTGCAATAATAGTGCGCTCCCTCCAAATCTCATCGAAGAAGGTGAAACTGAGAAACTGTCGACACAGGAAATATATATACGGCTGTGCACAGACTCTTCGCCAGTCATCGGACAGTAATATTCAAGTTTTTAGATTTATTCTGTAATATAATTATCTTGTGTAATATAGGCGGCGACTATTTTTGAATACTGGTGTAAACGTTTGTACCTTTTCACAAGAGCAGTGGTGAAACCCACGGAATGTTCCATTTACAGGAGCAGCTCAAGATAATAGCGATGCACTGAAAATGTAAAAGAGATGTGAAGAATTAGAAGGGGGGCAGTCAATGAAAAATGCTTGCAAATTAACAATCAGGTAATCGACTCTGAGCTACATTCTTGTGTCGTGTCGACATTTGCAGTTTTCCCCGGGGGGGGTTTTTACGCCTGGTTTCAAGGTACTTATCGGATTTTCTGAGGGTTGCATTTTGCTTCTGTGCTTGTCTTCTCCCCCTTGCCTTGAGCCCCTCCTTGTTCTCTAGGCTGTGCTGTCATGTTTACCTTTTTGCTCTTTGTTAAAACGAACCGGACACTGTGTTAGTACCGAATTACTAAGGGTCCTCCGCTGTAGCCGGTCCTCTTATAATTTGTCATTTTCAACCGAGGGACAATAAGCGCTTCAGGATGCAGTGTCTCCTCCCTGACAGTGTTACGACCGGCAACATTGCTGTGCTTTGAAATACAGGGCAGACAGTGGAGGCCTTTTATATATTCAGCTATAGCAACATTAAGGCGTGATAATATGAAAAAAATAAGGCGCCGATATCACGTGCTTTACTTCAGTCTTATAATTTACATGTCGCCTAGTCTCCAATTACATATATACATGTCTGTGTATATGTATAGCAATTTATATATATATATATATATATATATATATATATATATATATATATATATATGAGAGAGAGAGAGCCTAGTGCATAGCTGACATTGCATGGAAATTTATTCATAAACTGCTACAGAATATCCTATCTAGGTTATTGTGATATCTCATAGGAGAGAAGGACATCTATATTAAAAAACGGACTTAAAATTCCTACCCTACGTGTTACTTGTTAGGCTAGCATATATGGGTTGAAACTATTTTTATTTGAATTAAATTGCTCAGTGGGCCAAGCACTTCATTAACACTGATGTATGTGTCGCTATCTGATCGAATGATATGATTCGCTCTCTCTCACTTACCGCTACATTGCCTTCATTTCTTGAAGTTGTAATTAAATTTTTAAAGATACCTATACGAGTGAATAAGCACAACGTATAAACGAATAATTACACACTGCTTTTAGTTGGTTTTTCTTTCCCAATCATTATTCCGAATATCTATAACAAACAATGATGTGTACTTTCTAATTTTGTGGATTCTTCAAATTACTGTATATGTATTAGAAGAACAAACTATTTTTTTCATAACTTAGTTGCAATTTAGTGTCGTAGGTTCATTTTATATTAATATAGTATTGTTAAATATCTAATTGCTAATTATACACATTTCTATTGTTGGAAACAAAAAAGCAGAAGCTAACATATATGTTTTTGTAATTTTTGTTTGCCTGTATAACCAATGTTGCATTTTTTTTTTTTTTTTACTTGCATTTGTTGGGTTTCAATTTCATGCTCTGTATTGTGGTAGATCAGACGTTCAGAGTTTACAACTTTGCAGTAGTTGGGAATGATTGGAAGTAGAACCAAACAGTACAAATAATTCATGCTGAATAGTTTTGCTATAAAAAGTTATTCTGATTCTGTTAAGAAGTATGATCATACGTGATGGTCACTTCCACTTAAATTGTATATAGACATACTGGAATGCTACGTCACTCAGAAGTTACTTACACAGGTCTAGAATTAACAAAGTTTTACATGAACAGATATAATCTTTGGCACCAATTTAGAGCCAGTAGCATAAAATAGAAAAAAAACAAAATGCAAATAATTTTTGTTTTTGAAAGATACATTTCACTGTCTGTGTGTAGTATACTTATTGACTGAGTAAGGCAACGGAAATCGTGGCTTCTACAGCTTCTTTTCAACAAGATTTAAGGTAACTCTATTTACTCTATACGATTTGGAAGTAAATATTATTAAGTTGAAGAGAGCAAGGGTCCTGTTTTAAAGTAGCTTTCGTAGCATGGTGATATATTTACCTAGCTGTAGATATAGTTACCTAGCCATATGGTAGAAGACAATGAAGACCATGTCTTAGGTGTGAATGTTGGCATTGAATTTTAACTATTTAACTTCCCAAAAAAGGAGAGAACAATTACAACCCAGCAGTGTAGGTACATTCAGTTTTGGGGAAAAACACACAAGCTTGGTTACATCGTGCAGTACTGTTTTTTCTTGATGTATATATCATATCATCTACAGATTGGAGCTTGGGGTGTGGAATTGCATTCCATTTTTGCTTACTATACTATACAAGCTATATAATCCCCTTGGTATTTTGTTCAGACCTGCTCTACAAGAAGTAATTGTTTGCGTTATATATATGGTTGTTGCTTACATTTTTAAGTCAACCTTTAGTTTTAGCTACAGTCTGTCCTCTAACAAGTAATGATTTAATACCATTAATGAATAAAAAGTTACATTTACTTAGAGAGAACCTTTTCATAGCTCCAGAGCTCTGTAAATGTCCTCATAAAATGCTTTTCCTTTTCTTGAAACAGTTTCTCTTTTGCCAACATGTGGGGAGACATCAAATGGCCTCCATTAATTTTTTGTGGAAGCAAAACGTTAAAACGTATTATTTTTTTAGAAACAGAAATGTAGTGTATTCAGGTGACAGAAGTGTTTTGTTTACTACTATTTAGTAAAATTATATTACACAAACATGGAAATTTCCATGTTGTTTAACAATGTGTTAAAGACAACCAGTTTAATATTACTGGTGAGAGTGATGACAGAAAACAGGAAGCTATTCCCACACCCCGTTCACTGTAGCTGAAAGACAATGCAATTAAGGATATCGAGGACAGCATTCTACTGACCTTTTTACAAAACAGGACTGACTGTGGCCTTTCATCTTAAATTCACTGTTATTTATTAGTGTAGTTATTTATTCCAATTGTGAAATCTGCAGTACGTATTGCACCAAAGTTGCTTTGTCATTCTTATATAAAGGACTGATGTTGTCTTTTTCTTCAAATGGCACCTCTAGAGATTCTTCCCAATAGCCCCTAAATTGGTTGGCATCAAAAGAAAATAATACTTTTGTAGTCACTCGAAATGTGTATTGAGTATAGAGTGTCAATATGAACTGTCAGTCTCCTTCCTCATTAAGCAATAATCATTTTTTAATATTTAATGAGGAGAATGGTTCATACGTTAAGAACCATAATAGAATGACCAAAATTAAACATTGGGTGTGAAAGTAGTTGGTTATGGTGAATATATGTAAAATGCATGACTGCACTGGGTAGCCGTAGTCACTTTTTTAAAAGAGAAAATCGGTAAGCTAAATAGCGAATACAAAAAAAAGTTTATCATCACAATGATTACAACCATTCTGAATTTTATAAACCGTAGGTTGATAATCTAAATGACTATTTCATGTACATCCATCTCCTAAGCATTTTATGCTGCTCAGGCTCACAGTTGGGCCTGGAGCTTCTCCCAGGTGACTCAGGGCCCAAGACTTGGGAACACGCTGGATGGGATGCAAGTTCATCATAGGCACATACATGCATGAACTTGAATACACAGTCACATTCTTTGGGCAATTTACAGACACCAGTTAGCCTAACAGCATGTCCTTTAACTCTGGGAGGAAACCTGTTCAGCACAGCGAGAACATGAAAACGCCACACACATACACACACATACACACACACACACACACAGTAGGATTCGAACCCCTCAGTCCTGGAGGGGTTAGGGTTAGGTAAGCAGTGGGACCTACTTATAGTCATCTTGCTGCCTGTTTTAAATGCAAACATACAAAATTATTGCGTAACTACTTGTAGGGTATTCTAGAGATTTATAGTTAAATTTGTGGCACATCAAGAGGTAGTTGGCAACATGACTAGTGTAGTCCTCTCAGTGCAATTGTTCTGCAGACAATGCTGGTATTGTTTGCAGAAGCAGACAATTTTATTATCTTAAGGCTACTTGGTTTTGAATGAGGACTGAAAATAAGTGTCAGACTAAGAGTAGTAGGGGACAAGTAGGACTGGATTTTTGGCTGTTGCATGGTAGAAAAAAGTCATCACGCCAATTTCTTGTCTTTGTATATCATGTTAATTCATTGAGGACTGATGTACACTGAAAAGTATAATTATTTGTATACATTCCTGTGCAACTGATATCTTATGGGCTTTTAAGATTTGGAAAAAAGTTTGTTCAGGTACAGGTTTCAAATACATTATGTATCTGGGGCTTATTTCGAGGACTTCATAAATTGTCACCATTAAATAAGGTCCACTTAGTACTAGTAATGATACATAATCTACTTTTGAAAAGAAGATAAAATGGTGGTGGAGCGGTTGCTAGTAGGCATATGTAACCAATATTGGTATTACTTGTGCAGTTGTGCTTCTCACCAAATTGGTCAACCCAAACTTTGACTGTAAATGGGAATCTGAAACTAATTCATGTAAGTTGTAGTGGTTAAAGGTATTTGCTAGATAACAACAATAATAATAATCATCATCATCCATCTTCTAACTGGTTATCCTAGTCAGGGTCAGTGCACAGGTCTGGGATAGACCCTGGTGGGAATGCCGGTCTATTGCAGGACACATGCGTACACCCACACAAAAGCACACACCATGAGAAATATAGAGTTGCCGGTTACCCAACTGTGTTTGTATTGCAGGAGCAAACCAGAATGGCCAAAGGATATTGTGTGACATGAGAACATGCAAACTCCACACACAGAGGTGGGGTTCAAATCCCAAAGCCCAGAGGGCTGAAGCAGCAGCGCTAGATGCTGTTCCACCCCTTAGTGCTATTCAGTGATGGGCAATCAACAACAAATTAAGAATATATTCTCTTGCTCCTGCACAGAGAGGGAATGGAAGCATGGACAAAGATTCAATCTTATGTTTTTAAGAATACAGAAGCGCTACTCTAGTTTTATTGCAATGTTTGCGTTTTTTGTGGTTAAGAAACAGGTGTGGCTTGCAGCTCTAGTAGAGACGTTGGCTTCTTGGCTTATCAACAGGAAATGACATTGTTCTCAAACATTTTTGGATAGTATAATGTAACCACACTAGATGGGAAAAATATTAATTGCACTTTTCATTGTATGCTAAAAATCCATCTACTCTCTTAGTTTACTGCTCAATCCGATATCCCATTAATCCAGTGGTTGTCAAAGTCAGTCCTCTGGCCCCACTGCCCTGCTTGTTTTCCTGCTATCCCTGCCCCACACACAAGTCCAAGATGACTTTCAGCTTCTGATTGACTGAACACACCTGATCCAGGTAATCAGCAGTGTGTAGGGCAGGGATAGCTGGAAAACGAGCAGGGCAGTGGGGCCTGAGGACCGAGTTTGAGAACCACTGCATTAATCTGTCTTCTAACCACATATATTGGTCAGGGTTGCAGAAGGGGCTGGAGCCTATAGCAGATGGCATAGGGCACAGGGCTGGGGTACCCTGGACAGTATACACATGCAACATGTGGAGAACATGCTAACTCCACATAGACAGAGCAGAAGTGATATTCAGAACCCCGGAGCTAGAGTTCAGCCGTTTAAGGCAAGAGTGTGATCCGCTTAGCCACCCAGCAAGTGTGACTTGTTGTTTAACTTAATAGAAGTGTAGGCTTTATTCAGTATTTTCCTTTTTTTGTCGACAGCAGAATGTTATTCTAGCCTTAAAATAAAGCTAGTCATATGAGAAAAAAATGGATAAATTTGTTGCGGTCATACTAACTCAGTAATATATTAATGTGGATCAGATGTCCGTTTCTGTCTTGACTTCTAGTTCCTCTGTAATTTCTATGAGGCCGCGAAGTTGTCGCTGCTTACGCAGCGCCAGCGTGACGTCACGGGCCCCCAGCGTCCGCAGTGGGGGTGTACCCGCGATCTCTCACTCCACGCGCAAAAGAATGCTGTGAATTAAACTGTTTTTGGGATACAAATTTGAATATTGAAAGATAATCATTTAGCAAACCGTTTGAAACCGTGGAACTCCCCATCTTCCGTTAATCTCGTGTATGAATATAGGATTTTAGAGCATCTTCCGAGAAGCAAGCGATAGGGAAGTGCCTGGCTCGGCAACTGTGGGGGTTTTTATCTCGCTAATGCAAAACAACGCAAACAAAGAAACTGGGGAATCGGTACGTGTTCGTCCAACTTTTCTAAGACAAAAAGAACACGCCAATACGTTTGCTTTACTCGTTTACTGTCTAGAGTGATGCGTCCTCTCAGATAATCTGCTAGTTTGAAAGCTAATGGCACAAACGGCTAAAGCCGAAATGCTACATAACGAGCAAGCATTAGAGAGACTGTAATGAAATAATAACCATATAAGAAACGCTACAAAGGACATATTGTTGTAAATATATGACGTATTATCCGGAGCTAATCCAAGGGTGAGTGTTTATGTTACTCAGTTTGATAAAATGTGAATAATGAAATTAGCAGTCGTCTTGGATGTTAGATAAATGCATTTATTGTGATCCGATCGATTTCAGCTGCTTTGATACCGACGTAATTAATACGGAAATTAGTTGGGCACAATTAAGAAGTGGAACATGGTTTTGTTGGCACGGCACGTGCGCTGGTTTGACTGCCTTTTGTTTAAAGCTTGCTAATGGGAAGGGGGGGGTATCGCCTTGAATTTTGTGTTTACTTCGTTAATTAACAGTGCACCTATAGTAATTTTGCACGGGTAGAGGCTAGGGTAAAGTTTTTTTTTCTGGAAAAATACATTTTACCCGTAAACTTTCGGAACGCGTGAAGAAATTTCTTTCCGCGGCTGCTTCCTTTGTTATTGCTTTGTTTCTGTGGGAGACGCACGTGGCCTGGCCAGCCGCTGCTGCTACTGCTTAAAGCTGCAGTGCCCCTTTCCCTCCAGCTTGACCCATGACTGACATGTGCCTTCCAGTACCCTCCCCAGTTATACACCCAACTCCTGTGCCTATTTTATGCATCTTACTCTCAACTGAAAACTGTAGATATTACTGCTGTTTTTTATATTATTGCTGTATATTTTTACTTGTGCATTAATGTAAGTGGAGCAAAGAGAGATTGAGGTCTTTAGCTATTTAGGACAGCTAGGAATTGTCAGAATATTACCACAGTGGTTAGTGGTAAACAGTCCCTTGTTTGATTCGACAGTGGGAATTCGTCTCATTGATTGTATATAGATAGTTTTAACTTTTTGATCGATAAATTGCCATGGCTGATGTAAGCAGTGTATATGGACATATGAACATGATATATATTGATAATATAGTCACCCTGTCTTTATTTCAGAATAACGTTGTATAAATATGTGGAGTGGTCATTTATAATACAGCCTTTGCGAGTCAATGCGGCCCCTTTTTAAATATGGATATTCCACTTGGTGACCTGATGCACACTAACACTGAAGGTTACCTGGGCTATGGAAGAGGATGGAATGGTGCATTTACCCATTGTAGGCCTTTTTGTTAACAAAAATTAGAAATCAATAGGCAAGTTTTGAGAAATATCAGTATTCTTTTTATTTAATGTGATGTTAATGTGATTTTGTTGTCTCGTGAGCCCTAGGAATTATGATTATCTGATAACTATTGTGATGAATTCTCTGAGGTTTTTTGGCCTGACGGAAACTATATTTAAAAACCTCACAGCATGATGTAATTGGTGCTGATTTAAAATAAGTTGGCAAAAACAAATACGTTTGTCATTACAGCGTCTTAAATGGTAACATGCTGGGTTTCTATACTTGCATCCGGCAGCTTGAAACAGCTTTTAAATACCAAAAAAGCAAGTACACTTTTAAAGAGAATGTGTCTGACATAAATTGCATTTTGGGGGGATTTCTTTGAATGTTCCCTTTCACATATGTCAGGGCTGGGCAATGGTTTTCTGTGGACGGCCAATTCCAAGCTTCCCCATGTCAACATAACTATTTTTATGTCCCATGGAAGTTACAATTGAAGACTTGTTAGAGTTTATGTATTCCCTAACTAGGAAAAAGTAAAGCAATCAGTAGAACCACTGCATTTTTCATGTTTAACTTGTATAAAAAACCTAACCCCCTCCCCTTTTTTTCCATTTTAATCATCCTGCAGATCAGTAAAAATATATGGCCCCCGGGCTAGTTTTTGCCCAGTTGTGCCATATGTGCTGGTCAACATGTGACTGCCTATTGTACACCAGTCTTACAGTTCCAGATGGTTTTTCAATTTGAAATACATAGCAGAGCTACAGGTGCTTATGAGCCAAAATTCATTATTTCACTGGTTAGCCGTCAGTAGCTTGTCCATAAAAATAGATGATCAACCCATGCGGAGCATGTTTGTGCTGAATTCGACATAGTAGCATGTGACTATTTGTTATTACTCTGATTTTGAAATAATAATGCTTAAACTTTTGAGGGCATTTTGTGGTAGGTTTGTCTCGCTTCGTCTCGTTTCATTTTTAAGTAATTTAGATGGAATGATAGGGTTTCGTACATGTACATTTGCATTTTTTACTTGTATTTTTCATGTATTAATTTGCTGGTGCTCTTATTGAGAGCAAATCTGAACAAGCTTCCTTTACAAGGTGCTTTTCTCCCTGGAACATAAGGTTCATATATAGATGTATTTTGAGGTCAAATAGATATAATGAGAGCAACTAAGAGAGATTTTATATTCTAGCCATCTGCTAGGGGCAAGGTTATGACACGGTTCAACTGTTTGCACATTACTAAAACGTACTAGATGCTGTCAGGTGACCACACGAGGTCTTCTTCATTCTTTAAAAGTCCAGAGATTATTGCTTCTTGAAATTAAACTGCTTCAGTGTGTTAGTTTCACCCAAACTCATAAAAAGCTTTCCTTTTAAAAATGCTACATGATCTGGAATATCTGCAACTATTTAAATAGTTAAAATACTATGTGACACAATTAGTGATGCTCAATTATAAATGTTGTTGGCGCACTTGGTTAGCAGTTTTTTTTTCCTACAGTTGGATTCTCTTAGAAATAAAAGAACAGCAAGAGTTTTTTCCAGATTAATAAGCAATGTTTAATCACGATGGTCTGTTCCTTCTTTCAATTAGACTGAAAATGATCAAAATTTGGAGACATGCTTCATGGAATAAAACGTTTGAATTTAAAATGCTTGCTAGCTGTAATTTTGTGTAAGTGATGTATTCTTCAGATGTATATTGGCATTTCTATTAAAGCCAAGTGGTTCGTAGTTACCCTAGAAATGTATTGGTGAGGTATACCTGTGAAAAATATGCTTTGTAACAATGTCGCCTGAAGTGAGTGTTTTATTCTGAACCCAGAGTGAAGACAATCTGAGGCTCCGCGACTCAAGTGCCTCAAGCACCGTTGTTCTGCTGCTCCTGAGTGTGACTCGTCCCCACGACGTCACCAATGCGACCATGGGAAATCGCAGTCAATAGGCGGCCACCAATAGCCCCCTTAAATCAGAGGAGGTTCCAGGGGGAGCCTTGTAACACCCCAGTGCATCTCAGGAGAAGGTCAGTGTCCTGTTTTGTTTCATGGCCAATGTGAAGCAACTGCATATAAAAAAAATTCTTGGTGTGTTCCTGTATTATATCTTTTAAATAGCAAATATTAATAAAAATTCCAGCTAAGCTGCTAAGTTGTTTCTGCAATTCTGTGTAATGCTGTTTGAAGATTACGACATTGTCGCAAGAACATTGTGCTGACTGTTTAAGCTTCTGTCTGTATTTTTGTTTTATTTAAATCCTCAACTGTGAACATTCTTTTTTAAAGTTTCTATGCAAAGGTAAATGTATATGCAGAAGAACTGTGTGAAAAGTGAGCACATTTCTCAAAAAATGATGATTTCAAGAATAAATTTGAATCTTTCATCCTTCTTTCAAGAGAATTTTACCGCATCTTTTGTGTGGTCACTGTTATTGTTTTGCCATTCTACTAACAATATGAAAGTCAAAAGTAATATTGTTTTGTAGTATAGTATAGAGAGAGCATGATATTTTTTTCTAGTCTGATCCCGATATCAATATTAAAATTTTGTCTGCCGATACTGATCCCAGTCTGATATTTTTCCCTCTTTGTCAACAACTTTCACAAAAATTAATAAATAAGTGCAAATTGTGCAGTCTGAAATCAGTCATAAAAATGTCACTGTATAACCATTTGTATTCAAGTGCACTTAAGCCTCTGGTATAAAATATACACAGGAGCACAGATAAAACCTTTAATTAGCAATTAACCAAACTTTATATGGAATATAAGTCTGAAAACATGTAGTTTGTATGTGTGTGTGTGTATTACAGTTTTCAGGCTTCAGAAAAATCAGCAGAGGCAGGGCAATATGGGTTTTTCAGTGGCAAATGCAGATTTTTGTTATACAAAAACAATAATTTAAATATTAGTCACAATTTAAACAAGGGCATGCAGCATTTTAAAAGCAACACAAAAAAACAAAAACTCGACTGGCATTTTGTGCCTCAATTTCTGACAAAAGTAACAAAACGTTTCATAATTGAGATCGTTTCAGCTTTGGTGATGTCATTCATAAAGTGAGACGGATGTAAACTGGAGGAATTTAGAACTTACTTCTGGCTGTCACACAGCTTCATCACTGAACGTGCTGATAAACCACATTACAGTGAGCGTTCTGCCCAGCCATCACTACATTGACCTTGTTGTCTCATTAATTGGCTTATGCTGATTGCCATCAAACGCTTAAACATTGGTCTGTTTTTTTTTTTGGCCGACCACTCGGCTGACCTCTTCTATGGGGTTTTGCTTTTTTCTTCCTTCAGCATAAAGTAACGTAATCCTTTCATATTCACAAGGGTTAGAGGCAGAAGATACCCACAAATAATACTAGGGTCCCCCAACCTTAACCAATACCACTCTAGGCAGAAAAATAACACAAAATATCTAATACCAATTTTAAAACTGCGCTGTGCTTTTCATTTTGCATGTCAAATTACTTTATTTCCTATCAAGATCTTTTCGTGTAATACACAATCTAAAATATGCCCTTGTATATGCAAAGTTACAATTGCATGCACTGAAAGTACTACCTTTTAGACTCCTTATTCAATATGCAAGATTAATGGCACTTTAAAGTTTAAAAGTTACCGTGAGAAATGCAAGATTCCACCGTCACAAAGACAGCTCCTTGTGAGGCTGGTTTCCAAGACTAAGACTTGTGTTGAAGCCAAGACTTTAAATATTAAAGACATGGTATGCACTTATTCTAATAGATATTAAGTATTACTAATATTTCCGTATTAGATGATTTCATGTGTTCCAGATCATTTTCAGTATTGTTTTTGGCTTGCATGCTGTTTGTGAGTTTCTTCTACCTTTTGGCAAACTCCAAAAATATTCCCATTGTTCACAGCCAATTTGCTTACAGCCAAAACCGCGAATGTCAAACGTGCAAGTGTTGAAGGGATTATTCTGTTTCCACACGGCTGACATCTTTGATGCTCATGATTTGCTGAACTGGCCACCACGTGACTTCTGTTTACAGTAGAGATGATAAAATGGATGGATGGGAAACAGACAGTAATAAACTTCCTAGGCATCATTGTGAGGATCATATTAGTAAGTACAGTGTTGAACATTTTTGTGGTTTTTCAGGGTAGACCTATCTCTGATGGAAAATTTGTTTGTCGTCTTTCTCCCCTGTCCACCTATATCCAATTCAGCATTTTTTGCTGGTATTGACCCGCTATTAGTGGGATTGGTGCTATCTCTGGTTTCACTGTTGGGCCATTGAGCAAGGCCCTTAACCCCAATTGCCCCAGAAACTGGTTGCCCCTACATTACTAATTGTAGATACTGTGCATAAAAAAAAAAAAAATCTGGTAAATAAAATTGAAAATCCCATTCTTTACAACGTGCATAGCATTTTTTACAGGCAGTAATTTGTCATGGTAATACAAATATGATTATTAAAAAAACGTTTAAGTATTTTAAAGTGGTCTAGCTTAGAAACAGGAGATGTCTTTCCGTAATCTTTAAAATACCATAAGACGAACGGATGTAGCACTTAATAGGGAAAGGATTCTTTTTGTGCGTCCGTAATCCTTTTTTTTTTTTATCGGCAAGCCATTTATACTTTTATAGGATAATTTTTTGCAGTATAATTCAAATCCATGCTCATATTTCTGTGTAAATGCATAAATCAGCTTTAGCCAATATTTCAAAACATGTATCTAATTTGTGGGATATTCGGGAGGTATTTATGAGGAATTCATATTTGGAGTCATCGCGGCCTTTGATGCTTGGCACTGATCATTTATTTACTTATTTCCCTTCTGCGCCGTTAGCTTATTCACATAGTATTTTGGCTGTCATGTTGCTTGTCACATGGTGACACTCCTTTTACAGTTCAACAGCATACATTGCAGTTGATTTGGCAACTCTAAATTGCCTTTAGTGTGTTAGTAAATGAAGGCCCTGCAACGTACAAGTATTACAGCCAAGGTGTATCCTGCATGGGGTCATAGGCTCCAGTCTACTGTAAACCTAAGGGGAAGCTGCAATTAAATGGGTACATGGAATTCATCCGGTAATAAACTTCCTAAACATCATTGTGAGGATCCTATTAGTAAAGGATGCTGAGAAGGATTGTACATCTTATGCTTATATAGGTTTTATTATGATACATTATGTTTGTGCATGTATCTAGCCTAAATATAATGTGTAATATCTCTTTGTGGAAAATGTATATAAATGCAGATCTTACTCACACAATACACATAAGCTGCAAGTTTTGGGAAGGGCAACAACAGGGTGTGATGTTGATCCTGGGAGGTTATGCTTGTGAGACCAGGGGGATGAACAAAATCTGACCTGTTGTGTGACTGGTAACAAGGCACAAGTAACCTTTGCTCCATCCCTAACATGCATGCAGGCCTTAATCATGTGTAATGATATCATTCATGGTTTGCTAAAAGGATGGAATTTGCTTAGAAATGAGCACGTTAAGGGGGAACAAAAATGCTTTAGTTAGAGAAAAAATAACAATGTTAGAAACTGATTCCTTTTTAAAGAAGTTTTTGCGATAATTTATTGTAAGGGTGTTAAGATGCACTGATGCATTGTGATCAATTGATTATTAAGATGGCGATTCAACTGCATTTATCTGTAATGTCAGAATCTCTTATTGATTTCAGGGGGCAGAATCCTCCTTAAAGATACTCCTGCTTTGTGGCTGTGTTTACTCATGTTCACATGCTAAAGGAAGACATGTATAGTACAGTGCTTTAAAGAAGGATGACGTGAGATAATCAGGTCTGGCTGAGGAGCATGCACTGGTATAGTGCATTGCCACACCCACCTCATGATGAAACTAGCCGGGATCCAGATTGGCATCCCTCCCCAGGCTGATACATGGTCCATTCCCACCCTCTGGAAGTGACCATCTATCTGTCACAGCCAGGTGTTACATGGGTGTCCCCTTGGCCTGGTCCAGCTGCTTGGATCCTCAGCAATGAGGATCCTGTGAGCCGGATCACTCTCAGCGAAACATGCCACACGGCAATAGTACTGTAACTGATGCTTGATCATGATACAGGTAATGTGCCTCATTCGGGATTCCTCTAGCAACCACTCATTCCACACAAAGTCAAACCAGTGGTACCTAAGGATTCTCTTAAGCGACAGTCCCAAAAGAGTGCAGTCTTTATCTTTGGTCACTGGGTAGCATCCATATCTCACAGCCATTCAGCAAGACAGATATCGAGAGTGCAATACACCCCTTTCCCTTGCCACAGGAATGCTGATTAGTAAAGTAAGCACTGCCTGATCTTTGAGCTACAGCACTTTTGGAGGCAAACTATACTCTAACAGTTAAATTCTTTCTGCTTTGATGCTTTTGGGACATGCCCCTCTTTTGTAACGCAAAAAAGTAATATTTTTTTGCTACCTGCTGTAACTATGGTTAAGACTCTGAGGTAGCTAGCTAGGTAAGTAAAAAGTAATGTAAGCCTTAGAGATGCATGACAAAAGGTGTCAGTTGTGGCCAGTATTTAAACTTGATGGCAGCACCTGAGCTAAAGACACAACTACTAAAATAATGGAGATAATTGCATGGGACGATCATCCATTTTCTGCACTGGAGGACGAGGGATTTCATCGGCTCATTCACCACTTATGAGGTCTCAAAGTACCAGCCTGTGACATGTTTATAATTCGTTATGAAATCTGGCCTGCAGATTGATCTTCCCCATAGAATAAAAAAGTGATGTAACGTCATTCACCTAACCTGTGCCGACAGGTTTCACCGCTGGGAACCTCAACCCTGCCCCAGCACGGCTAATGGTTTAGACCAGTGTTTCCCAACCCAGTCCTCAGGGACCCCAGGCAGTCCATATTTTTCTTTCTATTCTATTAATAGTGTGTAGTTTTCCATGTTTGTGATTTTTTTTAGCGAAGTTAGAAAAGGTTTAAATTTAGGTTATTGAGATAATTGAATAATTAATTTCTATCACGATTTGATTCAAAGACTTCGGATGCATCAAATCACTCCCACAATAATCGTAATTGAATTGCCTTGGAGGCAATGAACCACATTCCTAATTTACAGGATATAAAATTATTTCTGTGCAACTGTGAATTGCCTGTTTGGGTTATTTGGGATATTTCAGTGTGTAATATGAAGGAGCAGACAATTTTAAAATAAAACATTGAGTGTATCATATTGAATCCTCCATGTGAAAACTCACCCACCCCATTTCATTGACATGCCTGACTCTTTCCCATAAAGACGTTAACTTGGGAAACCTGGCTAAATATGAATACTAGACCAAGGTAGGACCAGAAAAACGCCACAGCTTTCGAGCTGTTAAGTGACCGAGGTACCTGTTCAGTCACCCTATGATGAGAAATTATATGGATCAGGTATGTGTAAATGTTTGTGAAATAGAATCAGAGCAAAAACAGCAGACAGCTTTATACATTGAGGATTGCAGATCTTTACATTATCAGTGTTGACCTTTGTAGGTAATATATATTTCCAGCGATTGTTTTTTGATCCTTTTGTGAGACCAGTTGTATAGCTCTGGGTTATAGATCTATGGAGGCTTTCTGACATAATGTCAGCTGACTCAAAGTATAAAGGAAGACCCACGTATAGTGGTACTCAAGATGCACGTCCACTATTTCTACTGTTTAGCAACTGGTTTGATTTGAAACCGGGACGCACACGAAGCATTCTGCAATTCACACCCTTTTTTGTGCTTACACCCCTGAATTGTGCCCACATTATGATTGAGTTCAGTGAGAGTATGACCCTCCTTGAAAACGTGCCTCTGAGTGGAAATTGGCAAGTACATTTATTTTTAGCATAGTGTCCCACTGTATTCCGCCTTAGGGACGGCAAGCCTTACTAAGATTTTATTTTTCTGTTGCTATTGCAAAATGAATGAGGGAAATTAGAATTTAGAATGCCGTTAGCTCATTTGTATTTTTAAATTTTGTTTTCCGTTAAAAGCCAAAGCATTTCTAAGTGTTCCCTCATAGACTTAGATGAGAAAAATTTGTCATTATATTGATTATTATTTTTTAATCCACCCAGCCCAGGCCAGAAACAAATTTCATGAGGGGTCTGGCAACCCTACCAATACATCCCTCTCTTGGTAGATTTTGCTGACCTAATTTTACTGCCTAGCTGTGTGTCTGATCAGGAAAAAAATTGAGGGGGAGGGGTCACACCCTTTGTTTTCGGGCCTGGCTTTGTGGCTGACCCAGCCTGTGAAGTTTTCAAACTGTACTGAAAAAATGTAATGCAATAGCAATTACTTTAGTAACTCATCACTGGCTACTGTTTAAAACCAACAAATTTATCTATCACTTAAGTAAAATAATCTGAAATACTTATCCACTGTGATTTGCATGGCATAGGCATTTCATCTAAAATTAAGACTGTCAAGGTGACCATGGCTAATATTTTTGTAGTTACAAAACAGTATTTTAAAATAAGTTTCTAGCATACTTGAAGCTGTGCTCTTTCTTAAGGTCCTGATCTAAATTAATTTTTATAGTTCATAGATAGAGTCATATAATACAATACAACTTTGACCAACAATTTAAATGAAATATCTCACAAACTGAGATTTTATGTTGGTGTAAATCGCAGATAAGACATCTTAACATATGATTACATGTATGATATATATTTTTTTAAGTCTCAAGACCAGCTGTACCCTCTTTTAGTCATTCTAAAATTGTGGAGGTTTGGCGGGTGTGGGAGAAGTGATGGGGCTGTCCTCTGAATTCATTATTTGTCTAACAGCATGTAGTTCAAATATTTAGTCTTGAAAACCGCTCATTTTATTCTTTATGTTTTTCCATGGCACTGTAACCAAGTGTAATTTCCTGTCTTGCGGAAATAAGTCCTTACAACAGTGATGAATGTCACCATTTATTGTTCCTTTCCTTCTGTGCTTTTGCATTTGGATGAAGAGTTTTGAAATATTTGTAGAACATTTTCATTTCATATATGGCTGTATGTTTATCATCTTGGTTTTATCATTTTTGATAACAAAACCTATACAGCGTGTTAGATAATCAAATGCGTTGCACTTTGCTGACCATTCAAACACCTTTTGTCCATTTCTGGACCCTCTAGTCCTCCCGTGAGACGGCAGTGGGGACGCAGAGACAGACCTGTACTGCACAACTTCCTGCACCAGGGTGAGAACTTCCACTATCCTCTCCTGTCACAGCATCAGCAGCAGATTTCTGTAGATGAGTCCCGACTGTACAGTCACACCAGCGTACCGCCACGAATGCTCCACCCTGCCCCACACCCGCCTCAACAGAATCCCATCATGGTGGATCTTCACGAGCAGGTAAGGCTTTCCAAGGCGGTGGCCAGCTTATTTATTGTTTTCCTACAGTGATTTCCAAACTGGTAGGTTCCAGTAATGAGAATTATCTGTGGTTTAAGTTTCCCTCCCCTACTGAAAAACCTTGGGTTTCCTTACTCGGAGAGCATTGTCAAGAATGAGGCTGTACCCATATGATTATAATATAGGGCAAATACTTGAGTGGAAAATAGAATTCATAGTTATATGTTCAACCAATAATGTAAAATCAGTTGTGAATAAACAACTCCTGTTCAGAACCCCTCAAGTAAGAAAGCTCAAGAAAACTTGCATGGCATCTAAGAGCTTGGAGGAAAACGTGAATATGAATGAGAGTGCTATTTACGAGTATTTGGTTTATAATTCTATGGTGACTTTTGATGTTCTGCAGGCATTGTCTTGTAGTCATCCACCAGGTTTAATATGATGCAGTGTATGGACTCGCTCTTTGTGTTTCAGAACTTTCATTTGCATCTTGTATTTTGAATTTATCAAAAGCAATTCTTAGCTGGACTATCAAGGCTGTCTGCAATTTCCTTTATCTTGAAAAGGAATTAACAATGGTAACCGCATGTTTTGTTCAACCATGCACATGAGTTAGGAAGCTCAACATTTCAGGCAGGAGGTTGCACTTGAACAGCTGACAGTCTGCTGTTAACTGGAAGATGGAAGGTGGTGATGTGGCAACGTCCAGCTTCCTGACTTGCATGAACAGGGAGCACACTATTACTGCAACGGGCAACACTTGTGAAACACCGCACTTATAATAGCCATGAATTTTTAAAACTACATTGAAGTGTCTGTTATCTTGCTTTGTGTGTAGCCTAAGCCTACGGTAATCACTGGTTAATCACTGTCAGATATTGATAGTGGGTTACTTGTCTGATGTGGTCAGTTACCAAAAAAAGCTATTTTAGAAAAGGCTGAATCTTGTGATAATTGCTTGTCACTAAAATTGCTGCCTGTGGGTAGATATTCAGCTGGTTTTATAAATGAAAATGTGTTCATTTCTGAGATGTTGGGTTTTTCCTTAGGTAGGGAATGAGAATAATTGTTAATATTTGATTAACATTATAAAATATAGTTCTTGTTGTTGCCCCTTTTTTATCAGAGTGAGTTTTTTATATTTGTATTTCTGAGATTTAGAGTAGATTAACAAGATACTGCAGGTGTCCATTTTTAATGGCCCTCAAAGACTGTCGACGATCCTCATCCAGCTGGTTATCTGGGGTCGCGGGAGGCCGGGAGAGATTGACACCCCCGTCAGATTGTTGTTTTTAATCTGTAGTTTTTCAGAAGATTATGGGAAGTTTATATCTTACTTCCCAGAAAGACAGGAAAATATATATGTGGAGTTTGACAAATGGAGAGGTGGGTTTAATTTACTGAAATTTGTTTGTTAAATGTCCAATGTAGCAAATGAGAATAAGCTTATTTTTAATAACAAAAAAAAGAAAAGAAAAAAAATTTTTGGTTCATCTTTTCATGATAATCCAAGTAGTGAAGCTTGGCAAACTATTCATATTATAGTTTATGTAGGTTTTTGGTTATTCTGTGGGGAACAATAACATTGGATTTTGAAGTTGAGTTTGACCATGTAACTATTTGGTTACATTGGTAACACTGGTAAACTACTTTATAAGCCATTTCTAGAGCCTGGTTAGTCAATAATACATTTTGCTTCAGCTGCGGTCAGCAATATTAAAGATATTGTTAAACAATAAGGGAATGCTGTGTGACTGCAGTGGTTTCAGAAATTCGGTTGGAGTTGTGTTTTTGTGCACCTCTTTTCCAGATGCACCAGGGACCGGTCCCGATATCTTACACAGTTACCACGGTGACAACACATGGTTTCCCCCTGCATACCGGCCAGCCTATCCCAGGGTGCAACACACAGCAGCTCCCAGCATGCTCGGTAATGTTCAGCGGACAGCACTCTCTGCTCTGCCGCCTTCTTCCTCCTGTGAGTTTGACAAGGAAGTGCTAGTATGTCAGTGAAGTTCTTGTAGTTAATACATTACCACCACTCCCCCACCAACAGCTCCTTCCCATCAACTGTCCAGGATCCTAGCCAGGTTTGAGAATTAATGAAGTCCTCTGTAATGCATCAAGCAGCTCCATCATGTGTAAAAACGATTCCATTAGGAATTTGTTAATGAATGTCTAGTGGAGGTTTTCAGTGAATAACAAGAAATAATCATACAGGGTAGAAAACTTGACACGTGATAATCTGTAGTAAGAACACAAGTCTTCCAGCTGCTTGTCAAGTTGAAAAACAAAAGGCAATAAGCTACTAATACAGTAAACATGACATAAATAATATGAAATCCAACTAGGCTGCGGACTGAGTTGTAATATAGGTGGCACGCTGTTGGAAATCATATTTACTACAAATGCAGCAAAAATGTTGACTTAACTTCATATTTTGCTGATAGCTTATTTTTTTGATAAAACAGTAATGGTGACATACTTAACTAACTTGTTTACATACTTCTTCTGACCAGAAAAAAAAACATTTTCTTAGGGGGAATGAGGACTTAAAACAAAGGTCAAATTAACAAATATCTGATAAGGGCAAGGAAAGACATCTGTTTAATGACTTCCAATTTCACAAATTTTCACTTCTTTTTACTTCTTCGTTTTCCATTCTATAAATTGAGTTTCCATTCTAAAAAATCAGCAAATAGTCTATAGCCAAATTTCAAAATCATCATTCCAAACTTTCTGCCTGTTTTAAAAATGTTTTGTATTGCAATTTCTACCATTGATTTTGTGAAATGTTGAAATTCTGCTGTGATTGTAAAATGCCAGTAGTGTCTTGCCTCTAGATGTTACTTCCTTCATCCAGCTGCCCCAGATTAATCTGCCTGTGCATTTCAGTGTATCTGCACCCTTCTAAACACCAGAACAACTTGGCCATAGATTTATTTTCAAGGCAATTCTTACCGCAACCCCCACCCCACCAGAATTGGCTTTCAGGGTAATTGACTGGTGGGGATGTTCTGTTAAAGAATTTTAACATTTGTAGCTTTGCTGTGAAATTGTTTACAAAAGTAAGATATTCATTTAAAAGTGGCTTGAATAGAATTGTGTTTAATGGAGGCCATTATGGGCAGTAACCCTGTTTTCTCTTATCACTGATTTGTAGTTGTTTGTCCTTCCAGCTGTCTTTCACAGACGGTCTCAAATGCACATATGTAAATGTGCTTTTATCTGTGCTTTGTGATGAATGTGTGAATAGATATATTTTTAGAGAATGTGGAGATGGCCCGTCCAGTGTAGGCGGCAATTAGGAGGGACATCAAAGAGTTTAAATATGTCTTTGTTCACGTCTGTGTCATTTTGTGTCCGCAGCTGATTCAAGCCTGTACAATGCAGCACTTGCCAGTGTCTTACCAAGCCTTCCCGCCTCTGATCTCCAGTGAGCATTTTATATTGCACCCCCCACCACCAGTGCCCCCCCATCAACCACCTCACCTTA
Organism: Brienomyrus brachyistius; assembly: GCF_023856365.1. NCBI lineage: Eukaryota > Metazoa > Chordata > Actinopteri > Osteoglossiformes > Mormyridae > Brienomyrus > Brienomyrus brachyistius. The sequence continues at coordinate 9,121,268 of NC_064542.1, forward strand.
CTCCCATAAGCCAGTTCGTCCCTCTGCAGCCCCAGCACCCCCGCATGGTGAGTACTCCATCTGCTGTCCTGCAAAGACATGTTATACCTGCCGTGATAAAATTCCAACCAAAAAAAAATTTAAAATACAAGCAATCCCCCAGGTTATGAATGAGATCCATTCCCTAAGTTTACCTCTAAGTCGAATTTGTAAGTAATTCGGAAAAATAATACAGTACCTAATAATAATTAAATAGTAATAAGAAGAGTAACTACAGTGATACCTTGGTTTGTGAGCATAATTTGGAAACTCAAATGATTCGTTCCACAACCCAAAAATATTCATAGATAATAAATGATTAATACAAAATATAAAGTAAAAATACATAAAACAAATTAACCTTCACTTTACCTTATCTGTCTGTTGGCTCACTGGAATCTTTTTCTTTTTGTGCGACTGTACCAAGGAACCTATCCCATGACAGTTGCTTTTGCCTTCTTTTAAATTTTGCGGAAATGTGGGAACATTGCATTACCGTTAAACAGATTCATAGCTCGCACTGCTACACCCTTATTTGGGTGATGCTTTTCTACTAAACTTTGAGTATACGAGTGAGGCATGCCGACTGAGACCGAGCATGGCAAACGATCACCCACAATCCTGCAGCAAGAAAGATAGAAAGAAGAACCATCGGCTCAGTTGTGATCACGCGATGCTTGGCAGACAACGCGTATACGTAATCATCGTATTGCAAGACCTCACTTGTTTATCAAGTTTAAATTTATTAAATTTTGCTCGTCTTGCAAAACACTCGCAGACCAAGTTACTTGCAATCCAAGGTTTTACTGTACATATGGTGCTGTACTGTACCTCGAGCCGACAGACTGCTGAAGCCGCGTAATGTTTTCACAAGCGTAGCAAAGTTTTGTGTGTGCATTTATTATTACGTACAACTGCATTTAGCCTAATTTTTTTAATATAATAAGCTTTATGGCAGTTGATTTGTAAGTACGATTTGTCTGTAAATCAGGTGTTCCCAACCTGGGAACTGGCATTTATTTATGGAATTTTATGGCGGCAAATGGCACAAACACGGGAAATTTAAAATCCCCTCATGACTTTCTGCTTTTGACTCAGAATGTACCGTCACTGTGTTGTTCTCTTGCCCCTTGAATCAACATGTATTCATGACATAATGGGCTCTAAAAATGCCTTAAGTACATTTCCAGATACTTTGAGAACATTTACTTTCAGCATGTTTTACTGAGCATATATTTACTTTTTATAGTCTTAATGTTATAACATACTTGTTACACTTATAAAACCCTGGCTGATTCATCTATTAAATAATATTTGATGCATTGCTTATTAATCTTAATTACACAATTGTGAGTGAATTACTTCTCTTAACGTAGTTTACAAGTGCCACTCACATGTTTATAGAAACAAAATTTTATGAACATGTTAAAAGAAATGAGTTTTCAGTCATTGACAGTTTCACTCTGGCTACATTACCTAGAACAGACTGTTGCTATAGGGTGTCCTGAAATTACGAATATGACCAAAACGGTGATGCAATGCATCATTTGTAATGACAACTTCCACTTTCAGCCTCTGCAGAGAGTAGAAAATGAAGTGGAAATGAGAGGCGAGCAACACCCTGTGGGTGGATTTGCTTACCCTCCGACCCATCACCCACCAGCAATGGCCCCCTCTGTCCCCCTTCAGTATCTCCCTCAAGACCCTCTGCACCAGGACCTGCCCTTCGGAGTGGTAGGTATTTTACAGGAAGTGGTTTGGAGATGACACCAGTTTTTCATGAACAGTGACAGTCAAGATTGATTTTTGTTAGAATTTTTATGCATCTGTGTTTTCGATAAAGTGGTAACTACACAGATGCATCTACTATAAATAAGTTCCAAATAATTTGATCTTGTATCAGATGATCACAGTCTCATGATATACAGTACAGGCCAAAAGTTTGGACACACCTTCTCGTTCAATGTGTTGTATTTATTTTCATGACCATTTACATTGGTAGATTCTCACTGAAGGCATCAAAACTATGAATGAACACATGTGGAGTTTTGTACTTAAAAAAAGGTGACATAACTGAAAACATGTTTTATATTCTAGTTTCTTCAAAATAGCCACCCTTTGCTCTGATTACTGCTTTGCACACTTGCTAAACACCTCTGGGAACTCCTTCAAGACGGTTGGAAAACCATTTTAGGTGACTACCTCTTGAAGCTCATCGAGAGAATGCCAAGAGTGTGCAAAGCAGTAATCAGAGCAAATGGTGGCTATTTTGAAGTAACTAGAATATAAAACATGTTTTCAGTTATGTCACCTTTTTTTGTTAAGTACATAACTCCACATGTGTTCATTCATAGTTTTGATGTCTTCAGTGAGAATCTACCAATGGTCATGAAAATAAAGACAACACATTGAACGAGAAGGTGTGTCCAAACCTTTGGCCTGTACTGTATATGTAAATTTTTAGTGTAATAAATGAACCTTTCATTTTTTTTATTAGACTTTTGGTTTTGGTGGAATTTGGTTGTATTAATGGTCTTGCCCTTCATTTTAGCCATACCCTCATGTTCTGCCACGACGTGTTAATGGGCAGAGATACAGGTTACAGCAGCCCTTGCCTCCCCCTCCTCCTCCACCTCCCTACTATCCAAGTTTCCTGCCATACTTCCTGTGAGTAGCAGTCGAAGCCTTTTTTACTGCAGATTTTTTAATCCCTTAAATTGGTCCTTTGTACAGCCATGAGCCGCATAACAATATTTTGGTCAACGAGAGACCGCATGTATGACGGTGGTCCCGTAACATTACAATGGAGCTGAAAAATTCCTATCGCCTAGTAATATGGTGCAGTGCATTACTCACGTGTTTGTGGTGCTGCAGGTGTAAACAGGCCTACTGCAAGTCATATAGTTGCACATACAATTATGTGCAATATCTAATTCTTGATAATTATGACATGTATTTTCTATACTGTACTTTGTACTTTTTCTATTGTAGAACAGTAAACTATAGCATCTAGGTTTGTTTAAGTTACTTTGTGTTTCCCTGGATTTGTCCTCTTTTTTCGGACCTAAAAATGCCCAAAAGCGGAATTTTGCTATGTTTCATGTTGACATTTGGTTTTTCTGTCAGAATACTTTCTGTGAGAATATTTGTGTTGCTTTGACTCCTCTCTTTGCATCCTGCCCCTGATGTCCTCTTTTTTTATTTGTATTTTTTAACAAAGTAAAATATGGTCACCCTTATGTTAGTACTCTCAGTGATAAAATCGCCTAACAGCACATTTCTCAGAACGTATCCCTGTCGTGAAGCAGAGCATGACTGTACTTGGGCCCAAAAAATGGCCGGGATATTAACGTGAATACATGAAAATCCATAAGACAATGAGTTATGTTCCCATGACAGTGCAGCTTCTGTCAATTGGGATGTAGCCATCATATCAGAGAATTTACTTTTTGTGACAAAGTATATGCGACTCGTGTTCACAAAGCATAATGTAGTAGTTTAAGGAAACCACAAATCTATACATTTTTATCACTTAGGATCATATTCGTGTAACTCTTCACACTTTGCGCAGGCTATATTTTAAGGATTCCATTAGTTCCTATTTTCACTTTGATTTCAGTCTTTTAATTTAAAAACGGTTTGAAAATGAATAATGTGGAAATGTTTCTGGTTGTTCGTATAGATTATAGATGTCACTTCTATACACATGTACTGTACATCATTGAAATCCTTTGCGTGTGTAAACATAACTCATGCATGCCCATAGTTCAGAATAGTCTGTATCTTCTTGTGAAAAGTAGTGTCCCTGTTTGGTGGGATGGTGCTTATTCACGTATGAACATTCTTTCTATGCAGCTCTATGCTTCCCGTGCCTCCAGCTGCCGTGGGGCCAGCGATCAGTTTGGACCTGGATGTGGATGATGTGGAAATGGAGAATTACGAGGTGAGCTATCCAGTCTTCTGGAATCCTGGACAAAAAACTCCACCCATCCTTTTCTTTTTTTCTTTTTATTGAAATCAAAGTTACATTTATAACTTTGTTTAATACAGAATCCTTTGTTTTTTGGTTTCCACCCAACCGTGTGTGTCGGTTTTTGTGCTACTGGGTCTGAACTGTTTCCCCAGTCTCTGTTTTGACTGGTCATTCTTGAGCCGACTCACTGACTTGCTGACTCAATGGTTTTCTAGGCATTACTAAACCTTGCTGAGAGGCTAGGAGAGGCCAAACCTCGTGGACTCACCAAAGCCGATATTGAGCACCTTCCGTCCTATAGGTTCAATCCAGAAAATCACCAATCTGAACAAACCCTGTAAGAGCTGCTTCTGAGTCCTTATTAAGTTGACTTTTGCCAACTGAAAATTCCATATGTCGTGTGTTAAGGGTTTTAATGCTGTTCTTGTTTCCTCCTAGGTGTGTTGTATGCTTTAGTGATTTTGAGTCTAGGCAGCTACTTCGAGTATTACCATGTAACCATGAGTTTCACGCTAAATGTGTCGACAAATGGTTAAAGGTAAGATATCAGTTTCCTTTATCTTGCATCCTTTGTTGGTGCAGGCAACTCCAATTCCTTCCTCTTTACTCAAAAATATTTGAAGAATACTTTAGGAAGCAAATTGTAAGATAAATACTGCAGAATACAGTAGCCCCTTTACATCCCCGGACTTAACATTTGCATTTTCGGTCATTCAGAAGTTGACTGTAAACAATTTTTGCAGCTTGCTGAAAAATTGCAGTAACTTGAGCACGATGTGTAATGATTTAGATTGCATAAAATCATGTAATGTAACTGCATACTGTATCTAATATTAAAAATCTTGTTTTGCGTGCTCCATGCATCTTTGTCATAGCAGCCAGCCTGACTCCTGTATTAGCAGTCTTTGTGAATCTCGCATTTCTCGCAGTAATTTTTAAACTTTTCAGTGCCGTTAATTTAGCATTTTTAATAATACATCCAAATCGTAGTTCATGTTCATTTAGGCTATCAGACTGTTAAGGGTTCGGGTTAGGGATGTCCAAGTATAATTTGCAAATTTTCAAATTTCCGGGTATCTCGGAACGTAACCTTCAGAAATGTGAAGGGGATACTACACGTTCATTTTAAATAATGATTAAATAATGATCCACACAAATATCTTGTGTTGAATAATTTGGAGGGAAAATTGCTATATATTACTGTAATTTGCATATTTTTGTATGTTTGTGTGGAGTAGATTCATGATAAATAACATGCTGTCCTTATGTTAATCTATACATCACTTCTTATAATTGTATCCAGTAGAACTACTCTAGTCAATGGTGAAAAGAAAAAGTAGAGATGTAAAACAGTCTGGTCTTTCTGCATGTGTGTTTTGATGCACATTGGTGTATTATTGAGACTTAACTTGATTTTTCGTAGTCATAACCCATGTCTCTCAAACTCTAGTGTTCAGTGGCAGCTCCTTGACTTTATAGTTCAGTTGTGCAAAATAATTGTGTTCAGAGAATAAATTTTCATTTACAACTATTGAAGTTAAATTATCGAACATTTTATCCCTCCCCCTGACAGTTCAGGGTGGGGGAAGGGGAACTATGATACACATTGGTGCAGTTTGGTTTTTGTCACTGGGAGCTGTAGTAACGGAGATGCAGATTGGCCCTTGAATTCGCATAAAGCTTAACACCCTTTTCTTTGTATTACAGACTAATCGCACTTGTCCAATCTGTCGAGCCGATGCATCCGAGGTCCACCGGGATGTGGAGTGAGTCCAGATACGGTTTATCCAATGGGGGGGAAAAAACAGCACAATATAAAGGAGTCTGTTTCACGTGGAGACACGGGGCATATGGCACCCACCCCATGTCCCCCAAGTAAATGAAAACAAAAATGTCCCACCCACTCCCCGCGCCTTGAACAATAAACAGTCTAGCAACATATCTGGAGCTCTGTCGTTACCTCTGCTGAGCATTGTGTGAGATTGATGAAAGCTACTGCATAGTATAGCCACATAGCCATAAATTCTGGAGTTGTCCTGTGTACTTGTTTTGCCCTTGTGTTGCCAATATTCCAAAGATTTAACGTGTATAATCTTTTGTTGTGTTGCAACTCTATGGAAGAAAAGTAGGCATTTTTTTCATGATACTAGTTTGATTTTTTTTGTTGTATTTTGTAGCTTAGACTCATTCCAAGTACTACATCAGTGATTTAAATGAGTTTTGGATTGTGGCTGGGAGAGTATGGAGCTACGTGTTGTGCAAACAGCAGACAAACAATAACAAGAATTTCTTTTTTATGGTTAGTAGCAAACTGGACCATTCCACTGGCTTTGGATAAAAGCTTAACCACCAGAGATGCATGTTTGTATAGGTGATGGGCAACGTGAATTGTTAATAACGTATGTTACGCAATAATGTATTGATGATTTTGATATTTCTTTCCCAGTTTATTTTGTTTGATTCTTTTTTTATTTTAATCAGCGAATGCTATTGTGAAAGTCTTGACTTGCTGTGGTAACAGGTGCAGTATCTCTTTCAGGCCTGAGATAAAAGAAAAATAGGATTGGGACTGATAAAGATGTGCTGGTTTGAAACCTCCTTTATGCTTTATCGCTCACAAAACTAAAACATTTAAAAGGAAGCTCTCCTGGAAAGAAGGGGGGGGGGCGTGTTGCAGTGGAGTCGCCATCATCGCTCTTGTAGAGGGCATTGTTTCAGACGTCTGGTACCAGGGGAGACAGTGGGACGTGGAGACTGCCTCACGCCAGGTCTGCCTGGCCGTGCTGCCCCAGCACCACATCCTTCAAGCCAGCCTTGTCCCTCTGCCAAACACTAACCCTCTCTCCCTCTCTTGGAGCTGTTGCTTTGTGTGGCTACTGGATCCAGGGGATTTGCTGGGCAAAATTGCATGGGCTGTTGATTTAGATTAGCAATATTTAAATCAAGAATCACCACCATTTAAACTGTCAGGAAAACAAACAAAAAAAAAGAATACTTGGTTAAACCAGGAGGAACCAGGTTTGATGGATGGCCTTTGTCTTACCATTATTTACACTTCTGCATCGGCCACGGGAAGACGGTCGTCATCCTGCTACATCAAAGTTGACTTTGGAGATGTTGGAGTCCTTTGCAGAAAGCAATATGTGCAATTAGTGCCGGTGTTAAGCCGAACACTTCATGTTTTAGGAAGGCCAGGTTTTTCCTCGTTTGTGAACCAAATACTCAATATATTCTTCAAGATTTCAGCTCTGCCTTTCCAAGACCTTGACAAGCACAAATGTATTAACTACTCATCTTAAAAAAAAAAAAAAACAATCTTTCTGTTATGTTCACTTGTTTTAATAGTATAGGGTTTTTAAATTGTCTTATTTATTGGTTTTATCCTTGAGAGAAAACAAACTGAAGGATGAGGTGAAAGTACTAACGTGATATATAATTGTGTGATGTATAGGCAATTTTGTCAGGTCTCAATCCTTGTATTAGGTGGTGTGTAAAAGAAACATTTTAAGCATTGCAATGAAGTGAACAGCTTAAATGGTCTTGTTTTTAAGACAAAAGAATGTTTAAACATCAATAGCATTGCATAAAGAATCCTGTGTATGTAATTTGTGAGTTTCACGGTGAGCATGTTGGCCATAGTTACACAATGATTAGAAAGGGATTAAAGTGACAAAAGATAGAGCTTTATGGTTTGGCTGAGCAGTGCACTGACTCCTCTGTCCTCAGTTGGTATTGCTCAGGCATCCAAAAACCCAATTTGATGGTTCGCAAAACTCATTTGCATTCTAAGGTGTTCTCAATAGTGCTGTAAGTGAGAGGACCCCATCAAGGAACTGGCCCACCTAGCACTTATTGGCAGTCTTAACACTAAAGATGGAGACTTTCCTTCCCCGTAAAGGGACCTTGCCATGTTTTATTGAGAATGTCTCCAGTGCCTCTAGTGTACCCACTTGAAAAAAGCCATTTTAATGAATTTAGCCCAGAGTTTAGGTAACAAACCTATATATACACATATCTGTTCACTGGCATATATATTATTGTGAGTTTCACTCAGGGCCTTTCATTTATTAAAGAAGAATAAAATAAAGTCAATTTGAAATTTAAAATGATACGAGGGGGGGTGGGGGGTGGGGTATTTCATTTTCTTTGGTTGCTTTCCTCAGGCCGTTCGTAGTTTACGTAACCGATTCAGAATACTCTCAATTTTGCCAAAAGTAATTGATATCTTTTAAAGACAGGCATGCAAGCAAAAGTATATTTAAAAGAAAACTTAACAATGTTATAAATGTAGAAAGAAAAAAGAAGCAATGTGTCACTGCAATCCATCAGAGCATATATTAACCTGTTAACGTTCTGTTTCTGTGTTCTTGTATTTGAATGAAACACACAAACACACAAGTTGTGATCCTATTTTAAATGTGTGTGTCTGCACACACTATCCTACCTAAACCACTTCCAAACGTATCCTAAAGGTGTTTGCATGATAAAAAAAAGAAAAAAAAGTGTGTTTTTGAGTGAAAGATATCTATAGAGGGGGGTAGGGAAAATATTTAATTGTGCACAATATGCATGCATGTCTGACCAGCTACCAACTGGTTTTTAGCTAAGCTCTAGTTGGCTTTGGGTTTCTGGGGTCGGGGACTTTCTGCTCAGCTGATAACTGCCATGCATTGTACTGCACACATTTGTAACACCTGAAGGACTACAAGATTTTATTTTGGTAGTAGTAGGTCCACATTGACTTCTTGGAACTGTGAAATACGTTAAATTCAGATTCCTTTCTTTTTTTTAAGGGGTGGCACACCACATTGGAATTACTGTTTTTTTGACTGAAGGTGTGAAACCTGGATGGTAGATATTTGAAAGCCATATAGTGAAAAGGTGCTAGATCTTAGGTGAGCTGCTGTTTTAACATAGAGGCATGCAGCAGGTTCCCACCAAGCCGTGTGCTGTGTTAAAGCCCCCAGTGGTCATTTACATGCATCCAAAAGGGAGGGTATTATTTTCCCATTACAAAAAAAAACATTTTTCAGTCCAGCTCATCACCAAAACAATAATCTATACTATTCTACTTTTGTAGTCTACTTCCTATACAAGTAGTTCAAAATTAACTACTTGTGAAAGTCTGCCTTAAATTAGATGGATTTTTATTGTCTGGGACATTGTTACATATGTAGTCATACTGCCACCAATATAGTAGTTAATCAGTGTATTCAGTGGTGTTGATCGCTTTATCTAAAAGCTTTTGAACAGCATTGCCAAAATATAATCAGCATGTAAATCACTGGTTATTTATTTATAATATGCAATTGTTTGGCTTTTTAAAGTATTTAGAAGCATTTCACAATACCCAAAGTCCAGAGACTAAAAAAATGTGTGTTTTTCTTTTTATATATACACATATATATATATATGTGTATATATATATATATATATAAAATGAGGGGGGGATCTATATCACAAAATACACACACAGAATCTTGTAGTCTTTCGGGATCCAATTAATAAGTAATTTCACAGCTTGTGTGGTGCAAAATTGTATTCCAATAAGCAGCTAAAATTCTTTAGGATTTGTGATTTGTTGATTGCTCCGTAGATGCCACTGATTGTTTACCAATGATTTTTTGCTGTGGTGGGATAGTGGATTGTTTACTGTTCTAATACTCCCCCTGGTCCCTAGGGGTCCCTGTCTGAGTTTCAGGCTACCCACCCTCTAACAGGATCAGGGGCACGTGTTCTGTGTTAGAAAGATTTTTTGCTTTGGTACTTGCACATTTACAGTTACCTCATTTTCGCCATGTTTGTATTTGGAAGAAAAAAAGAAAAGCTAATATATATATTATATAGGAAATGGTTCTTAATGCTATAATTTTTTCATTCCATTGGAATCATATTGTTTGTAGCATTTAACACAACTAGCTATAGTGTATTATATATACATCTGTATACTGATTGAAATTTTTAAGATTTGTACTTTTTTTAAATGAAAGTTGCTAGTTCTGCTTTACCGAGTAGTGCAATCATATTTTTTTTAATTGTTGTGGCTGATTTGAGAGGGTTGTTCACTAATAAATGTATGATGTATACCAGTATAACGAAAAAAAAATCTTGTGATTCTCATTTGAAGACCTACATTTCACATTAAGTACTTGCCTTTTAATGTTTTTCCTTGTATTGTTTTACATGTGTGTTACACTAGTAATGGAGTTACTGCAGCAATTCCGGCACCTACTGATGTTAGTGAAAAGCAGCACGCAGCCCCCACCTCAAGCCGGACCACCCATGCAGTGGTCTTACATAAAGCTTCAAGATTGTTTTTCCATAAGATCGAACTGAAAATGTGTAGTGAGATTCACTCCTCTCTTGGAAGAAACACTTTGAGAACAAACATTTGAATTCATTTTAATCAAGTTTAAAAATCAGTTTTTATTTTAACAATCTGGCAGATTTGAAAATGTTTTGAGGCCAGAGACGATCGCATCCATGCACCACCATGGCCCCCTGCTGGCCTAACTGTGACTTTCAGGCCGATGATACTACACCCTTAGACTGCAAGTATACAAGGCCCTTCAGCTGTCACTTATGGGACAAACCAACTGAAACAATACGCTATTTCCTACTACCATTGTATTTTGTTGTACTAAATAGACTATTTGATGTATATATCTTGTTGAGCCTCAGCAATTAACTTCATTCCTCGTCAAATAAATACGCTTTTACCAGAGTCAGGTTTTCACTTGAACTTTGTGTAACATTTCACCCTGTGTAAAACACTACAAAGGTCGGTGGGAACAGTTTCAAACATCGAAGCTCCATGTTGAAACCAGTTAATTCTTTGAAGAAATTACAACTGGAATACGTATAAGTTATGTTCAGCTGCTTCATTCAGTCAATAACATGCTAATCCTCGTAGTAGTTTTAACACTTGCATAACCATTGTGTCCGTTTCCACAAACTACAAAAATATTAAAACTGAGGGTGCTTCTTTGACCTCTGGAAACAAATGTAAACAGCCAGAGTTATGTTATTTAAAAAAAAAAATTAATTTATAGTTGGAAAAAAAAAATACACCTTAACATGACCAGCCCATTCAGATATTAGAAGGGCAAAATAGGCATCTATGAATTACCACAGGCACACTATAGGCACACTTAACTATGCTATACAGGCTAAAGCCACATGTAAAAGCTATAGCCTTCTTTAAAAACATCGACTTAAGAACTGCAAGCAGTCCGATCTCTTACTTTACCACAAACCCTCCTTTGGTCTTTTGATAACATAAATACATTTATAGTCAATTGTGACTGCATTAAAAAAGAGGATATGGTAAATTTTAGGCTTGGTGGATTTAAGGGTAGATTTAAATGTTCAATTCTTAAATATCTAGGTTTTATATAATATACACGCACACACACATACACACTGGGCAGTTCACGTTGGTTTTCTCAGTGGCGTTATTTATCCTGTTTGGAGCAGAGAGGACAGTGACGTGGGGCTGGGACAGACTATACAGTAAAGGTTAATTTCTGTGATCCCTTGTGCAAAGTCTGACAAAACACAGAAAAAGAAAGGATGCGTTCCATGGCAAAGGTCATTAATCGTCCGTAAGGTCTTGCACAAACAAGACCTCAGTGCGGCTGAGGCCTGCTTCCTGTAGAGTTGGGGGGTTGGGATGCTCCCCGCTTGGGAGGCAAGGTAGCACCCGGCGGGGGAAATTTGTCACTATCTGGAACTTTTCTGGAGTTTCTTTTAGGGAGAACAAGAAGTCATGTATCACCTGGAAGGAATAGGAGAAAGAGTGGAAGAGATGTGTTCAGTATGGCTTCGGTTAGATCTTGAGATCCATGCAAAATGAATGTTGAGAAAAGCGAAGTTTACCGTTAACGACTGTGTGAAAAGAAAACGCCTCTCTACTCTGGAATCATTGGGAAGTCTGAACACTATTTTGACACTGTCTGGGTCATCCAGAGCTGGTTCCTGGGGAAGACATTCAGACTTGCGCTCCTTTTCGACCTCTAGTGTCTGAAAGTATACAGAAGCAACCATTATTTGTCATACGTAGTCATGCTTCGTATATAATGCATAAATACAGAGGAATTTGACAGAAAAGATGCATATCATGCGTATTTCAAAACATGATGCAAAGAATAATCATTAATACTAATGAATAATCAGTTGTATAGCATGGAAGGAAGTTCCCCAACAAATTCCAAACAACAAAAATTCTGAATGTCGTCATATATTTAAACTGGTGTGTTTCTGACAGTCAGATTTGTTTGCAGTATGAATATTCTGATCTTTGCCACAAACCAAAGAACATTTCATTTGTACGTTTTTCATCAGGTATGCAAAGAAGCTGTGAAACACCACCTACGGAAATCTGAGCCTCCACAGAGACTGGGACATCCCCTGTACCAGTTCATGCAGCTCACCCTTCGTCTCCTCTCCTCTGCCAGGACGTTTTGCCTGGCCATCTCCTCCTCGTGCATCTTCTGCTCTTGCTCCTCACGTTTCTTCCGTTCTTTCTCCTGGTCGGCACGAAGGGATGCCATGTAAGCTTCGTCCTGCTGCTGCCGGAGCACCTGTGTCTGGTTCCTCTCCTCCCTGCCGGGCAAAAAATGGCTCCCCGTCAATAGTCAAGTGCAGGACAGACTCAGGCAATTGCCATTTACACTTCTGCTTCGTCCACGTCTATATATGAAATGGTGGACTGAGATGAATGATTCCTCAAATCGCTCATCGGGGTTATGCTGCAGAGGTGGGAAGTTTAGATGCAGAAAGTATAAATGCAGACCAAAAGTTTGTTTCAACCAGATGAGTTTATAAACAGTCAAAGGATTCACAGAATACTTGCTTGGTTGAAACAAAATCGTGGTTTGGATTTGTACTTTCTGAACCAGAACTTTCCACCTGTTATGCTGTAAATTAACAGGGTAAACGATGGATTTTTTTTTTTTTTTTTTATAAAATATGCAGGTGTACATTTGTTAAATGTCTATTTATTAGTATTACAAAGGGCCTTGGACTGTCACCATCACCAACCTTTCCATTCTTTCAGACATCAAGTAAGTTTGGTTGGCGTCCATGATGAACGTCAGCTGGTTGATGAGGTCCTCTGACTGGATGACACCCTCTAACCTCCCTACCACTGTCATTTTTCTGTCCTTCAGCATTATCATAGCAAGGAAGGGATAGGTATTCTCTCGCAGAGCCTGGGACACTGAACAATAAACAAGCAATCACTTAAGGAAGAATCCAATTTCTTCAACATTAATAGAAAGTCCAATTTTCAAACAGCATAGCCTTAAACAGCTTTCTCGTTTTGTTTCAATTTAGTTTCTCGTCTAGTAAAAACCAAATTCAAATGGGAACTTACCTCTGTATCCTTCTGGCTTATTTGTAGAACAAGCCCATAGGAGCATTCTAGCATTGATGAAGTTCACAACCTCTTCTGCGCACAAAGTATTGCTGTGAGGATGGAAAAACCATCACAAATGACAAAATGGCCTTATACACAAAATAATGGGCAGCCAAGACACTGCACCGTCACCTTTGACCTACCGGCAAAATTCATCAGTGTCCTGATGATCGTCCCCATGAAGGTAGACTAACAAAAACCGCAGTTCACGTTTTGCATCATTCAGTGCCTGTAGGACAGGTGGGGTGGAAGGCATCAGCTTTAAATCCTTCCTGGGGGGGGTTATTGTGCTGCCCACTGGTCCTATACTTTGCACACGACTAAGACAAACAGCCTAGACCAGTGTCTCAAAACCTCGGGGACCCACTGCTAGTCCACGTTTTTGCTCCCACCCAGCACCCTGCCCGACAGTCCACATTTTTGCTACTGTGAGCTGGGAGGGAGGAAAAACATGGACAGTCTGTGGGTCCCCAAAGGGACGGGTGGGGAAACACTGGTCTAGACCGAAGACGATTGTGGCTGGGAGTCAACATCAAATTGATGGCGCCTAATGGTAACGAAAATAGCGAGCAGTGGTAGTGCTGTTTAATCACAAGCAAAGACAGACTTCTTTCATGCTTCCTGTAGCTATCGCTGAAGCAAGTTATATACAAACATTGGGATAAAGGAACCAACCTGGCTGTAAGTTCCCTGGTAGAAAACTGGATGTGACCGGCTATATCTCTCTTCAAAGGTATGAATGAAGGACATAACATCTCCAACAGGATCTGTGACACGTCCACGGGGGTCTGGCCTTATGAATCTCAGTGCGAACCTTTTAATAACAATTAAAAAAAAGTCACTGGTCAAGTTTGTAAATTGAACTTAAGTAGACCTGTATTGTTAAATATTTTCAAAGAGGTTAGGAGACACAAATATATACAAATAAGAATTCATCTTTAAAAAATTTACCAGATTAGAATTAACCAGCGATGGCTACTTATGTATAAATTATAATTTACTTAGACTTTTACTAGTGTGCTTCGAAGACGTGTCAAAGAGAAATGTGATGCAGCCAGCTGCAACCCAGGTAACTTTACAGTTTGTCAGGAATGTCAACAATCAGCTGGGTCAGTATCTAGATTTGTGAGCCGTTCGCTAACGGGGTTTCCGATACTGAAAAGGCTCATTGTTTCACCTAACCCTACGTAAACCACCAGGCACATGCTAACGGAAGTCTCTCTCAAACACCTAGATCTCACGTAACTTTACTTCCATTTCGACTATTTTTTCGATCCCAATGAACCAAATGGAAACGTTGTCTCTTTTTGGTTTCTTAGTGGGTAATATGGTGGTATTGAAGTGCACATTAAGAAAATCTCAAATACTTAAGAATACACAAAAGCAACTGTTTTTTTCCATTGTTTTTTGTGGGATTTAACTTTGTATTCTCATTATTTTTCAACACAACACATTAGGACAATACATTGTGTTTTTACTTTGGGGGCAGCTGACAGAATTGTATACGCTGGGTAAGTCACCCTAGTTTACCACAGTAAATAAATGCAAATACACCAAAAAAAAAGAGAAGGAGCAAAAATCTTTTCTTCATATTTTATGTTTTACACAGCATGACAACTGTAGGATACCTAAAAACTGCCTAAAAACTTTTTGTGTTTGCGGATATTACTCACAGCAAATACTGATTATCAGAGAGCAATAACCTAAAACATGGGCTTTAAACCAGCAGCTTACTGAAAAATAAAGCAGATGATTAAATCCAAACTAGGGCTATAATGATAGATGCAAATGGAATGATTAACCAGCATAAAATAAGACATCTGAAATATTAAAATATTAATTATAAATATAAATATCAGTATATTTATCATAGCATCTAGCTTAGTATTTTGTGACCGCCGTGAGTCTTAATATGTCTTATAATACTTACATAAGAATTACTAAGCAGAACCTTTTAGACATAGTACTCACACAATTACCTGAATATATCCAGTAGTGTGTAATATGTAATTCTGAATGGGAGCATTATTAAATAGTAACTCCATCCTAGCAAGCCCTGAAAAAGATGAAAAGGGATGTCATCTTCAAAACAAAAAATAAAAAAGATACAACCAACCCTGAAAATTATGCACTTTTTTCATTGCTGTTTCAGTTTTCACAATTGAAAAGGGGGACATTTTATGCTAAGCATGAAAACAATCTGTACTGGCCAGACTAGGATTGGCATCAGCTCCAAAGCACATAACAGCATCATTCATATGTATTCCACATTATTTATTCATTTTTCCCATTTTTAAGAGGCCAGTCTTATTTTATAAATCCTTAACTAGAGCTGTAACAATTATTCAATTAAAGTAGATGTAGATTACTCAACCACTTAAAAGCATCGACTAAAATCTTCCTTCCCGATTACTTGGCAATATGGTGGAAGGAAAACAGCACATAGTGGATGAAGGTTCAAATAAAGAGTGAAAATCAGTTGTGTGGAAACACTTCAAGTGCTTAAAAGTGAATGTCATCGTTTTCCGTCCATATTACAAAGCAAAACTTAATATCACCACAGCATGACTAACGCAAATACATCTTAAAAGAAGACATTCAGGTTTGACAGACAATAATGCGAGGTTAGCTGGCGATATGCCTAAGTGCCATTTAGCTTCTCGAAGTAGCCTAGCCTGTTTTTGTCATCACTTTGACTTAAATTATTTTGCTTAATTTACCTTCGCTGATTCACGCATGTCAAAATGATGGCTGCTAAAATGAGGGTTAGCCTCACTGCCTAGCCAGAGTATCTTATGGCACGTCAACTGCCACCAAGAATCGAACTGACCGTTTTTCATTGTATATAACCCAAGCCATACCCACACTAACGTGGACCAGCAGGGTCAAAAGTGTGACCAAACCGAGCTGGTTGTATCACCACTATCTGATTGGTCGAAATGGAGGGGGATACTGGTGTTCTGTCTCAATATGCATGGATTATCGGAAGGAAAAAAGGGCATATTCTATATAATATTCATGATTAGTAGTATCACACATTGCAATGTATTAATGCATTCAAGACACAGTGGAAAGCGCTTATAGTAAATACTGTTAGTCGCTTATAGTAATCAAACAGTCTGCATACAGTGTTCATTTTGGGTCTTTTTGAACATGACAAGATGTGGATTTTTTTTTTTTTTTACTTTTTTTAACCTGTATGCTTCTGGATAGCTACCTGGGGCTAATGCTGTGTGCACAGAAAACGACAGGAAAAAGAAATCACTTTCTCTCAATTACGAATATGGACTCATCAAAGTTTATGATACACTGCCAAAACTAGCCACCAGGATGCAGCAACAAAACTACAATTAACGCTTTGATACAATGCAACATTGTGAAAATGCCCCATATAAATAAATTGAATACTTCTGTACAGTACTGCATTATATCATATCTGAATTATTCACAGATCAATTATTTAATTTGTGCAGTACTGTAATTTGAAAAGTGTTTGAAACAGCTATACTGTTTTTTTAAATCATCAGTAAATTCTGTAGTAACGCCATCCGTTTTATTACCTAATATTCAAGGAAAATTGAAGCGAGCTGGAACTGCGCTGTACCTAGACACTCTTGGCGGAACGGCTCAGGTATGGCTCGGTTTCTGTATGCCAGTAGAAATGTGCCATTACATAAATACACTACATGGTAACCATAGCTATTTTTTGTGAACATATTGTGTAGGGCTGAATGATTCTGGAAAAAGTTCACAGTGCGATAACTGACGTTTTCACGATATTTATAAGAGTTGAAAATTAACTGTAGCCAAGTAGAACTTTTCTACCAGCACAGTCTGTCCAATAACTTGGAGGTGTAAACTTGAGTTACACTAGCAGGCGTAAAGCAGTGCTGACAAATTACTTTAAATTAAATTATTTTTTTTTATTTTTGCTAAATGGCATCTCTGTGGAATACAAAATATTTCCATACAACGGAAGACAAATCTTTTCGTGACCAATTGTTTGCTTTTCTCCTCTTCCTTTCATCACAAGGTCTATCAGTCTAACAGCAAGAATGGAAATGATTATGATTGGCTCAGTGAGTACATGCAGACACCATGAAAAAGCAATAGCAGTAAACTTTAGGCTGTTTTTCTTTATTTTTTTAACATATTAAATGTTGAAAAGGTACCATCATTAAAACTGCTAAACTTGGTAAAATTTGTTTCCTTTGAGTAAAAATGTTTTTGTGCAACTTATTGATGGTTTGAAAAATCGGGGGCATCTTAAGCATTCACCATTTGTGTATACTCTCTTGGAAGATACAACTGTAAATGCCTCAAACACTTGATGTACAAATGAGGTGGAACAGTATATTATATTTCTAGTAGCCTAATTAAAGATTTTTGGCATAAATTTTTCATCTGTATTTACTAGTTTAATACATATTTATTATATTAAAATATTAGAGTAAAAAGAGTTCTTGTATTGGAATCGGTATCAGTAGTTGTGTATCAGAATCAGATCAGAACTGAAAAAAATATGGATCACCCATCCCTAAGAAATTTATTGCATTTCACTGTACCGATTGTGTGCAATGACAAAGGCATTCTATGATATTCTATCATTTCATTGCATGTAAAATAAATCATTTTAACCTAAATGCATTGTGTTTAATAAGATTATTTTACCAACATATAGTGGGAACTGCACAAAAGTATTATATTTCCAGACCTACAAAAATGGGTATTATAAACTTATTATTAAAGAGGAATACATTTTGGTATATGTTCCTGCCCGAGAGAAGAAAGTAAGGGAAACATTTTCAGCAATGGGAAACTTCATCACTTACTCTGGGCTGTGGCCTTGACACAATGTAGCTATACACTCTATGGTCTGCTGTGTTCACCTGTAATGGTCTGGTAGATGGTGGATTGAACACACTAGGAACTCCCTCTTGTTCATTTAATCGGTCCTGTACAGCTGCCTATCGAAACAAACACATGAAATAAAAATCAATGCTTCTTATCAATCCTGATGGAAACATTCCACTTTCAATTAAATATTGAAACTGATGAATTAGTCTTGGCGTGTTTTGACCATAAATATAACTATAGATCTAACTTATTAGCATAGTAGTAGTACTATAATAGTATTTATGTTCAACATGCGTGTGCATTCATTTAATTTTTCTTAATTTGGCCTTATTGGTTATCGGCTCTGAGAATTATTATGTATAGGTGGCTCTTACCTCAATGTTCCAGTTATGCTGTTCTAGTGTACGGCGACACTGGTCCATTGATTCTAGGCCTGTTAAATCCTATAAAATACAGACATATCTTTTATATACATCATGATCAGCAAGACTAAACCACACATTTCACCTTATCTCTGCATTGTAAATGGTTTACCTGGTCATTACTAGAGACCCCCAATAGAGAACTTAACAGTATTTAGAGGTCAGTGTAAAAAAAGATTCCTAGAAATTAAATGTATTTGGTGTGTCTACTGCCCTTATTGTTAGTGCATTCTGTGTGTTCTTGTCCAGGATGCACCAAGTGTTGTATCCTGTGCTTGGGACAGGCACCAAGCATGCCAATGGATGCACAGACATAGTAAATTCAAAAAATCTTTCTCAAATTTGTCTGCTTGTCTGTCAGAAAATGAAGGTAGTTGATGATTCATGAATTTGCTTAGCACTTCACGCTGTGAACCATATGATGCTGTCCAGGAGCGCTAAGTGCCAAATGCAGTGGCAACATAACCCCCACTGCAGGCGTGACAAATCTATGAAGTTGCTTGTACAGCAGTATACCAATAGACTAACGCTGATTTAGGCCCTCCATCAATCTGTGGAACACTGCCACATAATTCATTCCTAGCTGTATTCTCAGCTGGTGAATGAAACAGCTCAGATGCAAAGCACGATTCTAAAATGTTTTTAATCAAACAGGTTACTAGTAGGGCTTCAACGTCATCATTCAGTTACATCATTTTTGGTTCAGAGCACACAATGAAAGAGCAATGAAACAAATGAACACATTCCTTGACACGGATGGCACCTAAATTCACAACGGGAAACAAAAGAGGTCCGAGACCCTCCCCCACATCGCTTAAAGGAAGTTTGGGAACATTTTGGCTTCCCAAAAAAATTTCACCAGCACAGTAGAGAGAGTACTTGACAAGACCAAGATTGACTGTTGACTATTATATTGAACTCAGATATATCTCTGGAAACTCATTGAGAGAGAACTCATCTGAGACATCATCCGGAGCAAGACGGAATCAGCAGAAACAGTTAATCTTCCCATTGCACTTAAGACGCTTTTGCCAGGATTTTCACACCGGGCTAAAAAAGTAACTAAGGCTTAGGGGTGTTTATCACAACCCAGATACTATTAATTCAAAATGAATTACTCATACCTGTGTGCATTATGTTACATAGAACATACCGAATCAAACTTTAAAACTTAAATAAGCTACTTGGCAAAACAGATGGTTTAGCTGTCAAAGGCCACTTCAAACAAAAACCAAGCAAACTGCTCTAAATTACAGAGGAAGGTCACATAACTAAAAAGGGGGCACACATGTACTCTATGTGGTTATGTGTGACTTAGGATGTTCTGTTCCTCAAGTAACTTCACATACTGGCCACTACAGGACTTTCAGTACTACAGGCCACAGAGATGGGGGCTGCCCAACACTGATTTTTCTGATGATTCCAAGGTCACAGATGATTCTAAAATTGTGGATATTGGTGAATAAAGAATAGTACATGATTATATATTTGTTTATGAGTTTTGCTGGTTGATGTAAGTGTCTAGAAAAGTTGCTGTGCTATAAGTACTTTGGAAATTATAACAACAGTTGGTTGGATTGTCATAAAACCAATGGGTTTTGTGTTTAAGTAGAATAAAGTGTTTGGGTGTGACCAGACATTTCTACACATATTTTACCCATCACAGCTAGTGTCAAGTTACTTACAGTTTTTGGGGGGAGGGTAATACCACAATGAAGGAGACTGGTAGATTGAAAACTATTTGGGAAAACTAGCTCTGTCACGTGTGCACTTTAGTGTACACTTTCTTGTGCTGGGATGCATTAATTGTTTTTATAATACTGCTAGACCACAACCATCCAGGTATAAATAACACTGTTCTATTACTATTTTAGATTAAAGATGGTTAAACGCCATTCTTCATAACACACTCTAAGTTATGCTGACCCCTGCAACATCTCCTCAGCTGGCAGGCATAAACTGAAGAATTCTCATTACAGTTTGCAAAGATTTGCCTAGCTACAGCGCACAGTCTGTCCGGTTTCCTTAACTTTATGAAACTAATGTAATTACTTATAGGTCAAATAAAATACTGCACCGGTTGGTAAATATGTTTTCACTTTTACCTGCTGCTGTTTCCATAAACTGATTCCTTCCCTTTTTTGCAATTTCCCCAAAAACATAGCTAGCCACAAGTTAGAATTTACAATGTATCAATAATGTGCGAATGATTTTATACTCGATTTAATTATCAAAAGAAAAAAAAACACAAAATGTAAAAAATATATAGTAAGTTAACACAGAACTAAAGACGTTTTGCTTAATTCCATATGAACTCTTATCAGAGGCAGTAAAATTGAAAATGCTAGCGGAGCTGTTGGCGGATTGATATATACGTTGAATTACTGAGTCACACGGAACGCAGAGTTACCCGAGAAAGACACTACATTTGTCAAAAGGCTCCACATACAACGTCACTTGTACTGTCTGACTAGTGAAATAAAGTTACGACTTTTGAACAGGATATACTAATTAGATTGTTCGGGAAAATGGATCAGAAAGTATGGTTAACTAAGAAGTTTCACCCCAGCCTCCTGTTCGAAAAATCTAGCATACGCTCTGTAGCTAGCCGCTAACTTGAAATGGCAGCATCACAGTTTAATTCAAGCGCATTTAGTCCTTGACAGAACATCTGCATTTTGGCACATATTAATATCGCTGGTAACACTACCGAGCGCCATATCGGCTATAGTTATTGGTTACCTGAAACTGCAAGAGTTTCTCAGTTTGCGTTTGAGATAATTCCTGCTCCTCTGACGCCGCCATCTTGCTTCGACAAATCTTCTGACGGAACGCACCGGAAGTGATGCCCGCTTCGCCGCACGGCACTATGGGAAAAGACGCCTATATCATAAAAGCTCCGTAAATCGAATGCAAGCAGCGTGGGTATCTAAAGAATAGTTTGTAAGAACTGATATTACAATGTGTGGCGATACGAAAGATTATAAAAATATATTCGTTCAGGTAAAACTATAACAGCGTTATGCATAACAATACGCAAATGTATTTTTTTTTTCAATTTTCCTATAAAACCCACAGCATGGTGAAATATTAAATCGATTAATCTGATAAAAGCATGACGATTCATTTTCAGAAAGGGCAAGTGTTTCCCTCACGATTCATCACATCAGTCAGTTTGCTTTCTAAATACAATCCAATCTCGTAATTCTGGATTATCCGGATTAATATGTAAAAAAGATATAATGAGTTGTTTGTTGTCTTCAGACTGGCTATGTCTGCTGGTAAACATTACTGACTTTCATGTCCTGTTCATGTCCTTTCTCCAACTGGTATTATTAGTCTCAACAGCTGTGATTTTAAGATTTATTATTTCTGTTTTAACTTATTTTACTATATATGAGCACATATACTATAGGTAGGCATATATAATATTAAATTATAAGAGGTAGAACACACACATTACATTTCATGTATATACACACAGTCTGTCCTACTTAAGGAAGCAGTAAGCTTGCTGCACCGTTGGTCGCCGATGACAACACCCCCAACGTGACCAGGTGTTTGGTTGTCGGCGAGCGAGAGCATTGTGGGAGAAACGCCTTTTCTCCACAGACAGAGTCATACCTATCAAGTCAATGATATGAAAGAGACGCCGCGTTTGAAAACTTTAGAAAAGCCTGACAGCTGAAAGTTTACTTACAGAGTGAGACTTTTACTGCGCGCAGTTTACGGTGACGGATATAACTTGGAGGCTGCTGTTAGCCGGAACGCAGAACCGCAGTCAGATAGGAAACCAGTTTATCTGGCGACGCCCTCCGAGTCGGTCGTCTGAGCTTACCGGTTTCTAGAATCCGAGAACACGCTTTCATTAACTGCCATTTCCAGTCTCGCCGCAAAAATATAAACGCGTAGCCGTAGAAGATGGCGGACGATTTCGGCTTTTTCTCTTCCTCCGGTAACGGAGCCCCGGCAGCAGAAGACGACCCCGCCGCTGCGTTTCTGGCCCAACAGGAAAGCGAGATTGCGGGCATCGAAAATGACGAAGCGTTCGGGACGCTGGAAGAGGCCGAGCAGCCTCACTACCCTCCATCTCAGACAAATTACAGTAGGTCTATCCGCCGCCGACCGGCGCCCGGGCCGCTTTGTCAGGCAGCAAGCTTTCGTTAGCCGCTTGCTAACTCAGTAGCTGCTCCCGAGCCAGCCAAGCATAGAGTTTTTTTCCCCGCTTTTCACTTACAGTTAACTCGCATTTTAACAAATAACCACAACAAATAAAAGGAAGTAAGAAGCGATCGCTGGTTTCGACGTGTTTCGGTCCTGTGTCCGAAATTGAAATGCGCGGAAAGTGGCAGTCAGCTCGCACTGACAAACGCTGCTAAATAGTGACCAGCTCCTATATCGAATGTCTTTAAAACATCGCAGCAGCGCAGTTTATTGTCATTTTTAGTTCAGTTTAGGTATCTCGCAATTCTTGCGCGGATGTGTCCTTCCAGTTTTCAGCCCGTACAATATAAACAGCGAAATTTTATAGATCAGTTAAATTGTAGACGGACTGTGAAACACTCGAGTATTAAAATTGGTACGATTGAGTTGGAAAGGGCAGGTATTGCTACATTCTTAAATTATGAGTGGATGACGTTATTGCCAGTTAAACAAGCCCCATCTCTCATTTATTAGTTGTAATTTAGAAATACAAGGCGATGTAGTATTGGCATTTGTGTGTAAGTATATATTTAGGTGTTGACCATTGATATACACTGAACAAATTGAAGATATGTTTTTATTTTTCTTGTTGAATGATAGATGTTTTTGGGGAAGGAGCTGCCACGGTGAATGGCGACATGTTTTCGGTAAGTTACTGTAAGGCTGCCTTTGAGTAGCTTGTGTTATAATAGAGTATTTGCACTGTGTGTTGAGTCTTTGTTTGCTGTCAAGTCCGGGAATAAGAAATGCTTTCTAAAGCTCATCACATCAACTGACTAGCTTTTTTTTTACCTGTATGTATGTTGGTTTGCAGTAGAAAGGGGAGTTTTCCGTTGGTCAGGGATATTGTTGGGTCAGTGTTCAGTTTTTGGCAGCGCGAACTGAAGCCGTATTCTATGTGACCAGTTTGACACAATCTTTGTCCATGACACAGAGCTTAAATATACTGAAGCCAGCTCTCTAAAATGAGAAAGCAGCTGTAAGGCCTGTTTGTGTCCCTTGGGAACTTGGGAACACCTCATAATGTCGAAATGCTCTGTCTTTCTAGCCCCAGCCGAGGCAAAATGAGTCATATTTGGGCAGCTATTGTTCAGCAATGGGATTATTTTGTAATCCCTGTTGATTAAATAGTATCCAGAATCCACTGAAAACATTAATCAGTACTTTGTCCTGCCTGATTATCTCTAAATACATTTCATCAATTTTGATTTTCTCAGTAGTCACTGTGGTCATTTTGCTATTAAATGTAGCCATTTTGTAAATTGGTACAGTTGTCTTGCTTACCAGTGGTATGAAATTGCACTTCCTTCAGGAGTCTAATGGTCCCACCGACAGTTATGCTGCTATCGCTCGAGTTGACCAGCAGAGACAAGAACCAGAAAGCCTGCGCAGGTGGAGAGAGGAGCAGAGAGCCAGGCTTGAAGAACTTGGTACGTATGTATGCCTCGCTGGCTCTCATCCAAAGTGACTTTGTTTTATCCATGCTTACAGTTGGTGATTTTGAAGAAATTTAACTGCGGCTGGTAACCTTACAGCTGCTAGTCACTGATTTCATTGAAGAAAACCTGCTTGTTACCTGTCAGGATTTTATCAACACAGATCAAATACTTGGACTGAAAAGCTTTGGGGTTGACTGTATACTAAGTTGAGTGTGTGAACGGCTGGCAGTGTGTTTCTTTGCTTTGTTTGATTTGTGTTTTTCTTTCATAGCTGAGAGTGCTTTTTTCTTTCAGTTTGGAACAGCCGTCAGTAAAACTGAAGCCCACAATCATAATATTCTATCCAATCATGTAATCGGTTAAATATCTTTGGCTAGTTTCCCCCCATGAACTAATGCATGGTAGGATTTTTGGATGAAATTATGGAGCCAACTCAGTTTATGTCAAATAGCAGCAACAGCCATCGCTGCATTTAGCAGAAAATGCTGGAAGATTTTTTTTTTATTAGAACTTAGATGCTTACCATTTGTGAATTCAAAAATAGACTCTGGCAATGAATGTGCGACAGATAACCCAACTTATTTTTTTCTTTCAGTTTTACGGTAGAAATGTTTTCATTGTACTTGAGAGAGCAGAATTTCATCCAGAAGCATGCCATTTTTTTTGTTTTGATTAGTTATATAGTTATTTAGTCAAGGTGCATCTTAAAACAGGGATGTCATACAGGTTAGCAGTAAGTTTTGATTGAAGCAATGGCAGCAGGTGACGTTCTGTCTGTGTTCCATGGGGTCACACAGACTCCGCCTCCAAGGCTGCAGAGGCTGAGTGGAAGGAGAAGGCCAAGAAGGAGTTGGAAGATTGGCACGTGCATCAGTCTGAGCAGATGGAGAAGAACAAAACCAACAACAGGTACTGTGTGATTCCATGGCCTTTTAATGGTCTCGTCTCCAAATATGGGTACAAATGATTTCAGGAAGCTGTTGCTGCTTATTGCGCTTTTCTGCTTTCTTAGGGAAAAACACATTCCAGTATTTCTATCCCAAAGAAATGGCAACTACTTAAATATGTTATACATTTAGCATGTAACACTTGTAGTATGTATCTCTCGACATCTGTGTGAGGAACGTTCCATGCAGTGGAGAAATACAGAAAATATATGCAGAAAGTCAGTGTTGTATTTAAGTATGAGGAAATATATCCGGTTTTTGTTCCTGTACATTTTCTTCAATAAAATAGGACACGTCTGTTTAGTTTGTAATTTGGGGGTTGGGGGGGTGGGCTTATCTTGTCTAACTGAGTTAATTATATAGTTCTTAAGACTACCTGTAGTGCTATGTAATTACTTTGGAGAAGTAGCTTTGTTATGGCAAATCCAAATATAAAAATTATGGAGCCCAGGAAGTGACATGGAGGTCGGAGGAAAAAGACAGACTGTTGTGAGGCCTCTCAGCACTTTGCATTACTATTTCTAACTGTGTCCATTTAAACTACAAAAGATCGATTAATGGACTGATAAGTATAAAACAAGTGATACAGGCATGTCTAATAAAGTGTTATTTAAGCATTAAGCACATAAAGAAATCTGGAAAACAAGGGGTGTTGCTTTCTTTTGTTGTGTCATAGTTTAGGTTTAAACCCGGATCCCACTTTCCTAGGTATTCTCGCTTGATGATGGATTTGCAGATCTGTACTGAAATATTCCAGAAAGCAGGTTCGAGTTTAAACCTTAGCTCCAACACCGCAGTAAGGTTAGCTTTATATGCAGTCCTCCAACTGTAATATCTTTCGACAAAAGCAAGCAACACCCCTTGCTTTCGAGATTTCTGTACAGGCAAATTTTAATGTTTCAATGTTTGTGAGTGCACTTCAAGTTCAACAGCCCAGCTGTCTTGCTTGCAGTGAGTGAATGGACGCAGTGCAAATATTAATAAATGTGTATAAAAGCATATACTCAGTTATTTGGTGTCCATTGTACCCCATAGTTCAATGCTTAAAGCACACTTTACTGAACATGGCTGTATTAATTATACATATTACTTAATTCTACATTTTGTACTTTAAACACACAATGCAGTTAATTATTAATAGGAAAGAATCGCAAGATCTTGCAAAGGTTTTGCGGGATCTCGCAGAAGTCAACCATTATCTTTTCTTTTTTCATGAAGTTCGGGAAGCTAATTTTTATTTAATTCATTTAGTAAGTAATTTGAGTGTAAAATTGTCCATTGGTTGAAATAAACTGATAAAACATTACATGGACATAATTATTATAGCTTAGTATACAAGAGTATCTAGTAGCAGTCAGTTTTGAGTGTATCCCTGCTATATGGAAGGCATTCTATACTTTCTCCACACACTTTCCACTATAATGACATTGATCGTTCCTTACAGAACAGTAATGCATTCATGTTAAGTGTCACTGCAGATATCTAAGCTAAATATATGTGCTCTTTGTCATGTTGAGCATTAACACCTATGAAAATAGACATTTGTGTGCAGCCTGTTTTGACTATCCCAGTTTTGACAACAAAGGGGGATGTAGCTTAACTGTACTAATACAAGCCTTCTTTTATATCTTTCAGCAGACTCTCTCCAAGTTTTGCACGGTATCTTGTAACTATAAACTTCGCTGCTTTTTCCCTTTGCTGTAACGCTCCTTTCCATGTCTGCTGTCTTGATAAGTTGCAAGTGTTCTGTCTGCTTGTTGTTTGAAACTGACCCATTTTTCTCTGTCTTTTCCTCCTCTCTTCCTCCTCTCTTCCTCCCTCCCTCTTTGTTTCTGGACTAATTTGCATGCACACTAGGATTGTGGATAAAGCTTTCTACGATCAGCCCAACGCAGATACAATAGGTTTTGTGTACGTCTGTTCCTCTTCAACCTGTTTCGCAATTTCAGAAAATCTCCAATAACAAAAATTCCCCTTGAATGTGTATGCTAGACCCATTCTAGAAATTAGTTGGTTAGACTATTAAAGCATTCCCTATTCTTAGTTAAATTATTATTAACTGAAATTTATCATTTGTAAAGCTGTTTTATATTAATGGTACTATTATTATTATTATTATTATTATTATTATTATTCTGTCTGAGCAAAATTTGATACATTTATATTGATATTTTAAATTATTCTTGCGGCTTTGGGCCCTCTCTTATTGACCGCAATAGGTAACCTAAACTCTGCCACCACATCACACCACACACTAGTCATTTTTCAGATTGTCAGCATAAATTAAAAGACTCATTTCAGTGTACATTGTCCGGTTCAGGGTCGTTTCCTGTTGCTACTTTTCTACACCCTTGTCGCTGTCCTGTACTGATGGCTTGTATATAGAATAATCTTTTTAAATGAGAGCATATATGACCTTGGCAAGTGTTGCCATCTCATGAAAAATAACACAGCATTACAAAAATAGTCCTGTGCCCCATTTTGGTCATGTGGCTTTTCATTAAGAATGTAGTTGTGCCATATGCACTGTGGACAGTTTGGTCTGCGTGTGGTGAGAGCACTTTGTGTATCTGTGGTATGCCTGAGATCTGTGAGCTTTCTGTAAATCCTGTATATATTTTCAAGCCATTTCAGATAAAATTTGACTATAACAGTGCCTCCAGTTCCCCTCTTATCTCACCTTGCAAGAAAATTAGGTGCATGGCAGTGACTGGTTTGCATTGGTGGTTTGCTTATCCTGCATCTTTTGGCTCTCTCAACTGCTTTCCACTTTTCACCTACTCTACCACATCACCCTGCTTTAACAGATTAATAGTCATTTTTGTTGGATTTGTTCTCTCTCTCTCTCTCTCTCTCTATATATATATATATATATATATATATATATATATATATATAATTTATTTTATGGATCACTTACACGCTATTGATCTCTTGATACGTGAATGTCATATTCCATTTTTGTGAGGTCACTTGCTATCCCTAAAATGCTGCATTGCTATCATGAATCATTCAGTCACGTAGGTGGAAGGTTGGGTAGTAGTTGACCACCCAATGTCAGTCTGTTACTGTAATTCGGTCAGGTATAACTATAACAAAGTGCTTAATTTGGTAGCTCTGTAAAGCTATGTTACACCTGATAAGTGTTAATCTTCCACTTTAAATTTTTTTATCTACATTGGTTATTGAAAAAAGTGTATTGTATGCTGTATATGCACTTTACTTTTGTCATGCTTTACCCAAACTTAATGCAGCATGAATAAGCCTGGAGGGGCCTATTTAACTTTAACTTTGGAAACTGCAGTCATTGATACACTGCTGATAGAGTTTATCACACTTTCTATACTTACACTGTTGTACTTGTATTTGTTCAAATAAAAAGTAAGTAGGAATCACACGGTATAACACAATATTAAATATATCTAGGGTACACTTTAGTGCAGAATGGCTTTTCCTTGTTTTTCTTAAGAAAACTCGGCCTTTTGGGTAAACTATCTCATACCGTTTTGCATTGTGCTGCATCAGTCCTGTTCCATTCATGTTTGACTGCTCCCCACAGCTGGTCATTACTCCTAAATTTTTTTCCAACAAGTTTGGCCTTGATATGCACCTACATATATTCCCTATGGGGTTAAGATCTGGTGACTCACCAGGCCAAATCATGACCGTCAGTGAATTCCACTCCAACCATGACTTTGCTGTTTTTGCTGTGGGTGCTGGTGCATTGTCTTGTTGGAAAATGGCCAATTGTCTGTCATTCCCACGACATAACTTGTTCAAACTTGGTAGCAACCCTTTCTGTAATATCTTTTGGTACTCCTTTGTATTAATAGATTTTTCACATCGTACCAGCTCACCAATACCAGATGGAGCGAACTGCCCCATACCACTATCCCACCTCTACCGTGTTCCACAGTGGTGGACAGGAATTCTTGGTTGAATTTCTCACTTGACCTATGAAGACTATGAAGTGTTGAAAATCTGAGTGGAAAATTCCTTGTGGTTTCCTTACATACCTCTAATGAAAATCATCTTCCTTGAGCTGTCTTGCAATTGTTATTTGTGAAACAGTCTCATTATTTCTGAATTCCTGTGCTAATTTTATGAGAGGCTTCTGTCATCTTGACATTCAGAACTTGCCTTCTGTGCAACAGACCCTGTCACTTGGAATGTGTGACCAGTTCTCTGAATTGTAGGCAGTGGAATCTGGATATCCTTAGACTTCAGCAGACATGAATGGAACAGCAATGACGCAGCGCACTGTGAAAGGCTGTAAGACAGCTTGCCCAAATGGCTGTGTTTTCTAAAGAAAACAAGGAAAAGCCACCCCATTCTAGATTATACACTGGCTACAGACAATGCATGCAATTTTGTGAAACACCGTTACTTATTTCACCTGTATTTGTTAAACGGGAAAAATAATCTTAATAAATTGTTTGCCTCATTGCCCAGCAGTGTATGTTGTTTATTAGACTGCATTGCATTCTGCTTAATTAGGAATTTTAGTTGATCAAATGTACTGGGACAGCTACATTGATACAGTACCCTTGCCAAACACCTGGTTTTGTATTGGCCCTGTGCACTGCTATTTATTAACTTTGACTCTGGTAGAGTACTGCAGTATTAACATTGAAATTGCAGAATAACAGTTATTTCACAGGAAATCCTGTCAAAATAGTGGCTGTAAAGCCAATAATTTACCTGTTTTGGATGACAAATGCAGTTAACATGCGTGTTAAGAACGTGAACCTGTTAAACAATTTTGGAGGGATGAAATAGTACACAAAGGCACACTGTTAAAGAATGTCAAATATCCACAAAAGTACTATATCTTGATTTGCACTAGAATTAAAACAGAACATTCTTCTAAGTTTGTGTACACTGAGATTAATACTGACAGCACTGCAACCAAGCAAGACAGATATGTAATTAGCAGTTAATGTAAGACTGTTTCTCTTAAGTGCCATTTTTAAAATGTTGCTTTTGGTTCCTCAAGGGCTTCAGAGGAGGCCTTCGTGAAGGAGAGCGATGAGGACGCCCCAGGCTCTGAGTGGGAAAGAGTGGCGCGGCTCTGCGACTTCAATCCCAAAACCAACAAGCAGTCCAAAGACGTGTCTCGTATGCGCTCTGTGCTCATATCCTTAAAACAGACACCCCTGCTTCGCTAGGCCACTTCTTTCTGTTCTGCTCTTTTAAGATTGTGTAGTGCTCTGTCTACTCCACAATGAAGGAAAGTAAACTATTTTGCTAATTAGTCTATTTTCTGGCACCTTTTCAATTTTGTTACATTGACATAAGGATGCGAGATTCATCCACATCCCCTTTTCCACATTATAGCTTGGGTTACACCGTTCTGTCCCTTCCCTTGACAGATTTTATGTTGCTATCACATTTCTGTTGGCTGGTCTTGTAAGTGTATTTTGAGCAGAAGTATGCCAAGGTGAGTGCCACCAATGTTCTCTTTTGGACCTTATGAAAATAGTTTGACATTTTAAAGTATCCCACTACAAAAATGTAAATCAGAAGTCCCCTTTTGACCTGAAGAAACACGTGTTGTGTGATGATCAAAATGCGTTTTGAATGGGAATCCCCTCTCTGTCCTTCAGATTTCTGACAATGTTTGAAAAGTGATTTTACATCTTTTAAATCAGTCTTAGCACTGCTGTGTGAGAATTTTTAATCCAGTTTGGCTGGTGCCACCCATTTTTGTAAATATTCACATTTTACTCTCCCTCAGCCCAATGTACCAGTATGATATATGTGCTTTATAACTCACAAACTGAACGAGTTTCTTCCTAGCTGCTTATGGTGTCATGTTGGCCAGCTCAAGACCTAAGACAGAAGTGACTTTTTTAAAACTTTCAAAGGGGTGTCTCTTGTATACCCTCAAATCATCTGCCTTTCCTAGATTGCCTTCAAATGTATTTGTGAATTAAATGTATTCTTCTTTTTCCAAAATGAAATCAGTGCATTTTCTTGCTGCTTGAATGCCATAGCCTACCTGTCACTTAACCCAGTTTCTTCTAGATGATTAAAACTCACTGCTGGCATCATGTCATTAGAATATGACTGAGTGCTTTTTGAAAGCCCTGTGTGTAAAACGAGGCATATTATATACTGCAGTGACTTGTGTTCAGTTGTAACCATATGGGTTGGGTTGAAAAAACTTTAGTCTGAAATCTGAACTTAAAATTGCAAAAATGACCATAACATTTTTTTATAGGTGTAAGAAATACGTTTCCCATTCAGAATATATATGTCCTTAAATGTGGATTAGAAATACTGGTTTGACAAGAAGGGCAACCCCAGAAAAAAATGTCTATAATGGTTAACCAAAGGAATCATTTGGTTTAAAAAATGTAGAGTTGGGGGATGTACATTATCCATATGAGGCCAAAAAAATGCTAAGAGTTATTGTTAGTTTATCATGTCATGATGAGTGAAGTGCTATATGCTGGCCAGGGTAGGTCAGAACTTTTTCTCGTGGCCTTCAACATTTCCAAAAAGAAAAACACCTCACTTCTCTGTAGCTGTACTGTTAGTGCCTAGTCACTATTTACACTATTGGCCAAAATTGTGGCAACACCTAGCAAATTTTGCATTACGCTTTAAAAATTACCACACAATTATTGGCGGTAATGTTTCTAAACAATCATAGAATGTTTACAGATATCATACATTGGACGATTAAATAGGTAACTGGAGCAACAGTTGAATAAAGTTCTGCAATCTCTAAAAATGGAAAGTGTTTCCAATATTTTGGCCTTTAGAGTACATTAGACAATGTTCCTCCTTAAGGAGTCCTACAGTCCAGCACCCTGGAACCAAGGACTGAGAAACGCCGAACACTTGGGAACTCTCTGATTCATGACATAATATGTATACGGATGTGGTTATCATTTAAAAGGATTTGTTATAGTAGGACCATTGTACAGTCACACCACTTTTAATTTTCACCATGACGTGCACCATGAATGTGACGGTCACTAAATCAGTTCTGTATTCCTTGCATACCTGTGTATCTGCATGTGTATATGTGGTGTAGTAGAAATAATGCAACAGTTTTATATAAGCAGACATTTCATGGAAAACTGTCACTCTACCGAGGGGAAAAAAGTTATATTAATCCATTTTGTTTTTAATATGTAAATTCAGCTTCATAATCCCAGCTACACTGAGTTCGCCTGTATATCTTTGTTCTTTGATGCTAATAGTAGTAGATAAATGTAACAATATAAAGCAATTACTATGTATCAGTGTGTCACATTCCATAAATTGCACATGTTGATCTTGCATAGAAAATCAGCTACCAATTAGGTCATTTAAGACAGATTAACATTAACTATATCATGTACAATAAATTAAACACAAGGGAAAACCAACTCTCTCAGTACTTTTGTTTTACACTTGAAGGAATGCATCCTTGCAGAGACATAAGGCAAATAATGACGAGGTAAGGCAAAAGCATGACTGGATTCAAACCTAACACCAAAAACCTGAGCAGCATTGTCAAAAACATCTTCCAAGTTTGTATTTTCAAAATCTTTTTCGGAGATAACTATAGTATACATTGCTATTATTCATTTGGCTTTATTAGGATCAGTTTTCACCTTTTACCTTCATCTAGGTACTTTAAAGGAGGGAAAAAGACCAAATTTACGGTCTTCATTTATTTACATCTTATGACCACAGAGTTTTCTTAAAGCACTACTGACAGAAAAAAAATGCAATCGCTTTCATAAAGCAGTACAGAAGTGTTTTCAGTTTGAGAACTTTACAAGAAGATCTTCAGCCAGATGTTGGCAAAGGTAGTTGTCCTCTCTTACTGCTGAGGTCACTACTTGTGTTTCAAGGCTGTAGCTGCAACTCCTACAATAATAGCAACTACAGTAAATCCTTGTGCGAAGATTCGAGCCCGCATCAGCAACTGTGACTGCCGAGTTTTTCCTTGCTTGAAAGCAATGAGGCCATATGTCAATGCTCCCGTGGTCCCCAAACAACCTGTAGGAATGTTAACGAAACTCTGTAAAACAGTGGATCTTGACATAGACAACATACATAACATTATTATTGGCTCATGATAATTTCAAGGAAATTCTGATTACTGGAGAAGTACATTGCTAACATAAGGTTAACTATATTGTACTACTACAGACCTCCAAGGTGGTGGAGACATTGTTTGCCTGACTAAAAAGTTCAGTTGTGTGGGTTTTCGTGACAATATATTTAACCATATATCCATCCACATATCCTGAGCCGGATCTCAGGGGGTCTGAAGACTATGTTGATATAGTTATTTCACAAAAATAGGCCAACATTAGGCGCTTTCTGACTGCAGGAACCTTTTTCAGAAACTTGGCTGGATTTTAGTTCCTGAACTTTCTCAAAGTAACTGATCCTCTTAGGATTTGAGTGGACAACTTTCATGATTCCATGTCATTCACAATTACTCTACCTGCTTGTGTACAGTACATTCAAGAAGAGAAGACCTTGTACACTTACAGATGAACACTAACTAATACAGTTTGGTCACAGGACATCATGAGGTGATTATTAAATAACTTATTCAGGCACCAAAGTAGGCTCGACTGAGTTGCCAGCTGAATAAGTTACATAATCATCAATGATTCTGAAACATATGTATTTTACGAACAAAGAAGTAAGGCAAATACCAAATTACAAATACACAAGCTGTCGTGTAGTTAACTAGGCATAAGTGCAGCTAAACTGACCTTCAGATAAATGCCCAGCTACAAGTGCAGTAGCTAATACTATTATTATGAAAGCAAAAGAAACTCAAAATCTCCTATCACACAATGGCTGTGTCTCAATTCATGGGCTGCATTCTTCAAAGGCTATGTTAGAAGGCCGAATGCATTACAGCGGCGTGTTCAGGCCGTCCCATTTTGAAGGCTCCTTCAAAAGCGGCCTAGCGATGTTTCGGTCTTTTCCCACACCACAAAGGATGCACCTAATGGATCCTTCGTGGCCCAACCTATCCCAAGATTCACTGCATGGAGATAAAGTGGGTGTGTCCTTGGCTATGTGATAGGAGCAAACGCTTCATGATGATAGAGTATGGCAGAGAAACAGCTGATGACGCAAAGTACTGTAATTTGCAAACTTTGTCTATACGACAGGTGGCAACACAAGCAATCGTTTTAACCACCTGAAATGGGAGCACACCTAAAATGCAGAATGTCTGGAGTGTTTAATGTTTACTTTTTGGTATCTGTCTTATTTTTTAATGGAATAATCAATTGATGTATTTATTTATTAGGTTCTTCAACAAATTAGACGCTAGATTATTCGACTAATCAGAATCAGAATCGCATTTATTGGCCAAGTATGTGAGCGAACACATACAAGGAATTTGATTCCGGTCGATGGTGTCTCAAATATAAAAACAACAACAATCTACAATATGAAAATGTAATATGGATTTATATTCATAAACATAAAGGTAAATGTTAAGAGAAAATGTATGTGTTATTTGTACATATGTTTATACTATTTATATATATACATATACACACACACATAAGTGTGTAAATGAACAATACAATATAATAAGCAATATAAATCTTATATATAGAAAATACAATGAAAAAAAATCTTTATTAAATTATCGTTAGGTCCAGCCCCAGCAATAGTAAATTCACATATAGTATATCTCACTACTGTCGATCTCAGACTAGCATAGACTAGGAGATGATACTTAAAAGAACCTTTACATATGTCACTTTCGGAACTGTGTTACTTCTCCCC
This sequence comes from Brienomyrus brachyistius, assembly GCF_023856365.1. Classification (NCBI taxonomy): domain Eukaryota; kingdom Metazoa; phylum Chordata; class Actinopteri; order Osteoglossiformes; family Mormyridae; genus Brienomyrus; species Brienomyrus brachyistius. The sequence goes on from NC_064542.1 coordinate 9,156,313, forward strand.
CCGCCGGAAGTGGAGAAATTCAGATACACACTTTCATGTTTTGCCCTTCTACGTTTACAAATGCAGCGTGAAGCGGGTAATCAATCACAAAAAAAAACTACTTTTATGCATACACACACAAATTACTCGTATTTGGCCATATATTTGTTTTGAGCGAAGGTAGTCAACGGATGACATTTATTTGACTTACCTAAAGGTACAAAGGGATTCTCCTTCGTCTTTCTAATGAATTTCTCCTTGAACCCTTCATCTTTCATCCGCGAAGCAGGGGAAAATCCTTCTATAACAGGAGGATTAGACAAATCAAAAAGTACAGCTGAAGATGTTTGCTTTGGCCCTTGATCTTGTCCTACGGGGGTTGTTGTGGCGGCCATTTTGTCGCTGCTGTAGGTGGAAGTGATCTTCGAGTCACGTGAGTTGCACAAACACGTTTATTGGACAAGTTCGGAAAGCTGATGCAGTCACTGGATTTTTTAATATTTCGCAAATGAAATTGCAATGTAAATATTGTAGATATCTGAATTGCAGATTAAAGGCGCGGCACAGGTGGAAAACAATTAAACAATGGGGAAAGCATGTATAATAATCGTGAGCTTGATAAATGTCCGAGTTTAAATGATATCATGGAGAATTGTGTGCTCTGTATAAATTTACCACTAGATGGAGACAAAGTTATATAACAAAACGATTTCTTATCACAAATTAATACGAACTTCTTTGGAAGACAAATGAGAAATGCTTTAGGTTGATCCCCTAAACATGACTGTAATTATCACCAAGGATATACAAACGTGCTGGGAACGTGAAGTGAGGACCAAAAGAAGACCAAAAAACAGGCTGATGCCCTAAACATCCTGGGGATGTGATGGAAGGACCTAAATAAGACCAAAAATTAACATTAAAGTCGGTCCTCTAAACGTTCCCAGCATGTCTTGAATTTTCCATGAAAGTTTCCAAATAATGTGACCCGAAGTTTTGAAGAACTCCATATCACAATGTTGTGGGAACGTCCTAGGAAGACTACACGATGACATACTTTACACCAATGGGGATGTTCTCAGAACATATGCATTAATGAACAGCAAATGTTGTGCGGATCAGGAAATATCATGGTCTGGGAGTTATCCAGAAACAGAAATAGCTGAAGACAGGGTAGCTGTGTGACCGCTGCCCTCCTGCGGTGTCAATTGAATCTTGAAAATTGGACTACGCAAAAAAAATAACTGAGAGCCCTTAACCTAGATGGAACAAGCCCATTGTTGACCACTCACACACAAGTCACACTAAGGGAAATTCAGACTGAGCAGCATGTGGGAGATACCTTGCAGAAAATCAACCATGTCGATCACAGTGAATGTTTGCAATCTGATACAATTGAGTCAAATGGAATGGTACAGTGACAAACCATATTTGTGTTAATAGTTCATTTTATACAAAAAATTACATCAATTTGGCATTCTTTTCTAGTCAGGTCTGGTAATTGCATTGCTTTTTTTGGAAACATGCCATTAATTTCTGAAAACTATTTGGTTGTTTGCCAATTAAGAAAGTCTAATATTTAAATTCAATTTGTTGTATGAACAAGATGTATCTCTAGATCTTCATTAAAATATCCCAAGGTACCATCGCAGATACCGGATTGTGGGTGCATTCAACTCCAGCTGTGCTTTGTCCCTCATTTTACTTTGTAATATTAAGCATCTAATACAAGTTAGGCAATGAATACATCATAAATAATTCATTCAGGTATATGCTGCTCCACACAGTATTGCATACAACATGCGAGTAATGTCAGTCATTAGATACAACAGGTAACATGGCATGATTTTGTATGTCCACATTGCTTCAAACACCAACATTTGAAAGATAAAATAATAATATCCGTCTTCTAACCAACTATGCTTCTCCGGGTTGTGGGTTGGAGCCTTCCCCAGGCAGAACAGGGCACAAGGCAAGAGGTCAACCTAGATGAGATGGCATTTCATTCCAGAGCATTACATTAACCTTTAGGTCAACAGCCATACCACCTGCAATTCAGAGTTGGTAGTCCATCTGAAGCAATGCGGGTTTGGGCTTGGCCATTACTTGGTATGGAGGTCGACTAGGAAAGCTGGGTTGCTGCTGGAAGAGGTGTTGGTGTGTCCAACAGGAGAGCCCTTCCTGTGGTCAGTGTGGATCCTAATGCCCCAGTGCAGTGACAGGGTCACTATGGCCAACAGGAGAGTCCGTCCTGTGGTCTGTGTGGATCCCAATGCCCCAGTGCAGTGACAGGGTCACCACAGCCAACAGGAGAGTCCGTCCTGTGGTCTGTGTGGATCCCAATGCCCCAGTGCAGTGATAGGGTCACTGTGGCCAACAGGAGAGCCCGTCCTGTGTGGATCCCAATGCCCCAGTGCAGTGACATGACTCTGTCGGATGAGACATAAGATTGAAGCCCTGGCTCTCTGAGGTCATAAAAAGTCCCTGAACATCCTTTGAAAGAGTAAGGGTGGTATCCTGGGGCTTCATTTATAGTGATCGTAAAATCTTGTGGGAGAGGAAACGAAAAGTCAGATGTATGTAATCTTGCGTGAACTGCAATACGCATCGTACAAGTTAGAAAGCTCACATATCGTAGAAGCATTAGCACGTGTGTGTGCTTAGGAGACTGCCACATTCCCTCCCACTAATTTCCCTACACTGACAATGCAAACGAGACACGTATATAAACAAGCACATTCTACATTTGCAACGCCACTTCAGAGACATTGGATTCACAAACAAAAGGGACAAAAAAAATGTCTCCAAATGTGAAATGCAGACTTTATAGTGTCGTGAGCATCCTGGGGCGAAATGGCTGCCGTTGCATCATCCGGGTGGGGGCTACACAATGATGGTGGATGAAGTGGCTCCCCATTGGTTCCTTACAGGACTATGACTGTTTTGAAAAAGCGCTATATAAATGTAACATTCATTCATTCATGTTCATTTAAATTATGAAGTTGCCCCCCCCTCCATATTTAACCCGCTCCTATGCCCATGGCTATGGTACTTTGTACTTTTAGAGATGCCAGTTACACTAATAGCATTTCTTTGTACCATGGGAGGAAACCCACATGACACAGGATGAACACACAAGTGCAATACAAAGAGCAGAGGTTCAGCAACAGTGAATGCAGCCCACTATGCCACCCAATTTCAATGTAATAATAATAACTTGTTTTTCTGGAACAGATTATTAATATAACCCTGCACGGTTATGCAAACAAACAGGGAACATTTTATTTCTTCAATATTAGAAACAGAAATATTTCTTTCTATAACATATATTGAAGGAATAGTACACTGAACAAAAATATAAACGCAACACTTTTGTTTTTGCTCCCATTTTTCATGAGATGGACTTAAAGATCTACAATTCATTCCAGATACACAATATTACAATTTCTCTCAAACATTTCTCACAAATCAGTCTAAATGTGTGATAGTGAGCACTTCTGCTTTGCTGAGATAATCCATCCCACCTCACAGGTGTGCCACATCAAGATGCTGATCTGACATCATGGGTAGTGCACAGGTGTACCTTATACTGCCCACAATAAAAGGCCACCCTGGAATGTGCAGTTTTGTCTCACAGCAAAATGCCACAGATGCCACAAGCATTGAGGGAGCGTGCAATTGGCATGCTGACAGCAGGAATGTCAACCAGATCTGTTGCTCGTGCATTGAATGTTCATTTCTCAACCATAAGCCGTCTCCAAAGGCGTTTCAGAGAATATGGCAGTACATCCAACCGGCCTCACAACCGCAGACCACGTGTAACCACACCAGCCCAGGACCTCCACATCCAGCAGGTTCACCTCCAAGATCGTCTGAGACCAGCCACTCAGACAGATAATGCACGGCCCCATGTTGCAAGGATCTGTACACAGTTCTTGGAAGCTGAAAATGTCCCAGTTCTTGCATGGCCAGCATACTCACCGGACATGTCACCCGTTGAGCATGTTTGGGATGTGCTTGACCGGCGTATACGACAGCGTGTACCAGTTCCCACTAATATCCAACAACTTCGCACAGCCATTGAAGAGGAGTGGACCAACATTCCACAGGCCACAATTGACAATCTGATAAACTCTATGCGAAGAAGATGTGTTGCATTGCATGAGGCAAATGGTGGTCACACCAGATACTGACCGGTTCTGAGTCCCCAGACCCCCAATAAAGCAAAAAACTGCACATTCCAGGGTGGCCTTTTATTGTGGGCAGTATAAGGTACACCTGTGCACTACCCATGATGTCAGATCAGCATCTTGATGTGGCACACCTGTGAGGTGGGATGGATTATCTCAGCAAAGCAGAAGTGCTCACTATCACACATTTAGACTGATTTGTGAGAAATGTTTGAGAGAAATGGTAATATTGTGTATCTGGAATGAATTGTAGGTCTTTAAGTCCATCTCATGAAAAATGGGAGCAGAAACAAGAGTGTTGCGTTTATATTTTTGTTCAGTATATATGGGCAAAATTCTGTTGATCTTATATATATGTCTGGGTCACATGTGTGCGGAGTTTGCATGTTCTCCCCATGTCGTCGTGGGGTTTCATCCGGGTACTCCGGTTTCCCCCCATAGTCCAAAAACATGCTGAGGCTAATTGGACTTGCTAAATTGCCCATAGGTGTGCATGTGTGAGTGAATGGTGTGTGAGTGTGCCCTGCGATGGGCTGGCCCCCCATCCTGGGTTGTTCCCTGCCTCATGCCCATTGCTTCCTGGATAGGCTCCAGACTGTACGCGACCCAGTAGGATAAGTAGTTTGGAAAATGGATGGATATATAGTAAAATCTAACAAGTGTGTTATTGGACATGAAAATAATTCTAGTAAAATAGCCCCAGCTGAAGCACGGATTTGACCCTCCACAGAAAATAATTGCCCAGGCCAGTTGTAACTCAGTGCCACAAAGTTCATGAATTATTGCCTATTTATCATTAGTCCGCTGTGTAACGGAAAGTTTAACATTGGCTGATATCAAATTGCGGACAGACCACTGTTAACCATGACAGTTTCTTAGAGAATTTCAGAAATTATTACATTGGTACATTCAATTCTGCATGCAGTGTTTTTTGTCATACCTCATAAGATGATCCTGTCAAATTTAAAAAATGAACGGTAAGTTTGATTCAAGCCGACTATACAAATATATTTTCTAGATTTGAGGGATTTGGGACACTGAGAAGATTTAGAAGGCTGCACCTTTTTGGTAGATGGCTTATAGAAACAATTTTTTAAAATAAACTTGGTATTTTGAACCAACCAGTCATGTTTTTATTTGTCTAACAGTATTTTCTTTGTAACAAAATTGTAATGTTTTCAGTTGGAGTTCAATATATTTATTCTTAACACAATGAATTCCAAGATCATGTTATTACATGCTGTCCACTCATGACAAGTAACCTTGCCTCAGAGTTCGTAGCTACATTAATTACCGTTTCTGTTATTTGTGAAGCAACCACTAGCCTAGATTCAAGGTTCTTTTAATTTGGCTAGTATCTCTATAAATAAACAAAGCAACTGCCAGGGGTTGGGTGTTTCCATGGCAATTGATCAACAGCACCATGCTCACAGAATCCACAATTTCTGAAACACAGCTGTCTATAACTGGACTAATTGACTTTTTATGGTTTTAAATGTGGTCAGGAGGGTGGTAGTATTATTTGTGGGCATGGTTCCTAGCATAGTGCAATAATGATAGGTTTTGTATAACTCAACTTAGGGTTGCTAATAATTAGCATTTTGCATGTTTCCTGTGGTTTTCAGTTAAAGCAGCTACATGAATTTTATATTCAGTATGTTTTATAAATGTGTTATGTTTGCTGTCCTTTCCTCTTAACTGAGAAGCAACTTAAGCATTTCAAAACACGTCTGCCTAGGGTGACTATATGAATTTGTCATACTGATAATAAAGTCTGTGACAGACATTTATCCTGTAAATCCTTTATCCACATGTCTCCCTAAAATGCTTGCATGTTTTCCCCAGTTGCAGTGTTGAGGTTGCTAAGTGAGGAAGCTGGACAATTTTTCTTTTATAAATCTGTCTCAGTGGGAGTGCAGGGATGAATGAGAGCTGTAATGATCAGTTGCTGTAAAATGAAAAGCATTCACAGGTTTCATAGTTATCAGCTACAGCTTTCTTCACTTGTCTCTTGGTTAACTGCAGGGTGTGTTTGAAACGTTTACTGATAAAACTTTAAAATTTGCCGAATTCAGCATGAATATGGTAAAATGGATGTTAATGCACAGTATGAAACTTTCATTATGAATATTTATAATGTATAATTATTTATATTTTATAAGACATTTTTGCCAAAAGTTTGTTTATATATCTTAGCACAAGTGTTTGCCTTTAAGTTTTCATTTTATCACATTGTGTATAATGAATGTGAATCATTATATAAGATATCCTATCCTTGAAGATTTGTTTTTAGCTCAGGAGGCAGATGGATGGATGGATGGATGAATGGATGGAAAGAGAAGTAAGAAAAGTAATGATAGTTTCATCTTATTCTTGTCAGGATCACCACTAGAGATTTATGAAAAGGGGGGCAAAGCCTATCCTAGGGGGATTCATTTATTTATTTATTATCTGATTTTAATCACAATGAATGATGATGCATTATTTAAACTTAGTGAACGTTTATTTGGAGGGGCCAAAGAAGATTTTAGGGACCTAAAGCCCCCCTTAAACAGCCCTAGCGATGCCCCTGATGCTTTTGAAATTTCTTGTTCTTCAGCTGTCTGACTTCGGAGGGGAGCAATCAATTTGGCTTATATCTGAGACGCTAATGCCATTTGTTTAATGAACTTACCTCGTGTCATGAAGAATATCAACCAAAGTCCATCTATAATGTGACTTAAAAATTGGGAAGAAACACAATATGACAGCAAAAGCTATTCCGATATGACGGATCTCATCTATTCATACCGTACTGTTCAGAGCTGGATGAAAGAGAGTCATCGTATTTTTAATACTGGAAAACTCACAAGACAAAGTAAAACGTAATTGTCAGCAAGCTCAACAGGGTTCTCTGGTGCATTACAGAGGGCAGGGGGAGTAATAAATTGAATATTGAATGTGCACAGAGTGGGACTTTAGGGCAGAAATTGTTTCCCTTTAGTGGTTTAGAGGGCAGCATAGTGGGCGAATCTTCTCTGCCTGTGATCGGAAGGTCGCTGGTTTGAGCCCGGCCTTCGCAGAGTAGTCCTGTTTGTGGGCCATTGAGCAAGGCCCTTAACCCCCAGCTCCATGGGTGTCATTATGGATGGCTGCCTCTCACTGCCGAGCTCGCTCTCACCTGTATATGTCTGTGTGTCACAGAGAGCAAGATGGGGTAAGGGAACAGATAATTTCCTCATGGGGATCCATAAAGCATTATTATTATTATTATTTTATTAAAGGGTGTGCAAGGTAGCTTAGGGGGGAGCGGGGTTAAATCTCACATACACTTCTGTAGTGTTCTTTCTGATGGACTGGCATCTAGTTCCGGTTGTACCCCTACCTTGTGCCTCATGCTGTCAGAGAAAACTCCAAGCTCTTTCCAAGAGTCTGAAAGCAGTTTAAAAATGGTTGGGTGTAGGTGAACATTAAGGGTTTAGACATGTTACATTTTTATGTTATTGGCAACTAACCTTAGTGTAAATGAAGACAAAGAGGTTGCAGGCATCTTTTGCCTCAGTGAAACAGTCATCATTAGCAACTTACTGAGCAGCAGTGAAAAAATTATAATATTTGAAAGTACCCATATATTTCTAAAAACAATGATTAAAGTTCTCCAGAATCTTTTATTTTAAAACTCTTTATTGGATATACAAGCTGTACAGTGAATGCACAGGAAGTACGGCAATGTCTTCGGAAAAGTTTAAATTTAAAAATGGAAACCAGCACGAACCAAACAATGAACATTACTTTTTGAAGCCTGAAGATAGAAATTGGAGGAATTCCATCTATATGTCATAATACCAACAACAACTATAATAAATTACTGTAAGGTTTTGTGCATCGTTATTCGAGGACATTCGTTTCTGGAAACATGGTCAAAAGAACCCGGAATGTTAATCATTGGCATGCATATAGTTTATGCGAAGAAAGAGAGTATAGCAATCAATATCTCCATATAAGGATCCGTATAATGGGAAGAACGGGTATCAATACTTACGAATGTTACGAATGATCTCTATCTCAATATATTATGGGAGGAATGAAGTCAATAGGCTATATCACAAAAGTTAGGTCTGATTTATGTGGAAAGTTTGAAAATATAAAATCAGAAATAGCTCAGTAAAAATATATTGGTAATACAAGTTGGAGTTTTGTTGAATTTTCATACGGGGAAAAAACGGTTAAATAGACCATAAAATGCCACTCAGACACTGAACGGTGTATGCTATCCCGCACGTATTTCGCTTTTTTGCGACACGTACTCCAGTACAGTTGGTGGCGGTAGTGAGTAAGTCCGTTTTTTAAGTGCCATGAACCCAAAAGAAGAGAAAAAGTTGGGAGCTAGTCGGGGTTAGTTTGAATACCATACAAGGAGCAAACGTGTGTCCCCTTCCATCCGAATCCGCTGGCAGCCGACGACGACGAACAAACAAAATAAGGTAAAAATCATTCGATTTTTTTCATAGTCACAAATGTAGAGGCTTGTGGTTTTCTGAAAACTTCATTCAAGTCACGGTTTGAACAAAGTTAAATATTCTAAGGAGTTATTATAGGCGGTGGCAGTTCAGAGGCGAAGGAAATGAAGCAATGTTTGCACTCGAATAAAACGGTGTAAAAGGAATCAACTTTTAAATCGACTTTTTCGTGTGTGAAAGAAAAGTGCGAGGGATCTCATTTATCAGATGACAAAACCACCTCACATTATAAGTTTGCTGTTGCAGGAACATTTTTTTCGGACTTTGTACAACGTTGTTTCTTATGAACTGTAAAAAGACATTAAAATAAAAACGGAGTTAGTTATGTATCTTTGAAGAACGTTTGAAGTTAACGTTGTTTCCCATGTATGTAGTTAATTTAACAAATAACAGCAAAGGGGACTGAATATGAATGTTGTCAAAATTCAAAAGAAAAAAAACATCAATATTAAATACAGTGATTAGCGTAACAGTAGTTTTTTTTTTTGAAGTCTTGTATAGTTTTGACGTTTATATATTATATATTCTGTCACCTCCGCTTAAGCCATTTTACCTGAATTTCTTGTAACTAATTTGTAAGCACAGTATCCTAGCATCATTTGCAACACACCCATAAGGACTCGCACGATTGTATATGTATTTGTATTCATCTTTGTGGGGACCGTCCATTTATTTCTGTGGGGAAAACACTAATCACAACAGTGACAACTTTAACCACTACCTAGCCCTAACATTAAACCATAAGTAACCTAACAAAATACAAGACTTTTGACATATTTAGTTTTTTTGACTGCAGTCACAGATTTCTATAAAATTGAGAAACACACATAATTATAACCTAGGTTACCAGTGTTCTATCAGTTTTATGTAAACCATAAAGGTTTGAAATACAGAATCAGAATTAAATTCCGATACTGAATGGGAACGGCAATGCATATTCAACCAGCCTGTGGCCTGTACTGCATAGATGGATGTTTTAACTGATGGGTTTAATACAAATATGTAAATTTATCATCACAGTCTGCTTCTTAATTATGTTAAGGAAAAATGTAATGCTTCATTTTAACATTTGATAAACTTTTGGATAAACACAATACTACAAACCAAAAAAAAAAGAGATTGTTGATAAAACGGATTATTCTGCATTTAGAGTGAGAATTGAAGTGGATACATTTTTTTTAAATCAGTTTCATTAATCCCAAAAGTAAACCACCTTAGAAGATCTGTAACATGTTCAACATGCTTAATTGAGTTTAATTCCAAATATATTTTTTATGTATTTTAATATAAAATACAAAGTTCTGGTGAGTTTGTCACTGGTGTTGTCACATCCTCGGGCATTTTGTCTTAAATTTGTTTACTGTGAATTTATCTTTCAGTGTTTATCAAAGGAATTATTTGCAAATAGTCATGTTACCAATGATCTTTTGTGAACACACTGTAAAAATCTTAATTTTCCACATTGCAAAAATGTATATGTTGTCGTAGAACAAAGATGCTTTTTGAATAACTGAGACAAATAAAACAAAACGGATTATTTAAACAGTTCATATAACACTCTTAATAAAGACAATATTTCATCAAAAAGAACACAAATTATATATCATCAGTGAGACCATGTAACATTAACAGAACAAATGATTTTATTTTACTTTTATTTTTAAATGGCAAAATTAACAAGCAAAACTTTAACAAAGGTCTACTTTCCATATTAATTAACTTTTTCAGTGTTCTGATCATTCTTGATATTAACATCACTCACTGGTGTCAAATATTTTGTAACGCCCAAGACTTTTTGATTAAAATTAATGATTTTTTTTTAAATGGCCGTTTCATGGGAGGTAAGGTGACCTTGTGCAACTATTTAAAACAAATAATATAAAAGATGCATGGGATTCTTTTGACAAAATTTCGATCACATCGCCCTTACAGTGCACAGCACCAGTGACATGTAGAAGCTTTATGCTGTTTGAGAACCAAAATTATCAACAAATGTTTTTAAATACAATGTCAAAGTGGGGACTCGCTTTTTCATTCCTTGAGATGCTTTTTCAATGATATCCCTTCACCCAAGGAAGGAGTCTCAATAAGACCGATGACCAAAATTTCTGTGAGAAATATATTTTTTAATGACATGGGTAGTATAATATTAACTTTTAAACAATTTTATATGTCTTATTCAAAATGGTTTCTCAGTCGTGGGAATTTGGTTGTCTAACAAGCTTGTTTACAGGTGTAGAGTAACTATGACACATTGAATCAGATCAAACAAATCATGAAGGGAATGTGTTATTTATGAATGACAGGTTGACTTGGAGTCATGCCTAATATTTTAAACATGTTTTGAAGTCCTGCAGCCTCTGTGACGAGGTTTCTCATTCCAAATGGAGAGTGACCAAAATAAACCTTTCTGATTTTTCTCTTTTTACTTTTTAATATTCAGTTCATGACTGTTCAGTACCTTTTTATTCAGTACTTCATTACATGAAATCTCCAAGGATATATTTTGATTGCTTTTATAATGTTCTTCGTTTATATGTAGGGGTGCTTTTCCACCACACCAAGTACCGCACATTTGATACTTTTGCTTTTCCATTGGCTTCCAGCCGAGGACCAGTACCAAAAGTTCCAGTGCCGATAATGCTGAACCAGTTGGAGTCGTCTAGAAAACAATTGCGAACTGGGAAAATAATGAGACACCAAGTTAAAGACCGCAGTTTAGTTAGAACGTATATAACAAAAAGATCCAGATGGCATGACAAGATTTAAGTGTTTTGTTGAATATGATATAGCACACATATAGTGTGCTGTCCTATCGATGTGATTTTCTTGTAATAAATATTGGGGTATTGTATAAACTTCTTTTTTTGTTTTATTACTTCTCATAAACCTGTCTTCGAGTGATTTTTAAATGGCTGTTTTTTTTTTTTGTGACGGTACGAGTGAAAATATTTTTGTGAAATTTTAACCCCCTGCGTTATCTGTACAGAATTGAAAGTAAGAAAAAGCCTTATTTTAATATAGCTGTCCAGCAATGTAAGAATTGTGGAAGGTGGAAAGATTACCGTAAATCTGACAAATTTGGGAGGAGTAGATAATAAAGATCCTTACACTTATTTTATTCAAGTATTTGGTGCAGTTAAGTGTGGAAGTTACTTGTTACGTTCTCCTTTTTAAATAAATGTTGAAAACGAAATCTATTGTCTGGTATTTTTCTGAGGAGGAAAAAAACAAGGTGATACATTCTCTGGTTTATTCTATGTACCTTTTTCCCTTGTGTGGCTTTCCTTTCATATTATAATTGCCCTGTTGAATGCGTGTTACTGTTTTCGCCTTAACTTCTTCTGGCGGGGGGTGAATATAGTTCATACCTGCCCTTTTGATCGCTGCTATTTAAGTACTCTAGTTACTTTGACGTAATCTGGTTTAATTTCTAAATTGAACGGCAGATATGACAAATGCATTAATGCTTTTGAGTGCATCTGACCAAAAAATGGGTGATATAGAATAGAGATACTTTAATCCTATTGGAAATTCTTTTTCACTTTGCCCATCTTGCTCTCCATGCAGGAGAGGGCAAGCTTGCGGTGCCCTGGGAGCTGAGGGCTAAAGGGCCTCACCCAAGAGTCTACGGACATGTGACTGTTGTGCTAAGGCTGGGGCTTGAACTGATGACCTTCCGATCACAGGCATAAACTTTCGATCATGGTCTTAGCTCGCTGAGATGTATGTTTTCAGTACTAGCTGTCTATGTTCATATAATTTTGGATGGGAAAACGTAAAACTAATCTATATGAATAAAATTACCTTCGAGCCACATAACCGAACAGTCTTTATGGTTGCCACTTCATAAAAATGCTTGTATGTGAGAGAACCTGGTCAGATAGTGAATTTCAAGCAGAGCTGAAAATATAACCATGAGGAAAATATAAGTTGCTGGAAGCTGTGAATTTCCCTGTGAGGTTTCTCTACCTATCAAGATGTATTTTATACCAGTCAATCTGCAAGATCATTCGATCCGCCCAGGCTGGTTAGGGATGGTGACATGTTACATTTCAACTTGGCTAAACCTCTGTTGTGATATAACACCCGAATTATGTCTTAATTACAATTACTTTTGCCATCGTGTGTTTTGCTGTATAAAATGTGAATATTTTCACTGTAGTTTAACTAGAGCTTCAAAATCATGAAGCTAAAGCTAATATTGTGGTCATGATTTAGGTAATTTTTGTGAAGTTTTATTTGAACTCTCTCTAAAAGAGTATTCTAATTCACCAGGCTTGGTGGTAGTGGGTATTGTGTGGTTACAACAAGCAACTAAAGATTTAGATTTTATTTTATTTCTTTTTTTTTTTTTTTTGAGACAGAGAGAGAGAATTGCAGCTGTTCTACTGGATAATTTGATCCACTAGATGTAACGACACACAATGTAGGCAATTGCTTTGCATATTGCAATTGGCCAATATTTGTTAAAAATCAAGGTATTGGCAATAGCCCCATGTCAGTCTTGCGGGTCGATTTTTAAACTTCATCAATATTCAGAGTAGAGTTGGGCGATATGACCTCAAATCAGTATCATGATTAACTGAACATTTTACTTCGATTACAATTAATGAACGATTGTTTTATTTTATTTTTTTGCCCTCATATTTCATTGACATGATTTGTACTGTAAATATGCTCAACTATTAAGGCTGGGATATTTTTGTATGAAAGACTATCTTTATGATTTTAAAATAACTGAAGTAATTACACACAGATGAACCATTTATGGTTATTCATTGAATATTTTGGACAACTGAAACCAAAGCACAAATCGCTTGAAATGAAAACGTCTTATGAAAAAGGTTACATTTTAGTTTTAGCGTAACAAGCAAGTTCCCTAAAAACGTAGAAAACGTAGAAAATAAGTAGCTTGCATTTCTTCCAAACAAAATTAACACTTTATAGTAATCACGTCTGTCTGGGTGAAACTGATGGCTATAAGCTGATTATTATAACCATTTTATTTTTCTTTACGTCTCCGGCAGATTACCATTTAATTGACATTTGTATATTTATTATACGAATATAAGGTAAAAAAATGGACAGCTTTACTGTTTACAGCTGTTTCAAAAGCTATTCAAATTACAGTACTGCACAAATTAAATTACTGTATAATTCAAATACTTTATAATACAGTGATGTACATAAATTATAGCATATTGTAGTATTGATACATCTCGGTGGCTCGTTTTTCAGTTTGTCATAAATTTTGAGTCTACATTGATAATTCAGAGAAAATGACTTTCTTTTTCCTGTCATCCTGTGCACGCAGCATTAACCTCAGGTTAGCTCGCCAGATGCAGACGGGTCACCACAAGGCAAAGTAGGCAAGTAAATAGCATATTAAAATTATGGTAATTTTTATAACAAGACCCGAAATGAATACTGTAAGCAGACTACTTGATTACTTAAAGGGATTTGTTTAAACAGCATTTGTACAGGAATGTTTCTGTCCTAAACTTTTTGATCCATGTAAGCGGTTGGTCACTATAATTGGGATCACTATAAGTGGTTTCCATTGTATTTTTCCACTGCTGGTGCTGAAACCGATTGATGGTATTACTGAAACGGTTTTTCCACACTATCTACATCTGACCTCTGTTTGGTGTCATCTTTACTAAAGCCGTAATGGACACGCCAGTTTTCTTTGGTACATGCTACTTTGAGTTGCTCAGTTGGCTCGGTGTTTGAGTTCTCCTCCATGCTGTTTCTATGCCACCGGCTGGATGGGGCAGAGTCACGTGACAAGACACGCTGTAGTTTGTGTTTAAGGGCAAAATACACAACCATTCATTAGGGAAAGTATTAACACCTGTAATATGCTTTTATTTCATTATTAATTCTGACCCACAGATTGGTCATTTGTTTTCCACAGAATAAAAAATGATGTGACATCATTCTGCCGGTCTGCGTCAGTAACCTTGATAAGCTTCACTACTGGCAACCAACCACCCACTTGGCAAATTACTCAAAGGTTAGCCGGTATCTGTATCAGTATTGGTGATGTTCAAAAAAAAATATCGGTAAAAATTTCCACATTGTTGCTTCTCTGACTAAAAGTACATGAAATAAGTTTCCTTAAAAATCTAAAATTTTAACCTATGTAGAACTTTGTGTTCTCTGTGACCAATTCCACTTTTGCATGTCAACCATTTGATTTCTAACGTTTTACTGCTCTGGGCACATTAAGTTGTTTATTTACTGATTAATTTTTTCTAGTTTTGCACTCTCCACTCTGATTTCCCTCTCAGTAATGTTAAACCTCTTCATTTATTGTGAGCTTCCCTTCACCCGAATGATAACTGATATTTTGTTTTCCACCTAATTTGAACCGGTCAATATCTGTTTCACTGCATTTATGATGTCTATGTCCTTACATTTTCCTGTTTTTCGCGGCGCTCATCTAAGGTTTAATTTCATGTCATTTCTCAAATCCTTTTGCTTCTTTCAAGCTTGGCAAAGGCAGACTTTAGTGCTCATGCTCAGACTAGCAAAGAGCTGAGAGAAATCGGTTTACAGAAGGCAGGGTCAAAGGATGGATTTGTGCTCTGGTGTAGGTCTTGGATGACGATGATGATGATGATGAATATTAGCATTGTAGCCGGCGTCCTTGAATTGTGAACAAAAATGCAGACTAGTTTGCATGCCTTAAACATGTCATGATATTATTCTGAATTTTATTTGGTGACAGCTGAAAAAACGGACTTTCCCCCTCCTTGCCCTAGTGCCGCAGCTCCGCCATTGTCTCCATGGGATAATATTTGTTGGTTAGAATGTATGAGCTGCACCCAGAGAATCAAGGTGGGTGACGCAGTCTCCCTCCTCCCTGTGACTCATAAGGGTGTTGGGCCTAAATAACTTGGTGTAGTTTTACATTCCTTATATAGCCTCTGTAGAGCAGCAAAGGGCTTGTTCTGCTGTCACAAAGAGGGAGTCAGCCTGTGTGGAGAAATCTAGGCTCACAGTTCACCGGCTTTCCAGTCAATTTTAGAAGGTTTCTGGCTTGGTTTCAGAGTTACCCCTCAGGAAAAAGAGGTATGTTCGCCATGTGCTCGGCCAGAGAGGTGGGGGAGTGTCAGTATTTAATCTTAACCAAACATTTGTTCCTTATGTCTTGTTCAGTTAGGGAGTCTTAATGAGAGACTTTAGAGTTTCCAACGTGTAGTTACTTTCAAAGTATTATGTGATTTGAAATTTCTGTTTCGATAACGCACCAAATGCATATAAAGAGACTGGATTTAATCTTTAAAGAATCTGTAGCAGTCGGCTGAAAATGTAAAAAGAGCAGAAAACAATTGCGTAATGAGCAGCACATATTCATCTTACTGTGCGTCATTACAAGGTTACAAGATCAGCTTTTATGTGTTCAGTAATTTATATAAAATATTGTGAAAGGTATATGCTATGTTTAGTAATGTACTTGTCTTAGGGCAAGGCTTACTGTATGTTGTCATTGAGATCCATCATCTGTATTCCTTCACACTGTAAAACAGTGTGTGTGCGTCTATGCATGTGGTAATAGTCAAATGACTGTATAAATTGCTTTGAGTTGTGGAATGTTTGTATTGCCATGCTATGTCACGTTTATTCTTCCAAGCAAACCAGAAATGGAGATTGAACAGTAAGGGATTAGGCCATGTTTGTTAGACCCCCTAATCCCAACTGTTGCTTATTGATGGGTGGGATAGAGCTGTTGTGTGTAACGAACTTAGTGCATTGTTCACTGATAATTCCACAGAAGCATAATTATTTTCCTGTTCTGGTTCACTGCAGTGTTTCCACTGGTCTTTTTAGGACTCTTGAATATTGGAAACCTCTGCCATTCACTCTGCTGCCCAGCAGCTTTGGGTTTGTGGGGCATCATATTCTGAAGTTGATGTCTTACAGAGGTGATTAATGACACTCAAATAAGTAAATAGAGCATCCATGAATGAGACTGTCGATGTTCTGCATAATTTTTTAAGTGAGAGTATCGGTTTAAAGCATTTCCTTCCCCCTGTTCCTTCCAGACAATGAGTATATACTGTGTAACGCTGAACGGCCCAGCACCTTGGGGATTTCGGCTCCAGGGAGGAAAGGACTTCAATATGCCACTCACGGTGTCCCGGGTAAGTCACAGCTATTCATTTTTGTTGCTTTATGGTTTTAAGTTTAATGAATGCTTCACCCTAAGTACATCTTCAGTATGTATGACATCTTAAGTGATGGACACCATTTCCTTAACTTGCATTCCAAAACTCTCTTCTTTTAAAATGGTAAGCTGGGACAAAGGGTCTATAGTTGCCATATCAATGGAAAAAGAATTCAACACTGAAACAACTTATTGGTAGTAGGATTTGGTGATGGTTTTGTGAATTATTCGTGAATAATATGTAGTATTATTGTAGGGAGATGTATTCCGTAGTGCTAACAACTAATACCAGTTTACATTGATGCTGACCGATGATGTTGAATGGCACATCAGTGAAAAGCTAGCTTAGGTATAGCATTTATTACACACACACAAATTTTATTTTAAAGGTCAAAGTGTAGACATGATTCTGTTTGTTTGTCTAAATATCTGTAGTGTAATTGGGAATTCCAGACTACTACAGTGGGAAAAAGTATGGTTCTGTACTGTGATTTTTATTTTTTTTTTCTTCTGTATGTGGCTAGGAATTTTCATGGCTGAACAAACTGAAGTACATTGCAGAAATGCTGAGAAACTATTAATATTCAGTGAAAATATTGTGCCTGAAATCTGATTGTGCTAACATCAGGGATGAGCCTCATGTAAATGTTTGCTGATTATTACTTGACAGAACACGCTGATCCATGAGGGGGAGTTATCCTTTCCCAAATGTCTTTCCCAACCATTAGCAAATATTGATAGTGAAATAATTATACTAAACCACATTAGCATGAAGTAGACATGGGAAGGGACTGGCTGCCATCCATCTGCCTGTGTGTATTTGTATTCACGTTTTATAGATTACTTATTACATATGATATATAAAATGTTTGGGGTGGTGGGTTGTTTATCATGTTAATGTTCTGCGTTAATTTTAAAGTTTTAACCCGTTATTATTTTTTGATTTGTGCTAACACATGCTATATTTTACCCCCAAAAATGGAGAATAGTTTAATCATAGATTTCAATAGAGGCCTGTAATTATCCCCTAATGATCATAAACAACGTGGGAGTTTAGGTCATGGCATTGCACAGAATCCCAGAATGCAAAGCTAAAATCCGTACATCACAAGCTAAACCATTTAACAAAAACTAAAATATGGGTCATTCTCATGTACTTAAGAATTTTTAGAGAAAAAACAGTTATGTGAAATAGTGTTTTGTTTAGAGCAACTGACATAAAGTTAAAGTAAGGTGTATTAAAATTGTCATTTGTTGCTCTAATTTGATTTCTTTCAACCATTTTACCCAAATAGCCAGTCAGTAACACAAAATGACATACAGTGATTTTACATCTTTGAACTTTTATTGCAGGTAACTAACAGAAAGCAGTCAGTGTACAAGATTTATATTTTTGCTCAGTTTTTGTTTTTTCTCAGCTCCAAAATCAATATTTTAGACAATAAGTCGTTTAATTTTAAGCTCTCTTCAAACTAATTTTTTAAATTTGAGCAAACTGAGTCAGATTTTTTAAACTGAGTCACAGATAACAAAATCTTTGACTCAGTTTTAATATTAGGTGCAATTTAATGCGATTAATCACAAAACTGAGTTTAATTGATTCAAAGCCCGTGTGTGTGTGTGTGTGTGTGTGTACACAGTGCACACATGTCTGTACATTTGTATGTGTGTATGTATAAAAACATATATAGTGCTTGTAAATAAATACACATCTTCACGTATGCATCGTGTATATAAACATACATCTAATATAATGTGTATGTGTAGATACACAGCGGTTGAGTTGGTGCCCCATCTCTGCTCTGTGTGTACTTTGCATGTTCTGTCCTCGTCATGCCTCTTGCAGTTCAAAGACAGTTGCATGCAGTTAGGCAAATCGGTGTCTCTGAATTGCTCATAGTGTGTGAATGTGTATGAATTTTCCTTGTTATATGAACTGGCCTCCCATCCAGGGTATATCCTGGCCTTGTGCACTATGCTGCATGAGGGGGAGGGGGCTCCAGCATCCCCGTGACCCTGACCAGTACAAGCTGTTTGAAGATAGATGGATGGATGCATAACGTGTATGAGATAATATAGCCTTGCTGACCAGACTAACCGTAATCTGCTCTTCATTCAAAGCCTTGTGATATGTAAATATCTTGAATGTTTACTTGGCAGTCAAATAGCAATCCAGAACCGAAAGGTCGTTGGATTGCACTGTTATATCAGTGATAATAACCATGCAAAGGTCTTCTCACTTGTGAACTGTTCCTAGTTGAGCAATATGCTGGCTTGCTTAGCCTTTCTAGGCTTTGATCCAGTGGCGGATCCAGGGTTGGGCTAGTGAGGCTTGCACTCCGAATGTTTGTAGCAAAGCCCTGAATCTTGTTATAACAAGTGTTTTGTTTGTTATATCTATAATGTATAATGTGGTTTTATTGTCATGAAAAACCAAATTCAGAGTTGCGATGGACACGAACCTCATGTGTTTTGAACAGAATAGACAGAATTTCGTACTTGGAAATGTTGGACTGCGACTCATTGACAGGGCTCTGATCTAAGCTCCTTCTTGCCTAGGTCAGGTTCAGAGGGTCACGTTGTGAATATTACTGCGAGTTTTGTTACCTGGCCAGTGAGGATGCCCTTAGAGAGAATTCCTAAATTTTGAGGTACTGCACGGCATCTGATGACAAGGCTTACCAGTGGCATTTTGATAGCTGTTAAACCGAAGGGCTGATTTTTAATTTTTAATTTTTTTTTTTAAAAGCCTTAAAGTAAAAATCGGGAAAATACACCTTTAAAGACAATAAAAGCTTAATAAGTGGGTCCAAAGCATTCATTTTCATTCAGTTTATGAACCAGAGACGAAGGCAGTCTTCTTCCCCAAAAGGACATGTTGTAATTTAGTTTCCAAGTGCTTTGCTTTCTGTGTACTAACCCTGGAGACAGTCTCCTCAGTGTTCCATACACTGGAACTGAATGAGTGCTGAACCCAGCATTTCCAGCCCTTATATGTACTGCATTGATAGGTAAATGACGATGTTCATAATGCAAGCTTGCTGCTGACTTCAACCAGATGTCCAGTGCTGGTATTTATTATTTTATCATGTCCTTAATGAACTACTTGTTTCATAGTAGTTGGGTTCCTGTTTTTGCAGTTTGGGTTAAACATGTTTGCATTCTTCCCAGATTTTTTTTTTTGTTTTTGTGGATGACAGATCTAGCAGAGGTCAAAGGGTTGTTGTTTTTTTTTTTTTTACTTAAAATAGAGATCTGAATCTTAAAAGGATTGCGTTCTCTTATTCCTTTCGCAGCACTGCTTATCATCCGTTTTGTTTTTGTTTTGTGTTAACACATTTGCATTTTGCGCACCACAGAGAACTGCAGTTTAACCAGTCGGTTTATTTTCCCTCCAGCTTTTTCAGAATGTAAAAGCACAAACATACACTTTCTCATATAAACTGACAAGTGTTCCTGTACAGTATGCTAGGTGATGTAGCATATTTTGCAGCACAATTCTCCAGCTGTCACCTGAGCCTATATTCTGCAAAAGGTGAACTTTTTATTTTGGCTTTATTTTTGATGGAGGCATTGCTTTTTGAGGTTGTGAACTTTGCGGTACTGACGCTGAAACCAGGGAGGTTCTCAGTACCAATGCAAGAATGAAGATGCCAGCCTGAAGATTACAAAAAAAATATACATTTTAGAATCTTTAAAAGTATGACTTACAGATGAATGAAAATGACATCCATGTTCAGTAACTCATGGGTCACTGGGCCTGGAGCATGTCCAAGGAAGAATAAAGTACAGGGCAGGGGACACCTTGTAAGGCAGGGGTGTCAAACTCCAGTCCTGGGAGGCCGGAGCCCTGTGTAGTGTAGTTTTTTTCCAGTTTCACCACAAATGATTCAGGTCAAGAGCTGTGTGGTAATTAGCACAAGGAGTTGAATCCGCTGTGTTAAATGAAGGGAAATCCAAAATCAGCAATTCTCTGGCCACCCAGGACTGGAGTTTGACACCCGTGCTGTAAGGTATCACGGGGAACACACGCACAACACACACACACTCTGAGGACGATTTAAAAACCCCATTTCACATAAATGTCGGACTGTGGGAAGAAACCCTTGCAAATCCAGGGAGTAAATGCAAACTCCACATCTGGCGGGTGGGGGATCAGCTCGTCACAGTGCTACCGACCAACCTACTCTCTACTTGAAATGATACTGATTGGTGTTTTGTTTTTTGTTTTTTTGTTTTTTTACACGAACAATAGCCTAGGTGTCTATGTTCTTCAAGAGAAACCTGAAAAACAAACCAGGTCAGTCTAATCTTAATGGAGAACCAAGTGCAATGAAGGTCACAAATGCTGGAATGTTTGTCGCTGCTAAGCAGCGTCTGAGCATTGTCGAGCATACAAAGGTTACTCATGCACAACTCGGCCAAGTTCTGACATTCTCACCGCGTGTATGCTGGGCAGTATGTATCAGCGGAGAAAGGAAAACGAAACTAACAGAATCCTGTCCGTCCATTGTCTGCCGCTTATCTGGCCTGGGGCCCCTCCCAGATCTTCAAACTCCGCCCAGACCCCCTGCAAAGGAAGCTGTGTGTTTGTGTGTATGTATGTAAAATGAAATGTAATTTTTTACCAATTTCATTGACCAGATGCTGAATCCAACAAAAATTTGAGACATATTTCACGCATTCCTCATTTTAGTTTCGAAATGGGGAATATGTGAAAAAATTCTTCACAAGGGATTACGGGAATGCAAATGTCATTAATACTGAGATGATAAAACAGTATGCTGTCTTCAGAGCACAAAAGTATGCTCTCCAAGGATGACTTTTAAACACATAAATAAATACATTTTCTGGATGCGCAAGACATCTGGGCCTCACAGTCCCAGCATAATCGCGTGCAGTGGTGTCGACAGAACACATCTGTCGCGCTGTTGGGCTTTCTTGCTGCGTCAGAGACTTTTGTGTCAGGGGTCCCGTGGAAGCCCTTTTGAGCCTTATTGCTGAACACTGTGTTTGCTGAAGCTGGACGGGATTGGAAACAGATGTGCAGTCTGTGGGATGGCGAGGCAAAGGCTTAAGGAGGCGAACACTCCCAGAAGGGATCTGACGTCTCAACAGCCCGGGAGCCGGGTTGGTGGTGCGGTCACTGAGGAGCTGGAACTGCGCCGCTGGGGATTATTGCCGTGTATGTGGACTCTTCCATGACACAGTTTAATGCCGGAGTTTTAGTCACCTCCTGAAATCTTTGAAGCTTGAGAACTTGTATTTTTTAAGAATAACTGGAGAGAGATGGGATGAGTATCTCAACTGCCCAACTACTAGTTTCAGGGGCTGTCCTGTCAGAATGTGGCAGGTGGACACAATATCTCCCAACTTTCCATTAATTGGTCTTTTCCTATATTCAATATTTCATGGTCAAGGTGGCACAACACAAGGGACCATTTTTCAGTCGAGGGAAGGTACGGTGTTCATCTCATTTAAAGTATTACCTATGAGGTTGTTGGTGCTAGTCTGCCTTTCCTTCTGTTGGAGGAAATGTATATGTTTAAAGGTTCTGTACAAGACAGGTGGTAATTAAATGTAATACAGGGAAAAGCTGAATAGCTCATATTTTACACACACACGCGCACACACACACGAGAGCTATATATCATTGAGCATACAGTTTTCCAGCCTGGTATGGTATTCCTGTATAACCGCTTGTGTGACTGACTGACTGCTTTCTTTGGAGGGTAATTTTAGGCTGTTGCATGGACCTGTAAGTGTTCTCTGACTGTGGTGCTGGTCCGACTCAAGGGGGTGGTATCACTCCTCTCTTGGACATGCATGAATTTAGCACTGTCGCACATAGACGGTGGGCTTCTCTAGAAAGGTCCCTGCCAAGGCTTGTGCAAACAGTGGGCACATCGCAAGTCTGTGCGTGTTTGTTAAAATGCTCCAGGTATCAGTCTGACTCACCAGTCTTTCTGTGCAAGGGAAGTGGCAGCATGCAGTTCCTCCTGGGTTTATTACAAGGGAACAACAAGCCAATCTGTTTCTCTTTGGGAATTTAAAAGGGGGGGGGGGGGGGCGGAAACAAAACAGAACAGTTCAAGTGGTTGGCATCACATCAGAATGGCAGAGGAATGGCAAACAGATGCTAGATATCTATTTTTTACATGTGCTTAAAAAGAAAAGGAATGAACGGTCTTGATATCATTGTTTCGAATCTATTGATTATCCGGGTCCTGAACAGGCTTGTGGACAATCCCTATTGTTAAAAGCATAGGGGTGACGTATCTGAGCTGAAAGAAAGTGATGATTGAAAACTGTATGCTGCTGCAGTTGTGGAAAAACACAGATGGGAGACATGGTGTTTTTTTTTAAAGCTTCTGGAAAATGTGAAATGCAGCCTGGATAAACAAACAAATTTGCACGCTCACTGTGCAGTTTAGCTCCTTTAGCCTGCTTCAGATCTTTCAAGAATGAAAAAGCAATGTCGACGTGACGTGAAAGTGATTCTCAGCCTTTCTCTAATAATGTATATATGGTCGTCCTGTATGGAGCCAGTGTCTGGTTTTCCTTTTGGCAGTGGTCTTTGTCTTCCAAACATCTGATAGCATCTGGGTTTCTTCCAGAGCCTGTCAAAGATAACACTTAGTTAAATATGTAAAGAGAAATTAACTAAAAACATGGTTTATTGTCACAAGTACTAGTTTAGGCCTTGGGATGTGTTCTCACAGAATGCTGTGACAAGTAATCTGCATTTGAAGTTAATCCTTTTGTATGTGCACAGTTAATGTTACTGTGTATATGTGTCTTGTATGTTTTTGCTTAGCAGATGATTCAGGGCCACCCAGATACGTAGTGGAGGATGGATGGGTGATAATTCAAAACAGTTCAAAGCAGATACAGGACCGTTTTTGGCAAATTCAGGCCCTTTGCTACTGCTTCCTGCTTCTTTCTGTAACCTATAAAATGTTGGTAGCCAGAGGAGATATTTTTGATGAGCACTAAACTGCCTGTTCCTCAAGAGCAGTAGACCACACAATCCTTTGAAAACGGAGTGCTCCCATTGACCCTGAGGCAACTGCCGACTTGCATAGCAGAGATGGGCCATCTGTACATCATCTGAGTCAATATTGTCCCCTCTGTTTTGACACAAAAACTGCTGTACAGCAAAATGTGTAGACCGTCTGGCTTAGTCATTCAAAATAGGTTGTTTTTTTCTCCTTAGGCTTAAATCTTGCATCATTGTTTGAATCGTGCTTTAGTAATACAACCGCATGAGTAGGTGGTTTTGATTTTTACAGCCTCTGTGTTCTCATGTGAGTTAGCACTGAATGAATAGGACATGAATCAGTGGCGTACACTCGCTTTTATATACTCTGTCGAGACAGCCGGCACCAGTAAATATGGGTATTTCCATCAATAGGTGTTTTATTTATCCATTATAGGGTATAGTGTTGTTCTGGTTTCAAATTTTTAACTCCTTGGGTAGAAACTGAGAAGCCGTGTCTGTGTGTTTAGTTCTGATACGGAACCCCTACTACTTTGGTTAGTGGATATCACAATGATTCTTCCATTTCTGGACTTATTGATAGTGGCATCCTGTTTGGGGTGCAGAAGTCCCGTGTGTCTGCTCTGAGCCTGGAACTATCCTGTTTTGTCCTACAACCAACCACAACCTTCTAAGCTAAAGAATCAAGCTCCTGTAAGGAATTCTTTACTCAATAAAAACATCAAAAAGCAAAGGCACACTACCAATATAGAAACCCTGGAGTCGGTACTTGAGACCTTTTATAGATAAAAGATGGATGATAATTCCTGCCATAATATCCTTTATGGGTTTCAAAAACGCTCTGGTTTACACTTGCGCATGAAAAATGACTGCATATGGAGACCATTGCTTCAATTAAAGACCCCTTCTTGAAATCTGTTGTGTGGAGTTCTGCAGATAGTTTGAACAATGTGCAAAAGAGGGAACCCATCTTTTGATCAACCAAGATACCTAACATTGTCTTTTAAAAGTTGAGAAGTCATTTGGACACACATGTGCTGCTGGTGTTCCGTAAAATTTTGTTGATTTTAAAAGGCAAACACCTGCAGTATTCGGTTTTAAAATGTACCTTTTGCAATTTTCCGTGTGTGTGTGTGTGTGTGTGTGTGTGTGTGTGTGTGTGTGTTGATTAACAAATCTAACCATATAATCATTGTAAAGGAATTCCCTCATAACTGGTGTTGGGGTTCTCACCCAGGGGCTTGTCTGTACTTGTCACTCTGATCTCTCTTCTCACCATACTCTTTGCACATTTCTTCTGTAGTGTGTCAGCTATTGGGTAAGTACTAGCACTTCATTATGGAACAGCAGGTAAGTTTTGTTGTTCCAAGATGGGATTTGCAAGCACCTGAAAT
Organism: Brienomyrus brachyistius; assembly: GCF_023856365.1. Classification (NCBI taxonomy): domain Eukaryota; kingdom Metazoa; phylum Chordata; class Actinopteri; order Osteoglossiformes; family Mormyridae; genus Brienomyrus; species Brienomyrus brachyistius. Next base: position 9,181,551 of record NC_064542.1, read on the forward strand.
GACGCAACTTAAGTGCATTTCCCAGGAAGCATGTCATTTGGGAGAAGGGTTAAAGGGACCCTGTGCACAGGGCCGACTGAGAAATATCTGCTGGATGAGGGAATGGAAAAATAAACCTTGTACGTCTACCTTAGTAACTTAATTAGTAATGTTCTTTTAGCAAAACAAAAAATATTGAAGAAAATAACACGTTTATATAGAGCATTATGCAATCAATCTAGTATGCTAATATTGTGTGGTTTAGCCATGACCATTAGATTATTAGCTTAACAGACAATGTAAATTTGTGTGAGCAATAGGGCTGGACAATATCTAAAATATGCAGTGTTTTTAATTTAAAACAATGAGAGAAACAATGTTATTGAAGCACACACAGTCAGCTATAGAGACCATGTCATTTATATGAGATACGACCTAAATCTTCTTACAGGTGAAGATCCACTTGTGTGTCCTGCATGTAACGCTCCTTTGAATGTTAAATACATTTTGTTGATTTGTCCTCCTTTTTAACTTTTTGCTTATTTATCATTTTCCTGGCTGTCTGAGGTTTTTAGAAAAGTCAAACCAGAGACTTAAGTTTAGTTTAGATTTTTTTTTTTTTTTTTAAGGCATTATTTTGCCTGTTTGTATTAATTTATAATTATCTGTGATGTTTTAAGTTCTTGTTTTTTGTTCAGTCTAATTGCCCATTGACTGGCCATGGCTATAACCCTGATGATGGGTTGTCACATCAGTGCCCCAATAATAAAATTTGACAAGCAGAGCTTGAAGGGTCCCCCAAGATAAAATTTTTCAATCTTGGGGGAAGGATGGAGTGGGATATAAAAAATTGGGGACATCACGTTTTTTCCGCAGATTTGTACAGGACGCAGCATTTTAATTGTCTGCATGCTACTGTCTGCACACCACAACAGAAACTTCTAAAAAGGATTTTTTTTTTATTATCAAGTTTTAGCTATATCTTGTGAAGATCATTCCCTCCAATATATGAAGATCTTTTCAAAGAGGGTATTCATGGCTAAGCTGTCAACGTTGTCTGCAGTTTCCTTGTCTTGACAGGGAATCAACAGTGGCAAGTGCTTGTATTGTTTGACAATCCATATAAGTTGGGGAGCTCAGAATTCCATCTGGGAAGTTTCCTTTGAATGGCTGGAGTTCTGGCTGCTGACTGCAAGGTAGAAGTTGATGTGTATGGCAAGTCATTTTAGCTTAAATCTATTTCAAGGGATATCACAAATTCAGCTCTAAGTAGTTGGAGTGCCAATTCCTGATATCATGAATTCAGTGATATCAGACATGTTTGTTTTTAGCTAGTGAGATTCAAAACATTTCTTATTCATTTCAATGGGAGTTGGAATTTGAAAGTTTTTTTTAAACTGCAGATTCGATAATTGTCAGTCACTGTCAGATGTCAATACTGGGTCACTTGTCTGATATTTATTACTGATATTTTCATAATGCTCAGCCTCAATGCATATGTATTTGGTATATTTGAGCATTAAACCCATGTTGTGGCTTTGTTCATTATACACAGATCACGACTGATGTAAGAAATTCATTCCACAAACCCTTTCATAAGTCAAAATATACATCATGAGATTTACATTCCCATACCATTGAAGACCAATAGCAGGATTCTCCAAATCCGGTCTTGGGGGGCCAGAGTCCAACACAGATTCCAGATTTCCCTACTTAAATGCATCTTGCATGAGCTAATTACCAGGTTTAACAGGTGTGTTTGAACGGGGAAATCTGCAAACTAGGTTGGATTCTGGCCCTGCACGACTGGATTTGAGGATCCCTACATTTAAAAAAAAATACACAAGTCAAAAATATACTAGTACACAAATTTAAATGAATAAAAAGATGAAGGGTAAATTTACTTACAGGCACATGTCACCTTTTTTCATTAGCGTTCCGTAACTTGGATATCTCGTATCTTCGATAATTTTTTTTATATAGTTTCACTTAAGGTGTTTTTCCGCAAGTTGATAGCTGACTGTACTGTATATTATTTTAAAAGATTTAGATTTGGATCCAAATGCTCATTGCTGCTCGTGACCCCTTCCCTTGGTATTCTCTGTAATCCAAAATGTTTTCCACTATAACTTATTTATTGTCAAACTGCCTGCAGGAGGATAATTCTATCCTTTTAGAAGCCCTGACCTCAGCACTTTGGTGCTACCGACCAAAATGGAGGAACAGCTGTGCGCTAAAAACTCAAGCCAGGGTCGCAGATGCTCCTGTCCTTCATCAGCCTGTCACCTTTCCTGCCATGCTATACCTCCAGCACCCGAGGTCCCCCCTCCCACCACCCCCCAAATACCCCACAGCTTCTCAAAGGCTTTTGCCCTACTGCCCACAATGCCAAAATACTATACTGTTCACGCAATATCTCTTACTGTTCACCTGCAGTGGTAGTACCCTGGGGATTTACCAGCCTGTGTGCCTGTTTGTTTCTGCTGCGGCACTTAATTAAATGACGTCTAACCAAAACACTGACGAGGTTAGAAATTTTTGATCAGGATACTGGAAGAGGTCATGATGCTACTGTAACTGCAGTTCAGCTTTATATGAATTTAAGTTGGCGTGCAAAGGCAGAATAAAGATTAATTTTAACGTTTTTATGTGAATCTTCCCCTGTGAGGTGTAGCATTCCAATCTGGGAATTAAATGTTGTGTGTTAATCTTTCTGATATGGTTATGTTCTTATCTCCTTTTTAATGAATGTGCTTTAATTCTTTGCTTCCAACTTTAGTACATGTATAGCCTGACAGGTACAAGTGGTCTTGTTCTGAGATGCTAAAATGATGGTTGATTTCTCTTGATCTTGCTGGGGAAAATGGTAATACTTGATTTATTTGATAAGACAGATGGTGAAGTAAGAAAATGGAACATTTGAAGTGAAGTGGGGATATGTGTTGCTGTTATTAATCTGCTGCTTAAAGTCTTGGAATATATATTGGAAGCTTTTAATTATTTATTCAAAGTCAGATCCAGTATGCCAGGGCATTTTATTCTGAATTCTAAATTCTGGGGTCTGATTTTTGTGATATAAACGTATGAAGCCTACAAAACAGCAGGGTCTACAAACTGTAATCTCTTCCATCTGTAAAATCATTATCAAGCAAGTAGACAGAGTTGGTATTCAAAGAGAATCAATAAAGTGAAGCAAGTAATTAAGGAGAACACAGCTGACGCCTGTTGGTTTGGTCTGAGTCCTCTGGGGCTTCCTGAAGTTTGAGGAGCTTATGACAGTTTCCTTTTGACCACAAGATATTATACATTTTGGCTGCATGGAACTGGATAGATTGGAGTCTCACACTGTAACCCAATTTATTGACCCCATTTGTCACAATTAAGCCACATTGAGATTGTAAAACTCTTTTCTCAGCTGACAAGATGCTAAACAGTAATAGGTCTGAAATCTAGTAACTGCAGTAGATAAACCTGAAGTAAGTGAATTTTCCCTGAATAAGAAAGTGAATCCCAGGTGATGTGTAACTTGAGTAATCGTCATTTCGCATCGCTATGCAATCTATAGAGGCAGCTGGATTTAAAGATGAGGACTGGAAATTAATTAGGACTTGGTCTTCTGGTATTGATTTGATGTGTAAAGGTGTTAGCTTGAAGTTCCATGGCAGAAGATGACTTCAGCATAAAAGAATGCATGCCTAGGTCTGTCTTCATGTGGGATAAATCAAAGATAAGACCGGGTCCAATATGTCTGTTAGCCCCCTGACAGCATGGTGACTTAGTGGGGCTGAGAAGGCGAAACTCATTTCAGTTATATACAGAGGAATACTTTTAAATTTAAACTTGACATGTAATAAATAATGTAACATGATTTTGATGTTCAGATGATGAATGGGTCAGTATTGAAATTGATGTGGTGAATGTTAAGTGCTATTATAAAATCCAGGCTTTTGCTATTGGAATCTGTTATTCTGGTGTTACAGTTGAAATGGGAATAGTGATGGTTCAGTTTATATGGGTAACGGAAAGGCCGACTGCCTTATCTCACCCACAGCTCACCCCGGGGGGGAAGGCAGTCCAGGCGGGCGTGGGAGTTGGGGACTACGTGGTGTCTATCGGGGACGCCAATGCTGAGGAGATGACTCATGTGGAGGCACAGAACAAGATCAGAGCAGCGACGGATGCTCTAGCTCTGTCCCTCAGCAGGTGAGACACCTTATGCCATATCACACCTACATTTTCTCTTGTGAAAATCATGGAGGTGAGCAGACACAGAATGGGGCTCATTTTCAGCCTGGGAGTTTTGTGCCCAAGACCAGCTCATTTTCTCTTCATTCTGGGGAACTTTGATAAACGATGCCTCTTCTTGTCTTATTATCCCGAGTTAAATTTAGTGCACATTTATTTCAAGAAGGAAATAAATAATAACTAGTGTATTGAACTGTTCAGTCAGACTTACTTTTTCCACCCCACCTGGGGCCTGTACTATGAAACGGTGTTACTGGCTTATCGGGGTAAATTGTTGAATTTAAGGTAGGTTTTGGCAAAATGTAAGTGAACGAATCCATTTAAACTGTGGTACCTTAAATTCAACAAATTCCAATTACCCCGATAAGCCAGTTACCCCGCTTTGTAGTACAAAAACACTGTCTAGTACACTGTAGTACACTGGTCTCTAACATTCATCGTTGAAGAAACTTCCAGTGATTGGCAATAGCAAGCAATTAGTTGTGGCTCCTCTGCAACCTCGCCCTGAGTGCACTCAGTGCTAAATGACAAGCGGCCACACTGATGCATGTGCTGCGTATTTTCGTGTTTCTCTGTGCAGAGCAATTACGGTCTATTGTATGTGTATACGTGTGTGAGAGAACTCGCTGGTTAGCATTCTGAAGCGTTATATAATGTAAAATTACCAGTGTTGGGTATTTCAGGTCCAAAAATGACAAATCCAGAGCAAGATTTTGTTTCTACCAACCGGGTGAGTACTAAGTACTCTGACTCTTTATGCTCAACTGGTTGGTAGAAACAAGATCTTGATCTGGATCTGTAGTTTCTGAACCTGAAATGCCCAACACTGAAAATGACGTTGTTTCTGACCAGCTCAATTTTAAACCTGTCATTTTTTTTATGACTGGCACAACAGCTAAGAAGGCCACCAGGAATTCTTCCAATTGGCCTCTTCAGGCCCCCAACGCTGCTCGAGCTCTTGCATGAATCTCTGTCCGTACACTGCGTGTTACCTGCTATATTTTATTTTATGTATTTACTTAAAACATCAGTATGGAAAATCTTCATCGTTTACAGACACTACCCTGATATTTTGTGTGAGAGTTGTATTTACATTTGGATCTCTCATATGTCCTCATAGCAGCTTTCCAAGCAAAATACTATGGCAGAAATAATTGGTTGAAAAGGCAGTTATGAAAAACTTTGTCAATCATATAAAATCTCAATAAGGGAAAATAACTTGTGAAAATACCTTTATGATTATCTTGTCACTATTAGACTTTGTTACTGTTTTGAGTATTTTGACCAACCCCCATCTGAAAGCATGATATTCAGAATGATCGAGATATTCTTTGTGATTCTCATTTATCTGTTTCTTGTTCCTTTCTACATGAACTGCCTCAGCTTCATAGTTTCTCCCAGGGAGGACAGTGTACTTGTTTCTATGCTCCTGTGTTTTTCAGCTGTACTTTAGGCAGATTCTAAGCTTGTTACCCTCCTTCTGTCCTTTCACTATATGGAAGGATAGAGAAAGAAAGGAAGGAAAAAAATACATAGTAATGTCTCTTGGAAGTTTTGCGACTACCCATTGAGCAATGGCCAGTAGATTAACTGGAACGTAACTGAGATACAGAATGGGAATCTTTTGAAATTCAAAACTAGGACAATATCTCCCACTTTACGCAGTATTTTGTCAGGCAGACTCCACGCTCTCTCCTTTATGGACGAGGAATTGTGTGTGTTGCATTTATAGCTAAATGTATTGTAGCGCCATACAATCTGGTTAGCATTATAGAGAATTAGTGGAGGGATGAATTTGTGGAACTATGGTGATAAAATAAGCCGGCTCGTCGACATCACTCTTACCCTCAGTGTTAGGCCTTGGGGATATTTCATTGTTTATAAAGAGATATTTCAGTGTCCACAGTAATATTGAATATGAACATTTTTTTTAACAATATTGCTCTTTGTAGTGCTGATTGAACATTGGATGACCACCTAAAAATATTTCAACAGTGCACTGCCTGCCTCTCTGCAGGAGTGCGTACCCTTTATGTAGACATTATGCTGCTTAACAGCTCAACGCTCCATAGCTTTCAGTGCATTGTAATTGGCATACGAGGCATTGTTTAAAGGCTATGGCGCTAGCTCACCATAGCTAATTATATGAATAAAAGTCACGTGATGGGGACAGCTGTAGCAGTCGCTGCAAAGATGCATGAACAGCACTTCATAAATCTTTGATCTGTTGAGTGAAATCGAGAAATATAAGCAGTGACAGCATCGGTCATGCGACCTTAAACTACCAACGTAGGGAAGCTTAAAATATGCATTAATTATATTACTAATTCAAAGGTCATTTTACACAGGATATTTAATAATGACTCGTTTGCATAAATCAACAAATCTTTTCACTTTGCTACCTTAAGACTAAAAACACAGGGCACCGGCCCCAGATTACATATTTATCATTATTTTCTAATGACTGGAAGGGAACCTGTAGAGTGGTGTTTGTCGTCTTGTACTAAGGATTCTGTACATTCGCTTCTACACTTAGAGGCCCTTAGCAGGATTGGAAGAGAGCAGCACACAATACTCTACCTTTTGGGGAGGAATAATCTTATATGGTCAATTACCTGATGTCTTTGTTTGCTCATGCAGTAAATATGCTCTGATTAACCAAGGTATGGCATAACTGCAGGTCCAGTGATTATACTGGTCTAAGAGCGACTATTGTGTCAGTTGTATCCGCTTCCCTGTTATTTTGTTTTCAGGGGTGAAGATTCAGAGCATGCTGTTTAATTTCAGATCAGCGGGCCTGTTTCGTTTTAGTTTGTCATTTCGTCACGAACAAAAACATAAACAATTCCATTTGTGCTGAATTTAGAAAATCAGTAGCAACAGAATACACACTTTTTTCACTTTTGTTTCCATCTACAAATAAAGCAATGCAGAGCCAATGCTCAGCGATTTTGGGGGGGGGGGGGGGGGGTTTCCAAGGGGCTCATTATACAACATACCTGAAGCTCCCCTATAAGGAAATGATGCTGATGGTTGCTGGCTTATCCTTGGTCTTGTGGTAATTTTTTTTCCCTCAATTTTAACTTGAAAAAATATATAATCCATATTCATGTATTTATTAATATTTAAGGGTACAACCCCGGTGACCAGTAGTTGTACCCTGAAAGATATAAATTGGTACCCTTTCAGCATTATAGTATTGTCACCCTCTGCTATGAACTCACGACAAAAGCATTATTAAAATTTCTTGGCTTAAAGGTTCCTTCTGGCAGTATTACAAAATAATGATGATAGATTCCCAAAATCCATATGAACAAAATTTGTCCCATTCCTACATCAGATTAGTGTTTCAGTGAATGTTTGGATGCTTTTTAATTTGTCCAATTTTCATGTGACCGTTTTACATTCATCCTTTCATAAGACTCTGCCTTGGCCGCTGAATTTTCCTTAAAGGGAGCCAACACAGACTGCCAAGAACTCAATTTGGTTATTGCATGTCAAAGGTGATTTACTCACCGCAACCCTCCGACAAAGCAATGTAAAGAAATGACAGGGAATGTGTGTCTTTCTGTAATGAAATAACAAGTGTCATTGCATGTTGGTGTTTGTGCTTCAGCTGCTGCTAGAATGAAGTCAAATATGAGCAGCATGATAATAGGAAGGACTGAGCTATAGGTCATAAGTTGCTGAAAACGAAATTTTACATTTCGTGATTGAAACTAGTGGGATTCTTTATCTCTGCAGTCTATCAGTCTCTGAAATATAATGACACTGAAACTGTGGGTAATAGGCTACTGCCCTCTTTATTTTAATGAATATGGCCACTACAGGCTCAGTGTTGTCCTCTGGCTCTGCTGGCACCTTCCATCCTTGCTTAATCAAACAAAGCATTGAAGACTCACTCCTTTGCCATCGTGACTTAAATGTAATGAAATCACAAAAGAAAATCTCATGCAACCTCTGATGTATTGACTAGTAGGAATATACTTATTTTTCCTTCACATCAGAATCCAGTTTAGCAGTTTGTCGTCAGTAATCCGGTTGATTTTTGTACCTTTAACTAGCAGGCATTTAAAATCTGCAATAAAGTGGGGAAAAAAGGATAAATCGCCCGTTTTATATTTTGGTTCTTCATTCGTAATTTTTTTTCTTTCCTCGTTTATTGGCAATGGGAACAGGTTAATTAAAATGGTCATTTTAGATACCACACATTTCCCATGCTAATTAATACATTACCAAGTTCAGTGCAGTTTGTGTTGCCTAAGTGCTGTTTATAAATTGCATTTTAAGATCCTGTGTTTGACTTGCTAATTTAAAACTTCCACCTGAAAGTGGAAGATTATGATTTTCTTTTTCTTTAGTTAAATTTTTGCTGAATAAAATGGCAGATCAGCAGAAGTTGTCAGTTGTAGCTGAAAACAGGTTGTAAAGTCATTTTGCTCCGGAGTTCTGAGTTGTGTCTGAGACTGACAGTCATGGTTATTTTGACACTGGAATGTGGTAACTTTTTGGTACCTGCTATAAAAATAGTATAACCTGAGAGCAGTCATTTGCGAGGGTCAATCCATCATCTCACGTTGACACAAAGTACAAAAAGCTTCTTCGTGAAAAAGCGTTATTAGTGAACATGCATGTTGTGTTGTTTAAACTGTTAAGTTCAGTGCTCTGCAGCATCACTAGTAATTTGAAGATGCACTTGGCCACTCGTAAAAAACCGAGTGGAACAGAGTGCAGAAATTTGAATTTAAAACTGGGGTTGTTCCAAGCAGAATTAATTCTTTGGTTCCATTGGACCCCCAACATTATCCTAAACTGATTCCATTGCAAAATGTGTGTGCTTATTAATGCATACATATATATACACGCCAGATGTAATGTCACTGTACTTTTCTTTGCACAATATTCTACCAGTATCCAGAAAAGTTATTCCTAACTTTAAGTAGTGAATTGGTGACTTGATTGAAATGGTTAATGGATTCATATTTTAATATGCACCTAAAACATTAAAATAATACAACATTTAAGTAAAACCAAGTATAATCTTGTACTGACTTACTTGTACAACAAGTAAACTCTGGATGAGAACTTAATATTCACATTGAAACTGAAGGTGTGTGAGAGCCATGCAAGGCATGATATGTGGAAAGACTAAAAAAGAGGAAGATTCTTTTTCTTCTGAATGTGTAGTAAAAATTGGTCCTTTTTCCACTTCTACTTGAGAGACCTTGAATCCCTGATAGATTTCCTGTTTCTTTATGGAAATGCGTGTCCCTTTTTCTGGGTGTCTGTGGTAGTATTCATTGGCTGAAAAACGGTACTTCCATTTGAAATGTTAATCTGGAAAATGGACGTTTCTGCAGAAGTGTTTATAGTTTATGCGGACGGGGTGTCTTTATGAGAACATCAGCCACATAAAGGCAGCATGTGTAACACCATCCGTAAGCACAGAGTATATCCCAGTTCTACTGAATATATAAGGATTCTTCATATGTTTCCTCAAGTTAGTCCTGCGCTCACAATACCTTTTTAAAGTCAACATCACTTTTATATACAAACCTGAATATCAGTGTGAGGACCAGGACATATCGCAGACGTTTCTTGTGCTTACTGTGCTCAGCAGTTTGAGCAAGCCAGAGCCCCCAGGAAACAGATATGCTTCTTCCCTTCTCTCCTTTATCGAACGGGGCCTTCTCGTGCGTCATCTGCGGCATGCATGAAGAACTCGCTTTCTGCTGGGGTACGTGAGATAAGGCTGACGCGTCCAGCTTGCCACAAGGAAAAATAAGCCGTGTTCAGCATCCTGTTTACAGCATGCCGACTGTCACCACAAACCTATGATCTTGCACTTGATCATCCAAGTCTGTCTCTTCTCCAGACAGGCAACACGATCTGTGGCACACAACAAAGAGGTCGGCTATAAAATAGTATTAGCGTTTGAGGAGGAACCAAGATGCATCCTGGTGACAGTAACGTTATCTGAATTAGTTTTTTTTCCTTCTGCTGCTGCACAGAACAAACAGCATCAGCGTGTGAAACCTACTGTCAATGCATCTGCATAAGATGAAGTGCAGAAAGCAGAATGCTGTTTTCAGATGGGGGCGACGGGGGAGTAAAAAAAACCCTCAAAAACGTAGCATGAAGGCACCGATTTTAACAGTTTATTGGTCACCAGATCTCAGAAGGCTGACGTAGCGTTTGAGCAGTGGGTATGAACACTAGCCGTTCACAGCATTCTTACGCTGTGATGTAACGGGGGCTGTGTGTGATGCAAGGATATTGTTTGGTGCTTACGTTTTTGGAAAGAATTGAGGTAAGCAGATGTTTTTGCTTTAGTCATTTTAAGGGCTTTAGGAACACAGATGTGGCTTCTCTGCTTTTTTTCCCCCCCAAGAGCACAAGACTGTGGTTTTCTTTAGGCTTGTTTATTATCATTTTCAGCATATATCAATCTGAGCTGGCTAACTTCATTTCCAAATGATGTGCCATGACTCATGTCCTGGACTAATGATTTGGAAAAGTGATGTATCTGTTAGAGAAAATAAATGTACTGTGGTTCTTGTTCTAGCGTATAAAATTATAGTGCCAGTAGGGCTTGCAATCCATAACATCCTGGCAGCCATTTCGTAGTTGTTGGTATCAGTGCTGTATGTCAGTGGGAGTTATATGAGCACGCTCAGCATTCCAGCTCTTTCTCTGGAACATAAAGCTGTGGGTTTTGCACAACAATCAGATCACTAACGGTTAAGAGAGCTTTACTTCGAAGTGTGCATCTCAAAAACTTCCTTGCCCATTTGTTTAAAAAAATAAATGTACATCTTACTGATGGGCCAATAGGAAGCGAAAGCATGGATGTGACTCTCGAGCACCTGCAACTTGCAGGCCGGTTTTTGTGTTTGAAGATTCTGGGTAATGTTCACTCAGGGGCTGCTGTTTAATCCTGTCAGATATCTGTAGTGATTCAGCTCCTCAACTTCCCCAAGTCATTTTGTCTGAATTTGCCTTTATGGCAGTTCCATCACTTTCTGCCTCTAACTGGATTCAGATGAGTTAATGTCGCACGTCCCATATATTAATTCTCTCTGGAATCACCTGTCTCCATGCATGAGCGAACTGGTGCATGCAAGAGAGGTTTTTTTTTTTTTTTTTTAAAAGATCTGTCAGAATAATTCAGAGGCAAAAAGCTGGAGCCAATTCTCATTTTGAGTGTTGGCTAGAAGAACTGGCAGTAGTGGTTAAATGGCACACCTCAATCACCTGAACTGCAATTTGTAAAACGACCATGAACACCTTCACTGGCCTGGTGTCACCTTTCAAAATGCTGTTTATGCAACGGCAGTGGGAGCTGCTATATATAACACGAGGCTGGAATATCATGTACAGTCACCCAGTCACCGAATCTTTCCTATTCTCCCTATGTGTTCCTTACTTTAATGACAGTATCCACCACGATGGGTCTGCTTTCTTCAGGTTATTTATTTGCTCCATAAAACCTACTGCCTGTTTTTTCAAATGAAACATTATACCTGATATATGTCCCTAGTTAAATGTCCATTATATACACACATTTTTCTTTTGTGTTGTACTGATATTTTAATATGAACTGATATGGAAATGTGACACATAATTGCAGTTCTATCTGACCTGTACTTTTTTCCCTCATTTTCCTTTCACAATGTGGTGTGCTGTCCTTATGACTGAAATGTTAGGCTGATGTTAGGGGAAGGGAGTCTGATCAGCCTCTCATTTCAATCCCAACCTTTCTCTTGCAGATCTTTCGCTTCAGGAACAGAACAGAAGGTAAGACCGCTAACTACATCTCGCCTCGTGAAGGTTGATTAATGCTTTCACAAAGTAAGCAGCAGAGAACCTACATGCAACGATGGCTTCACACACCATCATCTGAATGCAAATGTCTCCATATTGGTTCCAGATCTTTATATAATTTTGGAAATTTTGAATAATAAAAAGCACATTTTATTTACCCGACATCTTTGTCAGTTGAGTAATACAGCATCCTTAACCATACTTTGTCAAAGCATTATTCACCATTTTCTGTACCATTTGTGGAATGAGTGCTTCTGCAAACAGCTGCGGCGGAATATTTTGAATGGAATCTTTTGCGTATTTCTCAGAATCCACTCAACTTGATTAGGCGCTCGTCCCTTATTGCGAGCTGACTGTTCCCAATAATTAAGGCCAGTTTGTACCAGACAAAAAAGATCTGGAGAGCTACATGGTCCAACATTATCCGCACTGGGGGTTTGTGCACAAATAATTTGGAAATCGGGGGAGAAAAAATCTGCCTGAGAAATGTGCATTCTGTTTGCTGCAAGGACTTATTAAAGTGCCAGAAATACAAATGGTGGAAGGACATTTTAATTTATGACATGTAGCTACCTGGAGCATTCAAGATGTAATCACCAGTTCCGCCATCCGTCTTCTTTCCAAACACTATATTATAAACTATTTTTAGAAGACAAATTTAGTCCCCATTTCCTCACTTAGGTTTTGAATACCCAGGCAGCCACAGGTCTCCTTAACTGGACCAGATGTTTTGGGGAGCTAGTTGACTTGGTAGGCCCCCAACCTGAACATCTGGCATGCAGGCATCCAGCGAGCACCCTTTGTGTGTCCTTAGTGTGAACAAATTTGAAAGATGACAAGTGTGTGAAATTTAATCACACATATTAGGTTTGTTACTTTACCAGTCCGTACAGTTGAATTTTCATGGATTTTTAAATTTTTTTAAAGAACAGAACCCCACAACATGTCATCTTCACTTTTGTTAAAGGAATAAAGTGACTGAAATGTTGCTGGCCTGCTCAGCCTTGGTTTGTCTGTGTGCCATGTCTAACCGCATGGTGTTGCTCGTGTGCCCCTTGTTGCCCCTCTCCCTTACTCAGGCCGCACCTCCTTCCGCCTCCAATCAGCCAAAGTACTCCTTTGCACCCAGCACAGCCCTAAACAAGATGGCTCGGCCATTTGGTGTTGGGGGCGGCAACACCAGCACACAAGCGGTGGTCAAACCCATTGCTTGCGCCCCAAAGTTTGACCTGGGCTCCAGGGCCTCGGTCAGGGTGCTTCAGCCACATAACGGGTAGGTAACTCAAGCCTGACTGAAATCAGGGGACGCTTGCAGGTATACAGGTGTGGCTGTGCGCTGGTTCCATTGCTTATGTGAAAATGGTGAAGGAGAAAACTGTTCCACCTGGAGGTAGTAAAATTTTATGTCAGCAAAGGTTTTGGACCACTAAAAGGCCATGACAAGCCCAACTTTCAGCAGAGTCTGGGTACCCTGCAGAATGTGCTGGTATCCTTCCCCCTCTCCCCTTTGTGTTAACACAAAGCAGATAAGATTGGATTGTGGTTTCCACCTAATTAAATAGAACAAATAATAGCTATGTTGTTTTTTGAACTGTATAATGCTTATTATTAACTCTAAATGTTTTTAAATTGTGTGGTTTTCTCTCTTCACACTGTTGCTCTAGTGTTAATGGATTTGTGTTTAAGCATCAGTAGTCTGTCATGCATTTACATTTGATGACCTAAGGTCTGACCAATTATCTTCTGAGCACAATCTTAAGAACTTTTGTATGAACTGTGAGCATCTTTGATTAATTTTTTTCCCCCTCTTATATATTTTTCCTTTATTATTATTCTCATGCAGGGCTGGAAACATTTGTGTAACATGTCTTGTTTCTGTTGTGAAGTGAATGAACAGGGACCCAAACAGGGAAATGGTAACAGAGGGCCTGTGCTTCTGGTCAGGCATTGGTGCGGGAAAGGGTTAAGTGGGCTTGGCGTTTGGCAGAGTTTTCTCATTTCTGTTTTTAGTGCACTGTGCTCCCCGCCCCGAAAATGTGCTGAGCCCTGAATGTGCTTTTACTGGAGGGGCGCTTGATCACGTAACAGCCTTACTTGGAGAGTGCATCTTGTATGTAGCTAAATCTGTTTGTCCAGCCCAGGGTATTAGCCGAAGTTTTAATCCAAGTACCTGTTTGTTTCATAAGTTGTCATAGTTTTTTTTTTTGTCTTTGTACGTGTAGTTTAGAAGTTTTTCATTTTTTATTTAACTTTCGTGGCAGAAGAGCTCTGTTCTTATTTAAGGACAGAAAAGGAGAACCCTGATTTGCTCTGTTAAGTACCAGATTAGGGAACCATAGGGAATTTTTTTGGACATTGAATCAAATCAAACAAACAGAAGGAAAGGAGAATGTCTTCAGAAGTTGCAGGTAGCCAGAAGGTCAGTGCTGCTTTACGTCGTGGACTGGCCAGCTTGCGCTGTTCCTGTCTCATGCCGATTGGAATTCCGAAAATATTATGGATCAGCTTTGTGTGGGGGAAAACTAAGATGATATTGCTTTTGATGTGAAATGCATGCAAGTTGAAGTATTGTGCAGAAAACAGGCCTGGCACTTGTTTAAATAGAAGGGGCAGAAATGTACCCAGTTTAACTAGATTTTCTATAATGACAGTAGTTTTGTGGACTGGGTTGTGCAAACTCTAAATCAGAGGATTCAGATAATTTCTGAAATGCATGTGTGAAGCCTGGGTGGGGCTGGGGGTTTCATTTAGGGCACTTCAGTAGCTTATGATTGAGAATGATGTGGGGGAGCCTGTCACCTTTGTCAAGACGTGCTCCTCGTAATCTGCCTTTTTTCTGCATCCCATTGTATTTGATTCCTGCCTCCTACTCTTTGATTTTTAAATGCATTATTTCTCCAGACTGATCTTTTCATCCTTTTCCCCTCTCTCGCTCACTCTCTCTCTCTTTCTCTCTCTCTCTATCCCTATATACTACAGCTGGATGTCCTTGACAAGTCAGTGACCTTTTCTTTAATAAATTTGCAAAATCTTTAATGAGCTGTTATCGCCATCATCTAAATTTGATTGTACAGTGTTGCTACTGCTTGGAACAAGTTAGTGATGAGATTTAATGAATTAACTCTTCGTTTTTTTTATTTTTTTGCCCAAAACCTGCCATTCTTTAAAGTTTGCTTTCTAAAAAGAAAGGATCATTATTCAATCTCTGCAAAGAAACCCCACAGATGTCGTGATATGGAATTCATTGCCACTGGTTGTTGAGAAATACATAGTCAGATTAATAATTATGCGTATAATTCTCTTGTGTTTTTGCTTCTGCTGTGTCCTGTGTCTTTATTTCCTGCTGTCCCTGTTTCTCAGGGGGGACGCTTACATTGAGATGCTCCCTGAGACCAAGTAGGGGCACGCTGCACTCGGCTCTGCTCTGTATTCGCGTGTTTGCTCTTGCTGGAGCACCCTGCTAACATTGTTTAATTTTTGTGTCAGTCTCATTTGGGTTGCTGTCTGTTGTATAAACCAGGGACACAAACTCGGTATGCTGAGAATTTCGCAGCCTTGAAATGAAACTTCACAACCGTACTTAGTAAGACTTATCTGTTCCGACTTAAAATTCTGAATTGGCGGTGACAGGCTGGCAAATTTTGGATGCTGTGAAATATGTCAACACCTTCCAGCTTTTCTTTGTACACCGCGGCAGGTTAAAAACGTTTCATTGCATTAAATCTTGAGAATTGAACCACTCCCGTTATCCTCTGCCCTGGCTCATATATTCTGTTGAACTTTTCTTTGGTTTTGCCGACATGGTTTTGGCTGCATGCTTTGTCTGCTTCGGTTCTCTGGCAGTACAGGCTCCTAATCCAGCATGAGTGGTTGGCACTGAGATCTCCCATGTTGTCAGGGATTGGTTTGCCTCACAGTATGCAACTTTGATCCCTGCATGTAGCATAATATTGGTCATTGTTGTGTTTCACATCGTCTTCCTGAATTACTCGCGTGTGTGTGTGTGTGTGTGTGTGTGTGTGTGTGTGTGTGTGTGTGTGTGTGTGTGTGTGTGTGTGTGTGTGTGTGTGTACGTACATTGTTAAAAGAAATTAATGTGTGCATAGGATATTGCTGTTTGTTGGTGATGATCAGGTAACAGGCTTGACACTATGAAATATAACGCGAGTAATGGTTGCATAATCATCTTAAATATATATCGGCTCTTTCATCATAAGAAAAAAATGTCATTCCTCCCAAAGAGTCTCCTTCTTTCACTGCCATGTTTCCAGACTGGTTAAAACTCGCGATGTTGCTTTTATATGGTTATAAGACCTTGATGTGGCCGTGAATCACAAAGTCACATAGATAACCCATTCTGCTGAACAAATGTGTAAAATTTAGGCAAACATAGTGTAGCCTATCGTTTAGTGCTCTTGTACAGTACAGATTAAGTGCGGATTTCTGTTTCACTGCTGCACACCGAGAGGAAATTAAATAAGATGCTGTATTCACTCTTTAGAAGTAATTTGCATTAAAACATTTTACAGAAAATCAGTTTCATAATTTTTTTTTACTGTTTATCACCTCCACTTTTTGGCAGCCTATATATTGAACTGTTTCCGCCTCATGCTGTCTATAGGTATTAGCCACATGCATAAATGACAAAATATTTTGCCTATACCCCTAATGGTGGTGCTTGTATAAGAAACACAACTGTCATTTATAAGGGAGAATTTATTGCACATAACCACAACGCCAGGATAGACATGGACAGTGGGTCGTCATATGACTGGCAGTGCTGCCCAATCTCCTGCACGCTTACTGTACTGCAGGTTATAAAAGGTGTTACCATGCCATCCCTCAATGCATGAAATGCTGTGATTTACTTTGGCACGTCCAAAATCTTTCAAGTTTGACTTCAGTTTCCATGAAGAATATCTGTGGGCCAAAAACAAAGACTAGCCCCCTAACCCCCCCCCCCCGCTCCCCGCCGCGCCTTCGCCGGCACCTAGTTCCAGGCACGGTCTCCGGGCAGAGGGCGCGCCTTGCTTCATCCCCAATGACCGTGGCAAGAAACGTCTGATCGAAGACACGCAGGACTGGCAGCCTCGCACGGGCACCACCCAGTCGCGCTCCTTCCGCATCTTGGCCCAGCTCACAGGCACTGACTTCAGTAAGTCAGGGAGGCGGGGCCTTCCCCCTCTGAGGGACCCCCACGTTGCTGTTGGGTGGCCAGTGCATAGCATCAAGAATTTGCCATTCACATTGTGAGATTTAGCTCACAAAGGGTTTGATTAAGTGTTTATTGGCATGGGATTCTGCTATACGGGTTAACTAGATTTGTGAGCAGATGGTGGCAGGTCCAAGTCCATCAAGGCACCACTGTGTCCTATAAGCGAAGATGACGCGTGTTCCCCAATTATCACACACATGTGGACTTCAGTATTTTAGTATTTGTTAGTTAGTAGAGTTGCAAACACCCATGAAATGATCTGATGTTTGTTTATTCTGACTCATCAGTGCAGGACCCAGATGATGAGAACCTGAAGAAGTCCAGGTAAAGCATGGTTGTGTTCTGGTGTAGGCTGTGATCCATGAGTATAAGCTGAGCTTTGGTCTGCAAGGTGCCAAAAGCGTAGTTACTTCTAAGGGAAACCCCTCCAGATCTCGTTGTTTTTATACAGATCACCATTGTGTGAGCTCTTGAGACATGACTTGCCAAAAATGTAAAACCAAGGCTTTCTTTGTCTCATGCATACTTTGTCATCTGGCACCGCAGGACTGTCACTTTGTATCTCTTTTCTTTCTCTCATTACACTTCTCCTCTCATCCCCCTTTTTCTTGTCCGCTGTGTTGTCTCTCTCTTCTTTCTTGGTTAGGGAAAAGTTCCTCACAGAAATTCAGAGTCCCCGCTATGCTAGGCTTCGGGACTGGCACCACAACAGGTCTGCCCGTTCCCTCAATGTCAAGACCTGAGTGCCCTCTGGGGCACCGCAGGATGGGCCCGTGACAGGACCTGTCTGTCCACCCATACGATGAGAAGCTCGGAACGCGTCAATTCAACTGACTTGAGTGGCTTCGGGAGGGAGTTTGAGGAATCTGAAAACAGAAAAATAAGTAAAAATAGAAAAATTGCAGGAAGCATAGATCACAGAACTTGCATACTGAGCCTACCAACAGATATCCCCCCACACAGGAATGCATGAGTGTTAAAAGTGCTGGTGACCTTGTGTAATAGATCTTTTTCCTTATTGCCAAATGTCTTTCAGTGTTCAGCAATAGGAATAACTCGCCCACCCCCTTTGCTGATTTCCTTTTGTGATTTTATTGTGCAGACACGTTGGTCCCTCCCCCTTTTTGCTCTGTCTTCTGAAACTGTGTATCATATTGATAATCCCTTGGATTCTCGTTTGGATTCTCCCTCTGGGGGGGGGAGAAAAACAGGGAAAAATTGGCAAATTGTTTGTTTTTTTGCTTTCATCAATACATAAAACATTTGAAAAAGATTGCGTTTCTTCCTCTGTTTTGTGTCCTCCTCTCTATATACACTGTCATATTTCACCCAAGTCAAGGGCTTATCTCAAAGGTATTGAAGTATTTTTAACCTATGAAATATGGGTTGTAAGTAGTCTCTTGGTGATTTGTTGTTTCCTCTTTCAACACGATCTGAGAATAGACTTTGGAAGCCCTTAGAATTGGTATGAATAGAAGCATAAAAGCCTCTAAAGTGGTTATCAGATTTTAACAAGGCTATTTTTTTGGTGTTTTGTCTCATTTGTTGTTAACTAAAAACAAAATGGATAAATGGTTTTGTTGAAGTTTGAGGGCTCGTGCATAATCTACCAACACAAATATCCACTAATGCTTGCTTTGTGATCACAAACACTGGTAACAAATTGTCGATATTAATGAGCAGTTAGTGCAATGATCCCGCTGTGCCAGTTTCTCAACGGGTGTCATTTTAATGCGGTTCCATTCCCGGAAGTGCCTTCTATTTTAATGCGATTTGACATTTTGTTGTTCATCCCTGCGGCAACGGCGCACACAACTTGACAGGTTACACCACACATTATGGTGCTTCTTGGCTGCTTTGAAAGTTTTGGCTACACTTTTCTTCTAATTCACTCCATTCACTTAGATTCTGCTTAATGAACTTATGCAGTCAGTCTCGATTTACCATAGTAATTCTAATTAAATAAATGGTCGAAGCATTATATTTAGGGAATTACACAAACTGGTGATGCTGAATGCTCGGTCTAGAACTCTAGTGATTTTGCACTGTTAATCTGGGGAAAGTAGATCTGTTAATATTTTCTATGCTTTTTAGTTTTATCAATATTTTTGCCAGGAATCTGTCAGCAGAGTGTTACCCTTCTCAAAATTGTACCCCTGAGTAAAACAAAAAATAGTCTATAGAATGGCTTAATTACTGTGTGATTTCCACATATGCTTGAAATAGCATTGTTATGGAGTTTCCTCACTACACCATATATCTGCCCAGTCAATAATGTTTATGCAAGCACCGAGTTCTGACCTGACCTTCCTGAGCTTGGCCATGCGCACACAGCGTGGACTCTAATGATCACATGAACAGCCTCTTACAGGCAGAACTCTTCCTTCATCCATTAATTCATTATTTGCAGCACATGCTCCAGCTTTACACGTCAATCATGGGTGACCGGTGACTTACGGGAGCAAATAATGCGTTTCATCCCCTTACCAATACATGACCTGTCTGTGGACACTGGTTGTCTTGTGCTGCATGTTAAGTGTTCTTTCAGTGTCGCCTCCATGCACATCACCAATGCATTAGTGGTGACTGTCTGGTGATGGAGCTTGATGTTGCTAAGGAGTAAACAGCCTTTAGCCTATAGCTTGTCAGTTCAGCTTTTACACTGTCAACACCACTGCGTCATGTCAGAACGTGGTCAGGAGGTTCTCCTCTTGCCTTCTGCAGTTCGACATGCCGTCAAGGGTAATGGGAAATATCACATGTTTCTCAATAGACTTACATCCCTTTATACCCACAGTTAGTTATTCTAGAGAACTAAGATTCTTTGGTATTAGGGCATGTACCATATGTAATTACGCTTTCTGCAGTGACGTTTTCCGGTTTTGTTTGTCAGTATCGGTAGTGGAAGTATCTGGTTTTATTCATTCACTGTTTTTCCAGTTTAGTGTTTGTTGCGTCTTTGTAAAAGCGTCCTGGGTTCAGTTTGTATGATGGATACTGGTATTTATTGCTAGTATTGTTCCATTTGCCAGTGCCATCTAAAACTGCGTTAAATAATGCAGTTTAAATTATTAGCAGGTGTAAAGTAATGTCTCACCCACTGACAACTCCATATTTATCATCATCGCCTTAATCCCCTTCACCTTCTTTCCCACAGCTGTCCACACTCTGACCCCTTTGCTGCCCCCCCCCTCCCCCACATATTTGGACTTTACACGAGCTCTGCTGTCCACCAGTGTTACTACACTATTACAAGTACTTATTAATCTTTGGTATCTATTTATGCTATAAACCACTCTGCTGCTTCCATTATTGCATTCCATTTGTCTCATCATTGCTTATTTATACATCGTGTGTCAGTGTCCCACTCACCCCACACTTGTCTTGTCTATCCTTGCACTTTATGTATAGACCTATATGTAGCACTGTGTTCAGTGGTGCATTATTTCGCCTCTCAGTATGAAGTGTACTGAATGATTGGTGCCCCACTTGACTTAATGATTAGTCAAGTTGTTATATAATATGGTGGCATCCCAAAACAAGATTTATTCTTGCTGTTATTTAAATTGCCCTGCGATGGGATGGCACCCCGCCCTGAATTATTCCCTTATTCACACCCATAGCTTTCAGGATAGGCTTTGGACCCCCACAACCCTGCATTGGACAAGCAGGTACAGAAAATGCGATGATGGATGTTATTTAAATGTTATATTATGGTGTAAGGTAAGCCTGAAATGATTGCATAAGATCTCCATTAATTTTTGTTTGCCTGCCTGGAGTGAAGATGTAGAGAGAGTGCAGTGACGGAAATTAATGGAAATGAGTTGAAATTCCTTGGATTGAAAGACATGCATAAATGGAGTATATTCTCGCTTACTACTGTATATTCAATTTCTGTGAGTAGTTACTATCCATTGGAAACATTCACAATTTTACCTCCTGCAGGGAATTGCTGTGAAAGATGATTTTAGCGTAGGTTGCATTGTAATGGTATGAAATATTATGTTGACGTACAAGTGTATTTGTAGTGTTTTGAAGAAGTCATATTTTAAGATGATTCATTAAAAGTGGAAATGATTATTCACAAGTAAGTCCTTTAAAAGTTTGAGTTTATTCCAGTAATTATAAAATAAGATGATCTTCTGTCCTCAATAGCAGTGCAGTTGCATGCAAGGTGACAGCCAGTGATATATGTACTTTGTCTGACACTTTGTCCTTTATAACTGCTTTCTGGAGGAAGAGTAATGAACTGAAACATGATTGTCAGCATTGTCAAAACTACATTAAGATTTCACACTTGGAAGACATCTCTGGGGAATTCAGTATGTCTGATTAAAAATTCTGCTGTATTTTTAATTCAGTTGCACACAATCCTGTCATTCTGATATTAAACCTACATTATATTGTAAGTAGATGTCTTGCTCAAATATCTATTCCATTTCATTGCCTTTTAATGGGGTCTTTTGGTCTCACGAGAGCTGTTTTTTTTTTTTATTATTATTATTTTATTTCTACAGTCATGAAGCAGAGACCCCAGAGTCTAAACCTGTGGCACCCTCAGCAGACAAACCCAATGAAAGTCTGGGTAAGAAACTACTCTGTAGCACTGCGGTGGCTTGTGCGAGTTTGCACAAAATGTTCTGAGGGCAGAATTAAAAATGATTGGTTAATTGCTTGGACCCACCACCTCTGCAATCTGATTGGTTATCTGTTTGGACATGGCCTTGTAATACTAAACCTTGTTCTTCTGAATTCCACACTTGAAAAAATCAAATCGTGTCCAGTGTGGCTTTTAGTAAAAACACTAACGGAGCATAAGCAGATTTTCTTAACATGTATCAGTGGTGAAAATGCTCAGTGAAATGTAAAGGTGCCCCTGTAAACTCTTTCCTCAGCTAAATCGGCTCCTAAGGCCCCAGCCCCTTCTACAGGCCCGTCCTGCCGCCCGCCCTGGGTTACAGACCCCAATTTCGCCAGCCGTTACCATCCAGATAAGACCAGTACGGTGCTGACCCAACATAGCAAGCCGGCCCAGCCAACGCCCATGCAGAACCGCAACTCCATCCTACAGGCCGCCCAGCAGGCTCCGTCTGACAGTGGGAGAACCCCACTGTGTGCTGCCTGCAACAAGATCATCAGGTGAGCCTTCACCAGCCAGCAAAGGGGGCCACGGGGCTTCACCTCTGTTTTTCCTTCAACAATGAACACGTGACTATTGTACAGGGCACTGCAGACCAACAGCCTTGTTTCAAATCTCCTGAGATGATTTATCTAGTGATATTTAGGTGGTATTAGTAGATTCTGTAATGTAAGGATTGGCCTTGATGACTAAGGCAAATAAAACCTCAGGTAATTTCCATTTGGGAATTTGTTTCATATATAGGAATTGAGTAAAGGGAAATGATTCAGTTTTACCCCCCCCCCCCCCCCCCCCCCCCAGGGATGTGTGTGGCATTCTATCAAGGGAAAAAAACCTGCCAGTATATGGCAGCCTTTCAGTATGCTGGACGGATGCTTTAACATTAAGTGGTGCCAATACGCTTTAGTGATGGATTAGCTGCTTTGATGTAGCATTTTCTTTTCCGCATCTTTGCTAATCCTTCGGTAACAACTGACCTTGGTGTTAATCTTTGTTTATTGTGTGTGTGTGTTTGTGTGTGTGTGGGGGGACTCAGGGGACGCTATCTCGTTGCCCTGGGGCGCTCCTGGCACCCAGAGGAGTTCACCTGCTCCCAGTGTAAGGTGATTCTGGAGGAGGGAGGCTTCTTTGAGGAGAGGGGCTCCATCTTCTGTACCAAGTGCTATGACAACCGTTATGCACCTAACTGTGCCAAGTGCAAGAAGATCATCACTGGGGTGAGAAGCTTTATAATCACTCATTTCCATTGCTCTGGGTTTCAAAATCACTTGCAGGGGTATGTTTCTCAAAGGCTCCTATTGGCAGCTTATACAGTTGGAACCGTTCAGCTGGAACCCTTCAGTTTGGCACCTGTACTTTGTGAAACGTACCCCAAGATGGTAACTCTTTGAAATCTTGGAAAATAGTTTGAACAGAAATGCCTACCTGCCATTTTGAGTGCTTTGGCAAGTAACTCTACTAAAGAAATGGGGAATGAAAGATTGGCAAAATAAAGGCCCAGTTTTGTAGCCCAAACTTGTCATGTATCACCTACTGGCCGGCTGATGATACACAGGGCAGTGTTACTGTCCAGTATTGCTGAGGCTCTTTCCCTTTGATGTTGGACAACAAATTTCTATATGAAAATCTCTGATTTTCGACGGTGGGAAACTTCTCTCAGTCAACCAGCTGCAGACCAGTTGCCCTTTGTCTCACCTGGTTGGCGATCGCCCAGCAACATTGCTTTAGAAGTTAACCTGTGAGGTATCATCATCTGCACAGGCTTTGCATGCATCCATTCTACCCAACAATTTGATATCCTGAAACAAGTGGGCTGAGTTCGATTTGTTTCCTGTTCTCTGCAGGAGATCATGCACGCCCTGAAGATGACCTACCATGTTCAGTGTTTTATGTGTGCTGCCTGCAAAACCCCCATTAGGAACCAGGCCTTTTACATGGAGGAGGGAGAGCCTTACTGTGAAAGAGGTGAAAGATCCGTGAACAATCATGCACTCCCAAAAAAAAATCATTCATAATGTCATTGTAGGTTTTCCCCCCTAATTTTGAATATTTTTCTTTATGTTTTTCCAATTGCTTCAGATAAACAGAGTGCTAGATTTTTGTGCTTCAGTGGGTTTTACTTCCCCCCCCTTCTCTCCAGGATGTATTGGTCTTTTAGTAAGAGCACACAGAGTCTGTGACTGATTTTTATTATAAGTAATGATTCCATTTTGATGAAAATGCTGCAGCGTCAGCACCTTTAAAAGGCATTTTATTCAGAATTGCGCCCTAAATCACTCGCCTTAAGTGCACCAGCGAAGACCTGTCACTTCCAAGCTCCAGTACTGAAAGCCCGTGCTACCCATTTAATCTTTGCTGTTTGTATTAGGTGTGATTTCTGTTCCCACGGTCCATACCTCATCCGTCTGGCCCGCGTTGTTCCTCCATTTTTTTTTTTTTTTTTTTTTACTATTAATCGTTATGTCCTTTTCAGAACCTATCCCACATTCGACATTCCTTTCCATTTTAATGAGGGTGTCCTTCTTTCTGCAGACTACGAGAAGATGTTTGGTACTAAGTGCCATGGCTGTGACTTCAAGATTGATACTGGTGACCGGTTCCTAGAAGCACTTGGCTACAGCTGGCATGACACTTGCTTTGTCTGCGCTGTAAGTCATTTTGATTCATAGAGGCCCTGTCTCCCTGTCTGGAGCCGCCTGGCCCATACAAACGGTCAAAAATATTACCACTGACTTTTGCCCTTGGACATACTCTGCTCTGAGAAGCATGTCTAAAAAACGAAATGAAATCGAATGACCCAAGCTGACCGCAATCGTACCATTTTCTGCAGCTTGCCTTTTGTCGTTTATTGTGTAGTTTTTCACTTTTCCAGCTCATCCTCCCATCTATTTATTTATTTATTTATTTGTTTGTTTGTTTTGCAGATTTGCCAGATGAACTTGGAAGGGAAGACGTTTTACTCCAAGAAAGACAAGCCCCTATGTAAAGGTCATGCATTCTCTCCCGTGTGAGACTGTGCATACGAAGTAGTCATAGGGAACAATAGGAATTAACAGGTTGCTGTCCTGTTCATCCACCCAGTATATCATTGCTTCTAAGCACCTCACTCCCACCTTTTTTTTTGACACATGCCACCAGTATTTGTGGAGCAAAGACAGGAACTATCCCACTTATTGCCAGTTTTCCTTTACTAACCAACGTTATTGTCGTAATCTCTTGTACTTTCTAACTTAAGACTTTGACAATCAGGAGTGTAACAGTAATTGTTGGCATGGATACTCCATCCACTTGGCAACATGCCCAATTTGGAATGTATGAAGTCTTCACAAGCCTTCACAGTGCTTGTCGGTAGTTGGCAGGCATGTAGTCAAATTCACACTATGATTTCCTGCAATGAGCAAAGCATTCATTCCAATTCAAACTGATACTTATTGTTTTTTTGTTATTTTACTGTGTGACATCTGTACTTGCACAGTGTGTTTTCAAAAGTAGTTTGTTGTGGCGTTTTCATTTAGGAATGTTTGCATGACAGCTGTCACCCTTTCTCTCTCGAGCTTTCTAGTGTAGCTGAAATAGACTTTCTGCACTTTTCCAGAAATACCATTGCACTGTATATAGAATCACATTTTGGATGCCTAAAGTGTTTTAATTATTATCACACGTTTTTTATGCATTGCTAACACTATTTTGTGTGCCAAACACCTTTACCAATGTAGTTTTGGTAAATCCAAAGATCATCCAAAGATACTAGGAAACCAAGCACATTAGCATTGTATGTTTTACATCGAACCAATGCACGAATGTGAACTCATCTTAGATGCTGAATATTTAACAAGTATCATGCTAACCAGGGGGACAAGTGAAAATTGGGTAAGCACTGGTGTATGTGAAATGGATTTCAAGGGTCCCTTGATTCCTTAAGTTAATGAAGAACTTGATATCTTGAGATGATGGCTGTGTTTTAATGTCACATTAGATTTCCTAGAAAGCACTACCATATTTGTAATGTTCGTGATCGGTTATCTGTAGCCCACCCAGATTATGTGTATTTTGTAATAGCTACTGCTAAATACATTTGTTTTTGCTTAACAAATTAAACGTTTTGGCTTAAATTTGATATAGTTGCTGTACAGCAGCTGCTCCTCACCCATGATGCAGAAATGCAGCTCGGCTTATGAACTTGCCTACGCCTCTATCTGTGCCTTATGCCAGCCGTCTTGCGTCTTTCCTGGGGTGCTAGTCTACCATTATACGCAGGGGAGTGATTCCATCTCGTGCCATCAAATGAGGAGATAACTCTGAATGTTCAGCATGTCTCCTCGGTGATATAAGCCTCACACCGCGGTTCTACTGACAGTCCTCAGACACTGACTTGCAGTAAAATGTATCGAGCAGTGGTCCGCTGTGCCCAGATTAATCTGGGATTATTTTTAAATGTACTTTTAAGTGACTAAAAATACGAATGAGCGGTAACCTTAACAGCCATTTTGCTGATGGATTTCCACACCCCCCCCCCCCCTGCATGCTTTATGAAATGTAACTTGACAAATTGCAGTGTCTTTTTTCAAGAAATAATGGCGATGGTCTTGCTCAGAGAATTTGATGGATGATTTTGTTTTGGTGTCATAAAGCCAGAATATTTAAAAATAAGTAAATAAGAATCAGGATCTACAGACACTACATATTTGCTGAGATGTAACACATGTACCTATGTGCTTTGTTTCATGTCACTCCAAACTTTTTATTTTTACCTGAAATGTGCATCCATTGTCTCTCACAGCCGTTAAGCCCCTTGTCCCTTCTGTCATAGATTTGGTCTTGTTTACTTTATGTATGTATCTGTCCAGTAATAAGTGCCTTTTGTATACTTTACTATTATATAGCTAGATACGGAACTACTGTATTCATGTGTTGCTGGTTTAAAATGTCTTAGCAAAGGAATATCGGAATCATTTGTTATAGAGGAGATCATTTGTCATATCATTTGGGAAATAAACTAATTTGCAGTTCTGAACAATGGGTTTGTATTTTCTAGAGCTCTCAGGATTAGGCAAAGCAAGGTGAATGTCTAGCACAATTCAGATGCAAGGCATTTCAAAGCGCTTTACAAAAAATGTTTTAGCGCAAATTATTGATGTCGCGGTGCTTGTGATCTGACAGTTGCGTGGGCATGAAATGCCATGTCAGTATTAACGTCACACATCGTGCGAGCCTGACGTGGTGGGTGTCACTGTTGGTACACACCACTGCTTTGTGTGTGTGTGGAGCTCGGAGGTTCACCGTGTGTGTGTGTGTGTGTGTGTGTGTGTGTGTGGAGCTCGGAGGTTCACCCTCTGTGTGTGTGTGGAGCTCGGAGGTTCACCCTCTGTGTGTGTGTGTGTGTGGAGCTCGGAGGTTCACCCTCTGTGTGTGTGTGTGTGTGGAGCTCGGAGGTTCACCCTCTGTGTGTGTGTGTGGCATTTCCCCGGATTCTCAAGTTTCCTTCCACTGTCCAAAAACATGCAACTTAAGTGAACTGGAGTGGTAAACTAAACTAGCAGTAGGTGTGACTGAGTGTGCACCCTGCAGTGGCTGATGGGTTCCTACCTCGCAAAAATTGTATTATATTATAACGATTACTTGATGAATTGTAAAATTAATCGGTATATATATGACTGACATTGACAGCCCTAGTATTTTCACTGTAGCTGGGTTAAAACCACACTGCAAGATATTTGCAAGTGATTGCAACCTTTAAAGAAGTGCATCTATCCTGACAAATATGCCAGTAGGATGTTCCCTTTGTTATCGTCTACTGTGAGAAATTGAACCCGTTGTGTTTTGATATAAGAATTGATGCCATTGTAGCTGAGTGATAATTACTCAATGAACCTTTTTTACCTGGGTATTTTAAAGGGATGAATCAAGGCTAAACTCTAGTTCTGATTGACCTATTTAGTTAAAATTATATTCATACATTTCTTCATTTGAGAAGCTCAAGCTGTTTTCCCATGTCTCCTCTTTTGTCAAGTGCGTCTGATTTAAGCAAATAATTATCGAACATCGTAAAGAAATTACACAGTGCATGTAGTTATGGTTGGTAGGAACACATTTAGCTTTTAATTACTGCCATAATTATATTCCCTGGTCAGTGTCTCCCCCAGCGGCTCTCACTCATTTTAGTGTGTTAGCGTTATACATGTAGCATCTTAGTGGTGAATACCTGCCTTCCATGTATTCTTATCAGTGATGACATTTTTGCAAGGGAGATATTTCAGATGTGATGTGTCTTTCAAAAACTAAAACTGAAGATTTTAAAGTGTATTCTTGTGCGATGTCTTTTGTTTACTTAAAGCTTACCATAGAAATTATTAATGTGTAGTTGAGTTTTGAGTTTTCCGATTTTAATTCCAATTTCCTGTTTCCTATCCCTTCTATTCGGTTCTCATCTTTCTGTTCACCTTCTTCATTATTATGGCTTTCTGCCCTAAATGTGTTGTGACCGAATTGGGGACTTCTTGCAGGATTGCCCCTGTACCCTTCATGCTTGGATCGGGGTTTTAAAGTCACTTTGCAGGTAAACCAGGTGAGTGACTTGCTGTTGAGCTATATGTTGAACTTGTCATGGACTAAATATTGCCTAGGGAGAGTATGGCTCCTGTGGGTGTTGTGTGACCTGGGCTGTCCTGATGTAGTGACGGCTGGCATCGGGGAAAGGGTCCGGGTTGGGCTTGGATCCCAGGAAGGTTTTTCCTACCCCATCAGATCCTAGACTGAAAATGGCATTAAATGAGCTGTAACGGGAAACTAAAAAGCAGGAAAATTAGGAAGTCAGGGTCGTTCAGAATTTGAACAGTCGATATACCACTGGACGCATTTAAAAATTGCATTGTGGTGCATTTATGTATTTAAGTAGAAGTGGTTACTTTTTCTAATGCTACCACCTGTGCAGACAATTTCCTCCCCTGCACCACCTTGAGGTATATGAAGTTGTAAGGGTGGTCCTAGGCAAATTGAAAATGTCCCTGAACGGGTGACGGTCTTACCTAAAACAAGTGCTCCTGTTGCCATGAGCTAACTCGTCTGTTTGCCATTCGTCCTGGGCTGCAGTGCAAAAACACCCACAAAGCTTTGGGGAAGGACGTGCAGATCGTTTTCCCTCTTCACTAAATGATGTTGCTGGTGTACCTGCTAATCCACCCACTTGCATTCCTTTTGTGTTTCCTGTTCATCTCTTTGGACGTGTGTATCTCCAGTAATTCTGAGGACAAACAATCTGTGGAAATCTGAGAGACGTGGCTCACCAGTTGTTTATATACAGTTGGTTTCTTCTTATTGCAGTGTAAGGAATGACTCACTTCTCTTCAGCTTCTTACTTTGTCCTACACTACAGCAGTTCACTAGCTGCCACAGAGACAAAAACCTTTAAATTACTAACCTTTTTGACATTTCAGTTTCTCGTAGTTGAGCTGCATGCTAAACTTATTCTGGATAAGGTATTGCCTGAGGAGAACACGGCTCCTGCAGGTGTTCCATTCTTCTGTGACTCACACTATGGGAGTGACGTACTCCTGCAGATTACAGAGCGAGGAATAGTGCAGGTTCCTTTGTGTCATGTGTTTTTGCAAACCGATCCCTTTCCCAGATTTGTGAATGAAAGGCATGAGGAGAGGTGACGAGAATTTCTGGAGAGGATCTCATTTTCATAGACAAGCCAAGGAACATATCGCAGGAGACATTATAAAATGAGTTGTTCAAGTAACAACCATACTTACCTACTAACAGCCGGCTTCTTTAGTTAGGTTCAGTTACCTAAAATTAAATTTCTCCAGTCTTTCAAAATACAAGGAAGACTTTGTAACATACATGAACAACATTATTGAAAATGAACATAAGAACATAAGAAATGTACAAACGAGAGGAGGCCATTCAGCTCATCAAGCTCGTTTGGGGAGAACTTAACTAATAGCTCAGAGTTGTTAAAATCGTATCTAAATCTAATTCAAAGGAACCCAAGGTTTTAGCTTGCGCTAACAGGTAACAAGACTATTCCATACTATAACTACACGCTGTATCATGAAGTGCTTTCTCAAACTCTTTTTAAAATGTTCTCCCGCTAATTTCCACTTATGGCTATGAGTTCTAGTATTTAAACTAATATTGAAGTAGCCATTTGGCTGAACAGCATCCATTGGTATATTACTTGTCATGGAATAGCATAACCCCAAGAATTCTGGAAGAAAGTGCGGTTTCTTCCCCAGTTTGTGCAATTGATGAACCAGTCAAAGAGAATAGTCAGATGTCTATTACGATTCCAGTATTTTGCAAGAGATTTCTGTGTTAGTGATGAAGTCACAAGCATACAGAGAGCAGAAATGGTTATTCATCTGGAACAAGAGAAAAGTAAACTAAGTATGAAAGGTGGCCACCATCTTTAGCAGCTTCTATCAAACAACAGTGGTCTTCTACAGGGTATACCCTCAGAGCATACAACAAAGGGCAAGGCGAGAACCTTACCTTTAACGACGTACCGCTAAAAAGGAGCTCTGGAAATCCATTGGAACACAAAGGAATAGTTTCAGGTTCTCACTAGAGGATCATGTAGCACCATGACATACTGTCAATAGGCAACTCAGTATATGATCCTTTTGGTTTTGTTGCCCTCGGTTGAAAAAGAATACAGATGATTTGTTTCCTAAGTATTGCTAGAGGTAAATCTGTTGCCTGAGAATCTAAAGCCACAGTGGGAGAGTTGGAGGAAATCCCTTAATCAGTATTGCTGTTTATTTGCCAACTGATGTTATCAGAGCAGAATTATATTACTACTACAGACTACTACTACATTAGCAGGCATAGTTGGTGGCCTTTTCCTAAAGCTAAAGGGACCACAATACCAAGGTTGGATTTGGCGGCTGCTGTGATCTTAGTTACGATTATAAATACGCTCAGAGAAGAACCACAGGGTCATGCCCAAGAGTTTATACACTGCCTATGATCATTTGAGTTCTTTCAAAAAATGCCTGCAAACCAGCGCCGGCAAAACATTCATTTAATATGCGTTGTACATGAATGTAGGACTTCTATGTTTGACAGTACATTAATTTCATGTTGTAGCGCTGGTGGGATCCATCAGGTGCCGTGGTGTGTGGGACCGTAGCCGGCCGTGCACGTAATGTAAATAGTCTTGTACAGTTAGTGTCTGTTGTTCCGTTACTCTGTGTATTATGCTGTTTAATGTCACTACTTGTAAATAGTGGTGTGTCTGTATTAGTAGTTGATGAGACTAGCACGGTGCACAGTGCGTATGCATTGAGTATGCGTGGTAGGGGTACAATAAAGGCACCTGATGGTTAAAATTATAACTGTTCCCTGGCTCATTAGGTCATACTGTTTGGCTCATGACACATTAAGTTAATATGCATTGTATATTTCCTTTGAGTGTCATATATAGACCATATATGATCTGAGTAAACAAGATTGGTATGTTATTTAAAAAAAAAAAAAACCTTTTTACCAACTTCACACCATCGTAGGATTTCCTCTTTCCAACACGTTTGTTCCAGCAAGGGATTGTGAGGTAGAAACCAGTTCATTAGCCAAGCGGTAGATCAGACAAACTCACAGGAAGGCATCTGATCCTGTAACGTTAATACCAAACCAGCATGGCAGCTGTGTTCCCACCAGTAATGTTCCCAAAAGAGTCGAGCCAATTATATCAGCAAAGGGTGAACTTCATATTAACATCCTTGGTTTCAAAATGAGGTTTCATACAAGCTGCCCCCTCCATATTTTTACCTATATAATGTAGATTATATCAACATAGTGTTTGTATGCAAGATCTTCTAAGATAGCGTCTCCGTAAACTTTCTATGATAGCTTGTCCAGTTCTATTGCTAGAAGCTGCGTAATAATGATGAAATAAATTGGTTACTGAGACTAATTTCGTAAGCAGGATTTTTGAATTAATGATTGTCACCATCCTCTACATCCCAGTGATATTTTGATGCTGTACTGAAAGACGGATATTGTTGTAATTTTCCCTGGAACTGTTGCTTTTATTTAAATCATTTTGCGGTTAAATTTCTCATCTGACATCCTGATTGTAACAGAAATATGACTACATTCAGCATAGTTTACCTTAATTGTTGGTTGGTATGAATCAAGGTATAAGAAGTGACTTGTATTACCATGAATGTATTTGGCATTTAGGAATTTGTCTTACAAATTGCATTTCTGTGTGACCTTTTTTAAAGGCATAGATCTGCTTTTAAGACCAAAAATTTAGTCCATATTTTTAACAATATATAATTTATTTACATCCATTTCAGGTTGAATTACTATACATACCTTTCTGAAATTTCATATATTTATATATATATATACATAAGGCCAAGTAAAATCTTGAATGCACTTAGAAACGAATTTTCAAAATTCTACCCACAAATCCATAATATTGTCTGAAAAGTACAGAAAATCTCCTTCGACAGATTTTCCACTTCCACAAAACTTTTTTTTACGACATGTAATTTACATTGTCAGAAGAAGGAAGGTAAACGTAGAAAAAAATAGTACAATTGCATAAGCTGTGGCATGTAATAAGTACAGCATTTTTGACTTACAGAAAGGCAAGGAAATTTTTGATTTAAGAAACATTCGCTAATACAGTTATCAGTTTGAAATAAAAATCAATTGGGGGGAATGCACATTCTTTACATAAAACCTTTGAATGCAGTTGTGAAATGTATAGTCAGTCAGCTTTTAGTTTCACTGGCTAAAATGTATGATTCCTAATTTCTTGAAAGTTTCTCTTAAGGTGTTTAGCTATACTGAATGTCAAGAATGCTACCAGCAGGTACTAAGAGTGTTCTAATGCTTAGCTTAGCCGAATTTGCCATGTATGTTTAATGATATCCTACAGTATGGGGAGTGTACATATCTGAGAACTTATTTTGTGTTTTTACTGGAAAGCCAAAAAATGAGTTTTTTTTTTTTTTTTGCTGATATTACTCTGTTTTGCATGATATGTATTTCTGTGTATATATGCATGTATTACTAGATGTATGGAATACAAAAAATCTTCCCTTTATGGCTTAAGCGATTCTCCAGGTAGAAGCAGTATTCTGGTCTACTGTCCTATTTCTGTTAGTATAATAGTCAAAATCCTGCGTCACGCTAACAGATATGCAATTCAACATAATACCAAACAAAAAAACATACACAAGATTTTTTCAGGACAGTGTAAACCCTCAACATGGCAGAAATCATTGATAAAGCAGAATATCTCCAATGAACAGTATGCAAATACTTCACAGGTTATGCTTTGACAAACACTGTACCAGTTTCTTTTTTTTCCTTTTGGTTATAACTTTCTATAATAAAATAGCATTTTACATGTCTTTTACAAAGAACTTTATTACGGTACGTTACTGGTATAAAGACTGATATGAAAGTGTTGTCATGACATTTGACTTTAAAATCACATGGATAAACTGAAAACAATTGTGTGTGAGCTGTCTGCTGATGCAATGGTATGCAAATAAAATCTGGTCAGAGCGTTATATAGGTAGATTTCCAATTTCTTACATCTGCTTATGAATGAATAAAGCTTGTGGGTAATTATCTCTGACACTGACACTAAACGAATGTCATCTAATAAAACTTTGGTTCCCAACTTTGTATAGAAATGTTCTGATTTTAAATAATTATATATACAGAACAGTGAAACAAAATGTCATTTGTCTATGGGAAAAAAAAACCAAGTGGATAATAAAATCTGCACAAAGGGAACATTTCGCTTGCTGTGTCTTCTGGCTGTTTTCCAATGCAATTTTATCTAAAGTGCGATAAGCATAGGAACTTCAGAAAGGAGTCCTTTCAATCCCAGAGTGGCAAAAAAATGCAAAGACTTCCAATGGGCACCAGTGCCATTGCTGTACATTTCCCAAATAGTAGTCAATATATTCCCTTTAGTGACGCAACATCTGAGCCTTGGACTAAACATGTTTATAATTTCTATGAAATATCATTTTAAAAATTATTTCAGGTCATACTGCCCCTGCAACTGGGGCTTTTTAAAAGAGGTTTTTCTCCGCAGGCATAGGTTTGGTTTCAGCAATGGTAGGGACCAAATTAGCCCCTCCCCCTCCCCCCAAACACACACGGACCTCCAATATTGGTAAGGACTTGTGCCTGCCATCCAAACCCAAATCAACACCCATGCTTAGCACAAAACCCAAAAGTTGCAATATACAGTGAGTTTCTCTGTTAATGATAACAAAAGACTTGGAAACGTAGCAAAAAAAAGTTTGTCATGTATATGAAATTTTTCACCTGAATTCTTCTCCAAGTTCACATACAGAAACAACACAGAAACTGCTGAAACACTGACATGACCATACAAGTTACATAAGGACCTGATACATAAAACTTAATAACAGATGTTTAATATAGTGATTGTTGAAATATATTTTCCTCTTTATTTTATGATGTCCTGATGTATTTTAATGTTTAAAAGTACATATAGTGCATATCGACACATTTACCCATTTTCTGGACTTGTACACTAAACCAAACAATTGACGTTGTTAAACCATACTATAGCCTATGGGTCTGAAGCAAAACATACTACTGCTTTTGAAACATAGACATAGAAATGGCCACTGATAAAGATCCTTCTGTCAATTGATGTTGAATAGAGCAGGTGGGTTGGGCGTGATCAATGATACATGAAGCAGTATCAATAATGTTTTCATCTATGAATCATAATTTGGTCTTAATAACCAAAGCTATGTTGTGTGTAAACTATGTGGACAGAACATTCTTTGCACACTCCTTGGTTAAGCGTAGGGGCGTGACGTAAGTGCTGTCGACATACAGGAGTAAATAAGACGTGTGCGGAAAAGCGCTTCATTCTCTCCTGTGGCGGAATAAGCGCCTCTCGAGCAGCTGTAAATGTCAAGCTCCACCCCAGCATGAAATGGCCCCTCCCATGGCGATTGATCGGCCGTTCTACCTGCCACTGACGTGTCATCAGTGTCATAAAGACTGCCTGCTTTTTCTTT
The DNA here is from genome assembly GCF_023856365.1 of Brienomyrus brachyistius. NCBI lineage: Eukaryota > Metazoa > Chordata > Actinopteri > Osteoglossiformes > Mormyridae > Brienomyrus > Brienomyrus brachyistius. The sequence goes on from NC_064542.1 coordinate 9,216,493, forward strand.
TCGTCTCCGTTTCCCATTAGCAGGTCTGTTCATAAAGGCTCCACATCCAAAATAAAACAGTCTGGCCTTGTATTCAGAATATATTCTGCTACTAATTTGAGATATATATTTAGTTAGGTGATGAAATCAAAGAAATATAATGCACCAGTGATTCTTCACAGAAATTATCTTGTTTTCTTTCATTTATTTCAGCCTGGGTCTCACTATGAAGTATTGATAAAGAAGGATAAAGCAAGAATCTGAACCCCCCCCCCCCCCCCTTTCCTTTTGGCCATTTTCTTGTGTAATACATCTTGTCCCTGCAGGAATTATGCAATCAAAAAAGAAATTTATATTCATAAATTTATATTTGCACTTGAAAAAGTGTACTAGATACCTTAAAGTCCAAAAGCTACGTTTAGAAAATAAACAAAATATATAGAAAAGCAAACAAAAGCATTTGATAAGATAGCGTTTCAATGTTAAAATGGGTTGCTACAGCGGATTGAAAGGCGCAGAATATTTTTGTTTCAGAATTTGCGTCTTTTATAATATACTGCAAGAAAACAAAAGGGCTAGTATTAGAATTCCGAAAGCAACCACACTCAATAAATAATTAAAATTGTATAAATTCATTTTGGTACAAATGTCCTCATAAAAAGAGTGGACCTAAAAGTATAATAGGCCTTAATGAGTTTTACAACTGATGTGCCCAAGAAGTAATAAAAAAAATGTTTTTGAAATAATACAAAATTCCAATCATTGTCCGAAGTGCACATTTAACCATTTTAACCATTAACATAAGGAAACCTTCATATGATATAAGAAAAAAAAAAACAGTACTGACATGCGAAATGCCATTGGGTAAAGCTTTTCTGTTCAGAGTGGGGGTGTTTCACAGACCTTTTTGAAGCCCAAAGGTGCAATTTATTTTGTGTCTAAGGATCAATGCACGTAGCTTTTGATGTATGACGGAAAAACATCAAACACAGCATCAAACCACCGTTTACTGTCAAATTCTGTATATTGTACATTATTTTCTTTTATCACTGCACATAATTTGTTCACTATATATACCAAAAATATACAAAAAAATCCTTCTGCAAAACAGACAGTTGACCTTTATTTTTGTTACTACTGATATTAATAAACCGATTCATTATAATTGACAGATGCTTCATATCTTCTTATTTGCTTATTTGCTTCACTGATCATTTTAATACGCGCTATAATATAAATGTCATGGTAATATTTATGAATACGAACATTAGGTATTTCCCTTTGGTGCACAAAGTAGTGCACTGCTAAGCGTTAAGGTATACTTCACATGGAAGTCTAATATACAAAATTTCGAGAGAGCTGCTTTTATGCATTCACACTTAGCTTACAGGATACCTGAAGTGTGCATTGTTTGTTGAAATTTACTTTGATGTGTTGGTACGGAACACTTTCTCGATTTTAAATGATTAAACTTATGGTAATGAAAAGAATATGATTGAAAACACAGTATCTGATGCAGGTAGATATTTTCATCCATCCATTCATCCATCCATCCATCCATTTTCCAAACCGCTTATCCTACTGGGTCGCCGGGGGGGTCCGGAGCCTATCCCGGAAGCAATGGGTACGAGGCAGGGAACAACCTAGGATGGGGGGCCAGCCCATCGCAGGGCACACTCACACACCATTCACTCACGCATGCACTCCTATGGGCAATTTAGTAACTCCAATTAGCCTCTGCAATGGGCAATTTAGTAACTCCAATTAGCTTCTGCATGTCTTTGGACTGTGGGGGGGAAACCGGAGTACCCGGAGGAAACCCCACGACGACATGGGGAGAACATGCAAACTCCACACACATGTGACCCAGGCGGAGACTCGAACCCGGGACCCAGAGATGTGAGGGAACAGTGCTAACCACTGCACCACCATGCCGTCCCGGGTAGATATTTTGTAATTTAAAATGTTTTTGTAAATGGTCATTATAAATGTAATTGACATTATGGTAAAAAAAACACATTTAAATATATCGATAATTTAAAATATTATCAGTATATTCTGACAAAAACAGAACCTTCTGAATTTAACAATACCTTGGAATACCTGTGAAGACTGTTGTCATTAAATGAAAATAAATGATATATTAAAGCTTACATAATATTTATTCAAGATTTTCAGTTAACCAGGGGACATCTTATTAGTGTAATCTTTTACGGCTTCTCTGAATCATGTTTTACATGCATAATCTGTGAAACATCCCCAATGTGTCATTACCTAAGTCTTGTGTCAAAAGCAGAACGGATATACAACGAACTTATTAACCTCCTTTAAAAAAGGACTGCTGAATTTTTTTATCACTTTCAAATGTCTGAGTCATGGAAAAAATGGTTCGCTTTGATAACAACACATTAAAATAATTACCCCAGATGGCATTGCATGGAACTTGGGTTTTAGTTCATTTGTGAACAGGACACAGGGGCACACTGGAGTGATGATCCCTTTGTATATATATCCTTCATTTACACAGGTGCTCTTTTTTAACTCTCTCATCCTCCACCCCCTCGTTGTCCTGGCTGGGTTGGTCACACCTCTTCCTGTACTAGCACTCTCCGTCTGTCACCAGGAAGATCATGGCTTCCTGTTTCCCAATCTCAGCCATGACAGCAGCCAACTGGTTGAGGGTGCCGCTGTGGAAGTGCTGGGCCTCCCACAAGTCCAGGATCACTGAGGTGGGGCTGGCTTTAGATGCAAAGAAGCTGAGGTGCCTGGAAGATACAGAATGGCTTCAATGTATGTGACGTTGGGCTGCCAAGGCTGGTCAGCTGGCTGAAGTGAGATTTTCAATTTGAGGCAAGTCTACAAGCACATGCACACATATTTACATGTAACTGTTTTATTACCTTGTAAATAGTCTGTATGTTTTTCCAAAATACCCTAATGCTTTTGATGTAACTAAATTCTACGTTTTTGACGGTATAATTTAGATTTGCCGTAAGATTTCTTGCATGTGTGAAAGTGTGAAATCGTGACTGTAACGTCAGATGTAGGTGAGCAGGCAAGCCTGGTAACCCTGTCAATTTCGGGGTATTTTCTAGGTTGCTGTAGGTCCCAGGAATACAAAGCCCTGTATTCAGTTTTAAATGTAATAATGTAGTTCTTACTAATGCTAAACTAAACTAATGTACATAGAAACGTAACAACTGATTCTGTTAATTTTCTCTTAATATCCAGATACTTGTCAACTGAAGTATCGGAAAACCAGCCACGTTTACATAAAAGCACTGCAGTCAGTATTAACATATATCTTAATACTTATGTTGTATATGTATCGGTGCCAGTTTTTCAACCTTTATGAATATTATTGGGATATCCATTGTTTATAAGGACACATAAGAAGCAAGTAAGTCAGGAAGCCTTGCACAGCATACCAACTGGCTTAAAACCTTTATCTCTCTCTAAATGATCATACAGGATGTGACCTTTTCTGTGTACCAGAACCTTGCGGATCAAAACTGATCAATCGCAATAAGGCAGTAACCTCCTGCTGGCAGCGCATTTGATGTTCTCTTCTCTGAGGTACCTGAAGCGGCCACCTGACTCACTTCGGCAAAGGCTCGGTCAATCTAACGGTATTTTTTTCTCTGTTCTCCAAAAGTCTGAAGCTTTTACTGTTCCTGCATGTAAAGATTATCTTATTACCTGCAGGGGAAATAGCACTTGACAACCGGGAAGATGGGGAGTCGGCGTCAAAACTAGGTTTGGATTTCTTTAGGTCTAATAATACATGAAATGCATTGGCAAAATGGGTACACAGCTGGGTCGATACATTCTTGCCAGAGTCCTGACAAACAGACCTAAGAAGAAGCACCCATAGAGGAGGGAGACACCACTGTGGCACTGCTAAGTGCTGGAGTCTGAGGATTTAATATTCCATAGACAGGCTGGAAAGCCATTTCACTTTGTCCTCGGAGTGTAAGGAGAAGGGGCTACATTGTTTCATAGCTGGTTAGCAGGGTGACTGATGCTGGGAAAATGAAAAGAATCATATTGTTACATCTTAGTCACAGTTTTCTAAGCAACTTGCTTAGCTGGTACATTAACAGAATGTAAACTGGATGACAGACTGCCAACAGCCCAGTCAGTGTTTACTGGCCTCAGTAAAGTACAAGACAAGGTATTACATGTAGTGTTACAAGTAGTGATTCTGTTTACATGATTTAAATATGCCTTAAATGGAAAATATAGCAGATTACTGACTCACTAAGGATGCGTTCATGCAGAGGAATGTCGACGTCATGCAAAGACAATGTATATCCTCTACTTGTATGTCGTCTCTGGGTTACTGGCAGTTCCTATTTTCTCACTGGTTCAAAAGCAGTTCAGTAACACTTTACTTAAGGCTGTGTTTTTAGTATTTTATAAACATAACAAATAATAATGCATTCATAATGCATTATAAATATGGCAATAACATGTTATGCCTTTTTATAAATATTTATAGCATGTTTATAATGCTTTATGGATGCATTATAATGCATCATCAGTGTGTTTATAAATAACTAAAAACATGGCCTTAAGAAAAGTGTTACCAGTAGTTTTCAAATATGAAATTTCAACTTGAAATCTTTCAGTCAACAGGCCTTTAAGTCTATTACCATAATCACTGTATGATATGCTCCCTCAGAAGTGTGGCTATACAGCCTTGCACTATCACTTTAATAGTCAGCTCTCAGAAAATGGATAATGGAAAATTTGTGGGTAACAATTTACTTTAGTATTCAACTTGAAAATTGAATCTGTTGAATCCCACTGACAGCTATGACACTAAAATTGTCTCATACATTTTTTCCTCTGTTTAGGGCATCATGGGTCTGCAGATAATTCTCAAACCGCATCCCGTTCCACAACAGACTTAATTTCTCAGCCTCTGTGCTTAAGTAGATATATCCTTGTCTGCAGGCTTTGAATTGTATCTGAATATGATTTTAAGTAAAGCTTAACGTTAATATCGCCTCCCTGTTGGTATATTGCCATTTTACTTAACGTAAGACTTCACTTGTATTTGTTATTTATAGCCTGTATTTAATCGCTTGCCTCTTCATTTACAGGAAAGGATGCATTTAGAATAGTTCAAATCCCCAGTACATGATACCTAAATCTGCTATCAAGACTCGCCATGTGATTCACTATGTAATGGGAATAGATCAATGCATAATTTCTTTGAGTGTGACTTTGCACACAGCTATATTGCCTGTATGTGTTTTTGTTTGTTGGGTGTATGTGCATGAAAATTGGCAATTGCTGGTTCAGCTTCATAATGATTTTTGACTCTTTTTCTATTTTCAGCTGCCTGTTAAAATATCTGCAATTTTAACATGCAAAGCAACATTCAAGGAATAAAACTGCCAAACTATACAATGCTATGTAAGTGAAGCTTACTCCTGTGCTTTTTGGCAAATGGAACATATCAGTTTTCATTGGCTTCTTGAGTGACAGTTCGATTACTGCAGCTGGCTGTAAGCAGTGCCTATCTGGCAGTGACACAGAGCTGAGACCAACCTCTCCAGTTTGAGTCTCTGTGCTAACAGCCTCCAGTCAGCTCCGTGGGGGCAGGGGGCATCCAGACTGCCGCAGATCTTCTGCCGGATCAGGTATGGAATCTGAAATGCACTGGGGCCTGCTAGAGCTGGGGCACTGTTGTCCAAAACCAAGAAATCACTGTCCAGGGGTCGGCTGTCCTGCAGCGCAGGGCGGGAAAGTCACTAAAATTAATGGACTAATCATTTCCAATGACTTATCAGGAGCGATTTCCTTTCGATAGACATATGTACTCACATGAGACATGACATATCTTGGTAACACTTTGCTTGATGGGGCAAAATACAGTTACTACTGAAGTAAAAATCATGAACAAATGTAGTTGCTACTTGGGAAAAGATCTGTCAATTCATTAATGAACAAATGTGAGAGGTATTTCACTTGCGTTCTTCATTACTTGTTCCTTCAGTAATTCACAAAGACTTACATAATTAACAGCTATAGTAACAAATATAGTGACTGCTTGGGATCAAGGATGCATCATGATTCATTAACAATGAACAAACATAAGATCAGTTTTTAACTTGTTATTCATGACTTGTTCCTTCAGTAGTTCCTCAAGTAGTTCAAAGGTTTACAAAATTAACGGATATAAAATGTGCCACGATTCATTAATGATGAATTAACAAGAGATCAGTATGTAACTAAGACTTAGTTACTATAATACTTGTGCCCTGTCAAGTAAAGTTTTACCCATATTTCTGTCTTAAAACCGTGTTGCTGGCATGCAAACAGAGTAAAGAAATGCTAATGTCTGGCCAAGTCAGGCTTAAGGGTGTAATCACACTCGGCCCAGACGCACTGCACTGTGCCCGAGCACGATTGCCCCCCTCCCCACTCCCACGCTGGTCTGCGCTCACATTGCACCTAACACTCCTGACGCGAGCATGCTTTCATCATCATCATGCGACTTTTTTGTGTTGAAGAAAACATAGGAAGCATAGTGCAGAATGTAACTCATGATAAATGTCCTGATTTTGTGGCTTATTTGGAGTCCTTTTGGGCACGATGACAGACATGGATTCATCAGGTATGCAACACAACAGTTTTTATTTATTCGTGCTGCAGGTATAAGAAGATAGTCCCATGCTTTACCAAATATCTCAGAGTTTGTGCATATCACTGTTGCAATGAATACTGGTACTGAAAAGGTACTGCAGCCCTGCACTTTCGAAAGCTGTTTGGTATTACATTACTTTAGTACTGGTGCTAACTACAGTATTACAGAAATCGTTCATGCTATATATCACTAATGCTCACCGTCGAATCAGAACCATGGACTCAATATGTCTGAACCACTGCCAAAACTCAGTTATACACTATGTCAGTATTGCAGACATCATGCCATATAGAATACTAAAGTATCGGCTAGTTAAATATGATCTCCCCAGCTTCAAGTCAGTGGTCTATGTAAGGGATCTTATAATATAGCGAGATCATAAAATCTTCGAGTAGATGCTCATCAGCGGGGGCACATTTTTCATCAGTCCTAGTCACTCCAAGGAAGCTCCAGTATGATAGTAATAACAACGAAAGGTATGAAACCCTCGGCCAAGCTTAGGTATATAAAACCTGCAGATTAAAGTGGCCAGAGAGTTGGAAAACTAAAAATAATAAGAAGATAATTCCACCGGGACAGAGGCCTCCAAAACAACATCTCGCTTAGGGCCTCCAAAAAGCAAACGTCAGTCTTGTAACCATGCCAACAGAATTAATGAGTTTTATTTCTCTCACTCCACACCTCTGATAAGGCTCCTTGACTCTGCAATGGTTTGATTTTACTGACAAGTCTTTTTGTCGTTGAATTGAAAAATTAAGAACTACGCCATGCTTTATATTCCCAGAACTGATGATTTAATGAAATGCTGGTACTTTGCAGCCTTCCAGGATGGCAAACTTGTCTCTGTTTTAATAGAAACAGCACTATAGCAGTAAGGCTGTGGAAATGAGCATACTAACCTTCTATTTGGCGAAGACCAAGATCTCTGAATGACAGATTATCATCAGGTCATATTTATACTTCTTCGTTTTTGATCAACGCAAGCAAATGATCCATAGTACTGCTCTATGCTGTCATGACCGAGCAAGCTGCCTCTGCATTTATTTGATAATAAATAGTTTCTAACAAATAAAATTCAGTGCCTTTCAGAATTTTGCTACCCCTTCAGAAGAAGAAGAGAGAACTGCATCCTCAGTGCATTCAAATGGGGATTTGAAGAGAAAAAACGAACAATGAGTGATCTGCAGCTGAGAGAATAGAATGAGCCCAGTGCTTTGGGGGATTCTTGTTACCTTGGCGATGTTCAAGTCGATGCTGAAGCTCTGGCCCTCCCCCTCGACCTGCCACACGCAGAGCTGGCAGGTGAGCTCACACGTGTTCAGGCTGAGGCGCTCCAGGGTGAAGGTGCAGTGAAGGCTGTGCTGGCAGCCACTCCAGATGTGGTAGAAGGGGATCTCCTGGGGGAGGGGGGGGGAGATCAGGGATTAAGCTCATAAACACTCCCTGCAGCATCATGACACCTATAACACCAGGCCAGAAAAGAAGCATTTCAGAATTCGTGGACATACTCACTGAGTGCCTGGGATTTAATAAAGGCGAAGGGACATAAAGACAAAGTGAAATCTTCTGTTTCTGCATAGGGGCATTCTCCCATGTCTAAAAGCATCCACTATGTTACTGGCACTCTGGTGCTTAAGAAGGGGGTGGCATGATGGTGCACTGGAACCAAGACTTTAATCTCTGAACGGCTCTGTGTTTGCGGAGTTTCCTCCAGGTTCTGCGTAAAACAATACTATAGCGCTGTGGTTATTCGATACTTTCCTGTCTTTGTTTCAGAATGAAGGTTCGGCTAGAGAGGAATTACTGGAGGAATCTGCCAAATGCGCGGCTTTACGTCGGCAGCATGGTGGCACTGCACTGTTGCCTCACCCCTTTGGGACAGGGGTTTGGTTCTCTGCTTTAGATGTACATGTGTGGAGTTTGCATGTTCTCACCAAGTTGTTGTGTGGTTTCCTCTGGTTTCCCCCCACAATCCAAAGACATGAACTGGAGTCCAATTGTCTGTGTGTGCGTGTGCGTGTGTGTGTGTGTGTGTGTGTGTGTGTGTGTGTGTGTGTGCGTGTGTGTGTGTGTGTGTGTGTGTGTGTGTGTGTGTGTGTGTGTGTGTGTGTGTGTGTGCATGTACCCGCCCTGTTATGGGTTGGTGTCCCATCCTGGGTCATTCCAGCTGTAGACTCTGAATCCCAGTCACTATGCATAGAACATGACCATGGTTAATAGATAGATGGTATTTAGAAGATGCACAGAAATTGTGTAGAAATTTCCAACTGAAGATAGTCTGTCCAAACTATCTGGAAGGTTTCGCACCATTAGCACTAAAGCAAAAAGGTATCCTGCACTGGGAAAACATCCATCCATCCATCCATCCATCCATCTTCTGAAACTGCTTGTCCTATGAAGGGTCTCAAGGAGGCTATCCTGGAGGCTACAGGCACAAGGCAGGGAACAAAGCAGGGTGGAGTGCCAACCCATGACAGGGCACACTCACACACCATTCAGTCACACATGCAGACCTCTGGGCACTTTGACTCCAAATTGGAGTTCCTGGAGGAAACCCCACAGTGACATGGGGAGAACATGCAAACTGCACACATGGGGGAGACTCGAACACTGGTCGAACTGCACCACCATGCCCCCCCCCACCCCCAAAACTATTCATTATTAATGTTAGTTAAGTTTCTAATAAACTAATCTTTCATGGATCAGGCTTCACATAGTAACTGGTTATGCCAGCCTGGTTTGATCAGGAAGGAACCTGTTTGAGACCAATAATGGTCCTTAATCATGTTTTGCTGTGAGAACACAAACACACGTCTATTTTTCTTGCCCTAAACGTTTTTAATAATACTCCAGTGAGTCACTGAATAATGTGAATTTTGTACGTGTCTGACCATTAAAAATCTCTAAAGGATTTGACATACAAAGCATCAAATATGAATACAAATCAGACAACAACTGCAGTGTGCCTAATATGTACTTTGTGTACGCAGAATGTTATTGCTTTTATTATAACTCATGTAACTATGAAATTCTCTGCCACTGAATTTCGTTGAGCTTTTGAAAATAATTTTGAACACATTCGGGTCTATATTTATGTCTAGGTATGGATGACCCAGATTAGAAGTACCATGATAACGGCAGTAACGGTATCTGCTTTTGTTAAATCGTAAAAAGAGAGGATAACACAGTTTTTCTTTTCTGAATTAGCAAACAGCACTAACGGTTGTGTCAGTGAGCTTGTTGCTCAGAGACAGCGGAATACGGATGGGTACAATCTTGTCGTTATATTAAAAAGGACAGTGATGTGGTATTTCTTCATTTATTCCGGTGTTAATTATAAAAGCAACATAAGAATGCAGTGGGGGTTAAGCGGGTACAGTGTAAGTGGGCTCCACAGAACTGTCGCTGACACACTTGTTATTGGAGGGCTATAGCAGGTAATTTTTCCCTCCAACTGAGACAAGCTGACACCTTGAGTGGCCAACTGGGTTTTCAATTACAGTACCGTTACTTTCATTAACGAGGCGGTGTGATAATGTGTGCCTTTGTTGTGAAGATCTCTGAGAGAATCCACCAGGGAGCTGCAGAAAGAGTGAGGGACTACAGCCAGCCGAGTCGACGTGCAGACTCTGTGGCCAAAAGGGGGAGCTGTTGCACAGGTCTAAAGACAGCAGCGTGTTAGAAGGGGAACAGTCTCCTAGCTGCAGGGATACGAGAAAACCCTGTTTGTTTGCTCTTCTAGCAGGGAAATAACACTTCCAGAGGGACGCTAGGCATCCCAGGGCGGCCGCTAGCGTGCTGTGAGCATTGTGCTGCCGCCTCATTGGTCCTGCTGCTCGTTTGCTCCAGCGGGATTACAGAGCTTCTCGTGGGTCCCAAAGGTCTCCTATCTGTGTCCTCCAGCCCACCTGGCCATTTCAATTTGTGTGATTTTACTAGGGCGTCCAAAAATGGGGGGGGGGGGGGGGGGGGTCGGGAGAAAAAAAAAAAAACTGCCAGCTCTGTGTTTGCTTTGGGGGTCATTTTTCTTCATCTTTATTTCTGGAGTGTTACTCTGTGGAGTATTGCAGGACTGAAACATTCATTTAAGCTAAAGAGAAAATTTTGCTGCACCACACATTATCGTATTACCAATACGAAGGAAGTACAGCCAGGTGCTTCACAGGCAACATTTTCTGCCTGCACCTAATCAGATGCCTGGTTACAACATCTTTTTAAGGTAACCTTCAGGTTGAAGAAAACTCCTAATATATACCCATAAGCTTGGTCTGTAAAAAAAAAAACTCAATGTCACTGAAAAATTCTAATGCTCTAACTGGGTTCTGCCTTCATTAATGAACTGGTACTGTTATACAGAGAATAGAACTGGTTAAAAAAACACCTAAAACTATAAGCTATATTATTTTGTTATTTGCATGTCTTTACATGTGAACTCTTCTTTTGTAGTTACTGTGGATAATGGAAACAGGAAGTTGTTCTGCCTTCGCTCGTTTGCTCTCAGTATGTGAAGTAGGGCAAAGCATGTTGGGAACTTGGAATGGTTTGTATCTTTCCCTGTTTGAATCTTTCCCTGTTTATTGCATCTGATTGCGTAGAGTACTGGTTTGCTTTTTAATATTGTATATTTTCATGGGGAATGGAATTGCACATAGTGTTTGATTTGATTGCACTTGCTTGCATTTACTTATGGCAAGAGTTTTAAGTCACTGGGTAACATGTTAAGTGGATTTCTCCAAGGATCTTGACCTTCGAGTGGTGGTCCCTGTGGGTCTCTTTACAAGTTCCAGGCTGAGGGGTTGTGCAGTTAGAGTTTTTGCCAGTGGATAAGAAGGTTTCTTCTATGTGACTTCTAGGTGCACATATGCACCAAACAGCAGTTTTGAGTACAGATTCTTCTTGAGAACATAGGTAAGGTGCTTGAAAGGGTACCATCTATGGACTGTGTGGTCCCACTGGGAGACTTCAATCATTAAGTGAGGAAAAATGGAAATTTCTGGAAGGGTGTCCTCCTAGACCAAACCTTGACTGGTGAGTTGTTAATTGCTTTCTGTGCAAGTGTTTGGTTGTTCATTACAAGCACTATGATTGAACAAGAATGTTCATCAGTGTGCATGGTACCAGGCTAAAGGTTAATGACTGACTTTGTAGTTGTGGTGAATGGGGAGGAGGTTGATGCATAGAGACACCCCACCCAAGTCAGGGATTTCTAGGAAGGGGATTGCTCTGACTCAGACTTCCATGCAAGACCAATTCACCTCACATCTCTGGAAAAACTTCATCTGTGTGTCAAGTGAAGTCAGTGACATGAAGTATGAATGGACCATGTTCAAGACCTCAGTTGTTGCAGTGACTGCAAAGAGTCTAAGCTGGTAAGCAGGCAGTGGGTATCTGTCATGGCTGTTACCCTAGGACCCACCGATGGACACCTTTGGTGAGGGAAGCTGTCAAGCTGAAGAAGGAAGCTGTCAGTGCAATCCTTGCATAGGGGTCTCTTGAGACAGCTGAAGAATATCAACAGGCCAGAAAGACTGAGCAAATGCAGTCACGGAGGCAAAAGCTGCTGCATGGGAAGAGTTTGGAGAAGCCATGCGGAGATAGCTCCTGGGGAGGGGGGAGCTGGATCTTACTTAGCCTGTGCTCAGCTCGGGTGGTGAAGTGCTGACCAACTCTGGAGATGCTGGTGAGCAATAGAAAGAACACTTTGAAGAACTCCTTAACCTTGTGGATATGCCTCTCACCAAGGAGCAGCTTTGGAAACTTCTATTGGATGAAAGTTGACCACTGCAGCTGAAGTTGCTATCGTGGTTGCAGGCCTCTATAGCTGGAAGGCTGCAGGGGTATATGAAATCTGTCTAGATGAAAGCACTGAATGTTGCTGGGGTGACTTGGCTGATGTGCATCTTCAATGTTGCATGGAAGGCAGGTAAAGTACTTCTGAAAGGTAAAATGGGGTGGTGATCCCAATTTTACAGAGAGGGACCAGAGGGTTTGTTCCAGCTATCAGGGACTGCCACTGCGACTCCCACCAGGAGGCATGAAAAATATGACGACTGGTAATATTAAAGTGTGGTTTGTATTCTCCGTTTTTTTCACTCCTATTCCACTTTGTCATTCCAATGTATTAGATACAGTCATTGAAGGAGTAGGGATGCTCAGTGTGGATCACTGTGTATCTGCACCAATGCTTAGAAAGTCAATATGTGGTGAGAATAGTGAAGAAACGGAGATGCAGTGTAAACACTTCTGCCGGAATAAGTCACCTGATATCCAGCCATCAGTTTGCTCCTCCAGTGGGCTCGGGGCATATCGTGAATGGACAGGCGTAGGTTGTGGTAGCTGTCTTTGAAGAGGAGGACCTGGGGCTCATCAATCAGCCGGCCGCCCAACTGCTTCTCCATTTGCATCACCTCCTGCAGGATGAGAAGGCATCAGGGTTCAGCGACAGGCGTCTCATCTCGTTCTGTGGCACGAGCACTGGAACCAGTTTGCCCAGAGCGATACACAAACTATTTTTCAAATTTAAAAAAAATATCACATTTTCTGATACATTTGTGCAGAAGGAAAAATGGTCTTTAAAAACTTAAAAGTCACCTTGCACGACCTAGTCTTCTGGTCCAAAGGAAGAAAAAAAATGGATTTATTCAGGAAAAAAACAATGATTTATTAAAGCAGTTATTGGGAAGGACTTTTTGATAATATCAAAGAACACAAGGCTTTTATGATGCATGAAACCAAACTGAAGAAAACTGCAGCAGGTTTGGTTGCCTCGCTGAATCTATACCAACGGAAGAAAAATAAAAAAAAAAGGAACTTTAAGAATCTCCATTGAAGACCTGTGCATGAATAATTCACATGTTTTCTTCTTTATGTGAATATGGATGCACTTGAAGTACTTTTCAAAGAGAACAAATTAAGACACAGAATCTCAGTGGTTCCTACCTACATAGCAGAGATTCAATTTTATGCAATCTGTACCTTATTTGGGTAGGCTGATTTCAATTAATATGGTGACACACCCGTTAATTAGCCATTAGGTGTGTCTACATCTTTTACATCACATAATAATTCTATTACTGATTTTGCCTTTGGCATATCGTGATGCAGACACTATAGTAAATTCTAACTGATGCTGAAGGACAGTTAACATGAAATAGTAAATATACAGCAGGAATTTCTCTGTCATTTGTTTTTAAAATGCATTTTAAAAATCCACAAAATATGGTTTTTGTGTTTGAATATTTACAGCCTTTAAGCAGAACTTTACAAGCTATTTGCTGTTTTCAGATAAGAAATAATGAATTTGCGAACAAACGATCTGAAACTTTGCTATTAAAATTATCCGATGATTGCAACCTTAAACATCCCTTTTTCTTCATCACTGAATCTGAAAATGAATTTGCTCACCTCAGTAGTACTTAATATATCTGTACATTTTGTTTTTCCTAAGTGTGCTGGTTTAGCAGCTACTCAGTTTAACCTCTTTTTTCTTGACAGCATAGAACCCTTGACCTGCTTTGCTAACGTATAATGAATGAAGATGGACGGATAATAGGCCTTTTCTGAAAGAGTCAAGTGCTCTTCGACAAAGGAAAAGCTACCTAACTACCACCTATGTAATTTTTGATTAGTGGAAGGGTCAGGGTCTGGGTGTCCATGTGCCCTTTGTCTAGGTATAACATTGAAAGTTGAATAGGCGATGATTCAACATGGCTAGAATGTGTCAGCTATGCCTGAAGGGTGGTAAACTTTGAAGAGCTTTACAAGCTTCTCTAAAGTGTCTTTTGCAGAGACAAAAAGGGTATTTTATGGATGCTACAAAGTGGTTCATTTAACACAGTTCTTAGGGGCCAATTATTCTTCTGTAGCGATGATATCATTAGCATTGCAAATTGATGCCGATGGACTTAAGACTTATTCCTGACCTAGCTGCAGATCTGGCTGGCTGCTGATAATAGGGATTAGGGTAGGGGAGAGGCCAAAGCAGGATGTCAATTATTCAAGTTAAAATACACCGAGTACGGACCAATCGGCTGTTAGTCACTCACTTTCCACATTAACAAAAGGGGACCAGCTAACAAGGTTGGGAAAAGTAGCTCCTCTTAGACCGAATACCAATATTTAACTGATTTAACATTTCAACATATATTCTATGAATAATCCCTCTATATATGCTCCATTATCCTTTTTCATTTACAACTTTATGGAATGATAAGGTGCACAATCAAAGTTCAAAGGAGTATTTTCTCCCCCTAGATAATGTCAGTAACCTTGAAATACAAATCGCCTGACACTGATGTTCACATAAATCTACAATATACCCCTATTCTATACGCCACTCTCATCAATGTCATTCAATGAATGGCCATTCAAATAATAATAATGATACCAATAATAATAATAATAATGCCGGTTACATTAAGATGTTATGCCACCCCGGCCAGGTCGCACTGAGGTGCACAAAGTGTTTTGATTTAATTTAAAAAATGAAAGATTCACTGGGAATGCAGTGCCAGATTCTGTGTTAGGCTATGCCAGGACCACCCTTTAAGTCCCTGGGCTGGCTGGAGCAAGCGGAAAGGAAGAAATAGGGGGGCGGCAGAAGCGGATTAAAATTCCCATGTCCAAGTCACAAGGGGGCCCGCTTCAGAGACACAGATAACGGGATTAGCGCCGGCACAGCTACATGTCCGCGGCACGCACAGCTGGGGTCCTGACGGACTCCATTATGCATCCTAAATGACAGAAATTTGTATACCTCATGCACTTAACCTCTGCGACTGCTTCCGGAATGGGCCAAGCAGCTTTTAAAAGCTGATAAACTAAGTCCTCACACAATTAATATGGGGGTAAAAAAACCAAATAAGCTAATATTCAAATGTGTGCCTTTTTTTTTTACTTCAAGATTTAAGTCTATGATAGCCATTACCAGTG
Source organism: Brienomyrus brachyistius (assembly GCF_023856365.1). Lineage (NCBI taxonomy): Eukaryota > Metazoa > Chordata > Actinopteri > Osteoglossiformes > Mormyridae > Brienomyrus > Brienomyrus brachyistius. Next base: position 9,232,061 of record NC_064542.1, read on the forward strand.
TAAAGCATTCAAATTGAAATTTCCTTCCTTTGAGCTCCAAAATTCTTCAGAAATCTTGGACACGAGAGATAAACATTAACTGCTTTCCAGTTACTCCATTAACTAGAGACATCAGTATACAAATATCGGCACCCAAAAGCAAATAGGAAGATACACCATATTACCTCTGCACAACATCTCAAATTACTTGAAGGTGATGTACAGCCATTTTAATTTAAATTCATTTTTCCCCATCAGTTAGATTTTGACCATAAATTCTATTATGTACTGCTAGAATGAGGAAATAGAGGGTTCAGTTACAGTCATCTGTACTCAAAGAATACAGCCATGCATGTCCAAATCCAATCTTACATAACAGTTACAAATTTGTGCAAAATCAATCCTTGTGAGTGCCATTTAATTGAGAAGAGTGCTAGAAATTTCTGCATAAACTAGCGTGAAATGGTAAAACTGCATCTCCACATTTAACTAAAAAGTAAAGACGGCAGTCACATGTGACTGGCTCTCGAATGTCACTGATCACAATATGACATTTTATTCAATCCTGCAGTGTTTTACTGGATCCTTTTATTTTCCTGGCTGAGGTCATAACCCATCCATTTAACCGGTCAGTTTTCCCAGTGCAAGAAAACACTTCTTTCTTTACTTGTAAACAAGTGGTGAAAGTCAAATTGATCATTTATTTTAAGAGGAATCCTTACAGGTATTGCAGAAGATATTTCCTGCAACAATCACATGGGCTTAAAATGTTCGTTTTGTGTTTCTTTCCGAGAATATGTTTGTTAGAGTAATCATTTTGGAAACAGGCAGAGGAAGAACTGTAATACATACATATAAACCAGAAAATTGTCCTGTGGGTTATAATTGAAATTTTTGAATAATTTCAGTATGAAGAAAGACTGATGTGATTCTGTGTATCAGCATATTAAATATGTATTATTACCGATTAAGACCCAAAAATAAATGTAAAATGTACTTCAGTCATGATAAACAAATGGTTATTATATAGCATTATAACATTACTATTACATATTAGTAATTATCAGCCATATAAATGAGAAGTCGCCACCAAAAACACTCACAACAGCGTACACATTGGTATTGACATCAATTGTAAAAGGGCAGTAGCTACATTAAAACATTTATTTATGATAATATCAATTACAAATTATGATGGAAGATTTTAGTATTATTAGACTCTAACAATAAATTCAAAATTTCCGGTCTGAAAATGAATTCTTGTTAGGAGCAAATTTCATTTTTAACTTGCTTATTATTTGACCTGAAAGAGGTTTGCATATTTAAATAAAACAACAAGCAGTATTTTCCACAGATTCCCACAATCAATGACAATTACACGGATTCGTGACCCTGTCTGAATTGGGATATGAAAGCCACAGTCAATTAACGACTCTTGGGTTGATGCAGAACTGTCATCTGTAGCTTAGATCTGAAAATGGCTGAGAATGTGATACAGCATCTTCCATTTCATCTGTGCAACCGACCAACGTACCTGGCCAGGTCTGAGCCAAAGCAAATAAAGCCAATGCACTTTTAATGAATATTCTAAAGCAGGTACATGAAAATCAAATCCCGTATAAATATGTTTACTAATTAATATGGTGTCTATTTGACACTAATGGATTTTAGTTCACCAAAAACAAGTGCCAGACATGTTTCAAGTCATTAGATATGTCGAAGGCATAAATGAAAAAATTAAAAGGAAAAACAAAACCACTTCTAATAAGCAGCATTATTTAGATACATTTTTTTAAAATACAAAATTTACACAACTTATACACTATTTCTACATATTTCTGCTACTTTTAATTTCTTAAAACAATGTGCAAACATCCTTTTAAGAGATTACATCAAGTGATGATGGCGGAAGCACAACACAGTGCAAAAAGTAAATATGAGAATAACTCAGAAATCATTCATATTTTATTATAACAAGTATGCTCATCTTTGAGACATTTTTAGTTTTTGGTTCTGCTTTAATTGCATCTTGCTTCCAGCTGGGATGCAAAATAATCTTACTATGTGCTTATGTAGAAGGCCTCTACTGTCCTGCTGCCATTAGTAGCCAAGTCAAAGTCAGGTTCAGAACCACCTCTCAAGTAAACAAGGAAGGGGCATTCAAGCAACAAGGAATGTAAGGAGCCTGAAGCAGTGTGAGGGGTATAGAGATACTGTATAAATATAGTTTGGCTCACCTGAATGTACAACAAGGGCTATGGTACCAAACTCCTGGAAAGCAGCTAGATCCTATTCCATTCTGGATGTGCCCTTGGTGTAAGTACGTTGGAGTTCATCTCCGTGACTAAGAGGGACTTCTCCCTTCGACCTCGAGTCATAGCATGGGCTCTGACTGCTGTCATGCCTATCCACTGAACATCAGCTCAGAATACTTGGCCTTCTTGGAGACCTTGAGTAGGGTGCTGGAAGGTAATCCCTTTGGGGTCTCTAATGTTTTACAGGGGGAAATGTAATGCTCCCACGGGTAACAACAATGAAAACTGGAAGACTGGGTGAAAGGGCCTGATCGGAACCCAAATAGTTCTTTGTTATTGGACTTGTTCGAGCGTAAGAGTGTTCATGTGAGCACCTGGCACCAGAATAGATTAGATCATAACTTGATGATCTATATTGTAGTCACATCATCAGATCTGTGACCACATGTCATGGACATGTCAGGTGAAAAAAGGACCTGAGCTGTCACCTGCTCACAAAACATACAACATGGTGGGTAGTTGGATCAGATGGCGAAGGAAAATACTGACAGACCTGGTAGACCCAAATGTTTTTTGGGGTCTGTTGGGAGCGTCTGGCAGAGGCCCCTGTCCAAAATATCTACAACTTGCACCTCTGGTAGAATTTCTTTTACATTCCAAGGGAGCTTGAAGACGTTGATTCAGAGTGGGCTGAATTGCTGAGGCAGCTGTTCAGAACTGTGGCTGTAAAGTTATGGGTGTCTGTTATGGCGTCAACCCCCAAACCTGGTGGTGGATGCCGGCAGTAAAGGGAGCTGTCAAGATGAAGAAGGCCTTCCGAGCTTGGCAAGCATGTGGGATTCTGGGGGCAGCTGATAGGTACCGACAGGCCAAGCTGAGTGCAGCTTTAGCAGTTGTGGGAGCAAAAACTCAAGTGTGGGAGGCATTTGGTGAGGCTACGGAAAATGATTTTCGGTCAGCCTCAAAGGGATTCTGGAAAGCTGACAGGCTACTCTGGAGGGGGATGCAGGACTTTATCCATACTGCTTACAGCAGGAATAGAGTGCTATTAACCTCAACTGGGGATATAGTAGGACAGTTAAAAGAGTACTTCAAAGACCTCTGGAATCCCACTGAGAAGCCTTCCTTGGAGGTCATATAAGTGGAGAACTTGGAGGAGGACCCATCCATCACTATGGCTGAGGTTGCTGAAATTCTTCAGTGGTAAAGTGCTATATAGGTAGATGAGATTCACCCTGAGTGTCTGCAGGCTCTGAATATTGTTGGGCTGACATGCCTTCTCAACACTCCATGGAGGTCAGGGACAGGCCTCCGGGTTGAAAAACTGGAGTGATGGTCCTAATGTATAAGAAAGGAGACTGGAGAGTTTGCTCCAACTTCAGGGTATCACATTTCCTCCCTGAGGAAGGCATATGACAGGATTCTGGAGAGGAGGACCCGTCAATTAGTCAGACCTTGGATGCAGGAGGAACAATGCAGAATTTGTTCTGGTTGTGAAAAACTGGACCAGCTCTTTACCCTCACAAGGATACTGAAGTGTTTGTGGGAATTTGCCCAACCAGTCTATATGTGTTTAGTGGACTTGCTTCTGGAATATGGGCAGCTGGACCCACTGTTAAGTCAGGTTCCTGTATAACTGGAACAGGAGTTTGGCTCACGATGCGAGCAGAAAATCATACCTGTTCCTGGTGAGTGTTGGATTCTGCCAGCACTGCTCTTTGTCACTGCTTCTGTTCATAATTTTTATGGATAAAATTTCTAGGCACAGTCAAGGGGTGGAAGGTGTCCAGTTCAGTGACCTCGGGATCTTATCTCTGCATTTTGCAGATGATGTGGTCCTGCTGGCTTCATCGAGCTGTGACTTGGAACATGCACTGGGAAGGTTTGCAGCCAAGCGTGAAGCAACTGGAATGAGAATCAGCGCCTCTAAGTTGGAGGCCATGGAGGCCCCTACCCCCACTTATGGTCATGAGCTCTAGGTAGTGACCAAAAGAATGAGTGGCAGAAATGCGCTTGCTCCGCAGGGTGTCTGGGCTCAGCCTTAGAGCTAGGGTGAGGATCTGAGTGAATCAGAATGGGGCTTACAGTACAGCCGCTGCTCCTCCACATGGAAAGGAATCAGCTGAGGTGATTCCAGCACCTGTATATGATGCCTCCTGGAAGCCTCCCCAGATACTTTGGGCATGTCCAACTGGGAGGAGACCCTGGAGCAGATCTAAGACATGCAGGAGAAATTACCTCTCTTGCTTGGCCTGGAAATGCCTTGGTATCCTTTCAGAGGAACCAGAGGAGGTAGCTGAGGAGAGGGAGGACTGAGGACCTCTGTTTATACTGCTGCCCCTAGAACCTGGACATGGATCAGTGGCAGAAAATGGATGGATTGATGGATGGATGGTTGGCTGGATGAAGCATGGACAAATCCCACTTTTGGTATGGTGCAGATCTCACCATGACAGCTGGAAGACCTAAAGGTGCCCTGGTTCAAGTTTTCCCAGGGAGGGGTGCCGTGAGTTTGTCAAATAGAATCATTAGTAATATAATCAGATACTAACTTTTATAAAGCTTGAACATTTTTCAAGACTGCCAACCTACACTGAGAGAAAACTTGTATACCTGGATATTTTTACCATTGAAATCTAATATGCTTACAAATAAACACAGAAGTAAATAATTTGACAATTAAAACAAATAAAATAAACAATTCCACCAAATGCGTAGTTATGCCAAAAATATATAATAGGTCTATCAGGCACTCTAGTTTATTTGTTACGAGTGTGCAAAAGTGAATTGTTTGCAAAGCAGGTGGGTAATTTGCATGCCCATTTAATCAGTAATTATACACTGTAGGTACAATAAAATAACAAGAAAATAATGCTTTGCGAACTAATCTCTACCATTTCTGCATGAAAGGTCATAATTCTTCTTCATTGTAGTCATTATGAGCTCCTCTAAGTTTTCCCGCAAGTCCAGAAAAAAAAATAAAATCAAAATTCAACTCTGCCCTACAGTGTTGGAAATTACTTTGATAACTGGATAATTTCCATAACCAAGTTAAATGGCATCTAAATTGGAAGTCATTTTTACATTTTGTAGATATCATTTGGAAAAGAATTGAATGACCAGTGAATATTAAAATGTCACAAAAAACAGATTTGTGAAAATGGGGATTCAAGTGTCAAAATTGCGAAGAAAACTAATTGAAGAAGTTAAATAATTTTGTTCTGAAATAACTGTTTAAATGAAATGATAGTCACTTTTTATTTCCCGAAATTACCCAATGACAGGTAAGTATTATGGGTGTGCTCCTGGTCCCCCCCCCCCACGGTGACACAGGCATGCCGCTAAGGTGAGTGGGGGCATGGGCGTGATTGACTGACACCCCATTTAGATTGCTCTCTGCCGCACACCTGCCACATCCTGCCTAAGCGATCATGAAAAATTAATTTATAGAAGATACAAGGAATATTTTACAAATATGAGTTCATAGCCATTCTGATATGCTGAGAACAGGAACAGAATTTAATTCTGTTTTTATGAGAACGATACATGCAATCATTAGTTTGTAAAAATTGTTTAGAAGACTATATTTCATATAGTTTTATTACGGCCAAGTATACGGATACCACTTTGTTTCATTATAGTTTTTGCACTCGGAGCTATATACAAAAGAAACAAGTGAAGAATGACAATTAAGTAAAAACTACTAAACTACAAAAAAACACCGATGTAATAAAACAGGGTAAAGCTTAGATTTATAAAATCGTCTCTTTTTTACACTTTTTACTGGGTTGGGACTCAGAAGGTTGCCGGTTCATATGCCTGGGTCAGAGTGATCCCTCCATTGGGCTCTTGAGCAAGGCCATTAACCCCAATGTGTAGGCAGCTTGACACGTCCAAACGTTTGACCGGTACTGTAGTTCTGATGGGCTATATACAGCATACGCTGAGCACATTACATGAAGTTTGACCAAAACGCTAAAAAGGTGGGTGTTGAAGAATAAAATGTAAAGTTTAATCTGATAATATATCTATGTATATTTTGGTATTTATATATATCCATCCATCCATCCATCCATTTTCCAAACCACTTATCCTATTGGGTCGCGGGGGGTCCGGAGCCTATCCCGGAAGCAATGGGCACGAGGCAGGGAACAACCCAGGATGGGGGGCCAGCCCATCGCAGGGCACACTCACACACCATTCACTCACACACGCACACCTATGGGCAATTTAGCGACTCCAATTAGCCTCAGCATGTTTTTGGACTGTGGGGGGAAACCGGAGTACCCGGAGGAAACCCCACAACGACATGGGGAGAACATGCAAACTCCACACACATGTGACTCGAACCCGGGTCCCAGAGGTGTGAGGCAACAGTGCTAACCACTGCACCACCATGCCGCCCCATTTATATATATATATATATATATATATATATATATATATATATATATATATATATATATATATATCATCCATTCATCCATCTATCCATCTATCAATCCATCATCAATCCATCTATCTATCTATCTATCTATCTATCTGTCTGTCTGTCTGTCTGTCTGTCTGTCTGTCTGTCTGTCTGTCTGTCTGTCTGTCTGTCTATCTATCTATCTATCTATCTATCTATCTATCTATCTATCTATCTATCTATCTATCTATCTATCTATCTATCTCCAAATGCTTATCCAGAACAGGGTTGCAGGGAACCTGCAGCCACATTAAAATCCCAGAGGGGATGCTAGTCCACCACAGGACACACATACACAAATACGAGCAATTTAGACTTATCAGCTAGCCTGACTACATTGTCTTCCTACTACAGGAGGAAATCCAAACAACACAAGAAAAGTGTGTAAACTCCGTGCAGAACTAATGCAGATTGGTGGGTTTCTTTCATTTCTTCTTGCTTAAGCGCATACAGAGTAACTGAAGATACCAGAAACGCTTTGTTGGTTTGCTGACAGCCCTGCTGGGGTGGGTTTCCCAAACGCTTCCCTTAGCAGCTTACATGCTAGCTGGACCCATTCAGTTGCATGTTTCTGACTATGTACAGTATGTTGCTAATATAGGTAGCAACTATGTTTTTCGGAAGCGCACCCCCATTCAAATTAGGGTTGTTTTTTTGTATGTTTGTTTGTTTTGTTATCATGGTGGACGATTTGCCTACGACCTCTGGGTACGAACGTGAGCTGAATTACCTCCCATCCAGCTTTTTGGGTATCTTGTTTATTTCAGGTGAAATCCATTAAAGCATTTATTCTGATCTTGGGTTCATATTTCAGTTTGGAATTTCCGCCATATAAAAATCTGCTGCAGTTAATAATGACAGTAATACATTAGCACATTTGTTCAATTATCGCCTCATAGCACTTAGTTAATCCCCCAATGCTACTGTACCTGGTTGCCTACAAAATAGCATTAATATCCTCCTCAACGCTTTATTGCTGGGTGAAAAGAGATTTTTGTGGATTGGGAAATGCAGAAAGGTCCCCTGAAGGGAAGGACTGAACTGGAAAAATGGTGCATCACAAAACCAATTTAAAATGTGCCGTTGTGTTTTGAGTACATCAGCAAAACTTAAATGTCTTTAAAATCCACTCTATATAGGGCAAAGTAAAGTTAAGCAACATTTTTTTTTCATTATATTAATTCCATTATATTAAATCTACATAATATGGATTCAATAATTTACTATGAATGTAATATACCAATTATAATTAATCAACCCGTCAAGCGGTGTTATAACTAGCTGACTGATCGATTGAATGATCAGTTTAAGTAGATTTCAGGATATTCATTTGCCTGCGAGAAAATCCATGAGAGGCTGGTATGTTTATCCATAAATTAATCGATGGGTAATTCTCTAAAAAAATGGTTGAGCTCCATGGCAACTGGTTAACTGATAACCTTTGGTCAAGAAGTACTGCAGGGTATGGAACCTAGCTGACTGCGATTAGAACCCAGTCCTCACTATTGTTTAAAAAGGGTCAGCTAGGTAGATTTAGAGAAGAGATACGGATTATTTGTTTTCATGGTTTCTCTGAACACTTTGCAAAATTCTTCAGATATCTTCATTGATGCCCCATTTGTGACTGATTTCTTATTCACACATTAAAAATTAAATATTAGTTATTTGTGATCAGTTGTGCTTAAAGTATCTGTTTAAATTCTTGGCCTAAATTATTTGGTATAATTTTGTAATTATGAAATCCAAAAAAAGACTTGGAATTTGACAGAATTACTTGACTTAAAGGTGCATCTACAGTATATATAAACATGTTTTTTTATAGTGATTTGCTTAATTGTGTTTGGAGAGTATATATGTTTGTACTATAAATTGTAACTAATCATGGTATATTTTTTATGTTCAGTGTGTGGTCAAAATGTCAACAACAAATATGTCCTGAAACTTGTGAAACTCTATAGGTTTATGCCATTGTGTCCTATCCTTGTTCAACGGTGTGTGTCTTTAATTGCCCCTTGGGGACAAATAAAGTTATTTGAATTTGAATTGAATTTGAATTGAATTTGAATTGAATTTGAATTGAATTTGAAATGAATTTGAATTGAATTTGAATTGAATTTGAATATATGGAAAATATAAGTTTTTCCATTTATGGTGATAAATGGTACACATTGATGACTCTTATTTTGGGACGGTTTCCAGATTTATATTAACAGTGTTTTACATATCAACTGGTACTGACCCCCTTCCCCCACACTGTGAACCAGCAATGATAAATGTCTCAACTGGCAAATGAGATCGGCCACTCAAGTAGACCATCGTGAAGTGGGCTCATTCAGCCTCTCCAGACAGCAGCACTTTTGGGTGCCTCTGTGACACTGGTACTGGAGAAGAATGAGGTGAAGTGCTGAGGGGGTCGCTGGGAGAGGGTGCTCAATGAGGTCCCCTTTTTAATCTACTAATTAGCCATGCAAATGAGATCTTGACAGTCTGCTTAGCACTTCTTGAGGGCATGCATTTGGCGTTAGCGTATAACTATCCTTGGGAAGAAAATGCAATTCAAGGGGAGGCGAATTTAGACTTGTAGGAGCGATGGGCGTTCCTTATATGAGAAAAGACAAACAGGCCTAAGAGCATCAAAAGGAACAGCCACAATTATAACATATATGCTTAACTCAAGTAAAAACGGCCCCTCACCTTCAGCGCGTCCTGGGTGTCATCCATGCAGTAGACGCGGATGCTGTACTCCAGTGTGCTGCAGTAGACAGGTGCGAACAAAACCAGCTTGAGCCGTTTGGCAGCGACCATGCTGAGCGACTCCCCCACAAGGGCAAAGCGGCCCAGATGCTCTGTGAAAACGCGGCACGTCTCCGCTTCCAGCTGGCAGTAGTAAGGGTCAGACGGCAGCTCCTCCCCCACCTGTAGCACGTCCTGTCAAAGTGGCAGAGGTAAGGGGTTACCTGCTGCTCTGGGCGATAGGGGCCCCGGCACCCATGCTAAGAAGGTGATAAGATATACGCTCCCATAGGTATGAACTGCTAGCGCATCAAAATGTCTCCCAGAGGTAGAAAGTTCAGGTCCAGGAAGTACAACTCCAGACCAAGATTTTGTTTCAACCAACCAGTTGTGTACTCACAGGGACACTTCATGTTCAACTGGTTGGTTGAAACAAAGTCTTGGTCTGGATTTGTACTTTCTGGACCTGAACTTTCCACCTCTGACGTCTCCTGGACATTTACACTGCATGTAGACTCAGTGGTCACATCGTGCCAGGCAGCACCCCACTTTGTCTCCAGAACTACCTTAGTGATTGAGAAGTTGTTTATTTAGTGCCATTTTGGATTGTACATTCCGCTTGTGTCCTCCTTGTTTGATTTAATAAGTCTAGTCATTCTCCTTGTTCTCATTAACAAGGTGCTTTCAACAACTAAACTGCCGCTGTCTGAATGTTTCCTGTTTCTCACATCCTCTATAAACTCGAGATACTGTAGTATGTAAAAATCCAAGGAGGTCTGCAGTTCCTGAGATGCCAACTGAACCCTTTGGCTCTGCCTGCATGCTGTATGTTGCAGTCATTTGCAAGCACATGACTCTCTGATTGGCTGAACAGGCTGCTTGCATTAACAAGCAGGTCTTCCTAAGACTACTGAGTGTACTGCGTATCAATGCTGACATCCAGTACACTCTTACCAACTTTTCCAGTTCCTCCACACTGTGCATGAAGTTCGTCTATTTCTGTTACAACTAATATAATTATGGCTTATTCTACTCTTAATGTGAGAACAGCAATGATAATATATAGTTATTTAAAAACTCCTGTATAATTACAGTATTGTAATTATAGCAACAATGCAACAACTTAACTCTGCGACAACTGCATCGATCTTCTACAGCTTCTAACAAAGTTGTCTGTAAAATGTACTTCTCTATGTGGTAGCAGCTCAAAATTCAAGAATGTTATATATAAATATATATTAATTAGCTTTATGGATATTATAAATGCCTAACTCAAACTATGGCTTTGTATCAACAAGACGTCTTTCTGGAATTATTCTGCCATTGGAAACACATCTATGTGAACACAAAGATGTGGACATATGCCAAAGTTTTGAGAGCACAACATTTGAAAATAAAATTTGCTTAATTTTTTTGTCTTGATGTTTTTGTGTCATCTTGATGTCTTTGAGTCTTTTTATTTGTGTGTTGTGTTAATGTTTTTGCATTGTGGTAATACTGACGTGTTCTGGGCTGTCAAGGCTACCGTACCGAAGGCTATTTTCAGCAGTACATCAGTGGCAATAAACCAAAATAAATTGCAGATTAAGTTTCACAGCTCTTAGTTTTTGATTATCTGCTGGGTGTTCGCATGTAATATCTCACTTTCTGGGATAATTACTCTATAACCCCTGAAAATCACATCCTCTTAGTGTGTGTCTGTGACACTACGCCAACGACCAGGTATGAGGCTATTGATGTGATCTGGAGAAGTATATTAAGCCACCAAGCGAGAGAGGGAAGAAGGCAGTGGTACATGGACGTGGAATGAAAGTAATTTTCACGTGGCTCTGCAAAAGTTTGTAACAATTTAAGTTTAAATGGTGTGTGACTCAGTGGGTTGGGATGTTGTGCCTCTGATGTGAAGGTCACCAGTTCAAATCCCATGCTTGGCAGGGTGGTTTTACCATCAGCCCCCGGAGCAAGGCCTTAATCCCAGTTGCTCCAAGGATTGGATGACCCTCTTTCTCCAGCTGTAATGTAGCTTAAGATGAAAGCATCTGCTAAGTAAATGTAGGCCTAATATGTAAGTTACTTGGCGTTGGCAGTTGTAGCATCTTAATTCCTTGATTGTTCTGTAAATCCAAAATAAAGCACATGGCCATGGACGAGTAATTCACTCAGAGAGGCGTGTTCCTAGGGGCTGTGCCTGGCTCAGCAGGCTTGGACTGTGCCTCTGATCAGAAGGTTGCTGATTCAAATCCCCTGCTTAGCAGAGTCATGTTATTGTTAGACATTTGAGTGATTACCTTAACCCCCAATTGCTCTAGGGACTGATATCTAAATTGCATGTTTCTTTGAAAAAAAAAACATCTTCTAAATGAATAAAATGTATATGAGCATAAGCAGACCTAGATGAAATAATAAGTCAGCTTTACTGGTATCACTGGCATACACAGAAATTCCATTCCAAGTGAAATCTGACTTTCTTTTTAATAGAATAAAATCGCTGAACCTAATGCAGTCTTTCTGATGGCAGTTACAGATATACCCCTTATTGACATTTGGACAATACATATATAGCTGTAATTTGCTCTAAGGACATACATTTAATATTAACCTAATTATGTCAAAACTCCGTTACAGGCAACAAATCATTGCTTGACTATCCTGCTCATAGTGGTGAAATTCCCATTAAATGTCCCACTCTTTCTTTAATATCTAGTCCCTTTATGCCTTGGTGTTAGGAAAATAGTACAGATTGTCTAAATGATGAAGACTGACAGTGAAAAGAAAATTAAAATTATATGTTCATTACTGATGAAAATGTGCACCTTTACGACATAATAAATCATAGATTTTCAGTGGCACTCTCTCTTAAAATCAATTTGCACTACTGTAAAATGACAGTGACAGTGGCAAATTACAATCACTACTCAGAATGTTTGGTTAATTTCACCTCTATGCAGCTTAACGTTATATTGTTTAAAACTGCTCAACTAGATTATGCCGCAGCACATTTACACATTACATACAATGATGCACTTTGCATGCAAAGGATTGCTGTATCTGCATGGAAATGCTGTTGATTGTACAGGTTTAGGCACAGTGATTTGCATGTCAATGGTAACATTTCTTTGTGGGAATGAAGTGCTACTTGGCAAAGCCCCTGTTGACAGATTTATCGTTAACGCTATTACTCCCTCTGCCATTGTTGCCAGATTTCTTTGATTGCAGTCTTTAATTTTCTGGCAGAGAATATCTGAAAACAAAGATGAGAAGTCAATTATACTAGACTGTTTTACTGCTTTGCATCACGGATGTAGTTGGAAGACTTTAGAATAAAGTAAAAGGGAAGAGAAAAAAGCCACAACTGCCAGGCAATCATCCTTTTCCTTTGTCCTTGTAGTGCTGCCAGCATTTAGTTCACAAATGCTGCAAATAAATCATCATTGTGAATAAAGTGATACTTCAGTATAATGAAATTCACCTTATTAACATGTAATTCTTTTTATAACTTAAAGTAAATATATTAATAGCATGTAATTCTGAAATTATAACAAAAATATTCGTTTAGATTTTTTCTGCAACAACTGCTAAAAAGGGGGGGGGATCCTTCCTGCCTGATGCCACCAGGCTCTATAGTATCTCTTCCTGAGAGGCCAGGTTATATAGCAATAATAGAAAAATACCCTAATCACGTCCAGTGCTCTCTAATTTTACGTCCATATACCATCCGTTTCTTTATATTTCAATTTATTTTCTGAACAATGTTCAAAGACATTCTGTTTGCACTGTGTACTTCTTAACTGTGTTTGTCTTGGCACTTCCTCTTGTTCTGCTCTTTATATTTGTATCTGTGCACTATATGTACCTTGCTGCTGTAAGAATTTACCTTAAAGATATCTTGTCTTATGCAATAGTGAGAAAGTTCAAATACAAAATAAAAAGCAATGTTTTGTCATGCTACTACATGCGTGTGTGTGTGTATATATATATATATATATATATATATATATATATATATATATATATATATATATATATATATATATATATATATATATATATATATAAAAACATTTTTAAGAAACGCATTTACTTCTTTTAATGTGATGCATGTTAAGTTCAATTGCGAAACCTGCAGGATTTTTTCCCCAGCTAAGCTATTGTTAGCTATTATATATCTTGCTCTTATTTTTAAATAATGTAGCCCAAAACTTATTCCAACAAGAGTTATCAAGGTCAAGTTAAACAGTCCCCTCTACAGCGGTTTATAGAAAATGCTTTTAGAAAGGTGGGAGATCTCTTGTTCCAACATTAACCTTTTTAGCTCCATTCCGTCTCTATTCATAATCTTCAATTTAGAGCTTAGTTTGAAATGATAAGCTCACTGTAATCCAACAATGTTTTCATAACCCGCATGATGAGACCAAAATCAAATCTAAAATCTTTTTACATCAAGTTTTCCCTCTAAAATGCTGTGAGGGACACAGTGATTCACACTTCAGACTCTCATATAAATGCCATCTGATGAAAGTGCTATATTTGTGAAATGTATTGTATCACCACTTTATTCCAAATCTGGATTTCTGAATCTCATTTCCAAGTATGAATATGAATTTGAATAACATTTCAAAAGTCTTCCATATCTTCCCTCCGCACCATCTGCAAGAACATAGGCATTCCTCTGATTATTGTAATATTTTTGAATTATCTTTTGCAAACTTTTATAATGTTCCATCAGTTTCAGCCACACTCACATTCCCTGTGTCTTAACAGGGAATGTGAGTTTAATCCCTCATGTATAAAACATTACAAAGCTGGTTTTCGCTTCCTGCCAGTAAACTGCACAGTCTAGCAGTGCAACTTGCTGAATGATGATATTTAGGGTTAGTATAAACTGACTTCAAAAATGACAGGTTTGCTGAAACCACGCTATTAAAAAAATTATATAAATATATAAAAAATATAGCTATTTCCTCTTTTCCTTTCAGTTTCTGTGTATGAATGAGCATCCTACTATTGACACGATAGTAAATTATAAGATAAACTGCAATGGTGCTGTAGTTACTAATCTTAAATGATCAGCAGCTGTGAGACAAAGGTATGCGATTTCCATGCTTTGTGGCAAGTGGGGCTTCATAACAATACCTCTTTAAAAGAGGCAGATGAGATGTAGAAGCAAGACCCACCTGTCAAGTGGATGGCAAGAAACTGCCACCTTGTCCTTTAGATCGGAAAAAAATAATTGATGTTTACATCGTAGCCATGCTGACCTTTTATTGAATGTCATGCTTTATTCATCAATTTTAGTGAGCACCACTGCATGTAAAACAAAATTCAATCGCGTCACTATTTAATAAATGTACTAGGGTTAATTAGTGCTACTTACTTCTCTATTTTTCCTAAATTATCCAAGGTCAGTCAATCGTGTTTTGCAGATGAACGGCTGGTAATGTAGATACCGGTATGTTCGTTCATGCTTAGAGTCTTTGTTGCTTATTGTCCCCCATCAAATTTGTTACTTGACGGTGACAGAAAAAATCACCTGGACAATCTACAGAAACCATGATTCAACGTGCGGCATCCAAATTAAAACTGATATTTTGTCTCAATCTTAGGTTGACAGCTGGTGTGATTTCGATATAAAAGCTTTATTACAGTACACATGCACTTACTTAGGTACCAAGTGTGATGCAATGCAAAGTAATAAGAATTACGATACAAAAAAGTCCTTAAATAATGGTATTAAAAAGGCTTCCTACAACACTACTAATACGACTTGAATTGCCAAGAACTAACAATTCAATATACTTGATTAATATTACAATGACTTCAATTCGTTTTACACCTGAAAGAAATAATTATATAGGCCTACATTTGGAATTAATCTCAAGGTGGCTGTCAAAAAAAGCCAAGCCCGTGCATCATGTGTGAAGAGGGATTTTGGTGAAATTAAATATTAAAAACTGGCATAATTTCAGTTTTGTAACTGATTTAGATTAAGCAGCACTGGCAGTAAAATATGATGAGCTGGCGTCCGAGCTTCTCTTCAGCCATTAGAGAAATGTGCTTCCATAAATAAGAAAGAAAAATGTATATTACATACAGATCTGTGAGGATCTTATGCAAAGCTCTTTGTGAAGTGAAACTAAAGAAGAACACTGCAGTCATAATATCTGCCGCACTGGGGAGTGATTACACGAGGGCCCTGGCAGAGAGCACGTGGTTTGCTGACGCCTAGCACAAGCGAAGACTGGAGATAAGTGGTGCTTTAAGGGACCACTGGGATCTTTCCACAGAGGTCTGCCTTCTCACATGTCCGTTCCACCTCCTCTGCAGCCACTGAGGAGTGCTCTACTGCATGATGTAGTACAGTATCCCTCGGCCTTAAAAATGTTCACTCCTGTGACCGATAAATGTGATTCTCTCTCAAAGAGAAAAACTAGTACTGCTGCAAATCCATTCCCGGTGAGGTGTTCTTTATTTTTACTATTGCTTATTAAACAATGGATCGATTAGCTTATTTAATATAACAAACACACTGCCATTCGCCTATTTTCGTTTCACTCTCTTCTATTCAAAAACACACATTTCAGCACAGAATAGATGACTCTAGCTAGCAGACCAGGTTCTATCTTCAGCAGGACAAACTTTGATTTGTCCCTCCAGCTCCCACCAAACCTGTGGCCCAGTGGCTATATTTGGGCCCGGGATGATTAAAAGTGGTCCTCTAACCCCAGCCTCAGACAGGCCAATTCATCGTGCAGACACCCTGCTGCTAACACACCAAGGGCCTGAATAATTTATGCACAATATTGAACATGAAAGAAGACCCCCTCTCCTCTCCGCCTCCAGCGCCGCATTCTGAGCAGATCTACGTTTGGGCTCTGCAGCCTTCACAAGGCCTTATTTGCTAAGCTCCTCCAAGGCATTTCCTTTGCTAAAAGGAGATACTACACGTTGTCTTAAAAAACCTACAGCATAAATGATGATAAATCCACAGTTATTATACATGTGATGTTTGCAATAATAAAAACTCAGGGCACTGAACTGGACCTTGAGTTGACGAACAGCTGAAGCCACACGACGTTTTCACGAGTGCGTTCGTTATTACGAACCATTATTTGCAGATTTTGAATAGGCTTTTGTGGCAGTCCATTTGGACGTACAGGTTGTCCGTCGAACGTTCTTAACATGCCAGTACTTCAATTACTTTAATATTGCCTACTACTATAAATAGTCGTAGTGATTATCAATAAAAATGACTGATAAATTATTTTGATTTATCGTACTTTATACACATTGCCTGTTCATTATGTCCACCACTAAACTTCAGGGTGCCTCACCTCCCAAGTCCCCTCGTATGACTGCTTCTTCAACCTCATGGCCCAGTTTTCGGGGTTAGCATCCGAGCAGTGGTTCATGCTAAGGATGACGGGCCGGGTCAGCACCACACCCGGCGGTCCGCAGCTCACAATGGGGCTCAGCAGTGTCTGGCAGCCAGCCAAAGGTAATCTGGATCGGAAGATGCAATAGAAGGTCTTACAAGGGTAAACAGACACAGGACAAACTCAATCAACTCTATTTCCTACCTACAAATGCATTTGAAGGTAACGAATTAACAGAGATTTCAACATCGAACAAACAAGTGTATTTTAATGATACTCAAATGCCACTGCTACAGGATTTTTGCTATGAAGTCCAACTCTGTGGTACCGCATATTTTGGTGTGGTGGCAGTTGTATGTTGAATATTTAGAGAGCAGAACTGGACTATGTTCGGTCGATAAAATGCAATGAAAGCTGCCTAGCATTGTTTGTTTATAACAGGGAATAATCAGTACGAAAGAGGAATGGACCTACCGTACATCTTCCTTCCGCTGAACAGTCAGATAAATCTCATATATCTTCCCTCTGGGAATTGCCTCAGGGGGAATAAGCAGGCTGATTCCTGAAAGCAAACAAAGGAGGGAATGGAAACACGAGGTTACGCTTGATTTTCTGTGGGAGGGCGCTACCTGGGCATTTTAAGGGACTGCTGGTGCTGACAAAACCAAATTCAGCTAACCAAAATAAAGGTCAGAGGTACCCTGTTCCACGCATGTTGATACAACTGCTAAGACTCCACATACCCTCCTACCATTCAGCCTTTAAAATAGAGAGGCACACATAGCAGACGAATTTAAAAACACCTTGATACATACAGTTCAGACCGGGATTCAGCCTCAAAATGGATTTGAATAGAGCAAATGGGAATGTTCTAGCAAAACTGTAGAACTGTTGCAATTTTCTCACAAAAAGTTCAAATTAAAGCATAGGTTTGGGCAAGGAAATACTTTACAGCAATAGTGCTTGAAAGGTATGTCTGCTTCCCTGAGATTGCAGAATATGCAGTTCAAAGCAAAGAAAATGGTGAGATGCGGTCAAAGTAAGGGGAAAACTGCAAAGGCAATTTACACATGTGAAATGGTTTCTCTCAGTAGGATGAACTTTAGGCCATTCGGCTGAAGATAAAAGGCCACTTCAAAGATCCAATATTCCACTTGTCAACATTCACCGCTTCACCAAATAATCTGCTTAATCTGTTAAGACCAAATAGTGTCTGAATGAATTAGAAGTCTACGTTGCTGTGTTTAACTTCAATGTTGTATAACTGAAAATTACTTATTTACATACATGCCAGATTAATAACAGTTTATCAAATGTGCAAAAATATGGTACATTTGTTAAACTGCATGTTCGTTGACATATACAGTGTAGGCTAATGAACGTCTCTCTAGCAATCAGGCAGGTCAAAAAATGGACCCGCATGCTTTAACAATGTGTGATCACTAAATCAAATGATTAAATCTGATATCCTTACACTGCCTCTTGCTCTACAGACATTACATGTCATGATATTGGTTTCCCACAATGACATCTTTCGCATTTTCACAACTAGACAACACATGTCTTTAAAATTAGACCTTACCATATAAACCTGCCCACTGAATTGCATTGAAAACTGACTGAAGAAGAGGCTGAGAAACATACTGTAATGGCTTTTGCCCAGAGACTGACATGTAATGTGAGAGGGATAAGTAGCCATCATGACCAGCAGAGCTGTGGGCTTTCACAGGGGTAATGTGCCGTGGGGTCCCAGAGGTGATAAAGGAATAACCATTTTAGTATTGGTTCGCCAAATCACTGGGCAGTAGTTAGAGGTCAACATCTTATGTCTTGATTATATCTTTCACTTTTGCAAATCAGCGTCAGATGACTGGGGCCATCAGAGGTTTACTGTAGTGTCTGAAGGGTATATTTGTAATAGCCCTTAGATTTCTCATTACGGAAATTTCATTACCTTTATTTAACTGTAAATACGGTAACTGTGTTTGTTCAATACTTTAGTCTACAGTCAGGTGTTGTTCAAAAGTGTTTTATAAATAAAACTGACATTGATTGATCTCCAAACTTATAAGAATCCACACATTTTATAAGCAGTACTACATTTTCTTTTTTTAAGTTTGATTTTGTCGACATAAATAATTTTCACATAGCTATAATATCGTGTCACAAAAACATAATCTAAAACAACAAATTAATTCTTAGAAACATCAGAGTCCAAACATAATGTAACTCTTCTTAAAACGGATTGTGTTTCGATCATCTACAATACAGTGATCGTCTTCCTTATTATAGCTGTCACATTATTACATCATTAAAGGAAGATTCGGTGATAATTACAGTGTGAATACAGAGATTTCTTAAAGATACAAAAATGCTAATATAAACAATGTCATTTACATAAAAAATGTATTGCTTAAATGAGGTCAGGTGAATCGTTATCATCTGTTAACTTTACATAATGGGTAGGACTTATGTATGCAAGGAAAAAAAAAGTTACAACCTCTGTTTCTGTTCTCATACTGCCACTGTATTACTTACTCTTCCGTAAGTATGTTGCTCTAAATAATTTTACATTTTATACAAAGGGTGCATGATGAATATTTTATTGTAAAATTACTGCAAAAACCATGTAATACTATGGTGAGCCAAAGTATTGAGATTAACATTTTTCCATAGATTTAACATGATGTTATAGTTATTTAAATATTGTATTATTCGACTGGAAAGCATACGATGCTCCATACAGTGACCAAACGTTTTCCTCTTGGCCACTCCATGTGATTTTTTTGTGCATACCTGCATGTCTGTAGGCGAAACAGGCCTAGACTGTAGATTTACCTGTGTTTGGTAAAGTTAGCCGTCCTCCAAGGAAGTTGAAAGTGCCGTAAGAGGTGCTGGCAGTGTCACGGGGCAGGGTTTTGAAGTAGGTCTGAGTGGAGAGGCGATTCATAAAGTCCGCAGGATCCGATGGCAGTTTGCCATTGTGAAGAGTGTGGGAGCTGTTAGGCAGGGGGTCTAGAAGAGGGCCGTTGGTCACCGAGAACTTGCTGGCTGCCTCGTGTCGCGATCGGAGGCTACCTTGATAGCTGCTTGTGGTTGTGGTGAGATCAGGCTGGATGGTAAGCAAATGGGAGTTCTCTATTAGAACAAAAACAGACAGACTCCAGTGAAAATCTCCAAGGGCCACAGAGGGTAAAATACATTAAACAGCTCCGTTGACAAGAAAGCCCACCGAAACGCAAAAAAACTAGTTTGCTCTCCCACACACATGCATGTAAAGCTTATGATTTATTCTTAAACTCATGAATTTTCCCTTCTCCTCTATTGAATGCAGTCTTAAGAATTCATTCAAAATTACATATAGAGGAACCTTAGCATTCACAACACCGACAGCTTTCATTATGCTGTTAAACAGAACAATGATTATGAAGTTACATATCTCTGTCTTTAAAGATATTTCTAATGATTTAAGTAAGTCGCAGTCAAGGATTTCAGTATGTACTTCCTGCAAATCAAAGTATCGGACATGTAAGCGCAGTTGAATTGTTTGTACATTTTTTCAGCATTTTACAACAGAAAAGTCAGGCTTCACAATTAATTTTTTGTCACAGAACAATATCACATTAAAAGGGAGCCCTTTCAAATTATGGGACATGTTATAGTTACTGGTTACAGAAGAACAACGTGAGAAGCCTTTCACTGAATCCTATATAATCCACTGTTTCATTTCGGTCTGCCTAATTTGGAGAGTTTGTGTATCGGGAGTATCTGGGTGACCTACTTCAGCACTGGGAACTGGAATTTGAGGGAAGAACGATCAGCTACCCTTTGGAAAACCTGGAGCATTTCAAGAAAAGTTTGGAAAAAATACTTTCCTAAGATTACATGATGGGGAAAGTGTTTTTGTCATCGCACTGGACATCACTTCCTATACTGGATATTTGAGGAATGTTATAAGCGTCCTTCACTTATTGAAATTTACTAGATACAGTGACATGCTGTTTCTCATTGTGTGTGTGTGTGTGTGTGTGTGTGTGTGTGTGTCTGTGTGTGTGTGCGCATATACATATGAATGTAATGAGATTATGAGACTTAAAAGACATGCCTTGTAAATCCATTGGAGAATTCTGTAACAATGTGAGATATTCCCCAAACATCATGACTGCTATCATCTGGTACAGCACTCTGGAACAGCGCATTCTGTGAAATTATCAAGCACTCTACTTGTCACCTTTGAGCTGGCAGTGACAGGTGGGGGTGTATTTGAGGTCCCCAGGGGGTCTACCTTCCTTCCAGGTGTGCCCTAGCTACGGTATACAGCAGGCCGACAGTGCTCTTCCTGTTGGCAGTGCATCAGATGGAGGCACCTGGGAGAGGCTATTAAACTGGAAAATCTTGTGGGGTGGGTATCAGCTACTACTGGGCACTATTCCTCCCCCCCCCCCCCCCCCCGAGTGGCGCTTATGAGAAGGTGCACACTTGCTTAGTTTTTGTCTCTTTGACTCTGAAACACTCTTGATTGCCCAGTAAACCTGGCAGCTTTATGGAATGGATGGCAGATGCCATTAACCACTCCCTCGAGCCTTTCTGGGGCACCTTTCTGGCATTCAGCATGGCACGGGTGGCTTGCTTTACCCTTGTGCTGGCAGCGAAAAGGGTACAGTGCATTACCTTCATGGTTAAATCTTTAATTTTCAGATTCCTTGATCCTGCTGGAAAAAAATAGCAAACTAACCCTCTGTAAATGATTCTACTGTGGATCCTGTTCCTTGAGGGAGGCAGTTACCAGACACATAGCATGCGTGCAAACTCTTCATACAATTGGGCAAGGCAGAGCATATACCCATAAAATATTCCCTTCCGCCTGATACACGGCATGCCACATTATGAAAAACGGTCTCTCTAGCCGTAATTCCCAATCATTCAAGGGTGTGAGCCAAATTTTTATGACCATTTCATTTTCAACAAATTGCTTTTGTCTCTTTTCTGGCAGTTTCCCAGCTAGATATGACATTCAGTAAACCACTGAACCTCATAACTTGTCATCTGGGTTTCCAGTTTGTAAATGTGTGAGGCAATGCGTGAACTTCTGTCGATTTACATCTACATCTGGAACTGCGAAATTTAGCAATGTCATCTTTATGTATTATTATGAAAAAGGATATTTGGTAACACTTTACTTGACAGGGCACAAATACTTAGTAATAACTCAGGTTCTTACCAGCGGCTGTCAGACATTATAACAGTTTAGCGTGAGTATTTTTTACTCATATATGTTTAACTGACATATCACATGCTGTAACCAGGATCATTCACACCCCACCCCACCCCCGCACTTGTGTACATATCTCTGTACATTTTGTACATATCTCTGTACATCTTTATTTATTTCCAAAACTTTTGTACATTTGTATTTATATCTTTGTGTATCTACCTACTCCTATTGTTCTTTATTACGTTTTTGTGCAAGAGCTCTGTAACACCTAAATTTCTCATTCGTGGGATAATAAAGGTTATTCTATTCTATTCTATACTGCTAAAGTACAAATAAATATAGTAACTGGTCTGGATAAAAGATGCATCAGGATTCATTAATGATGAATTAACATGCGATCAGTATGTAACTAAGACTTTGTGGTTAATTAATACATAAGTAATAGTATAATACTATATTAATAGTACCCCATCAAGTAAATCGCTGGATATTTACTTGAAAGAAGCATTTATGCAAAGTTTGCAGCAAGTGTTTAAATGTAAGTGCCTGTCAGTTTCAAAACTCCCAAAACGGAAAACTATGATCGGCCAGGAAGTGTCCTTTATTCCGAAACAAAGCGTCAGACAACCGGCAAATATATGTAGCTTTGAAACTTAAATCTAATTATGAGACAATGGGACAGTGACACGCACCACACAAGCTAGCTGACCCTGTTAGCTGAACTGAAAACCACTTCCTGCTCCAGCGTGTTAAGCCCCTCTGAGACCCACACACCTGGCTTGGTCGGTTTGATGCCCACCGGCTGGAAGCCAGTGGTGAGTATGGAGGAGTCGGCCACATCGGCATCCAGGCCCTCTTTCTTACGCCGGTAAACCAGGACCACCACGATGAGGAGCAGCGTCAGACAGAGAGCCACGGCCACGATGCCCACATACAAGGCCACGTCCTCCGGGCCTGACACAGCTGCCCAGCCGGAAAAGACAGATAAACACAATGAACACAGAATAATCAATATAATACATTTCTTATGACATTTCTGCTCAGAATACCACACTCAATAAAACTCTGTTTTGCAAAGGAATTGTACTGTTCCAGAGCTTCACAGGAGCCCCTTCAAATACTAAAATTCTGCAAAAGAGCACTGCACCACTGGAATTAGCATTCTACGTAAGCAGCCGTTTGAATCTCAGAATAAATGTGTTAATATTTTAAAGATGTGTGAAGCCCACCTTGAGCCCTTTTTGACAGTCTGAAGGCACAACACAGCAGGAACAGGTTACACTCGTGAAAGTGAAAATGCATCTTCTAAATGGCATAAACCGGGGTGTCAGGGTACCTGATCGTAATATTCAGAGGAAACTAATTGACTGCAATTACAATAGTACTGCTGTATTGTACACACTAGTTACATTTATAGTATGTAATATGACTGAATTGTACAATGCGTAACATATAATATCAGGTATAATACCATGAATGAGGGTCACAACATATTCATGAAATTAATTAATAAATATTAAATTAAATTAATCGAATGCATTACTGTATTCACTGTATATTTAGACATGAATTATAAAGTATTAATGTTCAGTAATGCTCTTACAAATCAAAGAAAATTCAGCATTTCATATGATGTGAAGTTTTCCATCTATGTGTCATTTTATGGATGGATGTACTGATAAAACTAACTGTTCAAGGGAAGGGCCATTATTAGGAAATTCTTTGTATATAAAAATCAGGTGATATGTTCAGTGTTTTCAACAAAATACTACACGATTCATACCCACACACACAGAAATGCAAAGCATTAATTCGTTTTATACCCCTTTTATAAATAGAAAATATATAAATATAATCACATTTATTTCGAAATTCACTCCAATTGGGGAAATGCTTAAATTTGAACTTTTTGACATTTTCACTACCTAACACACATATGCGGTACAAAACCATTAAATGTATATTATGTTATATTATCAAATGATGTTATTAATGTTAAATTATGGCCTGTGCCAGCCATTCTACACTAAAACGAAATGGTAGCATATTGCGTTGTATCAAACTAAACACTAAATTTAATGGGACGCGCTATTGAATTTGACTGGCAGTTTTAGAGAGGCTGCTGCGTATTGCCATCATTACTACACATGGAACAGTGCTACAAAGCATTCCTGAAAAGCTGCTGGACATGCCCTGTGCTATTTGTCTAGTTTGTTTATAGAATAAAAAGCCAACAGTAAAGTTCAAGCAGCTAAGAGCCAGGACTCCCAGCGCTTGCTGACTTTCATCTTCCTAAGAAGATCCTCACAAACCGTTTATGTCATTGGCCAATTAGGACAGCAATCGTATGAACAGCGGACTCCTGGCTTTCAAAGAATTCATTCTGTTTGTCATTTCCGTGATACAATCCTTTTTGACACAGCAGATGCGACAGTCCTCTGTGTGTAGTTATATGTTGTATCTTAAGCTTGGATTAATGGAGGCACTGACTAAACTGCTCGGGGCAAGGTGATCTTCTGTTCCTAGGTGAAAAGTGGCAGACATTTCCCCCTATAATAATAATAATAATAATAATAATAATTATTATTATTATAACTATTATTATTATTATTATAACGTCAATAATAATAATAATAAAACAGGGGCGGCATGGTGGTGCAGTGGTTAGCACTGTTGCCTCACACCTCTGTGTCCCGGGATCGAGTCTCTGCCTGGGTCACATGTGTGTGGAGTTTGCATGTTCTCCCCATGTCGTCGTGGGGTTTCCTCCGGGTTCTCTGGTTTCCCCCCACAGTCCAAAAACATGCTGAGGCTAATTGGAGTTGCTAAATTGCCCCTAGGAGTGCATGGGTGAGTGAATGGTGTGTGAGTGTGCCCTGCGATGGGCTGGCCCCCCATCCTGGGTTGTTCCCAGCCTCGTGCCCATTGCTTCCGGGATAGGCTCCGGACCCCCCGCGACCCAGTAGGATAAGCGGCTTGGAAAATGGATGGATGGATATTTACCACCTACCTAAAAGTTAAGGGACCATCCCTAAAGGACACAACTTCAGACGTTTTTATATTGCTTTGATATTTGGATGAAGTCCGAATGAGAGTAGATAAACTTGGGAATATTATTCTTGCAGCTATAGCTAAGACCTAGCCTTGACACATCCTCGTCTGTGTCTTTGAACTCCTTGGGAGTTATAATTGATTATATTTATCTAGCCCGAGTCTCTACGTAGAGCCACTGAGTTGCCTTGGGTGAGGGTCGTACACTGGCTGCACCGCTGTGTCTGAAGTGGAAATGACGATGGAGACTTTTTCTTGGAGAGGTGACTGACACTTCAAACTGCTACTAGAAGCCGCAGGCAAAGGAAATGATGCATGTTACAAGAAAAATCCTCACTCACAGTCACCCACCCTGCCTACTGCCAGCGTGGGGGGGTCGGGGGGGTGGGGGGGGCGTGCTTCTCAGGAACTCACAAGTATGTCTTTTTTAACACTCGTGGGTCAGTGGATGTGCATGAGTTAACAACCCACAGCGACAGAAGCTACCGGAAAGAGGAATCAAAGTCTCACGTCGTCATTTTGTGATTTTATGACTGTCAATCAAGATGATTCAAAAACACTTCACACCTGCTTGGAATGCGGTGATCTTTAATAGAACAGTGCTCATGTTCAGAGAAGCACGGCAATTGAAGTTGCGAACACCACCATTAATTAAGATATAATAACTGATGTCGCAAACTCTTGCTGATATATGCATATTTATATCATCACAGGAGAGTTTTTGAAGATATAATGCATAAACACCTGAAGAATAGATTTGTGCTCGACAGTTTAGAATCATTCATAATGTGCATAGTTGATGCAACTCTAAGCTCTTAAATATTTCAAAGTTCATTATACAAATTAAAGCAATAATCATTTCATGCCGTCCTAATTTCCCCTGGCTCAGTTTTCCAAATTAATGTTTCTTGGAGTAAAACATAAATGCTGCTTATCTTATCCCTTTTTTGCCCTCTAACACCTGGTTGAAATTTGCATATTGGCTATAAGCCAGGATTTTTCATTATTTCTCCAGACTGCCCAGGGATGGTGGCATCTCATCGTGCGAACTCACTGCTATGAAAAATCCCATCACTCGAATCTGTTAGGTCTAGTGCTGGATATGCTAGGAACAAATGCTCCCTTCTCTGACCCCATCTCTCTGTTTAAGAGATCAGAAAGCCAGCAATTATTAAATGTGACGTGAACTTCTCAGCTTAATGACTGAAAGCAGGAATGTCTCTGAGCTTCACTTACAAAGGGCTCCCAGTTCTCTAGACAGAGATTTACGAAAGGCTCACAGAATAATTACAGATTAGTTTCACATATTGTCAGGAAAGGATAATCTGAAGTTACCTATGTGATTCTCTTACTTTTTCAGGATACCTTTATTTTTTGGGGAGTTGATCCTGAATCTCTATCGATGTAGGATGAAAAGCCATTTATACTGAAACTGAAAGAAAGCTAAAAATGCCTTAAATGCTGAGTGTAAATATTGAAATTTCTGGAAGAGAGAGTTATGTGGTAAGATTTACAGCCGTCTAAAACAACAAGAAGCAGAAATTGTAAATCCATAAACATCCTTAATGAATTTACTGTGTAATGTAAACATAAAACTGCTTTTAAATGTGGGGTTAATTATTTAAAAATGTAAAGTAAAAGTACTTATGAGAATAATAAAATTATATCTTAACTGGAAGAAGATAAGTATCTTATATAGCATCAAAAATTAATAGCCTTAAACAATTAAAAAAACAATTATTAAAATACTTTTGTTTTTTATTTCAAAGATAATTTTACACATGAACACTATTTTATTTAAAACATTGAAATATGTTTTGTCAAATTTATACCAAATAAAAATGCTAAATGTATCTCAGTTTAGAATCATTAGTACATGAAATAGAAAATCTGAAAAACTAAAGAAAGAAATGTGTTATTCATGTATAGACAGAAATGAATGAAATGTTTTCTTTTTAATTATCTCCCATCCATATATACTTAAGATTGAAAAACAATCCAGAATAATCTCTTTGAATATTTTGAGGATATCTTCTTTGTTTTGTTGTGGAAATGTGATTGTCTGTTTTGTTAAGGCTTAATCCTACGACAGGTCTCTGGCAACAGGAAGCATTAACGGGACATCCCATAATCCAGCGTTTTCATGGCTCCCATACACTTTCATTTAAATATATACTTCAGATATTTTACACGTTTTTATTCAAGATAATCTGCTTTGAGATTAATAAAATACAAAAAAAACTTGAAAAGTTTCAATTTCTTTTCAATAACAGCATTATTTTACAGTTCATAAGGACAATGATACACTGAAAACTTTAAAGATCATGTATGACCCTTCACTGGATATGCAGTTGGAATTTGAAAATTGTAACTCTCTAAAATAGTAGCATAATGGATGTGGTTTTAAAAGTCCTATTTATTCTATGGGGAGACTGCATGTTATACCAAAGTAAACAATGGCATTTTTAATGAAAGGTTTGGTGTCGTACGTCAAACAGAGTACGATGGGAACAGGAATTTGATTGACAGATAACAACACAAATATGCAAGAATCTTGAACTAAAGTGAAAATGAGGAATAGTAAAAGAAAATTATGAAATGAAAATTCATGCATGTCAGCCTTTTTATCTGACTTTACCTATCAGTTTTGGATTGGATTTCCTCGATTTGGCATATATTACCCTGAATACACTTTAAGCCACAATACCCACTGACTTCTTATTTAATATCCAAAGCTGACCATGCAGAGAATATTTGGCAACAGTCTAGCCCCCTAGAGCAGGTATTTCACATATAACAATGAATCTGCAAACCATTTTCTGCAGACTCTCATTATCAAATATTCCCACCATGTGATTATAAACCTGTCATTTTGACCTTGTGGGGACATTTTTTTTGGTCCACACAAGGGGAAACTCAATTTTATGAAAAAATATGAGAAAGCCATTAAAGAACTAAAAATGCCACAGTTCTTGCGTTTTGTTTGGTTACTTGTGGTTAAGGTGAAGGCTGGGTTAGGGTTAAGCTTGTTTTAGGTGGGGCTGGGCTAATTCCCATAGACATGAATGGAGAGTCCTCACAAAGATTTCGATGCCTATTCCGTGCGTGTATGTGTGTGTGTGTCTACACACAGACATGTATATAAATGAAATGCAAAGAAAGCTACATCCCTGTTTATACATTTACCAAAAGTTTCACACATTTGGCAATTAGTGTCTATACAGAGAACCTCATTGGCAGAGCATTGGCAGGATGTTGTATGTTGATTGACATTTTCAGCCTTAAAATTTCATTCTGGGAGTATTAATGGTGCGGCAAAATGAAACATTCAAGGGCTACAGAAGGCTATATTGCTATGAACAGTACTAATGTTTCTTTGTGAATTTCCTGTTTGGGTATATAGTTTATTTAAGACTGTCGTGTTCCTTTGTTCTCATAAAGGGGGGTGCCCGGCAGCGGCCTTACTCACTCTGTGGACAGAGCTCACTGGTGCAGTTCTGCGACTGGAGGTCTACGCCCTGGCAGTCCTTGCCGCCGGTCCCGGGTGTGGGCTGGCTGCACTCACGGCTCCTCCACATCGTGCAGTCTGCTCCGCAGGCCGACCACTTGCTCCACTCGCTCCAGCCTCCATCTACTGGTCACAGACATAGACTCCAGGGTCAAACAAACGCTTCTTCTGCCATTGGTAAATACATCACATCATAACATCGTCCTGACATTATTGGCCAATCACTGACACTGCACTCACAAGATCTGTCATGTGGCTGTAGTGATATGGCATCGAATCTATGTGTTGAGAAGTTGTTCTTTTTTTTGGGCAGAATCACTATGTACTAATAACCCCTCTTGGCCAATTCTGAGGCTGTGACTGATGTGCAAAGACAATCTTTCAAAAACCATGCTATTTGCCGCTGTTATGTGAAAACGACACAACGGATAATGACAATTTTGTCAAAATGCAACTTCTGCATCGCCCTGCTGTATCTTCACATTGCATTAAAGTGTGGAACAAATGCTACCGCCCCCCAAAATTTAAGCTTTCCCTGGGCAATTAGCACAGGCGCGGATCATTAGCGTGTGAATTTATATCAATGGCCTCACCAATGAACCTTGGTCAGGAAAACTACAGCGCTACAGCTGAAATGCCCCTCCTCTGGAAATTGTACATAGAACAGTAAAAAATATGAAGTGAGCATATCTTCTAGAGCAGGAGTGTTAGACTCCATTCCTGGGGGGCTGGAGCACTGTGTAACTTAGTTCTTTCCCTGTTCCACCACAAATGATTCTACTCAAGAGCTGTGTGGTAATTAGCACAAGGAGGTGCAAGGAGGTGAATCAGGTGTGTTAAATGAGGGGAAACCAAAAAATGTGCAGGGCTCCGGCCCCCCGGGACTGATCATTTTGACACCCCTGTTCTAGAAGAAGGGAAAAACCAGCAAATGAGGCACACTCAAAATGGCGGACCAGACAGGGAGGGAAGAATGTAAGCACCTGACCAGGAGAAGGCAACGCCATGAAGCTCAGAGGGTTACATTGATCCCGACTAACAAAGAGAAGTCATTTTCACAATGAGAGTTATTTGGAAGCTCCACTGGAGGTCATATAGGGAGTGATATTCAGACTGATGTCACTCCAGTTCCTGGGAGGTTACTGGTGGGCTAATGTGAACACAGTCAGTAATGAGCTCTCTTGGGGGCAATTGGTCTTCCATGAATTGAAAATAGAGCAAAAGCAGAGTTACAGAAGACCACTACCAATCAGAAGTGAGTATAGTGCTTTGCTTATCATTAACTTAGCGGTCGTTGTGACTAATTTACAGGGCAAAAAGCAGGGCTCTAATGGAAACTCTCTGCCTTAGTTCTCTAATAACCTATCTTTGGTAAATAAATAGCGATGTGGAAATGCAGTCTATTAACCAAGGTTGTAATGAATAATACAGTGATCTAGTCATGCTCTTTGAATCATGAAAGGGAATTTTATAATTATACGATCAGTGAGCATACCTAGTCATACACATAGATTGGGTCATGATGACGATCTGACCATGAGCTTTATCTTAATGATTAGCACTGGTTGAAGGACCTTTGCTAATCATGTTATTATGCTTGTTTGATGCACAAACACATGGGTGGGAAGGTGCTGTTCTTCAGCCAGCTGCCCAGGACATGAAGCGAAATGAGTTAAAAATACGTTTTTAATGAATACATCATAATGCACACTGCTGTAGTCTTTCAAATCACTAACATCATCCTTCTGGGAAAAAAAATATTGCACACATCCCACCTTAGACAAATTGAGTTCAGGGAGGTGGACAAGAAAGGACAGCCCATCCAGGTAATGAATGGAAAGAGGTAATGTGTGTAGGTTATGCGGAAGAGAAAGAAAGAAAGAAAGAAAGAAAGAAAGAAAGAAAGAAAGAAAGAAAGAAAGAAAGAAAGAAAGAAAAAATAATTGGGACATAAAGTATCACAGCTACTGTCACTTTGCAGGAGACTTCCGGAAGCATCCGGGGGATGTGGAATGTCTGACTTTGGGAAAGAATATTTGGATACAATTTACATTAACTGCACTTTCAAAATGCCTTTATAATGCATTCGTAGAACATTCATAAGCAACATGGGGGGGGGGGTGTACCTTAACAGCTTTAATGTACATTTATCACAAACATTATATCATTAGGCTTATATAATTATATTGTTATAACAACATATAATGTTTGTTATTAATGTGTATTGAAGCTGTTAAAGTATATTGGGATGTTAAAGTATACTTCTGTTCTGCTTATGAATGTTCTATTGATGCAATATGAATGTGCAATGAATGTTCTATGAATGTTCAATGAATGCATTATGAAGGTGCAGTTAGTGTAAAGCGTTACCGAATATTTCTGTCTGAAAAGGTACAGGAGTTCATTTTTTTTAAATTATCTACACATTTTGATGCACCTCACATTAAGGATTAGGAATTCCTCTTCGTAAAGCAGGAAGCTAGAAAACTGATTTACTGACAACACCCTGATTTCAATACAAAACAAAATGAATATAGATTCATATATTGGAGACTGAGGGTCAAGACACACTGAGATTGTGATGCAACTAGCATGTAACAGGAGAAGAACAAAAAAAATAGTTGGGGTGGATGAGCATGAGATGGGTGAGATGGGTGAGGTGGGTGAGATGGGTGAGGTGGGTGAGGTGGGTGAGATGGGTGAGGTGGGTGAGATGGGTGAGGTGGGTGAGGTGGGTGAGGTGGGTGAGATGGGTGAGGTGGGTGAGGTGGGTGAGATGGGTAAGGTGGGTGAGATGGGTGAGATGGGTGAGGTGGGTAAGATGAATGAGATGGGTGAGATGGGTGAGGTGGGTGAGATGGGTGAGGTGGGTGAGATGGGTGAGGTGGGTGAGATGGGTAAGGTGGGTGAGATGGGTGAGGTGGGTAAGATAAATGAGATGGGTGAGGTGGGTGAGGTGGGTGAGATGGGTGAGGTGGGTGAGGTGGGTAAGGTGGGTAAGGTGGGTGAGATGGGTGAGGTGGGTGAGATGGGTGAGGTGGGTGAGGTGGGTGAGGTGGGTAAGGTGGGTGAGATGGGTGAGGTGGGTGAGATGGGTGAGGTGGGTGAGATGAATGAGATGGGTAAGGTGGGTGAGATGGGTGAGGTGGGTGAGATGGGTGAGGTGGGTGAGATGAATGAGATGGGTAAGGTGGGTGAGGTGGGTGAGATGGGTAAGGTGGGTGAGGTGGATGAGATGGGTAAGGTGGGTGAGGTGGGTAAGGTGGGTGAGATGGGTGAGGTGGGTAAGATGAATGAGATGGGTAAGGTGGGTGAGGTGGGTGAGATGGGTAAGGTGGGTGAGGTGGGTGAGATGGGTGAGGTGGGTAAGGTGGGTGAGGTGGGTGAGATGGGTGTGTGTAAATATACATATAACTCATTAACCCTGTTTCTTACAAACTAGTTGCTCCCAAACTGCTGTCCAACAGTTAGGAATTTTTACATATTTACCCATCAGAGGTTTGCCTATACAAAACACATACAGAGGGCATAGTTTCACACTGTGGTTCTTCAAGCGAAAATCACATCCATCAGCAAGCCAGCAGACTGCAATCTCAGACCAGTTTACAGTGACTTAAGTGCAGATAGGTGCAGTTATCCAGTGGGCATACAGGGTCACGATAAGATAAGAGCCCATGTTACGAATCATGGGGTATGTGACAGGGGGCACCCTAGACAGGCTGCCAGTCCACCACAAGGCAGTTACATTCACATGCATTCATTCACACGCTATGGACAATTGAGAGGCACCAATTCACGTTACTCACATAAAGATATGGAGGCCATACACACCAACACACAGAGTCAGAGATGGGAATCCTACTTCAATCGCTGAGAATTATCAGCTCGATGTATGCATCCTCAATTGTTTGCTGTTAATAATTCTTTACACTGCTGAGTTTAATTACTAGAACAAATTCATCTACTGCTGGATTGCCCCTATCTCTGCTTACAAATTAGGCAAGTGCCTGCCCCAATTCCACACAGATTCTAGAACAGATCACAAATCAGCAGCCACCCTAACCCCTCCATCTTCAACAACCTCCTTCTCACTGGGCCAGAGTCAGAATTTGCGCGTGTACACAGGGGCTCCAGCCACATCAACAGGCAGCACATTACATAAATGTAATAAACACTTACAATATCTGAATTCATTTTGGGTAATTTACCCTTGGATAAAAAGTTTGGCTCATTGCTGATTTTCAATTATGCAGCACAACAGGTATTCTGGGGGAGAGACATTCCTATGAAACTGTACTGTAATACAATAACAAAGAAGCAATTCCTTTTTGACATGTTGTCAAGGGCAAAACTAAAGGGCACCCAGCTGTTTTTCATTGACTGGCAGGGAGAACTATTTGATTCCCATGTGCTTCCAATCACGGGGCCTGTAAGCACTGCTTCAAGTTGTTTGCTGGAAGATGAAGGGAGGGAGTGATTACTACCAGCGTCAGAATGCAAGCCCCCTGCCTAAAAGGCTCATTCGCAATCACATCCCTTTATATCTTGAAATCAACAACATGGAAAAGAATAACAATCTCGCATTATATTTCAAAAGGAAAAGAAGCACACAAAAATCAAAGAAACAAAAAAACTCTACACACTCTATATGATATTATCGATGTGATAATATTTATTCCAGCATCCCATCTGGGATGTACCTCAGTCTTGCGCACTATGTCGCCTGGGACATGCTTCAAGTCTTTTCTACGGCTCAGGATAAGACGTCGGAAGATGGATGGATGTAAGGATGATTTATTCAAACAGTCCATAAGGAAAAATAATCCCCTCCATCTGCCATGGACATGAAGCAGTGACGATCACGATCACAGTTCGAAAATATAAAAAAATGTACTGTACTGTGCATGTACAATGCCTTTTGTGATTTTTTCCCCCCTAAACAATGCATTATAACAACAACTCTATTGTTTTACATACAATTTGCATTGTTTAGGCACAGTTCTGTAATCTAAGCACGACTTAAAATATAGGACAGGTTAGACATTGCTGTATATGCAAAGTAAAGAGGTCATTTTATATACGTATGTAAGGGTTTAGAACGTATGAAGGTTTGGAGTATCACGGTGGGTTGTGGAAACAGCTGACCACATAAGATGCTGGAGCAGAGTAGTCTTAAATGCCACCCTACAGAAGAATTATCAGTCTCTTCATAAATAAGATTCTACCAAGATGTCAGTATTGACTAGTCTGTCATATTTCCATTGCATCTTGTTAAAGCACTGCAATACTTCATGTAACTGGCAGCATTTTTAATACAATGAATGATTCCAGTAATTTGAATATAACAGCAGTCTTCAGATGTTTGCCAACCCTTTGCAACCCAGATTTATCTTATATGACATGCGGTTTGCCGGGAAAAAAAAGCTTCCACTTCACTGATTTCTGTGCAGCACAGCAAATCTTATTTTCTTCCCTTTTTTTTGCATACGTAAGGATGAACGGCAATTTGCTAACTGTATATTGTTCTCCCAAATCTGCCCCGGTGCTGATGAATACCTCCCGAGGCCAGTGACAGAGCTGCGAATGCCTACCTCGACGTGCCTAAGGTGCGGGAGCAATGCTGTGCGGCTGTGGGCACTGTCTGAATCCAGTTCATCTGTTTTGATGATATTTACTTAAGGCTGTATTATTGTATATGTGGAGTCTCTCCTAAGGAGGAAAGATTGAAGGAAATCCAGCTGCTGGGGTTATGATATTCTGAGCTATAGTTTCTAATCCAGAATGGCTGCATGTGGTGATCGCCAAGAAGAGGGAATCTATAAGCAGAGAATCAAGTCTCGGGAAGCTGTCCTGTAAATCCCTTTGATGGACACTTCCTTATAATTATATACATACATAACCTCACTTTCACTTGATGTCATTTTTAAGAAAGCTTCCTGTATTTTTGGTGCTGGTTTATATTCCGTGACACCCTACAATTGCTTCTTCCATGCGCAGTACCATTACTACATCCATCCATTTTCCAAACCGCTTATCCTACTGGGTCGCGGGGGGTCCGGAGCCTATCCCGGAAGCAATGGGCACGAGGCAGGGAACAACCCAGGATGGGGGGCCAGCCCATCGCAGGGCACACTCACACACCATTCACTCACACATGCATTCCTACGGGCAATTTAGCAAGTCCAATTAGCCTCAGCATGTTTTTGGACTGTGGGGGGAAACCGGATTACCCGGAAGAAACCCCATGACGACATGGGGAGAACATGCAAACTCCACACACATGTGACCCAGGCGGAGATTCGAACCCGGGTCCTAGAGGTGTGAGGCAACAGTGCTAACCACTGCACCACCATGCCGCCCCCCATTACTACATTGCATTCCCATTTCTCTCAACATGCCGGATGCGTCTCCATCCACATGGAGTTTAAAAGCTCAGCAGAGACTAACCTCTAGCTTTCAGCAATTAATTTCAACATACAATCAACAGGGGTCCCATAAAAGCTATTAACTAGGAGCCAAGTGAATGAGGACTGTTGGAAAAAAAGGTTCCTTAATTGTGCATACTTTATGGAGTAGAACGAGTTCTATCATGGTCCATGACTTAGGACATGGAACATTGTAAAAGTGCCAAAGCTGCAGATTTAAAGTCTCCCATCTCCCATTGTATATTAGTGTTAAACCTTTGACACCTTATACAGACCCCCCACATACCTATATTCCAGCCATTCGCATTCTAACATAGCCCAAGGTCATCATTCTCCCAGATAATGGCTACCGCTTTAGTCTCACTAGTTAGCCCACCAGGACAGCACCTTATGTATCGTGCGCCACAAGATTGCAGCGAGAACATGCCTTTGATCAGCTCAGGCAAATAGATGAATAGTTGTGTACCCCCCACCTGCTCAGGACAGGCGGGATGAAACAGGCATGATAAACTCCTACATCCATCAAGGCAAAGTCTAGGAAACAGATGGGCTACAGGAGCATAATTACCTCCATGGCAGGACTAACAAACTCTAAATCCAGGCCTGAACCTCTGTTGGTTGTCGTAGGCTCCACTCCCTTCTTTTCCCCAGCTGGGTCCCATTATAACAGCAATACATCTTTTTCAGGAACTGGGAAACAACTGTCCTCTAAATGAGCTGGTGCCCCATGATCTTTAAATTTTACGCTACAGGATAGACAGTGACATGACACAGTACTCAGTTTTCTGCAGAAAAATCTGGCAAAATCTGCGACATAAACAATATAAGAGGACATGTACTGCCTGCAAACATTCACATGTATGCAGGACAAATTTGTACATCTGCATAAAGACACACAGTGTCCTTGAGTCCGTCTTGCTAAGTTTAACACGAAGCTAATTGTGCTTTAGTGGGTCTTGCAAAGTGCATTGGCATCCGATTCACCATTTTATCCTCAGCATGACCTGAAAAGACTGGCTGGCATGTACGTGAGGTGGCAGGACCAGACTGGTAATTAGCTACCTAGTCAGCTTCATCAATGCATTTTTATGAACAATAAATTGATCTTTTCTCACCACAATACAATATTGACTGGGGCTGCACGATTTTGGGGTGAAATATGAATCCCGACTATTTTCCACTCAGAATATAGATTTATAAATTTTCTCTCACAATTCTTCTCCTTATTATTATTATTATTATTATTATTATTGTTGTATTTGTTGTGCTTGTTGATGTTGTCATTATGTAGATGGAAAAAACATTATGTAGAGATATGTGATACAGTTAACAACTGATATACATTAAAAATCTAATGTAAATAATCTAAATACTGGCATCAGCCCAATGTGTCAGTCTTGGCCATATTGGCATATAATGAAAATATTGTTGGCCAATATTTAAAATGGTACCACTTTACAACAGGGCTCCCTTCTGCCACTTGTAAATGGTAGTAACTCATTAATAAAAAGGAAATTGTGCTACAACTTGTTTAAAACTGTCTATTAATAATTTACAAAGTGTTACAACCTAATTAATAACCAGTTTATAAACCGTTCATAAACTCCTTATATGAGTAGCCTTATTGAAATGTGGCACCCTTGAAATAAAATATTATCATTATTCAAAGTATTAGAAATATTAAATAAACAATTCTTAAAACTTATCTCAGGTAACATAGGCCACAATGCTGAGGTACACTCTGGACAAGATGCCAAATCAACGTGATTCATCATAATCAATCAAGTAAATGTTAAATCTCTGCTGGTTCAGATTCTTTATGAATTATCTGATATAATGAATTTTAATAGGATCTAATTTAAAAATAATACACGTTCAAAGGTTTCTTAAACATACAGCTCTAGGTAAGATAACAATGTACCAACTTAAAAATATACAATCAGGCTCTGCAAGGAAGAAAAATATGTTTGAATGAAACCTTTAATCGGCAATGCAGCAATCCCTTTCTTCCTTTGATAGATGTGCATGTATATGAGCGTACATACACACAAATACAAACACACATATGTAAACTTTAATTCAATATTTGTCTATAAATCACGTTCAGAGTCCACAACCAGCTATTTATTTCAAAACATGGCCTTTTCATCCAATTAAATCATGTGTCAAAAATATGATAGTTTATCGTTATTCAGACAACAGTATAGAAGAAAACTGTTACGGATCATTGCACACTGTAACAGGCATCTAAGAGTGTAAATTAGGGAAAACACTACATAAAAGCTGGAATTTCTCCAATGCTTTTTTTCCAGTCAAAATTGCTGAAACCATTTTTACAAACATAAATAAAAGTGGAGGAGTATCACTGCAGTGCTGACGATATGGAAAAGCACTGCATATTTAACAAGACACAGAATCAAAATGCTGATAACAATCTACCACTTTCCAAAGAATGCAACCCCATTTCAGTCTAGGGCCAATTTCAATGAACAAGGGCGGCTTCTGTGTTTATGTTTAAACTGCAATAGTGATGAAGAAAAGGAGACACAGGAACAATGGATAAGCAAGTCCACAAAGCTGCTATTATACAAAGGAACCCTGAACAGTAATGCATGTATGTTTGATTCATTTACAGAAATCACAAAATATAGGGTTCTTAACTGCACTGCATGATTCCTGCGATATTTATGAACAATTGTTTATTTAATGCTTCAAGGTGGATGATCTTTCTTACATTCAGCACCTTTCACATGACAGTCAGCATTTATATTTATTTCTAATGGAAGCAATATCTAAGTAAAGTTAAGCAATTTCTCAAAGGACAGCTTTTCTGTCTCGGGGAAGAGCATTCCTCCCCACCTACCTATTCATTCTGTGAGCCTGATTCCTGCCCACTAACCCGCCTCTAGTCTGTAAATAATGATTTATATCAACACAGGGCAGGAAGTGTGTTTTGATAAATTGGGAAGAACTCTCGGAGGTAATTTTTAGGTGCTGCAGCTGTCGGACCATGTCTCTGGGCAATGACAAATGAGGGGAGGGTCAGATTCCTGGGGGGGTACAGTATCCCAGCAGCAGCAGTAAGGTGCTTTCTTATTAGGTGCACAACCTGGCCAGTTCCACAGAAAGAGCCGGATTCAGCGCTGCGGCCAAGGCTGAGACCTCTATGGTAGAATCTTATTACAGGGATTCCCTTCCTCAAACAAATTTGGGGAGATGTGTCACAAAGTGCAAACTTATAAGAATGTCTGCTCCCAGTACAGCATGGTACGGCCAATCTGCTCCCAGTACAGCATGGTACGGCCAATCTGCTCGCAGTACAGCATGGTGCGGCCAGTCTGCTCCCAGTACAGCATGGTGCGGCCAGTCTGCTCCCAGTACAGCATGGTACGGCCAATCTGCTCGCAGTACAGCATGGTGCGGCCAGTCTGCTCCCAGTACAGCATGGTACGGCCAGTCTGCTCCCAGTACAGCATGGTACGGCCAATCTGCTCGCAGTACAGCATGGTGCGGCCAGTCTGCTCCCAGTACAGCATGGTGCGGCCAGTCTGCTCCCAGTACAGCATGGTGCGGCCAGTCTGCTCCCAGTACAGCATGGTACAGTACGGCCAGTCTGCTCCCAGTACAGCATGGTACGGCCAGTCTGCTCCCAATACAGCATGGTACGGCCAGTCTGCTTTCAGTATAGCATGGTACGGCCAGTCTGCGGCCAATACAGCATGATACGGCCAGTCTGCTCCCAGTACAGCATGGAACAGTACGGCCAGTCTGCTCCCAGTACAGCATGGTACGGCCAGCATCCCAGACCTTCTATTCTCCACATGTACCACTAAATTTACCCCTAATAGTCACCTCAATGTGTGAAAATCTTGCCCTAATCCTCCAAAATCTATCCATGCAAGAAATCCCAGTGGTAGCATGTCAAGCTCTCTTCAAATTCTGTTATTTTTATTCACCAAGCATTGTAATTTTGAGTCTTTTTACTTAAAGAGTGATGTTAGGTCAGGTTCTTATTAAATTACACAGGCTGAACCTGTCTTAGATGTGCTCCATCACTTCTGTAATGAAAGCCGAGATGGGCTTAAGTGGATAAATCTTCTCACTTGGGACTAAGACCAACAAAGGTTTCAATTTCCTTGCCTGTTTACTGAACATTCTTACCTACTGGTCAGCAAAGCTTTTGTATGACTAAACATTTTCAACTCCATGTTTTTCAGCAAGTTCCAGTTATGTCCATCCTACAGCAGAAAAGCTAATATCAGTCACTTCACAATTTACGATGTTTAGGGGATGCAGATTCAGTGCAGATTTAAATTATCACATCAAGAAGTGACATTTGTCTTCTCCTTCAAACAGGGCCTGGTCTCCAACTCCTGTCCTGGAGAGCTATTGTCCAGTAGGTTTTCTGTCCTACTTGTCTTTTGATAAGCCACACCTGTATGCGGTTAATCAGAAGCTAGGTAGGAAAGAAAATCAAATGTATAGTAGCTCTCCAGGACAGGCGTTGGAGACTCCTGTGTTAATTGTTTTTGATGGAGAGCCCTGACTTAGCTCAACATGTCATTAGCGTTGCCCAAGGCTTTTATTTATTAAAAATGTAATCATTTCTGTAGGAGAGGATCGTTTCAAAATCAAGGGAAATGAGTTTAAAGTTAACGGTTTGTTTCTCTTCTGCGCATATGGTCTCCACAGCAAATTTCTCCTCCCTTGTATTTTGTCTTTGGTACAGAATAAGAATGCCTTTGCCCCCGCAGTTATTCAGACTAACGGCGCCATTAGGGGCATGACTGCATGCCTGCTGGTTACCTGGGCATAGTGCAGTGCAGCTGGTTTTCTGGACATTCTGCCCCTCGCAGGAGGTCCCTCCGTTCAGGGGGGTAGGGTTGGTGCAGCTTCGGCTCCTCTTCTGCCAACCTCGGCCACAGGTAGCGCTGCAAGCCGACCACCCTGTCCACGTGGACCAGCCGCCGTTGAC
This sequence comes from Brienomyrus brachyistius, assembly GCF_023856365.1. Taxonomy (NCBI): domain Eukaryota; kingdom Metazoa; phylum Chordata; class Actinopteri; order Osteoglossiformes; family Mormyridae; genus Brienomyrus; species Brienomyrus brachyistius. Next base: position 9,272,046 of record NC_064542.1, read on the forward strand.
TGTCCATAAGTATGCGGGGGAGGGAAATGAACAGAGCGGCCAGGATTACCTGACGGTCACTGGAGGACGGGGGAGGCTTCTCCTGTGTCCCTTCCAGAAAACTTTGCAACAGCAACCCTGGAATATCTACCAGCTGTTTTCAGGTAAAAGCAACACTAGTGTCTAAAAAACAAAAGGGCAGAAATGTTCTGCAAAATATGCACTGAATCCTGCAGGAGCCTCTATCCAGAAGGGTTAGTGATTAGGCTTGGGCAGTATGATGAAGGTATTATTTTTAATGCCGTAAGAAATACAGACGCTCCTCTTTCTAAGAAGCTGATATGCTAAGATGCTGGATTGATGCAGTGTATTATACTGCACAGTGTTAGCAATGACTGGAACTGAAACAAATATATTAAAGATTATCCAGCATGTGTAGGGTATTGCCACAAAAACAAAACGGGCAGTGAATGCGCTGTGAACTGTTGCAGCATGCGCAACATGCGTGAAACCTAGTGTGCATGTGGCCACGGATTGGGCAGTGACTGTGGTGTTAATAAGTAAATCTGATCGTTTAACTGTTTAACAAGGAGGTGTCTCCTCCTTTCCCTAACCCTAACCCTAACCCACCTTTCCCTAACCCTAACTCTAACTCCCAGCTTCCTCACTGACGAGCCCGTTTAGACTATCTCTGATTCCGGAGTTTACAGTAGCCTACATAATTTACGTTCATTCCTTCTATAAAAAAAAAAAGAAATCATAATACTGTCACAGACCATGTACTAGGGTGGAATGTCTAGAAGGTAAGACAAAAAAGAAAAAGATTACCGCCCAAGCCTATTATAGACACAATAGGGTCAGCAAACACATGACTAATTGTGCTAAACAGAGTTACGGGTTAACATTACTCTTCTGTGGGTTGATTTGGTGAATTCATTTTTCATTTTATGTTTTATTTTACCGCCTATAGAATTCTGGTCTAATTTTGGTCTTACCATTGAAATAATTACTGGGGATGCTGTATAATACACAAGGAGCACAAATTTGCAGTCCAGTTCTTATAAACATTGGCTGTAGATATCCATACAGCATGTAGAAGTTACACCGTGTACATATTCCTAAGCTGCATTCACCAGCAGCATGGAAAGCCTGGACTGAAAGCTGGGATGTTATTTTGGGCAGTTTTATTTTGTAACTGTTTTTTAATAGAATAGAAATTTGAATGCAAAATTCTTCTTAAAATATCTATTTATTTATTTATTTTCTGTTCAATAAATGCAAACTTTTCAAAACGTCAGTCTGCTTTTACCTTTGGAAGAATGGGCTATGATCACAAAACTTTTAATAAGGAAATAATTCCTCAAGCGTGTTGCTGGGATCAGTAACATCAGAAGGATTTCATTATTTTTGCATACATAAGACATATCAACGACATGGATTCATTTTAAACTATTATTTGAAGAAGGCTACCTTTGACGAAATACCTGGTTTTCAACTCAGACTTTCATCGGCTTTTCTGGAGATTAACCTTCCTCAGTTTTAGCAGAACAGTATCGCAGTCATTTGAACCACAAAAAAACACCCATGCAGAATCATACAGAAACAGATAAATATCCTGCGTCAAGGTGAGGACAACGGCAACATTGAAAAATATACACCTTATTCAGGATGCCAGTACATTGTAACTATGTAAGTCCTGTGCTGTAAAAGCATACTATTCTTTAATTATAATACTAGTATAATCGCTAGTAAAGATGAACTGTATACTAGGGCTGGCCCATATAAATGATATATCGACTTATCGTAATATAAACGACAAAAAAAACTGAAACTTTGATAAACTGTCATTAAGGAACTTGGCATGATAGCACATCACTGAAATGAATGCAGTTCCAACCAATCATATGGTAGTCTTTCAAGACCAAACAATCTATAACTCAACAAAACACAGCAGTGTTCATATGTTACTGTTTTGGTAAGATCATGATAAAAAAAATTGTTATTGTGGATAAGGTAAAAAGATGTTTGGTGGAATTGCAGTACTTTTTTGCAGTTTACGTTCAAGCAACAGGCAGATGCTGTGTACTGTAAACTAGAGGTCTGCGCAGGACAGAATTTTAAGTCCCACTCCTGCAAGATTCTGTGTAGCTCCCGCTAAAGCTTGTCATAGTTTGTCCCACTCTTACCTTTAATGTCTCGCTACCACCCACAAAGGAAAAATATTTTTTGCTTTATGCTTATTTTTACATTAATAATAAAGACAAACATGAAGCCTCAACAAACAGGCTACATTCAATGTTTAACAGATAAAACAGGCTACGTTTTTTCACATAATAGTAGGCTAGGAATACATATAGGCATATTTCACCTGCAACAATGTTTCCAACAACAGGCTGTAGGTCTGCACAAACAAAATCCATTTTTAACGCAGTTCTTACTTTTGATTTGCACACGTGACCATTGTGAAATGGTTCTCATAACTTCACCGAATCCTGATTGGTACAGAAGAAAATTTCTTGTAAACCTGTGAATGTTATTAAGGTTAATATGGTTTTGTTAGATATCGTCATGGCAGCAAGACTGTCAGTGACGTGGCGCAGCTTAAGAGCTGGTAAGTAATGTTTTGGCAGTTGAGTCGAAAATGTATTTTTTGTTCTTACAAAGTATGTAAAATTTGTATAGTGTAAATTATTATTAATAAATTATTATTCTGAGTGTGTGATCATGTGACTGTGAGTTAATATGTGCTTCTGGTTAAGGTTTTTCTGTGGGTTTTATGTTGTATATGTGCTTTTCTCAGCTGACAGAGAGCCATTGACAGGGAGCGGGCAGACTATATACACTATATAGACAGAAATACTGGGACACCCTGCTCATAACATCTACAGTAACTTTCATGACATCACATTCTAAATCCATATTCATCAATATGGAGCTGGTCCCCTCATTGCAGCTATAACAGCTGCCACTCTGGGAAAACATTCCGCAAGATTTTGGAGTGTGTCTGTGGGAATTTTTGCTGATTCATCCAGAAGAGCATTTGTGAGGTAAAGCACTGATGTTGGACTTGAAGGCCTGGCTTGCAATTACCGTTCATCCCAAAGGTCTCTGATGGGGTTGAGGTCAGGGCTCTTTGTGGACCAGTCAAGTTCTTCCACACCAAACTCACAAAACCATGTTTCTATGGATCCTTGCTTTGGGCTCCGTGGCACAGTCATACTGGAACATAAAGGCCCTTCCCCAAACTGTTCCCACAATGTTGGAAGCGTACACTTGTCCAAAATGTCTTGGTATGCTGAAGTGTTAAGAGCTCCCTTCAGTGCAACAAAGTGCCCAGCACAACCCCTGAGAAACAACCCCATACCATTATCCCTCCTCTACCAAACTTAGCACTAATGACACAATGCTTTCAGGCAGGTAACATTCTCCTGGTATCCAACAAACCCAGACTCATCCATCAGACTGCCAGACAGAGAAGTGTGATTCGTCGCTCCACAGAACATGTTTCCACTGCCCCAGAGCCCAGTGGTGGCGTGCTTTACATCGCTCTATCGGACGCTTGCCATACAGCTGCTCAGCCACGGAAGTCCATTCCATGAAGCAGTTTTTGTGCTGGAGTTAATGCCAGAGGACATCTGGAACTCTGCAGTTATTGAGTCAACAGAGCACTGGCGACTTGTATGCACTTTATGCCTCAGCTCTTGGCGACCCCTCTCAGTTACTTTCTGTGGTCGGCCACATTGTGGCTGAGTTTCTGTTGTTCCTAGAAGCTTCGACTTCGCAATAATATCACTAACAGCTGACTGCGGAACATCTAGAAGGGAGGAAACATCACGAACTGATTTATTACAACGGTGGCGTGCAATATCACGCCTGAATTCACTGACCTCTTCAGAGCGACCCATTCCTTCACAAATGTTTGCAAATCTGACTGCATACCTAGGTGCTTGATTTTATACCACCTGAATTCAATGATTAAGTGGTGTGTCCCAAGACTTTTGTCCATATGGTGTTGCGCAAAGAAAAAAAAAAGGTATATTAATTTCAGTTTTTTTGTTATTGAGAAAACAGAAATAAACTCCGGCAACCAGCTACAGTGCTACCTCATCCTTATTCATCAGTCGCCAGCGAAGAGAAGAAGGAAAAAAAGACGACGCAGAATAAATTGGTGCAGGTGTCAAATGCAAATGCAGTGACAGCAGTCGACAGCAGACACAGGCATACTGGCTGGCGTACACACCCTTTACACTCGTACTTGCAGTGAATGTCAGTGCAGTCTGGCCCTTCAAAATTACATTGCATTTTAGTGCTAAATTGCCAAATTTGTGCCCAGTGTCTGATCACACTTTGTTGTATTTCACTCAAGGGGAAAAAAGCATGAAGATCCCATTGTGGTTACAATGGAAAAGGACTGCCAAATATCTAATTTCCCCTTACTTAGTTTGACAGTTTTGTATTCACCTTTCCTTAAGCAGACACTTACGTCTTCAGGCGTTAAATATTTCCGTACTGCTCTGCCACCATTAGCATCAGAGTGATGTGGAACTTGCTAAATGCTATCGTCCTTCAGAACGTTCCAGGATAGACAGGCTGTGCAAAAACCAAATTAGGCAAGGCAGCGTATTTCTCCTTTGTTCTGAGACATTTTTTCTGTTCACTCACGAATATGAATAACAGTTTCATATGATAACAAAAAATACATTTGAATTCTTGTTGCAGGACCCTGCAAGTCACTTCTATTCTCCCGCTCTCTCAGGCATATCAGTCACTTCCCGCCCCCGTCTTGCATTCAAAAATGAAAATTTGTCCCGTGCTGTACTCCGCTGCCACTGACCCTGTGGGAATACAGACCTCTACTGTGAACTACACCAAAAACTAAAATTGGAAAGACTGCAAACTTATTTCACTACTTGAAGCACTGGCATCCAGTAGAACATACAGAATGTGAGTTTTTACAATCATGAACACCAGCAATTAAGGTTCCCAATTTCAAGCTGAAGAAACACAGGACAAACAGCAGGACAAACAACATCCCATATTGGTTAAAAATGGGACACAGCATTTTATGTTTCACAACGGGATGGGTGACAGCTCTACCACAAACGTCAAACCCGTTCCCTGGAAGGGTGCAGCGAGGCAGAGAAAACAACATTGCAACTAACATACGCTATGATGTTTTATTGTTGTATTATTGCATGATTTGTTCATTTAGACGTCAGATTAGATTTCAGTTTGCAGCCCAGCTTGTATTTTTAATGTTCTGAATTTATTTAAAGGTGATTATATGGGTTTATTAAGCAAAAAATTAGCCATTAAATGTTTAAGTAAAATAATGGCTTAAAGTATGTCGTGATAATTACTGATTTAGACAAATATGAAAAAAATATTGTCATAAAATAGTTACTACTGTGTACATCATTATTTTATATCTGCATAGTGATAATATAAGTCATAGCAAATAAGGTACACAGTGAAGAAATGGGGGTGATTAAGATGAGGAGGGAAAAGGATAGGTTTTCTGAACATTACTGATGGGCCTATAGTCACCTCTTTGGACACACATACACACACGTGTTCATTGTCATGATGCTTGCTAGTACTTACAGAAGGAAAATGCTGGTTGCAAAAAAGATCCAATTAATCTACTTGTTTTTAGGCCAAGACCCAAAATCAGCAGAATCTTGGTTTAGAATCCATGCGGAATTTCTCTCACATTCGAGGCTGACATTTGTAAACTCTGCAGAAGCTCTCTTTTCTTTTTCCACCCAAATTATTTTGTGCAGGACTTGAAATCAGACACATAGTGCTTAATTACTGGGAAGCAATCATTAGAAAATTGCATAGAACAATTAAACCCTCCCCGTTAAGCAGCACCCTGTAACAAGACTCCACTCATCAGCAAGTAGATTAGTAGCCACGGAGCCCTGATCACTAGTCTGGTTTACTCTGTATTTTTGCGAAGTGCTTTGCTAATTTCCTCCGAGATCTCCCTATGGTCTCCCTCAATCATTTCCTTGTCCCTTTTGTAACTGATTGCCCACCTTTGCGAGTTAAATCGCTCTGCTCCTTTGCCCCTGATTACTCCTTACCACCACAGAGGGCCACATCAATTGGGTCTCGTTAAAATTCATATCTGGGCACTTTCGATCGACCCTAAAAAGCAAAGCAATCAAAACAAACCTCACACAGGACAGTCAGGTAGCACAGGACTTTGCAAAGGTTTCATTAACAAATCACAATTTCAACAGCAGTGCTATTACAAAAAGGGCTAATTATTCTTCAGGGAAGAGTAACAGCAATTCTTTTTATTCGGAACAATCTGGCTACAATTCATTTTTACAATAGTCATAAATTAGACATAATTTCATACATTTTATGGTTTTTAAAACTAAATCTGAGTTACTAAATCGAGACAGCTCAGCCAATGCCTGCAGAGAGAATACAGTAATGGGCAACTCACAGGCAATATTATCGAGTTCTGGAGGCAACTTCATGGACTGAATATGTTTAAAATAAATAACACAAAATAATGAACTCACACACACACCCATCCATCCATCCATCCATCCATCCATCCATCCATCCATCCATCCATCCATCCATCCATTCAATTCCACTTGCCTGATGCAGAGTCGCTGGGGTGCAGAACCTACAGGTACGAGGCAAGGAATAACCCAACAGAGGGTGCTAACCTATAGCAAGCTACAGACACTCACACTTTGGCCATTATAATTTATTTTAGCATGGTTTTGAACTTGGGGGGGTGGGCGGGGGACACAGGAGGAAATCCCAGGTTAACCCGAGAAGAACATGCAAGATTCAAACACGTAGAGCCGGGGCAAAGACTCAAACCCCAAACCCCTGAGGTGCGATGCAGCAGCTTAAAACAATGTGATGTGTCATATTTGCATTTGACTAACGTAGCTTTCAAACTAAGCTGAGCGTTATGTGTGTTGCTACTATACATAGCACTGAATTCATGGCCACGGGCACCAGCTTGCATGTCACCACCCCAGTGAATATGTACCTAAAATTTAGCTAAAGATATAAACCTCCTGGTGCTGTTATATTAAATTCTTTAATTAAACATTTCTGAAAAGGTATTAGCTTGTTTTCAAACAAATGTAAGTCTTGACAACAAAAACACCAGTTGTTGCCTCTCACCTGTTGTGGAAAAGGTGCTTTCACGACTCTGTTGTTTGTAATTACCGTCTCTAATTTGCATACTCCCGATATGTACACAATATATTCTGTTCCCTGGGACTGTCACTAATACGCCATGTGCTTTTTCTGCGCATTTTGATAAAGGTCAGTCTTCTATCAATTCAATTAATTAATTATTCTTTTTCTGTACCAGCTGTTGAGTAGGATTCTTAGCTTCTTATCCATCGAGCCTTTATTTTGTAACATTTATTTGTCACCATGGAGAAGATTACATAATAACAAATGGGTGTCATTAAGAACTCATTGCATTTGGGATTGGATTTGGAATTGGGCCAGTAAGCAGTATTACTTATGTGAAGTGTGTCAGTGTAATATTTCTGTCTTGAAAGCTCGCTTCACATGTGATTATGTGCCATCACGTTGTACTTAACGCAAACACTTTATGACGAACTCTTGTGGAAATCCGAGCTTCAGAAGCACTTACCATAAACAGTGATGGTGGCTGAGGAGCTCTTGCGTCTGGCCACGATGTTTTTGGCCACGCAGGTATAGTTCCCTGTATCTGCTAGCCGAGCTTGTTTGATGATCAGGTTGTGGTCCACGGTGATGAAGTAATTGGGGTCATTTGTGGGTTCAATCAATTCCTCATTCCTTAGCCACTCCACCTGGAAATGGATTACAGGAGATTATTAAGACAATCTGCAGGGAAAGATGTATATCTGGCAACAATAATGTCAAAAATAGTAATTATAATGATGAAGTAGGAGAATTAAGAAAATCATTTTTTACAGTGCAAGTTAAAACAATAGATATTACAGCAATACTTTTGGAGATTACATGTCATTAAGATAATTAAAAACACACCTAAAGACTGCTGGATTTACCATGATTTTTTTATTTGAAATGTGACATCATTATTCTGTATTGCATAACTGTATTATTTGAGCACTTCTGTAGTTAGAGTACAGTAAATATGTTTGTATATTAATAGCCTGAGTCCAGTTTGACATCAGACATTGGAATACGCAACATCATTTGCAAGATAAAATATTTTAAAGGCAGATAAATAAAACACAGATAGTGTGTCTGTTAATACTGCTCGTCATTAATCTTTAAACCTAAAAGGAAGCCAAACAGCTTAGAATAGTCAGTGCAAACAGCAATAATAAATGGCTGATGTCCTTAACATCTGTATGCAGACAGATTTGAACTCCAGATCTGATTCTGCTCGATGTGTTAAGATGTAATAGAAATTCTCACGAGATGTCGCCACAAGCAAAACCAATGGGTAACTCAACAACTGATATAAGACTGGGTGTGGAGTAATTCGGAACGGGTCTGTTGCCCTTTCTTCACCTCAGCGGTGGGCACGCCCTCTGGGGGCTGGCAGCGTAACAGCACCTCCTGGTCCAGCGCTACCTCTTTACCCAGTGGCTCCTCCTCAAAATTCTTCCTCAGATCTGTACACAGAGACACAATGAGCCCTGCTTAGGAATGGGGATGTGTTAGAAGTGTCTAGAATAAAAATAAGAGAAGCTCTTGCTGACTACTGTTACCTTCAGGCAACTCTTTTGGGTGGAATCTAATAATGACAGATTAAACATAAAAATTCCTGCACTGTCTAGCAGTGAGTCCTTTCTTTTAAGTGTGCAATTGTATGTATGCGTGTCATGTAACCAAATGTCCCCACAATGTAATAAAAAAACCTGTTTTTTTGACCTTGTGGGGAGCACCTTTTTGGTGTGTGTGCGTGTGTGTGTGTGTGTGTATGTGTGAGCGGGTATACCTATCCTTATGGGGACACAATGTCCCCATAACGTGGTAAATATCAATTTTTTTCCCCCCCTGAGGACCGGTTTCCTGGTCCCCATAAGGGAAAACTCTATTTGATAAAAATCAGTGACTGCTATGAGAAAACTAAAAATGCAAAAAATATTATTTTGCTTGGTTACATATGGTTATGGTTATGGCAGGGTGGGGGTAAAGGTTGTCACAGTTAGTGTTAGCATTTTTCCCATAGAAGTGAATGAGCGGGCTCCATAAGGGGTACAGTATACCCTACATGTGTGTGTGTGTGTGTGTCTAGTAAGTGGCTTCCTCATATGAAGTCATGCGGCTTCACTCTTTTGCTGTCACAACATTGCTTTTTGCTCAGTCTGCTGTTTTTGACATTTTTGGGGTAGAAGAATCCATATCGCTGACCAGAGTACTACTGCTTACCTGTAACTCATCTCGTTTACAGCTGGTTATCTGCAGCCAGGGGGCTATGTTCCACTACAAGGTGACTGTGTTAATTTCCCCCACATTATGGCTTAGCAGAGGTCCTGATATTAAAGAAGCCCTGAGGTGTAGCATCAGGTGCTTGTCTTAGCCGGAGTGTGTGTAAATCTGGTCTTTGTTTACATTGTTCCTCAGCTCTGAACAGACAATAATTGTCATGGCCGTGTGTCGTACACACTGTATGTAGTATAGCAGTTATTGGTGTACAGCTGACAATGTTCTTAAGCTTAATGCTGTAGAACAAATTACTTTTCCAATGGTTACTGGTTAGTGATTTTCCTGTTAGAATGACAGCCAGTCTTTTCAAATTATGAATCGCATTTCTCAGCAGGTGGATCACGGAGCTGCTCAGAACCTGAACTAATTGATCACAGCGTATGTTGTGAAGTTGTTTCACTGTAGCTGAATCTCCTTCCACAAATTGTTACATGCTGTAGCCAAATTTCAGATTTGGTCTTCAAGCAAACTGCAATGTTGCTGCTACATGCCAAGCACTTAATGCACTAATGCCGCTTGCAATCCCATCCTTGAGAGAGCTGTTTATACAAAGAGTAAGAGGTGCTGACTGAGGACCCTGAAGAAATTATGAATCTTTTTTATGGATCTGTCCTCATGTCAGTTCCTACTGACGTTGGAGAACAGGCACAAGACTAGATCATGGGCAGTCAAAGGGTGCAGAGACTCTGGAGAGTTTCTCCGAATATTTAATACAACACTAGACATTCACTCTCCATAACACAATGTAAATTTATGTACAGTTTAACTGTAAGACAGTGTAAAATATAAAGTCAGGTAATAAACAGCAGCCCATAATAATGCATTAGGGGTAAAGGCTGAGGATATCTTTCACGTTCGCATGGCCGATTTATGAGGCTTACACCGTCATAAATTTTCAATCTGTTTTTATTTCTTTTCATTTTTACCACCATTCCCAGCACAGCCACTACCCTCGGAGAGCCGCTTAGTGCCTCTCTGTGCACTACGCATTACTCTTGGAATAACAGTCATAATTATATATTTAATATACACAGGTTCAGCCTTTCGGAAGCGACTGATCTTTTCATTGATTTCTCCAAAAAAAAAGTTGCGTAATTTTCCTAACAACAAAGTCTAAGTAATCAGTCACTGGAAGATGAAAATTTTCTGCTTAGCAGAAGCATATGGTGAAAGCCATAAACCTTTGGGTAATATCTCTCACATCCTACTTCCAGTTTATTCCAATTTACATATAAATCAAGTGCAGCAATTTAACAAGCTGCAGGTCGCAACTAAAAAAATTCAGTATTCAGTTACTTCCAAAAGCTACTTGATAATAAAGTGGAAATTAATTAATATAAGAGCATTACAAAAGGGCAATACGGTGGCTCAGTGGGGTTGTGGGTCCAAATCCAAACAGTGTTCTGTGTGTCTAAAATGTGTTTCCATTATCTCCCTGTGTTATGTGTCATTGGGGTAACTGATGTATCTAAATTACCGACAGCGTGGGTATATGCCCTGTTTCAGATGGATCTTAACTCTGACACCTGGCACAGGCTAAACGCTCCACCCTTAACCCATTACTGCAAGTCGGTGAAGGCTGGATGCATTATTAAATTATATTATCATCAAATATATAGTGGCAAAAGACAGCAGTTAATGCATTGCTTGTGGTAATCATAAATGATTGCACGATGATACCTTCCACAGTTGCTGTCATCTTTGATCAGTAGAATTACATATTTTCCATGCATTAATATTCATAATCCTGCCATATGCTTTGGGGACATATATTGATAAGGTCATGGTTACTTATGCATTTAGCGTAAATTGAAAAAGACCCCTAAAATCTCAGATTTTCTCACATATAATGAAAAATGAAAGGAATAGATAAAGCGAAAAATGAAAGATTATGATTAATATGCCCTTTGGTGTTGCATAATATTGGTGTGCCTCTATGAATTACACAGGCTCCTAGTCCAAGCTACAGTCAGAGACAGGTTTTTGAGAGAAATGGAAAAAAGCAGGCCAGCTTAGGTTATTTTACAACTATTACTAGTTTATCTGCTTGGCAGAATCTTTTATCAACACGGACTTGTAATTTTACCCATTTTACTAAAGGGTATTGGAGCAAGGTCCCTCCTGAGAGCTAAACCAGCAACTTTAGATTGTAACTCCATGTCCTTAAGCATTATACTACCTTCTGTTGCTGTTTGCTTGGCATATGCTTTTATCTAAACCTTCTAACCCAATTTACCCATTTAAACAGCTGAACATATTTACTGAAAGCAATTAAGGTTCAGTACCTTGGTGAAGGGCAGAGTGCAAATCTTTAATCACTGTCCTGCCTGCTGTGTATGGAGACTGGCGTCCTAAGGAAACCTGTGCTGTATTTTTTGTCATTCTGGTGTACAAGCAATTTACTTAGATGCACAATTTAATCACTGTCATCCACTAAAAAATATTACATTCTATGCAAAACAAAAAACGTTTTGTCAACTTGTCAAGTAACAACCTTTGAGGGGGACATCAATTTTGCTGGAAAAAAATCTAAGTGCCTGCTTTCTCTGCCTTCTTTACTATGTCTCCTTTACTCTGCCTACTTTACCTCCTTTTGCATTGTCTTAAGTAAACCTGAATCACAATTACAATTCTAGTAGAATACAGGCAGTTTACCAGTTACGATCAAGGTCTGTTCCCATTCTGGGTTGTTCCCTGCCTCATGCCCATTGCTTCCAGGATAGGCTCTGGACCCCCCGCGACCCAGTAGGATAAGCGGTTTGGAAAATGGATGGATGGATGGATGATAATAATACAGCGATAATAAACGTAGCCACGTATGGTACTGTAAGCCAACAGACCACTGAGGTTGCATAATATTTTAATGAGCATCAAAAAGTACTGCATGTGTTTCTTATTACAAACAACTCCATTTAACCCATATTGTTAATTTAATAGGCTTTATGGCTTTCTGTTCGTAATTATGAGTGCTCCATAGGTCAGATGTTCTTAATCCAGTATAATATACCAGATTATTAGGCATCAATACATTTTTCTTACTTGTATCACCTCTCAATTAATTTAAAATACATTTTAAACTTGCCGAGGTGGATATTCAACTATATTAATGCAGAGATTACAGAGTCCCTGGGTTAAAAACATACTGGTGCAAAGTAATTGCGAGATGGATTCAGTAATATCATTTCAAATCAGAAAAATGTATCTCTGTATATTTTTCAATATTTTATTTATTATATTGAAAAGGGTATGTATGTTTTGGTATTTTTGCTGTCAGATGCTTTCATCCAAAGTGACCTACAAAGTATAGAACTGATCAATTTATGCAGCTCGACATACAGTTGTGTTGGACAGTGAGACTCACAGGCGATCCGCACATATGCCTTTTGGCTCTTCTGAGTTCCTGTAGTGCTCCAAGCAACACACTGGCACCAGTAGTCCTCCAGACCAAAGATTTTCTCCACTTGTTGCCTAGAGATATCAATCTTCACCTGCATCACTGGCAGACCTAGACCAAAATGAGATGGGTAAAGTTAGGTATATAGAACATAAAGATTTTTAAAACATTGTCTTAAATATCACAGCAGCTGTGGAACATAACAATGTCACATTGAGTATTTTTTTTTACCCAGACTAATCATTTATGTTTTGATATTTCTAAGGAACTGGGTTCTTGTTCTGAACGCATTTCAGTTTCTGCCACTGCTGAGCAACCGATTTAGGTATGTTAGCGCTGAGGGCCATCGTGCATGAAGTACCATGCGTTTGGCATTTCAGCAAATGTGCACCTTTAAAAACTTTGAGGCAGCCATCCCAGATAGGAAGGAAACCAAGGGAAACTCAAACAAACATGTCATCCCTATTGCACAAAAGTATTAACAGCCCAGTGGACTTAAGCATCCATTGGACATTCAGATCATGCTCTATTTGCTGCAGGTTTGGCTCACTGAAGCGAAATCTGTACAGAAAGAGTGAAGTGTGTCTGAAATAATAACAATTGACAATATATGTTTTCTGAACAGTATACATGATGGAAACTACCGTGCATAGTCCAGGCTACAACTTACTAACTAATAAATTTACTTGGCTTAAAGTCACTTGAAGATATGTTTTGTCTCTGTTTTGTAGCTGGTTAGGATATGTTGTTTATCACAAACCACTGGATTTTCTGGACTCATTCATCCATGTGGATAACTGTCTGATTCATTTGCTTATCTAACGTCATCCCTGTTTTGAAAAGCTCGGCCTCAGTATTGAAAGCCATTACATGTACTTTGGACAAAAACCACTGTTCCAAGTTTCTCTCTATAAATCTCTGTTATTTGAAACAGGCTGGATCAACTTTAGATGAGGTTCTCTCACCCGGCAATCCCTTTGGGCAAATCTGCTCCAACAAAATTGTTGACAGACTGGCAGATTTAGGGAGACAGAGGGCAAAGTGATGTGCTTATGTGTGGTTCTTTTGCGGAAGGGAAGATAACATGACAAGCAGGGCCTTAACATTCAGACAGTTACTATGATAAGCCAGCTAAAGGTTTCCCAGAGACTCATCATCAATTCAGCATCCTGGTACATCGACAAAACAGCTAAGCAAGGTTGTTAAACATGAGATGGGGGCATTGGAGAAAGCATGACTTACTGTAATATGCTTATAGTGCTGCTTGCTTAGCAACCCTGGCTTAAAATGAAGGCTAAGAACTGACTTTTCCACTCCCCCCCCCCCCCCCCCCCCCAATGTGGTAATTATGGTAACAAACAGAAGACAAACAGTCAGGGAGCTGGGTGTTTTGGCATGGACATAAATGCTGCATTTTTATTCCTTTTTACCACTTACCTCTGCGTTCACCTCACTGTAGACAGTATGATAATCTCCCAGATGTGTCTCTGACCCCTCCCTGTCCCCTCCCCCCCCCAACATTTCCTCTGTTACCTGCTCTTGCTGCTGCGAACTTTCACAGCATCATCCACAATGTCAAGCCCTTCATCACCTTTAGAGCCTCTCTACTGCTGCTCCAAGCACTGATTTTGTCTAGACTTGACTGCTGTAATTCCCTTGTGGGGGGGGGGGGGCAGCCATCCTACACTGCTCACATGTCCACCCCATCACATACCGAACTCACCTTCCCTGCCCCCACCTGGCCATGCACCCCCGCCCATCACAACTCTCATCCTAGTCTTTCAGCCACCAGCTACCCTCAGAGTTCTTAAAATATTCCTCAATACCCATGTAATCTTCTGAATATCATTTTATCGGAAGGTGGCACCTACAGTATTCCAACAGCATCTGTATTTCCAAGCTCTTTCTAACGCCTCATAATATTAGCTTGCTGAGTGTTGGCTATACTGTACTGGGTGGTACAGAGACCAAATTTCGGTCACCACAAGGGGAATAAATCTTTTCATAAAAAGGTAGGGGTTAAGTTTGTCATTGTTAGTGTTAGGATTTTGTGCATAAAAATGAATGGAAGGTCCCCACAGACATTTGAGTACAAATGTGTGTGTGTGTGTGTGAGCGGGTATACTATCCTTATGGGGACACAATGCACCCATAACGTGATAAATATCCGTTTTTTTCCCTTATGGGGACCGGTTTCCTGGTCCCCATAAGGGAAAACTCTATTTGATAAAAATCAGTGACTGCTATGAAAAAACTAAAAATGCAAAAACACTTGTATTTTGCTTGGTTACTTGTGGTTATGGTTAGGACAGGGTGGGGGTTAAGGTTGTCATAGTTAGCGTTAGCATTTTTCCCATAGAAGTAAATGAGTGGGCCCCATAAGGATAGGTATACCCTACGTATGTGATGATGATGATGATGATGATGATGATGATGATGATGCTGTTGCAATCACTAGTCACAAGTACCAGCGAAAAAAACTGGCCATCAACCCGACCATACATATACACACAACATAAAAAGGCACGACTTGCAACAGGTGAGGGAAATGGGGATGTGGAGGTAGTCCAGCATAGACAGACAGCCATCCGGTCCTGTTGTCATGGAGGCGCTGGTCACAGACACATGTGTGTGTGTGTGTGTGAGTGTGGGTGGGGTGTGTTGCATAGATCACAATTAGGAATCATAATGTCATTTGGATAACCTCAATTTTATAAAAATCTGTGAATGCAATGAAAAGTAAAAATGCCAAAAGTCAAATTAACTTCTTTAAATTGGGATGTAAGTTGGAAATCAGTTTTTTGTAGAGCAGACACCAATGGTTTCTTTTTAATTCTAAATCACAATTTAAAAAACCTTGTGTGAACAGGCTAGAAATCACAAATACATCTAAAGACAAAAAGATATGTTGGTTAGTGAAAATCTGGGATAGATTTCAATCAACAGTCAATGTAATCAACAACTCAATAGTGTACAAAGATTAGCAGGCTGCACAGAATCAGTAACAGACCCAGATTTGATTTGACAAGGTTTTTTCATCAACTGCTTGTGCCTTTTTAACAACATTTCAACATTACAACAATCAAAACCAAAAACACCAGCCCTCTTAACTTCGGTAAAGTTGCAAACAATTGACAATAATCCTTCCACTTCCGTTGCCTCTATCTCCAGCTGGCCTACTACTTTTGAATTCAAGGTATAGCATTCACGACGCACTGCCAATCATAAAAATATGCCAGGTAGAGAAGGATGTTGCGAAATTCATTTCTGTAAGAAAATGGATAACTGGTTCCTGAATTAGTTTCCTTCCCTCTGTCTGAAAACAGATTCTTGCTATCTTAAAGGAAGTGCCCTTGCTGAGCTGTTGGCAGGAATGTAGCAGAAGTCCATATTATGTGTGAAGGGAGCTAATTATCCAGGAGGAATATATATACGCAGTTCGAACTGTAACTGCCTGCTCCTTTCATACTCAGGGCTTAGAAGATCAAGTTGCTGTCTTCAGCTTCACACCTGTCAGTCGTACCAGTCAGATTCTAAGGTTTTATTTTGTTTGTTTTTTTTCGCGTTTTTAATCCATTGAACTATATGTACAGGGTGTATACATGCAGCACATCCAGACTACTACAGTACAGAATAAATCACTCTAAATATATACTAGGATGAGCAAAAATAACATTTGCTCAGTATTTATTGTCTTTTTTTTTTCTTTAGGCAAAATAATCAGGTATCATAAAACTGCCAATAGCATAGATGGTATTGTGGATTGTTATAAAATTATATATTTTATATGATTGTATGATTACAATTAATTCCATAACACAACAAAGCAACAGCAATATATTAATAATCATAGTAATAAACAAAATTGATTCCTACATGGAGGAATTAAAAGTACAGAAAAATCCATGGTCCTCTGTGACAATATGCCTTGACACATGCAATTGTCTCCCTGTATGGATAGATGTGTATGGAAATTATTGCATCTCTATTTATCTGCTACTTCAGTTCTTCCATCAGACATACCCTATTATTAAGTGCTATCTGTCATTTTTTGTTGTTTGTTCCAAGGTTATAATTTGCTGTGACAGCCTTCTATTCTAATTAGAACAGACAGAAGTGATTGTCTGCAAAGGAACATTGATTGCAAATTACCATTGGCAAAGACTGGAAAAGCATTTGATCTTTAAAAAGGAAGGCAGTGAGAAAAAAACAACAGCAATATACTGCTATAGTTGCAGAGTACAGAGGCAAAATTTTATAAATATATACATTACAAGACCCCTTATCCAGGGGAGTGAAAAGTCACAAGTCTGAGACTTACTGACCCACTGAAGTAAAATGTTGATCTAAGTATCAGTTTGGTTTACTGTTAGAAATGGACTTTCACTCTTATTCAGTGTTAAACTGCGATTTCCAATATAAACTGCTGTAAATAATGACTGAAGTATACATTCCAGTCTGAACGTTCAGATATGCAACTCTAGAGAGATGGAATCTAGTGGTTCAATTTGTGAAAGGGACAATTTACCACAGGTAACATTATAGAGTCCTAATTAATATCTTTATGTATTGTTCTCACAAATAATTTGCTATAGCTAAAAATGTAAAGTTTAGTTATAATATATACTTTGTATTTACTTTTTGTGATGTTTTGTCAAGTATTGAAATATTCTTAGTATAAATATGCATTTTCTTCTTCTTCAATGACACTTGGAGCTAATTATTCATACTACTTAGCCACAATAATTTGATAAATTCACCCAAATCCTCTCAACATCTTGTGGAACATTACAGATGACATTTTAGAGCTTGTCATTTAAATATAGAAGCATGTTTTCTGATGTTTACTCATTTGAATTATATCCAATTAAGTGATTATTACAGTTATGCCATGCAGTCCACTTAAGAATAACGATGAATTATCATGCTAATTATTTATTCTACTAACACCATATGCACACAGATGAAGGGCAAATGCTAAAAAAGTAGCGTGTAATTTAAACTGGACCTTTTATGCTCTACCCATGTAATCCGTCTGCACTTTATCAACGATTTGTCCATTTATTCAGACATTAATGTTCTTTGGAACATTGAGGATCTTAAAATGGAGACGGAAGTTCATCATCCTATGCAAATCAATTCAAATTGTTTCTGTGGTTATGGTGTCTTCGATAATCTAAATAGAGTTTAAAAACAGTTGATGCTCCTCTGTCACTATATATATATATATATATATATATATATATATATATATATATATATATATATATATATATATATATATGAAACACTGAAATCTACTATTACCTTAGCATACAGTGACATTCATTTGAACGTGTGCAGGCTTTGTCTTCTCGCACTTCTTGTACTTTGATAATAGGAACGCTCTTCACCTTCACATTAGCTATTCATTCTGTTCCTAATTTCCTGCTTAGTTCAGCTGTCAGCTGTCTTCCTCCACCCCTGTGCCCTTTCGGCGTAGCTTGCCACTCTATCCAACTGCCTTTGTGGAGGTGCGTAGGAAGGTCTTGCAGCAGGTGGTCAGGCATCTGGTGCTCGCCCCACTCATAGTGTATTTGCTAAGCTCAAGAGGACATGAAGAAAACAGCTCTTACACGGCTGAGAAGACAAACTCGCAAGGAACAGTCAGTTGGGGGCTGTAAAAAGCAGCAATCTTCGATTCTGTTGGGTTTTAGTGCATCTCTTTTAGGTCATCTGCTACCAGTGCCGATTTGGAGCAGCAGGACTCAGATAAACAGCTTGTAAGATTCCGGTTTACTGGCCTGACTGGAGATTCAAGGTTATACGCATGGAAGAGAGTGGGTGCCTCATATGCAACCACAGTTCTGGTGGCAGGGTCACGTGTAAGGGCCAATGGGCAGGTGATCAGTGCTAGTGAAATGCCAGAGAGCTGGTCAGATATAATCCAAAGAACCAGATTATAAGCAAACGATCTCAGGGGCTGACAGAACACCAGATATGCTTGGATATATTGTTAAATGCTGTTTGCCATCAAGTGAAATGCCTGTACGTCGTACAGTGAGGAGTGCAGTTAATCTATCTATCTATCTATCTATCTATCTATCTATCTATCTATCTATCTATCTATCTATCTATCTATCTAATCTTCAATACGCAAAAACATGGAATGCAAAATGCAATAAATGCAAAGTAATGAGGTTGTATTCACAAAAAATCCTTTGAATTGGTCACCCTTAAGCAGCAATATACTGGAGCACCATATGGTAGGAGTCATGTGGATATTTTTTGAGGTTGAACCAAAAACCAACAAGGGCATTCTGAGGCTGTAATAGTATGGATATTGAAGTTGGGGTTATTTGCCAAAGACCTTATGCTAAAAAGGGTTTTTGATAAAGAGAACAGTACATAGTAGCATTCTGGGGTGAAATTAATTCTGAGAAAATTCTGAATGAGATACAGAAAAGTGTATGAAGTAAGTTATTGGAGTTACAAAGTGTACAATGATAGTTAGTAATAAATAGATGATAAAAAAGAAGTATTTTAAAATTTTAACAAATTAATATCTAAATATATGGGAATAACGAGGGAACTAACAAGAGACAGCTTGGAGTGATTTCCATACAAGGGGTTAGGAACGAGAGGCAAGACATGAGGGACTGGATCGGTTTCTAAGGGCCATGAGAAGGACGGACAGGGGTGTGACAGCATCCAGAGTTCAGAGATGCTAAAGAATGATTACGTTTTAACACCTTTTGAAGACGTCACACGTATATTTTACAGCTAACCCATACATAATCATGTACTGTAGGGTGGAAATGATATTGAAGGAGAACATAGACTGCATCTAGTACATAAACCAAAGAATGTGCTGGTATAGTAGGGAAAATGCAAAGGTATTTCCATAAATTCCTAAATTACATTTTTCAATCGCGGTCGCATTTCCCTTTTTTGTGATTCCCACAGGTCAGTAGAACTTCAAATGCAGCCCACGTTTCAAATGGCACACTGGGATGTTCAATAATTCATTGCAGAAATAACTGAGATGACCTCATCAGAGCCCTCTTCTACTCCATGTACTAAAATGGCAATTAACAGGGGCTTCCCAGCAATTCCTCCCAGCATCCAGACCCTTGTCAGTTGCACAGCTATTGTCTATTCAAGCAGGCTTCAGCAGGAACTGCAGAAAACGCCCAGGTCTTTTCAGCATTCCTGAACAATACTTAAATAATGGTAAGAAGTGTTACCATGCCAACCAAAGTACCACAGCCTTACAAAACTCCTCTTGCATACAATCGGATGGCCATCTGTGATTGCATTTATATCTTCATCAAACTTCCCTTCTGATGGCAGATGCATGAGTGTGAACAACCCTGTTGAGCATGCTCAAACAAAAGTGAAATCATCCTCACAGCAAATGAACAAATACACTCGCATACTTACATTTTAAGGCAAAAAAATAATAAAGTAGAAACATTTTTTTCAACTTTTTTTACAACTTTGAATCACCATAAGGAACCTACACCTACATGTGAAAGAACCTTCGCTGAGGGAACTCGTCTGACCCCTACTGTTTTTCTGGAGTAATAGAGCCAGGAACCTCCCAGGAAACTAGAAATACTTCTTTTGTTATGGGAACGTTTGCATTTATTGGACTGTATTTATATTTCTCTAGTCTTGTTCACCCATATCCCAGAACACGTTTTACAAGAATGTGTTCTGGTAACCTTTTTTTTTTGTTAATCTGCTCAAAAAAGGATTGAAGAGTGAATCTTTTCAGGTAGAGGGGAATCAGCATTGAAGCATTCTTCTGTGGGAGTATATATCAGTTTTGTCTAGAAGATACTTTATTTTGCTCTCTCACTCTTGTTTTCACACATTGTGACCTCAATTCCATGGGGTCATTTGCTTATCATAGGTGGGGGCTGGAAATAGCAGCTTTGGATACGTTTTCATTGTGTCTGGGCAGATTCAATTAGACTAGGTCCAATGGGGGGGGGGGGGGGGGGCTCCATTGGTTCCTGTGATGAAGATCATGTGACTTAATCTCGGGAGACACAAAGCATTCAAGTGCCAGTCTAGAACCGTCTTGTGAAAAGGTGTGCGATTTAACCTTTCCACTCAAAAATAACTATAGTAAGTAGATCCAAAGGCAGAAGTCCTTCAAATCAATGATAAAAATAATTATTTAGTGCTTCATACTCCTTAATATGAATAATTATTAATTAATACATTTCAATTACTAACATAAAGGAGTTATAGACTGATACTGTTCACATTTCACAAACAAATAAATAAATAAAGGGACGAACGAATGAATGAATGACTAAGACTCATAATAATAAATAAACATTATGTCAAATATTTCATGGTCAGAACAGGGAAATATTATGTGCAGGATAGCCAGAGGTGCTCTGTATGCCACTTAGGAGAAGAGGATAAAAGTCAGAAGTGGTTTTGCAAATAATATATGACAACCTTGTTACTTGGCCTGGCAATAAACAGAGACAGACTGCCAACTGAGAATTGTTTTTCCTTTTTGTTTTTTGTTTTAAATCAGCGTACCTAAGCCCACTCACAGCAGCACTGTCCTGTTAGACTCGAAAAGCTGCAGTGAAGACAGTCACTTCAGAGGAGCTGCCATGACGCCGCCTAACTCTACCGGGTCAAGCTCAGTCCGTGGGATTTCTTTTTGGGTCACAATTCACCTTCGGTTATGACTGACTGCTTCAGTGATGGAACAATCCATCCCCCCACCTCCCCCACACAGGCATGCACACATGAATCCAAAGACGCCGCAAGACGAACGTCAGTCCAGATTTCGAATGACTGACATCACAGAAACTGCCAAATTAGCCATTGTGATATAGCTGATCTCTCTCATTCGTCTACTTGTTCTTTGTCTAGCTCGTTCCCCTTTGTAACAAGCTGTTATGAAATCGTGTGAGGATACATTATGTAGGGCCATAAAGAGACTGTATAAAATCTTTCAATAAGTAATCAGTATAAAAGAAAATGTCAACTGCCATATATGGAGTGTGTAATGGTTAGTCAGTTGAGGAATGAATGAATATTATGCTACTTCTGCCGAATTTTGCAATTAGGCCGAAATGCACAATGAAACTTCTGCTTCCATGAGGACAGGCGGGTATGGAAAATGGATGGATAGATGGATGGATGGATGGATGGATGGATGGATGGATTGATAATATTCCACTGTAAGCCAATATTTGTGGGTTATATATAATTCAAGGAATGGAGTTTGTAGGACAAAAAGCTGCAGGGTACTGATACTCTGATATTTGCTAAATTCTATGTAGTCCTTTATCTAGTGATTATAATGGAGATGACAGACATTCTCTGAGTATGCGATGGAGATGAAGAAAAAAGGGAAGTTAACATTCCAACTTGTTTGGGGATTTGGCATCTCATTAAGAAAACTCCTTTAAAAAAAGAATTACTGTTCGGGCCAAGAAAACATTTCATAAATGTAATTAATTACAATGATCAATAAATGCTAAAAGCAGACTAGTCTTTCAGATGAGGTCAGATATGTAAAGTAAGTATTTTTATTATTATAACGATACTTTAAGATCTGTTTGGTATATGCCATGTACAGTAGATTCACTTCCCGTGTTTGGTGCATGATTTCATTTTAACTTAAAATTGTGTGCAAAATCAAGGTGAGAAACAGTACATTTCTTGATTGAGACTAACTCTATACCCGATACAGAACAATACAATAAACTCCTTTGGCAGAACTTGATACATCTGAGTACATTACATGTGCAACTAGGAGAAAACAGATAGTGTTTGGTAACCTCTGCAATCATTCATATTTAGGCGATGGCACTGTTGAATTCTTGAATCAGATTGATCCGAAGGGTTTTGATGAATTTTCTCTACCTGCACACATAGTGCCAGACAGGCATATAACAATTAAATCAAATCAATGCACAATTATATATATGGATATTATAAAAGCTAAGTAATTGCTACAGCTCCTTTAGACAACGACAGTGCTGCAGGGTGAGAAAGCAGACTATTGTGGTCAGTGATTAAATAGCAAAATGATTTACAGCTGTCATGCACCTGTAGTCCAGTCATACTTTACCAATCTGAGTAACCTGTCTAAATGGCATGGTACTCAAGTCCAGTTTTAACAATTGGTGAATAGTAAAAAAATTATATATTACGTTACTTGTCATACAGACATGAATTTTAGCCATTTTACTTGATTCAAATCAAAATACACTTGTGAGATTTTTTTAAACCACAAAGCTATAATTTCATGGCCTAAGTCAATGACAAAACTTCACGACTTTGTGAGTCTTTCCTTTTGGGCCTCGGGGCTCGGGGGGCGAGGGGGGGGGGGGCGGGTGGAGTGGGGCAGTGGGGGCCGCGGCCCAGAGCGCCTCCGTCAGGTTCACGGTTCTCATGACTTTGGCTTCTTACATTTTTAACACGGTGTTTTCCCAGACATGCACACTAAGAATAAACACTGTTCTGCTTTTTAATTTGTCCAAAGGGACATCTTTAAATTGAGCCTAACAATAGTGGGAATATAAAAACAGGGGAAACTGGCCATTTTTCAAGGTAGCCTTTGCAGTGGGGGCACAATACCCCTGGATTTAAACAAAAGCCATTTTACTGATATTAAGCAGGAACAGAAATAGATACGGCCCTTAAAAACAATAAACCTAAAGAAAGACAGCATGCAGTA
Source organism: Brienomyrus brachyistius (assembly GCF_023856365.1). Taxonomy (NCBI): domain Eukaryota; kingdom Metazoa; phylum Chordata; class Actinopteri; order Osteoglossiformes; family Mormyridae; genus Brienomyrus; species Brienomyrus brachyistius. The sequence continues at coordinate 9,295,562 of NC_064542.1, forward strand.
CGTTAATGTGCACGGTAACAGAAAAAAATGCAGTTAAACAAGTTATATAGTTGGTCCACATTATCCACATTGCAGGGCTGGGGTCACTGGAAAAACCACGTAAAATCTTTTAGTCCCCTTGGCGAGCAAAACTAGCTTTTGCGTGGAGCAAAGTGGAAAGATATAAGAAACACAAGATTTAAAGATCCCTGCAAGATCTCTGAGAACTACCATGTGAGGGGGCTTCCATAAACACATTGGCTGTCCCTCAAACCAGCACTGTACTTAATTTTATTCATTTTTTGTGGACTTTTTCTGCTGTCTGCAGCATTTGCAAAATCTCCCAAAAAACTCCCATATAACTTCTCATGCCGACTCCGCTATATATATCAAAACCACAATGGGAAAAGTGGCAATGCAGAAGGGTCAGCTGTCCATGCATAGACACATGGTATAACAGAACAAAACAGGATATGGAACAGAATAGTATCCATGTATAGTGGTGGAGGGCTCCCTCTCTCAAAGTAATTTTCTCATCTCGTGGCTACCTGGTTCTTTAAACTACATGAGGTGCTTCTACTAATAAAGGTTAATCTTGGGGTATCGGCACATGGCCTAATAAGTGCTGCATGTCAATCAGGCTCCAGCAGCTGAAAATGTGCTTGGTCATTCACCCACCACATTCATTCTTACACTTCAGCTCCTCCCAGATATATTTTATATCACATGATTCTATCCTATGGAAAATTCCTATGGACATCAGGATGTTTAATATTAAAATTCAGATTCAATTTTACATTTAAATTCCCAAGAATATTATCTGTAAAACACCACATAGAGGAAATTTTTAGTAAGAGATACTTGAACTGAAATGGTGTACTACAGTACCAAGGCAACACTTACTTTCTCACTCAACAAACAATGAAATTTTCATCAGGATTTTTCATCTTTGTGCTGCTTATTTGTACAGTTATTTCTAAAGGTGTATGAATCAATTACCACTCAATTAAAACTTGTGAACGGCAGAGTATCTGTTCCTGAGTCCCACCACTGCTGTGTACCTGTCTGCGAGTTCAGGTAAATAACAAAGCTGCAGTATTTCATCATCGAGTGCAACCACACTCTTCAAGGTGCCAATAAAGGGTGGAAACCAAAATAATTGATGAAAACAGCTAACTTTTCCATTCCAGCCCTCTGGCTACACATTTAGATGAAAGTGCTAATATAAGACATGTCTGTTGGAAAGAAAGGGACAGATTTGATCTTTCATATTGTAGAATCTTGTGAATCTCCTATTCATGTCCTACAATACCCTGCCTTTTCTATTATATACCTATATAATCTAGGAATATAATAATGATATGCACACCAAACTGTAGATAGCTTTTTCCTAAAACTGGCACATACACGGTCTTAAATACTTAAGCCAAATAACTTATTAACCCATGACCTAGACCAGGATAATCTGTTGAAGCAACATGGAATACATCGCTAATCTGCAAAATGCTCAATGCCCTTAAGTAAGTCTTGCTATTGCCTGCCCTATGCTGTTTAGTCTTTGTAAACCTTAGCATGTAAACCTGCCAGTGCATACTGTATAATTCTGTATAACTATACGGACAATTTCTTTCACATCAGTCAGAAAACCACAATATGTCTCTGTCAAATGTTTTTTGGATAATGATTGTGAGTTGGGTGGTATATCAAATTCAAAATTCAAATTCAAATTCAAATTTTATTTGTCACATACACAGTCGTACACAGTACGATATGAAGTGAAATGCTTATATGTATCCATCCATCTATCCATCCACCCACCCATCCATGTATCTATCTTCTATTTTGAATAGTTTCATTCAAACCTATAAAAGTTCTATAAAACCATTTAATCAATGGTTACAAATCATGTGAAATATGTCTAGATGAGATCAAATCAAGTGTACTATTTCTTATCTTAGCAAATGATCAAATCCCTTTCAGCAGTTAAGTATGTTTATGTGAAGCTGTAGTAAATTAAAAACCGAATTAACGTGTGTATTAATTTCAGACAATATACAGACAAAGCCAAGTTATTCTCATGATTCTTGTTAAGGGCCGTATATCGTCCATGGAATGGCTTTTTTTTAATGAGTCGATGTAAGTAAATGCATGGTAGTGCAGGTGTAAATGTCCAGATGCATGCCGCTTGGCACGCCTCAAGCAAAGCAGTGCCAGGTTATTTCAACCTTTGCATTGAAATGTGTTTCCTTTGCATATGCAATGTGCCTGACGCTTTGCTCTCTGTTGATAATACCTACCCCTCAACACCTGCTCTAACTGATTTTAAAATAGTCAAGCTGGGAGGGGAGGCTGTGTGACTATTAAATAGTCTATGGAGATTTTGGACAGGCAGAAGCACTCAGTGGGTGACAGCTGATGCTTTGTGTTTTGGCCCCATGGTGCATTTTGAGGAGACGCGTTCACACAGTGTTCAAACAAATATCAAATCACAGAGCATTTCACTGTCAACTAGAGGCACGCCGTTTGCTAAGAAGCAAGCTTTCTGCCCCCACATTCGCCATCCTGTGCCCCGCAAACCATCGGCTGACAGCTTCCTCAGTGCCCCTCCCTTACCTAAGCAGCTATTTTCATATTTTCCTGACACTCAGTAAGTATTTTGCATCAGTGGAGTTGCTCTGCCGAGGCATATTCTTGACAAAATATATATCTGCCATTGGGCATGCATGATTTATTACGTCTAAGTGAAAAATGTACTTCATGCTTTAGACAATATCTACTATTAGTACGAATGCTTTTTAATATAAGCCGCCCCAATTACCAGACACATTTTTCTCTGGAGCAGGGACAAGAATTTAAAATGTTGTTATTGTAAAACAATATCCTCGTATACCTGTAACCGTAACGTGCCGATGAAGCATTAGCCATCCTTTGTCACAGTGTTAGGATAGCTTTTCATTTCCATGATAGCAATTACAGAAATGAAAGCTACAAATCCCTCACCCATAATTTATGTAATAGACGGGTTCGTATTCATTTTCTTTAAATAGTATGAGTCTGTTTTTGCAGATGCGATGTCAGCATTCCACATGCCACCAGAAACCACTGAACAGTTAAACCTGAGCGGCATATTTAATGCTTTTTTTTAATTGTTGTGAATTAATTAAATCAGAAGCTGTCAAACTTGTCAGAAAAAAAAAATCACTTTTAACATGAAGAATTGTGAGTGATTTCGATCAGATTCCTTTTGTTCACCAGGAAACTGGAGCGTGAGCAATAGTTTGTGCCTGTTGCCATCCGCACTGATGCAGTGCCGGGGAAAATCATGAATTCTTTTTGACCTGTGAAAGCTACTGAATGGAGCACAGAGGCAGATGTGTTGCTAAAACAATTGACCTTACCATCTGTTTCAGGGTTTTATTGCCTGATCTTTTCCCCATTAACTGCACGGACAGGGTGAAATACAATTCCCATTATAGGGATCTAGCTAATAATGCATTATCAATTAGCCCCTTTGTTATTGATCAATGCATAGCAGGTAGTACCAGCCCATTACCGTCATTTAGAACTCTATTGTCCTTCCTGTTCTCCTGTTTCCACTTGTTCATTAAACTCCAGTTCATAGACGTATTGGCTTTTACTTAAATTGTAGCTTGATTGTTCTTCAATATCTAGTAAAGATCATCTTTAATCACTACTGAACCTCTTCCTTTCTTATTCAATTTCAATAGTTAAAAAGCAAAATTCTTAAGATAACAGTACAGCACTGTCAATGTCAATGGCTATACATATATCAGGTTTTCCCTTCTGTAAAGCTTAGAAAGCAGTCTGCTATTAAAGGTGGTGCATCATTTACAGTATTAAATTAATATTTAATAAGAGTTTACCAATGACATTATAAGGTTAATATACTATTATTACTTCTCATATACTATGATAAGGTTGACAGGCTGACATTTTTGACAGCTTTATATTACCAAGATAACGATAATCAATTTTTTTGAGTGCATGTTTTGTAGCGAAGTTCCAAATGACCCTCCTGGATTATAACGTAACATGATGCGAAGTAACGTAACGTAACATAAGATAACGTGATAGCCATTATATTATCCATCCATGCATCCATCCATGCATCCATCCATGCATTCATCCATCCATCCATCCATCCACCCACCCACCCATCCATCCATTTTTTATACTTGCTTGTCCAATACAGAGTCATAGGGCTCCAGAGCCTATTCTACAAGCTATGGGTGCAATGCAAGGAATAACCTAGGAGGGTTAGGGTTAGGGTTACCACACCATTCACACAAACATTCACATCTATATATTATATTATATTATATTATATTATATTATATTATATTATATTATATTATATCTTATTCGCTGGCTCATTTTGGCATTTGATGTTGCACATATAGATACTGTGTTTGTTTTGTCACAGTCTGTCTCAGGTGCTTTCAAGAAAGCTTTTACGTAAATGAATTACATTTGTCCTCTGTCACCGCTCACTCTGTTTCGGGCCTTGGTTAGCAAATTAAATTTACTTGGAAATAGGTGGTTCATTTATATGTTTAGTAGCTTTCATTTAGATCACAGTGTGGAGATATTAAATTTAACAGACGTTAAATTTAAATAAGTGCACCAATCTTAAAGTTACGGCATGTAGACTTCTGTGATAATCAATAATATTGACTTTATTAAGAAGAAATTCAGTATTGTTTAAAAAAAATTGATACCTTCATGTGATTTTAAACAACAAATTTAACAGATTCAAATATATACTTGCTTTTAAATGATACAGCAAATAATTTTGTTTGCTGCATTATAAAAACAAGTTGATTTATGCCTACTATTGTAATACCACATTTCTTTGTTTAACCTCTATGACATTGTGTAAGAATTATCAGAAACAGTAAAATAACAAAGCTGACCTATTTGCATTTAAACAGCCATTTACCATATCTCTGAGTCAATTCTAAAACTTTACTGTTTGTTCATTTACCATACATTACATAACAGGACTGTTAAAACAGAACTTTATCAACAATGAAAGCTTATGCTGGTAAGACTGGCTGGTACTTGGCACCTCTGTGATGAATGACCTAGAGGAGATCTTTAAATGTACCCATGTGACGTTAAGAACTGAGATATTGCTGAGAATGTGATATTTCCAGTGACTCTTTTTCAATATGGATATCTGACAATGAAGAAGCAGGTGAGGAAGAGTAAAACCATGGACTGCAAGGAAAACGAGTGACTGAAATCTCTATCAAGTCAAGCCGAATTTCCCCTTGAAGCAGAAGTAACCGGATCAAAGCTATCGTCTTCTGAGAAGATTATTAGAAAATCCAGTGCATTAGAGATGACCGTGGTTCTTAGATAAGTTGAAGGTAAAAGACAAAGAGGAAGACAAGAAGCAAGATATATGAGCCTACACAGGAATGACTATGCCACCGAGTAGACTGAAGAATGAAGAAAATGCATAGAATATTCTGGAGGAATGCTGTCTGCATGGTTACCATACGCCGACACCAACATGATGGCGCCTAATGATAAATAAAAAAACACACACACACAACTGACCTACTGTACTTTCCTGGTTTATCATTTTGGCATATGGATTTATTAAGGATATATTGCTGATTTGATTCTTAATATTTAAATAAATTTTAACAATGCTTAAGATCACAAATGTTGCCAAGGAGAGTGTGGATTTCCAACAAGACGGCTCTTTATATGAGGCTTCGTAACATATCAGTTTTGTGTATTAAAAAAGGAAAATTCTCTTTTTAGTTTGGTGAAAACCAAAAGCAATAGGTCTGTGTAGGCAAGGTGAGGACTGACGAGGAAACCTGGGTAAAATATTCGCTTTATGTTTTTGGAAGGTATGAGTTCAGTGACATCATCATCTGTATAAAAGCCAAAATATCAAGTTATTAGTGAATATGGTAGTAATGGACCTGAACTGATTTTTACTTACACAAGAATACTATGTTTTAGGTTAGATTATGCTACATATTATATACCCGTTTTACCCAGGTAGCAATGAACAGGGCAGCAGACACAATGCCATATGTTCTGTTCATGTCTATATTTACAATTAAGGGGAAATTACATATTAGACTTCAAAGTAAATGATAAATTTGGGAATGTCATAAGATTCTTGAGAATGTATAGTACTGTTGAAGTAATATTTTGTGATAAGGCGTTGGAGGGCATCAGTGAAACTGCTAACACCTTTAAACTTACAGGATATTGTGTCAGACTTGCAGGATATTATAACATCTTCCATCCTGAACTAGGTGAACTGAATCTAGATATGATTTCGAGTCTTCTGCCAGTAAAACATATTTCCTTAAAGATCAAACACACACACATACACGCAGACACACACACACACACACATAGGGTATACCTATCCTTATGGGGCCCGCTCATTCACTTCTATGGGAAAAATGCTAACACTAACTATGACAACCTTAACCCCCACCCTGCCCTAACCATAACCATAAGTAACCAAGCAAAACACAAGAGTTTTTGCATTTTTAGTTTTTTCATAGCAGTCACTGATTTTTATAAAATAAAGTTTTCCCTTATGGGGACCAGGAAACCAGTCCCCATGAGGGAAAAAAAATATATATTTATCACATTATGGGGACATTGTGTCCCCATAAAGGTAGGTATACCCGCTCACACACACACACACACACACACACACACACACACACACACACACAGACCCGTACTCATATCTTGGTAGGGAGTGTCCATTCATCTCTATGGGAAATACCCTAATCCCAACACTGACAACCATAACCCCTACCCAGCCCTAACCTTTACCATAAGTAACCAAATGGAATGCAAGACTTTGGACATTTTTAGTTTTTGATTGTAGTCACGGATTTTTATAAAACTGAGTTCTTATACATACCCCACACACACAGACAAAAGAAATTGCCTATGTAAAGAGCTCATTACAGACAAACATATATACTGCACTATAAAGTTCATGTTGTTTTTCAGTGGCAAGCAGTCTGTCCAGTCTAAAGGTTACAATGTCAGCACAGCTGTTACTTAACCTTTCGTAATCCATGACCGCCTCACTTCCATACATTATCCATGTTTTTCTCCCTCTGGAGTGAAGTGAGCTTGGCCTTTGTGTGGCACACATCAGGCGCCAATAAATCTGTAATTAGTGAGTTTCCACTGGTGAAAAAGTAGCACTTTTCCCATCTTAAGCAGATGCAGCTTCCTCTCACAGCCACCAGCATCGCGCTCAATAAACACAAAGTTCCGCCGTACAGCAAATGCTTCCACGCTCAACATTCTGTTTGCTTAAAGCTGTTTGCATGTCAGTGTGAGAATCCCTACGGCAAGTGAGTCAAACAAGCAGTGTTGCTGCTAATGTGGATGCTATTTGCATAGTAGCTGTATGTGAAATGCGTACCTCAGCCTGCCTCTTCCTGTCTGCTTTCACTGGGGACAGGGGGTGTGAATCATCGCCTTAGTCATTTCAAGCAGCTAATGCCGGCGCCAATTTATTTTTCTTTGAATTCTTCTTCACTTTTACAGGTGCTCATAGGGTTGATGACGGCGACTCAATGATGCGACAGTTTTGATCAGAATTACAGGGAGTATCAATGGCACTGTGAACTCTTACTTTAATGTACACCCTCGTATTGCCACATCAGCACCGATCTGAGCAGGACTGTTTATGCACAGACATTTTTATTTAATGTGCAAACCCTAGTCGTCATACCCTTTCTCATAATTGCATAACGTTTCTTGTTTATTTTAAGGTCACAAGCCATTTTCCGATGAGTATCCTGGAACAACACAGACCTACCCCCCCCCCCCCCCGCCCCCACAAAGGTTAGTTGCCTTTTGGGCTGATGAGATGATGTGTCTCCAGGCTAAATTTCAGAACTTTGCCATTACTGTAATGGGCCACGCGGTGAAGACACAGGGCTCTCGAGGACATCAGGCTCATCACTGTCTCTCCGTATTGCACAGCAGCTCACATTGTAGTGTGACTCATGGCTACACCGTTGTAACATTTTTTAATTTGAGAGCAATTTAGATATTTGCCCCATTTTGCATTTTTTCCTCATTATTATATGAAGCCTTTTCAGGGCATGTCTTGATATGTACAGTATGGTAGTCATTTTCAATTAAGTCTTGGGGGGGGGGGGGGTCAATGTCAAGTAAATATCAAGGGTTGATACTGAATCATGTATCCATTCTTTTTTGGGCGAATGAGGCCTGATGGCAATTCCACCAATTATCTGAGTAATTTAAAGTGGGGATCCGCTGCCTGTCACGGGCCTTTTGACAGACTGTCCTAGATAATATAAGTGCATAACAACTATCCCTAACTACCTTTAGAACTAATGGAATCCATCACTGCTTTAGTAATAGCAGCTAATGCCTTTTGGTGGGTAAGAAATCCTTCTGTTTTCCGTTGCCTTCGTTTGATTTGATCCAGGCCAAAGCAAATAAATCTTAGTGTGGACTGTCATCTTGCAAACTTTACACAGCCTAGTTTTATCAGTTTTCGCAGCTGAAGGGTTCTATTTAACTATCTAGCCCAATGAGCCATTCACTTACCTTGTGGGCCCCTTTTTATGTGTCATTCATTAGCTCTGTGTCGTGAGCAGTTTGTCCATCATCAACAGTTTGGCTGTGGTAGTAAAACAGCGTGGGGTCCCTTATATAAGCCAAACTTTGTCTGATCTTGTCTCCCTCACCTTATTTAAAAAAAAAAAAAATATATATATATATATATATATATATATATATTCTTCAGTAGCATACTGTACGTAGCAGTATCTTAAATGTATGTGTAAAACCGGACTAGACTAAAAATATACTGGACTAAAATGATTATTTTAGCAGTATAAAATGATAAAAATACCTAAAAATGTGTGCTATGATCCCACCCAGAAATATTGCATAAGAAGTATACATTAAGTATACTGTATATTTATGAATGCAGAATCTAAAATAGCAAACATCTCAACCGCATTTTGAAGACAAAACTAGTGACTTTCTTACTTTGTTCAATTAGATTATTTTTACGAGGGCGCTCACAACTGATTTATTTCCCTTTCTACCAACCCAGCATATGATGGTCTTTGACATTTTTAGTACAGTACATGATTTGCTGCAAACAATAAAGCGTTACTGAAAAGCAGGAGCTGCTCAGACGTGTATTTTAGATGCATCTGCAATGTTACCTACAATTATGAACTGAGATCCTTTCATCTTCTTCATTGTCTTTAATTTTTGATTAAATCTTTGAACCATTATCACCTCTCACACTCCCACCTCCCCCTCCCCCTACAATCCAGACCTCCACAGATCTGAGTCTCTCTCACTTCTCACTTCTCATTTTTTCACTTTCAACATCATCCACCTTATTGCCTCTGTATTTAAAGTCATTTATTATTGTTCATAGTTCATTATGTGTCTATTGTGTGTCATCTGTTGTGTCAAATCTTACAACTGTAATGTATGTGCGCTGCTCCTCTATGTCTTTTAAATTACCCCTCGGGGACAAATAAAGTGTTTTGAATTTGAATTTAAATTTGAAATCTGTGAAACCACTATATTAAAGACTAGGTGTGAATATCTGGTTAAAATGAATGTCTGGTATGAATAATGTGTTCTTTCTGAAGCCAACTGTCATCCAATCATTACTGACAAAAATCCATGTCTGTCTTCCGTGTTATTCTGTTTTCTCATTGGACTCATTGGAAGCAATGATGCTCTTTGGTTTGCTACACATATTGTCTCTCCCAGATTACCATTAACTACACAATATGCTCCTGGGTCGACACCGGTCACCAGGGATGGGCGAAACCACTGATATTCTTTGTGATTCGATTCAATCCAATACCAAGGTTGGAATCCCTGATATCGATTCTGATACTGATATTCGGGGCTTGTCCAACCGTAATGGTAAAGTTTGCCAAGCTAGGGCTTGGGGGGGGGAGGGGGGCACTAGTGTCTTCCCCTCTTAGGTACAGAAAAAAATGATATTGTAACATTAGAACTGATTGTCAAAATGAAACATTCACATTGAAAGAGGTTTCAGTTTCAGTCACTTGTGTGTGAGAAGGTGCAGTAAAAGTCTCCAGGCGTCCCTGAGTGTCTGACCTCCATTACTGTACATGCAGAAACGCTGCATTACTTGCGTAAACTCGGTTCTGTTGCATGCTGTATTGTACGCATTTTACAGTTTATCGTTTGTGCTTAGTTGCAGGTTTGGGTGATATTATTTGTATATTTTTGGGGCAGCGATATCTACCACGGGGACGCCATGATTTAGCATTTAAAATGCACACACAGGGAAAACGAGGAAATGCAATGTGAACAGCACGATGTAAAGGAGCTGTCTAAGCAGACAGCGATGCTATCTAATTTGTCATACCACCCAGATATTATTACGTGGTATATGGTTAGGATGACCACATACTCCATGTCAGGGGGGACACTATGAGCTACTCCAGGTTTTACAAACTACTATAATATTTCTTTTCATCTTGTACTTTTACAGTTTTTTTTTCCTTGATTAAAAGACTCATCCAGCTGTTTCACATTAATCTTAGTGACACATGCATGATTATAGGAGACTGACCAATCAGCACACAGCAAGAACTCAGAGACTGACCAATCAGCACACAGCAAGAACTCAGAGACTGACCAATCAGCACACAGCAAGAACTCGGTGCTAAAATGAAATCCAGGTCCTTTTAATTGAAATGGTAGTTTACAAACCCTGTCCCAGCTTAGAAATAGTTTTTCTAAATACCTTTGAACATGGAATATCCGCACAATTGCAAACAGGTTGAACTGTGCCTGCACTGAGCTCACCACTATTAAAAACATCTAGATCTGTATTCGTGGCTCTGATTGTTTGAACTTCCGACAGGGATTATGTCACTTGCATATATGGAAAAATACTACGGTATGTCTGTTATGGTAATTCTGTGTCACTTTGACATACCGAAAATATTTAGGTTCAATCAGAATTAGTTTAGACAAAATCTCCATATCATTACTACTGAAGTGCATAGTAAATCCATTACAGCAAAAGCACATGTAATCAATGTAATCATCTGAATTAAGGGCATATTCAATCATGTGTTGTGAAAAATCTTAGAAACACAGTAAGGCTATAGATACATCTGTTATTTTATTAACAATGTTTAAATATTTACTCTTAAGTGACTATGAATACCTACTGTTCACACGGTCAGTAGGTGACATTGGAGAGTCTAATTTGGGAACAAAAGAGATATTTTAAGCAGACATGCCTAGTTTTTGACAAAAAAGAAAGTGGATTACTGGAAGTGAACATCTCCAGGCAGTGATGAAAGAATTCAGTTTAAGAGCCATGGGAGATGGATGGGAGTAGCTCAGAAACCATCAGAGCAGCACTGCTCAGCATTTCTCACAGCTCGGTTTCTCCAAGGTCCTCATGTGATACATGTACTATGGGCAGACTTTCAGTGGCACACTTAAGATGCAAAAGCATTTGGGAATACCACCCACTCGAAGTACATGTTCATCCATCTTGGTGAGATATATATACCGCATACAGAAATTTAAAATAATTTGTGACAATGTTGTAGCATCATGTGTACAGAATTTTCTAGAAAAAAAAATGAAATCAATTAAAAAATATATGTTTTAAGATAATCAGTTTCCTGTCACATACTTTGACTGAAAACTAAATTAATATATTTTTTGATTATATAATAGCATACAGTCTCATTTAAGTGAATAGTTATTTCAGAAAAAAGTGAGGGAATGAATTTAAATTATAGCACGTCAATTTTAGCCATTAAGAATTTACTATTTTCCCCAAACAAAAAAGTCTGTACACAAAAAAATTACAAAGAATAAATCTACTGAAATGTTATCCAGAATTAAGACATTTTATACATTGCTTGCTTTAAAGTTTGTTTTCCCTTCTATTGACAGGGGGGATGAAACGTGCTTTTTAGCTGAGCCGTCTGTATAAGCAGTCAGCTAGTTATTTTCACAATCAAATTAGATGACAGAGATCTTGAATAGAGGGTTGCAAGATCAACCGAAAGATATAGATGACTTGTGACATGCGCTTAAAGAAAAGTGCAACAGAAGACTCCCATAGCGAATTGTTACACAAACAATGCAGAGGTGGATTCTGAAGACATGCGTCCCTGGAAGAAAGTAAAAGCACCTTATTATAATGACAGCAACCATCAGCAGCAAGTTGCCAAGATGAGGGCTTGTCAGACCAATCAATCACCATCCACAAGCAAAGCGATTTGTTCATCACCAGCTGTTTCAATTACATAATATAGAGCCTTTAAAAGCAGGAAATCCTGCCTGAAGCAAATAACAAACATAAACATAACAGACCCGATATGGGAACAAAACCATTTTTCTTTGTGTCATGATAAAACCATTATCGTCAATGATAAACGGTCTGAAATACACTAAGAACGGCAAGGTTTTGAGTTTTATTTTGTTCGATTCCAGAGCACTAAGCTACAATTCCCATCTTGATGTACTCTCAACACATCAGAGAGTCTCCTTAAGGACAGCAGGCAATCCTATAGCCATACAATGGTACATATAGCAATGATGTGTTATTACATCGTTATATAGACTGTTCTCATTTTAGACAAATTCTGGGCAAATCCCTTTTATTATGAAGCATAATTATGCAAGTCTGAAAAGTATTAGGGGTTAAATTCATTCTTGTATGCCAGAGCTGCATAATAGTAGTAGTAATAATAATAATAATAACAATGACAATTCATACCTGCTTGTCCAATGCAGAATCCCAGGGAATAACTATCAGATACACATGTTATTCGCACCTACGGACAATGTGGCGACTCCAATTGAGCTCAGCATACTTACTGCAGGAGGAATCTCCCCCAACAACACGGGAGAACATGCAATACCTGTAAGACCAATTCAGCGACAGAGCAGCTTAATTAACAAGCAATTTTCTGGAGGCAACTGATCAGTTTCTTCGGTGTGGAAAATGACTCTGTGTTTACTTTGCTAAGTGTGGTTTTGTAAATGAACGTGTCTGCGGCGCTTGCTTCCGTTCCCCTCTGCGACTTGCGTCGATAATAACCCAGGAGAGGTGCGCCGTTGTTACAGCTGTGAACATTTGCCCTGTGAGGGACGAGATGGAGCTCGGCAGACCAATGTCTTCTTAATTGACATGGTTGCATCTGGCAGGGGTGCTGTAAAGGGAGAAGGGTTAGGAAGACTCCAAGGACCCCTGAGTAACAGAGACCTTAAAAAATTAGGAACATAACTGGATTGAGCTGGTTTGGGGGCCAAACATGACATGCTTTCATGGGACCCGAAAATCTCCAGTTGTGCCTCCGGCTTTGGGCCCGTCCTTACAGTGCAGCTAACTTTTCTAGTGATATCTGTTTCTGAGAGGCTTAATTTTGTTTCATGTTTCTTTGCTTTTCATTCAATATGTGTTCTGGTTAGCTTTTCCATTCCTATCTGTTTTTGGGAATTACTTAATTTCATTCTACTCCACGATCTAAAGCTGTTTACTTCTTCTTGAAAAGCGGCAATGCACTCAAAGGATTGATAGCCCATGGATATAAAGTTGATTCTGCAGCCACATATGTGAAGTTATTTCTGTGAGCCACAATTGCATGCACTTAATCATTGCTACCCTCCATAGAGCACAGTTTGCTGAGTTGAACTATGGCAGCCTACCTAAGCTTCTTGCTGTGCATAGATTGCAGTTTTTCCACAATTTTGAGTAGCTCTGTGGTCACATTTATGGCTGTTTTCCCTGGGTGTTCTACCTTCCTTGCTTGAGTGAATCAATTACTACCATTTGAGAAATGGCGTCCCCTTATTTTCACTGTTGCCACACTAGCTGGGAAGTTCTGTGCCCAAGAGTTATTCGGATATATAATGCAGAGGCTTAGTCTTCAATTCTTCCTGCATCAACTTCCTATTCAATATTTTTGACAGAGCTGAATTTTTTGTGTATTCCATGACTATTTACGTGTTCTGTTTTTCCGTGGAATGCTACATGGATTTATTTTCACCTGTATTAAGGTCAATCGCATTATTTAGATACATGATGTGTGGAGCGGAACTCACATGACCACAACTTTTGTTTGTATCACGTCACATCACATCACGTCACATCATGTCACATCACGTCAAATCACATCACATCATGTCACATCACGTCACATCACGTCACGTCAAATCACGTCACATCATGTCACATCACATCACATCATGTCACATCACGTCATATCACATCACATCGCATGACGTCTTTCATATATTTCTGGTCGAAGACTGCTGGTTTTCTGACACCGAGCATCGTCCATCTGGCAGCCCTCTTATGGACCTTTTCCACTGCCACCAAGAACCAAGCCATGCCAGAGCCGCAGCGCAAACTGGCAGTTTTCCACTGCAAATGTGAGCCGAACCCCAGACAGACCTGAGCTGTAACTGTGCTGACCTGGCCCTGCGTACCAGCAGGGCTAAAAGCGTGACCAAACAGAGCTGGTGATGCCACCACCATCGTAATGCATATACTATTTCTGCTAGCATGTGATACTAATAAAACACAGTAATTCTCACAGATGTGTTAGAAAATTAGCAAATTAGCACGCAGTAAATCACGATATACATCCTGTGAACAATAAATAAGCGTCTCTTTAGTTTCCATGTCACTATCGCTCTCACAAACTGGCAACGCCTTCACTGAGCTGACCCTTCTGCAGTGGAAAAATGAAGCGAGATGTTACCGCACTGTAACTAGTCTCTCTTCACGGTACGGCTTGGGTACAGCTCTGTTCCTACATGTGAAAAGTGCCATTAGACCTCTGTCAGGCTCTTCCTTGGCAAGATGGAGGTTGACAGGCCAAATATCCTTTGGAATTTGTCCATGTGTTTTGAGACATGAGACTGAACAGGAATGCTTTACTGCATTTCCATCAGGCACAGTAGATTAGTGTAGGACTGTCAGCTGGACTTTATCTTTGACCTGGTGGTTTCTTTGAGACTGAAAGCTACCAAAGAGGGTTCTGTTTGGGAATGAATCTCCCAGAAACTTAACAGGGGATGGGCTCTTTGGCTGAGGATTTGCAGCACGTCTGTCCCATCAGTCAAGTTTCATGTTTCTCTTTGGCACAAGATTTCTATTTGTCTTTACAGCCTTATTTTCAGTGTAATTTCATATAGATGTACATGCTTCATACTGTATAGATCTACAAGCATTATTATGCTGGTCAGTGCAAGTAGGATTGTATAACTCCTGCCTTTGTGTAACGCAAAGCTGAACATTTCAACTGAGTTGTCAGTTAGTTATATTTAAGAAGTTTAATTGCATTCATGCAATTCATGCAGCACTTCATTTTGATGAGATGCTATATTTTTGGTAAATGTCAGGGAATTGAATGTTTTAAAGTTTTTCTATTTTCCACTTTAATAATAACATCAGTTCATATATAATGAGCTTGAATATTAAACGGGAATAATTTATTACATTGCAATCAAGTTAAATTAATTCTGCACTTATTTCCAATGAGATCCAGCACATCATTGGCGGTTCTAGACTGTTTCAAGTGGGGACCGAAGTGGGGGCAGTTGTTCTGCTATGGGGGCCAGATGAATTTAACCTTAGGGACCGACTACAAAATGAATTACTTGTCAACTCTGCGGGGGCATCTCTGCTGAATTTCCAGATTTCAAGGACATTGCACATTATGCTTGAGTGTCATGCAAAAGACAATCTTGAAAACCAATGAATATTTTGCTATGTTTATTTCAGTTACATTTTCAGTTAGATTTAAAAAAGTTTAACTTTTTATTCTGTAAACCATATTATCCACCACCATATTATTTATATACAATGATTTTGCCCTCAACTCAATAAGGCACTTAAGATGTTTATTAATATATATTTTATAGCATTTTCTGTTTGTTACATGAATTGCATTCTACTATTACAGCATTAGCCATCTAACTAGCTTTGGAGAGAAAACGCTCTAAATAACAAGAAACTCATTAAAATGAGCTATAAAAGTAAAGTAATAAAGACGGTAGTATTAAAAATTCACCCAGCTGTAATTCTTTTTTTGGCCATCACGCTTCGGTGTTCCTTGCTGTTTTTCTGATGTAACTTTGCTTTTTACCAACCGAAGTGACTCATATACCCACCTAAAGAGTCTGATTAGATAATGGGTTTAATTTTGTGTTCCATCTGTTTCCCAGTGCACAAAAAGTTCAGCAAACACGTATTTATTTTAGGTCAGTATCCCTTGCCCCCCCCTCCCAGAGTGGCTGACCCTTGGGATAAATCGCACAATCACGCCCTTACAAAAGTTGCATTCCAGTATATAAGCAGAACAGTAAAATGTGTGAGTGGAGATGAAATATTGAATCGAATATATTGAAAATAATGTACGGCATAGATGACATAGACAAAAAACAACTCCCAGAGGACACAGCACAAACGCAAGGTGGAGTACCTGTGGCAGGGTCCACTGTGCGCTCAATCAGATGGTCGTCTTGATGCACCCACTCCCCGTTGCACTTGAAGTATATCTGTGTGGCTGGAGTAGAGCGGCAGGTGAGAGTGACAGGCTTGTTCTTCACTATGTATACATCATCCGGCTCGACCAGGAAGTGAGGCAAGAGGTCCGAGAATGCCGCGGGGAGGGGGTTTGTCACCGTGGCGACATGCTGTGAACCTGCCAAGGAAGGAAAAGCAGATGGTGCTCAGAAATGGATGCTGACAGGAGACGTCAATGAAAAGGACAAGTAAAAGAAGAGGATCTTCATAACTTAGTATGTTAGGAAGTATGATAGTATGAGAATGACTTCTGCAGTTTTTTTAATGGCTATGTGATCATCTCTCTTTTGTAAAAGATGGATAAATGATAAAGTGAATGCAGATTGTTAGAATTTCATTTTGTGCGTTGAACCATGTGTAGTGAAGGGAATATCTGCACTGTGCTAGCAGAATGCTGACAAAAATGAAAGATAACATGTGATAAATGTGTGATTGTGCCACGGGCACCCAAGGTCTGTCAGCTACGCGACAGAGAGGTAGCCTCAGAAATTAACATTTTAGCTTTTATGTCCACTACAGTTTTACAGTTTACAGAATGTTGTGTTGTGGTTTTTGTAATGCTTGGTAGTATTATAAATACGAAACCCTGTAGTCTCCAAGCTAATAGACTGTTTTCATGGAAAGTTCAGTCCCCCCCCCCCCCAGAAGACAAAGCCTCGGACCTTATCTGGCTCAGTCTGTAGACCCTGCAAACCCAGTCTTCTCAATACTGTTAATCACACTATTTAAAGATCAGAGCTGTGTCACTAGAGACCATAAATTCTTAGCCTTGAATGGCTGCAGTACTTCACAAAATGTTATACGAGTCTCGTTTCCAGGACTTTAACTCTGCTCTCATTAAATGAGAAGCTCGAAAGAGGCATGTGGTGGAGCGCTTATCATCAAGTCAGAGGCTTTGAGGAATGGCTCCACTCAATCTAATGGCACGGATTCCTCTTGTTTTCATTTATTATTAGCTAACTCATCAAGGGGAAACTGGTCCCCTAGTTTGTGGCCGACCTTCTCTTCATAAAGCACAAATCAAAAACATTGCATGAAAAAGAGAAAATAATAAACTTGACAATTTGATAAATGTTTCTTAATCTACGTGCAGATTAAAAGACAGAAAAGAATGTTTTCAAGACATCTGATGAAGAAGAACAGATCTGAGACCTATGTTATTCTTCTTGTTACAAGAAAATCACAAAAAAATAAAAATATTTAATAGGTGAGACAAAAATAAAGAATCCGAGTATTTGAAGATAAAGTCTGAAGTTATCCCTGGCAATTAGTCTTAGCTTTGGGGATTTACTTTGCTAATGAAGATGAAACCAAGAATATGACAGACCACACTAAAGTTGTGTTGGGGGTTTTATATCTGCCCACATGCTTTCAATTAAGACAATGAAACCTAATTAGAAAAAGATCAAACGGAATTATACAATTCCACTAAAATTAAATTACTAATGAATACTAATGAATAGAAATACCACCGTCATGTAACGTTTCTGCATTGTGTTCTTAAGAAGACAAAATGACTTAACGGTAAAGATATCTTCAGAAAACATGATTGTGATGATATTTTTCCCTAGAACCCTATACACAAAAGTAAATTGCGTTCATTTCTGTTCAGGCTGGGAAAGCTTTTCTGTATATTTCAAAGCTGGAGAGAGGCCAGCCTTAAGCTCCACCGGACGTCATCCCTGCAGATCATACTTTAGCGCGCAATTTGTTCAACAATTTCCACTTATCATCTTCCCTGAGTGCCATGTCAGGAGCAGCAGTTAGGGGTGATTCAGATGGCTGTTGTCAAGGCAGCACTGATCCCACCCACCCACTATGTCCCCAGGGATGCAGAATAGCATCCCGTGCAGCTCACAGGAAACACGGAGGTCTGAACTGTATGGATTAGAGGCTGAGGGACATCACCTGATAATGACCACAGGGTGAATGACAGAGAAGCACTGAGAACCACACCGGAGAGTGACCTGAGTATAGCAAGCAGTGACAGTCCACAAGGGCCTCACTCCTGGGCAGCAATCTCAGTTTCGCTTTTCTCCCAGTTGAGGCGACGGCTACCTATGGGGGGGGGCATGCCTACCTGTACTGCTCCCCGTGAAGCACATTGATATTTGCTATACTTTGAGGACCCAGGTTGAGTGGATTCCTATTTACCTTTTACTCTGTCTGTCCTGCCCACTTTTGCAGCTATCCGGCTCAAAGTAAAAGCTCCAGCAAGGACCGAACCCTCACAGCCTCTCATACACGGCGACTTTGATTTCCATGGGCTTTTATTGTCAGTTATTCTCCACTACAGATGCCATATGGCCGCCGCTCTGTGTGTTTTGGAGGTTCTACAGTCTGGATATGTCAGGCTTTCTTTGACCCAAAAGGGCATTGCAATCAGTCCTCTGGTCAGTGTGGGTCACTGTGTGCTCTCATTTGTTCTACATAATTTTGTTCCAGGCGTATGAGGTCAAGCACCGTTTAACGGAACTCCTTGCAGCAACAGCAGCAGACAATGTAGAAATTCTAAGAGTTTAGTTTATATATATTTTTATGTTGGCATGACAACACAACATTGCTGGAAAGAGGAAATGATAAAAGCCAATCAAGGAAAGGATTTTAACTAAAAGCAAACCTATGTTGCTCTTAGATATACTGTATGTAATGTATCTTAATGTATTTTTTTATATGAATATGAATTTGATGTGTGTGAGCATGTTTTATCATATTATCATATCATATTTTATGACATCATATCGTATGATGTTTTCTAATAGTATAAATTCATAAAGTGCAACTTTCCCTTGAACTCCCATTAAGATGTATGCAGTAAAGGCGGTTTGACTAACTCAAAATCTGTAATTTCTTTCAAATGTTACCAAAAATAGCACCAACAACAGACGCAATACAGATATAAATGAGGGAAAATGATTGAGAGTAAAATGAGGAAAATCAACAAGAGCGCTGAATGAAGAAGGGCCTGTTTGTGAGAGACGACAAAACGAAAATCTCCATTAGTCAGACATGAAAGGGCCAAAGCTGAAAATATAATCCCCTTTCGGTGGCAAAAAATATTAATTTACTGCCGAGGAATCCAATACTGCTGACAGACTTTACATTTATGGGGTCCTCCATCACTCCCAGTACCATGACGCCATGGAAAGCGAGGCCATATGCCCTCATAATGAATTGGTGACGCTGGCGCTGACCTTTTCTGTTCCCCAATGCTCATTCTGGGAGCATAGCCTGGGTCAGGGACGATATTAACCGCCTCTAAAACACTGTCGTCACAAAGACATTACCCGACTGCCACAATGCATGTCACATCCATGTCAGCCTTCCGGCTCACTCTCTCGTCTCCTCGCCAGCATGCGGGGTCAGTAATTCATCAGAGTGAAATACAGCAGACCTCCCTGGTGGGCACTGAAGCCCTGTATCATGTTTAACTCTTAATGAAAATGAAATATTCTGACCCCAGTAAAGGAAATCTATCACGTATCACTGACCTGTCATATAATTACACCAATTACCACGGGTCCGACGCTAGAGTAAAATCTGGGGACACAACACATCACACAGAGAAGACATGCTTGTTCAACCGAAATGACATGCCCGGGCTTAATGTGTTGTTTGCTTTGTGGCAGGCAAAAGCAAACAAAAGCTGAAGTGTGAAAGTTACGGTTGAATGGCTATTAAAATGATTATTTAAACAGCGTCGTTATGGTTTTCAGATCATCCTGCACCAGAATTGCGCGGTGAACTTTGGCCTTGTTTAAACATGTAGTGAATTAGCTCTCAAAAAATAGCAGATGAAAACAACCCCACGCCCCCACAAGTTCACTTTTCACAGCATGGGGGACTAACACCGCAGAGATTTAAAAACTGGAAAAACAGTAACGAAAACAAAAATATCATCTATATTTTTTCAGACAGCTTGCTCTCCTTTTCACGCTTTTGGGCACATTTTGTTATTATTTACAATTTTTTAATCTGGATAGATACATAAAGCCATTTCAGCCTTCAGCCATTCACCAGCAGCGTAGAGCGATGTTTCCCAACCCGCTCCCCGGGGAAGGCTAAATGGGCCTCGTCTTTGCTGTGTCCTACCAGCAGCTGGGAGGGAGCAAAAACGTGGCCTGTCTGAGAGTGCCCGAATACCAGGTTAAGAAACACTGGTGACGTGCACCTCATCAGCCTGCTGAACACTTGGTGACATGTCAATCTGTCATAACATTTGGTGAATCTGTGTTATACGCTCCAAATATGTTTCACACATCTGAATGTTGAACGAAATGCAAAAGTATGAATAATTGAAGGCCCCACATCATGCCTATAGCCAGCGGCATTCCTGGGACCTTAAGACAGCAGGGGCTTGGTGGTTTCATCTGTCCGAGGGTTCTCCTACACTGCCCCAACCCCTCTGAAGTTACGATGGTCACAGCACTAAAAGGGGTTTGGGAAATGCAGCCCTGGGCTAGGACTGCTGTCACGTATGGAATTCTCAAACCGAGAGCATGGTTGTTAACACATCCGAACAAAACAAATCATTCAGGGCTTGTTTGGATTCACTCAGGGCTTCAGGCAAATGCCCAGAGCATCTGACTACAGCTGAAACAGACCCAAAATCAAATGGCCAGTCAGTCGAAAGCCTTCTTTTCCATACTTGAATCAAATTACATTTTATTTTTTTCTTATAGAACATGAAGTTAAATTTATACTCAGTGTTCTAGATTCTTGTACATTATAACCTTCCTTTTCTGCTTTAAAATTATTATGATCAAAATCCATTTATTTTTCCTTTATCTGAACTATTTTACATCTAATTCAATTTACATTCAATATATTCATCCCAAAGGCACGACTATCATAAGTAAGAAGGTGTTTAAGGAGATTTTTGCTGTAGCACTAAAAATCTTATGAATGTCTACCATTGTGCCCTGCAATATTCAGTCACAGAGTAAAGATGTACAGTAAAGTCACATTCCTGCAACAAACTATAATATTAATTAGTTAATACCCTCCCCCAACACCCCCGTCCAGCCTCACCCGGAAGATGCATGAATGGATTAAATCTCTAAAAATGTGCATGCAATGTACTATTGATATAAATGCAGTAAACAGGAGCCTCAGGAGTCTTAGTCCCTCCTTAACATCCCTAAATTCATATAGAATGAAAGTGACTAAACCACCAAAGAAGCTGCTCATCGATTTCTGAGACTTAATTTGTAAAATGTATTTATGTTCCAGATCAAAAGGTTACCTTTCCTTTAGGTGTCTCAGAGTAGTGAGTTTGCTTTGGCTAATTATCCCGTTTTCTGCTTAACTTTTCCTGACATCCCCATCACTGAAATAGCTGGATAATTTTAAACAGCCACAGTCTGAGCTAAAATTCCTTCCATAATTATTAGTATTCAGAATATGTTGAAACTTAAGGCCATTTTTCAGAATCATGCTCGGTTTCCATCTCTCATTTGAGAGTTTGGGCTAATTGGTGCTAATTTCCACTGATCATTCCAGTCCACACTGCAGTGCAGGTCTTCCAATCTTACGAAATACTGAAAGCAGGGTTTGTGCAACACCGTAATATCCAACCATCTCAGCAGATGAGCTAATACACCAAAGACTATTGAGTTAGAACGCTATTCAAAAATAGGAAGGTTTGTACTGTAGAGCCATTATTCAGGTAGAATATGGATGCAAGAAGAAGGAACAAAGACAATGGACATCATAATTCATAAATGGCCTTACCTAATGCCTTGCCCTTTTTGAGCCAATTTATTTTTTTTATCTTTATTTTTGTTCTGTCCCTGAAGGAAGGAGTCATTGAGCAATCATTGGATATAATTTGCATCACAATGATAAATGATGGTTATAACATGTGTTTTATTATACCATCAGCATTTTACAATGTCTTCAGCAATTAATTTAATTAAAAAGCCTGTCCAGAATATTAAATCATTTCATGTTCCAGAGAATTAACTACATTACCAGACCACTATTAGAAAAAAAAACGCACTCATCAATTTTACTTTAAGAGAATCTATATCATCCTATTGTTTTCTGCAACTCTCCCGGTTATGAAGAGGGTGGAATTGTATAGTTTTGCACAGAACGTGAAAAATAAGGTGGAGCTCGGGGCATGTCATATATTTTGGCTTTCAGAAACACCAGAGAACAACACAAATTTGCCTGCTAGAACATAATCTATATGAGGTTTGACTGGCCTAAAGTTAGAATTTGATTAGCTTTCAAAACCATCCATCCATTTTCTATACTTGCTTGTCTTATGCAGAGTCACAGGGGGTCCAGAGCCTAGCCCAGAAGCTATGGGCACAAGGTGAGGAACAACTTAAGATGGGGGCGGCAACCCGTTGTGGGCACACGTACGTACACGCAAACCCCTACAGGCAACTTGGTAACTGCAATTCATCTTAGAATGTTTTTGGACTGTAGAGGAAAACCTAACTGTGAAGAAACCCCCTAAGAACACAGGGTGAACATGCAAACTCCACACACACACACAGAGCCTGGCGGAGACTCGATTCCTAGTCCCAGAGGTAAGAGGCAACAGTGATATCTATTGTACCACTGTGTCACGGCATGTTTCTAAAGTTAAAATAATACTCAATTTTATTTTTGCAGCTTCGGAGAATACGGAATTAATGTATTTCCTCTCCAGCTTTAAATGATCTACCTCCCAATTTGTCTATTTCATATGGGAGTGTTACAGTTTATGAGTGTTTAATATTCCCTTTTGTATAAGTTCAGCAGGCAGATAATATTCTATTAAATAATGGGAGGGATTGTTTAAGGCAGTCTCTGTCCAAACACAGTCTCGGTCCAAATACAGTCTTTTATCAAACATCACAACAGACAACATCTGAACATTAAAGAGCAGAATCTTACTGTCAGGGTCAGCACCTGTCTCACCCTACCCTTGGTGACTCTACCCTGTTTGGCCAGCAGGTGTCACTGGCCATCCCGCTTTTTCACTCCCTGTCTAACCCCTGTGTGTTCCCCTGCTCCTTGGACTGCTGCAAGGCTCAGGGGGTTGAGTGTGCAGCACAGAGGCTATAGCCTGACAGTCATGGGTATAAAACCAGCCTGTTAAATAATTGATTTTTGTTCTTAGTGTCTGTTGTAGTTATTTTGCTTCTCTGTTTGGTTTGCCCTGTTTGTGTCCTGTGTTATTTAGGTTTTTGTCTAGTGTATTCAGCCCTCTGTGTTATGCCTCCTGGATTCTGGTTTTGCTGTGTGTTAAGGGTCCTTAGTTTCATGCTCGTTTAACTGTAATCTGCCCCACCTGTTCCTTGTTGTCCCGAGTACTTTTTGATTTGTTAATTTTATGATACTTTGCACCTGTTTCCTGTTTGCCCTGGTGTTCCTCAGTATTTAAGTGTCTGCCTGTATTCACTTCCTTGGTGAGTCGTTGAGTTTGTGCTTTGTTCCTGTGGGATGGGTTTGCCTGTTCTCTTGCCTCCAGAGTTGCCTTGTTCCTGGACCTTGTTTCCTAGTGGTTTCTTGTACTGTAGTTAGTCGTTGTTTTCCCCGTTTTGCTTTTGTTGGACCCCTCATGGTCCTTTTGTTTGTACTTTTACCCAGTGTATTGTTTCCTTATTAATCCCCTTTCTGTCTTGGAACCATAAGTGGCTTGTCGGCGGTTTTCCCTCCTACACCATGCCCCGCCGTGACATCTTACAGGTTACACAACTCCCACAATCCACGTTTAACCAGGAACAAGAAAGGTGTTTACAATTCTTCATGCACCAAAAATCATTGCGTGCAACATTTTCTCCAGCATTTAATAAACATGATAAATTACAGCGACGCTTCTCTCATCCATTCTTCTCTCCCATTCATAAAACACCCACAAGACAAGGCAGGTTGGCAGAAATAATGATTCACTTTCACTTCCTCTCATTCTTTTTCCTGCTGCCTCCTGCATCACAGCATTCTCTTTATAATAATCAGATTAAGTGTGATTTTTTTCCCCAAATTATTTCAGCCCCCACTTCAAAAAATATGTATATATTTATTTCAGTATGTCAACAAATATCTTTGATTTATATAACAAAGAGAGATAGTATTAAGGTAGCTCAAAACAGTTAATTTTCAAAAAGTAGATGCCTCAAAATATGTGTGAAGAAAAATATTAATGATTAATACCCAAGACCCCCTGCCCGCATTTCCCACCATTAATCTTAATTGTGGGTTAATGTGAAACACATTTTCAGTAAGTGTTTTTTTTATTGAATTTTACTTGAATTATTAGGTGGTGAAATTTCAGTACCTTAAGCAATCTATTGTCATCTTGAATTTAGCTCTTAATCTCTCACCATGAAAATGCAGGAATTTAAAGCAACTGAATCTCTCACATGATTAAGCTAAGAATGAGCTTTATAAATATGTCTTAAGCTTTTGCCACCAAAAACTAATTAGCGAAACCTGACCAGGGCAATTTTAGTCTCAAATTATAATTCAAGGTACTTTTTTTCTTTTTAATGAACTTGCCATTTTGCACAAAGAGCAGAGCCTGTTTGACACTTTGCATTTCACCATCACATATATTACAAGATATTTTCAAGTTTCAAAGGTTGGCATGTTTTAATAATCAACAACTAGCAGACCGACAAGTGCTTTCTCTAAATAGTCATGGTACAGTAAACAATCACAGGATGACTGCAGCTATCAAAGGTGTAAATAACCGAGCAGGTCGAAACGACTCCAAATTATACTCTGACAACACCTCTCAGGGCGAAACAGACGCAGCATGAATTCTAAACAGGAAAAGGAAGAAACTTCAAAGAACCAATGAAAACCAATATTAAAACAATCATGGACGTTTGTTATGTAAATATGCTGACAGGTTATAGGATTTGTTAAGACAAATACAGTAGACGGTTTGGTAATTTTTAATTAAAACCAATTAAATTAAACTGGATTTTGGGAGATTCTAACATTTCATTAATCGATTAAAGACTGGAATTCCGCAGTTGTATCCATGTCGTTATTTCAATTCTGCATGCAGTCTGTAAACCTTCCAAAGAAAATAAGAAGTATTCCGTTTCTTGTAGTGTAGAACTCCCCAACTGAGCCTCATTATATATGATTAACTGTTAACAAGCAGAAAAGTATTTGCAAACGTTTGCAGTTCAGAATTGAAGAACTTGATTTATTTTCCTTTCTGACCAAAAACAAGACAAAAATAGCATCTTTAACTAGGTAAAAACATAAATAATACAATATAAGAATAATATTCAATACTTAGCGAAACTTCCTAAACTGCCAGTATTTGTATGTGGATCCACCTTTGTCTCCACTGTGATTTTAATTAAATCCTTATTCAGCCAAACCCCATATAGCCAAACGCACAGGGGTGACATACAGTATGAACAGGTCACAGCAGTAGATATGACCCTTTTCAAATAAAGACGGGAACAAACGGCTTAAAATCAAGCTGATGTCAAACTATTTTTGCCTCTGTTGGTAGGCTGAGCAAGGAGCATGAAAGGTGTGAAAGTTAAATGAGGATCTCACTGCTGTTCAACAGATGTCTACATATTTTATTAGCATTTTATTTCATCTGCTCTTTTATCATCACATTCTGTGATCTTGCTTCACAGTAAGTGGTGCCAAAGTAAATGCCGAGATGTGAAACAAATCCTTGCATAAATGTTTATATACGAGACCTGCCATTGTTCTATTATGATTTACTATTGTTCACTGATGGAAAAAAACATATTGATGTTAGCAACGTCTGAGCATCTACTATTCTAAATGGTAAATAAAGGCTATAAGTAAGAAGTCAAGCAGAGTATCACATTTCATTTGCATTTTTACACCACTGACGCAGCAGCAGTAACCATGAAAGCAAAGGTCTCCAAAATGTTTTGCCCAAAGAAGACGCCAAGAAAGCTGTATAAAATATAACTGACTGAACAAAATCCAATTGTATAAATTAGAAGGATAAAACATTTTACTTGGGAAAAACAAATGGCTAAAAATGAAAATACATTGAGTTCTATTTTTTTTTTTAAATCTTTTGACCGCTTTCCTTTATGATACATATTTTATTTTCAATATTATGTGGCAAGCTTAGAAAATGACAGAACATAGCAAACACGTGCAGGTGTATTTTCAAACCATTCTGGTGGCAATGACTATAAGAAAAAAAGAAAATAAAGTACCAAATATTACAAGATCACAGTGCGTGTCGGAAAAAGGTCCCCAACTCACAAGAGGAGTAAAATAAAATTTTAATTAGAGGCAGAAGTGCTTCAAATTAGTTTAAAGAACTCTCAAGTCATGCAGTCCTTTCTGATTTAATTTCGTATAACATGGAACTCGTGGGATATAGCGCTCATGTCGATTTTGCATGATACATCCTTCAACCAGCTCAGCTGCATCCATAATGACCTCCATTCCTTCTGACATGAAGTTTTTAATCAGGTCTTTCAAGATAGATTTTTACAGTACAGGGGGACTTCCTAGTTAAATAATGGTTAAAATTGGTTAGTTAACAATAAAACATAATAAGATCTATAACACACAGCTTTAGCAGCTACTAGTTAAGTGTCAAGTATTGAAAACTACCATAAAAATACAGAATCGAGGATGAATCATATCTCCTCCTTCTTTCAATGATATACATATATCAGAATTAAACAACTAATTTCCAAAACTGTTTTGGTTGTTTCTGAGATAAGACCACCAACGACTAAATTCAGGCTTCCTCATCATATGTTGTAGTACAGGGCACCTGAACTCCTGTCCTCATGTACTCCAACAAAGAAATTTTGCTCGAAAAAACTCATTAAGTCCACAGAGATTTTCTTAAAAATGCATCCCGTGAATTGAGTTTTGGAAATATGCTCATCGACTGCTGAAATATGCAGTATGTGGTTAAAGAATATCCGTCACACATATATGGGTACATACACTCATAACAGGAATGACTGGAACTAGCAAGAGAACAGCAGAAAAGTAAAAACGAATGCAACTGATATGGTAAGGAGAAAAATATTAGAGGGAACAGAAGCTATTTAGATTAACATGCTAATCATTTATCTAATTATTAGGTATCCCTGAAATGACCTAGCGCAGACCTGTCAGATGAAATATTCCGCAAATCAGAATACTGAGAAGGATAAGACTTTATTACGAAGCTGGTGTCCTTAAAAAAAATCGTGAAAGCACAGATGTTGTCGTGCGACCTCCTGACCCCGCTCTGACTTTATTGTCATGCTCTTCCCTTACACTTGGCTAGAGCAGTAAATTGAAAATGTAATTAGCCAACATAGATGTGTGTCCCCCTTGCCGGAGGGGTCCGCAGAGTGCATCGAAGAGTAAGAGACATAAAAAGAGGTCTTTCTTCCTTGATAGAGGTTATTCCCATCTTGGTGCCTTTGGTCTTTTCTGTTCCTTTCTCTCCTTTTCTTTATCTGCCCCTATGTCTCAGACATACACAGAAATGGTTTTTATCTCAGTCAATACTTGTAACCATCTTGTCCGTCTTCCTACAGATTAAAAGTTGCCGCTGCACTTTACTTTTGTTGCTAATCATCTGACAGATACCAGCTCCCAATCTCTAAGCCTAATCTATGCTTAATCCATGCTGTGTCAAAGATAATTTAGACTGTGAATTCTAAAAGATAAGTAGATCATTATATACTATAATGAACAGATATATATATATATATATATATATATATATATAATTGTGTGTGTGTGTGTGTGTGTGTGTGTGTATATGGGAAAATTGTTAATTTGCTTCATGTGCATGAAATTTTACTCGTCTGAATAGCGTTACTTAATGATTTACAGTCACTTGTAAATTACAACTGTAAGAAAGAAAATGATAAATTAAAAAACTCTAAAGTTATGTCCAATAATTAAAAATTATTTAATATCTGCAGTGTTATTTAACATCTGCAGTGACTACAGTCCCCAGTTAAGATGATCACTACTGTCTAGCCCTGTCACGTCCAGCCTGCTCCACCTGTCCGAGCCCCCTGTTCCCCTTGGGTGTGGCTCCAAACCAACCACACCTATGGCCTGTCAGTCTTACTTATGGCTCCTTCCCTCCTGTCGATCATTTACAGCTGCCTTGTGTTTACTCCCCATTAGCCGGGTATATTAGAATCCTTGTCTGGTCATTGTTGTCCCAATAACCCCCCATGTGGGATTTCCCCACACAGCCTGCATTCTGGGTCATTCCTTCCGCTGTGGAATATGACAACCACTCCTCCCAGTAACCTGTGAGAATTATGTACATAACAGGCAGCAACATACAATGGAGATCAGCTCTACCAGCATAATGTTCTAATTCATCTTCTTTCTCACATAACATGCAGAAGGTAGCTTGATTTTCATAGCTTAAAGTATGCCTTTGAAGTACTTATTGAGGTCGTGTTCGAACAGGGAACAATTGGGCAACAACAATAAGTCTTGGGTATTCTTGAGTAATTATGCGCAGGAGTAGTTAAATACAAACTTAACCCTCCCCAGCCAATTGAGATCGCAATGGGGAATGGCCAACCAATCACATGGTGACCAGAAATCTGTGGTGCCCTTTCCAGTTCTGCACACCCGTTACTGCTGTGTTGAATTTATATCTATTGGAAAATGCAAGTGCAATATATAATACAAAATTCAGTTTAGCATCCAACAAAACTGTGCCTCAAATTCAGTAGAGTGAAAAGTCTTGCACCAAACAGCCAATTCTAGTCAATTAAAAGGCAGAGCAGTTTCATGTGAAGAGAGTAACATATAATTATTGCACAGTGTTGGAAGATGGGAAAATTACATATTATTACATACTGCTTATTTAGTTGTATGTTGTGATAAAAACAATGCTGCATTCGGATCCTCACGCATTTTTTCATAATGCAAACCTTAAAGCATTCTTTTTAAATAGCCATTGCTATGCTCCTCATGCGCATCGTACCCTTTTATAAAATAAAATTTCACTGAAAGTGGTTCAAAAGAATCTTCACCACTCCTTTAAGGCAATCTGAGTAAAGCGTTATCTACATCATAAAGGCTTGCAGTTCTCATATTTACTGAATTAGAAGTAGGTAGACTTTATTCCACTTAGTCTGGTACACAGTCCACTGTCAAGTTGCATTATTGCTTAATTTATTAAGGTTAGTGATTGACTGATTAAACTTGTTTTGAATGAGGAACTCCGGGTACTCCAGTTTCCCCACAGTCCAAAAACATGCTGAGGCTAATTGGAGTTGCTAAATTGCCCGTAGGTGTGCATGTGTGAGTGAATGGTGTGTGAGTGTGCCCTGTGATGGGCTGACCCCCCATCTTGGGTTGTTCCCTGCCTCGTGCCCATTGCTTCTGGGATAGGCTCTGGACCCCCCGCGACCCCGTAGGATAAGCGGTTTGGAAAATGGATGGATGAATGGATGGATGGATGTACAGGTAGAAAGTACAACACAATTTAATGTTCAAAGACGTATCAAAAAACATGTATCAAGGTTGTAATATTAACATCCTAAAAGCACAATTAGCAATAACATTAAAATAGGTAAAACTAAATTAAATTAACCCCATTCGACTAAACAAACAGTAATACATGAGCCAAATTCCCCTCCGTGTGATTCTTATTGAAAAAGGCATGATGTGTCCAACTGGGGTTCATGAATTGATCTGATTTAAAGTCATGACAGAGATTTCTTAGTGTAGCTGCTTCTATCTCTAAGCTAATTTTGTGGTACTAACATGAGATGGAAGTCTTTACAGAGTATTTGTAGCTTGGAACCTGATATTGATTCGAAAATGTTCAGCATATATTTACAGTTAGTGAAACTTTCTGTACTGTGTGTAAACAAACCTGTGTTTGCAATATATCTAGTGGTTGCATTTGTGCAACTGTTCCACTTGTAACGCTCAAAAGCTGCAATAAGGGTCAGATGTATATGAATGCGACTTGGACCACTCACTTGAAACGTCTGCAGTTAAACACGATGGTGGCCCAGCTTATTCAGCGGGCGGATGAACTGGGATGACAGTAAAGATTTGTGGATTTGCTGTCTTAAGTTATGTCATTTTTAACAGATGCAGTAAGTGACTTCATTTAAATTTGCTGGCCGCCCTTTTTCGTTTGGCTTGAAACCAAAAAACTGGCACTTAAATGCAGCAGCCTTCTTCCAAACCAGGTCAATCGCCTTTGCTGTAAAAATTGTTAGACTAGTTGTGGAACTACTTAGTGAAGTGAAACTGTGCTTGTCTGGGCTGGGAGGCTACAATTCTCAAGCACACATGGTTGGATTTTTGATGATGTGCAATTAAACTACAAACAAAATTGTGTGTTAAGGCTGTAAGTATTGTAATAATAATATGATATTGCCCAAGGTCAGGGAAAGTTAGGATGACTCCAAGGGTCCCTGAGTGACAGGGGGCTTACATGATTTGGGAAATAGCTGGATTGGTCTGGACTGGGGGGCCCAATATATGCCTTCATGAGGCCCAAAATCTCTAGCAACGTCCCTGCCCAAGGGTAATTGCTTCCCGAGTCAGAATGTTCAAAATGTGTTTTATTTTGCATTTTGGTTTGCAGTCCAAGGTGTACCCCAGCCTTCTGCCCTACACTGCCAGGCATAAACTTCAAGCCCTCCTACAACCCTAACCAAGACATGGTTTGAAGATGGATGGAAAAGCATTTCTGTGAAAGTTTCAATATGCTTATTCATTTCAAGAGCTACAGCACATGGCAAAAACCATTATAACAACCACAATATGTCATTTAGCAACTTTGTTTCTACCTATTCAAAGAACAATTCAGCACAGGTCAAGAATAATTACATTTGTTCAATACAACCATACATCACACACTACTGCAGTAAATTAATACGATTTGTCTTTGTGTTTGTATATTTAGTTTTGTACATAACGGCTCGGACTCAG
Source organism: Brienomyrus brachyistius (assembly GCF_023856365.1). Taxonomy (NCBI): domain Eukaryota; kingdom Metazoa; phylum Chordata; class Actinopteri; order Osteoglossiformes; family Mormyridae; genus Brienomyrus; species Brienomyrus brachyistius. The sequence goes on from NC_064542.1 coordinate 9,327,081, forward strand.
ACTTGCCTATGACACTGGTTAAGGATTACATGAATTCGGGGAACTTTATGTTATTTACTTTAAAATTTTTGACCCAGGTTGTGTGCCAGGTTTGTGTTTTCAGTACACTTCTGTTTGAATTAATTTTGGCTCTCAAAACAAATAAAGTATTTTTTATTATTTTAACGCATCCGTCTGAAAAGAATAATTCAGCCCTGAATTTATGGTGATTGCCCCAAACATCCTGAAAAATGCCACTTTTCGAAAGACCCAGAGTTGGTACCATTATAATGTCGAATATATATGCACATTTGTATTAACATTAGAAAATAAACATGCATATTGCCATTTGTTATAAAGTACTCTGCCATGACTTAGCAGTATAATTATTTGTAATTTGGAAAATAAATCAAGTAAGTAAAAGTAATATTGCAAATTGCAACATACATAGTTGGTTTCAGAATCAAATATTAATACCAGCTAAGCCTTAGTAAAAGGGAAATGTTTATTTAATTTTTCCAACCTGATGAGATTTTATAATTTAATACCTATTCATTTAATATAAATGACATTTATTATTGCGAATTACACAGCAATATGTAAATTATGCGAATCACTGAATTACACACTTCTTGATTTCTTGCTTATTTACTATTAATCGAGTTTAGATGGCAATTACTGCATGTGTTGTATACTCATGATGCTTGAACAATTTAAATAATAAACTATGATTTGTTTTGTCTATTTATTTATTAACAAATGAAGTGCAAACAATAAAATATTCACTGAAAATACGGATTTGACTTTAATCACTGTCCCAAGATGGTTTTAACAAAGTTATATTTTAAAAATGACTGTCTGTCATGGCTATACTGCACTAAAATGTTTTCAGAACTTCTAATTGTCACGCCCGGCTTGTCAGATCCTCGTGTGTGCCACGCCCCCCTGATTATCCACGTGTGCTTCCCCGATCGTGCCCAGCTGTGTCTAGTTATTTTGCTCTGTCTTGTCTATTTCAGTCCATGTCTTGCATAAGTTCTTTGTCCGTCATTGATGTTAGTCGATGTCAGTACCCGTGTGATGTTGCTGAGTCTTAGTGCTAGTGTTCCGTTCTGCCCTGCCCTGCCCATACCTTAATAGATCCCCAGTTTCCCCCGACTTGCAGCTCCTTGCCTGCTTCCTGTTCGCTCGCCTGCCTGCCTGTACACTCACCCGCTTAACCAGCGATCGTGACACTAATCTTTCAAAGAATCATTTTCATCAAAACATTTGTCTCATCATATTACATTTATGCATTATGTTCACATTACTTGTAACATTGGGGGTTTATTGGCCAGTTGACCCAGTTGATCTATGTGGAGGTATTTTACCTGCAATTCTGAATAAAAGCTATAAAAACTATTTATGTTATGTATTCAGTGTTTTTAAATTTGTTCAATGTTACTGGATGGATGGATGGATGGATGGATGGGTGGAATGTTGAGTATACAGAGTTGATGAACCTCCAACTTGATTTTATGCTTTTGGTCATTTTCACGATGCCTTCTTTGAAATAAATTTTACCATATATGACTTGTGTCACTTTCACGATACAGGCATAGTATGATAAACTCGAAATCAAGAATTCAAGACGATGACATATTCCAATTCTTTTTGGAAGAAAGTCTTTAAATGAAACCATTTATAAATACATATATAAACCATACATATCACAATACAGTCTTTCTTTTTCATGGCTATTTCAATGGAAAGCTCTACTCTTGAATTTGTGCTTATTGTGGTAGCCAAGAACCGTAACTTGCTAGGGTGGGAAGCAACCCTCTGTGCTGAAAAGTGATCAAAAAACTGTACAATATTAGTGAGTGACAACCCTTGAATCCTGTGCTATTAGGGTACTATCTTTTATTATTATTATTATTATTATTATTATTATTATTATTATTATTATTATTATTATTATTATTGTGGGAGCATATTTATAAGGTGGGGGTGGCATGGTGGTGCAGTGGTTAGCACTGTTGCCTCACACCTCTGGGACCCGGGTTCGAGTCTCCGCCTGGGTCACATGTGTGCGGAGTTTGCATGTTCTCCCCATGTCGTCGTGGGGTTTCCTCCGGGTACTCCAGTTTCCCCCTACAGTCCAAAAACATGCTGAGGATAATTGGAGTTACTAAATTGCCCGTATGTGTGCATGCGTGAGTGAATGGTGTGTGAGTGCGCCCTGCGATGGGCTGGCCCCCCATCCTGGGTTGTTCCCTGCCTCGTGCCCATTGCTTCCAGGACAGGCTCCGGACCCCCCTCGACCCAGTAGGATAAGCGGTTTGGAAGATGGATGGATGGGTATATTAATTAGTTAATTAATTAGTTTAACCATTTGCATGCATACAGTACGCTGTATTTATTTACGCTGGCATGTACCTCGGCAAATGGAGATACTCTTATAAGTGAGAGCACAGTGCACAGACCCCAACTCAACGGTGACAGAGAGGACATATCAATGTCTTTGGAATCCATACTGATCTTTACTGCTGGTCACTACGAGCTCTCTTAGGGGAAAAGCTTCTACTGGCTACTTAGAGACGCAGCAGGGTGTGGAGCTGTGTTTCTGCTTTTATATAACAGGCTTCGGAGAGGGTTAGCATACCTGAGCTGAGTCGATTCCTGAAACCGTAACATTTTATACTTTTCAATCTCAATGGGCACTGTGTTCCATTAGGAGCTGACATTATGGGCCTGCTTAGTGCTCCCACCAACAGAAAAAGTAATTTAAAGCTCATTATATATGAGTATATGTCCTGCAACGTTCACAACTGATTCTTGAATTGATTATTTTCTTTTTTTCCTTTGTTAGAAAGTCTCAGTATTTACAGTAAGTATTTAAATTGATGATCAGTTGGCTTCCGAACTGAGATTCACGTTACAGAATCTACAAAAGGAGGATCAAAAACAAGTTTCCGGAAAATACCAAGCAAGAAGCGTGGGACATCAGTCTATAAGAAAGTGGTACTATTGCATCCGCGTGCGTCAGCTGAAAACTTACACACTTAGGAGGCGCTTTCTGTTACTTTAAAAAAAAAAATGCTTCTCTACATTCAGTTGCAAATCTAATTTGTTTAGTATATAATTATGTTGAATATGCTGTGTTGTGTTTCCTTTCCGGATTTTGCAGTCATCGCACAAATTATAGCACGACTTTCAGAAAGTTTAGGGTATACAAAGAATCTGTCTATTAAATGTTTACAGAAGTTTTCTTTATCCACTTCGGAAATGTGTCACTTAAGGCTATTTATTTTTTGTTCAATAAGTGACAATAGTGAACTGACACCAACAGATACTAAAGCTGTGCACAGACTACATTGATAATTATCACCCTGCTGCACAACGTTAATGAAAACTAGAAATTCAGTTGAACCTCTGTTATTATGTCTTTATTTACAAGAAAATGTGTGTTAAGGAAGGATAATCTGCATTTACAGTTCACATTTCCTCACAATACATAATTGAAACAAAAATAAAACATGATAGATAATACTGTGAATCTTAATATAGTTATACAGAAAAATGCTGGTGAGTATGCTCTCGCTACAATACAGCAAATTAGAAAATGTACAGTATAACACTATTTTCAGTTACAGGAACATACTGTAAATATGCAGAATAAAGTAACCAGTATAGGTACATTGCAGTCAGTAATGTCCTGTAAATCTACACAATGGAGTCTTTTCATACGGTTACCTTAAAAAAAAAAAAAATCACTAGACACAAAGTATTCTAATTTGTGTTAGCTTGTACTATTTCTTTTATTAAAAAGAAGTTTCAGTAATTACAAGGAATAAGTACAATAAGTACTTCTGATGAATAAAAACAATAAAATGTTTAACTTTACAGTGCAACATATCCAAGATGCCATAAATTTTAATCAATGTTTGCACTGACAAATTTATGGAAAGAAAATTTGTAAAAGCAAAGAGCCAGACTGTCCAGGACAGACAGGTGCCTGGACAGGATGGTCATGGACTCCAAACTGGTACACTGGTTTATCAGTACTGGGTCTGATCATATACTGACAGAAGACAAGACAAGGTGCGGCAGATAAGTCATGCTGCCTAAATCAATGTCACAATAATGCAGGGCTGGAGACATGTCCAGCTGATAAGACAGACGCTAAAGCTGCTTTGTGGAGGACGGCTGCAACTTCATTTCCTTCAGATCTGTTTCTCTCTATACGCCCTTTTTGTATCCTTCAAATCCCCAGTAACATGTTTATCTTGGCACTCTTCACAGACAGAGATGCTTTTGGTACCGGAACTCAATTTATTTTTTTTCCCACTTAGCTGCCACATCAATGACAGGTAATTTATGGCAGCCGCAGTAGCTAAACTCAGCCAGTATATTTTGGAGAAGAAATTTTGGGAAATGAATGTTCACTAAAATAGTTTAGAAAAATAATGGAGAATTAAATACTCTCCTGTAGTATTCTGAGATCAAAAGTAAAGATTGAGCGTTAAACTGTTCATAATGCAAACTCTAAATCAGGCCAAAAAAGATATATATATATATATATATATATATATATATATATATATATATATATATATATATATATATATTGTGTGCATTAGCTAAACTACATCAGTTCAGTTTTATAGTCTTTTTGTCCCATTAAAATGAGCAGTTCAATTGTAGAGTGTATCAATAAAATTGATGAAAATAAGATTTATATATCTTGCCCTTCTGGAATGAACATTATGGATTAGAATGTTACATGTAAAATTGACATTTCACAAATTTTATCTGAAAACTCATGTGATGAGCAGGTTCCCTTGACTTGTATCCTGAAAGTTGCTGGTTCAATTATTGGCAGATTTCCTTCAGCAGCACTCCTGTGCCAAAAGCCCATAGCAAAATTCTCTAGTGTAACAGTAAAGCATTCATCTAATCTTATTTCATCAATTATAAGTTCACCTTTAATTAATTTGCATTCTGCTTATTTCCCAGAGTACCTGGGATGTTCACGTTTGTTTCATGCTATGCACTTTGCTTAAATGAATAGAAATTATTTTGCAAGGAGTGATCCAGGAATAGAAGGTATGGGCTAAGAATACAACAGCAGAATAGACAAAACCCAAAATAAAGTGCTGAGACCATTCAGCAGCATTCACACAGCGGAAAGAAAGCCAAGTGCTGTTTTAAGGTCTTCTATCCATCCATGTTACACACACTAATCCAGGTCAGAGTCGCAAGGGGCCTGTAGCCTATCTAAAATAGCACAGGGCTCAAGACAGCGCTACACCCTGGCTTCACACAAACACTGGTATTTTTAATCAGGCTTGGCCAACTGTACACGGCGTGTTTTGCAATCCTGCAGTTGAATAATAATTATTAGTGATTTGAATACCATGCTGTGACTTTTTGCTTTTCAGATCATTTCTATAATGTTCATTTTTACATTTCAAAGCAAACAAAACACTGGAAATAACCTCAACAAACAATATTACATCTCCAGACGTTACTGGATTTTATATAAATAAAGGATATATAACACAGTAACAGAAAATAGTCACTTAACACCTGACAACAGCATGTAGGTTCATCCAACCACAATGAGCTTGTTTTATTACACAAACAGTAATATTATACTTAACTTTACTCAGTATGTGACAAGGTTAAAAATTATAGAGACACTAGTTTTATGCATCATGTATGCAAAGATGTGGGAGGAAGTTTAATCAGCACCTTCCAAGCAATAGACAATTAAAATGTCAGTCATTTTGCCAGTAAATAACACACAACCCAGAGAGACATGTGGCAGTATTTCTGAAATCACAGCTGCCCAAACGATGGAGAAAATAATAAGGTATGACTTTCAGTGTCTCCTACGATGCAAAGTGACAAATCCACGCATCACGTTGTACTGCAGAAATGTTTTGTTTTTTCGGTAACTAAAGTGATACAGTTGTAGTATTTGGAAAAAAAATATGTATTTATTTTCATTATCATAATTTTGCAGATTGAAATTTTAACCTTATAAATATCCATCCATTTTCCAAACCGCTTATCCTACTGGGTCGTGGGGGGTCCAGAGCCTATCCCGGAAGCAATGGGCACGAGGCAGGGAACAACCCAGGATGGAGGGCCAGCCCATCGCAGGGCACACTCCCACATCATTCACTCACACATACACACCTATGGGCCATTTAGTAACTCCAATTAGCCTCAGCATGTTTTTGGACTGTGGGGGGAAACCGGAGTACCTGGAGGAAACCCCACGACAACATGGGGAGACCATGCAAACTCCACACACATGTGACCCAGGTGGAGACTCGAACCCGGGTCCCAGAGGTGTGAGGCAACAGTGCTAACCACTGCACCACCATGCCACCCCCACCTTATAAATATGCTCCCACAATAATAATAATAATAATAATAAATAATAATAATAATAATAATAATAATAATAATAAAAGATAGTACCCTAATAGCACAGGATTCAAGGGTTGTCACTCACTAATATTGTACAGTTTTTTGATCACTTTTCAGCACAGAGGGTTGCTTCCCACCCTAGCAAGTTACGGTTCTTGGCTACCACAATAAGCACAAATTCAAGAGTAGAGCTTTCCATTGAAATAGCCATGAAAAAGAAAGACTGTATTGTGATCCTTTAGCTAATGCAGATTTGCTTTTCAAACACCTTTGCCCCAAATCATGGGCTTAGTGAAATGTGTCACTGTGGCAGATTCAGAGTTGTGATTGCGGCTGCTGACAGATTCCTCACTCAGAGAATCTGGCAATGACGGGACACTCGGGAACAGCACCCGCGTCGTTTCTTATGTTTGAGCAAAAACAATATGACAGCTTTCCCAAGCACTGAAAGCCAACCTCAAGTTTAAGGAACTCTGTCTGCAGGATAGATATTGGGGTTGCAACATAGAGAGGGGGCTTGTTATTAAAGCCAGATTATTGATTTATACTTTCCTGCAATTCGTTTTCATTCACTGACAAAGGCGAACTATTTACATGATACAGTCTAGCATCCTGAGAAATCCAACCTTCAGATCCCAACAAACCCCAATGCATCCCCAATCAGTAACTTTCAAGCCGATGAGAATCCTGCATAGATAATACTGTGACGACCATGCACCCAAACACTCTGTGTATATATACTGCACATCAGCTGCAATAACTAACAACCAAATCATTCTGATCCATCCATTTTCTAACATGGCCTATCCTATTCAGGGCTGCAGGGAATCCAGAGCCTATCCTGGATACATGCACAAGGTGGGCAACAACCCAGGATGGGGCAGCATCCCATCGCAAGGCTCACTCACACACATACCTATGGGCAAGTTGGTAATTCCAGTGAACCTCAACATGTTTTGGGACTGTGAGGGGCATGAACTGGAGCAGAAGAAACCCCACAGTGACACAGGGAGAACATGCAAACTCCACATATGGAACCCCGATCCCAGAGGTGGGAGGCAAGAGTGCTAACCACCACACCACCCAGCAATCTGATCATCCATCCATCCATTTTCCAAACCGCTTATCCTACTGGGTCGCGGGGGGTCCGGAGCCTATCCCGGAAGCAATGGGCACGGGGCAGGGAACTACCCAGGATGGGGGGCCAGCCCATCACAGGGCACACTCACACACCATTCACTTACACATGCACACCAACGGCCAATTTAGCAAGTCCAATCAGCCTCAGCATGTTTTTGGACTGTGGGGGGAAACCGGAGAACCCGAAGGAAACCCCACGACGACATGGGGAGAACATGCAAACTCCACACACATGTAACCCAGGCGGAGACTCGAACCCGGGTCCCAGAGGTGTGAGGCAACAGTGCTAACCACTGCACCACCATGCCGCCCCCGCAGTCTGATCAATAATGAAAAAAAAAAAAAAGAAAATTGTACAAACATCCATCCATCCATCCATTTTCCAAACCGCTTATCCTATTGGGTCGCGGGGGGTCCGGAGCCTATCCCGGAATCAATGGGCACGAGGCAGGGAACAACCCAGGATGGGGGGCCAGCCCATCGCAGGGCACACTCACACACCATTCACTCACACATGCACACCAACGGCCAATTTAGCAAGTCCAATCAGCCTCAGCATGTTTTTGGACTGTGGGGGGAAACCGGAGAACCCGAAGGAAACCCCACGACGACATGGGGAGAACATGCAAACTCCACACACATGTAACCCAGGCGGAGACTCGAACCCGGGTCCCAGAGGTGTGAGGCAACAGTGCTAACCACTGCACCACCATGCCGCCCCCGCAGTCTGATCAATAATGAAAAAAAAAAAAAAGAAAATTGTACAAACATAAAAACAATAATACAAGTGAATAAAACAATTCTCCAGGAATGTTCTAAAATAAACTGTCAATACGTGCTCTTTAAAACTTGTTCACTTCACTTCAGTATACATGCCCCTCATAAATTCATATTGCTTGATTTTCTCAGCTATGTTATCATTGGTTGATCTGCTTGTCATAGCAATGTCTACAGAAAATAAGTCACAGGTAACAAATGCCACACAAATCGCTAAAAGAAGTTTTGATAACAAGTAGTGATTAGTGTCAATACTGTAAGTAGTTACTTTGTAAATGTTCCAAATGCCACTATTTCAGCCCAATTCTGGTACCCTACAAAAAATACAGGGAAAAGAGGATCAGGCTTTTGATGCGTTAAACTGGCTCTGCCACCAGGAAACTTGTCATCTTGTCTGTCAGCTGTATAATTCTCAGTGGTCCATGCTCCTCTTCTCAGCTGGGCACAAGCTGCTAGGCTGTGCTCAAGAAAAGTCATTTATTGCATGACATTTCAACGCAGCACTGCAGCACTGCAGCATAGCAGCATTAACATCATGCGGGTTGAGTTTTCCACTCTTTCATCCATGCAGTCATTTCATTTCATGGTTAGAATAAAGGTGTACGGATGAACTTGTCTGAACATTAAATGAGTCATACACAGCGATCACAGAAAGTCTCGATGCTTCATTCAATAAAACTATTGCAAATGTATCTGTTTTATAACAAAAATCATTACTATAATTATTTCATTCATATGTTTATAAAAATATGTAGCACATTAGAAACATGCAGTAGTTTATAAGTAAAACATTCATTTCAAGTAGCAATAAACTGAAACCCAAATTATAGTTCTAAAAAACCTGTTCTGAGTTATAAAGTTCAGTGTCAAGCAGTTTCATTGGGTGCTTTCTCATTAGTAACAATTTGCAATAACATAAAACACCAAATATTTGTGTTTACTATCCCTTTGGGAGCCCATGACTTGCAATTAATAGCAAAATGGCAAGAACAGAAGTGAATGAATCAGTCAAAAAAATTATGACACTTAATAAAAAGAAAATGAAAGATACGCGCAGATATACTAAATATTGCTCGTCAATGAACTTATGTTATGACACTAACAAATTTACGATTTTACAGAATTAAGCATGTGTCCCGAAACTTTCTGTGAGTACTGTGTGTGTGACTCATATTACACATTATTTAAATACTGTAAAAGCAAACTGTTTTGTAACCTAGGCACACACACACACACACACACGCGCACACACACACACTATTTATATACATGATAGAGCCTTCATGATGCAAAGACGATGATTCCTCTTTCACAGATGGGAGACCATCGCCACTGAACCTTTGACCCTCTCTACATACCACAGAGGCTGAGGCGCTCAAACTAATTGCCCATTTGTTTTCGAGGGTGCTTGGGCCTGACACCCGCTGCCTTGTCTGGCTTAGTGTTCCTGTTTGCTGACATGGCCAACTGCGTGCACAGTGACTGAAGTCTCTGACGGAGTTCAACCTGACCTGATTCACCCCCTGGCACAACTGAATGGCATTGCCTGTCCCTATCCGCAACCACATTAGTGTGGATGTAAGCTCGTGTAAGTAAACAAGCCTCCTGTCATTTCAAAAGGCCGACACAGCGCATTTCATTTCCACAGTAAATTTCCGTATCATTTAAAAATTATTTAAAAAATCAAGACAGACCTGGAGAAAACAAAAATCCCTACCTGAGTTACTGTGCACCACCGTCCAATTCGTACCTGACTTAATTAATTCTAAAATTTTAAATCGTTTTTATTCATAAATAGTTTGCCTTCTATTAAAATAAAACGTGTGCTTTGAAGTTTAACAAATAGTGAGACATGAAAATTATTTGTATATATTATTCGCTGTTTGTTACTCTTAGGAAGATGGAGAATGGCAAGAATAAAAGAAAACATTAGCAATACGATCTTGAGAGAGCATAATCATCTCATACGATGAAAATGACAAGGAATCAATGTGAGGCATCACTCTGCTGCATTCCAAACAATGGAGAAATGGCTCAAGGCAAACTATTGGATTAAAATGATGAGTGAGCCTTTAAACAGGGTTCATTTCTCAAGGCCAATCGATCTCTCTGAACACGGAAAATGCATTATACTTACAAAGGTGGAAATGGGCACATGCCGTAAGAGTTTTCGCATTTATAGGCATCAAAGCTTATGTCAGGAGCAAAACAAATGGGGCAGACGTCCTAACTGTTGTCTGCTTTAAATGTTACTCTGTTTTTATTTCATTTTGTAAGGATCGACCACCTCGTGAATTACCTGAAATCTGTTTTTTTTTAATGTTTATTGCTCAGCACAACTTGAATCCTTGTATGCTAACATCCAGTCACCACAGGTTACATATATATATAAAAAAACGCCCTTATTTCCCCACTGTAACAGATTGCTTGCCTTCTTCCATTGTAACTTGAGCCTAACCATCTGTAGTTTGTTACTTAAGTGTTCTGTAATTAGATATTCCTTTGTCATCATATAATGACAATATATTTCAAAAAGAAAGTAATAATAAAATATATAAATAACTTACATTTATGTTCGTGGAAGGTAGGAAGGTAGATTCCTGATCTTTTTTAAACTGCAGTTTTTCTATCAGAAATGTCCAGAATTGCTTATACAATTGCTTTGCTCTCTGTGCTCTGGACTGGGACACAGAGGTTTGAAATCAGCAGTCTCCTGTGAGCACAGATTGGTTTTGTGCCAGGGCTCCAGAGTGGTTGTGGAGTATGCTATAAAATTCTGAACTTTGGCAGCTGAGAGTAGATGGAGTATGGAGACATTTCTCACTATCATGAATCATGGTGTCTCTGAAGTGGTAAAGCTCACTACCTTACTGCTGGATTTTCCTTTGTAGGTAAGAAAGATGTGGGTCTCCAGCAGTTACTGTGGTCTTGATAAAAACTCTATTTGAAAACTTACACAGTGCCACCATCTTTGCAAAGTTTGCACTGAAATGTCTGCAACTTGACACATGTAAGAGAAGAATATGAGTGAAATGTAGATTTTTAATACCACAAATTATCACAAGTACTAGGTGATGCCTTTTTTGCTTGTAAATGGCCCTGCATTTTTTCAGGTTTTTCCATGTTTTTCTTGTGATGCTGAACTACTGTGTTTCTTTTCTATTTGGACGGTATTCTCATCTTCACCAAAACTTTGCAGAAGCACATCCAGCAATTCCTGCAGTTCTTCTACAAGCTGAAGCAGCTCTTTGTCAAACGTGAATTTCATTCTTCTCCAGTCTCCTTCTTTGGTTATGTAATTTCTCCCGAAACGGTGGAGAAGGACCCTTGGGATGTCAAAGCATTTATTAATTGGCCCCAGCCTAATATTCTCAAACAGCCAAAGATTTCTTGAGTTTGCTAATTCCGATAGATGCATTATTCATAACTTCAGTACTATTTCTGTGCCTCATTCACAAAGTGTTGCCCTACTGGCATCTAGTAGACGACGGCAGCACAGTCAGCATTGCAGCAACTGAAGAAACACTCCTCCTCAGCTCCCATACAGACGAGTCCCAATTCAGCCCTTTCATTTATTGTGGAGCCTGACGCGTACGAAGTGGATGTAGCTTTTCTTGTTACTGGAAAAGTTTTCGGTCCAACTTTAGCACTTTTATCAGCTTTTTGTGAGGTTTTCATCCTCAACCAATTAAACAAACAACCTAAGCAGGACTTAGGGAAGCACCCTTACTGCATTGTCTCGTCTCCGCCTTCATGCTGGGGTCAGTATACGCCATGGGGAGAAACTCCCACTTAACACTCTGAAGGTTTCTTGTAAATTTGTAAATACAGTGGAAAGTGATATAGTGATATCAGTTATAGTGATCAGGTTTGTCTGCATGAAATTGATCACTATACGTGGGTGATCATTATAGCTGATTTTTTTTCATTGCCTCGAGCAGATTTCCATTGAAATGACATTTGGATATTTATTACATGAATATAAGGTAATAAAACAGACAGCGTTGCTATTTACTTAACTTTATTGACTCTTTCAAAATAAAGTACAGCTGTTTAAAACGACTTTCAAATTACAGTACAGTACTGTACAAATTAAATCACTGAACTGTATAACTCAAATACGCTATAATATTGCACATTGTATGCAATAAAGCTTATTGTGGTTTCGCTGCTGCATCTCAGTGGCTCTTTTTTGGCAGTTTAATATAAGCTTTGTTGAGTCTATATTTCTCATTGAGACCATGTATAAAATCCCTAAAATGAACACTGTAAACTGACTACTTTATTGCTATAAGCAAAATATTTAAACAGTATCTGTAGAGGAACGATTCTGTCCCAAGGTTTTAGGTCCATACAAGCAGTCGATCACTATAACTGTGATCACTCTAAGTGGTTTCCATTGTACATCGTGGACATACACTGACCCTAATAGGTTAAATAAGCACAATGTGTATAAGTAAAAGCCACTTGGATAAAAGCATCGGCTAGACAACTGAATGGAAATGTGCAAAGGAGTGATGTACTGCAGTGGACTGGTGCTGTGTGGCCAGTGCTTCTCAATCACAATAGGCTCTGTTTCTGCAGTATCTTTATGAAAGCAGTCTGTATGGTAATAACTAGCTAAATGGCTCCGATTGCAAGTACCTCTCTGTCAGAGGCTAGGGATTGAAGGGATTAAATAAATCCAAATCTTCCAACCAAGTTTTGGTAAATATTCTATTTAGAAGCACTAACCTTAATTTGTACAAATTAAAACAGGAAAAATAACAATGAGCCCATATTTTAGCAGGTTGGCTGGAGCCTGTGGGTGTAAATAACCCAAAGATATTTTGCAGGGGACGTACATTACAGTTAGACGTAGCGTCCTCAAAGACTGATGTAGCATATAAATCACTGTGGTAAACTGAAATACTCAAAGGTATATGTTGGGGAAATTCAAAGCAAACCAATTACTGGAAGCAGACAAAGAGAATGGTGGTCATTCTGAGTTACTGTTAGCAGTAATACACATTTTCAACAAACATATGTGAAGAGGGTAATACAGGCAGGGAAACAGTGGCAAGAAACAGTAGAAAATACCAGGAAAAAAAAGAGATTTAATAAGGCAAACCCACAGCAACAGAGAGAAAGTAAAAGGGAATTTCTGTGGGCTATAACATCAGACACTAAGCATTTTTGAGCCAAATGTGGCAAAAACCAAAACCTTCCCACCGTGCATTCTCAACTAATATAAACTCACATACATACCATTCAGTGGACAGTTTTATCAAAAGTGATGTTCATTTTTATAGGAAGCAGGGCCAGCAACTTGGGGTTAAGAGCATCGCTTAGGGGCCCGACGGTGACATCACTCTGTGGGGGTTAAGGGCCTCGTTTAGGGGCCAGATAGTGACATCATTCTGTAGAGGTTAAGGGCCTCGCTTAGGGGCCCGACGGTGACATCACTCTGTAGAGGTTAAGGGCCTCGCTTAGGGGCCCGACGGTGACATCACTCTGTAGAGGTTAAAGGCCTCGCTTAGGGGCCTGGCGGTGACATCACTCTGTAGACCTTAAGGGCCTCGGTTAGGGGCCAGACAGTGGCATCACTCTGTAGAGGTTAAGGGCCTCGCTTAGGGGCCCGGCGGTGACATTACTCTGTGGGGGTTAAGGGCCTCTCTTAGCGACCCGACAGTGACATCACTCTGTGGGGGTTAAGGGCCTCGCTTAGGGGCCCGGCGGTGACATCACTCTGTGGGGGTTAAGGGCCTTGTTTAGGGGCCCGACAGTGACATCACTTTGTGGGGGTTAAGGGCCTCGCTTAGGGGCCCGACGGTGACATCACTCTGTGGGGGTTAAGGGCCTTGTTTAGGGGCCCGACAGTGACATCACTTTGTGGGGGTTAAGGGCCTCGCTTAGGGGCCCGACTGTGACATCACTCTGCCAACATCGGGATTTGAACCGAGATCCTAATCCACTGAGCCATATGCCGCCCCTAACATAAAGACCAACTAAATACGATGTAATGTGTTAGTTTGTAGTAATAGAGGAGAAATGTTTACATCAAGCCACTCGTATATCCAAACCCACATATGTTATTATAAAGAAAGACAAGAATAACAAATCACACTGTCCCTACCACAGACTGCAGAACAGCCCTTTAGTTATTTCACTGACAGGATTACTGTTCTCTTTTGCGTCTTTTTAAAAGTATCTATGGCATCGACAGTCTGCTTTGACGCTACATGTATGATTTAATGTATAGATACTAATGAAAGAAAACCATAACATTTGTAGTACTTGCTTAACTGTAATGTATCAGAGTCAGCAGTCTAGAGTAACATTACACATGATAAATAATTCCATGGATTAAAACAGCCATAGAAACAATTCAGGAGAACTTTATTAAAAGCATATCACTTATGCCTTTTAATCTTGGTACATTCTAGGGCTGAACAGTATTGGAAAACAAATAACCATATTGCGATTTTGAAAAAAAATTGTGAGGAATATTGTGGTATTTATGAAACAAAAAGGAGTTGAAAACCAATAGAGTTTGTTGGCTATTGGAACCAACACAGTCTGTAAGTTTCTTGTGTTGCTGCGACTTGTGCCAACAGACACAAATACGTGACAACAAATTACTTGCTTTTACTGAACATAAACTCTATGGGATCCAGGATGTTTCCTTACAGCAAAAGACAAATGTCTTTGGGTGATCAATTCTTGTTTGCTTTTCTCACCCTCGATCATTTTAAAAAAAAATTTCTCACAAACACACCACACTGTCTATGAATGACTCCAACAGCAAGAACAGAAGTGATTATGATTATGTCTGAGACGGTGTAGGCGGAGCTCCTATAAAAGCTGCAGCAGTAAACTTTAGATTCGATTTTTTTAAACATAGACTAAAAAATTTTGTAAAGGTTCAGTCAGTCAGTTCTTGTTTACTTTTCTTCTCCTCACCATTTTTTGTTAAATTTCTCACAAACGAGCCACATTATACAGTAAGTCTACAAGTGAATCCAAGCGCAAAGAAGAAAATTATTATGATTGGCTCACGGAGTATATTCAAGACTCATGCAAGAGCAGCGGCCATCTTTACGCTGTTTTTTTTTTTTAACAAATACTAGTTAAATTTGAAAAGGAAAAGTCATTAAAATCGCCCGGCTTGCTAAATCTCCTATGACAGAGTATAAAACATTTAGTGTAACTCATTTCTGATCTCAACCCTGCTGACTATGCGATATGACAGATGCATGTGCATACTGTAACATACAATGTTGATATTAACACATAACTCTTTTTATGAATGGCAGATATACAGTACAAAACCCTGGCGATCTGAACCGATACTGGCTGATGTAACACAGAGTGGTTTGGTGGTCCAGTGGGTAACATAGTGGCCTCACACTTTAAAGCAGTTACTGGACTGACTGTGTAGACTTTGTATGGTGTCTAACTTGTTCCCTGTGTGCATGGAGATAGACATCAGACTGTACAGGACAAATAGTTATGAAAAGTAGATATATAATGCACAGTTTAAAAGCCATATGGGTCAGCATACCAGCTATTATAAAATAAAAAAATTTTACAGTCAGGTAAGGAATACAACTCATGTTGTAACAAACCGATGATATATCCATTTTTAATGAAAATATGTATTTTACTTTGGAAAAAGAACAACATTGCATAATTTTATATTAGGCCCAGGTAAATTACAACCCCCCCCCCCCACCACCAAACACACACATACACACCCATATATAAAATTTGTCATGTAATGTTACAGTATTTGCAAAGCGAGTATATCGTGTATTGGCCACATTACATGGAACACCAAAATGTTTTCCATTTTCCCAAACACCACATTTCTGTGGGAAAATCATTTAAAAGTGCAAGAATGTCTTCCTTGCATACCAATACCTGAATTAATTTTTTGTATGTAATCTCATCAACTGTGAACAGAGTAATTGCTTGAGGAATAATTACACCTTCTCTATGCAGGAATCCTAAATTCATATTCACTTAATATTTGAAGAACAGATATTAATTTAGTTTTTTTTTTTCCCTCGTCCATTGTCCTTGTGATAGTGCCATTACAGCTGTCTTGCTTGGCCAAATTCTCTGACATTCATTTAGTAATGCTTATATTACGAGCTAATTTGCACAGAACAAGAAATGAAAGAAAGGACTGTTTGCAATCCTTTCAATGGGAACACACATTGTTATTACATGCTCTGCTGTTCACTACCTGCTAGTTAAAAACTAAAATCAATAAAATTCAATACATTTTTCTGAGAGATCGGTTTTCAGTGAAAAATCATTTAAGCTGAATCAACAAATGTTCGTATTTACCCAAAAGTATGCTATTAATGTAGAGCCCAACAAGCACTGGAAAAAGCATAACTTTATATGTGTTTTTGATATGAAAATGAAGCACACTGCTCTAAGTTTTGAATTCTCCGAAAGACTTTACGATTGTGTTGAGAGGCTGTAGCTTAGTGGGCTAAGCCTCTGTATCTGTGATCAGAAGATCACCCGCTTGAGCCCTGGCATCAGCAGAATAGTCATATGTCTGTGGGCCCTTGAGCAAGACCCTTAACCCCCAGCTCCAGGGGTGCTGCACATTGACTGACCCTGTGCTGTGACCCCCCAAGCTATGGAGAACAAGATAGGGTTGGTGAAAAGAAGCGTCCCAACGTACCTGTATTTGTGCAAATGGCAAACAGAGCATTAAAAATCTGGTAACGCTTTACATTAACTGCACCTTCGTGATGCCTTTATAATGCATTCACAGAACATTCAGTGCCCCTACATAATGCATTTATAGAGCATTCATAAGAAGCATGTAAGTATAACTTAACATACCTTTACAGTCATAATACACACTAAAAACAAACATGAATGTTCTATTAATGCGTAATGAAGGTGCAGTTAATGTAAAGTGTTACCAAAAATTTTAAATAGTCATCCATCCATCCATTTTCCAAACCGCTTATCCTACTGGGTCGCAGGGTGTCCGGAACCTATCCCGGAAGCAACGGGCATGAGGCAGGGAACAACCTAGGATGGGGGGCCAGCCCATCGCAGGGCACATTCACACACCATTCACTCACACACCTATGAGCAATTTAGCAACACCAATTAGCCTCAGCATGCTTTTGGACTGTGGGGGGAAACCGGAGTACCCGGAGGAAACCCCACGATGACATGGGGAGAACATGCAAACTCCACACACATGTGACCCAGGTGGAGATTCGAACCTGGGTCCCAGAGGTGTGAGGCAACAGTGCTAATCACTGCACCACCATGACACCCCTCTAAAATAGTCAATCAACTAAAATTGTAACATTTTGCAATGATAAATTTATAAATACGGGTAATTAACAAAAATATCCTGAAAAGAGAAGTTATTTATCAGATCCGGCTACAGCACCGAAAAGGCCAGTGCTGGGGTAGTAGCAAGGTCAGCTAGTCTGGGATTTGTGCTCGTGTCCCGAAGGTCACGGGTTCAAATCCAGCAGAGTAATCATACCACCCTTGGGCGAGGCTTTTTACCCCAATTGCCCAAGGGATGCTTTCTCACCCTACTGTCTGATCATTACATGTACGTTGCTTTTGACAAAAGCATTGGTGGATTAATGCACCGTCTATCCTAGGCTAAGGCCGCAGGACGCACCATGGGCCCCAGTCTGCTTGGGGAGAAATCAAACGGTTAGTTAAATCAGCAACACAAGAGTGACCATGCTGATGTGAGAGCCTAAGGCCCTTAGGTACGGCAATCTGCCCCTGGACAAATTTCATTGTTTTATGTGATATATTTAATAAGTGGTGCTGAACTGGTGCTTAACTGTAATTATGATAAGTACTTGTTCCCACATTTAACTACCAAGTCTACATTCCTTTAAAGTTTATGCTCAAGTTCTCCATATACAGTATTGGGCTGGCAGAGACAATTCCAGAAATTTGCTTGATTTTATCTATAAGGTCTAAATAGCTCTTTCTTAAGTAAAGCTCAAATGAAAGTGATGAGAAGAGTGCCTTCACTAGCCATGAGGGAATACATAGCTCTTCTAGCTGTCAGAGAGGAAGAGAAAACGAAAGTGTATTTAAAGGATTCCAGAAGCCTTAATGCTATTTATTACATTTACCAAGCAGAGGCCGGGGTGGCTATGTGTAATTGCGGCCATTGATCTTGGTTTGCAGTCAACAAATCAAGATGGATCTTTTTTACTCCCTTGAGATTGACCACTGGGGAAGCCAGGTGACATAGAGATAGGACATTATTTAACACAGGTTCAGAGTGACATTAAGGAGCTCTGAGTTTCGGGGTCGTTATAGCTTGTGTCACAGCACAAATGCATCCATCTGTGTAGTGTTGGCCTAAATCAATAGATAAGTAATCTTCAGCAATAAGGAGGAACACAAGGCGTTAGTCACCATGCCCGGAAAGTGCCAGGTGCTGGGGGACAAGAAACATGAATAACTGCAGTCTGGCCGTCCGCGTGCAGGACTCTTTCAGACATTTCCACAACACAATCATATCGACAGCAAAGAGTATCTGCCATCGCTGCATTTTGATTAAAGGTCAGCGTTTAAAAAAAGTGGCCTCTGAGTTGGATGGCTGGTACTAAAAGCACATTAAAACCACAGTTTCAGTCTGGGTGGTGTCACAACAGTGGAATGTAACTGTCAAGTTCCCCCGTGGGTTACTGTAGGTAAATGGGCCAGGATATGTTAGGCCTAAGTGATGGCAACAAATGCAGCTCTTACTGTATGTGTACAGTAAGAAGCTTATGAATTGATGGTTGATTTGCGAGAAATGTGCGAGCCTGGCACTAGCTGTTCTGTGTAGTGTAACGTACTGTGACAAACAACCATTAGCTAACAGGCCTGGATGCCTTGCTCACCCCATTGTCATGGCCCTGAACACTTCCTGGCATCTACGGGGCAGCTCAGTTTCAGGGAGGTCAAGGGTAAATTACTTAATTAGCATGAAAGCTATACTTTGTCCAACAAGTAATCTAACAAATAAATAAATACAGAAGTAAATCTGTGTCATCTTCTAAACTTCCATGGACTCAAAACTCGGGAAGAATGTGGTAGGTTTCTTTGTCGGGCTGCACATTAAATTAGTGCAATGTTCCATATTCAAAAACACACACAATAACTATAGATTATATTACTTTGCAGTTTTACTGACAGTGGGTATATCTGACGTTCTCCCCATAGCAAATAGCTTTTTTTGGAAAGCACTGATATTTAAGTAAACTGTTTGCGGATTTGTATTCACACGCTACGCTGCATGTACACTATATATTCACTATGTTCATATGTATGTTCATAAAATTATACACTGTAGAATCAGTTACTCCAGCATTTTAGCCCTTTATGGTGATTAACAGTAATGTTCCAGAGAACATCAAAAAAATGTGTCCACTGACATGCATGCATGGACTAAAAGTATTTTAAGCTTTATGCCTGATTCACTATTCTTCAGCTGACCTAGACATACTCAACAAGTGAATGTGTATAGTTATGCAATACAATTCTTCATAAGCAAAATACAATTTTACGATGAAAGAAAACTATATTACCTCAATATCATAAATTATGTCCACGTTTTCATATGGCTTTACACACTATTTATCAAGAAAGTTTTAATGAGGATGGCATGTTGGTGGGGAACAACATAGTCTGATTTCTTTTCAATACAATAAACACATGCTAGAAATTCTCTCCATGAAAATGAAATAGTTATCTAATCCCTACTCCACTCACACCCCCAACCTCTACAACCTGTAAATCTTTCAAATTCTTTTATTTGCTATTTGCACAAGTATAAGTACAGATACGTTGGAATGCTTTTCTTCATCTATCCCATCTTGCTCTCCTGTAGGTCTCCTATACACTCTCCCCAGCAGTGACTCTTCCCTTAGCTGTTGATTTTTGCAGGATTCAAAATGAATAAGATAACAGTGCCAGAACATCACCTATACAATGTGTCAGTAAAGTTTAAAAAAAGATCCATCAATTACTTTTTGAGTTGATGCACTAATGAGATTTTATGTCTGAGATTGCTTTTCTCTTTTGGTGTAACTGTGCGGTGCTGCATCAGTTTTGGTGCAATTTGTCCCAAAATGTAACATATCCCAAATAGTCACCTACTGTATACATCATGCATGGGAAATTTGAAAAAGATCCATCAAATGCTTTCAAAGTTACTGTGTTCACAAGATCAAATGTCTTCTGCAACTGCCATTTCCTTCCTTTGCTGCCACCCAGTGCTGCTGCTTCAATTCTGGTACAATTAGGCTTGAAATAAACTAAGGTGCAGATCTTAATTCATATAATTTTTGTGTGCAGCGTCTTCTGTATTCATTCTTCTCAATGCTGCAACTAAGTGGCATGGCTTCAATTTTGGTGCAATTTGCACCAATAAATAGTATCTGCAAAGCTGGAAAAGATTTTTCAAACACTTTCTGAGATATCTCACTCACGGGATCATGTACCTGAGACGCCTCAAGCATCTGCAGAGGCGGCAAAATGGTCCCTACACTATATATACAGCTATAGTTGGATGACAAGGTTGCTATTAATGTATTTTACACTAAAAATATCAAGACAAATGCGTAAAAAGCGTAAGAAGTGTTACATCTGCCAAAAGCACATGTTTTATAACCATTTTTTGCCATTCGCTATTCATTTAATCACAGCAAAATTAAAGATATATTGCTTTTTAGTGTAGTATTCTGCAGACTTGATTTTGGGAGTCCACATCACATTTTATTTTTGATTCTAAATGTAAAAGCACGGGGGATTTGATTAAAAAAAAAGAGCGGGTTTAAAGTTCCAGTGGGGGCTGCAGCTGGGAAATGAGTCCGCGCTGTGAATGCTAAATCACTGCTTGGCTGTGTTAATGCCCTGTTCTGATGCACAGGATGATGTATGCCTGGCGGAACAATAGCAGCAATTGTAAACGCATCCATGAATGGTCACTCAGGGCTACACTTATCACACATATTCAGGGCCTTTAATGCTGCGCCCAGAAACATGCATGACACTCTGAATCTTACATAAGTCTTATGATTATATTTCAGAAACCGTGTATTTCAATGCTTCTATTGTCTTCACCTACATAAGGCTGTGGGCCTGAACAAGACAAAGAAAACATTTGCTATTCAAGCACAATCGCTTTGATGGTGTCTCAAGACATAGACTACATTATAGCCCCAAAACCTAGATCAATCATATTTTTATAACATCACACTTTACAGCATAATATAAACAGATTGTTTTATGTACGTATTCCTTCATTTTCCTATTGGCTCAAAAGAAAGAGATTGCCCAAAATCACCTCCACTAGTGCAGCATTTTACCCGAGAGCTGAAGCTACCAAATATAAAATAAATACCTGAGCAGTTCTGTGGTTTATGTCAAGGCAGAGATTTTCTATTTAGATTGAAATAAACCATATCGGAATTCAGTCCCCAAGCACCGCTGGAAGTCTTACTAGATTGGAAAGTAATCCAGGTGCATTGGGGAAAAGTGTTGTAATGATTAAAGATAAAGGCGGACTTTTTAGCTGAGGGCAGTGTGACCACATGTTCAGATAGCCAGGCACAGTACGGCTATATTTCCAGGGATGTGGAGCAGAAAAAATGTCAAGTGAAGCAATTTAGCTCTGATGTCACGATGGGTGTCAGATCGGCCCTAAAATGAACAAACACATTATATGACCATGAAGAAACAATGCAGTGTCCTTTTCCAAAGGATTATTTACAGTCAATACATACAAAATTGTCTTTGTGTTGGTGGCCATTTGAAGCTTATACACAGGATTTTCTGCACTATTTCAGTAATCAGAGATTGTTGACTTATATTCCCAATTAATAACTCTTATAGTCACATAACATGCCATTTTAGGGGAAGGGATTAGGAATAAATGAATAGTGAGCAGCCAGAACCTCTAAATTTAATCAAGACTAGAGCAAAAATCAGCTATACTAATTAAAGTCGGCATCTGTAAATATGTGCAACTGACGTGTATTTCTCTCAGGACAAAATAAAACTTAGAAATTCACATTTCTACCAGCTTCCTCTGTTTGTCTAGTTCTGAAAGTATTTCAGTAGGTGTCTGTAATTAAGCATCACTGGATGAGTTATGTTAACTGTGGAGGTAACCAGTTAAAAATAACAGTGTACCAGTTAGTACTTGTATTTGAAAGGTTGAGAAAATGAAAACGATGACCAATTCTGATACTGCGAATGCTACTCAATACAAGATAAACAGAATGGGAGGCACACTGCATTTAAGAATGATTTCACCATGGTTATTAAATCTATCAACTGAAATTCAGCTAATATTGGCAAATATTCATGTTTAGGTAAGAATTGTGTAAAAAAAAATGTTATCTTGTACTTTGGCCGATTATAATTGCATTTTTTTATATTTCAGACAAAAGATGAGATGCCGCCATTTTAACCCTTTCATCTACCTTATACCTGCTTATCTGCTGCATGGCTGTAGTGGGGCTGAGAGTCCCAGCAATACAGGCCACAAGGCTGATAAACCCTGGATGGGATATCAGTCTGTCACAAACTGACTGCTGAAGGAAACTGGAGGGAAATGCACACGACAAGGGCAGAACTTCACACGGACTGAGCAGAGGCGAGATTCCCACCGAGCACACGTCCCTGGAGGTACGAGCAAACAGTGAGGTAACAAAGCTACACCCACCACGGCACACCCCATATTTACATAATAGCGCAGTTAATTTCTGCTTGATAAATAAAAAAGAGTCTTATACAGGTTTATAGCATAGTAATCCAAAGAACGTGAAGTTTTAAATGAGTAAGATATCCACAAAATTAACATTATGAATAATGTATTTCTATGATTTCCACATCATTTCTACCTAGTTACATGCCACTAATTCCAACTAAACATTCTTCTTCTATCCTTTCATGTTTATCAACCAAATGGCTTCATATAATGAATAAAACATCACTGAAATTTCTGTCACACTTATACAGAAAATATGAGTTCTTAAAACTAATATTACTGCACTGACACCAAGTACTGCACAAGCAGTTGTGAAGATTGATAAATAGTACCGGGCATAAAGTGATTTTAGCTGAATTGAAAGTCACCACAACTATTTTTGATGACATTGAAATTAAATATTCATTGCTTATGTATGTAAAGTAAAACAAAGGTAACTGAAATATTGGCCTGCTGGGTTGTACATGCTGCCACACTGTCACAGAACCTGATTGTTGGATATTAGAACTTTTTGTCACAAATGTCACAGAATGTTTTGTGCCAATTTAAAACCAAATGAAAACAAAAAGATGCACAATATCATGTTGACCCTGTTATTTCTTAATAGATGAGGGAAAGCTGTGACTGAACAGTGAAGGCTGACACAATTACAACAAATTGTCATGTATATGGTTGACTTTGGGTGTTTAAATACCTAACTATACTTTAGATTACGGTGAGGATAAATAGTTTCATGAAGACTTACAATGAAAGAGAAATAATATTGATTTCTGAGGCTCAAAGGGTGTTCTACAGCACTAAGTACAAGGATGACACACCTCTGACAAAACTGCAGTTGGGAACCAGCTGACACCCAAAAGCCCTCTAGGAGGTGCTAGTACCCCAGTCCACGATGCAAATCATGGACCACAAGTACCACACTCTGGGTCACACTTGGCTAATAATGTAGCCCAGACTCAACCAATGACATCTGGCCCATGTGGCTCAGAGACTTCAGAGGACCTATTAAATGAATCTTAATATTATGTCCTACTACTGTCACGTCCTTTAGCTGTACAACAAAACATATGCAGAATTATAAAATAGGTCTAGGAATATGGTATGAATATAAATTTACAAATGATTCACATTGTACTGCAAAAATATTAACCAAATAAATATTCTTAAACTTGAAACAGAAATATTACCCATTTCCTATATAAAATATGAATGCATGTCTTGTTTATAAGCATCAACGCATTTTACCTATATCATACACACAACAGAGTGTTCTAGAAGCAAAAACCTGCATTGGTCTTATAGAGAATTCGATGGATGTTTCGCTAACTGCTTCATTATTACCCTGTGTTACACCAATATCTGCTTGCCTACTTGCAGAATCATAGGAATCCATATGGTAGAGTCCAGATGGTGACAGAAGGAAAAAGGCTTAGGTAAGTAATGCGCCGAGCAATTTAAACAAAAGGACAAGGAAAAGGAACAGCGAAAACAATCTTTCCAGCATGTGACTGCCTGTACGGCTAACTGCTGGATTAGCTTCACTCAGAAGCTGTAACTGTTGTGACGGTAACGGGGTACATGCCTACATCTTCAGCGTCAACAGAACCTGTAAGTTAGGAACCCCGGTTAGGAATTTTCACGACCAATTAATATCCAAAGAGTCAATCAAACCGTGTTTTCACACGTACGAATATGAAATGAATTAAAGAGTGAAACAAAACAGCACATCTTTTGATGACGATCATTTGATGAATGTACTTTGTTCTCTGTGCATCGCAGACTGGCCGTGCACGCTTAATACCTACAACAACTACTGAATATTTTTCACAGTTGAACCACAGGTTAAAATACTCCGAATGTCATGCTATGGCTCCTTCCTATCATACTAAATATGAAAACTATGGGTTTGAGGTAATTATCACTGTGCATGTATTATTCATCATTCATGCATACATCTTACTGCTTGCAACTCCCGATAATAATGCGTTCTAAGACTACATTCTCAAAGCCCGAACTATCCATCCATCCAACCTATCTCGCTTTTCCAGCTAAGCATTAATTGCAAATATCTGATTAAAATGCAAAAATTGAGGAAGAAAAAACTAAATGCTAGTGCCATCTGACAAATAGTATAAAGGAAAAACAAGAAGCATTGACAGGAGAGGAATGGTTTGATAAAACCAATCATTTGTAGACACGCTGCTTGGAATAAGAATAGAGTTGTCATATTTAGACAGGGGAAAAGCGGAAATCAAACCAAGAAGATGCTTGAGTCCTAATGGTGTAACGTCTTATTAGCTCTCTATGCATTGTGTCTATTGAGTGACGCAAACATCATCTTGAGAGCAGGGGGTGCTGCTTCCACAGACAATAGACATATAATCTAATAGTCACTGTTCATCAAAGTTCTCTAATATTAATATTGTATTTATCGCTGCACTTTTTTCAGGTGAGGGAGAGTTTTAAGGTTTTCTTCTGGTACTTTATATGCTAAACCCTCAGTTAGGGAGATAAAAAGAAAAATGTTTCTTTTAATCCATAATTATATTATTTGTGTCTGCATGCAATTATTTGTCAATTATGGCGCCTTCAAAAAATTACAGCTGTTAGAAACTTTTGCTAAGCAAAATTATAGCCGATTGTGTACACATCAATACATCATTATTCGTTTCACTCATTTTTGAGAAAATTGCACAAGCTAACATGTTGCTGTTGAAACATACATTTTAACGTTAATTATTTTTTTTGCCGTTCTATAATGATAAAAATTTTAGGACATTTGCTCTAAGTCGAAGACACAATAGGATTTGCTTTAGACAGTGCAAATGTTCACTTTGACTACGCAGAGAAAAGCCATTCTTCCACTTTCTAAGACAATTGAAGCTACACCAGGTGTGTTATTTGATATTAAAGACTCAGTCATTTCAGGAAACCTTGCGTTCGCAAAAATAAGATGGCTGGGGCCGCGGCTAAGAGTGTTCGCAGCAGTGAATCAAAACACAAGGCTACGTTGTTATTTTATCGAAAATAAATTGGAACAACTCAGTAAGTATCGTCCACTGGCTATGTACTTATTTAGGATTAAATGGGGTCTAAGCATTAAAAAACCTCTGGGGCAAACATAAATAGACCTGAATCCCACTTAAAACTGTGAAGCATGAGGTGTGCATCCATTGCATTTTCCCTCCTCTTTCATGTAATAAAACTGCTATTCTCCGAGGGCAAATATGGCACCCTTTTCCTGTTGGAACCCTTATGGGTCCATTTGGATTAATCTTTTTGCGCAGCAGGCGATTCAGTCTAGAGCTCCAACCCCAGCTGTAATCACTCAGGAAGACACTCGTAATAACCCTGCCTCACTCCCAGGGGTGAGCAGCTCAAAGAAAGTCACACTCCCTTAACGACAGCGCCGCACCGATTCCTTCACTACATGACTTTATGGGACCAACATTTTGTTGTGTTAATTCCTTTGGCTTATCTACTGTATTTTTTTTTATTTACACAAATGTATGAAGGTCAGCAAATTGGTGGTACCAGATGTATATGGCCAGCTTGGCAGCAGGACTGGCCACAGCCCCATCTGTGCTGAGAACTGATTTTTCTCTACTTTGTGGAGGCACTTCCAAGCATTGTAAATGGAATATGTTGGACCAGATTAGCATGCCATCCAGTTTCTAAATGTACCTTATACAGTATGCCTTGCTTCCTCTAGATCAGGGGTGGGGAAGCTGTTCCATGGAGGCCACTGTATTATTGGCTGATTGAGAGGTCATCCCAAAAACCCACAACGGCCCTCCATGGAACAGGGTCTCCACCCCTGCCCCGGATCACGGTCTGGATGATGAGTTCGCCGAATAAGCCATTCCAAATGATTTGGAGTTTGATTACATACGTTACTAAATTTTCTTTCATAACTTGACTTGAGAGATTTGCCAGCTTTAAGCATACAAATACTGCTTGAAGCCATATGAAAACAGAATTTTTCAAAAATAATGCAGTATGGGAATGCTTCTGGTACAGCATTTCAAAACTGAATATCATCAGTATACCAGTTTGTCAAAAAATTCATCTTTCTGATCAATGGGATGTCTTCTGTATGATATGTATTACATAGCCTGAACAGTTGCCTAACTTCAGGGAGTCGTCTGGCCATGAAATTAGCTTCTCACTGATGTGTGAGTGCAGAGAAAACGCGGGAATTTGTTTTGCCAATTTTCACATCACACTTTGTTATATAACCAATCAAAGAGCTGTACAAATCCCACACCCCAAATTTTACCCATAATGCTCTCAATAACAATTTTATTTTTTGTTTTTTTTTTTTAGTTTGCTTTTCCTAAAAGACTTCACTGATTTACACATGTTACGGTATGCATGTGTTGAGGAAAATGACGATGTCATTTTCTGTAACACACAGTCACTCTGCGTCTTGATGAGTAGCTTTTACACAGCCTGGAGGTGTGCTTAGGGTCATAACAAACACCCAAATACATACACTAAATGGTCAAAAGTATTGGGACACCGATGTTGGAGGTGAAGGTCTGGCTCGCAATCTCCGTTCTAGTTCATCCCAAGGGTATTCAGTGGGGTTGAGGTCAGGGCTCTGTAGGGGCTACTCAAGGTCTTCCACACCAAACTTGCCCAACCATGTCTTTGTGGACCTTGCTTTGAGCACTGTAGCATAGTCCTGCTGGGTCAGATAAGGAACGTCCCTAAACTGTTCCCACAAAGTTGCAACTATAGAGGTGTCCAAAATGTTTTGGTATGCATACACACTGGGGGACCAACTCCATATTGATGCCTGTGGATGGCCAGATGTCCCAATACTTTTGTCCATATAGTCTATTTTGTCCATGTAGTGTAAGAGCAAACCTGATGGGATGGTGTACCACTGTATGATACTGTGGTAGTCATACTGGTTAAATGTGCCTTCAGTTTTAAACAAATCTCTAACTTTGTCACTTGCAAAACAACCCCACATCATTTCACTACCTCCCTCATGCTTAATAGTGGGAACAACATCAATAGAGGTCAGTCATTCTCCTGCTTTCGTCTCTGAAACACGGCAGTTGGAACCATAGATCTACAATTTGGACTCATCTGACCAAAGTACAGATATCACCCTGGTCTGGCGTCCATTGCATGGCCTTGAGGAGTAGATTCTTGCCAGCAATTTTACCATAAAATACACATGAAGTCTTCTCTGCACAGTAGATGTTGAGATGTGCTTTCTGGTTAAGCTTTGGGAGACATTTATTTGGACACTGATGCTGGTGACTCTGATGAACTTGTCATCTGAAGCAGAGGTAACTCTGAAGCAGAGGTAAGTCCTTTGTTGGATCTCAGCAAAGCTGGTTCCATCGAACAGCTTAATGGTTTTTGCAATACCACCTGCAGACACTTGGAGAATACTCTCAATATTTTGGGTCCCCTGATTTGGGTCCCCTAACCAACCAGTGATTGGTTAAACACATAAACGAGAAAGGGACTTACCTTAACTAAACCTTCATTAATCGTATAGACTGATGAGAATGATTTAATAACTGTGAAGAGAGGCAAGAGTTCATGTTTTATAACGTGTGACAGTTGTCAAAAGAATAATGCATGATTCTGGGGTGGGGGGGGGATTGATTCAGTTACAAATGACGATTCTTTGAAGCGCCGATTCATATATCGCAAATAGAGTGAAGAATCTCATTTTTAAATATCAATTTTACCATAGGTCACTGTAATTTTGTTAGCTACATTTGTTGCTTCTAAAATAGCTGCCCAGTTTCACACAGCCTGATTTTAAGAGACTCACATGCATGAGTTTGTCACGGTGGTCCGTGTTCGACATAACCAACTCAAAGCTACAATTACCATCATGATTTATATATTCTGCATCTACTTTGCTTAATACTGATTTGGTTGTTCTCTGTCAATTCTCGGTCCTACATAAACCGAGAGCCGTTGCTGCTCCTGAACCTTTTGCCTTCGCTCCATTGGGTCAGTGTCAGTTATAAGCCAGAAATTCTTACACCTCAGTTACAGATGTGTTCATGGTTTGACATGTGTTGGGGGCCATATTTATGCAAATGATAAAAGAAACAACGTAACAACTGATAGTGTCTGAAGCACGAGTGCAGTGTGCGTATTTACCCAAGATACTTCTCCAGCAAAATGTCTGGCCCTAATATGCCCTTTGGGACATTTTTCATTACCAGTTGTCATTATTCATTTTTAATGGCTAACATCACTGCCTACTAAACAGTCCCTTCCTCCCATTTATTTACTTAGATTCTTCCTATGACAATGGCCTGTTGTGTTTAAGTTGCCAGCACTTCCAGTAATAATTCCGTCGAGACGTTCCATTTTTCCTCGGAGAACCAAAAAATACATACATATCGCC
Organism: Brienomyrus brachyistius; assembly: GCF_023856365.1. NCBI lineage: Eukaryota > Metazoa > Chordata > Actinopteri > Osteoglossiformes > Mormyridae > Brienomyrus > Brienomyrus brachyistius. Next base: position 9,356,555 of record NC_064542.1, read on the forward strand.
ACCATTGCTGTTGTTTTCTTCTTGTTAAAGTGAAAGTTAAACGAGCAGGAACACGGTAAGGCTGTGATGTGTTTCACTCTACTGCACGCTATTTCTGACACTGGGCATGTCTGGGCACCGATGTAAAATCAGTAATAATTGCATCACCCATGGACAACCCTAAAATGTCACCCTCCGCTGGATATTCTGCCTCCGCGTGGCTGTCACCAGCATCCCACTCTCCTATCACTCATGGCTGAGCAAAGAGATCTCCCTTGAAATCCGTGCTGGCATGTGTCGCCGTCTCACATAGCTTCCACAGACTAGAGGGTATTTCATTCGTTTATTCTCATAAGAGAAACCACAATAACAGATCTGGCAGAGTTAGTCATAATGAATATAATTATAGTCATTCTGCAAACAGTTATATTTTTCCTGTATTTGTATAATTAGGCCCATTTGACAGAGGCTGTATTATTATGGCTCAGTTCCATCCCACAATGCTGGAAAAAGCTGAATTAAATTCTCTTTAAATCCTGCCTTCCAATCTCTCTGATGCTTTAATTCTGACACATTCTGAAAAAACACAGAGATCATCATCCCTTAAATATAGAAGTTTGATTTTTATTATTTCATATCTTTTGTGAAGAAAAAAGAAGACAAAAATAATTTAAGAAATATGCCAGTGGAGTGTTACTATCCAGACTGTCTGTTATTTTGCTAAAGGAAGACACAGATCATTTCTATAATGGCCATTTTTTGCTCAACTCCTCTTAAGAGATGACAATATACACTGGAGGATAAAGGACTGGTTTCAATGTATTTTTGATGATAAGAATACTCATCATTAAATGAATCCATCTGAAGACACTTTCCTCCAAAAAACATTCATTTCCAACCGTAGGTTTATAAGATATATAAACAGAGAAACCGAGTTTGTCAAGTAGATGTCTGGTAAAGAAGGCTGTAGTCATGTTATAAAAATTCTTATCATAATTTTGAATTGTTTCCTCCTGATTTTTATGACAGTCATACACTGACACTCATTTTAAAAGAGATATATGGACCAGTCCCAATATCATAATGCAGTAAGTGTTTGTGACACCTACTGCTGTTTTTTCAAGGTGAATCGATGTCCTTTCATTCAAGCTTCCTATAGCATTCATTAATTTAATTAATATTCATGAATGAGCTTGAAGGACAGACTGACATCGTGTTTGCATTTCTGCTTGGCAGAATCAGAAAACAGGCATGCTGTATACTTCATACATAATGTAACATTTAAACATTCTCTCAAAGACTAATATAATGTTTTATTAAAACATGCAATTTATTCTCAATTTCAAATATTTGTCTGAACACAAAGCAATTGAAATGCAAAATCTTCTCCCAGAAAAGAGAAATATTAAAATATCGCATAAGTAATTGCAGTCATCCTCAACCTAGGCTGCTCAATAAAGCAAATTATTGTCAAAACAGTCAACGCAGAAAGGACCCTGCGCTTCAGAAAAGGTCACCAGCTCTGAGGAAGCAGAGGATTGTGGGAGCACTTCCCTCATGAGACAGGATGGGTGAGGTGAGAGCTTGCTGGTACTGAGAGAATGATGGTGCGGAAAGTGGCGTCCAGGAAGATGAGGGCCGCTTGGGGAGAAGAGCCAAGAGCTATGGCAATGCTCTTGGAGAAGACCATTGGGGATAATCTGTGAGCAGCTCTCTCAGGTGTAGGTCACCAAAATGCTCTCTGAGCCTCAAAGAAAAGCTTAGCTTATCTCTCTTTGCCCTGCTCACGTCTTCGGTGCCTGGGCCAGAACCCTATTTCAAAATCTTTCTGCTTCATTCTTTGTGTGTCATGATTTGTTGCACCAGATTCCATAGTAACAGAATGAGAATAACCTTTTGTAAAACTCAATAATTAACCCTGAGGTTCCTTCTATCCACAAATAGAAAATGGAAAAACTCCGTCATATAAACTAAGGTGTACGGTGAAATGCCTTTTACTAAGAGTGCTCCTCCGTTGGCTATGAATGGTGCCGTGTGAATGGACTTTGAGGCAAGGTCATGCGCACCACAGAGACCAGTCATGACCTGTAACTGCTGGACACGACGAGGAGACAGTACAGAAATAAATGCGGCTGTACCACCCCCACTGCCACCTCATGGTTACAGATGTGACAAGCAAAAGCTATTTTCATGCTGTTCGTTTTCTCTTATCTCCAAGTTTTACATATTACTGCTTCTTAGGCAAGAAGCTGACAGTGCCATTTATTCCCCTGCTTCAATTTATTCTTGCTACAGGCCAAACTTTTTACAGCAGTTCCCACAATTTTTTAGTCTTTCCTCTACATTTATAAAAATGCACAAGACATCTGTATCATGGATATTAAGCCTTTACCATCACTTTTACTATAATTTGCGTAAAATTGTGAAAGCAAGGTTCTTTGACTCTCAGAAAACAGAAAAAAACACGATCATGGAATAAGATTTTCTGGAGGTCTACTAGTACAGATACAACGGTTTGGAAAGTAAAACAAAACTAAAGAAGTGAATAACAAGAAACCAAGATGATCTTTGCAAAATGGATCATCTATATCAGTCATTCTCTTACACAACTGTGTCATGACAACTGTTACTTTTAGGCAACTCAGTGAAAGACGGACTGTGTTAAAAGCTGATTTTGTATATTGTACTGTGCTGTTGCGTACATGCAAGGAGTGATACTTCTTTATGTGCAGATGCTACTTTGAGGCTTTGAAACCTCTTTCTGTCGATCATGCTAAAAGCTCTAATCTGATTGTTAAAGGGGCTTATCAGACAAGGCCAGTATAACACCACTGTAAGTACCAGTCTGTATTGCATCATGTGGGTTCCTGGGATTGAGATACTGTTTTAATCGAGAATGCCACATGACATCTGCCCTCTTTCATTCTGATGTATAGTAGTGAGAAGGTGAGAACCAAGAAAGTGACTAGACATGGCAGAACTGAGCAAGATGTTTAAATCCCTGGAACCATGCCCACAACACAATGGCATAATTTTGGTTTGAACATTGGGGAGGGGGAGGTCTTCACCCAACTGATGAAACATGGTTATTGGAGGGGGGAAGGGCGTTGTATTAGATGGTTTGGATTTATTGGGGGGGGGGTTAAACCCCCCGTTCACCCTGTAATTTCACACATACCACAAAAGTCATAACAGGAAGTATAATTAAATGAGAGTGTGCACCGCTAAGGCATCTTAAAAGAGGCATGAAACATAAAAGACAAACTTACATCTGAGGTTGGTGTTCTGTTGCTTTACGATAAACTGGGTAGGAACACAGCTGCTAAACCTTCAGCCTTTTTCTGCTCTGCATGCATCCCCATATGGAACATGCTCGACTGAACTTTCCTGGTTTGCCAAAGGAAAGAGTTCATTTATTTGCAATCCAGGATGTGACAAGAGTTTTGTGTTGGCAAAAATTCTGGGGAGTTTAACTGGAAATACAATAAACAATGAGTATCTCAGGAATATTATATTGATAAAGAAGTCTGTCAGGTGGAAGTAATTTAATAGTAATTAATGCAGATGTACAGTACTAAAGTAACCTGTAGCAACAAAAGTAGGAACACTGGAAACGTGACAATAGGCCACCTCAAACAAGGGTTTCATAGCACTGGATTTATGTCATATTTCATGGGTCTGGGTTCATTACTAGTTCCAATAAATACACTGATTGGTCTAGTGGCTTGTTTTTTTAATGTTTTTTTTCCAGTAGGTACGGGAAAGGCGTTCTCGTGAAGCCCCATGCTGGCCTGGACCGTGATTGCCAATTAGACCTCCCTCACAACCTATAGAGGTACCCGGGAGGCAATTAGGAGGCAGAGAACGTCACCTCATTACAGTAACAGGCCAGCCACAGCTTTCCTGTACTCCTGGAGCTTTCGCACAGCATTTAGTTTTCCATATAGCTCATTAGGAACTGGCATACTGTACCTGAAACGGAGGTAATTCAGCATTCTGTTTTCCTTTCATCTGCAAAGCCCACCTACCACATAAGATCACTTCCTCGTTCGCACTCACTCATTACCTCATAAAGAATAGCAGCTTTCACTCAGTGTTCAAGGACCTGTTCATGTGCTCGAGCACTTTGTTGCGTATGAAGCATTATCTTCTAAATGCATTAGAATGCATGTGATTAGATGGATTATGCAGAAATGTCCTTCACAAAAGGTTTGGAAGCCATTTTATGATCTCACAATGCATCATAATAAAAGTAATGTTCGGCCTTTATACTTTGCTTCATGAAGAAATTAATTTCAATAAAGAACCAACGATAACCAAAAAAAAAACTAATACCATAGTTTATCTTTGTGTGTGTGTGTGTGTGTGTGTGTGTATGTATCAGTTTAACTTCTATCCTTGTTAATTAACAAGAACACAAAGAGGACTTTGAAAAAAAACATTTGAAAAAAGAAATAAAGGTGCAACATTTATTATTCAGTGCTTATCAAATCATTTAAAAAGGCTTGGGGGGTAGTTTCATTACATTTATCCCAGATGTTTCAATCATTGCGCCCCTCCAATACCACTTGACTATATTTCAATTAATTCTTTGGTTGCCTGTTCTGTTCACCTTTTATGCATCCAATCACACGTTCATATTAATATCATTATATTTAACATATATTATAAATAATGAATTTCTCAAAAGAATAATTAAATGAAAAGTCTGTAGAGGGATCCTTTATAGGATTTCATGGTTTGAGTATGAAAGTGGGGGTGCCATATGTAGCCAGGAAATGCATGTGACTCACCAGTCCCACGGGTTCCTGTAGGAGAAGGAAAGAAAATTGACCTCCTCCTTTGGGACAGGACAGACGTTAAACCCACAGGGACCGGTCGCTAGAGGGATGAGCTTAGAAATAAGCAGGTTGAAATGGGCAAGAAATGAATTTCAAGCAGAAAAAATTGCAGGTCCTGTTGCTATATAGCACAGCAAATAGAAGTGAGGTAACGTTATATAGAAATTCATAAAAAATAGCCAGTAAACATACCAGGTGTTTTCTGTAAGTTTGTAATTTCTAATACAATCTTTATTTTTGCGTATATTGTACCATGAAGTGGTTAGCACTGTTACCTCACATCTACAAAGATCAAGGTACGAGTCTCCGCCATACTCCATGTTAGTGGAGTTTGCATGTTCTCCCCGTGTCGTAGTGGAGTTTTCTTTGATTCTCCGGTTTCCCCCCCCCCCACAGTCCAAAAATACGTTAAGTTGCATTGGAGTCGCCACATTATCTGTAGTGGTGAATGTGTGTGTGCATGCCCTGTGAAGTGTTTCTTCTAAGTGTCTTGTAACATTGTCTTGTATCTCATGTTTGGTAACAAACAACATCCAATTCTGATATACTTGTACATACTGGCAATAAAGAGTTCTGAGCGAAGAGAGTTACAGTCTGTCATCAGTAATTTCATCACCTAGCTCCCCAACCTTAGACGAAAAACAAATTACGTATTTTCTGAAAAAAAAAATGGTGTCACTTCATGTGAAGTCTAATCTGACAAACTCAGTCATGCTTTTGTGCTGTACAGATCTGCATCCATTCTGTATAGTTGTCCAACATTTCATCAACATTAAGCAACTGCCATCCTACTCTGGGGCACATTGTACAAGTTTATGAAAATACAGAAAAAAGCCAACAGATTAAATAATGGATAGCTAGTAGGCCTGGACGATGTCTGATGTGAATATTGTCATTTTATGCTATGTACATGCAATTGTTACATCGTAACTACTATGTTAGTCAGTTAGGTTGAGATCAGGCTTGGGCGGCATCAAATTTTTCTTACTGCCCGGACATCATACCATGGTATATGGTATTTTGACATTATCTTAGAAATCGCAGTGATAAAATTCAGAGAGGCACGATAAGATTCATCAGTTGGTGTTTATTAATGAATTTCGCCAAAACAATTTTACTCTGTCATATGAAACAAAACACAGCAAGCTCTGCAATTTTATTGATTGTTCCATTTTGAAGATTACCAAGTACAGGGGTCTCCAACTCCAGTCCTGGAGAGCTACCGTCCAGTAGGTTTTCTATCCTACCCGGCTTCTGATGAGCCACATCTGCTCTCAGGTAAATACCAGGTACAGGTGTGACTCATCAGAAGCCAAGTGGGACAGAAAACCTACCGAATAGCAGGACCCCTGACCTGTTAAAAACCCCTGATATATTAAACAAAAAAAAAGTGAAAAGTTGGCCATTGCTCTGCATGAGTCCTGATATACTCTGTGAGCCAGTCATAATAATTTTCTTCTTTGCAGTTGGATTCACTCATAGACAGTGTGGCTCATTTGTGAGAAATTCAACAAAAAGGAAGAGAAAAGTAAACAAGAACTGGTTACCAAAAGGTATTTGTATAGAAGTCTACTTCTGTATCTGTATAGAAAAACCTTAGATTCCATAAATACTATACTGTAAAATATAGTATTAAATACTATATTTTAGTAGTACTAAATACTATATACTACTACAACTGATTTGTCGGCTCTGCTTTGTGTCTGTTCGTGGGAACACCACTGATTTATCTGACCTGTCTTGGTACTGTAGGTAATAAATACTATTTGGCTATAATTCATTTTGGTTGAATATTTTACAATATTTATTGCAAATAGCAGATTATATTTGTTCTGCAAAATCACATTGTGGTAGTTGAATATGTACCAATATCGTATAATGGATATCCAGTATCTAATATAGCTAGCTATATTGTAAAACGCATTAACAACTTATGCCTAAATAGCTAGACCTGTGATGAGGTAGCACCCCGTCTTGGACTATTCCCTGCGATTGCTTCTGGTGTAGGATCTGCACCCATACAACTCTGCACAAGACAAGCGGGTATGGAAAATGAATGAATGAATAAATGTTTGGCAATTAGATAACAACACTAGGTAAAAATTGTCTAGTTAAATGGTAACTAAAGTCCTCAGAGTAAGAAAATAAAGGCTGGAATTTCTAAGGATTTGGGCAAGAAAAAAATGGAGAGAAAGGTCACTAAGTAATTTAATTTGTTTAAATTTGAAAAAAACAAACTTCTGTCTGATAATGACAAAATGACGCTCTGCTGACTCTAATGGTGGGTGCTAACATTACACACACCAGCAGACTGATTTCCTTGACACCTAACCTCCACCCACCCACAGGTCTCCTCCCACATATATAACACCCAAGAGCAGGCGATACATACTATCAAACATACGGTGACATTTTAAAGAAATACATTGCTACATTAATATTAAGATCCAAAAGGCACAAAACAACAGCCCTTCCTTATACAGCACAAAGGTCTGCGATGTTTCAAATTGCATAACTTAGAGTAAGTTCCAGCGTTTTGTGACTTTTATTTCCTTTCTATAGTAAAAGCGATTATTCTTTTGGGTAGATTAGCACACAAGTAGCACTCACTGAACAAACCAAGATTACGATAAATTGCATTATTTAATTACAAACAGCTGACAATTCGGAGTGTAAAATAAATCCAATGTGTTTTTTCTCGTTCAAGTGAGAATGGGTCACCAGTTTAAAACAAAACAAAAACTTCAAACCCACAGCTGCCCCCCCTCTCGCAGGTCTCTTTGTCCCCCCGCAGCATGGACGCCGTGTAACTCTTCTCAGTGCCACTTCCCATTCCACTCATTACGCAGCCTGATGAACCACATACAATCGCGTCTGACCTTTAGCCATACGCACCACTCATGCCAGGAACAAGTGAAAAGAACAAATCATGTGCCACACCTCGGCCGCACTGGAAACGTTCACCCTGTAATTATTTCTAAAAAAACAATCTCTGATATGCATAAAGCTCAACACCCATCAAAACAATGATGCTAGGATACGTGACGGCGGAGCTATACATACGACAAAGAGTCGAGCAGCAAACATCAGCCAAGGAATATATTCCCCCTTAAAGGAACAGATAGAATATTAATAACAGATATACTGAGAACAGAATTTGAGGGAACATCTCTTTAAAATCTGTCATTCTGTCTTAGATACTGAAATCCCTGGTAGGCAATTATATCGTTAACTTTAATTGGATCAAGTAAGACATTGCGAGTACTGCAAGAGTTGGCATCCATTGTACCTGTTGCAGTATATTTCTAACCTTTTTCCACTCCAAAATGTTTAATGGTTGGGGAAGAATATTGCAAATTACATATATCTTCAGTGAATGAGTCTCCAAAACCAAACCAATGCTTGGCACAAAATTCTCGGTCCTCTCTCATGAATTGTATTGACTGAAATAACCTTAAAAATAACATGAACAATGGTGTATAGTACAAAAAGACTCAAAAATTATTTAATTGATCTGAGAGGACTAGGAACACGGTGATTATAGAATTGTTAACCAGATCAGGGATGTAAAAGTGGGATAATTTGCTGCCTGCTAAACTTAGCTTGGGATTGTAACCGACTAATAATTAGACTAGAGAAAGATCACAGGTTCAGGCTGTTTTAACATATTAATATTGAGCACTATTGTATTTACGATGCGACCCAAACCCAAAGTAATAATAAAACACCACGAATGATAATTTAAAATTAACCTTGTTTTATAACAATACCCAGCTACATCATATTACATAGCTACTGCCTTTGCTTTTAAATTAAATACCATGCAATTATTTGGCTAAATTATTATTATTTCACCACTGCACTGTGTGCGGAGATGTAGTTAAGCTAACTGGTGGCTCTAAAAATTGCTCATAGAGTATGATTGTGTGTGTGTGTGTCATGCTCTTGTAGGCTGTGGTTTCACCCACGCAAAATTGCCAACAGTCTCCCTCACCTGAATTCTGACTGGACTTATGATATTTAAAGCAGTGAGACTCTCACCTCATTGTCGTATCTTTCTCCCTTGAGTTATGGTGTTTGTTTTCATTTTGGATGCTGCTGCATATAACGTTATACTTATTTCCTCATTCTAGTAGTCTGGAATCCCCAAACATCCTGGTAGCACTTGAACTTCCTCTGCCTTGAGTCTGATATTGGAAAAGTAATTTGATTTTTGGAAATAAACTCGAGCATCCCATCTCTGGTGTACTTCAGCTGTACTATGCTGCCATGGGTATGCTTCAATCCTCACCAACCACAGCCATCCAGGGCAGCTTTACAAGGATGGGTTATAAGAACTGCTTAAACAGCTTAAAGCAGTAACGTTAAATGTATTTATCATGTATCATTCCGTACATCATTTTTCATTTGGCATGTGCTACGAAACAAATGAATACATTTACTGCCATGGGCAGAACCTAAATTCATAATTAGACGTTCAAGATGGAAAATATTATGCTAATTGTGGCTGTGAGTTGGTTATGATTGTTGCTGGTTACAGTCAGTCATGTTTGAGAACATTTTCATTTCCCAATAAAGAACACCAGCACTAGAAAGAGAATGGTTACGACCAAGACTGTCTGTCGCCTCTGTTATGCTGAACTTGGCTACGTTACTGGAAACACATCCAATGCGGTAACTCATTTGAGACATCATCGTCTGAGTGTGTGTACGACCAGAGCAATGCAGAATGAAGTTAGCCTCCCTGTGGCGTGATGCTACTACCAGGAAATTCAGAAAGGGCTAAAAAAATAAATATAGGGGCGTTTATTGCTACAGTGACCATGCTCGGCAGTAGAGATGTCAGCATTGATTCCTGTCTTGCCCAGTTCAATCTGTCATTTCCCAATTTGGCCAGCAGGTGGCGCTGTCCATCTCATTCTTTCCTTGATGGTTCTCGAAGATTTACAATCCTTCTTGGTCCTTATGGTTTCTCCTATTCCCTGGCTCACCGCATGTATCTTCTGTTCATGTCTTTCAGAGTTGGTCCTTGTCTTGATTTTTAGTTCCTGGTATTCCCTGCCTGTTCTTGTAGCTATGCCCCTGCTCGTCCTGTGTTACCATCTCCTGGTATTTGTGTCTTTAGTGCCTTATGATTGTTGATGACCGTCACCTGTTCCTTGTTGCCCCTAGTCCTCAGTGTTTGGTTAATTGTTACAGCTAACACCTGTCCCTTGTTTATACCTCATCATCTCTGTATATATGTGCCTGCCCATGCCGTGTCCCTCTGTCGGTCATTGTGTTTGTTTTCTGCATGTAGGTGAATGTGTAGGTGTTGTTTGTGGTTCTTGTTTGTGGTTCTTGTTTGTGGTTCTTGTTTGTGGTTCTTGTTTGTGGTTCTTGTTTGTGGTTCTTGTTTCAGTTCCCCTTGGCTTTTCCCTTTGCTTAGTTTAGTTTTTGTTAATTCTTGTTTAGCCTTCCTGACTTTTGTTTTGAGCCCTGGTATATCCGAAACAGTGATGTACCCTGGTTTTCTCCCCCTGCGGTTAATTAACTGCGGTTAATACATTTTAATGTATATTCTATGCTAATTCCACTTCATATTGTATTTTCTATTTATTTCCCATTTAAATTCATATTTTTAAGTTTAAGATTTTTAATATTAATATACTCTGCTAGGCCGATGGTAAGTCAATGAAATGTAATTTTGTTCTGATGTGCACTAACTGGTGTATGTTCTGAATGACAATAAAAGTAGCTATTCTATTCTATTTTGTAATCCCTTTTTGTTCCTGGTTCTGCTGAGTCCAGTTTATAATAAAATCCCCTTCGCTACAAAGCTACGCCATGGATCATGCCTTTCCATGCCCATTCCTAACAAGAGAACACAGAATTTAAACTGGATTTAGTTATGGAATTGTTATGATGTTGTTTCTTATTTTTAAAATTTTTAAGTACTATTATAAGTACTTATGTTTACAATATACAAATACTGTAATTGTCTCTTACGTTAAGTTATTCAGACACATTACCTTTGGATTACAGCTGTTCCTAAGTTTGTTTGCAATTTCAATAACAGATTATATTTTCCTTGCTGTGCTAAAATTTTACAAACAATGAATCCAAAAAACTGAGGTCAGAGATGTACTGATCTGATATTCAGATGGGTATCAGCACCAATCCAGACCTATTTGTCGGATTGGCTATCGGTCATACGTGACTAATTCACATCCGATACTTACTCATTTATGTTTTGGCAGTCTCTAAAATGATAGCTTCTATTTCTTGTTAAATCTATTTGTACAATCAATTGCATGACAGGTCTTTCCCATTGTAGATGTGTTTTTTGCGGCATTCGAACTGAATGCTAACACTGCCACTCGATGGCTGTAGGCGCAGCGACTTATGCCTGCTGTGACATCATTAACAGCAACTAGTAGCACAGCGATTTGCAGTCTTTGTAAAAACAAAGTTTTGATTGGTTGGAGTCGTGCCTAGTGAAAAATCCCGCTAAACAAAGTGCCGGCGATTGTGCAAGACAACGTGAGTAATATGAAAAGAGCAGTGGATGATTTGGGAGTCACTGGCTGGGGCTGTTTGCGCAGCTTGTGATGCAGGAGGGGCGGCTGTCACAGCGCAGTGTAAGTGACGCTGTTGCCAGTGGGAGAAACACTGTGGGACATTTTAAGCGTCCGCCACTTGCATGTAGTCTTTTGGAAGATATTCAAATTGAACTGCAAATACCTCATAAACGCTTGTATTCCACAGTGTAATATATACATGACCCACATACACAGACATACATCACTGATCAGCCATAACATTAAAACCACCAGCCTAATATTGTGTCTGGCCCCCTCATGCCATCAAAATAGGTCTGACCCGTCTCGCACCAAGACATCAGCAGCAGATCCTTTTAGTCCTGTAAGTTGCAAGGTGAGGCCTCCATGGATTGGACTTGTTTGTCCAGCACATCCCACAGATGCTTAATCGGATTGAGATCTGGGGAATTTGTAGGGCAAGTCAACACCTTGAACTTTTTTCCATGTTCCTGAAACCACTCCTGAACAATTTCTGCAATATGGCAGGGTACTTTATCCTGCTGAAAGAGACCACCGCTATCTGGGAATATCATTGCCATGAAGGGGTGTGCTTGGTCTGCAGTGATGTTTAAGTGGTAACATCCACATGAATGCCCCCAGCAGAACATTGCTCAGAGTATCACACTTCCTCCACCAGCTTGCCTTCCTCCCAAAGTGCATCCTGGTGTCATCTCTTCCCCAGGTAAACGATGCACACGCACCCAGCCGTCCACATGATGTACAGTAACAGAAAATGTGACTCATCAGACCAGGCCACCTCCTTCCATTGCTGCATGGCCCAGTTCTGATGCTCACATACCCATTCAGCAGTGGACAGGAATCAGCATGACCACTCTGACCAGTCTGCGGCTACGCAGCCCCATGCACCACAAGCTGTGTTCGGACTCCTTCCCATCATAGCCAGTATTAGCTTTTTCAGCAATTTGTGCTACAGTACAGTAGCTATCCTGTGAGACTGTACCAGACCGGCTTGCCTTCGCTCCCCACATACATCAATCAGCCTTATGCTCCCATGGTTGGTTCACTCTTTGGCCTTCCTTGCACCACTTTTGATAGGTGCTGCATACTGGGAAACATATTACAAACCCTGGCGTTTTGGAGAGGCACTGACCCAGTCATCCAGCCATCATAGTGTGGCCCATGAAAAACTCACTCAGATCCTTACACTTGCCCATTTCTCCTGCTCCCGAAACATCAGCTTCAAGAGCTTACTGTTCAGTTATCTTACATACAATGCCAGCGGTTTTAATGTTATGGCTGATTGGTGTAAGCTGACGATGAAATGTAGTGAATTATGACAGTGGAAAACCAGCCACTTCAATAAAGAAGGAGAGGACAGTACTGCAGTGCTAACGATATCAGAAAAGTAGCTTTTAGCAAAGAAAAGATGCATCCCATTTATCAAAAGAGCAGTTCAATAAGCACAAAGAGTCTTCACTACTAGGTGGTGATAAAAAGCACAAATCATCTTAAAAATCTCTTTGAGATGTCACATTGGTAAAGCAGTGGAGATATTTCCCAGCATCTTTCTGACAAGGTTGTCACCGTCAAACCAGTTTGTGTGGCTAAACTTCTCTCGAGTACCGAGAGCTTGTCTTGTTCGTGACAGTTTTCCTGCTAGTGATTTTTCACCCAGTCCTTTGCCTGTTCCTGCATTCTGCTGCTCCGCAAGAAAATCTCCTGCTGTTGTGCTATTTCTTCCTTTCGCTATTCTGTTTATTTGTCCTAGCTTACATTTATAACACCAACAATTAGCAATGCACTGGTTGAATTTCCCTTGCCTGCTCGCAATTACTGATTTATTTTTAACTGCCCAAACTGCCCATATTGATCCCGGCCAATACAATTTTCTTTTTAATAATAATTATCAGACTAAATTATTAACACTTTAATTAAGTTAACCTTCTGCAAGTGAAATATCTATAATAACCTTTTCAAATAAAAATGGCTCCACAAGCACCAAATTAAATCGGTTGTGCCAAATGTCACTGCGGTTGCCTCTCCACAGGCAATTTTTTTTTCCTTCACGTCTTGCACACTGCAAATTCAGTGTCTTCATACCACAACGTAAAGAATCTCCAAATAACAGATATTTCCCATAATTATTTTATCCTATATCATGCAACATTATTGGGAGGAGGGAAGGTGAGGGGTGGGGGGCACGACTGTAGATGGAATCTGAGTTGGAAGTAGGGGTGGGCGATATTACCGAGGGCCTATATCACGATACTTTTGGCTATAATTACGATCCACAATACAGATCATATTTTTGGAAAATATGCATCATTATCAATTAACCATTTAGAACCACCTGACCAGCCAGTCTGTACTTACAAGAAACATTGCTTCTTAGAAGCTGGAATGTTCTTGAATTCCTTTATTTTCTTGCTCACGTCCCAAAATTTCTGCCAGTGAGAACCAGCTGACACGCGACACAGAGAAACTATGATTTGCTGTAATTATTCCCTTTTAACATTCTGATTGAATTCACTCCCCAACCCCGACCAAGATAAGTGGTTCCAAGATGAATAGGTGGAGTGGACAGATCAATGACTGAATCATTTAAACAGTTTAGTTTTCTTTTTGAACTTGCTATTAAAATAATCATGCTTAATTATCTGCACTTCGTTATTGTACTTTCAGTTTTTTTTTCTGTTTAAATTTTCATTTGATGAAGAATAAAATAAATAAATCGATGTAAAAAACTGATGGCAACAATTTTAATTTATGCTTTCACCAAATTTCATCAGCACTAGTAGGACTGTAAAAGAAAAGAAAATTTGATGAAAAGTAAAATGGTGGAATATCTGAAAATCGGCAAATGGATAAACAAAAATCAGCTGAGCTGCTGGGGAATGGAATTGAACAGCTGCCTTTCTTTTGCCTTTCTGGTGAAGGTATACTGAGAGAGGAAGGCCCCGAGTTACAAACTACTATTTTACTGCTATGTTTTCGCGTGCCCCATACATAAATAAATAGGATAAATTGCAATTCAGTTAATCAGAGTTCCTGTGGTTGGAAGCAGGTCACTTCTGCCAATTTATCAGTGCTTACAACAGCTGAGATCCACCTGTGTGGTCAGATTTTCCCCCCATCACATTAATATGCAATTCTCTATCTTTACAAAAATCAAATGTGTAGGCCCATCCTAAAATTCTTACTTGTCATGTGATACAAACCACAGTCCAAATGTGCTCAGACTCAATTACGGATTATTACTGACATTCTGAAAATCCATTACCTGAAAACGATGCAGTTTTATTGCTATTAACACCAGATGCTCTTCATCAATCACACGTCCTCCCTGTCTGGCCAGGTTACTGTTTCTATCGTTCACAATTATGAGCCATTAAGTGATTTCCAGTTTCACCACAACCGCAGCCACATGAATGTAAACTTCCATTGTCTGGATTGTTCTTTCCGATTACTGCTCGCCACAAACCAGAATTATCATTTGGGATAACCCGAAGCTGTGAAGGCAATAAGCAGGAAAAGCTACTTCATTAGTACAGTGCGGTCTGTCTTCCTAATGAATGCATCCATGTTATCTCTTCTGCTCTCCGTTTCTTGCCTTTCGGATGGTGCACATTGTGTGCTTCACTTCACATGAGGCACTTACAAAATCAGAGATTATTTCAGAGAGCACATGTACAGGGTGCCTGAGCGTGCCCTGGATATTATGTGTGTTTGCTTCCATTTCCTGCACTGCATCGATTAATTATGCCTTCTACAGTACATTCTTCAGTACCATACCAATACAGACCATCTGGAAGGAAACAGATTGCTTCTATTGACAAGATCTATCTGCAATGGACAGAATTCAGTCTTCTTCCTATTTCCACACTTAAACACGTTATTGCTCTTCTGCTGGCATTCGACAGCTCAGCACATATTCCCATTTTTTTTGTTCTGCATAAAAAACAGACTCCAGAAATGGCACTGCATGCCCTATTCACAGCATTTAGCACAGATGAGGCAAGATTTATCCCACGCTGTAGCAGGGCTCAATGGGACACTCCTGTGAGGTGAGAAATGAAAATTCCCAACAGAACAATGCTCTTGTGCGACAGATTGTTTTTTATCCTCGGAGGTCATCTCTGATCAAGAAAGAAATAATTAGCAAGATCAGGGTTGCAAAAAAGACAATATTCCCTCACAGTATTTTTTTTCCTTTCAGCTGAATTCATATCCAGTCTAATTTCCTAAAGACTGCCAAGTCACCACAAAAAACTAGATACTGTTGGAACAACGTCTTCCACGGACAGCCTCATCACTCTATCCCCCCGTCTAATCCCTACTCCTCCCACGCCCCTAACCTCCATCTCTAGCCCGCCTCTACCCTAGGTTTGGGTTTTCTGTCCATACTTTATACCACGGTATACGGTATTTCAACAGTATTTTCCCGTATTTTGAAATCTCGGTGAGGGGGGAGTTCGCCGAAAGAAAATACCACAGTACACAGAAAATACGATTGTAATACTGCCCTACACACTCTGCCCACCTCTTCAAAATATCCTTATTAAAAGCTCAACTTTGACTCACCAGATATGCGCCTGCAGCCGTTCTTATAGGTGCCATCACTGAGTAGAGATAAGACATGATTAACTTCCAGCACAATAAAATTTGCTGTATGTGATTGGGGGAGGGGGATTTCACCGAGTTGCCCACGATGAATTTCAGCAGAGTCTTACCTTACCATCACAGAGGTCAGCCATGGAGACTGCGTTTGAGGGCAACGCGTGAGCGTGCATACCACTTGAAAATTTAAACAATGTTGATCTGTTATCTGAGACAATGTGTCTCGTTCATTTATTGGCCAGGATAAATGCAGCAGGTAGTCGGATCAGCGATCAAATCAAATATTGTATTTAAAACACCTTTACTAAACCCTATGATCCGGCTGAAAATGATGTGTACAGCAGTTTAGAATAAAGGTTGTCTGAAAATCTGGAAGTATCAGCATTTATATGATTCCACACTACATGGTTATGGGTGCAAACTTTTTTTAAAGCATATTCAGGAAATCATCTCACCACCCCTCCCAATTATTTGGTACCCCATAGTTTGAGAGCCACTGACCTGCGATATATTCCTGTGAAGTTTGAAAAGATCCATGGGATACTTTTAGATTTACTGTGTTCACAAGATCAAGTGTCTCTTGCAGTCACCATTTCTTTCTTTGCTGCCACCTACCACTGCTGCTCCAATTTTGTGGAGATTTGTCTCAAAATCAAATCAAGTATAGATCTATCCAGGTGTAGATCCATATAGACCATACAGCCATCAAATGCTTTTTATTTATCATGTTTCAGATCTTTCCCCATGTAATGGATCTGCAGAGTTAGAAAAAAAATCCATCAAAAACTTTTGGAGTTATTGTGCTACTGGTCTCAAAACCATATGTATTCCCTATCTAGAGAATGCAATTAATAAAATTAGAATTTTTACCTCACACCTCCAAGGTCCTCCACTCTGAGCAGTGCATATGTTTTCTCGGAAGACGTGCAATTATACTAATTAGCATCTCTACGAGATGGATAGTTTAGGTCAGGAAAGTAACATTCCAGACCAAAATTTTGGTTCAACCAACCAGTTAAGTGTTAAGAGCCATAGTCACAGAGTACTGCAACAAAATCTTGGTCTGGATTTGTACTTTCTGGACCTAAACTATCCACTTCTGGCATCTCTAAATTAATCACAAAGTGTGTGAAACTGGACACATACTCAAGGAGGGTCCAAGTTCTCCCATTAGCAAGATAAGTAGTGCAAAGGTTTATGGGTGGATTTCTAATATTGCATTCCAGGTACTGGCTGCTCCCATAACATGAACATTTAAAAAATTTTAAAAATGCTACATTTGGGCTATTTAGTTCATGGTAAGCATGCAGTGAGAATTAAAAATATGCTGCATCAGCTTAATGTAGCTATTTATACCGTATTGCACTACATCATTACCATCTGAGAAGGAAGTGAAACAGGAAAGGAATGTAGGAGTAAAAAAAATATGGTAATAATAATAATAATTATTATTATTACAAAGCTTGGCCAAGAGGAACAAAAATGTTTCTACAGTATCTGCAGCCTTATCAAAAGATTTGTCACACAGAAAGTAACTGACCCAGAACAGACCCTTTCTCTTATACTGTGTGTTCAATTTACCCAGGTGTCATCCGCCATCTTCCCCGCTTCTAGAAAAGGCCAAGAAAGCCAAGATTTGTTCCTTTAAGAAATAACAAACAACCACTGACCTTTTATCCCCACAAGACATGGGCTGGGATCGATACACAGGTTTGGGGAGAGACATCGCAGATCTGGGAACCAGAGGAGCCGGGTGTATGGGGGCAGATTTCCCTGACAGTTTCACAAAAAGATTGCTTTCCATTATTCGCAGTTTCAGTAATGCAATTCAAGGAAGCAGACGGTCATTTTAAAGAACACTGCCTGTCTGCAGGATTATTCTTGCTTTTGAATGTAAGGAGCAGTATTCAAGTGGGTGATTCAAAGTAAAGACAAAGGTTATATGTATTATTCTTTGGGGAAACACAGGGGAAGGGTATTCTGGAGCTACATATCAGGCAAGGCCTCAGGTCCTTGAAAGCAGGCTATTACTGTTTTTAAATGTAAACAAAGGTGAAGAAACAGACAGCTGATGAAAGTAATACAAAATAAAACATAACTACATTATTGGCACACTTTTAAGAATACTTTAAATACTATTACAAAAAGCATACTTAAAAAAATAAGCATGCAAATCGGTTCACTTCGATTTGGAAAAGAATGAACATCACGAGAACATCATGGACAAGGAAGCAAGTTATGTGACGCAAGCATTAGGTGGATGATGCCTGCTTTGGATGGACAGGTTTTTCATTCTTAGTGGACAGGAACGGGAGTAACAACATAGCAGCTAATGCAAACAAAAAGGAGAGGATTTTACTGAGAACAAATACAGGAACAGAGAGAAAAAGCATGAACCCACATGCACAGGTACTTATGATTAGGTACCTATATCTACAGTATGTGGGGACAGTCCATTCATTTCTAAGGGAATAACCCTAATCACAAGAATGACAGCCCTATCCAGTCCTAATCTTAACCATAAGTAACCAAACAATGCAATGACAGATTTTTTATAAAATTAAGTTTTCCTTTGTTGGGACCATACAGTATTACATCGTGGGGACATTTGGTCTCCACAATTTAATATATACAAAGCCACACACACAAACACTCTAAGTTAACAGCAACAAAGGTAAGCAACCAAATTATCTTTGTTACTCACTGCTACGGAAATTGAGGGATTTTGAGGACATATTGTACTGGAGGATTGGAATCATTCAGAAAGCTTGGCAGGTGCCTTCGTAGGACAGTTACCATGGTATTGGCTGACACGAAGAGAAACTCGTCAGTTAGGAATGCAATGGCTTTCTGGACTGGTTCCCACTAAAATGGTGACCAGAAAAGGACACCAACAAGTGATAAAACATGTCTGGCAGAAGATTTACAGATGGTGGGCGGAAGATTTACAGATGGTGGGCAATCATCCAAAGAGAACTGTATGAAATCTCGCAAGGAGGCGTACCGTCGTACACGTTGAAAAAGAGAGCTGCAGTTACTTCAAACTGGACCTGGGAAAAGAAATCTGGAGACAGAACATTCTGGGGCTGCCTGGATATACGTACTGGGATCTCGATATCCACAACTGCAGAACGGTTACGTGGATAAATAGTAGATGTATCATTTCATTCAACGCATTTTGTGGAATAACAAAATGAAACCATACCAGCCCCACCCATCTGATATTTTGCTATTAAGAATAAGGCCAGCAGGCATTTCCACCTGAACACGGGCAGCTCCCAGCTGCCTTCGGCGCAAACTAATTACTCTGACAACAAACAAACCTCTGTGACTAAATGAATGAATGTTCATTTGTTTTAACGTGCAATGTATATTGTTTATTAACGTTCAACTTCATTTAAATAATAATTAGCCTGCATAAATGTATATCTAAAATTATGCTGGTCTCTTAATAAGGTTTATTACTGAAAGCCAATTTTCAGAGCCATTCAACATCCAACCTAATGTAACCGTACAGTTATTCTCCATCAATAAAAATGGAAAAAAATGCTAGCATTACTTAAGGGCAGCAGAGAGATTTTGATGCAGTCAGACAACCTCTTTCTTCTCTTTCTAGTCTGGAATGTTTATCGAGGAAGCAATTAGATCTGCCAGTGTCTAACGACTTAATATAATATTATTCAGCCATAATAACTTTACATCAGCAAGCAATGAAAAGAGCACATGCAGGCAATGCTTTAATTAAGGGGTCACACAGAAACTCTCAATTGGTTACTTTTGTTCTTCATTATGAATTACAGGCCATTAGTTCAGAAAAGAAGTTCTGAGAGCTTTGAAAAGGTTAAATTCATTCCAGCTGGCGGATTAAAATGACAAAGGCATAGCTGTAATCCCTAAACCAAAGGAGCTGGAAAGAACTGCTGTTGTACGTATTGTAAAATGGATGGGTATTTTATGAATGACTAAAGTGATACATTCCTTGAGAAAATACAACTGCCCTTCATAAACTCCGGCAGAGACCGCAAATGAGGCCCTGCAGACAGGGAGATCACAGTGTGCATCAGTGCCGTTTCATTTGCACTTTGCTTTGACAAAGCCGTACCCCGAGAATCATACCATTACATCCGCGAATGTTTCATTAGCAGATGCGAGAGCACCGTTCAGTTTACAGTTTATGTAATTCGATGGACTGAATACTTAACCTTTCAAATATTTACTGGTAAATATATGTATACATATGTGACACAAATGCAAACTAGGAATTATTATATTGTAACAAGATACAAAATATAATGTACGATATAAACCTGGTATCAACTATAGTTTTAATCGTTAATCAATGAATTAATCGTTAATCAATGAATTAATTGATTTACATTATTGTATCTATGAAACAGCAAAATAACAGTTAAAAAAGTAAAACAAATTATGCTGATTGTCTGAAGAGAAATATTGTTTTGTTATGCAAATATATTGTTTTATTGTCTTGTAATTATCTTGTTTTGGAATTTTATAGTACAGATTTTAATTTACACTGTAGTTACGCTTTTGCAGATGTTGAAATACCAGCTTGGAAACAGTGAACATATGGCAAGGAAAATAAGTCAAAGTCAGAAACCATTAGTACCAGAAATCTGTGTGGTTCCCATCTCCGTTGTGACAGTCAGATGGAAAAGGAAGGCATAGCTTGAACAGATTCACATCTTTTTAATTTTTTTTTAAATAATTTCTCCACCTGAATGAAGCCCTGCTTCCCAACGGAAGGAATGCCTACTTCACAAAATAAATGAAGACCAGCAAAATGGAGAGAGCAAGGGCATTTAGAGATAGGCTTGGATTGTGTTTGGGAGAATGATATAAAATATAACATCAGATGATCACATAACCATCGCTTTATCTAAATTAATGTTTTAATTCGAGAGGGCCTGGGGAGATAATAAAAATTAGCCTGTCCACACCTGATTACATAAATTCATAACGCCATAATGAGCAGTGGGGGCTCAAAGGGCAACGTAGTTGCTTCACTCCTCTAGGGCTGGAGGTGGGGAAGTCCCCACACCCAGTGCTTGGGTAGTCTGTCTGCTGCCTGTGCCATGCAGCACCGTCGCGATGAACTGACTGAACCAGAGTACTCAATTTTTAAAAAGCATTTATTAAAATTTCCCTTCTCCACTGTTTGGCAATATGGCAGAAGAAAGAGATGGCGGAGCGGAGGAGGGTCCGGATAAAAAGCCGGAGAAAGCGTCAGCTGAGCTGAAACACTTCACTTTAAAGGTGAATGAAAATGCAGTCATCTGCCAGTACAGCAAAGCAGAATTTACGCATCACAATGGCATGACTGCAAGGCAACATCTTAAAAGAAGGCAGACTTGATGAAGCCGCCCAGTAATACAAGGTTAGTCATAGATGACAATAAGCTACGCGCATTTGGCCTCTTGGAACTTCTGCCAGTTTTGGATCTCATGATAATGACAGCTAAAATGAAGGATTAGAGAGATTTTCACATTGTGAAATTTTTGTGATATTATGATATTTAGAAACTAAAAATATAGTAACATAGAAGTTGGTCTTATCTACAAATACAGTCTGTCAAATACGTTGCTGGCTACAAATTGTGTCAATAGACACAAGGCAGCTCTGACAAATCACTTGCTTTTGCTCAATATTATATCAATATATTGATGTTTTCAGCCTATAGCTGACTGTCGTGGTTCTTATGATTTGGCAATAACACGTGCATTACATGCACTGTTGATATTAACATCGCACATCACACATTCAGCATGGTTCCACAGTGGGTATCGCTCTCGCCATGCACCACTGATGTCACTCCGCACCACTGCCCTCTCCCCCCCCCCCCATGTGTGCATGGTTTTGCCAGATCCTTTGGTTTTCTCTTACCAACCAAAAACATGCGACATACGTGATATGATATAAATCGACCGCATGTGTGAGTGACTCTGCGCCCTGTGATGGGATGATGCATTTTAAGGTTCATATACAATATCAAATAAAGACAAACTAAATTTACAGAAAAAATATCTAAAAATACGTTTTCTCTTTGTCATTATGAAACTAGAAGGGTCTGAATACTTTCTGAAGGAACTCGGTTATTTACTAACTATGCACAATTGTGCGTACAAGTTTTATGTCAGAAACTAGACCTTTCTGAGAAAGTTAGTCTACGCGTGTCTTCATTTACATGTAAATTCACTTTCTATGCCAGTGTTCTGAATGTTGAGGAAAACTATGGGAAAAAAATGTAAATTTAATCCTAATGGAATTTAGAAAAGCCTGGGGTAACTGTGTATTGTTGGAGAATTGTTTAAAAACCCAGCAACTGCTGTGTTTCGCAGAAATAAGCAGCGGGTAAGTCAACCAATCAGGACTGAGATGAACGAAAAATACTTTAAAACGCCTGGAGTATTATACCTGTTGTGAAACCCATAAATATGAAGGTTCAGAAACTGATGATGACAGTCAGTAAAAATGAGTCTACAATCAATATCATTAACAAATATTCGGTCAATCGTTCACATCTAGAGAAAGTAAAATGGCAAGCAGATAATTAGAGAAAGTTCTGGTCTCTCACTGACAGGTTATTGCTAGCTAATAACCAATTTTATGGTTAATTTGGGGCCAAGGGACGATTATTACAGGGCAACGAGCCTGCAGATTGTGTCAATTTGCAGAAGCAGGTCCAGGAGCTTGTGGCTCCCTCAGCATGAGTCTGGACACTTAGCTTTGCTCACTGTGACAGATGCACTACAGGCAGGAACTGGCAAATGTTTGTTTCCATGGTTTTCAGAGGCTGGGCCTTGATTTATGACGTGGCATCAACTACGTATGGAGTGAAATTATACAGTGCTGGAGGACATGCAAACAAGCCTTCCGAACAGTCCTGTTTTAGACAAGAGTGGGATCTGTGCAAATGGAAAAACAGGAGGAAAATGCATTACCTCCAGTGCCTCAAATCTAATTTCATCCTGAAAATGAGACCCAGAACTAATAAACAAAGCAAGAGGGTGAATGCTCTAAGGTTTAATTACTGAGCAGTTTGCCAGAGAACATCAAATCAACATTTTCTGCTTAACTGCCAATGTCCAGTACTGGAGTGTTTCGAGAATAAGACCAGATTAAAGTGCAGCAATTTCTGCTATAATGTGACACATGAAAATTACAGAGCTTATCAAGAAAATAGGGCTGGGGCAGTACTCAAAGTCCAGTCAAACCATTAATGATTTATTACACTTAAAATACTTTTATGTTTTCTCTGAAATTTCACCAGTATGCTGCTTAGACACTTTCCTGTAGCCATTTTTTACTCATACAGCAATGAGTCCATTTTGTAAACAATTAGCGCTCAGAAAACAAAGCACAAAAACGAACCGATCTGAGTATCAGTTGTTTCCCCCTGTGAAATTCTCTACTCGGGCCTGTTATTCCATAAAGAAAAATGTAAAGGCGGCGGGAATGAAATTGCATATGAGCCAAAGCATGAATTTCATTCTATAGACATAATTGCCCTGTACAGCGGAGCAAAGCAAAACCGCATGTCAGCCGACAAGACATTATTCCCCTATTTACCTATGGCATATGCGTAAATATATGCTGCATAAACACATTCCAGCAGATCAGGCTGTACAGTTTGCTGCACACGTTACCATCCATACTTCTGCATTTTGCATTCATGCTGTAAATCTAACAAGGATGATACCACACAGAAACAACAAATCATTAAATTTGATAATTTGAAGCTGCTAAATGAATAAATCCTAACATTACTTTTAAATGTTAGTATATTAAAAGGTGTATATTTCCGCCTGGGTATGAATGGAGAACAATGAATCACTTGACGACAAACTCTATGTAACCCAGCTGAAATGGTGTCAAAAACAATGATGTCACAACACAAATGGCATCAGTCTCTTATGCAGTCAAAACAATTCCAACAGTGCTAAAGCAAATTTGCATTTAACATTACTTAACTATCTTAATTTTATTTCTTCATTCATTCCTCCATTCGACTAGTAGGTCTCACAAACATCTAACATTACTTTGACAACGGTGTTCTGTTTGTTTTCTGCAAATTAAACAGGAAACTGTTTTTCTCTGCTGATTACAAGTGCCTGAGAGAACAATTATGAGCTGTGTTTGATTAGAAACAACACTGAAGATGCCAGTGTTACTTACTATCGTGCTCACACCCTTTATTCATGCCTCATTATAAAAAATTACTTATTTTATGTATTTTCAGTTCCAGATAATCATATAGAATGCACTATCACTCAGACGACTATAGAGATTGGGCAGAATTCAATCGCTGTTACATGAACAGGGTGTTTAGCATCTTTTTATCAATTCAAACAGATCTGCAAAGTGGTGTCTTTGAAAATTGACACGTTTTATCCACCAGGGCGACGTTCCCAAAAGCACAGTTGTACCAATGTTAATAAACCATACAATTAAAGGGTTCCAACTATGTAAGTCCCAATGGGAGCTTTTGGAAAACGAACCCCTGACTTGTCCGAACTGTACTAAATATTTTGTTTCACATTCAAAATTTCACAGCTTATTTTTTAACCTATACAATATATTGCAATATTTTATGATTCATTCGTAGTGTAGAGGACTGTTGGCATCTACCTACAGTACTAATCCCCCTGCTGCAGGACAAAGGAATTAAACAGATTACAATGAGAAAACAAAATAGGGGCACAGCTGTTTAAGAACAGCAAGTTCAACAAGTAACAACAGCTAAACATACACATTAAATCCTTAGAGAATCCTTCTTCTTGTCCTTGCTCATTTTTCTTTTTTAACACGGCCATCCCTCCTCCCTCTGCCTAACTGACCCCCTCATATAACTCTAACGAGACATTGAGGCTAACGAGGGTTAGCTGACTTTCATTACCTGCAGACCTCGGGCTACTGATCACTTGCCGCAGCAATATATAAGATCACTCAAAGTCCACCTTAGACCATTAGTCTGCCTCCTGCAGGTCCATAGTGGACAGAAGAGATAGTTTAAGAAGACGAAGAAGTACAATGTGACTGAAGGTTTCAGGAGGTCAAACGCATTACTATAAAATAAACAGAGAGGTGAGATTTATGTCAGGTATGTGACCTCTGGAGAAGAGACCCACTCCCCCTGTCTTATAAAATATATATTTATGTCTGAGTGTATTTGTGGGTCTTTTTGTAATGTATTCTATTAATTACTGCTCATATTTAATTCTCACAATTATTGTTTTTCAGGTGCCTTAATCTCGCTTAATATGATTCTGCCTATTTTCCCCATTTCGTTCTGAAATGCATGCACAATCTTAAAAGTTGCAGCTTTAGATTAAAGATGACACAGGCTATATGAGTGGTGTCATGCTTCATGCCATGTCATCATACCTTGCCAATATATTTCACTCTTTTGATTAGTACATGCGATTCTATTAAATGAAAGCTTAAAGTCTAAAGCACAAAAGTCAACTTTACTTTGAAGCTAATTTTTGTGTCAGAAAACAGAGCATAAACAAATAGTTTAGCTTCAAACACAGAACAGCTTATGGCAGATTATCCACGAAGGGGGTTATATTTAATAAGAACAGAAGGGCGACAAATGTGCTTGTGTGATTAAAAACGCACACACACGCACAAACATACCCCAACGGATGTGCTCTGTTAAGCGAGGGATTTACTGAAGGTGATTATGTAAAGATCACAAACTGCTAATGACATGAACTTGGTTATAAAGATCAATTTTGTGTAATTGTGTGAGCATGGACAATATCAAGTGTCGGACTGCTACAGTCTAGTTTTATATAGATCTACATCTCCACCTCTGTCTCATCCAGTAATCCATAATCAAGAGCTAGTTTACAACACATGTAGGACATGATGATTATATCAGCAATATTCTGTTGAGTGGCCACAAAGGATTCTGCATTTTTATGGGGGCAGACACAGTTAAAGGATTCAGATGAAAGGTAAATATTCCCTGTGATGAACCGGCACCTGAGAGTACTCCAGCTTACTGCCCTGACTAGAATTAAGTGATTAGAAGATGGATGTTTGGAGTATTTGAATGAGTATTTGTTCAAATGTTTAAAAACCTTACATTTTCAGTGAGCAATGCTTACATTTAGACACCATGAATTGTTTGACCGCATTCTCCAAATCTGGCCACAAATTGTCTTTCACCACATGTTCCACACCCTGACATTAACTACACTGATAATTCACTGTTATATGTGCTATGCATTTACTTATTGTCTTTGAATTTTATCAGTTCTCCCTGGAATGCCCCTTGTTCAGTAAGCTTTGCAAGTGCATAAGTGCCCACGTTCCCCACTCCACTTTGGCTTGAGAGCATACATCCCACCCAACCTTGTTAGTAAATCAGAATTCAGACTTCATTGTGCAAGACACCAGTTTCATATGCATGCACAGGTCAGAGAAAATTAGCCCATTGGAATGTAAGGGTACTTATTATGTAAATGTTAAAAATATTCATATTCAGTTGATTTGAGCTTTTGCTATTGCTTTAAACAACAGAAAGCAGAGCTAGAATGCAATATATTGTATTTAGCATACCGCTAATTTTGCATTTTAAGCACTATGGATTTTTTTAATTGTCAATAGAACTGAACAAGTTAGCCAATTTGTGTTATACATTTATATAACAAATTGGATCAAAAGTCGAAAATTCAAGGCGGTGTTTTAGTTAATAGGAAACCCCTTAAAACTCTCCATATGCAATGCTAGATAATTTTATGGTATAACTCCTCATGCTTTCATACACAAACAATATTTACTATAGGGATGCCAAAATTGATACAGCCTGGTGACTGCTCCTAATCTACCCGACATGCATTGTTGACAATTTGTACCATGTTCTAGTAGGCAATGTGACATTTTTTACAGTGAAGGCAGCAGATATCTTTATTTACTTCATTAGACTGCCTTTTCCGCTATAAATTGATAATATGGCCAGAAAGGCCATTTCCCGATGAGGGTTTGTACACATCACATAATGCTACTATTACCTGTATAATGATCATTTGGATTTTAGGGATGGCAAGGTTTCAAAAAAGAGTTTATTGTGATTATATAGTGAGACCGAGTATTTTTTCTTTGCATTTTCAGCCTTTATGTGACAGAGAGATGTTCTCTGGTTTTCCAGGTAATTTTTCTTGGCAATAATTAAAGTTAAATAATCTATAGTATTACTGATGTGTCTCCTAGTGAGCCCAAAGATGGAGATGCTGAAATGCTGAACCCCAAAAGATGTAATGGCTTACTGGTGACATCAAGTTAAGGCTGGTAACGTGGAAACCATGTCCTGAAAGCATGGAAGTCGCTGGTAATGATGTTCGGAATGCAGCACATGCGCATGTCTGAGTCAGTAACATTCTGTGTTTTGTGATGTGTGGTCTGTGATGGATCTTATATCAGTCTAGTTCAGGAAAACAGCTCCAAAAACAAACCCACAGAATAGGGGTAACATACACAATCTATACTCAGAGAGCAGGGGTGACATTTGAAGCCATGTCTCATGATACCCCTGGTTAATTCCATAAAATGCTATCTC
Organism: Brienomyrus brachyistius; assembly: GCF_023856365.1. Lineage (NCBI taxonomy): Eukaryota > Metazoa > Chordata > Actinopteri > Osteoglossiformes > Mormyridae > Brienomyrus > Brienomyrus brachyistius. The sequence goes on from NC_064542.1 coordinate 9,384,118, forward strand.
TTATATTCTAAAGCTATTCGTGTTAGTACTTAAGTACTGGAATACTGGAAAACATGCAACAGCCCCAAGCAATCATATCCAGCAGTGCAGCAATGGCCTAATGATTATGGAGGCGTTGTTGTGATTAGAAGGTTGTTGGTTCAAATCCCCAACCAAGAAGATACCACTGAGGTTCCCTGAGCAAGATACCATCCCCAGGCACTAAATAATAGCAGCCCGCTGCTATGTGACGTATAGGTTAAGTGCAGAGAACACATTTCATTGTTGTGTGCTACGGAGTGTCAATGCTGACAGTTAATAACTTCACTTCAATGGAGAAATAGACCAAGGCTGAACAGTCATAGGGTCACGACTGTTGGCCACCTTCACACAAGAGGTTCAGATGTCATGATGGAGTTCTTTATCTTTCACAAAACTAGTCTCTTTATTTAGGAAAGTGAAAATATTGTTACTATACATATATATACTATGTTATATATATGTATAAAAACTATGTGGGTAGTTACTATACTATATATATACACGACACTACCATTGAATAGGCACCCCAATAACATTTTTATATTTGAATGGGAAACTACCCACAGTGTTGCACTGTTTTCTGACACCTCTAGGTTCGTGGGTTCGAATCCCACCTTTGCTCTGTGTATGTGGAGTTTGCTTGTTCTCTGAGTAGGTTTCCTCACACGGTAAAAACATGCAGTTAAGCAAACTGGTATCTCTAAATTGGCCAATATATGTGTGTTATCTGCAAAAGAGCAGTTTCCTGCCCAACGCGAACCCCAACCTTGTGCCCTGCTGCCTGGGGCAGATTTCAGGCCTGTGACCCTGACAAGGAGGGAACTATGCTCAGCAGCCACTTTATTAAGAAGCAGGTAGCGTCTTTTTTCTCCTGAACCACTTCAAGGGCTGATGAGTTGTAGGCCTACATTGGAGGATGCCTTTCTGCTCACCATTGTTCCGCGGAGCTGTTATTTTTGCACTGCACTTGTGGCCTTCCTGTTAGCTTTAACAAGTCTGGTGTTTCTTCTCTGACCTCTTTCATTAACAAGGTGTTTTGAGCCACAGAATTGCTGCTGGCTGAATGTTTTTTGCTTTACCATTCTTTGTAAACACTAGACAGTGAAATACGTGGAGATCCCAGGAGGGGGGCTGTTTCTCAGATGCTAGAACCACCATGTCTGACGCCAACAATGATGCGACATTTAAAATCTCTTCGATCATGCACCTTAGCTATTAAAATAGTTAGCCACACAATAACTCAACCTTCATACCTTGTTTACATCATCTGCATAACCAGTTGCAGCCACACGACTCACTATTAGTAGAAGCAGACAATTTCTGTTAACGAGCATGTGTACCTAATAAATCGGCCCCCAAGCAGACCCTCCTACCTGAGTTGCAGTGCCTCAAACATAAATAAGCAGCATGCACAGAGGGGCTCAGACAGTTAATGGTGCTTTGCAGAGACAAGGCTGTGCCCACACTACACAATGGAGCCTTAAACAGTCCAACTGAAATGCACAGCTTCAGAACACGTTCACCTTTTAACGATGAGAAATGTTAATAAACCTGATTCAGAATCATCCGTCTTTTTAGTTTTCAGTCTTTACTCCCCCCCCCCCCCCCCCGCAAATGATGTCACATTGGGTCATGGAATATTTTATATAAATTAGTAATATTTCTATTTCACACAAAAAAAGAAATCTTATGAAAAGAAATGTTTATTAAAGTCATCTGTCAGAATGTCAAACACAGATGCTAACTCCCATCAGATGCAGATTCACTCTTTATTGAAAAATAGCTTATCAGCCTTTATGCTCCCGATCTGCTTCTATTCAAATATCTTCATCCAATTAACTTCATGTTTTTTGATACTTGTGCTTTACTTTAAAACTTTTTAAAGGTGAAACTCTTATAATATTAGACACTAATTTGGCTTCCTCATCATTCAAGAGGTACAGGCTTGACAAGGTGAAAAATAAAGAAAAATGTATCAAAAAAAATAAAAAGTAAACTTTTAAAGTAACATATGAAAACCTCATGAAGACCTTTGAGAAATACAGTAGTGCTTAAACAGACGATATGTCTGGCATTATTTAGTTTTAAAACGGTGAATTAATAGGTTATTCGCATGTCCGAAAGAAAAGTGCTTCTAGCAAATGAACTGAACGATTTTAACAGGAAATGGTTTGGGGGAAATAGTGAAAAGACAGAGGCTCTCTGTTCTGGAAGGAAGTTTCTCTGGTTCTCCTTGAGAAGCATTTGGTTTGATGGTAGGACATCTTAAAGAAAAACAGAAGAATCTTATGTATCTTAACAAAATATTCAATGTATACCTGTAATAGATACATATAAAACATGGCTGTGTCTCCTGTACCCAAGCACTTTGTGTATTTAATATGGTTTCGATTCAACATACAGACACAATGACAGAGTGGCCCTTTCCACCAGATAAAGGAGCAATTTGCTACCATTTTTCCTGGGGAGGCTTATCTTTGAATTCAAATAAGGTCAAAAGAGAAATGTGTCTTGCAGTTCATTGATAAGGGGCAAACAAGAAAAACAACAAAGTTACCCCCACCCCCCCCCAAAAAAAAAAACCTCAGAATATCTGTAATATGATTCAAGATTTACTTCATAATATCAATGCTATTAAGTTACAACATAGATGGAATAAATTACTACACAATAATGCATAACTAAAACAGAAATAAAAAGAGAAAATGTCAGACTTAACTTATCCGACACAGAAGAGAATGAGTTTATGCTAGGTTTGATGATAAGGAAAGCTTCTGGGAAAAGGATGACCTGAGTGAAAATAAATGAACAATAATTATGAATTTAACTGTTAATGCCATCAAAATGTTCCTCTCTTTCCATTTATCTTCTTTGCATGCTGATTTTCCCTCATCAAAAACGTGAGGATATTTTCATAAAAATGTAATTTCGGTGTTCTAAGGTCCTATTCAATGGCACATATCAAATGATGAGACTTCCTGTAAATTCCAAAATCAATAGTGCATATTTAAATAAATAAATAAATAAACAAACCATCTTGTCAATTATAATTGAGGCGTACAGAGAAAATGACTGAACAGTCTGTGAGACCATGAGCCCCCGGGGATAAAGGAGCAATATAATGATTTCGCAGTGTAAGGTAAGTGACCTGCTGGGCAACTGAAGACACATTGGGTCTATCGGGGGCCCCTGGAGGGCCGGCAGTTACGGCTCCTCTGTGCCTCATACAGACACAAGAGAAGACCAAAGGAAATCCAGCGACCGCATTGATTTTCTGCAGGCTGTCGATAATATACTGCTTTTGTACTCAGGCAGTGTGTGCCTTTAATTGGGAACCATATTTGGTACTTGCCACTGTTAATCATGTTAATCATAGCAGGTTACGGTCCATTCCATCGACAGCGTGACTAAAAGTCACTCCTGTACCATGCCATGTGTCTTTAATAGGGATCGTGGCAGCTGTGCAAGGTGTAGAAGTTATTTTCAAAATAGCCGACTCACACCCAGGAATTACATCTCGGAGGGAGAATGTGTTCAGAATTAAGCCTTTCTTTGCCTTCTCCTCTGATATTACCAAGACATCGTTACAGTGTTACCCTATAGTAAGAAGGGAAAATGGCATCGGGGGGGGGGGGGGGGGGGGGGGGCTGTTATGTATATACAGGAGTCCTAAAGAACAAAACAGATATTTAAAATGGCCATTTTTAATCCCTGAGAGCAAATGATTGTCATATGTTTAACTATGAACCGTACTAGTAAGCAGAATGGATTAGTCCGGACATAAACAGGAGTCTGTAAGATCCCCTCAGGCAAGACATGTCTGCAGCATAATTTCAACACTAGCTTCTTAAAATGTTCAATTAATTCAAATCGTGTCTGGTCACGGATAGCCTAGTTTCTTTGCATATCAGATGATAACCGATATGCCATTTGCCTAAACTGCAACTGAACTCTATCTGAACCTTCCTTCTCAGTCATAGCTGCATTTCTGTCCTTCCTGAATTGGCATGTCAAAAATCACAGAGAACCACTGCACTGTTATTTACACTGGATCATCTAGTAGCACTGGAGAAAGGTAAGGCTCCATATTTAACCAACAATCATGGTTAATTTTTAACAAAAATATAAATGCATTAGATCCTGCTCACGAAAAGCAGTAGCAATGGATGAAAACCAACATATACAAAGTACGTCCCTTTATCAGGAGCATTAAGTAAGATCCAAAGCAGCCTCTCTTGCTGTAATCTCTGATAAACATTATTAAATGTTTGAAACCATGTCATGAAAATTTGGGTGCGTATAACGCTTACAGCATTTTGCGATGCTAAAGTCCCAAGCACCAGGTCTTCTTGCTAATGTGTCTTAATGAAATCCTAGGAAACGTGTTGCCTTTTATTTTGTCCCAGTAGCTGAGGCCATAAAAACATCAGCGACAGACAAACAGGAGCACATGGAACCTTTAGCACTAACTGTGCTGCAGATGGACCAGCTAGTGCTGTAAAGTTTGCATGCGATGCTCTTTTTCAAAAGAGGAATATATGAATATATGAATACATTCCAGATTTTTAATACAAGGATGCAGCTGTTGTTTTTATGAACAAAAAAAAACACCCTTACAAGAAAAGGATTAAACCTGTTGTGTGCATATGCATGTAATCTCTCAGGTAAATCTAATTTGATATCATTCATTGCTTAATTTACTCATATTAGATGCATTCTCTTTCTGTAGACAAAGTCACCCAGTCACACACATCGCATGTGCGGAGATGTAATCAATTTGCCTTCCCTCACAAGTGGATAAGATGCAAATTTAATCATTATGATAATTTAACACGAGACAGGCAGCTTAATACTATGTAGGGCAAAAAAACAACCTACTAACAGCCATCACTTTAAGGGAATTCTGTGACAAACCATAGAATAAGCACGACCTTAAATCTTGCCCATGACTGAACATGTATTCAAAGTGAATAGAGAAATACAACAGTTGGAATAGCATTTAATGTACCCAAATATGTGAAAAAAACATACTTTTGGTTTATAAGGCTGAACAGTCATAAATGATTGCAAACAGTTTCAAAACTGAGAATTGGGAGCTATTAAGAAAATATTATGCATGGGTTATATAAATATTTTGCAAATATTATGTATATGTGGATGGATGCATGGCTGCATGGATGAATGGACGGATAGATAATTCTCCTTGTTTTTCTGCTGATATTTTTTAAGATATTTCTCAGTAATTACTGTGGTCCTGTGGAATCATTAAAGCCAAAGCTCATTTTTCTCTTTGAAACACATAGACAAATACGTGACTTTTGACCTTGCTGAATTAATTAAAACGATAAGTCATTCTATGGTGAAACTTTGTTTTGCACATTTCATTTCTCTAGACAAGCAGAATTCATTCACTTTGTCGCATTCAGTCATTTATAATTTAAAATGTTCCTGTTTAAAATATTTGAAGTATTTAAAAACTCATTTCCCATTTAAAAGACACTTACTGTATCTGAAAAGAGTGTATATTTGATAAAATCAACTACACAGGGTTGCATGAAAAAATAAAAAGAAAACCTTCCGTGTTAGTTGTGGGTAGTTGTGTCTGGTTGATCTGTTACTGTTCAGAGTAACATACTGAGGTGCATTATACCATGATATCTATTGTTGTTGTGCATCTATTACAATATATCACAGAATGACACTCAAATTTAACAGGCTGCTATCATGCCTACCAAATCCTTACCGACCATTCCATACGTTTATAGAATTTCAAATGAATATGTTACACATTCAATTATATTCAATTCAGTTTATTTTTATATCCACAACAAAGTTGCTTTACATGTGTGTTGTGATACATTACAACGTCATTAAGACACAATAATACGAAAACAGGGAAAATGAAACACAAAGTGATTATTTGAGTATGGGAGGAAAAATCTCCTGACTTTGGATGAATCGGAACAGATAGCATTCGTTATTCTATAGGACAGAAATAAATGTATCAAATTGTGCATATTGATGTGTTTTGATGTACAGAATGAGGGGGTGGCTACAATGAACTATATGGTAAATGACAGCTAGCTAATTTGAGTCACAGAGAAAGGTTTCCACTTGGCCTGCACACTGCTCATCTTGTTCTCAATCTCCAGAATAACAACTCTCAAGTCAGGGACTGACATAAGGGGAAAGGACAGGCATGCTAATGTATCATTTATTCGCTGCCCTGCCCATGATCTCCTCCATCTGAAATATGAAAAAGTAACTGTGATGAAAATCCTATTGATCGCCATCACTTCCTTTTAAAAAATATGACATTCTTCTTTCCTTAGGAAAACACTTCAGTTCAGTTAAGACAGTGAAACAGTAACTAGCTACCATTATTTGGGACTGTGAGGAATCCTCAACAGGCCATTAAATAGTACTATTGAGAGGCAACGGGTACTGATTTATGTCCCTTAAATACTGATATAATCGCCATAACTACTGTAAAAAAACATGACTGCCATCCTTTTCCCCCATCTTATTTAACTAGAAGCATTGTAGGTCCTTAGTAAGAATTTATATTCTAATCTTAGAATAATCCATTACACCAAGACTTATATATCCCCAGAATAAACAATTTTATAGTTTCAAATCTGTAGCCTATTGATATTTATTGATGCTGTTAATAAGGATGCCTCATTACGTCCTTCTCTATGAAATGAAAGCAAACAGTCCGAAGTATTTATGATGTTGTGCTTCATATTGCGAAACCTTCCCATCAAAGGGGGGAAAAAAACACAACAGTGTGTTCGGGAGATTAAAGAGGTATAATGCAATCTGTTGAAAGGCCATGAGAAGAAAGAGACCAACATGTCTATACAAAAAAAAAAAACAAAGACTGATAAATGTCTTTGTGCCAGATTCGAGACAATACTTTATGTCCTTATCAAAGGATCAACATCTTGAAACAATAGCAACATCTTTGAGACAACAGAAGTCACCATAGTCTTTTTTCTTTTTAATTACAGATGGAGTGAGAGGAATCTGCCGCTACAGCTGAGTAATGGGAATTAGGGGAAATTTATCATCCAATCATTCAGCGTTGCCTCAGGGGGGTCAGGGGTTATTTTCCCACCGTATTTTAATTATCAGCAGCTCCTCCGCATTTTCATTTTGAAGACAGCACTCGGCACAATGTTTTTATGTGAAAGGTGCTCCACAACAACAAGCTGGAAATAGATATTCCTTGTCCTTATCTGATTTTATCTTGTATTTCGCTTCACAAACTACAACTTCATATTTTTTTAGTTTGCAGCTTTTTTAGGTGATGCAGGGTTGGCCGTGATAAAGGTTACGATTAAAATTGCCATCCTAGAGCAGTGGACGCGTTGAGGAGGGAGAAGCACAGCTTACACGTCTCATATAAAAAGCACAGCTTACACGTCTCATATAAAAAGCACAGCTTACACGTCTCATGTAAAAAGCACAGCTGACACGTCTCATATAAAAAGCACAGCTTACACGTCTCATGTAAAAAGCACAGCTTACACGTCTCATGTAAAAAGCACAGCTTACACGTCTCATGTAAAAAGCACAGCTTACACGTCTCATGTAAAAAGCACAGCTTATACGTCTCATATAAAAAGCACAGCTTACACGTCTCATATAAAAAGCACAGCTTACACGTCTCATATAAAAAGCACAGCTTACACGTCTCATATAAAAAGTACAGCTTATACGTCTCATATAAAAAGCACAGCTTACACGTCTCATATAAAAAGCACAGCTTACACGTCTCATATAAAAAGCACAACTTATACGTCTCATATAAAAAAAAGACATAGCTTTAGGGGAGAAGAATCCTCCATGGATTTGTTCTCATTTTTATTTTTCAAAAAAATGAAAAATAAATCAGAAATAAGAAAAATAAATCTCACAATACAAATCGGATCCTCAAAGGACTTTAAAAAGTCACTATTTATTATTTTTTTGTCAATAATTAAGGTTAAATACTCTAAATTTAACTTAGGAGACAACAGGAGAAGTCCCAGGAACTCTTACCGTGATCTAAGAGGATGTAAAGGTTCTACTGGGAACACTTAATGTGTCAGCTGTAAAAGGTATTTTTGTTTATCGTCAGGAGAATAATTTGCATCAGAGCTCACTTTGCATGCATTTTATGCCTTTCCACCTCCATCTTACCAGTCAATTAATGACATAAGAAGCCTATATAAGAGAGTCAAAGGTATAACGCAAAAGGGAAAAGCTACTTTTTTCTTTTTAAATGCCTACGTGCAGAAGAGTACAGCAACAACAAATTAGTCATCTGAGATCTTTATATGAAACAGAAATCTTATTCTTGACACACAAAATTTCTCTTAAAATGCGTACATAATGTACTGTTACCTAATGAAGTTAATGTACTTGAACAATTAACTCAAGTAATAGGGAGGACCTGAGAATTGCAGAAATACTTAGATACAATTTTGATGCAATTATATCAAATTACAGATTTCACACATCGTTTAATAGCAGTATGTGAACAGGAGTGTTATCTTAGCTTGTTCAATATCCCACAGTAATATATTCCAATCTGCCCATTCATCGCTAACTAGAATATTGAAGCTGAGTGGGAGATGCAGAGCTGTTGTACATTATGTTCAAATCCACGACCAAGAATAAGACGCTGTTTATAAAAAGCTTAGGATTTGCATGAGTAGGAGCCTGGGCAATTTTCTGATTTACATATCGAGTTCACACGAAGTATTAATGCAGGCGAAAATCTTTTAACAGACAACCAACACTTGCCACACAGTATGTTCTCTTTGCTACAGTAAAAACAAATATGTAATGCAAATGACCAGCTACATCTGAAGACAGATGGGAGAGAAGAAAATGTAGATGGCGTCCCTGTTTCGGAAAACGTTGCAATGGACTGAAACCAGCAGGAAAAAAAAAAAAGCAAGATCCTGTGCAGCCGAATGTGTCTTATGACCTCTGGGGAACAGCGTGATCCATTCTCTCTCTCAGGTCTATGCCTTATGAAGCAAGACACGGGGCCCAAACATCCACACAAAACCCAGTGAGCCTAAGAAAAAGAGGACAAGGCATATCCAAGCTGACATTGCCTACCCTTGCCTCTCTAGTTTTTGTGCCCTTCCAGGCACCAATGTCGCAACACAGTCCTGTCACACTTAAACAGATGTAATTTGACACCCCTGGCACACAGCAGACTCACAAATCTTTGCACAACTGCACTTAGGACGCTGCCCCGGAGCCAACAGTCCCTTGAGCCGGCCTCCTGGGCGCTGAAAGCTTCCCCTAAATAGATTATCACAACAACTTTGCTGAACGCCATGCAAACTACTCTTCAAGGAAATCAGACCGTTCACGGGATGTTTCCTCTTCCTCCTTTACATTTCTAAAAAAAAATGTGTAATGGTCTTTAAAACAATTAAGCCATTTCAATTTCCACAACAATCTCAAATATACAGACATGCTAATGACTGACACTGGAAATAAAGCATAACTTTGGACACTGAGGTCATTTCCTCCGATATGCTTGGAGTGCCAAATATAGGCCTACTGCAAATTAAGCTACAAATATATCATTAGTTGGAGCTAGCATAAATGGCAAATACTTTATAAAGATTCACAGTGGTTCATTTTATGTTGAGCGATGTTTCATGTTATATTTGTTGTTGTATAACATTATCTAGGTCAATTATTGTTACACGCCACATAACGACATTTCGGGCAGTGATGGAGCACATATATGATGGTGGTCCTGTAAGATTATAGTACAATGGAGCTGAAAAACTCCTATCCCCTAGTTACATTGTAGCCTAGGTGTGTAATATAGTGTACCATCGTGATTTGTGTACATACACTCCAAGATGTCGGCAAAACGATGAAAATCGCCTACTGATGCATTTCTCAAAATGTATCCCCATCATTAAGCGAGGCATGACTGAACATAAAACAATAGATTTACAATCTGAACTGCAACAATAGCTGCAAATACTCCAGTTAAAACATCTCTGTCGGTCTATGTCACGTTATTAAAGTCACCAATAGGTGTCATATTTTAGCGATAATGGACTCATTACTAATGATATCCCTTTTATTAACCGAGTTTTATTTGAGCCATCTTCAGATTATACTTTTGTTTTATCTTGTTGAGAAGAATTAAATGGGGGACAACAGCCACAAGAGCTGTACTGCCCTGCCTGTGTCCTTGATCTGACCTTCAATATGCCTGAATTCACGCCTCCACCCAAAAACCAAAATAAAATACTAAGCCTGCCCTAAGCCTAATGGAGCTGGGGGTAGTGAGGGATTTATCCTCCTCTTTAATCAACCTTTCTACCACTTTGCACAACTTGGATTTGCCATTAGTCAAGTTATCAGCGCTGATGGGTTGTGACAGGCTATGGCGACATTGGTCAAGATAAAACCGCCTTCAGCCGTATGAATGTCACTGGACGTGGCTCCGTGCTCCAAGGCCTCACCTTTGTTCAATCATCTGAAAGCAGGGAACAGATAATGGGCCGAGTTGAGGGGAAATGGACATGTTGAGGCCTAAGAGAGGTCTGAGTCGACTGTGCAATCCTGCGTCCATAATGCCAGCTTCACGTATCAAAGACACTGCAGAACGTGACCTATATTAGCCAGTCGCTTCCTCTTCTGCTGACAGCCGCAGGTTTTGTGCTATTGTCACAGAAATTGATGTTAGGCAGGAGACATACCAGTAAGTAATCATGGGAGGATGGTACAACAATAGGGCCGTGTAAGAAAGATAGAAGTCTTCGCTGTCTTTTGTTCTTTCAGCACATCATGTATCATACTACTAGATGAACAATGAGTCACAAAGTAATTAAAGAAATTGTCAACCATCTTTCATGGGGATCTGAATTCCCTGATGAAAAATATGAAATCTTTGTATCCAGCATGATAGCTACTTGACACGTTAATTACATAATTATATTTTAAAACATTATTTTAGAGCCACTGAAGCAGTTATAATAAAAATTCACTCAAAACAACTGGATGTGATTCAAATTTCAATTGTATCTTTTATGTAAGCCAAAAAAGGGTTTCTCTGGTGGAGAGCAGGGAGCGGCAATATAACTAACCTCTGCAAAACAACAGGAATCACAACTGCTGATAAAAATCACCACAGGATAAATCACAAAACACTATGGGAAAGTCAATGGAAAATCCATTTTGAATAAAAGTCACAAACTAATTGAAGTCCTTTTACATCTTATAAATCAACATTTATTATTGTCTTCACCTCCTGCTCTGGACTGAAGCCTAGCATGTTTCAATAATATTAATGTTGATTAATAAATACATTTGGTTAGTAATAAATACAAACTGTACACAAATAAGGACCTGGTGTCATTCATGTGCCTTTTGAAACTGTTGATTGCATACATTACAGCGCAATAATTTTTAAATACTTTAAACGCAGTATGTATATATATATATATATATATATATATATATATATATATATATATATATATATATATATATATATATATATATATATAAATAATCCCCTGTTTCTTCTCAAATTTCCAAATGCCTGTCCTGAAAATTGACCTGGAAAGGTAACACAATCATTGACAGGCATCACCGTCGGCTTAATGGTGCTCAAACATTCAGCTCACAAAATCAGATTTCAAAAACCCCTTTCCCATGTAAAACAAGATGGACCATCAATCAGAGTGAGACTGATGGTTCTTCTGACTTTGTAGATAAAAATCAATTTTTAAAAGCAGTGACAAACAGGGTTATTTTTGATTATTTGCAATAATGTTGCAGTGTTCTCTTCATCTGTGATTCTGAAACATTTGCTTAAGAGGCACATACATAAAAACGGAGACATACCCGTGTTTTTCAAAATTTTTATGTTATTTTTTTCCTGAGACATTTTCACCTAATGCCTGCTGGTTACCTTTAATGTGTGCTATTGATTAAAGTAATAGGATTTTGATGTTAAGGCCTGCTTGTTCAAAGAACTCTAATGCTGGCAGAGGCAAGATCAGGGCCTTTGGGGGATCAAGGAACAGTCACCCAGTGAATGCGGGAACTGTTTCCTTGTTGCATGTGACTGGTTTATATCTTCATCTTTCTGTGAAATTCTTGAAATGAAAGAGCGGAACAAATCCCCATAAATTTCTATAAATCTGGAGACTGAATTTTTCGCTTTGAAGATCAATGAGGGACAAAGCGACGTTACAAATGATCTTCTAAAATTGCCCGGCCCTGACATATCAAACCCGCCTAGGCCTTGTATGCACGACTTTTTTTTGCACACAAACGCCACGATCTTTTCACACCAGTATAAACAGTGGGGCTGCAAAAGGATGACCTTTAGCCTACACATCATGCAAGCTGAGGACATTGATAAATCGACAGGCCGTGTAAAAGGAACCTACAGCAAGTGACACATTAATATTGGATTATCTGCTAACTAAGCTATCATGTTATATATTCTCACTGTATAGAATGAAAATTCTCTCTTAGCTCTAATACTGTAGTACTGCATTGCTTTTTCTTGGTTTTTGGCCGTTATCAGATCTGCAATCCCCTGTTTAGACTAAGGAATCATCTGCTACACAACAGTATGCGCAAATGTACTTTTCTTTGGTTCTAAAAACGCAACAGAAAATTGTTGTCTGTCTGTACATTTGCTTGAGTTCTTCATTTTCTTTCTTTTTGTACCGCGGACAACTCCCTGTTTTTCACAGGTTTCCTCCCACAGTCCAAAGAAATACAGTTCAGTTAAGTGGCACCTTTAAATTGTGTGAGTACTGTGTGATTCTCTGGTGTTTGGTTCCTGTCCAAAGGTCACCCCTGCCTGCCTTTTCCCCCATGCTGTCTTAGATTAGCTCCACCCCCAGTTTAATGAATGTAAATTAAGGTGACAAAGCTGTACAATGGGTGAATGTTTTTGTACACACTGTTCCCGCCTTGCATCAGGAACTGTTCAAACAACATACCAACCCTTCTAACTGCATTGTTCATCTCATATAAAGTACAACTTCACAAAAAAATTGCTTCCTAAAACTGGATTCCTTACAAAGTGAAGGTGGGCTTGTTTGTATGTGCTTGCAACAACATCCACTGAAGAGTTCAGTTAACCCCAGATGGTATCCTTTATGGGTCATGTCACTAGTGAGTTTTAATGTTACTTTGCTATTTCTGGAACAGCAGACTTGACACATTGTCTGTCAAGCTGAAGACACAGAAAGACCACACAGACATTTCCTTACAGAACAAAATTTTTCCAGCCGATTCAGGTTTATTTGTAAGTCAAACATATCATTTGCTATATAACACTAGCTTCAGAATCTGTAGTAGTCCAGCGTCTGTCCTTTGTAGCCCAGTTTTCCATGAATTCTCACCATTCACTAGCACTGGGTGTATATTTGTTATGCAGAGCAAGGGTCGTCTACTTCTGGGTCACGATCATAAAGCATGATGTATTAGGTTGTCAAATAGGTCAAATCAACTGGCCAAATATGTGCATAAAGACTGCTGTTTCGACATAGAGTCGAGGGAATAAATGCAGATTAAAATACAAGCATTGTGCCCATTAGTACATATATTTGCGACAGTTTCATATCAGGTTTCTGCAAAAACAGTTAACGTTTTCTCTCTATCAGTTTTGAGACTATCATGCTAACATGGGAGTCAATCAACAAAACAGTGATGCAGTTACGAAAGAATAAATGAGCCGGAATTTGATATGGACTGGAAATAAAACCTGGGATTATACTTTTACAAAACAGACACAGGAGTTATACTTGTTAAATGGCTACCCAAGGACATGCTAATCCAGTTTTAGCGTTCGGTAAATTACTGTAATTTCTACTATGATACATTTATGTACCATAGAAAAAAAGCTCATATAGCACTCATACAATGCAAAACGCATCTGAAAAAAACAACAGATCATGGCTTATGTGTACAAAGTTGTAATTAGTCAACATTATCTATCCATCATCTAACCGCTTATCCGTGATGGATGGCTGGATTCCGTCCATCGTAAGACGCATATATGCATTCATGCACACATGCAATCATACACTACAGGAAAAGACACCATTTAGCCTAACTTTGCGTTTTTAAATTATGGGAATGTCAATATGAAGATATTCAAAATCCACACTGAACGATTAGGAGGATCCAAAACTCCATTGTTCTCATGTAATAATTCTTATTTAATAAGTATCCAGAACTGTCATTAGAATCCGACAGTCAGAAGTACTGAAGAAAATGTATATTTCAGCCCCCATCGTAAGACTAGCTAAATCAATTTTTAACACAGATTTTTTGTATAGGTCGTGTCGTTAAAATTTAATCAGTATAAAAATCTGATATCAGTAACATTTTTTAATTCTATGCTAGCGATACATTTGTGCTAAATAGGAAGAAATCTTGTTAAAGTATAATATTTGCACATCTGACAAGAAGGGGATTTGTCTAAAACGCTAATTCCAAAGAGTTGATACTATGTCGGCCTTCCCTATTTTAGAGGTCTTTTAAGTTGTATCACTTAGTTCCTACAATAATGCAATTCTCACTGTTTTCTTTGCATGCTGTTATGGGATAAACAGTCAAGCACACCTCTGCATGCTGATTCTGTGCAAGCCTGTCCAGAATTCTGCCCTCTGCAGACCAGACGGCCTTCATCTTCATTCATGTACAGCTAACTGTACAAGCTGGTATTAAATCTGCTGCATAAGGACAACACTTACGTATATATGCACATTTTGATCAGCCTAATTTCTGTAATAATATGTTTAAAATCTTTAGTAGAACTATATACTTTGTATCTTCACATGACTTTAGAAATTACAATACCTGGAAGATTTCACCCATATGTGTGAGAAGTTCAGAACAGCACATTTAAGTAATAAAAGCCAAAATATCATTTATTGGTGAATATTTAGAAAGAAAGCTCTATTACTCTATTCTTCCTTTAATAACTGCATGCATTATTTGCATCTTCTGAGTGTGATGGTACGAAAAATTCAGAGTTCAGTACAGATCTTGGTTTTGGATTCACTGTATAATGCAATTTTAACACAGCAGCGAACACCTTTTTCTAAATTATTTAGTATTAAAATTAAAAAGATAATTACAGTATGAACAACTGTAAACCAAAAGCAATGTGTTTGTAAATGTTTCTGAATAACAAACTCTAAGGGACGCTTATATTCACAATGTGAAAATAAATACGTAAAATAAATAAAAGTTAAGAAATAAGACTACGTCATGACAATAATAATTAAGTAAATCATATGTTCTCTACTGCCAGGTATGGCTGTATATCGGTAGCGAGTTACACCCCTATAAGCACAGTTATTTTTAGCGTAGTCTGAATTTCCTGGCAAAACACCTTAATTGCCACACAGAGCAGACCAATAACTTGCAGGGACTGTTTCTGTACACAAACTCAAATGATGTCACTCAGATGAGTTAGCATGTTCCAGCAAGATATCCAAGATCGCTATATAACAGACCTGACAGACAGTCAGTATTATCAACTACTCTCTCCCCAGTGTTCGTGTAGTTTATTAAGACACCAAAATGTTCTCAAGCTGCCAATTATGACTAACTTTAAGTAGCTGTAATCAACTCACAGCCACAATTAGCAAAATGTTTTCTACTTGTGAATTAATGTTCCAACTGTGTCAAGAAATGTATTTATTCATTTCATTGTGCATTCCCAACCAAAAATGATGTAACTGAATGGCAAGCATACATGCACCGTTACAACCCTGACATAACAACTGATTAGACAACAAAGTGCCACCCAAATTGAAATGCTGTATCCTTCCCTCTTCTATGAAATATACCCATCAATTTAGAGTCAAGGTTAACTCCTGGCGACCATATCAACCACATTTCTCAAGAATGTCCTGTCTTCTCTCTGGTTTTCCATGTTTTCCAGTGTTATAATAGAGGTATAATCATGACCAGAGGTGGAGATTTCAGGTCCAGAAAGTACAAATCCAGACCAGGATTTTGTTTCAACCAACCAGTTGAGGACTCTGTGACTTGTGACTCTTTATGCTCAACTGATTGGTTGAAACAAAATCCTAGTCTGGATTTGTACTTTCTGGACCTGAAATCTCCACCTGGGGTGGCATGGTGGTGCAGTGGTTAGTACTGTTGCCTCACACCTCTGGGACCCAGGTTCGAGTCTCCGCCTCTCACATGTGTGTGGAGTTTGCATGTTCTCCCCATGTCGTCGTGGGGTTTCCTCCAGGTACTCCGGTTTCCCCCCACAGTCCAAAGACATGCTGAGGCTAATTGGAGTTGCTAAATTGGCTGTAGGTGTGCATGCGTGAGTGAATGGTGTGTGAGTGTGCCCTGCGATGGGCTGGTCCCCCATCCTGGGTTGTGCCCTGCCTCGTGCCCATTGCATCCAGGATAGGCTCCGGACCCCCCGCGACCCAGTAGGATAAGCGGTTTGGAAAATGGATGGATGGATGGATGGAAATCTCCACCTCTGATCATGACACACCACCAAAAACAGCACATATCCTACACAAGCTACACCCTGAGTCAAACTCAAATAAACATGAACAGGTCAAGCACTGGACACACAAACCTACACACGACTACACAGCTGCAAGTCCTGCATTATGAGCATCCTACACCTGTCATAGCATCATATAAAATATTAGGTTCCGAAAATGTTTTATGGTCGTTGTCTTGGGGGATGGTATTTCTGTGCTGGTAGGATGCATTAAGACTTAGCTGAGGACTAGTCCATTCTTAGTCCATTCAGATTATGCAGCTATTTCTGACTTGGCTATAAGCCCTCTAGGCCTGACTGTCTCCAGTTCGGCGCCAGCAGCAGCAGCACTCAGCCGTGAGTCCCGGGTCACAGTCAGATGGGGGTTTAAGAGCTCAAAGATTACATCCCCTGCACACCGTTCTCCAATTAAAACTACAAAAAGGTCTCCTGCTTTGACCGGAACGGCTCATGTGATGCTCATCATGGAAAACTTGATATTTAGCAACGTTACAGTTCCAGACGGTCCTAACACAGCTGATTCTCTGAAATTCTACATAAATTATGGAACCTTACTGACAGAGTCACTATTGAATATTAGATTCCTTCACCTCAATGAAATATCCACCTATTTTGTCCATGCTGGCCCTAATGATAAAGTCGCAGTAAAAGAAGTGAACTTTCATGATAATAAGTCTAAATCTTAAGCAGAGGAACCAGTTTAATCACACAACACAGTCCACAAACTTGCTCATCCATCCTAAATATCTTCTCACTTCAGGTTAATTTCTGGCATCAACCTATTGTCTCTGTGATACTCCATAAAATCCATAATTGCCAAGATTTCAGCACTTCTGAATTGCATTACAAAATAGCAACTAAGCTGTTTCTAGACTAAAACTCAGATGCCCCCTGTATCATTTGATTTCCATTAGACCTTCAAGACCAAATTAAATACCTGCTTCTTAGGTTACTGTAAAATGCAAACTACTGAATGTCTATCCATTAGAAAACAAAGCTGTTCTGCTTAATAATATAGCATTGACTAAAGATTCTGACCTTTGTCTGCTCAAAGAAACTTGGCTTAAAGCCACGAAAACAGTGTGTCTAGCAATGGATTTACTTTTTTTTTTAACAGAAAGTTGCGGCTCAGGGCATGAAGGGATCTGAGCAGCCATCCTTATTGAAACCTTACACATCACAACTATGTAATACAGAATCTGAATTGCCCATATCCCGCCTTTTAGTTTATCCATCCCTAGGGCCATAGTCATCATCTAGCTGAATTTAGTGACCTACTTTTCCGACGTACCTGATAATTTAGACAAAGCTGTAATAACAGATCATTTTAATTACATTTACTGATATTAAGAAGGACACTCGGCAAATATTTCCGTTCCCCCATGTTACTGGCCCAACACACTCATTGTAGCAATGGTGGCATTTGAAATCATCAATAGCTGGAACAATGTATATTTCACCTACGGTAGTCATACTGATGCAATCCCAGGGCTACCAGCTCACGCATCTGGCATGACACTCACGCTTTCAGACTCATGCAAGCAATCTTACGGCACATCTAAATTATTCCATTATAAATCTAAAATTAGCTACATTAAAAGCATTTACAAACCCTACAGACTGTTTACAAGTACAATGTACGTATTACAAGTATAATACAACTGTTACAGCCATGACGATCATGTGCATTTGTGTGCAGACTTGTTTAAAATTGAAAATATCACCCCAGCAATCTGACCAAAGTTGGCAACCTTGCAATCCCACAAAACCAAAACAAGGTGGTCAGATGGGACCTGGATTAAATGGTCATACACTCAAACATTTTTACGCTGCAGTGCAACACACTTGAGTGCAAAAAACAAAAGTAAACTTTAGGTCATCCAGTCGATCGGGAAGGACACTGTCATAGAAATGAATCTCTTTATTACAGCTATAACGTTACACGTATTAATCATTTGTACATCTTTGTCCATTCGGTACTCACAATGAAATGAATGAATACATTTCTTGACATGAGTGAAACTGACAAATTGACTGAAAATATTATGGTAAATACGACTAGTATTTAGTAACATTTTAGTTTCAAAATGAATGAAGAGAAAGTAGTCTGAATGAAGAGAAAGGAGTTAACTCAGTACATGGAACTTGGATATGTTGCTGAAAATGCATCCAACATATTAGCTCATTTAAGATGACATCATCTGACTGTGTGTACTACTGTCTCTGCAAGTATCTCCCCTGGACAGCTAAGGGACTTTGGCTAGGAAATTCTGATGTCTATAAGGGTGGTTATCTCTACACAGATGGGACCATATGCCACAGAACCCGGTAGGGCCAGTGGAGCTGAGGCCCTAGTTACTTTTATATGGTCAAACTTGAAACATATTGAGGAAGCATATCTATGAAAAAATGCATGCATTTTTTTATTTGTTTCCAAATCTGCCTTCTTGCGCATTTACTTTGCATAATGAATAACGGACACAATGATTGGTTAATGCATCATGTGACCCTATTGAGAATCTCACAGATCAACGGGTTTTCAGCCCAAAACTGAAGTTTGTGTTGGGCCAGTGAATTTTATCCTGCTACGTTACGCCCCTACCCTTTATATTGTTCACCATGCCTTATTTTCTAAACAAGTAAAAAACTATCGCTAACCCAACGAACATGACACTTAATTTATAAGCTGCAGCAGCAGTAATAATAACAGTATTGACATTCTAGAGTTATTAAAAACGCCACAGATAATTTTTTATAGCTGGAATAAAACTGGAAAAAATTTAATTTATTACTTAAAGATTCCCTGGTTGTCATGTTAGCTCTTTGTTCAAGTTCAGGCTTCCGACAGCCCTGTAATATTACAAAACTCTGGTGATTTCTGACTGTTCAAGATGCAGAAAAATTAATGCACGCATTAGTCTACTGGACTTTAGACTGCAGTGTCTTTCAGGGAGCATGAATCATACGCACTGCAAATTAAAAAATGCTGAAATAAGCAGGAAATGTCGCCACATTACGCTGTTCTCATGTCTCTTCATTTGCTTCCAGTTAAGTCCAGGACAGAATTCAAAATTCTCCAAACTTGTAAGGGAATAAAAGGTCATGACTCCTGCTTATACAACTGAGATGATTAATGAGTAGAATCTTGTTCACACTCCGAGATCTCAGGATGCCATCTTCCATGCAATTCTGGAATAAATAAAAGACTGGATGGCAATATACTGTAGGAAGGCCGCTCTCTCAGTATTTGCACTTAGACTGAAGAACTATTATTTTAATCTGTCCTACCTTGGATAATGAGTTGCTTCTTGCTATATCCCTTTACATATTACCCAAGTAGCTCAGTAGCAGCACAAGGCCGCTTTGCTGCTTTCTTCACTTCCATGCAAAATTTGATTTCAAGCTGCAAGGCCCAAGTCAAATCAGATACACAGCAGCACTGCAGCCAACCTGCCATCCATCACTGGCTCACAGAGGGCAGAACCAAAGACCATCATTAGCATCTAAACTTTTGTCCTAAACACACACACACACGCACACACAGAGAAACACAGGAGTTGTTTTCCCCCTTTTTTGCCTCAAGGCTGTTTCCCTTAATTTCCCAGTATCTTTCATTTCCATTAAGTCATCCTGTGATGTGTTTCTTGTCAAATATTTGTTAGACATCGGGGAAATTATATTTGGAAAAATGAAGTGGATTGAATTACATCGCTTAAAATGATGTTTATTATAAAATCATAAATGCCAACAAAGTCAAAAAAGGATCCTATATGTAAGACATAATGCAATTTTTAAAAAATAATTGTACATGTATGATTACATATTTTACACTTTTTAAGTATGATTACATATAAGTATTACATTTTATTGTTTTTTTTATAACTTTTTTATATAATGAAGCACTATAAACTCATATTTGAAAAAAAGTATATAAAGCAAAGTGAATACAAGTGTTACATAACACAATTTCATCAACCTAAAACCATTTAGGGCTGCTATTGGCATTAATATTCATACAGACACCCAGGCATAGCAGTGCCATGCACTGCATGCCACGGGCACATGCCCAAGCGGAAACAGCTTCTTACAATGAATTTTCTCAGATTCTTATTCCATGCCAGTACCAGAAATGCACAATGGCCTTGACTTCCAAATAAGCGCTGCTGAAGCAACAAATTGGCCAAACAAATTACCACTGAACTTTTTTAAACAAAAGTTGAATTGTTTGACATTTCATTAAAATAGCCTTTAATTAAAAAATCTGCTTTTCCTCTGATTGAAACTATTAAATAATGTGTATATGCACTGCTCAACATGCAGACGATCCCATCTCAGGCCTTTATAAAAATAACAAAGAGTGGTACAAAGTAATTCTTCTATAGTAATCATGACTGAAAATATAAGATGGGATTCTGCCTATCAGTGACAGATTTTGCAGAGGTTGTACCACATTCAGTGTCTTTATGTAAATCACGCTGCAATGAAGATCAACACAAAAGAACTGTTTTGTGTTCAGTCTCCCCAATATCTGAGTGCCAACTGATGAAGCCTTAAATAGTAGCAAGAGGATTTTTTTTTCTTTCCCAAAGCTGAGAGTCCGTTTTGCATTCCTCTCATCTGCTTGCCATTGTCTGGGGTGGGTAGTCACTAAATGCCAAAGCATGTTGACTTGATTGAATTGCTTGCCTTGAGCTTTAGGGATCGGGTGCACAAACATAATGAGTGAAGGTCAGCGTGCCTCACCCTCTTCCTGTCAACAACATCCCTTGAAGAGGACCATTACAACCTTTGTTTCAACATTACACATTCAGCCTTATCAGCACCTGACTTAACTTGTGCCATTTAGTCTGCTGTGGGATGGGTTTTTTTATATACCCAGATGAAATGCAAACTATTCTTAGTAATTAGTAGTCATTTGTTGTGCCAGGCTGTCACACACACACACACACATACACACACAAAGCTTGGACAAATAATCCTGTGAATCGGTTCACCATGTGGCTATATTTCTTGATTCCACGAAATTAAAAATGTTTTGTACATGATCTGTTTTCTCAGTGTAATTCCAGATATTTTCGTCTGTCCAAAATTCTAATCAGGAATCAAGACCTTGTAGTTAGATACAGAATAGTTCCCCCTAGTGGTAGTTAAATATACATCCAGATCAGTGGCAGCTGCTGTAGTAGGAGACGCAGAAAACACATAACCCATAAATACCCATCCATGTCCCATCATCCCATTTCAAGGAAATTCTAGTCTCTCATACTTTTGGAATCCAAAAAAATCCTATTTTGCGCCTCAAGTTGACAGACCCATTGCCGCAAGGAATGTCATGAATATAGCGTCAAAGTAGGGGCAGCTATTAAAAAAAGTGCAGCTTCTCCATGGCGGCAAGCCGCAGGACTTCAGTGCAGGTCCCACTATGCCGCCTTTAGGCACGCTGCCCCAATAATCGGCAGCGTTTTCCTCCGAATAGGAAAAATTAATACTAGAGGCGTTCAGCGCTCTCAAGGCAGACATGCGGGGGAAAGAAGGTGGACTTTGTAACAGACTCTGCGTGTAGCAAAGCTCTTTTTGGCCTGCTGAGGAAAACCAGACAGCCAGCTGATCCTCTCAGCCACTTCTCTGCCCCCTCTTGCCCAGTACCATTACTCTGACAAGGAAGCAAACAGGCATAGGAAGTACTGAGGAATGCATTTTTGCATTGTTTATAACCTGACCTGCACCATGAGTTACCCTTTCCTAATTCATTATGTAGTATTTCATGCAGGTGAAAAAAACTTCTTTGGAAAGAATGTATATTTGTAAGTAATTCACGCAAAGACAATAAGACCCTAATGCACGAAAATGGTAAATTACATGCCTGAAAGTGGTAATCACCGATCTCCATCAGTCTGCCATTCCGATTCAAAATGCACAACAAAACCCAAAATCACAGCTTGATCGCCAGAGAAATATGCCATTTTTCCCATCTTTACCCTGATATGCAATTCCCCATCACTTACTGGTTTTTCCTGCTTTATATATCATGCAAATTCACTAAGTTGTGACTGATGGTAAGAAAAGGAAATAATTTTATGTAAAATTTGATTCCTGTAACACAGAAATCTTCTCCCTGCATGCAGCATATGAAGCCATTGCTTACAACAGGAGGAACTAAATTCATTTCTTTTATGTTGGGGGGGGGGGGGGTTTACTTGATTTGCAAATCCAGTGACCCATCTTCCAACCACTTATCCTGGTCAGGGATGTGTGGGGGGGGGTGCACGCAGGGAACACAGGGCACAGGGTTGGGGTGCACGCAGGGAACACAGGGCACAGCGTTGGGGTGCACGCAGGACAGACATCTGGCTGCATCACAGGGCACATACATTCACACACAGTTACCCCAAGGAAATCTGTGTGACACGGGGAGAACATACAAACTCCGCACACACACAGAGCGACAGCATGCAAATCCCAGCCCTGGAGGTGTGAGGCAGCGAGCCACCATGTTGCTTCTGTCTCTCTTGTGTACGTTAGTTATAAAACATCTACAGCAAATTCTTTCACCTGGGAGACAAATTTCAGTTTCGTTTCATACCAATAATTTATGCTAATTCAGACTTCTCTTTTGCCTATACTAATCTTTCACGATTCACTGGTGCAAAAAAAAAGACAAAAAAAATCAGTTTGGTCCCAGGGTGTAATAATCAGAAGTAAATCTCAGAAAAATCGTGTGCCAAAGCTCCAGGCACAATGTACCATTCTTCTATATACCTTCTTTTCTGAACATAACTAAACCTCTTTTCCCCCATTTGCAGCTCACACTGAGGTTGCATGTAGAGAGTTTACTCTTGCCGATCCGCTTCTACCCCATCTGCTTTCCAGTGTTTTTCATCTCCAAACTCTTAATCAATCCCCAAAAATTGTTTAAAAACAAAAGCAGCATTTACAGGCGCTATAATTATCTAGCACCCAGATGATTCGAGGCTGTCCTTTCGGTCCATGATATTAATTATTTTACACAGATAAAAAAAGGTGCATTCTTGAGACGCACACACGCAGGCACAGATATAGAAACACTCTACGGTCTTTATTTCCGTCTGAAGGAAAAAGCCTCTTCATGTTCAGTCCTCGGTAATTCCCAAAATATGGAGGAAAGGAAAATTTCCCAATGTTTCGACACAGCTGCCATATGCTGTAATGTACAATGACAGGATTATCTTAAGTCTTCATTTTTCTACCGAGTTGCTATCCAGCATCATGTGCAGAGGCTTTGATGTTTATGGATGCTTTGTCAGCAATTTTCCTTATGCGTGGGATAAGGATTATGCTTCCAGTTTAGTTGGTCCCATCCTCATACAGAAAGGAAATACTTCTTAAATCTTATCCTAATATACATTTAGACCCTATGTATTCAGGGAGTGGAACTAATTTCTTGCATTATATCTCACAGTGAATATACTGACACTGGCCATTATACCAACTACTGTTAATCTGACATTTGTAATTCCAAAAAAAATTATAAAAAAACAAAACAAGGATATGACTGCAAAAACAAAACTGCTATATATTTATATTTAATCAATGGATACGGCTTCATTTATCGCCGAGGGGGAATGGTAAAATCAATCGATTTTATGAAAAACTAAAACCAACCCATATTTAATAGATTAATTACTGCTGTTTGCTTGTACTTCCAATGTTTTCAGAGGCGGATTGTTGCACTGAAAGGTTTTTTTAAGTTCCTCATCTTACAGTTGAGATTCACCTTTTGTGAAACACTGCAACATGCCATATAAAAGTAACAGGAATTCATTGAAAGACAGCATTCCTGGAGCAAGGCTGTTTACTTTATCATAACAATGTAATATTCATTAATAAATAATCACAAAAGCCTTTGTACCCCCAGCAGTACCTGCTTCAAGTCCTGTAGCACTCGTAATTATCAATTACCTTACCTAGTTAGTGTGTCCATAATAACAAACAGTTTAAAAATATAAAAGACATGCATATACACTAACATAATGCAGAGCAATGCAGCCTTTATGCAATAATAAATCTGACTGGCTATTGGCCAGCAGGCTCCCAGTGTGGTTTCCCCTCTACACTTTTCAGTATTCCATCAGGCAACTCACTCACATTTTAAGAATAATTCTGCCTGTTTTGTTCAGCTCGGTTTAGCAAGATAGGAGCAACATTCGGTTTCTTTGCTTGACAAAAACACAGGCTGGGACTGTCCACAGCAGAATTCCCAGCAATATATATAACCATTTGACAGTCTGAAGTCCATGGCAGGGTTCTAGCTGATGTCTTTATGGTATTGATGTGAAAATAACACTGAATGCTAAAATAGTAAATAATCATTTTTACAAGGCATAACATTGATAAGCTCATCACAATAATGTGCTGTCTGTGGTATATTAACAAGATCAGAAAAGGACTGGAATGTATGTAGAAATACTCTATATGAAGGCTATGATACCATTCACACATCACTTCCTCTTTATAGATTCACAGCCTCTCATTGTGAATGGACTTATCTGTGTGATTTCAAATTAACAGAACAAAAGCTGTTTTTTTGTTCCCTTATAAAAACACTTGCAAATCCAAGCTATCGCACAAGATAAGGTCTAAATAATAACAACAATAATAACTATTATTCCTATTATTATATATTTATTATTATTTTATTATACTAATAATAACAAAAGCTTTTGTGAAAATATACTTCTAGGAGGTGATTTTTGTTGAGGAAACTAGCGCTACTTTGTACATTACCGTTTCTGTGCTTTTTTTTTTGTTATAAAGACATACAAATGGTCCATTCTCCGGCATTTCTGCAGAGGTAATGTAAGCTTCAAAACAAAGGGAATGGTAGTTCTGCAACATTTTAGCACAGTGTTGAATTTAGCTGATAAAGCCGTCATTGCCGGGAGTAATTAATTAAAACGGTTTCCAAAAGAGGCTTGTTTAACAAATAGAAAACACCCGATATTTCCTTCATTTAAAAAGTTTACTTTACGCTCTGCTTTTCGCTCTTAATTACAAATACAGAAGCAAACGAGAAAGTCCAGCCGTTTTGATGTTTATTTAGCTGTGTGACTGGTTATTCACCACACATTAAGTATGGTAGGAATAGCACTGTCTCAATTACATTTCTTTTTTACACATGCGTTTTACACATGCGACGCATGTGTCTTATAGCTGACCTGTGTACGGAAAATACGCGAGCAATCAGTTATAGTTTAGCGAGGAAAACAATCATACAATCAAACACAGGGGCTTGCCATACAGCCACGGTCCTTTTAACTCGTTTTAGACACTTTGATTGCTTATGCATGGAATCACTTCTGCGCACACGAGCTTGTAATCTTATGCCCTGGAAAGAAGCTCTGCTGCTACTTCAGAAAACGCCTGGTGCACCTGTCAAAAATACTGCAAATGCAGCAGGGCGGCTTGACGTTACATGCCTTCGCTTTCCGTCCTTCACAAACAGCCAATTTCTCCAAAGGCGCATCAACTCACTGGTGCGCAATAGACGCGGACGTTTCGCACGTTTTCACCCCCTCGCGTAAACAATTTGCATCTACAGGGTGAGTTAGACGTGACACCACAGTCTCAAAGACATTGTCTTTAAATATGTGAGTTTTATTTCCTACACTTATCAGGTATTTTCTTCTAAGGCATAACAAGTATTTTGTTTTCTTGTGAGAACTTTAGCGACACGGCTGTATATATTAAACATGCACGCTGGGAAAATCCTCTTTTAATCCATGCAAGCAAATGCACAAGGATTTTCTGTAAAAAATGCAGTCAACCACCGCTTAGCATTAAAGACTCAACAGCTCTTGTCGTCTCTACTTAAATCTTATTTTTATATAAAGACTGTATGCAAAACAAATAGAGAATATTGCACATTTAACTGAGACTGTCAATATCAGGTGGTGCTCGGCTGCATCAATGAAATTATTCTCATCAAATCATTTATAAAACTAACGCCACTTTCATAAACGCGACTCTCAGTGCCTGGGAAACATAAGGGGGGGTAAACACCAGCATCTCAGACACCTTGCCGTATATTATTGAAACATATACATTCAATAAAACAGGAATCCGCCGCCTACTACGAATCTGATCCGCTGACATAAAGAAAACGAATAACTTACCAATGCAGGTAAATCTTGCGAAAAGAAGCAGGCTGCCCACCAGCATTACTCCGGACCTCACGACGACAAAGGGGGCCAGATGTAACAGCATGGTAATCATCAAGCTGAAGTTTCAACAAAGGAGGAGGTCAACAAATTTTAAACTAGCCTGTTTGTTTCGTATGTCCGAAGCGCAGCTCTGGCTTCTCCTGCCAGCGCCTCCCCGTCAATGTGATCTTTCAATAAACACCCCCGTCCGGTACTTTGCCCATCGGTATCCCCGCTGTGCGTCTTCGTTGCTCAGAAACAGCGCATCACAGGTGTGGTAAATAATGGTTGCTGCCCTAACTGCTTGATTCTCTCTCTCTCTCTATACATATATATTTATTTATTCGATCTATTTATATTTATTTAGACTGGTTTTCCTCTTCGCCCACGGAGGAAGGATAGTAGTCTGATTCTCCCGATGTCTTCAGTATCGTCCTGGTTGTGATACACCACCTTCCCCGATACAAATTTCTTGCGAACAAATTGTAGTAAAGGAACATCTGCTTGCACAGCAATGCAGGACTGGAGACCTAGGAGGAGAGGTGAAGCTAGCGGAGGAGTAAAACCCGGCGTGGATTGTGCGCCTAGCAGCGGAGTGGACTGTTCTCAAGATCGCAGGCACTGAAGAAGGGTTTGGGGATGACCGAATGGCTCATTTTAGTTGAAAATATAAATGTTTCTAGAGATTTTTTCCAATGCAAATATAAATTATGTTTTATCTTGTAAATCTAGACAAAATTAGAACTGAAGAGAATAAAATATATACGTTGCAGAAGTGTAACAGTTGTACTATGTAACTGATGAGGAGAAATGTAAATAGGTTTTGCTTGGATAAAAATAAACCTTACTGGTTTATCAGAAACATACTTAATTTACACTCTTGTGTGTGTCTAAATGATGTGACAAAAACTATTATTCGGACATATTTTTTCATTCCCCACTAAAGAAAACTGCGAATGCAATCTGAAATGGTTTTGTTTGGTGACTTATGGTTAAGGTTAGGGCTGGGAAGGGGTTAAGGTCGGCGTGTTGGGATTAGAGTTATTCCATAGAAATGAATGGAGAGTCCCCACAAAGATTACAAATCTCTCTCTCTCTCTCTCTCTCTCTCTCTCTCTCTCTCTCTCTGTTGTATTATTTTCACTAATCAACAAGGATAGGCAGAAAAAAAGAATTTCGCTTTCAAAGAACAAGAACTACATTGTACCTCATGTCCGACTGCTTTTCAAATAATTTCTTTTTCATCAAAAAAAAATATGGTTCAGAAGGTCACTGCATGAAGACGTCTCTTGTGCTATAATTGGCATTGACAAATATGTGCTACACAAATTTCACACTTTTTAAAATACAATGCGGCCTTTAACATCTAAAGTAATGTATTAGTAAGTATAATCATATTGTATTGACTTATTTTGAAGGTTGACATGTTCCATCTTTCATAATGAACAGTGCATAATATTTATATTATATTTATAATTTTGGAGAAAGGGAGGAAGTTAAATGAAAGTGGAACCGCAAGGTTCTATTAGATCAGGGGTCACCACCCTTTTTGAAACTGAGAGCTACTTCATGGGTACTGAGCCATACAAAAGGCTACCAGTTTGATACACTTTTCTTAAATAACAAATTTGCTCACTTTACCTTTAGTTATATATTATTATTAATGATTAATGATATTCATCTATGTGAAGACACTGATGTTTATGTTTATGATTTTATGAAACTTCATGTATAATAAACATGTTTTAAATGCTTTTTTAAAAAAATATTGTCATTTTCAAATCTATATAAATGCAAATGTGATTAAAGAAGAATGTTGGTAACCCCTGGATTTGATGGGCTGACAAGCCAGTGAACCTACAACCAACCCGAAAAACAATCCTTTATGTAATTTGACGTAACTGTTTTTTATGGACGGAACTTCTGGAGATCAAGAGGCCAAGGATGAGAGATTTCTCTGGAAACAGAAGCATGAGTGAGTGTTTAGGTTTGAGTTAGTCTTTTGGCGGTGAAAGAATGAGCCTTTTTGGGACATCCTTTTAATTACCTTAAATCTTTAAAGTAAATAGCAAAAGCATCCATCCATCCATCTATGCAGGGGGGCATGAGTATAATAATAATAATAATAATAATAATAATAATAATAATAATAGTTAAAGTAGCAAAAAGTACTGCCTGACTGGGTATACATGACCACAATAATGATTTATGTGGTTTATATAAAGAGAGGCAAATATTTCGTTTATGAACCATAGTTTTGGCTGAAGTAGATGAAATGTAGCTCAGTGGCGCTTCTTCATTGTTAAATTGGATCCATCACAAAAAAAGTAGTTTTTGCAGGCAGACCATTGTAAGATTCATCTCAGTGAATTTGATAAGTAGTTCGAATGGGACCTGTTCTTAATGTAATGTATGGAATGTACCAAACGACGATGATGAAGGGGGTAGAGAAGACTGATCTTCATTCTCAATGGCTGTGTAATGGCACTCGTAATAGTATCAGCCTGTCACACTTTATTTTCACCATAAGCTCGCTGTTTTCCTTGTCATTTTACTAGACGTTTTACACGTTTGGCACTTCTTAGTTTAAAGGAATATACTCATTAAAATCATTGAAAATACACATTATATTTCTCATGAATGTGCGTCAGTAAAATTGCAGAAAGGTTTATTTTACTGAGTCTTATGTGGATGCAAAGACATTTTTTTGTAAAGTCAACAAACTTTCAGAGCAAGTATGCAAGGTGTGTAAAATTCACTATGACTTAAGCGGATTAGTACTGCTGGTGCTGCTTTTCCACACAGTTTACTGTGTTAATATATACTACAGCAGGGCCATCGTGCTGCTGAATTATGCTGTTAGAATGGATTATCACAGTTCTTCTTAAACCTCAGGGTCACGTAGTGAAAGTGAGTATGCTGCCCCCAGCCAGCGAATTGGTTGACATTACCATAATAATATTCACTCACAGAAGCATGGCAGGCTTGCGTCATAAAGTGGAAATTATTTTCCAAATTGAACTCCAAGGTGACATATTCTTTCTTAAAAGTCAGGTTGAAAACAAATGGTTCATTGGTGTTTTATCGCACGACGTAAAGCACTCTGTAGTGTGTAGTATAGTGATCCTATTTTTGGTTTTCATTCTTTGGTAGACATTGGCATGCTTCCTATTTCCGCATACATATGAAATAGCTGAATAATAAGGAAAAGAAAAAATATTTTGGTGTGTTTTTAACAATAGAAACTTTGTCAGTTATTTAAATGATCTATCAACAGAGGAAGCAGAAATAATGTTTACTGAACACAGAACATTAGGCCCAAAGGGATCTGAGGCACATCCTTTTTCCTCCTAATGAGAAGCCTCGAAAAAAAAGCTGAAAAGCTTCTCATGCAGGAAGGTTCTGTTAGCGTGTGATTGTGTGTGACTGTGTATTCTGTGACAGACTGGCATCCTGTTCGGGATTTACCCGTTCCTTACTCTCTGTGCTGCCTGGCATAGACTCCAGGCCACCGTTTGACCCAGTCCTGGATAAGTGGCCAGGAGATGGGTGGATTTGAAATATATAGAAAGGACATGTTGTATTAATACTTATATTCTTGAATAGAGTATAAATTTCAGGCTGAGAGCACCACATATCTCAACTTTTCAAAATAAATCTCCCGTAGGAGGGTGCAAATTCAGCACACGCTGAGAAGGATATGATTTGATATAAGCTGTGCACCTGCTTGATTTTGTCTCCCATTTAACGTAATGCACTTGCCACCTTTAATGTCTGCTTTTCCAAGCATTGCTATATGGTTTTGAATGAGAAAAAATACTGGGAACAGCGATATACCCCCTGACGCTTTAACCTTGTGTTGAACCAGTTCTTGTGCAAGCTGGAAAATTATTCAACCAATAGTCTATTCCACTGGCACCCATGCATATATATTTTTGATACTTTATACTTGGATAAAATTAAATCAGCATATATTTTAAAACACTCCCACAGCCTTTAAGATTGAAGAAATTTGTTTTGAGATAGAAACCCATTACCTAAATGGATTGTTTTTGTTGGTGTTATTATTCAAATACCAATGTTGTCTGAGTCTATTAGAAAGAAGAAAGAGAAGTGAGAACGTTACAACTTTACGAGTCTGGGCTCTCTGTCTGTTATTATCTTTAAGAAGCTGAATTGAATCACACAGGCTGCTAAAATAAAGGCTTTTTGATGCATTGCTCCAATGTAAAGAATCCACGCAATTGTACATAGAGGCAAAATTAGCAGAATGCCTGAGCATAATGAAACGTGAACTCATTTAGAAAGTGATTGTGGGCACTCCAAACAGGACGCCCAGCTGGGCAGGACTCCGACTTTAATAGCAAGCACCCCATATTTCAGAAAAGCTGCAAATGGCTTCCCTGGTTCGCTTGATTTTAGCGAAAAAAAAGGTCCTATTAAAGCCGTATCATAATGCCATCATAACAGCTGCTCCATCAGTCACTTTGTTGGCTTATTTTTGCAAATTCCATCACTTTTGTTCCTGCAGTTATTATCCAACAAACACCAAACATTGGAGAGGTGTAAAGAATGAGGGGAGATTGGGGCCTAATTGTCCTTATCTTTGACACCAGAGCCCTCCCTCCATAAAATCAGCACATTAATTGATGATGTAATAGTCAAGCAACAAACAATATGGGTCTCTTTGATTCTGTCACCAATAACAGTTTATCCCACACAATGAGTAATTAAGTATTCCTTAGTTGATGTCACAATCACTCACTTTTTAGTGACTCACTTTTTATGGTTCCTTTACGTCTATGTATGTATGGCTCTTGTGCCCATGAGTGGAAGATTAAGGGTTCAAATTCTGTAGTTGGCTGAATGAAATCACTGTTGTGGCCCTGAGCGTGGGCCCTAACCCCGCAATTGCTCCAAGGACTGTCTGAACCCGCTTTCACAAAAAAGATTAATGTTGCTTTGGATAAAAGCATCTAATAAAATAAACATCAATCTGATAAATCAATGCATAAATCACATTTGGGTACCAACATGTCCCAAAAGTACGGTAAAAGCTGAAACTTCCTTCCTTTTTGAGACATTTTTCAGGTCCCCATTTGGTTAACATCAATTTTCTAAAAATCTGTAAATGCTATAAAAAAAACTAGAAATGCCAAAAGTCACATAATCTCTTTGGTTACTTACGGTTATGGTTAAGGCTGGGTAGGGGCAGGGACAGATTACGGACCGGGCCAGCGGGGCCGCTGCCCAGGGGCCCTTGAGGTGCAAGGGGCCCGTGGGGCCCCTAGCACAAAACAATTTGCAACACTTATCAACAATGTATTTTCGTTTGTCTATTTTAGAGGGCCTACATTCTTTGATCCTCTGCCTACAAGGGCCCCTGACCCTATAGGGAGGGCGTTTGGCTGCCAAGGGTCCTTGAATTGTGGTGGTTGTGGTGGTGGTGCTGGTGGTGGTGGGGGGGGGGGCCCTCGCGAACGTTTTGCCCAGGGGCCCACACAACCCATAATCCGTCCCTGGGTAGGGGTTAAGGTCATCATGGTGGAATCTGAGTTTTCCCCTTATAAATTAATGGAGAGTCCCCACAAAGATATAATTACAAATCTCTCTCTGTGTCTGTGTGTATGTGTGTACAAGCTGGTTGTTCTGCTGTAACACTGTGGATGTGCAGTCGGGTGTCCTTGTAGTAATTCCACTTTAACAAGTTCGTTTTTTAAAGTCTCCGAAGAGAGCACTGCTTATTACTTTGCACCTCTCTAAAGTCAGATGTTTTAATTCTTCTTAATTCTCATGACATTATATACCACAGCAGAAAATCGAATCACTTGAAAGATGGATGGGGTCCTGCAAGACGGAACAGATGCAATGCTGAAATGTAATCAAAGCATTACATTGCATCTTGTAATTGTGCAAATGAACTATTTATCTTGTATCTCTTTATTATTCTCTAATTTAAACAGAGATGCTCAGAATAAATTTTTCTGTTTTGTGTTTCTATTGAGGTTGGTATATATCAATCCCTTTAATGAGTCTGTGTCGCGTCCATAAATTTGCATTAATACCAAAAATGCCAATCCCTTTAAACTTCAGATTTGCACAAAAATTGATATTTCAAAAACCCATACCTGTTTCTTTCATGCTCCTCCACAGGAGTCATTTTCATGTCTAACAGTTCATCTCTCTGCACATTGATCCAATGCATTCATCTAAGGAACATTCCATCCGTCTTACAGTTTAAGTACAAAGTTGCACACGAGGCAAGTTTTTGCAAACAATTTGTTGCATGTCAGAGCTGTTGTTCAGAAGTTTATAGCTGATTAATTGTTTTCCTTGGTTGTTTGCTTGAGGTTCTTTTAAGACATAGATGATTAAATCATATGTGCCTCCATGATGTGTTTCTTATTGCGGAAGTAAGAATCAGCAACCAAAGGCTTTCTTCAGTCACCATACTGTATGTTAACTACATATCTTCTGCTTTCTTCAGTCACCATACTGTATGTTAACTACATATCTTCTGCTTTCTTCAGTCACCATACTGTAAGTTAACTACATATCTTCTGCTTTCTTCAGTCACCATACTGTAAGTTAACTACATATCTTCTGCTTTCTTCAGTCACCATACTGTATGTTAACTATATATCTTCTGCTTTCTTCAGTCACCATACTGTATGTTAACTGCATATCTTTTCTAGCTGTACGGTTTATTCCTATTTTAAAAGAAAGTACTCATATTTTTGCAAATATTTAAACTTTGTGTTTTTTTTGCTATCTTTAGTTTACACAAGTTTGGGACCGGGTACATTATACATATTTTATACAGGCTGACTGTGCTTGTGGAGCAGATTTTGTAAGAAGACCAAAAACCTTTACAGACATATTGGAGAACAATGAAACAGAAGAAGTATATGAAAAAAAACTGTTTATTTGCCAGGAGTTGACCTCCAACTGACGGTGCCTAATAATTAATACGTAAGTGACTCTTATTGAACAGTATTACCCGATTAGGCATCATTCTCAATTCAACATGGGTAGACAGGATGAAAGAGAATTTGTGTATGTGTATGAACTGAAGAGCATGGAGGTCAGTAAAAATCGGTGTGCTGTCCACCCACATCCATTTGCCAGTGAAAGTATGACCTGATGAACACGGTATAGATACCATACTGTGTGTGTGTGTCACGCCCGTCTTTTCCGATCCTCGTGTGTGCCACGCCCCCTGATTATCCACGTGTGCTTCCCTGATCGTACCCAGCTGTGTCTGATTATTTTTGCCCAGTCTTGTCTATTTCAGTCCGTGTCTTGCCCTGGTTTCTTGTCCGTCATTGATGTTAGGTATTGTCAGTCGATGTCCCGGTCTCCCTCTAGCCTTCTTCCCTTGATTAAATCCCCGTTTACCCCAACTTTTGCCTCCTTGCCTGCTTCCTGCCCGCTTGCCTGCCCGTGCACAATATGCACAAATGTACACAGTACTGTATATATTTAATATTGTAGTTGAAACTGTACTGGAAGTCAATGGAATGTGACTAAGGAATAAGAAAAAAACTGTGGACTACCAGCAGCAGCGATTGTCGTAAAAAAGCAGGCTTCCTGTTCTTAGAGACGTCTTTGTTGTGCGACTGTCAATTTGTGTAAAAGTAGGGGCAGAGCTTGCAGTGCGCTGAATGTTTTATGACTGTGGTTCTGTGTTACCCTTTGTTCAATTCATGCTCTGAGCCAGTTAAGCAGAAGTTCACTCTGCTGCTCTGCACTGATTTCAAAACAAAAAGCAGGCTAAGAATAAATATACTTACTTGAAGAATCAGCTGTCTATACAGAAAAGTATTTAACGATGCTTAGAAGTCCGATACAATAAAAGCAGAAAATCTCACTTTATTTTTTTTTTTCAATTAATACATTTTAAAAGTATCCTGTAGAGTAGCCGATATATTATGAAGAAAAATTGACATGGTATACGCTCTTGTCAGAGACAATATTATAACTGTTCGTTTATGGTGGTGTCAATGAAAATCAGCAAGTGCTTCAAATATGCAACTGAGATTTTGGTGCATCTTAAAAGTATGCAAACAGTGTGAGACTGGTGCTGGTACGAATATGGAGACATACGTTAGAAACGTGTACAACGAGAAAAGAGTTTCAGATGTTTGTCAAGAAGTGAAACTGGAACTAAAGTCTCATAATGAAACATATGCTGCCCTTTCAAAATATTTATAATGTTCGGTCATGACAGATTTTCAAAGAGACTGATTTTAGGAGAAAATCAATTACACTCGTACTTGTTACAAAACTGTTTCAAGGATAACATTAGGTAATTCTACATTAGTTTGTTATATTTCTACGTTCAGAAGATCTGAAGTTCAGCTCAGATATATTTTGCCCAGGGAAGTAAAACTCTTTTCTATTCCTTATGCATTTTCTCTTGAGATTTGTGGGCATCAGTTTGATTGACAGGTGTTTGATTATTCATCAAAGCCCCGGCACCCTATTCCCAGTGCCTCCCTCTGTAGATGGTTGCTGGCTAGAAACAAACTGTGTCGATACCCCTTGTGCTTTCCTTTCACCATTGCACCTTTGCAATTATGTTGCAGTTTGCCGTAGTGTGTTTCAGGTGACGTGGTGGTTCAGTGGGTGATGCTGTGACCCGCCCGCATCCAAGACAGGGGGCTTTGTTGTTATCTCTGGCGGAGTTCACATGCTCTTGCTGTGCTGCGTGTGGCCTGCAAAGGACTCGCATGTACAGCGGACGGTTCATAAAGCATCGCTTTTTTTCTATCGCTACTGCACCTCTTAGCGTGTGTAATATTTTCTTAATTATATTGCTGAAACGTGCAATATTTTCATATTTATTTCGAAACTGAATGGTAGGGAGAGGAATAGCTGTAAAGTAGCAGCTCATTTATTTAAACACCAACTTTATGTCATATTTAGTTTCACACTGTATTTTATTTATGTTTTATATTCTGTTTATTTTATGTCCCATTCACCTTATTTTTTTTTGTATTTTGTATCCTTCCTGTATTTCCAACAAGAATAGTCTTCCAGTTTCACTGTACCTTCTGCAGTGACAATAAAGGCATTCATTCATTCATTCATTCATTCATTCATTCATTCATTCATTCATTCAAAGGTTTGGCAGGAGTTTGCTGGCAGACGGAAATGTGTGAAACAATTTGGTCAGCTGAGTAAGTCAGAAGGGTAATTTGTTTTATTTCCATTTCCCTCTGACATTCACAGTATTAAAGAACAGAACACAAAGACAAGAATTACGGTAGGGGGCTGGGCTGGGCTGGGGGTGAGTGTTACAGATGTATGTTTTTTTTTTATGGAGCTGGGCAGTACTTTTCATTCTTACAGATATTTCTTTGTTTGCTATTTGTTTGGTTGCCTAAAATACAGAATTACTCCTAAATTTGCCTTAGGTAAAGTCCATCCATCTACACATTTTCCGTGATGGATTTATGAAGCAGGGAGGTAAAGCGGCAAAGGATGCAAATGCAGAGTTAAGTGTACATCCAGCTTTTCTTTCCAGGAAACAGGCTGCTAAGCCACATTTACTGCAAATAACTCAGCTGGCCACTGGAGACCATACTGTACAGCACCACCACAAAATGTCAACGTATGACTCTCATGAATCTTTCCGTATGTTCTAACAGGAATAAATTAACTCACTTGTTTTCATAAATCACTTATTATTTTTAATGTTTTACCAGATTTGTACTGCTGTATACTCAATTACTTATTGTGATTGAACTGAAAAATGTTTGTCTATAAATTTCCCATAGAGTATTATTGTGTCTGTGTATTTGCGTGTGTGTGTATTGTGTGTGCGTGTGTATGTGTGTGTGTGCATGCGTGCACTGGCATCCTGTCCAAGGTGTACCCCAACCTTGTGGAACAGGTTTCAGGCTACACTGTAGGTCAGACCAAGATAGGCAGTTACCAGAAGGATGGATGGATGGATGGATGGATGGATGGATGGATGGAAAAGTTTTGGAGAAGTTCAGGATCTATAACATGTTCAATGTCAACATGCATAACCACTGATGAACTAAATCAGTGATTCCCAACCGGGGGTACGCGTACCCCTAGTGGTACGCGAGCACATTACAGGGGGTACGTGGAAAAAAATTTTATATTTAATTTCCCTGATGATGGGTAAATATTATCAGCCATTCCATTAGCTGTGCCCTGGTATAGAAAGAAAATCTATCTGGGATGTGTTGCTTAATGAATAACAAACCCAGCTTTTATCAATGAAAAGAGCAAAAAAAGACATAAACTATTGAATCATCAACACATTTGACAAAGGGGGTACTTGTGGTATGAGAAAATCTCTCAGGGGGTACACAATTCAAAAAAGGTTGGGAAACACTGAACTAAATGACTTGTGTGGACAGATACAAAGTGATGTATAAATATGTAAATTTATGTTGTATTATTGATTTGTCACTATAAATCTGTATACAACACTATGTCTTTTTGAACATATATGAACAGTCGGGCCTGGTATTCCCCCCTTTGCTAGAAACAGGCCCTTGAAGGGGTTTCCTGTAAATATCACTTTCTTATTTATCCATCCATCCATCCATTTTCCAAACCGCTTATCCTATTGGGTCGCGGGGGGTCTGGAGCCTATCCCGGAATCAATGGGCACGAGGCAGGGAACAACCCAGGATGGGGGGCCAGCCCATCGCAGGGCACACTCACACACTATTCACTCACACATGCACACCTATGGGCAATTCAGCAACTCCAATTAGCCTCAGCATGTTTTTGGACTGTGGGGGGAAACCGGAGTACCCGGAGGAAACCCCACGACGACACGGGGAGAACATGCAAACTCCACACACATGTGACCCAGGCGGAGACTCGAACCCGGGTCCCAGAAGTGTGAGGCGACAGTGCTAACCACTGCACCACCATGCCGCCCCCTACTTTCTTATTTAAACTGAGAGAATTTTTTTTTTGCAATTTCTCCATGCAGAATTCATTTAACTCTGCGATTTTGGGGAGAATTCTTGCATTCTGGCTTAATTCTCTTTTTCAGTTGTATTAAGACGTAGATTTCCTTGGTTTGTATCTTTCTGGTTGTTCTTATGTTAAAAGATGTTGAACGATGAATATTGAATACTGAATTCATTGTAGTTGCTATGAAGGCAAGTTGGCTGGGCACTGAAGCTTGCAAAGCCACAACTAAGCTTCACAGCTGGTAAGCGGTTTTCTTTTGTTTTTCTTTTTCAAACATGGTATCTGGAACTGTGCCTGAACAACTCCACCTTTGACTCATCACATTGTTCCAACAGCGTCGTTCCTCATGCTGCTGTTTAATGTCAAACTCCAATCTTCAGTTGATGTTCTTTTCTGAGAGCAGATGCTTCTTTCCTGCTGACCTCCCATGTAGTTTAAATGTGTGCAGCCTCTTTCTTATGTTTGATTCAGGCATTTTCACATATACTACGGCAAGAGCTGCCTTGATGACACCCAGGGGTTCTTTGACTCCTCCTGAGTCCTCTTTCACTCGTCCTTTGACTCCTCCTGAGTCCTCTTTCACTCGTCCTTTGGCTCCTCCTGAATTTGGTGGGATGACCTGGCCCAGACAGATTGCCATTGCTCTGACTACTTCTCCATTTGAAGATTGTTTTAGGAACAGTGGAGAGGATGTTTTCCTATAGCCTGAAGATAATTCATTCCTATAATGCCTTCTCAGACTTGCAGTATAAGCATCAACAACCTTTCTGTGGGCTGCTTTGGGTCCTGACATGATGGTACCATGTACCTTAATGGTTATTACCAAACTCGACCAGCTGTTTATTAAAGCTGTGACTGTCACAGATACTGTCCAGTAATGGCCTAATCATTTATACTTGACTTGGTACATTTCATTAGAATTTCTAGTTTTAACATAACTAGTGATAAATGTATATTTATTATATTACTTTTTCCGCACAGGAATTTGGAATGTGTGTTTATTTAAATGGTATTAATGTTATGCTCAAGTGTTTTTCAATTTTATAGTATCAGTATTGTTGAAAAAACATTTTTCTGTCCAGGTATGTTGAAAAAGACGTTTTTCCAAGACTGTACTTTCTCATGGCACTTAACAAATTATTTAAAATCTGCCCAAATGTGTGATGTTCTCACATACTGAAAGGCATCCATTTCAGACTGACAAAATATTGTCACTAATTTCATGTTTTTTTTTATGAGAATTCAAAATGTATTAACAAATTGTATCAGTTTATCACTTGATTAGACTAAATATTAAAAAGAGATTAATAAAATGTAGATGCTGCTGACACACCCTGAGCTGCAAGTTATGTTCTACATTAAGCAAATTGTTTTACACACAGAATCCCATGAAATATGACAATCAATAGGCAAGTACGGATATTGTGTAAAGCTGACAGCATTTAATGCCACAGAATGTATGTATGAAGAATCACTGGTCAAATTGTGGTTATTTCTGTCATACCTGAATTTGTTCAGTTCTGCAGGTTTTGTTACTACTGATAGGTAATTAATTGTCAATTTCACAGAAATAATTCAGTATCTTACCTAGTAAAACAAATTTGTCTTCTATCATAATATGATCCTAACATAAAAATCAAATTAAATTTTTTACAAAAGTTAAAAGAATTATGCTGTCATAATGTCAGTGACAGAAAGCAATTAAAGCTTGGGAATGATAGCAATTTAAGTCAATATAAATAGCACTTCTAGATAAGTACTGGGTGTATTCAAAAGCTACCCTGATCTTTTATAAAAAGGAGAAAATTCACCTATAATTACATGCTAAACAACTGTGATTGCACCAAGATGTAAAGGAAGGATGTTTATGGACAATGCACACGAATATTCATCTATTCATTATCCTAACTAAACACTAGGGAGCAATTGAGTTACTTTAGAGTGTAACATTATTGCTATTGTCCATTATGGGGATGTAATGTAATGTTATCATTATTATCAATCTTATGAATGTAGCAGTCACCACGTAGTTACCTTGGCAGATCATAACAGAAATCATAGTATTCACATGATAGCAGATTTCTATCTAATCTTAGCTGTAAGCGAATATTTTGTGGATTGTCATCTTTTCTATAAGTCTGTGCTGTAGTGAAGTATTCTGGACTGCGTGTAGAGCTATGCTTCAGTGAGAGAGCAACGGGCATTATCAGTTACCAGCAAACCGAGCGGAAATTGATGAACGACATGTCTTGAAAGGACGTGACTGAAGTTTGCTGAGACGAGATCCCCCAAATAGATTTAGGGGATCACATGTCAGCAGTAGACATAGATACACTCACTGTAGCAGTAGGATGTGTGTCAGATAGAAATTTTATCTAGCTTCCTGGAGGAGTTCATTTTTATTTCCTGCATTCTGATACACTGATAGATGAAAGTCACCATGGAAGAAATCATGGCTGAAGCCAAATGGAAGAAATCATGGCTGAAGCCAAATGGAAGAAATCATGGCTGAAGCCAAATGGAAGACATCAATTTTCCCCTGGTAAACAAATGGCAATATAACGCAAATTCCTGCACTAAATTCAGCTCAATTTAACTAAGCTGCACGGCTAGTTAAAGAAAATAAAATCAGCTTCGCCAGTGTATCTGCAATCATTTTGTGGGCATCAGTGTTCAATTCATGTACACCTGCTATTGACAAAATGGGAAAAAAATAAAGCATGCAAATGAGCCCAGAATTTTATTAGTAAAGGCCAAATTCAGTTCAAAGCCTTTCATGTGGAGGGATGCGCTTTGCTATATTCTCTATCTTTGACATGGCATGATCTTCACGATCAAGTTGATGGACTGTATACAGACAATTGTCACCTTAAGAAGCAGGTATACTCAATAAACTGGACACTAAGTGTAGTTGCTTTAACATAGAATTTTTTTAATCAGATTTTCTTCTGTACAGTATATACATTCGGAACAAATTTCAGATGTGTTTCGGAGGCTAATAGAAAGATATTCACTTATGAGGCTTTAGCATTTTAATGCAAAGTCTGGTCCTATAAACAGTGGATCACGTGGCTGCAACTGAATATATGCAACATAGAGAGAGGGTCAAGAGGAATGCACAGTCAAGGCAATTTAGAGGGTGGTGTGATTGTTGGTGAAGGACTTGGTGGTTTCAGCATTTCAGAAGCAGCTACCTTCCTACGATTTGGAAGCACTTCACTGTCAGGAAAATGACCAATTTGTACCTTTGAGGCTACAATTGTCACTGCAGTTGTACCCTCAAGA
Source organism: Brienomyrus brachyistius (assembly GCF_023856365.1). Lineage (NCBI taxonomy): Eukaryota > Metazoa > Chordata > Actinopteri > Osteoglossiformes > Mormyridae > Brienomyrus > Brienomyrus brachyistius. The sequence continues at coordinate 9,425,119 of NC_064542.1, forward strand.
GTATGCTAATTATACCCTAGCTGTAGGTAAATGTGCCTCTTAAGGTACAGAAATGAAGGAACATTTTTGTACCATTGGGGGTACATACATTTCGTTTGTACATTGGGGAACAAAGCTGTACCAGGACTGTACCCCTTTTCTGACAGTGTACAGTGTCTAACGTTTACAGATGATGGTACGATAAACAAAAGAAAAACATTCAGCCAGATGCAGCTGTGTTGATGCGAACACCTCGTTAATGAGAGACGGCAGCGGAGAATGGCCAGACATGAGAGACATACAGCAGACATCTACAGCAAGGCTTCTCTGACTAACCTTGTCTAGCACTGAAGAATTGCACTGTCAGAAAACAGCATACAGCCCTACTGCAATTTGGTTTCCCAAGGTACAAGCAATAATAATATACCCCTAATGCACCCCCAATGGTATAAAAAATCCATTTCTGTACCTACGGCTGGGGTGCAATTGGCAGATCTTTGAAGGTACAGCCCCAGTGACAAATAATTGTATCGTCAAAGGTACAAATTACTACTTTCTGACATTATGGAGAAAAAAATGGGTCCTACCTGGTACTAGCTAGATATGTATAATCTTCCAGATGCTCATTCTGGTCCCAGCTTACAGTTCTATTTTTTTCTCCCTCAAATAAATAAGCTTGATTGTACGTAGTAGGGTTGCCAAACATCTCCAATTTTGTTTGGGGATTCTGCATGTTTTCCCGTGTTTTTGTGTACGATGTGGATTTTGTGTGGGTACTTTGGTCTCCTTTTGCAGTACAAAGACATAGTGTTGATAACTGGCGCCTTTAATTATGCATGCCAAATTATGGACTAGCAGAAGTGTACTCCTGCTTTTGCATAGTATAACTAGATGAAAAAATGGATGAAATGTATATCGCTGTCTGTCTTTTCATGTGCTACAGTACCACCACTACTTCAATTTTGATGTGATTTTCTCAAAATAAAATAGGCCCCAGATACATAATATTCTTGGGAGGTTTGAAAAAAAAAAACATAAAATACTTTTATAGTTACTGTGTTCACAAGCTCAAGTGTCCCTGCAGCCACTATTTCCATTGTTTACTGCTACCAAGCACTGCTGTTTCAGTTTTGGTGTGATTTGTCTACAGTGAAATCAGTTGTAGATCTATGACGTTATTTTCCTGCCTAATTTCAAGAGCGCCACTGTTAAATCTGAGAGCAGGATTTCACATTCACTTGCACAAAACATGTCTGACGTCTGCGATCAAAAAAGACAAAATCTGAGAGCAAAAAGGAGAAATCCAAGCACAAGAGATCAACAGCATTCACAAACGTGTGTAATTTGTGACGCATCTAGTTTTTCGCAAAAGCAAAGTAATTCAGTGTACAAATCTTTGCTGCTTTTGACCAATCAGCCGTGTTTACAGACATATGGTAGTAAATGTGGGGTATGTACCTTTTGAGAACGAGCAGATGAAAGCCTGAAAGCAAACAACACTGCTAGATTTGCGAGAGCACAAGTTGAGCACATGCACCTTTCACAAGCAAGAGAAGCATCAATTTTGTACATAAGCAGCATATTTGAATGAATGCTTTGACAGATTTATGCTGAAGCGAAGCAAATTTGAGTGAGACACATTTTGTATGAGTGAATGTAAAATCCTGCCCTCAGATTAAAAAGTGGCACTCTTGACAGGTAGGGAAATAACACCATATAGATCTTCATCCATATATTGTTTATGTGAACCGATCATATGGTCCATCAGATACTTTTTGAGTTATCACATTCACAAAGTTAAATGTCTTGTGCAGTCACCCTCTCCTTTGCTGCCACTAAGTCGCACCACTTCAATTTTGCTGCGATTTGTATCAAATTCGATCAGTTCCAGATTTTCACACAGAACATTGCATCTGCAAAGTTTGAAAAAGATTCATAAAATGGATTTTGAGTTTTCATGTTCACAAGTTCAACATAGTATATACCTCATATTAGGATGCTGTATCTGTGATTGGAAGGTCACTGGCTCAAATCCCATGGTCAACAGTTGGTCCAGGGACTGACTGACCCTGCTTTCCCATCTGTAAACTGCTTTGCATAAAAGCATATGATGAATAAAGAGACTTTAAACTTTAAGTTAAATAAACCAGTGACACCTTGGAAAATGTCGCAGGTGTATGTTTTTTGTACGACGTCCTTCACATGATCATCGTCATATATGCTGATATGGAAAACAGAGAAATAAAACACACTAATCTGTGGCATTAAAATAATCATTTGCAGATGAGGATTAATCACTGCAGTCATTAAGCCAGTAATACTACAAATGCTAAAATGGACTGGCTTTCCATCTAGATCTTGCTGAAGTGTGGCTGCAATTCAGCTGCAGGCAGTTTAGAAACTGACTGAAGAATTCAAATTCACTAAAAAGAAGTAATTAAACTAGCAGAGATGTAATTTTCATTCCAAGTGAATTTAATGAAAGGACCCTAAGAAATGGTTAGAGATATTCACATTAAGAATAACATCACATAATTAGATTATAGATATAAACACACCACCATAATATCTTAAAGCAAGTGTATAAAAACACTATCCACTGTTAGTATATTCTTTTAAAAAAATGCAGATTTTTTTTGGCAAATGTGCATTTTTAGGTCTTACAATCACTGCATCTTTGCCCAGTAGGTGTGCTGGTGTGTTTTGATTATGACAATGACTTTGGTACTTTGGTACAGTATAAGCATCATGGGATTTGTAGTGGAAAATTAAATTTAGAAAATGCATCTGCTTTTTTATTTTGGTTTAGCTATTAATACATTCCATAACATACATGCATACCGTAGCACCGGCGAGATGGTGCTGCATGGCAGAGCCCAGCAAGCATGCCAAGCATCGTACATAGCCCTTTTATTTGTTACTGTTAATAATTATTGTGTTCACAGTCGTAGTCTGTGCCTTTGTCTGAGTCTTGTATGAACCCTGTCTTTAGCCGTTGTATAAATGACCCACCGTGTGTACCCTACAGTCTGGCATCAGACCTCCCTGCTTCTCCCTGGTCTGGTGTGGTTCTAGTGCATGTTTGCTGCTTGAGTTAGTGCTTCTAAGGGTTGAATGAAGGGGCATTCGTTTCCCCTTAAAGTGAGTCTCTTCATTTTTTACTGCCACCGTAATGTCTCAGTCTGCCAGGTGTTACGCTGGTGTCAGAAGTGCGTTACCAGAAGCGACCTCACTAGTGGCACAGAAGAGGGCTCTCTGCACTCTACTTCAGGCAGCCCGTTCCAGCTTTGCAGACCTACAAGCAGCACTAACACGGTGGCACCAGAGAAGCGGCAGCGATTCTCTGTCGAGGAGGGACAGGATGTGGGTCTGCTGGTGCTGCGGGAAGAAAGGACACGAGGCGTGCTACTGCCCGGAGGCCGGCACTATAACTGCTGGCAGACAAGCAGGGGAAGACAGAGAGAGGGAGGGTGGCACTGTCCCGTCCATGTGAGAAACCCCGGACCCATGCAGCGTGCCCTGAAGCCACACCTGCTGTGCTGCCAACACCCCGTCTGAGTCAGTGTAAGCGTCCAGGGAAGGAGGGAGCTCCGGGAGGCTCGTAACTTACCAACCAGCCATGAGGAGGCATGCCGCATGTTTGAGGCTCGGCTAGCTAAGGAGCAGCACCAGGTCGATTCGCAGTGGTGCTGTGAGAGAAGCTGGCCAGCTGGGGTTGCAAGTCTTACCGTCAGAAGCACCTGGCTAAGGCAGCAGAGGTGGCATTACTCAGCTGGCAGACGGTGCTGCTTGGCCGAAATGGGGGGGGGCACTTTGGAGACCCAGCTTTCCCAGGAGCGCAGCACGCTGGCAGAGCAAAGGGAGCAGGGTGAGCAGGACCAGCAGTGGCTGTACGAGTCCCTGAAGCAGGGATGGCGGAGCTTAGAGAAGCTGCAGGAGTGGCCGGGGGAATTGGAGCAGTTGGGCGAGGCCGTCCTAGGCACAGAGCAGGCCGGCTGAGAAACCAGACTGACGGTCAGCAACAGGTCCCCACAAAGCCATGGAGGATGAAGGGCCGAGGCCTGAGGGGGCATGCACTGCCAGAGCCCGCTGGCTGCCCAGAGCCCAATAGTAGCCCAGCATTGCCAGTGGTCTCCAGCTACTCCACGTGTAAGCTGTCCCTGGAGAGGGAGCACTGGCAGCTGCCACCAGTCCTCGGCGATTACGAACCCTATTTGATCCTTGCACTCTTTAGCCGTTGTATAAATTACCCACTGTGTGTGTACCTTACAATCCGGCATCAGACCTCCCTGTTTTTCCGTATGTCTGGTTCCAGTCCTTATTTGGCTTGTTTAGTGCTTTAAAGGACTGAATAAAATGCCATTCTTTTCCCCCTAAAGCAAATCTCCTTGTCTCTCACCGCTGCCGTGACACCTCAGTCTGCCAGACATTACAGTATTCTGTTCCAGCATTTTCCTTGATGCCCCATGCGGGACGGCAGGATCACCATTCACTATTCCTCTGACTAGTTCCTCTCCAGTTCCGTTTCCCTTTTCCGAGATTCATCAGATCCTGTGGAGTGGTAATTATGTTACGTATGCATAGTTACACATAAGTGCAACAAATTGTTTTAATTAAATTGAGCTGACAGCTAACTCATCCCTTCTGTTGTAGATGAGGAGTCATGAACTCCATCATGAAAGTAAATTTCGATATTTTTACATGGTTGGTTGCATCATAATTTTTTGAGGCTGCCATCTGTGAGACATCCCGGTGTAAAATGCAGGCCTTCTTAATGCATTTTATGGGTACTGGACTAGTTATGCATAAAGGGAGGAAAAAGACTGAATTTTCAAACTATGTCTATGTATAGAAGGACAGCATTTGGTCATCCAGGGCTAACAGACTCCTTATTTGCTAAAATGTGGGGATGTTTTGTGCTTGTGGTTCACAGTAATCAATATGGGCCACAGACATCCAGCAGTAATGAAGCATTATTTACTTGTAAAAACCTCTAACATTCCCTCCCCAACCTAAACATTTCTGCTGAATATTTTTGCAAGTTCCTTGACCATCATTTAGAAGATGTTCACAAACTAGAAAATGATTTATGTTTCGTTGAAATGTATTTAAGATTCAAGCAATTTATTGTTAAATGTGCGGTACACAATGAAACTCTCATTTTGTTCACTCCAAATAATACAAAACAGAAAAACAAAAGATGACAAAACAATAGATAATAAATGAAATACACATATCAACAACACATTTTCTACACACAGAGACACACAGACACACACACTGCACTGGTTGAGGGCGACTGTTCACATCCATGGGCAATTGGGCGACTCGCAATTCATCTTAGCATGTTTTTGGACTGGGGGGGGGGGGGGGGGGGGGTTTGGGATTGCACATCCAGGAAGGAAGTCGACAGTGACACGGGTAGAACATATGTGGAGCTGGGCTGGAGAACCAGACCCTAAGCTAACCACTACACCACTCCCATAAACATAGATAAATATGCATTAAAATACACATATCGGTATTATATTGTATATATCGGTAATATAGTGTATATATCGGCATTATCATTTTTCATTTCCTATAAGGGGGCGGCGTGGTGGTGCAGTGGTTAGCACTGTTGCCTCACACCTCTGGGACCCTGGTTCAAAGTCTCCGCCATGGTCACATGTGTGTGGAGTTTGCATGTTCTCCCCATGTCATTGTGGGGTTTCCTCCGGGTACTCCAGTTTCCCCCCCCAGTCCAAAAACATGCTGAGGCTAATTGGAGTTGCTAAATTGCCTGTGTGAGTGAATGGTGTCTGAGTGTGACCTGCGATGGGCTGGCCCACCATGCAGGGTTGTTCCCTGCCTCGTGCCCATTGCTTCCAGGATAGGCTCCAGACCCTCCACGAGCCAGTAGTAGGATAAGCGGTTTGGAAAATGGATGGATGGATTTCCCATAAGCCCTTCATTTCCCGCAGACTCATTTAGTTCTACAGACCACTTTCAGATTTAGAAACTGGTTCATCACCAGTTGTATCATTTTTAGTTTCAAAACATTTTAATTTATTAAATTTTCTTCTGAATAGCTTGTATTAAATCATCACTGAATTCAGCATATTCTTGCGCAAATAAGGAACTAAAAAAAAAGCCCCTAAGAATTCCTTAAATTCGTAAATATAATCCAAACAAAACAAAGACACAATTCTGACATCTTGTCTTTTCCAAATTCAATAATTCTTATGCATATTATTTATAATCCGGGCTTTATAATGCTTATATCATCACTTCCACTTCCCTAAAACCACAGTTTCCTTGTTTTAGTTAATAAAATGAATAACAGAGGCACCAACTATGATATAAAATTTTACATTATGCCGATGTTTCATGAAATCATTAGCTGATAACTGTTCATCCATTGCACGATATTGTCATTTGTCATTTTCTTATTGCTAAGTATCCTTCCTACACTCAGTTAGTATAATGTTCAGAAAATTCAGATACACTTTATGCAGCCTGTTATACATTAAATATACCAGTGCTGAAACAGTTTACCATTTAAGTTACAGAATAATGAATATATGCTGTATGCTTCTCTGTAGCATACTAAACAACTAGAAAAGTTTGTTTTATTGTTTTTCATTTCTTTTTGCTCCATGGTGAATTCTAAATGCTCTGGCAAAAAAACTGTAATTAGAACTTCAAAAATATTATCACCATAAAGCAGTTCTCACGTCCCCTGGAGCTCCTGCTTAGGGTTTGCATGGATTTATTGTTACTTGTCTTTCTTACTTACATACTGTAGCACTGAAAGCCGGGTCTCATTAGCACATAAAAGTTGAAGTGGATTCCACTTGCAGGAAGTTTGTTGTAATTTGCCAATAATAATGAAAAAAAGAATGAACACAGTGAAGCCATCAGTTACAACATAGCAGATTAACAAATTAGCCGGCGAGCTGTTACATGGGGTCTGTCTCTGTTCTCGGCATTTAAATTTAGACTGGAAGGTTCAGCTTAGTCTATCGCAGTCAGCGCTGCTGATGCAAACATCAAGCTGCTGTCCAAATGTCTTCTGCAAGCCTCCGTAATTAGGTGCAGTGCAGAAATGCAGCCATGGGGCTATGCTGTACGTCCCTGGCTGACCCAGCGAAGGACCTCGCTCCGAATTAAGCTCACTCAGCTACCACATCCTTCTGATCATTCGACAATGGAGGAGTTTAGCCAGCTGGCCTCAAATTTCCAAGGTTTTTCTCTTGTTTTCCCCCTGTCCTCCTTGGGAGTTTCTGTTTTCCCTCTTATGCTACCTCTAGGCGTTTTCACAGTGAGTAATACTATTGTACCATATCAATTGCATTTGAATGTATCAGTAATGCTTTTACTTTAATTGCATCTTATATTAAGCACAATGGGACAGCTGTGTGAGACAGGTGCCATGCAAATATTAAATAATCGAAAGATAACCTGAACTGGCATATTTTTCAGGTGATATTTGTGTAGGAAAACAATACCAGTCATTCAGAATAACCCTTTTCAAGGCTATAATGGAAAACAGACTCTGCATTATTGTTATTCAGATCAATGAAGAGTTCCATAACATTTAAGACTTTTAGCTGAGACAGACCCCGAATATAAACAAACTAAGAGAAAATGTGCTGAGGTTTCAGTGAGTAAATGAAACCTTCCTTTCCAGTGTAGGCAATATTCAGATGACCCATTGATTTTCAAATCATAACATTTGCTGGTGCCTGATGTGTCAGGGACAGGCAGAAGAAATTGTCACCTGTGGAAAAGACAGACAAGCACCGTGAATAAGAAAAATGCTGGCAGAAGCAGTGTTAATGCACTCCGTGGAAATGTACGGAAATGGGCCGCGATGGTAACACACAGACCTGCTCTGACTAGAAGAAATGATTCAGCATAGCAATATTTGTTTTATTTCCAGACAATAAAGATATTTAAAATTTTCAAGCGAGAGCAAATGATGCAGGGAAATCAAGTTGTTATTAGTGCTGGAGATTTATTATTAAATCCCATTTGCTTTGACAAACTGACTGGAGCAAAGTATAGGTGATGCTTTGCTACAGGTAGGACTGAGGGAAAAAGACCTGTTGTTAATGCTCTGTGTTGACGTTTCAGCAGGAAATGCGCGTAAAGCAGAGCCTGTATGGTTTTATCTTACCTTCATAAAAATAACATTCTGTTATTTATAGAGGTCAGTGGGGATGCAGAAAAGTAATTATTAATGTCAGGTTTGTGATGAATGTGCTTGATTTTAAAAGAAGCCTGGGAGGCAGAAATGATTGCCTGAAACAGGATAACGCACTGAACTTTCCATAGTTTGAGGGACAAATTCTGTCGTGAGTGCTCAGCCTTTTTCTAATGTATCCTAAGTAGGCTAATACTTTTCCCCTTTGGGATGCTAGTACCGCAAGTGGTTTTAATTTTGTAGGAACAGTTTGTCATGGTAAGAAGTACTGAAGATGTCACAGCAGGGTAGCAGAAGTGGGTTAAAAGACAATTTATTCGGATAGAAATGTTAGCGGAGCTGTCTGTTGTATTGCCTGCAATACACACAAGGGTGTAAGTGGTATTGTATATGGCATAATGTAATGTATACTAAAGCTGTTCCATATTTTTTGATTTATTTGTGGTTTTCGCATTCTGGGGAAGGAACATAGGGTACAATAAGTTGCATAATGAATTTGGTTGCATGCAATAAATTACTGAAACTAATTGTCTGACATTTAAACTGCTGAGTTACACTTGGAACTCTATACTTACTGACTTGCATACTGGAAAAAAAATTAAAGAAAAAAATCTTCATAGTGTGGTGGATTCTTCTCCTTTGTGTACTAATGTTTTCAAGAATAATGTCCTAACGAATTTGAAGCTTAGTTATGCCTACAGCCAGATGCTATAAGGAAGATGTTCTTGAAAGCCAGACATACATATGGTTTATTGAAATTTTATCTAAAAACTTATAATAGATGAATGACTAAATCAGCAAACAAACAAATAAGTAAATACATCGATAAATACAACAGGGCTATGTATTTCTCAATGTGTTGTGGTGTCCATTCGAGGAAAGACTTGATAGTATTCCCCAAAGTCAACTAAATTCTCCAGGTCTAATCTAAGATTTGTAACATTTTCATCGTCTGACTGCATATGTTAAATGTGCCTTAAATTCAAGGCTAAGGCTCACAGCTTTGGGGCTTACTTTTGAAGACAGGAAATTGTCCTCAAGAGACCCGAGCTTTTACACATTTACTTGATTTTAGGCAAGTTAATCCTAATTCAGTGTTTTATCCTCTGACATCTCTGCTTTGCCAGCGTACAACATGGGTGAGTCAGGGGCCAGCTCTAAATTTAACTCGGAGCTTTGCACAGGGGACTGAGGTTACACGAGGGGGCAGTGGTGCAGGCCTGTCTTCCTCCCTGCTCCCTCCAGTAGCACTCTCTAACAGGGCAAAGAGAAGCAGAAAGGTGGACTTGTCTCCCAGCATGACTAGCTCCTCAAAACCCAAGGCTCATTGCCTTGTATAAAATATTATCTTTATCTGCTGATGAATGACCTCAATTCCCATTTTTAGAATATTCTTTATTTTCTTTTGACTGAAAGATGTTGAAATAAATGAGACGTCTTTGCACACTGTAAGTATGTCCTTACGTCGCCAACACCTCGCACATTATTCCACGCAGTAGCTAGAATAAAGATACAGTAGCGATGTGGAATTAAAATGTTGCTGCAAAAGCACATTGCCCTTTACCTGCAGTCAGTGATGGCCAGAGTGCGATATGCAGATGACTGCCAGTGGAAAAAGGCATTTAATGTTTCCTTTATTATTTTTCTACCAATGGCTGCAGTCAGCCAATAAGGGAACACCTGAGAATGAAAAAGAAAGCGAGAAAATAAATCTATTGCTTGGTAGCTAAGGACAGTTCTCTGTCTATTACAACCAATATGTGCCACTTAGCATCCAATTTACACCCCATCTGTGATCCATTTATGTCGCAACCATTAGATTGAGCCCTCATAAATCACATCATTTGTCTATAACATTAAGATGGAAATTTAAGCAGTACACTCATTATCACAACAGCAACTGCCATTACTTCCCTTATCTACATGCCCCTTTCCTTTAAAGAAATGCATGTAAAATATCTTATCCATGTGTAAATATACATGGACCAAATACATCGAACTGCAGATTATACCAAAAAGGAACTCTCCTTCATTAGATGCTAATTTTGATATTTAAAGGTTAATAGGGTTAATACAATTATGCTTGACATCACATGAGAATCCATGGTAATGGAATTCTGAAAATGAACTGGTTTAGTTTGATTTGGGGTCATTGACAGATGATGTTTGCTGTAATACAGCCCCACAGTGCTGAAAGCATATAGTGACTGCTGGTAAAGAGAAGTGTTTCTTCAAAGAGCAACCTCCGATCCCTGCTGTCATTCAGTTTGCAGCTTTGAGGCCTGGGAGAAATGGGAATTATGCGTATCACATTCTTTGGCTGTTTAAAACCTACACAGCATACTGTATATGGGATGTAATATACCCTTTCTTATGACTTGAAAGAAGGTATTTTTTTGGGATATTCTTCGTTAGTTATAAGAACAATATTGCCTGTGTTATATTGCCTGTGTTATATGCTGTGGAAACACCCATGAAAAATGATCTGAAATGAAGACGAAAAAGAAGCTTAATGTTAGAACACAATAAAACTGCCGTAAACAGTGTTTTAGTGAAAATAGCACGCTTCCTTTGCCTGGTGAGAACACGGCTGGGACATAAGACAACACACCATTAGGTAAAGGTTTCTTTGTCTTAAATTAAATGTACGTTGTTTCTGCTTGTTTTTCATTAGTCCAGCTGATTTGATTTTGCGTGGATGGATGATTCAGCCTGAGCCTGGAATTATACAAACCCAGCAGTACAAAAACATTCTGCTGTATTTTCATTTTCAGTGACATTTTATCATTCTGTTTAACTAGTGTACTAAACAATATACATGCTTAAAACTGGCATGATTACAAATTTTCATAATGGTGCAATTTTACACATAAAACATATATAAATACATAAACCTGCTTTTAATGTATTTGTCTGTATTTTAGCTGTTATAGTTAAAAGGTCCCAAGGTAATCGTACATATCAAATATGACAATGACCAAGAGGGTTCAACTTCTCAGAATTTTCCCAAATATTAACATTTTTTTAAATAGCCTCCTTTTGCTTTAATGACAGCATTGCAGATGCTTGGCTTTCTTTCAACCGGCTTCCCGATGTAGTCACCCGGAATGCTTCTCCAAGGAGTTTCCACAAGATCTGGCACAAGTTGGCTACCTCGCTCTTTCTCTTTGATCCAACTCATCCCAAACCAGCTCTTTAGGGTTTAGGTCAAGGGATTGCGGGGGCCAGGTCATCTGTCACAGCACTCAATTTCTTTCCTTGTTCAAACGATAATACTTACTACATAACATGAAGTTTACTTAGGGTCATCATATTGTTGAAAAACAAATGATTTTCAGTAGGTGTGTACAGACTTTTGACTGGAACTGTATAACACAGTGATAGCCTGTTTTTAAGTTTTGGTTAGAGAGTTTCTGCTCTTTCAGGAGAAATGTACAGCAATAATCATCAAGCCATAGATACATGGAGTAAAGCCATTGTCCTCAATGGTTGTTTGCATTGATTCATTCCATCTGTTCATAATTCCTGGTGTGCTTATCCTAGTAAATTCTGCCATTCTTCTGACATCTATCTATCTATCTATCTATCTATCTATCTATCTATCTATCTATCTATCTATCTATCTATCTATCTATCTACCTACCTACCTACCTACCTATCTACCTACCTACCTACCTACCTCATGGGAGTTTGACTTACACAAAAATGTTCTGAGGCCAGAAGGAAAAGTAATTGGTTCAGATAACCAATCAGACTGTAGAGGAGGTGAGTCCAAGCAACTTGAGGAGGTGAGATCAACCAATCAAATGCCTTAGTCCTGTCTCCTCTAGTTGTAACGTGTAACGTTTAGTCTTTAGTGGTCAGCATGCTTTTCTATGCTTGCTGGGGAAGTGCCATCAGTTCAGGCAATGCCAAACGCCTGATCAAACTCATCAGGAAGGGTGGCGCCGTCATAAGACTGACCCTGAACAAACTCATCAGGAAGGTCATCTCCGTCACAGGACTGACCCTGATCAAACTCATCAGGAAGGTCATCTCCGTCACAGAACTGACCCTGAACAAACTCATCAGGAAGGTCATCTCCGTCACAGGACTGACCCTGAACAAACTCATCAGGAAGGCCAGCTCCACCACAGGACTGACCCTGAACAAACTCATCAGGAAGGTCATCTCCATCACAGGACTGACCCTGAACAAACTCATCAGGAAGGTCATCTCCGTCACAGGACTGACCCTGAACAAACTCATCAGGAAGGCCAGCTCCACCACAGGACTGACCCTGAACAAACTCATCAGGAAGGCCAGCTCCACCACAGGACTGACCCTGATCAAACTCATCAGGAAGGCCGGCTCCATCACAGGACTGACCCTGATCAAACTCATCAGGAAGGTCATCTCCGTCACAGGACTGACCCTGAACAAACTCATCAGGAAGGTCATCTCCATCACAGGACTGACCCTGAACAAACTCATCAGGAAGGTCATCTCCATCACAGGACTGACCCTGAACAAACTCATCAGGAAGGTCATCTCCATCACAGGACTGACCCTGAACAAACTCATCAGGAAGGTCATCTCCATCACAGGACTGACCCTGAACAAACTCATCAGGAAGGTCATCTCCGTCACAGGACTGACCCTGAACAAACTCATCAGGAAGGCCAGCTCCACCACAGGACTGACCCTGAACAAACTCATCAGGAAGGCCAGCTCCACCACAGGACTGACCCTGAACAAACTCATCCGGAAGGCCGGCTCCGTCACAGAACTGACCCTGAACAAACTCATCCGGAAGGCCGACTCCACCACAGAACTGACCCTGAACAAACTCATCCGGAAGGCCGACTCCACCACAGGACTGACCCTGAACAAACTCATCCGGAAGGCCGGCTCCGTCACAGAACTGACCCTGAACAAACTCATCCGGAAGGCCGACTCCACCACAGGACTGACCCTGAACAAACTCATCCGGAAGGCCATCTCCATTACAGGACTGACCCTGGACCCACTGCATGGAGTAGCAGAGAAGAGAAGAGCAAAATTCGATATTATCAACAATTCTGCACATTGTCATCAGGGGGCGCTATCCTGGAGTACATTCCTGCCTGCTGCCATCAGTTACCACAGCGCCTCCTGCTGATATGCTACTCCCCGTCCACAGCCATAACACGTCAGTAAGCATCCTGTCTTGTTACAGAACAATCTGGTGCTTCATCCTCTAACTGAATGTAAATTATTTGCATGCAATTATTATTCTTATGTTTACATATTTATTTTTATCACATTCGGTTTTTCAGAATATTTAATTCATTTGTGTACTGAATGCACTTTTAAAATCTGCTGACATTTCCTTTACTTTACACTATGTGTACTGTTTTTCCACCTTGTTTGTTCGGCACTGCATGTGTTTGTCTGTGCACTACGTTCTTGCTGCTGAATGCACTAGAATTCCCCCTGGGATCAATAGAGTCCATCTTAATCTTAATATCTATTGAAAGCTGAGTGAATTTGCCAACTAGTAGATGCATACAGTAGCAATACCAGTAAAAAAGAAAAAGAACGTGAGAAATACAATGATTTGTACGATACTTACATAAACAACGGCATGTTCAAGGTTTTCAGAAGTAGCCAGATGTTGTAGCTTTTCTCTAAATGAGGCGTGCAGTTTCACGTAAAACAAGTGTAAAAAAGTGTACCAAGTTCATTAACTAATCCAGGTTCTATGACTAATTAGCAGATATTGCCTGTAAAGAAACATTTAGAACACGATCCAACAGGAAAGTTATATTTCAGATGTGTCATGAAGATGAAGATGAGATGAAAAGGAACTCAATGGAGTCATCCTCATGCATACAGCAGCAAGTTACATAAACAGACAAACAAGCATATAGTACAGTGCAAAGACAAAGTGCATGTGAAGACAGAATAATTCTAAAACTGGCTAATCTATTAGGATCTCACATAGTGTAGCCATCCCGTTTCAGTAATTTTGAGTGCCGTATCAGTCGGTTGCACGTGTCAGTTACAGCTGTATTTTGACAGTGAAATAATTACATACTGTAGACTTAAGAACGCGTAAATAAGTTGAGCTCAACATATAAAGTAGTTTGATACGGCACAAATTTGAAATATTGTTCAAACAAAAAGATTCTAATGTCATGACGGCAGGAAAACATCTCCAGGCGCTATTTGCACCTCCAACCTGCCTCCCACTGAGACACTGTGCCATAGGATCTGGCATGTGCTGAATTATTCTATTAAATACTGTATATCAGCATACTGATATGAAGACAATGCTATATGAGTGTAAACTGCACAGTGTTAAAACTCATTAAGTTGTATTATTCTTTGTTTGGTTCACTTCAAATATCAATACAGTGCATGTACATTTATGAACTACAGTATATGCAAAATAAGTCATCCTGCCGAAGCACACAACACAAACCCTAACTGGTTTGACAGATTAATTTGACTACACTTCTGAATTAAGACGAGTATATTGTTGATTTAAAATTTGTCATGATTAAACATTTATGAGTCAGATCAAACACATCAAATTTCTCAACAGAAAGAAACAGCCAATGGACTCGAGCTTGGAGTTGTCCTGTCGTTTCGGGACAGTGTCTGGCTCTCGGTGCCCTTGATCGTTAAGTCGCCAGTTCATATTCCATGTGATGTGATGTTACCATTGGGCCTTCGAGTAAGCCCTCTAACCCTAGCTGCTCCAGGAACTGGCCGACCCTTCATTCTCAAACATACATTGATTTACGTAAAAGCATCTGCTAAATAAGTAGATAAAATTTGTAAATAATCATCCCGCATTTGCAGTTTAGTATCGTAATTCCTTGATCGTTCCAAAAATCCAAAATAAAGGTGCACATGGGCATTAAATATTGATTAATTCACATAGACGTCTTTTTATCTGATCAGTTATTTGGTATAAGATTTAATCCATGATGTTTTATAAGTCAGTGCATATTACCACTATGCTTTGTACTTACACTGAACAAAAATATAAACGCAACACTTTTGTTTTTGCTCCCATTTTTCATGAGATGGACTTAAAGATCTACAATTCATTCCAGATACACAATATTACCATTTCTCTCAAACATTTCTCACAAATCAGTCTAAATGTGTGATAGTGAGCACTTCTGCTTTGCTGAGATAATCCATCCCACCTCACAGGTGTGCCACATCAAGATGCTGATCTGACATCATGGGTAGTGCACAGGTGTACCTTATACTGCCCACAATAAAAGGCCACCCTGGAATGTGCAGTTTTGTCTCACAGCAAAATGCCACAGATGCCACAAGCATTGAGGGAGCGTGCAATTGGCATGCTGACAGCAGGAATGTCAACCAGATCTGTTGCTCGTGCATTGAATGTTCATTTCTCAACCATAAGCCGTCTCCAAAGGCGTTTCAGAGAATATGGCAGTACATCCAACCGGCCTCACAACCGCAGACCACGTGTAACCACACCAGCCCAGGACCTCCACATCCAGCAGGTTCACCTCCAAGATCGTCTGAGACCAGCCACTCAGACAGATAATGCACGGCCCCATGTTGCAAGGATCTGTACACAGTTCTTGGAAGCTGAAAATGTCCCAGTTCTTGTATGGCCAGCATACTCACCGGACATGTCACCCGTTGAGCATGTTTGGGATGTGCTTGACCAGCGTATACGACAGCGTGTACCAGTTCCCACTAATATCCAACAACTTCGCACAGCCATTGAAGAGGAGTGGACCAACATTCCACAGGCCACAATTGACAATCTGATAAACTCTATGCGAAGAAGATGTGTTGCATTGCATGAGGCAAATGGTGGTCACACCAGATACTGACCGGTTCTGAGTCCCCAGACCCCCAATAAAGCAAAAAACTGCACATTCCAGGGTGGCCTTTTATTGTGGGCAGTATAAGGTACACCTGTGCACTACCCATGATGTCAGATCAGCATCTTGATGTGGCACACCTGTGAGGTGGGATGGATTATCTCAGCAAAGCAGAAGTGCTCACTATCACACATTTAGACTGATTTGTGAGAAATGTTTGAGAGAAATGGTAATATTGTGTATCTGGAATGAATTGTAGGTCTTTAAGTCCATCTCATGAAAAATGGGAGCAGAAACAAGAGTGTTGCGTTTATATTTTTGTTCAGTATATAAAGGAATAGTTTGGGGCTGCTTATATAAGCATTAAATACACATTAGAAGTTCTAGAGTGCAGTTCTAGAAAGTGCAGTCTATCACTATGTGGTTAATTCTATAGAGAATATAGCCTGTTATTTCCGGCCATTTAGACTAGGCCTTGTCAGGCAGCCTGATGATGTGAATATGACCTAGATTGAGTTCTGGGTTTAAAATTAGGTAAGATGCTTTTCTGTCTTTGGCGGCCATCCCTGCCTGGACCAAGATCTTGAATTAAGGTCTTGAGCACAACCCCTTAAGCAATGGGCAGCGCACAAAGATCAGAGGAGGTGAAACGTGAATGTGGCAGGTCGAAAGCAGGACGTGCACCTGCATTCCTCATGCGTCACGCGTTATCAGCAGCTAAATAGTGAGAGTCTTGCCTGGATGAGAAATACACTTTTTAGCACTTTCTTAAATCATTATTGTACTGACAGAAGCTAAAAACCCACTCGTAAAGAACGGATTATCAGTTTTCCTTAATGAGATGCCATGGGGCAGATGTTCATGAAACGCAGTTCAAACAGTTACGCACTGGAAAGCACCAACGTGCCCCATTACTTTAATATCAGCCTTCTGTTCATGCAATCCACACAACTGTACAGAAATGTTTGAAATAATTACACTGTGTGTTATCCATCCATGCGTGCTATTTCAGGACAGGGTCACAATCAGCCTTAAGCCTGTTCGAGTTAGCATAGGGTGCTAGCCAGGTGATATCCTGGAGGGATCAGATTATACACAATCCTTAATAACGTAATAATTCCCCGTACAGTACATGAGGAAAAGAGAAAGTGAGTATTTACTTCAGTAGCATTGGAGGTTAAAAGTATTAAAATTAAACTATAGTTCCCCTTCTGGTACCACACTTAGTGTTGTGCTCAGTGTTTGAATGACTAGAGTCCTGAGTTAGAGTCAGCCATTAACCAGCATCATTTGGCAAGGCAGAGGCTCAGCGCGTAGCTTTGCTGCCTCACAATCCCGCCTCTGCACTCTGACTGTATTTTGTGTTCTCCGTCTGGATCCTCTAATTGGTGTTTCAAATTGCCATCGTGTTTGCCCTGCAATGGACTGGCATGCTATATACCGTAGGGAGGACCCCAGCCTTGTGTCCTGTGCTATAATAAACAGTATCATTACTGTATACTGTATACAGATATGTCAGTAATAAAAAGAAACAGTGACAATACTATTTGTAATAAAATAAGAGTTTTGTTATGTCCGTTCTTACTTCGCACTAACTTCCCAGTATGAGGCAAACATTGTTGCATTTTTCCTATTCATTTCTAAAAAATTTTCTTATTGTTAGTATTGTGGTTTTGCTTTAGTAGTATTAGTTTTAGTAGTATTATCTTAAATAGCACGTCTCATGTATTACAAATGATTATGTACCTCTGAGCTGGTACACTTGTGAAACATTTGAATAATTTATTTTACCTTAATTAATTCATATCCCAATAATGAATATGGCATTGGGATGCGGGCAGAGTGGAGGATGAACCAAACAGAAGATGGGAGGAATGCCACACACACACACACACACACACACACACACACACACACACACACACACACACACCTACAGTATATATGTGTGTGTGTCTGTGTGTGCATAGTTGCCAGGAGTTGACAGCGATTTGACAATGCCTAATAATTAATTAGCAAATGACTATAATTTATTAAAAGGACATACAGCAGTATTACCTGATTAAGCATCCTACTCAATTCAACATGGGTAGACAGAATGAAAAGAGAATTTGCGTATGTGTATGAACTGAAGAGCATGGAGGTCAGTAAAAATCGGTGTGCTGTCCACCCACATCCATTTGCCAGTGGCATGACCTGAAGATCACCAGTGCCGACGTCTTCACCCTGCTCTTGTCGGAGCAGCAGGTGCGTAACCAGCTGTCACTGTCTTGGAGCCAGTGACATGTCGCACTTGAAGGTTATCAGTGACACGGGGAAGATGCTGAGTCAGTCACCGGTGCTGGGAAACACAGCACAGTCGAGGTTAACCGTTTCAAAGACCTACAGTAACTGAGGGACAGCACGACTTTATCAACAGGATATTTTGCTCAAAATATAATTTTAATGAGGGTAAAGATGTGCAACAAGTGAGAGATTGTAGTACTAATTCAGTTTTGGATATTACAGCGTAACAAACCAATGCATAGGAATTAACCAAATAGTCTCAGAATTTTGAGGATTCGCCAAAAAGAAAAACAGCCCCTATTGACAAGGTCTGTAGTTCATGACCAAAATTGACATTGCGGTTTTTTTGTACAGCATCTTGGGTCAGTAAATACATCAACAAAATTGAAAATATTCATTGCTTATCCATATGAGATTTAGCATACAGTACTTGTTGGAAGTGTACATATATGAATAGCTCATAGCTGTGCTACAATTCAGCATTATCTGTTGATGTTGTATATTAAATGCTGCAGTTGTTGTTGCAGCCAAGGAACAAAACAGTAAAATTTCCATTTAGAGGTCAGATGACTCTCTGGGCCTGTACAGAATGCATTTCTCTGTAGATCTACCCTATTGGCTCTCCCGTGTCTTATTTACCTAGCGAGCTGTCTCTGAGGCATTGGATTGGCATGGCTACACATACTCTCACAGGAAAATGTCTTGCAGTTTGTTTTCTTTGCTAACTACCATCATTTTGCTATGCTTATCTTACTCTTACACTCTGTTAAGGTCTTAAATCATCTCAATGTATAGATCTTGGATTTGAGCTAGAACCTCTGACTTTGCCTTTTCATTACCAAATGAGAGTCACCAGACTGAAGACACTGGCCTAATATGTATGTGACATTATAATGTGTTTCTGCTCTGTATACACATGATATACAGAGATATAAGATATATGATATTTATCTTAGGGAGAAACAGCAAGGTACATGGGCAATGTATAGATAAGCATATAGCACAAAAAATAAAGAATTTATAAGAAATTTATAAAAAATAAACAACCAGTTGAGACTCTTTATGCTCAGCTGGTTGGTTGAAACAAAATCCTGGTCTGGATTTGTACTTTCTGGACCTGAAATCTCCATCTCTGGACAGTACACAGACAGAACATACCGTAGTGCAAAAGGGTGGTGCATGTGTAAAATGAATGTAGCAATTATTATGATCTATTAAATGAATCTACGATCAATAAAATGAGATACATAGGATCTAGCATTCTCTTGTACCGCTGTAGGGGAACCCAAAGCCTTTCCCAGACAGCACAAGGCAGAAGGCAAGGCTGTTCCCTGGATGGGATGCCAGGCCACCACACAACTCACAGACACAAACCCACCCACGCACACATAGATCTGTACTTATACTTTGTTGAGACAGTCCAATGATTTCTATTGGCAAAACCCTACTCTCAACAACGATGACCTTAACCCTTACCCAGCCTTAACCGTAAGTATAAATAACCAAATAAAATACAAGTTTAGTATTTTGATTGCACAGATTTTTATAAAATTAAATTTCCCTTTGTGGGAATTAAAAAAAATGGTCTCTCACAGACATGCACACACACACACACACACACACACACACACACACACACACACACACACAACAGAGGATTTTTCTTTTAACCTAGAATGTGAGCAATACCAGTGCTATCCACTGAAACACCATGATGTCACCAAGGTCAATAATGTTACTTATAACCTTGCCTTTACAGTACTACATTTAGTGTGACACAATTATAAATTTCACTGTATGGAATTCCATCTATCCATTGTGCAAACTGCTTATCCTCCTGGGTCGCGAGACGCCTGGAGCCTATCCCAGAAGCTATGGGCACAAGGCAGGGAACAACCCAGAATGGGGGGCCAGCCCATCGCAGGGCACACTCACACACCATCCACTCACACATGCACTCCTACAGGCCATTTAGCAACTCCTATTAGCCTCAGCATGTTCTTGGACTGTGGGGGGAAACTGGAGTACCCGGAGGAAACCCCACGATGACATGGGGAGAACCTGCAAACTCCACACACATGTGGCCCAGGTGGAGACTCAAACCCGGGTCCAAAAGGTGTGAGGCAACAGTGCTAACCACTGCACCACCATGCCACCCCAATGTATGAAATTTTCCCATGAAAATAATCTATATCAAAACACTTTCATTAATAACTTCACACAAAATCAAATGTATTAATACTATAAGAAATTGTAAGATTTCTGTAGTGCTGTATAAAAGTTGAATGCTAAGACAATATTCTTTCACTTCCATCTAATATTCTTGTAGTATTGTCTTACAGTATCCTATAATACTTGTACAGTATAATAGCCATAATATGTTATAGTACTATTACAGTATAAGATTTAGTGTCAATATTTATTTTAGGTTTATATACTACATAGCAGTTCTAATACCTTATGGCATTCAATAGTATGATCCTGCATTCAAAATTATACAAACTACACAAATGTAAAATCACATATCAACAATCATCTTAGATGAAAAATACAGACCAAATGACACAGGCATAATTTAATAAAGACATAATAGAATTCACTTGTATGAAGAGATGGGTCCATGGCTAGTGTTGAAAATCTGGCTAATCTTGGCACAGTTTTCATAGTCACTGACCTTTAATGACATTTCATAACAAGGGGCTATTTTAGCAGTTTTAAGTAGCGCTATATTTTTGAATTTTTTTGTAAACACAAGCTATAGTTCTTTCCCGATAGGCTAAACTAAGGGAAGCATACCTGATCCCTGGGAGGCCGGTGCGGGTTTTTGGGATGACCTCTCAATCAGCCAATAATAGTGGGTCCCCAAGACTGGAGTTGAGAATTATTGCTTTATTATTGGCTGATTGAGAGGTCATCCCAAAAACCTGCACCGGCTCTCCAGGGATCAGGTTTGCCACTCTTGGGCTAAACTATGCTGCCGTTTGTTGTTTCTGTATACACAGCTTATATGTACTGTACTATAATGTATATTGTTCTGACTAGTTTTTGATGAGCAAACTGTGGCAGTTTATCAATATTTTTGTGTAAACTCACACTTGTTAATTATTTGATAGTGAAACCATCCTTCCACTTACATACAGTTTTTTTGTCATGACATCCAAACTTAGAGTTTCTTTTTTTATAACATGTCTCTATTAACAGACTTTTAGTTTAGATTTTTGTGAAAATAATTGCACAAGTACTATTGTTTCAACATAGGTGCAGTGATACTGGTGCATACCGCTGGGTTTGGAAATGAAAAAATATAACAATTGTCCATACTGTAAACTGAGCCATTCTTAGGGTAGTGCAACCATAACGGCCCTACAGAGGTCCACCCTTTAGGTGGCGCCGTTCAAAAGGGAAACTTGAGTAGATAATGACAGGCTAAATAACAATGTTATTAAATTTTGTTTTCATTCACTGGATCCAGCCACAATTCATCTGAATACAGTACATCATTCTTGCTAAAGATAAGGGCTGTAATAGTACACATATTCATCGCATACGTTTGGTACATCATTTTCAGTATGGTACGCACAATCGACAAGGGCATAACCTAAATTCACAAATAGTTGTATAACACAGAAAACATTATGCTAATTGGGTGAGTTGGTTACAACTGATGCCAGTTACAGTCAGTCATATTCAGCGGCGTGTGAACTATTTTCATTTCCCAGTAAAGCACACCAGCACTGGAGATTTTTAATTCTGAGTGTTTGGTGTTTTGTTTGTAATAAAGTTTCCTCTGTCTGTAAGCCACATTGCGGACTGTGCCTGCCCTGATGTAAAATAGGAGCGTTTTTACAGCAGAAAATTGGCCACACTTGGACGTAGTGTAATACAGTATTTAATTCATTATGATATTATATTTTTCCTTTTTTCTTTTTGTGTCTCTAAGGTTTTGTTATTCAGACACATCAACGGACACATTGCCTTTGGTTTGCAACTGTTCTTAATTGTTTTTATAGTTTTAATAATAAATAATTTCAAAATAAATTCTGTTTTCCCTGCTGTACCAAACTTGCACCGAACTGTGAACGCAAACCCAAGGATTGTACCAAATTGTGAATTTTCTGTATTTTTACTCCCCTATTAAAATATACAATGGAAATACACTTACAGTAATTATTTTTGGTCGATGCTGATACAGGTATCTACATAAATACACACTCTTGGGTTCTTAGCTTTGTCGAAGATGACTGCATTCATATTGTTCGGGATGACGATTCTTAAGATGTATCATTAAATTCGAAGTGTTAAATGTTAACATGTCACCTTATCGGCTTGGCTCATCGGCAGAAATTTTCATGTCTGCCAATGCCTTTGATGAATGATTAAGCTTTTACTGCGGATGATGTGCCAATATCGTATTACAATGACCAACCTGTAGCAAGCACAATGACTTTCATTACTTGGTTGGTTTCAGGTGGGGTCCTGAATCAGTCAGGCTGCCTGCCTCCGCCCGCCCATCAGAGACGGGCCTGCCAATACTCATTCCGTGTTTTATGTGTACTGTCCTTTTAACTCTTTTTGGTAGTATTCAGTGTGTTCTTTCACATGAACCACACATGTAACGACATATTTGAAATACAGGGACCTGGATGAGCTCTTCCATAGAAACTTTCATTGATGGAGTAAAGTTTTTAGACTGATTTTCCTAAGGTTTTGAGCGGTTTGAGAAAGGATCGTTATATGGGGAAATACGTAACTATACAGGGAATCGGTGAAACAAGACCATAGTTTTGGACTCTATATTCCAAGACGTTCTATGTTGGTATCCTAGCAGATTTTGACAACTGACATTTCCGAATAGCGAGATAGCTGTAGAAACTGTGCCTCAGGCAAAAAAGTAAAAAAAAAAATATATATACCCTTCTGACATTTTTTCCCCTGACAAACATTTATTATCAGTATGTTACCCTGAAGTTTTCTTAATCAAAAATACACCAAAGAGCATCAAAAAAATTAAAAAATATTAATTTTGCCTGCACTAAGCACACAAGTATGTACTGAGGCATAGAGACTATTGTAGTGTTAATACAAAGCATTTATGATGGTTAGTTTCAGCCGCACTAAATATTTCAGAACAACAGGCTGCAACTGAGCTTTTGTTGAAGTAACTGATGCTCCTGCTGTTTCAAGTGTGGCGTTTTGCTGTTCAGAACATTATGGGGTTTGTAGTTGTGCAGCTGAAAAGTAGAGCTCTGCTTATGATTTTCGTACCTTGTTATGTCACAGTTTACACTGTTAAGGGGAGCCAAACTCACTTTTTATTTATGTATTTTTTATATAATGTACACCCTTCAGTCTAAGATAGACCCTTGTGACTGAAGATTTTTACATGTTCCTGTCCCTGTTATATAAACTACAGCTTGGCATCTGTTGTTCCTTGTGGTGTCAACAGAATCCTGCTACTAATTTGCATACACGTGACAGACAGCGGCAGTGCGACTGACTCTGATTCGGAGACAATCCCTAAAAAAATAGAATTACTCTATTCGATTAATGGCGGATAGGGGCGGCATGGTGGTGCAGTGGTTAGCACTGTTGCCTCACACCTCTGGGACCCGGGTTTGAGTCTCCGCGTGGGTCACATGTGTGTGGAGTTTGCATGTTCTCCCCATGTCGTCGTGGGGTTCCCTCCGGGTACTCCGGTTTCCCAGCACAGTCCAAAAACATGCTGAGGCTAATTGGAGTTACTAAATTGCCTGTAGGTGTGCGTGTGTGAGTGAATGGTGTGTGAGTGTGCCCTGTGATGGGCTGGCACCCCACCCTGGGATGTCACCTGCCTCATGCCCATTGCTTCCAGGATAGGCTCCGGACCCCCCGCGACCCAGTAGGATAAGCTCTTTGGAAAATGGATGGATGGATAGTTATACTAGGCTATTGCACACTTAATGCCTTTATAGGAATTGTGATTGCACTGAATGTTGTAAGAATTCTACAGAAAATGTGTACTATACTATACTGCAGAAAACAATAGAATATTACAGGTCTCTTACAGACAGTCCCTGGGTTAAAAATGTCTGACTTATAGACAATGCTTCCTTATGAACAGACTAACATGAAGCTTATTATAGTAAACATTTGAGTTAAATACATTGAGTACATAATAATGAACACACTCACTACTTTGCATAAAAACAATGCACGACTCTGGCTGTTAGTTGACTTAAAGTATGGTACATTAAATAACCATGTACCTGTTCTGACTTAATAAATATATACAAAATACTAAGACAAATATTTCACTGACTGATACTAAATAAGACCTGTATGTACCTGTTCCGACTTACCTACAAATTCATCTTAAAGAAAGACTTAGGGAACAGATCTAATTCATATCCAGGGATCTGCCTGAGTCTGACATTTATGTGTAATATTCCATAACTGACCCAATTTACCGTAGGATTCTTATAGGAATTCCTGTAGCATTATTTAATTAAGATTATCATGATATTTATTTATAACATTGTTCTTTTTTGTAAGGGTAGCTGTACTGTGGTCTAATTATTTTTCATGAAGCGACCTTTTGTGTACTTTTTTGCATCCTCAGACAACAGAAGTTGTAGCACATTTGTAGTCGTAGCTGTGTATGCTAATACCATTGTGAAGGACGTCACACGTTCATCTTCTGCTGATGTATAACAGATGCTGTCATTTAGCCGCAGTGTTCAATGCCATGCAGACACGTTCCGTTCAGGTGGAAAAAAAATGCCAAACATCTGCAGCTGTGCAAGGTGAAATCCCTCAGGTGTAGAAATGTGTCGCCATTTATTCCACTTCCCTATCAACTCTAAGCTACCGCAAACACAAAAGACGGAGCGGGAATCAATAGAGGGGCTTACATTACCCCTGCCGCTGGAAAATATACAGTAATATATACTGTAAAGATACTCTGTGTATGTCTCCCCCTTGAGGGGGAGGCATATTTCTTTCTTTTATGACAAGATACTTTCATTTACCATTTGTGCAAGTACAGAAAGAAAACAATTGTTTCCCCTTTAAATCAAGTCCACAATACTCTTCATTTCACTTTGCATTTTATGTGCCATGATACGCGTAATAGTATAGCGTCCCAATCCCAGATAGATGTTCTACTTTTATTGTAAATAAACCCCTGTTGTTGTTTGTAGGAGGGGGTTCCCTAGGGGGTAGAGTGTGATTGTGGGGGACTATAAGAGCCTGCAGCTAGGGGTTAGGGCTACCTAGGGAGGGAAACTATATAAGGGGGAGTTTGGCGGAATTCTGTCTCGTTGACCTCTCTGTCTGGTGGGAGCAATTAAGGTGCAGTTACAAGTGTTTCTTCTAAGGCGTATGACCAACAACAGCAAGTATTAAACAATTGGTGAAACAGGACGGTAATTGTGGTTTATTACCCCCTTACTTGTAGGGAAATGCTGTACAGAAATCCACAGTTACGGTAATGTCTTTCACGTTTCCCACATTCTTGTTTTTTAGTCCTGGTACTTGGGATTCAATTTTGAGACTGAATTCCTCAACACAACTGTTTTAGATAACTGTTCATGGAATCAGGGGGTGAGGTCCTTTTCCTTCTCCTGTTGCAGCTGTTGTGGGTTGAGAGTCGACAGAAAATCTTCCCCAGCATCCTCCACCTTCAGTGCTGCCACTGCGGCAGCCATTCAGATCCAGTTCTTCTGATGGTGACATTGACGGCGTTCCACAGCAGCAAAAGAGTGCTGAGGCGATGCATAGGCGTTTCAGTGGAGCCGGTCAGTCCAGTGCCGCATGGAATCATAGCTATGGAGTATCTCAATCTACTGAGCCAGCTGTCATTCAAGTCCCATGAGGCTGAACAGCCATATAAAGGTTGCATAGTCAGCAGGAGGAAGTGCCTGCCATCCAGGAAGGGATGGAAGTGATTTCAGACATGGACCACATCTGGTAGACCAGTGCCACGATAGTTCTGCACCAGACAGTGAAGAAGTCTCCCCCACATCTCAGACAGTGACTATCTTTGCTGGGTCAATCCCCATGTTTTTTTGGTGCTTACCATATGGCCCAGAAACAATGTGTTGTGCTACCAAAAGAACGTAGGGCCAGATTAGGAGTCTTTTTTAGGCCGGGTCTAAGCCAGATCAACCTAGACCAGTGTTTCTCAACCGAGTCCTCAGGGAACCCGGGACAGTCAACATTTTTTCTCCCTCCCAGCTCCCAGTCAATCAAGATCATCGAATACCTGGCACAGGTGCACTGGGAGCTGAGAGGAAGCAAAAATGTGGACTGTTCAGGGTTCCCCGAGGACTTGGCTGGGAAACACTAACCTAGAAATTCGAGGGGGTATGAAACAATGTTGGTTCAAAACACAGCTTTATATTTTTCAATATGGGACAATCCCATAATACACAGCACCAAAAAATTTTAAAAAATGAAGTTACCAAACAGAACATTTTATGGTGAAAATTATATAGCTAGATAAGATACTGTAATTAACACACATTCATGCCTTCTAATGATATTTGAACCCTTTCCATTGCTGTTATACATCTTTTCACACTGGTGCAGAAGCCATGGAATTAGTCTTTCCTGTTCTTTGAAATTAATGTGAACCACTCTGAAGTTTTTCGTTTAGGTATTTTCAATGCGAGCATCCGCTGCAGGTACTGTAAAATCATCAGAGAGAAGGGCTCAATCATTAATTAATTAACCTTTTCAACAGTGAGTCCGGAGGCGATGTGTTATTTACCATTGAAACACAAGATAATTTTTTTTTTGACAGGGGCATCTCTGAGTCAACAGGACTTATTATTTGCCCGCTGGACTTGATAATGGACCGGTCACCTCGTGTTCATTCATTTTTGTTGCTATAACGGCAACTGGACTGTTTTTCAGCATAAGCTTTGTAATTAATAATAACAATATCATTTTAATTTATTGTAGCATGTCACAATTATTTATTTGTTGAGTAGCCATGTGTCATGGCTTACAGACGACACTAATGGTTAAAAAAAAAGGACAAATAAGCATCCACGGACAAATCTTACGGCAAATCTATATTATTCCATTATTAGCTATATCAAAAGTATATTTAAATGGTTAAATACAAAAGCAGACTCTTTACAAGGTAAGAACTGTTACATTTGTGTGCAGACAACCCGCACTGAAAATCTCACTCCAGCCAGCTGGCTGAAGTTGGTAACCCCGCGTTATATTAGAAATGAAAAGTAAAATGTGCTAAAACGGCTTGTCATTCCGTTTGTGTTGTTATTCCGACAAATATAAAGCTAATATGAGGAAAAACATGTCAAGTAATTTGATTTGACAGTTAGGTATTGATTGCACGCAATGTTAATACAACTAATAGGACTTAAATATATATCACACTAAAAATTTGTACATTATGATCTTCCAGACCTTTGCATCAAGAAATTCCCTGACTTACGCTAATTAAATTAAGTCTGATTGTATCCCGTCTCTGGCAAACATTTTCGTCTCGTTTTTATTTGTTGACGAAATTGTCAATACACTTCGTCATAGTCTTAGGCCTCGCAAAATAATTTTTATTTAGTTATTGTCTCGTTTTAGTCTGAAAATACGGGTCGTTGACAATAACTATGACAAAAAAATTTTGGCAACACAATTAACACTGATCTATACACAATGTTGATATGATATTGATGCACGGATCTCGTAGAGATGTAGAGATCATTCTACAAACTGGTAGGCTGGTACTGTAGGCTTACTTTTAAGGGTTGAGGTACATGCTGGGCTGGCTAATAGCAGGAAAGAGGTGCTACACAGCAAGTCTGTGGAACTGGGGCTCACACCCTCTCCATGAGGCGCTCGAATGTTGTAGGTGAATTATAGAGTCCAAATGGCATTATTTGAAACTCCTAATGCCCCTCGCCAAAAGGTTGTCTAAGCTTTGTCTGCCAATTCCACCTGCTAATACCCACTGCAGGGATCAAGGGAGCTAAACCAGCTTGTTGCAGCAGTCTAACTAAGGGTGTCAGCTTACTGCATTGAAACGTCAATCGTCTACTCAGAACCACCATGACCTGGTCTGTTTGAAGATTCAGTGACACCAACCCTGGCCACCTCTTGTAACTTCAGGTCTGCTGTGTGACATTTCATGAGAGCCAGCCAGGAAGGCTGCTTGTGGATGGCCTGTGCATTGCCAGTGTTAAAGGTGGACTGACCCAGCCCAGTGTGTCTGCAGTGCTCGTCCTGTGTCACAAAAAGTTCAAGGGATATGTCATGAAGGAGCTGCTTGCAGTAACAGGGAGCTATGCTGTCACAGATGCTTGACAGCCTGTGCAGTTTCTGCAGAAGAGCCAGGGGTGGCCCTACCCCCCAAGGTGTTCACTGCAATAATTTCTGTCATGGTAGTTGGCTGGAATAGCAGTCAAAAGCACAGTCTGTGTACTCATGACCTCTCCTTGCCATCCTTGTACTCCCTGGAGACCACACTGGAGATGTACTGTTTGAGAGTCAAGGGGGATTGTGACCACGGACACATCCACACCAGCAAGTCTAGATCCACAGTGCAAGTGTCTAGCTAGAATTCTTGTGTGACCTCATTGTCACTGATATCCACCTGCGAGACCCACTTCCACATTTACCTTTGCCCCTGTATCAGTCACTGTCCTCATCTCTACTGTGGTGGCTGTTCAGTCGGGTTGATGGTAGCCAGCAGTGCTACAGTAGAAGGTTTGCCTGGTTGGATGAGGGAGATGGTATATTCTGTATTCGTTAAACCTATATTGGAGTTAATCAGCTGGTGTGCCCAAAGTAACCCACCTGGATATGTTATGTTTGAGGGGTAGACCGTTCCCCTGAAGATGTTCTGGTAACACTTTATAATTAAAATAATTTTTTATCTATGACCCACTACAGATGCATTATAATTATTGGTGTAAGACAAAAGGATGCTTTGTACTGCATTATGAAGGTATCTATAGTCTAGAAGAGAACTTCATAAAGCAATCATAATGCATAATAAACATGGTTATAATGTATTATGCCTTTGTAAAAATATGTATAGCCATGTTCGTAATTCTTTATGAATGCATTATAATGTGTTATGAATGTATTAGATAGATTATTATAGATATGCCATTCACAGAGATCATTACTGATGGTCTGCACTGCCTGGACCCCATTTCCCATGGACTGCGTACCGCTGCATCGTGGTGCTGGAGCTGGGCAGTTGCATGCTATGTGCTCTGCTTCCTCAAAGCAGAAGCATAGGACCTCTGCCTCTACATCTCTGGCCCTCGTCAGTCCTTTTGCCCATGTCCACTTTATGAACACAGTGTCATGGGGTCTGGGGCAGAGCTGCTAAATACCTCAGCACTAGCACACATTCTACTGTCTTCGCTTTTGTCAGGGCTACTGAAAAGCTCTTCCTGAATAGATATATCAAACTGTGGGTAGCCATGCTGGGAATAGCACAGCAGATCAGCTGCAAATGAGCCCAATCTTTTGCCTTCTTGTGGGCACGGAATGGTGAACTGTCAGTGGAGCTTCACTCACTAAAGTTTCTCCGCAAGGCTGCAGTGAGGGCCCTATTAACAAATAAACATGACAAAGAAGAAAACTGAACAATAATCAGAATTATGCAAGCCACAGAGGCTGCTGGGATGAATTGAATCAATGTTTCAGATGCAGAACAAATAATCTTTTTTTTCACTGAAAAACATGTATATGTTTTTCATTTCAAGTATGTACATATGTTGAATGAATCGGTTTAGAAGTGGCACAATTCTTTTTGCTTTGCATTAACCGTAAAGGGCTTTTCCCTTTATTTTTGAGTGCAGTTTTGTTGGTTCTTTCAGACTATTGTTACTTATAAACTATTGTTATTTATTATTATTTTTATCAATAGTGACTACACTGAATGAGCGTATATATCACAGTTTTTGCAGGTGTCAGAATAAGTGAACACTGCATGAGGCTGCACACATGGATTTGTAATAATATAAACATTTTGTGTGTGTCTCTGTATAAAACTTCTAAAAGGAGAAATAGTAGAAATAATTTATAAAAAGGAATTTTCAATGTGTGTACACAAACACACTACCTGTAGATTTTTTTGTCAAAACAATGGAGGGTGGAGCAGGATGAATTAAATGGGATGAAAGGGACTCTGGACTGGCTACAGGGTGCTAGAATAGAGAGGGATGACCAGAGACGAGCAGGTGGGGGTCAAAGCCCTGTTGAGAGGAAGACGGCTTGGGCTTCCCCAGAAGCACTAGTGCAGTCCAAGGGCATGAAGCTATCCAGGTCATCCGAATTCTCCTGGAAGGCAAGAAGCCATGCTCAGGGCCAGAGATATTACCTGGCTGACCTGGCAGAGCTCTGGGAGGCTGCCTTTCATCCCAGCCTTGATGAGGTGGAAAAGTAGCAGCTGCGAAGACTCCTGCTCTTTCCTTGCTCGTGTTTTCGAATGGGAGCTCTGTGTGATGGAAGCTTCGGCTGCTCTCTCTGCTGCTGAACTGGAGAGAGGCCAGGTGGATGAGGTGAGAAGCAGGCTGCAGACGAGGCCAGCACTAATGGGTGGCCATTAATAAAGATAACAAAAGATGCCATCAAACATAAGCAGATAGCTGACATTCAGGTACCATTGCATGAATTGCACTCTTTACTTACATTAGAAACCTGGTTTTCATTTTAGCAGCATGATAAATCATAGAATAATATACAAAATGTTTTTAGTACTATTTCAAATCCTTAGGTGCCATGTTGACTTTTTGAAATACCTACAACTACTGTGAATAGTTTGATTGGCTTGTTTTGTGAATAAATTAATTTATAAAGTTTCAAATATAATGAATAGCAGTTATGACTTTTACCGATTGTGAACCGATTGTGACTGTAAACTTCGGAGGTTTTATTCCAAACATGTTGTGTTTTTAAACATAAAGCACATTGTTGATACCTCTCCTTATTCACTTTGAATTGTGCATCAGATATCTTGTAAAACAGATTAAATTATGCAATGCTGTGCAGGATACTACTTTTCCCTGTGGACACAATGCAGACTCTCTTGGGTTGTAATAATTTAGAAATGTCAGGCCTTTCACCAACTGTGTGCATTTTTCTGTAAATTGAATCATTTTAAACCCCATTTATTCCAAAACCTAGAGAATTAAAAAAAATCATTGATAGCTATTAGTCTTTGTTGTATATGGAAAAGCATCTTTAACAAATATACAAAAAGATAATCAAAAAACAGGCAATCAAGAAAATGCCATAATTAATAATTTAAATTGTTATTGCATATAGTGACAATAAGACAGTGTTGATGAAATAACCTCCCCTGCAAGACATTAATAATGCAGATCAAAACCAGGGGAAAAAACAAATCTGTAAGTGACTAAATAAACTAGGTGATACTGTTGGAATGACAACAATGTATTCCCCCCATTGGCCCGGGCCCTGTCAACTCCCTCCCATCTAATTCCTTCTTTTCCCACACCCCTAACCTCTGTATCTCCCTTACAGTAATAAATATTAGAGCTTGGAAAACATCCGACAAATACTTTTTGAGTTATCACGGTCCCCGGATCGTGTGTCTGAGGGTGCCCTTGCTTTAGCGGAAACTGCTTTAATTTGAGTTTTGAATTTTAATACTGTATTTCCCTATCTGCACCCATACAATGTGTCTGCAAAGTTTGAAATGTATCTTCTGCAGCTGCCCTTTTCCTTCTTTGCTGCCATATAGCACTGCTACTTCAATTTTGAAGCAATATTTTTAGATCTTCACCCTTATAATGTTTCTGTGAAGTAGGAATAACATCCTTCAAATATCTTTTGACTTACTGCATTCACAAGGTCAAGTGTCTTCTGCGGTTATGCTTCCCTTTGCTGTCACTAAGCGGCGTTGCTTCATTTTTGGTGTGATTAATCTCAAAACTTGATTATCCATCAAATACTTTTGAATTATTACGCGTATTATGTGCCTGTGGCAGACTAATCTCAAAAGCATTTGTATTCCCCTGTACAAGCAGAATGGTGACTTACAGGGTAGCCATCTCGTCCAGTATCTGTGCCTTATGCTTCCTGGATGGCACTGTACTGGACGCATGGTTGGATGATTTTTATGCTGGTAAAAAACATGCATCATGTGTTGTTGGAGAAGAAGCTTTG
Organism: Brienomyrus brachyistius; assembly: GCF_023856365.1. Taxonomy (NCBI): domain Eukaryota; kingdom Metazoa; phylum Chordata; class Actinopteri; order Osteoglossiformes; family Mormyridae; genus Brienomyrus; species Brienomyrus brachyistius. The sequence continues at coordinate 9,457,567 of NC_064542.1, forward strand.
TTTTGATGCCGGTGAACATTGTATCCTGGATTTTATTGACCACTTGACTTGCAGTCCACAGTTTTTGAGACAATAAGAGGAAGTGGGATGCTAACCCAGACACCCAATACAAGAAAGTCTTCATGAGGAGGCTGTGGTCCTATGGAATATGCAAATCTCTGTTACAGTGATTCTACCCCATTTTTTTTATACCATATTTGCTGGGTAACAGCATTATTACAGGTGATTCTGTTTCTTTTAACGAATAAATATTGAAGATTAATTTTCATACATAATGAATAACAGTTTTGACTTTTTTACAGAGTGACTGTATTATAATTGTTTACCGTAAAGGTTTTATTAGAAAGATTCTTCATAGTGAAAATTACTGAAGGATAAGAAACATGCAGGTTCCTGTTTTGGTGATTCTACAACATTGTTTTTTTCTTTTTGCTGGTGTTTGCTGGGTAACAGCGTTATTACAAGTGATGCCAACAAAATCAATAAAATGGGCACTTCTCTATTTTATTTTTTTTTCTTTTGAGCTGACCTAGACTCGTTGGAAGCAGGCATACAGGAAGGAACACTCAACAAAATAGTTGGCGTCCTGGACAATGCCTCACACCTGCTGCCTAACATTCTGCCTTCAGCGGTAGACTCACACAGCGACTGTGATCCCGGGAGCACTGCTTCAGGTCATTTTGCCAGATGCCATCAGACTCTGCAATGAGGAAATCTCCTCCTGACCTCTTACTGTCAAACCGTCTGGGCTGAACTACTTGCACACTTTGTTTTGTAAATTGTACTTTTTTTCGCTGATTTAAATTATTACCTGTGTCTGCTTATACTATGCATTTTAACAAGATTACATCTGTCCATCCTTCCCTTGGTCAGGGAGGCCTCTGGCAAGCCCCCACAGAAAAAGCCGTTAGGTAGGGGTGTTCCCTGGAAGGGATGCCAGTCATTCATGGTACAAAATCATAATTTGGTTTGATAATTTTTGTTAGAAGTATGAAACAGTGAAACTTGTTTTTTTTCTCTACTCTGCTCTTGAGAAAAGATCAGAAAACTATTTAATAGTACAGTTTTTGTGTGCACAGGAAAACTGTATTTTCACAGAATTTATGCAACTTAAGCAGTTTAACATCTGCAGATGGAATTCATACCAAAGGAAGCCAGGCAAGACGGATGGGAAATGAAGTCTGTCATAGTACAGCTGCTGGCAGGGCATTGCTGAATTAAGTGCATGGGGCAAGTCACAGCAGAAGCCATACAATGCTTAATTAGTAAGCAAATAGCATTGATGCTGCATCATACTGTATATAAGGTAAATATTCACTTTATTCATTTATTATTGATTAGTCTATATTCTGTGAAATATAATAAAGTGTCGTTGATTTTCTCATTTTGTATCCATGCCCTAGTATCCATTTGCCTAGATTGACATATATAATCTAAATGTGAAGCAGTCAGAAAGGATGTAGATTATTGTTGTGGTAAACACTGCAGCATTGAGCATTCACCTGTTACACCTGCATACTAGCATAATCCCCTCTTCTTCATACTTGTCACACAATTAATTTGCAATTTCTTCGCTTCTGAAAAGAGGCTCTCTGTGGGAGCAAAGCAGTGGTGGTAATCCAAAATATTGTTTCTTATGAAATATTATATCCAAGGCAGGAAAATGAGCAGGAGTGGATGACTGCAGGTGTCACATTGTTTTACGAAGGCCGGTCACTAGAATTTCCTCTTTGTGTTCTCAGGTGGTGGTATATAGAGCCCGGCCATCTGCTGATGGTTGGAAGCAGGAACGCCTGCTGGTCTCGGCCAGTCTGAGAAATGCCTCGGCTTCCACACCTTGTCAGAAGCTTGCTTCTCTAGAAGTGGGAATCGGTAGTTGAAAGGGAAGGGCGGAAATATTACAGGCTGGAATATATTCATCACAGGCCGGTAGTGAGTGCATTATGAATCAGGTATATAAGTATGGGCGTTGCCGTCATTAAATGTGAGGGGGGCGTGTCCCCCTCACATTTCATAATTATTGGTTTAGATCCCTCCCCCACATATAACATAAAATATTAGTTTTATGCCAGTGGTCCCCCCACTCCACATTCAAAATGCTTCTGACTCCCCTGTAAATAAGGATAAAGTGCATCCAACATAATACAGGAGTGAGAGGCAGACAGTCAATGAAGAGGATTTCTCATCTCGACATTAAAAAAAGGGATCAAAAATCAGTATGCTGGGGCATTATTTCATTACATTTGTCATTCGTTTACAAAAAAATATTCACCACATTAGAGACAAACAGTAGTTCTATGAAAAACATTCATTTCAAGTAGTAATAAATTAAAACCCAAATTATAGTTCTAAAAGTGCTGTTCTGAGTTATAAAGTTCATTGCCGAGTCTCATTGGGCGGTATTTTAATTAGTAACATCTTTGCAGTAACATAAAACACCAAACATTTGTGTTTAGTATCCCTTTGGGAGCCAATGGTTACAATCGCGATTAATAGCAAAATGGCAAGAACAAAACTGAATAGGTCATCAAAAAGTTATGGCACTTAATATAAAGAAAATATGTGTGGAAGATATGTGCAGATATGTTAAACATGGCTTGTCAGTGTACTTTTGTTATGAAATCAATGAATCTGTAACATTTTTACAGAATTACGCAAACGTCTCTGGGCTTCCCGTGAGTGCCATATGTAAAGCTCATTATACCGCATCCCTGTTCCTGAGCTCACTCCCAGGAATACCACTAGCTGTAGTTCATTTCCATACCAATTCCTATGGATCATCTTGCCAATATAACTAGTCTAATCACACAACCCACTGTTCCAGTGTGTGTTTACCAAGCAAACTTCAGTTGCTCTGAACCTGGATCCCCGATCCCTGAGATTTATGCATTACAATGTACACATTTATATTTTTAGAATAAACTCTCTCATGTGATTTCATATTGAATATTTTTATATTTAATAAAGTTGCATTGCATTATGCCACGTCCTGCATTGTTTGCTTGCCCCTGTAGACTCTAGGATAGGCTCCAGACCCCCCGTGACTCTGAAGAGGATAAACGGTTATAGAAAATGGACGGATGATAGGATGGATGGATGGATGGATGGATGGATGGATATATTGCTTTATAAAAAACTAACTGCGATATTCATTTAAAAAATCATGGATTTTTTTTGCATTTATTTGTAACTGGTATTTTGTCATTAGTCTTTCGTGAAAAAAAAAACATATTAGAATTTTGTATGTGTCTGGATACAAGTCCCTGTGACCCCGACCAACATAAGTGAATAGAAGATGGATGGATGGATGGATGGATGGAAGAAGTCATAAATGACAGTAATTCTAGGGACTATCACGGACATGTCTGGTGATAGTATTGAATGATATAATAAAGGCCAAGCTGGTTGGATGGACTCATATAGCGAGCATCATGAATGCAGCAACAACAAAATTATTTAACCCCATTCTTATCGATATTATACCTAAATGACAGCAGACATAAAGAAAAATCAGGTTGAGACTTAATCTTTGGGGAGTTTCTACTTAAAGGTAAAATGGTTCTACGGTAGAATGGCGAAATGTGTCTTTATTATAAACTGATATCTGTATCATAAATATGATATGACCCAAGAGAGGACACAACCTGAAAGCTCAACTGGCTCCCCTAATCTCTACAAGGGAATATATCTGTATAGTAATCTATTTTCCTGTTCACTACTAGACCAGTATCAACAGTATAAATACACAGTATATATGTCAGGCAAATGTCCAATTTATGCAGAGGTACTGAGGCAGTAATTGCACAGGGCTGCTCTTAACTGAATAAGTTAAAACTGTACATTTATATCAGATGGAGGAAAGGTAAGTATATATCTTAATAATATTGGAAATGGGGATGCATATTGCATTTGGCTGTACATTCAGATATTTCCTTAAAAGGATCGTCACTTCAGGTTTTATTTATCTTTTTAATATGACTTGTCTCCGAAATCATGCATCTATTGACTTTTTAAGAAGAATGGTGTCACTGAGTGGATCAGTGTAAAAGATTCCTGTCGTGATATGTTGAGACTAAAGACCATGGCTAAGATCACTGTTTGAATCTCATCGGCCTCACTGCCCACTGGTGACCCGCAGTGACAAGCTGCCGTCACTCTGATGTGAGCATTATTTGAGGAGGATATCTAGACGGGTTGCAGTAACAGCACAAAAGAAATCGTCCCAGCCTTAAGAGACACTGTGAATGGAAGCGCAGATTCGCTGGGAGGTAAAGAGGCTTCATCTTCGTGTATTTGAAGTTGCCTATTAGAGGCAGCCACTGATGGGGAAAAAAAATTATGGTAAATCTGAAGTGAAACATCTTCTGAAAATAATCCACACAGTACAATGAAAAATATGTGGCTCATTTGATTTTCAACATTTTGGTATTTAATATGATCAGATCTTATTGTGTGGTGAGTATTAAAAAGTTCAAGTAGTAATAAATTAAAACCCAAAAATTATTTGCTGCTTTTGTTGTATGTTTAATTTGTACAGTAAGATAATCAAATCTTGCAATCTTCAGGTACAGAAATACCATTTCTCTAAACAAACTCCATGTAACAGAAAACTAATAAAAGGAGAAATAAACTCAGTTATTTGAATGCATTTTTCTTTGCCATAGTTTTACCATCAGAGTGAAATTCTCAGTACACGTCATATTACGATCAAAATTAATTGCTTCAAATAAGGGTTTCTGGTCTATGTAAAATGACCAATTTCTTGTTATTATTTTTTTCCATCTAAAATCAGAAAGCGAATCACATACAGTGCTCTCCACAATTATTGGCAAAGATTTATAAAAAAGGGTTAGAAAAAAATACACCTTTTGGTGAAGAAAAATCCATTGAGAAAATCCATCCATTGAGAAAAATCCAACCTTTCCTTAAAATAAATTTATTGAAAGAATAACAAATCCTTCATCAAGAAATAATTATCTTTATCAAATACACATGTGCTACAATTACTTGCAGCCCTGCTTTTATTACTTTGTACAACCCTCCCTTTCCCCGTATAACAGCAATGGGTCTTCTCCTACAGCATAACATTTTATAACGTTGGAGAATACAGAACAGGACATCTGAGTCCATTCCTGAGATCATCCATGGTTCTAGGCCATCTCTTGTGTACTCTCACTCCACAGGTTTTCAGTGGGGTTCCAGTCAGGGGACTGAGATGACCACGGCAGAAGCTTGATTATGCGGTCAGCTAACCGTTTTTCTGTTGATTTGGACATGTGCTCAGGATCACTGTCCGGCTGGAAGATCCAGTGAGGACCAGTTTTTGTTTCCTGGCAGCAGCAGCCAAATTTTAATTTAAAATGTCCTGGTATTTCATGGCGTCCATAACGCCATGTGCCCTGACAAGGTTTCTAGGGCCTCTGGAGGAAAAACAGCTCCACAACACCACAGAACCTCCACCATATTTTGCATTTGGGATGAGGTTCATTTCATTATAGCCATCCTTCTTTTTACGCCAAACCCACCTTGTGTTTATTGCCAAAAAGCTCAATTTTTGTTTTAGTGTTTCCAAACTCCTTGTGCTTATGTTTGTGGTTAACCGACAAAAAAGGCCTTTTCTGCTTTACTTTCCAAATAATCTGTTAGCACGAACGGGGCGTCTGATAGTTTTTTTCAGAGACATGGTAACCCCAAGACTTTACTTCGTCTTCACCATCAGTCATCTTTGGGGATTTTTTTTGTCTCTCTTATGATCCTACTCACTGCATGTGGGGGGAAAAATAAACTTGGGTCCTCTTCCAGGTGGGTTTGTAACAGTTCCAGTTGTCCACTTTTTTATTATTGCCCTAACAGTTGAAATGGTTATTTTAAGGTGAGTAGCCATTTTTTAATACCCATTCCCTGACTTATGAAGGTCAACACACTTCTTCCTCATTTGGTTCATATGTTCTCTTTCTCTTATCTTTTCCATGTTGATGGATGACTAAGGGAATTTGGGCTCTGAGTCACCTCATGTTCGTATCCCTGTTAACCAGGAAGTCATGGATTACAGCTTGAAGGTTCCTATTCACTCCACTCAACTCAAAGATGTACAATTTACTGGGGAGACATGCTTCAGTTACATTGTGTGCACTATAATTTTCAGGGGTGCTAATAATCGTGGCACGTATTTTTGCTAAAGATAATTATTTCTTGATGAAGGATTTGCTTTTTCTTGGAATAAATTTATGTTAATGAAAGGTTGGATTTTTGTCAGTTTTACAGTTGGGTTTTCAGTGAAGCTGCTTCACCAAAAGGTGGATTTTTTTCTAACCCTTTTTACAAATCTTTACAAGGGGTGCCAATAATTGTGGAGGGCGTTGTACATGGACCGTTATTTAGCTATTTGGGGCTAAATTGTCTCACAGGCGAAGATATGCTGTCCAAATGAAGAAAGTGTGGTTCCTCTCAAGAACAGTAATGCTGCCAAAGTGTCTCGAAGGCCATTTTGTAACAACTTGGGGTGAGCGAATGTCTGTATCCATTCAGTCAACAAAATTATCGGTATCTGGAATGGGCGGGGCTCAGTGTCAGCGTGCAATTTTGTGGCTATTCCATTACGAAAAACACTTGGAAGAATACATGTACTCCTTTCAATTTTCTTTTTTATGTACAGTTAATATGTTACATGTATAATCTATGCATGGCCATATATAAATGTGACCGCCAGTGTTGTAAAATCATATATCATAATGTATGAAACTTCTATGAAAGGGGTCATAACTGTACATGCTATATAGCATAAGCATCATAATGTTCTTTTTTCAGAACCATGTTCTGAGAAGTCTGAATATCATCCGCAGAATTTAGTGGTCACAAGATGGCTGCTGCAGACCCTCGTTCTGCCCTCTGCTGCCACCTATATGCTGCTGCCTGAATATGGGGGTGATTTGTCTTAGGAATACATTTTCATCAATATAATGACTTTGTGATAAGTAATAAGATCTGTCAAAGATCAAATGGAGTTATCCTGTTTGTTAGATCAAGCCTCTTCTGTAGTTGCCTTTGCTTTTGCAGTCACTAAGTGGGGCTGCTGCAAATTTGCCGTGATTCGTCTCACAATGTGCACCGGTCCAGTTCTTCACCCATTCAATGTGTCTGCAAGGGTCGTAAAACATCTGTCAAATACTTTTTCAGTTACCACATTAGAAACGACAAAGAACACTCTCTCCTTCTCAAATACACGAGTGACTGGTGTTAGGCAAAGAGAATATCATTATGTGGGAGGCAGAGCATGGGTAGCAGGCCAATTAGTGCTATTGAAATCCAATGAGAAAACAGGAAGAAATGCTGAAGACAGACATGGATATTTGTCAATAATTATCGGAAAATCGCCTTCAGAACAAACGCATTATTCATACCGGATACCCGTTTCACCCAGAACAGTATTCAGCAAGCCACATGTCGCTCTTGCTTTGACTTCATTTAGTGCTTATGATGCCACTATAATGAAAAAAAATGAGTTAAATCAGGTTACCCAGCAGCGAGGCAGACATCACTGCAGGTTGCAACAATAAAGTGAGCACTGCTGTAAAACTAGTAATATGTGCCCCAAGGTCTTTGAACACTGTTTTCTAAAAAACGTGTTGAAAGGATTCCAGTTACAGCAAAATCTACACAGTCTAAGAAAAACACACAAACAAACAAAAACCAAAGAAACACACATACAAATAAGCTGCCAAGACCTGAAATGAGCCATTCATGTTTATAATTTTTGTCCATGCAACACTGATCATCAATCACGGGAAGGATCGATTAGCAGTCATTGCTACTGAAGGAGAGTGATAGATAACTTTCTTTAGTAAAAAGTGACCAGAAAGGGAGCAGAGGGTGTTTGATAACTTTCTTTTGTTAACTGAAGGTCTGATAATATTCAATTTTAAAAAATGACAAATGAAATTGTACTTTGTTATAATGCTGCACAGGCAGAAATGGATTTCTTATAGATTTGAAGATATAAATTATCTGTCACAGCAACAAGGCAGCAGTGACTGCAATGGAGCAGAATCCCATCCAGAATGATCTCCAGCCTTGCACCCCGTGGGCTCTTGGGACCCTTGTAACCCTGCAAAGAATAAGTGGATGGAAGATGGATGGATGGAAGATGGATGGATGGTAAAATATTCATTAAAATAACCACATATTTATGATTTTTCTATACGACGTCCATCTATCCATGTTCTCTAACTTACCTGACTCACCCACTTATCCAGTGCAGTTTTGTGGTACCTGTATAATACTGTAAACAGACAAGTGGTTCTGTAATGAAGTTAATTTTGAGAAGATGGAAACTGGCCTGGGAGCAGCTCAGCAGGCTACTGTAAGTCAATCTTCCTGAGTGTTAAGCTATACAGCCCGTAAAGAATGGAGCGGAACTATTCCATTCAAACCCAGTGGTCCAGAGTTCCATAGTGGCAGAATGTATTTGGCATTGATCAACCACTGGTTGGAGGGTTTTAAGGCGCTCTGGGTATCTCACCTGACCACTGTACAGTATAAGAATCTCCTGCAAGCTATTTTATGCGCCGGCAGGCTGCTGATTGCCCACAGTGCGAAATTCGCCACTCCGCTAATCAGCACTAGCTGTCCTGCACGGTGCCATGTGCCCTGCGGCGTGGGAGCGCACAAACAACCAAGTGAGGGTATGAATCGGAGCACCATATGCCAACTGCAGGTCTATTCCTAGAATTTACATAGGACACGGCAGACTGTTGGAGTTGGAATGGCAATCGGCTATACTGGGGGATGACTAGGGAAAATGAGGAATATAGACAAATATGGGAAGTCTATTTAAATTATTAATTCACGTAGGCTAAGGTTTTAATTATTTGTGGTGATGACATTTTGCTTAGAAATACCAACATAAGCTAAATCCTTTATTTTTCACCCTTGTAGTCAAGCATCACAAAGGACATTCCACATAACACCCAGTGACTCCTGGGCAATATCAAATTAAAAATGTTTTGTCTTAACAGCTCAATCAGACTTGAATAATTACGTGACAACCTGTTACACAGCAACATTAACGGTTCCACAAGACCAGAAGTAAGCCTTGGTGCCTTCAAGAATGAACTTTTAGCATGTGAGAATTAAGATAGGATGGATTACTTCTGCAAGGCAACCATAATGAGACAGAAAATGTAGCCGGTTAAAGATGAGCGAGTGAGTCAGCAGCTCTCGCATAAGAAAAGATGCATTAAGTGGGCCAGAGAGACTGTAAACACAGGGTAACATCTACTGAGTTAAGTAACGCCAGCCAAGTTTTTGCCGAGGGCATATGGCAGACTACCAGTGATGGTGCGATCTCATTGTATATAAACTGGTTTGCAATATTTTCCTTAACAATTACTCCCGTGAAGCAGGATTGTTCATTTGCATTACTTTTCTGCTTCATTTCAATTGAAAACCCTATTAAAATGCAGTACGTAAGTGAGTGTTAAGTGAATGGTATTTTCTTCACATTTCTTAAAATATTATAGCTGCTAGCAAGTATCATGACACAGGTTCATTCCTTGTATAATACATCTTCTAAGCACTTCTCCTGAATAGGGTCATAAGGCCATGCATTGTATAAGCTTCTAAATTATGTTGTTAATTAATTAATTTTCCAAGGTGCATAGTCTATCATAAAGGTACTAAAGTTACTGCAAAGTGAGTTTTTGACAGCATAAAAAGATCTAAGCATCCCAAAGAAGTTAGAATTCATTTTTTGTGCAGTGAGATAAATCTTATCAAGTAAAAGCCAAAGAAAATGCACAGACAATATTGTATTTTTTGCCATTGCTATAAAACCTTGACAATACTCCTTAATGACTTATTGCTTTTCTACCAAATGGAAAAAAAGCTTTACAGACGTTCCTCTACTTACGAATGAGATATGTTCCGAACGGTCATTCGTAACTTGAAATGTTCGTAAGTCGTCATTCAACATCATTTTAAGGGTATACGCAAGTACAAAGAACTAGGATGCTGAGAGTACGCATGCTACGCTCCTACGCGGCAGGAGTAGCGGCCAGAAGTCGTACTAGGCGGAATTGGTGTGCAGAAAACAAAAATTGATGTTGCCGACAGGAAACGTGAGGCCAAGGAACACAATTTGGACTTACAGTTCTCTTCGTTCGTATGTCTCAAAGTTCGTAAGTTGAAAGTTCGTAAGTTGAAAGTTCGTACTGTAAGTAGAGGAGCGTCTGTATTTGCCATTTGCACAAATACATTGGAATGCTTCTCATTCCCCATATCCCCATCTTGCTCTCCGTTTGAGCGAAGTTTGGGGTCTGTTCACAGGGTTAGTTATTTATCCAGCAGCGCTAGAGTAATAGGGGGTTAAGGACCATGCTCAAGTACCCAAAGGCAGCATCAGTCTGCCAGCCGTGGTATTCAAACCCATGACCTTCCGATCTTCCTTCGCCCCCTGAGCCACACACTGCCCCCATAATGATTCAGCTATGAATAATAGTATTTATGACAGATGTGAAATATTACCATTCAATGTCAACCAGATATAAAATACAATGGGCAGTAACTGAATTTTGCGATCAGGATCTTATCCACTTGATTAACAGCATTCATCATGCATTATACATAATATATAAATAAAACACGACCTGTTAATTTTCATGAGCAGAGTGAAATTGCTGGAATTGCATTAAAATTGCAGTACCACTCAGAACAGAATGTCTAAGTCAAATGATAAAGACAGCATTCATATTACATGATACAGAAATGCAGCACTGGTGTTGTGCATTGCGTCCCTGCAGCTCTGCAGTGGCAAATTGAATCTGGCCCAGCTCTGCATGTGCAAAGCTATGATTTGCTTATTGTGTTGAGTTTTCTCTCACAGTCCATGAGCGTGTGTGGATCGGGGTGGCGGACAGAGTGCACAATCCCTGGATGAGCAGAAATGGGCCCAGTGCGATACTAATAAGTACAAAATTCATAATTCAACAAGCAGCTTATTGGAGGCCAAACAGGGAATCAAACACATATGTGGCAATTACTGGTTTCGAGATTGGCATCAATCCTGGGGAGATCTATTATGGAGGCCAAAATAAAAGAGAACATCCCAACGCATATGCATTGTGAAGAGGAGCAAAGGGAACATATGAATATAAATAAACCCAAACCTTGCTGAGATTTACAGAAGGCCTGGCTCTCCCTCGCTCACATGGTACTGTTCAAAAGAATTTCAGGATCTAAATTTCCCTTAGTAGGGGCGGCATGGTGGTGCAGTGGTTAGCACTGTTGCCTCACATCTCTGGGTCCCGGGTTTGAGTCTCCGCCTGGGTCACATGTGTGCGGAGTTTGCATGTTCTCCCCATGTCGTCGTGGGGTTTCCTCCGGGTACTCCGGTTTCCCCCCACAGTCCAAAAACATGCTGAGGCTAATTGTCCGTAGGTGTGCATGTGTGAGTGGATGGTGTGTGAGTGTGCCCTGCGATGGGCTGGCCCCCCATCCTGGGTTGTTCCCTGCCTCGTGCCCATTGCTTCCGGGATAGGCTCCGGACCCCCCGCGACCCAGTAGGATAAGCGGTTTGGAAAATGGATGGATGGATGGAAATTTCCCTTAGTGTCTGAATGCAATGCAATGTTTCAGTTGCTCGGCAGAGTAAACCATTATGCCACATACTCACTGCAGCAGTAAATGGATATATATTATAAATGTTTTTAAAAACGTATATATTTGTCATGCAAAATATCAAATTACAAATCAAATATGTTAGGAAGCAAAATTTCAAACAAAGAATTTTTCTAATCAATAAAATAAAAAAATTACTGAACAGCTGTAGTAGCTGTATCAGTGATTTATGTCATCTAGTCCGTGATATGACAGATGAAATTAAAAGTACATAAACATAAATTTCCTGGTCTAAAATCAGCAGTTACATTCATATGAAATAACCCTGGTCAACAATTTCTTAGTCATTCTGTGAAAAAAGTCTTTGCCGACCAGTGTTATGTGAAATAGCCCCGTTTTAAGCCTTTTACAATAATTATTAAAAAAAAGGACGTGTCTCAAAAACCGTATGTGACGTCAACATTTATGTTACGTTATTTATGTGATTCTGTGATTTTGTGGCATCACAAAATCTGCCTGGCACACCAAAAGTAATAAACTAAACTAAAACCTTGTAAGCCAATGAATACATTCGCTTAATATTTTAAAGAATTTTAAATGAGCTGTCTGCCCAGAATCAGCATATTTTTCAAAGAAACTTCCATCCATCTGGGATTGTATGCCCCTTCGAAACTCGCAGGCATTATTTATTATACCATTGCAGGTCCTATGAAGAGCTGATGGTATTTCAGGTGTAGCCGATACATCCCAGCACAGTGTGCATTACAAATCAATATCCAGCCAGACTGATTTTTAAGAATGATTTAAACTTTAGTCCTCTGAAAAGTATTGAAAAAATACTGAAAAACTATATCTCAGTAAATATAGTATTGTTCTTATTTTTTCTTGTTGCAGACAGTACTTGGCAGCAGATGTTTCGACCAGCCCATACAAACAGCTTTCGAACGCCATTATTCATCTGAACTGGCATATTACTGCCGTGGGGAACAACATATAGGTGCATCTGAGATGTAGCACTACGAGTGAAATGTGAGTAAAATCTGAATGAAGATCACAGAACAGCATGCAGACAGCATGGCATGGATAAAAACACAAATCTATACATGTGTGGCAGGCAGAGATTTTTGATCTTCAGCAGAACACTGTATACAGCTATACAGTGTTATGCAAAAGTCTGGGCACCCCTGATTTTTCATGCTTTTCCTTTATAAATCCTATCAACTTAATTTCACTTCTCAAATATCACTGTGTCCGTCTGCTATATCATCTATTGAGCTGAAATTGCTGATCCAAACCACCAGTGATTCATAAAGGAAAAGCATGAAAATTATCAGGGGTGTCCAAACTTTTGTATAACACTGTAAGCTATCAGCAGGTGCCTCTGTCAGTTCAGGCCAACCAGTTACCGTGTTGCTGAACTGGCAGTTTATAATGAGGGAGGAAACAAAAAAAATCTGTATAAACGTCTATCATCCCTGCCTCCTAAACCCCAAACAAGGATTTTTATGGAGGAGTCCATGTCGAAAACGGATATTCCGGATATTCCGAGAAGTATATGTCAAGTGTGGCAAATGGTTACTTAATTTATAGTCAAAGGATGTGATTCTCAACCTGGAGGGACATGTTAGGATTATATCCGACATCAAACACCCTGCTACTTTAACTCTACTAAATTGTAACTGGACCAGAAACTGGATCAACCTGGTCAGCTTACTATATAATTTATCTATTTCTGATTTCGCTGTAAGCCATTCTGGTCCCACTGTCCCAGTGATAGGCTTCCACCAGCAAACTTTTTTCCACCAGCAAAACTTCCTCGCATTGGGATTCCTGAGTTGTAGTCAGATAAGGCCGCTCATCAAGACTGTTTCACAATAGATTCTTAGCCTTCAACATTACATCTTTTGATTTTGACAAGGTCCCCGTTACTGTTGACTTGATAGCTAGGAATTTTACATCTCCTAATTGTCTCACTGCAGAGCAATCCCAAGAAAGCCTGAAATTAATGGTGATGGGAGAAAATATGAGGCAGTCCATCATGGTGGCTGTAAATGTTTTACCCTGTCAATCACCAAATGCTTTAACTTACTTCCCATTGGTTACATTTGACTCCCACTGGGCTAAATCAAGCAATGAATGACAATGAACACTCATCCCCTTAGGGTTCTCAAGCCTTATTTCTACCATCACTAGTAACAAATTACCCACCAAGCTTGTCCACACTGGTGCTAATTATATTTCATACCAACAGTATAAGAAGAAAAAAATGCATGTTGATTTCCCTCATTTATTAATGTGACACAGAGTGCTTTGACCCAATATTAGTTTTTACTGCCTGAAATGACGCCTAGAGATGTCAAATTCCTCCAAAAACATAGCTTACATGAGCAAAAAATTCTGGGAAACGCTTGGTTCTTGTCAGAGGGACAGACAAGGGAATGATTAGTTTTTTTCACAAAGCACTGTGAACAAATTGCCTGTCTTACTGCTCAGCATGCTGCCCTGTGGTTGTGTAGGCAGTCAAGCATGCGATTTGTTTCCTATGTTTTGAAGAAGAAAAAAAAACGTAAGGAAATTTATACTGAAATCAATAACTGAAATGCAACTCAACACACCGAACAATGACCCAGAATCTAGTGATAAACTTATAAACTTATCATTTATATCCCATTACGATGAAAAATACGACCACATTTTTAAACTATAATTAAACTTCAAACTGGAACGGCATTTCAGGGACCTTACTTGCTTACCTTTCAAAGTTAATATTTTGAAAATAAAATAAAATAAACTGCAATTTAAAGGCAATACTTAACAGTTTTCTTTAGTAACTTTGGAAATTGTCTTTGCCATGATAAGTGCATTTGTCCCACATGGTCATCCTGTTATCCATGATGGATCTGCAGGAAGAACAGTCAAACAGATAATGACACTAACGTCAGAATTAATATGCCAAGGAGATGCGAGAAGGGAACACCTGGGGATTTACACCACAAGACAGCACAGTGCCGCTGAAGAGCAGCTCCACTAGGACCAGGGTGTAGCTGTTCCTGAGCCAAATCTCCCTTTATGCATAAGACATGACTCAAGGGATTTTTTTCATGAGTGTTTACTTTCAATTTACAGTTTACATTTGCCACAAAAATATAAGACCTTGCGGCAGTAAAACTAATTTTTGACGATGACAAGCTTTAATTTCAAACATATACAACAAATCAATATATACACGCATACCTGCCTATATAGGTACACACACGTTTGTGCCGCAGACAAAACAAACAAAATCTTAATAACATAAAATGAAAAAATAAATCGTCAAGTCCGAAATGGAGTAGGAGGAACTATGTACTTACCTATTAATCCCTACCCCATCCCAACACTCTATCGAATCGCCCTATTCTTTGTTACCCCCACCTCCCCTCATTACTCACCCCATACTAAAAGGAAAAAAATACATTAGCTGTAATTCTGTAGAAACGCGGCTGCTAGACAGCAGCACTACAGATAAATCATGACAGAACCTTTGATATTTATTTGAGCTTCAGAACCCTCATGTGCAGACGAAGCAAATAAAAAAACAAACACTAATGTATATTTGACTCATAATTATGGAATGCTGCCAATTATTGTTCTTTTTCTGGACAATGATTTCAGTTTATCAACATTGCATTTTAGCGTGATTTCCAGTGACCTTGGAGAACGTAATCGGGAAGCAAATGGACTGTGCAGAAGAATTAATTTTATGTATACAGAAAGCAAATAGATCGTACCGCTCTAAAACAAATAAATATTGTTTAAAGGAAAATCAAAGAGAAGTATGCGATGTTTTCTTCTTCAACATCATCTTTGTATGTGAGGGGATTGGGCCTGCTGGGTATGCAGCAGGTCAAAGAAAGAGCCGGTGCTGGGATCTGGATCAGACTGGCTGGCAGTGAAGCCCCACAGTACTCCGTTTATCTCAGGAGTGCAGCTTTCCCGGCTTTCCCATATCCCACAGACTATATCCGCAACACTCTGCATATTGGCACACAGCTACATCTGAGTCTTTTAAAAAAAAAAAAATCACTTAAAGAAAGGACTTGCAAAACGATGGAGTTTATGGAAAACTTCAAGAACTGCTGTTGCTTCATTCAAACTATGCAAGAGCAGTTATATATTCCTTTATGGCAGTAAAAGCATGATGGTCTGCTAACAAAACTGACTTAATACTTCAGCTAATATACTGTTAACGTTAAATGATGAGCAAGCAAGATACTATTGATATTACAAGTCCTGCAACTTTCATCTTTAGGAAGGAGAGATTTCTTTTCCTCTTTTCCATGGCGTGTCCCAGTCAGAGCAGCTTGGGAAAACCCCTCGCCCCCCCAACCCCACCTCACCCCAGCCATGATCAGGAAGGTGGAGTATGGATGGGTGGATTTAGTTCTCTCTTTTTAGTAGTTCATATTTTGCATAATTTAAAGAAAGGCATATCTGATCGAAGGCAAACCAAACTTGATTTTCTTTTGAATTTATGCTTCTTCTTTCACATCCAGTTGTGAATCAAATGCAACAGAAAATCAATATTGCCTTACAAGAAGCATGTGTAGAACATAGATCACCAGCCCACAGTATTCACCGACCGTATATTATACAACTCTAGCATTGTTGGAAGAGCACCATATATGTAAATATGTGAATTTCTCTGAAGGCAAAGTGAATGTCTACCTATGCTTTCACTACTTTAAAAGAACTCTTCTGTGGAAGAATATGTTCTTTCTATGAAGTGCCATCCCAATTCACCAGAGAAGTCGCATTGTACTGTATGCCTTTTTCAGGTCACACAATCTGCTGCTTAGTTCGACCCAAGCCCTGGTATCAGCCCTTGGGATTCACAGCTCCAGTATCCAAACCTGACACATCTTTGGGCAAAGCTTTTTAGTGAAGGCTGATAAATATTTATTAACAACCAAACAAGAAGAATTGTTGATAGTAGCACTTACTGTGAATTGGCAAAAATACGAGCAAGTTGAGGGATGCCCCATTGGTCTCAATATTTTAGACTTTACTGTAGGCAAGTAATTTGACTTACTTTTCTGTCCATGCTGTTGACCTGCCATATAGGTTAGTACTGTACTGATGTGTTGAGGTTGGTGCCCATCAGGCACTGCCGCATTTAGTATTACCCTACTATGTTTACCGACTCCCAGGGCTCCTGTGTGGCTTAATGGGGTAAGTGGTTGTCTACCATCACCCTTCCCCTTTTCTTGGGGTTTGAGGCTGGCCAGCGGCCTCAACTACTTGATATCTAACATTTATTGTGTGGTTTTCCTTGTTTTAGTTACTCGAGGTGTTTGTTTGCCCTTTTTTGTTTGCATTTGACTGCCTCCACCTGTTCCTTGTTCCTCTGAGTCCCTCGTGATTGATTAATTGGTCGTGGTTCTTACCTGTCCTTAGTCTAGTCATGTTATTAGTGTATTTAAGTGCCTGCTTTTGTTCTGTTCCCTAGTCGGTCATTGTGGCTGTTGGCCTGTGTTAGCTGTGTCACTGTTAAGTGTAGTCAGTTATTGCAGTTTCTTGTGTTCCTCTCTAGCTTTGGTATGGCTGTGTTCCAGCATTGCTCCCTTCTTTAGTTTCTGTTTTATCAGTTTTGTTTTGACCCCTCATGGTCCCATTGGTTTATAATTCTCCCTTTGTGTTCTGTACGTTAATAAAATCCTGTTTTGTCAGAGTTGCTGCGCGAATCATCTCTCCTTCATCATGCCCCACTGTAACAAGATGTCTTTTGAATGTTTACCTGTACATGTTACCTTTACCTCTATACTACATATTTTATAAGTCCCATCCTTTTCTCTGCCTTATCCACTATACTGAGCACTGTCTTATTCTCAACACATGAAAGATGAGTTATTTAAGCCTATGAAGTCGGCCTTGCTCCAGATTACGATTGTTGACAGCATACAGTAGCCATCAGCTGACCAAGCAGGCGACTGCCAAAGCCTTATCTTGTTGCATTTCGTTGTTGCACAGCACTCACACATTATCTGCAGCAAAATATTGCAAAGAGAAAAACTAGCCAATGGGATGAAGGCAGATGCTTCCATATTTGACAGGGCACTGATTTAGAAAACAAAGACATTGTCAAATTTGGGACTGAGTACCATGTACCATGCTGCTGCAGTTGCCTTGACAACACACACAGAAAACTTAAATTAGATCTAAAATTTGAACAGTTCCTTTCCAGTTGTGCTTCATTATTATTCTCTCCATATGATAGACTGTATGACTGCATTATTGTTATTGTTAGACTATAGTTAATTTGTGTATAAGCTTCATAATGCCATTTTGGTAAGGACAATGTATGGATATGTAGTGGATTTAACTGAAGCACACACACACACACGTTTGTGTATTTGTGCATAGTAGATATACAGTATAATCATCATTACTAAGAACACCACTCCCATACTGGCTAGGACCCCCCGCCCCCTTCAGTCTGGTTCTGGAAAAGCTCCTTAAGCATTCTGGTCCAGGATGACATGCTTACAGCCCTTATATGCTGCATATTTGTCAGTAGCACATCCATACTGCAAATTTCCCGTTCCACGGTATCATGAAGGTACTCTATTGGATTCAGATCTGGTGACTGGAGAGGCCTGTGAAGTGCAATGAACTCATGTCACATTCATGGAAACTGTCTGAGATGATTGATACTTTGTGACATGGTGCATTATGCTGCTAGAAATATCCATAAGAAGATGGGCAAATTCTAATCATAAAAGGATGCGTCTGGTCAGCAGTAATACTCAAATATGCTGTAACATTTAAATGATGCTTGATTGGTATTAGGGGGCAAAATGTATGTCAGGAAAATATCCCTCACATGATTAGCATCAGTGCACAAGGCTGGTTGGGTCCATGGATTCTTGCTGTTCAGGCCAAATTCCAAGATTGGACTCCAAGGCCGAACTTCTGCACGTAGCAGCAGAAATTTAGATTCATCAGACCAAGTGATGCTTTTTCAATCTTCAACTATACATTTTTCGGTGAGCTTGAACTCACTGTAGCTTTAGTTTCTGGTTTTTAGGTGACAGGATTGCAACCTGGTGTGTTCTGTTGTAGTCTGTTCTGCTCAGGGTTCGAAGTCTTGTACCTTTAGAGATGCTTTTCTGCTCACCACCGATGTACTGAATGGTAATTTCAGGTACTATAGCCTTCTTATCAGCCCGAACCAGTCTGACCATTCTCCCCTTATCAAACAGGGATTTCCATCCACAGAACTGCTGCTCACAGAAAGTTTTTTGTGCAGAGTCTCCACAAAGATACGAAAGTAGTTCAAAATGCAGCATTCCAGCAATAATCTGTACTGTCTGTGTTCTCTGGTGTTACATCCTACATCCTAAACAATTTCATAAAATCACATTAACCAAGAAAAGATATGAAAATAAAATAGAAAAAGTACAACTGAACAAAAGCTACAAGTATTGCTTCCAAAACTAACCAAAAATAAAAACACATGTGAAATATTTTCCATTAACATTTTTGAATACTATTTACTAGGTTACAAAGTGCAGAGCCACAACAATGCTCAGATACTCCAGAGACGAGCTGGTCAGCGGTGCTGGAGTAACAGTGAGAACAGGCCGCAGGTCAAAGACAGAACAAAAGCTCTCTGAAGCTGAAGGACGTCATTGGGAACCCATGCACTGGCCGGCAGTGACTGGGAGCTACTCACTTCCATCAGTGGCGTACGGCAAGCATAGAGGAGAGGAGGGAAATGGTCTGGGTTGAAGTACAGCATCAGGAGGGAGAAGCATAGAAGGCAAAGGCTATGGAATTAGCAACCCAGGGAATCTGGACTAAATGGGATCTTCCAGAAAGGAAAGTCTCATGGGCCAAGAATGGAGCCATTCCGTATATGCTTCCTCTTGAGGACAGTGTACGACACTCAGCCATCACCCGCAAATTTGGCAATAGGGGGCACAGAGGGAGGACCCAATTTGCAAACTGTGTGGGAAGAAAGACACACTTGCCCATACCCTGGCTGGGTGCCACATGGCTCTCACCCAGGGCAGGTACAGGTGGCAGCACGATAAGGTGCTCATGGTTCTGGCAGAAATCTTGGAGCAGGCAAGGGAGAGACCACGACAGTCACACAGACCGCAAGCAACATCTTTGTAGTTTATCCGGGGGCAGGGGACCGGCCATGTACTGCAAGGAGGATCACAGCCAACTTCCTCCAGAAGGCACAAGGGTGGGAGATGAGAATAGACTTGGGAAGGAAGTTGAATTTCCCCCCTATCGTCCAAACATCGCTGAGGCCTAATATCGTTATCTATCTCAGAGCAGACGAGGAAGGTCATCCTTGTGGAATCGACTGTCCCATGGCAAGAAGGCTGTGACAAGGCCCATGAGAGGAAGATCTTGAAGTACCAAGCTCTCGTCCAGGAGTGCAGAGAGAAAGAGTAGCAGACATGGCTGTTTCCTGTCGAAGTTGGGTGCAGGGGAATGAGTGAAAAACACCTGTGTGCAGGACTGGGGAGGCAGTAGAAAGAGCCTTTTGCTTGCTCTGGCATAAAGGGGAGGAGAGAAGCTGGAGGCCTGGAGCTCATGGGCTGAACCGACTGCTGACCCACCAGCCGCAGTTAGGGGTCGAAACAGCCAGTGAAGGTTGGGCCTCGTCTGATAACATGAGCTCCTGACCGAAGGCCACAGTTGTCAGTTGACAGTTAATAAGAGCGAATGTATTAGTGGCATCTTTGGAGATATTGAGCAAGCTAAAATAATTATTTGAATATGTTCCCAACTTGATGGAAATTATTCAAGGAAATGTAACCCAGTATAATATCCTTTGATATCTATTAATGATAAGTAGAACATGCTTTACCCATTTTGAGTACATAATGTGCTGTATACATTCAAGTTAAATAGCTGTATAATTTTCAACCTATCCATGGAATTCAAATTACTAAAAATTAAAAGGAATATATCTGAAAAGATTATGAGGCCACTCTGACAGCTAACTAAAACCGAACTGGATTTCAAATGAAAATTCAAATGAAAATTGAAAAATTAAAGCTAAATAAAAAATAATATATAATAACACTGAATCCTAAGGGACTTTTAAGCAACAATGGAGCCTTGAAATAACAAAATAACAATATTGACTGATGTGAAAAAATAAATTATTATGATAAAATATCTTACCATATCAGCCGGCCCCAAGCAGACCCCAAACGTTTCTCACATTTCTCTTGGTTTCATTGAGTCCAAATAGCACTTTTGCAAAAGACTAATAGCCAAAGATTTACTGAAGGTAAGTGCAAAATCTATTATATATATATATATATATATATATATATATATATATCTTCCAATATAACCATGAAATGCCTCTTACTTATTTTGACAAGCTGTATCTATACTAATTAGCTATTACTCCAATCATTTGTTTAAACTCTGTACAGCACTTTACCCCCAACTGCGAAAAGGTGTCAGTATGCAGTGGCTGGATTACAATGCTAAACAAATGCATGTTTGTTCTGTCAGTCATCGCTCTCATTGTTTACTGTGATAATACAGACCATAATAATGTAAAAACAAAAAAAAAACTGATAGCACAAGCACAGTTCTAGAAATGATCGTTAGTCTTAATTTACAGCAATGAAACAGTTACTGTAGGCTATGTGAATATTATTCATTGCTATTATAAATTACAATTCTTTGCCAAGTTCTACACAATTCTGTCTGAGCACAAAAATCGTTCATTTTCTGCCTAATTCAGTCGATACATTTTTTTTCCTGAAATGCTGAGAAATTATTTTATGTAAATAATATTTATGGTGATCAGTTTAATACTATTCATTTGTTACCCTCTATTTCATAACATTCAAAAAGATTTAGCATGTAACTCCATTAATACAGTATTATTTTTTGTACATTCCACAAGTAACTGAACCACCCATCCAAATGCATCCATCTACAAAGAATTATTGACAATAAACTTATGGGCACAACAGCTGGAACTGACTCAGTAGGAATGGCGGCCAACCTTGGTCACTGCCACGGACAGCAGACACCTGTGTAAACTTTAGCACCTTTGTTTTGGACCAGCTGTCAAAAGGCGTCCCAAGTCTAATCTTCCTCCCCTAAATGATCCCACCTGGCTCACATTTGGAAAGGCTTCCTCAGGAGTTAAAAGCAAGGCTCCCTCAGAAGCTGGTTGGCAAGTGTCTGGTTACTGCTTCATACCCAGGCATAGCTTTGCAACGCTCACACTGGCATGGATGAAGCCAAACCCCAGCAGGATCCATCTGCTTGCCTGAGTCTGCCGGACCCATGCGATCCTTCAGCACGCTCCCTTTTCCCTCCATCCTTGTACTCCCAGTTAATAATAAATACTGCATTTCTGGGGGGGGCATGCCGAACCCACCTGCTTACGTGCCTGTGTTTTCTGGGGATCTCTGCACCGGTGGAGGATACCGGCATATGCCATACCTCACATTCAGCTTCTTTGGTGATCTCTTCTTCTCTGTCCCTTGTGCTTGATTTTTTTCTCTCTCTAATCTAGGATCCTGACTGGATGAAGGACTGCTACCTTGCATGTGACATGTGATTGTGCTGATAGAGCACATTACCTGGCAACCGCAGTTGGTGGGCATGAGGATCCCTGTCCCGGAGGGACAATGGAGTGCACTGGGTATTCTAACAAAGCTGAGGCATACCTCCATACAACAATTTTGCTCCCTTCTTTACAGGAGAGGCTCACCGAACTTATTATAGGCTCCAACATCTAGAAGCAGGTTAGAATCTCCTACTAAAGTGGGAGATTCTGTGCTGGATTCTTAGCCTCAGTCCAGGCAGCACAGAGGTTCAATGAATATAAATATACCTCAATGATGTCCCATCAGCATCTCCTCCACAACACCTGCTGATGATTGAAGCCAGGGAAACATACAGCTGCACAGATTGTGGAATTGGTGCCTATGGATGGCTATGTCTGGGCCATACCAGATGCCCCACTGACAATCATCAGGCTAATGCCCCCCACCACATCCCATGAAGGGACAGGCATGAGAAAACCAGGTCCTCTCTGGGGAAGAGGGATCAAATACAGGAGCCAGATGTGGAGCATCAAGCTTCATAAGCCTTCATACTGGAGTTCACAACTGTTTTGTGAGAACAGAACATGATGTATTGGATCCATGGCCTGGATGGTGGGGTATATTGTACTTGAGAAGACCACCTGGAACCCTTTAGTCTTCAAGGTCAAACTCCAGAGAGAATATGCTGTGGAGGTACTTGTTTCTTGGAGCACCATCAACAAATGAGCTCATCAATATCAACAGGTACAATACAGAGGAGTCCTCCTTTGTGAAGGCTGAGGAGCAGAACCACCTCCGGCACTGCTGGGAACAGATAGCAGTGATTGATGGGTTAACCCACAGGAGGCTTCTGCAGAAGACTTTTATTGTCGACAATAAACTCCTGTAGTTTGTGATCACTTGATCGAAGGAGGCAACCAACATGCTGGTGGTTTCAAGGGCCAAAATGGCTGCGGTTATGCACCTTGCTCATATCCATCCCCCAGAGATGGCATCAAGGAGAAAGAAATACATTAGAGACCAGTTCCATTGGTTAGGCATGGATGCTTCTGTCTACGGGGTCCTGACTACCTCCCCCTGGGCTATTAATCCTGGTTCCCATCATTGAGATGCCCTTTGAATGTCTTGGGGTTAATATTTTAGGTGTTGTAGTGAGGCCTGGCATAGGCGGGAAAAAAGGTGACGATCCACTTAAAAGCACCAAGACAAAGGGATTTATTGGGGAAGCTGAACACACTGGGTAAACTACAAAACAATGGGACCACGTGGGGTCAAAACCAAATGGGGAAAACAAGAACTACAAAAATATCAAAAGCTAACAACTAGGGGAAAGGAGCAACACTGCGAGCAGAACTAGATAAAACCATACAGAGCAGCAACAACACACAGTAACTTGAACGCAAGACTATGGAAACTCCAACAGACACTGAAAGCTAGAAACAATAATCACACACTGGGAATTACTACAGTAGGATAAGTAGCATGGAACCAAAACAGACATAGAAGTGAACAGGACTAAAGGAGGGCAAACATATAACCAGGAAACAATAAAACAAACATTGGGGAAACAAAAACAATAAATTTGAAAAAAGAGGTGAGACTGGCCCTTGGCCACTGAGTTAAGGGTTTGGGAGCCACATGCTCAACCCATTGCGCTAAACACGCTAGGCTAAACATGCTAGGCTAAACACACTAGGCTAAACATGCTAGGCTAAACATGCTAGGCTAAACACGCTAGGCTAAACATGCTAGGCTAAACACGCTAGGCTATACATGCTAGGCTAAGATGGAAGAGAGAATAATATGGCCAGCTACCTGCTGGTCAAAATGAAGCATATCGGACAGATGCCGGCCTTGACACTTAGGGCTACTGCCAGAATCCACCAAGGGACATAAATACTGTATGTCCTGGTGCTGGTGAACTATGTAATGCACTGTCTCTCTCCATAAAGTCACCTCACCTTTTTTGCCCAGGAAATCGTCCTCTTGGGTACCAAGGTGTGCATCCCTAAAGAAATAATAACCAGGAAACCTCGTTTGTCTCCAGGTTCATGGCCTACCACTTTATTCCACGCTCTATAATGCAATCCCAGATCTTGGTGCAGCATTCAAACTGATGAGCTGGGTGAGCAGGCCAACCAGACCTTGATGGAAAGGCTTTTGAAGGTGGTGAATGAGGATGTGCATTACTGGGACCTCATAATTCTGTATGTGCTTTCTGCCGTATGGGAGACAGGAGAACATTTAACCACCAGCCTTCTCTACCTGCGCTAGTCCTCGCTCTCCGTGTTTGCCATGCAATATTCCTTGTTGCCTTAGTTTTATTTTAGTCTGGCTGCTCTGTGTCCCAGTTATCGTGTGCTGTGCTCCGAATCTGCTTTTATTAAAACCCTTTTCTGGTCCACACTAACTTGTGAATCTCTGCCTCCGTTTCTGCAGCCCCTTACACCTGTGTGACAGGTGGTGGACAAAGAAAAGGGCAACTGGGACCTCATGTTCTCCCATGACATCTTTGTAGTGAGGAAAACTCCATCAGGATACGTTACTATTGGACGTTGCTAAGGAGTTTTATAAACAGAATATACTCTCCCTTCAGGTTGGTAAGAATGTATATAAGACTAGGGGACACAGACCTGTAACGTTATGCCCGTCATCTGGTTACACATACAGGAGGCACGATACTTCGGGGCAGGGGCGCCGCTAAGGGGGGGAAAGTTGGGACAATTCTAAGGGCCCACGCCATTTAGGGGCCCCCAGAGATCTGAATGGGTGTGGTAGGGGGGCCCAACCTCATATTTTGTCATAGGGCCCAAAATTGCTAGCGGCGCCCCTGCTTGGGGGTAAAAGGTTAGCAATGGTTCAGCAATATGGTTCGGTGAGACAAAAATTCAGGTGTGGGAGAAGTTTGGTGAAGCCATGGAGAAGGTCTTTCAGTTGGCCTTGAAAACATTCTGGCAAACCGTCAGGTGATTCTGGAGTGGGAATCAAGGCATTACCCATAATGCTTACAGCAGAGATGGAGAACTGTTGACCTCAAACGGGGATTTAATCAGGTGGTAGGAGGAGTATTCTAAGGACCCCCTGAATCTCATTAATACCCCTTCCTTGGAGGAGCTGGAAGACTCACACGAGGACTTACACATCAGAGAGGTCACTGTATTAGAAAAACAAGTATTCAAAAAACTTCCGTGGTAAGGCTCTGGTGGTAGATGGGATTTGACCTGAGTTCCTGGAAGTTCTTGCTGTTGTTCACATGTCTTGGCTGATATGCCTCTTCAACATTGCATGGAGGTCGGAGACAGCGCCTTTGTTTTTGGTGAATGCACATGGAGAACATCAACCAAGAATTTATTGACAAGATTAAGATGTTTTCTTAATTTTTTTTTCATCCATCTGCTCTTCTATGTCTTTGCCTGTCTATTTATGATTGATCTGATCTTTTCAATGGGCTGGCTAAGCCTATTTCAAGTCACAAAGATTAATATGGATCTTATCTTAATTTTGTCATCAGCAAACATCCAGTACAGGGTCATAGTGTGTAATCTCGTAGCTAGAATCCCAGGGCACAGGGCAGGCTAACACTCTGAATTGGTTGCCAGTCCATCACAGGGCACATGCTCACATTGCTCCCAAATTGGATATGCCAATTTTTACTACAAATGAATATATATAGAGAGAGAAAATCCACAAAGCTAAAGGAGAACTACCACATACAGAGTGGGGATGGGTTCCAACCCTCAAAAACAGAGGGTGATTCTCAATTACAACAATGCAAATATCTTCCTTGTGGCCTTGGCAAGACCGGTCATGCTAATATGACCCCAAAGAATGGACTTGGGGCACAATGAATCATGCCATTGATCTCATTTGGCCAGGATGCAACCGAAGCATCCTTGATATTAGGGGTGAGGCAAGAGTGACATCTAAGGATTTTTACCATCCTTCGTACTTCTGCTCTTAATGCTGGAACTGATCTTCAGCAATGGTAGATGATGTAACACAGGTATGCAAGAACAGCACTACAGTCAAGTACACATACTGAGAAAGACCAGGACTTATAAGGTGGTACTGCTACCCAGGGAAACACTGAGCCTCCAAACATGTCCATATTCCTTTCAAAACATCTTTGCTTTACTGTATATTTCCCTTGGCATATATGCGTGCATGTGCTCAGAGGTGGACTGGCAGCAAATCCAGGGCATTCCTCCACTCCGGGCCCTTTTGCAAACCTGTTCAACGTGAATGAAGATGGATGGATGGATGGATGGATAGATGGATGGATGGATGGATGGATGGATACTCCAACGTGTGTAAATCAGTTATCTATGAAAGGGTCACATGTTCCAGTCAATGTCACATTCAGCCATTAATCCCTTTAGGGTTCAGTAATCGGTGCACCCTGGCAAACAAAAAATAAATCAGTTTATGTAATATTATTATCAATGCCCTAAGAAACAGATGGACAGTTATCAAGTTAATTATAGCTGTGACGAGTTCATTTATTTTTTTAATTTAATATTTATATTTTAATGTTCAAGGATACTGTGCACAATATAAATATTTTATTTCTCTTGAGGCAGGAGCGTATATGATTGGCCACTGCTGAACCAATGCTGGAATTGCGCCTGCTGATTGATGGGTTAAATTTGATTATAACCGGTATTCAAGTTATAATTGTTTTACATTCAGCTACTTATCGCCTGTGAGGACAGCATTCACAATATCAGGTCATTAGCAATGTCATCAAAACAAAGCTATATGACATCCACTGAGCACATAAAATTTCAAAGAATTGCAGAAACATATGATGAAAACTAAATTAGTATGATGAAAATCATAAGATACTCCATGAATCAGCCTGCCTTAATCAGCAGTGGAACCTTTTTATGATATTGCCTACAAAATACTCTATTCTAGAAGAACATTTCGTCTTCTTTTCATCAGCCTTTTCATCTGATGCACCGACTTTGCAGAAAGCCATGGCAAGCAAGGGTACGGAACAACATATGTTTTAATAAGTTATATACAATTTGCAGCAGCACATATATTAAATTGCACAAATTGGCCATTGCCTTCTAAATGAAGCTTAATATTGGCAATGAGATGGTCAGTTGTATTTCAGTTGTTGTGTTCTGTTGGGTAAGCCTCAAAATTGCTACTTGTAACAATGGCTACAAATATTTCTCGCAGAAGACATTTCCTGTCGAAAGCCATACAAAAGAACACAGTGCCCAAAAGAACTAAAAGCAATGTGACTCAGGATTAGGACTAGATTAAACGAAACTGATGAATTTCCATACTTTCAGTAGGTTAATAATGCATTTTTTTTACCATGCTCTTTCAACCATGGGGGGAATATCAAGACAGCTATAAATAAGGTTTAGCCCTATATGCTTCTGTCAGAAATGTCAGTTCATTACTGAGAGGTAAAACATATTATTATAAGCGTCATAACTTAAAGCCCACTAGAGAAACCAAGGATCAATGTTTATTTGAAGGTTTGGTGAGAAACCTCTGAATGACTCAAACTCTACTTTTATCATACTTAAGTACACCCATGTTTGCTGTATAAATTGAATCTATATACATTAAAAGGCAAAAGTCTGAAGGCACATACTGAAAGCACTTCGCTTTTCAACAAGGTAACAACCATAAGCGGACCTTGAAGTTATGTAGTATGTATTACCTTGTGAACAAAGAAAGACATGAGGTGCTGTGACAGTTGACCTGGCCCACACAATCTCCCCACCTAAACCCTACAGAGCTCGTTTGGGATGAGCTAGATCAAAGAAATAGACCAAGCAAGCCAACTAGTACCCAGAACTTGTTGTACTTCATACTGTTGATGAAGCATGGCTACATACTGTAGCTGGTTGCAATGCTTCCATCAAAGCAAAAGACTGTAAAGTTTGAGAAACTATTGAGATATATAAACTTATTAAAAATTATGCACATATATGTATTAATAAATGATTGCATGCCTACTTCTTATAGTAACATTACATAAAAGGTCTGATTTTGTACTGCAAGAGGGCAAAAATTATTATTCCAAGCTGTTTTCTTTTTATTGATTTCCAAGAACGTATAAATAATTCTATTTTGCAAACGTGCCTTATCTTGGCAGTTGCAGGACTGTTCGAATGCGAAGGAAATGATGCAAAATTTAAGAATGGATTTTTATGGCAACATCAAATAATTAATACAGGAATCAGAGCCCATTTGGAAATAACAAAATTCATTATTTAAATATGTAAATAAAGCCAGTTCCAGGTAGATATCTGATCCTAAGTATATATGGTGTCTTTGTGAATGAATGATATCACTGTACTTACGTATATGAAGTTTGTTTTTCTCTTTGTACCCAGTGTAAGGTAGAAAAAGCACCTGTTATTATTGGTTCCATGTACAGCACTAAGGTCCCCCCAAATTTAAAAATATTTTTAAATGGGCAATGTCTAATGCGGAGGCTGGCAGCCTCCCCCTCTCAGCCAGATCGAAGTTATTCACACCCTGACGATGTACGTGAAGGGTCATTAAATACAATGCATTTATATGTCATAAATATAATGTCGATAACTTAACTGAACAGCAGCTGAACAGGTGACCCCAAATGTCATAGCTCTTGCCCATATAGGATTCAGAATACTTTTTACCTGTCAGTAGGAGATTAGCTGGAAGGCACCTGGAACTTACCAGTATATTTGCCTTCAGAATTTTTATTTCATGCCAGGAAATTTTAAAGTCATCCACAGCTTACATCAAGATGTCAAGATCCCCAATGGGATCCTTAATATAAGGTATATTATATTTCAGTATTAAAATAGTATATTTTAATCCAGCTTTTTAATTCAGTTTTTGATGGTGTGGCTTTGTGACACAGCAGCCTACGGTCCACATTCCCGGCAGCCGCACCAGAGGAGATCATGCCTCCCTGCCTATATAAAACCTTTATGCATCATTTCGATTGCTACTTGTCAAAGTGCTTTTCTTCTGTTTTAACTACCACTGTATTGTGGAATGTTGCCTGTCTTCTCAGCCACCTTATGGATGATTTGTGTTTAGTATGAGTCGTGCTCTGGGTTCTTTCTAAACTCTCTTTGTATTTTTACCTATAATTCTTAGATTTCAGTGAGCACCTGTTAACCTGGATTCCTTAGACTTGCTAACTGTGGATTTTGATCTCAGGTCACTCTCTACAAGGCAAGAACATCTTACGAAACAAACTTTCCAAAAATATGTGTTTTTTTTTTTTTCAAATGAGGAATGAAAGCAAGCTTACTGAATACAAAAGTTGCTTATTAGCGTAGGAAATTTGTAAATCTTACAATGCAAACGGAAATTATTGTTTTAATTTCACATATTGTGCTTGCTTAATATCTGCTTTTTGCCATTTAGTTTCCATAATTTGCCAGCAAAATTATACATATTGACACCAATTATGAGGAGTCTGCATTTCTTTTTACATATTATTAGTCAGTGCTTTACTCAGGATTCAGTTAAAATGAATTTGCATGTTATTGTTGCATCTGTTTATATGAAACATTTTGTGCTGATGTGTCAAAGAGACATTAGTTATCCACTGCTGAGTGTCCAATGCATGAGCAAAGGATGCTGTATTGCTGCTTATGATTATGGAAGTTGAGTAAATAACGGTGGGAATAATGGTGCAATACAGTACAAGACATGTATACATGTTACATCCTTTATGTGCACTTTGTACCTGCATGCTCAATAGGAACAGAATTAGGAAGCAGTGAAGCGAGTGATTTTAATCTGGGACTAAATATCCAGCAGTGGATTAGTCTCAGATGCTTTCATTCCTCTAGCTCATGTCATGAAATATGGATAAGGCCAAGAGGATTATGAAAAAATGAAGGCCTTCTCACAAAACCTTCCAGGGTACAAGCAAGACGAAAAGTTTTGCAGATAATGGCCAACCAGAGGATGCGTTGCTTAGCTTCGCTGATGCAGTCCGTTGTGCAGTGCCATTTCTGACACCAAAGTCTGCCTTAAGATTAATTAAATCCCCCCCCCGGAAAGTCACCTTTTGGTCCGGATTGTCGGGTCTTTATGGGGGCCTCCTTTTGGTCTTCATCTATAGTGAAGAGCATTACTTTAAAACTACTTCAAATTCCTTTGTCAAACATTTCAAATTGTGATTAACTGTGAGTAAAGAAAGAACTCGCCCATTGTGCTTGAGCTCAATTACAGTGTGTGGTCAAAAGCAGGTATTGCAACCAAAACCATTTTCAGGTAGTTCCCTGTTAGATTTATATTGAATATTACAATTCTATTGAATAAAAGTGAACAAGCCTTCATTTCCTTTTGAATAACAATGAAATTGACTTTTTAATAAAATGTACTACAGCATAATGAGCCTGTACTACCACCCACTATTATCACTACAGAGTCACAAGCAATAACTAATTCTATACTGTAAATACCCAGACTGACCTAAAGAAGACAAAGCCTTACTTTAATGAGAATATGCACACCACCTTCTTCAGGGAGGTGGAGAAGGCTGCAACCTGTTTTATTCTTTTGTGATTCTTTTGTATGGTTTTATAAAATATGATTAGGATGCAAGCTGTTTTAGCTTAGTCAGATGCAATTATAATGATTAAAATGAATCACTCGCTACGGGTAATTAATAGCTTATTTTTTAAAAAAGGTTACACCAAATAGTTGGTGGCTCAGTGGGCAGCACTGGGGGGGCTTTGAATCCCACAGTTTTTTCCCCTCTTCAACGTGGCATGGGGGTGTATCTTTTTTATTTTTAATTTTTTTTGGTTTGGTCTCTCAAATGCCTCTGAAATGAGTGCAATGACCAGAGGATCTGAACATTTTTAAAAAATGTTAATTAAATATATAATTAAAAAAATATATATATATATTTATTTACCATATGAAAAATATATATGGTGTCATATTTTAGACTTGTATAGTGCAACTGTATTTTTATGTAGTTACTTATTATAGGTCAAATGTATGACAGTGTCACTTTTAGCAGCGGGAGAAGGACGACGCAAACGGAAGCTGCAGGTGGGCAAACCCCTCGCAGGGGTGTTTATTAAATGGAACAGGCAGGATTGCTCAGGTTGACAGGGAACAATGATCAGACAGGGATCACAGGACTGAGATGAGTTTATATACTCCACTAACAGGGATGTAACAGCTGTGTGAGGGTAATTGGAGGGCAGGACCAATAGGGAAGGCTGCCATGCCGTGGGCGTGGCTAGTTTGGAGCCACACCCGAAGAGAAACACAGGGATCAGACAGGCTGAGCAGGCTGGATGTGACTGACAGAGTGTTTTCACCAAGAGTAGTTTCTAAAAAAGATCAGACAGGGATCCAATAACTGGTTTCCCATAGAAATCCTCTCTGCAGCTAAAAATGCAGGGAAAATGGGGCAAAGAACACAGGTAGTGATTTACAGAGCAGTGTAAAAAAAACCATATAATCATGTACAGCAGTCATCCTTCGGCGAGTGCTTCAGTGCTTTTTGCCAGGTGAAGCTTGCTGCTTTGGTCGTGGTGTGTGGTGCATTTTCTTGGTTTAGCCCAACTCTGCGTACATCAGGGCACAGTGAGTCCTAATAAACGCAAAGCCATTGTGAATAATGCCGGTCCAATCTTCCAGCGTCACGTGGCCTCATCCACTATGTATGAGTCTGTTTGTATGAGCGTAGAATGCAGACCACAGTCCACGGCCTTTCCAGTTATCTCTTCACATCCTGATTAAACACACATGGACGATTCTGAACTGGTGTCCAAAACAGTGTTTTCCATCAGCACAAACTGAACACCAGCAACATTAACATGTCCTAGATGCTTGTAACATCTGTACTAATAAACAGATACTGTTATGTGGACTCATGCTGGCTGAGAACCAGTTGAATATGCTGTATTGTCATGTTTCCATTATTTTGACAGTTGCCTTGCAATATTAAAGCATAATATAGCAAAAGAAGACAATAATTATCGATATGTTTCTGATTCATTTATCAGGTAATATGAGCACTACCAGATAAACTGCTAGTGGGGCTGAGACGTCTTTGAATCACTGCATGTTTTTCTGAGACTGCAGGACACCTGGAGATTGGGAAATATTAAGTGGAATTTTTTATGAAGGCTCTTCATGAAACCTGCATAGCAAGTGTAGCTTTTGACCACTTTATATTACCTAAATGGGCACTGGGGAGTCATTTCACTGAATAATAAATGTTTAATTATTAATCACATGTATTTATATATTGTCATTGACTGTTAAATGAGACATGGCATAATTAAATAGTCTACTATTGAATGTTGAAAGATTACATTTCACTCATATGCAATATGATTTTTTTATGTTCTTATGCAGTTTGATTCCAAAGTGATTCCAAACCTCACGGGCAAACAAAATTGCATCATTGCCTAAATTATATACGGTATATTTCTTGTTTTTTGTGATGTAGTTCCTGTATAGCAATTCACGGCACAAATACTGTCTGGCTAAATTCCTTATTACTGCTAGGATGCATTACATCAAAACCAGAGGGATTTTGTGAACTGTTGGTGTCTGTTGATGTTTTCTGGTGTAGGCGATTTTGTTTTTTTAATGACAATCCTACATCTAGAAGTAAATCCCCCTGAAATTCTTAGACACTAATAGAAATTCAGATGAAATTGCCTGAAAAGTAATTTGTAAAAGTGTGTATAGATACTACAAACTCTAGGGCAAAATTTTAAATCCTCTTAGGCATTTTGAAGTAAAGAATTATTTAGGTACTGAGTCACATGATAGACATGTAAAACAATATATAACATTTAAAATGACACTTACATGTATTCTTTTGGCTGAGGGATTTCTCTGAAGGAACATACAGGTGAATGCATTAGGCAACAAATAGCATTAACACAAATAAACAGTCAGGAAGTCTTGTGTTTATATGGAATAATGTATTAAAATGCTTTATGTTACTTAATAATTTGAAAAATATCTATTTAATGACCCTTCAACAGAATGCATTGACAATTAGATTCATATGCACTTTGCCTTTGGTTAGTATTTGAGTTGTGCATCCTTTAGTAAATTAAATTTCCAGCACATATACTTATATAAACATATTTCCATCCCCGTACATTTGTATTCAGTGTTGTCATGGCGACGCAAATTTAGTGCACATGCAGCTTGTTTGCTGCCACTAATTATCAGCATGGAGTACAAGTGAACTGAACTGAGAACTGCTGCAGTTTTCTTCTTATTTGAAAGTGTCAATGGGTTTAATGGTTGTATAACTTTTTAATTTATGGAACTGTGTACTTTTCTTGTTTTCTTGAATATCTGTTAATTCCTGATATTTCTTTGCCAACACAATGGAAGAAAATACACAGATAAAGACTTGTGGGGTGAAGTCAAACTGAAGTCATTCCATTGCAATGAAGTAATACTGCCGGGTTCGGCCGGTTGCTGGAAGGCTTGCATCTCCTGCATGGCCTAGTGAATCCTGTACATTACAGCCCCATTGGGTTTCTGTCCCTGTCCTGGCTGCACTTGTGCCTGCTTTTGGGGGGGGTCCTGCATCTGATGCATCCATCCATCCAAAATGCTCATATTTCCCACCATATTGGTGCTTTACAAAATTAACTAAAATGGGAAGCATATGAGCACAGCACAAACGTATGATGCTTGCATAAACACTGTATATTTATACCTATCTAAGGTTAAACCTACTTTTCAGCTACCAAGTACTGTATACACTATCAGAAAAAACAGTAAAAGTTTGTACCTTTGCTTGTCACTGGAGCTGTACTCTCAGGGGTCTGCCAGTTGTACCCTTAGTTGTAGGTAATTGGACCTTAAGGTACAGAAATGAAAACCCCTGTAAGGAACATCTACATCTATTTCTGTACCTTTGATGGTATGTTAATGCTGTTTGTACCTTTGGGATGTTCCTCCAATTGCACCCTTGTTATTGTACAGAAATGGAGAGCTCCAGCGACAAGCAAAGGTACAGACTTTTACTGTTTTTTCGGAGAGTATATATACCAAAGTATTTATTTCAAGTCCACTATAGCAGTAAATTGTAATCAAGGAGAGTTTGTCAGATTTGATGATGTTCAAATAATACTGCAAACCCCTTACATCCAACAAATCAAAACCTAAGGGCTTCATATTTGCTTGTGAACAATAATAGCAATCAACAGTTAGTGTTTCTTTTTCACGCATAACCCCAAAATTAATCACCTATCATCAGTTCAAATAAAAGTACCCAATGAAGCCTGAAAAGTGTTGAAACCTTATTTTCTTATCTCACGTCTTATAAGGAATTATTCAAATCATCTTGGTCTATTTAGCTCCCAATATTCTAGAGTCACTTCTCAGCATTATTAAATGCATAGAGACCGTCATAATGTATTTCACACTCAAATGGAAAAAAAAAGATGATTATATTTTTAAGCTACGTATTCCCAAAATTTTTCCATACTTAGAAAACTATCTAGAGGATTCTCTGCTAAAGTGCATTAAACAATGATGGGAGTTTCTATTTTTATAAACGAGTTTAATCTCTTTTGGACTTCCTCTGCCAGCCCCTAGAGGATGGGCTCCCCCTTTGAGTCTGGTTAGGGTTAGGGCTTCCTCTGCTGCCCCCTGGAGATTGGGCTCCCCCTTTGGTTTGGTTTCTCCCAAGGTTTCTTCCTTCTAGGGAGTTTCCTCGAAGGGACAATGTAAAGTACGTTGAAACAATGTAATATTGTGTAAATGAGCTATATGAAAATATATTGAAATTGAGAATAATTACTCTGCAACAATTTGTATAACAAATAATTAAAATGCAGATGTAAAATGCTTACTTCTGCACCTACTTCCTTTTATACATGGGTTGAAGAACAGAATTCTTTCAGAAGTTCTGACACATTGTTATTAATGGTATAATAGCAACACTTTTACCTACTGCTAGATGACTGCGTTTCCATCCCTACTGAAAAGAAACAGCTTAGCTTAACTCAGTGGTTCTCAAACTCGGTCCTCGGTCCCCACTGCACACACAAGTCCCAGCTGTCTTTCAGCATCTGATTGACTGAACACACCTGATCCAGGTAATCAGCAGTGTGTAGGGCAGGGATAGCTGGAAAACAAGCAGGGCAGTAGGTCCTGAGGACCGAGTTTGAGAACCACTGGCTTAACTAAAGGTACAGTACTGTCAACAAGAAAGAACAAATATCATTGGATGATGCTAATCTGACACCATTGCAAACAAATAAATTTATCTAAGAGCTTACTGATATGGGCTGCCTACGAGACTCTGCCATGTCTCCAGAGTCACACTCAGTGGTTCCAAAATGACACAGGTTCAGAGGTAACATCAAGACAAACCTAATCTCAAGGACACTTTGGGTGGCGCCGCGATCAAGTTCTGTCGAAGTTGGTCAAGGCATGATAGAGATGCAGGGTAGCATTAAATAGCAACTCAGAAACAGCAAAACCCACCTACGGAATGTTCATCAAGGCAAAGCAGCACCAGGCAAGTACAAGAGAACCAATTTGCCACAAGTAAAGAGTGGCAGATGCAAGTGGACCTCAGAAAGCAGTTGATCTTTCTGAGAGAGATAGTAGTTAGTCCTCTTCAACCAGGCATCCTGCAGGTCTGCAGGAGATATAAGGGTCTTCATCATACAACTAACCATCCCATGGGAACAAGGCATGTGTCATGCCCGGCTCGTACGTTCCTCGTGTGTACCACGCCCCCTGATTACCCACGTGTGCTTCCCTGATTGTCTCCCGCTTTGTCTGATTGCTTTGCTTAATCGTGTTGTACTTAAGCCCTGGTCTGACCTGTTTTCCCTGTCCGTCATTGTGTGGATCTGTTGTGCATTTGATCTGTTTCCCAGTTGGATGTTCCCTGTTCCCGATCCCCTTATTAAACCCCGAGTTTACCACGATCTCGACCTGTCTGCCTGCTCCTTACACGCCTGCCCGCACGATCGCCGTTCCGTCCGGCTTAGAACGTGACAGCATGACTGCAGCCAAAGAGAGGAAACATCTTAACTATACCAAGCTGGCAGCGGAGTATCAAAACACTGGCTAGATAACTAGTGCCGACCCCGTAGCAGTTGCGTTCTGGGGTTTTATCAGTAAAGCAGTAGTTCAGCTTCTCCATGGCGTTGGCATGATGGGGGTCAAACCTATGGAGAGCAGTGAAAGAGCTATGAGAGAAGAAGAGGCAGAGAAGGTCAGATACTGACTGTAGCTTCAGAGGAGAGATAGTCTTTAGGGAATAACAACACTGTAAGGGCAGCTACGAGGGGTAGTGGGGGAGGCATTCCCAATGGGGGAGACGACCCCAATGTGCCTCTGCCTCCCCTCTGGGAGATATACTGGAATAGGGGGCGAAATATCTGTGAACAGCGGTCCCCAGCTGACCACCCTGCAGCTAACCCTATGGCACCAGCGGAGGTCAAAACAGGAAGCGACGTCTTAACTGCATAATAGACCAACATTACTGCTGAACTGGTGGAAGACTGTATATCTTCATAAGTTCTGTGTAAATTTGATGGGTCTAAATTGCTCATTACATACTGTTATAAATAAGTTGCAGTGAAAGCGCCGTTTATGTCCAAAGCATGCCGTCTCATTTTATCATAAAACCTTTCCATAGTCACTTTCTGTGTGCTGTGGGTAAATGCAGTTGCCTGTACAGCAATTAATAAATTGGTTTACAGTCAAGCGCTACATACAATGGTGGCCTCATAAGCTTATAACAATGTCGAACTAAAGTATTATTACTACAGTAGAGAAATCATGCGCATAGTAACATCGTAGGGCACCGCATTCTCACGTTTGTGGTGCTACTAGTGTAAACCAACCCACTACGCTGCCAGTCGTATAAAAGTATAGCACATATAATTATGTGCAGTAGATACTTGATAATGATAATATTCAACTATGTTACTGATTTACATATTTACTCTACTGTACTTCTTATCGTTATATAGGTTATTCTATAGGCTATGCACATATACCATGTGTGTAGCAGGCTGGTCAGTCTATGTTTGTGTAGTAGTGTCTATCACATTCACACAACCATAAAATCACCTAAAGACACAATTCTCAGATGGTGTCCCTGTTGCTTAGCGATGCATGACCGTATTAGGAATCCATTCGCCATTTTAAACATAAGCATTAGTTATTTATTTGTAAAAATTTCTACATTTTTGAGAGCCAAATCCCTATACCATCATTTGCCAGTAATTCTGGTGAACAGTGAATTTTGTTTTTGAAAAAAAACACTGCACACACGTTTCTATTTTCCTTGCACACACTAGTAAAATCTGGATTTTAAGATAAAAACATTTTGAAACAACAGGCGATGGTGAAAATATGCAGAAGGTTCAAAGCCACCTGAATTTCATGGTGCTAAAAGGCCGACAAAACCTGCAAAAGTGTCAGAAGAAGCAAACAAGATAACATGACTCCTAGAAATACAATCAGAAGAAATTTGTCTTGTGCTGGTATTGTGACTAGGAGATGTTAAAAAGTATCTGAGGGGAAAAAAACATCTAGGAGAGAATGATGCTCAGTGCTTTTAGCTGAGCTGTGTGCAGTGCTGTCGTACGATTTGAGTTGAATAACATCTCAGCCAGCGTTTGGCATGAAGGGAGATGTATTCTGGTGTATGGAGCCTTTTCAGCTGTTGGTATTTGTTAACCGCTAGAGGCAGCCTACTGCATACATGTGCCTCTTCCCATTTTCCTCCAACCCACTAGCCCTCACACCTCCGGACCGCTTCAAGGCCCCGCCTCTTAGTGCCTGCCCCAGCTGGAGAATGGCACAACAGATTTAAAGACGCCCGGATCCAGAATGACAGGGGTAAAGAGATAGAGAGAGATGGCATCCTGCAATGCTGAGGGGACTTTTGCATGTTGACTTCGGACCAAATCATTTCGCTTAGGCTGCCGCCTTGGTTGGGCTATTCTGTTTCGGTTATCTCTCTATGTAGTTGGTAAATAGCATATTGCTTTCTAAACAGTATCTGTCTGTGCCTGTTGTTTTATTTTTCTCCCGTTCCAGCAATACACATATACAAATAGTGTCTCTTTTTATGTTACCTTCCGTTTCTAAAAGGGGTTGTAACAGCACATGTGAGTTGGTTCACTGTGTAAAGTCGATTAATACTGCTATCTACAGGAGAATATTGCAGTAAGGCGTCCCGGTAGAGAAGCTGTTTTGAGAGATGGAATGGGAAAATCAAAAGGTATTTTTCAACAAGACAATGTTCCTGCCCACACTAGGAAGTCTGAGAGCAACTCCATCGGCATCATGTCTGACCTCACAAAAACACAAACTAGCTGGAAAGTGATTTTCCACGACTGATCAATGGTTTGAAGTCATCAGAACTGTTAGGAACAATATTGATTCTGCTTTCTGTAAAAAATGCATCAGCAAGTTTACCTATAAGGATTCAATGTTTGAGGAAATCTAAGGAAAGCTCTTCAAATACAAAGTTACTTTACCAATTTGTTTATTTTTGCAAATTTTCTAACCACTCACTTGTTGTTAAACTATATAAACTGTATTTCTTACAATTTATGGCTTGGCCCCCTTTTTTGCCCCAGATTGTACAAAATTACTGTACATGCATAATAAATACAATATATAAACGCTTTCAAGGTATAAATAAATAGCCTGGTAAAATATTCCAGTATCCAAACAAAACTCAGTTATTTAAAATATCATTGACCGTAGGTGTACTTGGTGTCTGTCGCTGTTTTACCAATAAAATTATATATAGCAAAATGAACACATTAACTATTGCAGATTTCCGTCAACTGATATTGCTGTACTGTACTGGAATTGTGAAAAGTAGACTGCCAAAAAAAAATGTTTCCGTGGGAATTAATTATTTGTGAATATTTAAAGGAATTACCAGTAGTAAAACATCAAACCTAGTTATGTAAAAATATACACACTGTAAAATTTGGAATCGCATGGAACCACGTGCATAATAATGTTTTCTTAATGCTGGACAGTAATCATGGTCATTTGTCTCTCACTTAGCATTTATTTTATTTTAATGTTTGTCATGTGGATCTTCCTGATGTTAGAGCAGTATTTCTCTCCCAATGAGTCACTCGGTTCTAAAAATAACACGTCTGAAAAATACGTATGATGGATTTGTCTCAGCAGTAAAGAACCCGGAATACAGTTCAGGACTAGGAATACAATTATTAAAGGATTTGTTGAAGCTTCTCAGCTGTACATCTTAATTAGAGGACACCCCCACTCAAGCATGTTCCTGTCACGAAAACAGACATGTTGCATTCTTCTTAGCAACAGTCCTGGAAAACCATACTGTATGTCAAGTAATGTTTACATCTTGGTCCTCCTCTTCACTCATGTTTATTTTTAGTGGCTATACCTTAAGTGATTATACCTCTATATTTCAGTTTAATGTACAGAGGATTTTAAAAGAAGCTCTTTAAAAAAATCATGCTCACACTAAAAGAGTGTCCCTTTTATTCTCTGTGATCATGTAAAGTCTCGTAAATGGGCTATTTTGTCCTTCTGTTTGTGCATGATTAGCAGTGTCATAAATTATTCTTACTGCTCCAGTCAGCCAAACAAACAAACACACAAATAAATAACTTGGTTTTTATAAATAGTATGTAAACTGAACACAAATGGCATCATTAGCTGGCCTACAACTGATAACTGCCTTTCTTTAGTTTTTCAGCTGAGTAATTGAACTGACATTACAGACTGTACGATGTTTACAAACTGCCTTAATTTGGCTATTTAAATTTTGATCCCATCTCACACATGACAAATTTATTAATCAGTCTTCTTTGCATAATCTTTCAATTTGTGCAGGGAATCATGTAAGCGGTATAACCCCTTGTTATATGTTGGAGAGACTAAATGAAAATTTCATCTAAAATAATAATTGATCTTTGAATATAAAAGCATAGAAAAGACTAGAAGGAATACATTGTCTGCTAATGAAGAAATGAATAATCTTAGTCATTAAAGAAGTTGGCAAATTGCAGCCAATGCCAGTGTAAGCACCACTGCACTGCACGCACACGTCATCACTGCAATGTCATACGAGAACACACAATGACTAATGTCTCCTTGTGATAGAGAAATAAGAGTTAGAAGCCCTTTGCATTTTCACTTTGATTGCAGTTGATTACATTTGCACATTAATGGCTTTTATAAACATCTTAAGCAGTTTTAAATTATGCATCTAGTGTAGTTTAATTAAAATTGCATTATATGCAAGTCTTTACTCATTGCACTTGATATGATTCATTAACAAAGACTATCATCATATTTCCTCTGCGTATGATTTACATGGATACAAGCCTAACAATGCTTGTAATTTATTAAGTCACTTTTTTGCCTTTAACTAACCTGAATCATTGTGCGATAAAAGACAAATTAAAATATACAGGGATCTTTCATCAGTGGAGTTCTGAAGACTGACACAGTCGTCCGTACAGTATATGAACAATGGTTAGAAATTTAAGAGTAATATTGCTTTTGACAATGATTGTTATCGTTTTTTTCTCATTTCAATTCAACCGATTGCTCAATAGACCTCTGAGAATGAGTAAATCGATTGTTTAGTTTTATTAAAGAGATGACAGTGGACATGTGTTTAAATATTTAATTTTTATGCATGATATATGTATTTTGTACTGTCTGAATGTTTTTGACCTCTTCACTGGGTTTGTTGCATGATTTTTGACTTTGTGAATTCTTTATTTGAGATGCACTGTTCTGCAATGGAACACTGAATCTTTACATAGATCTGGGACAAGAGCTGGACATGTACTGTAGGTAT
Organism: Brienomyrus brachyistius; assembly: GCF_023856365.1. NCBI lineage: Eukaryota > Metazoa > Chordata > Actinopteri > Osteoglossiformes > Mormyridae > Brienomyrus > Brienomyrus brachyistius. Next base: position 9,498,592 of record NC_064542.1, read on the forward strand.
TTCTGTGACACTGAGAAAGCCAGTATGGGCTCCCATCCCTCTCTTTCCTGACTTCTTTTTTTCCTTTAAACTTAATTTTTTCCTTGAACCTCCTAAACCTTATTTATAATTTTACCCAATCGCTAGTAATCTGCCTCTGTTTTGCCAAGCATAACAAATGTCAATATTTCACAGAGGCATTGATTTACATATATTCTTTCAAAGGTTTTCTGTACATTTTGTATATATTTTAGTGATCATTGGTCATTGTTGACACACTACAGCACACAGCACAGAACGAAATGTGTCCTCTGCATTTAACCCATATGTGACGTCGTGACATAGCAGGGGGCAGCTAATTCAGCGCCCGGGGAGCAGTGCTTGGGGGCGGGACCTTACTCAGGGTACCTCAGTGGTGCCTTGCTGGTCGGGGATTCGAACCAGCAATCTTTCAATTAAAAGTGCGCTTCCCTAACCATTAAGACACCTCTGTCCAATGCTTAATTAACCTTTCAGCAGTATATTCTGAATTTAGGTTTTTTCTTTAAACAATGACTATTGAAATAACCAAGCTTTGCAACATTAAAGAATTTGAAACATGAAAGTCAAGTTTAATATTGAATCTTTATTTATGCAGAATGGCCACCATAAGCCACCATAACCACAACATAGATGTTCATGTACCGTACGTTTCTTCCACATGCTATATATTTTTGTCCGGTGTTTTTAAGACTCATAGAGTGACATCCAACCATTTTCCAACCGGTTATCCCGCACAGGGTCATCCATCTACCCATCTATCATGCAACTGCTTATCCATTACAGGTGCAAACTCAAACTCAAATCAGGAATATGCCTGTCATGATAAGTACATTATCAAATTTTTTGCAGTATCGACACAATATATGGGAATAACCTGAATAATTTTTTCTGACGTCAATACTGGCAAATTGTGTTTACATAACAATGAATGCCACCGACGTTTTATCCAATCACACTGCTTCTGCCCTCTTGCCTGCTCACTCTGTCGCAGTTACTGCTTCCATTTGGCTTGTACATTTCATGGCCGCACGTGATGTAGTGTCACACCTTCTGGGATCCTGAATGTTTATACTTCTGGAGCCAACGCGCCAGCTGACCTTTGATATCAGGCTTAAGGTGGCGCTGTAGGGCATGTATATACACATACGTAAATAAACTAAATAAACCAAATAAAAAACAATTATAAAACAATAATAACACTGATGCAAAAACATAGACAGGCTATGACACTGCAGTCCAAAAGTATTTTATTTTAGTTTGTAGCCATCTGGGAGCCTTTATAATCCTTTAGCAAGAAATCACATAAATGCTGGTGTTTCTAGATTTTCTCAAGTGACCGTTCTTCAAAACCACTATCCATTTTTTGTTATCATTCTGATCCTAGAGGGTATAAAATTTATCCATATAGAATCTCCAGTCAGACTACTTTCTGACTTCCTGCTACCTGGACAATGAATGACTGAGGTGTGTTTCTGTCATGAGTGGAACCTCCGTAAAATGGGTTGACAATATATTGTCTGTTATGGAATTACTGATTCTTTATCCTCCTCTGCCAAATGTTTAATATTTAGTGTTAACAAAGCCCGAGAGTCCAATTTGATCTGTTTTTGGTTGCATAATTTTATTACGTTTTACTTATTTACGACATTTTTTCTTGACATTCAAATTCCAGTGCCTGAATATTTTAGTTCATTGCTCTTTGAAATGGTGTATTTGCATTATTATGCTGTTATATTATCATTATACCAGTAGCATAAATGGTCTTAAAATGACAATAATATCATTTATCACAATTATTTACATCATCCAACAAAAGCAGTAACCGTGACAGGCTGCCCACTGAGTCTCCACGCCACCCGAGACCTAGATGAGATCTTTTTGACCGAATTCTTTGATAACCAAATTTCTGTTAATTGCCTTTCATGTTCCTTCATCAGACACTAAGTGGATGGATGCTGAATGCCGTCACACTCTTGCAAAGTCTCTTTTCTTACTCCAAGGCACAATGACCTCTTCAGATAACCCTGTTGTCAGTTTTAAGTCCAGAGGTCGGCACTTCACACTTGAGCACCTCCGGGGTGGGGTGTGTGTGTGTGTGTGTGTGTGGTGGGGTGGGGGTTCTGCCCAATCCTTTGTCTCGTTTTTGACTCTTGTTCTTCAGCTTGGAAATGTCACTCTGATACATGCTGAAAGGCCACAAGCAGGCACTGGTGTACACAAGGGTGGATGCAGGAAACACAAGGACACATGGGGAAAATGAAAGAGATGCTGCAGTGCGAAGGAGACAAATGTTACGGGGTTTCAGAATGTGGGTGTGTGCGAGCCGTCATCTAAAAGGGGGAGTGTACACAGAGACTGGAAGGGTGTGATAGATGAGAAGGATCCCGTCTAACTGCGATATACAGCACAGTCGGTCTAAATGTAGGAGTAACTAAGAATTTAATTATAATCCTGAGTCAGGATTTATGTCTGCATATGACTTGTAATCATTTTTATCCTCACTATTGGCCTTTATGTGATTCTGTCTAAATCTCAGAAAAATGTTGATTGATTAATACTGTCCCTGGACGATACTGCATCAGAATTGAATTAATTTAACCAAGAGCATTGCATCTATCATTTGGACGACCGAATTTTGTGATAGATCAGATTTGCTCATACTGTAAGATTGTTTAGGGAATATAAAAAAGTTTTTGGTGAAATTGTGCAATCAAATAAATTATGTGTTGGTCTGATTATTATATGATTACAAAACGTTTTGGAAGCATCAGATAAGTAGAGGGTGCTTCCTAATATAGCAATGAGGGTAGGTAATGCAGACATTTTTTGTTTTATTCTCTTCAGCTTTTCGAATCTTCCTACAGCTAAGCATGTTGCATTTTGTAGGGTTATTTTAAAGTATTATAAAAAATGGAAAATGAAGAAATCGAACAGTATCAGTCAGAGCCCTCTCAACAGATTTTCCACTTTTGTTTTAAGAATCACTGAACACAAGAGCTATATCTGCAAACAGCAAGATTGATTGTATGTCTTCAACCCTTTCAGGGAAGCATGACATTCAGCTTCTGAATTGATATCCCCAGTTGCAATTCCACGGGGATTGTTGTGCTCTCCCACCATTGCATAGAGAAGACTGTACATTTTGTATTGGACATTCTGCAGTGGGTTTAAGACATGATATGCTCTATGTTTAGAGCATCTTTTTTACAGGGACCTATGTTACTGCTTGCAGTGAAATGGTGTCAGCATGTCAGAGGATTCCTGCTAACCGATAATAGATTGTCATGTGCAACAACACTCACGCCATTATCTATAGATATAGTACTCAGCCGGGTGTATAGAATACTGAAGATTCTTTTAGAAAGTGAAAAATCTATTACAGCATGCAGTTGCTAATTAGCTTCGGTCACAAAAACAACATATTGGGTATATCAAAAGATTGAAACAAATATTGATATGAATGAATTATGTTTGTTAAAAGTCAACAAGTTAATTTAATAGCATTTTTTTTTATTTCAGTTAAATTTTTTTTTCCCCAACTAAATATGAAATATCAAGTCAAATTTCTATCTACATCAAACACACATGACCCAGTCCAGAATAAGTGGATTAAAGATGGTTGGATATAGTTCAAACAACAAAATAGCCCCTAGGTAGCCCCTAATCTCAATATAAGCCCAAAGACCTGCCCACATCATGTAAATCAGTATTTAGGGAATATTTTGGTTTCCCCGTAATATACACCAAGAGGGAGCAGTTGATAAAACCAAGACTGTCTGTCTTTCTGTTATACCAAACTCAAATGTGTTGCTTGAAACACAGCCAATGCGCTAACTCATTTGAGACGACAACATCTGAGTGTGTGTTTGACTGCGTATACACAAAACGCTTTTGGCATCTAAGGCACCATTGGCAGGAAGTTCAGACTAGGCTAAAAAATATTACGGCTATAGGGGTGTTTTTTGCTGCAAATATGCAACCATATTTGGTAGTAAAAAACATGTGATTTAATAAATTTTTGTCATTTTCGATGTATTTTATATATTTATTTTTACAGTGTGCAATGGATGTAAATTATTGCGATTCGATTCTATTGCAGTTATTGAGGGAATAATTCAATGCATACGAATTTTCTATCACGATTCGATTTTGCCATTATATTTGATAAACTAAATTCAAAACTTTTTCAACTTCACTTAAAAAAAATCACAAATATGACCATGTACTTTTATTACACATTATTACACATGCAAGGAAAGTTAATGGTTATTTTAATTTTTACAATAAAAAATTTTTTTTTAATTATAATTTTTTGTTTTTTTCTTTTTATTGTTATTATTAAACAAAACGAACAAACCAGTGTAACTGAGTAAAAAACCGACTCACTTGGGGGGCTGCAGATTAGTGGAAAAACATTACATCACTTTTTTTATTCTGTAGAAAACAAAAGATCGATCCAGTACCCAGTCCAGATTTAATACTGAATTATATACGTGACGGGCTGGTACTTTGACACTTCTTATACAGTAAGTAGTGAATGAGTCGAAAAAATTCCTCATCCTGCATTATCTTCTGGTGCTGAAAACTTTCATATTGGCTGGTAATATCAGCCAAGATTGACACATCGGACCGTTCAAACAAAAATCGGCCAATAACAATATATTGTAAGTTCAAGTGTTACTTAAACCGATCTTTGCACTAATGTCAGACCACTAAACAGATCTAATCGGAGTGTTATTAATATCAAATTCAAACTGCACTAGTCTGTTATATCTCTAATGTTACTAAAACTTGAAATCTGATCTGACTGTACTGATATCCAATTATCAGCAGCCATACCACCAGCAGTTCAGACTCAGTAATCCATCTGAACCTAAGCAGGTTTGGGTCTGGCCAGTACTTGGTTAGGATACCGACTAGGGAAGCTGGGTTGCTGCTAGACGAGGTGCTGTTGTGGCCAAGTGGGGAGCCCATCAAGACACTGTTCTGTGTGGATCACAATGCCCCAGTGCAGTGATGGGGACACTGTGCGGTAAAAATGGCACCATCCTTTGTATGAGACGTATACTGGAGGTCTTGACTCTCTGAGGTCATAAAAGATCAGCATATTTTTAAAGAATAAGAGTGGTACTGTGATGTCCTGGACAAAATTGTCCACTGTGGCCCTGTGAAATCTTCCCTCTTAATCATCCTCTATATCTAATTGATGAATACACTCCTGCCCCTTCACCACCTTAGCTACTGTTGCAGTGTGCATGCTGGCAGAGGATGGCCGCCGTTGCATCTCCCAGATGGGTCCTACACAGCAGTTGTGGTTGAAATGGCTCCCCATTGGTTCTGTAAAGTACTGTAGGTATCCTGCAGCACTGTATAAATGTAACATTCATTCATTCAACCGTAGCTGTACACATTTAGGTTATCTCCAGTGCTGTGAGAACGGCATTGTTTTTGTTAAATTGCGCTGTATTTAAAATTTATCACCTTTTATCACTGAACGGGAATTGAGCATCTTAATTTGTTTGGAAATATTTTTAGTTTGCATGCCTTAGACAATAAAACGTCAGCATTATGATGGTATACTGTATGCTTAGTTTTTATATTTAATTGTTAGATTTTTCAATGGAGTAATATTTTTTTTTCATTACATTACTCAACAAATGAGTTGTTAGATCAGTTGACTAATCGAGAATGTGATGGGAGTGGAGTGTTTGGAGTCAGGATTAATGACGTGACGAGGCTCTCGGGGAATACGTGCATTTGGACTTAACTGCCATATGTGCTGAGTGACATTCTTTCCTTTGGCACTCTACGCATAGAATAAGCTGTCATGAAATAGTCCGAGAAAATGACTTTGCAGCACTTTGTCGATCAAAAATTTTATCAATGGAGCTAATTTATTCTTTGAAATATTAAAGTCTATCAAAGTTAAACAGAACAAATTCTGCAGTGAGGAAAGTCACTTTGATAAGAGAACACAAAGATAAGCCCTAAAGATGCATTAAACACCCTTCAGCCGGACTGTACTGAAGAGATAAAGTAAAAATACATAATGTGTTTAAACTTGGTACATACGAATTCCAAAAAGATGAGTGATTGGCTTTGCGTAACTCAAATACTTGGAACAGTGTGGCATTCATCGTCCAAAACAGATTGAAATCGGCTGGCTAAGTTGCCCCCCCCTCGGAAGTTTCTAAGCCAGCAAACTTAGAGGCTGGTACCTAGGCAGTTGCCTTTGTCGCCTAGTGGGTTGACCAGCCCTGCCTAGCTAGTATTTGGTGGGATTTTCCTCAGCCAATTGCGGTCATGGAGAGCCAGAATTCAATACAATTCCTTGCTCAAATGCACCATAATCAGTAACCAATTAATCAGTTACTGGGTTTAGTGCGCTTGACTAAGGAAATTTGCAAACTGGCCCTCCAGGACTGGGGAGAACTGGGGAACTGGAACTGGGGAACCCTGGCCTAAATTCACTGAGGCATGGGCTGAGAAATTTTGTGGAAATATTCCTTGGGGAATTTGGTCATTGACATTTTATGCCTGAAATATTTGGTAAATGGAAACAAAATTGCTAGCTTATTACAGGTTTTAATTTTTAAAAAAGCATTTTTTTAGAATTAATGTACCAACATATTGTCATCCATCCATCCATCCATCCACCCTTTCTCCGAGCAGTTATCCAGTCGCAGCAGGAAGCTGTGCTGGGCAATACAGGACACAAGATGGGATTCTGCGAAGGGGGAGGTCTGTGGCTGAGTGAGTTAGGGGGTTGTGCCTCTAATCAGAAGGTTGCTCCTGGTTGAAATCCGAGGATGGCAGAGTGATTGCGCTGTTGGGCTCTTGCGCATGGCCCCTAACCCCCAATTGCTCCAAGGACTGTTTAACCCCGCTTTCACAAAAAATGTGCATTGCTTTGGAAAAGCATCTGCTAGATAAAATTATGTATAAAATATTATTTTGGATGAGTCTGTCACCACACACACATACACACACACGCACACAAAGAGCAATTGCAAGATACCTGGGCTTGATAATGAACAAAAACTATTTTTACAGGCGACAGTGAAGATCATTGCTAATAATTTAATAACTTTAATAACATTTTTAAATTCACATTAATTTTGTTCTTCCGCAGTGGCTCAGTTGGAGGTGTGTAGGAATTTATTATTAATCATGATATTTATTGACTGTCAGTCCTTGTGGTGAAAAAGAACAAATATTTTCTGCTGCTCGAGAGAACCATGGCCTTGTTCCATCATCACATTGAGAGCAACATATCTCTTTATTTTGCTGATGTTGCAGTGTCTTTCCTGCAAGGAGAGAAGGTAACTCACGCCATGCTTGGTCTGCGTTGGCTGACATTACTTACCATATATTGCAGGGTTGTTCGACACCGATTTCTGCGAACTGCAGTGTTTCTGAGATCATGTTCTAACAAATGCCCTCATTAGCCACTAATGAGAGGGTTTTCACTGCAGAAATATGGTTCACATGCTATAAAAGGAAGCAAACATGAAGGCATGAATGTGCTAGATGACTCCAGTGATGTGATAAGTGCAGTCTGCTGTCGGTGTGGATCAATGCTGTGCTTCCACAGACAATTCAACCTCAGAAGCCAAAATTATTAAACCTGAGTGTTGGGGCCGAACATGAAAACAAAAACAATAGTTCTTATAAACTGATAAATCGAGGAGTTCTGTTTAACAAACGGGGAGCAAGACAATCAGAATAAAAATGGACATAAATTTATCAAAAATCAGTTCCTGCACTCCCAGCAGGTGACCTAGTGTCCTCTATTTAAGCACCGAAGCAGAAATTCAATCAAAACCCAATGAAAAAAAATACAAAGATCCTCAACCTGAGCCACCCCACCAGTGCTGTGGCTGCTCCGTGTAATTGAATCACAGGCCACAGTTTAAACTCACCTCTCTGATCCCACTGGGGTTGTTATTAAATAAGCACTCAAAAACTTTAATGTAGGACAATACAAATAAAGGGAAGGGAAAAACCTATTGGCCTTGACAGGGAAAGAAAAGCGGGACTCTAGGGGATATCGGAGCATTTCCGAAAGAAACACCTCAGACGCCTTTTTATTAAAGTCTGTAGTCTATCCATGTGATTAAACCCGATCACTGCTCTCTATAAAACCAGTGCTTTCTCCATGACCAAAAGCATCTCGTTAAAGCAATCAGTCAACTATTTCCTTATAATGTACAATAAAGCTGGAGAGAGACACATAATCTATATGTGCATAGTCGCCTTTAAACTTCTACAAACAGGCGGTACTGAATCAGTAGTTTTTAATTTAGATGTGGCTCAGTGAAGAAGTTGGCCATTCAGTTGTTACATTAGTAAGTGTTACAAAAACAAAAGTCATACATCTGGAGCCCTTTTTATACGCCTGACTGACATTAAATGAGCACACCTGTATTCATTTAATCCTTAATGTAGGTGCAGGAATGTGATTAACTGCTGTTTCCAAAGTAACTGATAGAATGGCATTAAACAGACAATCTGCGTCCCGGTTAAACCAGTGCAATAACACGTGACTTGGGTTCCTATAAATAAAGTGCAAGAAACAGGAAATGTGGTGGTAGAATTGTGATCCTTGACTTTTCTTCCTTCCTTTCAGCACATAAATGTGTAGGCATCAAAATATCCAAATACTCTGTGCAGTGCTTTTAGACAATGTCAGCCTCCAGCCTTTGGATAAGGATGATTTTTTTTTCTTCCACTTTTCACGCAGTGTCTCCAGCAGGAGACATTCGGAATTGGCACCTTCAGCATACCTCCTGGCCCAAATCTGTGCAGTTTCTGTGACCACAGACGACGCACATCACCTCTATATCTGCTTTGCCATGAGGGACCTTGTCAACAACCTCCCCCCCACATTCAGAAATAGGAAGGAGGGCTCACCTCTGTTTCCAGGGCACAGTTCATCCCCTGCTTTATTCTGTGAGCCTCTTGTGCATCTCTGATACAGTCCATCAGTCTTATTCTTCCTTAGAACTTGCTGCTGGAGCCAGCAAGGGCAGTTATCAGCTCCGAAATGCAACTTGGACAATCCCTTCTTCAAAACACCACTCCCAAATGCTGGCTGTACTGCAGGCATATTTTTATAGGGCTAAGACAAACATAAAAGCCAATATAAAACTGATAAAAAAATATTTATTTTTAAGGTAATAAAACAGCAAATAAATATATAAACACAAAACACAACAAAGTAGAAGGCCTGGAATCTCACGCCCATATATAATTAATCCTTAATACAAGCATAGGTACACACCACTGGGACATAAAGCAATTAAGTACTAAATGATGTTTAAAATGTAATTGCAAAATAAAATTCACAATATGATTATCTTGCTTGCTAATAATTAAATGACAAACATATAATTGTTATGAGTTGGGCAGATCTTCATACACTCAAACATTTGACAGTTGGAATGAATTATCGCTGACATATACGGTCAGAACCCTGCCATAGGTTGACGCCCCATCCTGGGTTGTTCTCCGCCCTGCACCCATAGCCTCCAAGACTGGCTCCGGACTCCCCACACCCAAAATAGGATAAGCAATTACAGAAAATGTATGGATGGATGGATATACAAATACCTGTCAAGGTATATATACCCAGCTAGCATTGGTTCGTTGGGCCGACATCGGCTGTTGGTCGTTATGTCGATGGTCAAAAGCGGACGTCGACACAACGTCTGGCCAACAAAATGGTCTACATAATGAAAATAAGATTTTTGGATATTATTGTTTGTTAGATACACTAACTGCCTTTTAATAGGCTAATTTCCTTTCTTTCTGAATCGATGAAATACACTTGATGTCGTCCAAATTTTTCGTCGGCGTAACGTCTGGCAGACATCTCATAGACCTTTACTCTATGTCCAAGATCGAATTTATACAGATTTCTTTTCAGATCAAGATGAACTGTACAACCTATACCTCCACATAAAAAGTTTAAAGGATTCCATAACAATCCCTTTTCTTCGTTGGCTTCATGTCCTGACAACGTCGTGCATTTTACGTCAGCTGCAGATGTTGAGTTGACGTAACCCAGACATTGAAAGTAGGTTGGCACATGGTCCCCATAATGTCCGTGGGATGTTGGTTTATGTTGGCCACAGGGAATTGCACACATTTGCTTATCACTACTTGGTTTACTGCACGCTGGGACAACGTGCATTTGACATTCGCTGCAGACGTTGAGTTGACGTAAACCCGGTGTGCAGATGCATGTCCGGCCAACATCTGCTAATGACGTTGGGCCAACGTTATGTCCGACGTTCTACCAACGTTGGGCCAACGTTAAATGTTAGCTGGGTATGCTGAAAAAATGCTTGCGAAGTGCCAGTGATGGGTTGGCATTTCGTGGATTTCTCTAAGAATTCATGAGATATATAATCATGAATTCTTAGAGAATGAGCATATATTTTAGTTTTCCTTTTCATAGCCTTTAAAACATAGTAATGAATGGTGTCCTTTTGACATGTATGCTTAAATAATATGCAAAATTACGAATCTTTATAATATTAATTCATTTTGTATACTTTATAATATTAATATATTATAGATTAATGTAATATATGAATAATGTTGAATTATGACTATATAACATTAAATGGAGTAAAGCAAACTGTATAATATATGTGTTTTTGTCTATCTAGGTAACTGGGGATGTAGTGAGTAGCTCTTAAAAAAAAAGACAGCATGAATATTTGTACCAGCAGTGACTGCTGACTGCGGTACGTTGTCCTGAAACTTATGTATGACCGTGGCGCTTAAATAAATCTGCCAGCATGACCATGTATCTTACGACTCTGATTATTCCAACGCATCAGCCCCAGCTGTTGGCATTTGAGTCCAGATTAAGAATTTTTCAGTTTGATGGCAAAAGTAAATTTCCTGTGGTGTCATAATTTAATAATTTGATACCTCCACCGCAGGCTTAGTGACATATACTACCAGTCAAAAGTTTTTGCACACACTGACATTTTCTACATTTGCATGTCACTCAAGTAACATTTACTAAAAATACACTCAATTGTTAGAACACAGGGGAAGTACGGACCAGGAAAGCAGGAGAAGGAGCTGAAGAATTGGGCAACGAGGGATTTATTGGCCGAACAGTACAGAACACGAGGCAATATGAAGGATAGACAACAATGACCAGACTGGGGAAACATACTCCAGGTCCTGGCAATTTATAACTAGTGTAGTAAGCTTTGCATAGGGCTTGGTTTTGGTTGCAGTTTGGTATTTAGCTGGATTCCTTTTTCCTGAATCTCAATTCCTGTATCCATTGGCATTTTACATTAGGGCAGCTGAAATCCATATTCAATTTTGTCACTTTGTTAGAAATGATAACTAGATGTCATTTATAAACTTGGGTTTTGCAGCAGCGAAAACCTACTGAATGTTTCTATTTATTTAGTTAGAGAACAATATTCACAATTGCTTATTCTCCGAAATTCATTTATTTCTGGCTCTTACCTACCATGTGGCGGTGATGCAACTCTCTTTGTGGGATTCATTTATCTGACGTAATTCTCATTTACACCCAGATCAACATAGCACATCGCGAATCTTCAATCCAGTATTCGAAAGGACTGCATGTTACACCGTTAACTATCTGCTCTGCTCTTGGAGGAGATCTTCCATGTAAGAACTCAGCAAGTCATAATCAGTGAGGGAGGTCAATCATTGCTTCTCCTATCAACTCGTAAACCTCATGAATCATATGCTCGTCATTAGCTCATTTGAGCAGCATGTCGTCTCTGGGAAGGTCATCAGCAAGGAGTACGGTTACAGGGAAGCCACCAGGTTGCTGCTCGAGAAGAGGTTTAACATCGTCAGCTGTGACCATGAATACTCATGCACAGAGGACCGTGGATGCAGTAGTGGCATTAAGTGATGTTTGCGCATTGAATCATTTCGCTCTGATTAATACTGGAACCGCTGGTGTTTTTTTGACCTCCTTTAACTGCCAGCAGCAATGTTCTTCAGCGTATCACGCCTTTTGTTTTCACTAAAGGATCATCGCGTTAGCATACCGTTCACCCGGCAGGAAAACAACGGGGCAGTCAGTAATCCTCACAACACAGTTGTCCCCCAAAAAAATCCATAAAACCCAGATGTTTTTTTGGTCATTGATTCAAGTATTGGTTTCAATAGATTAATCTTGTGAAATGAATCTTAATCTCACACCAGTAATAAAATTAAAGTCTCGCTTTAACGTAAATACCGAAAGAACTGACCACTTTATTCGGCATTACAGTTGTGTATACGCGAGCTTAATTTTTATTTTGAAAAGATATAAAAAGTGTTTAAAAAAACACTGTTAAAAAGTAGAAACTTCAGCAAACACGAAATCACCAGTAAATTACATCTATTTAATCAACATTTAATAAAACGCATACGGCGCTTGAAAACTCTTCAGCTTTACAGTTTTACAGCAGAGCGGTAACCCTATAAGAAACATTATGATTGAGGAGGTTAGATTCACTGCCGTTATTAACCATATTTGCACATTAGCGCAAACAAAAGGGCTGCATACAACGAAGTACGTCTTGCTTGGAGTTAAAGGAGTTTGACGTCCAACAACGTGGGAAACAGCAGTTCCAGTGTTAACAATGATTACAAGCCAAGTGACTTGATACCAAGCAGTTTTCGCAAAGCTGTTTAATGCTGTCTACACTTGATCCTTAGTGTATTATGTCATCCATACAAACAACCGACTTAACCAGTTATTGTCCACGGCATTGATAGCTGTCTCTCCCAAATACCGAGCAGCTGCTAGGGAATTCACATAGCACACAGGTGGTGTTGAACCACTTAAAAGCTCTACTTCCAAAATTATATCAGACGGTACTCCTGCAAGATGCAAGGCATCAACAGCAGGCACCCAGGGGAGGTCATGAGGGTTTGCAATCCCGATCCTGCGAAGCTGCTGTCATGCTTGGCTATTCAGTCCCATTTTTAACACCCAATAATAAATGTTTGACAGAAACGCCTGGCATTTCGTATGGGAGGGCTTGTCTCAATTCAGGTTCTCGGATATACAGCTGTTAGCCACCAGGCATAAAGCTGCCAAGTTGCTTTACCACTGACACTGTTTTTAAACTGACAAGCAGAAAATCTCTGGGTTTGGGATTGAAATTAGTCCGTTAATTTCCGCCCAGCTGCTATTAGAGCTGGAGTGGGATAACACTGGGATGGACTGGTCCAGCGGCCTCAACTAAGGCTCTTTGTGAGAGGGAGGACATTTTTGTGAGGTACGGGGAGGGGGTATGAGTGTGTCATATATTATTATACAACAGCTAGTTCTGACCAAAAAATCTGATTGGACAAGAGGCGTTCTACTGTATGTGCTCGCCAATCAAGTCCTCTTGATCTAAACGTTCATAATTTTACCTCATGTTGGCCAGCTCCCGACTGATACTGTGCACAAGCTTGGTGTTCCGCCAGTTTTCCTCAATCCATAAGATGTCCACAATTACTAATCATTCTAGAGTATGTCCGATTTCAAAGTACCCCTTATGCATCTTTGCCAAATGATACAGCTCATGTTTGAAATCAGTAACTATATCATATGTTTGCAACTTGTAACATACTCTAGCAGTCCCTCATATCAGTATTAGGGATAACAGCATGTAACAAAGTTATTTGTGTATAAGTAAGTTACAGGCAACATTCGATTTTACTTAGAAAACTCGAAATAGGCTGCTTCTTTGTTCCAACAAATGAAAAGTTGCAGTGCGTGAACGTTGTGCTGAGTAATTTTCATTAACTGCAGACGATTCCTTTTTCGACTTACGTCTCAATTGATTTATCAAGTTACATATGCAATCCAGCAGCATCACAAATTCTCGTTCGAAGTATATTAAGTTCCGGATTAGGCAATCAAATTGACACGTACGGTTGATCCAGGCTGCAAAGTTTGCTTGTTCTTTTAGGTTATCAGTCAGTATACTTTACATGTGAAGTACCCATGTTGGAGAGCGAAATTTTCCTTGAGTAATCAAAGTTACAGTGCTACATATACAGTACAGTGTATGAAGAATATACTCTGGGCTAATATCTGTGGCCGTAAGTCAGCATTGATTGTGTACATCAGCATTGTACTTATGCTTCTATGCATCATTACACATCTTTTCAGCATTGAATTTTTGTTATATTTTGCAAAATCATCTTTTTATTTAGGGTTTTCAGAACTATACTTTCTGATGCCTCGTTTTGTAAACTATTCCTTCTTGTAATGTTGTCTCGTGAATGTGAAGTTGACATCGGTTACCTCTATCCTTAGCAATCTTGAAAGCCCATTAATTCAAATTGTGGCATGTGTCCTTTCAATTATTCCTCTCGTTAGGTGGCCCAGGAAGTGGACAGAGTGAATCTGATGGAGTGTGAGGAGAAGCTGGCAGGATCAGAGGACACAAACATCTAAAAGCACTGATGACCACAGATATGGCTACAGAGTCCCTGAGGAAAATTGGGTTGCGATCAAGCTGTGTGCATTGAAGCCTCTTGACAGCATAAGCCCTTCTTTGAAAATACACTCGTCAGGGTGAAATGTTAATTAGTTTCATTTGTAGGGTCTTTCACATCTAGGCGGTGCTATTTATGTGCATGAAGGCAAACATGCCGTTTCTTTTGAGATTAATAGTTGTTTAATTTTCTACACTCTGTTTTTTTTTTTTTTTTTAATTTTGTCATATAAATCTGACAGAGAGGCTCCCTGCAGAGAATCTGCTTCTTGATAATCAGAGAGACTGTGGAGGAGAATAAAAGGAGATAGCAGAGAGGGAAACTAATCCATGGATGGCTGTTGATAAACTATTCTGCTAAGCTATAGAGATACCAACCATATATAGGATGGAACAGCATTGAGAGTTTGAAAGTCTGATAGCATAAGGTTTTGTGTCCCTGATTATGTGTCAAACAGTCCAATGAAAATTGTGAGTATATATGTTTGAACTGGATTTTTCAGTCAATGTGTACTTCATGAAACAGGAAATTAATTGGCAATTAAATTTATAATGCGAGAGCAGAATCAGAAAATTAAAAAGTAACATTCGGCTTTGAGCAATTATATATTTAACTTGGCAGAAAAAGATAAACAATTGCAATGACAAAAGATGCTTGAAGGCACTATCGACAAAAAAAAAAGCTAGCAGAGGTATGTAAGTGCAGCCATCGGGGGAAGAAATGGCACATCACGGTCCTTAATCTTCTCTTGTAATTCATGCAACAAAGGCTCAATCAAAAGACAATTAATGTTCTTGTGGAGACGGGGTGTATGGGTCAGCAGGCAGACAGCTGGATACTCCCATTCACTCTCCATGGCCTCTATCGATTCACAACCAAATGGAAACCGAATCACCCCGGGTAGCAAAACATTTAATA
The DNA here is from genome assembly GCF_023856365.1 of Brienomyrus brachyistius. Classification (NCBI taxonomy): domain Eukaryota; kingdom Metazoa; phylum Chordata; class Actinopteri; order Osteoglossiformes; family Mormyridae; genus Brienomyrus; species Brienomyrus brachyistius. Next base: position 9,514,027 of record NC_064542.1, read on the forward strand.
AAGCTTAGACAATTATTCCCCCAGGAGGTATTTACTAATATTGGGAGAATGACATACAAGGTTCGTTAGTAATCTTAAAATATAAATTAAATATTTATGACAATCTGACTCTTATCCCTGTGTGACCTCTTCTGTAAATTGTATTTCGTTTTCATTTGAACTTTTCTGTCTTAATTTCAGTATTTCAACGCACAGTTTGTACATTGATGTATATTATTTTGTCTGGACACACCTACTGATTGTTTTTCAGGAAAGTAGTGACATCAAGCACACCTCACGGTTATTTATAGTAAGTATTATTTTGTGGACAAGGAGATGGAGTGCTGTGATGGATGACCTGCCCCCCACAATCTCCCTACTGTACCTAAACCCTAGATTGGGATGAGTTGGATTTAACTGGTCACCTGACTGCTCCAGAAGAGCTGAGGAGTCAACCCCCCAAGGCTGAAGTAGTTAAACATCTGACTTTTTCATTATAATTGCGACTGACGGTGTAAAGGTTAACCATGTTGAACAGCTGGACTGATTGTTTAACAGCATGTTTATTAGTTACTGATTAATTAAATATTAATTAAAACAAAGACACGAGGGAGATAGCCAATATCTTCACAGCAAAGTACATCTTGTATGAAGATTTTCTTGCTAGTTTTTCAATTCACAGTTTTCATAGTATATTTCATCATTGCCATTGATAATTATTTTCTTGAAGAACATTATTTTAGTGAGGTAATAAGATTACTTTCTAACATGAAAGCTCCTACCAAAATATTCACTTAAGTTTTATACAAATATAAACGCCTCTGCTCTTTTCCGAGACTGATCAAGTACTTGTGTATTTTCTGCAAAGCACATTGCAGCGTTTAGTTTGTAACCAAAAAACTGTATGAGGTAATAACTGGACAAAACCAATTGTATGTTCAGGACATGCATCACTGAAGAGTCGCACAATCCAGATTTCCAGTTTCATTCCTTACCAGAGTATTAAGTTATGTTTTCAGTTGATGCTCTCATCAGAAACAAAATATATTATTATTATTATTATTATTATTATTATTATTATTATTGTTGTTGTTGGTATTGTTATTACATGCAGCATGTTGGTTTGTCAGGAATCCAAAGGGAAAAAAAGTGGATTCTCTTGTACCCTTCTGATGCTGTAACCACGATCATGTCTGCCCTACAATTTCTCTTACAGTTCAGCTGTTGTTTTTAAGGCATGCAGTTCCCACTGAATCCTCCAAACAGAACTCTGTAACAATCACTTTGCAGATAGTTTAACTCACTGATGCCCTCATAGCCTCCTGTGTGCCTGAGGAGAGAGCACTTAGAGAGGACATAGCTGAGATTCAGAAGCACTCTTCAAGTCTTTATGGTACAGGTCTGTCTCTTAGCTACAGTGAATGTGATGAGGGAAAGCATATGTTCCCCTCAGAGGAATTTAATAAGAGGATCCTAAAAAATGACCCAGTAAACCTTGTGGGTCTTGATTGCTTGAAGTAGAACGGAATTTTTGAGTCTGCTACCTTTTTGATTTATATCAATGCTTTTTTCTGTATTTTTGTAAAATAATTGTTGTTAGTTACAGTAAAATGCTATATACAATGAAGCATATTAAATCATGTAAAACATTTAGATTAATTCGACAGGGCCTTAAAGATAAATAACCAAAGTTTACATATTACTTTTAAAAATAAGGTCATTTTAAAAAATAGATGAGTATTCAATATTATAATTGGATAGAAGCATGAAGAGACAGCATGCAGGCCTGTCTCCTGCATTCAGCTCTGTGATTTAAAGTTTGCTTAATGCATATGAGCAGTGCAGACACAGTGTGTCCCAGAAGGGAAGAGCAGAGGGATTCGTGTCGTGGACAACAACTCAGCACATGGCTTTTAAACGCAAGTGACGCCTTAAATGTATTGCTTCATACGCTTCTGCAGACTCACTGTCTCCTATCAGAGGCTCTCTGCGCCAAGGATATCAGGCAAAAGACAAGCACTGTACAAATTCTTGTTCTAATCTCATTCTGTTTCTGTATAATTGAGGAGCTATTTTTGTGAAACGTAGCCGCGTGTGAGAATATATTTTATTGTGTGTTTTTAAGAATCTACTATATTGTATTTTTTTCCATTTAGAATTACTAAAACCCGTTTAATATTTAAAGTAAGTACGATACCAATACATTATTTATTGATTCTCAAATTTGCATTTACTAAAGTTATGCAGAACCTCGGTGTTCTATCTTTCTCATATTATAACGCGACGTCTTGCTTTGCTTTGCCTGTCACATAAACTATTGTTATATTCTGGCCTTTCAGCCAGAAGTTGTATGACTATGTAGATTCCCTCCTGACTTAGCAGAACATGCTTTATGCCTTCACTCTGCACCATGACGTTCCATCTGCCATGTGAGGCCCTTGAAGAAAATGAAATCATCATCTGGCAAAAAAGTTTCCTTTACACGCTGAAAGGAGTGGCTGATAAGCATCTGTGTTCCATTAGAGCCTTTGTTACACTGCCACAGTGCCGGGGTTCAGATCTCAGCTATTTATTCAACCATACCATGGTGTATTTGCTATTTCCACAATCCAGCATCTTGCTGAATAAACCAAAAATCCACGGGAGATTTGTTTTGCTGCCCATCCAGCCATCAGCCCTAGAATGAAGCTATATATAAATTCTCTGGAATTGAAATTCTTTTTCAAATTTTGCACAGGCATTGAAAGAGTGAAGAACTAAAACTGCTGAAATTCTGAGATAGATAACCCCAGAATAGATGCAGCACCACATAGTAAAAAAGAATGGCAGTTCTGACACTCGATCCAGTTAAGATAATAATTGAAAAAAAAAAAAGTTTTTGATTGATCCTTTTCAAACTTTGCAGAGGTGCCGTACGGGTGCTGAACTGGAACTGCTTAAATTTTGAAATAAATCACCCCACAATTGAAACAACCCCACTTAATGGCAGCAAGGGGAAGAGTGAAAGCGGATGACATTTGACCTTATGAATGTGATGTCAAAAAGGCTTGGATGCATCTTATTATTGCATCATAAAAACATTAGACGGATGAACATCTACATCTAAAAACATTATACAGATCTTTTTCAAACTTTCCATGCACACTGCAGGGGTTTGCACACATGTTGTATGGTTGAATATTTGAACCTGATGGAAAAAAATCACACCAAAATTGAAGTTAATCGTAGCAAGGAGAAAGATGAAGTGATTAGAGGCTTATCCTTGTGAACAGAATCAGACTATTGGTCATTATTTCCTCTGTTTACCCTTTTTGATCTTTGATGGATTTTATTGCCAGTTCACAAAAGCATTATATGGATAAAGATCTACACCTAAAAATAATCATTGACCAGGTCCAAAATTGTAACTGGGTGGGCAGAGTGTTGTACCTGCCTCTGCTTAATAAATCAGGAAACTAAATCTGCTCCAGGTTGGGCTGAAATAGGGCCCTAACTTATCCAAGCAGAGCAGCGAGCACTGCTCTTGGGGCAGTGGTCTCAGTAGCAGTCTTGGTAGTTGGAGTTTTTTGTGTGTTTTGGTTTGCAGGGCTTATCTGGGTAGGTCTGTTTTCTCCGTGCCTTACAGTGGCCAGCAGATATTGCCTTGGTGTTTTGGGGAGACTTGGGCTCATGGTCCTTGGTTGGCATTTGCCTCTAGGTTTCAAGTTAGCCAGTTTCAGTGTTAAGGTTCCATGATTCCTGGTGGCCCACATTCCACAGCTGGTGTGCTGGGCTTCTGAAATCCTGTCTCTGGGGGGTTTGTCTTGGGTTTTGAATTCTTGTGCTTTTAGATTCCTAGTTTGGGTTCTCGAGTCCTCTGCAGGTGAGTCAGCCTTCTGTTTCAACTCATCCTGGGGCTGTCCAGCTAGTCAGCGGCCCAAGTCCACCTAGTTCCCCGTTTTCCAGCAGTGCTGGGGCTGTTAGTCTCGGAGGCCAGGAGGCAGAAGACCTGGCATGTTGGATGGGCACCCTGGGGTGAGATGTTCTGTCATAGATCTAGTGTTATGAAGGCCAATAAATGTTTTTTTTTAACCTGAATGCTTAAGTCCCAAGTCGTGACACAGTGAGCAGAAAACTGGAAGCAGCAGAGGACAGATGAAGCTGAGCAAAAACAGAGCCTGTGGTCACCATCTTATACACAGAGACGTGCCATCAACCTTATTCTGTGGATTTTTTTTAAATCTGTTGGGTGCATGATGATCAGAATATTCTATGAAAACGATATTCATTATTGCAGTTGTCGGTCTGAATGTGAGAAAACCCCGATTATTAAGATGACTCCCCCCCCCACTCACACACACACACACACACACACACACACACACACACACACTTTTTCAGGAACTAATTTTGGAAAAAAGGTTTTTGAATACCAAATGTTCTTTATAAAAATAAATCGTTTTTGATGGTCAAATAAGAAGTTAACCTTATCACTGTTAAAGAGCAACCACAGGCAATGGCATTACAATAAACAGCACATATTCCAATAAACAAATGTATTATATGGGGGAATAGCTCAGATATTCAATATTACAAAGTCCACAATCAAATAGGTGGTAGAATGTTTTTGATGCAGCAGACCCACAAAAAGAGGGTGAAAAAAACACTGTGGCAAGTGGTTGAGTCAATTTAATAAACGGGATGACAACGCTTTTAAAATTCAAAGTTACTCTCTGTATTAACAGCCGGACAGGAAACCAAACAATCCAGCAATTTATATCACACCCATGGTTACACGCTAACACACGCGTTCCATGGCAAACATTACACAGTTACGACATGTACCAATAACATAAATATATGAATATACATATAAATTTCCATCCATCCGTCCAACCATCCATCCATTATCTGGCCTCTTTTTGGGGTCAGATTGCGGAGGCAGCAGTCTAAGCAGGAAAGCCCAGACCTCCCTCTCCCCAGTCACCTCCTCCAGCTCCACCATGAGAATACCAAGACGTTCCCAGACCAGCTAAGAGATATAATCTCTCCAGCATGTTCTGAGCCTGCCTTGGGGTCCAGAACAGGCGTCCAGGAGGAGATACATGCCCATACCACCTCAACTGGCTCCTTTTGATGTAGGGGCACTGTGACATTGCATTCCTCCCGAACGTCCATTTCTGGAAGTAGTTCATTTCTTTCACTTATACCCACCGTCTCATCCTTTCGGTCACTACCCAAAGCTTGTGACCATAAGTGAGGGTGGGGACCAGTAAATTGGTAGCTTTGCGTTTCAGCTCAGCTCTCGCATTACCACGACAGAACAGTATACCTTCCGCATTACTGCCTAAACTACACTGATCAACCTGTCTGTCTCCTGCTCCCTTTAAATTCCTCCACCTGAGGTAGTAACTGATCCCATACCTGGGCAGGGCAATATACCCTTTTCTATTCAAGAACTATAACCACAGACTTGGAGGTGCTGATCCTGCCCGCTTCACACCCAGTGCATGCTGCAGGCCTCATCATCTGTAAAAAAGCAAGACACAATCCTGAGAGTACCAAACTGGACCCCCTGCACCACTTGGTTATGCCTAGAATCACTGACAAAGGACAGCCCTAGTAGAGTCCAAAACCCACCAAGTTTGACTTACTGCTGGCAATGTAAACCAAACTCTCGCTCTCGCAATTATACAGGGACCTAATGGCCCATAACAATGGACCCCATACTCCAGAAGAACCCCCAGCTGGACCCCCAGAGGGACATGATCGTATGCTTCTTCCAAGTCCACAAAACACATGTAGACCAGTTGGGCCATGAAGCCTCCAGAAGCCTAGTGAGGGTGAAGAGCTGGTCCAGTGTTCCGTGACCAAGACGGAACCGGCATTGGTTCTCCTAGATCTGAGGTCTGACCAACAGATTAACCCTGTTCCCCAGTACCCCGGTATAGACCTTCCCTGTGTGGGTATGGAGTGTGATCCCCCTGAAGTTGGAATACATCCTCAGCTCAGTGGAATTCAGAAGGTCCTTGAAGTACTTCGTCCCATGCCTGACTATATCCGTATTTGAGGTCAAGAGTTCTCCATCCCTGCTGTAAACAGCATGGGTGAAGCTCTGCTTCCCCCTCCTGAGTTGCATGACCGTTTGCCAGAATCTTTGAGGCCGACCGAAAGACCTTCTCCATGGCCTCTCCAAAGTCCCCCCACATGGGAGGTCTTGCTTCAGCCACGGCCAAAGCTGCATTCCGCCTGGCCCACCGATACCTGTCAGATGATTATCACTGTAAATCATAGTTGTAAATTATAGACGGCTAATTTAAATAATGCCTGAAAGGTTCAGGTAATGTCAATTGCTCTGCACAAAAATCAAAGGTGTGCCTGTGTGAGTGAATGGCGTGTGTGTGTGTGTGTGTGTGTGTGTATGTCCTGCAATGGGTCGGCACCCCATCCTGGGTTGTTCCTTGCCTTGTGCCCATAGGCTCCAGACCCCCCACAACCCTGGATAGAACAAGCGGTTACAGAAAATGTATGGAAGATCAGGTGGGACACTGTGTTTGATACTCTATATCTTTACACCTGTGGGGTCTTTTAATTTGAACTCAGTGCTTGAGATTTCACTAATACTTTAATGTAATATTTAAAATTAGGATGATATTTTTTAAAGAGAAAGTCAAATTTCAAAAATTGTCCCAGTTCACCAATATCCACCCTACCATCATTGTATCTTACAGTTCTTACTTTTATGTCATAGAAAATTTGGTCATCTTGCAAAAGAGATGTCAATGGCATATAAGTATTTAAACATACAAAAAACATAAATAATATAAAAGAAAAAAATGGAATATGGACATTAAAACGTACATTAAGAAATACAAGCAACCGACAAATTGTCATATAAGTGGAATGTGCAGTAAATGAATATGTACTTTCAGACCTACGTTTCAAGAAATCACAGCTTTCACGTACAGTAAAAACACAATTATTAACTTTTATATTTGCAGGTGATCCATCCAGTCATTTTAGAAATTGTACTTCACTTGTGGAACGAGTATGGCTTAGATAGCTGGACCAAAGGACAGGGTTGCACAGGGAATATAATGGCAGCATTTCTGACAGCACCAAATCCAGGCAAGCGCTTCAAATTTGTGACCCGTCGCCACGAAATGAGTCTTAAGTCGCACTGGTAGAACTGCACCCATAAGACTCATTTAGTGGTGATGGGTCACATTTTAGCGATGATGGTAAAAACATTTACATTTCTCGTCTGCTGTTTTGTTGACTAATAGATGAGAGTGAGAACCAAAGCCAGTCATTAGTCCATGACCATAACCGGTACAGCTCGTGCCATTTTCTTTGTTCACCTTTCCTCTTCTGACAAACCACAAACATGTTATTTTGCAACTTGAATGTTACTTATGTGCTTGCAAATGGTCAGATTAATTAATTTGTGTTATAATTCAGACAACGGTCTACTTATTTAAGAGTTAAACAGCTACCAGTTACTATGAAGTCTGTTCTAATGTGTAAATATGCAGTATATTGTCTGTAATGATGCTTAATGAGGCATGACGTGGACACATATTCAAATTAGCAGTCTAATGGCAACTATGATCTTTTACTCTCTGAGGTAAAATCATGGCGATCTCCACTCAGATTTGAATGTCTTTTTTTCTAGTCCTAAGGCAAAAACATCATATATCATCTTAATAAAATGGCCCAATGGAATCTGTAAATTATAAACTGCATTTGCATGCAATATATTTAAATACTAATTCAACATCCTGTGTGCTGCAATTGGTTAATAACTGATTTGTCAAGAACTGCCTGATCAGAAGTTGCGAACCTCTACATAAAAATGCATAAAAATGTCAAACATTTATGCGTCTTCAGCCTGAAGATTTATTAAAGTATATTAGTATATTAGTGGTTATTGAATTACATTTTTATGCATTATGTAGAGGATTGTGGAAGAAAAAGAAATGGAAACACTTTACTCAAGGGGGCACATAGGTAACTGTACATTACAAATCCTTAGTAACTTTGTAGTAACTCATTTACTACTCAAGCAAATATCATGAACAAATATAGTTTTTGGTCAATTAATATATTAAGTAAGAGTTAGTTTATGATTATTTGTGCCTCGAAGTGTTAAAAAAAATAGACAGCTAATGGAACAAATAAACAGAAATCTGAAGTGTCTAACCTACGTTAGCAAATTTAATTAAATTACTTTGAATAAGGTGCAGGTTTGCCCAGTTTCTTAATTCGATTTTTATCTTAAGATTTTACTGCATGATATAAAGTCAACTGTAATATACTGATTGATTTTGACACATTAAACCACAATTACATATCTTATCTAATCCTATTCCCCCTTATCGTTTTTTAACTTATTTTGACTTTCTCATTATACCAAGTGCAAACAGATCATAAACTGATACAGAATCTTGAAATCTCAGAATATATTTTTAACTCAATCAGCAAAAATTCTAATCATATCTAATAACAGAAACATTACTGCGACATTATCGTATTTAACAAGTCTGAACTAGAAATATATCAAACAAGCATTTTTAGGGCCTTAAAATGCATCGTTTGTTAGAGATGAAAATCCTGAGTATACGCTGAAACATCTTTATGTGCGACACCTTCTGCCAGTCAGCACTCCTTGCATTCACTCCCTGCCATACCATCCTCTACCTCATCAGAATATTGAACCAATTGAACCCAATTATCCAATGTGTATTTAAGAACTCTTTGTGAGGTACTGAGCTTGCTCTCTGTGGAACTGCATACAAAGCTGTTTTGTTTTACTATTGAGTTTATGGTTTTCTGATTCTTGCTTGTTTTCTGCCCATTCCCGGAAGAGCACTGTAAGATATTAATTTTGTCAACAGTAGTTTTTCACGAAGGGGATTCATCAGGACCTCTCATGCTCTGGGTCTTTTTACACTGATTTGTGAGCCGTTATCAGCTCTCCAAGACCAGCAGGGTGATAGAGCAGCTGTAGAACTCTTGCCTCATTATAAAATGTCCTGTGATTATTAAGTCAAACAGGATGGTGCAAACTGTTGACACATGGCTGGTGAACCTATGCACAAAAACACCACCATTATTTTATTAAACTGGGCGAAGTCTGCAAGCTATTCCTGTTTTCCAAAGAGGGCAAAGGTTCAAATCTAGATGTTCGTGTACCACTGTCAGAGTCTTATAATTTTTATGTTATTTTATTGTACTAAGTTGTAAAATACAGGCAAACAATAGGAGCAGAAATCCAGAAAAATAGGAAGGTTTCCAGTTCTTTTCAATATCCCAAAGTTCACTCTAAAAGTAAAGCAAAGACTGTTGATATACGGCTACGCAACACCAGGTCTGCTTAATGTCAGCACTTAGTATTTTTTGCTAGCACTTTACTTGAAGGTGCACAAATAATATACTATTAGGTTATTACTTATCAATTAAACACAAACTAAGTTTCATACATATCATATAATTCATCATTAATTAATCGTGACGCATGTTTTTTCTCAAGCAGTTACTATATCTGCTAATTCTATAAACCTTTGTGAACTACTGAAGGAACTACTGAAGGAAAAACTCATGAGTAACACGAGTCAAATACTGATCGTACGTTTGTTCATCATTATTGAATCATGATGTATCCTTTATGCCAGGCAGTCACTATATTTGTTACTCTATGGTAATTCTGTAAAGCATTGTGAACTTCTGTAGGAACTACTGAAGGAATGAGTAATGAAGAACACAAGTGAAATACTGATGCAATGTTTGTTCATCATTATTGAATCATCACGCATCTCAAGTAGTGACTATGTTTTTTTTCATGATTTGCATTTCAGTAGTAACTGGGTTATTACTAAGTATTTATAACCCATCAAGTGAAGTGCTATCATTTTTTGTAATTGCCTAAAAACTCAGCTGGTACTGAATATTAAACAAAACACTGATTGTAAGGTAAACGTTTGTAGCTGAACTGGTAGACATAACAAAGGAAAATGCTTGAATTTATCAGTCAGTTGTGCACAAATTCAGTCTGTGAATTTTGTTCTTTGCATAAGGTCAGGTGCTGTAGTTAACTGTGAAGATATCTAAATATTTGTCCTCCTGCATTCAAATAATGGAGGGTCACACTGACAGCCAGAGGGATAGACATGTTCTGGGTCATAAGAAGCTCCTGAGGGGGGGGGGGTACTCCCTGCTCTGGCAGGGTAAGAAGGGTCACCCCAGGTTCTCCCATGAGCTCCCCCAGCGGAGAAGAAAATGGCAACAATCATGTGACCTCCCACTGTCGTCTGGGGAATGCTGGGAAAGGTCAGCTTGCCGTTTCTGCGATCTGTAAGAAAGTAACTGATGCGGATGACAGCAGCCAGCAAGTCGCCCCTGAATCCCTGGCAGTCATGAACAACTGGCAGCACTGAATTCATGCCAAACCCCCTTTTTATCTTCTCTTCCAGCACATAAGGGTACTTGATCCAAATCCGCGCAATTCTCGTCCTGTGTTGCTTTGGCATGCATTTTGTTTCTCTGACATTGCATTTCTAATAATACTTTACTTAAACAACAGAACATTATGGCTAATCTGTATTTTCCAAGGTCAGTAGAACCAAGTCTTTTTGCTAATCCTAACAATCATTATTGATTGCAATCAAGAAAGAGGTTAGAAGCCCATTGTGGTAGCTGCATCAGCCCTTAACTAATTACACTGCTTGCCCATTGCTGAAACTGTCTGCTTAATCAATACAAGATTGTCTAGGCAATCACAGCCATTTCATCTATCAGGCCTTATTTCTAAAACAGTTTTCTTAAACTCTAAGAATAGCTATATTACCATCCATCTATCTTCCATAAGCACATTTTTTTATCACAGGGTCATGCTGAACCAGAACACTGTACAAGATAGTGAAGGGTATGGTGCAGTGGACATTGTGGCTGGGAAGCCAGTCTGTCAGAGGAATCTCTATCAAACACATAATCACAAATCTCCCCAAGCAAAATATCAGCAATGTGTATAAGGGTATAAGGCTTCAGCTGTCCCAGGACAACAGTTGGGAAGATGGATAGATGGATACTGGGATGAATGGATAGATGGTGCTGCTGTCCAGCTACTGTGTGTGTGTGTGTGGGGGGGGGGGGGGTGGTAGCTCTGCACTCTCTGTGTGAAGCTTGCATACCTTCTTTGTGGGTCTCCCCAGGTCCTTCCAGTTTACTCCAGCAGTCCACCGACAGTTAGGCTACTTGGCATCTCTAAATGGCCCCCAGGATATGTGTGAATGTGCCCTGTGATTAATAGGAGTCCTGCCCAGCTTGTAGGCCAGCACTGTGCTTTAGGCTGTCTGGGACGGGCTCCAGGACTTCTTGACCTGACCAGGGAAAGCAGTTACAAGATGGGTGGATAATAGTAATGATTTCAAAGGAGAGGTTGGCCAGCAAAATGATTTTTTGATATTAATAAGGCTGGATAAAATTTAAATGCTCTCCAAAACTCAATAAATGTACCGTAATTATTGGTGTTCTATGTTTTGCATGGCCGGTATTTCTTTATTTTATTATTTTTTATTTTTTTTGCAATTGCCAGTGTTTCATGTGATTGTGAATATTTTTCTCCAGTTGTTGACTTTTGTTTGCAAAGGCTGAGAATACTCATTCACTGCACATTTCATCACCCATTTTATTTTTAAAACGCAGTGACCGAGAGATGAAAAACATTGAGTTCTACTAGTTAAAATGAAGGAATTGAACACGTCCAATAGGCAACAAGCGCAGGGTCCAGTCTAAAAATAGTTCATAGCACATGAGCAGAAATGAGTATGATGACATTCCTCAGAAGATACAAGGCTGATGAGATCCCTTAGACAAAAGCCGAACTGGAAAACTGTCAAGCTGAATGCAGCTGGCATCTGCGTGTGCAGATGTGTGCAGCCAAAAAACACAAACTCCCTTCTATAATTCCTCTGAGATGACACTAACCACGGATCCCGCTTGCTGTCACAGCTTATGGCTGATTGTGGGGTGCCATGTGCAATCAGATGATCAATGAGGAAGAAGGAAGTGAGATGGGAGGTGTCAGCTGGGTAATTTTGTTTACCTAGGAAGTTACGTATGGCATGCTGAGATGATTATAGGGTTATGATTGTTGCTGTCCACATAGTCTTTGTGCTCAACCCACTGTCAGTTTCAATTACCGCCATCCATGTTTCCTCGTCCTCATGCAAGCTGCAAAGGCAACCTGGAAGACTCATTTCAGCAAAAAATAAATATAAACGCATCCTTCCTTTTGTCTGCCGAGCATAACATGGCAGCGAAGACGCGTTGTTGCTCTTCCACTGCGTTTATGGAAGAAAATAATATACACACCCATCTTCATGTAAATGGATGTGGCTTCACAGTGGTGCTCTTCAAAACCGTTATGCACAAATTGGGTATAACTGACTCGGTTTTTCTGTCATTGCTCTTCTTCGTGTTTTGCACCAAAACATTTCCCTTTCAGTAATATTTCCACAATGTATATTTCAGCAAAGAATTTTGTTATAGTTTGGAAACAGAGGAGCCAGGGATACAGAAAGGTAAAGAGATAGAATGAGAGAGAGTTTAAGTGTCGTTCTAGTTTATGATCTGTATTATTACCTCTGCCCCTCTGAAGTATTATGCTTTGTACCTCAATTTATTAATTTAATTTTATATTCCCATTTAAACCATTAAAACATATGACTGCAAGGTCATAACATGCCAGTTATTTTTATTGTTTCAATTTTATTAACAGCAATGCTGCAATTAGACACGTTGCTGATTTAACACATTTTCTATATGCTCACATTTTATTTATAATTATTAATGAAACATCTGAAGAGTAATGTGTCTTTTACCACTTCATTAGCATTGCAGCCACGACTGTGCAGTGCTCGTCCTCCATGGCTGCACTTTCCGACTTAGCCGCTTATCAGGCACGCATGCAGAACAACGCGCAGTTTATGGGGTCGAGGAGGCCAGGCCGTCGGAAGCCTGAGTCGTAACTCCTGAAGCTGCAGCAGCCAAATATAAGCACTGCAGTTATGCTTTTGTGATCTCAAGGAATATGAAAGGGTAGATGGGCAGCAGCATGTCCACGCCGTGATTGTGATAAAATGGCCAGGGACGAAAGCTATGGTTTTGTACAAAGCACGGACAGAGTGTCGATTATTTTGATGTGCTACTCCTTTGATGGGGTCTGACAACCTCGTAAAAAAACAACACCAGATATGATCATTTTCTCGGATTTTCAGAAATCCAAGGCTTGTTGCGTAAAATCTGACTTGTTGATATCTGTCTGTAGTGCTTCTGGCAATGCCACTTCCCAGTTTCGATCTTTTGATGACGCAATAGGCAATTACATCGTTTTAATGATTTAAAAGACCCCATTCATAATTCTTTTTGTTTGTTTGTTTCTCTGTCTGTTTGCTTGTTTACAGCATTATCCAAACCAAAATGACCTGGATCAATAATGCAGATCCACACTTCAATTTGGGAAGGGTTGGGATTGTATATAATAAACCAAACTGAGCTTCTGAAGACTGTTTTAAATCTTAATATATTTGCATAGAAAGAGTAGTTTTAATATGGATCTTATTTCCAGAATCTTTCCATTAAAGTACTTGTATTAGCATTTTAACTTAGATTCCGTAACACAAACAATACCCTTCAATAGACAATAGACTTCCTTTGTGCATTACTTATCAGTGTATTATGAAGAATTGTGTTGAATAGCTTCATTGTGTTAAAATTATTTAAAATTTGTTCTTGCATCACATCAAGCGTGTAGATTTTGGAATGGATGGTAGGGACATGTCATTACCAATGCTGTGGGAGTATCGTGTCTTTAGGAGAGTGAGGGATTTGGGGCTCACCTTCGTCAAAATATACATTGCACCCCCCCCCCCCCCCATCCCCCCCACCACTGGGGCATATTCGACCCAGCTCCATCCGATGCCACTGCCTGCAACTGAGTGTTAACTGACAGTAACCTGTTTAAGGCGCGGCAAATTGATTGACATCTGAATATTATTCTAGTACGGAAGAACAAAAGAAGTAGCGTTCAGATCTGTGACACGGATTTACATTTTGAATCAGTTTTTCGGTCCCACTTTTTCAATTTTCTAAGATGTCCAGAAAACCCGTCATCTACATAACTTGAGTCAGACTGAAACATCGTAGACATCCAAATATATAACAAATAAATCACAGGGCATCAAAATTACGTAAGGCGGGTTTGACAGAATAGCCTTGAAATATATATCTCCACAGGAAAACCCTTTGCACAATCCTGCGTGTTCAGCAGGTGACGATTGTCAGAAATGGTAAATATAACAATAACTCAGAGGATATGCAGTGAGCTCCTTGAGAAAATAGAATTAATTAGAAACAGCTCACTGAATGAGGAATCTAAAATGTAAAGCAGGATAGTCAAAATTCCTGAGATGGCAGCTATTAGTTATATTACAGTATCGACATATGGTGCACGAGATATGCAGTTAATTATTATGGGCTGAGCAATTGAATGCTAAAAGGGAATAACATAAAGGAATACAGTATTTTTCTTTTAAATTATTTTATACTTGAAATCACATATTGAGGATTGGAATATGTTTTTTTTTAATGATTGGAAATCTCATTTTATGAATAAGTGACATTTTAAAAAATAAAAAAGCGTTATATTGCTACATGTTTATTTCTGTTAAAACTTAGTAAACATCTCAAATGTTCTATGTAAATTATGCATTGCATTAGTGTAGATAATTAGCATGTTACTGCAGACTTCGGCAGAGTTTTACATATTGAAATGTCTAAATCCATGCTTATGAGTAGCACTGAGAAAGGCATTACGGATGGAATCCTCTGCCCAATAAACTTTCCCTGCTAAGAAAGGAAATGGTATTTGCGCCAAAAATGGGTCACACTGCTTTTATGGGAAGTTTATTCCTTTGGGCTCTAGATTCATCACTTTAAAGTTCAGGTCACTTGCTTCCAGTCACACGCGCGCGCACACACACACACACACGCACACACACACACACACACACACACACACACACACAAAGAATACCTGCAAGCCTATGCTTTGTTTCTTCTTCTTAAATTACTGTAGGCAAACAGGTTAATCTCAAATGATCAGTGGAATCTATGCTAAAACTTTAAGCTTTAATTTAACTTTAATTTTGGTGCACTGCCGCCTCACAATTCTGAGATCAGGGTTCGAGTCTCCCCCATGACTCCGTGTGTGTGGAGTTTGCATGTTCTCCCCGTGTCATTGTGGGATTTTCTCTGGTTTCCCCCCACAGTCCAAAAACATACTGAGGTTAACTGGAGTTAGCAAACTGCCTGTAGGTGTGAATGGTGTGAGTGTTCTCTGTGATGGGACGGCGCCCCGTCCTGGGTTGTTCCCTGCCTTGTGCTGATAAGCTTGGCCTGCCTGCGACCCTGAGCAGAGCTTATACAGAGCTTTGGGTTTAGGTATTCGGTGAAACTGTAAACCTGACATGGTCTTAACTCTATTGGCTTTAAAAACGCAAGCTTTTAGTAATAATTCAATCACTATGATGATGAACCAATTAAGTTTTATGTGGTGTACGATGTTTCTCTGGAAGATCCTAGAGAACGTTAAAGTGATTTGCAGTATTTTTATTGGGACTTAACAACGGGATAACATTCAAATTGGGCCAAACATTTTTTGGAAAATGAAATTTTGCTGAGCTGCAAGACTTTGAATTATAAATGAACAATAAGTAGAGGGCTTGGTGCCTCAGTAGATAAGCAATTCAGTCATCTGGGTTTTTTGACCTTTGACCTTGTCCACAGTGGGAAGATGACTTCACAAAACATTTGACAAAATATGTGGGTTAATATGCGTCTCAGCTGAGTTTTACATTTCTTGAGATAGTGAAGTTCCAGTGCTTTCCCAGCATATCTTACAGCATCTTTTTATTTCTTTAGCACTACTTCAGAGACAGCAATACAGAACTTCAAAGATCCGGTAAGCATTTCCATGGCATCTAATAGGTTACATTTTAGATATTAATTTGTCGCTGTCTGTGGTATGCAATCTCTTTTATATATATGCCATTACTTTGAGTAAACAGTGCCACTGCCAGAGCAGCCCTTCATGTCTCATATTTCACTGGCAAGGAAATGTTTTGCTGCTGACACTGGCATCCTGCTTAGGAATAAGGACATTATTTTTAATTCTACTGATTCTTCTCATGTCTCATTGGGCTCCTTGCCTGCAAAGGACAGGATTTAGCTTTCCATGGAATGTACAACTTTCATGTAGACTTTCGAGGAATGTTAGCTTAAAAACGACAGTGAAGAGAGAGATTTTCCCCAAAAATTTCCTTTCCAGTTTATGCCGTTTCGTGTTAAATTGAGCCATTTAAAACACTGAGGTGACCATTTCATAATATTAAGTAAAATAGTGGGATGTAAAATGTAAAAATAGACGAGCTCCAAGAATAGAAAGCAGCGTTAGATAAGAAGGGATGACTTTCGCCAACCTTGACAATGTACCTTCATCAGAATACAGAGTGATTATGACCATTTTAATGACTTGCCAATGAAATACTCTAATTATGGAAATTAGCTGACTTTAATTAAACTGAAAAACCTCATGTCTATAACCTGATTTGATTGCACTAAGGTGTGTTCTGAACACATCAGCACTTTTGGTCATGCTTTTATGAGGCGTTTTTATCTCCTCTGAAACCAACTCTGTGTCCACTGTCACTGGAACCTTAAATCGATCACTATGATGATCAATCAATTAAATTTTATTTGGTGTACCATGTTTTTTTGGAAGAAGTTGCGGAACATTAAAGTGACACAGTATTTTTATTGGGATTCAATAACAGGATAAAACTCAAAATGGGCCAGATCTTTTATTTTTTTTTGAAAAATTGAAATTGCTTCCTGTCTGTACCAATGAATGTGACCCAGTAGTGCTCCAAAGATGTGTAAGTAAAATCAGTACCATGAGGAGAAAATAAGGCTTGATTATGGGTGACCTACCTGATGGAGACAGAGACTGAATTAGGGCTAATTTAGTGATCAATGCAATCTTACCATCATACAGATTCTTTTTCTAGATCTTTTTGCAAGCCGGATGTCCTGGCTTGATTTCTATAAAGCACTAGAGAAAGTTTTATGTTTTTATCTTTTGCAAAAAGTTTAATACAGAATATTCCCAAGCTGAATTTTCATGACTGTACAGTTTCTCAGCATTTAACAC
Organism: Brienomyrus brachyistius; assembly: GCF_023856365.1. NCBI lineage: Eukaryota > Metazoa > Chordata > Actinopteri > Osteoglossiformes > Mormyridae > Brienomyrus > Brienomyrus brachyistius. Next base: position 9,531,254 of record NC_064542.1, read on the forward strand.
CTTTGCTATGTATCTTCAGAGCTGGGGGTTCAAACCCATCTCCCCTCCCGTGTGCGGTCTATGTGTTTCCATTTGGAGTCTACACAATTCTGTGGCACTCGTGAAAAGTCTGTAGCTTATTATTACTGTATTATTATTACTACTATCATTCCATACTTATTATCATTGTTCCGACTTCCCTAGAAATGCAACTTGACGTCAGACAGAACGGATCTTGTTTGTAACCTGGACACTGCCTGTAGCCTCTAGACCTCTGCATGACCCTGACTTCATGTAAGTAGATGTAGGATTGTTTATAGATTGGAGTTACTGTATGTTACTTTTTTTTATCATTTTCCTGATTTCTTGTTTTAATTCAAAAACAAATTGTGCAATTTCTTATTATTTGAATAAGCAAAGTACATCGTCAGCAGCCATACAACCTGCAGTTCAGACTAGATAACCCACCTGAAGATAAGCAGGTTTGGGCCTGGCCAAGAGGTGGGAGACAAACTTGGAAGGCTGGGTTGCTGCTGGAAGAGGTGCTGGTACAGTCAACAGGTTAGTCCATCCTGTGTTCTGTCTGGATCCCAATAACCCAGTTCAATGACAGGGACACTATGGCCAACAGGTTAGCCCATCCTGTGTTCTGTGTGGATCCCAATGACCCAGTGCAATGACAGGGACACTATGGCCAACAGGTTAGCCCATCCTGTGTTCTGTCTGGATCCCAATAACCCAGTTCAATGACAGGGACACTATGGCCAACAGGTTAGTCCATCCTGTGTTCTGTCTGGTTCCCAATAACCCAGTGCAATGACAGGGACACTATGGCCAACAGGTTAGCCCATCCTGTGTTCTGTGTGGATCCCAATGACCCAGTGCAATGACAGGGACACTATGGCCAACAGGTTAGCCCATCCTGTGTTCTGTCTGGATCCCAATAACCCAGTTCAATGACAGGGACACTATGGCCAACAGGTTAGCCCATCCTGTGTTCTGTCTGGATCCCAATAACCCAGTTCAATGACAGGGACACTACGGCCAACAGGTTAGCCCATCCTGTGTTCTGTGTGGATCCCAATGACCCAGTAGAGTGATGTAAGAATGGTGCCATCCTTTGCATGAGATGTCAAACCCAGGTCTTGACTCTCTGAGGTCATAAAAGATCCCTGGGTATCCTTCAGGGGTGGTACTCTGATGCCCTGGCTAAATTTCCCATTGTGTCCCTATCAAATCTGGTCTCCCAACCCTCCTTTATGTCTACCTGATGAATTCTCTCCTGCCCCTTCACCACCTTCCCTACTGTGGGGTGAGTGTACTGGTGCAGAATGGCTGCTGACACATCATCCAGGTGGGGGCTACACAGTGGAGGTGGTTGAAGTGGCTCCCCATTGCTTCTGTAAAGTGCTTTGGGTGTAGTGAAAAGTGCTATATAAATGCAACGCTCATTCATTCCCACCATGAATGCCCAAGGTATAAATTTGTAATGGCAAAATATTGCGAATCTGCGTCAAGGCCTTTCTCTCTTTAGAAAACCTATGTGAGGTCTGAAAAGCACTCTAGAGTCTATTAGAAGGTGTCCATTGTCACAGCCACTTAGAAGAATCAATTAAAAGAGCCAGTGCATTAATATGCCTCGTAAGGGACTCCTTGGCTAAGTTCTTAGAAATCGAGGAAGAGTTTGCAAATCTTCAGGCAAATCGAAACGTAGGAGAGCCGAGGTTCAAGTACTCTTCATCAATGTATGCATACAACAGGCTGTAGTTATTCTGAGGTGAATAATTCTCAAATGAACATGAGTTCAATTTTTTTTACAGTTACAATTCAATAGATATTCAACTTCAAAGTGCATTTGGGTAGTGGTTATGAAGATTATTGGGTAGCACTTTACATTAAGTGCACCTTCATAATGCATTCATAGAACATTCAGTGCACCTTCATAATGCATTCATAATACATTCATAGAACATTCATAAGCAGCATGCAAGTACACCTTAAGATCCTAACATCCCTTAACAGCTTTACTATACATTAATAACAAAAATTACATGATTATACAATTATAATGTTTGTTATTATTATATATAATATTGATATTAATGTATATTACAGCTGTTAAGTGATGTTAGGATGTTAAGGTATACATACATGATTTTTATGAATGTTATATGAATACGTAATGAATACATTATGAAGGTGTACTGAACGTTTTATGAATGAAATATAAAAGCATTATGAAGGTGCAGTTAATGTAAAGTGTTACTAATATTTTTATGCTACCGCAACCATGCACTTTGACTGTGTTCCAGCAAGTCCCTAAATTTAAATCCATTGTTTGTTGCCCCCACCCTATTGGTCAATGTCACAGTTATGTTAATTGACTTTGGCAAGTGGTTCTTTCTGTCAAATTAAAAAACAGGGCATGTGCCAGGTGGATTGGCTGGGATTTTTCTCAATTCTGTGCTTGGAAATGCAGTTTCAGTTGAATGTGCAAAGCGTCCATTGGTGGATTTCTATTACAGGAAGCTTATCATAGAGATTTATGAAATCTGCAGTCCATCCTCTTCAGTCTACATTCAATTCTCCTGTTGACTTTGTTTTCTTACTGTAAATTAAATGAAAGGTATGTATTCATTATTTTCAAATTTATATCATTCCAAATTAATCTTTGATGACACTATCCATGAATGGCATGCGTATAAGAATCAATGTACATATTCATAACACATTAAAAGGCACTCACAAAGCGTTATAAACACGGATATAAATATTTATTAAAAGGCATAACACATAATAGCCATTTTATTATGCATTATAAATGCTTTACGAAGCTCTCATCCATAATACACTATAGATACCTTCAAAATGCAACACAAAGCATCTTTAATTCATATACTGACTATTACAGTATAATTCGTTATGACGGTATCTATAGTGCAAGTTGCAGATTGTTTCTTTATCCTTTTCTGTAATGTATGGAAATTACATAATATAAGACTGACATGTAGTAATAAGAAAATAAGCGGTAGCACTTTACATTAACTGCACCTTCTTAATGCATTCATACTGCATTCATAGAACATTCATAAGCACCATGTAAGTACTGTACACCTTAACATCCTAACATCCCTTAACACCTTAAACATACATTAATAACAAACATTACATGATTATACAATCATGTTTGTTATTAATGTATATTACAGCTGTTAAGCATAGGATATTAAGGTATACATACATGATGTTTATGAATGTTTTATGAACACAATGAATGCATTATGAAGGTGCACTGAACGTGCTATGAATACACAATGAATGCATTACGAAGGCGCAATTAATGTAAAGGGTTACCAAATAAGGAAACAAACAAACAGTAAATGAATGACTCAATGCACAAATAAACAAAGAAATAAAAACAAACATACAAGTAAGTGCAGCTCTTATTCTTGAAGCAGAAACATTAATTGAGGAGAAGTTCTGGTAAACATGTCAGTTAAATAAAAGGCAGGCTAAATTTATCAAAAACAGGAACAGTTTAAAAAAGAAAGATAATGGAAATTTAAGTCAATCATCATAATGAATGGCTGATTACTCACTGGTGAACTAATCTTGTCTGATGTAAGCCTGCACAGTATTATGGCAGTTTGACAAACAGCCTGTGGTTGATAACATCACAACAGTACACTGATTGATCGCGTTGCTTCCAATCTTGATATCCCCCTTGTTTTGATGTCTGCTGCATTTCACTGTAACATAAGAACAAGAAATGGAAAAGAAACTAATTTCCATACTTCATTCAACAGTTCTTTGTGAACATCAAACTTAGACTATATGATTAAAATGTCTTGCAAAGGTTTCAGTGATACTATGTATTTCTGCATTATTATCATCTTGTATTTTTAGACAGTTTTGGGGACGGGACAAACATGGTGTTTAAAAAAGCAGGGCAGGAAAACATTTCATTGGGGAAAAAACTCAAAATATAACTCTAAACTCTTGCATTGCCGTGGGTGGGGAGGGTAAGGGACAGGGTGAATGCTGAGGTCTGGTCAGGCTAACAAGAAGTGGAATGGGAACAAAACAAATAATTCCCTACAAAGAATATTTTCAACTAAAATGGGGATGGGGACGTACAGTACCAGTCAAAAGTTTAGATGCACCTGCTTTTAATGCATTTGTCTTTATTTTACCTGTTCTTCACCTTATAATAAAAGGCCTTGAGACAATAAAGTACTACTTATCAAATATTGTAATGACCAAGAGAAGTGTTCACCATTCTCAACATTTTTGACTCTTTACAGTATCCCGCTTTTGTTTTTATGGCAGCATTACAGAGTCTTATGAACACTTAATGAATGTATTTGTTCAACCAGCTTACAGATGTAGCCACTTGGAAGTCCAGAGGAAGCCTCCAGAGGTTCTAGGCACAAGTTGGCTTCCTTGATCTGGTCTTCAGCTCATCTCAAACAACCTCTGTCTGGTTTACATTGGGAGATTGTGGGGACCAGGTCATATGTTGCAGTAATCCATCTCTTTCCTTGTTCACAAGATGATGCACTATATATGTACATAACCTCAAGGTGTGCTTAGGTTCCTTATTCTGTTGAAAACAAAGAATTTTCAGTAGGTGTGATTTTCAGTAGGTTTGTATGGTACTGTACTTGTGCATATAATGAAAGTATAATGAAAGTGATAGGAGACAATCAGTAAGGGAGAGAAGTGGTCGCTGTTAAGGTTACACAAATAAATACATAAATAAAAAAAACAAACAAGTAATAATAATAATATCTAGACAGTAGACAGTGCATGATAAACTACCCAGGGTGTCAGCAGCTAAGGAATTGGATCTCTGTATGAAGTCCGCGCTTGAATGAAAACCGTGCTCCTTTGCCCACAGCATGTTCAAAAAGCAAAAGATTACTTAAATCTTTAATCCCCATTTATCTCGTCAAATTGCCAACTTAATCATTGCAGAATAATTTAAACTTAAATTATAGAGTTTAATACTCGGTATCAAGCATTACATTCTCTCAAATCACTTTTTCCCTCTTTTGTGACCACCTGCAGTTATTTGGTTTCTAGCATTGTTTTAATGTTTCGCATTTTATGTAGTAATACAGTTCTGCATTACTGTTAACATCAGTACAAATTCTATAAAAGGAATAATTACCCTGCAAACTAAAATCCGTCGAGGATAGCTGGTCTATTTGGTAATTTTAGGCACCCAAATGCCTTAAGAACCAGGGCTTCACACAAAGGAAGTTATCATTTATAGGTACTCAGGCTAAGAGAGCAGAACTTTGTAATAGGCTGTCAACTTTATTATCTAGCTATGATGGAACGGAAAGATGACCTTTACACGGTGAAGGCAGTACAGGATGCAACACGACGTTGTGAAAATTGCCAGGAAATTAGAAAAGACAATCACTCTACTATGGGACAAATTTCATTTGGAAATGTTTGTCTCTTATGGGACTAAAGCAAATGCAAAAAAAATATGATAAAGAAAATATATGGCTTCAGTAAAAAAAAAAAAAAAAAGTACCCTGCCTCGTTCATACCACCTTTAGCGGCAGCAACAACTGGAGCCAAATACTTCCGATAACTGGAGTCAGTCTTTCACAACGCTGTGGAGAAATTGTGGCCCACTCCTCATTTCAAAATCACAGAGTGGAGGGTTTTTAAGCATTTAACTACTCATTTAAGGCCCTGCCACAGCATCTCCTCCAAAACCCTAATGTTGTTTCTTTTGAGCCATTCAGAGATGGATATGTTCTTGTGCTTAGAATTGTTGCCTTGCTGCATAACCTAGCTGAGCTTGAGTTTCAGATCACAGATTAAAGATCAAACATTCTCCTAGTAGATTTCCTAGTAGGGAGTAGAATTCATGGGTCTGTCAGTTATGGAATGTTGCTCAGGCCCTGAAGCAACTACAATATCCCTCCACTGTCTACCTTATATGACTTCAGAACACAACATGAAAGCCAGGCTGTGCTTTGACCTAATGATTGTCTACCAGGTGGCATGTGTTGGTATGAAACCACCCACTAGGCCAATATTTGACTGTTGGTATGTTCCTTTTCTAAAACGCTATGTCAACTTTATGCCCCACGTCTTCCACTTTCAGCTCTGTTCACAGACCAATATCCTAAAAGGCTTGAGGGTCATTAGAGTGATTTTTTGAGTCTTTATGTTCCTCTTGGTTACCGTGGTTTTCACCTTGCAACACTCCGATGAATATTGTATCGGCCTTTTCATTTATATAAAACTTATTTTATTGTTCTAAACAAAACCATGAATGAAGCTATGTAACCGATCTTTGTCAACAAAACAAAAATTTCAAAACGATCAGTCAAAACAATACAACATGAACTTAGGGTGTTCAAAAAATCACATATAACCATACTCTCCCTTTCTGACATTGGCCCAACCGAATTCAAATCTCCCACTTCACTTTTTGTGAAATATCTATCATTTACACCCACACAGTCCATCCCCTAAGCTTAAAGGGGTCTTACAAATGCCCCCATAACCCCATTTCAGGCAGATATATTTCAATAACTTTCTTTCCCATCTCTTTGAGAATTTCTTTTAATAATGACATAGTGTGCAGCCTGCTTGTTGAGCTCTTTTATACTTTCACATTGCACAAAATGTTTTACGTTAGTGATATTTACATGCATGCATTATTATTATTATCAATAATAATAATAAGAAGAAATACCCACCGCACAAAATTATGTTATAATCATACAGATTTGTCCCCTTTATATGAAAGTGTTTCGTGAAAATACATCTACAGTATGGCCATGGAAATATACTGCAGCTCTCAGTGATATACAGCCAGGTCAGCACTGCATTAACTAGGCCCTATTACCAATGTGCCCCTATAAAATACTCTCACTGCTGAACATTTACAGCCAACAGAGCACCATTACTAAAATGGAGTCAGCTTTATTTTGGTCTGATTTGATGTGCGAGTAACTGTTCAGAAGCGCAGTCCATGTCTTTGGCTGCTCAATTGGATTCCATCATTGGCCAAGTGGGTGGTTCCCTACCAACACATGCCACCTGGTAGACAACCATTAGGTCAAAGTACCGGCCACAGCCTGGCTTTCATGTTGTGTTATAAAGTCATACAAGACAGTTATTACACAGAAGACTAAGAGAGAAGTGTATTGGTCAAACTAACAAAGACATGCAGTTAGGTGAACTGGCATGTCTAACTTGCCTGTAGTGTGTGAGTGGGTATATGTACAGTATGTGGCCAGAAAAACACTGACATCTTGTCAGAGTTCTATTCTTTGTTGTTAGGTTTTGACTCCTAGGGACCCCAACCAGAAAAAGTGGTTGAAAGATGAAAGGAACTATGAAAAAGTACATTTGCAGTAAAATGCAAATTACTTCCTTTATCACATTGATTTAATTTTAATTGTAATAGTGTTTCACAGAGTAGCAAATGTGGCACTGATAATCTGATGTTTCTCTTCGGTAACGTTTCACAGACAGTAATATTTAAATAAATATACATACTTGGGTCCACTGGTGCTGCCTTTAAGCTCCTTAGATAATGATGTGCTGCCTTGCTGTCACAGAAGCAAAGGGCTTCTCTGCCATCACAGCCAGCAGGCTCACAGTACCTTGTCAGGGGCCTGCTGAAGGCAAAGTCACTGCAGAAAGCACCACTGTGCCGCTTTCGATAGCACTGCTAATAGCAAGCTGACATTTTCGAAAAATGCATTTAATTAGCATTGTCTACAAAGTCTTTACAAAATGACTTAAAACTCAACCAAAACCTATCAGTTCAGGAAAATACATATGCAAGAATATATAGAAAGCAAAAACACTATAGAAGTATTCAAAATTATCTTACAATTCTAAAATTTCGCCTAACATTCTTTGACAATACGCTGTTATAGAAATCATAAATGGGAGATGCAATTGTGCAATCACACATACATCACATCTACGATTTCAAATCTCGAAATCATTTTGAAGGTCTACCAGGTCATCAAAGAAAAGATACTTGGCTAAAAAGTAATGCTTAAAAGAAAATAGCATCAAACAATCAAAATACAATATACATAACAACACGTAATATTAATCAAAATTCTAATCACATAATAAGTCATATAATATACATATCGTAATGGATAAATGTTAATGTCCAATACTTTCATAATGCATTATAATGGTCTGTATGAGAATTAATGCCTATAATGCATTATGCATTTTCATAAATAGCTATACAGCGATGTTTATAATGCTTTATGAATGTATCATTTGTTATGGATTTCATCATCTTCTATTGACAGTCTTAAGGCATTGTAGTGTTGATTATAACACTTCATAAGCTTCAGTGAAGCTGTCATTTATAATAAACTATAGATACCTTTATAATGCATTATATTGCTTGGTATAAGAATTAAGGATGCTTTGTGGAACACTTTAGTTAAGGCCATATTTTTACTAATTTATAAAAACATTCATAACAAACAATAATGCATTCATAAAGCATCATAAACATATAAATACTATAAATATGTATCAAAAAACGTAACACATTAGCTCTCATATAAAATGCACTATAGATACATCCACAATGCATTATAGTGGTCATCATAAGCAGTAAAAATGCTTTGTATTGCATGTGGACTGTGAATTACAGATGAGAGCTTCATAAGACAGTCATAATGCATAATAAACATGTCTATAATGTGTTATGCCTTTTTATAAAAAGGTATAGTCATGTTTCTAATACTTTATTAATGCATTATTATTTGTTATGAATGTGTTTGTAAATTATTAAAAACATGGCCTGAAGTGTTATCATCCTTTGCACTGCATTATGAAGGTAACTATAGTGTATTATAGATGACAGCTTCATAAAGCATTCATAGTGCATAATAAACATTAATTATTAATAGTCATGTTTATAATGCTTTATGAATGTATTATGTTGTGGTATGAATGTGTTCATAGATTGTTACAGACATGGCATTCATAGAAAGTGTTAGTATTTTTATTTTACAACAAAATAATAAGAAAATACAGGTGATCTTGTATATATTGTTATAATTGACTGAGCGGAAAAGCTCTGAATAAGGTGACAATGTTATCCTTCCAGTGTATTAAATGATTCCAAGACTAAAGTTGGGTCTCATGATTGAGCTCTTTTTTTAGTCCCACATAAGACCTTTGAGAACTGCTTTTGGTATATTTTATTCTCAAGATTCTGAATTAGGGGGTGGCATGGTGGTGCAGTGATAAGCAGTGTTGCCTAACATCTCTGGGTCCCGGGTTTGAGTCTCCGCCTGGGTCACATGTGTGCGGAGTTTGCATGTTCTCCCCATGTCATCGTGGGGTTTCCTCCGGGTACTCCGGTTTCCCCCCACAGTCAAAAAACATGCTGAGGCTAATTGGAGTTGCTAAATTTCCCGTAGGTGTGCATGCGTGAGTGAATGGTGTGTGAGTGTGCCCTGTGATGGGCTGGACCCCCGTCCTGGGTAGTTCCCTGCCTCGTGCCCATTGCTTCCAGGATAGGCTCCGGACCCCCCGCGACCCAGTTGGATAAGCGGTTTGGAAAATGGATGGATGGATGGATGGATGGATTCTCATTTAAGGTTCCTCCCTTGTGGATCCCCCTTCTCTCTTCTGACAGGAACGGCAAAAACATTTATCAGAGTGTAAAACTGGATCATTTCCAAGCAACTTTCTTTTGACGTATTCATACTTGTGCTTTTTTCATCTATGAACTCATGAAGGCTGACATTGGGAAAACACTAATATTGCTTTTAAATGGACTTATTTGCATCGTTAGTGCAAAGTTGGAGGTTTCATAGAACTTCATCATGAGTAGTTAATCTGAATATACTGTAAAGAATAAAAAACATGCTGTAAATTCATTGTTGGAAATCTAAGGGAATGGTCGGAAATGCAGTGCTTACAATTGCCACCATTGTTCTAATGGAATCAGCCAAACCAACTGCATGTGATGTACTGTAGTAAGGTAAGAGAGAAGTTTCATTTCATTTTAAATGACAATAATTAAGCACAGATGACTACATGGGTTAGTCACCTTACTATGCCTTTTCTTTACAGTACTGATTCCACAAATCTGTGTTTGATTACAAACTCTATAAGATCAGAGTCAAACAGTCAAATATATAAAAGCTAACTTACTGAAAACCAAAATAAATCAGAAAGCAAACACATACCTAAGTTGTTGTACTCCATGCCTGTTAGCTTCTATCTTACAGTATCACGCAAGCTCATTCTGCCATATGTTATGATATACGTAAATGCTTGTTATCTATGCACATGTAAGCTGACTTTCAGAGAGACTGGTTAAATCGATATCTGATCATCAATAGATCAGGCCAAAGTTATCACATATCAGCACTGAAAGTTAAAGGGATCAAAAATAAAATTAGCCCAGGCAAGAATTTTAAATTATTTAAAAGAATCACTGCAAAGGTGGATCTGTCAGTTCAACACTAATTTGTTTTAAGTGATATTTTGTCCTTGTAATAGTGTTCAACATACTGTACCTCACCTGGCTAGGAGGGAAACATTATTGAGAAAAGCCTTTGTGGTAAAAGCTTATGCCACTAATTAGAACTACTGTATTTATGTTCATGAAAATGGAAAATGGTTTTTAACAGAAATTTCATTACAGTTCTGGCAAGAAGTCCTCAGTGTATTCTTGTTTCATGGGGTTGTGCCATCACTTTTACCGAAATACATCTGGAACTTGCGTTTTCATTATTAAAAACATTCATTCAACCATACTAAGAATGTTAATTGGGTCCTCTGTCTAGAATTTATTTTGTAGACAAATTCAAAAAAGTGGACATTGATATTGTAATTTGAAAGGAATAAAATAGCACATTACAGCAGAAAAGAACATAATATTATCATGACACTTAATTGATGTTGTTGTTAAAATCAATAACTGTATCTAGAATCCCCTACAGATTCAATTATTATTGGTGCAGCTACGTGCACATTTGAGGATTTTATTCCTTGCGTTATATCATAAGGTTACAGTAGATAAAGTAGTAGGGTCCCAAATCCTTTTTAATTCCTTCGATATGCGTGCATACAGTAATCTTACTTAACTTACTAACCATGCGTGATGTGATAGGTAATATAGTGGTAAAACTATCATTACAGTAATTTAAAGCTTATTATTATTATTATTATTATTTATTATTATTATTATTATTATTATTGTTGCTGCTGCTGTTGTTGTTTATTCATGGTAATTATAATCATAAAATCATCCTAGGTTCTACAAAGTACAACAGTAAAAAGAGCAGATGTAATGCACTCAATATCCGGATGTCACTTATGTTGAGTGAATGGTGCAGCTGGGATGACAGAGCTTTACAGTGATTAGCAATACCTTGATTTCTGCTGTTTCTCTCTATTTGTGGCCCTGAGGACCAGAGGGTAGTGGGTAATTTAAAAAGGATTAAAATTAAGCCAAGACACAATGTACCGTTTCAGGGAAAATTAAGGTTGTTAAATAAAAACATTAGGTTGTTCAATAGCAAAAAAAAAAAAGTAAGGTAACACGTTATTTGAGGGGACAGAAATACCAAGTAACTTAGTTAGTACTGAAATATGAATCATGAACAAATCCACGGACAAATGTAGTCGCTACTTAAGATGAAAGATGAGTCGTGATTCGTTAATGATGGACAAACGTTACATCAGTATTTCACTTGTGTTACTCATTATTGCTTCTTAAATAGTTCTTTCAGTAGTTCACTGAGATATAGTAACAAACATAGTAACTGCTCAAGATAAAACATGCATCACGATTCATTAACGATGAATTAACATGAGATCAGTACGTAACAAAGACTTAGATTGTGGTTCATTTATACATAAGTAATAGCATAGTACTGTATTATTTGTATCCCCTCAAGTAGTATCACCAAAAGGAATGCTATTGTTTTTCATTCCATAATTGCACAAGATACTATCCATAACAAGATGATATTGCATTATAAGATATTATCTTGTGTGCACAATAAATTTACTTGTGCACACAATTTAATTATTTTGAGTACAAAATATAATTACCTTGTGCGCACAAGATCTTATATTGTGCACACAAGATATTATCTTGAGCAAACAATACATTAGTTTATGTGCACGATATAAATATAATTTATGTGCACAATACATGAGTATACAAGGAATTATATTGCGTGCACTAGATTATCAAGGTATTCAGCACCCTTATGTGAACAGAGAGCAGTGAACACAGCTCATAAAATTCTACTTCAGTGGTGTTACACCATGATGATGTCAGCCTAATGCAAAATTCAGTTTTCCATCTGTGATGTCTTTTAAGGAAAGCAAGCCAAACAGTTCTTGATCACAGATTCTTGGTGTCCAGTACACAAACAGTGATGCACACTGATTGTTTTTTTGATTGAAGTCCTTTCACAATTTCTGTTTAATCTCGATTATAGCTACACAATTGGCTGTTTCGGCTGTCACATTCAGGAACCAAGGATGATGAAGACATAAGTCCATTGATGAACTGTTGGAAGCATCAGATGAAGTTGGAGAATAGGACTCGGTTAGCTGACTTGCGTGCCATTTCTTGCCGTCACTTAACAGGTCAGTGCAGGGTCCAATTTTCTGCTTGATCTCCAGTGGTTGTGAAAACTGCGGATGTGAATTTGGAACACATAGACTTCAAAAAGTGTACCCTGCCCCCGTTTTTGAATCCAGGCTGTTGAGCTCCATGTCAGGAATCAGTACACCTATTCATTTTCTCCTGTTGGGTGGACATTCTCTGACAAAGTGCCTCAGAGTCCATGGTTGACAATGGTGGGGAGAGAACATTCAGGCGTGTGCACATTTTTATACCATGGAACAGCTCGAATTTTGTTAATTCAGTAGTTGAATGTAGAGTCTTAACATACACCTGGAGAACGTCTGTGACAGAGCTCTTCCAAGGTGTCCCTTGCAAGTCAGCAGACTGGATGCATGACTTACTGTAAGTGCACAATGAAAACAATCTCTGGCACCATTGGCTGCTGGGCGGCACAATGAGATATGTACGTGTTTTTTGTCCCATGAGTCCAGGAATGTGGAACATTCTGCAGACATGAGCTGAGGCACTTTATCTGATTCAATCATATGTGGATTGCCAAATCTTCTGAAAATTGAAATGAAAAAATGGATGATGTTTGCCGCAATGACAGAGAGTGTGAGGGCCACTTCTGGCCACTTACTCTAGTAATCATTCGGTCAGTACGTTTACATACACACTAAGAAAATCCAATTATTGTATTAGTTCGACTAAAACCAGACTTTTAAAATACATGTAAACAGTATAGTAGTCTGACTGAAATTGTACTAAATTTAATATCTCGAAGTCGGAATAAGAGACCCAGATACTGCTATTGGGAGCCGATTTCTATGTGCATGTTTACGTTCAATCGGACTCAAACGGGCCTAGGTGCTCGCCGCATGCTCCACAGTTTCCCCCTGGAATTTCACCCAGAAGTTGCAGAGGAAGCTTGGAGCATAGCAAAGGGACGCACAGCATTTATGAGGTGTACAGTGCTGTAAAGCTATCCAGTTCTCCATTCAACTAAAGGGCACTTCTCCATCACACCAGGTACCATATTTTTGGTACTTCAAGAAGGTACTTCGAGGTGTTGGTTCACCTCTGGCATAAAAACCGGTGCCGGTGCCACATGACATCACAACATGAGGTGGGGTATTTTGTACTGAGTTTGAAAATTGGCTGTAGTAGGACTAGACAATGTGCAATATTAATACCAGCATCATATTATGGACATCCACTTCCTACATCACTAGTCAGCGAGATTAAGATCAGGCTTTTTTTTCTTGAATTTCATACAGAATTTGTACCTCAGGGAGTTTAGGTCTAGCTAAAACATTTTTACTCTGTCATAGGAATAAAAGAAACCTAGCATGTTTTGCACTTTTAATGTTTTTTGTTTTTCCAAAATTATATGGTATATGTCTAAAAACCAGCTTAATGTGTACCTGCTGCATTTGCAGGAGCGCTGGATGCATTCTCTGAGACAATCGAAATCATTTTCATCCTTGCTGTTTAAATCACTCTTAGACGGGTGTGTGACAAATTTAAGCTGGAACTCCCGTTTTGTTACATAAATATCCCAACATTTATTAAAAAATCACATTGTAATATTTAAAAAATTCCCAATACCTTGTTGTCATGGTATATTATACTGTACAAAATAAGAAATCTTTATTTCTTGTTATGCTACCCTGATCTTGTTGTATCTTTACTTCCTACCAGATTTCAATTAAATCTTGCGTCATTTCATTTGTACATGCACCATTATTATTCATTTTATTATTTTTACATCTGTGAGGTAATAGGTCAACCAGAAAATGCCCAATACTAACAAGCTGAAAGGGACCTATTGTAGCTATACTTGTACTTATTGACCTACACTTCAGTCAATAAATCAATTCATCTCCCATGCATGAAGTCCAATTAAATGGTGTAGTCGAGCTATGAATGTAGCTCGACTTAACTGTGCATGTCAACGTAGTGGTTGTCAGGGTACAGGGGCAGTTCCGTGCAACTGTTTCAAATAGACCTACTACATATATCACCAACTTTTCCTATCATTCAGAAGGAAATGCCACAGGTTTTAGTAACGCAGCAGAAAGGTTTGCAGTTTTTTTAGATGATTAGCACAAAAGGCAGTCACTAAACTGGGCCTTCCTCCATACCTGACACACAGCAAAGTTCCCTGACGTGTTGCTTTGCACTCACAAGACGTTAATAGTCTTCGTGAGCAAGTCCTACCAAGGTGCTTCACAGTGAAACTGGAGCACTGAGCCACGAGCCTCTGAACCCATAATCATCTTGCATTGCTAATTCATATTGAATTTTAAAGTATGGTCATATAACTTCATTAACAGTGGCAGGAGAAAGAGACCAGTCATCAGTGATCTGTGAATGCACTGCACATAGTGCAGGGCAGGAAGCAGAAGAAGACGCACACTCAACCAGGGACAAGGTCAATTTAGCTGACAACATAGCCACAAACTGTGGTTCGGGGTCAGCACCATCAGGCAGAAGAAGGCAGGAGAAGATACTACCTCATAACTAATGCAGTGCACTCACACCACCATGTGCTCAATACCTAGACGAGAACTTTTTAGGGGTGAGGAGGATGGTTAGTGCCTAGTGATTGGTACGAAGAACAAATTAGCTTCCCCACATGTATGACCTCCATTTTTCAACAGCTCATACACAATTAAGGGTCTCTTTCTCAACTGTAGAGTACCTGGGTTCAGTGGGGGTTACGGCCCTATGTGCAAATGCCACAAAAGCAAGAACAGCACCAAAACTGTAAACAGATGCGTCATTTGAGTCCACTGTTTGAAGGTCAGGAGTGAACTGGATTTTGAGATGAAACCACCGTGCAGTGCCTCCTCCACTGTGGCAAAATCTGGGATGAATTTACTACTTGGGTGCACCAGACGTGGAGCACGTGTGATCGCAGATCTATGTGTCCGACAAAATGCAAGCTAGACCTAAAGAAATGGCATTTGGGTGGCCATATGTCTTGCATGCATTTAAGGATGATATTTCCCAGATACTTAACAACATTCGGGAGATTTTTCAGGACAGTAGCCATCATTTTCTGAAAGCTGGATGGAGCCGATGCCAACCCGCAATGTACCCGGGATAATCTGAAAACCCTCTAAAAGGGAATGAAGGCTGTAGGATCATGGCTTTCTTAATGGAGAAGTAGCTGGAAGTAAGCACTCTCCAAGTCAATGGTGGAAAATACAATCGGCCCTTGCAACAGAGACAGCATTTTGTCAATGTGTGGTGGCGGGCAGTTGTCTACAATGACAGCCGTATTACAGTAGGCTCATGTCAGTCTGCACATAAGTGAATCCCACCTGACTTCTTTTGAAGGACCAGGGGAGACCCAGATTGAAGCAATTATTTCAGCTTCAAGAATTCAACCACTTTGAATGGACAAAGGTAAATGTTTCTGATGCAAACTAAGATATTTTGACTTTATGTACGCAGCCCTTAGGGACATTGGAGATGATGGGGAAGTGGACATCACTAAAGTGGAGGCCACTGCAGTATCTGGCTGGACAGTGGTGCCATTGACGCACTGAATTACCCCTTTTGTAAAATCCGTGCCAAGCAAAGCAGTACCCAGTGCCACAATGAAGAGCACAGTGGAATATGAAACGTCATTTCAAGATACAATGACAAGTAAACAGCTAAGTACTGAAACAGGGCACGGGAGTATGGTACTTGCTGCACAGCTGGAGAGCATAAAGATTCTCCATGGAAGTCTGACTCTTACACGTTTTTTGGTAGGATGGACACAGAGAACCCAAGTCCAGTCAGCTCCATAGGCACAAAAGCAGATGTGAACTGTAACAGTGAAGTGAATTTTACCAGCTGATGCGTGCCCAAGCATAAAAGTACTATGTGTGCACTTGACATGTCATTTTAAGGCACAGAATGTGTTTGAAGTGAACGGCTCACCCGAGCAAAAAATCCCAACAATTCTTGTAAGTAGCAAAAACAGCACAGCGACTTTAGCAAGATGTGTGTTAGATCCACATTGGTTGTTACAGGTAGAAACCAAAAGGACCCAAGTTCAGAAGACCAAGGCTAAGCAATCAGGTAAACAGAAGTGAAGTTGGCAGGCTAGCTCGTGGCTGGGGTCACTGGTCCACAGAAACCAGAAGCCACATGACTTAGTCCAACGAGAACATCAGAAATAGCAGATGAGAACACAAGGGTCTTCAGAGGGCTGGAACGAAGAAGGCAGGGAAGTACAGGGCAAGTCGGACAGACAGTCAGATAACAGATTCAGTAAGTCACATAGGAACAACAATACCTTGCACAGAGTGCAAGGGTGAGCCAACTTGAGCACTAAAGGTGTATCTGATCAGCGCTACTTGGTGCTTGTTTGACCGCGGGGCTTTCAGCAGTGGTGTTCAGCTGCAGGTTTCACTGACACTGCCTGTATAGGTACCAGTCGCTCACCCACAATACTTTTTCCTTGCTCAATTAATTGGTCTCTTGCTCAGCTAACTGGTCCCTTACCATTTCATCCAAGCTGGCGATAAACTCATTGGGAGCTTCAGCACATTTTCTGAAAGCATAATGCCTTAGCCACAATGTCCCCACACAAAGTAAAGCGCACTTGCAAAGCTCTAATGGAGTCCTCCAAAGACCGGCCTTGATTTGAGGTTAAAACAGTCTCTGACCTTCAATACCGAGACAATGGAGAAGAAGCATTCCCTTTCAGGGTTCCAGCCATTCTAGCAACTTATCAAAACATTTCCTAGCAACAAGTAAACTAAACAAAAATGTTCACCCAATGGGAAATGTATACCATTTCAGATAGATAGATGGCGACTTATTCTACTTGAGATTAGGACAACTGCCATAGCCATTTACCCATCTGGCTCAAAAATAAAAGGAAGCATCTGTGCTTTTGTGAATTTCAAAACTCTCAGCTGTAGACTGATTACATACATTGTCAGTAAATGACAAAATTAGATCATTTAGGAGCAGATGTGTGTGATACCATATCCTCTGTATTGCTTTTTCCTGGATATTTTTTCCCTGTTTACATATTTGTAATTGCTACCACTGTTGGAAATTACCAACATAAAGTACCAACCTAAAATTAATTCTGGGTGCAGAAACTGTTTAAAGGAGATGTGACCAGGGCTGAAGTCCTAATGTGAAGTGATGAGTTATTTTTTGCAATTCATACAATTACTGTCATGTGCTGCGTTGATGCACATGAGTGTTTCTAGGGCCATGAGCTTCTCTATCTTAGGTTCTTCGGTCCCTATGAAATACAGGAAAAGTTGAGCCCCCCTGATTACCTTAACACCCTTGACTGTAAGCAAAAAACCCAAATGTAAATCATTTAAATATGCAAAAAAAACAAAACAAATATAAATCATGTAAATATATTAAAACTGTACCTTGATCGGCCCTCGGCCCTCTCAGACCCCTCGTTACCCCGAGTCTTGCTACCGGCCAGGGTAGCTAGTGTCCCCGCCTGCGAAAACTCCCTGAAAGTTGAGAACCTGTGTATCGGAAGACACTGCTTACGTTGTTGTTGCTTCCCAAACTAAACTTGGTCACTTACCACTAGTTGCTCAAGTAGATGTTTGCTCCCTTACAAAGAAATTCCCTGTTCTATTCAGGGATACCCCCTCTTGAACCCCTGTCTTGGAGCATGACATAGATGTCGCCAACCAAGCTCCTATCAGACCGCAGCCTTATCCTGTGAATCCATAACTGAGGTTATAGCAGCAGTCACTGCTGAGGAAAGAGACTGATTACCAAGAGGACAACAGCCTTGCCGTTCCCAGTGCAAGTCCATGGTGGTCTCCTGTCTGCTTTTTCCTAAACTCAACGGGGTCTTAACACATACAAGCAAGACCTCTCTACTCTTTTTAAAACATCAGTGTTTATGAGTGAGGTCACTAATTAATAGCTAAACATTTAGAATTTAAAAATGAATTAACCAGTTCATATGTTTATCTCCCTCAGTAATCCATAGTGATTAAATTGTACACTATAGTCATCCATCGACTTATGTATTGAGTGATGTCTAATTGTACTTGCATCCAATAACAGCCTTAATAAAATTTATCAGCAGACTTAGTGGATGTTAGCAGATGTATTTCACCATGTGTGGCATGTGGCAAAAACCAAAACAAACCCATTTTGCACTATAGAGATTTAGCTAGATGCATCTGATACTGTATCTTATGTTATATTGTAAATTTGACCTCTCCTCTACTGATAATGATTGAGATACCTCCAGAATGGTCTATGTCCTCATTTCTGGGATGGAACCCAGACAGAAGTTGATCGAAACCTCTATTTAGAACACTTGAAAATTATACTGAATGCTAAGCATCATCCGCATTCATTAACTGGTATTAAATATTATTCACCAGCTTTTTACTATTATTTTTTGTTCACCAGTATTACTATTATAACCAGCCATCAGCATGTTGCATTAACTCTTCTGTACTGCTGTGTTCTGCATGTCGATCCTTGTGTTTTTCATCTTGTTTATACACTTTTATACAGTATATCAAAGAATATAGGCTTAGGGTTAGTCATCTGAGATTTCGGCTGAGAGGTTTCACCATGGAGCAATTACCCCTCCATTAGATACAAACTGCAAACCGAGTTTGATTTATGTGTGGAATTGTATATCTTCTTTCTGTTTTTAATGAGGCAAATTTAAATTGCAAAACAAAAGCAATGGCTCGGCAGCTTGACAATATGAAATACAGTGAGTGTTAGTTAAAAAAAAAAAAAGGAGAGGGGAAGTTGAAAATAAATATATTAAATAAATGTGACCCGTGCTGGCAAAATGAGTTGGAATCGAACAGGCTAATTATGAGCTAGAGTCAAAAATGTCAAAGTAAATTTTTGTCAAAATTGAGATTTTCCCAAAAATGAGTCCATTAAGTCATCTATCGTTCCCAATAATCAAAATAGCAAATAAATACCTTGAACCATCATAATTTGAATGTTTTGTATGGGCTTTGTCTTCAGAAATTAGTCCTTTATCTTAAATTTTCTTAGAAAATCCGTGGTTTTCTCCACTCACTCGCGGCATGAATGGGAATCTCCCCCACTGCTTGTTTGGTATCACCGTGAAGCGTGGCTCACCTACTTTCTAAAAGTTTGCATAGAATTTCCAATGACATCACTCTGAACCAATAGAACTCGCCAAAAGAAGCCCTGTTGATGTAAACAACTTATAACGGATGTAACTCTATAATTTTTTGTCCGATTCCAACAAACCATACATTATTTTGAAGGTTTTAAAAAGGAGAATCTAATAACCGTAATAACTCCATTTTGAAAATTTTCTCATTCCAACTCATTTTGCCAGCACAGGTCACAAATATGTTTTTGTTTGCCGATTTTATCGGTTCACTTGGTAATAGTGCTTTAAAGAATATATATTTAATGCTACGCGTACTAAAGTTTTATCTTCCTCTGTATTTAATCATCACTCATAGCACAAAGATATATGCAAAAGTGAAATGTTACATAATGAAAAAAAAAACAGGGAATTTATATTACTCAGGGAATACTGCAACTACAGTTTATAATTGTAATAAGTATATTTCTGTACAAAACTACACTGTGCCTTATTTTTATGTAAATAAATGCAAATATTGCACACAGTATTAATCAGAACAGAAGCTGTCAGAAGGACAGCAGTGTGTCCCCTGGATGCCTCCCCCACCTTAACCCTACTCCTCCCACACCCCCAACCTCTACAGAAGGACAGCAGTGTGTCCCATGCAATAGGGCTAATACCTAATTCATATTTTTGCGTATTGTTATGGCCGATGCATAGTTCTGTGAGTGGACTCTTATATACATACCATATTTTGTCTGCATACATAAGGCATACCGATCCAGCCACACACTGTTCGCAGACAGTATACTGTACTTGTACAGTGATGATATTTCACTAGGTAAGCAGAGGGCTGTTGTATTACACAACACATTTACAAACAGTGTAGCGAAACAGGTAAAACCTTGAACAACTTTTAAACTGCTGCAGTCAAACTACAGTAATGTGATAAAATGAACTTTACTGTACATAAAACACAGAAGTGTAAAGTACAATGTAACGTTCTTGCAGTGCAGACCATATCAAATAATATATTTCTATCTTTGCCTGCAGAAATTCTCTTCTTTGTTCAGTGTTTGAGCGATTTCTTTGTAGGAATTTAAGCACTGGAATATCTTCTTGTGCTCCTTCAGAGATGGGTGATATATATGCATCGGTACCTCCTGATATAGTGGCTTATCAAAAGTATTCTCCTGTCTCCTGCTGGAAATACCCAGTCAATTTCCTTGCACATGTGCAGTTGTTGCATACCAAAGCATAAGTAGTCCACCAGACCCAAAATCTGCGCCGCATGCGTGCAGTCCGTGCAGACACCCATTAAAATGAAATGTGCGCTAGTCATCTTCTGCATGAACTGTAACTGCATACAGCAAAATTAAGCATGAATTAAATGTCCTATTGTGTGTGTGTGTATGTGGGAGGTCCCTATGATACGTTTCACTGCTATTGATAAAATTTGCTTAGCCATAAAGTTCCCCACAATAACTTCCATTGACTGGCTACTGGAATACTACCGATCAGACTGGGCTGCTACGAATCAAAAAATCATTTTGCACCCTACAGTTTCAGAACCACTTACTGTACCTAGGCCTTTGCGTTGGGGATCTACAAAATCCTTTTACATGTGTTCACAAGATGTCTTCTGCAGCCTCCTTGTCCATCCACAAAATGGTATCTTAGACTGCTGCTTCAATTTTGGTGCAATCTGTCTCAAAATTTGAAAAAGTTAAAGATCTCCCACCTTACAATGTGTTTGTAAAGGTTGAAAAAGGTCTATCAAATACTTTTTGAGTTATACTGGTAATAACATGAAGTGTCTGAAACTGTCCCTCTCTTTGCTTTCACTGTGTGGCACTGTTTTAATTTTTGTGTGATTTGTCTCAAAATTGGAATAATTCCAGATTTTCTCCAATGGGATGTACTGCATGTACTAATGTTCAAAAACACTCTAATACTTTATTGTACTAACAGGAAAGTGTCTGGGGCAGTAGCAGTGGACTGGTCCCAAAATCATATGCATCCCAATTCAGAGTACCCTTTAATAAGCCAATAAGACACCTGGATTACTTATCTACAATGTATGCATCTCTTTGTAGCTAAACATTTTACAACAATCACAATGAATGAATTGCAATTGGAAAAGACTAGCCACAGTCTCTGTAAATTCCTAAAAGACAGGGCCCAAATTTTGATACATGCTTCTGTTTAAACTATGCAAATGTTTTATCCAAAAATAAGTACTGTAGGTCGTTCCTTCCCTTCAGAAACGTGAAACAGACTTAACATTACGTTAGTGCTAATTTACTTTTAGTGCTCAATAATATTTTATTGAATGAAATGAATTAATCCCTTTATGATTCATTTATGATTACCATGTTATGAACAAAGAGAAAGCTTTTGCATTTGTAGCAATACTGTATGAGAAACAATGGTTGTTTGCCTCCTCAAATTTTACAGCAAATATGGAACTACATAATCAAATTAATATAAAATGTAGCTATTACATGTAATTCTCACAGGCAAAACACTGCAAGTTGAGAGTGACCTGCAAGTGCTGCCTTTTCTTAAATTCAGAGCCCTTCTTAATTGCATCCCTCCGGAACGCAAAGGTTGACATGTACAAGAGAGCCAAATAAGAAGAGTATATGGTTAAGATCCTTATTTAGCATCAGGTACAGTTGGAGATTTGAAACATCATTTGAAAACATACTTACAAATAAGGATAATAGTACTAATCCATCCATCTCCTCAAAGCCTATTCTGCTCAGGGTCCCCACAATAACTATCACAACAACAATAATAACAATATTAATTACTATCACAATAACAATAATAATAATAATAATAATAATCCTTCCCTTTTACAGTCTCCTAATTACTTAATAATTACCTGGTAAATACACAGCACATTATATTGTAGTATATTACTGGTTAACTACCACATCTGAATATAGGTAAATAGAGAGGAACTGCAGCTGAAATACAAAAAGCTGTTACCAGGTAAAATTTAATAAACCCTTTATAAATTGGTGTCCATGAACACTTGCTATGTAAGGAAAAGTAATGCATTGGAAAGTATTCTTCAATTCTAGATTGAATTACGTTCTACCTGGGCTGTGACCAACATAAACCTTGGATATCTACAATTGTAATTGGAATTGATGAGTAACTGAGGAAGTGTTTCTAAGAATTGGTTGCCTACTTTCCTAGGAAGTACGTAATTATATCTGACTTAGTACCAACACAAACCAGTCACAATTACACAGTACTCAGTTAAGGAAAAGGGTAATGGTGGAAATTTTTTCTTAGTATTTCAGCTGCAGTTTTTCTATACCTACTTACTACCTGTGGCAATTAACCAATAATAAACTATAATTTACCATGTATTTAGCGGGTAATTACTTACCAATTAGGGGACTCTAAGAGGAAGGGTCACCAATAACAATGATAATAATAATGAAGAGGATGATGATGGTGATTATGGTGATGATAACGATGGTGACAATATTAATAAAAATGTAATTATTTTCTGTGCATGGCCAAATCTGAGCTTCACAATGACAGCAGGGGCCATTATTTTCATGTACTACTAAAGCTACAATAATAGATTTGTTAGTCCATTGAAATGTAACACTTAACATATCTGCACACATCTTCTGCACATACATTTCCTTTTTATTGTTTCATATTTTTTGACAAATGTAACCCGTGCTGGCAAAATGAGTCAGAATGTGCACAGGCTAATTATGAGCTAGAGTCAAAAATGTCAAAGAAAGTTAATTTTCGGTGAAATTGAGATTTTCCCAAAAATGAGTCCATTAATTCATCATCTATCGATCCCAATAATAAAAATAGCAAATAAATACCTTGAACCATCATAATTTGAATGTTTTGTATGGGCTTTGTCTTCAGAAATTAGTCCTTTATCTTAAATTTTCTTTGAAAATCCGTGTTTTTCTCCACTCACTCACGGCATGACTGGGAATCTCCCCCACCGCTTGTTTGGTATCATGGTGAAGTGAAGCTAACCTACTTTCTAAACGTTTGCATAGAATTTCCAATGACATCACTCTGAACCAATAGAACTCGCCAATAGAAGCCCTGTTGATATAAACAACTTCTAACGGATGTAACTCGGTCATTTTTTGTCCGATTCCAACAAACCATACATCATTTTGAAGGTTTTAAAAAGGAGAATCTAAAACTAATAATAAATTTTGAAATTATTTTGAAATTTTCCTCATTCCGACTCATTTTGCCAGCACGGGTCACAAATGTTGTTATTGCAAAGATGTTAAAAGCTCCCAGTGAGTCTGCTTGTCAATGAACTACTCAATGAACTCAGAAGTAATCAGTAATGATTTTTGTTATAAAAACCAATAAATTTGCAATATTTCTTTCTAAATTAAGCATGTGTCTCAAGACTTTCTGTGAGCACTGTATTAATTATTAATTATTAAAGCAAAATTTGTGAGCAAAAATATGTTCATCTTCACTCACTTGAACAGAAAGCTATACCTATGCTGTTGTATTTCATTTAATTCTGTTGTAATTATTGCATGGGGCAGTAAATGCAGCTCCACAGGCTGAATATGACCTGCAGAATGGCTGTTGCCCAGGCTGAATTTACATTCAAGTATTAATGTTTCAATTTACAATATGCGCTGAACTGATACATAAAATCAAGGGTTCAGATAGATCAAACATATTGGTGATATTAATCCATTAGCAAACATAAAACATTTTAAAGACACATTAGACATAATACTCCATTTGTTAGTGAAGGCATGGCATGGTAATCTTAAATAACCCTGGGGAGAAACATAAATAGCGTTTTCTATACGAAGGCAGTAGCCTCTCAGCATTGACCTTAAAGGTTAACGTTGCCCAGTTAGAGTTTGATTAAATGTCATTTACAGTAAGGGAATTTCAGTCTGCATCAATGATAGATGTTGCAAAGATCAATATAAATGTATTTAAATACTACATACTGTATGTTTCACAATAAACAAAATTATATTAAATAAAACTGTTTAAATGCACATGGCACAGTTTACACTCCATAAAGTTTCCCCATAAGTTGACCATTTATAATTCTCTATTTGTTGATTGGTCCCAACTGGACTGAAATCCTTGTTATTAGCTGTGGCACAGTCTATGCTGCCAGTTTGCATTGTTATGGCACACAACATTCCAGTAAACATAGAGATACTGCCCCAGTGCATCGAGGAAACAGGATAAAGGGAGGCCAACTTCCAGTTTAAATGGGCCAAAAAATGGAGAATATCATTTCTCAAAGTGCATCCTGCATCCTGATGTTTCAGTAGCGTGCTATTAAGTGGCATTTTAATTGAGTAATGTAAGCAGATTCATGTTTAAGAAACCTAACAACTCAAGATGCAGAAAATACAATATCTGGAAACATGGTTAATTACCACAACTATTGTTTGAATTGTGTAACCTCTCGTTTCAGTCCTCATGTGGATCACTCCAGCTGCCTCTCTTTTGCTCACTCATCCATCTAAGATAAGAGTGCTTTCTAGTCCCGTGCTACAGGTAGATCCTGTTTAACTAATTTACTTGAGTTCTTTGAGGAAGCTACAAGAGAAATTAATCTCAAAAAGGCCTACGATGTGATCTACTTAGATTTCCAGAAGGCCTTTGATGTTGTTCCACACAAATGGCTCCTGCTATAGCTCAAAGCAGCAGGGATTTTAGGAACTGTAGCAGCTTGGATTGACACTGGTTAACAGACAAATGTAAGGTAATCCATGCAGGAAACAGAAATATAAAGTACCCTGCCAATGTGACCCATCTTGATCTGCTGTTTTACCCTGTTTCTCTGCTCCTTCCAAAGGACCCTATTTTGTTCACACTTATGCCTGCCCTTACTCTCCTTGTTCTTGGAATGTGACAGAACCAACAATTCATCTACATGCTTGATGAAATCTGACTGTCTATTTTTTTAGTGTCATTATCCATGGCATGGATACCCTGATAGACTGAGGGGGCCCAACACTTTTCAGGGGCCCTTGAATTCAATAAAATCATAAAATTATGTAACATAAGATATGCAGGGGGGGGCGAAATTATATTTTTCCAGAGGGCCCAGAATAGCTACTCCACTGATTATTATTACTATTAACTGCACTTTTCAAAATGTGAATTTCTCATTTTATATGCCCGCTTCTGGTTATATATTTTTTGCTATATTATTCCTACTACTCCACACTGTCTTTATTACATCTCTCGTCTTAGTGTTATTAATAAATTCACTACTACTAAGACAAGTAATAATATAGAATTCCTACAAGCTTGTCAAGTAAAGTAATTTCTATATGTCATGAATAATAAAGTATCCATTGTTGCACAACTGTACTTCAGTTATGTTGGAAATTATTCTCATCCTTCATTTTTTGTCTGCGTAACTTTGTTAGCTAACTAACAACTTTCTGCTGACTAGTTGGCATGTTTTTCTGCTAGTACAGTGTGGGACACAATTTTTCTTTTCTCGGGATGCAATTCAAACAAGATCGAACACATGCTCCTTGTTTGTAAAAGATTGTCTTTTTCTTGCAATACATCGTCTCTTTCTGCATCTAGCTTGTTGACTGCTGTTCCATCATGCTGTATGGCGGCAGTGTCAGTTGACCTGACAGATAAAATTTGACTTCCAACTGCACACTACACAGAATTTCCAGTAGCCTGGGTTTCATTTCCCGGTGACGAGCCTGTATGCTGCGAGAATTGTTCGTATCCTTCCATATAAATTGAAAAAGTGCCTTCGCAGTGGGTCGTCTCATATTAAATTATATTTATTTTTATATAGCAGCTTTCACAACAGAGTCGACGCCAGACACTTCACATGGGTGTGTCACGGTATATTATTACACCATTTATTCAGAATAATACATGAAATAGGGAAAAGGGGGGCAACAGAAAAAATGAATGAAGGAAGGATAACCAGATGACAATGGGGGAGGGAAACGAAAAAAACTCTCAAGTAGGTACAAAAAAACCCCTCGGGGGCAACTGGGGGTCAACAAGCATAGTAGACGAAAAGGACGCGTATAGCAGCACCAACAGCTATAGTTACGGTGTGTTACGTGTTGGGGTGCTAATAAGCTAGATTGAAATATTAAGTCTTGATGAGATTTAAAGACAGAGACCGATTTGGCATACTGAACATGAGCTGCCAGACTGTTCCACAAAATAGGGACCCTGTACTGGAAGGCTTTACTGCCTGCTGTTACCTTATTTATATGTCGGATGACAAGGAAACCTGCATTCTCTGATAAGAGTGTACGATATGGTAAATATGGATCAGTTCTGCCAGGTAGGCAGGTGCCTTTTATGTAAGATGGGGAACTCTGAAGTCAGTGCTGAACCTAATATTAAGCCAGTACTCATGTGTGTTAACATGTTAGAGAGAGGCGTCAATATGATGTCATGTAGGTCTGTAAATACTCTAAAGCCTATTGCAAAACAGGACACCTTGATCCAAAACATATATATATATATACGCTCCTCTACTTACGAACTTTCAACTTACGAACTTTCAGACATACGAACGAAGGGGACTGTAAGTCCTAATTGTCTTTGTTAGGCTCCTGTTTCCCGTCCGAAACATATTTTTTTTTTCTGCGCGGTAATTCCTCCTAATATAACTTCTGCCCGCGACTCCCGCCTAGCAGCAGTGTAGCGTGCGTACTCACAGCATCCTAGTTCTCTGTACTTCCGTATAATCTTAAAATGATGTTAAATAACATTTCAGGTTATGAACGGCTGTTCGGAACGTGACTCGTTCGTAAGTAAAGGAGCGTCTGTATATATATATATATATATATATATATATATATATATATATATATATATATATATATATATATATATATACAGATACAAATCTTATAAGCACTGCTGAAGGAAACATCTACAATGTTCATCGTGCAGCGTAATTTCAACAACCTTGGTGCACTGAATGTTCTTAATTACATTGATTGTGTGACGATAACCTCTGTGATGGCAATGACCTTGGTAATACTGCTACTACCAATCACAGTCTGATTAATAGCATTTCTGTCTTCATCTTGATTCTTTGAACGGTTGAATCCTGCTTCATGCTACCTTCCAAATTTGAGTTACATGTAGTTCTGCGTCACAGAAATGCTGTAACATTAGGTTGGTGGTTCTTTTTTGTTCATATACAGTATCTACAAAAGTTACAGCCCACAGGAGTTTATCACAGTCAATGGTGCCTGAACAGATTGTTGAAATAATCCAAGTTGTGAGCGCCAAATTTTGGCACATTGAAATTTAAATTCACTAAATAAGCAAAAATCTCATTTAAATGTGGAAATGAATAAAATGTTATGACACTGATATCTAGATCTGTGCTATGCCTGACACCTATACTGAATGGTTTGTCATACATTAAGTAAAATTCCCCATTTTTGTCATCACCCGCCCTGTAGAGATAAAGAATATCTTTGTTTCATTTCTTTTTTGTCCCTCCATGCATACATTACAAGATGCTCACTGATAGTGTTTAAGACAATGCGCTCAGGTGAACCTTTCCCCGCATATTGGCTGGTTGGTCGTTTTGCATGGCAACTCTTCTTATCAGGAAAGCAGTTGCTTCTTTAATATTTTCAATAGCTCATTGCCGAGATGCAGGCTCAGCAGTCTATGCTATTTCTCAAGAATAAGTAAAAATTGATGTAACCGCAAATGTGCATGACAAATGATATATTAGCAGCTTTAGGCAGTGATCTAAAAGCCCTTAAGCACCATTCAGATTCTGTAGAAAAATTCTACAAAGTCAGAAACGAGGATGTCAGATTTCACAGGTTTTATATGATAAAAGAGCACAAGATCAGGATATTTCAGTCCCTTTGTTTGAGACGCTGCGTTTTCTGGATGATGGATTTATACATGCATCCATATTCTTGTATCTACAGTTATGTGCTCACACACTTATCATGTTTCCTTGATAAAAACAATATTCTGGACTTGCCCTAACTTCCCTAAAATCTCACTTGACTTTGTTTTGCATTATTTGTTTAATTTCCGTTCGCCAGTTCATCTCTTTTGTTTTGTTTTTGCTGTTATTCATCTTTTGGCCTTGTACAAACAATGGTGTAAGATGTGCTGCAGCCCGAATCTTCAGATACTGCACATTGATGGGCAGGCGACGGTCTCCATCTTATATACACTATGGTCAACTTAAGACTAGCATAAGATGACAGCCGTTGATGGAGTCTCATAAGCAGCGGATGACGATCTGACTAATATAGTGCTTCTCTACCCTGTCCTTGCCCAGCTATAATTCGTGCGGGCTTTCCAGCTCTTCTCTGTCCACTTTTCGTACTGGGAGAGAAGGTTAAATTTGTTAAATTGGCATAATAATAAATGAATTCCAGTCTGCAGGTCATCTGGTAGGCTAAAAACCTACTCATTTTTTTGGCCTGTCAGAAGCCGAGTTGAGAACCATGGAGTTAATGTATTAACTATCATTACTATATAACCTAGGTGACATTTAAATGTCTGCTAGCAGTGCTATTATTTTTTGTTTCTTTTTGACGAATGACGTGGCAATGCTGTTAAACCAAAAGTTTGAGGCAAGATGCAGGTTTTTCAAGGTCGCTGAATTCCAAGGAAAATAAAACGGCAACTATAGGTGAAAAACCTTTTATTTATACAGCTCTTAAATTATACAATATTTTGTCAGTCAATGTGATTGATATTCCAGGGTCTCAGCATATAAATCTAGACTGACTATTTTAGTCTGGCTTACTCTAGATAACATTGCCAGTGATGCTTTCCAGGTTGCTGTCTGCATGGCTTTATACGCAATATACATGCCACATTACCTTGAAAATACGTCCGTGCACTGACAATGTTTTTCCTTATTTGTCTTATGTATACTTTGTATTTTTTAAAACGATTCTGTGTATGTGTAGCATTTTATTCTCCATTCTTTATATTCATATATCCAGAATGCATTATTTCGTTTGCGAAATAAAGGGTGTCTTCCTATAACATGAAATATCTAAAAATATATGTATGCAGTGAGCAAACACAGCCTGATATAGATTAGGGATATTCGGTGGCTAATAAGTGTGAACGAGCTGCAAATTCAGAAAACGCATGCCAGAAGACAATGGAAATTACCGGGGGACAATGAAAGAAAATGATCATACCTTTAATATCTGGAACAATCCTCATTTTAAGCAAATTATGATGATTTTAACATATGAGACAGGCAAAGATTTAAAAGTAATTAACCTAGTAACAATGGGCCTCATTCACTAATAACATCCTAAGTTTTTCCTTCATTTGTTCTTGAGAACGGTCCTAAGAAATCACACGTCACACAGTTCTATGACATGTTGTTGGACCACAAAATTATTCACAAATGTGTTCTTATGATGAATCTGTCCTTTAAAGTGCGTGCTAGTTGTTCCTAATTAACATAGATAAACACCTTGCCAATCTCCATAGAAGGGCATGAGATTGCACTGTCGTCTGCACATACACTGTATGTTGATATAGACAGTGTTGTGTTATCTTATATCTCGTTTTGAGAATATATCAATCATTGTCCCACAGAATCTTCCGTTGTGATGTAGCTCACTTTGACTGCGTTGTGAGCCCGATTTGCAGCGTTTTTTGCACTTGTTTTCAGAATTTTTTGGATTTGCAGCCGTTATTGACCACCACAGGGAAGTCCAGAACATGCAGGACAATGCCAAAGGCAAACACAAGGACGGCACCTTGATCGATAAGCAGCTCCCTAGAGAACTGGGTGTGGCGTGACTCCATCAGAAATGGGATGAGTTCTAAGGAGACAATTGAAACTTCTCTCCTGTTCAGCAGCTTGGAAAGAAAAAGATGGTACAGGAAGTGCTGTTTCTCCTGCGGCATTCCTGTTAGACATTATCACCCTTGGAGAGTACGATACATTTTCTTCCCTAGGGTTTTCTTCTTCTCGTCCTTTGTCAACAATAAGACATCAGGAAAGTGCATCCTTCCAAAGTGGGATTGTGAAATGGTTTCCTGTTTCTTTTTTTTCTTTATTATATATATATATATATATATATATATATATATATATATATATATATAATTGCAATAAAGTACATCCTGTTCCTGTAGCCCTGGCTTTTCATCTCACTCTTTCTTCTTTCTTACACTGCTCCACACACAAACAAATCCACTTACACTATACAAAGCTGCTTTAACAAGAGTTGAAGGCTCACTTGGTTGTGTCGGACATCATTGACCTTATGTCTTGTGAGATTGTTGAGAAACACTATCAAAGAAATGGGCATTGAAAAAAAGAAAGTGAACAACACTGAGCAAGCAAGAAAGATATTGAGATAGCAAGCGCTACTGAACAATATAGGCAATAAAAATAAAGCAATTGAAAAATATGGATAAGAAATGTTTGCGTTTCCTTGTAATTGTTTACAAGGAAACATTAACTGAAGAAAGCCGCTAAGCTGCAGAATAATTCATGGGAAATATTTAAAAGGACATAAAACTGGTGTGGGAACAGAAGGAAATTCACACCATTTTTGACAGAATTGAAACACATGGTAGGTAAAATACCACATTAAACTTCAGCATCAATGTAATCAATATAATATATATAAATTAGGGCTGGGAAATTTAGCACATTAACACATAAGGTGTATTATAGTCAATTTAAGTTGTGATGCCCGGCCCGTCCGCTCCTCATGTGTGCCACGCCCCCCTGATTACCCACGTGTTCTTTCCCGATTGTACCCAGTTGTGTCTAGTTACTTTGATTAGTCCTGTGTATTTAAGTCCTGGTCTCCCCGGTTTCCCTTGTCCGTCATTGATGTTAGTTGGCGTCTGATGTTTCCTGCTCCCCGTATTATTATTAAATCCCCGTTTTTTCTGTACCTTGCCTGTCTTGCCTGCTTCCTTGCCTGCCTGCCTGCCTGTCCGTGAGCCTTACCCGCGCCCACGTCGCGTGACATAAGTCATGATGTGTTTTTATTTATTTCGTAGTGTTATTATTAATTCTGTTGTGTTTGCATTATTTTGAACCCCAAATGGGAAAATAGTATGAGCAAAGATTTTTAATAAAAACAATATTCCTTTCTGGTGGTAAACAATGCAAGAGTTCATGTCATGACATTGCACAGAATTCCAGAATTCAAAGTGAACACTGAAATATTCAATTAGTGACTAACAGTAAAGCTGATGTTACCAGATCTATTTTAAGAAAATTTGACGTACATAGGATAAAAGATATTGAATTTGAAACATTCCTTTTATTTTAATTGAATGCTTATGCCTTAAAGTCATAAGATTTTTTTATGTTACACAATTATATAGTATACGAATGCTGTTACGCATGGAAATAGAGCCAGCACTCCATCCAAGGTACTGTATGCAATTAAAGAATGATAATCGTTTAACAGCCCTATATATAATTCAATATATATATATATATATATATATATATATATATATATATATATATATATATATATATATCTCTCGACTTATTGCCATCTCTGCATCTAGCCGCTTTGAAAACATCGAAATTTGGCTTGTACTTTTGTTGGACAGAAACAATCTGTACATCACAGGTTTAAGTTACACCATTAAACAGATATTGATATACGAGTCATTTTTATCTTGAGAATTTCCTGGGGAAAAGAAGTTATAATGAAATACAGAATTATTTTTTTTGTGTGTGTACAGTAACTGACATTACTTAAACATTTTAGGTATACTAAAATTATGTCATTATTCAATAGATATAAAATTATTATGGCTACTCTGATTTGCTGAAATTTTTACCATTTTCCCTAGATAGGTAGCCAATCAAAGAACGCAAAACAAGATAAAATACATTTAAAACTTTGACCTTAATTGCATGTCACCCACAGTAAACCAACAATTTGTACGATAAGATATAAACTTTTGTGTAACGTTTGTTTATTTTTGTTATTTACATCTCTGATTTTTTAAAAGAAAAAGTCACAATGAAATACGGTAGTTATTTTTTGTGTAAAACAAGTGATATTATTTAATTTAGATATATTAAAGGTACTGTAACACTTAAAGCACCCTTGTATAATGCATTATAGATACCTTCATAATGCAGGATAATTCATTCATAAAGCATTATACACACGGCTATATCTATATGTAAAAAGGCATAGCACCTTATAGCCATGTTTGTCAGGGTCAGTGCCCCCCTGTGCCTTTTCCCCATCATGCTCAGCAGTTCCTGCTGGCCTCCCTGTTCCCCTTGTGTGTTGTTTCTGCTTCCCAGGTCATGTGGCTCAGCGTCTTTGCTTTTCTACTTCTTTGGTTCGCCCCACTTCTTTCTTTTTTTTATCGTATTCCGCTTCTGTGTTGGTTCCTGCACCCGTTCCAGTGTTAACCTCATCTATTTGTTAGGATTGATTAGTGCCGTTGGTTTTCTGATTGTTAGAGTTCCCTGCTTCTGTGTCCATTAGTGTAAGTTACTTCACCGGCGCCTGTTGCCCTGTGTCCTTGTTGATTGGTTGTTGTTATGATTCACACCTTTGTTACCCATGTATTTAAGTGCCTGTCTTTTGTTCATTTCCCCAGTCGGCCATTGTGTCATGTTACTGTGTTTTGTAGTTCTGCTTAATTTCCTCATCCTTCTCCCTCCTGTGTTGCTCAGTTTGTGATTTCCTCAGTTGTTCTGTTTTGCTTAATAAACCCCTTTGTCTTAGAGCTGTGGGTCGTCACCTTTTTCCCGCCTGCACCATGCCCTGAATTCATAACAATGTTTATGATGCATTATGAATGCTCTATGAAGCTCTCATCTATAATGTACTATAAATACCATCAAAATGCATTATAGTGACTTATACTGACCATTATAATGCATCATGCATCTATATTAAGGTATCTATATTGATATATCTGTATATAGAATTGTCAGTAGTGGCCCTGTCTTGCTCCGTTCCATGTCAGCTCTTCATTTGGCCCACCCTCCAGGTTCTCATGAGTTAACTGGGCTAAGTGAGTTACTCTGTTGTCTATCTGTTATCTGTGTTATGGCTTTGCGGCACACCTCAACTATGTTTGTGATTTAACATTTGTAATTCTTTCTGTCCCTGGTTAGCTGTGTATTGCTGTATGGCTCCTTTTTGCATCTTTAGGTTTCCCTCTTTGTAGTAATGTTCAGTATCCCTTGTTATCTAGTATGCCCTGGAATCTGATCTTTCTGTATCCCCTGTATTGCCCACACCAGTTCTTCAGTTTCCTTATTCTTAGTGTTAATTGCCCCACACTCTTGTTAATCCTTGCTATGTGTGTATTTATGTGCCTGCCCTTGCTCTGTTGTTCATTCGGTCATTGTGTTTGTCTTAGTTAATGTTTTCGATGTGTGCCTTACTTCTGGGTCCTGTGTGTCTTGTTTGCCTTTTGTTGTTTATGCTCCTCAGTGAAACCCCCTTCCCAATTAAGTTACTGTTTTGGTTGCCCACCTACTTTGTTTCGACCCTCGTGTCCCTTTATTTCTGGTTTCCGTTTTGAGTTCAGTTTCTAAATTAAAACCCCTTTGTCTGAGAGCCACGCCACAGATTGTCTGTCTTTTTGCCATGTCCTGCTGTACCGCAGTACGGTCTATTGCACTTCGTGATGAGAAAACTGAGGGTTTCAAAATTCAGGGGGACAATATCATTGTTTTATGTCAATCTCTGATTGACTGAACCCACTTCTCAGTTTTTATCCATTTGAATAAATGTATCTGATTAAATATGGAAGATGTAAAGTGCAATGTCAAGAAAGACACAAACTGTCCATTGTACATGTAATGCATCCAGTATAAGGTCCTGTTCAGCCGAAAGTGTATTTCAGCTAGTCCAAGAACCCCCTGAGTAAAATGTTAGTTAAGAATACAAATTATTTGATTTCTTCATGTTTGTTGATTGATTGAAAGACATAAATGTCCATATTTTACTATGGTGTTGAAACTGGAGCC
Organism: Brienomyrus brachyistius; assembly: GCF_023856365.1. Classification (NCBI taxonomy): domain Eukaryota; kingdom Metazoa; phylum Chordata; class Actinopteri; order Osteoglossiformes; family Mormyridae; genus Brienomyrus; species Brienomyrus brachyistius. Next base: position 9,565,952 of record NC_064542.1, read on the forward strand.
ATTCGGTCGTTTAGTGTATTCATGCCAACAGCTGTTGTTGCCATACCTGGTTACATCAGCCGTAATATTCACAAAGGCTCCATTTGCATTCAATTGAAATGTAGAAGTTTAAGGTGACAGCAGGGACTAGTTCTGCCACATACAGATTACAGGAGTCATGCTTGCTGAGCATTTTGACACCCAGTATGTGTGCAGCAGTTTTCCGACAGGGAGAGTGACAAATTCATATTGATCGTTGTGTTACATATTTTATTTATGCTTATCAAGTTCCAGAATAGAAAAAACATGGGGATAAGACGCATTTCTGAACTGATTCAGTGCCATGCATCTTTTCCTGATAAATAACTGAAGGATTTCCTGTTTTTCCCCCCAGTGGTATCATTGAATTACTGACAGAAATGTCTGATTTTTAATAATGAAGGATCAAAGAGTATTGGATAAGCATTCTTAGAAATAAAATAATTGTATTAATAAACAAATACAGATCACAACATTTCCCTATTCACCAAGAGAAATTAAAAATTAATGTACAAAAGTACAAATTTCTCAAAGCTCTTTGTAATTTTGCTCTTGTAATGGAGGGCCACATTAACTGATATTTGGCTTGTAAATAAATAGAATAGTAAAGGAATGCATTCTGGTACATGTATCTTATTTGTTCGTTATTTAGATACATCAATTAGTATAATTTGCTAATAGACCTAGAAACCATGATTTTCTCTCCATTCTCCAATATGGTTCATGTCAGAAATTATATTTTATAATGAATATTTATTAAATTTTCAATTTCATGGTACTATTTCACTTTCACGTGTGTCAGGACAAGCAGTTCATTTTTGCTGAACCATTGATATAATATCAAAAAATACAAGTGAAGTCTGACTGAGATGAACATGTCTGTCTAAAAGCCATGACAGGCAGGCACTGTAGGCTTTTGTAATATATAGAAGGTTAATCAGTGTGGACTGCAACAAGTGAACAAGAACCTAGTGAAGGTCTGTTGCAATATTGTGCAGCTCTAAATGTTAATTTATCCAAGAAATTTCAACACAAAATGAACGTTTTACACATATATTTTTCAATAGAAATAAATAGCAATGTCATTGACTTTCTGTCTCCTTAAGGCTCCTAAAAGCTAAGAGATTAACTGAATTCTGCATGAAGAAAGGCCCCTGGAAACGAAGGATAATCTATTCAAGCATTTTTCTTGGATCATAACTATGAACAATAAGGGAAGGAAACCATGAAAAACCTTTTTTTTTTTTTTTTTTTTTTGTAAAGCAGACAGACAGGACACAGAAACTGGGGGGTGTAAACCACCACTGGTATCTTCAGGATCTTCCAGCACAGTGAACTGAGGAGCTCACAAAACAGTTTTCATTCTTTGACTTAAATGACACGCTAAGCCATGAGGGATGGGGCATTGTTCCAGTCTCTCTCCCCATCTAAACATGCAACCATCTGTTCCATATGAAAAAGTCAGGGGTAGGTAGTTCTGGTCTAGAAAGTAAAAATCCAGACCATGGTTTTGTTTCAGCCAACCGGTTGAGTACTCTGTGATTGTTGACTCTTTATGCTCTACTGGTCGGTTGAAACAAAATCTTGGTCTGGATTTTTGCTTTCTGGACCTGAGCTATACCCCTCTCTCAACAGTGGTCTCTTGAGGGGTTTGTCCCCCAGCCTCATCCCACCCCAGACACATGTACTTCCTGCCTGTATTTCACAAAGAAATGTAGATTATTTTTTTTGGAAGAATCTAACAGATGGTCAGGGTTTTTGTAGACCAGAGGCAGGCAGCCCTGATCCTGGAGTGCTGGTATCCAGCAGGTTTTCTATCCTACCTGATGAGTTACCGTCTGCCTGAGAGCAGGTAAGGTTCATCAGAGACCAGGTAGGGTGGAAAACTTCTGTCCCTCTTCTTCACAGCTTATCTGAGAAGCTGTAGTTAATGATGGTAGCCTGCGCATTTATACTGGCTTCTTTTTGTCCTGAGTCTCCCCCAATCCCTCACCTCCTCTCTTCTGTGCCACTCTTTTTTGCATGTTTACCCATGCTGAACAATGACACAATAATTATGTTGCCAAATTTTATAGAGGAGAGTGGTTTATCAAACCCTCGTCTGCCTCTCTACTGGAGGCTGCTTTTCACTGGATTTTTAGGAATTACAGCTATATAATTCCCTATGATGTTCATAATTTGTTTAAAAAAAAGCATAATAACTGTTTATTGCCATTGTATTTCTTTATTAATGAACATGAATGCAGACCCGTGCCACTCTTTCAAGCCATGTTTATGCAAAAGGAACTGCAAGTCAAATCTAATTTTGCTATAAATAAAATAAGATAATATGTGGCAACGTATTAACAAGCAATTAATTTAATGAACTACAAATGACATACAGCACAGCTTTTTATTGTGTACATAAATTAAGGATACAGGGAAATAAAAACACCTATATACGATTGTCATACCCACGGGCATCGAAGGGGCATGGCCACCCTGGCAGATTCAGGGAACCCAGCACTTGAGAGGGGCACTTAAAAATATAAAATTATATGTAAAATTGCACAATGTGACAAGGACTGCCAAGGTGACATTTTAATAGGAGGTCCGGAATATCAGCTGTGTCCCTGCTAGTAATGGGTCGGTACTACTTTCGGTGGTAACGAGTAATGTAACTAATTACCTTATCAAATTACACAATGCAGTTAAAGGTTCTGAAATGTCAATGGGCTCGTTACTCGTTGCTTGCATCTGGCGTTAAGATATATTAGTGACCATGTATTGTCAGCAACGCTAAAATAAAATAACTAGCCAGACGGCACACATGCATACGTACGATGTCACTGTGATGCTTTAACATCCATCGGCAAAGCACCTCTATGAGCTCGTTTGCTCAGTAGCACGATGTCACAGCAATTTCACTACCGAATACTGATTTGTCATCCTCCTGATGTCTGCGTGATGTATTTCAACAGCAACACAATCGTAATAAGATGACTGTGCGACGCTTAGCCTACTGTTATTTGTTCTGGCTCGGCTATATAATGCACAACAGGGTTATACTAATATTTAGAAACTATAGGGTAGATTCATTGGTTTTACCCTGAATGTAGGCATACAGTGTAAAACCACATTCCAAACAATTTCCCTGAATAAAAGTTAAATTTATTATTTTAAATATTGAGATGTCAGAACCAGTATCAATAGACCTAACAGTTATGCTGCACTGCTTAGAGCAAAATTAATTTTTAAAAAAAGCATTCGGCATATTAGCGTATACAGTCATTTAAATATTGTAAATAGGACTAAATGGAACAAGATCATTTAACAAGGTTCCGATCTTAAACCAGCGTCCCAGCAACATATGTGTGTGGTCTGGGTAAGTATGCATTAATAAGGGAATTGAAGTAATGCACAAGTTATTTTCTCTAGTAACTAATTTCCTTTACGTGCAGTAATTGGTAAATTGAATTACTTTTCAATGAAGTAACTAGCAATTAATTACTAATTCTCCATAACTTGTACCACACTGGTCCCTGGCCTCACCTGCATCTGACCAAGTTTCTCTTGCATGAAGCCCAGCCAGGCCCCGTTCTGCCTGGATTATAAGCTCACCTGCAGCTCATGAGCTCGTGTAGCTGGCTGAATATATTAAGTCTGAGCTCTGTCACTTCTTAGTGAGGTAACTAAGGTCTGTCTGTTCTGCTCTTGTGTATGACTTAATCTATTGGGTTTTTTGTCTTTTTCTAATATGTTGGATTCATTTTTTTCCCTTTGTTTTCTCTGTTTTGACGGCAATTTTCGGATTGTGATTTGAATTTGAAAATAAACATGATTTGGCTTTTCTCACCATTGCTTTACAAATATATTTATTAAGGGACTTACGTTGGTGTTCTGCATGTATTCCTAAGACTGCGTTGGGAGATTTTTTAATATAGAGATGCTGTTTTTTCAACGGTATTTGTTTTGCTCACATACAGTGTGTGTGTCTAAGATACTGCAGAGATGGACCTACCATAAGGCAAGTGAAGGGTGCTGCCCATGGGCCCTGAGAACTAGGGGCCCCATGAAGACCGATTTACTGGAAGTTACGTTCACGCATTTAAGACAATAAGATCATTAAAATTATAGCAACATGTCCATTATGTACATTTTAGAAGTGAACCGGCACAGTCTTTGGATACTATCAGGTTAGGGTGGTAGACAAATCCTGATCAGATGTGTCAGCCTGCAGGTCCCAGAGAAGACAACCCGTCCGTCTCAAGAAAAGTACAAAATTAGGTGCTTCGGTTTGCATTGTTTTCATATGTGTAATACTTACCACACTTAATTACTGAGACTTCAAACAAAGATGGCACACGTAAACACAAAGGATTAATTGATGACAGCATCAGTCACAAATGTATTTTTTCTCTATATTTGTTGTTATCCATTGCCAGATGAATGACACGCTGGTTTTCCCTGCTCAGTTTTCCAAAAAACATACGTCACTGCCTCCCCCTCCCTTGTAATTAATCAGCATTTATTGTATTCTGAGCAATGTAAAAGACTCACAGTCGCACCTTCTCCATTGTCCCTGCCTTGTGTGTGGTCTTTTGTATGAGAGGGTTGCATACAAATACATAATATCTTAGCACTTACAGTATATAGTGGCATTTCAGCTGTGCAGAGTTCAGTGCCTTGTGCTCGGGTTATTTGTTCAGTAATCTGTTAATTTTGCATACTTTCCTTTTAATTGGTCTCAGCTCATTGTTTTCTATACTGAGCTCGGTATAGGGTGATTTCCCCGGTTATGTTAGTGAAGCACATGCTGCTCTTTTTAAGCTGTGCCTTAGTCACAGGTGGACTTTCCTTTCACCTTTCCATTCAGTACAGGCTAATTGCATGGTCTGAGGTTGTTACGTGTTATGTTGTCATGTGTAGTTTGAACCTGCATTGGTTAATTAAATTGAGAGAACCTATTTGTATAGTTGAGTGCATTGTGAATGAAGGATGAGGCACATGTAACTATGTCCTTATGTGTCATTCCCAGGTTGTTGGAGTCTGATCAAAGAACTTAATTCTCCTTATTTTGCCCCCCTGTAGTGTCAAAAGCATAACTGAAATCATTAAAAAGCAGCAGGTTTCAAAGTAATTCTCCAATAACAGTGATTAGGTTTAAAAATGAAGTATTACTGAAACAGGACTGAAATGGGAATGAAATTTTAATAATAATAAAAAAAATCTGCAAAACCTGTTTGGCAAGCTGAGTGGCTAATGAGGCTAGGAAAGCACTCAGGCTCTTAACTAGTGTACATGCTCATATTTGCAAATTATAACGGGCAAAAAAAGCATCTGAAATGTTTCTCACCGTTTCATCATATTATGGGGCCGTGCCGCTACTTTGAGTGACCCTTCTGGCCGAGCGCCATATTAAGCAAAGTTGGAGTGAACTAGGATGGCTCCCTGGTGGACCAGCGTAACAGCAGCTCCTCCTATTTCCCAGCTCTCCGTCTCTCCATAGTTTTTGTAAGTCTGAAAAAAAAGTTTATTGTTAACCCTTTGCCCAACATCTGGTTATTAGTGATTAGGTTATGCCTTCCTGTTTTTTGGGGTAGTGAGTGTTAGCTACATATTTATGCTTTTATTGTAAATAAAGTGGCCTATAGATAGTTTTGATATCTAGGTATGAACAGCTAGAAGAGCTGTAGCACGTTGCCTGATATAAACCCTTCTCTGCTTTTGTATGAGACAGTTTTCCCAAACCACAAGAACGTTAATTCCCTCGAAGCTCTTTTTAATATGACTCGTACTTGCCTGTTAGTTAAATTAAAAATCAAGTAAATGAAACCAGCAACTTGTTGCTGTCCTGAAATAAGAGCGAAAACCAAAGAGTGATCAGTGGATGTAAGGTGTAAATCGTGTAAGGCATGATGGAATGTCAAAACGTTTCTCAATCATCAATAAATCAGCAGAGCTGTGTTTTAATTACTGACTACATGTTAAAATGGCAAATAACAATAAATGACAGATAAGAAATGAAGTACATGGCTGACATATCCACACGCATGCTTTCATGGTTAAAGTTGGCTTTTGCCCTAATAATTTATTTTGTTGTCAATACTGCGTATTACTCTAGTCACATACCGCAGCTCTTTGCTCATTGGTCAAAATTATAAAATATGTTCTTAGACAGATATGTACTTTGGGCAATGACACACCAAAATATGTGTGTTTTGCATGTAAACGATCCTTATGTACATTCTGCCGTTGACTTAAGTGCTCTTAATTGCATTTTCTCTGCATGATCTGGAGTACTGTACGAAGTCAAGCGTCTCTACATGGCTAAGCATAATATTGCAGTTTCCAGAAAGCTGAACATGCAACAAAATGAAACTTTTTTACATTTAATATTCATCCATCCATCCACCCCTCCATTTCAAATTCATTCCTTTCTGTGCTGCCTACCTTGGAAGTCAATGTGAATGGGGTCCTGGTAGAGCCCTTATCAACGGTCCATAATTTAGGTGTTACCTTTGATCAATCTCTTACCTTTCAGCCCCGTATTAACTCTCTGGTTCAGACAGAATTTTCCCATCTCTATAGCATCACTTGCCTCCATCTTTTCCTCAGTGTTACTGATACTGAAACATTAATTCACGCTTTCATCTACTTGCCTTGCTTATTGTAATGCTTTACTTATTGGCCTCCACAGATTACAGAACTATATTTTCAAAATCCCGCTGCCTTTTCGCTAACTTGTACTAAATAATCCACCTATATTACTACTCTTCAGTAAATTTAAATTGGTTGCCAGTTACTTTCAAAAGAACACAAAGTAATAAGTATCGCCTATAAAGCTCTTCACATACTGTACAGTCAACTGTACACTTAATTTTTTGTTTATCTTATATTCTAAACATACATGAGGCTGCTGTATTGGTTGCCCCTGTCCTCCACGTGCCTCTCCTAGTCCACTTTACAATTCTTTCATGGCTGGACTGTGGTCGGTCTCACCGGTTCTGTGTCTGACTTGGTGCAGTTTGGGACGGTTCATCTCCTCATAGGCCTTCTCTTCTGCTTCTTGGGGGCTTTCCCCAAATCACTTTGTGATTGGCTTTGTCTCCATTCCAGGTCAGACCTCAGCCACTCAGCGGGCATGTTGTCGGACTTTGACTGGGTGCCCCTGGCCAGTCTGCTTCTGATGATTCTGCGTCTTTTCCACGTCTGAACCAGCCTTGACCAGTGCGCTGCTCTCAAAATCTTCCTTCAATGACATCACTGACCGGTTCGGGAATTCTATTCTGTTTTGACATCGCAGGCCTTCCATATAAGGCATCTGTCATTTCATTGTTTATACAAGTATAGGGTATGCTGATTGGTTTAAAAAATAACATTAAATCATCATTTAACAAAAAATACCTGTGTGTGTGTGTTATTCCTTATCCTACCGATACAAACCACATTATTACTTAAAAGCTTGTTTGACATCCTTTAATTCTGACAGTTTTCAGTAACTTCCAATAAACATTAATTGTGTTAATATGATGAAACGAATATGGGGGTCATTTTGACCCCAATATACTATAATTGAAATGATATCATTTAAACTTCAAGACTTTTAAATATGTGTTTACTTGAAAGTAGGGTGTCATGGAGGCTTAGCTGGTGGCCCTGTTGTCTGTTGCCAGTGGGTTTGGGGCTTTGAAGCTCATCCCTGCTTGACTCTGCCCAGGACAAACAGACGGCACAGAGGCTCAGGACGCAGAAGTTACATCACACCTTTGGGGGATGGGGGTCAAAGATCACTTTTGCTCTGTGTGTGAGGTTTGCATGTTCTCCTAGTATTATATGAATTTTCTCTGGATCCTCTGTTTTGCTCCCAAGATTGAAAGAGGTGTATTTAGGTAAATTTGTGTCTCCAAATTGCCTTGACTGTGTGCCTTGGCGTGCCCTATGCCACAGCCAGTCCATGTTTTTGCCGTCTCCCTCGCAGACAGTCCACGTTTCTGACTTTGAACATCATCTTACCGTAGGAACAGCAGTGTCTCAAGTTGTTGACAGAGCACATGTGGAAACCTGCGGCTGCCGCATCTGTGTCTTCTTCAAATTGAGTCTTTTATTCTGTGCGATACTTTAAATTAGGACCATGGAAAACATTAATTTAATAAAGAGTTCCGTTTATTAAAACAGCATACGTGGAAATGTGTATTATTTAAAAAGCACTAATCAAAGCAGAAATAGAAAACAATGATGTGACATAATGTGAAATAAACTGATTGACAAATTCATAAAAAATTGGAATGATTAAAGAAAACACCAGTGAGAATGACAAAAAACCTTATTCAAGGCTGTAGGATGATGGATTTACACACTCACACGCACACACCTTCATGGTATGCCTTGATAGCAGTGGTCCCTTTCAACAGGATTATGCGGCCTGCCACACCACGAAAGTTCAGGAATGGCTCAAGGAAAATGAAGAGTTCAAGATGTTGACTTGGCCTCCGAATTCCCCAGATCCCAATCCGATGGAGCATCTGTGGAATGTGCTCAACAAACAAGTCCTATGTATGGATGCTCCACCTGACAACCTACAGGACGTAAAGGAGTTGCTGCTATCCCCTTAGTGCCAGATACCACAGGACACTTTCAGAGGACTAACACAATATTAGGCACTGTATTATATTAGTATTGATATTACACTTCATCTATATATTAATGTATACCTCTTAATAAAGTAAACATGAATATATGCCTTATTAAAGCACCTGTGTGTATAGGAAATGCATAGCTACATACAGACACACCACTCCGCTTCAAGCTGGCATTACAGATTGTCCCTCACTAAGTCATCTTTTTTGATTACAGTATGTACAATAAAATCACATAATTGTACAAATTTATTTGCATGTGCATAATTTGATAATGCAACGGGCATGGGTTTGTACTTAACAATTTTTGTTAAAATATTTACCCTACAAGCTTCTGAATTACAATGCGATGATTTTACACTTCACGAAGCCAAGAAACAGACATTTAGATCAGTTTCCTCCTCCAACCAGATGGATGTAATTGGAACTATTCCTGATGAAGTCTTGGTGAAACATTCATCTAAAATCATTATAAACTGTGCCACGTTGTATCCCTGCTGTGATATTTTGTTGCGGAGGCCCGAGCCCCCACATGCAATGTTACGCCTTTGATTGATTCTTTTCCCTTTTTTCCTTTGTGGCACAACAAAGGTTTTGGTTGCTCTTGCACTTAAACCCAAAGTGAAGATGTCATCCCTATACCTTAATGAAATACCATTCCATTTTGAAATTGGACTGATATTTCTCACTTAACATCTGATCTAATATAGAAACATGACATACAGTATGAGCATCTGATAGGTTAGCCCCATCTGTCCTAATTATTGTAAACAGATAATTGTAACATCTATTTGCTTTTCTTAGAAAGATGCTAGAGGACATGTCGGGTATTTTCCTCTAGACTTTGTCAGCATTTTCAAGTTCACTGCCTTCCTGTAACATGAGACAAAATGATCCTGCCTCATTCTTACTTACAGTAGTAAAGGTTTCCTCCAGATCAATATTTAGTTCCAAATTCCTGCAAAAATTTTATGGATCCATTAACCTTACAAAATACATTTCAACTCACAATACTTTAGAAAACGATTTAAATACGATTTAATCATATATTTTTTGCCCATAGTTGCAGTGATCTGTATGAGCAGTTTAGCACTTTAATGTTTATAGAAGAACCCAATAGCAGCTCCTAAAATTCATGAAATACCTTCATTTTTAGTGCCTTTCTTGTTTTCCCAGTTTTATTACTTGTAACTATGCAGATTCTTTCTTGCCTTACCTGTTGTGATTCCGCTTGTGCATATTAAAGGATTTTATTGTTTTTAGTCAGTACAAAATAGTTTCAGTGAGCATGAGGTTTATTAATCCATAGGATTTTATTGCCTAGAAGCATTAAATCGCAAATTAACAGGGATGACAAGGCTTATTATTCAGGGCCTGGAGACGATTCAGTCGGGTGTCGTCAGTCTCAGGTTCCAAGACCAGCTGTCGTCACGTGGTTTTCATCTACTAAACCTAGAAAAAAAAAAAAACAACAATATCCCCATTACTGGTGGTTCAGGAGACAACTGGGGCCCCAGACCTCGTACCTCACACAGCTCTCCTATTAGACAAAATAATATGATCTAATTAAATCAGGTAGTACATCTTAGTAAGTGCCTGCTCTCAGACAGACGAAGTCACTAATGGTGAATATGCTGTTGCCCAGCGACCGGTAAAAAACGGCTGAAACAGAGTTCAGTGCGACGGGCTGCATCTGATCAGGTGCATCTTTCGACTGTGTTGGATTGGCCATTTTCCGTGCTCAGCGTGTTAATGCATGACAACCTGTGTATTTGTATGTTTCTAAATGCACGGCTGTGGATGCTAAGAACCACCTGAAGTGCATTGGCGGAAGAAAGCAGGCCTACTTCTGCTAATAAATGCATTTTTGGCTTGTAAACGTGAAAATGTCTTTAGGCACAAATGTGTGATAACCATGATAAAAGCGCGTCGATGCACTCCAAGCAATGCATTACATGTGCCCTCCACTTCTACCAATCTTCATAACACCACTTTGCTTTTACAAAACACCTACATTAATAGTTGTTTTCGCAAAACACAAAACTATCTGAAAAGGATTTTCACGTGTATGATAAATGCTAAATGCTATTTTCTTCTCTAATCAACGAAACAATTACTGATATACAGTGATGTGGCGCATAACGACGTTTCAGTCAACAGTGGGCCGCATATACGACGTGGATTATAATGGAGCTGTGAAATATCCTTCTAAAGTTCTCCGTGGAGGCAAGTCTCCTCCACAGCACATTGGTTCGCATCTTCTTTGCAGGGTGCATCTTCGCCTCCACAGCCGTGCGCTTAACATATAATCCTTACATATTCTGGTGTGCTTACATTTTTGATTAAGACCCTCCCACTGGAATTGTCCCATATATTCTATGAGCAGCTAATACTGTAAATTATAATTTAAATGCAATCAAAAACAACTACAGCTTCATAAATGCTCTCAGTGTTACAGAATGTCAGTATAAAACTGTATCGATTTTTTAATGAAAACAAGCTCCTTCCGACGGTGCCAATACATGAACATTTATGAGCACCACAATTCCCAGAGCATAGTACCAGCAGCACAATTCTAATGATCGTCATAAAAATGCTTATAAATAGATGAGTGATATTGATCAGCGCAGCTGATAAATCTCACCTTCACTATGACACATCTTTGGTCAAGTGGATTTATACCATGTGAGTAAAATTTTAAAAGCTTCACTCTTCCCCGTAGGTTATAACAGGCAAGTAAAAGAATGTGGGATGGAAAAATCTTGAATAAGTTCACAAACATGAAGCCAGTGCCGTCATGCTCCAGGGCTGTTTATTATTGATCAGACATTTCATTTTTATTGCCTATAGCGATATCCTATTGATGAACTTCTGCTACATATTGGACTTACTGCCAAATAAATGACATGTGCTTCGATTGTTGACAATTGGGCACACCTTCAGTAATGAAATATTATATATAACTGTCCATCCATGGTGCACCCTGACCGGATTGCATTGTTTCACAGGGCAGACATGCATTAAGTTATATTTTTAGAAACACCAGTTTATACAGTATATAATGTGTCTTTAATTTGGGTGTGTTTTGTTTGCTCTAAGTAGCCACAATCAAAGAATTGCCTAAAGTGTAGTTTTCTAATTTCCTCAGTCAAATGGCAGTACGTTTAAATCTTTTTCCTATCTGTCATTTAGAAATTCCTTGATAGACAATGTTTGTTTTTTACACAGAAAAATAAAAAGGCTGTTTAGGGTCCATGATTGAAGCTAGACATACCCAAATATTGTCGAACAAAACAATTGCACATTTTTCCAAATAATAAACCATTTAAAATGCAAATAAACTATCTATATGAGAGCTACAGCTCAGACTTTTCATCACTATTTAAATCGTGATTTTAACTACTTCCACAGAATGTCTTTATTTTCTTAGCTGCAGTCAGTAGTTAATGTCTTTGGAACCTATAGTCATTAGTAATACATTCAGTGCAATCAGGCCAAATCTTGCTTCAGTCAAGCGACTAAATGAGCTTATAATATAAAATTTTAACATTATTTATCTACAATGTACAATTCACTATTGTAGCCACAAAAATATAAACAACATTTTTCTTTGCTACTGACTAAGCAAATTGTAGCACGCCTTTGTTACAGTAGCAAGCAATAAACAATAGAGGATGAGCTACTCTGTGTCACCAGCATTATTTTTTTAAAGGGGCCGGTGTGACAGGAGGTAGCTCCATGCTGGACAGCCATGAGACAGCTGCAACTGACAGTGTGGCACAATCTCCCATGCGCAGAACCAGGCGGGAGCTGTCCAGTGCTGAATCGCCCAGACAGCTGTCAGCTCCTTTGCTCATTATGCAGCTGTCTCCTGTCTACTAATGACCTGTGCTACAGTACAGACTAGAACTGCTAGCAGAGGGGACAGGACCAGCTACCTGAGCGAGCCTCTGTTCACATTTTCTTATTATGTTATTGCTCTGTGTGCTACGAAAGGAAATGGGGAAGGTGTAACAGAGCAGCGGCTTGTTTGAGAACGAAGAGACCCTACGGTCTAAGCAGCCATTCCAAGCGTAATCAGCCAGCGGTTTCTCAGACTGTCGTGGCTCACAGGGGACCTTATTAAGCTATAGTTGACAACCATTGGCCACACTAACTAGGCAAGCACACATGCTATCATCATCCTGGGAACTCACCAATTATGGCTCGGTGTTGGGGAGCCAGTACCCAATTTCACTTTGGTTATTTTTGTGTCGACCTCAGATTAGTTAGTGTGCTCGTTCTGAGATGGTAGATGGATTGCAAATATGCACATAATTTTTCAAAAATGTAATAATTAACCAGATTATAATCAAGATCAAACAATACAATGGTTAATGGGATATGCAAATAACTAACTCAAAATTGTGAAACACTTCCCTTCGTTTTGAGGAGGAAGAAATCAAAGGAAAATCAAAGTTAGTTATTTGAATAATGAATTAATTATCGAGCTTAACTGAAGCATGAGTGTTATTTTTATTATTTCAGGAGTAAAATGCAGATTATTAACCCTTAACCTTGAATTTAATGCACTTTATTGACTTTATAATGGGAAGTATTACAACATTCTTATTAGACTCCTTGGCACAGTGCTGCAGTGTCCCTCCATATCCCCATAAAATCAAATCCTTACCTTGGATTTATAGAGTTTTCATTATATTGCCACGTTGTGTGATTTTCCTCATGTCTAACATGCCTGGTAACATTTTACTTTACAGGGCACAAATACTTAGTTATAGCTCAGCTACTACTGAAGTACAAATCATGAACAAATATACTTGAGATAAAAAGATGTCACGTTACAATGATGAATAAACATGAGATCAGTATTTCACTTGTGTTATTCATGACTGGTTCCTTCAGTAGTTCACAAAGGTTTACAGAAAGAACAGATATAGTAAGATTATAGTAACTGTTTGGCATTAATGATTCATCATAATTCATTAATGATGAAGAAACGCATGATCAGTATTTGACTCGTGTTACTCATGACTGCTTGAGATAAAAAATGTATCATGATTTATTAATGTAACTCAGTATGTAACTAAGACCTAGTTTGTGGTTAATTAATACATAAGTAATAGCATAATACTATATAATTTGTGCCCTGTGCTGGCCAGCATGCTGCCCTGCTTTGTGCCCTGTGCTGGCCAGTATGCGGCCCTGCTTTGTGCCCTGTGCTGCCCAGCATGCTGCCCTGCTTTGTACCCTGTGCTGGCCAGCATGCGGCCCTGCTTTGTGCCCTGTGCTGGCCAGCATGCGGCCCTGCTTTGTGCCCTGTGCTGGCCAGCATGCGGCCCTGCTTTGTACCCTGTGCTGGCCAGCATGCGGCCCTGCTTTGTGCCCTGTGCTGGCCAGCATGCGGCCCTGCTTTGTGCCCTGTGCTGGCCAGCATGCGGCCCTGCTTTGTGCCCTGTGCTGCCCAGCATGCTGCCCTGCTTTGTGCCCTGTGCTGCCTGAGGTAGATTGCAGACCTTCCTGTATTAGATAAGTGCTTAGAAGATGGATAGGTTCTCACTAACAATAAAAATAAACTGCTCCCTTTCCAGTTTTGTTGGTTTCTGCTCCAGTAGTATTGATGAACTGGAGTCATATTTATATGTTAATGCAGTTGTGCCGTATTGTGAAATATCCCTGTAATAATAAAGGATCTTTGCATCAATGTGTATAATACAAGGTAAACAAATCTGGTGCAATTAATCTTAACCAATTAAAAAGACAGAAGGCAATCTCAGGGAGAAGAATTGATTTACAATACTTTTCAAGTACAATGAAGACAGATTCTCTTTTATTCATGTAATATGTATATATAACAATAGTTTATTTTAAATAACCCTTAAGTATGGATCCTGTTATAAAAGATGGTACGAAAGTTGTTGACTAAAACTTACCTAAAGTGCATTTTGTAACATTCAACTTAAAGCACTCATGTATAATGCATTGTAGATACCTCCATAATGCATTATAATGCATTCAAATAGTGTTATAAACATGGCTATAAGGCTATTACTATTTATAGAAAAGCGTAACACATTATAGCCATGTGTATTATGCATTGTAAATGCTCTATGAAGCTCTTCCCTATAACGCACTATAGTCATACTTCATAATGCATTATAATGGCTGGCAGTCTGTCACAGGGTTCCCACTCAGAAAACCATATACTATCTGCAATTTAGAGACACCAGTTTTCCAGACAGACAATATGTCACTGGATTACCCAAAGGGAACCTACAGAACAGAGGAAGAACATGAAGATTTTACACACACAGAGCAGAAGTATGATTCAAACCCCCAGCTGTGTAACTGAGCCACCAACAAATCTGAAAATTCACTGTGTGCAGGATTTCACTCCCCAAAGGATATCACCGTGAGACTGATCAATAAACACAGAAAGTGATAGATTACACTCATTTCTGCTAAATATGATTTAACCAGTAACTGGATGCAAGGAGACAGTTGCTTTTCACAGGAGGACAATGTTACTGGATCCTAAGTAAATGGCATAAGAATTAAAAATATGTTATTTGTTCACTCAGGTTTACTTCTACCTATGACTTATTGTCAGAATGTGCAGAATCAGAGGGGAAAAACTCATTCACAGAATTGTAAAACGGTTTAAAATATTGAAATAATCTGTATTTGTCCATTGTAGCAACTGCTCATTTAGTATTGCTGAGCCTCATCCCTCCCAGGCTGGGAGTTTGAATCCTATCCCTGCCTTCTGTGTCTGTGCTTTGCATGTTTCCCACATTTACATTTATTTATCTAGCAGATGCTTTTATTCTGAAGTGGCAAACATTTCGGAAAGCGTGGTCAGGCAGTCCCTGGAGCAGCTGGGGTGTACGGGCCCAACCATTACATCACACTAATGATACTGGGATCTGAACCAGCAACTGTCCAATCGGACGCAGGCTCATAGAGTCCTAACCTGCTGGGACACACAATGCCACTAAAAAGGAACTGCACTATTTAGGCAGAAAGAACAAAATGCATTTAAGATTTCGAGTGCAACCTGCGTTGTGTTTTTACTGCTGGAGTTTTTTCATTCTATCCAAAGATAAGGGGACTGCCTACAGCCTGTGTACTGTGTGTGCGCCCTGTGACAGGTTGGCATTCTCTTCAGGCTGTAGCCCTGCCTTCTGCTGGTTTTTGCCTAGAATAAGCTCCTGCCCCCTGTGCTGGATCAGCAGTTGGATGGTGGATGGATGTTGTACTTCACTTTTAAAAATAAAATTAAACTTTCACATATTCTTCCAAAGGAGGCTACCGTCTCCTTTCACTCTTCAGTTCTTACATTTCCTTGCTGGATGGCAGACTTTTCTGGCCACTTCTGGCAAAACCTGTAACTGTATAAACGATTTAATCCGGACATCCCACCAACAGTTCACCAGCATAACAGCACTGCATGGGTACTTTCTGCACTGCATGTGCTCTTTCAGCACTGGACGGTCACTTTCAGCACTACATGGTCACTGTCAGCACTGCATAGTCACATTCAAAGTTGCATCAACAGTTTCAGCAGTATATGGGTTCGACATTTGTATATAGCATTACTTTAAGGTCATGTCCTGTGCAGGGTTTACTATATTGTATGCTAGCTGTGATGGCCTAAATATATGCCAGTCAAAAAAGGAAAACAATGGATGGATGGATGGATGGATGGAAAGGCACTGTAGTATAATGGAGAGAATATGAGGATATGTTCATTATGTTAGTTTAGTTTTGTTATTTTTACTCAAAATCCATTTCCTCTATTCATCTGAATGGCTGAAAATTCCAATGAAAGTTTTTTTTGTGGGGGCAGTGATGCAGTGTGGCAGTGGTGGTATTGCAAAGCAATCTTACAGTGTCAAACAGTGGTGTAGTAGTGACTTGATATGTGGGTACGTTGTTATGCCTCATAATTCTGCATACACACTTCTCCTTTGACTGATATATATTTTTTACTTTATCTATGTTGCTGTATAGTAAGTTTCCATTTGTAAAGTTCTAATGATAAGTATTCATTTTATAATATGTAGTTTATCTAAACAAACTGTTATGTGTGATTTTTAAACACAACATTTACAGTACTTTGCAAAAGGCAGTCAAAGAAACTGTTTAAAGCTTTTAATTTGGGTAGTAAGTGTGTATTAATTTAGAAAAAAAACTATTTAACATTAGAAAATATACAAATTAACAGTAATACAAGAAAAACTTAAGAGAACTTCATACTTGCCCCAAAAAGTTACTGATTTCTCACTTCAGTTCCCAAACCTCTCCTCAGGGGCACCTTGGGCATTCCATGCATTCAGTAAATTTGACCAGCTGAACAATTTATTTGTTTGTTAAATTACTTGAATGACTGATGAGGTATTGATTAACCAAACACGTTAGGCTACTGATTGAGTCAATAAATGTATGGATACATTGGATGGTTACTGCGAACACTGGTGAGTTTAAGAGAGGCTCTGGAATGGCTGAGCTGACGCACTTTGACAGACATAGTCATTTAGGTTTTACACCAACATGAAGATCATTTAAACATCATCTCTTTGTCTGCCTCAGGCTCATGCATCATACTGTGTATATAAGTAATCAAAACTCAAAGTTTCACAGTTCTCTCAAACTGCATATTTTTCTAGCTGATCTGGCAAAACTATACCAAACTGTTTTTTTTTTTCTTTTTTGAAATCTCTGGAAAACTTTTGAAATTTTGAAGAGCTGGATGCGCGACAGTTATACTCCACTGAGTGAAAACCATTTTCACTTGAACAGTAAATTGTTGAGAATACAAAATAGGTTTGCAGGTCAACTCTCATTCGAGAAACCAGAGCACGGAAATGTCAGACGTACAGTAGAGGCAAAAGGCAGATTTCAAACTGATTTTTCCTACATTTTGGAAAAGGTTTCATGCTTTAAAGTCCATAATTAGACTTCTGGATTAGGGATATCATTATGCACTGGACGTTTACATTTGACATGTGTAAACAAAAAAAAAAATTCTGTCTATGCAGATGATTAACTCAAAAAACCACTATGCATGACAAGCCCTTAAAAATAATTTCTTACAGGTTGGCAGGTATAGGAAGAGAATTAGAGAGCCCAAGGTGTGTTGGCATGATGCTCCTAGCGCCAACAAGACCCTGGCACCCTCATCACCCCTAGACAGAGGTTGATGCCAACGAGACTGGACTCACAAATTCACTCTGGCACATCTATCCGACCCAACAACACTAGCAAAGAGTGGGGTTTAGCTCACGAGGTCCTTCTCGGAGACCTTCTGATCGTCAATCGTGTCCCGACCTCACCACCTTTTTTCCTAGACCCAGGTTTATGCAGAGTGCTTATATGTGATAAGATTATTTCATGTGAATGTAAGTGGAACACATGCTTGTGTGACTGGTCCAATGGCCTCAGTTGTAAAACAACATAATGATATATACATAAATAAACTTCAGCTGCTCGTGTTGTTGGAAGGCCCTGCCACCTTAGTGTACAAAGAGCCTTGGCTGCCTAGCATTCATTTTCCAACTGGCTACCTTGCTGGGGGATTGATGAATGGTTATTTAATGTTCTATTGCCATTTCCCCAGGAAATTAGTTTTTACACCTGGTCAATGATCAGGTTATTGCTCTATTTAATATCTTTCTCTCTCTCTCTTAGTATGTTATTTAAAGAGGATCCACAAGATAGTCAGAGCTGCCACGTCGTATTGAGTGTTTAGCATCTGAAATCAAATTTCTCTGACCCTCGCTGCGTGTATCTTCTGCTGGCCATTTATTATTCTGATGCTTTGTATTATTTCCTATGTTTGATGGAGTTATATAGTCAAGTAGCCACTTTAGAGAGATCGCTGAGCTTTGTTTCAAATTGCAATTTATTTGAGATATTAAGGTTCAGCAAATGCATTGTTTGGATTATTCATTTCTTTTTGAAACGACTATCTGTGGTGGATTTCTTGGTAATGATTTTGCTGAAATGCCCATCCGTAATTGCTAAAACTCAAGCACCAGCATCAGCACAGAGGCACTGCAAGGTGATGACTTTAGCTTTCGGGAATAATAACATCGGTTTATTAAACTGGAGGTTAGCCGCTTCGAAATTTAAACATCCATGCAGCCGCTGAGTTGAATCAATCAAACACTATGAAAGGATATCAAATGCAGAGCAGAAATGACCAAACATGCTGACACTGTGCCAGTTTGTAGTTACCTGGCAGTCATAGAGCCAAGATCAAGCTGTTTTCATGTCATGTCCGCGGATATTGCTTAATCAGCTAAAGCAAGTTCTGGCCGTCTTCAGTATTCAGAACGAAGTCTAGAAAGGTAGTCAGGAATCAGAATTATTTTAATTTAGGCCTTAAAGTTTAAAGTGAATTTTTGCCTAGACACACAAGAAGAGACTCACATGCATAACATACCTTCAGCTGCTTAGTTGGTATCTGTCACTGGGCCAGTGGTTCAGTTCCCTTACAATGCTGTGTGAGTTTAATAGAGTACCGACTTACATTAGAGTGCTAGTATAACTTGTTAATATGTTTCTTCATGTTTATGGCTTAATTGGACCTGGCCACATTTTCTGCCATGCTTCTTAATTATGATAGTAGATAGCTCTTTCACTCATAAAACCAAATACTGCATAATTATATATAGCGCATTAAAATTACGTTATTCCTCCATTTTTCATAGTATTCATATGAAAATTAATCTCTATTCATTTTGTGAGAAGCACTGCGGTTTTTATTAATGAATGTAGTTTTATTATTTTTTACGCTTGCGTAGTTATATAATTACCTCCTCAGTCTCTCAGCTTTGAGTGACACCATGGGACGTCCCCTATTTGTTCCGCTCCTCAATGATTGTCACGTCCTGACCCGCTTCACCTATCCCACCCTCCCGTTTCCCTCGCGTGGCCTCAAACATGCCCTGCCCAATGCTTGTGAGCCTTGCCTCTTGTTCCAGTCCCCATGCGTTTTGCTCCTAGCTGTATCCTGTTAGCCCTAGTTACTAATACTTTACTATTTAGGTTTCTCGTAGTTGTGTAGTACCTAGTCATTGTCTTGCTGTCCCCGGTTTTGTTCACGCCTGAAGTATTCAATAAACGCCCCAATCTTAGGATTTCTCAGCATCAGCCTCTATTCTGGGTCATGCGTCACCCCTCCAATGTAACAATGATCATATTGGTATTTCTACCACTGCCCTTTTCTTGCTTCACTTAAATCTCACAGACAGACAGTATGTATCTCAATCAATAACTGTAAATTCAAACATGGCATCCCATGAGACTCTGTTCTTTTTCCCATAGCTTGTTACTGCTTGGACTGGTCAATTTTTGGCTTGGCCTTTCCAATCTCTGCTATACCAATGCCATACAATTACATCTTTCCTTCTAGATCCTGGACTCTAAAACAACAGCAGCTTTAAATGAAATTACGTAGTTAGTTGATGCTTATGAAGTATTATAATCAACATTATAATGCCTTATGACTGTTCATAGAGAATGTGACACCTTATTCTTATACCAACCATTATAATGCATTATGAAGGTATCCATAATGCCTTATAGATGACAGCTTTAAGTGTTACCAAATAATCCATCCACCCACCCATCCATCCGTCATCCATCCAACCATCCATATTCCATTACCCTTTGCCCAATACAACATACCTGAGCGTGAGACCTATATATGGACACTGAGCTATTTTTACTGGCCTGCACAATGATTAAAATTAATTTTAAAAAAGGGTAAAGTTTTATGTTTAAGTCCCTTGAATAACTGCAAGTATAATTGGTACTTCCATACCAGCATGAAAAAATGCCTCTAGAATAAAAGAAAAATGTATTTAGTCCTTTTAAAACTGAGCACTGTGCTGACATTGTAGGGAAAGCATTGCTGCTTTGATAGATTACAGCGTTGCCCTGTCATTCTGAAACAAAACATGCTAGCAAAAAAACAAAAAAAAAATTTGAATGCTGAGACAAAAGGTAGGTTCTTCGCAAGAGTTGCTTGCAGGCATACAGAAACAGCAAAGATTATTTACTAAACTTCATTCAAGCGGAGATGGCGTGACCAGATTCCACTTTGTACTGTCACATAAAATAGCAAAGCACAGCAAAACATTTGCGAACAAAGGATTTATTTAAGGGTGTCTGCTTGGTTTACTATCCAGCAACCTTGGATAACTGGCGAAATATTTTGCCCCGGCGTGATAGATATACGGCATGTGAAGGAAATTTCCCTATCAGGACACCATGTTGAGGACATTGCTGAAAACACTGAACAACAATCCAAAGAAACAGTAAAATGTTTTCCCGTATATCTCCAGCCCTGGATGAGAACTGTGAAGGATCAACTGCTTTATAAGGGATAAAGACCAACTTCAACATCACAGAAGAGCTGGAATCAGTGCAGTTAACTGGGGGCACCATTAACAGTTAGGTTTTATTGGGAAATTGCTCAACAATTTTGTTTTTAATTAATATGTCAGCTAAGATACATAAAAATGCACTGGTTCGATTGATTTCTGCATGTATTTTCAAAAAGGGGAAGTAAAATCTCTTCCATTCTAGCTTACATGAGTCATTAAAAATGGTCTCTGCTGACAGTGAAACTCAGATTTGACCTTGCAGGTTGTGTAAGTAAACTTTAGTAATAGTAATTTAGTAATGTTTATGGCAAATTTATTTTTAAATGAAAAAATTTTTTTTTTCATTATTTTGTATTAGGTTGCCATGTTTGAGTTTGTGTTAAGTTGTAACTCTCAGAGGCAACAATTAGATTACAAGTCACTTATAACAGCCTGAAAATTGCATCTTTTATGCCCCCTTAATGTAATATTAACACTTACAGATTTAACTTTTTAAGGCTTTAGATAAGAGCAAAGATTCTGCTGTTAGAAAGTGAGATACATGCACCCGAGTTTGAGCGACACTAACAGACTTCAGAAGGCGGCGTCTTGGGTTAAAATAGACATTCAGCATCTTGCTGTGCCAGATGGAACTGTGGCTCATGAAGTCTGAAATCCTTCACCATAATTCTTGACCTTGAGATAGCTTGAATAGACCTATCCATGCAATTATCACACAAATTAATATTTTCCCTCCTTTGACCCTATCAAGTCAACAATTCAAAATTCAAGATATAGTATCGGTTGTCAGGGCATGGGAAGGCTTGCTTATTCTGCTACACCTAGTATAACAACAACTAACCATGTAGAAATATAAATCAATCATAAACAGGTAATAGACATGCATTAGGACAGACAAGTAACACTTAGACATTACAATTGACAAAGAAAATACTCTCCATTTTTGTGAAATATATTATAAACTTCCAACAATCTTCTGACACCTGATAAAGAGACGTGGATTCTGTGGCAAAAGGTTACAAATTATTCTACGGGAAACAGAGAGAACCAATTTATCCATCTAAGCGATGACACATTGAATAGAGTGGTGATTCCATTTAGATTACGGGTAGAAATTGTAGTGCTGAAGAAGGAGAGAGATGCAGAGCTAGATGAGTGTAACCAGCAATGCCTTACTTATTGATATCAATATGAAAGGAAATATAAAAAAAATCTAATCTAAGTTTAAAAACCACAAAATATAACTACATAAGACTGAAGTTAGAATGGCACTGCAGATTAAATATCTAAATTTCTTCTTGTTTATTGTTTTATTTGTTTAGATTTCTTCAAGGTTTCCTCTGGATTACTATTGTTACTGATTTGATCAAATCCCATAGTGTTAGCTGTTATAGGGTATTATTTTAGTCTCCTCTGTATACAGTTATCTGGGAATATCGTATAAAGCATCCTATTACTAGGAGACAATATGGATAAAGGCATATTTTTGTCAGCTGTGAAAGGTTTTTTATAAGACTTGGCATAAAATGTAGTTAAAAATAGTTAATCTTTGACACAGATCTGTCCTAGTAGGTATGTTAACAGTATTTTCCTGCAGTTCATTACAACTGAAGTGACATCTTACTGCATCACACAGAGAAATTAAAATATATATTTGTGTATAGAAGATTAAACCACTGCACTGATTTACTTTAAGGGAGCACAAATCACACTCTCTGCTGCTCAGCAAAGTTATATCTCATCACAAACTGTAACCAAAGTAGAATACATTATCACATTACATCTGTTGTTATAATGTTATAATGTAACTATGGGTTATCTACGGGGTTGAAGTTGGATATTTTTATTCTAATTTAAATAGCATTGAAAGGTCAGGGTCTGACATATCTGATGGAGCTGATGAGAGAATACTAGCCAGACTGTGTTTAGCTGCAGGGCTTACGGAGCTGCCTTTCAGCCAAGAGTGCACATGGTTTTAGTTTGTAAAGTGTCAGGAGGCTTGGACTCAGAACTAAGCAGGAAATAGGGAGGTGACAGGTGAGTGCCCATAGTGGCAAGTTTTATTAAAACCCTGACTCACAGCAAATCAGAAAAAAAGACTTGGAAGGGGGAAGTTAGGAGGTGAGGGGGGAAAACAGCCACAATAACAGAGGCAGCTGGCTCAGTAATGGCTTTGTGGGATTACAGCCGGGATTTCGGCATCGGGTTTCTCTTGCCCCTGTTATTCAGCCAAGCTGCCCCTTTTATTTTACTACCTGTGGTGATTAGCGTTACTCAGGAATTTGGCATTGGGGGCGTGGCTTAGCCTGGCAGGCTTTGTCATTGGTCCACAGCAGGGCTGCCGAAGTTTTGATAGGTGGCCACTATCCAGGCTGCTAAGAAGGAAGTGCAGCGTACTGTTATTTGGCCGGATCGGTAATGGAATATGGGCTTGAGCAAGTTTCGGAAGAAGACCTACCGGTTTGGTTTAGCATATATTCACGCTGTCGGTGTGGGTGGCATACTGGCTGAGTGGATAGTGCAGCTGCCTCATATCTCTAGGTTTGGAGATTTAGCCCTCAGCCCAGCTCTTTATATGTGGAGTTTGCATGTTTGCTCGTGATACTGCAGTTTTCTCCAGAGACGGTTAGGTAACCTGACATCTCTAAATGACCCATTCTATATGACTGAGTATTTGTCAGTATCTGCGTGTGTCTGCGTCCTGCAATGGTCTCCCAGTCCACTCAGATCAGTGGTGTAAGATGGACAAAATAATGCTATTGGTCCAGCTGCTTTTGTTCTTGTATTTTGTTATGTCAGTCACATCTCAGTGTACGTGCCACCCTGCTATCTTTCATTCCACTCATCCAAGCGAATATCAGCTGAGGGGAAGCTTTAAGACCGGCGGCATTGACCTCCACCACTACATGTTTAAGTGCTTACAGCAGCAATAATACAGATCTCTCATCATGAATTAAATTGAATTAAACTGAGTTTACGGGCAAAGATTTCTAGTTGTATACTTGCCCTGTGATTGACAATGAATGATGCACAGCTACTCTGTTTACACATAGTGACGCGTGAACGGTGACTGATCACTTTTTAACTTTCGTGGCTGTACAACTTTGGGGTTCGTTTTATACATGGCTTTCATGGAAACCTTTCAAATCTGAGGATGATGAGAAATAAAACACGTTAGGAGAGTGGGTATTACTTCCCTAGTAATCTTTAGATTAGTGTGGATTTGATGAAAACACACTGATGTGAATTTGCATGGAATTGCAATTTCCCAGGGGCTGCATTGTGAGATGAAAACCATTAGATATTTTGGTATGGAATAATTATGGCGACCATCAGCTAACATCACTGATATGGTTAATTCACACTAGATTAAAACTCCTGAGGTCATTTACAGTTTTCAAAAAAAGAATTCTTATATCTATTGCCAAGGACATTGTTTTATTTTTCCAGTGAAATGGGACTAAAATGCATACATGGCAAAAACTAAAAAGGATGGAAAAAAACCAACATATCCTATGGTGTCTTTTGATAGAAAATTTAAGATAAGAATAACAATAAGAATTAAGAATAAATGCTGGTATTGAAATAAAAGCACTCAGTGCCATGACCTTCTCGTCTGATCCTCCTGTGTGCCACGCCCCCTTGTTACCTCGTGTGGAATCCCTATGTTTTCAGCTGTGTCTAGTTGTTGTTAATCAATTCTGTGTATTTAGTGCTACCCCTGTCCGGTCATTGACGTTCGTGCATGTGTTCTCTGTCCTGCGTTTCCTGAATAAACCCCGTTTACCAGAATTCATCTGTGCCGCTTCCTTGGACGTTAGCTGTGACAATCAGCATCACAGCATTGATGTGATGGAAACATACGCAGAATTTTCACTGGGGGTGGTTATGTTATTGGGGAGGGGGGAGGTAAGTGATAAAGGGGCAGTCCTAATGAAACTATTGCCAGTGTTAGTGACCATATATAAAAACATTTGCATAAGGGAAAAAATGAATACTGATAACTAGGTAACACCTTGCATGAGGGGGCACAAATAAAGTACAAATCATGACCAAATATAGTTGCTACTTAAGATAAAAGATGCGTCATGATCCATTAAAGATGAACAAAGGTGAGATCAGTAGTTCACTTGTCTTATTCATTACTTGTTCCTTCACTAGTTCCTTCAGTAGATCACAAAGATTTACAGAATAGACAGATTTAGTGACATATATAGCAACTGCTTGGGATAAATGATGTGTCACAATGAGAAGAAACATGAGATCAGTATTTTACGTGTGTTATTCATTATTTCTTCCTACAGTGTTTCCTTCACTGATTCCTTCAGTAGTTCACAAATATTTACAGAATTAAAAGATATACAGTAGTAATGAATATAGTAAAAGATGTGTGACAGTTCATTAATGATGAACAAAAATGAGATCAGTATGCAGAGACGCAGTGACAGGACAAGCATGGCAGGCAATGGCTTGGGGCCACGAGCTGGAAGGGGGCTCCGGAGGGCGGCCAATTACATAGTTCATTGCAACGACAAATCTGCTTTATTTGTCTATTTTCATTTTCACGTCTTGTGTTTATTAAATTCTCTGTGTTGACATTATAAATTTATACTTAACAGCAAAGTAAAGGTAATAAATGTTACTATGCAGAGGAAGTGGGAGTTGGGGGGGGGAGCATTGGAGTTTTTTTGCCTAGGGCCCCCAGAGTCCCTAGAATCACCACTGTCAGTATGTAATTAAGACTTAGTTTGTGGTTAATTAATACATAAGCAATAGCATACAGTAATACTACATTATCTGTGCCCTCTTAAGCGAAGTGTTACCGATAACTGACACCAAAAATTATTCATAACCATTAAAGAAATGTGGTGAATATATATTTACTGAATGCCCTGTCCATTAATTATGGAATTTAGTACAGTGAAGCATGAACCAGTCCTGCCTACTGCATCCTGTTACAGTTACCTAGCTGCTGTTGTTCCTCTCTTTTGCAGTAGTCCGTTCTCAGATGTTCATCCATACCCTCCCAGCAAAACAAGATGTCTTTGATGATGAGTAAGTCAGCAGGACCAAACCCTTAGCCGAACAGAATCCTCTGTAATGAAAAATCGGGGAAATGAGCAGGGTTAGCTATAAGAGCCAGGCTAAGCCTTTGATAGAGCTCTAGTTTTCATTTTAAAATATACGGGAGAGAAAAAGTCCTGTGCTGTTATGCCACTGTGTTATCAGCAGGCCTAAGTGGAAATCAGGATGCAGTTGTTTCCAATTTCTTGCAAAATGAGATTTTAAATAATGCCTACATGTTTATTACTGCTAGTATAATAATTAAACTGATTCAGTGATTAAAGATTTGTTAAAAAAAACATACCTGGTGGAGTTGTAAGTGACCATTTCTCATTAACAACAAATATGACGTATATATATATATATATATATATATATATATATATTCAGGTTTTGCGAACCCACCTCTGTTTCTAAGGAACAAAAAGGTAAATGAAAACTTTCAAAAACGGACCATGAAGCAAAAGCGGAATTGTAAGGTATGAATCCCATCGATCTCTGCTTTGCTCCCACTCCAAAGACTCCCTGTCCCTGATGTACCCATGAACCAATAAGCAGAGATTTCTACAGGAGAATCGTACACTCTCTGTTTGCGAGATGAAACTGAAGCATGGTGAATCCTGCAGTAAGACGACAATCTGAAACACAGCAGCCAAGCAAAATCAGTACAAGAAAATTACATTTCTGGACAAGCACAGTGCAGAGTACAGACTGAGTTGTGGCTGCAAGCCCTGAAACATAAACCGAAACATTTTGCATGTTTGGCTAATACAGCAGAGTGTTTACTTTTTCCAAACAGGGATATTGGCTATTATACAACTTCCTGTGTACCTTCTATTTAATCCAATGTCCAGTTTCGGGTAAAGATATGTTTGCATATGCATGTGTTTCAATGTACAAAAATCATACAGGGTGCCAAAGCCTGTGCCCCAGTGAGTGTCAGCTGTAGAGTATTAAAGTGAATGAAGACCCTTGCAAGGAAGTGAGATTCAAATATATGCACACTGGCTGCAAAATGTCTGACTCACCAACAAGTATCTTTCATCATTTTCTTCTTTATCGGTCAGAAGCTTATCAACGCAAGCAGGCCTAATGCACCGTAATGTAACGACCCCTGTGCACTTTGTCTTTTACATCCCTTATGTAGCACTTAACCCTTCCTGCCACCTGTCAAGTTGCAGGTGATTCATCTCATTATCAGCTTCTGATATTGTTGCATACAAAAGTCATCAGCATGGGAGGGTCATTGACTGTACCCCCTGCTCACTGTCCTCTTAATGGTAGTTTGTTGGTCTCCCACATTAGGCCACATTGGAAGAATGATTAATGGCAGTGACTGGCCCTAATGTCAGATTATATCACACACATAATGGAACTTGTCATAAAACTAAGTATTTCAAAGCATTGTGGTACAGGCAGGGCACAATCATTCTCTGATTTAACAGGGCGAAGCATCGCGTCAAGAATATTTCAGTGTGAAGAATCATGAAACTTCCGCATATTTTCGTAAATTAAAAATGTATAGCAGCATACTCTAAAGTAGATGGAATATATGCATTCGATAAGTTTACCAGAAGACTATTACATTATTTGTATCTGTCATTCTGTCTGTGGGAGAAGCAGTGGATTTCAAATACTGCATCACTCAGTCAATCATGCAAATGCTTTGAATTCGGTTATGAGTTCCAAAGTTTCCCATGCATAATTTAGGGAGAGCAAACCCTAGTCAGAAACTGATAACTTATTCATTACAAAAGTCAGGGATGTTTGCTGTGGTATGAGCAGCTCAATCAAGGGAAAGAGTACAGCTTTCAACAGAAAAGCAGGGCTCAACACTGACACTTCATTCAGCTTAGAAGAACACAAACCAAATGCATGTAAGAGCAAGAATCCTTTGGCATTATATAGTAGAACGCTCCTTCAAAGTGCAACGAGAGTTTCACTCTGGATATGAGCCATAACACAGTTTTCTCACAGACCGTACTGTAGGTATAGATGCAATGCCTTGAGCAAATGCCGTCCGTTGAGATTTTCATCGAGAATGAACTGTGAAGCAAAGAGTCTAATTCCTGAGTAATTACATCACAACATCACAGTTCACTGAATAATAAAACAGATTTATTATTCATTTTTATTACTCCTACACAGACATCTACAGCACTAGTACGCATAACGCTTTATAGTAGCTAAAACGTCCGTTGCCTAGCAGTAATCACCTGTATGCCGTTTGCCCAGAGCAGATTTATAATGACCTTTGAAACCAAGCAAACTACGAAAAGTAATGTTGTATTGGCCAATCCTACTACTTCTGAACTTCACCAGATAACACTTTACTTATCATAAATGCATGTGGCTCAGTCGGCTAAATCTGTATGTTTGTAATCAGAAGGTCGCTGGTCCAAACCCAGCCTCAGCATGTCTACAGATCCTTCAGCAACACCTTTAAGCCCCAGCTCCCTGGGTACCCCAAGAGGTGGCTGCACTTTGCAGACAGCTTACTCCACAAAGAGCACGCTTACGGATCAAAGAAGTATCTACTATTATTACTTAACTACTAATTAACCACAAAACAAGCCTTAGTTACACACTGATCTCATGTTAATTCATCATTAATGAATTGTGACATTTTATCCCAAGCAGTTACTATATGTGTTGCTATTTCTATTAATTTTGTAAACCTTTGTGAACTACTGTAGGAACAAGTAATGAATAACACAAGTGAAATACTGATCTCCTGTTTGTTCATCATTAATGAATTCGAGATGCATCTTTTATCTCAAGTAGTTACTATATTTGTTCATGATTTGTAGTTCAGTATTTATGCCCCTGTAAGTAAAGTGTTACTCTTGACCTCTATTTCCACGATAAAACAAAGAAGTCTGAGACATTCGAATATCATGGAACTGGGATAGATAAGGGACCAGTTTCACTTCTTCTTCTGGATTTTATGCTCATGGATATATTTTGAATTAAGCCTCAGTCCATCACTGCCTGAAGAGAGATTTTTTTATAATAAACCTGTCCCTACCTGTTAAGTCACAGTGACTAACGCTTCTGTTCACTGTCCCAACCCAAAACCTTCTCACAGTGGGTGATTCCAGAATACGCTTGTCAGCCACTTACTTGAAAAGCACAACGAACCCAACTATAAAGCTTTTGACATTCCGTGGTTGATGAGTTATTATTTTAACAGGACACCTTTAAAGGGTTTTAAAATGCAGCGATTTTGTTCCTTTTAGCACCATTCACATGATACTACAAAAAGAGTGAAATGAGCAGAAGACAAATGTTCAAATCACCAGTGTGGAGAGTATGGTAAAATAAATGCATACGCTGCCCCCTGAGGGTGTCTACATATGTCAACAGCATTTCTACCTGTGATTGCTATCGGCAATTTGAATGTATGAGTGGCCTAGAATCAGTAGGGCTACAGGCTACATTCAGTTTAGCTAATTTGAAAGCAGGAAGCTGGGCTCCTGCTCACTTATTGCTTGTTACTAATCTCTGTTTTGAAAGTCAATCTCGGAGAGTCAATCAGATTTGCATATTACTAGCAGTATGCTGGATTAAAATTACAACCTCACATCCATATAAAAGCTGCCATCAAAAGTAAATGAGTGCTATTGTTGCACCTGTTGCCTAATTACCACGCCCACTCCGAAGATGATAATGATGGTTTTTATGGCTGCAACATAATGTAGAACTGCTGGACCCAGGGGTGAAGCGATTTTCTTGGCGTGCAGTTTTGTTCCTGGTTTTTCAGTCAAGATCTGCGTGGTCACCTTGCAGGTTCCTTTGTAAAATCTGTCTAAGGTGTGTTTCCAGTGGGCTTCTTTCCTGTTTGCTTCCTACGTCCTGTTTCCTGCTTCCTGTTCCTTGTTCGAATTCCTGGTTCCTTTCCCCGGTTGGTTTTCCTCTTGTTCTCCAATCCTCCTCACGTCCCGGAGCTACCCAGCCCATCGGCAGCACAGAGATTTACCTGAATGACTTCTCCACAGCTTACAATTAACAGAGCAGTGTACTGTTACAATAGAATAAATTCTAAGTGCAAAATACTAACTACTACAGTATGAGAAATCTAACAGCATACTATTCCGCCACATATAATACAACATTTAACAAGAGTGTCGGTATTATGTGGCACTGTGGGGGTGGCATACAAAGAACGCTGCAGCACATTTACAGAATTAGCAATAGATAAGTGACAGGGAACGTAGCGAGCATGGGAGAGATCGGTACAAAAGGAGAGGTCGCAAGCATCAGTGCAGAGCTTCACCAACAATACGGTAGAAGCTGATCTATGAGTACCATTGTCCTGAACCACTTACCAGGGGGCAAAAAGGTGTAAAGTATCAGTGCCGGGTGGCTATGATGCGTTTTGTATTGGGTGGTATGGTTTCAGTGTCCTGGACTGCTGGAAGTTAGGTGCTGAGGGTCTTTTTCGGCTGTTTTTACCACCTTTTGTAGGGCTTTCTCACCCTGTGGAAGCAGCTGCCAAACCAGGAAGTGACACGTCCTGAAAGGACTGCGGTGAGGACTGCAGCGGACATGCAGGCTTCCCTCAGGTGTCGATGGCTCTTTTTAAATGGCAGCTGCTGTGTGTTTCACCCATTGGAGGTTGGCAGTGAGGGTGACTCCATGGAGTTTGAGGCTGCTTACCTTCTCCACAGCGTTGAAGGTGGCATGAACTGCTGCAGTCAGTCAGCGGCTCCTTAGTTTTGCCGACATTAACAGAGAGGTCGCTGTCCTGGCACAGCACTGCCGGGCGTCTCACCTCCTTTCTGCAGGCCGTTCAATCAGTCTTTGTTCAATGCTGGATATTTGAGTAAATAAACTGAGTAGTACAAAGCTCCCTGAGTTTAAAGTATCAGCCTGAGTAAACGCAAATTAGAGATCAAAATAAGGAATGATTATTTTTTGTAAATCTTTGTTTAAATCTTTGTTTCTTTGTTAAGAAACATTCAAATAAATTCCATCCATACATCCATCCATACATTTTATGAAACCATTTGTCCTATTCAAGGTCACGTGGTTCAAATAAATTGAGTTCTTAATGTTCTTAATATGAAATTATTAAGAAATACTATCAATTAAATGATCATGAAGGCAAAAAGGTTTGAGGTAAATGCCATGATCTTTATTCAAACAG
This sequence comes from Brienomyrus brachyistius, assembly GCF_023856365.1. NCBI lineage: Eukaryota > Metazoa > Chordata > Actinopteri > Osteoglossiformes > Mormyridae > Brienomyrus > Brienomyrus brachyistius. The sequence goes on from NC_064542.1 coordinate 9,597,193, forward strand.
ATACAATTCAAAGTGTTCTTTTTTTTTTTTGGGGGGGGGGGGGGGGGGGGGACGTGTGAGTGGGGGTTGAAACCCTGTCCAGGGAGCATAGGACAAAATGCTGGGGTACACACAGAAATGGGTTAGCAGTTTATCACTGGGAACATGCATGCACACACTAAGAGTCATACTCTAGAATCACTTTGGAGATGCATAAATGGATGTCTGTGAGCTGCGAGAAACGTCCTGCCTGAGACAGGGAGGATAAACAGACTGCACAGAAACACAGGGAACCGACGGGATGCAAACCCCAAAGAGGCAGCAGCAATAACAACTGTGCCACTATCTAAGTCATTTATTGAAAATTTGAATGAGGTAATGAGTAATACATTTCAATGAGATAAAACATAAACAGTGAAAAATTATATTTCTCAATAAGATAAAATAGATTATCAAATAAAATATCCATAAATTAAAAAATCATATTTGTTGTATTAATAATGTAGATTACATTATCCATCCATCCATCATCTACCCGCTTTTCCGGGTCAGGTCGCGGGGGCAGCAGTCTCACCAGGGAAACCCAGACTTCCCTCTCCCCAGCCACTTCGTCCAGCTCCTCTGGGGGAATTCCAAGGCATTCCCAGGCCAGTCAGGAGACATAGTCTCTCCAGCATGTCCTGGGTCTTCCCCGGGGCCTCCTCCCAGTGGGACATGCCCAGAACACCTCCGTGATATTACATATAATCGTGATATTATATTTTCATATTGTTAGACATTACATTTCCTGTCTTTTCTAGAATTTGGAAAATGTTGCAAGTCTAAGTCAAACCATTATTTTCCAAGATAAGAGTTAGTTTTTACATGTGTCTATAGCATAATTTACTATTACAATTCCTTATCTTTAGTATGCCATGTCTGCTTTGCTATAAATTCACAATACTCTGGTTGAGATTGCTATCTGATAATGCAATAACTTCAACTGCATTCCATGTAATTTAAGACAATTTAAAATTCTGCTTTGCACAGGAAAAAAAGTTGAATGTCCTGAAACTTCATGCACCTTCAAAGAGCAGAGTCATTTCCAAGACATGAAAGTGTCAGCTGCCTGAAGTCAGATATGTTGTCATAGGATGCAAGATTTTTGACATGGTATTCAGACATTCTCACACTGTAATACCTAAAATGAAGACCTGCAGAGCTTTTAGTTGTATGTCTTCCTACACAATGACATTCTGATGCTCAGTGTAAGTCTTGCACCATAAATTTTTATATAGAAATGTAGAATAAGTAACTGCAGCCTTAATCTGGATTGTCCCAGTTGGAGTTGCTGATGCAGCTGCGTGTTTTGTCTTCGTCACTTTTATGCCTGTTCTGGGTTTATGTCAGTTTCACACCTACTTCCTCCTCCCTGAATGCATCTGCACCTACACTGACTGCTGGTAAAATCTGCAAACCTTCTGAACCATCCTTCCACCAGAAGGCAGAGGCAGTGTCAATCACTGAGGCAGAGGCCAAGCCCTGCCCTCCTCAGTACTCATCAGTACTCCTCAGTACTCGCTCACATTCACAAGTGAAGTGATTTGTCCTTTTATCGCATAATACCACATAGTAACTTAATTTTTGCAAATATGTGACATAGATTATGTGAACGAGAATGTGGAATCCTAAAAGAGTGTCATTTAAAGTTAATGGAGCTTAGCCACAGATCCAAGAATCCTATGATGTATATAATATATATGCTTGGCTATATTTTATCAAAATTAAGCCTATTACCATATAGTAATTCCAGTATGGATTACAGTGGATATACGGTATAAAAACACATTTCTTTTCCGAGTATCAAATCAATTTCACTGTTGTCTGTGTAGGGTCACGGGCATTGCATCCCTCTTCTGCTGTCATTTACGACCTTGCACAGTGATACATTCTGTCATTCATCTAATATCCATGGTCCACAGTTCTCTAATGTGCATAGAATATGATTTGAAACCTGTGAGCTTCCCAGTGATGATACTGGGAGATAGACCTTCTCTTTTTTTTAGAAAATTGTTGCGATTCTGCAATCATCCTGTCACCATTCAAGTTGATATCACTCAGCATTAGACTGTCAGGTAAAACTGAAAAGAACACAACATATTTGAAATCCAATTACTTCTAATCAGTATAATGTCCACTCTATATTCATGAGAAAAAAAATATTTTATAAATCAAATGCCACATATGAACCATGGCATTCTTTTCGCATAATTATACTGAAAGTACAATATTGCATTACTGTGGATTTCCTTGCATTTGACAAATATATCTGATTCTTCTCGTGCTTTTCTGGGTTATTCATATTACTAGGTTCATCGCTGGGATCTTGTGAAATGAACATCAAAATGATGAAAGAAGAAATAAAACAATTCATGATACCACCATGCTATTTACGGTAGGTGTAAAGACTTAAGGTGTAAGAAAAAAAAAACATTTCAAAAGACTAACACAGGCTCTGACACTTCAGGCAGATATTTCCTTTTAGCAATTTGCTCTGTTTTGTATTGAATTGCAATATACAGTATATATATTATATATATATCTCAATGGAATCAAATGGCATCCAAGGTTTTTTGAATCTCTTTAAATAAAAGATATAACATTCACAACATGTGGCAGACTGCTTTGCAATATTATCCTGAATATTCATTCTGCAAGTTTGCTGCAATTTCATGGTCATCTGTCGCATTCTCTCTAGACGGAACAAAATCCCAAAGTGTTAACAGAAATACCATATATTGCTTTGAGAGTTTCGGCTGAGGCCAGAGCTATGGCTCCCCAAAAAAGAGGAAAAATCCCTGACGGGAATGACCCCAATAACTCTGCCAAGCCTGACGACTGCCACACAGGACATTCAAATCATTACCTGTTCTGCCATGAATATATTTATATACATACGGCTGCCTTCTACTGTCAGCTTTCACTTGCATAATAAATGCTTAGGGCCACAGCAAACCTATTCTCAAAAGTCTAGAGTTAATATGTATAAGCAGCAGTAGCCTCAGGCCACATGTTTGGGCTGCTTTGAGAAATTAAAGCAAAGCTATGACCTTACTAGCGAACGAGATCTACAAAGCCATGGTTAAGAGCACTTATTTTAACCATGAGTGGTGAATCGCATGTCTAAACGTGTGGAAATGTAATAGTTATATTGGATGCAAAATCAAAAAAACAATGGATGGTCATTAGTATTGTCCTTGTTGTGTCATGCAATTTGTTTAATAATTATCTGCATGAAAAGTCCTGAAAATTGTTTATACTTATTTTTATTTATACTTGACAGTTTATAAGAGCATTATGTCAAAAAAATTCCAGTTAGTTTCTTTACAAGAGGGATATAATAGTTTTCTCTTCCCTGATATTTTTCACTAATATTTTTCACTTCCATACCCACACAAGCTGCGTATCTCCTACCAGCATATCCAAGCGACTCATACCTTTTACAAATAACAGGTTTTGACATAATTGTTCTGGGCACCATTATATACACCATCACCACTGCATAATATGCAAATATATTGTTGCAATGGAGGCAGTCCTTATTTGTGTGTGTGTTAAAAAATAATGCTTATCTGTCTTAACCAAAAGCCACACAACGCATCTAAACTATTCCAGCCCGACCTAAAATCTGTAAATATGTGTCTGATACCTTTGCATTCACCGTCACGTGTTCAATCACATAAATACAGTCTCAGACGTCATTATTTAAGATGCACACTGCATGAACTCTACCTGATATGGAGAAACAACTGCTATAATTAACCCTTACGAAAGAAAAGAAATATGAAATGAAAAATAATGTATCTTAAGTGTGGTGATATATTTTCTGCGATCATTAATCATATAACGGGCATTGGGCAGCATTAGTGCGGATCCTGGGACTGAAAACGTTGTACGTGGCAGCTTGTTGTCAGAAACATGGCGACATGGGCTGCCATTTGACACGGATTGCTTTTGTCAAGTGCAGCACTCAGGAAGCCATCTAAAAGCCTGTTAATAAATCGCTGTCATCGTCGCTATTCGTCACTGCCGCCTGGCAACAATGCAGGCTCCCAGAACATGCTGCCCTGCTGCGTTCGTTCACAACACGTGACACATACAATATCGGGACGTGTGAATGAAACAAGTTACTGTATCACTGTTACACTGCAAACATAAATAAAGACTGTAAACATGAAAAGGCAGGAAATGATCCGTGCAATTCAGATAGTAAGGGTGAACAGTTTTTAACCAGGGTTTACACTAGCAAGGGCTCCCTGTATCTACTTGGCTTTTGTTTTCTTCTGTGCGATGCCAAAAATAATTCTGTAAAACTCAGTTTATTCAGGGTGTTAGCTTTTAATTGGTTTTTTTGCACATTAATTTTATGCGTTGTTTGTTTACGAGACGAGGGATGCGTATGTTCAAAATCTTTATGCTAATTGGGAGTTTGATCCTTTGCACAGCTTCCGTTATTTGGGACCGGTCTGTTTGGCGCATGTCATCACAGAAAGCTCTCTGAGAAATTATCCTCTGTCATTTGACAGCAAAATCATGCGGATTATCCTTTTATGGACACAAATACCTGGATTCTAAGGTATGTACAATGCAATAATATAAAATATTAAAGTTCTCTGTGTACCCCATTCAGCCAGAACCTTAAAAATAAAAGCTTCTCTATTAGATTTTTTTCTTCTGCCAGAACTCCTCTAAGCATTTACATTTTTCAGGGTTAGGAAAATTAACTCACAGTGTGCGTTAGCTGGTTCCCTACATACCCATTTGATATGTTGACATTAGAAGATGCACCAGTAGACAAATGGGAAAGATGTTCTGCTGAGAGACATTTGAGCCTGAGGAGTTATTTCTGTTTCCGTAAATCAGTCAGTTAAGACAGATGCAAGGCAGACTGCACGCATTTTTCACGCACCACATGCATTCCTAAGCACCTCCTGCAGCAGGCTCTGCAACAAATGGAGATGCACGTGGCAACCATGCTGAAGCCGGCCTGACTGTTGGCAAACACTGAGTAATAGTTTGCAGAACAGAGGAGTCTCTCTCTGAGCTGCACACACTCTCCTGTATCCCTGTGGTCTGTCTGATAGTGTGAGGAGAACATGAAACATTGCAGCATCTCTTCGAGTTTAGCAGACTTAGACTGTAGTGTCCAAGTCATGTCTTCTGGGGTGATCTGGCTGTCTTCTTGAAAGGTGAGCACTGTCTTCCAGGAGTGATGTACATCTCGGGCTGCTCAGCATCTTCCATCAAATGTGAAGAGCACTTTTAATAAATGATCCTGAAGGACAATGCACCGTTTTCACTGCTGGGCCATCTGTCTTGCGATGTAAGGAGTGGCAGAGGGCCAGAGGTAGTCATAAGATCACTCTGACATTATTTGCTAATTTATCCTAATACCATTCCACTGCCTATCACGAAAATTTGAAAATGGAACAGAACACATTTATGAAGTACTGTTTTTATTATAGGCAGAGCAGTTCTATGGTAGCAATATTAACATTCTGGTTACCGTGGTTGCTATATGGGATCATTCTAATTGAACATAATTGCTGAAATGTCTGTCTTATTGTACAGTAACAGTGTTCCATCCTACATTTCATACACAATCCATTAATTTCTTACGTAAAGTTTGTATAATCATTGGTGTTCCAAGAAGGCAAACTTTATGGTTAACACTTCTGATGCATTCTTCAGTTACATACAGTACTGTAATTTCATTAGATAATCGTACTGCAGAGGCCTAAGTAGTTTAGACACATAAAACCAGTGGGCTTGTTTTCTACTAATAAAACTTTGGCGATATCAAACGTTTTACAAAATGTTGGGAGATATCAATTTTCCATCTGATTATAATTCTTACAATTACTGATTTCTACTCCTGGCTGATATTGTGAAGCTGTGCTCCTTTGCTCCTGCTGACTGCAGCTACGTATTTTCTATTTTACGAGTTTCATCATGCTTTTATCGCCTTATATCATAGTAAGAATCTAACAGTGAGCAAGTATCTGATTTGAACACCGAGGCAGTAAACTGTCATGAACAAAAACAATAAAATGTGGCTAAATGTGTCCCTAAGTTAATTTCATATTTTGCATGCTAATTAGACGTCTGTGGTAAATAAACAGTAGAAAGTGTGAAAAGTCGAAGATGAAAATGGCAAGTTTAACTTCCATAAATCTCGATTTGATAACATCTTGAATGCAGATATTGCAGTAACTCTCTAGAACAGGCAAGAGGAAAGAGAAGTGATTTTTCTGTACATTAGTGTCAGTATTTTAGATGGATGTATGTATGTAGGGTAATATAGGATGTACTTGCAGTTTTAGTATTGCAGTGCTGGGCTGTCCGAAGCATCGCGAGAGCACCAAAGAATGAAGAGACTTTCTTGTCAGTGCAGAACAGGTTCGCTATTGTAGCTCTGCACAAGACTGCAGCAGGCACCCAATGAGCACCAGACCCAAATATACACAGCAGGAAGACAAGCTGGTCAGACACCGCACTGTATGGTGCACACACGGTGGGAAAGGTATACAAGCTAAGGAACACACAAGGATCGACAGGGTGCACACAAGACACGGATAAACATACACGCCACAAATGGGGATGGCGACTATAACCATAACAACAACAATACAAGGGCTATTTACAATTTCAGAGACACATGACTATATACAGCTCGCAAGGCATGCTGGGATGCGCAGATCTCACCGACACTACAATATGAAATATAACATGTAAGTGGTTTGCTAAAATGCTTATTATTAAAATAAGTAGCCAGTTATAAATATATGCATCATTATAGATGATGGCCAGTTTTTATGTTCTGAAACTGCGGTCAATAAGAGTATCTTGCAAATTATGTATGGAAAATGCATATCTAGGCCATAAGTCTCTGATGTATAATGGCCAACGTAGTCTGATATGCAAATCTAAATAATCAAAATGTTACTTGTGAAAATATTATTCTTTTCATTACACTTCTTGTATAAAAACCCCGTAGTCCCAAACCACAGCAGAGAAACTTCCACAGGAGAAAAACTTAAAGTAATATACATAAAATGAAGAATGTTAGGAGTCCCAGGCATTTAAAAACAATAGCAGGGGTGAATTATTTTTTTCTCCGCAGGCTCCCTCTTCTCCGACACTTTCTCTGCATCTACCTGGGCTTCTGGTGATAAATGTTATTTATAGGAAGGAGGAAACATTGTGAATGCTCAAAGTGAAGCAGCTGGTGGCTCGCAGGCAGAGACGGAGTACTTGAAGATAGAAATCTAGCAGCACCATCTATCTGGGTTATTAGAGTTGCCTCTCTGGGTGTCTCTGAAGGGAACTCTATGGCATTATGTAGGCCAGAGTGAAACGCTGCCTATAAGTCGTTATAACGTTACATGTTTTGACAGAAATTAACACAAGAATAGAACCTTCAGAAAAGGATGAATCTGAGATCAAAGAGTTTGCAGCCAACATCTGGCGAATAAAAATCTCTCTTCAAAAAAATGGAAATGCATGAAGCGTGGGCAAAATAAAGACAGTACTGCCGCTCTAAAGACAGATGTGAAAATTCGATTTTGTTAAAGTTTTTAATGTCTAAAGCAATACTTGACATGGAAAAAAAAATGGCACAGATTCCAAGATTAAATTATATATTCAAAAAGAAGAAAAGAAGTGATAAATAAACATTAAGATGAAACTTAAAATGTATAACTGCAAAGCCAACAAAACATGAAGACATTCTTATTTCAAATGCAATGAAGGTTATCTACAGGAGAAAAATAAAATCCATGTCAATTATAGAGGAATTTGCTGCTTTACACAGTTTGTGAAAGTTAATAGGAGAATAATTGCCTTTAGTCCAGGCACCGTGCTGTGAAAATTGCTCCCAACTGAAACTCGAGGTTCCCTTGCAGTGATTGTTGTTTGAAAACCCTCAGAAAGCCAACTGCAGACTGTGGAAATGTAATAACTGAAATGCTAATAAAAATGCATGAATGAATGAATGAATGAATGAATGAATGAATGAAAGGAATGTAGGTAACATTTCACTTGACAAGGCACAAATGAGCTATTTGAGATAAATGCATCACGATTCATTAATGATGAACAAACATTTCATCAGTATTTCACTTGTGTTATTCATTACTTGTTCCTTCAGTAGTTCCTGCAGTAGTTCAAGAAGTTTTACAGAATTAACAGATACGATATTTTAGTATAACTGCTTGGGATGAAACATGCATCACAATTCTTTAATGATGAATCAACATGAGATCAGTATGTAAGTAAGACCTAGTTTATGGTTAATTAATACATAAATATTCGCATAAAACTATTTGTGCCCCATGAAGTAAAGTGCTACCGGAATTTATATAGTCTACTTACATATTTCTAAAAGAGTGCAAAATGGATGTCAATATTGGGCTGAAATCTTCATCTTCAGTATATTTGAAGATAGTCAGTTTGTCATTGGTGTCCATGTCCTCATTGTTTCCTTTATTGTCTTTGTCAGCCCCCTCGGCGCGTCCCCCTCTCTGACCCCTCGCCGCGTCCCCCTCACTGCCCCTTCCCCCTCTCTGACCCCTCGCCGCGTCCCCCTCTCTGCCCCTGTGACATATAGTCAATTCCATATCCAGCCCCCAAATAACAGTTTCTCTGTTTCATTAATTGATATATTTCTGTGTCATCCACACCTGATTTGAATGATCTTTTTTGATCATTTTTTTCCACTTTAAAATTAGTTGGGCATTTTGTTTGGTCTTTTCGGCAATTATCAGCAAACTGGTTCTAGAGCATAGAATGTTTTCGCACACAAGTTCTGGAAATCTTTGAAGTACAATAGTTGTGTGTCAAGAAAATATTACCAAGTCATAATAATCAAATATGATCAGTTTTTAACCCATATTCAAGTCCAATGGTGATGTACCTGGCATTACCTCAATTCATTTATTCCATCTATTTTCATTTATTATAATGTACAATATATATTTTTTTTCTTACAAATATACAAACTTAAATCAAAATTAAACAAAATGAATACATTTCTGATTTGTACTCGGTATATAAACAGTTGATTGCAAAAACAAAATTACCTGTCACAATTTTTCAACCAACTGTCGTGGTATTATAGTGCTTTCAGTGTTTTTCTTATTATTGTGGAATTGCAGACGCGTTTCTGCCAGGATTTATAGTATCGTCTTAGGCAGTCAAATAAAATGGTGTTTAAATGATCTTCATGTTGGTATAGAATTATATTGTTTGTTAAATTCTGCCAGTTTAGCTAAAAAACCTCTCCTACAGTCACCATCTAATGCAGCAGTCTGTTTTTTGGTTTGTCCACTAGCACACCTTGTATGGCTTATGAACACCTCACCTCACTAATTTAATTAATTAATTGTACAGGTGGTGTAATTTATCATATACCGGAATTGCCTGGAGTACCTTAATGAGGTGTTTGGGAACTGAAGCAGTGTAGCCATCCAACAAGATATCAGTAACTTTTTCAATAATAGAATAAATTCTTGTTACAGAAGACATTATTATTAATTTTCATTGTGCTACTCTTAATTTGCACATGTTCTAATATATTTTTTTTTCTGACCAATCACTATGGAATATTATTTAGCACTATATAATGTAGAATAATGCCAAATACCCATGATGTAATCATTACAACGTAATCATTATAATGTAATAAACACAATGTAAATCAACTGAGTATGTATTTGCACCTTTTGTTAGTCTGAGTTTCTGTTAGCTACTTTATGTTAGTCCTGAATCTATGAATATCCACCTTTATTAGTGTTAGACCTTATCACTGTGTTGAAGGACAAATATATCATCAACCCTCTAGTTACACAATGTGCAACAGGCTGAAGCTGCCAAGGTCTGATAGCCGAATCCCTTCCTTCAGTGAGTTCACCAGAAGTTCACGGCTGAGCATTTTTAAAAAAAACAAGTGGAGATGGTCGCGCCACCATACGGTAAAAGAAATGATGGACAAACTTATCATCTAGTGGTGTGGATTAAGGGAGAGAACAATGATTGTGAATGGTTGAAGGAACGATGATGCGCAAGTGACGAGATTTTGTTGAATGATAAGAACTTGTTTAAAAATTGGTGTAAAACAGTATTGGACACAGTCCTGCAGGCCGTCCAGCCTTGGTTGTAAAAATTGTTACAATAAAGACTGAATTTGGATCTCCACCAGCGGATTCTGCCTTCTGATTTGGTGAGGAAGGAAAAACCACAACAACACTGACTTCCCAGATAAACAGCTTTAAACAGTTTCCTTTAAGGCCTAAAACTTTTGCCCAGTACTGTATATACATTTTCTTTACTTTTCTCCAGATTGTAATGCTCTGTTTGTCTGTATGAATGGCTCTTGAAACGGAGAGCAGCTGAGAATCTTGAAATTGACAGCACTGTTGTCCTTGCTGCCTCAGTATCACAGCTTCAAAGAAACACCCTTCAACTTGATGGATTATTTGATAAAAGATACCTTCAATGAAACAGGTAACCATTAATCCTTTTGTTTTCTTCCCAGGAACATGTATTGTATTTATTTGCATTGTTTCCTAAACAGCTCCCCAATGATTTGTTCCCCTTTTATCTCTAGATCTCTTTTTAGCTCTTACTGTTTGCTTTTTATTATTGAATTAGCAGGTTAAAAAAAATCTCATTACACCAGCTCTCCCACGGCTTCCCATTCCCATTCTAGCCATTTTTCCTGTATTTCCTTTTAATCAGATTGCCGGAGTTCACATAAAGTGCCTAAACCCCGCTCAGAGAAGATTTAACTAATCTCAAATGCAATTACAGATATGAGAGTTAATGAAATAAGAGAGTGATTACTAGGAGGTGTGTGGTTTTAGTCTTTTGTAAACACCTCTGCGAAGAAGGCAAGGCCACATTCGGCAAGGAAAGTCATTAAGGCAGAATGTTACCCTGGAGATTTAATTACGAATAAAAATGGGGTCAGCAAAGGAAGGACAAACCTTTTTCAGACCTTCAATGTGTTGCAAATTACTGTTTACTAACAAAAGTTGTATAGCATAGCTTTTGCAATGAATTCAAAGTTATTTTACGTGCGTTTTAAATATACCCTGTTAACTCTGTCTATTGCAATAATTTAACTGTGTATTCTGTACTTACCAAACACTGATGATTCTTCAGTACCTCAAAATATAAGCCATGTAAAATATACAGTATAAGAATTGACTTCAGCAATTACTGAATCAATAGTCATCATCTGAACTGCTAACGATCAAATTTTTTTCCTACAAGTACTTTAGTTTGTTTAATATTTGAGTCTGTATTGTATTACGGAACAAAGCCATAAATGTAACATCTGATCAGCTTAAAAGATTTTGGTGAAAGGTAATTCAGAAATGGAAATCTGACATGTGACGTGGATTAATTCGGTTTTTCTTGGTCACAGGTACTGCAAAACAAGGCGTGTCACAGGATAGAATTTCCCCATTACCATCAGGTATCACAAGATGTATAACTTCTGTTACAACTTTGCAAAAGTGTCCGATATTGACGAGAGCTGGGACCTGCTGTATTATGCGCCGATCCAGGGCATCCAAAAGATGGGTGACATGTTCTGTGAGCTTGCAGGCCATGGAAGAACTGGGTCATTTCGACTAGCCCTGTCAAAGGCTGGGTACAGATCCCTGAAACATGGGACAATGTATTGTTGGCACCAGAAAAAATCTGACAGCAGGGCCCAAGATTTTCATGAGTGGGCATGGCCTGTCTATTACTGTCTATCAGAAGACATCAACAGGTCACCGAATGGCCAATCAAATCAAAGATATTTATTTCCGCCAGACATTAAGTATTCCTTCATAATTCTAAGCCATAGAAAGGTCCCCAATGAAACCCCTGCATTTCCACATCGGACACTCTAATCTCAGCATTCACAAGATTATATTTGTAGTGCCTGTAAAGTTTTATATTAGATGAGACAAGAATTTGAGAAATTTCTATAGGCGCAAGTAGTTTTTCCATCGCAAAAAGGATTTACACATCCAATTATGACATATCTGAATAGTCCAGAATGTCCTAAACAAACCATAAAGCATATGTGGTTGACTCATACATACCATGTAATAAGCATCTAATCAAAGGGACAGAATAACACTCAAAAATGGATTGGCTTGAAATGGTTAACTATTAGGACTATTGTCATCATAATAAAGATCATCTGTGCAGTGATGATGCTACTCAATCAACATATTGATACCTGTTCAGTAGGTGGATAATAAATTAAATAGAAAAACTTATTTTTGTAAAATTTTGTATTTGCCAAAATTTTAAAGACATTGTTATGTGTCCACACATAGGCCTATATGGTTTGCGGTTTGGTTCTCTCCCTTCCCTGTTTGTCACCTGCTGTCTGATCTAGGTGCCATGATTGGTTGGAATTTCTGCCAATCGGTGTTGCTGAACGAATAGCCTGCAATGTGGGAGGAGCAGAAATTTGAAAGATGGCCACACCCAGAGACAGCAGGCCGCCATGGCTGTTTCTGCCGTTCATTATGCTCGAGTCACACTTCTATCATCTTGATATTAAGTTTAGGGACCCTAAGATCTGTTTAATCTATTTCTTTTCATTGGCACCATCCCCGTCCCTCATTCCCCTCGGCAGCCAGTGGCATGTTTATCCGCAATGTGCCAACACTGAATGAATAAAAGGGCCGTTTTACTGAAGCTTCCCAAACCCGTGTGAATCACGTTTCCCTTCCTCCTGATTGAAGTGCACTTCAGTCCCCTACTTGCCTGTTATAGCTTCCTGACCTGCACCACGACAATGACAGCATGCAGTACATGCCTTTTGTATGCCTAAAAATCCTTGTTGTTTAAATTGCTGCAAACGCAGAACCAAAAGTACATAAACTTTTATACATAAACTTAAATATACACACACACACTAGTTTTATGTGTGTATGTAAGAGCATTGTTGTAAATAAGACATTTAAACAATTACAGTAATTCATTTTACTTTTGCAGTACCTTTAAGGTTATACATCCTGAAATATATAAGGACCCTTATCTTAGCATGTATCTATACTGCCCTATTGAGTACATATTGTTAATTTGGCTGCTATTTTCAGCTTAAAACTCTTGCTATCTTACACACCATCCTAATGTTATCAGGTCGACCTTGATCAGTCTAGCCTCATACGTCATGTCTGCTAGATCCATTTTGCCCTTGTATATAGAGATAGCACTGAGATCGCTTTCCTGCCCAACTGACAGTGTTGAAGCGTTGATGTGGTACTGGCATTTTACACCGAGACCCAGCGAATTTTTGCAACCAAAATTTAAATACAAAGGAATGCAATTTAACCTGACTATATATGGGCTTATTTTCTATATTTAAAACATCAATTTACTTGCTTTTAAAATATAAATGAAGACGTCAGCTGACAACAAAGTGCACGGACCGGACTGAAGGGCTCCAACCGCAGGGTGAAATGATGTGTAATTTGCTATAGCAAGAGGCAGAGAAATGAAACAAGCTTAAAAGGAAATGCAAAAAGCAAAAATGCAGGTACAGGCAGAGAGTGGATAGCGGCAAGACAATCAGGGAGGCAACCGAATCCAAGAAAATACATGAGCAAGAATCGGAAGTCCAGGAAGTGAAAAACATGGGAACCATTCGCCGAGGTGCAGCCACTCGATGCTTTGCAGAGGAGTAGGTCAGCGGTGGGCTTCCATTGGGTAACTAATTACTGAGGGTGCGTTGCGGCTGTTCAGCATTCTTTGGAGGATGGTCTCTGGAGGCGTGGCAGTCCAGGTGGCTCTGGAGGTGTTTGGTTATGTTCCAGGGTGGGTGTGACACAGAGCTAATGCCTTTAGCCAAGCTAGGACAATTAATTTATAAACATGTACTTAGCATGAATTTGCAGATAATATTGAAAAAAATTTGCTTTGTCACTCTCCGGCCAATATAATATATAAATGCATTTTGTTCAATGCAGTGCTTTTGAGTATTTTTAAAGTTAAGTGAACAAAATATAGACAGTATATGTCATCATATAAATGTATCTGCAATTAGCTTTTTTTAACTGGATTCAGAATTTCTGGTACGTGCCTTTAACTAAAGGTCGGACTGTCGACTTTCCCCAGAAGATGTATGCGTTCACAACCAAACAAAGAAACACAAAGTCAGGACCCAGGTGATGCCCGTGTGAAACGTCAGAAGAATAGCTGTTAGCTATTTGTTAGAGTTTTCAAAATTGTGGATTGTTCAGCTGTGGAGCTCCTCACTGACTGGGGACACAGGAGCCAAGAGCCTCCCAGGTCAGGCAGTTCAGTTGAAGTAATTTTGTCCAAATGACCTTCAGCCCTTTCTGTATGGTGCACAATAGAATTGCAGCTGCTATCTCCTGCTCTAAAGAGAAAATAGCTAATGGGCAGCAAATATGATGCTAGAAATGGCATTGTTCAGTCCAGCCCCTCAAATAAACCTACAATCATTCTGTTTCTCTCTCTCTCTCTCTCTCTCACACACACACACACACATATACATATATATATATGGAAGTGATTAAGGGAAAGTGACATGAGGTACTGATGCAGCGCAGTTATCAGAAACAATAACCCTTTCATTTGATTTTATACTTAAATTATAGTTGAATAACAGAAGTTCCAACAGTCTTATAAACAAGCAGCTATAAAGTGAACCGTGCCTCTTAAAGTAGTTATTTGTTTGTAAATAAAAATCATACAGACTAAATTTATTCAATGAGCAGTTTCATTGTAATAAATCACTATTAGTTGTATAGGGAAAGACAGGAGCTTTTATCTTTCCCTTTTGTTTAATTCATTGTTCCTAAAACATTTTGTGTATCAATGCACATACAATTCGGTGAGTTCAGTGAATGTATCTTTATGTGAAGATTGTCTTCATAATTTTCTTCTTAACCTCATAAAACAGTTTGAACACACTGTTAAAATATGCAAAATTATGTAACAAAGGTGGCATTTCATGTCGCATAAACACTTTCCTGAATAAAACAGACCTTCTTAGCGCATAAATTCAGAAAATACTAAAGATTATTTTCAGCCTATAATCACATTACTTGAACTGTATATTGTGACAGAACTGAGTACTTTGTACCACACTTCTAATGTTAAACACAAAGTCAGTTAACTGGGCTCTGGTAAGGTATGCCCATTAACCAAAGTTTTTGTCTGGATTAAATAATTCATTTAATAATTCCACATTTTTAAGAATTCCTGTATAGATGTGTTAAAGGAAACTATTTAGGCATTCTGTCCCTCGGCAGAAATATACTGTACAGAATTTGCTGCATGATAAAAACATAGGTAATTATTGCAAATAATACATAATAAATAGAATTTATTTGCATTTATATTGGAGTTCATGCTGACAAAAGCATATTTCTTTAATCAGCAAATAAAATACAACCTTTCAATTTGTAAAATATATTTCTATTAAGTTTATATTATGTATACAGAGGTTATATAACTTTTTTTTCACAATATGTTCTCAGTTCATTGTAGCTCTGGCTTTAAGCGAAACACAGCTAATCAAGAATAACTTAACGACCCCACACAGCTCTGTGCTTTGCTCTCTGTGGAGTTTGCATGTCCTTCCCATATTTCTGTAAACTTCATGTATAGCCATGGTCATTGTATGGCCTACAGTGGTAATCCCCCCCTCCCCCAAGGCTCATGGCCTTAGCATCCTGGATCCTGGGTATCCGCAGTTCTACTTTGAAGAGGCAGAGGCAGTGGTGGATGGATGGATGGATGGATGGATAATCAAATCAACAAAGCAGTCAACAATTCTGTGCTGTTTTCAGGCTTTGGATTAATCTCATGTGCAAGATTCGCCTGCCACCGTATGTATGCCTGGCAAAATATGATGTCATATTTCCGTCATACCTTTCCAGCGGGTGTGGCAGCACGGTGGCTTAGTGGGCGGAGCTTAGTGGGCGGAGCTTAGTGGGCGGAGCTGCACATCTCCGGGGATGGGGCTGAAAGGTGTGAGAGTTGCATGCTTTCAAGTGTCTTTACTATAGCCTAAAGACACAGATACTCTTCATATCCTCTCACAGTCCAAAGGGATACAGTTACGTTCTAAGTTGGTCGTCATATGTGATTAAGCGTGACAGTGCATGCATATGTAGTGCTCACTGCAATGTCTTGGGACGCTCGCGTAGTTCAGTAAAAAAATTGCAAATGTATTGGTTTTGTAACAAAAAACATTGCTTTATTCATTTGTTCACAAAATATATATTAGATTATAAACAACCAGTAGTTTCTATTTAAAGCATTCATTTCCAGTTGCAGCAAACTGAAAGCAAAATTATAGTTCTAAAAGAGCTGTTCCGAGTTAAAAAGTGCATTGGCAAACAGTCTCATTGGAGGCTTTTTAATGAGTATCACATTTGCAATAAAATAAAACACCAAACATTTGTGTTCAGTATCACTTTGGGATCCAGTGATTGCCGTTGTAATTAATAGCAACATGGCAGAACTGAATGAGTCAGTCAAATAAAATGATGACACTTAAAATGAAAATGTCTGCATGTAAGACATGTGTAGATGTGTTAAATATTGCTGGTCAATGGACTTTAGCTATGGAACCAATACATTTGTCACATTTTTGCAGATTTAAGTACGCATCCCTATGCTTCCTGTGAGCGCTGCATGGTCTGTGATGGAGTGGCGTCCCATTCAGGGCTTTCCCTGCTATTTGCTTCCACCTGCGATATATTCCGGATTCCTCGGCAGCTGTTGGGACAAATGGTTGGTAGATGGAAAGATGGATTTCTCTGGAAAGATCTGCATAATAGCTAAAGATAAATGAATATTGTATGAGAGAAATTTTATGTTTTATAATTTCTCAATTGGTAAACAGATAAATATGGAAGCGTTGATAACTAATACATTAATAATACTTGTGAAGTGTAATGTAATTCATGCATAGTTAATTTGTTTTCTGATCATGGCTGTTAGCTGAAATTGAGAAATGCAAAATGTATAAAATGGCTCAATGCACGAACCCATTAAAAATGTAAGATTGTGCTACAATTACAGCAATCCATCGGTTTCATTTTAATAAAGCCATAAACCATTACAAGATATCAAAATAAAAATGTAGCTCACTAATCCTGTGTCTTTTCTGTTCTACGAAGAGCACATCCTCTAATGTCTACTCCATTGTTACATGTAGTAACTCTAATAAAGTTTGACAAACAAATTTATATAAAACCAGGGGACTCCTTAAATACTTCGGCTTCCTTTTCCTCGCACCTCCCTCCAGTATCTGTTCATCTGCTTTTTTTATACTCCTTAATTCCTCTGATGACATTTTAAGCCGAATCTGCTTCACAATTCATCAGCATGTCACGCTGTGATGTGCGTAAGGCTTCCTTCTGTCTGGATTGCCAAAAGATCAATGTCACGCAATGATGGGAGAAAGGGAAAAGTGCTTTATTTCAGTTTTGCCGTTTAACGGAAAGCTGTTTTGTTGTTGGCATTGCAAGGGAGGAAGATAGACACCGACAGACATCAGAGGTGCAAATCAGAGCATACCATCTGGGCATGCGGTCTGGTTTGTCAAGCTAAAAGACAAGCACACTGTTTTATATTATTCGACACTGGCCGCAGGTGAATGAATGGGCTACTCATGGGATTTTTATATAAAAAAAAAAAAAGTTCTATGGGCAGAATGAAAAATGATTGGTTCAGAGAGATAACAAATCAAATTATAGAGGTAGGTCCAAGTAATTAGAAGAGGCGGGACTAAGACATCTGCTTGGTGGGTCCTGCCGCCTTTAGTTGCTTGGACCCACTTCCTGTACAATCTAATTGGTTCTCTCTCTGAACCATGGCATCTTTAGGTCCAATCACTCGGGGCAAATCACTTGGATCCCCGAGTATTCCAAGCCAAGCCCAGAGTATTTTAGCCCCGATGCCAATTTTACTTCAAAAACAAAAAAGTCAAGCCTCAGGTGAACTTGACTTCGTCCCTGATCTTTTCAATAGCTAGAAACACCCTTGCTCTGAACCAATCATTTTTCATGGTGCCCTCAGAACATTTTTCTGTAAGTAAAACTCCAGTGAACAAATGGGCTCACCATACCTTATTTCACCCCTCCATCAGTACATTCAGCCCCATGGGTTAGTTAGTTTCTTTGTCAGGCATATTGCTTGTAACATATTGATTATGCATCAGTGTACGACTGACCTTTGCATGACATGTACTGAAATGGAAGGTTTACGTCAGTTTCATATGTATACAGTAGTGAAAATGTGCCCAGTGCTTTTTGTTTTTGTTAATAGTTCAGACAATGACAAAGTTGTTGGGATCTTCAGTTCATTCATATGGGTAAAAACCTTAATCCCAACTATGACGACCTTATCCCCTACCCAGCCCTAACCTTAACTATAAGTAACCAAACAAAATACAAGGCTTTTGCTAATTTTAGTTTTTTGATTGCAGTCACAGATTTCATACATTTGAGTTTCGCCTTGTGGGGGGCGAAAAAATGATTCCCACAACATCAAAATAACATCATGTTATCATATCATGGTGACAATTGGTCCCCACAATGTAATATATTCATTTCATAACCCCCCCCCACACACACAAACACTATATTATATATATATATATATATATATATATATATATATATATATATATATATATATATATATATATATATATATATATATAATATATATATGCGCACAGGCCCAAAGACCCAGAAAATATACTGCACATGGAAGTGGATGTGACTGTTCATGCATGGCTTTGAACATCAGCCTTAAAACTGCAAACGAGCCCAGTTGAGATGGATCCGCTGATCTGTAGCAGACGCCTGGAAGCAGCTGGTTTCCATCCTAGTTCACACCAGGAAAGAAAGCACACTGTATCTGACAAACGATCATGCCAGGGCATCATCTCTGCTTCAAGCCTTTCTGATAGGGATTCGGTTTGAAGCGTTTGTGAGGTACAACACCCCCCCGGAAAGAAGCAGTACTGGAGTGCTGACTCACTCTCTACTTACATGAAACTAAAGCTACATCAGTCAATGTATAAGTTATATAAAAATAGCAAAACAGATGCCAATAACAGTTTCACACACACACACATTTACATTCATACCTCTCTGGGGACCATCCATTCATTTCTATGAACAAAACCCTAATCCCGACAATGACAAACTTAACCCCTACTCAGCCCTAACCTTAACCATAAGTAACAAAATACAGGACTTTTGACAGTTTTACTTTTTTAATTGCAGGTGCATGTTTCTATAAAATCGAGCTTCTGGGGACCGAAAAGGTGCTCCCCCCCAAGTTAAAATATAAGGTTTTCATCACATTGTGTGGGACATTTCGTCTCCACAATGGAATATATACATGACCCACACACACAAACATGCTAAATACTTTTAAATGATTATTTGGGGGGGGGTGGTGGTGCAACTTTTACCTCTCGACATGCATGCAGTTCATGATCAGGAGGTGGACCTGCTCCCATCAAACATGAACCATTCCAGATATCTCTGATAATGACTGACATCATCCAGCTACACACAATGGCGTTTCACGATACCCACGTTTTTGCATGTCACACTCATGGAAAAGTGATATTTTGATGAGTGGCCACAGTGGCTTTCAACAATAAAAGGCATAATACTGTCAAATGGAGTTCTTCATAATTTGGATAACGGTGAAGGTCTTATGACCAACCTGGCAATCTAACCACCCAATTATACTCCTAACACCATAGATACTTAAGGAGAAGGTGCCTGAATTTAAAACCACTGGTAAATGGTTAATAAAGGTTAAAAAAAATGTGATTAACCTCTAGGTCTATGGATAATTCACCCGGCTGCTTTAACGCACCGATCTTTCTTCATTCTCAGCCATTTTGTATCACTATGGGCCGTGAACGCGTCTTCATCAATATAAAAAATAAATTTACACATCTGTGATCAATCTGTGCTTGAAAAATTACATCTATGCAAATCCATCTCAATATGGTGCAGAAAATATCTAGGTCAGGTTTCCCCAATTCCAGTAAAGGGGGGGGGGAGTAGAATCCAACACAGTTTGCAGAATTCCCTGCTCAAATCCATGCCTTTCCCTGCTCAAATCCCTGGATTCTAGCCCTTCAGGACCGGAATTGGGGAACCCTGATCTAGGTCATGAAGGTTTTTTGATGGGGAACTGGAAGTTTGTGGAGATGTAATTCTCTGTTCTGTTCTCCTTCGAATTCAACACAATTCCCAAGATTCCAAAAAATGCAAATTTGTACTAAATTACTTTTTTTCCGAAGACTATTTGTGTCGTGTTTATGACTGTCAGAAGTGCACGGTACTTGAGAGCTTCCTTCAGTCAATGCTCACCCGGTCTAAGCCATATAAAGCTTCCCCAAGAGACTCTGGGCTGAATCCAATACACTCTGAATGACTGAATCGAGGTCAGAGATATAGCACCTCCAGCTATAGCACAATTTTTGTAGGATTTTTAGTTTTATTACGAATGTTGCTATTTATAACATTAACTAAAGCAACCCATCAGGCAGCATGGGGATGCACTGTGGACTGCTCTCTGAGTGGCACCCGCAGCAGGGAGCGCTGCCTTACATGTGACATCCTGCTTGACGCCTTCTGCCCGACGCCTTTACAACATGCCAACGTGTTGATGAGAAAAAAAAAAACACTTAAGCGCCGCAGCACAATTCCCATTATTAATTTTCTCTAGATGGAAGGGGAGAGGTGAGCAATGTTTGTTAACGGAAGAGAAACCAGCCGTTGCAAACTGTTGTCAGATTAAGTCCACAGTGCCCTCACCCCTAACAACTGGGATGAAAGGATATTGTGTCCTTGTCTCTTTTAATTATTTCAGTTATTTAGGAGGCTAGTGTTGTAAAAGTTTATGAGGGCAGCGGATTTCTTAGGCGTTTAGTGCGGAAGATGTTTCTTTTTAACTGCATGCAAAACACCCCTTTTGCATCCAAACAGCGAAATTCCCTAAACGTTTTTGAGCTCCATTAACTTGCCCTTCACGCAAATTGATATCCGTTAAAATAAATAAATAACCATGGTGTATAATATCATTATAACTGACTGCATCTGCAGCATCAAACACTTGCCTCTCACAACCTTTTTTTTTTCCTCCCTCCTCCTTGTTTTATTACATTTTATTCTTAAATCAATTGCTAAACCTTGATTTAGGTTTAAAGTACCATAGGATCATTTAAACATGGTGATCAAAGTGATAAAGTGCTTTTCAATCATCATCATTGTATCAATTAGCATCATGTCTTATTAGCTGCTTATTATTTTAATCAATGGGTGACCAGGTGGATAGATCTTTGTTTGATTGATTGATTGATCTCATGATTCACTTTCAGGGTCTCCATCTATTGTTATACTGTCTCACTAAAAAGATTAATGTCTTAATATATTTATGACCATGTAGCCAACAAATGTAGCATTTTTCTCCATGCTTTCATCCATGACACATTATAATTCACCTCTATATCATAAACAAACAAAATAACAGACTGCAGACATCTTCGGTCCTCATCTGTTGTGGGTTAAAAGCCGGTTTTGTGACCGCTGAGGTGTACGCTTTCCTGCTGGTTTGTACCTCTACGGTTGAAATGCACTTTCCTGTTGAAGAGAGACATTCTGAAATACACACACCGCTGTGATAACTGTTGAGGTGACATATCTTCCCCTCCCTCTAGCTGCCTCTCCTGCCAGTGTCATTCCCAGGCACTTTCAATACCTCGGCCCAAATGTCAGGCAGGAGAAGCTGAAATATCAAATGGGCAGCTAATCCACCCATGAGTTGACGAGGCAGGAATAAGATTCTCACAAAGTGTCACCTCTGAAGGTGCTGTGACCACTGCGGGGTCTTGGTCTTGTTCTGTTCGAGAAGCCGAGCTGACAGCTACCCTTTTAGAAGAGAACAACCATTCATTATTTTGAAAGCCAAAGGTTAGAGAAATCATAGCTGTTATTCATACATTTTCCAGACCTTACACTTGATTTGAGATAATAGCCTTCATAGCTATTCGTTTAAGATGCATCATAGTACATTTAAGATATATGTTGTGGTATAGCTACACTGAGGAATACATTTTCAAAATGTATGAAAATTCAAAATTCACATTTTAAGCTTAAAATTTATTTTTAAATTCAGCAGCTTCAAAAAACATATTTCCAATTGATTTAAATAGCAATATCTTATATAACACAATATCTTATCTTGTGACAATTTAAATAAAGAAAATAAGCCTTATTGAAAAAAAAACAACTATATAACCAAAATCCAGTTCAGAAGTTCGCAGTAAGATGACCCTGCCCCCTTACATAAGCATACAGTGGTCTGTAATGGCCAACACTTGCAGTCACGTCAGCTTATTTATGATCATTCTGATCACTGCTTCCTCTCTCACATTGGTGTTTGACTCTGCTCACCTGCCTGATTTTGCAATTTGGTTTTTGAATAGTCAGTGTATCTATTCTAGATAAAAAAAATTGAATTTGTTGGATTGCACATAAATAAGCAGATATTTCTTTGAATATCTGTTACAGAATCACAAAAAATAAATACTAGGTTTCCGTCAGATGATTAAGTTATAAGCAACGATAATTATATGTTGCTGGCGGAACAATGGGAAAAACAATGATGGTTCTTAGGATGACAAGGTTAAAAATCATGAGCTTTTTCTTGCTTTTCTTCATCTACCTCCAGGCACCAGTCAGAAATTTGTAGTATTGATGTAACTATTGAAAAGGAAGGTATGGTTTCAGGCCACAATTAATTTACTTTACTTTTTCAGCTATTTTCACTTAAAGCAATTAAAACTATATTTAATGTGAAATGATAAATATCTAAGAGGCATCGCTCCTACACAGCCGACTTTCTTTTGCTCTGTGCAAAATAATAAACATACAAATTAGTGTCTCTATATTTTTGACCAGACAACTGTAAACCTAATTTCTGAATGGACTCCAGCTTCAGAATAGACTGGTTGTTTAAAGATAATTAGTAATGTTGTCTTTCATGGACTCATAGTATGTCAAAAATGACCTGAAAAAAGCTCAAATTTGTAAAATGCCTTGTGGAACATCTTTGTGTTTTTTCTCATTTTTGTGGTTGTGTTGGAAACATTTAAAAGGAAGCAAGAACGGAACATGGACAACATTGTTATTGATCAAATAGATAACTAGCGTCTTTTCCTATAGCAAATACCTATATAAGCTATTTTCTTGCATGTAATATCTTTCATAACCTTCAATACTGAGAATGCCATAAATAAGCTGCACAATTTTCAGTTTATTCAGGAATTTTAAATTAACTTGAAAATAAACATCTACTGAGCCATGAATAAACAAATAATTTAGGGCTTTCTAAAATGCACATGCATTGAGGGTTTAACATCTGTTGCCTAACATCTTAATGAATGTATTCTTTTACTGTAGCAAAGACCGAAGATGATTTCCACCAGAACAACTATTACTTTAATTATAAATAATTAATGTCAGATAGCATAAAATTGTACATCTTGTTGTCCTTGACTATATTTTCAGCCTACAGATTAGTCTTTAGTATTATAAAACACAATGTTTAACAGTAATCATAACATATTCTGGCATTCAGAATAGGTACTAAGTTTTTTGGGGGGTTTTTTGCATCTTATATCCAGAGAGCCTGATCAATAATACAAAAAGCCATTAAAAAGTCATCAGAACATTCATTGCCAAAATTAAAAGTAAATAAAAACGTTGCATACTTCTTTATTTGGGAAAAACACCCTAATGTGTCAAATAGATTTAATATATTCTTACATAAGAAAGTCCCTGAAGACTGATTGAAAGTTTGCCTCAGCTAAGAAAGTTTTTTGTGAATCGTGGTGAAGCATTAATTTGACCTGGACTGACCTGATTAATTTGACTCTGAATTGAGCAGCTAATAAAAATAAGGGTAAACGATTTCACGGCAAGAAGTATTTAGGGTTCAGTGTCTGTTACGGGAGTTAACGTCATTAAAAATGCCACAAAAAGGGAAGAAAGCCTATTGGGAATCTCTTTTTTCCATCTTTGGGAACCCTGCGTGATAGATAGGAAACTAAACAAAAAGAAAATGCTACAGTGAGTCACGAAAAATATGTGCGTGCTTTACAACCGAGTGCAAAGTAGTTGAAAGTGCCAATATTAAAAAAAAAATGGTTCCAGCAAAAAAAAATTGTACGTCAGTGAAGAATGACTGATCATGCATTATTACACGAACGACATGAAAAGAGGTTTCAAATACTTTGAGGTGATTTCATTTCAAGGTGTGAGTACTGGAGCAGAGGCCTCCCAGGTGTTGATGGTGCTGCACCAAGTGACAATAGAAAGGCTCCTAAACAGCCTTCCTGAGGGTTATTAGGCAGCGACTCACGCTTCATAGGCACCTTTGCCCACTAAGGCCCCAGAATACTGTGTGGACGTCTGATCTCACTGAGCAGTCACAGAAGACCTGTTACTGTTACAGCAGCTCTGATTAAAAGGAGCTGATTGCTGCATTTATTTCACACTGGCATCCTTTACAGCCCAATGCTGTGGTCACTGCACCCAAGGCCACCTTGTCTGCAACAGGCCATTCTCAAGCCCAAAGGAATATCGACCTCTGAACTCAGTTAATTTTTTTACTTTTGTACAATCTTATGCTGGAACGATGGTGTTCTGTGGTTCACTAATGAACTTCTAAAGCACCACAGCAATGTTTGATTACAACAGATAAAATGAAAGCTTCGTGCTCATTCCCAACAATTCTCAGCCTCTCTCGCCTTTTCTTTCTCTATATCTCGCATAAACTTGCCGCAATGAAAATAAAACCAAACTTTCCTCCAAATTGACTGCCGTGAACGGAAATGTTTATTTCATCCTACTGGGATTAGTCCAAAGACAGAAATGCAGTGTGTTTCAGCCAGTAAGGAATCCTCAGTGACTCGCATGTGCGATCACTCTAGCCCTCTGGCCATAGACCAGAAGCAGAACTAGGGGATGTGTACCAGCTTAGACAAATTAGTAGGGTGTTCAAGGGGTGCTTCCCTAGGGTCCCTAAACTGGAGAACCACCTCAAAGCCGTAAAATCATGCAATTTCATTGTGTATTTCTAATTAAAAGGCCATATTTCATCTGACTAATTTCCATAGTGTAATTACAAAACAGGTTCCTGGGGACATCTTTCAATAACCCCTCCAGGCATGGTAATGGTTTAGGGACCATATGAGGATCAGGGTGTACAGTGATTGACCTACTTAGCTTTTAGCATGCAACAGCTTCATAGGTTAAATTTATGACAATACTTCCATACATATGCATGTTAAATAAAATTTAGACCAGGCTAGGTATTATTCCAAAATAATTCATACATTATTAATGATAACTAGTTTAGACATATCCTCATGACACAGGAATGAACTTAACGTAATGTAGAAAAAAAAATGTGGAATCGGTAGCAATTTACAGTTAGCAATGAGTACAATGCTTAATAAAGCCTCTATTGTTCATTGTCTGCTGGCCTAAAATCAGGTGGAGATGAATCCAGTCAAAGTGCTCCCTCTACTGGAATGAACCCCAGTTGTTTTACCTGAACATAGATTGTTGGGCTGGAGAGCCTTTTGAAGTTTTCCTTTAGCCGTCTATTGTTTGCTGACGTGCTCCAGAAATGTGGTCCTTGAGGGTGCTTGGAGGTACACAGACCAGGTACAATGCACACTATAAGAACCAAGATAGTTAAAACCTGACAGCCTAATAGGCATGGGCGATAATTCAATTCACAGAAAATGATGCCAAAGCCTCTCTGCCAAAAGTCTAATAAATCAGCTATAGTTCACCTCAAATGAAAGTCCCCCGCTTTCCTAAAGCCGTGAACATGCTCCATTATGTTTCCATTTTGGTTTCTTTGATCATGAGCGGTGCTAGAAAACAGCTGGACTGTTTTATGTATGAAAATGGCTACCACAGGATATCCAGTGTCTTATGTTCGTAACGTGTGCATTTAAAAAGCTCCGCCACATTTCCATTATCTACGGCAGGACAAAGTTTGTCCTGAGCTCAACTGGGACGCATAAATCTTGGTTTTCAAATCTAAAAAGTAAACAGCATGTGATGAGGGGAAATAAGACAATAAGATAAAAGGAAAATTGGACGTAAAGTGAAGGAAATGGCAGCTATCAGCTCTGAGAAAGAAAATATAACAGACCCTGGGTCCATTACAGAAACCGGAATAATCAGCTTCTTGGTTGGATTGTGGGAAGCAGGGTGTATTAAGTACCCTAAATTACAGTTTAATCTTCAAAGAGCACGCTTCTTAATTCTTTAAGTATGACTGCTGAAGAGTAGACAATTTTAGAGGTTTTATCAGTTCTCTCGTAGTTCAATCTAAAGTGCCTGTCCTTGACAGATTAAGGAAACACTCAATTCTTCATGTTTAAGGGTATTCTTACTAGTAACTTTTCTTTGTCCTAGGCATATTTAGTTTAATTACCTTCATTAATTACCTGCAGGGAGATAGTTGGACAGAGTGTTTTCTGTGGAATGTACACAAACCATTCTGTTTGAAGCCAATTAACACATAAATGGAACGGAGATAGATTAATTTTCAGTTTCAGTAAACCTGACTGTCACATTCAGACAAGTATCACTTCATCTGCAAAGCTGAGACACTGTGAGTTTTGCAGCCGCTAATTCAAAACACAAAATGCATCAAATGTAGTGGAAGTACCATTTACGTATATGTGCATGTGGGGAGAGACTTTGATAAAATCCCAGAAAAACAAAGACTGTGAGCATATTGCTGTCAAACATTTTCTAAATAATCTAACAGTGTCTACTCTATACAGTATAATATAGTGCTTTAATTTTCTTGCTCTGTTGCTTAAGCATTAAAAACATTACTCATGTGAGTAATGACATGGGGAATTAAATAAGCCATTTAAGAAATGTACTATGATGTTATTAGACATTTAAAATGCTACATTCTAGTTTCTTGCGTTCCTCTACATGTGGCTGAATGGCAAAGCAATATAAAAATCACAGAGACGCAATCGTGCTGGAACTGCAGCCCTTTGTGTGCAAGCTGATTACCAGCAGATTGAATCTATATTGATAACGAATTCAGGTATTGCGACACAAATCAGGATGTTGACAGTGATTTACAAACATGCACTTCTGTAACTTTTCCTCTTGTCACAATATCATCTTCAGTAAAGTGAATATTGGCCAGTTGTGTCACTGCAGAGTTTTAAAATCCTTTCGGAAATACGGCCTCCTTAAAAGTTCTTGGCATAGCCAACACCACTAAAATAAGATAATTAAAAAAAATTAACCATCCAATGGTGGTGGGCATGTAAATTCCATCCATCCATCCATCCATCCATCCATCCATCCATCCATCCATCCACAAGCTTCAGTCAGTGCTTGTTATAATTTGTGTTAATAATATTTAGACAGATTGACCTTCGTATATAAACCAAATTGCCCTGCGATGGGCTGACAGCCCACTGAGGGTTCTCCAGAGCTTTCGCCCTCTGCTGCCCGGAATATGCTGTGGGCCCATTTAATCCTGACCAATGAAAATGGTTTGAAGATAGATGGATGGGTGAAGGAATGTGGCTGTGGATGAAAGCTCAGATTTCATGTTAATTCAGACTTTCACCTAAATATCCATGGTTCTCTAGAGAGTGTTGAGTTAAATTAATTATGCTGCATGGATAAGCTCACCTGCATGCATTTCTCTCTAAGAATACCTGATGTAAAGATAAGAACAAGCGGTACAAGACAAGTAATGTAAGTACTCAGTAGGTACTGTAGATGCAGTCAGAGTGGTATAAGTCAAACTGCAATTTCTTAATACGGGTCTATGACTGCAGAAATCCTCTGAGAGCCCTTTGAAACCACGGGGACCTCTGTGTTTCTCTGCTCTTTGAAACTGGGATCTGGTGATCCAGAGAACCGTGAAAGATGGGTAACCTCCTAATGTTCCCAGAACCACGCCATGATATCATATCACATGTGAAACTTCAAACTAGAGGAAATAGGAAACGGCTCCTTGTGAAGGGTTTGGCTCACAGCAGAAGCACACATGTGTGTTGTGCTTTTTTATCAGTGCAAACTCATGTATTGGAGTCAAAAATAAAATGGATAGATGTTAATGGAGCTTTTATACAGGCCTTGTCACTGATGTGCCCGCTGTCCCTCCGCCAGGAACTGTGGCCTGTTTACTGTCAATGCAGGTTTTGCAACTCATTACTGAAAGTGTAGGTGCAAGAGATTTGCACGTATACACCAGTCACATCTCTGGAGTGCCCAAATGCTTTCTTTATACAAAGAGTATACAGCAGTATAGAGTAATGCTAGTACTGTCGATATTTATACCTCGGCAATAGGTGTATGTGAATGTGCACCTCAGCTTGTGTAATTTTTTTGGTAAATGCCTATATGACAACTCGCTATTACTAAGTAATTGCATTGCAGATCATAAAGAACAAGCTTCTTAATTATATTTTATTACCATAACTCTTACCCTGACCTTAAATCCTAAGCTATATTTCAGTGAATAAATGTTTGCATTGTCTTTACATTGTCACAGAATGATACATCATGCATTCTGCTGGACTTTCTTCATTTTATGTAATTAAGAATGCCCCAGTTTAGCTCCCTGTGACCTACACGGAAATTCTCCTATAGTAACGTTGTAGAAATGGTCGCAATAAAAACAGTTGTAAAAATGTGAAATGTTACCTAGTATACATTTCACCTTAACACACAATACGTTGAATCACTATATTAACAATAACATATTACTTTGAAAGCTGATATATCTGTGGAATGCATACATATCTAAAGGATGACATTTACATTTCACATATTTAGCAGACGCCTTTGCACAAAGCAACATGCAAGTGAGATAAATAGCAAATTACAACACTGATGCGGTCAAGGAGTCAACTAGGCATAAGTGTAGCTAGGCTGAGCTAGTATTTGCCATTGGCCAATCAGTGTTTCACAATGCATTGAAACCGAGATTTTGTGCAGATGTTTGCATATTAAAGCATATAATTTGGTGTTCTACCTATTAAGCCCTTATAGAAGAGGCTAAAAATGATATGTAAGCACATGGGAAAGTGATATTTTACATTAAAGACAGTGTAAGATTTAAAACTCTGAAGCATTTTAGGAACATGTCCGTGTAAATGTATATGTGGATTTATAGAGGGAAAGATTAATTTGATGATAATGACCACTTTATATGAATGTGCTTCGCACAGCGATCCCTGCAAGGATAATAAAATGAATGTGTTCTGATTTCATTAATGTTTAAACTCCAGACGCCCGGCTCTTTAGCAGGTGGTGCCTTCTGTCAGGACTGCGAGATTGATCCCACATGACCAGTACGTGGCCACTGAGGCTGCCAGACAATACAATCATCACCCAGCTTACCATTCCTTGGAAGTAATCATGCCTGTGATGAAGACATCTAGCTGCACAGTACTGTACATAAATAAATCCATTTTGCATAAGCTTTTATGCAGCACAGAATGTGGGGATTCTAACGTGTATCACAGAAAAACAAAGGTAGAGGAACATGCTGGATGGAATGAGTATTGCACATGCATTCGGAAAGTTAGACAAGCATCTCAGATAAATCATTCTCCAGAACATGGATGTTAAGAGAGCCAATGCATTCTATATATTGATCACATAGATTATTATGTGATGTTTTTTTTTCCATTCAGGAGATAGCTATTGTTCCTGTGCTTTCCTGTGTAATTCTATATACTAATTTGTCTTTCGGAAAGGACTGTGCAGTTGACGATGCAGAAGCTTCAATGTGTTTTTGGATTGCCATTGTTTAATTCCATTTGTTGCATCCATTATTTGTTATAATTGGCTAGAAAAAGCTCAGTGTTTATAAAAAAATATCCATCCATCTTCCAGCTATTTGTTTGGGAGAGATTTGTGGCATTTGGCCTGATTTATCCTTCTTGGTAGAATCCACGCAGTTGGTACGGCGTAGCTGTGTACCCTGAGCTGGAGCCTAGGTTGCAGTTTGACACGCACCTCCTCAGAGATGTTACTACCTTGCTACAGCGTAGGGTATGTGGCTACTGCTGGCGTAGAGCCTGCATAGAAGTAAATGTAGGAGCCTGAAGCCTGACCCATGAAGTACAGAGCACACGGTAGGAAAACACCCGGATTAGGTGCTAGGGCAAGATCTAGCAATATAATTCTCTTTTGTTTGTGAACTCCGACTGACCCACTGACTCTGCATGCATTTCTGCACATCCATTTCATCTGTCTGTTCCACTGGGCATCATACTGTATATTTTCATATTTCAGTAGTCAGTAGTCTTCTTTCCCTTAAATTCCATGCAGTTGTACCTGGTTAATAAAGTGAACTTTTGAGAGTGTGGAGCAAACCACAACAAGATCATGTGTTACTTGACAAACAATTCGGGCTCAACCAAGATTCACTGCATCGTCACCAGCAGGATCCAACCCCACAAGGACCACGACTGCTTCAGACCATGTAGTTGGTCTCCAGACACAGGAATGGTCTCTTTTCACCTCTCCTTACATCTGCCTTCCTGTGACGTCTTTGCACGCTTTGCTGCTGTCTTATTGTGTGTAGGGTGAAATTGATGCGGAGAATGCCGTTAGTATTTTTTATCTAATCACAGTGAAAAACACTTTCTTTTTCAGCAATTTATTGCTGTACCACCTAATAGAGTTGTATGCGCTGTATATTTGCCCTGATTCACTGCCAAGTTTAAAATTTATACTGTCATGCCAGGGCACTCAACAAGTGCTTTGCAATATTAATGAAGTACTACAGGCAAAATGTAATCACTGGTTTAAAAGATTCATGTGTAGTGTGTGTGTTTTTTTTTTTTAACTATAATAATTTGTCAGTAGAATGGTTAGTAGAATCAGTGATCACTGGTTATTTATAGAACATCTGACTGAATATTTGTCACTAAATATTCATGCCATGCAGCATTACCAAAACAGTACTTTGATTTCTTTTTACGTTATTTTCAAAATGCTAAATAATAATCTTTTTGTCCACAAGGATTATGCCATTTTGTTACTGTATATGTTGCTTATATGCTGACTGAAGACAACTATACAGTGTTTATTGTTAGTCTCATGTAGGACCCGGAATTTCTGTTCTTGTAGCAGTAAACTTACGAAATATGGCATCATCCATTTTAACAAAAATACACTATACAAAATAAGTTCACAATTATATTTCTGCATAAAAAAATATCATATAAAATATCATATGAAATTATGTAGTATTTTATGGAACTTCAAACAAAATACTAGTTTGCTTCACCTTGGTTTCACCAGACCATAATAGTATCATAGTATCAGTAATACAACAGTATCAATAGCACCATAATAGTATCAACAGATATCTTTTGCTTTTTGAATCATAATAAACACGAGGAGATCAACATGCCATACAGTATTTGTATTGTTAATGGAACAATAGTAGAATAGTTTAGTTTCCCAAAAGATACATATTCTTTACTGGCCAACTGAGGTTAATAACATCTAGCTCCCACATTTCACCGCAGTGATATCAGTCAATGATTTTGAAATACATGTGAACTCTTCCCATTGGCTCATGGCAGGAACAGTTCCCTTAGCTGCCATTCCAATGGCATCTTCATAAAACATTGAACCCCCCAGCTGCATTCTCTCCATCTGAAGAAGCAGCAGCTCTACCTTGATGGCCCTCCAGAGTCCTGAGTTCTTCACCCTGTCATGGCGAGTGAGTCCTGTAACCCCATGGAGAAACCACACTTTCTTTCAGTCTTTACCGGTAATTCATGTCTATAGGTGTGCATAGGGACCTTTAAATCGCATGCTTTGGCCGCCTACTGCCTTACCACCATGGTCCTATTCAGTGCCTGCAAAACTGCAGTCAAACACAGATCTAATTATCAATCACATGGTCCCACACTAAGTCCTTCACTAAGTGAAGACTGAAAGGACTATTCTTCTTTTTCCTCTCAGCAGAGAGAAGATGATCCCTTGCTGGTGACCAACACCCATTCTAACTGCCTTCGGATTTCTGCCAAGAATACCAACACAATCATTACTGCCTTCATGCAGAGAGTGTATAGCAAGTAGCAGAAGCCTTGGTATTTAATACCCCGGCAGCACATCCAGCAAAACGCGCCAGTACATTCAGAATCTGCATAATTCTTTCGGAATCGATAGTATCCTCTCCAGTACCCTGGCATAAGCTTTCCAAGGAAAGCACTTTTTTTAAGTAGACAACAATTCCCCACCTTGGCCACCTGAGCCGGTGCCATCCCCTTATCAGGCGCCAAACAATTTGTCAAAACATCTTTCGCCACCTGATATCTGTACAGATTTTATCTACCCCTGCAGACATTCCACTGTGAAGGCCTCTGACCACCAGGCCTGTAGGCAGAAATTTATTTTGGGGGGGGGAACCCTACTGATATTACCACCATAGTATGCGGGGATTTATAGACCCTGGAGTGGGAATACATTCAACGGTGGGGGGTTCAACTACAATACTGCCATCTGGTGAAAGGACACACTAGTTCGTAACCATACCCTACTTTTAATAAAACCCGCAGCTGCCTTTCATTATCTTTGCTGACCTATTAGTAGCTATTAGTTGTCTCAGGACACCCCCATGCAAACAATACCCTGAAGCTTGAAAGCTTCGATCCTAAAACATGGTTCATTCAAATCCAGTACCCCCAATCTCACTTGGCATGCTGAGAAGGTTTTCCAGAGGTAAGGTATCCAGAACATGACCTCAAGTAAGACGACAACTGCAGAGTCAAGTCATTGATATTCTGCCTAGTTGACTTTGGTAGATCATGCGTGCAGTACTTGCGTTGAAACATGGTGTTTGTTATGGACAATCTGTAGGTTTAACAGAAGTCCAATAATAGCTTTATATCCAAGGGACCCATACTTCCCAACCCCCCAGCACTCCTGCAGGTATCCTTATCTTTCCCCATGTTAGCATTGACTCTCCCAGTTGGACCATACAGTCCATAGATAGCACACTCTGAACACCTCACTCTCTCTTAAAGAGGGCTGGGTCTCTGGACAGCTGATCAATACATACATGCAAACAAATTTCAGAGTTTTCTTCTCTGCTCATCTAACTCAAGGGGAAGGTCCCCATGATCTACTTCCAGGCAGGGTACAATGCATTGTCTTGGAAGGTTTCATTGAGGGATCTTTGTTGAGTGGTAGTTCATCTGGCCTCTCTCCATAGACATCTTCACCAAGAAAGGCTACACTAGGAGCTCAAGCCCCAGGCGACAGGGGACTTCAGATTGCCAGGCCACACAAACCCATCCACCGTGTTATACTTGGAATATGTTCCAGGTTAAGTGGGTGGAAGACGAATGGATGGATGGATGAATAAGTATGGTTTAAGTTTCAAATTTCTTTGAGAAACGTAAATATTTAAACTCCCTCAAATGTTTTAGTGTTGAAATAATTGAATATTGTTTTATTAAATATTTTACAGAGAAAAAAATAACTTCTCTATTTGTTAAAATAAAAACTGTGTGCATAAAAAAGTATATTTTTGTGAAAATACCCAAAGACAGTCAATTCTCAAGATGTTAATATAACAGTATGTATGTACTGTATATGTCCAACAATAGTCTTAAATTAACCTTTAAAGTAAACATAAAGGAAATAATGTCACACAACTGTATTAAAATGTTTTAATTAAATTGTAGTTTTCATTCATTTTCATTAAATTTTTTACCATACTAGTTAGTGAAGTGGGGCGGCATGGTGGTGCAGTGGTTAGCACTGTTGCCTCACACCTCTGGGACCCGGGTTCGAGTCTCTGCCTGGGTCACATGTATGTGGAGTTGCATGTTCTCCCCATGTCGTCGTGGGGTTTCCTCCGGTTTCCCCCCACAGTCCAATGACATGCTGAGGCTAATTGGAGTCGCTAAATTGCCCATAGGTGTGCATGTGTGAGTTTGCCCTGCGATGGCCCCCCATCCTGGGTTGTTCCCTGCCTCGCGCCCATTGCTTCCGGGATAGGCTCCGGACCCCCCACGACCCAATAGGATAAGCGGTTTGGAAAATGGATGGATGGATGGATAGTTAGTGAAGTATTTTTGGGCAAACTCGGGAACGATACCGATACACCAGCCAGAAGCTGTCAGGCAGCACTGATAGCCGATATTCCTACTCCAAATCCACACACGTTTACAGAATAGAATTTTTTATACTCTGGTAGAACTACAATACTTCAATGTGTTAATTTTAATACATATTTAAATAGAAATCAACATTGAACCGTGGATATTCTCTCTTTATATGCATGGATGAATGTTTAACACATCTGCAGTGTTGCAATAGGAGTGCTGCTGTTTTAGAATAATTCATCCATACTAGAAATCACTGCATAAATTTAAGCTATATGCCTATGTGTGCTGTAAGAACCCAACAGCCACACCCAGAAATGGTGTGGTTTTAATGTAAAACTATGCAAAATATACTACTTTGCTAATAAACTTGCTTCAGTTCTGCTTCATTAGCAAGTTCATGCGAATCTATCATATTCCTCACTTTAAATTTGTACACTGTTGCTTAAATCCTACTATAGTTTTATTGATTAAACACCAGTAAAGACAGTTGCTGTAGTTACCAACTGCTTCCACTTTGTTATAATACCACTAAACTGTTGACCGTGGAATATTTAGTAGTGAGGAAATTTCATGAATGGACTTATTGCACAGGTGGCATCCTATCATGGTATCACGCTTGAATTCACTGAGCTCCTGAGAGCGACCCATTCATTCGCAAATGTTTGTAGAAGCAGTCTGCATGCCTAGGTGCTTGATTTTATACACCTGTAGCTATGGAAGTGATTGGAACACCTGAATTCAACTATTTTTTTTGGGGGGGGGGGGGGGGGGTGTCCCAATACTTTAGGCAATATAATGTATGTTAAAAAATGTCTTGACATTTTTTAAATCCAAATTTAAGCTTTTAATACCATTTAAATAAAGCATTCTATCTAAATATCTATCTATCTATCTATCTATCTATCTATCTATTTAACCTTTTAAACTTAATTTTTAAAGTGGCATATTTACCATTCTCCGAAATTGAAAAAAACTCTCTATTTCCTCTGCATTTTATGCATAAACTGTAACTAAATATTTGATCTGATTGTGCTGCCCTTCTCTCCTTTGGTGATGTTGCTTTACTTTAGCAGAAAATGCCAGTGCCTTCCTGGTGTTCACAAGGTCACCTTTGTGCTTCCTACTTCTATAGCCAGACCTACTTATCTTTATTTCTTTCTTCCATCATTTTAATTAGGTGTGTGGGAGCAGGGAGGTGTTGCCAGGAGAAATTCCGCTCCTCCACCTCGTTAGCCGAACTGCTTCAACTTGTTAGCAGGCTGTTAAAACTCAGTGTATTTCCCTCCCTTTTGAGAGTTTCTTACACTGGAACTAAGGTCTCTTTGCACTGAAGCTTGACGAATCTGATCTATTAGTTCTGATCATTGTGAGCTTTTGTGTAAGATGTTTGCCATACAGAAACTGCATGAAGTTTGTATTTGTAAACATGTTTAGCCAACCACCCATAAAAATGCATCTTTTTCACACACTACATGAAGCTGCTGCATCTGCTGGCTTCATTGATACATGTTTGTAATGGAATGAATGAATTTTTAAAAATGTGTGTAACATTTGTTTAGGTCAAAAAACACAACTACCTGTAACTCTTTATGCTTTCTTTCCAGAATAAAACATTTTTCTTCCTGCAATTAATTACTGGTAACACAGGATGCAGTATAACCTGTGTCTGTTAGTATATATATGTTTACATACAGTATGGCTGAGCCACTCATACAGGCCGTCTGTCTGTCGGTGACGGTCCAAGATACAGGTCTGTAGATGTTTCACCCAGAGCTGTTGGCATAGGTGGCAGACAAAAGGTGTACCCTGGTCTGTGGGCAAGTCCTTGGGGATTCCCACTGGGAAGAGCTCCTTGGTGATGGTCTTTTAGGTTGCTTTCCTTAGGGTAATAGCCTCAGGATATCGGCTGGCATAGTCCACTAGCACTGAAATGTTCCTGTGGCCTCAGGCCGACTTTAGCAGTGGCCCCACAAGGTCCATGCCTACCCACTCGAAAGGCACCTCAATGCCGGCCAGGTGCACCGGAGGAGCTAGGAGTGGTGGCCATGGTTACGTTCTCTGGCACATGGCATGTTGCTCACAGAAGCTCCCCACCTTGGCCTCTGTTCCCGGCCAGTGAAACTGATCTTGGACCTTCTCCAGGGTGTTCTCCACCCCCAGCTGTCCCCTGAGGGGATGGCCGTGCACCAGATGCATCATGGTGCCGATTCGGTACCACCAGGAGCTTAGTGTGCTCCCCTTATGGGTGGTCATATAGTATAATAGATTGTTCCAGACCAAGAAGTACTGGTCAGTGAGCCTCTCTCATTCTCTGGGCTCCCCATCAATCACTAACACCTGCTCCCAGCAGTTTTTGAGCCTGTTGTTATTCTTTTGGGTTTGCTGAAACTGCTCATAGGGGTTCTACTTACACAAACATTTTCTGAGAGCAGAACAAAAATGATTGGTGAAGAGAGATAACCAATCAGATTACAGAAGAGGTGGGTCTAAGTAACTAGAGAAGGCGGGACCAACCAATCAGATATCTTGGTCTGCCTCCTCTAGTTGCTGGGACCCACCTCCTCTACCATCTGAATTGTTATCTCTCTTTTTCATTTTACCTTCAGAACATGTTTGTGTGAGTTAAAATTCCCCTGAGCACAGAAACCAGGATAAATACTAGGGCGAACACCAGGACCAGTAGTTCCCACCCCACTCCTACCTTTACGTCCCAGGCTGCTGGCGAGCCCTCCAGGCAGACATCCATCCCTCGACCGATTGTGTATCTCCATGGACACAAGTGAGGAGTAGCCAGCCATCCAGGGAGCACCCCGGGGGCAACACGTGCACTAATGCCCGGACTGGTTGCCCCTGGAGCTTAACCGGTGCTGTCAGGGGGAAGGGAGTGGCCTCCCATGCAGTGAGCTAACCAGGAGTGCTTGACCACTGGGTCAATGAGTATGGGCTACTTCCGAGACCAACTGATGCTTCAGAACACCATGAAGGCATAGCCCCTCTAAGAAGATCTCTTGAGAGCTTTTTCCTTGGGGTTGGACTGCCCTCTCTGAGACAGTGTCCCTTAGTCAGGCCAGCTGTTACAGGGCATGGACTGAGCGGCATCCATCCTCTCGGCGACATCAGCCACTTCCCAAGGTGTTGCGGGAACCATCTGCCGACGGTGAGCTGAAGCGCATAGAGCACACCCATAGGTTGCCTTCCATGGTCTCCCATTCCACCACCTGCACCACTGTGGCTTCTTCCAGCCTCAGCCACTGCTGGGTGACCTGTAGCAACTGGGACAACCGGGTTTGCTGGCATAATGACTTCATAGAGAGGTGATATTTGAAACACTTTAACCTGCTAAACCCAACAAACATGAATGAGGGTCACTCTACTCTGAGTCCCACCCGAATGGCCGAGCTTCTCAACCTATCCAGCCACCCTGCGGAGGATACCCATATCAGCCGCTGGATGGTGGACAAGAATTTTCTCCTTGGCTTCGTCAAACTCCTCCTGCACTAGTTTATGCCTCAGCGACCACTGAAGCTGCGTTCTGCTTAGCCCGTCGGTACTCATCAGCTACCTCTGGAGTCCCACAGGCTAAAAAGGCCCGATAGGACTCCTTCTTCAGCTTAACGGCATCCCTCACTGCAGGTGTACACCAGTGGGTTTGGGGATTGCCGCCGCGACAGGCACCAGCTACCTTACGACCACAGCTCCGGTCAGCCACCTCCACAAAAGAGGTGCGAAACATGGCCCATTTGGACTAAATGTTCCCCGCCTTCCCCCGGGACATGGGCGAAGTTCTGCCGGAGGTAGGAGCTGAAGCTCCTTATGACAGGGGATTCCGCCAGACATTCCCAGCAGACCCTCACTATACGCTTGGGCCTGCCAGGCCTGGCCAACTTCCTCCCCCACCAGCAGAGCCAACCTATCACCAGGTGGTGATCAGTTGACAGCTCCGCCCCTTTCCTTACCTGAGTGTCCAATACATGCGGCCCCAAGTCCGATGACACGACCCCAAAGTCGATCATTGAACTGCGGCCTAGGGTGTCCTGGTGCCAAGTGCTCATATGGACACCCTTATGTTTGAACATGGTGTTCATTATGGACAATCCGTGATGAGCACTGAAGTCCAATAACAAAACACCACTCAGGTTCCGATCTAGGGGACCATTCCTCCCAATCATACCCCTCCAGTCTCACTGTCAGCATTGCCACGTCAGCATTGAAGTCCCCCAGCAGAACAAGAGAGTCCCCAGGAGGAGCGCTCTCCAACACCCATTCCATGGACTCCAAAAAGGTTGGGTGTTCTGAACTGCCGTTTGGCGCATACCTGTAAGCGCAAACAACAGTCGGGACCCTTCCCCCCACCCGAAGGCAAAGGGAGGCTACCCTCTCATCCACCGTTGTAAACCCCAATGCACAGGTGCCCAGCCAGGGGGAAATAAGTATGCCCACCCCTGCTCAGCACCTCTCTCCACAAGCAACTCCAGAGTGGAATAGGGTCCAACCCCCCCAAGGAGACTATATCTAGTTGGAACCTCACAACCTCGGGCACCAGCTCAGGCTCCTTCCCTGCCAGAGAGGTGATATTCTATGTCCCTAGAGCTAACTTCTGCAGCCGAGGATCGGACCGCCAAGATCCCCGCCTTCGGCCACTGCCCAACTCGCACTGCAACTGACCCCTTTGGCCCCTCCTACAAGTGGTGAGCCAACTGGAGGGGGGACCCACGTGCCTTCTTCGGGCTGTGCCCGACCAGGCCCCATGGGTGTAGGCTTGGTTACCCGGCACTCGCCATTGAGTCCCACCCCCAGGCCTGGTTCCAGGACCGGCCCTAGTGACCCGCGTCAGGGCAAGGGAAAACATGAATCCATGTTGTTTGTCATCATAAGGGGTCTAAGGAACCTCACTCAGGACCTTTTTGCCTTGGGTGACCCTGACAGGGGCATGAAGCCACGGGGAACTTAGCTCCTGGGATCACTGGAACATGCAAACCCCTCCACCACGATAAGGTGTCAGCTCCAGGACAGGTAGTACATGGGCAATATAATACAATTCGTACACCGAAGCCTTGATCAATCAATAAGACCTGTCAGGTTACGTAAGGATTATTTTATTTCAGGACACAGGAAGGAAGCAGGAAGGGAAGTCACACAACAGTTGACACTACTATAAAAATGCAACAGAAATATAGATTTTCAGATTAATAAATTGCAGATATCTCAAAGGCGATATGTGGTGAGATTCAAGGGCCAGTCTCATCTCAGGTCATGCACTGCAGAACATAAATATTAAGAAAACTATTAAAGAGACCAAAAAAAACTGAAAATCTCACTTGAAACTGCAATAATTATAGAAAAAAAATGGTAAAAAACTCGAACATCGCTACCAGTAGGACAAATTGCATAAGATAAAAATATCTACCCATCCCAAAACCCCTGAACAGAGTCCAAATAAAGTTATTACCAGGCTTTAGCTGCAAGTTAAATAATTGGCTTAACGCTACTGGGGCGACGTGGGTGGTCCTGGGTGGTGCTGTGAGTGATACAGTGCGATAAAACAATTGTGTCTAACAAATACACAGTAGTGTGTGTGTGTGTGTGTGTGTGTGTGTGTGGTTAAATCAATTGGAGGAAAAGTGCTGTTGAGAGGCAAACAGAATTTTCTTCCTTTTGGTTCATTTGGTCATGTCACAAGTCATATAATAACCAATAAAACAATGTATACAGCACTTACAGAAAGTCTTGGGGTGCTTCCTTAATTCTGTAAAAATGTTGTAAATTTACTGGTTTAATAACAAATGTCCATTGACAAGCAATGTTTAACATATCCTTCCATATCTTCCTCACAGACGTTGTCATTTTTTTTTTGACTAACTCACTCAGTTCTGTTCTTGCCATTTTACTATTAATTTTAACTGTAGTCATTGGCTCCCAAATGGGCACTAAACACAAATGTTTGGTGTTTTATGTTATTTCAAAGTTCTAATTAAAAAGCCCCCAATGAGACTGCTTGTCAATGAACTTTTTAAATCAGAACAGCTTTTAGAACTATAATTTGGGTTTCAGTTTATTAGTATTTGAAATTAATGTTTTACTTTAAAACTTCCAGTTGTTTCTAATGCAATATTGTTTGCAAACAAATGAATAAAGTAATGACTTTTGAAATAAAAGCAATAAATTTGCAATATTTTACTGAATTAATCAAGCATCCAGAGACTTTCTGTGAGCACTGTATATATCACTGTAATATGATATATATGATATATATATCACTCTGCCTTAAACATATTATAATTGAAAAAAATGCCTATATCTTATAAGAATATTTTTTTTTACTTTATTCATTTATCCAGTTTCCACAATTGTTAATTTGTAATAATAGTCTACAGTGGGCATGCAGCTGGTCCTTGTAATCAAAGGGATACACTGGGAATACCCACTACAAGCTATTTAAAAAACATTGATCCTACCAAACTACATGTCAATGGAAACTGGAGCACCCAGAGGTAGTCAATGTCCACAGTGAAAGAACTCCATGAATGAACTATGCAACCCTGAAGATGTCCAAAATAGAACACACTGTCCAAAATGGAACCTACTGTCCAAAATGGAACCCACTGTCCAAAATGGAACCCAATGACCAAAACGGAACGCACTGCCCAAAATGGAATGCACTGTCCAAAACAGAACCCACTGTCCAAAACGGAATGCAATGACCAAAATGGAACCCAGTGACCAAAACGGAAACCAGTGATCCATCACAAGAGTGGCTTAGTGATGCTAAAAGACCCTTCCAGCTGTAGAAAGCTAAACAATGAATTAAATCAACAAATGAAATAAATCATGACAAATCATATTAATAGCTTGACATATAAAAAAGGAAAGAGGACACACGCTGATGCAGAACAATGAGGAGGACGCTCATCAAACGTTTGGGCATTAGGAACCAGCCACATAAGACATTCTATACAGTATGTAAGGAGCAGCAAGATCAGTAAGTTATGTGGAAGTACTTTGGGGGGTGGTAGGTTTGCAGGATTAATGTAAACACGCCATCACTAAAACATAGACAATATGTGAACATATAACTAGAAGTAAAATATACAGCAAAAATTTCAGGACAAGGATCATCAAGGTGAGGAAGAAGAGATCAATTGCATGTCATTGCATAAAGGGTGACAACTTTCATTTCATACTGTCACATGGTGTGGAGAATAGCTTTAAACGCTCAAAGTAGCTTTTGGAAATATTAAAAGCTAAATGTTACCAGGAACGCTGTGATTTTATTTCATATGAGGTGGCCTGTATAATTACAGTAGGTAATTAACGTTCCATTTATAATTGGTGAATATCCAACATAAATTTTTAATTCCCACACAGTAGGAAACCAGTGGTTGGTCTTTAACTGTCAACGATTTCAGTTTTGTTTGAGTGCATCCAGCATTATTAAAAAACATTAAGGTATTGAATAAAGGTGTCCACAGAACAGTATGAGGGTACAAATGTGTTCGGCAGCTTCCTCTGCTCCTTTTACTGCTTTTGTTAAAGGTTTATACAACCCATAAGGAGACAAGGCTGAACACTCAGTGCCACTGTGACCAGATATTTGTATCTGCTAGAACAGACCAGGTTTAAAATTTGTATCCAACCCACATATCTGTCTTTTTCCATTGGTGGCTTATTGAATGATGACGACAGGCCATCGCAGCTGTATTGCTGTGTCGCCCACGCCCTGATTGTCTGTCGAGCTCAGTGTGTTGAGCTTTGTGCTAATAACATGACGGTCGTAGGTTCAAATCCCTGGAAACGTGTGTAAAGTGCAACCCTTCCCACTGTTGCGATTTGATTTGGTGAAAAGTGTCAGAGAAACTGAATTCAATGTTTAGCACGAATATTATGGTGACATTTCAAGATCAAGGTGATAAAGACCACAAAATGTGACTCAGGAAACGATGAAATGAAATGAGAAAACAAACTGTTCTACTGTCTGTATTGATGTACGCAGTGAATTACACAAAAAATAAAAGTCATTTATCCATTCCTGGATTACAATATCTGGCCTTTAGCATGTTTTCAGCAGAATTCCGGAAGGGTTACAATGGCATTCAGCATTCTGAAAAATATCCTTCTCAGATATTAATGTTTAAAGGTGGTTATAAATTGGAATTGCTGCATTTTTTATTTTAAAGCTTCATTATAAATATAAATGTACATTGACTCTTGCAATAATAACCCGAGCAAAGATGAGTATTTGTGGACACAGCAGGAGTGAGTCACAAAATGTAATATTCTGCCTGACTGCAGCGCTGAGCTCTGCGTGCCTGAAAGGCGAGGCATTTGATGGATTGCGTCTTGCCCAGCACACTGGTTTTCTGTACGTGCATTAATGACCGAGGTCGGCAGCGCCTGTAGACACATGCTGAATATATATATTGTATCTATGCATCCAAATTTACATTGAAACGCCATCGCTTTCATCTCAAGGTCAGCGTGTTCATCCTGCCTGCTGTAATGTATGAAAGCATGATGCAGATCTTTGTAAAACGCAAAATTCTTGACTCCTTGCGAATGCTAAAATGTTATTTTCATTCCATGAAGAGGTTAAGGATTCTGTGTGGTGGTCTTTGATAAGAGCTGCCCAAAGGGTACGTAACCTTTCTTTTGATGCCAGGAGGGTAGGGGAAAATTGTGCATGGT
This sequence comes from Brienomyrus brachyistius, assembly GCF_023856365.1. NCBI lineage: Eukaryota > Metazoa > Chordata > Actinopteri > Osteoglossiformes > Mormyridae > Brienomyrus > Brienomyrus brachyistius. The sequence continues at coordinate 9,640,130 of NC_064542.1, forward strand.
GCAGTGCCTGTAAGACCAACATAAGCCTATCGCTGTCATTTAGAGCTTATGCTTTTGTATTGAAAACCTTCGCTCGCCGCTCTGTGCTCCGCGCCCCTGCCGCACCAGGACTCAGAGGTCGGTATCCTTCCGTGGTCAAGAGGGAGGGACTCGTTGCACAAAGCTCAGAGAGCACAGAGAAGGCAGGATAACAAGGTCACAGGAGAGATAACGGGCATCCTGCGGGACCTGGGGGAGCCTGAGGTTTAAGCATGAATTCGGGCAGAGTGGCAGAGCCGATATCCAGGAAACACAGAGCGGTCTGAAAGTACAGACATCGTACCCATAGGTTCCTGATTCAAAATTCCTAGATGCCAAACGGATGACTTTTCTGGAACTAATGAGTCTTTGTTTATACTAATGGCTATAAGCAAAGCGGGCCGGGCGGAAAACAGGCGTGATGAATTCAAGGAACCAAATTCTGCCGCGCTAAATAAACAGCCATAATGTGAGCTCAGGAGTGAATAATTTGAACGAATCGTAACATTTTTATCATGACCAGCACTTTGCGGAAATTACCTATCACAGAGAACAACCAGTGCTCTAGCAGCAGAAGGATATCGATTGTTTATGATAAAACCAAACTTCTCGCTTTGTTTGTCTCGCATTTAAAGTTTGATTCAGCAGTGGTCTTATAAAATGTACATAGCAAATATAAAAATCATGGTAACCGTTTTTAGTACATACAGTACTTTTGAGCACATTTAAGTTCATATTTTTGAAATAGCAGTAAATTGATCATACTATGGTTGTAAGTACTATGCAAAAGCCTTAGGCAGTCAAAGAAAATGTTTAAAGCTGTTTATCTGTTTAGTAAGTATATATATAAAAACACTTTTTAACATTGGAGCATATGCAAATTAAGAGTAACAATAAAAACTAAGAAGAATTTCCCCTTCTCCCAAACGTCACTGAGATGAACACCACTGCACCACTGCAATTCCCAAACCTCTCCTCAGGGGCAGCCCAGCCCTTCCGCGTATTTGTTAAATTTCACCACCAGCTCACTTAATGTATTAATGAGTTAAAAATTCAATGAGGTGTTGATTAGCTGAACATGGTATGATTGATTAAAAAAAATGCATCAATGTATTGGATGTGACTTTAGTGGAGGTTTTGTAACAGCTGAGCTGACACACTTTGACAGACATAACAGCAAAGTTTTACACTAACATGACGATCATTTAAGTATCATTTTCTATGACTGCCTAAGACTCTTGTACAATACTGTAGCTCACTATAAAAACACATACATTATATAAAATGGACAGTATTATGAAAAAAACATCCATCTATCAATCCATTTTCCAAACCGCTTATCCTACTGGGTTGTGGGGGGTCCGGAGCCTATCCCGGAAGCAATGGGCACGAGGCAGGGAACAACCCAGGATGGGGGGCCAGCCCATCGCAGGTCACACTCACACACCATTCACTCACACATGCACACCTATGGGCAATTTAGCAACTCCAATTAGCCTCAGCATGTTTTTGGACTGTGGGGGGGAAACCGGAGTACCCGGAGGAAACCCCACGACGACATGGGGAGAACATGCAAACTCCACACACATGTAACCCAGGCGGAGACTCAAACCCGGGTCCCAGAGGGGTGAGGCAACAGTGCTAACCACTGCACCACCATGCCACCCCTGAAAAAAACATTGGTATAGTAATTTGTCTATTATCAACGCTCAATGGTTGCATCAACCTGGACGAGTTTGCAGAATCTGTGACCTGCTACATCAGCAAGTGCACAGAGGATGTTACTGTCCTTAAGAACATGACCACCAGAGCCAACGAGAAACCCTGGTTCACAGCACAGGTGCCTGCACGGCTAAGAGAGAGAGACGCTGCTTTCAGGTCTGGGAACAAAGTTGCTCTTAAAACAGCCAGAGCAAACCTCTCTCACTCCATCCGACAGGCAAAGCGAGCACACACACAAAAGATCCATAACCACTTCAGGGGCACAAAAGACCCTCGCAGTCTATGGCAAGGCATCCAGGCTGTCTCTCAATACAAGCCAGCACCAAGCAGCTGTGAGGGAGATGCCACACTTCCTGAGGAGCTGAACAAGTTCTATGCACGATTCGACGCACTGAACGACACACACATGTCAAAAGTCACGCCTCCCATCACTGACAAGATCATCTCTCTGCCTGCAGCCGACGTGAGAAGAACCTTTCCCAAAGTCAACCCACGGAAGGCTGCCGGTCCAGACAACATTCCTGCTCGCGTGCTCAGAGACTGCACTGATCAGCTGGCTGAAGTCTTCTCAGACATCGTCAACACATCACTGAGCCAGATGATCGTCCCAGCATGCTTCAAATCCACCACCATCATCCCAGTGCCGAAGAAGTCTTCAGTCTCTTGCCTGAATGACTACCGTCCCATCGCTCTGACACCCATCGCCATGAAGTGCTTCGAAAGACTCGTCATGTCGAAGGTGAAAAGCAACCTCCCCCGACCACTGGACCCGCTACAGTTTGCCTATCGCACAAATAGGTCAACCGAGGACGCCATATCCACCGCACTCCACCTTTCCCTCTCTCATCTGGACAATAAAGACTCTTACGTGCGACTACTGTTCATAGACTTTAGTTCAGCCTTCAACACCATCATTCCACAAAGACTGTGTGTGAAACTGAGCGGATTGGGACTGAGCACCTCACTCTGCAACTGGATTCTGGATTTTCTCTCAGAGAGGCCTCAGTCTGTCCGAATCGGCGACAGCGTTTCCAGCACCATCAGACTAAGCACAGGTGCTCCTCAGGGCTGCGTTCTCAGTCCACTTCTGTTCACACTCCTGACCCATGACTGCACTGCCCTGCACAGCACAAACCACATCATCAAATTCGCAGACGACACGACGGTGGTGGGGCTCATCAGCAACAACGATGAGTCGGCGTATAGAGACGAGGTTCAGCAGCTGTCCACGTGGTGCAGTGAGAACAACCTGTCGCTGAATGTGGACAAAACCAAGGAAATGGTTGTCGACTTCAGGAGAACTCAGCATCCACGGTTCCACGGTTGAGATGGTAAAAAACACCAAGTTCCTGGGAGTTCACATCTCAGACGACCTGGACCACCAACACCACCTCCATCCCCAAAAAGGCCCAGCAACGTCTCCACTTCCTGAGACGGCTTAAGCGAGCCAACCTCCCACCTCCCATCCTCACCGTGTTCTACAGGGGCGCCATAGAGAGCATCCTGACCAGCTGCATCTCCGTCTGGTTTGGAAACAACACGGTTTCCGATAACCGACGGCTTCAAAGGATCGTCAAAGCAGCTGGGAACATCATCGGTGCGTCTCTTCCATCGCTGCAAGACATCTTCAACAAGCGCTGCATCAGGAGGGCCTCCTGCATCGTGCTTGACTCCTCTCATCCTTCACACGGACTCTTCACACTCCTCCCATCTGGCAGACGCTATCGCAGCATCAGGACTCGATCTTCCAGGCTGCGGAATAGCTTTTTCCCACTAGTCATTAGACTCCTGAACACACTTCCCCCCCCACACACACCCGGACTGCTAACAAATTGACTCCTGCACATCTGCACTTTACACACAAACTCTGCTACAAGCATTTTTGCACTTCTGCCACCTATTTGCACATTTTCCATATATAACTATTGTAACCTCCTCTACCTCTATCTCCAAGTATAGTATATATTTTTTGTATACCTTATATTTATTTACTTTGTTTACCACGTGCCTATTCGTTACATGTCTTTCTCTTGTCTGCACTGGAAAAAAACCAGAGCCACGTCATCTCGTCTCTCTATGTACCTGTACAGTATATAGCAGAGATGACAATAAAGTTTACTTTGACTTTGGTTTACTTTGATCAGTAATACTAATATTATTGCTGTTGTTGCTGCTGTTATTGCAGACAATTAAAAAAATACCTCTTGTAAGCCCCATTGTTGTTCAGAGAATGATGACCTCGTCGATTAATTAAAATGTACTTTCTTCTGGACTTGTCTGTTCTGTGATGAGAGTTTTTGTTTTCCACCAGAATACAATCAATCAGGAGCATCAAAGCTTTTGTAATGGGCCTGTGTGTTTGATTTACTTACTTATTTTTACTTGTTTATTTCAGAGAAGGTCACCTAGAGGATTTGAAACTGCACAAAGGCATTAATTTAAAAGAAAATAAAGGTTAATTAAAAACACATTAACACTAGAACTGCCAAATCTACGCAAATTTGCGTAAATTCCCTGGGCCTAACACCTACTAGCATCCCTGCTGAGAGTTTCTTGGGCCATTGTCCTCCTGCTTTTGTTGTGCAAACACACCCATTACCTGTGAGGCCTGGCACATTTGCATTTTTTTACTCAGAGCAGCTAAAATCCAAGGCAGGCTAAACCTCTGTGTGTGACATGGAAACCTTCACAAAAGTCTGCCATATCTATACCAAATATCCCACATGCTGACTGACCTGCAAATATGAAAGACACACATTCACAAAATATATGGAAGCACAAGTCTGTTTTATTTATAAAAAAAATTTAGTGTTTCAAACTTTGCAGTGTTTGCAGACCCAGTGACCATCATCCCTGCATTTGGCGCAAGTGAATTTGTAACACTTTGCACTGGTAAACCTGCTGCGGTTTCTGTTGCAGTTCTCCTGTACCTGACACTGAGTTGTCCATACAAGTCCTGGCACAGCAGCAGCCTTCCTCTGTCCCCATAGCCTTTTGTGGCATAAATTGGCAATGGAGTTCCTTGGCTAGATGACTCAAAAATAATCTTCTTTTGCCTTCCCACCCTGTACATGCCTTGTACAGAACGTAGGAATTTGCCACCACCAGGTCCAGCATGTTGTAAAATACAGCTACTGGCCACCTGCATGTTGCTGCTCTTACGGAATACATGCGCGCCATTTGGTCCAACACATTTACACCACACTATAACAGCAGAGAGAGAGAGAGTCATGAGTGTATTTGCTTTTTTTCTACCTTCTTTCTATATAGGCCTGTATAGTACATATCAGAAAACATTGTAGCACTGATGTAAAATTATACACACATTCACATACCTTCATGTGGTTATAGTCTGTTATCGTGTTGGGTTTCCTTTTTCTGCCTTCACAGATCGCCACATCTTGGTCCAAGGAACTCAGAACACACACAATCTTGTTTTTTTAGGTGCATAAATTGTCAAGGAGACACTGCCACTTCTAAGCACTGACGCGGAGAATTCCTCTTGCTGTGCAGTGTCCTTTGAAATTGGAGGAAGTTCATACCAAACTTTATTCCCTGTGCTCAGTAGTGTTGTTTTGCGCTGAAGCAGTCTGTGTGACAGTGCCAGTGAGGTGAAGAAATTGTCCGTTGTTTCTCCCGTCATCCAGAAATGGCTCCATCAGACTCATGACCATGTTCTCTGCCAGCCTCTCCCTTTTCTGGTGACTGGGGTCCTTTCCCAAGTTAGGGGACACGTTGCAGACGTATTTGGTCTCCAAATCCGTGGCCATCCAGAACTTGATCCCAAATTTGTCCGGCTTGGATGCGATATACCAAGTGACATGGAATGGATCCACATCTACTCCACGTTGTCTTTCCACCGGTGTCCCTCAGGGCTCGGTTCTTGGCCCTCTCCTATTCTCCCTCTACACTAAATCTCTTGGCGAAGTTATATCCTCACATGGCTTCTCCTACCACTGCTATGCCGATGACACTCAACTCATCCTCTCCTTCCCTCCCTCAGACACTCATGTCTCCACTAAGATCTCTACATGCTTGGCAGACATCTCATCTTGGATGACCACTCACCAGCTAAAACTCAAAACTAGTAAAACTGAGTTGCTTTACATCCCGGCTGACTCATCCCCCCTCCAGGACCTTGCGATCTCTTTCGACAACTCCCTGATCCGTCCTTCGGTTTCTGCTAGAAACCTTGGAGTTACCATAGATGATCGGTTGTCATTTTCCTCACATATCACCAGTCTTTCTCGCTCTTGTCGGTTTCTCCTCTTTAACATCAGGAGGATACGTCCATTTCTTTCCACCCAGGCTACCCAGATACTCGTCCAGTCCCTCGTCATCTCACGCCTTGACTACTGCAACTCGCTTCTAGCGGGTTTACCACTGAGCGCCATCCGTCCCCTCCAACTGATTCAGAATGCAGCTGCTCGTCTTGTTTTCATCCTTCCCAAGTTCTCCCACACCACTCCTTTGCTGCGCTCCCTCCACTGGCTTCCTGTAGCTGCACGCATCAGATTCAAAACACTGATGCTCGCATACAAAGCCAAAAATTCTCTGGCACCATCCTACCTAAAGGACCTCATCACACCCCGCTCTGCACCACGATCTCTCCGATCCTCCAGCACTGCTCGACTGGTCCCACCTCCCCTCAAGGCACAAGGAAGACACGCATCTCGGCTCTTCTCTGTCCTGGCACCTAATTGATGGAATGAACTCCCCCTAGATGTCCGAACAGCTGAATCCTTGAATGTCTTCAAGCGACGACTCAAAACTTTTCTTTTTCAGAAATACCTGACGTAGAACTTCTATATTCTTACTCGACTCTTTTTCTGGTGTGTGTTTTAAAAAAATTAAATAAAATAAAAATTCTGCACTACTCAATGGCGTTCTCAGAGATAGTATTCGTAGCTGGGGTCCTTATTGAGCTAGCATCGGAAATTCATTGCAGAGTCTCAAAGCACTTATGTAAGTCGCTCTGGCTAAGGGCGTCTGCCAAATCCTGTAAATGTAAATGTAAATATACTGCATGGACAATGAACCTTGGTCGAGAACAGCTGTACATCTATGTTCATGTGTTCTCCTGGAGTGAAACTTTCAGCACAGTTCTTGGTGAAGGCTGGCAGAGAACGTGGTCATGAGTCTGATGGAGTCATTTCTGGATGACGGGAGAAATGTCACAATGGACAATTTCTTCACCTCACTGTCACTGTCACACAGACTGCTTCACTTTACTGGGCATGGTGAATAACGTTTGCCGTGAACTTCCTCCATTGGCAAAGGACACTGCACAGGGAGAGGAATTCTCCACGTCAGTGTTTAGAATGGCGCGCATGTATTCAGTACGAGCAGCAACAAGCAAGTGGCCAGTAGCTGTGTTTTACAACATGCTGGACTTGGTGGCGGTGAATGCCTACGTTCTGTACAAAGCATCTACAGGGTGGAAAGGAAAAAGAAGATTGTTTCCGATTCTTCTAGCCAAGGAACTCCATTGCCAAATACAGGGATGATGGTCACTGGGTTTTCAAACGCTGCAAACACAGACTTTGAAAGATAGACAGACTGTGTGGGACAGTAACCACTGAGACAAAAGGCAGAAAGATGACGAAGAGATGAACCTGGAACTGAGGCACGGATACATCAATTTTTACATGAACAGCCAAACATGCAAAGCTGGAGAGATCACACAAAAACAAAATTCACTTTTGGTGTTATAATTCAGTGATGGCCAATGAAAATGAAATGACATTTTATTCTGTATGTGTATGAGCATGTCAAAAACCATGGACCATGACTTCACTCAGCTTATGACATTTATATACAAACATGCATTGGAGACTGAAGTGTTAGCATGTTTTCATTTTATTCATTTCATTCTATTAGCAACTTTTCATTCAAATTTGTTTTATAAATAACACAGACTTGTGTTTCCATATATTTTGTGAATGTGCGTCTTTCATATTTGCAGGTCAGTCAGCGTGTGGGATATTTGGTATAGATATGGCAGACTTTTGTGAAGGTTTCCATGTCACACACAGAGGTTTAGCCTGCCTTGGATTTGAGCTACTCTGAGTAAAAAATGCAAATGCGCCAGGCCTCACAGGTAATGGGTGTGTTTGCACAACAAAAGCAGGAGGAGGATGGGGCTGAAGACCTGCGAAAATCACAGCAGGGGTGACAAACACCTTGGGACTCTCAGCAGAGAATAAAAACTCGGTAAATCTAGTGTTAAAAGAGGGATATATGTGCAGGGAGGGTGAAAGCATACTACTGTATACAACTAATAGACTAGCCCCCAATCAGAGCATCAAAACCTTAAAATATAGCATCATGTATGACTTTTGCTAACCTTTGTAATAATAAAAAAATGATTCAACCTGATATTATATACAAAAATGCTGTGATGTTTAACACCCAAAGACCATGACTGACACGTGCCTGTGTTCAAGGCGTATGTTAGATCAGGGCTCTTCAAACCTATCCCTCGATTCCAAATCCAGGCCTTGTTTTCAGTTCTCCCAGGTAGTTAGTTTAAAATTTACTGCCTCTGATTGGCCAGAGGCTTCACACCTGACTTATAATCAGTAGTGCTTTGTCTCTGGAGCGTGACATGAGCGTGACATGAATAGCCCCATGCTAGAAGCTTCCTTGCTTATTGTAAACTTAGGTTAAAGTTGACAGGTCTTGGATGCATAATTCTTTGCTCTTTCATTTGATCAGTGGTTATTCATGGCTCTTAATCCATGCAAGAAGGGAGCACATGTTTTAATTTGTATTGATTGCTTTTATTTTTTTCATCTACATCAGCTGTGTGGTTTTGTTTGTTCCTGATGGACAGCAGGTAGCGAAAATACTGAGAAACTAATCACTAAAGTTCCAACAGGGAATTTGCATTGTTGGGGATAAGATGTAATTGGAACTGCTTTAGTTAAAACCCAGCGGAAGACCTGAGAACCTTATTGCTTTTTAGGAAGCTTGTGGTCTGTATAACACCTTTGAACTTTAACCTTATTTGGAGTTATGAACTGCAGAACTCATCTTGCAAAACTTTTCAGAAGGATTGGAAAAATTCAGGGTATATCATGCACTCCTGAACCTGTCACACCAATCAACTTGACATGATAAATGGGATAAAGCTACGAAAATGGAATTCAAAAAAGGAGGGAAGTCATTAAGCACTTTGCTTCCATTCATGCTTTCCTTGGGGGACAGAGTGGTCATGAGGAGGGAAGTCCCAGAACATCAGACTAATTAACTATTGCCAGAAAAAGAGTGATGTGGAAGACTGAAGTATGTCTCATTTTCTGTAAGGCATCCAACATGTTTTGGTTGCCCAGTAGGCATCATAAAATAGACATTAATAAGATTTTTTTCTGCGCCCAGTTTAAAATCACGATGACTTAAGGTAATGGTGAATCCATGTGACTGAATGATTGCAAGGAAAGTGTCATTATGGTATAAGGATCCTCAAGAAGGCATTCTGTGTATTGTAGTTATGAGTACCATACCACAGTGGTTTACTTGCTATGTATAGCTAAGAGTTAAGATTTCGACCTGAAAAAGAATAAATCTGTTTATGTATGTATGCTTCAAATCTGGATCCAGTGTTTAATTCAATGTGACACCAAAAACTGATTTAAATGGCTAAAAAAGGCAAAATCAAAGCAGAGATGAAAATAATGGTGATTGGGCCCAAACTCTGATGGTCAGTATTTTATTAGAGCCCCATGATGGGTTTCACACAAACATTTAGGTGTTACACCTTCATGGGTGTGTGATCCCGGAAGTGCAATGGGTTGTTAGTGAAGACAAAACAAGCATGTTTCCATCGTTAGCTAATAGGCAACTAATAAGTACCAGGTATTATCGAGAAAATACCCCGTCAGTGAGATCCGCTGATTCATAACCACACTACAGGTGTTACCCATTCTGTTATGTAAAACCCCACGGAAAAAATCCAGGAGCTTATGACAGCTCTCAAAAAACATTCTCGAAACATTAAACATAATATACAGTATACAGTAATAGGTATCCAGCCTTCAGTTGGGTATGTTACCCCAGCTGGACTGCGTTTGCGATAAAAATACAGATTATAGCCATAGTTTATACAGAAAAAGGTTTTTTAGAATAAAATAAGAACTACCCTTCATGAAAATTCAGACAAGTCAAGATCTTCATTTAGATTAGCAGGAACAAGAGTTCAATTTGTATGGCCATCTCGACACTCCTGATATGTCACTATTCCTATTGCCACCCTGTATTTCTTTGACGCCAATACACTCTAAATGACTAATATTGTGACTGATTTCACCAAAATTCCTTTTACAGGAGTTGTTATGTCACGTCGCTGTATCATGGATTTGTGTTTTTGATACAGTATTTTAACTGTCTGGTTTTTTCCAAAATAATTTTTTTGACAGGGGCATAGTAGTACGTACATTATTTTTTGTAGTACGCGTGATGCATGATCTGATTTTATACTCCTTTTTTTGGTTTGAGGGCATACAAGAGCTGCACTTCATACTAAGTTCCTGCAAGCAGGACCATTCAAATCACGGTCCTCAAAGTCCAAGGACTGCCGATTTTCCAGCCTTTGTGTACCTGGGAGCCAGGTGTGAAGCCTCTGGCCAATCAGAATCAGTAATTTTTAAACTACCTACCTGGAAAAACTGAAAACATGGCCGGGATTTAGAATCAAGGGCCAGATTTGAAGAGACCTGCCTTAGAGGAAAGCAACATTGTGCATAAGCGCAATAGTTGCTTCATACATCGGGCCTTACTAGCATATTAGTCAGGTTGTGAGCTCTGTTTGTAAAGCATTTTTCAAAAGCAAAATGGAGAAAATAATTAGAAACGGTTTTGATGCATTAGGCATATTGAGGAATAATTGTAAGTAGTTCACTTTAGTAATACTACATAAGGGGGATCCAAAGTTTGTGCTTCCTGAGTACCACCATTCAAAGCCTGTGTGGGATCTCAGTGCGGATGGAGAGAAGCTATTAAACAAGTGAGATAAACTGTGACAATGTGCTTCCCGCAGTGGGTTGAGTCGGACTGAAGCCAAATACGAGCATCTAGCACACAATCCTGAGTGGGACAGGATCTGCTGCTCCCTCAGGAACATGGGAGGAAATGAAGGCTTTAAAGAGCCCCATCTTATGCAGTTTGCAGTCGCCATGGGAGCCATATCTAATGGACAGGCGACCGGATGTGAAAAATGATTGGAGACTGGAACGGCAAAGGTGGTTTACACCTCAAGTAGGATATTTCGGGTAGGATAGGCTTAAAATACTATGTAAGGTATAAAGTGTTCTGAACTGCAGAACACAGATGTTACTGTAAGTAGGAAAAAACAGCTTTTGAGACCAAGGACTAGATTTAGTAAAGGCACAAACCGTCTTTTGGCATTAAAATGCTACTAAGGATGGGCAGTAAAATGTTAGCGGCAAAAAGGCGTCGATGAGGTTCATTTTACGACTGGCCGTATTGCATGTGCATTTACTGCATAGGAGATCAATTCAAAGCGTAAAATTTTGGGGAGGAGAGTATTTAAAGGAATCACGCAGCATGACTTACTTAGGTTTGCGGTAGGCAATTTACTGCAAACTGCGGCATTACTAAACACTGAAAAGAATAACGTCTTATTTTACACTGCCCTTGGTAGATTGGGTTAGCCGTTTTTTAAATCAACTGATTGCTTCTTTGCTCGTTAATTTGCACATTTTTAGCAGATCAGCCACAGAACCCATCACTCCCATTGGCCCTTTGTTTTGATCGTGCCCTTACGCTAATTTGCCCTACTAAATAAATCTGGCCCCAACTGTTCTACCTTAACTGACTGGTATGGTCAGGGAAGCAAGCAGAAACACTGTAATTACCCCTAAGGTTCATCCATTAGCAGCTACCCTGGGCCTGCTGATTGCACATTCAGAAGTCAACATCATCTGGGGAAGCTAGTCCGTTTGGGCCCCGTCAAAAAGGGGTCTTGTTTAAGAGGAATGTGGCAGAGATAAGCAACAACAGAGCTCCATTCACAATTGTTCTAATTGCTGGTTTATATGTCCAGTTAGTGTTGTTATTGGAGAGATTCTGCGATTAGATGGTTGTTCGTACAGTTTGTTGTTTAATGAGATTTTCATTTTCTGACCACACATTACTTGACAATGAGGATGTGCTCTGAGAAACTTCATCATTGTGCGAACATCATAGAGTCTACTTACACAAACCTAGATGGTATAACCTGCTATACATGTAGGCCACCGTAAACTCTTCACTGAATATTCTAAAATAACAATGAAAATTACAGTATAGTAAATAGATAAACCAGTAACATAGTTGTTTATTGTAATTATTATCAAGTACTGTACTGTACATAATTCAATGTGCTATACTTTTATATGACAGGCAGCATACTGTAGTAAGTAAGTTTGTTTACACCGGCATCACCACAAACGTGTAACGCGTTTTGCTACAATGTTACGTCAGCTATGATATCACTGGGTGATCAGAATTTTTAAGCTCCATTACGATATAGTCCTGTGAAACCACCACTGTAATGCGGTCCGTCATTGACCGAAACATCGGTATGCAGCACGTGTTCAACCACTATCCCGTCTGTTTGGCATTTTGTGCTTGTTATCCACTTTTTTTGTCTATCGCTTCTGGTTAACTGCACATCTCCACGATCCATTTAATATACCAATTGTATTTTAACGCCATACACTGTCACTGACCCTAGATCAGGTCGTAACAGGAACCATAATAAATATTTAATGCCACTGGACTATGTAGAAACTAAGACATTTCTCTTTATGATTTTCTCTTTAAATGCAGTGGTGCACCAATGAGGATCCCAATACTTGTGAAAAAAAACTTTACAAAGCAGAATAAAAAACATCTATTCGCACATTGATGGACCAGCCCATAGTCAAAGACAGGAAAACTCTCACAATCTCCATGTCAGATGGCTATCAGGGGCTGTCAAGACACGTAGGAACTGTGGAACCAGAGCTTCTATGATAAGTTTCCTTTCATGAGTGGCCTGAAGCACTGATGACTGTGGATCCAGAAGGGAGCCAAGCAAGCCAACGATAAAATATGGAGTCATATTCAAGGTTTCACTCAGTGCTATTCATTGTAGGAACTGTTGTGACTGAGATATAAAATGTCTGAGTAGCTTAATATACAGCTAGTTGCGTGATGTGCTGCAGCATACTATGAGACATAATGATGAATAAAAATAATGACCTCATCTCACAGTCGAATACAACAGGTCAAAGGCCTGGAATATCGTAAACTATTATTCAAGATATAACTGAAGTTTATGACTTAGTTCAGTAGCAGTGTCTTAATAGGGGGTTCGCCCTGAGAGGCGGACAGTAAATGGGACAAAAGACCAAGATGCAAGCCAGCTGGAATCACTTTTTAACACTGTTACTCAACACAAGAGAACGAAGACCTGGGCAGCCGAGGAAGACCAGCTTCTTTAGCAAATGACAACGTTACAATTCTTGTGCAATCATTTTCAGGTTTTCAAGGATATTTCATTGCGCAATTTTTATGTTATACCTAGAACAATCTTATTTTCATTTGCATTGATTTTTTTTATTTTAAGATTCCAAGATTATTTAAAAATTTTGTAGCCAACTCCACTGCTGGTGCTGAAAACCCGCACAGTTCAGTAATCAGACAGGAACCATTAGCAGGTCAGTTTTGCAAACAGAATGTCATAGAAGCAAGAATATTCCACTCCATCGCTCACTGAATGCTCCCAAGGAAGCTACAGTAATACCGGCAAGCTGCTATCTTTCATGTATTATACATTGTCTGAACCTCCATTTATCAGAAGTGTTTCCATATTGATTTAAAAACCAGCACCAAGAAGCTCAACTGAAATGTATTGTGATATCATCCAGCAGGGAAAAGATTCATTCAGCATGTGTTGAAGGGGCATACATTCTGTAGCCTAAAGCTGACAGCTCAAGCCATCACATTCGTTAATTACACGTGGAACTAGAATCAGAGATTTATGAGTAAAAGTCATCCTTAAAACAATGAACTTCAAAATCAATTTATTGTACCGGAGTTATGAAGAGAAGCAAATCTGAAAGAGAATAACAGTGCATTTGATTTGGCTGTGAAAATGAAAGATAATAAGTACAATTGGACAACTTTTATGGCTACATAGATAATGATCCAGAAATTTCAGTTTTGCTGAAAAACAATAATATTTAGAAGTGTCTTTGATAATGGATATTCATGAGGTTACATACTGTTGATATTCTCCCGTTACTGACGTTAAGAGTAATTAATAATGGAACTAAACCATTTTGTCCACAACTAAAACCCCTAACACTTTAATCTTGTTTAATGTTTGTGACATGCAGTCTGTTCCTTTCAGACACGCAAATTCAATAAAGATAATAAAAGAAAAAACGGGGAATTAATTCATTATTGCTACAATATCTGACACAAGGATCAGCATTGGAGCCAAAAACCAATATATCAGTTCAGTGGCACTGGTAGTCTCTGTTCTCAATCCATGCGGCCAGACAGATATTATGTTAGCAGATATTACAGTGGTAGGTGATGTAGATGTGTCTTTCCGTGCCTGTTTGAGGGCTCTCACACACGGTGCCTGTCCCAGTTAATGCAGCTCCCTGTAATTGATGCTCCCCTCCCTCTTCCTCACCTGTGTTACATTTCTGTCATTTTAGATGGAATGCTACAGCCTTTCAGCTATGAGTGCGGAAATCCTGATTCACGGGATCATTGGCAACAAAGGAAGAATGTCCAAATGGCATATTTTAGCAAAAGGGTTTTGTGAGGCAGGAATATTGGGACTCCGCCCCCCTGTTGTTTTGCTTTGCATGTTCCATATGCTGTATCTTATTAGAAAGTCAGCATGGTGAAATTATTTTGGTTAAAGAATTTTCTTTCAAAGCTGGATGTAATCCAAAGTTGAGTCTTTGCAAGTTGGATGAATCATATGAACAGCTGTGATCTGTCTCATGGAGAAATAGTCAGATTTTGAGTTTTTATTCAAAGCTCCATATTTTTGTTCTATAATTAGTAGTCGTACATCTGCCGCTTTATTCGTTATTCTGGGTCCTATTACAATGAGAAGATATATGAAACCCATTTACCGTACAATTTCAGATGTATGCGCGTCTGAAAAATGTAGCTGATTGAAACATTTGTTAAAATCATTTCAAGGCATTCTACCTCTATCTGTTGTGACCCAGCTTTAACTGTAAATTTCACTGCCAACGAATTTGCAAAGAGACTGTCACTTTTTGACCAGCTCAAAGTAGATCCACAAGTACATTGACAGGCCACGGACATGAATCTTGTAACAGGCATTATTCTGGTTGTTAATGCATTGCTTTTAGCTGAGGTCACAAATACTTCAAATTAGTTTCAAATTCCCAAGCGTGCACAGCACAATACAGTATATGTAGCTTTCAGTCAGTCCGTATAACCTTCTGCCTCGGACCAGCATTGATTTCCCTTAAGCCTACAGCACAACCTCTCACTCATGACCTTTAGAGAGGACTGCCACATTGCTTGTAATACTGTCCCTCTACTTCCAAGATCAACTGAAAGGGGAGATTCATGCTGAAGTGCTCAAACAGAATTGCAGGACAATAAAAGAGGACAGGCTCAAAACATGCCAGCCCTTATGTCTCCAGTCACAGAAGTTGTTGTTGGCACTGCCGGCGTTCTTTGGAAAGCTTGGATAGGGCTGACTTAATAATTTTCACACTCTTTGAATCTGGATCCACGAGACAGGCGGAGTTGGCAAGTCATGAATGCAGTGGAGGAGTGGACAGGTGGATGGCTTAGTTTGATATCTCGTTACACTCTTTTAATCTCAGCATGCTGCCTTATTAACAGCCCTGCATCACTCTTGGGAATGAAAAATATGAGTCTCTTTCTCTTTCCTTTTTCTATATGTTTAATAACAGAGTTTGCAGGCAGCTTGCCAGAAAACATTGATTTATACACAATTACCCCCCCCCCCCTCCCATAAAGTAATACAAATCTCCAAAGCAAAATGCTACATACTGCTGTACTACACAATATATGTGCATTATTTTAAGGGGATACATATCCATAATATATCCATGTTAATTACATTAATATAAAGAAATCAAAGGGACATCAACTGTCACCCCAGAAATTCAGTCCATGCACATAAATTAAACAGATAAACAATTAACCTTTGCTGGATATACATTTTATTAAAAAAATTTGCGCTCATTAAGCCAAATCTATATTTCCTCTCACCCAGTGCTACAGAAGAAGAGCAAAAAAATACAAAATACTTGACCCATTACATTGGAATATTTCAACAAGTGAAATAAAATCACCATCAAACTCCCACACACAAGTGCTAAGATATTTCTCAATTCATAATTACATCACTTACTGAAACATTTACCTCCGCCTACTCCAATGCTATATCCCCTGACACTTTTTATCGTATGACGGTGCAGGGGAAGCAAAACATGCGGATTTGCCAGAAGCATCGCCAGTAGCGTGCCGTTGCTGGAAATTTACTTAGCGCTAATTGCTTCCTTGAAATACTGTGAGCATGTATAAGCACACACACTACAAATCCCAGGGTCCCATTGCTTCGGGTGGATGTTAATTAATGCAAAATAGGTAAAGCTATAGCAGTAAGTCATCGCTTGAAAGAATGCCAGAAACCTACCTTAGCACAGTGTGCAATAGGCTGAGGGGAGACAACTGACCTCGTCGGTTACAACGTGGACATAAGGAGGGATCCCAACCTGTTGTCCATTGTCCGGACTTAGAGACCACTTTTTGTTTTTCTTATTGCAAAGACAAAGTAACCTTGTCTCCCTTGTCGTCAGGTGCCAGTGCCCCGCGAATGCTTTGATGAGGCGAGGGTGACAGGAGTCGGCAGGCTGGGAGAGCACAGGCCCTGGGAGCATACTGTGGTGAAGGTTACATGCAAGTTCATTTCTGGTGCCATGAGATGCTGCGTCAGCGCCTTTAAGCCCCATACCTCCCACATGCCCCCACCAGCATTATCATTGATGACACTTGTCACATGATTTACTTCCTGCCAATCAGACTCGCTGTACTCTCTTCTTCCTGTCACTACTGTCAGGCTAAAATGTGAAGAATTATGTGGGAAGTCCGACTGCATTTCCTGGGAAAGAAGAATGGGGGGGGGGGGGTCAGCATCATAAATTCCCTCATTGTTACAGGTGAATACAAAACACAAAGCCCTCTGGATGCCGTCACACAGTTAAATTGATTGAAGGAGTAGATATCAACACCCGTTTTACTGTAAGTGGCGGTCTTGCAAAGCCTGGCCTGTTGCTTTGATCTAACTCTCAAGAAACTCTTTCCAATGGAATCCATCAAAAGCTACTATGACGGCAACTAGAATCATCTCTATTTTTTTTCCCTCTGGTGTTGCACTGAATATTATAAATGGTTGTATAAACACTCTGCAGGGTAATTTAATTGCATTGGGAAGCAAAGCAGAGAAATTGAGAAATGTTCTGTTTCTTAAGTTTGTGAGTTTTTCTGTGTTGTTTAGGATTTCCTAACTTTGAAGTGATAATGAAGTGTAGCGGCAGGAGGCCTCTGTCCCTCCTCCCCTCTCCTCCAAGTCTGTATCCATCACCATGCAAGAGGCACTAGTTCTCTTGACAGCTTTGTCAATGCAAATCACTCCAGTCCGTCTGGAGCGACCACGACCCCGCAAGTGGTCTACCTGCCTCCCCCCAGCCTTCGCAGGGTAGCGCTAAAAATACCTGCTCTCCAGGGTCTCTCCGTGTCAGAGCACGTGTTAACATACAGCTTATGACAATCGAGTTCACTGGAAGAAAATGTTTGTCTAAAATTATTCAATTTTTCACATTGCAGAAAAAAAAAAAACGTTCTAAAGCCATGGTAACAGAGAAAATATGGCAGCAGTACTGAGTGTCTTTGATGGACGGTGAAGAGTGCAGCTGAGATACGGACTGTGCATTATATATGTCAGCCTGTGCCAGTGGCAGAGTCCAGGATGAATACAGCTCATGGCAAATTTTTCATCTTATAGCTTCTCTGGACATTTAAAAAATGTATATATTTCTTTTTAGTATATGGCAATAAATATCCAACCCCCCTGTGACACAGTGCCTCATAGAAAAACAGCAGGCTTTTTAAAACAGTCATTTTTGACAGTTCCCCAAAGAACTTGATTCAGAAATATAGTCGTTCTCTCGACTTCAAAATTAGGTCCCTCAGGTTTTTGTTTGGTAAACTGCAGAAGAGTGGAAGAATTTTCATTTGTCTAATTAGACATGCAAACAAATACATTATGAGATTGAATATTCATCACATTTTGAAGCGACACATACTACAAACAATGTTTCGATATTATGTAGATATATATCCAGCCCTAGGGTTTAGCTTTTCCCCATGCTGAATATGATCACCGGTACAGTTCAGTGAGCCGTGACTTTTGTCTTTCATGGAAAGAAATTCTTCAAAAATTGATACAGCTGTGCGTATGCTATGCTCCCCATCCTACAAAGTATGGCCTGCAACAACAAAAGGTCCCAAATCAAGCTGTGCCATTTATCTTTCACTGCCTGATTATATTATTTTATCAGACGATGTCGTCTTGGCAGCGACGTCATTGTTACGTCATTCAAAAAGATGTTGGCCATTTGACAATGCAAATTTTGAGGACCAAATACTGTCTTATTCCCATTACAGGGTCAAACAAACCCATTCTGATAATGCGTAAACTAGAATTGGTGAAGCCTAGTTTGTAAATGAATAATGAAAAAAAAAACCAAAGACAAATTATTATCCATAAGTGCAGGATCCCCCACTTGTTGAAGAGCTGTCCCTCGCCTGTTCTGTCAGTGGCCGTGCTGTTTGGCTAACAGATGTTTCTTTGATAGCGTTATTAATGCTACACTAGCGGTGTGGGGCATGTATGAAGTCTCTTGCCAAGAGCATTAACTTCAAAATGTTCTACTATTGGTCCAAACATCAAACATTTCGAGCAAGGTCTGGCCCCCTGCCACTGGAAAGGAACACGGAGGATCCAATTAATTAGCAAAACACCCATTACGAGAAAAAAGGGCTGAAAAAACAACTTTTAATGATATGGGACTTGAGAATAAAAGCATTCACGCTTGTCTGGTCTGAGATAAATGGAAAAGCACATTTTCCATTTTTTTTATAATTAAATTAAATAATGAAATTACATAAATGATGGGATTGTCAAAATCAGGGAAGTCAGCATGACCGCATGAATGCAATTAATTTAAAATTGCTTCCAAATTTTGACCTTAACAGTTTAGCTTAGTTATTATTGCTTATGTCACCCACAAATCTAAAAAATATCAGAAAATTAGCAACCAGTGATGTGGAAAGACAAAATGTATCGGTGTTACCCAGCTAGCTTTTCACTGGAAGCTTAAAAAACTTTGCAGTGGTCTTTGTATGAATGTTCAATGGCTTTTTCTTTAAGGCTTTCATCCACCCCATTCATCTTATGAAACTTCTTATCCTGGTCAGGTTTCCGGGGGCTTTTATACTCCAATTCCTCCCATTTTTACCAGAGTTGAAACTCAAACCCAAAGGTCTTGCGATTGTCAATACAGACATCCCTAAATATTTTTGTTGTGCCCTATTTTTTAAATGTACTTTTTTCTTGCTGGACACTTTAACATGCTCAGAGCTATGCGAATTGCCATAATCCATTATGAAACATGAGACTGTAAAATGTTACAGTACTTCATGTTACATTATAAACTAAAGATTCGGGTAAAATTCCGAAATAAAATATTGTCTGTATTTAAACACAATCAAGGTCAAACCCTGTTGTTCAAAACACCAAAATAATCCAAATGAAATATGTTCTCTTCTAGCTTCTTTGGAGTCAGTTCTCTCTAACAGGCCAGTCCCCACGCTGACTGGGATAATGAGTCCTGTCTCAGTGCATCCATCCACTCAGGCCGCAGGGCTGTATCTCTGCAGACTGCCTGTGTGCCTCCCCTTAAGCTACTGACCATCTGTATATACAGATAGGAGGCTATATAACTCAAATCACACGCGGTTTCATAAATATATCCCATCTAAATCACAAAACAGGTTGAGAGTTATGAGTCGTTTCCATGGCCTGGGGGGGTGTGTTCTACAAAGCAAGATTTCTCACTTAGCTGAGGTAACTTAGGCTAGAAGTCATGACTGTCCAATAGGAATATTCCTTACCAAAACTCTTATTGGACAATCAAGATTTCTAGCTTAAGTAGCAACACTTTACTTGACTGGGCACAAATAATATAGTATCATATTACTTATGTATTAATTAACCACAAACTAATTAACTAAGTCTTAGGTGCATATTGATATCATGTTAATTCATCATTAATGAATCCCAATGCATGTTTAATCTCAAATAGTTACTATATTTGTTACTATCTTTTAAATTTGTAAAACTGCATGAATTATTGAAGGAGCAAATAATAAATAACATCTGCAAATTAATAAAATAAAATAAAATAAATAAGAAGTGAAATACTGATATCATGTTTGTTCATTATTGAATCCACACATCTTTTATCACAGCTGAATCCATTCTAATGTCGCTTGTGAGTGTGTACTGTATGGATGCTGCTTGCGAGTGTGTATGGATGCTGCTTGTGAGTGTGTACTGTATGGATGCTGCTTGTGAGTGTGTATGGATGCTGCTTGTGAGTGTGTACTGTATGGATGCTGCTTGTGAGTGTGTATGGATGCTGCTTGTGAGTGTGTATGGATGCTGCTTGCGAGTGTGTATGGATGCTGCTTGTGAGTGTGTATGGATGCTGCTTGTGACTGTGTACTGTGTGGATGCTGCTTGTGAGTGTGTATGGATGCTGCTTGCGAGTGTGTATGGATGCTGCTTGTGAGTGTGTACTGTGTGGATGCTGCTTGTGAGTGTGTATGGATGCTGCTTGTGAGTGTGTATGGATGCTGCTTGTGAGTGTGTATGGATGCTGCTTGTGAGTGTGTATGGATACTGCTTGTGAGTGTGTACTGTGTGAATGCTGCTTGTGAGTGTGTATGGATGCTGCTTGTGAGTGTGTATGGATGCTGCTTGTGAGTGTGTATGGATGCTGCTTGTGAGTGTGTATGGATGCTGCTTGTATGGCCTGTGTATGGCCTGTGAGGGAGAGCCGTCCTGTCTGATGTGCCCAGCTTTGTGTCTGGTGCTTCATGAGATTGGCTCCAAGCTTCCTGTGACACCGGTATTGGATAAGTGGCCCGAAGATGAATAGAAGGATAAAATCATTCCCTACTGCAGCTCTGTAAATATGCTGCTGATATAGTATCTGATGATGTGCGTAGTGGGCATTCAAGTTTATATATCTTCCTTTGAATGTGTGAGCAGATCCACATGGTCATGGAGTGGGGCGTTGAGGGGGCTAAGGATTTATTGGGTATAGAGGTTTAGATGGATCTGATGCAACTGAGGGATAGAATTAAAACCATATGCATTTTGGCATTTGCAAAAAGGCCTAAAGATAAAATGGTCATAATATGCAAAATGAGCATGTATACCAGGGCCAATCAGAAGGCAGAAATATATGATTAATAACAAGGCAACAAAGGTGAAGAAATGTGCTCAGCATCTAACGTAGCCCCCCCCCCCCCCCGCCCCCCCAGGATAAGCAGCCACCTGCATTCCCATTTTCGATCATTGGTAAGTTACGTGTGAGTTTTTTTGTGAATTGGAGTCACTACGTTTGCCGTGTTTTTGAAAGAAATAGAATAGACACAATTTTTGTGTATATTCTCTCCACTTCTGGTCAGTCATCTATAATTACTCAGCTTCCCAAACATGCTTCTGCTGTCCTGCGGCTGTTTGTCAACTAGTGAGTGACATGATGCCTCATTAGTGACTGGAGGGAGCACCATGTCTCAAACCTACAGGTGCCCAGCGTGTCTCCAGAAGAGCTTTACGCAGAGGTCAATTGATACCTTGGGGCGAAATTGCTGTTCCATCTCATTACAGCCCTCTGCTCATGTGTACAATTTCGTTCCCAATTCATAACTCTGTGCAGGTCTGTGTTCTTACTTTTGCTTTTCAGGTTCCATGTGCAAACTTAGCTACAGAACTTTTGGTACCAATTTACAATAAGAGTACCCTTATAAATAGCTTATGAATGTTTTATAATCAGGTTATTAATTAAGCTGTAACACTTTATTAATCGTTAATAGAAAATTATAAAAAAAAGTTATAATACTTTTCTTTTTATTAATGAGTTCCTACCATTTATAAGTGGCAAAAGGGATCCGCATTGTAAAGTGGTGCCGAACGTTTACTTGGTGAGCAGGTGTTTTAATATGCTGCATGTGTACCTGTATACCTGCTGTTTTTTTTAACTGTGGCATTGAGATTCCAAGGCTGAGAAAAAATATTTACATTGAAATAACAGACAAAATGCTGCCTCTGTCTAGCTGGTAAGATGGGACAGCATCTTGACAATACATCTCCACTGCTGTGCATCTGTGTGCATCAGTGGTCCATGTGATGTGACTCCGTCCTTAGGGTTTCTCCGGGATGATAAACTTGACATGTGCCATATGCTTGCATTCTCCCCCTCCTTAGTGGTATGTAATCACCCAGCATTCTGCCGATAACGTACCTTTCACAGATGTTTCGTGAAAAGCAATTGTGTGAACTCATCTTCATTTGTTTCTGCTGCTGTTTCGGAAGAAATAGGCTTCAGATGGAGATGAGCGTGATAAAACCGGGACCATTTATTGCATTTCCTCATTGCGTCTTGCCATTTTATAGCTGAGGTTTTCAACCTTTGCTAATCCAGCGTCTCCCAAATGAAAACAGACTAGGGCGAGAGCCAGGGACAACCCCCCCCCCACCAGTAATGCGAAGTCACATAAGTAACAGAACTAAGGTGGAGTTTCGTTCTGGACCCACTGTTGAAATTCCTTAGTCTCTAACATTTTTCTTTTTCTAGAATATTCTTGAATATACTTCCTTCGCATGCAAACAAACACTATAACGGGCAATAGAAAAGGCTCATTAATAAATAACTACACATGACTGAGTCTGAATTGAATGGCTACGAGCCAAAATGTATTTCTGAGTCACAGTTCCAAATATTCGAATAATTGATACGTTCAATGAAATTTGAATGACGCTTCAATTCTAGAATCTGATTGATGTAGGGTTGTGGTCTTATCATGCAATGTACAGTCAAGTATGTCATTAATATTAACTGTAGTACTTTTTACGGGGAACGGGCTAAGAGAAGAGGAAAGATGGGTCATGTGCATAATAATGTTTTTTCCGTGATGAATCCTGGATTTGAAGCATTTTGCAGGGTTCTGAGACTCACCAGACAAACCTCAGCGATGAAACGAACATAGAGCTTCTGCTCTCAGGTTCCCAAATACACAGATACCATAACATAATTACTTTAGAGGAATTATGTCACATAAAAGTTTTCCTCATATATTGGTTTCTTAAGTAAAGGATGAAAGGTTTTATTTCTGCAGATTTGTCCACTGATGCAGGGATCAACTGCTTTATTTTATTTTATTTTTTTGGCTGGATGGATAAAATGATTGGAAATTAATATTATAAATATATAATGTTGTAAATTAGCAGCAAATAGGTTTTCCTTCAGCAGCTGTCACAGTGGTGTGTCAGCTAAAAGCCATACTTGGGGAGTGGATTGAAAGGAAAGTCTGCCGTCAAGCCTGACTGCACAGCCACCTGTCACCTGCAAGGGATCCGGGCAAACAATCGGCCTCTTCCAGCCACACCGAGTCCCTAAGAGGTCATTAGAGATGTGCTGGGGACCTTCAAGGTGCCTTGACAGAAGCGACGAGGCCCCAGTTGTGTAGGTGGCTTTTCAATCGCCTGGCACAGTTGTGCCTTTTAATCACTTCCAGAATTGAGGGCGCATTCAATGAGTGGATTTGCGGCCGATTTCCAGACCTATTTCATACTGGGTGCACACCATCATAAGGGATCTCCTCAATCTTCACCTGGTAGATTCCACCCTGGGACATGTGACTGGGAGATGGTGCATTTCTGTCCCTGGCCTGTGCAGTAGTCAACATACCATTTGTGAACATTTTGAATATTTTAGCATTTGTTTTGTGTATCATTTTTGTTCACAGGGAATATACAGATGATTTATGGAGGCCTTTTCCTTTTCTTATGAGTGCAGTAACCTTTAAAGAATCTTTAAGGTAAAACAAAGAATTTGTGGTTTTTGTTTTCCATATGTAATGTGCCTTTAATAACATTTTAGTGGGTTTAGTGTCCACCCATCTAATGAAACTGTCTAGGTGAGTCAAAGAATGTGTGTGTGGGTGTGTGTGTGTGTGTGGATGTTTGTGTGTGGGTGTGTGTGGGTGTGTGTGTGTGTGTGGATATGTGTGTGTGGATGTGTGTGGATGTGTGTGTGTGGATGTGTGTGGTTGTGTGTGTGTGTGGATGTGTGTGTGTGTGTGTGTGTGTGTGTGCCGCCACCACAGACACAATGCTATCATTTTACATACCTGTACAGTAGACAAGCTGCTTCTGCCACAGCAGGTATATTGTGTTGTAAAGGATGCTTAATATGAGCCAGATATCGTAAAACACAAAGCCCACATTCCATGTGTTTTCACAGATTAACTCACAAAATGTAAATACAAAAGAAAACCATCTAATTTCTGCACTTGTCTGCCAGGAACATCCATATGTTGCAGCACAATGGAGAAAAACAAGTTTTTTCATTTCATGTCTTATTGTCTTGACTGCTGACTTACAGGGCAACAGTATTTATACCACCGTTCTGCACTTGATTCACACCTTTGCACTGTCATTTCACAACCTTCAGCAGAGTCACACATTTAAGATTAGGCAGAGTTTAGTCTCGCACCGTTGTATAAATTTGGCAGTGCGGCTGGTGAGAAATTTTGAAGAAAAAAAAAATCATTTGTCGTTAAATGCAATGGAGAAACACAGAAGCGCAGGATGTGCAAAGCAATGACAGTTACATAAAAATTTTGCCCGGTCAAATGAACAACATGATGTTGTAAAGAAATTACATTCATGTAATGTTAACTTAAACATCAATTTCCTGCAATTACTCTGACACACATGGCAGCTAGAGGTACTGACCCAGTACAGAATAAATGGGGCGAGACTGGATCATTGCTTATGCCTGCCTAGTGTGAGTGACAAAGTGCCAAATAAAATTAAAAAATAAGTGAAAAATTACTGCTATTTATCTGACGTTTGACTGCGCGAAATGCAAATAATACATATTTCAAACCATTGTCCCTCGTTTGTCCAGGGGGCAAATAAAAATGCAATGAAAATGGACGCTACTGAAGCAACAGGTATGGGAAATGAAAAGCCAGGTTTTAATGGAATCAAAAATATATTACATTTTGCAATGACAAGAAAGGTTACTCTATGTACACTGAACTTTTTTTCTGCTAATTGTGAATATGAAAGCTAGCCAAAGTACATGTTGTGCATATAGAGGAGAAACAAGCAGTCAGAATGATAAAAACAGGTCACGATGTCTTGACCACTCCTCTACTAATTGATCTTGTTTTGAAACACAGTGATGGCACAAAATTGGCTCCTTAAAGAACCCAAACTTCCGTAATGGTAATAGCTTGCTCTAGGTACCCCATTACGCTAACTGCAGTTATTAAACAAATGGAGTCTCAGCAGATTTGATTTTTAGTCTAATGGAAACAGATGAAGTCGAGTGAATTATTTTTGTCCCCATTGAACAATTACAAAGGACAAAGTGTTCATTTTCTCCCACTCTTCTGGATGAATTATTCTGCTTTAAAGCAATTAGCATACCTTATTTATTTATATATTTCGATGTTGTTGTAAACACGAACAGCATTAAATCAAAAAATGTGTAATGGAAAGCTATAGTGGGCATTCTTAATAGAACTCTTTTTTTGGGTAAATCTATGAGCTATAAAATGTACTGATATTTTTTATTATTATTATGTTGGAGAAATAGTAAGGTTGTGAGGCAAAACAAGCACATTATGTACTTGTGGAAAAATTGGGATTAAGTTCGTTCAGTTTCTAAAAGAAAACTTTAACTCTTAACTTTAAATAGCAATAAAAGGAAATACAGGAGATGGACAAAATAACATAAAACTAACTAAGAATAGTGGTACTTTCATTTATCCCAGCGGGGAAATTCTCTTTACCCCATCTTGCTCCCCATGAGATATACTGACAGGTGTGAGCAAGTTTGTACCTTATGATGCCTCGGTAGCTGGGGACTGAGAGCCTTGCTCAAGGACCCATGCATGTGCAACTGTTCTGCTGAGGTCGGGCTTCAAACCACCGACCATCTGATAACAGACACAGAGGCTTAGCTGGCTGAGCTATAACATCCCCATATGAAACCGATGTCATGAACCTAATTAGGAGTAGGGCCACCCTTTGCCTTTAGATCAGTTTCAGTCTCTCCAGAAATGCTATCATACAGTACAAGTTAACATTGTGTATAGAAGCACATTGGACAATTTGCCAGGAAGAAAAGTCTCTTGGTCTTTGAGGGAAAATAAAGATGAAGATCTACACTTCACATTTGGTGACTGTGGAGGCCATGGAAGTATTAGGTCCACAGGAGTCAGTGACCCTGGAATCTTAGGCCTGTGCTCAACTCGGTTCCAATGAAGTTGGGATCAGAGCACCAGACCAACCAATCAGCCGCCTCACCTCAACCCCCACAGTGGACACACCCACCATCGGCCCGTCCTGTCCCCTGCCATTCTCTCCCTGCCCCTTTTCTCCTGTGACAAATCACAGAAAGTTTACAAGGGAAGCCAAGATGAGAGAAACATTGTCCAATGTTAACGTAATTAATGTACATATTCATGTTGGATCTGGTCTCATTGGAATGATCTCAGTGTAACTGATATAATGGTCCCAGTCTTAAGCCATATATCATAATATTATGAGGATACTGGGCATGGGTGATCAAAGTCTGGACCGCAGTTTGGATGCCAAGTTACCGAGGTAATCCAGACCCAATTGATAATGCATCTTGTGAATCATATTGTTAATGTAGTAAGGTGTAACATGATTTCAAAAATACAATATAGAACCACCAAACTTATACACATAACTCGACATAATCCCCTCCCTAATGATAGAGAGTCAAAACAATCAGCGAGCGTCAAACCAGTCTTTACATTAAGTTTCTATTATTGTTATATATCGATGGCTAATATAGGAAGCTTCAATTAAAGTTCATAAAATGTTGTTTTGTTTTTGTAAATGTTCTGGACTTCTGACTTTGAACGAAAACCTGATGCGGGCCTTTGATCAGGATGTTTGAGAACCTCTGATATAACCCTAGACTCAAACCAATATCGCTAAACAGAACAATAAACACACCATCTGGTGAGAGATCGGTGTATCATCATCTTCAAAGAAAACCTACTGCTTGGTTTGGTGTTTAAGGAAGGTTCCGTGAGACATCAGGGGGGAGGTTCTGCAGCCAGGAGCCCCGCATGGTAGGTGTGATTAGCATACTCGCCATGCATAACCTTTGTTGAGGAGACACTCTGTAATCAGAGTTCCCAGATGGTACTGCGTGATGTACATCAGTAGCCAGATCTGTCAGCTCAACACAACTACTATGTGTAACCTCTACAGGGGTATGTATCACTTAGTCTCTGTGTTCGATGGTTCGTATACAATGTGGCTATGCAACTAAGTAGCCATTTAGGTTAAATTGATGGTCTTCTCTGTTTTCATTTTTGATTGGCGATTAATGTATGTTGTTTTGCTCGGCAAATAAGCTATGTTTTGATCATTTCTTGGCTGTCCAAACTTGCTAACTCTAGTAAATTCCTGAATGTTGGCACTACCATAATTCCTAGTTAGAACTGAGAGTTCCTAACTTACTAATGAGTCATTTCACTCAGTAACACTGCAGTTGAGTCGCAACATTATATTAGACAATGGTAAGTTGCTATCTGGCCACTGAATGGAGTCTATCAGACATACTGCCATTGAACCCGTCCCTGAACTAACTAATCAGCCATGTTGATGCTTAACTGGCAGCCACTGAGTTGAGTTAGCTACTCTAGATATGCTGCCAGTCTCTGAGCTAGTTAACCAAGCATGCTAGCTTCAGACTTTCAGCCTCTCAGTTCAATTAGTTAGATATACTGACTTCAGGCAGTCCCTGAGCTGAGGTGACCAGACTTAATGTTTTGTTCAGCAGCCCTGAGTTGAGTCACGAAGATATGCTGCTTCTAGGATGTCCCTGAGCTAGGAGACCAAATATGCCGGTAGCTTCCCAGTTTGCAGCCATTAAGCTAAATTTACATTGTGATCGGGAATCTTGCCTAATCAGCCAAAAGCGGATCCAACACAGCATCACTGCCAGGATGAACAGGGTCAGTTAACTTTAAGGGAGGCCTAGAAATATTACTAAACTAACCAGCTAGCATATTGTAACTCGATTCCTAAAATATATAAATTGGAGTCAGATGTAAATTGACTTTATTTCTGAGTCACTAACATTTCAGGAGAGCTAGGAAGGACCGACACACATGCAGAACCCCCCACTGCACAATAGGATTCCATCGTTGGGCCAGTGGGTGGCTCCCTACAGAAAACATTTTATCATAGGATTCATAAAACCACTCATTGTTTAGCCGCAAATAAGGGGGAAATATCATATCCCAAAATGGGAAAATCACGAAGAAACATTATTTCACCATAGGGTGCATCTTGTCCTGTAATATCAAATTCCTTATCCGCTATATGACCGTGGATAGCAATTATCAAACATTATTAATGTCACACAGCTGCTCATTCCAACAAACCTTGCGAGTTTAAGCCATTCTTTGATTTTCTCCAAACATAAAAAGGAGGGAAAAGGATGAATCAGATCATGTTTCTTTTGCTATTACTCGGCAGCCCAGTTTTTATGCTCCTTCCATAAGGTTGTCAGCAAGTGATTTGGGAACAGTGGCCTTACCGTATGTTTCAGCTTTGAAAAGCTCACAGCACATACTTCTTGTTTTTTGAGAGTGGGTCACAGAGGTTCTGTGGTAATTTTTATGGCTCTACTTTTGTTATGTTTAAAAGTGACCTTTTTTCTGTTTTTCTCCTTTCCTTTAATGTTTCATATAGTTTTTGGTGCATGTGAATGGTCTGTAAAGGCAGTAACTCTCACCCTTTTCTAATCAACTTGAAACACCTTGTTGGAATTCCAGCCCTTACTTCCATGACATGGTGAGGTCACCTTGTTACACAATCCTGATTGGTCGCCTATCTGCAAGCTGTCTGCAGACTACAGCACAAGACAGGGCAGGAATGTGTAGGGCAAGCTGACCAGTTGGGTAAACTGTCCAATCAGAGCACACAGTGAGCTCACGGAGGTGGGGCTTAAAGCTCTAACAGGGTGTTTCAGACAGAGGATGAATAGAGATGTACAGTATGAGGAAAATAATGTGTTATTGGAACACTGAAGCATGTAAATCTATTCTAGTGGACCCCAAAAACAAAATTCTGAAAAGCGAAAATGAGCATAATATGGTGTCTTTAATAAATATACTGTTAATCTATCACTGTCAGTAAACTTTGACTTGCAATCACTGTTCTTTTTTGCTGTACGAAGTTTCTTCATGATTGGCATGAGCCATCATGATTGGGATTGTGACTGTGTCTCTTGCTACATTCCTTACCTTCGAACGTATGCACGTAACAAATCTTTGGCCTCTTTGGAACCCTGTAGGAAGCTCGTGTTCCATTTAAATCCGGCATGTTAATGTGATAATTCTTAGATTTCGTTTATAATTGATAAATACTGCTAGCTGCAATTGAACTTAATATGGTTTAATTAATATGGTTTAATACCAAGAATGCACTTGCTACAGTTTTAATATTCGTGGAAACTAATAGCTATGTTACGCTCAGGATCTCAGCTATCTTTCCACAAAACTGTGTGGCCAGATAACGTAGCAGCCATGTAGTGAAGGTCATGGCACCTACATCTTCTGGACATCCAGCTGAAAGCAGTAGCAAATACTACAACAGGAACCATCTGCTTAGCACCCCTTGCCTGGATTCTGGCCATGGAAATCACTTCAGCATCTGTTGACCAGTGACGACTCACAAGTACTGTAGGTCGACCACATCTATGCATACGTATACCTGCTTCCCTATGGGGTCATGCCTGGTCCCCCTAAATTCCATTCATTCTTCTTCATATTCCCCCTGGAATGATTTGACCAGAACCTGTCAGAAGACCCTAGATTATAGCATAGGCATTAGGCTTTCATACAATGAACTGTTCCTGAAGAAGATAAGTCAAGGAACCGGTGAAATATCCATTATTTTAAATTTCAACCCAATGGGATGTAAATTACACCAGTCAATGGCTGGCAGCACATTGGATTGGATGAAATGTTTCAGGCCCTTGACACTCATCTACAAGCCAATGAGTAAAATACGGAAGCTGGTGATAAATAGCATGGAAACTTTAAGTACGAGCAACTCATTACAAAACCATTTACATTGTCCTATCAAGAAGAAAAAAAATTAATGCCATTGAAGTTATTCATTATCCAAAAGCTTCAGCCGCTGGACCATAGAGACATTGAGGTATCTGAGGATTAGCAATAAAACTGAGACAAAAGCAGAGGTATTATTATTTTTGCACAGAGATGTAGCAGGCGGCCTGCTGTTGATCATGCATCTCTGGGGGGCCACTCGTCAAAGAGAGCCTGCTTATCTACCTGGTAGCAACAGCCATGGATATGCATTAAAACCCCAAGGCAGGGCAGAGACCTGCATTTAAGGGCTCCGGAGTCCCTATGCATTTCACTCAATGGATACATTTTTCATACAAGGAACACCTGAATGCAAGGAAATATTACTTAAAAGGTATTTGCGAAATGGTTGGGTACAAAGGCTGTTTGGTTCATCCTAGTTAAAAAAGAAAACATTTTCTAAATAATAGGAAACTGTGAAAGTGATACCTAAAGCAGAATACAGTTATATATATATATATATATATATATATATATATTTTTTTTTTTTTTTAACACTATTCAGCTTTTTTCACCCAGCACTGAATTATTGACATCACATCTGTGCATATTTCAGTATAAAGCCAAGTGTAAAGCTGAGTTTTTGCCTTTATAAGTTAAAATATAAACTATTATTTATTAATATTTTTACAACTGGGAAAGAAACCCTAATAGTTTTTCAATAAATGACTTGCCCGACAGCCCAAGCCGCAGTGCCCAGCCCCCTCCCCCAGAAAACCACGCCCTCCCGATTGCTGCCCAAGTCCTGCCATGACTTTTAGGGTGATTTCCCAGCTGCCCGGAACAAAACTGTCTCGGACTTAAGCTGGACCTTTAGCAAAGGATATTTCCCAGTTATAAAATGAGATGTATATGCAGGCCTTAAGCTGAAGACGCCCGGCAGCGTGAACTGACACCATTAAATCCTTATAGCTTCTGGCGAGGCTTTTTGCTGGGGAAGGCAGAGCAGATGGAGGATATACTTTTTATTACATATATATTTTTTTTCATTTTTAGACAACAGACGAATATAAGGATGTAGGAACTAATTTACCAATATAAGACTGAAAAGCAAATGAGAACATGGAATGCAAAATACAATGATTAATTGTGACACTGAAAAAACAATACTTTTACTCCAGAAATTATTTTTATTATTAGCAGTAGTACTAGTAATATTATTATTAATAATATGAATAATATTTATAATAATAATAATAATAATACATTTCTGTTTATGGGTATAGCTGGGCTTACTGATAGAAACGTGTAATTAAAAATAATAAGACAAGCAGACATTAGATAGATTGATTTAGCATTATCTGGATGATACTAAATCTTTTCCCAAATTTCTTTTTTAAACTGTCAAACAATGAGTTGCCATCCGGTCATAGATTTGAACTATTTGTCTTTCTATGCACGAAACGATGGCTAAATGTTCATTATTGATGACACTGATTGATTAACTATACATTCTGCTCACAAAATGTTTTGCAATACTCCAATTATCACATATCATATATTTATATTGTCATATTACAACTTCAACGTTATGCCATAAGAAGTGTTTGATTAATATGAATACATCAATGCCACGAGGAAATGTTAATTAATGACCTTGTAATATCATCAATTAATCATGACTTTAAATATTCCATTCATACATCCATTTTTCAAACTGCTTATTAGTGTCTAGAGTGAAACACATTATTAGAAAAAATCAAATATATCCTAAAATTACATTACTTAACTATTCTTACCAATTTGAGTCTGTGAGTAATGTATACCTATGCTATGGTGAGCCTAGTTAACACATAAGTGAATAATGATGAATGACATTTTAAAACGATGGTACTGCATTGATAATCTGCCAACGGGAGATCGGCCAATGGGTAAGGAATGGTTTCTGTGATGCAGGTTTTATACGTGTAGCTCCCAGAGAAAATATCTAATTCAGTCCATAAGGCAGCATCCCTTTATGTGAGGCTTGGCTTCTAATACTTTGTTATAGCACTTTGAATTTGCTATCACACAGTGATTGTGCCAGCCTGTTAAGTGAATAGGAATTAATCACCGTCTAAGAGAAAACTGAACCATTACATCAGCGCTGTGAATGAGATCAGCTCTATCAACAGTGTGGTCCTTGTGCTTTCAAATTCTAAGTGAGTCCATCGCATTTGAAACCTTTGACCTTGAAACCATTGTGGTTTGGTCCTTTTACAGCTCAATAAAGCAGTTTCCATTACACAAAATATCTCCATCCTTGAATATGAATATTGTATAAATGACTCTGTTTAATTGTGAATTTTCTGTATGTCTTACTTGAATGGTCTCTGCCATCTGTAAATCTGTTTTATGTCACTTGGCCCAGGTTTTTGGAAGACTATTCAAGAGCTTTATTGCAGTGTATCAGGGTGGAGTTGTGGTATAATCCCACCCAGTGCGCACTGCAGTATGCATAAAGTTGTCTTTCTCCTTCTTATTATAATCTTAGAGTTCTTCTATACTGTATTATGGTGATGGGTTGCCATAATCATTGTTCTGTGTCTGGTTCTCTTATTGTGTTGAATTTCCAGCACTGTGTGAATGTCTTAGGCAAAGAAAATTACGTTCAGATGATCGTCATGTTGGTGCAAAAATATGGAATTATGTCTGTCAAAGTGCATCAGCATTGTCATTATAGGGAATCTCCTAAAGTTACCTCAGTATTTGCAGCAACCATCCAATATTTCCATGTACATGTTGATTGCACCTCTAGTATAACATATTTCGAATCAATATCTCATCAAGTTATTTAAATTATTTAATGAATACATGCAATGGTTAGGGTGCCACTGAGGAGAGATTTGGGAACCAAAGCCGGGTATATCGGTAACTTTTTGAAGAACAGAATAATTTATTTTTTTTCCTATTCATTTTTATTCACATACACCAATCAGTGGTAACATTATAACCGCTGACAGGTGAAGGGAATAACACTGATTATAAGTGTATAGCACTTGAGTGTCTTATTATAATGGCACTAATCAACGATGCCATTATATATTAAGCAAGGGAAAAGTCAATTCTTGAAGTTGATGTGTTGGAAGCAGGAAAAGTGGGCAAGCTTAAATATCTGAGTGACTTTGACAAGAGCGACACTGTGATGGGTAGGTGACTTGGTCAGAGCAAAAGGTCAAGTTTTGTGAGGATTTCTTGGTGTGAACCAGTCAGTTCCTACTGTAAAGGCCAACCAGTGAGCTAGCAACAATGT
This sequence comes from Brienomyrus brachyistius, assembly GCF_023856365.1. NCBI lineage: Eukaryota > Metazoa > Chordata > Actinopteri > Osteoglossiformes > Mormyridae > Brienomyrus > Brienomyrus brachyistius. The sequence goes on from NC_064542.1 coordinate 9,673,707, forward strand.
CATGGGTGCCCAAGGTTCACTGGTGCGCGTAGAGAGCGAAGGCAAGCCTGTCTGGTCCAATCCTGTAGGACAGCTATTGTAGAAAAAAATTACTAAAAAAGTTAATGCTGGCTATAATAGGAAGGTGTCAGAACATATAATGCATCACAGCTTGCTGACTGGTCAGAGTGTCCATGCTGGCCTCTGTCCACTGCTGAAATGGCCTACAATGGACATGTGAATGTCTGTACTGGACTATGGAGCAATGGAAGAAGGTGGCCTGGTTTGATAAGTCAGGTTTCCTGTTACATCCTCTAGACAGCTGTGTGCATCTGTGTTGTTTACCTGGAGGAGAGATGGTCCCAGGATGCACTGTGGCAGGGGTGGGCAATCTTATCCAAAAAGGGCTGCTGGGTATGTGGGTTTTTGGTGCAACTCCCTAATTAGATTACTAATTGGAGGACTGATTGGCTGAAGAGTCTTCACACCTGATTTTGAACGGCTGACCTAAAGGTTATCCCAAAAAATGCATATATACTTGCATTTATGGATAAGATTGGTCACCCCTATACTATTGGATGCATTAAGATGGCAGAGGCAGTGGGATGCTCTGGGCAATGGTCTTTTGGGAAACATTGGGTCCTGACATTCATGTGGATGTTACTTTGACACATACCACCTACCAAACATTTTTACAGACCAAATACAACCCTTCATGGCAAAGGTATTCCCCAATGGTAGTGGCCTCTTTCAGCAGGATAAAGTATCCTGCCATACTGCAAAAATTGTTCAGGAGTGGTTTAAGGAACGTTACAAACACAGTTCAAAGTATAGACTTGGCCTCCAAATTCCCCAGATCTCAATCCGATTAAGAATCTATGGGATGTGCTGGACAAACAAGTCCAATCCATGGAGGCCTCACCTTGCAACTTACAGGACTAAAAGGATCTGCTGCTAATGTCTTGGTGTCAGATACCACAGGACACCTTCAGAGTGCATGCCTTGACAGGTCAGAGTTGTTTTGGTGGGGGACCTGCACAATGTGAGTTTACTTTTATAGCTGACTGGCATTGTGAGTATCGGTCCCTGCCTTGTCCAGTTCTGTCTGTCATTTGCCTGAATTCCCAATTTAACCAGTAGGTGTCGCTGGTCATCCGGTTCTGTTCCCTGTGTTCCCCTAGATTGACTCCCATTCACGGCCCCCATAATTCTCCCTGTTCCACGGCTGCTACCTGACTGCACATTAGATTATTTGCACCCCCAGAACTTTCCCCTACCCTATGCTAATCAGGTTCATTGTGTTTATATACTCCTGTTTGTTTCTTACTTTTAGTATCATTATTTACCCAATCTGTGCATAGCTAGTATTGTCCTGTGTTCCTTGTTCGTTTACTCCCTTGTGTTAATGACCCCACCTGTTAGACTTTCTTAGAGATCTGAGCCTTTTGGCCTATCAAAGTATCTGATTTCAGGCCAGGTATAGGTCAGGTTTTATTATTTAATTTTTCTTTGAATTCAGATTAGTTTTTCTCATGCTTGTTTTTTCTTTACATTTGCAAATTGCTTTGTGTACTTGCAGGGTCTTTAGCTCATTTGAAAAAACAACTGTTTCAATTGGTACAACAATCGGTAAGACCAGTAAGACTATTAGTTTTCCAATCATTATCATGCTGTGGTAACAGGTCGCTGTGCCTTGCTAATTTATGTAACTAGGCTGGCTAGCATTATTTTTCTAAATGCAGCACTTTGCATTATTACACCTCTTGCCAGATTGGACCTTCAGTCATGAAAACATGAATTATGATTTTTAATTGCTGGTGTTTTGGCTTGAATTTCATGAAACTAGATACAAAGTCTGTGATGGGCTGGCCCCCCTGTCCTGGGTTGTTCCCTGCTTCGTGCCCATAGCTCCCAGGATAGGCTCCGGACCCCCCGCCGACCCAAAAGGATAAGTGGTTTGGAAAATGGATGGATGGATAGATACAAAGTGGAAGCCTATTTGATTGACTTTTTGTTATTTAAATAATATTAATGTTTTGCATCAGTCAGCATATTCCCAGCTCATATAAGCAAGGCAGTTAGAAAATGCCATCTTTGAAAATCTATTTTCATATATGTGTGTGACTAATATTTCCACAATTTTGGGTCAGGTTTGGATTTTAGATTTTCTAGGGTGTGGACTAGGCTCAGTCTATAATTTCAGGCTGGTACAGGACTGTAGACCTCAACTGTGTATACATGTCTTGCCCGTGCTCTATTCCTATGTCACCTATTGAACGTGTGCTGTTGTTGAATTTTCTGCTAGGTATCCTCAGCATTTCCTTGTGTTTAGTTTCAGCTTTTGTAGGTTATTGTATTGTCTACCTGCTTTTCTTTAGACCCCTTATGGTCGTCTTGGTTTCTAGTTCTTTTGAGTTAAATAAAAGCCACATACAGTATTTGTCAGTCACGTAGTGAACTACTGTCAATCGTCCCATCGTGACAGGTGTATATTCTATACAATATATATATTTTTTTTCCTTCTAAACAACAACCTTCTTAACCACGTAAATAGTTTTAAACATTTCAGGCTTTCATGGTCTAACAATTTTACACAGCAATGTGTGTTGTCTTTTGTTAACGTGACAATGCAGTACTTGAAGAATATGAGGTCCCAGTGAACCATAATATTTTTTTTAACACTGTATTTACTCAGCAGCCAATATACAAGAAAAATAATGAGCTCTGAGGTCCATAGTGAGTAGAATTGATTTGCTGAGTCATTGTAAATATAAAATAACACTTTGTCCAGTTATCATTGTAATTGAGAAATGGCACCTTAAAGAACTAGTGAGATATATAGTCACAAGGTGCTTAGTGTTGCCAACTGTCATGTCTGTTTTACAACCTACACATTTTTGATCCTCAAATCCTTTAAAAGAAAAGCATTAATATCTTCATGGATACCTGCTGCAGATCAATGCTAACAAAGTGTGTGGTCCACTAACTTCTGACGGGCACATCAAAGGTTTGGAAGAAGTTTGTTCTGCTCACAAGCAGCGCTGCTTATTCATCAAGTTACTTTTTGCCTTTCTCTGCTCAGCCTGTTCTTTATTTTTATCGTCTTGTCTGTCAAGACTGACAGCATACTGAAGGCACTGACGGGAGCTCCTCTTCTGTTTAGCGTGCCTTGCATAAAATCTGACACTGTGACATCACTCAGCCCATGAAATGGGAGTAAAATGGGAGGGATAGGAATTAAGCCATGATGCAGACGGCAGATGTGGCGGCAAACGTGGCTAGACTTCGCGACTAATCAAGGTGTCCGTTTTCATGCTTTTGAAAATTATATTTATCTTTTATTATTTTACGTTCTTAATAAAGTCAAGCAGCGGTAAAAGAGAGGAAACTATAACACGTGGGGGTGGCGGGCGGGGGTGGGGGGGGGGGGGCAAAGCCTAACAAGGCGGCCTGGCTATGTTAATCTGCAACTTCATAACGATTTCATGAGCAGCATTTGATTAAAATTCATAAATAACAGAGACACTCACTTATGCAGGTTAAGAAGGTCACACTTGGGGCTTCTCAGCTGAAGCCTCTCAGACCATGTGAGGTAAGGATTAGACAAAGAAGCTGGGATTAAACTTTTAATTTCTTTGTTTTAGGGTAGTCTTTGGTAACATGGAGAAACACCTATATATATCCCTATATGTCCCTGGCCAGCACTTTTATTTTTTAAAACAAATTTAGAATATATTTCCTTTCATCACTGTGCTAATCCAGTGCATTGCAGATATATTTATTTTATATAATAGCTCTTTCTTTTTTGGTTTTGATTTAATCATTTAACATCATTTGTTTCAACAAAGGCATAGATCCTCTCATCTGAGTTTCCTTTTAATAGCTGACTGTGAAAAAGTGTCCCGCTAAATAACGACATAAAAAAAGAGGAAAAGTTAGAAATATCACGCCTGCGTGACAAATTACAGGATAACGAGACGCAGGTAACTTTCAACTTGAATAATTCATCAGCACAGCACCCAAACGTGCAGTACAGGCCGGTGTGTGTTGTGATTGCTCACATTACCCGAGGACACAGCCACGATGTGGCGCACACACACACACACACACACACACACAGCCCTCCCTTCTCCTTCCTTGTCTGCAGAGCAGCTGGAATGTTCTCTGGAGGTCAAGTGAGAGATGTGCCCACGGTTCACCCTGGTTCCAGCGTGTCATCAGTAACCGCTATAATCTGCCCGTTGTCTTAACGACGCTGTCAATGTGCACCTAATGACGGTCAACTGGAGGCGCCTGACTGCACAATATTAATTTGAACAGGCCTGTATAGCGAAGGTTATTTTTTATTGTGTCTGTCAGAGCCTGATAAACCCTCTCCCCCCCAACCATCCATCTCTCTTTGTCGGGGTAGCGGCGCTCGTCCCTCCACCAAAGCCGGCTGACTCTTCCTCTCTCCCCGGTACTGTCAGGTCTCCACATGTCCAGGGAGGTTTTGAAAAAACATCGAAGCCCAATATTGTACCTCACAGGGCATGCAGGCGCTGACGAATGGCTCCGGCCCGCGTATCGATTTCCAAACTGGAGCCATTTTAAAGCAAAACAAGTGGCAGTTCATCATACCAGTGACCCTCTGTTACAATGGCACTGCATTGTAAATGAATAAAATTAATACATTGCTAAATTAATTCATGCTGCTAAATGATTTTTATTAATTGTGTTATTCTTTCCAGCTGGATAGTTGTTTATCGCTCATTAAATCTTCTCAAAATGGGTATTTACTTAGGTCTCCCTGACATGTAGTTTGTGACTTACAGCCTCTAAATCTTATTAACTAATTCATTATCAAGTCCTTGTGAAAAAAAAAACCCCAAACTTATAATTACAATAATACCTGATACATGATATTTTGGATGTTTGACTCATATGCACTAATTAGTGTTTAATTCTAAATCTCTGGCTGCCTATATCTGACTTCTGTTGCTGCTGCAAGATTGTCCTCAAATTTATTTTTATTTTTTTTCCAGAAAACTAATTTGAGATAAAGCCTGCCTCCGTTTGCAGTATTTAAATGAAAAGGAAAACCTGTATGTAAAGCACGACAATGATAGTGATAGCCTGCTTGTAACCGCTGTTGAGAATAAAACGAAATCTTCATAAATTCAAACAGATATTACTAATGCATGGAGAAAGCACTTCCATGCTGAAGAAACAAAAAAGTACAAATATTTTGTGGGTCAAATGGCAGGGAGTGTCTTTGGGGAGTGCGCTCCCCGAATTGCATTACAAAGTTGGGTTTCCTTGCCATGGAGTCAAGTGTCAAGATCATCCTTTAATAACAGATTAGATTTGATTACAATCTGCTGACGGGGCATGAGACATGCGCGTCTGAAAAGCACGCAGCCCTGCCCTGAATGCATTAGTGCTGACGGGAGTGCCACATTCGGGACGACGGTGCCCTTGGCTATTGATCTCCGAGTCGCCCCCCCCCCCCCCCCCCCCCCCACAGCTAGCACGCCCAGCAGCTTGGTACAGAGGAAACAGGGTGTGGAGCAGATGGGGGTAGTGTGCAAAGAGGGACAAACAACAGCAATAATGCTGAAAGGAGTATTCGATATTGCAGCCATAGTGCTCAGCTAACCTTCTGTACTCCTGCTTGCCAGCCATTATCCTTCCACACCCACCGAGCCCCCAGTCGAAATTACGGGCACGTCATGACGCGGGAAAAAAAAAAAAGAAAAACAACAACAACATTTGACTTCTTTTCCAGACGCATGCTCAAGTTGTAAAACAATAAAGACAAAAAAATATCAAATTATTTTGAAAATGATTAAAAAAATAAATCGGGGAATTGAATGTGGAATGTAAGAATGATTCTAAGGGTGTTTACTGCCATTCAGAGAGATGGAAGGTTACCTGGGAAGGACACAGCCGAAGGTTGCAGAGCTAATTGTGGCAAGTTACTGTATGGGAAACTTCTGCTGAGAAAATGAGCGTATTTGTTCTCTGCTGGCTGGGCTCTATATGCAAGTTACCTCTCAGTGATCGTAAACAAGCCTCTGCATCTTGGACAGCCTGGAAATAACATAGAACGAAAAAGGAAATTGGTCTGTTTTTCACTTCTTTTTCATCCTTTTTTTTATATAATGGTGCCTCATAATGACCTGGTGTCATAATGTCGCTGTGCTTTTGTCTGAAAACTCAGCATGCTAGTTGGTTGACGAATGCTTTGCTATTGGATTAGCTACAATGAAAAATGTTCCATACAATCCCCTGAATAGCTCACGGCAACCAAAATTCAAATAAGTGTAGCTGAGTGAGCATTTGAAAGTGAAAGGCAGTGATACCGCTCACCAGTGTATCACAGTAACAGTTCATATCCTACAATGTGCCTCCTTCAAATTAACAGGCACTTGTCACACCATACAATCTGTATTTCATATCTTTGGCTTGTGAGCACTGCTGAATGGAATACCGATTCTATATTTCTAGCAACTGAACAGCATTCCAGGATGATTTCCCACGCTCCATTATGATGTCAGAAATCCACTTCTGTGTCATTGAAATGTTTAACAAACAGGTGTAATAAACTGAGCCCGTAGATTATAAAATATCTGATCTATATTTTTGAAAAGACTACAGCTCCAGTCAATGTAACCGAAACTTTTCAAGAGACACACCTGGATATAATTATACAGTATTTATTACTAGATCAGTAGTCACTGGATGGTAAACTAACTAAGCAGGGCTACTCAGGAAAACAGGGAGTTCTGTAAACCAAAAATAACAGTTTTGGCTATGAATTATATCTCCAGAAAAAACACAACCACCTATGTTTTTTATATACTGGATGAGATGCTTCGGAAGAGTTTTCAGCCAAAGAAATCGATGAAATGATGAAATGCGCATTTTTGCATCATTAAAGAAACAAACACTGTTTTTAAAAAGGCCCTTAACATTTTAATGTGTAGTGCCTTTCTTTAAATCACTCTCTCTTTGGTTCATTCAGAACTATTTTGTTGTTTGTTTAACAGTACATTTTCCCATGCTTTGTGTAGGTTTTCTCCAGGGACTCTGCAATCATAATCCAGAAATACAGTCAACTCCAGAAATTTTGGTAACTCTCAAGAAAGTGAACAAACACATTAATATAAAATCATTCTAATTTTCCTCAAACGTATGGAGAAATCCCTAAGTATTCCTGCAAAAGTGTTGTTTCATATTTCCGTCAAAAACATATGTGGCAAAATTATTGCCACCCTTGAAGAGTAATATAAATAAAACCAAAGCAATTTGTGTCTTTGGGTAACAATGAAATGTGTCTTGATATTAATTTTAATGTCTAGGAAGTTAATTGTGTCTATGACCATTTCCTGGGGTATAAATATGATGTAACACCGAGGTAAAATCCTTTTATCATCCATCAACATGATGAAGTGCATAAACTGAGCAATGGTTAGAAATGCTTGCACACCTGAAATATTCAGTTGACATTATCAGTAACCGGCACAGCGAGGAGGACAGACAAAGGGGAGCCGAGAGATTACAGTTTCACAGCTGCAGCGTTTAGCCGAACCTTGTGGTTTCACCATTTCAGAATCAACGTCGAGGCGCCATCTCCATGACCGAAAGCTTTGTGGACGAGCTCCATGAGAGAAGCTCTTCCTGAGACCAAGACACCAATGCCAGAACTTTGCCAAGCGACACTGGATTTACAACAGGAATTGTGTGTCGTGATCAGATTAGACAAATCTTAAGCTTTTTGGAAACACACATCATCCATATGTTTGATGGAAAAAGGGGACTGCATACAAACTGCATCTCATATCCACAGTAAAATATGTTGTTTTGATCCCAGTGGTCCCAGGGAGGGGGGGGGTGATATTAGCATCAGTGGCATAATGAATTCCATTCAATACCAGAACATTTTAGTCAAAGTCTGGTTGCCTCTGCCAACAGGCTGAGATTGGGCACACATCAAAAACAACAAATGGATATTTGCAGCAACACAAATATCAAGGTAATTCAGACTCTCTCGATCTCCAGTATTGAACCCAATGGAAAATCTGTGGAATCAATTGAAGAGGGCATGAGAAAAAAACCCAAGAATCTCAATGCTTAGGGAATGTTCTGCATGGAAGAGTGGTCCAAGATCCCTCCACGAGTGATCTCCAACCTTGTTAAGCTACAGAAAGAGGCTGAGTGTTGTCATTCTCACTGGGAGAAGCTCCACCAAATACTGAAATTTGGGGTGCCACTCAGAGGTGGAGATTTCAGGTCTAGAAAGTACACATCCAGACCAGGATTTTGTTTCAACCAACCAGCTGAATACTCTGTAACTTGTGACTCTTTATGCTCAACTGGTTGGTTGAAACAAAATCCTGGTTTGGATTTGTGCTTTCTGGACTTGAAATCTCCACCTCTGGTTTTGGAATCTGCATTTTTATGAAAACCTGTGTTATTAAAGGAAAATTTTATTTAGTTACAAAATTCTGTTTGAAAATAAAATCATTAGGTATACCCATTTGTTTGAGCCCAAAATATCACTCATGCATGTGTGGTTATTTTTCTTTATTAATTTTAGTTCATTTTCATGAAGGGTGCCAATCATTATGGAGCTGACAGAATGCAGGTAGGCAAACTGCTGTCTCTGAACAGCCTGCAGTGTGTGATTATCTGTGACCCTTAAACCAATGATGGACTGGCATCCTGTCTACGGAGTCCTCTGCTTCATGCTGTTTGCTTCCTGGAACAGGATCCATACTCTCTGTGACTCACTACACACAGAGAGTATGGAGTATGGTGTTTCCCAGTGCGGTCCTTGGGGACCCACAGCCAGTCCACGTTTTTGCTCCCTCCGAGCTCCCGGGAGCAACAAACAATAAATAATGGATGAATAAACAATATATAAGCATAGAAATATTTAAAAACAAGCTGTGATTTAATTGATGGCAGCAATACTATGTATTCCAATGAAAAAAATCCATGTGTGTAACACTTCAACTGATAAGCAGATTCATATGAAAACAATTGTCTAGGCCAACTGTATCCAGCCTTAGCACTGAAAAACTCTGGTAGACTTAGAGTGCTCACAGAAACTCACAGAAAGCCATGGGATGATTGCTTAATTCTGTAAAAATGTTGCAAATGTATGGCTTCATAATAAAAGTCCATTGACAAGCAAATATTTAACTTACCTGCACATATCTACCACACATATTTTCTCTTTATTAAGTATCATAATATTTTTAACTGACTCATTCAGTTCTGTTCTTGCCATTTTGCTATTAATTGCTATTGTAGCCATTGGCTCCCAAAGGGATACTAAACACAAATGTTTGGTGTTTTATGTTACTGCAAAGGTGTTACTAATTAAAAAAACACCCAAATAAGACTCGGCAATGAACTTTTTGACTTAGAATAGCTTTTAGAACTATAATTTGGGTTTCAGTTTATTAGTACTTGAAATTAATGTTTCACTTAAAGCTACTGGTTGCTTGTAATGTGATATATGTTTTTTTTTCAAAAGTTTTTTATAGAAAATGGACAAATCTGCAGTATTTTTGCTGAATGAAGCAAGTGTCTTAGACTGACTGTGAGTGCTGTACATTTGACCGTAACGGTACATTTATGAGGAAGCAGACACACGGCTCTCTAATGACGAGTAAACGAGGCCCGTCAGATTTCTCCTTGCTTGCACAGGTCCTGCAGATCCTTTCAGGAAGGACATGAAAGCCTCACATTAAGATTCATTTACTTTCACGTAATCAATAAGTATTTCCTCTTGTGTGTCTCGGGTTCATGGTTCAGAGTAGTGAGTCTCAGATGCTTTTTAGTTGATCCCTCCTGCGCATATAAATGGAGAAAAATATGAGAAAAGACAGCAAACTTGATTTTGATCTTCAGAGTTTTTGTTGGTCATCGTGCTAACAGTCCATTTACAATGGCTATTTCCATCCATACATACTTTGTGTGAAATATTATGGGCACACTGTACCTACATTCATTTTGCCAAAAGCATCTACTTGCATCTGGCTACTTTTCCGTTGGCACAAAGCGCACACATTTACAACATAAACATCATTTATAAGCTGCATTTCCTAACAGGCGAAAACAACTATAAGCAGTTTACCATATCAGTTAATCATACTAATTTCTGGTAATTCGCAGTGTAAATATCTACTGAATAAATCTGCACAGCAATTTGGCAGAGAAAACCTCATTTTTTTTTTATTTACATGTTTGTTGTTGGGATCTGTGCGTTTAACTGGCCACGACTCTTCAATTTTCTGTAACTGATAAACATGTAAATCAAGCATGGGCTAAACGTGAAATGGCCACTTGATTTTTTTTAAATAAACTGTAGGCCTCTTTCGGCCTCTTACCTTGAGGTAATTACAATGGATGCAAACCTCATGACTCAGATAAACGGCAGGACGATGTGACCAGCAACAAACTCTCTAGATCTCATCAAGCCGAGCTGCTCCATGAAGGCTCACTTTGTGCTTTCCTGCTTTAGTAAGTAACGTATAGTTAAAGCCTCTTACCCTTCTCATGTAAAAACCTCACCTCACTTAAGCCAACCACACTTCCTATTTTATTATTCCACGCATCTTCAGCCCAGATGTATTAACTGCATTGAAGATGGAGCTCCCTCTTTCATCAATACGTTCAAATGGCAACACAGCTGTCCATTTAACCGAGCCATATTGTTATTAATTCATTTCTTAGATGACCTCATTCAAACAGACTTACACACTAATAAATAGATAATGCACTGTTGGGCCAAATTATCCTAGTAGGGTCATGTTGAAAATCTTATTAAGCCATAAGTCTAGAGGGAGCAAGTACTGGATTTGAATCACTATGACCAAGAAAGAAAAAAAAATATTACCTCATTGGCTAAAGCAGGTGCACTTTGTTACTTATCAAATATTTTAAGACTAATGGACAACTGTAGCATATAATACCTGCTTTCTTAGCAGCAGATTCTTTACAAAAACCTCAGACTTGGTCTTTTACTTCACTGTTGGGTGCAGCATTATGCTTGAGGCTAATCACGAATATGGCTTTAGGGTTTCAGGTCCTTCAGTCATCGCTGCCAAAATTTCTGCAATGATCCACGTCCAGAAAAGGCATTAGATCCAGTTTAGCCTTATATTCAGCCATGTGGCCTTATGAATAAAATATACTGTACGAACACAAGCAACCATCTATAATTATTAATGGTACTTTTCTTCTTGAACATTATAGCGCACGTGTACAATACATGGCATTGGAATGAACTGCAATCACATATCAAGTAGCATGTTTTTCAAATACAGTAGTCACGATCACAAATAATTTTATCTTTAAATAATTTTACATTACTACTAAGAGCTAATGCACCTAAACTTCGCCTTCTAGCATGAAAATATAAAGCTAAAGTGTGTTTTTCTTGCGACGTGGCACACTGGGTCATTATTCGGTTTGACACGTTTAGGGTGCGAATTCCAGTTCCGCTCTCGGTGTGCGTGGAGCTGCATGTTCCTCTGAGTGCTCTGCTTTCCTCAGTCAGTCCAAAGACAGTTTAGGTTAACTGGTATTAGGGTGTCCAGTGTCTCTAAATTCCAAATGGTGTATTATTGTCCGTGTGTGTGAGTAGGCATGTGTGTGAAGTTGCCCTGTTGAGGAGCATCATCTCATCCAGAGTGTATCCCAGTCTGGTGCTTTGGCTCCACGACTCTCATCCCCCGTGACTCAGACTAAGATAAATGGTTAGATATGCATGCATGCAAATAGTATTTTTTGATTATTTTGGACAATTATATGCTTCCAACTTTGTGGGAACAGTTTGGGGAAGGAAGGCCCTTTTCTGTTACAGCATGACTGTGCCCCAGTGCACAAACTAAGGTCCATGAGGACATGGTTGGGTGAGTTTGGTGGGGAAGAACTTCACTGGCCCACACAGAGTCTTGACCTCAACCCCATCAGACACCTTTAACATGAACTGCTACAGAGATTGTAAGCCAGGCCTTCATGTCCAACATCAATGCTTGACCTCACAAAAGCTCTTCTGGATGGATGGACAATGGGGGGACCAGCTCCATATTGATGTGGATTTAGGATGGGATATACAATATATATTAGCAAACATTATACAATAATAACAAGCACTATTTAATATATAAATAGTGTAATGTAATAAAGCCATTAAGGTATGTCAAAATATTAAGATAATGCTTATGAATGCTGTTTATGAATGTTCTACGCATGCATGATAAAGGCTTTATGAAGATGCAGCTAATGTTAAGCGTTTGCAAAAATACTTATATGAGACATATTTAAATCATGTTTATTTCAGTTAAATCCATAGTGGATAATAAAGTAGAGATGCAGGTCGAAAATATACAGGCTTTTTGCTTACACTCCACCGTCCTCCACCGGCAGCTAGACACCAGCATAAATAAATAGCGCTAAATTTCTTCAGACTCCAGCTGGAGTTCAGTGTCTCCATAAACCGCTAATGAAGCCAGGAGAGCGCGAGGGAGTCGGCGTAGCCGAGACGATAGCGATCAGGTGAGTGCAGAGCGCGGCTAGAGGGGGGGCCATTTCTGCAGTGTCCCCCAGGATCTCATTTACTAAGAAGTTTAATGCAAGGCTGCTTTTTTCTGTATTTCTTAGAGCAGTTCGTAGAGAGTTTGTACTATTTAATTGTCGTAAGGTTACAGGCTTCTGATTTTAGAACTTCTCTAAGTGAATGTAAAAATACACTGCAGTCTCTAACTTAAAATGATTATTATTGCCATCTTTAATATAATTTTATCCTTTATAGCAGAATATTAAACTTGCCCATGGTGGAATGAAAGTGCATGTGTAAGTATTCGTTTTAGGGAGTGACACTTTTTCTAAGGAAAAGTTCATTTACTATTCAACAAAGCCAAGCTATTTTGTTAGTTTGAAAGGCAAATGCAAAAACTGCTGAGATATCTCTTCAGCACATCGCTTTCAAGCAAAATGTGCTGTTAGAGTCTACAGAGGAAAACAGCAGCCTGACTTTTGTGTAGAGCCCTGCGTGGCCGTTTCACCCATGATCAATCTTTCAGCAAGATCTGCAGCGTTGGAAGGAGGGGCACTGGTGTATCTCAGGCGGTAGTTATGTCTCCATCTAAGAAGTGTCTTATTCCTCTGCTGCATCTCCTAGAGAAAGTTGAGAAACACTTAGTCTATATTTAAGAACGTTAAGTGCATATAATCCCTATGTGATAAATATGGAGTCTCCACCTTGAGCCCCCAAGATAGAATTCAGACCCCCCACAACCCAGATTAGTACAAGTGGTTACAAAAAATGGATGGATGGATGGATGGATGTATGGAAGGATGGATGGAGAAATATGCATTCTTTTTGTTAGAAATGTCCGGCTATATTTGCTCACTTCAGATGTCTAAATGGCACTCAGTGCATTTTGTAGGACTTCATGCCTATTCAGTCTTTGAAGCAGGGCTAAGTTTTAAACTAAAATAATGGATTATTGTCACCTCTACTCAGCACTGAGCAGCAGAAGGTGTTTAAGTGAGCTTTCAGAAAAGGACAATGGGGTATGAATTGATTTACGAGGATTCGGGGTGCCGTAATGTGCAGTAGTAACATGGAATCAATGGCCTAGAAAAATGCTAACAGCAGACCTTTATATCGTGAGCCTCAGCGTTCGCCGCAATTTCATTAATTTAACTTTTGTTGAGTGTGTGGGGGTCGTGGCTCGATGAAAGAAGGAGAAGCAGAATTATGAGTTTTCCTGCATAAATAAAAAAATAAACTGTGCAAGGGGTATAAAAATGTCACTGGTCAGAATTAAAATTTGGCTGCTCTAATAGATGAAAATCTAAGAATTTGAGCGTTAGAAGGTTTTCTTTTAGATATTTTAAAATATAAGTGCAAGGACAGCAGAATTTTCATGCCGTGTAGAAGACAAAGTAGGTTGCACTTTAAGAAAAGACTGGGATACTCCTGGCAGGTTTGTGAAATTAAATGTGAAGCGCTTTTCAGGCATAATTAATTAGATGCAGGTACGCTGTGCTTCACAAGGGATAGCTACAATCACATGTTAACGCTGTCTTATTTTCTGCTCTTGGGGCAGCAAACCACGTTAGAGAGAAATATTCACAGCCCAGACAAACACAGCTGAGCAACCTTAATGTTACTAAAAGGAATCGTAAAGTACTACTCACTTAGTTCCAATTTCATTCAATTAACTCGTTCAAACGAGGCCCTTGACCTTCTAATATCACCTCTAATGGTTTGCTGTATAAATTCTCAGTAGAGATGGTGCCTCCACCATTACCTTTGCAATGTTTTTCATCACAGTAAAAGACCAGCGAATAATTACGCCAAGAACTGTAAAATTGATTCTAAAATGAACTAATTGTGCATTATAAGAATAACGTAGATGTTAGCGTAAGTGTAAATATAGATGAAAATGGATGTCCATATACCATCAGACATAGATTAATGATTCTGAGTACAGGTATACAGATTCATGTAGATACTGTAGAATAGAGAGTAATTAGTTACACACTGTGCAGTTTTAACAAAGAACCATGAATTTCCTAATTACCCTATTAGTACAACACTGATTTGTATACAAGTTGTAAACAAGTTAAACACTATTGTCATTAACTTGCCCATCTGGCAAGCTCACCTTAGATTTTATCTTTTCCCACGTGAGTATGTTCTCTCAGATATACAAGCGTTGATAACTTATTTTTTGTTATATATACAAAAAGCAATGTAAATATCTCCATAATCAATCCATTTATATGCTAACAGCTTCTTCTGGTCTGGGTTTCAGGTCCCCGGGAGCAGCGAGTACAGGGCTGGGTTCCGCCCTCCTTGAGATGCCAGTTCTGCAGCATGTTTGAGTTATTTTATTTGTACGCTATTGTGAAATGGCACACTTTTGCTTTACGTTGCATTTCAACAATTTAGACATTAATCTTTACATTGTGTTCTCGGTGATTCGTGATATAACTTTTATTCAACCAGCTGTGTTATTTCGGGCATTGTGCGTTTTGCATTGTATAAACACTAAAAAGAAAACAACAACAGAAAGGTCTACTTACTAATTACACTCTAGTGAGACAGAGTGCCCCCGATACAGAATCACAACAGGAGAAATAGCCCAGATCAAGTTTGCAGCCAGGCAATGCAATGCACAGTATGTGAGGTACAGATGGGTGAGATTAACGGCGGGTGTTTGGCACCTAGTGAGCAGCACCTCAGATGCATCACTGCATTATTATGCGGTTTATTTATTATATTTATTTAGAGCATTACTCACCAACATTGCACTACATGTGTAAGAGTCTCGGATGTAATGTGAGGCTGTAATATGGCATCTGCCGGTTGCAGTCTCTCGTGCTGCAGGACCTTCACAGTGAATGCACACACAGACACACACACACTATAAATATATATATATCCATCCATCCATCCATCCATTTTCCAAACCGCTTATCCTACTGGGTCGCGGGGGGTCTGGAGCCTATCCCGGAAGCAATGGGCACGAGGCAGGGAACAACCCAGGATGGGGGGCCAGCCCATCGCAGGGCTATATATATATATACATATATATATATATATATATATATATATATATATATATATATATATATATATATATATATATACAGTATATGTTTGCTTTGATCATTTGAACAGATACTAAATGTATAACTTTAACTTAACAGTTATTTCTCTTACAGATACATATTTGTTTAAATGTTATAAGGACAAAAAATACCATCTAGTTAACAAAATCCTTTTGTGACTTTGCATTTATCATTCTGAAAAAAAGACACTCCCTACTGAAAACATATATAAATAGTCTTTCAGCAGGAGAACATAAAATGGCTTAGTTTTACGAATATGATTATGTAAAATAAATGAGCGAATGGAGCTTATTATTGTATAAAGTATGGTTGGAGAATCAAAGGTTCGTTTGGAGTTCTGAGTTTTTCCACAGACAAGATCCAATTCACAGTGTTGGCTTAGTCTCTATCGTGCATTTATGCTCATGGAATTTAATACAAAAAAAATCTTAATTCAAATCTCATTCATATTTACATATGCACTTTTCCGTTAGATTGAATAGACCCATTAATCTCCAATAACTAACACTAATGATCCATTCCTTAAATCATTGGATCAGGCAGTTAATTATTCCATCTGTTGCACTGGCTACAGGGTGTGGAGAAAATTCAATAAATTAAATTTTCCTTTAAAAATATAAATGATGAATTACAGTTGATGATGAGGAGTATTCGTATATAAATAAAAAAGAAATATATCAGTGTAAGGGGAGTTATATACTAAACAAGTTAACTGAAATTAAGCTCGAAGCAAACAGCCGCATAAATTCATCATCAACAGGTAAATGCCAGTCTTCTCATGAATTTCTCCTTAGCTAATGTGCTCATCGATTCACAGAAGCCAGGTAAACAGACTGAAAAGCATTAACGGCAGCTCCGGCCACTAAATTACTGCTGCACGTATTTATCTGTTTTCAGAGAAAATTCATTAATTCTTTCCAAGGATATTTTGGTCAAAGCTTACCAAACCCAACCCATTTCCTGGTGCTGCTTCAGGTAGAGCAGAGGCCCAGCAAAGGCGGGTAAGATGATTTACTGCGGCTGCAGTTTCTGAGTCTGCAGGAGGCCCAAAGAAGTCATAGATGGCAAGCGACACATGTAAACAGCATTTATAAAATAGCACCCCTTTATACTGAGGCATAGAACGACAAAGAAGGGAAAAATGTCGAATTACTTAACTTTTAGTGATCCTTTAAAGTGTAACACCTACAGTACCTGTGGTACTGTTCACCTGCCTGGTGGCCACTTGCTCCTTTATTTTTAGTGCAGCAGAGAATGGCAAGAGAATAACAGCCTGCAATGTAATCATTTCATAAGGAGCCCTGGGGTATTAATTGCTGCACTAATCAATAATCACTACAGAAGCTAGTTAAGAATGAGACCATTGCAGTTTCTTCTTGTACATTAATATCTTTGTGCAGAGCAACTGGAAAATAGAAGAAAAAAGATTACTTTGGGCGGCTGCCCCACTGCAGAACTATGCATTTTAAGGAATGTGTTGACAATTTAAACCTAGTCTGGAACAGGAAAATTAGCATGAACACCTGTGTTCAATCCATCAGTGCGAGTTCACATTTAAAATGGCCCACACATGGATCTCCTACATTAATGTAAGGAGTATTAAATGCATAATTTAAAAGAAATGCAATTGCCTACACATTTGAATAAATGTTAGAGCCCAACAATTTGAAAATCACCAGAAAGTGAAGACCAGTGTAACAGCAAAGGTGCCACTGAGCTCTTATATCAAGGCCATAAATTTTGTTGTGATGCTGTCTAATTAATCAGTTTAATAATTGGCGTCCTGGTGCGGAAGCAAAATGCGAAGCGCCCACAATTTAAAAAATGTCAGGGACTGAAAATGAATGTGTGGAGATTTCTGACCTCATTACAAAACAGACATTTGGAAATTCGCTTCTTAGAGAAAGAATGATCTTTCATTCAGGTCCATGAATGGCCACATATGATTAGCTGTCCCTCCCACGGTTACAGATCCCATTTTTGTGCGGACAGCTGTCATCTGCAGCTGCAAATGGTAAAAGGAATCATACCACAAGCCTCCCCCACAGACACACACACAGACGAAATAACTAGTGCAATTTCAGTCTTGGCCAAGAATAAATAACATGGGTTCTCTTAATTCTAATAAATCAGCTTGTCTACAGTGAATTCCTCATTGATTAGTTCTTTGTAAAATCTCCCAGAACAAAAGGTTGTTTCATTATTTTCATTATTAACGATGGACGTGTCAGCAGGTCTATTTTATCCCCTGAAAACGGCGGTGGTACTAGGCAACCGAAAAGGTTATCATTTCAGCGGTGGACCAATCACCTTGCAAGAAACCCTTAAGGAAACTGAACTTAGTGCATGTTTTATATTGCCTCATACGGTGTAGCCATGGCAGCAGAACAAGCAGGAAATCATGTGTGTGGAACCATGTTACCATTGTTCTAGCGGCTTTGGCCTTGTGACTGCATAGCAACAGAATTATATAAATAGTTTACCTTTTCGTATTGTGTATACATTTATAGCAGCAGAGGACCCTGGAACAGATACATACCTTGAATTGCTTCAGCAAATATTCACCTGTTAAATGCAACCAGCAACATAAAGCCAAAATCATAATCAAGTTGCTTTTAATATGACCGTGTTCTATGCGCCCATGCAGGGACTAGGCATGTACAGAAGCCTCTATGATCTGTGGCATTAATGTGGCACACAAAGGATGCAAAGAATGGCATGATGAGACGCATGAAAGTGTCATGAAAACCTGAAGACCACGTGTCACTTGTTAGCATATCAACAAGTATATGTTAAAATAGAAATCAGGAAGTCTCACATTATCCTCTTGTTAAAAAAAACACAAGACTAATTTTACAAAGCAATTTATCATTCTGTGAATAAAAATATCATATGGACAAGCAAGTATATAAATTGGATGGATGGATGGATGGATGGATGGATGGATGGATGGATGGATGGATGGATGGATGGATGGATGGAGTGTCTCGGCTACCTGAAATTGTTGTAGATTAAACTGCCAGCAGGAAACATCCCTATTACACTCGGGGAAGGGAAGTAAAATTGACTGAGACCATAAAGTTTTCCTTGTACTGTCTATGTGTGTCTGTGTCTGTGTGTGTTTGTGTGTGTGTGTGTGTGTGTGTGTGTGTGTGTGTGTGTGTGTGTGTGTGTGTGTGTGCAGTATGGTCACTCTGAAGTCATTTTCATAGGCGTTCATAGGATTTTATCTATTGACTACAAAATGGCAAGATCACCTGCCATGTAAAACCTGTCAAGAATGTACGAATACATAGTGATGAGAGCCTCCTCTTATAAAGAGCACAGGGTACAGGGTTATGCTTCCTGGGTGTGCTGACACGCTTAATGCTTGGCTATTGTTGATTAGCAGGGATTGTCTACAGCAGTTTTTCCCAATATGGTCCCAATAAGGTTATCATTTCAGATTTTTGCTCCCTCCCAGCTCCTTGCTAGACAGTCCACATTTTTCGCTTCCTCTAATCTCCTTACCAGAAAGTCCACATTTTTGCTCCCAGGGTACTGGGAGTGAGCAAAAACGTGGACTGTCTGCGGGTCCCCGAGGACCGGATTGAGAGGCACTGGTCTACAGGGACCTGAGCTGCTTGATGCCACGCAGAAAATTTAAGCCCTTTCCTCAGACTAGCTAACCATCAAGTGAGGCAACATGGACATTTAGGTGATTTTTAACCTACGCGTTAATGGTAAAAGCAATGGTAAAAATACAGGGCAGCATTGATTTTCATAAACATTACATTACAGTAACCACTCAAAATAGGGAATATATACCCACTAGGTATGTTAAATGATAAGGGAGGTGTCAGTGCATTGCTAGAGTTTCCAAAGTTTCACTAAAAAATCCTTATTTTTATCTGGATAGAGTACAAGTTATGCAGTGTTGTAAAGTGGATGGGCTTTCAACGTCTGTGCTTCTCTTTGTTTGCATTACAGGAAAGGGGGCACAGTCATGCTGAATCAACAGTGATTCAACATTGTGTCGTCTTCAGGATGCCCATTCAGGAAACAAAAAAATACATTATCATTTGGTACAGAGCCGGGAGCAAGGAACACTTGCAATCAATAAAAATCAAGTGGTGGCCTTCCATGAAAAATGTAATGAAAAATCAGCATTTATCGCTGCATTGCACATGCAACAAAGCAAACCATTACATGCAATTTTCAACAACACCAGAGAAGGTTCCCAGTTTACACAGCATTCACAACTTCACAGTTAGCCATACAACATTGATTTATATCTATGTCGCAGCCCCGTTGCAGGCTATTGGTTAGTGTTACAGTATTTAAACATAATTAACTAAATTAAATGCATGTAATAATGGTATCATGGTTCATTGATAAAATGGAATATACACATACACACGCACACACACACACACACACACACACAGGTTTGTATTCATATCTTTGTGGGGACTCTATGGGGAAACCAAGCACAAAGTAACCAAACAAAACATTTTTTCAGTTTTTTTGATTACATTCACAGATCCTGAAAAATGATCCCCACAACGTCAAAATAACAGCTTTTTATTACATTGTGGGGAACATTATTTTATTTATTATTTCATTTATTTAAATTATAATTATTCAACGTGTCGTAGCACCTAGCATCCTGCTGGATGTGTTCTCAAAGAAAAAAAAATGCTTCTCTTGTGTTTCTGTCAAGCACAATGTCTTTTCTGGCTGGAAAGATGTTTCCTATGAACTGACAGTGGTAGCTATTAGCTTAGCCATTCATCTATCCATCCATCCATCCATCCATTATCCTGGACATGGCTTCAATATTCTATTCAATAATACTGCAGACTTATAATCTTGAGCCATTTTGTTTAAAATGTGCAAATAATTAGTTTAGGTTTTTTTTTTATTTTTCAGGACATAGTGGGAATACTAATTACTACATTTAAATTACGGCACGTGTGTGTTTACAGAAAAAGGCTTTTAAAGGAGCCTAAAACTACATTTAATAGAAAACTTAATTACACAACAAGTTATCCACCTCATCTCTAACATCACACCAACCATTAAGTTATAGGTTGTCGTTAAACACAACCGACTGCTACGTGTACTGAAGGAGCTTAATGACTGAATTTAATTTAGTCGATCAACAGCGGCTCGAGAGTATATCGTTTTGGACTCTGGCCAGAATAGTACTCTCACTACATTTCTAAGGTCAATACCAATTGACAGCATAACTGGGTAATATATCATTTTTAATTAGTGATAGTCTGCCTGCACAATCCATATCTGTTATGGTCGATTTTATGATACAAATGAATTCAATAGCAATTTGTTTTATTTTGCATTTCTTACAACTTGGTTGTTGTGAGGTTTGTTTTCTTACATTAGGCAAGAGCTTTGCAAGCACGGAAAATAATCACGTTTCATTAACAAACAAAGTTGCTGGTACTATGGTTGATCATCCAGAGGACGTTGAATTGGGAAAGACCCTGTTGTTTTAGCCTTGAATAAGACATATAACCCGAGTCATTTATAAACAGGCTAATTACATCAGTTACTTTTACATTTGCATTTTCCCACTGTCTGTTAGTGCTGAGTCACAACATTCCAAGCTTTGCATCCCTGGATTATTGCACTGGTATGTTAACCGTAATTACATCTCTGTCCATGCGCAGTCCCTTCTGTCCCATGGTCCCTAAATCTATCCTCACATTTCAAGATATGATATGAAGAACAGGACACCCGGTGAAACCTTGTATTACTGTCCTGGTGAGACTCACTCATGGCGTCTCTGTGAAATGAGGCCTCATGATCCGTGCCTGGTGCCCCCTGTAGCGTGTCGATCCCTCGTTAGCTTCCTCGGTTCTGAGATGTGATAATTACCGAGTACATGGATGTCACACATGCCACCGTCTCTCTGGAGGCAGGTGGCTTCCCGGCCAATCTGCCCAACCAGAGAGAAAGGAGAGAGGGATGCTTCTTTATACTGCCTATATTACACAAAACCTGGGACGCCCTTCTGTAAAGTTGATAGCTCACAGTCAAGGTCCATATGATCTCTGCCACAGCCTGGCCAGCTAAGGCTTGATATGGACAATGATACCCTTGCATTACTTTATTGGGATCAAAGGACCTCTCATCTTGGCCCCTGGGTCAATAAAAGCCCATAACCAAGAGTCCAGTGTAATGCAATACAATGCCTGAGCTCATGTGATGGGTGATTGTGAGCTTTCCAGCTAAACCAATAAAGCCACTCGCTGAACTGGTCAGGAATTTGCAGAACTGTTTTAGGCTACGGAATGTTGATCAGTCAACTGAAGCACACATACCCTGCTTTGTTGTTGAATAAGGATATATGTGGAAACCTGGATCCCTCACCTTAATTTTCTCCTTCTATTTTCCGCTTTCCTTATGGGAGGGGTGTCTCACATCTTAATTTTGCGATAATCAATTTCCAACATCAACACGATTTAAGTTTATCCTTGTTATTTCAACATGTAAGGTATCCGTAGTTCAGTTTGTGCACATATTGCTATTATAAAAAAAAAAAAAGGTATTCAAATAGCAGAGAAATGCTATTTGTCGGCAAGGTAAATTTCTCTGCATATTTTAGTGTATTAAATTACCCCCAAAATGACTTTGCAATGCATTTATTGCATACTAAGCCATACCAGAGATCAAGATAAAACAAAAAATTCTCATTCCCCAAAATGAGCTGAAAAAGTTAATTTTTTTTTGTGTTGCAGTGGCAAGGACATTGAAGCAGATGGTGCAGTGGACACACAGAAGTTGTTTTCTAATTTGCATAAGTTCTAAGTTATTGCTAACGTTCAGTAATAAACAGTCTGAGTTATTCTATACTCCAGCAGTATGCAAAATGTGACAAGGAAAAGATAGAAGACAGAATTATTGCTCGTTACCATTAAGCCAACTACACATCCACTAGTGACCCCGCTAATTACCAGGTATATCAACTGAAAAAGTAAAAAAAAAAACTACAATTATTCTACGTTTAAAATGTTATTACTGATATATAAATGACTTCATGGTTTAGCACCATCTCATCTTGATGAACTGTTTGTTCCCTATGTTCCTACTCGAACACTTCT
The DNA here is from genome assembly GCF_023856365.1 of Brienomyrus brachyistius. Taxonomy (NCBI): domain Eukaryota; kingdom Metazoa; phylum Chordata; class Actinopteri; order Osteoglossiformes; family Mormyridae; genus Brienomyrus; species Brienomyrus brachyistius. Next base: position 9,696,437 of record NC_064542.1, read on the forward strand.
GATCAGTTGCTGTTGGTTATTCCTCGATCATATATTAAATCTAGAGAGGATCGTGCCTTTGCAGTAGCTGAGCATAGTCTATAGAATAGCCTGCCGTTACAGGTTAGATGGGCACCCTCAGTAACCGCCTTTAAGGGATCATACCTCTGTAGTAGCTGAGCCTAGGCTATGCAGCAGTCTGCCATTACAGCTTAGGTCAGCACCCTCGGTACCTGCCTTTAAGGGATCATACCTTTGTAGTAGCTGAACCTAGGCTATGGAGCAGCCTGCTGAGACAGTAGAGTTTGAAAAAATGAATAAGCAAAAGCTTGGGAGTCCATACTTGATCTGCTGATAAAGGAGCTCCACTTTTTGGATTATTAAAAACAAATTATGATTTCCTGTGTATCTAGAGCTATTTAAACAAAAACTGCTTGAGTAACACTATTAGTTATTGCTAGTTACAGGATGGTGTGTGGCTCAGTGGGCTGAGCGTCCCTGACCAGACGGTTGCCACTTCGAGCCCCCTGCTGCTGTTGGACTCTTCAGTAAGGCCTATAATCAGATGTGCTGGGCCAATGCTGTGCCCCCCAAGCTTGCTCTGCTCCGTCTATGTCTCCCATGGAGAGTAAGATGGGATAGGTGGAAAGACAGTTTTACCATTGAGGAAAAAAGAATGATTATTCCATTTGCTAGCTATTTTTCTCCCAACAGCCAGTCTTTTACACAATTGATCCAATTTTGTATTACTTCTCCTGGTGAGGGACACGGTGGTAGCATGGTCTTCTGGGGTATGTTCACTTTAATACCGAATATTCTTTAACAATTTGTTTGTTAAGGGAAGGGATATTTGTTGAAAGGCAAAATAACCCAAAAGGGCAGTTTTGGGATGAATTAGCAGAGCTAGCTGAATATGAAAGAAGGAACAGTTGCTTTGACTGACAGACGAAACTCGGTAGGGATAAAAGAAAGAAACACATAAGTTTGTGCATTGCTTGACCTCAGGCACACAGCAGGGGAAGTGCAGAAAGCCCAAAGGAGCCTCAGTCAATAAACAGCATTACTGTAGCCCCAAACCAAAAAAGTTCCAGCTGAATAACACTCGCAGTCTCAGCCCCTACATGATTAGTATTTAGTTTAGTTTTCAAAAATCTCAATTTTTTTTTCCCTAAAAGGTTTTTTTCAGACTGGCATGGTGACTCTGTAGAAAGCACTGTGGAGTCATACCTCCAGCTTTGTGTGTTTGTGTGTGTGTGTGTTTCTGTGTGTGTGTGTGTGAGAGAGAGAGAGTAGCAAATGTTCCCCACAATGTAATAAAAACTTTATTTTGATAAAAACTTATTTCGATGTTATGGGGACCACATTTAGAATCTCAGAAAGATCTGTGACTGCAATCAAAAAACTAAAAATGCCAAAAGTCTCGTATTTTGTTTGGTTAGTTATGGTTAAGGTTTAGGGCTGGGAGGGGGTTAAAGTCGTCATGTTGGGATTAGAGTTTTCCCCGTAGAAATTAATGGAGAGTCCCCACAAAGATATAATTACAAACCTGTGTGTGTGTGTGTGTGTGTGTGCGTGTGTGTGTGTGTGTGTGTGTGTGTGTGTGTGTGTGTGTGTGTGTGTTGCCTCCCATCCTTTGCGGGTACACTCCAGTTGCTCCAGTTTCCAGCCACCGCCCAGAGAGGCTTCCACTTTTCACCTTATAGGCCAGTGGCTTTTCCTCACGCTCCTCAGCTACATGGCAGTCACTGGCTGCAAAAAGGATGCCCGCCAGCCACACTGCATGCCTTTCAGCAGCAACATGCAGGATCCCCACAGCCTGTCTGACAGCACTCATTAGGAGCTGCTGGGCATAACAGACCTAAATCTAGCTGTCACTCAATGCTTGGCAGAAGGTAACACTGCACTGAACCATTTTGTCTAAATGTTCCTCCCCTCCCACATTTTCTTTCGACACTGGTTTTGATAGGGAGCAAAATGGTGTGATTTCCCTCGGGATTCTGGACACTGTCTACAGGAGTCTGGAATGGAAGGAAACATGCCTGTCCGACTCCCTCTCCAATGAAGCTGAATACCTTCGATTGAACGCTTCCCCGGAGCTTGCTGCTCTTTCTTGTCTCTCATCACCCTGTTGCGTGGGCCAGAATGAGCTCTCCTCCAGCCCAACCCCCCCCGCCCTCCTACGATAATTATATTCTGCAGATGCGTGAGACGTGGCAGATTAGCTGGGAGTGATGCGCAGAAAATCAGGACAAATGATTTTGGCAGCAAAGAGCGCGTGACCATATTGCCTTTGTGTGCATGAGAGAGTCTGTCTGGGAATCAAATCGAGTGGCTGCAAAGCAGGCAAGACTGAGACCAGCTTCCATAATCCCATTTTCACTTGGTTCCACACAAAATACACTGCATTATACACATTTTTATTAAAGAGTCAAATAGTGACATTTTTCTTAAACACAAATTAAGGCAGATAGTTTAAGAACATCCAGTATAGATATTGCGGCGTAAACTGGTCTGCTTCTCCGACATGCAGCTAATTGAAATTGTCATTGTAACGTAGGACCCACAGTAAGTATAACCCTTACAATAACAAAAGAGCTAAACCTTAAAGATATTTGAGTAAGCTAATGAAATGAAACAAATGATTCGCTTCCTCTTGGAGATTCAACATGTCCCTGTACTTCCACAGGTTAGAGATTCTTTATTGACGTAGCTAAACACCGCGATCTGCGTAAACATCTAACGCACACAGCACAAACAGCAAAGAGCAGAAACAAAATGCGGAGGTACCGTTTATTTGTTTTGTTTGATTACTTCCTCAGGATGCGCGTGACTATGCACAGCATGACATGTCGAGGAATTAGGTTTTCCAGCTGAAAGGGCGAGCATCTCCCTCTTCATCCTTTGTGTGCCTAGCTGAAAGTTATTTCCGATTCCCACTACCACACCGGCCATGTTTCACTGCATTACTTATAAATTGCATCAATCGTCAGGTTCATTTCAAAGTAGTGTTTTACTTCTCGGGTTTCCAATGAAAGCAACATGCCATTTGATAAGGGTATTACTCTCGAAAATGTAGCAGCTGGTTTAGCGATATGTGAAATGCTTCTGAACCTTCAATGAGTTCTGTTAACCCCAAAGTCTCTGCAGGAACTAAAGACAAAGGCTGCTGGAAGCCGAATCTAAATGGTGGGTGAGTTATATTTTAAAACAAAGGGGCCTCATCGGTAAGTAACCGATACAGTATTTATAAATCAAAAATCCTAGCAGGGAAGATCATCCCAGGCAGTGTAATATCCATTCATATAGTTTACTTTAAAAATGTATATATTTATATAATAACATAGTTTATATATCATTCCATATAGTGTAATATAATTCAGAGGTTAGCACCTTAGACGGGCACCTTCTGCGTTGGGGCTTCGAATCCGACTCCCAGTCCACGCATATGGGGTCTGCATGCGTTTAAGAAAATTGTTTTTCTAATGTGCGTACCGCGCGATCCATCCAGGGTGTCGCCCTTGCTTTGTCCTTTGGTGCCTGGTATAAACTCCCAAGTCTCTGTAACCCTGTTCCAGATAAGCAGCTGGAAGATAAATAATAAAAAAAAAAAAAACTTGTGTGAGGACACCGGGATCTTGTGGATTATTTTAAAGGCATGATTCATTATTTAGTCTATTATACAGGTTGATGACTGAAAGGACACTCAGAAAAAGCATCAGAACTCCAAGTGAATAGTGTTAGTTAATTAGCAGACATTGGAATCAGCCCGAGAGTCTCTGACTATATGTAATACGTGACAACAGCAGTTCTAAATGCAGCTAAACTGCTTCATTTTCAGTGTGTTTCCTCCTCCAGGCAGTGATTCAGTTGGGTAGGTCACTGAGTTCGTGTCTGTGGACTGTTTTACGGTGTGGATCTGTCTATCTTTTCCCACCAGACAAATTTAAAAAACATACCAAAACTATTTCATTTATTTATCACTCCTTTTAAGCCATGCATCAACCTTAATATATTAAGAGAAAGACTTGATATTACTTTTGAAACCTTACAATATTAAAAAAAACAACCTTTTAAAAGCCAGATGTCTGAGCAATTAAGAACAAGCTTTCAAACTTGAAATAGGCCACAGTTCAAATTTTTATACAGGTATGATGTTTTCTGGTTCAGTTTAATGATGCAAATGACACGTATTAAGTGCATGAGTGAGTATGAGAGCACAGAGCTTATGAAACATTTCCCGAACGGAGCGGAAATGGGAAATCACTGTATAATAAGGACATCTTTGAGTAGCTTTATAAAGACATCGAATGTCAGCCACGAGACACAGGCAAGGAAAAGTAAAAAAAAAAAACTTTTTATGTCAGAAGACTGAATTTCATCCTTGTGATTTATCCCGAACTGTTGTTTAGTCTTGACATGATAATAAAAAAAAGCCATTGCACCAAGAAATCTATATTATTCCATTCATCTTTCAAGGCAACCTGGAATCTATTACCAAACAACATGGGGCACAATGCAGGGATGTAACTCTGGATGGGAAGTCAGACCACGGCAGGGTGCCCACATACGCACAATATGGGCCATTTACAGTGAACTATTCACGTAGCTGCATGTCACTGGACATGCAGAGCCAGTGCCAACGTGGGGAAAACTGCACACACACACATAGCAAGAGCAGCATGCTGATTCTTTGAATAAGCCGGAAACAACAATTTGTTGCATATTACTTGCAACATAACATCTGTTAAAACAGTCTTGAAGGGAATCAGAAGCAACATCACCTTATATGAAAGAAAATTTGTCATCATCATCTTGACTACTTGTGCTTGGCAAGTTTTCAGAATGATGTAACACTTTAATTGTCCATATTTAAACAAACCTGACTCTGAGAACAGGAGAATTGTCAAAAAAAACTATTTTCGCATTAAGATTTTATTAACATGTCAGTGAAATCAATCACCTGGCAACCGCTGCCTTTAAATGAAGGCATAAATTATTAAGAGCAAAAAGTCTAGTCACTGGATGGGGAGTGCCAATGAACGAATGCATTAGCAATTATTACTATTGCCAATGGGACTGAAAAAATGTAAAAGGAATTCTATGAATGCCATATCTGTAAGAATCAATGAACACATTCATAACACATTATAATGCATTCATAAAGCATTATAAACATGGACATGTGTATATAAAGGCATAACACATCACTATGCATTATAAACGCTTTATAAAGCTGTCATCTACAATTCACTATAGATACCTTCATAATGCAACACAAAGCATCTTTACTTCTTATACCGACCATTTTAATACATTATTAACTATCAGTAGATGATGCTGTAGTGCTTTATTAATTCTCATACCAACCATTATGAATGTATCTATAATGCATTATAGATGACAGCTTCAAATAAAGTATTACTAAGAATTCCATTTATAGTGAATGACTTAGTTTCCATGGATAGGATGACATAAATTCATCTCTCTTGTTGACTGTCTATATCACATATATCTATAACTGCTGATTTGAGATATGGTCCATATTAACTGCTACCACAGATGATGTGTAAAGGACAATGATTGCCAAGAAATGAGCTGCAGTAAAACGGCCTCCCGTACGTCCTCTTCTTCAGTGAATTACTGCACCATTCTGCATACGTTATATCATGAGTAATCACAAGAGAACAGTCAATAAACAGAGTGCATAGCAAATAAATACAATTAATGCATCATGTCAATAGTAAAAAAAATGTTATGCAAAGGCCAAGATGGCGTCCCAGTGGGAAGTACTGTTGCTTCACACCTCCATGGTTGAACGTGAAAAACCCACAACCCCTCTTTGAGTCTAGAGTTCATATATTGGCCCTTTGTTACAGGGGTCTCTTCCCATTTAATTTCCCAGTCCAAAGCAATGTCAGGTGCCTGTGGTGTGTGTGAGTGTGTTTACCATGTAATGGATTGACATACTATCCAGGGTTTGGTAAGGGTGACCAAATGCTCCATGTCAGGGTGGACACTTTGAGTTAGGATAGGACTTATAGATAACCATTTCAGTTAAAAGGACCTGGATTTCACTTAAAGCGCTGAGTTTTTGCTGTGTGATGATTGGTTAGTCTCCTGTAATCATGCATGTCTCACTAATATTAATGTGAAACAGATGGATAGGCTTTCAATCAAGGAAACAAACCAGTCAAACCACAAGAAGAACCAAACTATTCAGCCAAGAACAGGAGCATTTCAGATTTAAACTACATAGTAAAGCTTGAAATAGCTCAAAGTATCCTCCCTGACATGAATTATCTGGTCTTCCTAGGTACTGTATGCCCCTACCTTGTGCCCTCTGCTTTCTGAGACAGACACCAGTCCCCAACGCTCCACCAATGGTTCTATACGGGATGAACAGGTAGAGGATAGATGGATGCACGTAAAGACCAAAGCAACAGGCTTGAAATGTTGTCATACTACACAATGTACACACAAACTACTGGAACTATACAACATAAAGAGAGCGCAGAACTTCTGAGGGAAAGATGTCAGATGTGGCTACCCCTGTGGGAGCAGGATATATCTTGAACGTGAAGAATAAGCACCATTTTTCAAGCTCTTACTTTTTAAACTTTCCAGCAAGAAGAATGAATGCTGAGGCTAATGGGTGTCTTTGCAACTTCTTGTTTTTCACGTATTTCTGGAAGTGGTTGCGCAAGAAAATAGACCTGGTCTTTTTAATCAGAGTTCAAGCTTTTGAGATGCAGTAGAGTAAAGCAGCCACTTGCTGCCTTTAAGTGGATCTGCTGAAAGATCAGCCGAAGCTGTGGAGTAGGCAGTGTAAAAAAGTAAGTGCGTGAGGAGCATCACACATTTTGAGTTTTATAGCAACGCTTCACAAGTCCTTCACCAACATATCAGGACACAACTTAGGAAGGACTCACCCATAGACTTAATGAAACTGCAACGGCGAGCATGTTTTGGTCCTCTAAAGCCAAATCTTGTCAACTCAGCTGAAGAGAAGACACGTGACAAAGTCACCCCTTTGACAGAGGGTGGCTGATATGTTGGAGCAAGTTGACTTTGGTGCTGCTATGGGACTAAAGAAGTAGACTTATTGAGGAATTGTGCTCTGTGAGTCTCACCCTTGCAATGATACTCATCATCAATTACCATAAAGAAATGCGAGCGTCAAATGGGGAAAAGGGCGTAGTGTCCTAAATGTGGAATTATTCTAAAGCTCCCATGACTGAATAAGAGCAAACACATAACGGATTGCTGCAATCCATGTTCCACAAATGTCCTTGTTAAGAACATAAGAAATATACAAATGAGAGGAGGCCATTCGGCCCATCAAGCTCATTTGGGGAGAACTTAACTAATAACTCAGAGTTGTTAAAATCTTATCTAGCTCTGACTTAAAGGAATCCAAGGTTAAACACTATAGTTAACTGATTACAACATCAAAATAAATTCCCCTTTGCAAATATAAGCTGAAAACAGGTTTCCAAAAACATGAAAGAAGAACCTCGACACAGAAACGATTGCATGATGTTTCATACACACAGTGTAAAATAAGATTTCTTGGTAACACATTACGTTTCCTTGGTAACCTAGTAGTAACTCATTTGCTACAAATCGTGAGCAAATATAGTACCTAATTGAGGTAAACAATGTGATTCACTAATGATGAACAAACATGTCATTTTTTGTGTTATTTCTTATTTGTTTATTCACAGATTAATAAATATAGCAATTAGTACAGTATTATAAACATACGTAATAATGACCACCCACCCCTTTTTCTGTAACTGCTCGTCCTATTCAGAGTTGTGGGGGGGTCTTCATCGTGTTATTGGACTGTGTGGAGTACCCAGAAGAAAGCCCACAATGACAGGGCTGGAACAGCAAACTCCACAACCAGGGAGCCATGATAAAAAAACTGTGGTCTACCCCACATATGAATGAGCCTGCAGCAAATGGTTAATTAACAATAATAACTAAATGGCTTTAGTAAAGATGAACCCCAAAGGGAAAACGATATGAATTTCCCTGCCTACTTAACATAGCATGTGTTCTGAATAGATGGATTCATTCAATATAAAACCAGAGGGAAGTTGGTTGCATGTTCTCCCACTCCATTTTCTGTCCTTAGTCCAAACACATCCACGCTTAGTGAATCGTTGTTCATCATTAGAGATAAATCCATTATTTGTCATTCGCACAGGTACAATGGAATTCTTCTCTTCACCTACCCCGTGCTGCTCTCCATAGCTTTTTGTTTTTTGAGGGGGGCGAGGAGGGGGGGTCACAGTACAGAGTCAGCCAACAGACAACACCCCTGAAGCTGAGGATTAAGGCCCTTGCTCAAGCAAACACAGACACCTGACTGTTCCATTGATACCAGAGCTCAGACCAGCAATCTTCTGATCGCAGGCACAGAGGCCTAGTCCACTGAGCTACACGCTGCCACCTATTAATGCTTTGTGATGGATCATTCATTTCAAACAGTTACTATATTTGTTACAATATATCTTTGTGAACTACTGAAAAAACAATGAATAGCATAAAAAGTGAAATACTGATCTCATGTTTATTCATCATTGATGAATCCTTACGCATCTTTTAAATCAAGTAACTATATTTATTCATGATTTGTTCTTCAGTAGTAAATCATTTACTACTAAGTTATTAAGAAACCATACTGTAAAGTGTTACCGATTTATTTAACATTCATATCTTGTTTGATACCTCTTTTCAAACTTCACAATATTGAAACTCAATCTCATTTTAAAGCTAGTTAATCTAAATTCAGTGATTGCTTAAAACAATGTGAAATAAAGACTGCTGTCCGACCATACCCAGCACTACAGTAATATTTTACTGGTCAATCTGCCGTAAGTGAATCACACAATTTAATGTTTACTGGTATTAATGCCAATCTTATTAGCTTGTAATTGTATTCGCGATGTATGTTGTCAAGCAACTCAGAGCTAAAATATCAATATTGGAAGGGAACAATTTTTCATCAGGATCCATTTTTCAAGCAGACGTATGGTAAAAAAAAAGAAAGTTAATTTATACAGAAGCCTGAATATTGTAGGCTATGCAGACAGAGACAAATTCTCAAAGTTTTTTGTACCTAAATGGACTTTTGGACTTAAATGCACATAAATTTTTCACTTATTTCATCAGCATAAAAAATAAAAAAATAAACTAAAAAAACTAGTTCAGTCATTTAATGTAAAATAACTAAACATCCATCCATCCATTTTCCAAACCTCTTATCCTGGGTCGCGGGGGGTCCGGAGCCTATCCCGGAAGCAATGGGCACGAGGCAGGGAACAACCCAGGATGGGGGGCCAGCCTATCGCAGGGCACACTCACACATCATTCACTCTCACACACGCACCTACGGACAATTTTAGCAAATTCAATTAGCCTCAGCATGTTTTTGGACTGTGGGGGGAAACCGGAGTACCCGGAGGAAACCCCACGACGACATGGGGAGAACATGCAAACTCCACACACATGTAACCCAGGCGGAGACTCGAACCCGGGTCCCAGAGGTGTGAGACAACAGTGCTAACCACTGCACCACCATGCCGCCTCCATAACAAACTATATATTTTAAATAAATAATCTGCTCTGCATAGTTGGTATACTGTTAGTACAGTAAGTGTACTGTTAATATTTTTTATTTTAATTTAATATTAGTTAAGTCATCATTAAGGTTGTTTTAATGACAGAAATTTACGGTTTTACATTCTGAGCTGCCCTCTTATGCCTTGAAAATATTTGTAAGACATCTGTAAGGATTCTTCACTCATTGCATATGACTCCTGTTAGATCAGACTGGAGCTGGGACAGTATGTAACTCTGTGGGTTAGGAATCTGTTCTTGTGGTCAAACAGTTACTGGTTCAAATCCCATGATGGGCAGCCTGATGCTGCCTTTGAGCCCTGGGCTAGGATCTCGACCGTCACTGCTCCAGGGACACTGCACCACCACTGATGCTGCCTTTGAGCCCCTGGGCTAGGATCTCGACCCTCACTGCTCCAGGGACACTGCACCACCACTGATGCTGCCTTTGAGCCCCTGGGCTAGGATCTCGACCCTCACTGCTCCAGGGACACTGCACCACCACTGATGTTGCCTTTGAGCACCTGGGCTAGGATCTCGACCCTCACTGCTCCTGGGACACTGCACCACCACTGATGCTGCCTTTGAGCCCCTGGGCTAGGATCTCGACCCTCACTGCTCCAGGGACACTGCACCGTCACTGATGCTGCCTTTGAGCCCCCGGCTAGGATCTCGACCCTCACTGCTCCAGGGACACTGCACCGTCACTGATGCTGCCTTTTAGTCCCTGGGCTAGGATCTCGACCCTCACTGTTCCAGGGACACTGCACTGTCACCCCAAGCTTGTTTTCAGCGGTATATTTGCCAGTTTAGCCAGTTTATCTTATAAAAAGCCAGGTGGGGTAGATGACAAGACAATTTCCCCAAGGGGCCAATAAAGGAGCATGGCGACAGGATAAAAGAATATGTCCCCAGAAGGACATTTTGGAGATGCTTTTACCCAGTTTTTTGCCCCTGTCTTAATACAAACACTCAATACCACACTTGCAGGGTTTTTTTATTAAGGTAGCAGTAAATGATTATTTAAAAGACTAGGTCATTTGATGCAAATCAAGGGGAACAAAGCATAAAACTAATAAAGCTAAACAGCAACCCACTGCCACCACCAATATGATTTTTCACTTGTAGAATTTATATATTGTGGAACTTAGCAGAACCAAGCATCACAGTGTCAGAAACGAGAGTTTAAGTTAAGAGGGTTTTAAGGTAAGAACGCTCTTTTATTGAAGCTGTTAAAAGCATCAACACAAACAGCAACCAAGACTCCCGGGTAAACAGGGGGTTTGACGCCGAATGGTAAGGCACACACACGACTTATACAACGGTTAAAGACAGACGGCGATTGGAGAGGGTTCACACATGACACAGGTAAGGGCTCACACAGCAATCGCTAATACCACAAGTATATGCAGTAACACACACATACAGGGGCTATTTACACAGCTCATGAGCATGCTGGAATATGCTAACGGTCTCTGCTATGCAGAGCCTTCTCACCAGCGCTACAAAATATATGTATACGTGTGTGTGTGTGTGTGTGTGTGTGTGTGTGTGTGTGTGTGTATTCCTTTCAGAGATGTACAGTAGGGTCCATTATGTGTCAATATCTGGCAGTGGAAAAATGGGTGAACTTGTGGCCATTGACAGTTACAGTCAAGGTGAGGGCAAGACATTGAGTTTTCATATTGAAGTAAAACGTCCTTCAGTTAAAATTGCATATACTGGTGTCAGCATGTGTGGGACTGCTTCAAGGGCTGCGAATCAGAAGTCAAGGTAAACAAGTATTTCTGACCACAAAGATGAAGAAAGGAATGCTTAGTATTATTCTAAGCTTCAAGAGGACATGTATAGAGGCCTCCTTGCATAACTCTGGATAAGTCGGGATTTCTTTCCGGAAGGTCAGTGATTCAAATTCCATGACCGACAGAGCAATGTCGCTGTGAACCCCTTGAGCAAGGCCCTTAACCCTAGTTGTTCCAGGGACCGTCTGATTCTCGCTTGTATGTTACTTTGGACTAAAGCATCTACTGAATAAATAAATGCAAGTACAGTGCTGTAAATGATTAGCGAAGAAAGCAATACTGCTGTGGTACCTGCCGTTTTTAAAAAACACATTCATTACATTTGTAAATGTCAATTTTATTTAATAATAGGAGTTTTTAATAACTTTAAGCCAAGCATTTCAAAAATACAATTTCAAATCCACAAGCTGCAATACGAAGATATAGGATTTTTTTTAATCTATTGAAATTTGTTATGTTTCAGAAAAATGGCAATTAGTTGGTACCGTCCTGCAATCCCTTTCAGTTCTATCCCATTCAGAAAATAAATGAATTTCAGTAATGACCCGCATGCCTAAAGTACAGCCATACACAAATATATTTAATTCTTCCTAAGCTTCAGTAAAATTCATCTCTGCAGTAAGCGTAGCTTTTACGGAATTGTGCCTTCCCTCAGGACTTGATATTCCATTCGGAAGACACATATTGCTGATTTTTTAACTAGAATTGGTAAGATGATTAATTATGGTGTGGAATAATAAACAGTTGCACAATCATTATGTGTCATCTTGCATTAATTAGCAGTTCCGCTAAGACCTGAGGAAGAGATGAGAACATATTTTAAAGATTTTTGCCGCTGGTTTATAGTCCATTGCAGTCTGAAATGGGCAAGTTTAATGTTAATTGGTTTTATGACTTGTGAAGCAGTTTGTATAGTAGATTACGGAGAAGTTTTCAGGCATACAAAAGTATAACCATCTATACCTTCAGGATAGAAGGTTCTTTATGCTGCCCAGCCACTTTCCTCTCTGCCTCCTTCACCGTGTTATATTTGGCTGAGTATCATTACGTGGGAGACACGAGCCCTGGTTTGTTATTATCTAGTTTCGGGGATTTTTTTTGTCATTCGTATTTTATTTCATCCGTATAAATGGCATTTATAAAAAGGATCATCGAATATGCAGAATTCGAACACTATAGCATTTGGGTTTAGTAACCTGTGTTAGTGAAGTATGTGTGATAGGTGATGCCGTTTGTAAAGAAACACATTTGCAACAGTGACTACAGCTAGAACCAAGCATTCAGACTGACTGCCCCTCCAAGAAATACCACGAATGAGTGAATGAATGAGTGAATGAATGAGTGAATGAATGAGTGAATGATGCCTTCATTATTCATAGCAGAAGGTACAGCAAAATTGGAAGACTATCCTTGTCGGGGCAAGAAAGGATAAAGTCAGGAAGGATTCAAATACAGGAAAAAAATTAGATGAAAAGAATATAAAACATATAGAATATAAAGAAGTAAATAGCATCTAAAATTAATTATAAAAGGAGTGCAAAGAATAAAAATGTAAACAATGTAGAAATAGAGAAGTAATTGTGAAAAATGATGAGTTGAATGAATAGTATTAATAACACATTCATGAGGCTTGATCATGCACAGTGTTGAGCAAAGTATTGCTACCATGTAGAGAAGAATAGGTCTGATGACCAAGCGGGTTTCAGAGAAGCTGCACCTGAATGTACAGTTAGAAATGAACATGTGAGAGAGGCAAAAAATGATTGGTTTAGAGAGATAACCAATCAGATTGTAGAGGAAGTGGGTCCAAGGAACTAGAGGAGGCGGGACCAAGACACCGGATTGGTTGGTCCTGTGTCCTCTAGTTGCTTGGACCCATGAACTGTGGATATGAATCATATATAGATAAGCACAGAATGATATAAGGGAAGAGAACAATCTGGAATGATTCCTACTGCAAACTGTTTTTGATGTTATTTAAAGATATTATTACAAATATTATAAATAAATGTATGTAAAATGCTATTGTTTAAAAGAAACTGTTTAAAAACTGAAAAGTTTATCATTAATAAATCAATCCCTGTAACCATCATAATTGAAATTATAATAATTATATGTAATTTTCAATAAAGACAGAAATTTGGAGAATTAAGACCTTCACATGCAGTTTACATGACTTACAGGCCTTGATTCCTGTGACTGGGACTAAAATGGGACGAAGAGAAATAGCTTAGAAACGGCAGGAAGCGTGAAAGGCTGATACTGCTGCTGCAGGTGCCATCATGCCACCTGTTTCTGCTAATTTGTATCTTGGCAATTTCAAAGATCTTGTTGCCATGGACAGATATTTCACACTCAGTCAAAATCTGCCCCATTTTAAAGATTAGATATATTTGCCTTCTTGACGCCATCACACTACGTATCCTGAAAATAATGTTAATGCAAGCATATTAATTTCAAACAGAGTTCCCGGATATTTATACCGTTATATTGCAAGTGGAATGAGAAAAAAATACAGTGTTTTGGAAACCAGTTTGGTTTATTCGGAAAGACACAATGAGCACAGACTCTCCGAGTTGTGATTCCAAAGCATTGGCCGGTTTTCCTGGTTTTGTCCCTTGGGGTGCTGTAAATGAAATAAAAATTTTATCTATCCAATCACCTGTAAATAGTAACCACTAAAGAAATTAATAACTTGTCAGTCATGATCTACGTAACTTAATGCCCCATTCTTTATGAGAACACAATAAAATGACAGGTACATGTAGGAGTTACTGAGCATAAATGCTTCTAAGATGTGCACCATTTACTTTGTGGGTCCATATTTTTGGTGCTGAGAAGAATCATACCGCAGATCTGAGGGATGCACTACGACAATAAATCATCCCAAAGTCTTATTTTTGCATCCTTAAATTTATTATGTTCATAATAATTTCCTAAAAGGCAGGGGTGGATATTTTGAGTCCAGAAAGTAAAACTTCAAACCAAGGTTTTGTTTCAACCAGCCAGTTGAGTATAAAAAGTCACAATCACAGAGTAGTCAGCTGATTGGTCGAAACAAAACCTTGATCTGGAATTTTACTTTTATTTTTGACTTTATTTTTTATATTTCTGTTGAATGTACCATAACAATAATGGAAATTTGATGTTCCGAATAACTTCCTAAGGAAAAGATTTTTTTTTTTTTTTACTTAATTATGTAATATTAGGATAAAATGTGATATTTCACAAGTCTGCTTAATATGCTACTTTCAAACTACTTTTTATTAAAATAATATCACATCAATCGAAATAGGCCACAGGCGGCTATGAATAAACAGGCTTTAAATATCTTCTGTCGATCAGAAACGTACGGCTACTCTTGTGTACGATTCATTTTATCTTGGTGTTAATACAATTGAAAACGTTTCTTGTGGTTTTGCTGTAATTGCCTTCGGTGCTAAATAGGAACATCTCAAATGGACGACCACATTTTTCAAGAATTAGTCAGTTAATCAATGAGGAAAAATCAATTTGAGGATGGTTTTAAGCACCATCACACCACGCTGAAGGAAGCGAATGACCAATGCATTTAGATGGGCTTTTATTGATGATGTAGGTTCAACCTCTACATAAACCAAAGCTCAAAAGTCAGCAAAAATGGCCACCTTCATTGATGTGTAAAATATGGCTGCAAAATACTTAATGCAGTCTCAGGGTTTTTTTTTTAATGCACCGAGATCAACGAATGATGGATTTCTGCATGCTACATATTTTAAAGTTCAAACATTGAAGAAACATCTGACTAAAGACACTATCACTGTATTTTGTATCATTGCATTCTTATACTAATGCAACACATTTGGGAATGAGTGACCTGTCAGACTTGAATTTCTCTAAAAATGGAAATAGATTTTCATGTTTCGTTCACCCTATATGGAAGGTGCCGTCATGTTCAATCTTCATTGCAATTTGTGAGGGAAATTATCTGAAAATGATTGAATGTTTATTGGAAGGACTGATTATGGGGTGTGTAGAATACGAAGTGCATGATGGTCGCAGGGATTTCCTTCATCGTATAACAGTTGGTTCTCTTATCCATCTCAATTGCAATAATGTGGACAAAATAAAAAATGCAAACAGGAAGCCGGCGATATGCAAATAGACGGGGGTGTTTTGAATGTTTCAGGAGCACTTTTAAAAAAAAAATAATGGTAATTTAACATTTTGCAACGCTATGAAATATTAATTAATGAGCAATCTCACAGCACATTAGTGGAGATAATAGAGTTGCAGCTAACACTGCCAGATCACTTCTATAACCAGTGAGAGTCAGTTCCTAAAATACACATGGAATAATGTGCTAGCCAACTATGTTTCAGTGCTCTGCATTGGAGGAAATATTTTTTTTAAATTAAAAACAAGGCAAGCTATAATTTAATAAATAAACAATCCTGTAGCAGGAGTATAATCCAAAATTCTAGCTAGCAGTGGCGCTAATACATTTCATTGACCGAGGAGTGTTCTTGAAATGTGTTCCATTATTTTCGTACAGCATCAGTGAACTTGGGGGTAACTGCTTGAAGGCAGTGTAATTTAAGCTTATGGAGCTGTGAACATTTCATGCCTTGTGTCTCATGAGTTACGGAACGTCAGGATGGAAATAATGCAGGTCATTAAATGTTCCAGTAGGTCAGAGAAAAGTGTGTCACTTCTGACAAAGGGACATAATATAGTGTTTTCATTCCCATGCATGAAGACATCAGATCTTAACAAGTTACGACATCATATATACCACTCTATTGAACGTATTACGGAGATGAACACATAATGCTTCCTTTTGAAATAAATTAAATTTAGTTTTTTCTCACTTTTACTTCATGAAAGCAAATGTAAATTTGTATTCATGTGTATATGTAAAATGCATTTTTCCCTAAAAATCTTTTTCCTGGGTTTTCTGTATTTCACTATACATTGGCTACGTCAATCTTGTTGGAGAGGGAAAGTATTGCAGTGCGATCTCGGCATTTCTATTCTATTTCTGTTTCACCTGGATAAAAACTAGATTGCAACACAAAGGACAGTCAAACTGCTATCACTCACATTCCTAAGGTTTTTGTACAGCATTGTACAGATCTCATTCCTATCCCTCCTCAAAGTTTGTCTCCTGTCACTCCTCTCAACCCATTTTAAAATGAGATTTCTGTATGATCTCACCTTTCTTTCTCTCCTGACCAATCTATATATAAATGCGAATGATTTCTCATGTGACTTACCAATTTCTCATTTTTGAATTTCGTTTTTTTTTTTTGTGATGCTTATTTCTCTCACAGAAACATTAGGAAAACAATTCATACTGCAAATACTTCAATGATAAGTTTTAAAACTTTGAACAGTAAAAATCTCCCAAAGATATACCTTTCACTTCTGAATTTCGCTCCAGGTTGTATCTGGCTTCACCACGCATAGTGAAGGTTCATATTCCATCTGTAGCTTAATGAAATTATTGTCACACGTTTTATAGTCTGTGATGGGTTGGCGTGCCATCTTGGATTGCTCCTTGCTTTACATCCAAAGCTTTGGGGATAGGCTCCGGACCCCCTGCACCCTGAACAGGACAAGCAGTTTACGGAACATGGATGGATGGATTGTTCTGAAGTGGGTCGGCGCTGTGTGTCGGAGGTTAGCTCTGCAGGTTCACACTTCACATTTGTGGGTTCGATTCTCATCCAGGACTCTGTGAGTGTGACGTTTGCATGTGTGTGTGTGTGTGGGTGGGGCGGGGGGTTCTCTGGCACCTCCCTGTAGGCCAACAACATGCTGTTAGGTGAATTAGTTACTATGTTGTTATTGCACTCTGTAGGATGAAATTGTATTTCATTTGTATCCCCTTGGCTATCTCTGCCTGCCAAATGAAAAATATTACTAATTATTCTAACTAAATTGAAAAGCAACTGAGTAAGAGAGAATTTTCACATTCTCTGGCATAAATACAAGAAATAAAACTCATACCCTTCTCTCATGGTGCCACAATAAAAAAAAAAAGTGTCAAAGATTAATCTGCAAAAAATAAATATGGTAAATATACATTAGAGTTTACTGGGTTCAACAAAATGCATATGCTCTCCTGAAGTCCCTTGTCCTTGAGCTCAGATGCTTGAAATAAAATATATTCTGCGACACTGCAAGACTGGCTCATATCTCAGTGCCTTTGCAGTAGTCTCATAATCATAACATGTTCTAGACATCTAACAGCTGAACACCCACAGTCATTTTTCTGCATGGTGTCTGAACCTTAGCCGCGCCATTTGGTTGCATCATGTGATGAATAGGCCACAGCAAAGCCTTGATCGCGTGTATAATTTTGCAGCAAAAAGATGTTCCGCCGCACAACAAGAGACACTGATGAAGAAATAAAGCGAAATAAGAGCCAGCTGTTCAACGGCTGATGACGTCTTTTGCGGTTCTTTGGGTCACAAAACGGGGAGCCGCAGAAACAGATCGGCTCGGGGAAGCATGAACGTACAGTGAGTGCATTATTTAAAGCATCCTCTGAATCTGCCGCTCAGAGAAATGGATGCTGCCGGCGTTTCTCAGAATCCTGTATGTGAGCGTAGTTAATGGGGCTGCGCACATCTATCACACTGATGTGCCATAGAGCAGAGGCTGTAATCCCCCTGTCTTCCAATTGGCCTTCTTCCTTCCGCCATCTCTCCGATTTGCATGTAATGAGTAAATGTGACTGAAAACAAATGCATTCGAAGTCACAAAAAGGGAAAGACTCAAATGTAATGGATCTCGCAGCCCGTTCGATCGATCCTAATATATCTGGTTAATTTCAAGCAGTAAAATTAAAGGATTTTTTTTATACGCTTTTTTTTTCCAGAGGCATAAAATGGCCTCTTGGGTAATTGAAGTTCAGCCTGATAAAACACAACCCAAGTGACCCTGGATAACTGAGAATCATGCTGTTGTGCAGAATATGAAATGCAAAGTCAGTCTGAAAAATGTCTTTGTGCTGATATTTTTTTAATTAATCATTAAAAGCAATATATAGGCAATTAGTTGTTTGGCAGTGACAGAGTATTATAAAAGGAGTTCGCGGGAAAAGCTCTCAGCTTTAGATACAATCCTGCCCATATGCTATATTACTGCCTTGTCCCATTTTCATGTTCAATTTGCTCCAAATATCTTATTTACGACGAACCCTAAAACCAATAGCCTCCCATTAAACCCTTAATGGAGTTTGTCTGAAAAAAGGAGACAGCTTGCTCTCAATATTAAGCATCAGAGACAAGAATTAGCCTGAGCAAATGGAAAATCCTCCCACACGCCTGCGAGATGGTCATTTGCTCTGATCAGAGGGACCTTTCCTCATAATTCTATGTTATTGGCCCCGTCAATGAAATAATATTCCTCTTATAGTTCTAGAAAAATGTGGCAAAAAAAAAATCATTTTTATTCAAGGTCTCCCTCTAAAGTAAGCAGTAACTTAAGAGGACTTTTACTTAATAGATTTTTGTATTAAAAATACTGAAAATAACATAGACTAACCAGACCATATATTTCTGCAATCACTGGCACTGCACTAGCAGTTAGCAATAGTGCAAGTGTTTAACAGCTACACGGTCATGAAAAACAAAAGTATTTATTGTACTACCACAGAAATGTCAGCCTACATCTTGTATGCTGCATCTGCAAGAATAATGTAATTATGTTGCTTCAACCTTATTAAAGATATAACCAATGCATTTAAAATGTTACATTTTTATGAGCACAAGACATTTTGATTGATACTGTTATTCAAATAGTGTTTATACAGAATTTTCTAACTGTCATTGAATGTCTTCAAATGATGTCAAAGAATCAGTGAAGCCTTCAATTTTAGGATCAAAGGGGCTGTTCCATACACACCTGATGGACTCTTAATGTCCTGATGAGTTTGACACAAGCTGTCTCTCTGCCACCTCTTCCTTTTCAGTGGCTGACTACAAAGGGAAGTAAAATTTATGGAAAAGCACACTGCACATATTTTTGCTTCTTTTCACTGGTTACCCCCAGAATTCAGCAATAGCATTATGATTTAAATGAATTTGGAAAAATGAGCAAAACGTGCAAAAAATAGTTTAATCAGAAAAGGCTCACGTCGTTTGATACTTGATGAAAAAGGTGTGATTTTAACGTCTCGATTTGCACTGCAGATTGTGCTTAATTGGCGAATGTCTCTCACACTGTTTTTTTTTATTTTTTCTTACTTCTGCTAACAAGAAATGTAATGATGGCTGGAGTTACGCTAACTGTTCGGGGTACCGTAAAAGGCAACATGGTTAAAATCGTAGCAATTTCATGATTTTCAATGACTTTTTTTAGGAAGAAGAATAGGGTAACATCAAGTCTAATTAAAGAAAAACAGTGACTGTTGTAAGTATCTTTGCCATAGCAACCCTGAAAGTCTGCTATTTATGGCTGTGAACATCCTGCAAATCAATATCTCAAATCATAAGCACTGATTAAACCTGCATTGAATGCATTTTGTCAGAAGGCGCAAGTACATTATATATGTATATGTATACGCAATATGTATATGTGTGTATATGTATTAGATAGATAGATAGATAGATAGATAGATAGATAGATAGATAGATAGATAGATAGATAGATAGATAGATAGATAGATGCATGCATACATACATACATACATACATACATACATACATACATAGATGAAACTCCTGCCTTTTCCAGAATAAGTACATTCAGGGTACAATACACAGTGAGGTGTTTCAGTGGGTGTTTTACAATGATATGTCAAATGACATTTTAGCCTTTTTTGATAATGCGTCATTATTATATTTCCCAGTGCCGTATAAAGAGTGAAATTAATTGAATATATGCATATCTCACACTAAACTGTGCTATTTTGTGTCAATTAGCATTAAACATTGTAATGTTACTTCTGTAAGTATCCTGGGGTAGAGAGATGTAAAAGCAATATTTGAAAATGGAATATTTGGTAACGCTTTACATTAACTGTACCTTCATAATGCCTTTATAATGCATTCGTAGAACATTCAGTGCATCTACATAATGCATTTGTAAAACAACTTCATAAGCAATATGAAAGTATATCTTAACATGCTAACATACCTTAACAGTTTTAATATACATTAATAAACAGTAATGCTTTACATTAACTTCACCTTCATAATGCCTTTATAATGCATTCATAGAACATCCATAAGCAGCATGTACCACAACATCCTAACATATCTTGACAATTTTAATATACATTAATAATGAGCATTATATGATAATAACAAACTTTATAACAGTATAATGTTTGTCATTAATGTAAATTGAAGTTGTTGAGGTATGTTAGTATAAGGTATACTTACATGCTGCCTATGAATATTCTATGAATGCATAATGAATGCATTATTAGGGTGCAGTTAATGTAAAGTGTCACCAAATAATTTAATAATAAATGTCAAATTATGCTTTTTAGAATATAAAAAATATGGCATATTTACATAAATATTTCCTCACAATATTCCCACAAATTTATAATCCACTATTGCATTTAAATTATGAGCATATAAAAGCATAAATAATACTAGTTTTGAGACTTCTAATAAAGAGAATTAGCACTTTCAACTAAAAAAGAAGGTGTTGCTTTTTTTTTACCTATCTTATAAACACTTTCCTATTTTTGTGTTTTAGGATTTAGGTACTATGGGTGTTGTATAGCTGTATGTATGTATGTGCACTGATCATCATATAATGTACAAATACATTTGTGCTATCACATATATTAACAGTCTTTATCCAGCGTGTCTTATGTAACTAACCTTGCAGTTAATTGTTTTGCACAGCTTAATACTTTTGCTAATCCCTGTGGCGTGCAGCTTGGTGAATCTTGTGGGGATCTGTGGGGAATTTGGACTGTGGGGGGGAAACCAGAGTACCTGGAGGAAACCCCACAACGACATGGGGAGAACATGCAAACTCCACACACATGAAACCAAGGCAGAGACTCGAACCCAGATCCCAGAGACACCACTGCACCACCATGCTGCTCCAAAATTCAGTTCAATTAAATTCACTTTATTTTTATATAGCACCTTTCACAACACAGCTTCCCCCAAGGCACTGCAGCCCATATTCATACATGAATACAAAATAGTTCATACTACAGGACAAAAGCAGAAAGGAAAAAGCTGGAGGGCATCAGAGGAGATAAGCCAAAAACTCCCCAGGATGGAGAATAAAAAGTGTGGGGGTCGGGGGTCAGCTGGCCACCCGCCTCTCTGGACACCAGGACTTCAGGTAGAAAAAATGTTATGGGGTGTCAGGAAACCCCACCAGGGGGTGCTGGGGGAGGGGGTACCTATTGGTGGATTTTGCCAAAAGGGGGGTTTAAAAATTTTTTTGGGGGGTGGGGGAGGTAATTTTACTACCTGGCTAAAATTATAAAATGCAAATAAAAATTGTGTTTTTATAAACATGAAGTGTGAATTGTGGCAAAAATCAAACCCCATTGGGAGCCAGGACTCTATGCAGACCATAGAGCATGACAGACCAACAGCTTCCAGCAGGTCATGTTTGGATCCATAGGACTAACACAGCATCAAGTTCAGAAGGTGCCTAACCTGGGGTGCAGATGCCAAGCACACAGGTGCTGACGACGTCACATACAGTACTTACATAGTTGGAATAGGGTGACTCCCCAATCCATGTCAGGGGGACTATGAGCTAACACAGGGTCTGTAAACCACCATTTCAATTAAAAGGACCTGGATTTCACTTTAGCACTGAGTTCTTGCTGTGCGCTGATTGGTCAATCTCTGAGTTATTGCTGTGTGCTGATTGGTCAGTCTCCTATAATCAAGCATGTGTCACTAATGTTAATGTGAAACAGCTGGATGAATAATTCAATCAAAGAAACAAACCAGTAAAAGCACAAGAAGCATTGAACTAGCTCATAGTGCCCCCCCAAAGTTGGAACCATGCAACTGAATGGGTCTGACCATGAAAGTTGCTAACAGAGCTTTTGGAAAATGTGTCCCCTGGGTAACCATGCAGACATCTGGGGAGGACAAAGGCTGCATGGTCAGAACTGAATGTATTTGCTGGCAAAGGCAGAGAACCACAGGACGATGTACAGCAATACCCATAATCACAGTCTGTGGTTTAACAGACAGGGGGAGTTAGACTAAAGTAATAGACCCTAAATGGAGATTTAAAAATGCAGACCAACTCAGCTTCCTTTACATAATATAACAAATTGTTCCATAAATTAGGGACCTTGTAGCTGAAGATTTCTAAGGCCTGCATTCTACAATACAAGTGAACTATTTGCATTGTGAACATTTTTTGTGTAATTAAGTAGGCAAGTGCTCTGCGTCTGGAGCTGTCTTATATTGTTGCAGATCATGGCAGCATGAATACTAACCCCTTAGACTTCCATTTGCGCTGTAAACTGCAGCACTGTTCTTCATGAGACCAAATGGAATCATTTAACAATGGGGAGTGTCTGTCGGCAGTTTAAAATCTTGACGATAATATGAGAAACCGCTCTGATATTTCTTGGTAATATTTTTATGCCAGTGGCAAACAGAATAAGTAATCTACCATTTCACATTGTTTTAACTGATTAATGAAATATAGTTAATTTGAAAGGTTTCCCATCTTTTTCTCTTATTTTAAGTTCAATAAGATTTTCCTTGCACGATGGAGATGGGGGTGACCGGAGTTGGGATAGCGGTTATATAGCGGGGGGGGGGCGCTGTTCGATGTCATGTTGACGGCATTTACCTCCGTTTGTTTATCTTACCTCTTCTATTGCTACACCTGCTTTAGAGCCTTTTAATAACTCGAGAAGAAGGAAGACAGGGAGGAATTCAAAACTTCTCCTCTTCTCAAAGTGCCATTTAAATCATATAATGGGAATGAAATTGAATTGTTTCCAATTGTCTCCAGCCAGCCTTATCCATCATTTTTATCAGGCAACAGTGAGATTAGAGTCTGTTATCTCTGACAATCCTCTGTCTCCTGATTGAATAACTTGAGGCATGAGGCACAGTACTGGACCCCTATGACACCTCGCAGGGTTATGATTGGGAAACATGGCGTGGTAAGGAGCGAGGAGGGCGAAAAATTAATTTTCTCATGCTTGTTGTTCTTTTGCCGTGAAAATTCTAAAGCGAGTTTTAATACCACTTTGTTCCATTCACACGGAACTTGCCAGAAGTGGAAATTCTATGATGGATTGAGACAAATTGTAGCCCAAATGAGCTGACAACAAGATACCTCAGGCAAAGCATTACTATTCAATTAGACTTTAAAAGGGCTTTGGGGAGATATCTTTCTATTCTATCTGCACAGATAAAATATGAATGCTTCATACATAAAGCTCATTAGGATCTACACTTACACATTCATCATCTGTAAGGTGGAACTCGTGTGAATTATAATTTTCAGATGGGATGGTTACAGCTCTCTGGGTAAAGCTTTTTGCTTTCCGTTTCATCTCCCTCAAACTTTAAAGCTTGTTCTGCACTGAGGTCCACAGCAGCTTGTTCTGGTGAAGTCCAAAGCAGATTTTAAGGATGCTGTTATTATGCTGTGTGAGTGACTGATATCGCCATCACACTAATGGCACAAGCGTCAAGTTTAACTCACACCAATGCATGCGGCACAGTACCCTTGAACAGGCCAGCTCTGACCACACCTTCTGCCACACAAATTGCATAGTCCGTTACTATAAGTCACTTTAAGATGCATTCATCAGCATATCCGTGATGTTGTTCCATTCCAAGCTAAAGGTCACAAACAGAATGGAACTCGGAATCTGGTGCCTGAGGGCGACTTCCACACAAAGCGATGGCTGATTTTACCATGAAATGCTGACTGAGTTCAAACATGTACGGCCTTCCACCTGTACAGCCTAACACACCTACACCCCCTCGCTACTTCACCTCCTCAGAAAGGAATCAATTAGATCCTTTTTTTTTTAATTATGGCAGGTTGATGATGTATGCATCCCTAATAAGACATGAATGGGCAATGAAAGGTCGTGAGAGGTAGATAAATGGCTCCCATTATTTCACCAATTGGATAGAAGCCCTCTATATGTTCTAATTTGAATGATAATAAAATTCTGAATGCTTTTTATATAGCTTTGTCCTACCAAGTCCCTTTCTGTGTGATAAGCAGCTTGGCAAGGTAACCTTGTCCCATAACTTGGTATATTACTGGCTTTTTGAGCCCACTATTGCTTTAAATTAAAGTCACTGGAAATATATCACAACTCAACACTTCAGGCTAATAAATATATGATTAGACAAAACCTCAGCAGTAGTTTATTTCTTTTTGATTTATATAGATTTATTGCAGGCTTGGTTAGTTTTAGCAGTTCACTATAAAGCAGTAGACTTTTTCACTTTCGTGATTATTGTGCGTAGCCAAATGGATGACACAGCTGGTTTCAAAAATGCTTCTTTGAAATATGTTTTAACTGTGCCCTATGTCCGAGTTTGAATCTATTTCTTTATTGACTCCTTTTCTTTTTTGTACCCTGGCATCCACTGGTTTGACTTGGACGGCAAAAACATCTGATTGACAAAATGAATAGAATAAGGACTGTAATAGGTAAGATTCAGAATTAGTACAGTTCTTTTAAAACATCAAGTCAAAGTTCCAACATTGTTCGACTTTGTGAGAAGGAAAAATTCATGGCCCCTGTGAAAAATGACAAATGAACCAGCTTCGGCAGCGATCCCAACACATGACGTAACGTGAAATGAATGACAATGTTTGTAACGGCAGTGTGTTTAACACCGACGATGTGGTTATGTGGAAAATGTTACCGATATCAGTGCTTAACTTACAAATGAATTATTTATTTTGAAGAGACTCATGGGCAGTGTGGGATAGGGTAGCTGTACGACTATAAATAATAAATTACGTTATCTTTGTCTTGGAATACATTTGAAAGGCAATGAAACACGATGAACTGTTTCAGCGTGATATTTGTGGCATTTCAGAGTGAGTCTCAGTAGGTCTATAACACAGGAAGGAGAAAAGCAAACAAGTCAATCTGTACTGTAACTGTGTAGCGGCTGCGCAGTGGCAGAGTCCCAGTGTGTCATTTTGTCTTCACTAAATGTGGATTCAGCTTTTAATGAAAAATCT
Organism: Brienomyrus brachyistius; assembly: GCF_023856365.1. Lineage (NCBI taxonomy): Eukaryota > Metazoa > Chordata > Actinopteri > Osteoglossiformes > Mormyridae > Brienomyrus > Brienomyrus brachyistius. The sequence goes on from NC_064542.1 coordinate 9,722,017, forward strand.
TTCTCCTTTTTTTTCTTCAAACTTGAAGTTTTAAGTCTCTCAAAGAAGTGCGATCTGAAGCTGAGTACTACTATATATACTCGCATATACTTTTACATAACAGTGATTTGATTAACATTAAACTGTTTTAACATTAAAGCTGTCAGAGAACATTTGTCTTTACTATTAATCATATTATCATCCATAACAACTCCAGCCGAGACGTTTTTAGGCTGGTGCAACCAGTGCATCTGTACTGGGAACCCGCTCTAGGGGAACTAATGATATGGATTAATAGGCCGGTGATAGGATGAATAATAATAATAAGTTATTAGATTTTTTTTTTTGTTAGTTGTATGCACCTACGCTTCATCTGAATACATTATTTTGGTTAAAAATTAGGGCTGCACAGTTCGGTAAAACATTTTGAGTTCAATATACACAATGAAGCGAGTGTATACATTTATCGATATTGGTGGAATCTAAAGGCACAAGTAGATGTTCGACAGGCAATTTTTTTTCTTATTGTGGTTGTGAGTCTGTCCATTTTCTGCTTACTCTATTCCAGATATGATGGGCACCTATGGGCAAGTTGATAACTCCAATCAATCTCAGCAAACTTTTGAACCAGGGGGAGAAAACCAGAGTAGCCCCACAAGAATAAAGGGAGAATATGCAAACTCCACACACACGGAACTGGTGCAAAGACTCGAAGCCAGTTCCAGAGGTGTGAGGCAACAGCACTAACCACTCTGCCCCTGTGCCACCTGCTGTGGGTTACTTGCGACTGGTGGTTTGTCAGTCATAATTTGCAGTTTTGGAACATTATAGTTTCCCAATAAAGTACACCAGTACTGAAGAGAGAGACCAATACTGTCTGCAGGCTCTCTTACACTGACCTCGGGAATGCTGCTGAAGGCAAACACATCCTCTTCAAGTTAGTCTCCCCAGGGCATTTAAAGGTGCTTTTGCCAGGAAATTCTGACCAGGCTGAAAAACAACAAAAATTACAGTTATAGAGATTTTTATAGCTATTGATACATGACCATACATGCGATTTAGAACATTATGATTGTTGTGATGCTATATATATGTATATATATAATTTTTTTTTGTTTTACGTAATTGTCTTGTGCAAATAAACGTCTCGGTAACAGGTTTCAGAATAAGAATTAATAAAGTATTACAGCCTCTTTGGTGCCACTTTACTTAAAGCACTCATGTATAATGCAAGGGGTGGCATGGTGGTGCAGTGGTTAGCACTGCAAGGGGCGGCATGGTGGTGCAGTGGTTAGCACTGTATGAGGTGGCATGGTGGTGCAGTGGTTAGCACTGTTACCTCATACCTCTGGGACCCGGGTTTGAGTCTCCGCCTGGGTCACATGTGTGTGGAGTTTGCATGTTCTCCCCATGTCATCGTGGCGTTTCCTCCAGGTATTCCAGTTTCCCCCCACAGTCCAAAAACATGCTGAGGCTAATTGGAATTGCTAAATTGCCCGTAAGTGTGCATGTGTGAGTGAATGGTGTGTGAGTGTGCCCTGCGATGGGCTGGCCCCCCATCCTGGGTTGTCCCCTGCCTCGTGCCCATTGCTTCCGGGATAGGCTCCGGACCCCCCGTGACCCAGTAGGATAAGCGGTTTGGAAAATGGATGGATGTATAATGCATTATAGGTACCTCTATAATGCATTTTAATGCATTCAGAAAGTATTATAGACAGGGCTGTAACTATTTATAAAAAGGCATAACACAACACATTATAGCTATGTTTATTATGCATTACAAATTCTCTATGAAGCTCTCACGTATAATGCACTATAGATACCTTCATAATGCATTATAATGGTAGTTTAAGCCATTTTAATTCATTACGGAGGTATCGGTAGTGCATTATAGCAATCCCACAGCAGCTAGACCTGAATGAGTTGGCTAGCGCTAGGCCCTGCTTATCCTCAGAGACAGGCCTGAACATCAGAATAGGGGCATGGGGTGACTGGAACTGATACAGAACTTGTAAAAATAGGCGGGAATGGGCCTGAATGGGCGGGATTTGGACACCCAACCCTGTAAACATAGACACACAGTGAATGGGCAGGATTTGGACACACAACCCTGTAAACATAGACACACATTGAATGGGCGTGATTTGGACACCCAACCCTGTAAACATAGACACACAGTGAATGGGCGGGATTTGTACACAAAACCCTGTTGTTATTATTATTATTATTATTATTATTATTATTATTGTTATTAGAGACTAAATCATGTGAGTAAGTGAAGGTACAAGGCTGTGTATAGAATGTCAGGCTCCCGTGACTGTGGCACCATGTTCCTGTTTGCAGAAGATGAAGGTCTGATGAAGGGGTACAGCCTCCGTATGCTGTACAGTACTTATAGCAATAACATAAATATTAATTCCTTAAAGTTATACATTTGTAATTTTGTTTTTGTTTGCCATTATACCTAAATGTGTTTAAAAACATTTTTATTGACAAAATATATTGATTGTTAGAACAAAAAACAGGCCGTCTTAGAAAATGTCTTATCATGATTCACTCAATAAATTCTTCTAGCATGAAATAAAGAGTTATAGTCAGCTAGTATTTATATGAATGTATCAATATAAAGACTAACATGGTCTTTAACTACCAAAATGGGTTTATGTGAAGTAAATTTAAACAAAGAACAGCTCCACTGCCCACTGTTGTACAATATCCTCTTAAGCAACCAGTAAATGGAATAATGGAAAAATACCTAAGAGAGACTCACAACGACTGGCCCACTGAACTGCAGAAATACCTATCCTTCTGTGGCATTTACCTCCTAGATCTCCTGCAACCCACAAAGGCGAAAACAAACGCAGGAAGAGTGAATCGGAAATCCACAGTCTGTGATTTACTGCAAAACAAGATTGGAATGCATTATGGTCCTTAGAACTACAATTAAACTCAGGCTGGCAGTATTTGCAAAGATTAATTTAAGTATTTGCCCACGGAAATGATTTCAGGAGTGTAATTTTCTGTCTCTCTGTTTCACTCGGCACTACAATACCAAGCAATGGATGTGCCAGTATAACAAGATTCAGTCATATGCTGATTACAGCAGTGGAAGTATGCAAAGTGCAGAAAAAGCTGTTAATCATACTTAAAGAAGGATGCATGGAGGTATATTCTTCAATCAGATCAAAGAAGAAGTATTGAGCAAAATGCATTCAATGAAAAGAAAGGACAAATAGCACAAGTGGAATCATTATTGGTTTTGGCCTTGTAGAGGGAATCAAACTGACGTCTAGAAACAATTTATCTATTTCTCTGGCCTACACCTACATTCTTATACTTAAGTATTTCAGACAACTTCCACCCCTTATCAAACCCATCCAAATAAAATATCTGATGATGGCAGTGAACATTGCTCTAACTGTAAATGTATAACATCATTAAAATGAAATTATATTATTTCAAAATACTTTTGTTTCCAATAAGTTTGAAGTCACTTTAACTGATGAAAAGTTTAAATCGACCAATATGATCACTGACACTCTCTGGAAGAGTTGTCCAGAGTTGGACCATAATTTTGTAAACATAATTATACTCGTATCTGAACTTCCAAAGATGTATTAATGAGCAACGCAATTTCTGAAATTAATTACTATTTCATGTCTAACATCTTAATGAATCTTTTATGCATACATTTTCATTTGCATGGTTTTCATCACTGATTAAAAATAATATGCGAATTAAGTTTTTTATGCATAAGAGGCATTTGGCATCTCATATTGCATAAACTAGTTGTGTGGTTTCATATCCATCTGAGAGAAGGCTGCTCACTTCACTGGTCTGAATCACAGGATGCAGGGACTGCTTTATATACAGTGGTGCCTCTTCAGGATCACATGGGGAGTGGGTTGGGTTCGGTTAGTGCAACACAAATGGAAATACAAGGCACTGGGTTCATGGACAGGAACAGAAAAAAAATAAACACACCCCAACAAAGTTGTGTCAGGGGTGAATCATGGGAGACTGCAAGACTTATGTCTAGCATCAAGATCATATTTGAGTTATTGGAGTGAGCAAAACAGAATGCGGCAGTTTCTGAATTTTTCAGGCGATGACAGACTGGTGGAACTGCTGAATACAAATAACCCCATTTACCTTACTCTCCCTATCAAGAAAGCTGCCCCCTCCCACACTAAGAGTGTAATGTTTTAAACTAAATAAATGTGTCTTCTCACACATTTAATCATTTGGTAAAGTTCCAAGGAGTCATAACAAAAGCAAAACCCCATCCTGAAGGATTGATATTGATCGTTATTCTTTGATCGGAAAATAATCTTTGCAAATATAGAAATGTTCTTTCGACAATTTAAAACTCTTTATACCTAAATGAAATATTTTACCTATCTTTCCACAAAGCAACATATCTATTCATCCCAGCCCAGGTTTCCTGAATAATCAAGAAAATGGCACTTTGAAGACATTATATAATAAAATATGTTGTTACACTATGGGAGTTACACTATAATTTTTTCCTTGATTCTTGTAATTAAGACTGAGCCTGCAAATATCCCTCTAATATGAAGCATAAAAATCTGAACAAGGCCAAAACAAGGACAGGAACATCATGCTATCAGAACTGATTTGTCACTCAAGGAAAGAGGAAATCACACATTGGCGACAATGGTTGTTTTTGAGCACATCAAAGATGTGATTCCCCCCAGGGCATAATAGAGCTCAGCACCTGTTGACGGCACGGAATTGCTGTCCTGATGTTTTCTTCAGGCTGTCTGCTATTACCCACGGCTTTCAAATCCTCCATCCGCATGCCTGTTCACTGTAGAACACGAAATTACAATTCAGCTTCACACTCACCAAGCTGCTATTTCAGAAAAGGACATAATGACTCAATCCTTTGGCCGCCGAGGCGACACACTGGCAGCAGTTCCTCTTGTCATTAATTTCCATCACTAATGACAATCTTTTGTTTCTCTTTATTGTCTCTGTAAACATCATTGCCATTGCAATATTTAATTTCTCCTTCAAAACGGTGTTCCTTTGCTATTCTCTAATGGTAGCACTTATTTCATTTCGAATGGCTGCAAAAAAAATTGTGATTGGCAACTTATTTTTAACACATCTGTAAGTAACCGTAGCAACTGTAGAGGGAATGCTGTGCAATGAGGTCAAATTGTATTGTTAAAATAAATTGGGCAGACCAGTGCTTATAAAGTCCTTTGATTAAATTCAACAGGTAACACAGACAGGACCATCTGGATTACTTGTCTAAAGGCTTGGACAGAAAGTGTTTAGACTCTAAATGGTTTAATTTACTAATGTATAAATATAGAAGCAGAAAAATATTTAAGTGAAGTGGTATAAGACCAAGACAACAATTTAGTCTGTACAATAAGTACCAATAGTAGATCAAAACTTTTAGTATTTATCCATAAAATACACGTACATGTAGACCACCATACTATGACACACAGTGCCGAATCCAGTCTTCAGATTTGTTCTCTAGGGCCCGGTTTAGTACTATGTCTTGCAGCCCTGCATGCTACGTGTCCAGCCTTGCTCAGTCCTACACTCTCATTTTTGATACCAATAGTAGCTCAAAGCTCGTATTCTAATTTGCTATACACCTTACAGTCAACAGACAGCTGCCCATGTGCTGTGAACACTGTGTGCTCAGAGGCAGACAGCTGACAGGAGGGACATTCAGGCAGAAAGCCTGTGGGTGTACACAGTTTGGGGGGGGCGGGGGGTGTGCTATTGTATGAGGCTCCCTGTACTGCTCTCAGAATATGGTTAATAAAGTTTTATTTAAACACTGTCCTGTTTCTGTAACACATATTATAAAATATGGTTATTTCACTTAATATAAAGCACGTTTGGTGTACATTGCTGTATATGGATTATTTTTACTTTTACTTTTGCATTTTTAAGTGTTACTTATAGATAATGCCCCCCCACGCATAATACTGAAAACCCTTGTCATCTTCTCGGTGCGTCCTGACTCAAAGCCCAAGAAATCCCATAGGTTTCACAGGCCCACTTTACAATTCAAAAGTTGTGATTTTCATTGATGGAAACAGATGCAGGCCTTTACAGTACACAAGCCAAGTGCTCATTTATTCCAAGACTTGCAGCTCGCATTTATTTCAAATCCCTCTCCAAGCATTTCCTGTTAATGACTTAGTGTTACACATCTATTATCATGCAGCATAAAACTGGGCATCGCAGCAAAGTGAATTATAGGGCCGAGTGACTGATGCAGTTGTTCGTAGTTTGGACATTGTTTGATTATTCTGGAATGCAGCAAACAATAACGTAATAAAAGGCAAATAGGAAAATAATTCACCATAATGCATCTGAACTCAGTTGCAATTACATTTTCCCACATGTTACAGAGTGATAATAATGTTACAGCTAAAGTGATAGTAGAATGACCTTTAAAACAGAAGTATTTAATATCTGCTTTTATTCTCTCTTTCAAATTAATGTGCCATTTATTCCTTTTCTGCCCATTTACAGTGAATGTCTGTATGGAGAGCCGATAGGAAGTCAATTTGCGGAGAGGTGTTGACAAAATGTGACCTTATGCAAAATCTAATTACGTCGTCTATTATTCACATATGGCAACTAAACTGAGCGCATTGTATAACGTGACACTCTGAACTAATCTAGCTTTTAAAACTGCAGAAAAAAATACACAAAAATCCAAATTAGAGTACTAGGGTGCTACCTTTTCAAAGTGCTACCAGTCGTGTTTTACTGATTTCAGTGGACAAAAACATGCAGACCGATATTAGCATTCTTGCTCAATACAGCAGTTTAGTCCTGGCTGTACCACACAAAGCTTTTAACCAGGCGATGAGTTGCCACGATCCCAGCAAGGAAACTCACACCTAACACTGGTATTGATTGTTATGATTGATTGGCTTCCGAGCAGAAAAACAAATTATGATGTTGAAGGCAAATGACGAGGAGGAGAGATCTATGATCGTATTTCATTATAGAAACGGACTTTATTTGTGTTTCCAGCCCATCAGCTAATATAACATGATGAGTGAAAATGATTCCGAAGACTTTCACCCATGCAACCCTGCAATAAAAACAAAATCAATATATATAATTGAATATAATTTTACATTATCACCTAAAAAAAATCTCAAAGCAGATTTTAATTCTTTTATATACACACACCATACCATTTCTTAAGTTCAAAATAAAAGTAAATAAATTATGTAATGTAAAAGGGGGTAACCCAGAGCCTTAAGTGCTTTCTTAAATTCTATATTAATATTAAAAGATGTTTTCATAATAGTGTATGGGGGGGGGTAGGGATACAGTGTGCCCTAGAAATACCAGAAAAATAAGGTTTTCTCAGGCACAATGCCTGAGCTCTCGCACTTATGCAGAGGTAATTCGTCCAATGAAGTACCCTGATGTGACATGACCTATTGATAAATCGTTTTCGTTAAGGTCAATCATTCTTTCCTTTAATTGCATTCCGCCATCTTTTGTTTGTCACTTCTGGAGGTTTGCAAGAGAAATCCATAATATTGAGGCACTGTTGATCCTCATTTCGCTTCGGGGGAAAGGCAACTATTGTAGAATTAGTGGAGATGGCTTCTGTGCAAGATGTTGTCTAAACGTACAAGTTCATGGAATTAGGGGTGAATCTAAAACCTGTCCTTGGTTCATTTAATTTAAATGCAAAACAAGAGGTTTATCTCAAACAACATAAAGCAAGCCAATCCACATGCAAATGTGTATGAGTGTTTAAAGTACAGTCACCTGTTAAATGTCTCATTTAAATGACTATTTGTGGAGCTCCCATTCAGCATTAAACTTACTAAATTTGGAACTGGTGAGTAACACAACGAGAAACACAGACTGTTTATGTTATTTAGGGAAAATGCACTTTTTTTATTTTTTAGCACATTTTACTTATTGTATCCCATGTTTGTTTTTCATTTTTTCTGCAGGCAATGCTTGTTCAAACACGAACATTATATTTGGCTTGGACTGTGTGAAGCAAATAACCAGACCTTTGGCCCTGGGGTGTGGGTGGTGTTATTAGAGGTCTCACAGTGGGAAGGAGGGATGGAAAAGGAGCAAACCATTGATATGTAGCGTGTTTAATGCTTATTTTCTCTGAGGGGTATCAATTACAAAACCTGTCTGGAAACTAATGTGCACAGTATGTTTCTAGTGATATTAGACTAGATATTAGCCAAGCTAAAAGGATTGTGGGAATGCAAACCAACAAGAGGTGAGAACTGAATGCAGACATTCAGAATTAAACTGACCTTCCAATAATGGAATCAAAAGTGGGGGGGGGGGGGAAGCCTGCGATTTCTTTAGATTGAACAGTCACACTAACAGTGCAAGATTTCACGTGCATGTTGTTATCCAATGCATATCGCAGACACATTACCACTCAGACTGGTTTGTTGGTTTTTTTGTGGTCTGACACAATGGGTCAATGGAGAGAAGTATTCTGGATGTTACAGTCCTCACAACATTATTTCGATTGTATGTATGCGGTATAAGATGGGACTAGAGGCACCGTGAATGAGCGAAGAATATGGATGGACAAAGAGAGAATCCATCGGTTATATTGCAATCAAAACAAGCAAAAAGTAGCGGGTGACAGAAAACCAAAAGAAGTTTTAAATGAGAAACCCCAGAACATAATAGATCATCACAGTCAACAGCAATCCAATTAAACAGCAAGAAAAAAAATCTAAGGCAACAAAGGGCACCATCGAAAGAGAAAAGAAAAGTTGGAAATTGAACTTTGGGAGCCTTTTGCATCAGGTCAGCAGAACCGGTCATCTGCCAGTGTAAGTTTTGGTCCCTCTCATCCCCCATAGGTGATTTTCTTGCAGTGCCCTTGATGTGTGCTTTCAGCTGCACCTTTATAGTGCGCTTGTAACACAGAAATGTGCATAGCTGGCAGCTGTCAGGCGGAAGCTGGTCTCTCAGTCCTCGTCAGCCTCTCCATCGTGCCCAGACACTGTACACTTTTATGGAAATTCAACTACTACAAAGTCAGCAGGTACTACTGGATACCTTCTACCATAGTGCCTTTATGATGCTGTTATAAAAGTATCGTGACACTATGCGATAGCCGGTTGTGACAATTTAAGACAGTTGTCATCATTGTTATCATTGCACCTTTGGCAGCCGCTAACATTACGACAATAAAATGTTGCATAAAAATTTTCCCAGTAATTTCATGCTCTATATGGCAATATGTGATACTTCTGTAATAACTCCCCTTACCATGTCGTTAAATGCTTCACTGCATAGATTATAAATTGACATCATCTGAAATATGACTCCAGTGATTTTATGTGTCTTATTTTGGACTGTGTAACCTTGCCTCTGATGTTTTTTTACCTAAAAATAACACAGAACTGAAATGTTAAATCTTTAAACATTTGCTATTTCCTGTTTCACAGAGTTGTGATATGGACACATTACATTGCTGCTTACACTCAAAAGGCTGGTTACTAACTACGAAACATGCATTAAACAACATCAAGGAGCATTTTATACAGCTTAGGTAAGGTGGGCTAAGACCTTCATAAAATAACCATGACAACAGCATCCATAACTAAGACTAGCGTTACAGACACCATGTATATCAGGGATAAGGAACTCTATGGAAATACAACAGAGGCAGCAATCGAGGATGGTTGTACAATCAGAAATAACATGAATGCAATCAACCATCCATCTTTTTAACCACATATTCCATTCAGGGTCACTAAACGTGTCCCAGGCCACACAGAGCAGAAGGCCGGCCTGCATTTCATAACAGGGTTCAAACTCACACGCTACAGTCTATTTTGAGACACCAATTAGCCTAACTGTGCATTTGCATCGCGCCTGGAAACCTAGCCAATATGGAGGGAGTGTGTACATTCACTGGAGAAGCAGGATGGAAACCCGCAAGAAAGCCACCCGCCGTTCGACCCCAGTTTCAATTATGCAGTGAGTCCTACTGCGTTTCATGTCTTCTTCGGGTTTTAGTGTTACAGTATAAAATTTGTCAACAGCAATAATCAATTTAAAGTCGTGAGGCTTTTTTTTCCCATTCTAAGCACCAACCACAGAAAATCTGACAGGTGTCAGCACTTGTATTTCCGCATAAAAAATGAATATATAAGACCCAGACTGATGAGCTGCATAAAAAGGAAATATATGCATGGTTCTCTTGAGCAAATATCCCGGCCTCTATTAATATCTGCAGCAAAACGTTAAACATCTATTGTCCGGAAGTGAAATTTCTTCTGTTTGTTGAGGCACAATTGCTCTGTGTGACTCATTTTAAGGCACATGTGATGGTACCCAGTCACCCCCCCCCCCCCACTGGCAATGCAAGAATCAGGAATACAATGGGTTAGCCTGGTATTTGAAGACAGAAAACAAATTCAATTTGGATTTGTGAGGTTCTATCAGAAGGCATAGTCCCGGACACCTCCTGTGGGTGTCTTTTTTTTTGGGTGGGGGGGAATTATTCATGTAATTTGGTTCTATCTCAGCTATGTAATGCTGGAGATATACTTCAGCAGGGGCAAAGTGTCATGAGAAGAAATCAGTAAATTCTGTGTCTGCTTAGGAGCAGAAGGGTTAGGGTTAGAAGCATTGCTCTGCTATTTCATGGTGCATAAGATATCAAAGCATGTCTGATGGGATTATCCGTGCCACTTTTCAGAGTATGACCGGCATTTTTGACTCTTTATTCTTTATCGGGATTTTCGTAGCAATGTTGGTTTAAATTTTCAACTGAATTATACACTGAAATTAATTACGAAATTTTATCTTAGAGAAAAGCACAGTTCCCTGGTAACGGCATTCTGTCCTATGTTGGAAAATGAAAATTGTAAACAGTATTTGCATAAAAGGGCTTGATAAAATATATCACGTATGAAATTTTTTGTTTTCAGTAAAGTGATTCATGGTATTTTTATTATAAATAACACTGCATGAATTACAATGCGAGTGAGGTGCTACAAGGTGCATTTGTGATACTGTACCACAGTACGGCCACTGTCAATCGGCTGAGGTTTCTGTGGGGCATTTAAGGGACTGACAGACAAAATAAGAAGAAAACACCTATAGTGGTAGAATCAGCTGAGTCCCTTGGCTACGGACTTAGTATTTGGCTAGCAGACACGGTATCTCTTATAGCTGTTGAGCTGATTGTTGTCATGAGGGTCCTGTCTGGGTTTTATGCCTCACTGGTTACACAGTTATAGATATTTTCACCCAAAGCTTTTTTATCCTGCACCAGAGAGGTCTGCTTGGCTGCTATTTCAGTCACAATTATAACTTGTAGTGCAGGTCGGGAAAAAATGATGGTCAGCTCTTAATAAAGTAAATGGGAAACCAGAAATGATTCAAAATCTGGGTCAAATAACACAGGTGTTTTAAAACAGTGATGCACGGCATTGAAGCTCACTGGCACATAAAGGGCTTTTTTTTTCATTTCTATTTTTAATGGTTAAAGTATTTCAGGTATCTAGCTACCTTAGTCCCTTTTACAGATTCTTGTATTTGAATATAATAAAGTATAAGAAAAATAATAACGCCAACAATAATAGTAATTTTTCATAAGTGTTTTCTTAATGTTCTAACACAGTCCATGCAAATAATTTTTATTAGATCTGACCCTTCATTGAATTAATTTTTATTTTTAAAATTAATAATATTAATAACATGTTATTGTTTCTCTTTTCAGATATTCAGACCAAAATAAAGTAGTTAGAAGATACTAATAAATAAGTAACAAGAAATAAATAATAAATCAGCTATAAATCAATTATGAGTTTACATAAGACCAAAACCTTTCCTGCCGTAAATGAGGCAGAGCATTGTCCTGGTTACGGAAGAAATAAACATTTGTTTCTATCTTTTCGCTAAAAACTCTCCAGAAAGACAAGTTTTCTTTTGCCTATTCCTGTCTGACTCTTCTGAGGTATCAATGCATCAGGAACCCTTGAACAATCCCGCCCCCCACAAAAATATACACAATGAACAGAAAGGGGTAAGTCCAGAAACAAAATCACAAAGAGTCCGATGTGCTAATCTACAGTAGTATTTAGTCATTGCGATTTAGTGTCTGGACTTACAAAGAACTGGGTTACAAAGAAACGTCAGAGAACTGATTTCAGAATGGAAATTCATAAAGAGATTTTAATATGGCCATTTTGTATTCCTGAATCAGGCTGCTTTGTGTCATTATTTTCCTGGTGAAAATATGTCTCCAGAAATCAGCACCTGCTCATAAAACCTAACCCTGGCATCCACCAATCACGTGTAGCCAAAATATATGGCCAGAATGAGCAACATTAATCGAGCTTTCCAGACAGTCACAATCATACCTGCCAAGATCACCTGTTGTCCAAAACAAAAAGAAAAACAGCACGCACAACCAAACACGGCCAAATTTTGTCAAAATAAAAGCTTAGGCTAACTACACATCTACCCATCTATGCTCTTACAATGAGCACCGGTACAGATCCCTACATGGTAGCATTTGAGCCAGCAGGGCCGAGCATGAAAGCCATCTGTGGCTGTGTCAGGTGTGGTGTGGCACTGTACAGGCAGAGCCCAAGAGAGTGTGAGCGAGGCGCGCAACAGTTTAATGGCCAGATGGCCCTTCATTAAACCACAAACACAAAGATCATTAACAAGGCAAATAAAATGTCCCAACAGCCCAACACAAAAACAGGTGGAGTCCAACCATCTTTCATTTCATGTGCCAGAGGTGGGGCAGGTTCCTTAGCAAAGCACAAATGGCAAGAATAGGAAACGTCTTGACAAAATAAATGCTGAAGTAACTTTCACGGTTGGCGGATGTCATCTCCCCAGTTTTTATGAGCATGGTAGCCTCAGCTGAAACATTTTCTGAGATGGAATTGCATGTTTCAGATGGGCTACTATCCACTGTTGCAGGAGAAGGGGCTAAATGGGCAACCTATGACTTTGCCAAGCTATGAACCTCTGATGGGTAATTCACACCCCTGGACATACCTATATAGCACTTAAATTGAAAAAGGTCGTAAGTAGTTAAAAAAAGACGAATTGCCCAAACGTACAACACCTGCAGATATTTTGTGACTGAAGAATCTGAGACTGAACATATAAACTATTTAGTTTCCATCCATTCCAAAAACCATGGATAAAAAAGTAGCTAATAGTAACTGAAATGCCCTGCAGTCAAAGACTGGACAGATGGATGTAATTATTATTGATCAAAAGTAAGGTCACTGTGTTGGTTGGTACACGAATGGTTACAACGGATTCATACTGAGCAGTAAATGCTTGTTATTAATTGTATCTTTAGACCTTTCACAGAAAATTACAAACGGGGAGGTGAATCGAGAACAGATAGCTGACATTTCAGCCCCTTTTCCTTAAAAAATACAGTAGCTCCGAAACCACACCTTCTGGGGCTTCTTCTTAAATTGACATTTTTACTCCTTTTCAGAAAAATTGTGCCATATTTAGTTGAACTGTGTCAAGGATCCGAGCGGGTTTGGAGCAGGGACGAGGCATAGTGCAGGTTGGAACAGAAATGGACTGTTGGCTCACGGGACAAATGGGGATTTATTAAACAAAGAGAAAAACACAAGAAGCACTACAAAATAAAAAGACCACGAGAGGGTGAAACTAAAAGGGTATAAAATAACTAACGAAACTACACAGGGAAACAGGCAGGGAATCAAAAAATAGCAGAAATCATAGTGACAGGATGATCAGCAACAAACACCAAACAATCACAAATGATGAACTCGGGCAGCAACTTAAATACAAAAACTGAACAGGGTAATGACAAGCAGGAGTGAAACAGGCAATTAGCCAAAGGGGGAAGGTGCAGGACAACGAGCGATCAGGAAGACACACAAGGTCAGGCACAAGAACGGGGAACAGGTGGAACTAATTAATTAACTAGAGGAACTGAACAGGGAAACTAAGAACTAACCAAGGAAACAGGGAAATCGAAACTGAGACTGGGGAAAAACAGACAGGTAGGAACACAAGCATGAGCACAAAGAATTTAACCAAAACCAAATACAAATCAAAAGACATAGGAACTAGAAAACTCATACAATGAAACACTAGGGAACAAAAATTTACAAAAACAGAGGAGGGGGGATTCAAACATAAGACAGAGGGGATCATTGGCAGCTACATGTTCAATGCGTTGAGCCATGCAGCTGACAGGGAACAAGGGAAGACACAAAGACTGACAACGTAAGGGACAGGATGACCAGCAACACCTGCTGGCCAAACGAGGGAGGGACATGGAGTGGAACAGGAGCTGACCCTAACAAACAGACCTTGGTGAAGGAGATTGGAGATTTTGTTCTGTTTCTTTTGAGATTTAATTTTAATGGTATGCTAATCTTACTTAGAATGTCATCAGTTGCAAGGTTCCCTGGAAATAGAATATAAGGGATATACAATCGATCTAATGCTGAATGTTTGAGTTTGTGAGATATTATAATGCAGATGTTGCATTCATCTCTCCATTCGTCTTCAATAATTACTTGTGCAATACGGGATCACAACAAGCCTGGAGCCTTCTCCACAAGGCAGAGAGCATCCTGGATGGGGTACCTGGGACAACCACACATGGCTGGAGGAAATGGGGGTAACTGGGGTATCGACACACAGCTGAAAGAAACAGGAGTACCCAGGGAAACCACAAACAGCTGGAGGAAATGGGGGTAACCGCGGTAACAACACACAGCTGGAGGAAATAGGAGTATCCAGGGCAACCACAAACAGCTGGAAGAAATGGGGGTAACTGCGGTAACAACACATAGCTGGAGGAAATAGGAGTATCCAGGGCAACCACAAACAGCTGGAAGAAATGGAGGTGCCTGGCATACCCAGACACACAGCTGGAGGAAATCAGGGTAACCGCAGTAACAACACACAGCTGGAGGAAATAGGGGTACCAGGGGTAATAACACACACAGAAGGAGGAATTAGAGGTACTTAGGGTTACCACACACACAAAGAGGAGGAAATGGGGGTATCAAGGGTAACCACACACACACAGCTCGAGATAATGGGAGTACCCGTGGTGACCACACAAACAGGTGGAAATGGGGGTACCTGGGGTAACCACACACACCTGGAGGAAATGGAACCCCCCCCCCCCAGTCATGGAGTGTGGGGCTACAGAGCTACTATACATAATATGCAGTATGTGCAATAATTTAGTAGCAGGTGATGTAGCAGCGGGTAAAATAAAGTAAAATGTACTTTAAAATGTGCTCACTTAGTGAGGGACTGTGGAACTGTGGAGGAGTTCAGGAATCTTACAGTTTGTGGGAGGAAGCTGTTACAAAGTCTGGCTGAGCTCGTCGGGATGCTGCAGTACCTCGCCAGACGGGAGGTGGGTGAACAGTCCATGCAGTGGGTGGGAGCGGTCTTTCACGATGTCGAGAGCCTTCCGGATGCATTGCTTGTGAAAGATGTCCTGGATGGAGGGTAGAGAGGTCCCAGTGATTTGTTCAGCCATATTCACTGTCCTCTGCAGGAACTTGTGGTCAGGGACTTTGCAGTTCCAAAACCAGGTGGCGGCACAGCTGATCAGGACATTCTCAGTGGTTCACCTGTAGAATGTGGTGAGGATGGGGGGTAGGAGGGTCACCATCTTCAGTCACCGTGAGAAATGCAGTCGCTGCTGTGCTTTCTTAGCCAGAGGAGGTGTCGAGGCTCTGAGCCCTTGATGTATTGTGGGGAGTGAACAGCATGGCCGTCCTGAAGTCAACAATCATTTCTTTTGTCTCATTCACGTTCAGAAGCACATTGTTGCCTGTGCACCAGTCTGCTAGTTGCTCTACTTCTTTCCTGTAAGCTGACTCATCGCTGTTCCTGATGAGGCCTACTTCTCTGGTGTCGTCAGTGAACTTGATGATGCTCTTAGAACTGTACTCTGCAGTACAGTCGTGAGTCAGCAGGATGAAGCGGAGCGGGCCGAGCACACAGCTCTGGGTGCTTAGCTTGATGGTGCTGGAGGTGGTGGGGCCGATGCGCACTGACTGAAGCCTCTCGGTCAGAAGGTCCAGGACCAGGCTGCATAAGTAGATGTAGAAGCCCAGCAGTCTCGACTTCCCAATTGGCTGCTGTAGGATGATGGTGTTGAATGCTGAGCTGTCCACGAACAGCATTCTAACATATGTGTCCTTTTGTCCATGTAAGTGAGGGCCAGGCGCAGGGCAGATAATACGGCACGGCACATGGAGTGATAGGGAAACCGAAGTGGGTCATGTGGGGCAGACAGTCCATGTGCCTCATGACTAGCCTCTCAAAGCACTTCATGATAACAGGTGTGTGTGCTATTGGGCGGTAGTGACTGACACACATGATAGTAGTTTTCTTTGGCACAGGAGTAATGGTGGTGACCTTAAAGCTTCTGGGGACGACTACTTGGCTCAGGGAGATGTTGAAGATGTCCGTGAGGACATCTGCTAGCTGGTCCCCACTCCCTTAGCACGTGGCCAAGAATGTTGTCTGGTCCTGCAGCTTTGCATGGGTTCACCCTGGACAGGGTTCTGCTGCTCACCCGGGGGGGTGGCCTCTCTCACAGACATGTTGTTTGTTGCATCAAACCATGCAGAAAATAACTGAGCGCATCAGGGAGGGAGTCATCATTGTCATTGGGCTGTAGAGGCTTGTAATCAGTGATGGCCTTGATGTCGTACCACATGCACCTTGTGTAATTGGTGTCATTGAAATGGCTGTGAATCCTGCACCCAAACGTGCACTATGCTTCTCTGATGCCCCGGCACAGCTTTGCCCTCGTTGTCCTGACAGCTATTTTGTCTCCTGACTTGAAGGCAACATCACAAGCCTTCAGCAACACATGCACCTTTGCTGTCATCCAAGGTTTTTGGTTTGCCCAGTTGGTGACAATTTTGGAGGCAGTTACATCCTCTATGCATTTATTGATGTAGCCAGTGACAGAAGATGCATGTCATTGTGCTGACCGTAGGTGGCAGCCTCCTTGAACATGTTCCAGTCTGTGTATTCGAAACAGTCCTGCAGGGCTGAGACTGCACCCTCTGGCCAGACCCTGATGCCTGTGTAGTGGCCTGGCACATATCAGCATTGGTCTGAATGCCCCCATTAGCATAACAGAGATGTGGGGACGACTGCTTGGCTCAGGGATTTCTTGAAGATGTCTGTGAATACATCTGCTAGCTGGTCCCCACACTCCCTTATGAGGTGGTTTCCCCATGATTCCATTCCAAGGCAAATGGCACTTTTTTCATACTTTTTTCATACTGCAAAACTGCAGCTAAGTTGTCAACACTTTAGTTGAGGAGGCACATATACTTAGCAGTAACTCAGTCACTATTAGGGTTACAAAGGGACAGAAAATTTCTGTGAAATTTCCAAAAACTTTCCATGGGAAGTTAAGCTGGGACATTTTGGAAAAAATCAGCTCAACATCAAAAAGGCATACGGAAAGTTTTGCAAATAAATGATTTCCTAATGAAAATACTGCGTTTTGTTGTTATTTATAGTTTTGTCTATGTTAAATGAGCTGAGTTGCACTGTATCAGAGAGCTGTCAAGTTTGGCGAAAAAGGCAAACTGTATGAATAATCCAACAAGGAATATGACTTATCAGTAGTGTATTTTAATTCAGATGCTTATTATTGGGTATTTTTACACACATAATTACTCACAAACACTTGGTTACGCAGCGATATCATGATTGGTGCCATCAAGTGCAACGTCTTGTGAGTCTGATATATGATTTCTGTATGTCAGAGGGTTCATGTCTTATCGTTTTTAAACTCAATCAATGCATCCTGCAGCGATCAGGTCCCGGACTATCTGACATCCAACAAGTTAACCAGCTCCGTAAGAAATCCTGCTTGGAATACCGCACTTTCATGTGTTTAAAAGTTTAAAGTTATAGTTAGTCATAACTGATCAAATACTGATACTCGGATATGAGTCCTGGTATCTGAACAGCACTGTGGTGTCTTTCGAATGGATCTCTTTGCAATGGAAACAGTCATTTCAGGCTGAAAGCCAGGCTGTCAGTTTAAGGGGGTGATAATGAGCTGAGACACCCAGACTTTGAAATGTGCTTCAGCTGCAGATTTGCAGATTATGCATGTAAAAAACGGTTTGAATATAAGGCCATATGTTACAAGGTGCGCAATCTGAATGTTAAGAACAACCTTCACTGATTTGGCCATTTAATGATTTATAAGATTGGTATGCATCTTACTAGTTCAATAATATCTAAGATGAAAAAGAGTGGAATGAATGACCAATTTTCCATTGGCAAAAGCTACATTTAGCATTCGGCTAGAAGAGAAAGGGCGTGAGATACCAAACTGGCTAGTTGATGTTGAATTAATCATATCGAATATGTGCACATAAATAGTGGTTTATAGCAATACAAATATAAGTGAAAGTTGACAGGCCTGACATAGTTACTGATGTGCGAATGCCTGCAATTGTAAAGCTAACATTCATGCCAAATAACACGAATGCAATGATGAAAAATAGCGCATAAAAAATGAATTTTTGCCTTGCATCATATTTCATAGGAATGCATATTTTTGGAACAGTAGAGAAAGGTACAGAAAGGTTTGGCTGCAAAGTTTAGCCGTAAGGGAATTCCTCCAAGCCAGGCACACAGGGAGACATTTCAGAAGCTGTGTCACAGTATCTACAAATTAAATATTAAATCAGTTACTACGGTTTTCTTTTCCAGTTTATTCAGTTCAAATGTCGTCTGTTTTTCTAAGCCAGTTTGTGTTCCTTTATTTTGTGATAAAGGGATTAGCAAAACCTTTGGTTACCTCATTGCAACTTATCATAAAAAAAAAACTGTAGGCTGCCTCAAAGAACAGGATTAATGCCTGAAACATTTTAGAACCTAGTTATTGAAGATAAGAGAAGCTTTTTATTTTTCCATAATATATGTGGAACCTTAATATCGAATATTATGCAAAATTTGCAAAGTAATTATTATTAGAAATCAAATGGTGATTGTTATACACTCTAAAGCTGATGAATAGCCATTATGTTATATTTATTATCGAAATCCCAAATTAAGTAGTCTAAGACAATGCACAGACAATATGTAAGTGACAGTAGGCCCCAGAGGAAGTAATGAAAAGTCTGCTTTTTTCAATAATTTATTTGTTGGCAGGATAAGCTTGTCCATTAAGTGAATCTAGAAGATTTTAATTAATACGTTAAATTTTTCTCACAATACACTAAAATGCAAAATACACAAACCCTCAATATATAGACGGTACTTGGGTTATGATGGGGTTGCATTCCAATAAACCTATCGTAAGGCAAAAATTCGCTTTCAAAACAGATCATCCAACCTAACAGACATCATGGTCTGGTCTACCCTACCTCAAATATGCTTAGAACATGTACATTAGCCTGTAGTTGGGCAAAATCATTAACACAAAACCTATTGTCAGGTTTGCGGGTGTGCGACGAGCAGGCTGGCAGGAAGGAGGCAGGGAAGGATGAGGCAGGGAGGCAAAAGGCGGGGAAAACTGGGGATTTATTCAGGGAAGGACGACTACGGGCAGAAAGGGACACAACTAACGATACCTAACATCACTAACAATACCTAACATCACTAACGATACCCAAAATCACTAACGATACCTAACATCACTAACGATACCCAACATCACTAACGATACCTAACATCACTAACGATACCCAACATCACTAACGATACCTAACATCACTAACGATACCTAACATCACTAACGATACCCAACATCACTAACGATACCTAACATCACTAACGATACCCAACATCACTAACGATACCTAACATCACTAACGATACCCAACATCACTAACGATACCTAACATCACTAACGATACCTAACATCACTAACGATACCCAACATCACTAACGATACCTAACATCACTAACGATACCCAACATCACTAACGATACCTAACATCACTAACGATACCTAACATCAATGACGGACAACAGGCAAGGCAAGACGTGGACTCAAATAGACAAGACTGGGCGAAAATAACAGGACACAGCTGGGCACGATCGGGGAAGCACACGTGTGGACAATCAGGGGGCGTGGCACACACGAGGATCGGACGAGCCGGGCGTGACACCTATTTTACAATAAAATGTTGGCTATCTCATGCATTTAATTGAATAATGTACTGAAAGTAAAAAGCAGTATGGAAATGGAATACGCAGCGTAAAGTTGAAATATCGTAACTCAGACCATCGTAACTCCGGGAGCATCTGTAATTGGTAACACTTTACTTGAGGGGACACCAATGTCAAAGTACATGCTTACATAATGCATTAATTAACCAGTAACTAAGTGTTGGTTAGTTACTGAACCCATGTTCATTCATCATTAATCAATCATGAAAGTTCATATATTCAAGAACTATATTAGTTAATAGTTAACTAATTAGTTAATAATTAACGTAATTTCTGAGTGGAATAAATGAACTGTTGTAATTGATTAATGATGACCTAACACTTGGATAACTGTTAATTAATGCAAAATAGTTCCTGAATGGAATATATGAAGTATCATAATTGATTAATGATTAACAAGCAAAGGATCAATATGTAACTAACACTTAGTTACTGGTTAATTAATACATTAAGTATGTACTACTAAATTATTCATGTCCCCTCAAGTGAAGTGTGACCGTAAAGGTGTTACCATATAGGTAGATATTTTTATTACCACTATTACCACTAATGTAGAAATTCAGCAGAGCAGACAGCTAGAACAGCTTTTAGAGACTGTAATTTAGCACATATGCAGCCCGGGAGAAGGTAGCCTAACTGTTCTTAATGGCTAACAAACTCTGGGACGGTGACATTGTTGCAATGTGAGAGTCTATCCAGACAGTGGACAGTCTGGCCAAGCTCTGCTGATCCAGAAGGTGTTGATTCTCCCTCCCCGGGGATTCCCGATGGCAAGGTGGCTGGGAATGATGACAGGATGTAGTTACGGGACACATTTCTTATTCATGCCAGTGGGCTTCTGTGGGGATTGGAGGCCTGTGAGAAATAGTAATTTGTTTCGGGGGGAAATTTTTTTTTAATGCCACACCAGGGAGGCCATTTCCCTCTACAGTTCACATAAATGTACTCAGCCAACTAGTTCATACCTTTAAAAGTGTTATTCATTTCAGTATGCTGTGAATGAGAGAAACTGCCGCTTTGTTACCTTCAGACCGTGGTAATGAAATAGTCATTTTATTAAAATTATCACACTTACAGTGCACTAAACTCTGTTCCTCTGACAACTTTACAGTACTCAAATTACCATTTTCAGTACATTATTGCAACAATGTATCTATAATTTACGTGCTTATACACGTGCTTTTGGCACCACAGCGGTTAAAAGGCGGAGTTTATCCGGGACATGCAAATGTCGTGCAAATATTTACTCACACAGTTACAGATTAGTGACAATTTAGAGTCAGAAATTCAGAAAGCTGAAGTGCTGCATTTACCTTGTTTTGTAAGAACATAAAAGGGAAGAAGAAATAAAGAAAATGTTTTTAATAAATGTGTTTAATGTAGCATAGCAGAACTTATTAGGCAGGAAACTTTAATACTTGATGAAATTTTTAAGGTAATCATAATAGTTTCAATTACAAGAGCAATAACTTGGTAGACATGTATGATAACAAAAATGACTTTAGTAGTATGGTCAATTACATCTGTGATCCAGACATCTGATTGTGAATAATTAACAAACTTACTTCTAGCCATATAACTTGTCCATCATTGTATATAATTCCTAATTCTGCAGTGAATTTCTTCAGGCTGCATTTGACTGCGTTTTTTTCATGGTTTTTTCTTCACACTTCCTGCCTTTGTTGGGGTTTTATTCAGGGCCAATCAGTCCCATAGGTGATATAGGCGGCTGCCTAGAGCACCAACCTCTAAGCAGGCATCAACTTGTCAGTCAGTGTCACTTTGCCTGAGACGGGGGACGTTGGCGGTGATGTTCATCTGGGGCCACATTGACTAGGATCAGTATAGGTCTGTGCTGGTTGCCTTGGCCTGTTAGATGGGAATGATACAGAAGAAGCACATGTAGCACAAATATGGTGATCTGCATGAGACTGTTAACTTTGTTTTCTGCTTGGTAGAGGGGTGTAGATCAAATTGTGTGCGTGCGTGTGTATGTGTGTGTGTGCATGTGGGGATCATGTTTATATTTCATTGTGGGGACCAAATGTCTCACACAATGTGATAAAAAACCTGTTTTTTTGACATTGTGGGGACCATTTTTCAAGTTCCCACAAAGATCTGTGAATGCAATCAAAAAATTTAAAATGCCAAAAGTCTCCTATTTTGTTTGGTTACTTACAGTATGGTTAAGGTTTGGGCTGGGTAGGGGTTAAGGTTGTCATGTTAGGATTAGAGTTTCCCCATAGAAATGAATGGAGAGTCCCCACAAAGATATAATTATAAACGCGTGTGTGTGCATGTGTCTGTGTGTGTGTGTGCGATGTGCGTGTGCTAGTGTTTATATGCATCTAAGTGTGTATTAACCATGTGCATGTAGTATTTTTAGCCCGTTTGCATCACAAAGGCCAAAAAGAGTATATTGTTCTTCGCTGACAATCACGCCATTTCACATACATCCATTTTTCACTTGAGTTTATTCACCTTAATTTCCTCGCCTCCGGTTTCCTGATAACACTAATTATTTCCTAACCCAGTAGTTGCCCTCTTTTATACAGAATGACAAAGCCTGAAAAATTATTGAGGCAAATGCTGTGAAAATCAGAGGAAAGTAGACAATAAGGACTCAGCTGCATAGAGAACACCAGAAGTCACATGTATATTAGATTAATTACTTTAATTAACCTTTTAGCATGTATTTTTGGCAGGCATCTTTTACACCTTTCAGATATTTTGCCGAGAATTCACGAATAAGTTTTGTACTGACGTGTATTTTCTTTTCTGTTCAGTCAAATCTGTACAGACCGCCATTCATTTTATTCTCCATTAATTACCTGTTCCTTTATGAATGTCTGTGTTTTTAGTATTTTCATATAGCAGAGTAAATTTTCCCATGATCCTGAACTGGGTAAGCATTTGGACGATGAACAGATGAATGTTGTCAGTTTAAATATTATTGAATCGTACTGCAATAGAAGAGCAGTTTGTGTGTATGACGTTATATTCCGTTTTCCTGTCATATATTATTTTCAGTGAAATCGGAAAGTTCCCGCATGATTGTGTGGGCCGTGTTAATCTTACAAATAATCTCCAGCAACGTTATGTATGAATAATACAAATTAAACCACGTTGCCCAAAGACAAGAAAAAGGTCACAGTTGCTCAGAATCAGCAGCTAACGCTAATCCAGCAAACATATCAGAAAGTCAACAGGCTACTTTACTGCTCCATACATACAGTCAGTAAGGATTAGTGTATCGAATAGTTCATGGTGTCAGAAATACTATTTGCCCATCACGGTTAAGCCAACATTCACTTTTACAAGCTAGGTTGAAATCATCCATCCATCCATCCATTTTCCAAACCGCTTATCCTATTGGGTCGCGGGGGGTCCGGAGCCTATCCCGGAATCAATGGGCACGAGGCAGGGAACAACCCAGGATGGGGGGCCAGCCCATCGCAGGGCAGGTTGAAATCATGAGTATATAAAATAAACCGTGTGGATAAAATGTCTAAGTATTAAGTTCAAAGACTTTTCTAAGATGGTTCCTCGCACAATAAAGTGACTCAACAACACTGACAGCATGGATAAAAGATACTGTACTCTCACTACCGCGAGTGAAATACCGCCCAGCCATCACACTTGCATCCTGTGTCACTAAGGATGTCTTCGACATCTAAGATTTAGTTACACTGCCATCTGGCACAGCCATATGTCCTGTAAGAGGCAAAATGTGGTATTTTTTTTCTTTTTTTGCTGTTGCCGTTTGCATCATCGCGACTGAAAGGCTCGTCTTATCAACCCTATCTGCTTCCGCGAACCACAGGTGTCCTGCTTGATGAGAGGTCTTCTGCTGTCTGGCCCAATGGCATATGAATAAAATATGAACAAAACCAAAGCATGTTTATCACATTCTTATTATTTCCTCCTTGGTGAATGTGATAGTGCCATCCTGAGATTTTCAGCCTATCCTTTGTGCTTTCGTTTTGTTTGTTTGCTGCGAGTTGTTCGTCGCACGATGATGCAGATAATATCCAGAAGTACTATATAAATCCGCTTTGCTCGGCTGTGTTGTGACATGTTTAGAGCAGACAGCAGCCCGAAGACAAATGTAAGTGCGGAATCATTGTCTGAGCAGCGACCGTTTGATTTTGAATTGATCACAGAGACTTTGGTTTAACGTGGATAGCTGTAAAAATGCACTTCTCCGCTTATCTAAGTAGTTTGCAGTGTGCAGAGTCAGGCAAGCCGAAGGATTCCATCTCAGCAGGAATCTACCTCGCTCATTTGTACAGCAGTCTCACCCATCTGTCATTGTTTTCAGAAATGAACAATCACTGCATTCCTTTCTAGTATCTAAATCTCCATCCCCAATACAGTGAGGGGGTGAGGACACTCCTTTCCTTTTATATTCTATCTGCGTGCTCTGATCGTCACCTGGCTTCAGTAGCAATCAGCGGAATTCAGTCTTTTAATATTTAAGTTGGTGTATTGTTTGGTAGCGCTTTCAGTACAGTTTATGTACAGCAAGGGTGATGTAAACGAAGCATGCAAAATATAAAAGCTCCAAAGTGGACTACCTGTCACATATTTTGTCATACTGTGTCATCTACTAGATCTACAATGCTAAAAAAAACTATTTAAAAGCTACAAGTCAGTGGGTTGGCTGAGTAACTGACTAACAGAAAACCAGAAACCATTTTTTTCAATGTAACTATATTCAGCCACACTGAGTTTAACTAATTAGGATGCTGTGGTTGCCAGTAGCTGAGGTAAATCACATGCTCACAGTCCGATTTGCTTTTAATACAGATTTCAAGAAAGCAACGTTCTCGAATTTCTTTGCAAGCATAAAACAGAAGGTCAACTGAGTGGCTACTGCAAAGCACCAAGAGCTTTTTCTCCACTGCAGTGTACAACCTTCATTCTTAATTATTCCTTGTGGCAGATGGATCTTTATATAATTGCAGTGCATGTTAGGCATTGGATATTTTGAAGGATATTTTCAAGCTAAGCTCTCCCTGTATAAAAAAAGGCTGCTACATTAGATCAGGCAGTAGATACTCCAGTTTGCAAAATAAACAAGCTGTGCACAATGGACATTAATGTTAGCAATATTGTAATTGAAATAAAAATGAGACCTTTAATCTTGTCAAAAACAAGCTCTAATATTTAGACAATAGATAATCAAAGATAACATGTCTTCTATATACATGTAATGGCAGAGTTGTGAACTATCCACACTGCTGAAAGTTTATTTATAGCACAAAACATCTCAGTCATATGCAAAACAGAAAAAAATAACACCCCCAGTATTTACACTATACGGTATGTAGATGAACAAGTAATCATCATCGCTGTCATGTTGTTTAAGATTGTAATAATTGAATGAGAAAACATCTACTTCATGTTATTATAGCTATTTTGTACACTTTAGCTTTAGGACATCCAGGCCTGGAGCGGCAAAAGGTACTATTTGGACATGAACTACACCTCACAGTTTTAAGGTTGAGCACTACAGGGATGTGATTTATCTTGGAACTTTGATCCAGTGGAATTGGACACTATTGATTGGGAAACAGCTTAAACTTGAGATTTAAGAACCAAAATGAAACCTTGTTAATTTTGCAGACAGACACCGAGGATGGCAGCTAATTCTCAGTGGGCATACTGAGCGATTGCAGTCTGCTGTTAATCAACGCTTTACAGCAAATGCGTTAGTCATTATGCAGCATCTCCTGCTTGTAACAATGTAGAATGTTGGCATTATGGAACTCACACAGTCATATATTACCCATAATATTACAGGTATGCTTTTACCATCAATAATTAATAGGTCTGCTTTACGTTGTTGACAGTTTATAAACAATACGAGTCTGACTCCCTTTATTACACCATTTCAACTGTCTTCTGTTATAAAGTCAACTTTAAAACTCCACTATTGGCTCAATATGCTTTTAATCATGCAAAGGAATTTCGGTGTTACTCTGTGAAGATATCAGTCTGCATGACAATCCTCTATAATGAATTTGTGTTTATTAATTTGTCAGTTACTTTATTCAGTATCTCAAAAACCCTAATCAACCATCAAATACAATATAAGCAAAAAAATCCAAGAAAGATAAATGTATCTCTATATTTATTAATGAAAGTTTACAGCTCATTTAGACTCAAATACCTATATCACATACCTGAATACTATCTTTATCTATCAGTGAGAAGGGGTAGGGCTTGGGAAAGGTGTACTTTAAAGGCCTTATGCCAAGGTTATATTGTATTTTCCCCTTTGTATTAAAAAAAACATGGTACCAACAATTACCACAAACAAAGAACAGAATCTCATTAACAATTTAATCAACCTTGTGCTGTGGTGGAGTAATATTAGAAAGCTTCAAGGTCTAATGCCTTGGGAAAAGTGATATAGAAAAAAAATAAATTTAGATTGTTTTACTTGGGTGCCTCCATCTTTTTAATTTGTTTTCGACTTAATTATTCCTGATAGGCATCATATTTACCAAGAACGCTGAAAAGTACTCCCCCTGACCGAGGCATAATGGACTCCCCTCTTTCTGCAGTACTCATTATGTCCCTGGCTGCCTTCGCGACGCCCAGAGAGTGAATCCGTGTGACCTGCTCTGAGAAGCGTTTCCATGGCTGTGTGTGATGTTCATCTCAATAATAGAAAAGCAGCATGTGGCAGTTGGATGTTATTTTCCCCATGTGCAGAAAACGTACATGTTTTTTTTTCCTGCCTTGCTTAGGTATCCCAGACAAGCTGCTTTGAGTTACCCACTTACTATGCGCTCATATGTGCCTCAGTTCATGTAGCACCTGATTTAGAAAGTGTGGGTGTAAACACTGATTAAGCACACAAACATCATAATTTTACGTGCGGTTTAAAATGAGTTTTCAAAAATGCAAACGCATTATACCAAATATATGTTGTGCTTTTCTGTATGCAGAATACATACTTGGTATATTATATAAATTTTGTATTCAGTGGCCTCAGGTGAACTTAACAGCTTGAACAATTTAAATTAATCAGGGAAAATATTTAAATTATGTAGTCGGTATTTACTAAAATCTGTACTGACGCATATTTGCTGCTTAACATTTTTACTCAATTCTAGGTGTAAGCAGTGATACTACTAGCAAGTAATGAGTTGCATCGTTTACAAGTGTAGCAAGAAAAATGTATTTGGTTCAATTCAGTTATAGTTTTTTGTTGAATTTTCAGATCATTGTACAGATTGTGTGCAATGTACTTCCTTATTTTCAGCAATATATTTGTATTATATTTGTAATATTTTATATAATGATTATTCACAATCTTAAAAATGAATAGATCGTAGTACAACCTAAAACAATGTATAGAATAAGGTGTAAAAACTGTAACCTTCACAGCTGCATTATTAAGAATTGCACAATATTTGACATAAAATGGGAAACGTATAAATTTGTTGCCCTTATAAAGAAAAAGCAGAGGTCTGATATTTGCTAGCATAGCATAGCTCATTGAGCGAGAATCATATTATAGAATACAATATGTTACTGAATTACCACACTGCGCCCAGTGCTGCTTGCAGTTCAGCAGTGGTCACCTGGTTAGTAAGCAGCGTTCATGCACACGCCAGTTACCAGCTCTAACGAGAATTATCTCCCCCTCCCACATTCTGCACCAAGACTTATGTACTGCTTTCTTTCACCTGGACAGTCGGGAGGAAATGCAGGATTTCCTGTCGAGCTCAGAAAAACTTTGCTAAGCTATAAAACTGCTGCCTTAAAACATTATTAGATTTTACAGAGAATTTGAGAAAAATGGTTCAACGCAGAGTTTCTCATCCCAGTCCCCATGGACCCCCCAGACAGTCCACAGTTTTGCTCCCTCCCAGCCCCCAATAGACCTGTACCAGGTATGCGGTGTTCTTGTTTGGCTGGGAACTGGAAGGGAGCAAAAACGTGGACTGGTGCGGGTTCCCGAGGACCGGTTGGAGAAACACCGCTTTAACAGAATGTTTTCTTCTAGACACAGTAAACATTTTATTTTGAGGATAAGACTAAAGAGAGCGACAGCAGCAATGCCTTATACCAGGTCACTGGAAAGCCATGCAGGAAAAATCCTTCATTGACTTCCATCCGTTTTTTAACCACTGCGCATTTTCTTATTTGTTTTCACTGCTTGGGATTTCTACATGGTGATTATATCAATTGACTATACAATACAAGAATGTTTCACAATTGATTATCAGCTATTATGGCAATTAGGTAACAGCTGACATGTTTAATCACAAATATGTATCTGAGTGTTAATGAGACAAGTGTAATGTCAGAAAAAGAAAAAAGGTACAGTCTAACTGAATCGCTTTTTTTGAAACACTATATAAACACGAAACTAAGAATAATAATCCCCATTATCGTTGAAATGATGTGTACATAACAGTGACAATGAAAAGTGGAGCAGAGTTTTTTTTTAAGGAGCAGAGTTTGGTGTTTGTATGTCTATCCCAGGCACTGTACTAGCTCCAGATGACTTGCAGTAGCTTTGCGAGATCACTTCACTGCACACCAGCTGTCAGCTGGGTCTGTATTGAGAAAAATATGTGGCAGCCAAGGATTAAGCACTTCAATCATTTTCAAGGCAACAAGAGTTCTTGAATCACTGTCAAGATAAATCCAGGGCTTTCATCATTGAGATGTTTGGCAGAGCGCACACATCTGCATGCTAATAAGCTTTCTTATTGAACACAAGGCAAAATCATGTTGTTTAGATGACCAGGATCAATGTGTAATGCATTGTGCACTTTTTAATGTGAATTACGCACATATGCAGTTGTATGTATGCGCATATATGACAATTAGCTTTCAGGACAGCCAAATTAATGCGACTTACTAAATTTGGTTTAAATGAGGTTTGTATTTCAGTATAAAAAAATACCAGTAACATTTCACGCTCCACTACTGTCACACTCGTTGTGATGAACAACTTTTTCTTTAGATGGTTGTACAGGAAAGTTCTTTTGCGGCTTCCTTACTACTGACCCTATCTAACTGCCTCGCTGGCTAGGGACCTGCAATCAGCCTAATCCTTTCATAGTGTCGACTTTTTTACACTCTCTTGCTTCTGTTATTGTTACGAAAGGGCATGTAAAAGACCAGTTAGCAGAGCCAGAATGCTGACAATTTGCTAAGGTCATGGAGAAAGAAGACTACTGTTATTCAGATTCCGAGTACTTTATTTATCCCCAAAGGGAAATTTTTGTGGGGGTTGGTGCAGTGATTAGCAGTATTGCCTCGCACCGCTGGGACTAGGGTTCGAGTCTCCACCATGACTCCATGTGTGTGGAGTTTGCATGTTCTCCCCACGTTCTTGTGGAGCTTCTTCTGGGTACTCCAGTTCCCACCCACAATCCAAAAGCCACGACTGTCTGCCTGCTTGCCCCTGTGTTGGGTTAGTGCCCCATCCCAGGTTGCTCCCTGCCTTGGCTTGTAGCCTCTACAACAGGCTCCAGCACCCTCAAAACCCTGCACAGGACAAGTAGATGGACAAATAGATATGAAATATTTGTAAATTGATTGGGATTGTGCATTGCAGAGTTAAAGGTATATTTTTCATTTAAAAGCCTATTTTTTATCTAGTATAGTAGTTGTGCTTCTGTACATAAACATATTTTTGTAATTTTGTGTTATGTCTTCCTTTATACCTACCTTGTGTGTAGTTTTTCATTTATATGAATTGCTACTGCAACACAGACTCCTTTAACCCTTTGGGGATGAAGAAAGTACTCTGAATCTGAATCTGAATCTGAATAATGGGAGTCGTCCTTCTGCCTAACCTGTACGACCTGTATATTTTATGGTCAACATTTTTGAGGGTGTCTATTAAACATTCCTTTTTTTATGTCATACTGCTACTGGCAGCTTGTCCATGCCCCCCCCCCACAAAGTCTTCTGCTCTAAGCTACCTGGAGGGCCAGACCTCCCACATCCTGACCAGAATAAGTCCTTAGAGGACAGATGAAATAATATGTATGTCTGTCATTAAAATTTTTGCAGATGTCCTATTTCTGCAATTAAATGGGGAATCATATCAGTGATGTAAGAAGCAGATGTACACTAAGGGAGACACAGTCTCCTCGTTCCCCAGCACCTGATGTACTGCCTGGCCAGTCAGTAGATCCTGGCATACAGGGTGTCTCACACATCGCACGACATTTTGGTCTGTCTATAGCGAAGTCTGATGCCTTTACTAACCTGATCGTCTTTAGGTTTAGGAGCAGCAGTCTGACTGCTAAAATGATAATCAAAAAATTGCTGGATTGGTTTATAAAAAGGTGTGAAATTCTCAATATGAATAAAACATATTTCTGTTTTTTTTTTTGGAGGGAGTGGAGAGGATATTTCAAAGAATATCAAAGGTGATACATGCAATATATCCACCCTGCAAACCACTTGCCCTAGATGGGGTCACGAGGGCTCCTACAGGCGGTCTCAGGCAGGCAGGGACTCACACACACACACACACACACACACACAGGTTTGTAATTATATCTTTGTGGGGACTCTCCATTCATTTCTATGGGGAAAACTCTAATAACAACATAACAACCTTATCCCCTACCCAGCCCTAACCTTAAGCATAAGTAACCAAACTAAATAGAAGACTGGCATTTGATTGCATTCACAGATCTTTGTGGGGACCCAAAAAATGGTCCCCACAACATCAACAAAAATCAGGTTTTATTACGTTGTGCGGACATTAAACTTAATCCACACACACACACCACACACAGTCTTGCTCAAAGCCATGTAAAGCCCCCTTTACAGTTGATGGTTCACATACCACTACTGCTCTGCATTTAGGTTCCTCCTGCTATACAAAGAAATGGAGTTGGGTGACCTAGTAACTCTAAATCGCGCAGGGTGTATACATTTGCAGAGTGTGTACATTTGCAGGGTGTGTATATTTGCAGGGTGTGTATATTTGCAGGGTGTGTACATTTGCAGAGTGTATACATTTGCAGGGTGTGTATATTTGCAGGGTTTGTATATTTGCAGGGTGTGTACATTTGCAGAGTGTGTACATTTGCAGGGTGTGTATATTTGCAGGGTGTGTATATTTGCAGGGTGTATACATTTGCAGGGTGTGTATATTTGCAGGATGTGTATATTTGCAGGGTGTGTACATTTGCAGGGTGTGTACATTTGCAGAGTGTATACATTTGCAGAGTGTGTACATTTGCAGGTTGTATACATTTGCAGGGTGTGTACATTTGCAGGGTGTGTACATTTGCAGGGTGTGTACATTTGCAGAATGTATACATTTGCAGAGTGTGTACATTTGCAGGGTGTGTACATTTGCAGAATGTATACATTTGCAGAGTGTGTACATTTGCAGGGTGTATACATTTGCAGAGTGTGTACATTTGCAGAGTGTGTACATTTGCAGGGTGTGTACATTTGCAGGGTGTTTGCATTTGCAGGGTGTGTACATTTGCAGGGTGTTTACATTTGCAGGGTGTTTGCATTTGCAGGGTGTGTACATTTGCAGGGTGTATACATTTGCAGGGTGTGTACATTTGCAGGGTGTGTACATTTGCAGGGTGTTTGCATTTGCAGGGCGTGCGCTTTATGACGGCCTGGTACTTGTCCAGGATCCCAGTGGCTGGTGCCATATATTGCCAGGGACATGCAACCTTCATAATACATTATAATGGTTGGTGTAAGTATTAAGGATGCTATGTACTGCATTATAAAGGCATCTATAGTGCATTATATATGAGAGCTTCATAAGGCATTCCTAATGCATAGTACACTTGGCATGTAATGTGCCTTTTTATTAATATTTATAGTCAGGTTTATAATGCATTATGAATGTTTTTATAAATGACTAAAAACATAACCTTAAGTAAACTGTTACCGAAATGAACACAAATATCGATGTTGCTCTTTAATCAGGAGACCAAACTTCAGTATATTGAGGAATAAGAACTAAAATGTACTTGAACTAAATACTAAAGGCAGTGAAATGTCACCATCGGGGAGTGAGACATTCTCTCCAGTCGCTACGATTGCCTTCTTCCTTATTCCAGCCCTGATGAAGGGATTTCTAGGCCTGGGCAGTGTCTACAACTTCATCCCGTAATACCTGTGTACAGTACTTTGGCAGTAGTTTCAAAAACAACAGTATTTTAGTGTTTTGAAATCTTGCCGATAAAATTTGGCTGGGTGGGGATTTCCTACATTATGAAATTTGCCAAGCAGGGGGTGGGGGGTATCCACCCAAGCAAATCCACACATTTAATATGTATTGAAGTGAAACCCCAACGAAGCTTCCCTCACCCAGAACTGCATTAATTTGGCTTTGGAGATCCACGTTTTGATTTGGCACCTCTCCCCAGAATGTTACTTCACAGATTTGCTCTTGGAAGCATGTTATGAGTTTGTCAGAATGACAAATCCCCTCAAAGAAGAATGAAATTTCATTTGCAAGCTTACATTAGTAAGGTGTTTGTGCATAATCTCTAAGTCATTTTCCACATGCATGCTGAGAACAGCGACTGACAACCAATTACTGGATAACACGCAGAATATCCGACAGTGTAAAATACATTCCTGTTATGTATGTTTAATTCCTTTAATTTATTGTATATATGATATAAGAACCACTGAAAATTTCAGAAAATAGATTACGAGTTTAAATAGTAATGACAAACTATAAATGTATTATTAATTCAAAGACAAGCTACTAGAATCTGTTTCACCCTTATTCTCCCTTCAGTATTTATGTACCTTCAAAACACCTTCAATACAACTATACTAATAAAAACGAAACCTTTGATTTTTACTATTATTTATATCAAATCTTCTCATCAATTTCCCCAAATCATAACAGTAAATAAATCCTATTTAAATACATTTTCTGCAGCATTCATATTGCAGAAAACATTAATACTACCAGTAATAATAAATATTAAATATAAGTATTCTACAAACCAGAACAGTTGTGTTAGGTGTGCAGAACATCTCACTGCAGCTGCACGTTCACCTCACGTCCCATTTTTTGGTGTCATGGGGAATTAACAGCATCAACATTCCTAATGGTCAAATCTATTCCTTTGGTGGGTCTCAAGCCAATGATATTGTTTCGTCAAGTGTCTCCAGACAGCAAGCCAAATCCTACCTGCTAACTTGGCTTAAAATACTTCGTAAAAATGTGCTTTTATACCCACTTGTCTAACATAATTGAATGAGAAATTTCTTTTCGCTGGGAAACCAGATCGTCCTAAACAAAAGATCAAATATAAATCTCGACACATTGACATACACAGCTTTAATTTGAAAGTTATTTACCGTAGATCTTGCCAAATACCTTCCATGCAGAGATCAGATAATTATTTTGTAGCTCAAAAGTCAGGACGCCAGACTTGCTCAAAATTTCCCAGCTCAGTGTGACAGCAGAAACATCAATAGCGTCTTCCTGCACAGAGAGTTACATCACAAAGCTCCAATGGATAAAACTGGTAGAGCCACTCTGGGTTATAAATCAGTTACTTACTGTGTCTCAGCCTGATACCAGATATCAAAGGGAAAACTCACCCCCTTGTTCAGCACACGTTCTCTTTATTAGTCATTTAACTGGGACAGAAAATGACAGCGGTATTGGGGTTTGTGGGGCATTGCCTTCTTCGCCTGATTTCTCACTGGTTTCATTTTGCCGCACACTGTGGCCAGGGAGATTGTTTGGGCAGAAGTATGTAGGGCAGCTGAAAGAGAAACAATGTTTAAGCTTAACGTTGGACTTTTCTTCATCCTTTGGACTTCATGGGTTCACATAATGTCACCGCCGGTCGCCATGGGAGCCTTGATGTCACCTCATCCGTGTGAGTGAAGTGAGGTACCAACGTCTGTGAGAAATCCAATATCCTATGACATATCCTTTTCAAGTAAAAACTCAATCATCTCAAAACTCATATTTCAATATCATAAACTTTCAATCTCATGTGTCTTTCATTGTTAAAACAATTTTGGCATTCATGTTCATTTTAAAATATAATTAACCAGCTATTTATACCAACTATGATGTTTCAAGGAACTAATGTCAACAAAAACAGAATTTGCATGGTTTTAGACCGATAGCGATTATTCCTTTTCAAGGATTTCAAGCATAATTTTCCTGTTGAAAAACATCTTAGCTATTTTGAACCTCTTGTGTGGGTAGTATCAAAAGCAGGGCTGAATGCTGACAGCAGATGGCACAGATCACGTAGGAGGGGAGGGCGTATGCATGAAATACAGAAGGCAAGCTGAAGATGAAAAATGGACGATTAAACACGCTTTGTATGGATCTGGTGTTTCTGAGCACTCCCAGGGCTGAAAACACACTCATAGATATACCTGGAACTCAAGCATGTACATTTCATTCTCCATGTCCATGTTTTTCACATCAAAATTGACTTTAATCTAGTTTCTAATCCATTCAGGGGAACAGAAACCTGCTTTTTATAGAGCATTTGCAGTAAATCACATCAGTGTCTCAATGAAAGACACATTAACTAATTTTACAGTCAAAAATCTAATAGATTTGTAATTAACTGGTCTCAGAAACAAAGTGAGTTGATTCCACTATACACAAGCCACCCATTATTCTCAGCCGGTGTTGGGAATTTAATGAACAAAATTTGCTTAATATTCAACGTTGAGGATTTTAGAATGACTGCTATCCTGCTTGCGTTAAGTACATATAATTCATATTGTTGAAAAATTATAATTGGATATTCTAAATAACAGGTACCAATATGACCATGTGGAGCAGTGTCTCCCAATATGTATCACACAGTGACATCATCTTTAAAAATCCCATTGCTTATGATGTAATGTAAGCTGAATTTCTATCCAACTGAAGTCTAAGCAGCAACAGCTGTAGAGAGGTGCTGTTGACATGGGGATTTGCAGCCTTGTGTTTTCCGTTTCCCTTCATGGTTTCCTCCCATTTCGGTAAATCCCTCTCTGGGACGACTTCCTTATTTTTTTATTGTCATTGGCAGGTGGACTGTGCAATCTTATGGACATTGTATGTATAATCAGGAAGGAAAGCCTCCATCAAATAAGTGTACCACCATTATGTCTGGGAGAAGTGCTACCTTGTAATTGTAATATCATATTATATAAATAAATTATAGAAATAATTATATATATATATATATATATATATATATATATATATATATATATATATATATATAAATACGCACACTGTGTCTTTCTGTCTGTCTGAGTGTCCATTGTGAGTGTCCTGTCTGTCTGTGTGTGTGTGTTTGTGTCTGTCTGTCTGTCTGTGTCTGTCTTCTGTCTGTGTGTCTGTCTTCTGTCTGTCAGTGTGTCTGTCTTCTGTCTGTGTGTGTGTGTTTGTGTCTGTCTGTCTGTGTGTGTGTCTGTCTTCTGTCTGTGTGTGTGTGTGTTTGTGTCTGTCTGTCTGTGTGTGTGTCTGTCTTCTGTCTGTCTGTCGGTGTGTGTGTGTGTGTCTGTCTTCTGTGTGTGTGTGTGTGTGTGTGTATGTGTCTGTGTGTGTCTGTGTCCCAGGGCCCTTGGGCTTTCTTGTACAGGAACTGCAATATCATATTACAGTTTTTCACTACAAAGTTTCAAGATCCCTCCGTCAGATGCTAACATTTACAAATATCAAACACTTAGTGTTTTATGTCACGCAGCGTCAGAATATTTTTGACATAGTGCTGCTGAGGTGGAGCTTAAAGCGCCTGGTGTATCACAAGCGGCCTCTGCTCAGATGTTCGTTGTTGGTCTCCCCGGAGGCCTGCAGGTTCCTGGATTTCAGTGATGGGAATTGCAACAGCCGTCTAATAGACCATTAGCTTTCCTGCACTGAACCATGTAATCATGAATAATCATGAAACCATCGTGGAGAAGAACACCAATTGCCTGTAGTCTGGCACAGAATTGCCTTAACAATCCAACATAGGAGCACTTTCCTCTGGAGGCCTGCTGCTCCTCAGTGCTCCTCGGTGGCGTGCCCCAACAAAGCCCTAACAGCACCTTTCCTGTTGGCAGACTCTTTAATTCAGCTCCTCTATACAGGCTGAGACCACAGGACATCTACAGTGTCATTCACTGCATGGACGAAAATGCCAGAGAATGCACAATCACATCAGGCACGTCCCTAAGAAGTGGTTCTTTGGCAATTCGTGCCGCACTGCATCAATCTCAGGAATACGGTCACTCTCAAAAACTGGTGCTACCAAACTGATTTAATGCAGGAGCTACTTTTTATGTCCAACCGACTATAGTGACCAATGCAGAGAAACATGGCTTTCATTCCATCACCTACTTTCAATGTCTCTTCCCAAAAGTAGAAATGGTCCCCATAGCAAAGTCGTGTGGGGGATCAGCTTCTTTCTCATCCATCCATCCATCCATTTATCATATCGAGGGTTGTGGGGGGATAGAACCTTTTCTTTCAGATATGTCTAGATATTTATTATTTTCAGAAGACATTTCAAAGCATATAATCTCTTCCAGGTCATACTCCAAAGAATTATTATTTTTTTTAGCAGAGATATTGCTCATAAAATGTTGTATCATATCTGTATATAAATACATATGGTATGCTGGTCTTATGCCTCCATGGATTGGAGGCTAAAATCCTGCCTCTTTGCGTAGAGTCTTAGTCCAGGCTCGTCCCACAGACCAAAGACACACAGTTCCAGAATTGGGCAGAAAGTATGATGGTGTTTATGTGGACGGATTGTAACGGCATAGATTTGGGTGCGGATGGTAAGAACATGTGGCTACCAGTACTGGGGTAGTTCTGTGTATGTTTATAGGGGCTGGGGGTTCTAAGCTAATTTGGTCAAGTATCACAACCATACATACGCCCTTGATGGATTGGCTTCCTATTAATGATCACACAGAGAGGATCTAAGCGAAGAAGTGATGGCTGTTTAATTCAGAAGCTCCAGTTCGAGTCAGGAAGGGTCAGAATTGGTACGGCAGAGAAGCGAAACGATCCAGCCAAAACCGGGAAAACACACAGGCAAGGATCGAAAGTCCAGGAGACCAGATCATACACAGAAAGGCCCTAATAGACTTAGCACCCACTCAGTAAACCGCGCTCAATAATTTGCAAGGAACAAGCTCAACACTGGCTTTAAACCAGGTAACTAATTATTGGAGCTGTGACACAGCTGTTCAGCACTATGGTGTTGACGGTCACTGGAGGTGTGGCGGTTCAGGTGAAGGTGGTTGATCAGACACTCATTTCTTGTGCCCCGTGCTGCCTGGGAAAAGGTTCATAATAAAATATGAGTTGGACATTGGCTGGAGGGAATTGAATTGCATTGATTGGAAAACTGGATCTAATGCCACAGATGTTCAAATCTAAAGATCGTGGTCTAGTGCCACTTTCATGGTATTTTCTGTTCTCTTTTTTAAAGAGAAATCAATATACGTTGAGAGAATGTCGGTCTGACATTCTTCAGTTTTTTTTCTGACAATAAGCAAAGCTACTGGTGAAAATTCTTGAAGCCATAAAGGGCAGATAATATCGGCATCCGCTAGCTTAGTCAAACTTATACCAACTTAGAAGGGATCCACCTTCAACTGCGGACTCAAATATCTCCACAAAATAGTTGCTATTTTGCAGTTCAGTATATGTTATGCACCAATTCTGGAGAAAATAAATTGTTTAAAGTTCCCCCCATTCAGGCAGCATAGGACAGATGACAGCTGAATACATAAAACTGCAGCTTAGGTACATTTGCCAGATTATGCTGTCAAACTACATCAGGTAAATTCAACTTCAACGACAGAAACTATAATTCAGATTCCAAAATTATACGAGTAACTTTCTTGCTATGGTGGCGGGTGGTAATGCGACTGCACCATACCAATAATGCATGATGGGAAACGGCACAGTGTTCTTAAAGCATAATGATAACAGCTGCTTGCAGCTCCTGCCGGAAGCCGCGCTTATGGTGGGCTGGCAGGGATTAGGGCGAAGACTGAAAACTGGGTATCTGCATTCGGCATCTTCTCAAAGCTCTGTTCTCTGCTCACTCCATGCGTTTCACAGACCAAAGTTCGTTCATTTCAAAGCAGTCTCATATTCATGGAAACATACATTTACTACTGAAACCAGACCTTATGCTGTGGTATCTACCATAAGATATTTTTATAATTCAAGAAGCAAGACTGTTTCAGAAGATCTAAAGTGATCCAAAGAAACTCTTCTTGAGAATAGTTTGGTCTGGGTGAACCAATTCCAGTCCTGGACCGTCAGAATCCAGCACAGTTTGCTCAAACACACCTTACTTAGCTAACTAACCGGAATTGGGAAACCGTAGTTTATGTTCTACCAATAAGGCAGAGTGATCATAGTTGTATGGAAAAATAATTACTCACTTTCGTCAAATATTAGCTGTCGTGCCCGGCTCGTCCGCTCCTCGTGTGTGCCACGCCCCCTGATTACCCACGTGTGCTACCCTGATCGTCTCCTGCTGTGTCCGATTACTTTGATTAGTCCTGTCCTGTTTTAAGTCCTGGTCTTACCTGTTGGCCCGGTCCGTCATTGTAGTTTATTGTGGATCTTGTGTGGATTGATGGTCCCTGCTCCCGTCACCCTAATTAAACCCCGAGTTTACCCCGATTCCGGCCTGTCTGCCTGCTCCTTGCACGCCTGCCCGCACGATCGCCGCTTGCCGCCACCCAGATCGTGACATTAGCATTATACAGGCAAAATTTATAAAATATTCTTTTGAAGAGAAGCAGACTTTGCTATATAAATTCTTTCATTTATTTTAGAAAAAACAAACATGCCTAATATATGTACATAAATTCTAAATTCTTTTATAAGTTTTATACATTCTTTTTTATTCACCTGCTTAGCCGACCACAACTGTCCCATAGACTCACCAGACCTCCCACAAAAGGTCTCTTTGTATTGTTGGCAGCGGACACATCCCTGCACAACCCTTGCAAAAAAAAAAAATTCAATAAGACAAATTGCCTATTTTGACCATACTAATATTGATGAGTCAGGTTAAAATTAAAATGAGAAATATTACTGCTGAGCCATTTAATCACCGCACACATAAATGATTAATCTATTTCCCTTCTTTTTTTCTGTTATACCTTTCGCAGCGCAGTTAAGAACCTAAACCTCCAGAACATTTGCCTGAGTATTGCCATTTGTGGCTCCTCTGACTTTGAGACATGCCCCCATTTATTCTTATTGATTGGAATTAAATTTTGCATTTTGAATAAGAACAGGTACCATCTCTTCCATGAGGTGTGCTGATATTATACCAAGCATCAGGATGATGAATAAGATCACCATAGCAATATTGAATTTCGTCCTCTCTGCAGGATCAATAAGCACCTTCCTCACTGGGTAAAATCTGAGATTTCATTAATCTATTTAAGAGGCCTGGGTTATCCTTCATGAATTATTATGGGGTATAGAGGGCAAGTACATTCCTTAGCCCTTACAGAAACCTTTTTAAGATCCCATTTTCCAGTTTAATAGTTGCGTGTTATGAAAATGTAACCAGATCTACAATTGTGCACAGGCTTGACCCAGAAAAACGTTAAATATACTGATTGTTCAATAGCGACATGTGGTAGTATGCAGTATATGTGAAATATGCTGGTCTCTCCTCATTTGAACTGGCTTATTTTTTACCAGGCCTGTAATTCAAGGTTGGACTAATTTCCCAGTCCAAGTCATTATTTGGAGCTGAGAAATTTCTGCAGTAATTATATGCTTCTGTCAAAAACATACTTACTATACATAGATTTCGTAGAATAATTTGTTTAATATCAAAGAAAACTCCTCCACCCGAGGCGTAATTACTGTGCGGTGTACTTCAACAAGCAATTCAACCAATCTGGAGACTTAAAAACCCAACAGACTGATAAAGGCTTGAGTTATATATGGTGCTATAGAAAGGAAGTTGAAAATGAAAGGTAGACTTAGTCAGGTTCTTAGTCTTGTGGTTTACAGATAAATTGCGGAAAGGGGAAAAAACAAAGGTCTCTGGTTCCTGGAATGTTTGCTTTATAGCTTATAATAGTGTTTTCTATCCAAAATTTGTAACATGCACTCTGACGTCCGAATGATGAAATCCCAGCATGGTAGACGAATGCTTCCCTTTCTCAAATATCATAAATATTGCCGGCACTCTATGTTGCCAATCCCACCCACATTCAGTTTGGAAAATGAGGACAGAACATGAAGTCAAGCACTCGTAAAATGAATCTCTGATGACCGTCTTGACACAGGAGACAGATATTTTAATCTGGCTGAATTGCGAGAATGACACCACCTATGGTGTTGCACCCCCGTGGTTAACGTGGCCTGACCTTGCACAGAAGCCCGTTTTGATTTACAGACGAATAGGAGGTAGAATATATGTTTTTTATTTAATAGCTATTATGGTCCTATGATTGATACACAAGTGGCCGTAACCATGCCCATCTCAGTATCTGTTGCTTTATATACGCAGGAAAGATGTAGGGTCTCTCCCCCGCAAAAAGCCAGAAGATAAAAAAAAAACTTTCAAGTCCTGTCACAGGCTAGAGAAGAGAATGTCAGCGCAGTCACCCAGCCTCCCGTCTGGTATGTGGGATGGTATTACCCGCACTTATGTGGCCATATGTCTTACAGTTTCCAGATGACCAGGCTTCCCTTTTGGGATTGACACCTACCATTTATTCTCATTTTATGCTCCCTCCAAGAAGTATGAGAATCCTTAGTGAGGTGTTTCTGCCACAGCTATCGACAGAATGAGCCCTCATGGGCTCCCTGATGTCTTCACAGTGCCATTGAGGCGATCCTTCTGCAGTGTCCCGCGTCCAGCCAAAAATACTATTTCTGTGCTTTAGGTGTTAGCTGCAAACATCGGCGCACTGGTGTCACAGGTAGGGAATTAATCGGGGAGCTGATTTCATTGCACTTTTCTAAAGTAAAAGAGATGATGGGGGCCTTGTTTTGCTGCATAGAAATAGCGGGTGCATCCTATGAAAAACCATCTTCACTCTTACTCAAATGGAAAAAATTCTGCATTTTTACGAGGATCGGAAGTAAAGTGAGACCCCTATTCAAACGAACGGATCTTATGAGTCAGGATGTTACTGGGCCGGATAATTAAATTCAATTAATGAAATTCATTTAAATTCATTTACATTTTAGTGTCTTGATATTGAAAGAAAGGCAAAGTCTTCTCTGTAATATGTAGGGCTTGAGCTGTCCTTTCGGAACAAGCATGCATGCATGCGTGTGACAGTGCAGATTGCGCCTGTTTTCCTTCTTGAACGTTTTTCACAGTTCCAGTCATCTAACTTTTTATTTCCTTCTATGCAGATGCACGGTCTGTGATAAAAATTAAATAAATAACGATAAAATAAGAAAACAGAGTCCAGACCTGACCTTGTGTAACCATCTCCTGCAGTGCAAAGTAACAAAACATGTCATCTACCGATAGGTGTTTACTGCTGATAAGAAAATCAATTTGTTTTTTAATCAATAGTAATAATTTTCCATATGAAGATGTCTGTTCAATTTAATATTCCACACTTACATCTTTCAGGAACAAATATATCTCAGTATCTCAGTAATGGAATTATTCTGAGGACATTGCAGCAGAGAGAGATTTTACATGCATGTACACCTAGAGGACTCTGGGGAGCTTGATATGGGTG
Organism: Brienomyrus brachyistius; assembly: GCF_023856365.1. Lineage (NCBI taxonomy): Eukaryota > Metazoa > Chordata > Actinopteri > Osteoglossiformes > Mormyridae > Brienomyrus > Brienomyrus brachyistius. The sequence continues at coordinate 9,763,942 of NC_064542.1, forward strand.
CATGTCAAAAGGGATTATTCTTTTCCATGCAATACTCTGCCAGCACTGTTTGTTGTAGATTTTGGCTGGGACTTATGCATCTAATAAGGGTTCATATCAATACAAACACACCTGGGGTGACATTAAATATGTATTACCAAATTAAAAACAGCCTCCCATCTTTAGTATGCATGGGAGGCTGCCGGTTTCAGAGGTTGTCTCTGTCTTTTAAACACGCTCTTCATTTCAGGTGGTTTGCTCACTCGAATGATCCTGCATGCCAATAATTCATTCCGTCACTGTGCTCACAAAGAAAGAAGAACCTAACGCAAGTATGCAGTCAATCCAGTAGCATCTCGAATTTGCTGCGATTAATTATTTATTTTTTACCAATTACCAAAAATTTAATTCTTTGGCAAAGTAAGGAACACCGACCCTAGCAAAGATAAGCAGCCATCTGTCCATCTTCAGTAACTGCTTACCCAGTACAAGGTCATGAGCCTATCGCAGGAAACACGGGGCACAAGGCAGGGTGACACCCTGGCTGAGATGCCAGGCAATCACAGGACACACATTCACACGTAGGGTGACCGCCTAATCCACCTAATGGTAGTGTCTGTAAGTTGAACTACCATTTCAATTAAAAGGACCATGGATTTCATTGCACTGATGTCTTGCTGTGTGCTGAATGGTCAGTCTCTGAGTTATTGCTGTGTGCTGATTGGTTAGTCTCCTATAATCATGCATGTGTCACTAATGTTAATGTTAATCAATAAAGGAAACAAACCAGTAAAATCACAAGAAGAATTGAACTATTTAGACAAACAGGGGAGCCTTTCAGTTTTAAAGTAGTTTGTAAAACCTGATGCAGCTCACAGTGTCCCTCCTGACATGTATTAGGTCAGGGGTGTCAGACTCCAGTCCTGGGGGGCCGGAGCCCAGCACATTTTTGTGTTTCCCCTCATTTAACACACCGGATTCAGCTCCTTACACCTCCTTGTGCTAATTAGCACACAGTTCTTGAGATAAATCATTTGTGGTGGATCAGGGAAAGAACTAAGCTACACAGGGCTCTGGCCCCCCAGGACTGGAGTCTGACACCCCTGGATTAGGGGGGCACCCTATGCACACACATTCACATGCTGTGCAGTTAAGAGCAATAGTTTTGGACGGTGCTCCACCATACAAGCAGATAAATAGTGATAAGAGAAATGTGTATCAATCTGTTTATTCACAAGCTCACTTTGCCCTTTTGCAAATTGAAATAAGACAGGACTTGATTCTGTAATATTGTGATTGTGTATAATCTGGCTTCTGCGTGGAGGTGATGAAACAGCCTTCTCTCCCCAGAAGTGGTCAGATCTTTACCACCATCGCCTGTTCAGCCTTTAGCTGATGGACCAACTTATTTTGCTCCGTTGGATTTAATGTGACCTTGAGGTGAAGATGTGTAAAGAGAAAGTATTGAATGATTTTATGTGCGCATTTACGCAAATATCCCGCTGCAATGAGTCGCGCATAAACTTGCAATCTGTTCTCATTTCTAAGTGTGGAAATGTTCTCAGGGCTTGTGCTTCATTCACCACCCTGAGTAGCACATTCCCTTTTAACTGCAACACAAAATGTCTCAAATTTTAACATCTTTTTAAAAAGCTGCAAATCCTGTTGCCCATCTGCCCAGACTAGCCCCCTCGTATATGTTTATGTTTCTGAAAACATCAGTATGAAACCGGCTCTCTAATGTGCATGCTGTCAGTCACGACATTTCTTCTCAACCATCTTCATCCCAACAGAGATGAACCTCCTGCTGTAGGACACATGTTGTTTTGACAAGTGTGATCTAGATACAGCCCTTTAGCCTTTCGCGGCTAGCTAAGCTTAATAGAACAGCTGAATTTCAGCAACAGAAATCAAGAACAGAGATGCTCCATTGTGACCTTTGACAATATTTATGGCGCCTCCTAGTGGCTAGTGTAAGGCATTATAAATTTGTTTGAAAACAGGAAAATGCAGAATTTTGTTTTATTATTTACTAATAAAACCAAGTTGTCAAATCGGTACAAATAAATAATCAGTCATTTTAGTTTAATAAATAAATAAACTTTATACTAAGAAGCATAAAATGGTGTTCTTTCATTTCCACAAAAGAAAGGAGTTTCATCCAGAAACTCGGGTGATAGTGTTGATTACAAATAAATCTATAAAGTGAAAATCCCCTTTACAACAGAAAATGTAGATCTTTCTTTCCCACATTCACTTTGGTGTAACTTTACAAAGCATCTCCAATCATTAATTTCAGAAATGAGGGTTAAACGGACTTCATCTCACTTTGATTTTTGCTGCCTCTCCCTTTGTCATGCATTAAAGGATATTTAAGCTCTCCTTTCTAGCAAAGGAAAGTTTTGTATCCTGCGGAAAGTAAAATAATCAGATTCTCCAGATGGAGAGGATCAGGCACTACATGGACAGCAGTAACATTCTGACCCCATCCACTGCAGTGAAATCAATTATCTTCACATGAAATATGTGACCAAAAATATAAATGCACATCTGAACAGTAATCCGTGGCTGATATGAAAGCTGTTTATCCTTCGTCCTGTGTTAGCTTTCTGTGTGCATCTCTTACGTTAGACGGGTCGGAGCCGACCCGTGTCTTAAACCAGCCATAAAATACCCTCAAAACAATTATTTGTCATCCAATTTGCTTCTTACCTCTTGGTTACCTTGTTAGGCCTCCTTATCCATGAAAAGATTGGTTTTAATATGGTGTGGCTTTCTGGGCCTTTCTTTGGACAGCATGCCTCTCGTTTTCAATAAAAAATAATGGTAAAATAAGCGTCAGGTGAATTAAATAAATAAACTGAATTGGTATTATCTTGCCTTACATGTATGGGCATGCCTTGCCTAGTAAAATTTTTTTTTTTAATGTATTATTTTTTTTTTTTATCGATTTTCCTGATGCAGTACACTAATTTATGTTGTGCTTTTATGCATTTTAAACTTAAAAAGGGGTCAGTTCCGACCACAACACCTGAGGTGTTATAGTCATGACCGGAGCATTTATAATTTACTGATTTTTATTTATTAAAAAAAATTGTTTAAATAGAGGTTCCTGACAAAGTCAAAAAGCCTTGATGCAGTAAACAAATTTATGTCGTGCTTTTGTGCATTTAAAACTTACAAACGGGTCGGTGCCAACCCTAACACCAGAGGAAGGATAAATTCAACATTGTTCATGTGGCTGAAAGTCCTCTTTCAATATCAGTAAGGTATAAATATTAATGATACCTGCAGTTTCTTTGCAATTAAGCAGAGCAGAGATTAAAATGAAGTTGAAGAATTAAAGCAAACCTGCTTGGCTTTTGTCCTTGAACCTGTTATATACGGCCTATGGACCTGCCCAACATTGATTCAGTTTATTTTGGGTTTTCATTTATGCAACATTAAAATTTTTCTTCCAAATATATTGTTAAAATTGCCTAGATTTACGTTTCTCAGATCTACTTCCTTCTCTGACATTCCCATTCCCATTTCATTTGACTTACAAATAAAAAACCTGAGGCCTTCAAAGGAGTATGTTACGTTTATCGTAACGTGCCCAAGAGTCGGCAGCCGAATTTCCAGCCTGAATTATTTTGATTATTGCTGCATCATAATTGAAATCTTCGACAGCCTGTTTTCTTGTGATCATTCTGAAAGCCAGTGATTAGCCAGCCACACTGGGCCAGCAATGGCAAAGGGGAAATGGCATCATTTCATAGTTCCTAGTTTCTCCTGTAAAGTTGGTAGCCTCGCTTGCACTTTTGTTTGATTCATGCGGGTGAGATCCTGAGAACACCATTAACCCGGAGGGGGGGGGGGGGGGGGGGGGGGGTTCGTCTAACGGAAACACGGGGAACTAGCGCAGGTTGTCCTATGGCTCTTCTGGGGGGGTATCTCCTGGCCACATACTGATTTCCCTCAGTGAGAAGCGGCCGTTATGTCTCTTATTGAATGAATAAAGGCAGCTTCAAGCCGGCCTGTCGAAGCGAGTTTGCGGCACTGCACTCTTGCTGCTCCCCTACCATCCTCTTCCATTTTTCCCCTCCATTTCTCCCCGTATGTTGACAGAGTCGGCTCTTTGGGTACCGAGGCGGCACTCTGTCATTAAGTGCCAATCTGGACACTCAGTCTAGGCTTCGATCCCGGGCTAGTTCACTCACTGTAGTGTGAACAACAATAGCCTAAGCATTTCGAGCAGGCAGAATCCTGCACAGAGAACTCACCCTGCCTCTCCACGCAGCTGCGTTCCAGTGCCGTGATAAAGCATTTGTTACAGCACTGGTTTGACGACCCATTTGTATTGTTTACCAAGCACTGCAAAGCAAATGGGCCACCTCAACACATTACGATGCTGCAAAGTCCATTTTCTGCGGTGAGCCTTTTTACTGATAAAACCCTCGCATTTGCACTTTTTCCCTAACACTTTGTATATTGCGGTTATCTGCCAAATAAATAAATAAATAGTAAAAGAAGTAAATGGACTTGGAAAAATAGCTGTGACATTGTTCACACAAAAATGAAATTCTTTACGATCTCTCGCAAAATGTAAATAAATAGTGTTCGCATTCTCAGTGCTATAGTGGATAAATTTATTTACGTGGAATGAAGAGGGTCGGGATCACATTTGTATTAAGTTTCCATCAAAATGGGAATTATATTTGTGCAGCGAGGCTAAAAGGTTCTAATTTCAAAGAGGTGACAGCAAATTCAGGCTGAGGCACAAATGAGTGACATACATCAGCCAGACAGAATATCCAGTGAAGGTTCTTCTGTCCTTCATAATGATGGGCTCAGCCCTAACTTCATTTATGGATAATTTAACAAAGTACTTCCACCAAATGACTTTTTGGATTGTTGTAATTTGAATAAATCGGGTTTTTTCGGGCTACTTTAAGCCAAGCATCTTCTATTCTGACTGAAGCCTTATTATTTTATTATTTTTTTATTTTTTTTACAAAATCAAAGGTGTATCTTAACCAGTCCACAGCAGGGGTCTGTCAGATTTTCTGCAGTAGGAATTAGCAGCGTAGCACAGCAGACGCTATCCACAGCGACCGTCTTCGCCGCTGCACATCACACACCAGCTCTGAGGGGCTGCCTTGCTGCCTTTGAAATGGTACACCTGTAATTAATGCAAACCAGTTTGTGCATCGCTTTGCATGTCACATCTCACAATTTCTCCCAGCAGCAGGGACCGGTAGGTGTCCCGGCACTGGCCTCGTTACTCCTCCCGTGTACAAACTTGCCAGCGCCATGGCAACGCGACGTTGGCAACATGGTGCCTAGAAAAGCAGCATCTCGTTAAGAAGGTGGCATTTTCCCTTATATCCCCTTATTAGCGATTGTCATTTATTAGAAGTTTGTAATTCCCTCCTTTGTCAGTTCTCCAGTGGATTAGCTGTAGTCTCAGTGAAATGAATAGATGTTTTTCAGATCTTGGTTTGTCAATGGTTTTGGTTTTCAGAACCCTGTTCGCATGGCATGTTTGGCATTTGTGCATTTGAGATCAGCCTTCTTCAGTTCTCATATTTGCTGGATGGTTCTTCGGGAGAGTGCAGAATGTGCGAAATTCAATTAACCCACTTTGCTTCCAGATGACAGGTAACACTGTATGACACCATGGAGCTTAGCATAAAGAAAATTGTGTTTTTACTGTATTTAACGCCATGATGATGCCAAAACAATGACTTATAACACGGTCAATATGCTCCGAATGCCTTCTTTGTGCTCCAAGTACCTCACAGTCAGCTTTTTCCAGCTCAAGTAGCCTTTCACTTTAGCCGAGATCGATAGCCTCGCTGACAGTATCCATTTCTGGAAGCCGGACGCATCCTTTGGAATTTATACTAAGAATCAGACCTATAAACGAAAAGGACCTACAGAACAGGAATAGTTATTTAAGCCGGGAGAGTTTTTGAAATTCTATCATGCATCCGATCAATAATGCATGGAGCAAAGTACTGCTAAATTTTTGTCAGTGTTGTGTTCTGTGGTAAAGATGTTTTCTGTTGAAATTGAACTAAGTCACAAAACATTCATCAGCATTTTTCCTCTTATGCAACCATCCCTGAAGAAACATTGAGAAGAAATGTAAGTTATCGGTGCAGTAAATTGGGTAGAAAATATCTTAGCTTCCTGCCTCTGTGGGTGAGGTACAGCACCTCTCATCCCGGCCGCCGTCTCCGGCATCTTGAAGAGAAACTGTGTAATTGCCATAAATCGGCGGAGACCTGCTAAAGCCCTTTCTGTTTGCTCAGGACGACGTATCATGGGGTGGCAAAGGACAGACACATTTTTCGCCGCCTTTTTCCTGATGCTATTGCCAAGGAGATAAGGGCTGTGCCAAAAAAAGCCTCCCCTTTCTGCTTTGGACACACTACAATTAAGGTAGAAATAAAGAGATGATTCTGGTTGTCATGGAAACCATTTCTTGCATCAGTTTACCTGAACTAGGCCTGCAAAGACACAGAATGACTGGCCCTTCCCCTATAATTCAGTCGTATCACTCATAAGAAGGGAATTCATTTTATTCACTCCTTAAAAGACAAAAGAGGAATTGGCAGTGATGAGACTAACAGGACGCCATGTTATTTGCAAATGCGAGCCAATTACATTACATTTAGTCAAAACAATGACGATACCCTTCAGGCTTTGATCACAGTGTATCCTCAGATAATGTTAATGGTTTTTAAACAAAGGCCATAATTGGCATCCTTCACAACTTCATTGCACAGCTGTCAATGATAAAAGCAAAGCAGATAGGGAACATCCATGAATCAAATCTGATCTTAAAGGGCTGCCCTCATATGAACCAGTTATGTAGTGGTAGCAAAGGAGAAGCAGTCCTCTGGACATGTGATCATTCACAAAAGAAAAGCAGCCCTCTGGACATGTGATCATTCACAGTTACGGAATGTGATCGTTCACAGTTACGGAATGTGATCACTCACAGTGCAGTATAGGTGTGGCTTTGCCTTCACAAACTATGACAATAAACTTCAGCAAATGTTCCAGCTGTGGGGATCTTCTTGAAATATAGCTGGTTCCCTGCAGGATCTAAAATATTTACAGAAATATTATGTATTTATTGAAACACTCCATCACACAGAACTATTGTTAAAAATGAGCATTTAACCACATGCATTAGTTCCACGACCCAACTTTAACAAGGTTTTATTAATCATATACCTTTCATAGTCCAGTGGCAGCGGACAAACAGATCTGGTAACAAAGAAAGGGACTGCAGTGAAGTTTAAATTCCTTTTGTTCAGACTTTACTATTTTCTGTTATGCTCCAGGGAACATTTAACAGCCCGCATGAGATCCTGAAGTTAAACTGCACATTCTAGTATCTTGACCAACCAATTACTTTAATCCCAGATCCAGACAGACTCCCACTCAGTTCAAACTCACCACCAGCCCCGGCTTGACTTGTTACTATTTACAGTATCCTTTTGCTTTGCTCGGTTTGATTTAGACACAATGCATAATGAAAAGCCGCTTCACCGATCAAAAGTGATTCGCCCTTCCATCAAAAACAGCAACATAACCTATTACGGTGTTTGATCTACTGTGAAGCACTAATGCTGCCCTCTCCGTCGTACTGCAGATTCCCTCGCCTATATAAACAGGCCGGGGCGTGCAGGTTTTAGCATTAGCAGGAAAGCTTAAGGTGGGCAAAAGAGGGATTTAAAGTGTTTGACTGCTGTAATGTTTTACACTGGGGTGAGGTGCCAGGGGGGAATGTGAGAAATGCCAGATGGGGGCAGCCGGCATGCTTTCCCTGTAACTCATGTGATATCAGCGGTTTAGGAGATCACCATAAAATGAGTTTCTTGGTATATGAAGGTGAAGCCATGCCCGCTAAGATGGTTCACTGTCGAAACAGCACACCCTGAGCCGGGAAACAGCCGTCGGCATACATACCCGCTCACGCCTTGCCAGCTGTAAACCCCGTAGAGTACAGCAGGACCGTCTCCGTGTGAAACCACTGAGTCAGGGTGCGCGCGGCTAAACGTGGCTAGTGAGGGAGATTAACTTCCGTTGGTAACAATTAGGGCAGTTTGGAAGCTCTGCAGAAGCTGGATGGTGGAATGAGGAGTTTGTGTGCGATGACGAGGTCGGGGGGTGACCAGCGGGGACACTAACGGCGTCCTGGCGTTTGTGTGAAGGAGATGGCTGGTCTGTCTCCTCTCCCCCCACCTGGAGTTCATAGCGTTGCTGCTGCTTCAGGGACATGCCAGGCCCTGTCCCCCCCCTACCGTGACTCAGCCCTGTTAGCGCTCGTCAGAAACGGTCGGGGGTGTGGGGCGGCACCGGTGTCCCGCAGTCGGCAGGGTCGTCATCCTCAGAACGATACTCACTTCTTCAGCTCGAGTCCATCTGTTCCACAGCTCTGCTACCGAGCCCAGCGGAATAACGATCTGGCCGAGGTTTGCGACAGGGTTTTGCGATAGAATATGAACGCATTCTCCTCCAAACCCTCTTCAGAAACCATGCTGATTATGGGGGGGATTGGTGGATTTTTGTTAATGTTATTTTTTATTTGTGAACGTTTTTTAACGGGGGAAAAAAACACATGAGTTTAAATGGATCTTAAAGTGGCGGCATTGTGAGTTGATTTGGAGGGTGTAAAATCCTAAATCCTATGTCCTAAAGCCTAATTCATAAAACAAACCAAACTATGCAAGTCAGGTGGCTGTAGATTTAAAGGCTTTAAAACTCCCATATACTCTATTATCCCCAGCCATATTCTAGCCAAAGAACTTCTCAGAAGGATAGCACAAAATCATATCTGTACCCAGAAACCGAATGCCAATGGAAAACAAAATATTATTCGCAAGATAGAATAGCGGGGAGCTTAATTAAAAATTTTGAGTTAGGTGCTAATTAAAGAAAGTGCAAAAGGGTGAAAGTGGACAACATGGCACATTTCATCCTGCATAAACCCAGAAGCAGGAGGTACCAGTCAGACGTAATTGAAGAAATGTCAGCTCTTAGCCTACTGCCGTCCCACAGAACGCTAAGCAGCTGCAAATGCGTAGCTTTTAATAACGTCCCTCATGGGACTCGGAGAACGAAAAAAAAAAGTCCAACTGCTATGTGGAAAATCACGCTATTGCCAACTGGTCTCGGAGCTTGTTTTTCCGAAATGCATTTCAGAGGTGGCTTATGGCAGCGGGCGCCCCCCTCCTCTGCACTCCCACACATCATCAATCACCTTGTTTCCACAGCGACACGCGTTCCAGAGGACAGTTAAGTCAATTAAACTGCATTTATGAAAAAACAAACAAAGGGTGAGAGTGTGAGCCCGCTCCATAATGCGACACAAAGACACACAAGACTAAACGTTTAACCAAAATGTACGGAATCAAAAGCCCTTTGTCGGCGCCTTTGGAAGCCATAGACAGCCCACTGAAAGAGAAATGAATGGCTATTGAGCGGGACGGCAGCCGGGCCCAAGCGGAAACACAGTCTGCTCGCCGTGTTAAAACGTGCCGCCGTGAAAAGGTGGAACAAACGTGATCAGCAAGTACACAGCTGAAGGTTTCGCTGCGGAGGCGGGTTAACTGAAATCCGGGCAAAGCCATTCCCCAAACTGCAATTTATGTAACCTCAGACTCTACCAGCCCTATGCAGCCAGCTGCGAGTAAATTTGGGGCCAGCAGGTATTGAGTAAAGAGTAAACCGGCCCCCCCCACACCCCCGCCCGCCCCTTCTGCCTGTGTATTTATTTGACAACACTGGTATTCATTTCTGTAAAATGCATTGTAATCAAAATGTAAAATGGTAATACGATGGGCAGACAATGGATAAAATGAATAGGCCTTTAGTAAAGAGTTACATGCGTAGCTGTAAAATAATACCAGTTGTTTTCTTTACTGTTGCAATTTTTAAGAGCAGAAAAATCCAAATTATTTGACAAAAAGTAGTTCTCTGACTTATTCATCATTATATAGGCAAATTTCATTCTTACCTGGCTCTTATATTTGGGTGTTTTTTTTTTTTTGACTGAAATTTAATTCACATAACCTTAAGCTATTTTTTGACGGAAATTTCGTTTACATAACCCTAAGCTAACAGGCAGCTTGAACTGCCTTTGTTACTATATCTGAATAAATAGACTTTATATGCTTAAAACATATTGGGTAACACTTTATTTGGATAGTCCCCTACAGAGGATATACAGAGTATTTGTAACATTTCAGCAACTTATTAATTGAAATTCAACAATTAATATGACATTGGTTGAATGAGTAGTCAAATTGAATTAAATTATTCTAAGAATGTTCACATAGGTATGTTCATGAATAGTTACATATAGTCTACATACTATGTATTCTGTTAAACATCTACAAGGAGAAATAGCTGAACTGTTGAATCTCAAATAAGTTGTTGAAATGCTACAAATACTATCATTTTAATACTATCGCTGTATTCTCTCCATAGCTGAAATTTATATGATACTTTTACACTATATTTTTCAGTCACATGATATTGATTTTTGAAAGCGCACCATGAAATCGTTGTACATTATTTTCAGTATAACAACAATTTACATTAAAAACCAACTTGTAGCATTTTTGATATACGCCAAGCGTGTGCACTCACACACAGACACACAAAAGTTTCGCATATCAATTAATTGAGTTCTGTTGGCACTGCGTTACGAGTCGGCTCTGGTAGACTGAGATGGAGGAAACGCAAAATAATAGACTACTAAACAGGCGACTATGTTCTAATCTCCTGTTGCCAGTGAAGGTTCAGGCCTAATGACTGACTGTCACATGTTCACTGCGATACCATGGCAACCGCCTCTGGCAGTCGGGTGCCTGACTCCAGCCTCCCTGGAGAGTGACTGAGCATATTTCTTAAATAAGACCTTGACACTGACATATAGACTGCCCCCAGGGACACCAGTCAGATGGTCATATTTATGGGATACAGAGTCACCAGTCAATTCTTTGTGAAGTTTATAATGGCATTCTTACTGGTTAGCCTTCTGGATATCCTGCGGAGAAAACTTAGCAGTTATAAACTTTTAGCAGTAGGTATCACGCACAACTTTCTACACATACCACAGTTCAGAGTAACTGAAGTTGGAGTGGCAAGTTCAGAAACTTTTCCTGAGCGACTCAGGAAAAAGGTGAAATGTGTTCAATTAGGGCAGCGATTTGAATTGGTTAATTCAGTGTGTGGCAGAAATAAAAAATCTCTCTCGGGAGTGTAACTCCATAGCCATCCTGTAGGCAACCATACTCAATACTTACCTCACTCTTGGAAAGTTTGTTTCCATTTTATTTTTTACTGGTTAAACAAGAAAACAATCATAACAACAACAAAAACGTGGAAATTGCTTTTCTTGCCTTAGCAGAAGTGAACTAGGTTGCAGACAATCCACCAGTAAAACTAAGGTGGTCTATAGCCCGGGGCTATAACATGTCACAATTCTAATGTTGATAGATAGAGGTTCTCCGGAACCAGAGACGGCATTTAAAGATGGAATGATTGGCAAATCAGCAGAGAGACTGCACTTTCCTACAGCAGTCAAACCCGGAGGAGTTTCCTGCACCTGAAGAGGTTCTGTCTGATCTCACAATTCTCCGTAGCCCTCAGCTGCCACCAGTGAGACATGAGGGCATCAAACTGAATTCATAGTGACAGCTGCAGTCACTCAACATTGTCGCAACCGAAATTCTAGGGCCAAAAACCAGTCTGCTGAGATTCCTGGCACAAACTGGTTAAGTACTTTTGCATTCGCGATTATACGAAGCCAAATTAGCAAACCATGTTGAGCTAGCAAACAAGCTTGGCTAGTTATTAGATATAACATCAGGTGGTCAGACCACTACATCTCTATAAACACCTTATGTCAATGTATAGATGAATTCAATTAGCTAATGCACAGTTCAATAAGAAAACTGGCATGACTGGCGGAGATTGCAAGTCTGACACATCTAGAAAATGAATTAACGAGCATTGTAAATTTTATTACATTTATGCCCTCCTGTCTGTGTGTGTGTGTGTGTGTGTGTGTGTGTGTGTGTGTGTTGTGGGAACCAAATGTCCCCACAATGTGATAAACACCTGTTATTTTGACATTACAGGGACCATTTTTTTCGGGGAAACAGTTTTATAAAAATCTGTGACTGCAATCAAAACACTAAAAATGTCAAAAGTCTTGTACTTCGTTTGGTTACTTATGGTTAAGCTTGGGGCTGGGTAGGGGGTAATGTCGTCATTAATGGGGTTAGGGTTTAGAAATGAATGGATGGTCCCCTAAAAGATATGAATACAAACGAGTGTGTGTGTGTGTGTGTGTGTGTGTGTGTGTGTGTGCGTGCATTTGTGCGTGTCCAAATGCAAGGACAGCCAATTAATTCGGATCTTGGCAAACTAGTAAGGAGACATGGAGGCACTGCATCCTCCCAAGAGCATTAGTCATGCTGCATGGAGCAGAGAAGCCATGGTGGAGCTCTCGCACTTGAGAGGTGACACTGCAGGGACACGTCTCAACCTGCGCCGCCTGACGGCTGCCATCGGCAGCCTGCCGCAGCTTCGTATCGAGCGCCGCGTTACGATTAGCGCCAGCGCTGACCTCTAAACATTTACAAAAGTCTGCTGAGAGAAAACATGCCCCATCGCTCATCTTACCCCACGAACGGAACCATGGACGCTCTGCAGCAGCCCCAGAACCCTTGTCAGGGGGCCAAACCACGGGAACCCCCCCCCCCCTCTCCAGCTACCGCATAAGGTGACACTGATGAATGCCACTGGCTCGAACCAAAATTTAATTCCGCGGTCCTCATCTTCCACAGCGTGTCCATTTGCACTTGGTGACATATGATCCTGCTCACCAGTCAGTCCATTAGTAACCAGCCTTCACATACCTGCAGCATCTCACCAGACCCTTGGAGCAAGGCGATGCATCTGGATTGTACACCAATCACAGAGCTTTGGGGTGTTTGCTATCTGCCAATCGACGCACAAGGATGCGAGTTACACCATAAAGGAAGTGTAGGGCCCTTTTACTGGTTAGACCTACACGACATTACCAAATATTTGCACAATGTTATGAGTAATTAAAGCTCAATTTGCCCTAGATTGATATCACCAGAGGAATGAAACTGTATACTTATTACTATCGACTCCTGCTATAGTCAAATGGCCAAAGATAACACAAGCAGACGATTATCAAATCCAATAATGCATGCAAGTAAATAATGGATTCATTTGTCCCCGGGTCTGCACTGAATCATAATGTAGTTAATGATTAGAGTTTAGGGTGACATATTTCAGAAAAAAAAAATTCTACCAACCTCAACTCCCCCTCCCCAGCCCTCATTGCAGTGAGTCATTCCTAGAGATGATATAATTTCATTTATACCTCACGGCAAATTATATAAACAGCGGAAAGTTTGCTAAACTCCTGTATTTCAGTTGAGATCACTGTCGGCTCAGTGTGCTGTTTATAGAGCCTGTCGGGGAAGTGACAAGGACAAGCCTTCCCAGGATGTAGTTCATAAATTATAAAAGTTAGTGTGCAGACACACCAAAAACAAATAGCGCAGGGCTGCGTGGCTGGGTTGGCATCAGTGATACACACCCGTCCTACGCACCTTCACCAAAGTTTCACCTCTTAAGCAAAGGCTCCCTGCAGCTGGAGATTGCTAAAGATTTGCCCTCATACTCATGTTCAGAGAGGTGGACGTTCAGTGCACGGCGGGGGGGAGACGGAACAGTGACGACAGCCGTGTGCCTGGCTGAGGGAGGGCTGCTTGTTGTCACTGTCCCCGCTGTTCAGCGCGGTGTCTGCCAGGGGAAGGGGGCCGTCTCTTGCTTAGGGTTCTAACAAGGACAGAAACCCTGGCGCCGGCCACTAAGCTGCCCGCTGCGCACCGGCCCTGTTTATCCACTTAGCTGGGGTCCCCTTCAGCAGGTTCTGGCAGGTGTTTCCTGCTAATGAAGAGACAGTCCGGTGGGCCTTCGTGTCCTCATCCGCCTCCTTCGTTTTAATACCCCTTCCACAGCCATCAGGCTTCCTCGAAATGAGCCGCGCGGCTCCCCAAACAAACAGCGGCGATAATTCGGAAAATCCAACCGCCACGTCCGACAAGCCCTTCGCACAGCTTGGGAGATTTTGATCACCGCTAACCAACCGAGCCACTTCGTCCAGGACTTCCACAGCTGTCTGGTTTGACTTCTTCATGTGAGGAACTGGTAGCAGTTACCAAAATTTCCACTTCCTGAATTAAGGTTCCTTATACACCATGTGATCTCCTCTGCTTCAATACTGGGTGGGGCTGGGGGGGGTGGGGGGGTGGCTATTGCTCAGAGGGAACACATCAGCCCCAAGAAAGATCCCTTCAGCATTTCGAGAGGGATCTTCATAGGCTATATGGCCAAAAGTATGTGGAGGCCAGCTTTTCAAACATTTCATTGCAAATCCAAGGGTATTAATATGAAGCTGGCTAACCCTTTCTTGCTATAATAGTCTGTACTCTTCTGGGAGGGCTTTCCGTTAGATGCTGGAACATTGCTGGTGGGATTTGCTGCCATTCAGGTTGGGTATTGATGTTGGGTGACCAGGTCCCTTTCTGTGAGCTTGCATGTCCTCCCACTTTGTAACCAAACTTGCTCCCAGACATTTTGACCGTCAGTCACCTCACTTGCAGTTGACCAGGGCAGCCCTAGCAGGACAGGTATGTGGCAAACTAATGTGTTGGAAAGCTGGTGTCCAATGATGGCGCCAAGTGGAAAGTCACTGGCCTCTTCTGCACGACCACCCATCAAGCTGCCATAATTGGAGATTGCATGTCTGCTTATACACCTGTGTCAGCAATGGGCGTGGCTTAATTATACACCTGTGTCAGCGATGGGCGTGGCTTCATTATACACCTGTGTCAGCAATGGGCGTGGCTTAATTATACACCTGTGTCAGCGATGGGCGTGGCTTCATTATACACCTGTGTCAGCAATGGGCGTGGCTTAATTATACACCTGTGTCAGCAATGGGCGTGGCTTATGTGGCCAATTGCTGTAATTACTAGGGGTGTCCACATACTTTTGGCCATTTAGTGTAGCTACAGGTTTAGCCAGATGTTTCTGACCCCAGACCTGAATCCAGCTGCCATCAGAGGTCCACAAACTGTCATGGGTGTCCTGCCCAAAATTGTGCCCCTGACTCTGGTCATAAACCTGTAGATCACATACAAAGGAAAGCTACCCGGGCAGGTACTGTAATTGCAGTACAGTGTGTTTGCATTCGAGTGTCACTTTCACTTTCGTTCTGATTTCCCAGGGGAACCCTGTGATGAGACGGGCTGATGAACAATTGTCTATTGGCAATTAAAAACCTAATAAGAGTAATTGAGACCTGCTGTGCTTGGAACAGCACCCCCGATTAAGCCATCATTTCCATACCCTTTACACACACGGCAACCCTGCCGAACACCGTTGTCAATAAATGCGTTTACACTTAAACGCATTGTGGTTTTCCATTGTGATCAAGGAGAAGAGGGAAATGTTTCAAGTGGCCCATGACACAGAAACTCACCTCGAAATCTGCTTTGTGAAAAACGATATTTTCTGAAAACCACACCATCTGTTGGCTACTCAAGAGAATTTTTTTACAAAAATCTAACAAGAGTAGAATGACAGAAAGAGCAAAATTATATGGCAGTAGTCTTACCTCTGCTTACTAATTACTGGAGCAACTGAGAGGACTTGAACGGCTTAAAAATAAATCTACCTTAAAAATAGATTAAATGTATCTTTCCAAAACTGTATATATATAGTACATAGGGAAACACAACCAACAAGTAACATGACCATGGAAAAATGGCAAAATAACACTAAAATAACAAAAACCGCCACAAACCCATAATGAACTCTGACTACCGAATTATCCAACACCTGAATAAATCTTGAAAGGTTAATTATTCAGAAGTACCACACCAATCAATCTTTTTTTTATTTTGAAACTGAAATATACTGATTATTGGCTTAGAAATGATTCTTTGTATACATTATATACTTTTTTGTTTATCAAGTAAAACATATGAAGGCAGAATGAAAGTGAAATAATTGGACTAACAAAAAGAAGGCAGTTGCTCCTTCCGCGAAGAAATAACATTACTGCCCTCTACTGACCGGCGTGAGACATGAAAGAAAATAAGAGTTTGGATAATGAGCAAATCTGAGGGATCCTCTGCTGAGTCAGTTTAAATATGCCTTAATATTAAGCACCAGTTAAAATCTCAGTAATGCATTCATTTATTTAAGTACACAGTAAACAAACACAAAGCTGGATGTTCCGTTCCTCAGAGTATCAAAACAACAATTAGTCGGCGGATTCGTGATTCAGGCAGATATAATTAATAACACAGACAAACAACCCAAGAAGTTGCCCAGAAAAAAAATAGATACATGTTTTAGAAAACAAAGTCTAGTCCGCTTCGGGCTGTCCATTGTCCTCCATGTCGCAGCCAGCAGAATTATTTCTTCCTCTCCTAGCTGTAGAAATGTTTTACAGTGCTTTAAACATCCCTCCATCCATCTTCCAACCGCTTAAGCTGCACCGGGTCATGGAGAGCCGGGAATGTGTCCCAGGACAGCAAAGAGCACAAGCTGTCAACGCTGGATGGGACTCCAGTCCATCACAGGACATACAGTCACGCACACTATGGCAAACACACTCATACACGATTTTTAACGCAAACCAAACAACTTGCAGAGAACATGCAAAACGCACTCACACGGGTAAACGGGGTGGAAGCCCTCAGTGATTCAAGGGACCCTGGATAGCACAGATTATATTTTATTATATGATTATATATTTATGAGGCCCAGAGGGGTATATTGTCGGGGTGCAGAATTTGTAGCCTCGCCCCCACAAACATACACTTAACGCAAAATTGAATTTAGAACTCATCGCTGTCCAATTCCAAACATTTTATAATGTGGTACTGCCATCTTGTGGCCGAAAGCGAGATTACAGTCGTGTGTTTAAGTTCCACCCGCGTCTGTTAATGACACTTTTAAAAATATTTACATCCACATAATTATCGCCATTTCTGTACATTTAAGGTGTGAACGCACTTTATCAAATGTGCCATAAAGTTTATAAGAATATTAAAGTATCACAAAATATTCAAAGTGCACAACAGAGATTATAAAACGATGCTTCTATTTTTTTGGTGCTCATTAGCCTAAAAACTCGCGTACAATCTGGCTGATGGATTTCATTATTCATTTGCAAGCTTAATTTGCTGGTTTAGATATATGAAGATAGAAGTGGTTCTTCAGACGTTTTGCCCCCCCTTGCCTGCGCCATTTGCCTGCGGATGAGCAGAAAACAGCGTCTGCAAACCTCATCAATCACCGGGGGAATCTGAGCCACCGGGATCCGGCCTCTGCTTAGGTGATCCTCGCCACGCTGACAGAGACAGACGAGCCACTCGCTTTTGTCGCCTGACCGTCCTTCAGTGATGTCGTGGTGTCGCCGGCGGGTATCTGCCGGGTCCCGGTGAAGATGGCGGGGTGACGGCTGCCTGTCCGTGCCTGTGCTGCTCCTTACATCGGCCTGAACTCAGGGCCGCCAGATCTCACTCATCTGACGTGACGATCACGTTGTCAGACTCTTACGGCAAATCTATATTATTTCATTATAAATCTAAAACTATTTACAAGAAAATAACACTGTTACACGCATGTAAATGCTTGTACATGTGTGTGCAGACTTGTCTCACACCAACCAGTTGACCCAAGTTGGCAATCCTGCTGAATTTAGGTTCGTTTTTATTCAGTTGCACACATAAAGTCTTAAGTCTGCTAAGAGAGCAGAATGTTGGCTTTCAGATGAAATGCACAGGGTTGCCAGCTCATACGCATCTGACGCGACGCTCACATTTTCTGAAATCTTACAGCAAATCTATATTATGCCATTATAACCCTAAAATTATCTACATCAAAAGCCTTGCAAACCCTACAGAATATTCACAAGGTAATGGAACTCTTACATATATGTAATTGCATGTGCATGTGTGTGCAGATTTGTCTCGAAAATGTCACTCCAGCCAGCTGACCAAAACTGGCAACCCTGCATGTCATTTAAGCATTTTTCAATTTCAGCAAATGAAATTTTAAATAAATGTAACTGTCTTGTTAAAAACGCTTCGGCCCTGACATGACAGGCAGCTCTTAAAAGCGAAATTCATTATGTCAGTCAGCTGATACTGTTTTTGTGAATGGGCAATGTTTCAGAGAGTGTGTGTGTGTGTGTGTGTGTGTGTGTGTGTGTGTGTGGGTGGGGGGGTTTGGACGGGGGGGTGCTACTTGCCTTTCTTCTCTCCCCCCCCCTCCCCGCCACCTCCTCCTGTCATGCTCAAGGTCACTGGGGCAGCTAGCAGCCCCCTATCTGCCACATGTTGTCCTGACACAGCGGAGGGTCTCGCTGGGTTAGTCCTGTCTCTGCCTTATCTCCAGCCCTGCTTTCAGACATTTAATGCTGTTTATTTGGTTCACCACCTTTGTATATAATCTTTGGACTGGTCATTACAAAACAGGACATTAGTGGAAGCAAATTTAATAGCACTTTAACTTCTTACTATAAGCTGAAAATATGTGGTGAGCAGGGCTTGGCGTTGTGTAACTTCCTGTCACACACTGCTGTAGGAAAAACAACATCAAGAGATTAAGTCCTGTTACTGTCATGGTGACATGCCACCTCGACACAACTGCCACCAATTCAGTTTTATCTAATAGCTCTAGCAATCAGTCGTTAAATAAATATGATATATTGAAACAGGAAAGAGTACTGTGCAAAGAAAATGAGTTGGAGTGTGCACAAATTGTCATGGAGTTCAATATAATTAAATTCGTATTGATCGAAAATATACAGACACGCACAAACACAAATCCATCAATGCAGTTTTTAATACAGGACTGTTTCACAGGCAGAGACAAGCAGGCAGCCTTGAAGGTCACAGGATCTATCAACTTTGGTTTATTTCTGACTTCCTTCATCAGCGTTGGTGAAATATTCATGGTGTATTTATTGTCTGCTATCAGAAAATCTGCAGAGAGAGTAACTATGACATTGTAACTCTCTCAGTGTTCTGTTGTGTAGTACCACGTGAAAGGTGTAGAAATATTACTACACAAAATAATTCATTCAAATTATCTTACTTTTAGTTTAGAATATACCTGAGCAGAGTTATCTATCAATCTATCAATATTTTTTTAATTATATACCCTTTTTATTTATCGTTCATTTATTAATGAATAATGAAATTCTGTGGTGGGTTTGAATAAAATATTTAGAGAAGAATGTATGGTTGGTTATACCTTGCCTGTCCTTTGTGTGTTCAAATTCCAAAGATAAATTTTTGTAAAAATTTGTTTAAAAAAGATGTTTTAAAAAATAGTTTGAATATTTATGGAAGCATACTCTACTTAACACTGAGAAATGCCATCAGGTTGCGTGAAATCACTCTCACACTGACAGCTCTTTGCCCAAAGTCAGCTCCCAAGCTGATAGGACAACTGGTCATTTCAAAGGAGGAACAAAATTCCGTCTTACTGAAGTGGCCAAAAATGTGCATCAGTCATAAAACAACAAAACTCTGTCCATCCATCCATCCATCCACTCATCCATCCATTTTCTGTGCCCACTTGTTCTATACAGGGTTGTGGGGGTCTGGATCCAATCCCAGAAGCTACTGGTTGAAAGAACTCTGCTTGCCATTGTTTATGAGATATGAGATAGTCGAGCCATTTGTAAGCGACTGGCCAAATTAGCCAATTAAAGACATAAATGAACAAACAAACCGATGAATGAATAACATGGGCGGCTAAATCAAGCTGAGTCAGTGTGTGATGCTGGTTATGATGTCATGGGTTGAGCAGACACAGGCGAAGGGAGAACAGGACACGTGCAGAGTACAAATGCTTTACTGGGCGATACAGGTGGTAGGTGAAAGGAATGAAGGAAGCACAGAGGACACAGACATTGCTGCCAACAGCGACAACGTGGGGAACCGCAGACAACAGCAGCTGCACCAACTAGCGTGACAACACACAGCAAATGCTCAAGCAGCCTGCCTGGGCCCAAGCCTTCACTTCCGAAAGGCGGGACGCAGGTGCAACACATGAGGGCAATCAAGGCAGGGCAATTACCAATTAAGGCACTACAGGGGCGCACACTAGGACGGCCTGACATAAGACTTACAATAAAAATCTGGTGACGCTTAACTAACGCTTTATTAACTGCACCTTCATAATGCATTCATTACGCATTCATGGAACATACAGTGCACCTTTATAATACATTCATAGAACATTCATAAGCAGCATGTAAGTATACCTAAGCATCCTAACATACCTTAACAGCTTTAATATACATTAATAACATTATATTATTATACGAACATAATGTCAACAATCATATAATGTTTGTTATTAATGTATACTACAGCTGTTAAAGAATGTTAGGATGTCAAGATGAACTTACAAGCTGCTTATGAATGTTATATGAATGCATTATGAATGCGTTATGAAGGTGTAGTTAATTTACAGCATTTGGCCGACGCCCTTAGCCAGAGCGACTTACATAATCGCTTAGACGTCTCAGCAGTGAATACAATCTGAAAGTGAATTCAATAGATCCTGGCTAAGAAAACTCACACTTCTCTTTTGTTGCTGGCAGAATCATGGGCACAATAAGCAGCATGGATGCCCTCTTAAGTCCTGAATCTTATTGAAGGTTGTCAGGGCACACAGGAACTCGCAGCTCGTCGAAATGCCTGACGGTGAAAGCAGAGTGTAACATCCACACACCATGTACGTATCTAAATGCCATATGAGGCAGCACTGAAACACAAGACTTATTTATTACAATATTATTTATTACAGCGTGTAGCTTTTAAAGATTGAAGATGTTTTACTGATCGTGTGCAACAAGTGCACTGGAATGCTGTCTCATTTAGCAACACTTGCTACAAAGAATTACTAACGATATACAAATATTAAACAAAAGACATTAGTAATGCAGTAGTGCGGTGAAAACAACACACTCAGACTGTGGAAACATGCCTTTTCAGGCTGGCCCTGTCCCTCTAAAGGTTTCTTTGGGCTGTTTTGAAACCTACACAAACAGTGACTGACTGTAGGATGGCAGTATGAAACGCTGTTATAGAATGTAAACATCCAGCCCTCTCTTTTATAGGGCAGAGCAAACAATCTATACAAACCATCAGATAGAAACATTAAACAATAATAATATCTGACCCACTTTTTTTCCCACGTATACTAACTTTCTTCACAAGTGTCTCTCAGATAAGTTGACCACAGCAGCCACATTTTAGCCGGCCCAAATTCCTGTCACTGTCTATATCCATTTATAGGAGTTGCAAAAGGCATACATTCAACAAAGAGACACGGACACATTTCCCACTGGTCTGTGGAGATGGCCGCCTGGGTTTCTCTGCATGGAGCTGTATACTGCTACCAACCCCCTGCTGGAAATAAATGCTCCAGAACCACCACCCCCCCAAAGGAATCAGCCATTGTGTTGCCCATGAAGCAGGAACAGCACCAAATAATCACCTCAATTCCTCCTGCGAAGAGGAAGGCTGCACACTGTCACTACAGCATCCATCCATCCATCCATCCATCCATCTTTGGAGGAACAAGGCAGAGGAATACCTGAACGAGGTTCTTCTCTGTCTATTTTTATGTATTAAAGGCAGATGAGGAATTAGACCATGTATACATCTTAAGCAGATGTTCCCTGCGCTTAAGGCTATTCATGTTTAGCCTTCTGCACAACAGAGGTGTCACACAGATGGGGCAGTCGGGGCAAATCAGAATCAGCCTTGAATCATTTGTTTGGCTCTGATGCTTTAATAACCCTAAACCCTGGATGTGTTGAGATCCTAACACCAGCCATGTGTCACACTATGGAAAAAAAGGTTGTGGAGAGCTGTGGATCACATTACATAATACAAATGATTTTGTTAATGTTCCGAGTAAATTAAGAATCTAGAAATCCAAATGAAACAACGATGATAAATTAAACATATTTATGTTACTGTCTGTTTGGGTCTTAGGCTGCGTTCTGAACGAGCCTCGAAGGAACTGAGAGAAATTGAAAAGGTGTCTTTTCTTGAAGGGGGAGGCCTGCGTTTTCCGTAATTAGTTTCCGATTTCACGCTAGATTCGCACACGAATCCGGACGCCAAAGGCACCAGGTTTCCTTTGATTGTGCAACCATGTAGTAAGTTCGGCGGTCCGATAAATACAAAGGATCCAACCCCTCCGCAAGTTCAGTGGGATCCCAGAAAATGACGAGCAATTCGAAATGAACGAATAGCCTAATGGCCACATTAAAAACTCGTCCTGATTTCCTACCTATATACTACAGTAACACTTTTCGTGCTGCATTTAAAATGCATTTAGCCTGCTATGTTTATAAGTAAGGCCCTTAGCAATATAATTAAAATGCCGGCTTAAAAGTTACCACTACTAACGGAACAATATTTCTAAATAAAATCCGACAGCTCCGAAGCCTGTTAACCAGTATTACCTATATTCTAATTCAGCTAAACATCATTTTAATAATGGGGTAATTTCATAAAGCAAATTGCCCTGGTAATTGACTAGTAATAACACTTCATTAGAAACGACCAGAGTCATCGCTCTTTTAATTACCCCCTTATTCCAACTGGAAAATAACTTCCCGACCCTAAATGAATTACCAGTTCTCCTTATTCGCTCCACCTCCGTCGCTTCGGGTCAATCGAGATAATTATATAGCTTCAGATATCAAGGGCCGAACTTTTTCACTTCGTTAGACCTAATTTTTTGCTTCTCTTTTTATATTGTCTATTGTGAAAAGAAATGTAAACATTCAGCCTTTAAAGCCTTTAATTATACTAAGTTAGCGAAATGTAGCCGGACTTGCATTAACACTTATCTATTTAGGCCTATTTAGCAAAAGGTTTTCCTTGCTGTATAGCTACCTAGGTTTTAAAAGTAAACTAACAATTAACCACAATTAATTTTCGTTCTATAACATTAACACGTGGGTCGTGGCAATAATCTTATTAACCTGTAGATTTTACCAGCAGCGTCAGAATGTGGCGCTTAGACAAATGAATCCGCATTTTAGAAATTAACTAGCTGTAGAAGATGTTAACTAGCTAAGGAGTGCATAAAATAATACTTAGCAACCTCTTTGGGGGAAAGATAGATGAAAAGTTCTTTTCAACATCAAAGTCGATGCCTGGACACAATCGAATTTTGAATTTGGTTCATAAGAGCAGATCGCCCGGTGGAATCTGTTCATTAAACCGTGCTTAAGATATTGTTGGAATGTGTTTTTATTCTATAAATGATAGTAGTAATAATAATAAGGATTGATGAATGGGGAGGAATAGTGGATGGGTGACACTTTAGGTCAATGCGTGTGGAGCAAGTGATGCACAAAAATGAGTCGCGTGCGCAGGAACCAAGCATCTTCCAGCGAAGCCACATGGGAGACGGGGTGACCCCAGCAATGTTCCTTACACCTCCCGCGGCCCCCAGTACCACTCCCCACTCACACCCCACAGCAGATGGAAAATGTAGCTTTTCACCCCAGCCTTCAATACAGCAGGGATGCAGGCTGTCGCAACGGTGTTGGGGGGGGCAGCAATGAAATATTCATGGAGAAATGAATGGACACCCCTGGTTGGAGAACGTGCCAGTTTATTGAAGCGCGGCAAGGCTCATTAACTCATTGACGGGAGGGCAGGTCACGCAGATTTCCTCAGCAGCGTTTCGCGTTCGCCGCCTGGCTCCGCTAGGTGTGTCCACTCTGTATGGCTGCATGCTCGCGAGACGCTGCATTCTTTTAAATTTGCGGTGACTTAAAGCTTTTTAAGTATCATAAAAATCAACACATTAAAACGGATAAGCGAAGAGCTCAAATTATAGCATTAACTGGAGTGGGGACCCAGGCTTTTAAATCTAAACAAACTTTGTTATTGTTTATTGTAAATCCATAAATGATGGTATTGATAGCTTTTTTTTATTTCTCACTTAACCAAAGAGATCTTAAACATTTAAAAGTTTATATGAATTGCCCATTGAAACGTTCGAAAAAGGTGTTCAATAAAAGCAGATCAATTTCACGCATTTAATTTGTTTTTGCGCCACTAAAAAATAACATATACAATTAAATTAATTCACAGGATATTAATGATGAATGCTTAAAGCAGTTTGTTTTCATTTTCTTTGAAATCGGCAGTGCTGACCTCCCAGCCGGGACATTTTTCATGTTGCCCTGTGTCTTAGTTATCACGCTGCCCAGAAAGATTTTAACAATTCAAATCAATCAGAGCACAAACAAAGGGGTTTGGTCCGCACTAGCAGAATGTCCCGTGCGTATTGTAATGGCGGGGTTAAAGAAGAGCGTCTTAATTAAAATTGATGTTGTTATTGTGATGAGTGATGAACTTTTTTTATTGTAAATCCCAGCAATAAATTGTGTGAAAGTCAAACTAACTCGGGGAGCAGCATATGGGAGATGCACGCGTGTTTCAGACGATGTGGCGGCTGCCAAAGACACCAGCTGATGTGGAGGACGGGGGGGGGGCTGCTTGTGTATGCCAAGTCGCAGGTGCCTTTCTTTTGCATTATATTAAATATCGTTTCTGAGTTTCATATTTGATCCATTTTATTACGGGAATGTAGCGCTTTTGTGTCGTTATTTATTTGCTATCTGATGCTTGCGTGGTACCTGCTTCCTGGTCAGACTGAGCTATTTCCCTTAGAAAGCTTATCAGTTCTAGCTCCCTGGCGACAGGTGTATCCTGCGACTTGCCTCCCACCTGTTCATTTTACGACTGGTAGTAACGCCCTTTTACAGTTTATTTGAGATCAGTCTTGGGTTATATTCTACCGCTATACCAACAGGCATAGGAACAGGACTGGCTGCCAAGTCCGTTGCTTATCTGTAACTAACTGCATATAGCATAAGCACTCAAGACTGACATACAAGCGTTTGTTCAGCTGAGGAAATGGGGGCTCTGCTTGCTAAAGGCGTGACTATACATATACTCATTGTTATTCTTTGATTTTTAAGTTTCTCAGACAAATCAACACATTCCTTCATCGTCAGGAAATTTTTCAAATTATAGTATGCGACTGAAGTCTCCCGATGACTGTTCCTTAACACGAACAGTGTCGGTACACTTATTTATATCATCTTGGTCCAAATCAGTTAAGCCTATTTCTTATTCATTTTAAAATGCAAACTGTATATGGATCTTAAAATAGTATGATATTTGGCTTAATAGAGTTGGATAATTATAACTCATCACTTGCGTTACAATTTCTTCCACGTTAACTTTTCTGCCCTTTCTGAAAAGGCCCGCTTCACATCTGCCATTTAATTTTCCTAACGGTACCTGTTCCTATGTGAAATGTTGAATTCATAGTTTAGGAAGGTTCAAAGAATGTTATATTTAACTGAAATCAAATTTTGATATAGGGTATTAAATTTGTTTAAACATAAGATATATAAGATATTCTAAAAATATTTAAAATAAAACATGCTTCCAATTCATCGGATATTTTACAGATTTATTATTATTAATTATTATTATTATTATTATTATTATTTCGTTACTCTTTGGGGAATTGGGAAGTGTGTGACATTCGCCATTGGCTACTAATAAGTGACCGCTGTCTCTTGTGGGCGGGAACAAGAGTAATTCAGGCTAAAAGCCAAACACGGATTGGGAGTGAAGTGAGATTTTAAAGTCTCAACTTCGGCATTTGCGCATGTTTCGATGTTTCACTTGTAAGAGTCTTGCTGCCAGTGAAAAGTAAAACTTAAAGGAAACAGAAAGTCAACAAAAGGAAAAATACTGACAGAAGGATTCTATGCTGGTGAGGAATTTAATGATCGCTTTATTTTGATTGATACCTTTTTTGTCACAGAAAAAGAAAATATGACAGCCGAAAAGAAATCGATTTTGAGCTGGCCAGAGGGAAGCATCCACGACTGCCACATAGACAAATTTCAGTTTGCTGAAATATCAAGGTTATCACATAATGATTCTCGCAGTTGGCTGAACCCCGCTTTTCAAGCAGCGAGTGCCGTTCATGCATATATGTCACCGGAGGGCCCAGTATCCACTGTTTACGGGCATGGCTCTGTGGAAGTACAGATTGAAAATTTAATATCACGGAATAAGTTATCGGACAGTGTTGCCATGAATGAAAATGACTACGATAAACTAAAAGGGGAACTTAAGCAAACTTCTGCTCCGCAGAAGCACAGACGCGTGGCTGCAAATGCAAGGGAGAGGAGGAGGATGCACGGACTGAACAGGGCTTTTGACAAGCTGAGAAGTGTCATACCCTCACTTGAAAACGAGAAGAAGTTGTCCAAGTATGATACTCTTCAAATGGCACAGATTTATATAACGGAATTGTCAGAACTTTTGGAAGGTGTTGGGAAACCGGATCGTAGAAGCTCCAGCGCAGAACACAGCATGCTTGGAAATCAGGGTAAGAGAGCGGAACTGCCGCCCTGTTTGCCCGACAGCGTTTTGGGCAGCAGCATTAAGTACCCGGTGGAATCCGCGCAGCGCCCGCTGCGGTTGTTAAGCGAGCCTCGAGATATTAACGCGTCTGTCGGACATCTGATCATTCTGTCTACAACAAAATCGGACTTGTCGATCGACAACAAGAAGGTGGCATCTTCCAACGGCAGCGACGGGGAATCATCGCATTTCAGTGACTGTGAGGATGCTAACTCGGACAGGCATTGAGAGCTGTGGGCAAACTGGATAGATTCTCAATGGGATTTTCCGCTTTTGACAAAAGGGACATTGGTGATTACGTTTATGTGCATTGATTTCCACATCAGCTCTGGAAACCTTGGATGATTAAACGTCTCTGTTAAAATAGAAATCAAGTAGTTTAATAGCTACATATGTTGTATTGACAAAATAATCGACTGTTAGCCTACACTTAATTAGTCGCGTAGAATTAAGGGCACAAGTTCTTAACCTAATGGGACGGAGAAACTAAAATGTATTATTTATCGGCCTGCAGTATGGATTCATGTACTCCTGGCGTGGGGGGGGGGGTGTTTTAAGGTTAAATAATTTATGACAAGATTTATTCAATCTGCTTTCTGAATTTTGCCTGTTATAAAGTGATTTCACATTAACATTATTTTAGAAAATGAATTACAGATACATTAGTTGCACTTTACTGATAAAATATATATTACTATATATATATAATCGTAGGGAAGTTGTCTATAGATAGGAAATTGGTTTTTGGTTCATAAGGAGTACTAGATTTGCTTTCAACATTCAAAAAAATAAAAGAATGTAATTTGTTATTTCTGTATTTTATTGTGACTAAGAACTAATAATCGTTATTCAAGCTCTTCGTTATACATTAAATAAACGGCTGGTACATCTGACTCCTACTTGTATTTGTTCTCTATATAATCTTCAAATTATATAATTATAAACTTCGCTTTTACTTATAAGGTAGATATATCAATTTCTAATTGTGTGTGTTATATATATATATATATATATATATATATATATATATATATATATATATATATATAAAATTTGGTTTATGGGCTTAAACTTAGTTCTCATTTTATCCTAATTTAATTAAAGATTTTATATATTTTTTTTCTTAGCACTTCTTCGTTCCTAAGTTTGTCTCTTGAAGCTCCGACGTGTTTCCTTTCACACTTTCGTGGTGGAGTTTGTCTTCCGTAAGGTTGGTCTCAGCCTCGCTTAACTGTCTCTTACCGCTGTTGTCGGCTCATACAGCTGATTTAAACATAGTTAACGGTACAATATAATAACCAAACGTCATTTAAAAAATAACTGATCCATGTGATAAAATGATTTTGTCTAATATATGACTACAGTCTTTGTCAGGCTTCGTCCTTGCGCTCTGAATGCGCAGCGAATTGTCCTCAGTGACCCGCGGATTCATAAAGATAGATAAGAAACGCGCTGTTGATCAGGTATTTATTTACTAATTGGGAAGTTGGGGGGTTGCTGATTTTAGGGTGGACGTGTTCCTCCAGATTCCGACACCCCTGGAATGCAGACACTTCTCCAATGTGCCGAAGTCACGGTATATAAAAAACTTGCAGGTACATTTACATATTTCTCTAATATATTTCCTCCAAAAATAGGACATTCGATTATGTTAAGGTAGTAACGCAACTTTTCTTTCGGCTATTGGGCCATTGCTTCATGCACCCAGTCAGCAAAAATCATATTTACAGTTAGATGATTCAATTTGACTTTCTATTTTATTTTTAGGTTCTCAGCAGTTCTAATTAATGCAATATTTCGAAGCATTCCTGCATTGTTATATTTATAATGAACACCACTTTCTCTCATGAGGCAGCCAAGCAGTTGCTGCATGGAGGGAATAATCGATTCTCGAGCCATCGATGTAAACCAATCAGGTGTTCCGGCGCCTGTTAAGGTCGCTCTTTTAAAGCTCTGCCTTAATCAGTCTCTTAAGAGATTGTTCGGGAAACAGATGTAGGAAAGGAAATACCTTTTGTAAGATATATCTTTTAAGTCTTCGTAAGATGCCAAGAGTCATCGTTACTGGAAAACACACCCTTGTGTGGTTTCTCTGATTTTTTCCCCAATCCTGCCAGCTATCCATACTAAATTCATTCTCCACCACACCACATTGCAGAGCCTCCTGTCTAGTCAGCACCCCCAAGGTCTGTGAGGCATAAAACCTGGTGGTTTGGGCAAGACTATCAAATTTAGGGTGCTTAACGTCTGTGTTTTTCCTCACGTATATAAAACCAGCTTCAGCAAACTAAGAATCCAAACTAAGAATCAGTCTGCTGTGCCACATCATTGAAAACCTCCATCCATTCCAGCTACCATAGGCAGAAGGCCATCTTGGATGGGATGCCAGTGGTTCTAAAAGTCCAGATCTGACATTGTTAGTTACCCAGTTCTTCCTTCACCTTGTCTTGATAACAAAATGTCTTGGCTGTGTCAGTGTACTTAATGCAGAGTGGCGCCTGGACCTTTGCCAGATCCTTGAATAGGATGTTTGAGAGCCTTTCCTTGAAATCAACAGGGATCTCAGTGGTGGTGACAATGGGTGTGGTTTGACTTAAATGACTCGCGCTGCCCTCCTCCGAGTTCTCCTTTCTGCCAGTTGATTGGGAGTTTGCCACAGAATTCTGACACTCTGAGCTGCTGCACTTTTCCAGGTCTCCTTCATCCAAGCAGCCCGCTGCTTTGTAATTCAGAGGAGGTCTTTTTGTAAATGCATCATCGATTGTGTCGTCAAGGCAAATGCTCTCAAGGGAGCAAAGTCTCTCCTCCTCCTCCCAGTCACTTTTGGCCTCTTCTATCAGCCACTCTTGTTCGTTTTTTGTCCTCAGGACTGTGTATGACTGTCTGTCTCCAGTGGGTATTTGTAAAACAGAGTACTCCATTGTCTCGGGGATAGCTTGGGGATAACTGGCTTGTTGCGGAGGAAGTTTGCCAGTGACGTCTGGAAGTACGACGTTTCTAGGTGATACTGCAGGAAGGGTTTTGTCTGGACAACTGGGCAGGGAATCCATCTGGTCTCTCGTCTTGCCAGAAGCTTTGGTAGTGGGGGGTTTAGAGCTGGCCTTTGGTTCCGCACTGGTGGCACTGTGGCTGGTGATGACTTCTTCGATGCTCTTGTAGATCTGTGCCACGTCTTTGGACAAAAATGTGAAGTGACCTTCCCCTGAGTGACATCGCCGTCCAGCCTCTATAGTGATTGTATCCTGGAATGACAGGGGAACGAAAGACTGCTTTCATATAATGTTACATGTTTCATTACTCCTAATGTGCACTGGCCAACTAACTAAAACCAAAATACTAAAAGAGCAATACGTGAAGAATCATTTTGTATTAGCATGTGAATCAACAGCAGAACCAGACCTAGACTAGAACTATAACTTGAGTTATGATTATTTTTCATTCTCTCAATAAATAATTGATAGCTTGGATAAATATTCCTGTCTGGAGTTACCTTGTCTTGGCCATAACGCCTAAGAAATGGATACGGCCAATCATAGATAGTTTGTGATGTCACGGGGTCCAGTAAGGAAATTGCGTCATTGCTGAGGGACAGCAGATAGGATCCTGAAAGATTACACCGCACTGCTGCTTCTGTCCTCTGGATGGTGACTTTGTACTGGACTAAGGGAAACACAACAGGAAATCTGTTAAAAGTATTTCAGTATTAACACCAAAAACAAAAAACAGTTTGAAAGAGTCCATATTAAGCGATAACTGCTCTCTTTCGGCTCTAGGATATGCTTGAATTTTAAAGAACTGTCTATACGAGGGTTTCCCAATCCAGTCCCAAGGGATCCACATTTGATCCACATTTTTGCTCCCTGCCAGAGAGTCCACGTTTTTGCTCCCTCGTCAGGACTGTCTGTGGGTCCCCACGGACCAGATTGGAAAACACTGGTCTGTACTATTATTTTGAGTTTAGGGTAGGTCTATATATAATTAAGGTTTATTAACTTTCACTTGTCTAAGAGCACCAGATCTTCATTGTTTCATCGTTAACGGCCAACTGAAAGCTGGCAGCGAAGAATCCACAAAAAGTCGACAGCCGCTCTGTACAACCTCTGAGGCAACTGTGACGTGTCAGCATGTTTCACAGCTGGGTAAGATTCTGCTGCTCTGGCGTGTGCATGGATGCAAATGCCTACATAACAGAATTCTGAACATCGTACACATGTTTAATTAGCCATGGATTAAAGCTAATTTTACGATTTTATGTTACTAAAACAGCTTGAGATTTATCATATTTTATAAGGAAGTATAGGCAAAAGGAAATGGCTTGCAAGAAATGTTTAAAATCTGACAGCTTATCATCACCGTATTAGTACATATCCTATTACACAATAGCTGCCTTATGTCACACATACAAGAGAATTTTGCACAATTACGTCCAGCATCATCGGCAGCTTAAAGAGAGCAAGCTGACTTCGCACCTGTTTTCCATGAAGAGTATAATTCATTCTCCTCCATCAGCATTTCCTCTTTTCTGCTCCACTTCTGGTTTCCGTCATTCCACTGCATATTTGGGCAGAGCACATGAGCAGGGGTTTAAAGATCACTTCTGCAAGAATCGCTCCCTTTCAGCAACAAGCTGAAACAAGCGGGGCGCTCAATTAACCGCACACGTGGTCGAACATATCAGCAACACAGGGGATGGACATGCCCTAACCCTCCTCACGTATTTAGACCTACGTTCAGAGTTTTCTGTGCAGCAAGGCCGCAGATCACACCTGGAATGCTAGCTGGCAGAGCCTGGAGACCCAGTCCTCGTGGGACTCGGCGGCTAATGCGTAAGTGCGCTGGGTGGTGTTCAGGTAGAAGGCCATGTGGTCTGGGGGGCAGCTTTCTTCCAGTGCGGGGCAAATACTGAGGCAGTCGGCCAGCCGGATCACCCTCCTGCCTGCCTTCCAGATCCCCGGTTTCATCTGGCCGTCTCGCACGACATACAGCTCCACTCGGCCGATGCCTGAGGAGCTGGCGGGGAACAGCATCATCCAGATCCTCTTCCAGTTCTTCTGTAGGACCAAGAAGATCCAGATGGACACCTCAGACATGTGTTTCCGTTAGCGCACTGACTGCTACTCTTTGAGAAGGAGATGACAGCCATGACACAGCTGGGTCAGGTGTTACTAAAGAGCCTGATAAATATACATGGAACACGAGTCTTTTCGCAGGTAGTTTTAGAGCATTTAACTGACATCCAAATTATTACATTTTAAAGTGGAACGATATCAGTGAAATTGGCATCCACTCCCATCCGTTGGGTTAAATCCTGTTCAATATTTTGTTCATGCCGACATGTGTACATGTCCATGTTTCAGTACTCAAATAGCCTAATATTTGTAAATATAAAATAAAGAGGTTCAAACGCTCCCTATTAGTCTACTAAGAAATTAAAAAAGGAACTAGCAAAATGATTCCTCCTAAAATCTCCACCAAGAAATTTACTTTCAGGAGCCTTGTGCATTTTTCAATTTAAAACATTATGACTCTGTTATAATATGGTTAAATACTGTTAAAGGCATTCATGGTATGGTTTTGGTTATATTTATACAAAACACACAATATTTAAAAAAATGTAAAGGTTTGATTAAATATGCATACATTTTGCCATAGATACATAGCACAAACCCAGATACTTAAACATAATGATATACATTTGTCCAAATACATTTTACAGTGATTATTTTTTACTATGGTATAATGTGTAAGTGCAGGCCAATATGAGCAGTCTTTGTTCTATTTGTGCCTGTTCACTGCAGCCTATTGTAGGCCAGCATTGTGCCTCATTCTACAGAGAACAGAGCCCTGTTAGTAGGTGAAGTGCCGAATGTGTTTCCCTACTAATAAAGTTCATATGCCTGAAAGTTTCCTGTTTTTTTATGCCGAGCGCATAGATTCTATGTATGCTGAACGAAAATTCAGCAAGTTCGAGGAAGACTGAGCTCACCTTGCCGAATTTGACAACCTGAAGATACAGGGCGCCCTCTTTAGCTGGAACTTCCATACTTGAGAGAGACACGGACCGTCAGCGCGGAGCTTCTTTTCTGGTTAAGATGTTGCCTCGGTGGGAAGGAGATGTATTTCAGCAGCTGCGGCTATCTGCTTCTCCTCTATCGCATGCAGCAGGGGGTGGGTGGGGAGTAGCAGAGACTCAGCACCTCCCCCGAAGAATGATTTGCTTAACCTTCCTTCCCTGTTTTTTAATTTTTTAAAATTTTGAAAACCACTGGCTCAAGCTACAAAATCTGGACAGGAAGGACTGCCCCTCAGCTGGAACGTCCCACACATCTCAGGGGCAGCTTCCTATTTTATAAAATGCCACAGCATGTACTGGAAGCAGCCGTGTTCTGACTTGCTTGGGCTCTCACTTGACTGGGATTCCCAGCTGGGCCCTGAATATATGCGCTTTGCTCGTCTCCCCCTACATTGCAGATATGAACAGGCATCTCTAAATCGCCCAGCGTGGGAAGATGCACCTGTGCAGGGTACCCTCAGCAACCCTGCAGTGAATAAGCAGTTAATGGGAAATGTTTCTTGGCATTTCATTTAGCCCTAACAATATGCAACGATTCTTACACAAATTTCAATCATGTCTAAGTGTACTGCCTCTGCATCTCGTCAAGTTTCGCATCACAAATTTTCTATACAAGCGTACAATAACCACCAGTTTCAGTTTCCTACCTTGACAATACAAAACCATCATTTTGGTTAGAACCACGCAGCCACAAGATCAGCACAATGTTCTGTATCAACTAGGTTTTGCACTAGAACTGAAACTCTCTTTTCATGCACAGCACGAGTAAGAAACATACCCCTATTGTCTAAAAATGTCACAAGGAAAAGCTCCTTCTACTGTACCGATCAAGGCAGAAAAACACCTACTGTCACTATCAGAACAGCATTTTCCCCCCACGAACTACGGTACAGCGAATTCACTCTCACAAGATATAAATGTACATCCATTTGTGCAACATCAACCACTGAACTTGGCTTTACACCTTTATTTTACATTCCTTAAATGTACATTCCTTTGTCAAAAAAAAAAAAGAGTAAAATATGACGATAAGAGACGATCATTGTCACACAGTTCACTTATGTACAAATGCTTTGGGAACAAAAACATTCTTTACAACTGTACAAGTCTGCAGCACTAAGCAAGACGAGAAAGAACTTCATGAGCAAACTTTCACCAAACCCTTAACCAACCCAGTGACCACATTTTAGGGAGAGACTGAAGTGTAAACGGCCGCCTTTCACACTCGGGGTGTCGTCCACGCCGCGCAGGTCCCCGGCCGGCGCGTTAGAAGTCCATCGAGCTGTGAGCCAGGTAGTCCTTCCGGCCGATGTTGGTGACCTGCTTTGTCTGCATCGCCTCCAGTTTTGGACAGTCGGTGATGCGATGGCCCAGACCTCCGCAGAAGGTACAACCTCTTTCTCCTATGATAAAAATAAATCCAGCGATTTATCGTAAACAAGATCGCAGTTAGTTCCTATTTCCAGTAATACAAAATTGCGAAGGTTTATCTGAACATTAAAGGGCTCCACCACAGACCTATACAAGCACAGCAGACAGACAGTCTTGTCGGCGTACTCCACAAAGATGGTGAGGAGGACTGACGTGCAGCCCCAAAACCTCTTACCTCCAATGTCCAGCATCGTCTCATCTCCGGTCTGGAGAACCTGCAGGACAGGCGGGACCTTCTGCTTGGCCTCTATCAGCAAGGCTTTCAGGTCCATCAGAACAGACTCGTCTGTATCAAAGGATTGGGGGTTGAGGTTAGGGGGTGAGAGTTAAACACCGTCACTCCATGTGTGTGAACCGCAGCAATGCTTATCTGTGACATCTCAACACATACGTACGTTTCGAATGGTTTTGTTTTCTCCAAATGCAGACCTCATTCGTGTTGAAAACCAATATTTTAAAAATCATTTAAAAATTATCAATACAAACCACAAACTAGACAAAAGATTAAACCTTTCAGTAACCCTAATTTATTAATAAACGATGATTAGTATTTCAAAATTATCAGAGTACAAGTCATTTCCTCTCTTCACACATAGATAAAGACTCTGTCTTCAGCTGCAACACGGAAAGTTCAGCGCACACTATCTCTGGAAACCAGGTCCTATATTTAAAACTTTTTAAAAAGGAAACTATAAACCACACTCTTAAGCTTGTGGCCGGCGATACAACGAAACGTCACATCAAAAGGCCTGAATCGTACAAGGCGTCTGCAATACTCAGGCAAGATAACGTAGCATTATTTTTGTCTTTAGTGGGTAGGAACATTTCAGGTCATAGCGGCT
This sequence comes from Brienomyrus brachyistius, assembly GCF_023856365.1. Taxonomy (NCBI): domain Eukaryota; kingdom Metazoa; phylum Chordata; class Actinopteri; order Osteoglossiformes; family Mormyridae; genus Brienomyrus; species Brienomyrus brachyistius. Next base: position 9,798,903 of record NC_064542.1, read on the forward strand.
GATGCTTCATCCACCCTTCTGATGTCAGCCCTGAACACAATGTCAGCATCTGTGTCTGGCTGAGTTCTGAATAAGAAGCTGTTTTCTAAAGCAGTCTGTCTCTTCAAAACTCATTCTAATCCAATTTACACGTTTAGGATTATAAACAGTATGATAATGGTCTGGAATCCAGGTATCAATCATTTGTTTTTCTTTTTCTAAATAAAACCTTCAATACTAGTTTCCGAAGCCAAAATGAGGAAACTTATAATGAGTTGTTTTCCGATTTCCAGTGTTCAAGAATGGAAAAATTGGATACAGGCACTCACATTCTATTTTGTTTTTTTTTTCAGCAATATGGTAAAACGTCAGAGTAAACATGGCAATAGAAATGACACCCTTAGCTGTGGCAAATGATTTCCAATTAAATCTTTGAGACTCGTGTGATCTGGTGCGGATTTTACTGGAGAAATCTCGCAGTCAAACCTACTTTCTGAACAGAGCCGCTGTCATGACGTGCTGATAAGTGTCATATATACTGTGGGACCCAATTAATAAACCGTCATCAATATTCCACTCAAGTAGCTTGTCACTTACGAGGGTCACAGCACTTGTGTCAGATGAAGGAAAAAAATTAAATAAAAACAAAACAACACAGGATGTCAGCGCTTGCCGTCTGTTGTTTCCATTTTTGATTGGAACACGAAACTGAAAATCTGGAAACAAGCCGATACCAGTTTTCTCATTTTGGTTTTGGAAGTAAACATTGGAAAAAAAGTGTGTTCTTTTTGTTTCTGACTTAGAAAATGAAAAATACACGGATTGTCCTGGACTTCAGTACTGCATTAATTTTTAAGTAGTAACGTTTAACACTACGGATGCTTTTATAAACAGAGGGGCATGTAAGGACTGAAAATCTTATGCCAATGTGCATAAAACTGGGGAATATATTTCATTGCTGTGAATCACTTTAGCTTTATAGCTTGCTTGTGTACAATAAAATGTTTAATGCTATATATTACTGGCAGATGGAAACTATTACATACCACAGGCTTTGTTGATAAAGGTTGTGGCTATCCCGGTCTTTCCTGATCGTCCAGTACGTCCAATCCGATGGACTGAACAGGGGAGAAGAACGCAATTGAGTTTATAATGAAAACCTTTTGAATACCCTCTACAATGACAGACGCGTGGTGTAAATAAGAATGGACACTGAGCGCATCTTACCGTAGTTCTCTATTTCCTCTGGCATGTCATAATTGACCACATGCTGGATGGCTGGGAAATCGAGACCTTTAGAGGCGACATCTGTGGCCACAAGTACGTCTTTCTTTCCCTCCTTGAAAGCCTCTATAGCCTTGGTCCGTTCCTCTTGATCTGGAGAGAACCAAAACAGAACTCGATTTACAGGATACGGCGTGACAGTGCCTGTATGCCACACGGACGGATACGGATCTGATGCACGTATGACTGACATAACTAACTGCCCCCCCTGTGATACAAGATAGGAGAAAATGCTAAGCTAGCCCATACTATTTATGCACTATATCCACAAGAGTATGAAGTTATCCTCTCGGTACCTTTCCCGCCATGGATAGCTACTGCTTCCACGCCTTTGAGCAGGAGATACTCGTGAATAGCATCAACATCCGCCTTTTTCTCAGCAAATATCAGGACCTGTGTTGGGCAAAGACAGCCTGCATTTCAGAAGCATGTCCCGTCCAGTTCTTCAATACTTATACATACAGCCGCGGAAAGAATTAAGAAACTACAGCACAACATTGATAATATATATATATTTTTTGCAAACTGCAGCCTGGGTCTTCCCCGTTTCTCGTTAATGAAGGGCTTCTTCCTTCCTTTATGGGACCACAGTCCTGCTTCTAGGAGCCTGATATGAACTGTCCTAGTTCGCACTTTACACCTGCACTTAATGTTTCCCGTTCCTTTAAAGTTCACTTGATGTCATCCTCCGATTCATAAGAAACTGTCGGATAAGTTGACGGTCACCTCTGGCATTAGAAAGCCGCTTCCACTCTCTACCTGGCTGGTTTCTGGTCGTTCCCAGTGTCTCCTGGTTCACCTTATTTTTGTGTACTGCTGTCCTAGAAATTTTGAACCTGAAAGCATCTTGCTACTCAGCATAGCCTTCTGCTAGCAGAACCACAATTAAACCATGATTTAAAAAAATGCAGATTTTGTTAAAATATAGAGTGGTCTCAATTTTTTCCACGGCTGCATATAAAATTGTTCGTACTTACCGGAGGCGGCGTCTTCTGTAGACATTCTAGAAGGTAAACCATTTTAGCTTCTTCTTTGACATACTCCACTTCCTAAACCCAACACAGTGCAATCTAAGACACGGAATGGTGACAGATCCTACCAGACGATATATATGAGCAGCAAAGACACTGCATGACAGCTGTCAGCATGCATCACCTGAATGACATCCAAGCTTGCGGCTCCAGCTCTGCCGACGTTAATGGTGATGGGCTTCACCAGGGCACTTTTAGCAAAATTCTGGATCTTCTTTGGCATGGTGGCACTGAAGAGCAGGGTCTGTCGCTGACCCTAATGCCAGAATATCATCTGATCAGACACCAAACTTATTTTAATAAAAACTGCAGCCCCACCGACTGAACTCACCTTAAAATAGGAGAAGATTGTCCTGATGTCCTCCTCAAAACCCATATCGATCATTCTGTCAGCCTCATCCAAGGCCAGGTAGCGGCAGATGTCCAGGCTCACCATCTTCTTCTGGAGGAGGTCCATCAGCCTGCCGGGCGTTGCCACCATCATATGCACGCCACTGCCAAGGCCGGGTGACAGCGTTAGCTCCGTTAAGCTCATTCCACGATCCCAAGCTTCTGCCCCTATTCCAGACACTTACTGCTTGACCACCTCCATTTGCTCCTTGACGGACATGCCACCGATGCAGAGGGCGCAGCGTAGCTGGGGGGCCCCCTCCTCCTCTAGCAGCTTGCAGTAATATTCGATAATGCTGTGGGTCTGCCTGGCAAGTTCTCGCTGCAAGAGGGCAACAGCTCAGGCCGGGAAAACCACCCAATGACTGCTCACAACCCTGTGCTCATACAACTCTACAGGACTCTACAGGAACGCGTACGATACATAAACCTCACATGAAAAACCCACTTGGATGATCCGGCAGACTTACAGATGGACAAATGATGAGGCCATAGGGTCCCTCTCTCTTGTAGAAGGGCAGCCTTTTCTCTTGCTCCAGACAGAACATGACGATGGGTAATGTGAAGACCAGGGTCTTCCCCGAGCCAGTGAAGGCGATACCAATCATGTCTCGACCTGACAAACTAGAGAAACAAAAGAACATTTCAAATGTACAGACACAGTGTAGATGAAGGTTCAGAACCTGAAAGTGCAGGAACAATAATGATTATTACATTCCTTTAGTTATGGTGACTAATGGTTAACAGAATGAAGACTGCAGAAAAATGACTTGAAGCAGCATCATTACTTGTCACATACACAGTGCTCACAGAAAGTCCTGGGACATTTGCTTAAGTCAGTAAACATACTAAAAATGTATTGGTTTTATAACAAAAATCAATACTCCATTCCACTGTTAACAAAAAATGCATATAACATTAGAAAAAAACAGTAGTTTGAAATAAAACATTCATTTCAAGAATTAATAAACTGAAACCCAAATTATAATTGTAAACGAGTTGCTCCGAGTCAAAAAGTTCATTGCCGAGTCTTATTTGGGTGTTTTTTTAATTAGTAACACCTTTGCAGTAACATAAAACACCAAACGTTTGTGTTTAGTATCCCTTTGGGGGCCAAAGGCTACAATTGCAATTAATAGTGAAATGGCAAGAACAAAACTGAATGAATTATGACACTTAATAAAAAGAAAACGTGCAGATATGTTACAACACTGCTTGATAGAGGACAATCTACAAGTATTTTTAAAGAATTAATCAAGCGCCCCAGGAGTTTCCCTGAGCACTGTAGCTACCAAGCTAATGCTTTTATCCAAAGTTACAATTTTCAACCATTTATACTGATATTTTAAGGTCAGGCACCAAGGGCCAAAATGACCAATTATAGTCTAGACCTATGTATCTCACCCTGTGTGCTATAAATCACACACGCATTAACATACTGTCGCTACATTTCTCTAACCCGGCGCTAAAAGCTGACTCACACAGTTGGGATTCCTTGGATTTGAATGGGCGTTGGGTGAACAATCCCTTTCTTCTTCAAGCCTTTCAATATTGCTGTGAAACACAAATATTACACATCAGGGTATAATGTAGATGTATCTGATCTATAGTTAAACCACAAAGACATCTGATTAATCGGTAGATGAATCAGTGAATCACTGATCAAAACAAAAATAAACCTGATTTTTGTGGGCAAAGCCTACTGTAGTAGCAATGGGAATATATGTGAATTTAAAACTTTGTCCTGTTCTTATCTTGTTTTGTTCCACAAAAATTTCTTTAAGCTTCTTCTGTTCATAACCCTAACACACCAGGGCCAGATGCACAGACAGTGTTAATTTTGTCAACAGCCAATGAGAGCGCAAGACGTAGAGTAAGGCGAAACTAGAGGGAAGAATTTTAAAAGGAGTGAAAAGTTTGTGTTTGGTTAGAAACTGTTCTCAGTTAACCCTTTCACACCAGGGCCGGGACCAGTGCCGAGCCTAAATTAAGGCCCAGTCGCTGCATCATCCCACAGCAACATGCACACACTCTACCCTTTCGGCACCAAGTACAGTGTGAATGGTTTTTTGGGGGCCGATGAGATTTCCAGCCCAGGTACGGGTGATCACCGGCTGTGGCACCGGCCAGGGCTTGGTGTGAAAGGAATAAATGTTCAGAGAATTATATACTATATCGAGTAAACAGAAGGAAAGACACAGTAAAGCTTAATGCTTAGGCCTAAATGCCACACTAATACACTTTTTTGATGCATCAGCAGTTTTATTGTATTTTGCACTTTGTTTCTGAAAAAGGGTTATCGTAAATTGTGAATGTCAGTTTTGTGCACGGTTAAATGGGTGTTTGATAGGCGTTTTGATGACCTAATAAAAATGATTACAGTATAAAATGGACACACAGTTAATTCTGATGGATGTTTTAATGTCCTAATAAAATCAAAACATGGAAAAGGACAAGTATGTGTTGTTAATGTATGCAGAAAATAAATATGACCTGTGAAGGAAATGCGATTGTACTGCACTTTTTCTAACAAACTTTAGGCATTCATTTTAATATATCAAAGACCTATGGTAAGTCAGTAACGCATTCTCAGCCTAGATAACTAAGCATCATAGGGCGTGCCTATGTATGCGGTGTGCCTATGTATGCGGTACGCTTATGTATATGGTGTGCCTATGTATACAGTACGCTTATGTATATGGTGTGCCTATGTATACAGTACGCTTATGTATATGGTGTGCCTATGTATACAGTACGCTTATGTATATGGTGTGCCTATGTATACAGTACGCTTATGTATATGGTGTGCCTATATATACAGTAGGCTTATGTATATGGTGTGCCTATGTATACAGTATGCTTATGCATAAGGTCTGCTTTCTTCTCAAGGGAATTTATACAGCCGAGAGAAATAACCTTCAGCAAAATCCATTTCAGTGTCATTAACCTGTCTGAGAAAATTTTGACCAAAAAACTGACAAAAATTAAACCTGAATTCCACGGACCAAATCTCAACTAAAACAAAACAAAAACAAAGGACTAAAATGTGACTTTAATGCGGCTACAATTTTCAGTAACTGACAGACTAAAACTAAATGAAAAAAATCGTGCCAAAATTAACACTGTACGAAGATGTAAGAAAAGGCCAGGAGACTCTCACCTTGAGGGAACTTCATTTCTCTGAAGCTCTTGATGGGCGGAGGGACCCCATCACCCTCGACCAGGATGTGGTACTTCTTCCGGACGCGGTCATGTCGCGCTGGCGGCATAGCCTGGATGTAACGGGGGCCTTTCCAGCTGAGGACACAAAGCTCGGCATCACCTACTCCAAAGTCAAGTCGCGTGTCGCAAAGTACAAGGAAACCTTTTCTGTTCACAAGGACTATATGGAAACCGGCAACATTGTGGTGCTTATGTTTATAGGAACAAAGGCACTTAAACAGAGAAATGCTCTTTAAGAAGAGAGGCTGTAGTGGTGGAGATACCCGACTCACCTTGTTTTTATTGGGTCATCATATGTAATACCTTTGGCCATTTCTTTTACAGACATCAAAGCTGAAAAAAAAATAAAAAATAAAAAATCACTATCTGTAATAAATACGTATGGACAGTAATGCATTAACGAATAATGAAGGAAAGCAATAAGCTACCCCACACCCACCTCTGCCCTCTGCTACACTTTCCAGGATCTTCTCTTCCTCCTTCAGCTGCTTCTCTTTTGCAGACTCCTTTCGAGCTGGTGGGACAGAGAAACAGAATTAACAACCATCTCTCCTTTAATAATTCATGGAAGAGGAAAAAATATATATATATATATATATATATATATCACACCCAGCTGGATGAAAATCTGATTTCCTTATACGGAGGATTCTATGCACCTTCCTGTTTGGTGTTGGTGCTGTTGGTATATCATTGTATGTTATGCTTGAAACCTATCAAAACCCTTTTAATTGTTTCAGGAATGAAATTATAGAAATTACAAACATTATAGAATTTACAAATGCATAAATAAAAAGGCACCTTCAGCTTTCTCCTTGAGGTGTTGGTGCTGGTCCAGCAGACTGATGTTAGATCGCGGGCCAAGTCCCTCTTCGTCGTCTCTGTGTTCATTCCTGCCATCTTTCTGTTCTTCCTCCGTCGGTCCCTTTCCTCGCAGCTGCAGCAACTTCTGTAGCTACAGACGCATCAGAAGTGGCTCTTTAGTCCTTACAAAAGTGACTCTTCGCCTCATTGTAACCCTTTGCAAAATACCTGCTCCTCAGCCGAGGCACCACACAACAAGATCCTCACGTCAGGGGAACTTTCCCTGCACTTTTGGTTTGACGGAATGCAACTGAACAGAGTCTGTATCACTGCTGATTATACACTCATTTTTTTTTCCAGCTCAAAAGCAACAAGACGGCAAGACAGACGACTGGATGCATGAAGCGCCATCAAATGCACAGCTTGAGTGCAGCGTCGTCATTCATAGCAGCAGTTCAGGGCCCCTGAGAGCTCTCCCCCTGCTACTGTATAGCTGCACTGTCCCTTGCACCATTTTCACCTAAGTCCTGCCTTCCAGAACAAATTAAGAGAGGAGTCATGCGGGTACGTCGAGCAACATGGCGGCACAGCAGACGAGCTCAGCTCACCCACTAATACATTTTGCATATGCGTCTAATTGCTGCTCACGACTTTCAGCGAACTCACCTCGTATTGTTGCCATACATTTGAATCACCAGGAAACGGTTTTTGAGCTGCTATGAGCACGACTACTTCAAAAGTACTTCAAGGAAGGAATGTCCACTAAATCGAGCCCCCACTTAGACAGAGGACGAATTAACTTCAAATTTACCATGCAAATGCAGGATGCCGAATGGGCATGTGTGATGAGATTGCTAAAATGAGCGCTATGGTCCGGGGAGTAGCTGCGGATGTTTTGACCATCAAAGAAATGACCACCGAGCTGACGGACAAATTACACAATATAAAGGATTTTGACTGCACTTTGCACAATAGTACTCAGTAAGTATTCAAATACATATGATTTTTCAGGCATTTCTATTAATTTCACTACAGTACCCAGACATGGCGATTAATTGTAAATGACATTGCCAAACACAGAGCTAGTTTTGAGCAGGGGCACGATGGTAGATTGTAATCGGGCAGATATATACACTGAACTAGAATTAGCAAAACGTACATGATTTAGTTGATTAAATATGGGTCAGAATGGGGGGGAATAGAACAATGTGACACTTGTCAGCCTTAACCCGCCGCTTCCCTGAACAGACAGCTTCACTATACAACAGCTATTTGGTTTTGAAAGCTACACTATGACCTCACTAATGGAAAATGTAAACTAAAAGCTGTTCTATTTGTAACAACGCCACTGCCCAACACTGAAAATAAAGTGTGTGTAGGTTGGTGGAACAAAACAAAAAAGAAAGGAATATATATTTGTCCAAATGACTTGTGTAAAAACCGCACAGCTAAAAAGAATAGAACTGATATCAGGTATTTAAGCTATGTGTCACAATTTCAACTAAATGTTTTTTTTAGTTTCTATGCATACTACTGCAACATAATTGCATCATTCAGTACAAGGGTGACATCTCTATCCATTTTCTATCATTTTATGTCCAGTACAGGAGCACGGTGAGGTCAAACCGTATCCCAGGGAACACTGACATATTCTGGGATACCAATCCATCACAGGACACACACTCACGCACTCTGGGCAAATCAGAGACACCTTTTCAGATAACTGTATATTTTTGGGCTGGGGGAGGGAAACAGCCCCCAAAGGAAGCCCACCTGAAGTGAGGAAATGCATGAAAGCCTGTCACAGATGGGGACAGTTCTGCAGAGGTGCAGCTACGGCACTACTATGCGAGTGGTTTGAGTGGGTGAGTGGTTGATTTGAAACACCTTAAATGTGGCATTTCAGGGACAATATACGTCAACGTAAACAAAATACACACTAATACAAGAGATGATTAATTTGAAAACAAGCCTTTCAAATTAAAATGGTATAGGGCTTCCCCTCTGAATCAACATCAAGATTTTTTCCCTGCGTTACGAAGCGTTTCATTACCTTTTGCTGCTTTTTCAGCTTTATGGGAACGTATGGGACATAGTCCTCTTCATCGGATCCATCTGAGCATGGCTTTTCGTCGTCTTCCTGGTAAACCCTCTGAAACAAATCAAAGATTCTAGTCACACACTCAATAGCTCATACACAAGTCAGACAGAAAAAGGTATATACAAGATTAAGATTAGCTTTATTTACCCCAGGGGAAAATTTCGGTATGTTCAGCAGCAAGAAAGGCAGTACATGGTGCAAACACAGTAAACACAGTGCACACAGATTTTAAAAGCACACCAGTTTCCAATGGTAACAATTCTCCGTGGCGTCCCACCACAGCAAAATCTTTACTGCCTTAGCAAAAAATAATAAAAAAATCAGTCCAACCAATTAATCATCGAATCAAATGCCAAGTCTTTAGCTACCTCCATCGACAGAGACGGAACCAAATAATAATACTAATAATAAAACAATGGCCTGAACTGTTTTCTGTAGTTAGTCCCTCTCCCCTGTAATACTGCTCCTACACTAAACCTCTTGATCCACAGGACAAAAATACATGAAATACTCTACAAAACGGAATGGTGTTATTTAAAATATATAAGATAAAAATAAATATTATTAGTAGTAGTAGTAGTATTAATACTATATTATTAGTAATTGGTATGTATTACAATTATATATATATTACTATACATTATTAATAACAACAACACTCATAATAGTAATAGAATAATTATGCATAAATACGCCATGTTTAGTTAAAAAGGTAAAGAACTGGATTGTACAGTAACAAAATATATAAAACATTTTGGAGATTTCAATGCATCTTGGACGTTACATTGGAACTGCTGAACCAAGCTGCATTTTGCTGACGCAAACTGAAAGAGAGAACTTCAGCATAGCATAATGCCTGTTAACAGCTAAAAAATGCGTAATAAAATAATAGAAATGTAAAGGTTTTCCTTGACTATCCACATCATGACTTAAAATGTAACATTTTACAAACCCATTTAAAAAAATAAATACAACTGAGCTAGTAATGTTTAGGCATAATAACATTTTCACTAATGCAGTGTAGTGCTCCCAAGTAGCTTGATTTATACGACTAATACTTAACGAACAGTGGAGCAAAAAAGAACACTTATTGTGTTAGCATATTCAGTAAAACAAATGTCCATTCCAGTAGATTACCTTTTCTAACTGGAATTTGCGTTTGCGGATAACGCAGTCGTAAAACAAACAAAATTAGGCCATAAACGTGACCAAGACAAGGAGAAGCCCACAAACCCTCATTTTATTCATAAGCATAAGTACAAAAACGCGTATTTATCGCGTCGACATTTTAGTAAGAAGCAGTTTGTACAGCTTTGGTATGTGTAGCTTTTCAACAGTCTTCCGGTCGACAAAGATAAGAGGTATGTGTGTAGCCATAGCATTAGTACCAATAAATATATGTAAAGTGCGCTGCTTTTAACAATTATATTTAAGCAAATTAACACTTGATACTCAAAATTATCAGACTGAACGCATAATACAATCGATTAGTATCAGAATACACGTACTACTTCTAAAGTCCCTAACATGTTAGTAATCATGATATAGAGGCAGATTTACTTACTATTTAAAACAGCTTTCAGACATTACTATAATTGGAGGCTGAAGGGTACTTTTGCTAATTACACTGATACAAAACCATCGGTGTACAATAAAACCAGATTAAGGCTTGTAATAGCATCGCAGGAGAACGAGTATGTTATTCTATAAACTCACCTTCCTTGGTTTGTTTTCTGAATCCATCGTGTTTTTCTTCGTTATTTGGTAAAAGTGTGTATAAACTCTGTTTTCTAACGTGGCGTTTCCTCTAAGTACCAAAATTACTACAGCGACGTAAAAAAATCGCACTGTGGGAAATGATTCGGTCGCAGCATTTCCTCGTCATAACTACGAAGTCTGGTTAGGACAAAATTGATAGTCGAAAAAAAAACGCCAAAAATATCTCAACAGCACACGTAGCGTTTCTCTACATATATTCAAACGTTTAATAAAATATTCTTTAAATTATGTAATACTAGACAGAATCTGATATTTATACATGTCTGAACTTTCTAAAGGGTATTCATTTTTTTTAAGATGTAGCAAAATTTCAGTAGAAAAATTAGATGCATTTGAAGAAACGTGACATTTTTTTAATTAAGCTGTGAAGTCATGTGGAAAAAAAGCAAACACCACACATTTTTTCCAAAATGGTTTTGTTTTAATCTTTCAGAATGAAAGATTTTTCACAGTATCAAAAATGAATAATAAAAAACAGGCAGGCCAACATACACTTGGCCTTTCATGGTATAGTATAAATCTACATTCCAAACCTTTAAGATAATGTCTTGTAGTTTCATATATCCAGGATAATATCAGATACTTTTGTGAAATATGAAAAACAAAAATTCAACAGGTAAATTAAAAATCTTTAAAACTCTTTTGTCAGATGCAGAACAACTTCCGTGTGACTAACCCTACATTCCAGCCCTCAACACCAAAACCAATGCTAACCTTGTTTCTTCTCAGAGGAGGACAGCCCAACTTTGAGACAGCAGAGCGCATGACAATTCCCAGGGCATCGAGAACATGGAGACTCCCTGGTAAATGAAGCTGTTTGTACCATATTTGAGAGCGAGAAAGAAGAAAAAAAAACAGCTTCCTATGATGCGAGTTGAGTTGCTTCTCTAACGTACAAGAGAGGCACCGCATGTAGGATGGAACGATGGATTGAAAAGTGGATACCGTTTAAAAATTCTGCTTCAAGTGCTGAAAGGGGGGACACATCAGTCCCGAATCATCAAGTCAAAAGGTCACAGTCCTGAAGTGCTCCGCTGGACCGTGCCTGGGTACTCAACTGGAAACAAGCTTGCACTTGTTCACAACATATTAAGAAACACTTGATAGGTGACAAGCTTGACTATAGTCTAGAGATTTTAAATAGGTTAAATTTGAAGTATTTGATATTCTTTTTGCTTAAAAACATCATGCAAACTTCAATGTTTTTGCAGTAAATCCAAGACAAGTATTCACTACGAAATAAAATCATGTTAAAATTAGTGTTGCAATTTTGTCAGTCGATTAAAAAAAGTTAATTGTAAAAGAATGTTCTGTAATGAAATGGCAACAAACTGTGGTATGTGGGTCATGTGACGCCAGTCCTAATTTCACTGGTTCTCATACAAATTCCATAATTCAGCAAATTCATCAATAGCATGTGCCTCTTTTTAGTATGGGAATTACAACCCTTACATAATGCACAGCATTAAATTTTACATGCGATGTAGCTGATGAAAGGGTGAAGTTGTAGGTTTTGTTTGTAACCAACAGAATAGCTTTCTTCAGTTTAAATCGTGTGATATTTACTTTGTTTTTTTTTTTTAAAAGGATTTCTCAAATTCTCTATACTATTTTATTTAGGGAAAAATGTATAAGAGAAAAAAAATGCCATGCTATAATGGAAGTGTGAGAATGAGAATTAAACATGTAAAACAAGTTAACGGTGTGTAACCCAGTTTTTCCTCAAAAATATGCCACATTGGCTATAAATTGATAAATTTAATATTACAGTAATTGTTCACAGAAATGGACTACCAGGTCTGTAACCAAAGACACGTTCTGGGGGTTATCCAATAAGCACATCTAATTATGAAAAAGAAGTGGCCAGGGAGAGTCTGGCACATGGACAGAGTCGTAGCTGTGAACAGGTGACCGTTGCATTGATACATAAAAGCCAGTTAAAATGTCCATAAAAGGTCCATCCTTGGACTTCCTGGATCCGCTCAGTGAACCTCGGCTGGTTGAAGGAAGTAGTGGGAATCTGCATCACAGAGAATATGTGGCCAAGCTGGTTTTGGTGGGACAGCCCTGCTGAAAAGTTGGGTCTCTCTGCTCACGGTCTCTCATTAAGGAGCCGTGCTTGAAGGAACCTTTTTGAGACTAAAGTTGGACCAGTTCACAGCCACCTTCGGGCGGGTCTGTTTCGCGGAATCCAGGCAAAATCTGGAGAAGAGAGAGGATATGTTTAGCTGTGGCCTCACAGACTGAGTGTCATAACGCTTATGGTGTGCCTGCAAGACGACGCATCTGACAAAACAATGCATACCAGAAATGCCATATCTACATAATGATGTAATGTAGAAAATATAACTAAACCCTTCAATCAATCTGCTGTCTGTGACTTCATGTCACGAAGCCCGTATCCTAGGGTGCTGGTCTTCTCCAATCAGATTAGGATTAGATTAAAGATCAAATCCTTTTTTATTTTCCATTTACATAAGTACAGGTACACTGCCATGCTTCTCCTCTGCTACCCCATCTTGTTCTCCATGAGAGACACAAAGACGTGAGAGCAAGCTCGGAGGTCACAGTGCTGGGTTCCTGGAGCTGGGGCTTTAGGGCCTTCAAGGTCCCACAGACATGTGACTATTCTGCTGAGGCAGGACTCAAACTGGTGATCTTCTGATCATAGGCACAGGGCAGAGTCACTCGGCGCCCCAATCACAGCAGTCAGGCTACATTTTGTTTAAAAACATCTCTCAGAAACTCATTATCGAAGCACAAACAATATTAAGACGGGAACAAACTGTCCCCCAAAGGTAAACAGAAGGGCATCCAATCATTATGGTGAATTAAAACGTTCACACTAAACTACTGGGCTTGCCAGGAGTTTCATTTAATCTCCATCTGACAAGTACACAGTTAATAAGACTTCCTTTCTTACTATCCCCTTGTCATACCTGAAGAGACACTAGAGAACATCTGAGAGTAACAACGTCCTTCGTGGTAACACATTTTTTTTTTACTGCTGCACCCTATTAAAGACTATAATGGGAAATTAAATAGCTTTACAATAATTAACACTAGATCTTACAAAAAATTTTATTTATATACCTAAAATGTATTTGTGATAAGCCAAACAAGGACCGCATGCCCCCGCATGCTCCACCACATCCTGTACAATCTAACAGCAAGCAACATAATTAGCTTGATGAGTCAAAGGTGGCAACTGCAGAGAACTCGCACCCAACCTCACCCAGAAGATTACTATTCAAGGGAGCCGAGTCTCAAAACTAACCTGAACACGGGGGGTGAAAAAGACTGGAAAATCCATGGGAATACAAGAAGAAAGTGCACAATCAACACACACCAAGATTATTTTAATCGTCCTTCGAAAAGCAGCCTGCCAAATGATCCTTGTTTGGCTTGGTTTTGGTGAAATAAATAGTAACTTCAATTTACAATTTGAACAAATTGTCACGTTTCAAATTCGTTCCCGGCAAAGGTTCTTATTTTGATTCAAACACACAACTAAACCCTCATTTTAACCCCATTAACAGTACCAGAAAAGCACTAACTATAAATAAATCTCAAAATTTAAGATTTTGAAGTACATGATGTACGTGAAAGGAAACTTTGCTGATGGGAAAGTGTTTTCCGGCTTCCTCTTGTATTACCTCTTAAAGTATTCAACCTCTCTGTCAATCTCATCCATCTCTGTGGGATCCAGGTCTTTGGGGAGAAACACATCATCTGAGAAGAAGAGCAACACTCAGCTGACAGTGGCAGGAAACAGGCAACGTCCAGCAGGAGGTAAACCTACAGTAAGCCCAATCTCTCTCCTGTTCCTTTGGCTACAATATTTGAAAGGGATGCTCATGTTTGTCTCTGAATCAAGAAAGACGATAATCAGCTGGTCAACCGGAAGGAATGATAATTAAAATGGCCTGCTGCCATCTAGTGAAACACAACTTCATTACAACGAGAAATACAATCACTTGCCAGGTTTTCACCACATAGTATTCAGAGATATTTGTAATGTTCAGTTGTGCAGAAAATGCATGAGTGTACCGTCCCTTACCTATGGAGCTGCTGGACCTGTCCGTCTTATTTTTGTTCTTCTTGCCCTTTCCTTTGGGTTGCTGGAATCCCATCGCTGTGACAGACGGACCTTTCCCCTCCGCTTCTTGATCCATTCTGTGCTGCTTGGAGCCTCGCATCTCTACGTCACTCTTCTCTGACGGTCTATAGACTGCCGTGCTCGAGGCTCCACCAGAGTTCTGTGCGGGTACCTTATTCTCCTCTGACCTCTTTCCCAAAACTCTGTGCATCTCTACAGGAGGAGGTTGGGACTGCAAAGCCTGTTTGGAACCCAGTTTAGAGCTGGTCCCCAAACCTGAGGCCTTGGTCTGAGTTTCCCTGTTTTTATGCAGTTCATTCGCAAGGGCAGCTTTGAGGACCTTAGTGTTCTGTTGCTCCGGTAGACACTGCTCCTGCTGCTTCTTGCCCTTCTTCACTTTTCCGCTGAAGCCTGCTGAGCATTTAGGGTCAGATGCCTCCTCCCGTGTCTTGGATGTCGGGGCCGCGACCTGTGAGGCCGGAGTGGAGCTGGTGAGCTGGCAGCGTTCGGGGGAACGCACACGAATGAGCTTCGAGAGGTTTGGCGTGGCGTGCAACCGCTGGACGTCCTGACTGTTGGGGGCAGCGTCCTCCCACCCATTGAATAAATGGTTTTTGCAGCCACCCAGCGTGAGAGGAGACAGGTCCAGGTCGATCTGTTGCAGATCCGAGGACCCGTTGACGTGAGACAGCAGGTGGTTGCCCTCCAAGGTGGCTGCCTTCTTGGGGAAGTCGTTGACATCCAGATTGAGGTCGTACATACTGAAGGAGGCACGGATTGAGTCCTTTATGGTGTTTTTGATCTCCTCTAGACGGCTGGTGAGGAAGCTGTTGACTCGTTCCAGTTCCAGCTGTGGCCAATCGAGTAAGCGACCTGCCTCACTCTCTGAGGCGGCAGGGCTGTCCTCCAAGGGCTCTGACAGGGATGCGTGGGGGGTGTTGCAAGAAGCTTCTGCAGGGCCCTGTTGGGCCTTTTCCTTCTCCTGGAGAAAGACAAGGGTTTTTTTATACAGAGAATGAAATTTCTACATCATGACTTCTAAAATCCATCAGAACTGGGGCCTCGAACTTTGAACATTTCTCACCTAATATTTTTAAGCATTATCTACATGAGCAAAACTTAAATGTGCTTAAATGTTAAGTAGCCAGGACAAGCAAGCAAAGGTAGCCTGATAAAAATGGACCAGCGAGTCCCCAGCCATGCTCAGCTTTGCCCAGGAAGGTCCTGCCTCTCCCTAACAGCGTACCTTCTTCTTCTGTTTGTGTCGCGCACGCTTAGCTGCCTTGGCGCTGTTCACGGGCTTGGGCTCCGTGCTGTTGATGAAGTCGAGTAACTCGTCTACGTCCCGATGGTCGATGGCGCTGGGCGCGACCACGTCGGAGTCGATGCGCTGGGGCAGCTCCTCCTTACGCCGCGTCAGTTGGGAGCGAAGTCTCTCCCGGATTTCGGTGAAGTTCCGGCTTGTCGGCGCCGCCGGGGGCTAAATAAATCGCGTTATTCTCAACACGTGCCTCAGTCAATATTCCGCTAGAACCTGTCATTTTTGGGCAGAATTTTCTGTCATATATGCGTCTGTAGCGGAATACTGTCATCAACACACTAGATACATTAACATGGTTCAACCGTGTACGTGCAAATGTTCCAGTACTTACTGATCGGTTCATATGTAAAATTCAGCTGAAACATAAAAATCTGGGTACACATTTAGTGATAAGTGCCTAGGATCAGTTAGCTCACAGTGTAACACAAGGGGGGGGGGGCAGCTCACCGCGTTGTGACCAAAGAACTCGCAGTAGCAGCAGTCGCAGTACTTCCCATCCTTCTGGTTGGTGGATGATGAGGCACATGAGCTCCGCTCAGAGCTGCTGTCCTCGTCCTCAACCTCTTCCACTTCGCAAGCAGGGTGGCATGCGGTCCCATTCGCCAGCTTGTGCCCTTTACACGCCTGGTCCCTGTAATGCAGAATGACAAATACTAACTATGAACATGTTTTGTAAACTACCTGGTTAAGTAATAATAATAGTAATAATACTAATACATTTTGTTTATAGGCACCTTTCAAAGGCACTGAAGGATGCCTTACAAAGAGTAAAAACACACAAAACAAATTAGCAAAATATCTAGGCAATAAAAAAAGACATAGTAACAACTATAAAATCAAGTAAAACAACGAAACATTGAAATAAAGTAAAAAAAATACGTAACATTGTTTCACACACGCAACATTATTTCACCTGTGTTATTTTTCACATGAGCAGACATTACAGTATTTAACTGCAGAAAACAGTTTAAAAAAAAAAGTAAACTATAATCCATCTAGGAAGTCGCTACTGTTTTGCCACACTAACCTGCAGGCTGCCGCAGACAAGTGTCCCGTATTCGAAGAGCTGACAGCTCCATTGCTGTGGCCATTGCACGGGTGGCTGCACCCAGAGAGGGAAGCACCAAGCTTAGTGTGTTGGCTGTTGACAGCAGGAATGTGGGAGTTCTTGCACACGCCGGGCTTGAGCAAGGAAGCGGGGCTGTCCGGACCCACCGACAGCTTAGACACCGGCACGTGGAGGTTTGGTACCAGGGGCGTGAATGGGGCGTGCGCGGCCAAACCGGAGCCGGGCGAGGGAACGTGCGTCTGCAGGCCAGAGGCCGCTTTGGGCGGGAGGAGAGATGGATGGTGGGAGGACAAGCCTGTGGGACTGTTGGGTGGCACTGCTAGGTCTGGGTGCTGATGGTGATCGCTGGAGTGAAAGGCTTCGCCTGGAAATCAGTGGAAACGTATTTACCCCGGAGCCGCACTGGGACCGGACGCCAAAAAGGCGGGAATGAATAAGACTTTCACCTGGAGGGGTCGGTCGGCGGCACATTGTCTTGAAGTGCTTGGGGGTGGTCTTGCAAAGGTCAGAGGAAGCAGAGATTGTGGACCCGGGAGACGTCACAGAGGAAATCTGGGACGCTGGGTGACTGTAGGGGCAGACCTTGGGCCCCGCCGGCTTGGCTGACTTCCCAGGCGCCTCGTGGGAGGCTCTTTTTTCATGGCAGGTTGGTCCAATCGTTCCACCTGGTACAAAACCAAACACGCTTAATTACGGAACAGAACCACCAAGTCATCTGTCAGGGAAAAAAAAAACCTTGATTTGTTTTAGAAACAGGTTTACGGAAGAGGAAAAAAAAAAAAAAAAAAAAAAAATCACTGGTTTTACCAGTTACACAAGTCTATCAGAGAACACTTTTAATGACATTCTCACAAGGTCATTCTAACACCCACAGTAATACCAATTTATGTTCTCAGTGCACCTTTCTGACTGACTAAGATCCCTTAAAATAACAGTGGAGAATCGGGAGGAGGGTGGGGGGGTTTAAACAAGCGGTATCAGGCCGGCGGGCAGGTGGGCGGGGGCTGGCCGACCTTGCGGGTGAGAAGTGGCACTGTGGTTGCAGAGCGACGCCCCGTTGCTGTGTGGCGAGTTCCAAAGGCCGGAGAGCTTGCTAGCGGACAGGAAGGAGCTGGGGTCCCATTCCCCCGAGGCCTGCTCTGGGTAGCCATTGCCACAGCTCTGCGATTTGAAGGAAGACGGGTGGGACAGGGGGACCTGCGAAGGTCGGAATAAAGAAACGCCAGGGGAGTTAAAGACGGGTATAAGTACAGGATTTCATTCACGTCTCAGGTCCCAGAATGAATAAGTTCTGTATAAATGATGGAGGATTTTATCACAAGATACCCATGTAATAGGGTTGTCAACTTTTAACCAATATCTGAACATCCGTTCGAACACTATGTGAAACATTCAAAGCTGTACTATGATGAACCCATTCCAATTTTAAAGTGTCACTGTAGCATATAAGCGCATTAGACTGTTGCGATTTTGTCGTGTGCCATCTACAGAGTCCCTAAAAGGTCAGGGTGGGACAATATTTTTTGAAATAGTCTTGTGATCCCTTGCAAGACGTTTGCGTTCCCTCGCAATAGTTTTGCAATTCTGCTGCATTGCCCACTTGCTATTTCCTGCAACGAGGCAGCAAGGATAAAGTGCGCTTTAAACATTAAAATATGAGGGTCAATGTACACCATGCAACTTTAATATTAAGTGTTGTTACACGCATGTATTAATAATTGCACTGCATCCATTCACCGCCAGTGACTTTTCCCACAGATAAGGTCTTAAACTTTAACTTGCTTTCTGGAATGTTTCAGTATAGATCCGCATATCATCGCACACAGTCCATTAATTCTATGTTTTGTACTTTAAATTGACACAGTATGGTCATTATTAGTAAAGCAAAACTATTACCATGGAACGCAAAAGTATCTCAGAAAAAAAAATTCCCTACCCTGACCTCTCATTTTGCGTTTCATTTTTGGGGGGGGGGGGGGGTCACAGGTATTCAAATATATTCTAACAAATAGAGTCACATTTGAAATTCCTTCGGAAATTGACAGCGCTGCCACGTAAAGTGCAAAGTGCCTTGGGGCAACAGTTGTGAAAGGTGCTATATGGAAATAAACCAAATTCAATTTGTTTTGGTGGAGGGCATCTTGTTATTTAGAACACATACAAAAGAAGTGATGGCTGTTTTATAAGTCAGTCATGAAATTGCACTTTTCTCAAGACATCAATAAAACTAACGTTATTTTCTCGTTATGGTGGAAGCATTCAAAATTCTATCCATCCATCAATTACCATTCGCTTATCCAAGGTTTGGGACGTGGGGGGTAGCAACTTCAGGAGAGATACCCAGACCTCCCTCTCCCCAGCTACCTTTACCAGCTCTTCAGGGGGGATGCCTGGAGGTGTTCCCAGGCCAACTGAGAGGTATAATCCCTCCAGCATGTCCCGGGTCTGCCCCGGGGCCTCCTCCCTGTAGGACATGCATGGAAAGCCTCTCCAGGTAGCCGCCCAAGAGGCATCCGCACCAGGTGTCCAACCCACCTCAACTGGCTCCTTTTCACGTGGAGGAACAGCGGTTCTATCCGAACTTCTCACCCTCTCTCTAAGGGAATTGATTTCGCTAAAGAGCCCAAAGCACATGTACCCGAGACCCACCTACAAACACTGCTTTTTAATTTTAGATTTCCTTAGAAGAGCCTAAAACTCTCATGAATTGCAGCACAGAAGCCTGTAATGACCCCCGAGAGCAGGGTTCACCCAATTCCGGTCCTGGAGAGCAAGTCTGCAACACAGTTTGCAGATTTCCCTGCTCAAACACATTTTACTCAGCTAACTGAAAGGTTTAGTAGGTGTGTCTGAGCAGGGAAATCTGCAAACTATTGGGCAGCCTGGCCCTCTGGGACCGGAATAGGGTCCCGAGTGGCACAGCCCTCCTTACCGGCAGCTCCTGGGCAGCCTGACGCTCTTCCTCCTCCACGCTCTTGCGGCAGCTGTGGCAGATCCAGAGCGGCACCTCGCCCAGCAGCGACTGCGACAGCGAAGGCACGGCGTCGGCCAGCTTGCGGCCCGGGGCCTCGCGCAGCAGGGCCTGAGAGAGCGCCGGCACCGCATCAGCCAGCCTGGTCCCGGGGCCCGGGAGCCCGCCCGTGGGGCCCGCCCCCCAATCCTTGAACTCGCGGTGGCAGATTAGACAGCAAGTGTGCATAGGCTGACTGCTGGAGAGAGGCAACGTCTGCAATGAAAAAGAACGGCGGCGTCGTGTGAGCACCGCATGCCAAGGCAGACACACATGCACCAGATGGCTGCAGGTCCAAATGGGCACTCGGCAATCTTCAGCCTGCGTTTAGTAAATATTTAGTAATTACATGGTGAAAGTGTAACGCAAAGGCAACCTGTTACCCCCTAGACTGTCTGCGATCTATAACAGAATCGGGGATCATCAGTTGCCACCATACGATACCTAAAGCATACATCCGTGCAAAGCCTCGTAAGCTAACGTTAGGGCATGGAAGCCGCGGATAAACATGGATGGGAAAAACTAAGACGGAGAGAAATGCAAAGGAAACAAAGGGGAAAGATGAGGAAAATTAAAGGTAAAATGTGCCCTTGAGAGGTAAAGTGGGCTATCCCACAAAAACAAAGTTTTGAGAAAATGAGCCCCAAAGTTGAAATTAAAAAAAAAAAAAAATCAGTGTGCCTATACCCTACAATTGATATATATCATAGGTAGCACAGATATATTTAAAAGATATAGACCCTCAATAATTAATACTGGACACTAAATTCATTTTTGACTGACATGTGGGACAGCCCACTTTACCTCTCAGGGGCACAAATATCCGACGCAAACCAATCAGTGTGAAAATTTGCGAATAGTACTTGACTACCTTTCAATGCTGAATTACCGGCACTGAAAGGTTTAAAAATTGATTGCAAGAGACGCGAAATTCCAGTCACTGAGTAACATGGAAGTAAGGCTGTCTGCCTAGACTAAAGATGCCACAATTCTTTTCGCTCATTTTTATTTATTTTTTTTTTTACCAAAAATGTATATATTTTTAGCATAGCATGGGGGGGGGTGCAGGTTCAGTTCCTTCAGAGTCTGAATCCCACACTGCACGAGTCAGACAGGATGGACAGTCAGGTTACTCTCTGCCTGACAGCTAGTCTTCAGTGTGCTGGGTGTGGCTGAGCGACCAGTGCTCTCCTTCCAGTGAGGCCTGTCACTTAGTGAAGCCTGCAGGCCACGGGGACTAAGAGCACAGATGGACCAGAGGCCCACCAAACCGCCAGAGCTACCATGCATTGGGAAAGGCTAACTGGCCATGGCGAACTGGTGAAAGCTGAGATTTATTTAGAGAGAGAGAGAAAAAAAAAGCTTTTTATTGGAGGGGGATAAAGAGGCTTAAGCATTTCTAATTCTCATTGTATTCAGTCAAAATTAATTAGGCATACTAGAAGACTACCAATAAGTCTAAAAATTAACGGTAAAAATCAATCCGGTGAACCGCAAGGTCATTTCCATACATAGAAAAAAGTAAGAAAAAGACTAACTGTATGACACACAAAAAACTGAACATTTCCCGAACAGCGTTCATACACTCTTCAAAAACTTCCCCACTTTGAGCAGCGGGTGGTTCTTCTTAAACCATCCAACTAAACCCTTGTTCAGCCTTCAGGACTCAACGTCTCCTTCACTGGTACATCGAAGAATGCAAGAGTTTTTGAAAATGGCATGACCCAGCGTTATACCTGAACTCAAATTAAACGGGAACAATGGCGGCCCTAGACCCTGCATTTTTGTCTCGCAGATCAGATACGCATTTACCGATTCCGATGAACTGTGGCCAGTTGGTGAGGTACACCTCAGAGCCAGGCAACGATGGCATTCTCAACCTGAATTACCCTGAGCTTCTCCCGCAGAAGGGAAGGCAGTACAAGCAAAATGTTAGAACACAGCTGACAAGTCAGGGAGGACAATCCTCATGACAGTGACAGACTTATGCAGGTGCTGTTAGGTTCCGTGAAGCAGATACAGGATAGTATCTTCGGCACATCTGTGTGCGCCTAATATGCAAATAGTGACTCTGCAAGTTCAAAACATCAGAAACTATCCTTCCTGTTCAGGAATAAAATGAAATGTTGCAGAGTTGCAGATTCTTCAAACTGGTCCGAGTCCAGATTACTATGAACCTGGATGCAGATCATGGCAAGGGGAAAGCACGACAAGGTGCAAGATTCAAATACTTCTGACATAATTTCAACCAGGTTACCTCTAAAGCCCAGAAGTTTGATGGATATCAGACTTGGCTCTTTCGCACTTATCTACCTACCTGACCTATACACCTGTCTGCCGCTTTACTCACACTGCTGCCTTCCTGCCAATCTACACCTCCAATTTCCTTTCACACCATATCACTGAATTAACCTCCATTAAACTCATGCAAGAACCCGATAATTAAAGACATCTGACTAACATTTACCCCTTAAAACTGAAAGGGTTTGACAGGTGTGGCAAAATTTTTAAATATGCAAATCCATGATCAAAGTGAAGCAGTAATTCTTGGTTTAAAACTGGATGACACAAAATACCACTGAATCAAAAGCGCTGTCACAATGTGGACCATCTGTCCTATAGAGAAGGATGACAGAATATGAGGCCAAAACCAGACCGAGATCTTCATTGGGAGGACATTTCGACCACATTTATACTGCGTTTATTTCAAAATAAAAATTTATATGGGGTCATTCCACTTTAATACAAATCACCATTTTTGATTTTGCTTAAATTTGGCTTGCAGAGTCCATATGCCTTTCTGAGCTCAGAAATATTTCAATTTTCCATTTTCCAAACCTCTTATCCTTCTGGCTCGCGGGGGGTCCGGAGCCTATCCCAGAAGCTATGGGCACGAGGCAGGGAACAACCCAGGATCATACATGCACATGCACTCCTATGGGCAACTTAGTAACGCCAATTAGCCTCAGCACGTCTTTGGACTGTGAGGAGGGGAAATAGAGTACCCAGAGGAAATCCCACAATGACATAAGGAGAACATGCAAACTCCGCACACGTTACCCAGGCAGAAACTTGAAAATAAAAAAAAGTCATTCGATACGTTTTCTTGAGTAACATTTTTTTTTTACCATCATAGCTACATGGCTCAATTTTTTGATGGTATAGTCAGGGACGGATTATGGGTTGTGTGGGCCCCTGGGCAAAACGTTCGCGAGGGCCCCCCCCCACCACCACAACCACCACAATTCAAGGGCCCTTGGCAGCCAAACGCCCTCCCTATAGGGTCAGGGGTCCTTGTAGGCAGAGGATCAAAGAATGTAGGCCCTCTAAAATAGACAAACGAAAATACATTGTTGATAAGCGTTGCGAATTGTTTTGGGCTAGGGACCCCACGGGCCCCCTGCACCCCAAGGGCACCCTGGGCAGCGGCCCCGCTGGCCGGGTCCGTAATCCGTCCCTGGGTATAGTACAGTACACGTAACCTAAGACACACCATAGCCTTGCTTAAGCTACCTTAAACATGATTAGAACACTTACCTTAGCCTACAGTTGGGCAAAAACATTACCGCAAATTCTATTTTTTAATAAAGTGCCGAATCTCATGTAATTCATGTACTGAAAATGAAAAACAGAGTAAAACCGAATACCCATCATAAACTCAAAATATCGCAATACGGACCATTGTAACCGTCATTTGGGAAGCATCTGTACATTTTTATAATGAAGTACATACTGGGAAAAGTACTCTGAGCTTTTCAACAAGCTATAGCTGAGCCAAGAACTAACTTGCATACATCGTAATTGTGAATTTGTACTAGTGTAATGGGAAGGGTTCATACACATTTTCCGTTTTAAAATTCCATACTTCTCCAGGTGTACGGAGGAGCAAAGATGGTAAAAGTTGTCAAGTGTTGTTTGTGAAGTCAGAGACCCCCAGGAGGTGTCACCCAGGGCAACGGTGCCCCTCGCATTTGCCAGAATCCACCTGTGACTAGACAGTGCCGCTTCTGCCTGCCACATAGCTAACAACCCGCTCATGTTCGAAATGTCAAACAGCTTCACACATACTTTGCATTTTGGTTTCCGTTAACATTTGGGATCCTTCGCCAACCAGTTGCAATATTTGGGATTGGCAAGCCAAGCAGATGAAAACCTGCATTTCCCCACTGAGAGAGTCGTAAATTACAAGGTAGCCTACATCAGTATCTCTTGCTGGAGATTAATCAAGCGTGCACTCCACAGATACACCCACACTGCATGGTTTGGGACGTTGCTCTTCAATGTCTGTCCTGTGCACATTCTGGCACTGATAACTAGCTCATATTGGTGGTTTCATCAAAAAACATTAATAAATTCAGATTTTTCTTTTAGAATACATAGTAGGCCATTTAGCTGCAATAGTCTGGAAAAAACAAAATATTTCCATACACTCATACCTTTTCCCCCATACCTATACAGACACCAAGTCCACTTGGTGGAAAACACCAAGTCAACAAGTCAAAATTTCATACTTTTCCATACTATATAGGATGCCTGAACTGCATTTTTCCAGCACACATTCTCCATCACTGATACTTTAATTATGGTAAAAAAAAGTATAACAACGTTTCACAATGAGATACATACTTTATCAAGCTCGGAAAAGAAACCAACATTACATATCCAAACAGCTAATAAATACAATACAACCATTTGCATCCTATTGAAATATTTCCAAAAATAAGGTTATCAATTCAGACTATTGAAACTATCTACCTTTCGCGGTTTAGCACTGAGAGAGAAAGTGCTCAGAGACACAAAAACATTTCAGAACAAATGCAAGTTGCAACTCAAAGGCCAATTCAATTAAGAAACGCCAGGCACTTGCTCTGTAGTAGGTCCTGATCCTGCTCTTTCGCTGTACATTATCAAAATGGGTCAGTTTAATTTCAGTCCAAGTGATACTAATGAGAGACCTGCAGACATTACGTTCCCTTTAAACGCAATATTACACTTAGTGTAATAATAGTAGCTTTAACCACCCACCATCCAGCTACCTAACTAGCTCCGTCCAAAAAGATTTACAAAGATGTTTTAGAGTAAAAAGGCAGCAAACTATCTGTTGTGAGATTAAAACTATAAGTCAAAAGAACAGCAGAGACGCGCACAAAGTTTGCCTGGTACGAGGTTTTAAAGTAAAGAATCTGGGACAAAGGAAACATCAAAAGGAGGAGGTCTGATGACTTTACTGCTCTTAAACATGCCATTAACTTAATTCACTTAATAAACTTAAACCCTCACTCCTGGAATGTTTCAGTGTTAAGTGAACACCAGAAAACCCTAAATTACCCCTTTCTTATGTTCTACTATAGCTTTGAACTACAGGGAAATGGACTCCATATATTAGACTTCTGATATAAAGTGATTCTGGTACTTATTACAGCAGGACAGACCTTGGATTTGAACCACCAGGACAAACCTTTAACCAACACTGCACACTACCACCTACTGAGCAATGAAAGAAGCTTCAAAACCCATCTATTTTCTCTATGTGTTGCTTTTAGGCTCAACCAGTGTCACTTAGCTGGCTAGAATCATCCATCCATCCATTTTACCAAACCGCTTATCCTACTGGGTCGCAGGGGGTCCGGAGCCTATCCCGGAAGCAAGGGGCACGAGGCAGGGAACAACCCAGGATAGGGGGCCAGCCCATCGCAGGGCACACTCACACACCATTCACTCTAAAGCTATGAAACATGAAAAAACTGAACAGTGAAGTGAGATGACTGAATGGTCTGTCAGTCTACTTCGCGGGACAGGACCAGATTTGAGGTGTTTACGATCAAGATTAACTTCACTGATCATGGGGAGGAAATTCCATCCCACAAACAATGCAATAAGAAAAGGCGCCCTCATTTATTCACACTATATTAATATTCCACCAGTGATCCATTGTACCTGGAACAGTGGATTTTGGTGGGTAACCAAAACTTTAATACCAGTCCAATGAAACAAAAACCAAGCCATCAATTTTGACCAATTCAAAAATATACAGATAGCAATGAACCTTGAATTCTAAAATTGACCAATTAAAAAAAAAATCACCTATAACAAGCTGGGAAAAAAACATGTATTGCTGGGACGATGTGCCTAGGTAATCAACGTAATTGATGGAAGCAGCAAGTAATGGTGATCCCACTCTCTAAAAGACCATGGACAAAAGTCTGAAAATATTTCAATGAAAAAACCAAGTAGTGTTGCATCAATGTGGAAATTTTGACCAATACCAATTACCGATTACCGATTTTTTTTATTTATTATTTTTTGCCTAATATCACCAAAACCAAAAACCAGGTAACCTCGGAGCCACTCTTCAAGCTGGTGGGGTTGCCAGTGCATATTATGGAATGATGGGACATTTGTATTCTATGGAATATGACAGATCGATATGCCGTCCAGATTTCATAACAAATTATAAACACGTGGCGGTCCAGTACTTTCAGACCTCCTGTAAGCAGTGAATGAGCAATGCCAAGTCCACCACTACGGAAAATAGCTGATCGTTCAATGCAATGATCTCCATCATTTTAGCTGCTGTGTCTAGTACTGGTGCTGCTAACTTTGAATATTGATCAGATTCAAATACCAGCTGGTGATATCAGCCAAGACTGACACAGGGCACTAAGGCTAGACCGCTAAACAGATGTTACCCGAGTACTATTAAAATCGGATTCAAACTGCACTAGTTTGTTACATCTCTAGCGTTAACTGAACTTGAAAGCTGACTTGACTGTTCCTACTGATATCCAACCGACACTGCACAAGTTTGTCATATCGCCAGTTTTGCTTGAACTCTGTTACTGTCAAATGCAGCCCTTTATTCCTGAACTGGAATCATTATAATTTGCAAAGATTTTTAGTCTGCTTACCTTGTTGCTATTAGACAATAAAATGTTGATACTCTGATGTTTAATGTTAGTTAATGTTTTTTAAATGCCATAATCACATATTTACGAATATTTATTATAGATTATTATTTTGCCTGGTTTCTGATTCTTAGCTGCCATCATTTTCAAAAAGTTAGCATAAACCAAGGTTGTGGGGAGATGCTCTCTAGAAATCATCTGCCATGGGTGTGCATGACAGAAAACAATACCAACATACTGAATTCGTCTGAACAATTTTCATGGATAAGTGAGGACCTTTCAGCTATCAGAAATAACACTTAAAGAAGCCAGACTAAAAATAATACTTGGCATTTTACAGCTGAGTGAGCATTAAAACAGCATACAAATAGCTCTTTTGATGCACATTAAATCTACCTGTCTATGTATGTTAACTGTCATTTTAGCAGTATGAACATAAAAACAGAAAGTTTGCCTGGAGTGTGCAATAAATTAGGGATCAAGTCATAACGAGGGAAAGTGACAGTAGGCACCACATTCAAAATCTGCAACTGTTGCAGCCAAGTCTGGTTTTTCCACTGTAAAAGTTAGTTTTTTGGGGGGAGGAGTCCTTTATGAAAACCTCTGGCATTATTCCAGGTACTGATTACACTGGCAGTGCAATTTTTAGAGAATGTGTGTGAAATTGTAGAATCTTTTCAGCACCGCCAAAGAGGTCAACAGCACACAGCCAGAAACATGTTTAAGTAATTCATAACATAGGCACCTTCAGTGGCACTAAGCCTTTTTGACTGGATATTGTAGAGCTATATGAATATGCACAACATATTGTATATCTCAACATCATCTCATTATCCTGTAGGCTCCGCATGACTGGTTTGGAAGACCACAAAATAAATTAAGCACACGTGGTAAAATTTGTGTGGGGATTTGGAGAGCCTAGCAGTAAATAAGGTCTCCCCTGGGGTATTTCCAAGGGAGCAGTCTCAGGTTAAATCAATTTCCATTGTACACCATAGCCCGTTTGGGTCCCGCGATGCTACATGTGCATCCTCCACCGACATATGCACTCTGAGCAGATATACAACCGCTCCTCTTCCATTTTAATGGGCTAATACGGTGCTTCTCGGTTACACGTTTCAAAGCTGTCGCTCTACAACCAAAAAAGTTACCTGGTCTGTCGGGTCAGGGTAAGACACAGGAACAGTTAAGACGCAAAATCAGACTGGAAAGGTCGCTCAGATTACCATCGCGTTTTGGCAATGACCTGCAAATACTAGCAAAACCCAATTTTTATATATACATACATGCATACATACACACACACATATATACTAGGAGTCTGATACCGCGGGGAAAATATATGCACTTTCATTAAGGAGTGACCTTAATCTTAGATGGGGTTAGCTCTCGCTTAAAAGTGAATCGTCGGCAAAACCTAATAATAGGACAACCCGTTTAAAAACGACTGCGATACTTAATATATACAAAATACAAATATATAATTTAAGGGGATGAAATATTCATTGACTCTCGTGAGTATCAGAGCAGAGCCCCACCAGCAGGACCGGTCCTAGCCGATAGGGCGCCCTAGGCGACCATCAAAGCCAGCGCCCCCCGCCCCCCCAGTCCGTGGCAAAGTGAAACTGACTGGCAAGTCGGCGCCCCGTCAGAAGTTTTGCGCTCTAGGCGGCCGCCTATGGGTCAGTTAGCCAGCGTCTGGTGTAGGTGAGAGCTCAGCTCGCCTTTCCCTTTCATTTCACCCAGGGTGACTGCGAAGCGATGCGCGGTACCGACTGTACAGTGCGGATGGATGGATGGATGGATGGATGGATGGTTGGATGGATGGATGGCACGGTAACGGCGGCACGCGTAGCAGCACCGAAAAGCAGCGAGAATAAACGCAGAAATACGCCGGAGAGTCTGAGTACGTGCGGGCTGAATCTATCCGTGTGTGTGTGTGTGTGTGTGTGTGTGTGTGTGTGCGGCTAGCGAACTGGCTGCTATTGTGCTGCTCCGCCCCACACACTATTTCAAACGAGTAAAATCGGACATTCAGTGCCGCTATCCTCACACTCCACCAACCTACATAAAATCAAGACGTCAAACTCGCGTTTTACTCAACAAAAAAACACGGCAGTTAGAAGAAAACGCGAAGCCATTCCGGCTACCTGGTTCGCCCTGGGCAGCCGCTCCAGCCCCGCATCCCCGCCACCAGCGCCAGCTGCATCGCTGGGAGAAACGGGGCTCTTCGCGGAGCCCTGCTCTCCTGTCACCGGCTCCTTATTCCCCACACCTTGCTGCTTGCTCTTCTTCCTGGCCATGATACTGGATTTCCTGACACGCAACGACCCAGTTTTCAGCAGTTTATGCGTGTGAAAGAGCACAGTTTCAATTCTCCCAGCACCAGACACCGTCCCAGCCTTCTTTAGGCAAGACAACAGCCAATATGGCGGAGTGCTAAGCAAACCGTGGGGTTCAAAGGTCACATAGAGTACGGGCAGGACGGCCTGGGTGCGGAGCCGGGCGAAGACGCATGATCTCACCATCTTAGTAAGGGCACCAGCTCGCAGGTAAGCCTTTAATCCAGACCCGCAGACGATATATTGCACATGTAACATATTCCCTATTTTCAGATGAATTCTCCATTATTTTGTGCAGGCATTACAATACTGAACGTTACTTAATATTATTATATATTTTACATACAACATAAGCATTGCAGATCAATTGGTCTCCCTGCAGGATTTTCCCCAGCACCTGAAGACATGCTGTACTGGTGATTTTTTAATTAAAAAAAAATATATATATATATATATTTTAAGGGTGCCCTACTATTGTGCATTTAATTTAATTCATTCCGATCACTGTTTATTTTGATAAAGTACATGTCTTCCTCTGCTTTGCTGGAAGAGACTGCAATGGCTGTCCAACCAACATCTACAGTTCGGATTCTTCAAATCATCATATCATCATCCCTACCAAACAATCCGTGAATTCTACAGTAATCTTGCAACTTTGATGTAATGAAATATAAATCAGATATTTCTAAGTTCTGAAGTAACCAGGGTATGTAGACTCTTCTTCTACAAAACTGTACCCTAACCCTAACCACAGTTAAAATCCCATCTCGCAAGCCTGTTTATATGTTTTTAAGGACATCACTTGCAGTACAACAACTTCTCTGGTTTTATATTTATTTACTTTGTCTATATCTGTTTGTTTAGCAAGCAAAAATCATTATACAAAAAACACAGACTCCATAACAGGCATTGATCCCTAACCCCACTGATCCAGGTACGCTCCACCTCTAAATAATCTTTTTTTACACTTTATACACTAAGCCAGATTTTATTTTAATGGGGCAATTTTCGTTAAACGTGTATGGTATGTCGACCTAGGTTTTACTTCACCATTTAAACTGATAACATAAGCCAGTTCCTTAACCAGTGTGCCACCTGCTGGTTTTCCTGCGCCTAGGCACGCTACTCCTCATGTCCACTGACAGCTGATTGTGAACCATGTGAAGTTCAAGACATAATTTTAGGCTTTAGCCCCTATTCCATAAGAATGCTCACTAATAAAGCTAAACCACACATTGAGCAACTAAAATTGCTATCAGTAAGGGAGCTTATGATGTTTACATATTTTAGCAAAGGTCATAAAGTTGGTTTTTGGTAAATTAATTGTTTAGATTCATATTGTCTTGGAAGCAACAGAATGATCAAATAAGAATTCCATGCAAAACAAAACTGCATGTTGCAGTTTTAATTAGTAATAACTGTAAACCATATGACTGACTGCCTGTGGTCTTTCACAGAATCTGATAAATGTACCACAGACCCAGTGCAACTGCCATTTGCTTTTACAATTTCCAATTCTGGGGCCTGCCTCTGCTTTTCATTTTAAATAAAATCTATTAACCCTAATCAAATTGATTGGTTTGGCTATTGTATGTTAAATGTTGATTAACGGCATTTAAGCTATCTTGAATAAATTTCATCAGCACATTCACATAAGTGTATAATTTAGAACTTTGGAACGATAAACTGCCATTGCATGGCCAAAATTAGGTCAATAACTTGGAAAACTCAGTTTAATCACATACAAGTTAACTAAGTTAACTGGATCTAGTACTACAGTTAAGGAACAAGCGAATTTGCTTCACTGTATATTTCCAGGTGAGTGAAGGTTAACTACAAAAAAGGACAGAGGAAAACGATGTGACGCAACACGCAGTCAGTGCTAGAAAAAGGCGTGGAGCAACAAGCAAATACACGCCGAGGCAGACTAGACGCGAGAAGGACGCGCTGTTTGGGATTTTCCCGACCAGCCATGGTCGCCCGTAGGTGATTTGGCGAGAAGTTAGAAGGAGCGCTCATTTATAAGCCTGGTACAGCGGGAAAGCCTGGTAGGGTTTCGGTGGCGACAGTCTAAGGAATGTATTAATGTCTACCTGTCTTCATAGAGGATATAGTTATTACAGATTTGGCGGACCCGGGTACTGTAAGTTGGCGAGAACTTTAGAACTATATTTGTATAAATGCGAAGGAACCCTGCCAGTTTACAATGCGAGTTTAAGATCTGGCTTTAATCGAAAGAGAGAATCTGAAACTTGGATATTGGAAGAAAAAGGCGAAGGCAGGGTGATATGACACGGCGCCTCGTTGAAGTTGACCTGAAGAGCGCGTCGCTGTGCGGGGGGGGACAAGCGATCAGACTTCCTAGGAGTCCGATTCGGTGATCGGAGGAGGGAAGCGATCGAACCGCGGAAAGGTCCGTTTCGGTGGTGGTGGTGGGGGAAGTGATCAGCCTTTCGAAAAGTCCGGGGGGGGGAGGAGAGAGTGCGCAAATAATTCGCCCAGGAAGGTGAACCGATTTCTCTCTTCAGATCCATTTGCTCGACGCTGAAGCGAACAACTTTAACTTGAACTAAAAAGGAAACAAAGTACACAATAAGCAGGCGATCACCCCCCCCCCTCCCCAAAATGAAGTCTCCAAACAGTCAGCGCGGAGTTCAAGTACAGTAGAGCTGGTCCAGGATTAGCTTGTTGTCAGCGGTGTCAGATCGAGTAACTAAGTGTGTATAATAAAGCAAGTGGCGAACTTGTCGGGGGATCGGGCAGATAACATGCTGTCATCTCTCATGAAGCGCTGGTTGTACAGGCCCAAGGTAAGGCTGTATTTAATTCTCTTTGACAAAGTTTTGGGATTGCGTCAAAGTTTCTTCTTATTTTCAACCCACGATCTTCCTGGTAGATGTATAATTACTTATAGGAAATGGTGACTGATATGAAAAATTAACTTTGACAGATTCTTTTTAAATTGTTTACCATGGTTAACTTAGTAGGAGGGTCGTTGTGGGAAATGTGTGTGTGTGTGTGTGTGTGTGTGTGTGTATGTATGTATGTATATGTGTGTGTGTGTGATATATATATGAGCATAAAGTTTAA
The DNA here is from genome assembly GCF_023856365.1 of Brienomyrus brachyistius. NCBI lineage: Eukaryota > Metazoa > Chordata > Actinopteri > Osteoglossiformes > Mormyridae > Brienomyrus > Brienomyrus brachyistius. The sequence continues at coordinate 9,831,329 of NC_064542.1, forward strand.
TTTTTGAGCTTCACTGAGCACCTATTTACAAAGTTGCGTTAATACATGTAACGATAAACTAGATTAAAAGCCAAAAGAGTTTGTGTAGTTCAAATAGTTGAAATATTTAAAAATGACTTTTTTGTTTTGAAGGATGGGTGTTTGTGTGTATTTTGTGTATCATCAGTGAACCTAAAATTCATGAAAGGAACATTTCATGTCCTAAATGTTAGTAGTGACTGGTCAGTTTTTGAAGTGAATCGCTCTAATCGAAATAGAGGGGTCATTTTTCTGTTCCAGGGGTAGAACCGAGGGCAACCCAGTAGCTATGTTAATTCCATAGCACATGACCAAAAAACGACATGGTCTGGTTGGATATGTTCTAAAAGTAACAGTTTAATGTAGGAGTGTGTAAAATCAGTTATGACACGGCAAAATTCAGATTCTGGGTATGCCAAAGATTTTACTAACAAAGTTTTTGTTTGTTTGTTTGTTTTGTTTGGTGCGTGATGTGACAAACCTGGAATTCACAACAATGCTGAGTGATGTCAGGTGTTTTTTTACTTCTTGTTTTGCCTGGACTCATTATGTCAAATTGACTACTGCCCAGATAGTATAGTGATGTAAATAGTCTAGTGATTGTTTTTTTTTTTTTCCTTTCCCTGTGGCCAAGTACTTTTAATTATTGGACATAATGTAGGATAGGTCAGGACCAGTGTGATGGCATTCCGGTCGTTCTCGGCTGGTGGTTTGTGGAAGATGACGCAGAGGCCGAATGATATGTTTAAGCTTGCTGGCCATTTGTCGGAGTAGGAAATGACGTACATTTTTGAACTTCTTCGAAAAACTTTTTGTGTAATATTTCTGTGGAAAACTGTTTTTGTGTGTTTCTCCGTTTTATGACATCACTTCCTGTTGAGTCATGGCAACTTATACCATCTGGCACTCGGAATCATTGTTTGTACTCTGCCTTGTTTAAAATGCTTTTCCTATGAAGTGTACATTTATCTATGATTGGTTTCATGTCACAAGTGTGCTTCTGTTTAACAACAACTTGTTTACACTTGTTAACACAAGTTTCGTGCCTTAAGTGGGAGCATAAACTAAAGCTGAATCCATAGCAGAAATGTTAATCCGTGAGGAGAAAATGCATTTTCATACAACTAGACATTCTGGCAATACCACAGTGACAATTTTGAGGTACGTTGTCTTCTGATGCAAAGCCGGATAAGGTGATATCATTTGTGATGTCATTAAATAATAATACTTTTTGAGCCGAAAGATTACGTCAACTCTCTTAGCTCACTCAAGAAATTGCATACCTTCTTTTGAACACTTATACAACTGTGCTTAATGACTAGGTACTGAGAAGGCTTTACGCTATATGAAAACTTTAATTTGGCTGTTAGGAAAGTGGAATGAACTTAAAGAGGAAAATGTAAAACAATCTAAGCTGCGTACTTTTGTAAGGTCCATGAGTTGGCATGATGAATGAAAGCGGATGAGTGAGACCTTGTACTTGTCGGCCCTTCAGTCATTACAGGTATACCTGGGAGGAACACCGGACTGCATACTGACATCGGCACTTCAATGCTGAATAAAATAATTTTTGATATAACGGAAGTGAATGGTGACCGAGTTGTGGTGATGCACATGAGAATTCCGGATATGTGCTGTATGCTGGGATAGGAGTCTGTCGATGCAGTGTACATGTACCTTTGACTGTATTCAGATTACATGCCAGTGTTTTGTTTTTCTCTGCTGCAGAGGTCTGACAGTCGCCCCCTAGCACAGTTTTTCTTCGCAGACGAGGAAGTGAACCGTATAACAGCGGAACTCAATGGGTTGGACCTGAGGAAAGACCCCCAGAAATACTTGGTTTTGTTAAACCAGTTAAGACAAAGTCAGGTACTTTTGCACTGACCTGTTGAGAAAAGAACCATCTAAAATATTACTGTGGGTGCAGCTTTCTGATAAGACGTTTCAAAAATATTTGACAGGATAGCATGTTGCGTTCCATTGAGCTGGTGATGGAGGATTACCTTGCTGGACAGAGATGTAGCCGCGACTATAACATCAAGTTCCCCGACGAAATCCGGCAGGAGAACCTGGGTGTGCAGCTGTGGTTCGCCGCCGAGGTGAGATCAGTTTATGTGCCGGTCTCCAGCTCAGTGTTCTGTGGTAACCAGTGACCTATCGGCGAGCTCTGGTAACCAGTGACCTATCGGCGAGCTCTGGTAACCAGTGACCTATCGGCGAGCTCTGGTAACCAGTGACCTATCGGCGAGCTCTGGTAACCAGTGACCTATCGGCGAGCTCTGGTAACCAGTGACCTATCATTGCTGCTAATGGGCAGCTGCTCTTTTTTTCTGTTTTTGAGTGTGCTACTTTAGGTTTGGTGAGTGACATGTTCGTATGCTCATTCTTGTAATGTAACCAGCATCTGCAGTGTCGGGGGGGTCGTGATTGAATTAATTTCACCAGATTCCAGACAAACCTGAGGTATTCCTGCCTGTACCCTAACAACTTCCTCTCCTCCCTCCTTGGCAGTGTTTGTCAGCTGGCTCCTTCCTGGAAGTGCGGGAGTCCGAGGGTCAGCTCCTGCGACCGCTGGCAGAGCAGCTCCTGCGCTGCCTGGAGGAGGCGAGACACCAGCTGCGGGAACAGAGTGTGAGCGGCCTGCAGGGCTGTCCGGCCGCACTGCGCAGCACGCTCCTGCGCTATGACGCCGTCTTCTCCCAGTTTGAGCTCAGGTAGAGACACTCTCCCGTGGCTCCTGGTTTGCCACACAAGTCCCCCTGCGATGGGGAGGCTCCGTCAGAGGTTTTCTGCAGTAGGCCAGTGTAAAAACTGCTCTACTCGTCCACTTTCATTCGTGGTGGATAATTTGATGTGCGAACGGTGACCCAGCTACCAGTAAAACCTTGTTAACTATGATCCAGGTTGGAATATCTCAGATTTGTTTGGAGTTTGGTCAGTTTTTTTTTCTTCTTTCTTTAAGAAATTTAGTGTAAGAGGATTGAGCTGCACTGTTGAGCGTCTGCCTGTATTTCTCGTTCAGTTACATCTCCACCGTGATGCCAGTGAAGTCTGCGGAGGAACTGCAGAAGCAGCAAGAAATCGTGGTGCTCTTCTGCGAGACTGTCGACCGGTCAGTGGGGGGTTGGGAGCTACAGTGAGACACAGTGATGTTTTGTATTTTGACTGCACTTTGAGCTGGTGTTTATGATGAAGGATTACAGTGTGATATATATTTTTTTGGTTTGAAAATACAGGTTAGGCAAAAATAAGCTTTGGCATCAGCCTACACCTTTCTGGTCCTCAGCTATGGTTGGATTTAGTTTGCATGAAGTTAATATGTTGGAGATAATCTTCAAAGGGAGCCAGAAAGCCTAAATTTTGCATGGATGGGTGGATAATGCCTGAGTACTAAATGCCAGTCCTTCTGCACGCAGAGCACTGAAGCTGGGCTACATCACCCAGGATCTGATTGACGGTTACGAACCGCTGGTTATGTTCACCATCCCAAGACTTGCCATCATCTGGTGAGTCATTTTCAGCCTGCTGTAGGAATCGGCAAACTTTACATACTGCTGATCTATCCTTGAACTAAACAGGGCTGCATTCTTGGTCAAAACTGAAAATCCTGACGTACTATTTTTGGCTCATTGTTTGGCATAACCTGTTTACGCTCTTCTGCTGTGAAGTGGCCTGCTGATATTTCCGGATGGTCCGTTGAACCTCCAGCAAGGATCAGAAAACATGTCCAGCCTCTTCAGACCGTTCTTCGCGCTGTTGCAAAAAATCAGGTTGGCTTGGTTTTGAATCTTTAAAGAGCCCAAAAAAAACGATGATGGTGGTGATGATGATGATGGGGTGTTATCTGACCGGTATCACTGTTTCCATCTGTAGGGACCTTCTGCGAGTTCTGACCCAGGAGGAGCTCTCTATCCTGGAGAGAAGGCTCTGCACTACAGAGTCAGGTGGCCATCCATGTGGTGAAGATCCACAGCTGCTTCCAGGTGCTGACCCACCAGAGCAGTATGAAGGCTCTGTGCAGGGGCCACTCTGCAGCCCACACGCATGTCCAAGCCCCTTTCACTTCTCCGTCACTCAAAGTAACGTCGCAATGGGCGCAGCCCATGACCCCTTGGCTTCCGGGCAGAGGACAACCTCTGGTCTGCAGTATCCCTGCAGTGATAATGACCTTTTTCCTGGGATGAGCTCTGCACAGCCTGGCTGTGATCTCCCCGAACACACACAGCCGCCCCCTGTGGATTTCGCTGCTTCGGCAGCCCCCTGCTCTGTCCCTCCACGGGCCGCCTGCGGGGACGTCCCTGGGAACGAGCTGTGGATGGGCGCCGGGGTCGACGTGACCCCCCATGTCAGGCAGCACTCTGACTACACCCACGCTCCCCCCGAAGTGGACCTCAGTGCCTCGGCCATGGACGTGCGTGAGCCGCTGCATAGATGGAGGCAGAACTGGAGGGGGCAAAGCTGGCATCCCAAGCAGTCGTGTCCTGGTACAGCTTCTAGATATCCAGGGAGAGAGGGCCGAAGGTCTGTGTGCCCGTTCTGTGTGTGTGTGTGTGTGTGTGTGTGTGTGTTTTCTGTATTTTATTCTGTTTTCACATTGTGGGGATCTAAAAAACAGTCCCTACAAAAGTGAAATTCAAGTAAATATTTTTATATAGCGCCTTTCACAACCATCGCCCCAAGGTGCTTTACGTGGGTGTGTTGTGATACATTACAACCAGAGTAAGGGAGAATAATACAAAACCAGGGGAAAGGAAAGACAAAGAAATGAAAGAGAGAGAGCCAAGTGACAATGGAGGAGAGGATCTGGGAGAAAAAGAACCTCTGGGGGTCTGAGGTCGACTAGCTGCCCCCCCCCAGCATGCTAACATTGTAGAAAAAGGCAGACTGTAAAAAACAAAAAAAACAGAAATGCCAAAAGTCATGTGTTTTGTTTGGTTACTTATGGGTAAGGCTAGGGCTGGGAGGGGGGTAAGTTTGTCATTGTTGGGATTATGGTTTTTCCCATAGAAATGAATGGAGAGTCCCCACAAAGATATTAATGTGTGTGTGTGTGCATACCAAAAACCCACTGCATCTGACATATTTTACACTCCGCTCAAGGCATTAATTAGACTGATTATTAAAATTGTACGTCAGAAATACAGGTTCATTAAATGACTTAAATGAAATTGCCATACCAGCTGAAGAGGTAGTGAGTGGTAATGCAGTATGGGCGCAGTGCAGAGCGGTAATGCAGTATGGGCGCAGTGCAGAGCGGTAATGCAGTATGGGCGCAGTGCAGAGCGGTAATGCAGTATGGGCGCAGTGCAGAGCGGTAATGCAGTATGGGCGCAGTGCAGAGCGGTAATGCAGTATGGGCGCAGTGCAGAGCGGTAATGCAGTATGGGCGCAGACAGATTACGGCAGAAGGGCCCATCTGATATAACCAAGACCTCTTTGGTGTGAATGACTGACTGGTTTTTGGCCCACAAAAAAGGGGCTTTTGCACCTGAGGAACTTGCTGCGTTTCTTCGCTTCTGTGCTGATGAACCTCCCGAAATGGCTTTGCAGACTTCGCAGTGGACAGCAGGACACGGGACGGCTGCCCGGTGGCAGGGACGCGATGAGAGTGGCTCTGCGCTCTCGCTACAGCAGCAGCAACGACATGATCCACCGACTTTTTGTCTGCATTTCAGGTACGTTACACTCCACTCATGTGGTCTGATGTTCTTTAAATTTGTCTCAACTGGCAAATATAATTGTATTATCAATCTTGACATTTTTCCCCAAAATATTAAATTATTTTTGTATAGATGCTATTGTTTGGCTCCGCTTGGAAGTGAAACTATGATTATTTCTTCTTTGTTTTTTTCCCCAAAAATGACCTTTAAACCTTGATGATAAGACCTCTAACACTGTGTACAATAGTACCTAATAAATGATCCCTTGTTTCGCCAGGAGTGGCCGACCAGCTCCAGACCAACTTTGCCAGTGACATGCGAGCTATTCTGAAATGTGTCTTTGAGCTGATTGTCTCTAGAAACAATTCTGAGAGTGAGGGTAAGCACAGTAAGAATCATCTATTTTACTAAACTATTGGGATGGAATATGAAAGGGTTGATAAAGGACGTGGTCAGGTTCTTCCGAGTTCATCGGTCTGCTTTGCGTTCCCACACCTCACTCCATTTAGTCTTTGTCAGACTCTTGGCATTTAATGACTATTAACTCTTAATTATGTTTAAGTAGAAATGGTTTAAAAAGCCTTTTAAATGAGGCATACTTTTTTTGAACTGGTTGTCATTTTTATGTGTTCGTTTTTTTTTTCCATCGGGTATCAGAAGGAGCTGTAGACTCCTAAAGACTTTGTCTCGTAATTCAATAGTTAGTATTTGATATTATTGGGAGCCAATCATGGGCATGGAAATAGGAGATGATGGTCAGATTTCAACTCCTTTTTTCCCTCTTATCTCAGCAGTGAAGAAAGACAAGAGGGCAGAAGAGGAAGAATGTGAACTGTGTGAGGACTTCAGCGGTGGAGAATCAAGGGGGGACAGTGCTGGAGGTAGGGTGCTTGACGTCCTGGTTCCTGAAAGTGTTTGCTCACTAGAAAACAGATTTTTAGTTTATTTTTCCTTTTATCTATACACAGGATTTTGATGGGAAGTCATCTATTCATCTCGGTTTTACAGAGATCTGTGTGTCACAAGAAATGACAAATCCACTGGATTTGATTTTGGGGAATGTCCAGTGTAATATTTCATAAAATGCTTCTATATCAGTCTTGTTCATTTTCCTTTCTTATTTTTGGGTATTTACATACAGTTCTGTGTTTTTTTTTAACTTGGTATGATGTAATCTTTCAACTGGAGCTTTAACCAGCGGAGGCGAAAGCTCTTGTATTGGATGAGTTTGGAGACCCTTGCGTAGATTATTGGCTGATCCCAGTGCTGTTTTGGCAAACCATTTGATGTCTCAGAAAGAGGGGGGGGTTGGTCCAGTCGGGGTGGGGAAGTGCTGACCAGCTCTAAGGATATTGTCGGGCAGTGGAAGGAATGCTTTGACAAACCCACTACATATGCCCTCCCACCACGAAGCAGCGTTGAAAACTTCCAGTGGATCAGAATCCAAGGCCTCTCTGGCGGAAAGACTGCAGGGGTGATTGAAATCAGTGCCGAGATTCAAAGCACTGCATGTTGTTGGGGTGACATGCCTGTTCAGGGGACCTGGGGTGTGTTCTAGTTATATTAGGAACTTGCTTCTCAGCCTCCTTGGGGGAAGCTTATGCCCTGATACTGGAGAGGAATCAGGAGGATCAGTGTATGGCCTGACCGTGAAACAGCGAGCCAACTCTACTGTCTCACACGGTTATGTGAGACTGGGAATGTGCCAACACAGCATACATGTAGTGTGTGGCTTTGCAGAAGGCATATGACCACAAGCCTCCGCATATACTGTGGGCCAATGGGGCTACTACTTAATCCCTGTAATGAAGAGTTGTGTCTGCATAATTAACACAGGCTCAAAGTCATCCAGAGCAGGTGTTGGCCTCTGGCAAGGGTGCATCTTGTGTCCACACCTGTTTGATTTTTTTTTTTCTTTTTTCAAGGCGTACCTGTGACTGGAAATGACATTCCCTGCAATTTGCAAATGATTATGTGCTTCTGACCTCATCCAGCCAGGACCTCTAGTGCACGCTTGAGCTGTTTGTGTACCTGAGTGTGTGTGTTTAAGTAGTCGGGATGAGAATCTGCACCTTCAACTCCAGGAGCACAGTGTGAGGGGGTGGGGAGTTTGCTCTTAGGGGGTGGGGGCGCTTATCCACTGCCACCAAAAACCAAGCCGTACCTGAGCCATGGCCGAGTCTGTACAGAGTAGGTCCAGCTCACCTCGATTTTCCCCTGCAGACGGGTCGGCTCGGTAAAAGCGTTGTGGGTTTGGAGAGCGACAGTGGCATGGAAACCGGAGAGATGTTTGTTTGCTGTTCACACAGTGTACATCATAATATACTATGACTGTGCTAATTTCCGCTAGCACGTCTGTGAATTGCCGCATAATGTTAGCATCTAATACTGGCGTAATCAGCATTCACTTGTGTAAATTTGCATTGTGAATCCATTCTGAATTGGCCTTTCATTGGTACTTTTTCCTTTCTTTTTTAAGTTGGAGCCTGAAAAATTTCAACCTCTGACTTACTAGAAATGCACCACAATGTGTGATACTACTACTAATGCATATTGGTGCAGACCACCAGCATCTCCATACACAATGGTAGACTAGAGGCCATGCAGTCAAAGTTTAAAATCAGATAGTGCTGATGCAACCAGCTTTGTTGTAAGTAGGGCCATGTCAGCGTGGGTACGGCTCCGGTACTTTACTGTTAGTTTAGGGTACGGCTCGGTTCTTGGTGGCAGTGGAAAAGCACCTTATCTGAATGAGTTTAAGTACTTTGGAAGGCTCACAGGTAGATTGATTCTGCAGTTGTTGTTTCGAGGCTAGATGCAAGCAAATTCCTTATATGAATAAACTCGATTATGACTCTGATCAGGTCTGTGGTGGTGAAGAGGGAGTGAAGTCATTAGACGGCTGATACCCTTCTCCTCACTTGTGGTTGCAAGATGTAGATAATGAGCGAAAGAACAGGCTTGTAATGACAAGCGGTCAAAATATGGCTTTCTCCACTGGATGGGCAGGTGCACTCTCTGCATTAAGGCAAAGAGATCTGAAATTCAGAGGGACCTGAAGACTGCAGATGGTGTTTAAAGGTGCATATATAGCAAAACCATTGCAGAGTACTCTGCCAGCAATGTGTACCAAGTCCTGTTAACTCAAATCCCCCATTTTCTTGTTTGGAATGGACGACTTCCCGCCTGTAGCAGGCTCGCTCTCTCTACGATCTAGAGGGACCGTGAAATTGAGCCTTTGCTCCTTCAGTTTTAAGAGGAGTCGGCTGGGGAGGTGCAAGCATCTTCTGAGGATGCCACCTGGTCTGCTCCTGGGCGTGTCTCACTGGGTGGAGGTCCCAGAGCAGACCCAGGACATGCTGGAGGGACTGTAGCCAAAATGCGGTAGAGTCCATGGCCCTGGTAAGGGAGGTCTGGTCTGACATACTCTACATGCAGACATGGCTACCCTCAGCACTCAGCAGGAAAAGCAGTGTGAGGAAGATTGATAGACTGAGACCACGGCACATGTCTAACTTGAACAATGTCACTTTGCAGGTCTTCCTGTCTGGGTTCCTGATAATGAATGTACGCACTGCACTGCCTGTAAGGCGCCATTTACTTTTCTGCGTCGCCGACACCACTGTAGGTGCTGCGGTAAGGTATGTGACCTGTAAACCTGCTCGGCACATAACCAGCCTTGGTAAAGCCAAAATCTTCTGCTTACTTCCTGATGCTCGCTGTTGGTATTGTTTGACTGGGTCAGGAAACATTGTCGTAATATTTGTTTTGTATGTTTATCCAAAGTCACTTTGAGGTTAATTTTGTATCATCTTTTTAAAGAAAACTATTTATTAGGAGCCTGTTCTAACAGCATCACATCTCCTGAGATGTGAGCGAGTGAAAGATCTGATTCTTTATGTATTTATCTTTGTGATGAGTGACATGCGACACGAATGTTTTCTGGGGAAATTTTCCACCATGATCAGTAGTACGTGACTCATTGTTATTGTTTTTGTTTGTTTTTTGTTTGGACGATTTTCTCTTTTTTTATATATATATCATTTTGTCAAACTGGTATCTCTCCCCCTTTTTTTTTTGACACAGATCTTCTGCGGCCGCTGCTCTCCCAAAGAGGCCCCCCTCCCTCAGTTTGGCCAGATGCAGCCCGTCAGAGTCTGTAATCACTGCTTCTACTTCCATGTTGTTGGTGAAACAACGCAGCTTTGACGGCAACTAATGGAAAATGTCTTGAGAGAAAAAGACCTTTCTTATATTCGGACGTCTACGCAGCTAGATGCGTGCAGCCAGACAATGACAGCAGTGTGTTTGGCTTTCATGGGCTGCTCTTCGCTTATGGCTCTGCTGATCCTAGGGTATTTTTTTTTTATTTTTATTAATTTATGCGTTGTAATATAAAACACATTTCATTCAAGTGGTTATTGGGCAATTATGCATTTATATACATTTTTGAAGAAATTACAAGTTATAAATAATTCAGTATTTGACTACATGAAATTTTTAATTGCACTTTAAGCCATGTGATATAGGAACCGTATTTTTACCATTCAGACAATGATGGGGAAAAAATAAAAGCAATCTTGGTACAGAATTTGTGTTTAAATGTGCATTCTACAAAGGTTCGGTAATCACATTTTTCTTTTCCTTTCAGTTTTTTTTTTGTAGTTTGTAATTTTGCTGTGAAAATATGATGATTAGTTGTTGGCTCTGACACAGAGACTTTGCAATAAATAAATAAAAAATAAATGTTCAAATTAGGCCTACACTGTCATGTGCTTAATTGGTTCACTCAGATGGAAATATGTGAATAAACGTTCCTCCTCCAGCACATACACCTCTGTTGATTTATTTTGTATTCCAGACAATTTTATGTGCTTTAAAGGCGAGGTGGCTACTGCTATCGTTTAGCCTACCAGTAAAACTACTTTTAATTTCTCTACTGATCTGATATCACTGTCACTTTACAGATTCTATCAACACTATTGGAATCGTAATTTTACACAAAATACGTAGATGTCAAACGTCATGCTACGTGCACTTCATTCATAAAATAATTATTCATTTCCTTCTCATTATTTTTATAAGAAAGACTAAGTTGGCTCAGTTGTTGAAATTAAAAAAACTGGATAAGGTGTTTATACGGGCACAAATAGCAGAACTTTGTACAGTATTTCGCTAGCTACGCAGGCGGAGTCCTGTTAACGCAAATCCCCATTTTCTTTTCTGTTAAATTCGAAATGGGACAATTTCCCGCTCGTAGCCAAAATACTAAGAAGGTGTATTTCGGTAATGTGTTCTGTGCCCACAAGCTAGACAGCGGAGTGTTTCACACAGACTTTTCCCCCTTTCGTCCATTGTTAATTTTCTGAAATATGCGTCTATGTGTATAAATAACACGATCGTAAGGTTTTCTGAATACTCAAGTAGGTATACATTTACAGTGAGATCGTCTAAAGAAGTACAAACACCAGTCCTACGTTACATTTCAGCATTAAGATAATGTTTCAAAGTGTAAACATGTCTATTGACGAAATGAAAAATAATTCTGCAAATAAACAAAATACTGCCCATTGTAGCAAAACAACATGGCGGGAATCGCTAGTTTTTTTTTCTTTTTAAGTTTTGGCATAGGCGTGTACGCAAGAAAAGTACACAGAAAGTGGGCGGTGTAGAGGTCCCGCAAGCCCAGGCGCAGACTGAGCTGCTATTGTAGCAGGGGTCTGCCCCAGGTATCGCTGTGCTCTGGCCTCATTTTGTTTTTATTAATGCAATGGAGATCAACAAAGGCAACATTCACGTCCTTTTGCAAGCCGCAGAATATCTGGAAAGGAGAGAGCGAGGTACGGTGAGATCGACATCGCTGTATAAATATCTCCAGCCGTAACCTGCTACAAAATATCAGCTTTGCGTAAACAAATATCGATACAATGTTACCAGCTGGCGGCGCCTACGACGAATCACCTTCTCTTGTTTGTTAAGCGGTAAATGTGCAACGGGAATAGCCGTTTGGTTAAATATCCGCATAGATTTGTGCAATCTGAACGCAGACGTTTAATTTTAGCTGCTTGTTGGGGAACATCAGCATGTTTGGCTTGGTGACCCATATTGGACACGGAAGGCGCCAATCCGTCACTGATTTGAAAATGTCCTGCGCTCAGATGCCGGAGGAATGAATGAGAACCTTTAACAACAACCCGGATTTTTCTATTTTACCCTTTTTGGATAGTGTTACCGGGTGGGATTGAAAATCCACAAGCTGTCTAGTTAGTCTGGTCTAGTTGATCGTCAACTCTTTTTAAATGTTGATATAAAATGAGAGGCTGGCGCCAAAAATCCTCTGGAGCTGTCATTGTTAGGCTGCCTTTGGCTGAATAGAGTACGACTAATCAGCTGTGGGACAGGATTTCAGGATTAAAGTGAAGTCGAAATGCTCATTTTGTATAATTTTTGTACTATTTGTAAATAAGTACGGTATTACGGTACTATTTCTTAACGCGTATGAGAGGCTATTTAAATTATATTTAAATGATTATTTCGCTTATATACTTTACGTAGACTATCCCGTCCTATAATTTCTTTGAGCTGTATGTTAGTTGCTTCTCTGTCTTTGGTTTTATTTTAATGTCACATGTTAAGCACTTTGAGCTGCATTTCTTGTATAAAAGGTGAAAGTAAAGAAATTCTTATTATTACAAAATATTTATTAAGAGTAAAATTGATGAAGTAGATGACCAGTTCTATACAGTCAAATTAGTATATACATTTTTCAGCGTTTCATGCAGCTGGTAATTGCTTGCGAGCAGCCGTTAGTGCAGTCTATACATAACTGTAGTTCCGCTATATATATACGGTCTGGAGTCTGTGTTATTGATATGAAGCGCTGCAGTTTTGAAATCGAGGTTCTTAAAATCGATGTTTGCTATAGATCGTACACATTTACTGCAGTGTTTTTCATTTCGCCCCGCAGAAGCGGAACATGGTTATGCGTCGGCGTCACCCTTTGACATTAAAGGAGTTTCTTGCAAGAGAAACAAGCACAAAAACAAGACCTCTGATAACACCAGGTATGCTGTCTTTTACCTGATCTTGAGTAGGTCTAATTATGAGTGGTTCTGTCATACAGATAGTTCTAACAGATAGTAACAAAACATGTACTACTCCTCTTACTTAAGCGTGGTTTGCGCTTAGATTGCTGCGTACTGACATCTTTGTAGCTATAAAAAAATAACAACTCGTACTAAAATGTGTATGTTCATTTATTTACTTAGGTTTATATATTTTGTCTTCACAGGTCTGTGCATAATGAACTGGAGAAACACAGGTAATCATGATATCTCTTGTTTTGGAAGCTGGGTGTTCCTCTCAAAGGTTGAGTAGTCAAAGTTTTCCATTGATATGAATAGCAGTGGTGGTTTGGTCTCTAAGAAGTGGAGTTTCAAGCCTGCTTTAATCTAGACGGGCATGCAGAGTGTGCCTTATACATGTCATAAATGGCACTGGCATCTGCAAGGTTGCCGGTGGGTCAGAGACAGCAGTTGCTGTGGGTCGTTTGAAGCCGAGACTTTGAGGCGTGGGTGTGCCCTGCAGGCGTGCACAGCTGCGGCAGTGCCTGGAGCAGCTCAAGCAGCAGGTTCCCCTCTCCTCGGACTCGGCCAGGCACACCACGCTCAACCTGCTCAGACGAGCCCGGCTGCACATTAAGGTACGTGCGAACAGACATCCAGACCCCGGACTCGCGTATTAAGCTCAGTTTGGGTCGTGTTCTAACAGGACTTAAATATCTTATATTGACGTCGTTGTACATTCGTTCTTTTACGCCCCCCTCCCCAATTTAGAAGCTGCAGGAGCAGGAAGAGCGCGCTCGGGTAATGAAGGAGCAGCTACGTTGGGAGCAGAGGGGGCTGCGTGTGCGCCTGGAGCAGCTGCTGGGGGGCACGGAGAGGGTACGCAATGACAGCATGGGCTCGGCCATGTCCTCCGAGAGGTCCGACTCTGACCGAGGTGAGCGACGCCAGACCCTGCTCACTACTCACCTCCTTTTTTTGGCCCCACCAGAAATACCATGGACCTAGTCTTGGATTTCAGAAGGCCGTCGTAAAACATCGGAACTTTTTTGTCGGGGTGGGGGGCATACACATTTGGTCAGCTAAGAGGGGTGAGGGAAGTGTTTTTAAGAAAAGCAAAACGGTAAGAATTGACTGGTCCCTCTAAATTAAAAATCGAACGTTCACAAAGCAGGATATAATGTTGATGCGCAAAAACGTGTTTGATAGAGCCAGCAGTATGTCGTTAATTAATTCATTTGAATGCATAGGAAGAGCCCCGCATTATGAAGTCATGATTGTTTTTGTGTCATGTGGTCTGCTTATGGTGAGTACTGATGGTGCCCGCATCTCGTTGCAGAGGACGTGGAGGTGGACGTGGAGAGCGTGGTGTTTGTGTGTCTGGAATCTGACGGCTTGGGGGCTACCCAAACCGAAGGGGATCACAGTTACTCCAGCCCCGGCTGTGCTTGGCTATGACAGCAGCCCGAGTACCTTCGCAGTGCTTAGATTGAAAACATTCCAAAAAAAAGAGAAAAAGAGAAATGAAAAGCAAAAAAAAAAAATAAACCAGGGAACATCACAACAGAGATGAAGAGAACATGGGGTCGTACTTTTTACAGTTCGCCACGAACTCTCACAGGAAACGGCAACATCTGGGATTTTTTTTGTTTTTGTTCGTCTTCAGTTCTGCCATTTTTTTATTATCGAACATAATAACTGGGCCAGTGCATTGAAGAAAGACACACACACCAGGAAGGATTACTTTCTGAATTTTTCTGATTAGCCAGTGTTTTGTGAAGCCTGACACTCGTTTTTCAATTCTCTAACACGCACTTGAGCGAGATCAGGCTCCTCGCACTGAACTCTTTTCTGCAGAAATGGTATTGTTCCCTACATGTTTTACATAAGCTTCAGTGGGTGGCAGTGTACATGCATATTTTTTTCCTGCCTTCAGTATATTTTTGAAATGGTAGGATGTATTTTTGCACTAATATGAATTCCCGTTGACCTCTTTTAAAAAAATTTATATTTGTAAAAGCATTTATAGTTGTTAGTTACTGAGCCTGATGGTAACCACGCTGGTATACAGAGGCTGTGGACATATTGTTAAAGGGGCACCTCAAGAAGATTCTATTATTATTCAATGTTCCTGAGCCAAGGGCGTTGATTTGGGTATGGACGGTAGAGACGTGTTCCTAACAATATTGCGGGAGTATCGTGTGTGTTTAGCAGAGTGGGGGATTTGGGACTGATTTGGTTCCTACCAATACTGAGATCGAACCTACGCACTTGTCCTGAGCACTTAAATACTAAGGAACATGACTTGGACAAGCTTAGGATACCTTTCCTAAGAGCAGCTTGAGAAGGTAGCCTGTTGCGCTTTTTGTGATGAGACTCGCGTTTCTGTGACTAGGCCGAAGAAACCGACCTAGGAGCCATGATGCAGCTGGAGAAGTGGAGGTGTGACACAGCCTGCGAAATTAAGAGTGTGTTAACGGTAGCAGGGACAGCAGGAATTGAGGTTGATGGACAGCAAGAGCACAGTGAAAGTTAGCACTTAGAAGCACAGTCCAATGTGAAGCCCTGACCTCATCTTACATTAGTCCGTATTAAATGGGCAAGAATCCAAAAGATGGGTTCAAAACATCAGATCAATTTGGTCATATCAGTCAAGTATGCTAATGTTGAAGTTTCTTAGATCACTGAGCTATACTCAATAATAGCTCATTTGGATTGGATCAGTTTACTGAACAGCAGATTCATTTAGTAATTAAAATACTAAATTTTTGCTTTTTTTAGGGGGGGGGGGGGGTTCTGTGAACTAAAACTCACTGTAACTCCATGTTATTTTCAGTTTCTATCTTCACTCTCAGCCTCGAACACTGGAGCGGATTCCGCAAGTAGACAAGCACCCTGGAAAACCTAAATTCCGGCACTTGACGAGTCACACAGTGAGAGTATAAATCCCTCTGAAGTCTGGTATGTTAAACTTCACAGAATGGCTAATGCTGAGAATAGGTGTAGTGTGTGCCTTTGCAGAAATAATGTTAAACACCACTTCCTCAAGAATCCGTTATCTTGTGGTCAGGTAGAGCCAAGTGTACGCTGGGTCACATCAAATACTCACTCTTATTTTAAGCTTAAGTTCTGCAGCAGCTGATGCTTGCAGTTCTGCCTGCATTAAACGATGCTATCTGAAAAAATAGCCTGGTTTAATATCTCTCTGTATTTAAACTTAAAAATACTTTTATTGCACAGTCCTTTCAATCAGCACTTCTGTCGACAAACTCGCATAAGAATTACTTTAGCTTTGCTGTTACTAAGTGAAAACTGCCTCTGTTTTGTTTGGTTCCATTTCAAAAGATTGATCCAGTTACAGATTGCAAAGGGGGTAATTTTACATGTTCAATGCAGGGAAGAAGACGAGTTTTGCACATTATGAACCAACCAGCAAAATCCAATTTTCATGTTCTTTAAACAAATAACAAATGGGTAAATGGCAGTGAATGTTTTTTTTTTTTTACCTTTTTGGGCATGTTTAAGATCATGAGGAATGGGTACTTGAATGCAATGCAATGTTAGAACTTTTTTCCTCACGTTAAAGTGAAAGTAAGCACTTTGGGAATGAAAACATTCTCCTTAGTGAAATAGTTATTGATGTAATTTCCTATTCTGTGCCATTACTTAAATTCATTCAAAGCCAGTACTTGGGTAGAATTGAACCCTTAGCTTTACAATACTCCTACTACATTTCTCAATTTTTATACCTTAAATACATTGACTGTGTAGAATCATATGGCACAACAATAAACTGAATTCCATTCCTGTTGTGTTTACAGTCAAAATGGGTTCGGTCAGTAGCAAAGTCTTCTGCAGTTGAGTATTGATTCCCAGGTGATTTTCCTGGTCATATTCTCATTTGGGGTGACATACAGAACAATTTGTTTCATACATCATCTCATTATTAGTTTTGGCTGGTAAATAACGGAGTTTTCATTTAACAGTATTAGTCTGATGTTTCTTAATCTTGGGGGGATTTCTGAAGATCTCACAGATTACTATTGCTAACAATCATATTAAGCTTCCACTGAATATATGAGCTGTAATGATGCTTTGCCTTTCGTCAGTGTCCAAGACCCTAATTCCAAGTCCATCTTGAATGCAACCATGTCAGCACAAAAGCATAATATTTTTTTTGCATTGTTTATTTGTACTCTACATTTTCCCCAGTAATCGGATGTAGCATTGTTTTCTACTATTATGCATTTGTATAATAAATATTATAATTATTAACTTCATGTTTTTTTATTGCTGGTATATCATGTATATAAATTTAAACTTGTCAGTCTGTGATCTTTCTGCAGTCCCAACCATCACACGCAAGAAAGCATGCAAACAAGCAGCTAGTGTATGACTGTGTGGCGCAAGACATTTAAGTGCCAGAAAAATGAGCAGTGAAAATACCAGACCTTATAAGAATCGTTTATTGATGTTTTTCGAATTAATGTTACTGCCCACTTTATTTTTGGTACTTTGAAAGCTTTACTCCTTACAAACTGGTATTTAATGAGATGAAAATTTCATGGAATCCTCTGCCATATTTGAACCATCTCAAAAGAAATTTACGCGCCCTATGTGTTGTTGGTGAGCTAAATGTTTTATCACAATAACCTTTATATGCTGATATCGCTTCCCATTGCTTGGTTCAGTACATGTGAAATGTATCCCACAGGCCATGACCGCTAATAACATGAACCAAGCTTAATTTAACTTCAATTTGAAGCAATGAAGGAATTCTGTGGTAAGTACCAAAGGTTGTGAAATACTTGCATACATCAAGCCTAGTTCACTGATTTGATCTGTGCAGAGGTTTACTTCAAGTAATACTCAGGAACTCAAGCGAAGGAATAATAGTAGGAGACAAAAAAATGTTTTGGTAAAACCAGGCAAATAAATCGCAATTCTTGTCCTAACAGTTCAAGACAGGAAGACGTATTATTCTAAGCAGGAGTTCTAAGTCTCTATCCTGTATGAGAACAGGGGGGTTTGAACCACACGAGGAATGGACGGGGACAGGGTGGTGCTGGGAGGGCCCTGACGTCGCAGTCACCCTGTTTGGAAGCAGAGCTGGCGTTCCGCCCTGCATGTCACACGTACTGCTTCTTCTGAGCCTTTGACGCCAGGTCTTTCGCTTTCTCTGTGGCAGCCAATGCCGTCTCTCTGGCCTTTTCCTTTGCCTCTTTGGCCGTGTCCGCCAGGGTCCGGTTGGGGGTCTCACCTGCAAGCATCAAGGGCTTTTTAATCTCTGCTCCGGATCCTATCGCTCTGAATGCAATGTTTTGCAATTCTGAAAAGCTCACATGCCTGGGAAGCCACTGATAACACAGTATGGCTTAAAAAACTAACTAAAAAAAAACAGTGGGGCGATACTAAGAAGTTGTACTTATAACCAAACTCTTTCTTTACCTTGCATTTTTGCCAAGACATATTCA
The DNA here is from genome assembly GCF_023856365.1 of Brienomyrus brachyistius. Classification (NCBI taxonomy): domain Eukaryota; kingdom Metazoa; phylum Chordata; class Actinopteri; order Osteoglossiformes; family Mormyridae; genus Brienomyrus; species Brienomyrus brachyistius. The sequence continues at coordinate 9,849,545 of NC_064542.1, forward strand.
AATCCTTTCACGGTCTTTGTAACGCTGCTTTTAAACCTCGCAAGGCCAAACTCCTGTAAAAGCAAAGAACAAGAAAAGCAAAATAGCAAAAGTGAAAACAAAAGAAAAAACCATGACTTTACCAAATCCAGCTCCCACTGGGTGTCCTTTTTAATTCAACACATAATTACAAAAAAAGAGCAGCTTCCCCCCCCCCCCCCAAAAGTACTCTTCCCATTATCTTGTTACACATCGTTTACTAATTGAAAGCTTAATAATAAAACAAAGAAACGAATCCCCAATAGACTAGTGTCTTCATAAAAATAATAAAAAAAGTCAAACAAGTGTTTTACCACACAGGGACATCAAGCAGAAATGCTGCCTCTGACAGTGAACTCCTTCCGGAAGTTACTTCAAGGCTGATTGAACTATCTGCACATGACGCTCTTCTTACGCACAAGTTAATTATGAAAAGAACAGCCCCAGTGGCAAGTGCTGAATTAAACAGGGCTCCTCTTTAAAGAAACATAAACTTTCCGTTGTCGTCGTTGAGGTCCACTGACCTGGACGGCTCTGGAGAGACCGTACAAGCTGGACGAGATCCACGCCTCCCGCTTTATCTCTGTCCAGCTGCTGTTCTCTAGGTTCACTCTGTACACACATCTCTCCTGTACAGACTGCGGAGATAAAGGAGAGTGCCATGCTAAGTTTGAACACATAAATGTCCTCCTTCCACAGTGGACGTCACAGCGATGTCGCATTTCTTCATAGCGGCAGACAGAATGATTAGACATCTTGCCATGGGTGTGATATAATTATGCCATATAAAAAGTTTAATTTAAGCAAGCATCAACACTTAACTTTTTTTGGTACATTTAATTGTTGTAAACCCTATTAAACTTAGTACACAACGGAGACAAGAAGAGAGTCACCTATACAGTAACCTACATTTGTAATTATCCTAGTGACTAATAGAGCTAACTGACCATTACGCGAGCATGGCTGATGTTCCAGGTGACAGTGGTCATGGTCTGGGACCTGGGCTCCACGATGGAGTCCTCAATAATGTAGGCCGAGCAGGACATGTGAGCAGGCAGGTACTTCTCAGCCCAGCGGGGGACGCGGCTCGTCTTGGTCAGCAGACGCCTTGAAATAAGGCGGTTGTCCGGAGTCACCTCCCGGAAAATTATGTCCTCTGTTAGGACATGGTTGCTGAAATCGACACAGGATGTATGCATTAGCAGTTACACTCTGAACAGCTCGGTGAAGCGCTTCCTGAAGGCGGCATTTCGTTTCACATGCCAGGTTTGCCTGTTAGCAGTAATTACCTGTAAGGGTTAGGATATCTCTGCCAGAATGCGATGAAGACTTGGTCCCACGAGCTCTTCAAAACACTAAAGCAAATGAAGTGCTTCACCATTGTTCCCTCTATATACGAGCAGACATTACCTGCTGGAAGAGAGTTGGATAGCGTTGACCGAGTGTGTTGCAGGGATGTGTACTCTCAGTGAGGAATAACTGGGCGGGACCTGTACTATAACTGATAACTGCACACAATGGGCTGGAACAGGAAGCAAAGCCACAAGGCTACAGGGTACAAGGCTACAATGATACAGCACAGGCCCAGCATTTAATAAATAATGATAAGATTAGCTGCAGATCTTACGTAGTCCTTTACGTACATGACATACCCAAGAGTGGCCTGCTTTTAAGTCAAACGCTGTAACAGGCCTTAGGACTCACAAATATCAATTCGATGCATCCATCAATGATTGACATCCGACTATTTTCAAACTGGACAGACACATTGAAAAAACGGAAAAATGTAATAGGTATTTTAAAAGCTATCTAAAATCAAGAAACTACCTTAAAGTAATTTGGATTTATAGTTAATGTATTTATAGTTTTAAAAAAGAATATTTTGCTTTAAAAACTTTCCATATTGTATTTAAGGTATTTACTATAAAGTACGCAAAATCCAGCCAACATAACGTCAGCGGTCAAACGCATTCTGTTTCACACTGCTAAAAAAAAACTCCTGTTCATTAGGCCAAGCACTGTAGTTTAAAACACCCTAAACACGTCTATATTTACGTTATGTTTGCTTTAATGACCATTATTAAATTCCACTCATCACAAGATATCAATGACTTTCAAATCAAGGAGAACAATGCATTCGTAAATCAAACGTTTCTTCATCAAACAATCGATTCCTATTATATAATCATAATCCTGGACTTTAGAAATCCGAAACTGTAAAAGAACTGACCACCAGAAAACAACTTATTGGTGGAGCTAGTTAGTCATTTGCAGATTGCTTAATGGACTAAACATTTTGGAAAATCCCCACGGTACCATTGACATTATATTTAATAAAATCAGGTTGAACAATACAGGTTATGAGCACATGATCTATAACTAACCGTGAAATGATAAAATCGCAGTGTAATAAATGGTAGGGATAGCGCCAGGTTACATTACCTACGGGAATTGCTTGACAGGTAGGAGTAGCGGTCACATTTTTACCACACTCCAGTATTTTAACAATATCATATCAACTGCTTTGCTTAGAAAAAATATTCTAAAGTTAAAATCCTTTACAAAATGTCATTAAAAGCAAACACTTTACCTCGTCTGCTATAGCATATAGGCGTTATTCATCCTCCTACTACCCAAGCCACAAGACTACTGGCGGCGCGCTACTGTCCTGCTTCATGAGAAACGTGACTCAGGAAAAGAAAAGGCTCATGACCGACGTCACATCCGGGGCATGAGGCCGCACCATAGACATAACGGGGCAATATAACCATCGAGTAGATCTTGAGTTTAATGTAGAGTGGAGCCCCCTGCAGGAGGAGAATAAAGTTGTCTGCTTATGTCCAATAGAGGTCACTGTCTGACCGCTGCATGCTTACTTCTAGCATGACGGAAATGTGCGTGCCATTGGGAAGCCTTTAGTCCCAAGATAGGTTGGACATTCTGGGTGAGCTGGTATTGGTACATGCGCATCACACAGCTGAAACATGGTTGTAAACAAACAAACAATTAAGACAAATTTACATCAGCACATTTCTTGGTAAACTGGTAAATTACAATTTAATCTGTTTTAGTTATTCCATTATTTACATATCTGAAACTTTGAATTTCAACTCCTGCATATTGATATTGTTTATCACACATGAATTAAACATAATCTGCTGGGCTGTAACTAAATAACTATTTCCCTAATATATTTGTATCGAATATCTTGTACTACCTTGCATTTAATGATCTGTTCTCTTACACATACAGTAGAATGTCTACCTCACCTCACATTGCAGTGCAGGGGTTAACTCACACAAAATGCTTTGACCAGTGAGGGGGTAGGACTGTTTCTGAAATTCTTTTGGTCTTCTCCATACACAGATCCACAATTACAGCAAAATACCCACCTTAAAAGAAAATACCTCCATTAAATTCTTTCTGCCGTATGTTAAATGAACTTAAAGGAAAGGAAGTGACTGTATACATTACAAAACAGAAAATAACGACATTCAATAACATTTTTTATTATTTTTAAATGTTTGAAAGCAGATTTTGAGACAGTATACCTTAATTTATGTTAATTTAATTTAATAAACGTATCAGATAGCCTTTGAATACATGACTCTCATGTATGTAGGTAGTATATACATTGTTATATAGTCTTGTATTAGTCATATACTGAATTCACACTTTAATATAATAAACATATTACCATGTTGGTAGTGATGGGTTTTACCTTAACATTAAAAATTCATGGAATAAAAATGATGTCACAGACGTGTGACTGTGGTAATAATGTTTGCTACATCAGCTATGAACTGAATCTCTAAAACAATGCAATTAATGTACAATTTTACCGAATGTTATAACTGGTGACTCGTAGGTTAAAAACTGTAATTCAAGTGAAATCTTCTCTAATATTGGTAACACCCAGCTGGTCCTGTTGAACAGCACAATCCACTGTGAGGTAACTACATTTCTCTGACCTTTTCATATTCGTCACAGACATCATATGGAAACTACAGGAAAATTTGGACTGAACCATCAAAACAACATTTTCATTTTTCTTTTGAATGAAAAAAATAAAGCTCATACTTCACAAAAAGTGCAGAAAAGTTTAATTACACAAAATAAAGCACATGAATAACTGTATCTAATAAATGAAGGAGTAAAACAAAACCCCTGAAAATGTGATTTTTTTTTAGCATGAGGCAGAATTTTTTTTATTTCATTGAAATGCAGTGGATACTGTGTTCATAAAATCGTTAAAACTGTACATCTGAAAAACATTGATGCTGTTACTTGTCCTTATTTTGGCTCATGTCCCATCTTCTAACCACTTAACCTGGTCAGAGCTACAGCAAAAAAATGCAGTAAGCTTTTCCCAACAGGTCATGTGTTGGGCATGAAATTAGTGTTATGAAAAAGTCTTACCAATGGGTGTCACTCACACTGTTGCAAATAGTCATGTTGATCTGTATATAGTGAATATGGTGTGATGCACTGTAAAGCCATATGGTGAAGTTTTAGATGACATTTAAAAATACCGTTTAAACTCATTTGAGTACAGTGGACACATTCATTACAGTTATCTGTGGATTAAATGCATGTGATCACATTTTTTTTCGCAATTCCTGGTAAGCCTGCAATTTTATTACATAAAGACATAATGTATCCTTCACTTTTTGCTTGTATCTCTTAGAGTTTATGGATGTCCCAGGACTCCAAAAGCAAAAGTTATCATTATCTATATTCACTTTATATAAATGTATTTTGCATGTTCTCAAACTAAATCTGAGTGGACTATAGTGTTGCCAAGAATAATCTTTTGCCCTAGAGATACATTCACACCTGGCCGTCTTCCCAGTAGATAAGAGATAGAGTTTCAGCACAATGAATAATGCAGCAATTGTGCTTCTGCCGTATTGCATACCGCCCGTAAATATTGGTGACATACTGCCAGGGCACCTCAAATCCCATAAACATTACTTGTCATGGAGCTTTCAAAGACTCCACCTCTGCTCCTACGTGATGTGATTTATTGAAGAGGATTTAAGGCAGTAACATTAACTGTTACATGTATGAGTATGTTACACATATGAGTATGTTACATGTATGAGTACCCCACCACCTCTAACAACTATAATTCCCTTTTGTTGCTGTTGAGAATTTTTTATTTTTCACAACTTACATCAAATCCTACAAAAAACTGTAAACTCAATATTGATTTTTAAGAGAAACATAAAGGACATTTATATATACATATATATGTAACATGGTTCCTTGAAATTTACTATTTACTGTTTTACATTCATTTACATAATAAAGTGTTACAATACAACAATACATATCTACTACTGCATTGTTTTGTGATTTACCGAGAAAAAAAAGCACAGCACAAATTACTATACATAAACTGATGTAATGAAAAGTTAATCTAAACAGAAAATTACCTAGAAACATGTACATTCATAAGAATATTTCAATGGCTCTTCATATCTAAAACAATTAAACACAAACCCATTGCAAGTACAAATTTTAATTCAACACACGTTTTAAAATAAATTTGCTTAATTTAAAAATGATCACTTATGGAAAATAAAATGTTTTTTTTTATCGATCCCCAGTGGAAAAAAATGATACATCTGCAAGAATAATTATAATTGAGCATTCTTGACGTTTTTGCAGTAATATCCATGACTCATCCATATTCCAGTTACTTATCCCGACCTGGGGTCCGAAGCCTGTGCCAAGCAGAACAGGGTACAGTGCTGGGCTACACGCCAGACGGGAAGCCCAATGCATCGCTAATGCAGTCACACGTAACAAGCAAATTAGAGACACCACTTCATGTAACGATGGAGAAAAGCCGGCGTGAAACGGAAAGAACAAGCGAGCAGGTTCCAGAAACACACCCAAAGGAGGCATCTGAACCCACACCCCTGGAGTGACAGTCACTGAGCCCCCACACTTCCCCCAAAAATACATCCATCTAATGCAAAATTTCTTTCACGTCTAATACGCTCATTAGACATTTTTTCCACAGGATATAGCAACTATTAAAAAAAATTAGTCAATCATCAAATCCTCATTTTAACCACAGACAACAGCCCTTCAGGGAAAAAGAGATTTGGATGCTGGAGCTGTATGCAAGGGATGACAATTTTAAAACTGTTATTCTTCTAATCGTTATGTAAACATACAGTTTCTTTTTTTCCGATATGTTATCTAACCCCTTTTCTAACAAAAAAAAAACTAGCATCCCGTAAATGATTAAAAGTAGAGGTATTTAGAGCATCTGAGGAAGAGAAGGCACAGAATTGAAGATCGCATTTTTTTTCAACATAAAAAGCCAAAAATATAAGGCAAACAAGTTTCTAGTTTATTTGTGCCTCATTCTAGGAGTTAAAGATACACAGTAGTGTTGCCATGAGTTATCATTACCCTTACAAATCAAAACTGAAAATCTTAAGTACATTGTTAGTTGCTGTACAGGATTGCATGTAGCATCTGAATTCACATAATGATGGCAACTTACAAGCATCATCAAAGATGGGTGCACATATTTAGTGTTACGCACCCAGGTAAGCTGTTGGCATTTACATTACACGGCAGCTGGGGGGTGCTCACCAGTCTGTCTGCACTGGGTCAAAGCCCGTTGAGACCTTGTCTTGAAAGAGCCCTCGGGGCGAATGGTCTCGGGTTTGTGCTCACAGCGGAAAAACATCAAGAAGCCATTTCTGTAGTTCTTGTTCATCCAGCCGTACAGGAGGGGGTTGGTGAAGGTGGAGCACATGGCAATAATGTGGAAAAGGGTGTAGAGGAGCTTGTATTCTTTAAATTTGAGGACCAGGTCCAGATCACTGGCCAGTTGGAAGATGTGGAAGGGCAGCCAACAGACGGCAAAGACCACCACGACCAGCGCAAGCATCTTGGTGGTGTTTTTACGCCGCTGGAGGGTGTCACTCCGGTTACAGGGGCTGACGTGGTTCTTGAGCTTGAGCCAAATGCGCGTGTAGGCGTAGCTTATGATGCCCAGAGGCAGCACGTACTGCAGGAGTAACATGGAGAAGCTGTAGATGATGCCATCCCGGTTGGTGCCGTTGGGCCATTTCTCAGAGCAGACGGCGATGCGCAAATCGATGGGGGCAATCTCAACGTAGCGGTATTCCCGGAAAATAGCCAGCGGAGCCGCCAGTACGGCCGCCACCACCCAGGTCAGGGTGATGATGCCGAAGCTAGCAGGTCGGGAGAGCCGCTGGTCCAGGTGGAAGACGATGCAGCGGTGACGTTCCAGGGCGATGATGGTGAGCGTGAGGATGGAGACGTGGACGCTGAGGGCCTGCGCGTAGGGTACCAGGTGGCAGAGAACTGCACCAAACTTCCATTCATCTAGCAAAGTGTAGACCAGGGTGAAGGGCAGACAGAGACTGTCCACCATTAGGTCAGCCAGGGCCAGGTTGGCAATGAAGAAGTTGGTGACAGTGCGCATGTTCCTGTAGCGGATGATCATGTAGATAACCAAGGAGTTCCCAAGAAGCCCCAGCAGAATGATGAGGGAGTATGCGGCAATGAGGGTGATCTGGACACTGAAGTTCTTGGTGATGTCCGTCGTAAAGCCTGGTCTATGGATGTCCATGTCGTCATTACCCAGACTCTCCTGGTCCCTGTAAGTGTAGTCCCTTCTGGCAGGAATCACCCCCTCTGTGTTGTTAGATGGGTCCAAACGGCCCATTGTTACCGTGGCAAAATGTGACCAGGATTAGCCCAAGTTTCTGAATCAGGAGGGGGAAAAAAAATCAACAGATTAAATTTGTTCTTCTACACAGTGCATGAATTATACTTCCAAGCTTTACTTAAATGGGAAGATTATTGCATTTGACTTGTTTTGAACTTTTTAAAATAAAATAGGTTTATTTAGGTCTAATAACGGCATGTCACGTCCCTCCGTCCAGCCCTCTCATGTGCCCCGCCCACCTCGTTACCCCCGTGTGTATTCCCAGCTGTCCTGCGTGCATTCTGATGACATGCCCTGTATTTAAGTCCGCGTTCAGTCTGTCTTGTTAGATCTGTCATTAACGTTGTGTAGTCCTGATGTGAGTTCTGCTGCCCATAATTGTCGTTTTCCCCCTTAATAAACCCCTTCTTTCCTGAATTATGGACTCACATACCTCCCTGCCTGCTACGCCTGCACCCGAACATGACACTGCATTGCTATTTTAGTTAAATGATATGCATATTAGTTAAAACCTCCCATATTCTTCAAAAGCTTTTCCTATCTTCTATTTCATATTATTATTATTGATCTAATTTGCAGTTAAGCAGAACAACAAGTATTACAAATGTGCCTGTGGAACTATTAGTACAGAATTCAGAAAATGAATTAATTAAGACTATGAGTTGAAGGACGCTTGACTGAATATGTGAGCTACATCTGAAAAGTATTTTTTTTTCAGCATTTTTATAAACAAAGGACTTCATTAGAAAACATAAAGCTGGCTGAAAGGCCTGTTAATTGGAGAAATGCACACAAAACATAAAAGAAACACTCAACAGAGCTGAAGTAACTTTTTCACTGAAAACCACTGACATCTCCAAGCAATTTTCTTTGAACTCTCACACATGACCATTCCTATCAGAGCCAGACACGGCCGGCCCTCGGTGTTTTCACGTTTCAGTGACACAGGCTACCCAGCTAGCACTCATCTGTTTCACAAGAAAAGTAGTGAAGTATTAAAACTAGTGTAAATACCTGTAATGTCGCAGAATATAACCAGAGGTATTTCGTCTGGAGTTGGGGTTGAAAAAAAAACAATTGGGAACAGATTTGGAGGAATTCGGGGAGATTTAAATTCCAACTCCAGTTCCCTTTCCTGATTCGGATTGGAATCAATAAATTCATTCCGGAATGACCCCAACCCTGGTAGACATCTCAATTAATCAGAGGAATTTGCTATTTAATCCACACCCACTGCTGACACAGAGTTATAATTAAGTAGAATGTTATATAATCTCCTGCAAAAAAAACATTATCAGCAGAATTGTGGTTGTACAGGAGAGGTTAGTGACTCTACACTTGGTGCCACCATCTTTCCAACAAGTCAGTTCTCCACATTTCTGGCCTGCTGAGCCGTCCTGGTCAAACATAACTGAAATAACTCTTCAGATCTAAACATCTGGGAACTAGTTCAGTCATGAAGTGGTCGGCCACACAAGATCAAAGAAAGGGACCTGGTCACCCAACATCAATACTCAACCTGAATGGCAGTAAATCCCACCAGCAATGTTCCAGCATCCTGTGGAAATCTTTGTCAGAGAAGTAGAGGCTATTAAAGTAACAATGAACTGACTAACTTCATATTAATACCCTTGGTTTTGTACTGAGATGTTGGACAAGCTGATGTCCACATACTTTTAGCTATATGTATAAATGAAATAGGCCTGTGTATGCCGATGCAGCATTACACATTTCTCAAATGATATCTATACCCAGCCTCCACTCCTCTGACATTCATTCCACGAACGGCAAATTTGCAATTTTTAATCCTATCAGGCAGAGAACTGCGTCCCAGGTATTAACGGAAATTGGCAAAGCAGGTGTTTGGTCTAAAGCCTCCTTCGAGACGAGCACATCCTCTCACTGCAAACGACTGGCAGCGGGATTAAGTCACGCCAATTTTGCTTCCTAGTGTGAACATGGCCGGCGTCCTCTTCGCTTGCGGAGTCTGTCCAGCCAGCGGACTCAGGTGAGGCGTGTCCCTCTATGAGCCGCAAATATGTCTTGTATTGAGATATGCCAGTGTCTCAATAATGAACATTTAGGATGTCACCCATTACGACGCCTTTGTCGAACTGCCAACATTCTGACATGAAAGGAAAACTTTGCTGATGATTTCTTAGCCTCGTGGCAACGCATTTGTCAGGTGCAAAATAACAAGGTGTCTTAGTTTTTTCCCAGAAGCAGCATTCTGAAGCACATCCTATTGACACAATTCCTTACAAATAAGATATGCTCTTTCAAATCAGAGGAAATATGTATTTCTTTTTATGGAAATACAATATGAGGGCAGATCAGAGGACAGACAGCAATCTGCGCATTGCTATTCCCCAGCCCCTCTGAAATAATGACTTTGCTCAGTGTTTTGTGCATTTCTCAGAGAGCCAGTGAAATGGATTTTATATCCATATCGACATTTGCATGAAAGCACCTGTTATTTACTCTCTTTGTTTTTCATGACAAGAACAGGCTATGTTCATAAAAGCTCAGGCCCTGCATCTTTCCTTTCTCCTCAGGTTGTTACATTTTCCTAATTGTTGTTAATTATTTCCCATCTCAATCCCCAAACCTGGAAATTATAACCAACTCTGCTTTCATTTTTATCAAGGCTTATAGCAGCCAGTAGGTTATGTGTGTGTGTGTGTGTGTGTGAGAGAGAGAGAGAGAGAGAGAGAGAGAGAGAGAGAGAGAGCCTGTAGAATGTTTCAGCTCATCCAGGCCAAATCAGACCTGACTTCAGTCGTAATTACCCACCACAAACATACACATACAATGGCATTTTGAACAACACAGTCATACAAGGTACAAATTCAGTCAGTGACTCTGACACACTTTTCTATTATTATTCTATTATTATTATTTTCTATTATTAGAGAATCACAGTATGAGCAATAAAGGTCTGAAGATATGCAACTTATACTCAGCAATGAGGGATAACAGGGGCTGTTGTAACAATGGTTAGAGTCCAGGAAGTTTATGGTGAGCTATCAAAGCCAAGCAGGACTACATGAAGATAAAGACTGGAGGGCAGAGCAGTTCATCCTTTCTACTGGGCTCTGATAAGTGCATCCTTTCCTCTGATCTCTGCATAATTACATGCCGAAGACAAGAGACAGACAGCAACTGCAAGACCAAGTTCGTCATTTTTGTCGCATTTTGTTTAAAAGGCAGGAAAGTGGGACTGACCTGAGAACTTAACCCTAGAATTCTAGTATGAAACAAATGGGCAAAAAAGAGACTGAAACAGTTAAGCTCACTGGCTAAAAGAACTGGCTCGTAGTTGACGATTATTAAAAGAACCCTCATTGGATAGACCTCTGTTCTCCGTGTAAGAACTTAAGATGCAACAAAAATACCTCAAAATAAATGCAAAAAACATCCGTTTGACTGTATATCCATTTTTCTGATGTTGCACTTCTATGTGAGAAGCGTATGAATTCACAAAAGATAAAATGTTCTGCTTGAACTGTTCATGGTTATTACATAGATGATGGAAATTACTTGAGTAAATGCAGTCACCTCCTTTGGGGATTTATCAGAGAACTAGGGATTACAATGTTGTAACTGATCCCAAGACCACTTGACTGACAGGAAATCTAGATTGTGCTCCTTTTAATCCTACCTTGTAAATTCAGTCGGCTAGTAGATAAAAATTCAAACACCCCCTGGTGAAATGTAAAGTGAAGGCAGACCAGATCTGATGAAGGAATTTGAAATGCTCCTCATTTTTGTCATTAATAACAGCTGCCTTGATTATCTTTTTTTGTAAATGCCAGTGTTTAACATAATTACACCTGAATCACATACGCTTAGCTATTCTTGTATCATTCTGAGAGACATTTCTTCTAACTGCTGCATGACTGCAACTCATTTTTAGATATTAAAAAATGAGGAGAGAGTTGCTCAAAGTTGCAAAAAAAGCAATATGGAAAAATAGCCCCAGATAGCCACAAAACATTCACAGCTCGCTCCTAACTCACAGTCATTTTTACAAAATTTGCATTGCAGTGCACCGTTTCCAGCAGTGAAATATAAGTGAGAAATTTGGAAGTAATATGACTGCTGCTTGGAATCTGTAATAATGGGTTCAATCTAAGTTAGATAACTAAGAATACTCCCATTACGGGCCTGACGATGGTGCTAATGTTTGCCTCTTCAAACTAAAAGTTATTTCTATATGCCATTACGGCATTTACACTTTTTTATGCAAGGTTGAAGTTGTTAACTTAAAACGTTCCTTAAGCACTCAGTTATGGTACAAACGTAATGAAAATGCTTTTATTATTCAGGAATGTCCCTATGTGATAAGCCTACAAGAACACTTACATTTTTTTCATTCCTGAAGTCTAAAAGCGGGCATACGGGAATCACAATCACATTTCAGGCACGATACACCAACACGATTCGATAAATTCCTGCAGAATTAGTACAAGTCCGTACTCTGTTTACCCTGTGGCCTAATAAAAGTTATTTTAATTTGCATTTCTGGTAAGTTTTGTGTCCCGCCGAAATGGGCGAGGCGACGAGTGGAGCTGACGTCACACCTTCCCGCACACACATTGAATGTAGGCCGTTTGTGAGTCGCCTCACTTGATCAAAGCGGACCCACTTTGTGTGACATTTTTCTTGGAGGCGCTGGCTGTCTGGGGAAGGGACTGTGAGGGAGGGTAAAAGGGAGAGACAATGACAGGGAGAAAGAGCCTCAGGACAGAATGACACTATCAAACACTATTCCACTCAAGTGGGATGCCACAGGGACAAGCGACACAATTCACAATGAAAACTGCCAGAGCACAGTGACAACAATTACAATGAATGCAGGAGTAGGTAGAGTCTGAATAAACCCAGACTGGCTGCTGATTGCCACAGGCCAACCCCCCTATCAGATGGAGGCTGAGAAGTAACATCACATTCCTCCGAATTACATTCATTTGATATCTGGAACGGATATTCAAGCAGAAACGCTGCTGAAAGTAAAGAAATTCGCCCAATATCCCCGAAGACGGAAACTCTCTATGGTAAGCAAAGGAGCAAAACAATCAAACAGGTCTGTAATATCATAACTGAGAGAACTCCTCAAACATAACATGGCTGTGTTCATCTCATTTACCCACAGGGCTTTGCAAAAGTGGTTGGACTTTTCGTAAATTACAAACTGGTTGGAACTTCCATATCGGTTACAGCTGCAGGTTTTATAGATTAGCTTTCTGGCAGTTTTACGCACAATGCATTTTCCCTTCACTCTCCCAGGTTGCTTTGAGAGTCCATGTAGATAACAGCGGTACGATTTTTCCAAAGACCCATGACGTTCCCTTTCGTGTCCTTATGTGGTTCCATTGCGATGTTGGCTTTGTGCTTTTATTGTTCCCCTGAGAGGTTATTTTTCGCCCCAGTCTGAATGCAATAAGTTTTCCCCCGTTATGTGTCTGCCTTTTCTGAGATTCTCAGCCGGATTCAATTCAGGAGTTTGGCCGGTCGACACACAGGAGGGTTTCTTTCCGCTCACAAAGCCAAGGCCACAATGGACCGGCTTCACAACAAGAAAATGAAGGGTGAGTTCTTGGGGTCAGGCCAGAATGCCGCAGCGCTGACCGGAGCCCCACTGAGAATTGGTAAGAGAGCTTGAAAGCCGCGATCCATAAATGAGCCCCAAGGACCAAGAGAATGATGTGTAAATATGCTGGATGAGTAGTGATGCAACGTGCGTAGACAGTTACAGAGAAAGTCACGGCTGTAACTGCCGCTCGACGCGCTTCTAGCAAACACAGCGCCATTGTCCGGGTGCCCCTACACTTAAATGTTAAGGGCAATAGAGAAAATGTCTCCCGACTTACATTTAAGCACACATTAACCTTTGCTTAATGGATTTCTTTAAGTATTTACAAAATGCAAGTGTAATTTTTTTTCTCATTTATTACAGCAGTGAAACATAACAAAAAAATTATGCGGTCCCCTAAGGGTTTATTGTGCCGGTCTCCATAGCCCACACTTCAGGGATTATATTTTAAAATGCCAAAGGTGTTTCTCTAATCTTCTGTATATTATGACTTCTCAAATATTCCAAATGCCTATAAGGAAACTGAATAATGCAAGAACGGGCAGTATAGATTTGACATTTTTAAATGAGCTGAAGAAAGACAATCCTTCTCTGCGCGTCTTTGCAGAGTCGGTTTAAGAGCTTAATTCCGTTGTTATTTTATCGTGTTGTTATTATTAAGATAATCCAATATAAGAAGAATTAGTGAAATATTCACGATCATAAAATTACAAGTGATTATTCATGTTATCGTGTAATCAAGGTAAGATTGCATTGCATTGATATACAACCGACGTATGTTGATATTTTTATCAAATAAATCGAAAATAGAGCACAAATTTAAACGGTGATCGCGACGCATACTATTAAACACTTTAGATTAGGCCGATACATAATATCGCAATCAGCCATAAATGCTTTTAGAAAGTTCCGCTTTGCTATTTTCAGCGCAACGAATGAATAGTACCAAGGACAGCTACTGGTACATCGCCCGCATAATGTACTTCATATAAACACTATCTAAACATTTTATTAATATAAAGTTTGAAAATCATGATTATGCTATATTGTTTATTGGTTATACTACAGTTTAAACTGAAAACTGATATCGCTTCAAATTCATAATTAATTACTTTATCCAGATGAGACGATACCTCTAATGGACAATCTGAGTACGCGAAACGGAATCCTGTTGCTCCTTTGACTTAATATTAATGCGATAGTTTTAGAGGGAACTGGGGTTATGTAAAACTCACCGAAAAGCTTTTGTTAAGTATTCATCCATGCAAACCATGATTTCTGGCCCATATCATAATCTCATAATGTCGACCCCTTTGTGCAATGCTGCACTCACAGAGCCAGGGCATATATAGTACCACCCTACTCCATAATAAGATGAAAGATCAAAGACTTAAGTAACATGCCACGGGGTGACTGCAATGAAAAGCCGATGTCAATCGTAATCACTCTTTAAGTTTTAATCATCACACTTACCTTTTTCGTCCTGGGCAAGATTTCTTCGTAAATAAAAATCTAAGTAAATAATTCATCAGCCCGCATCTTCAATTAGACGTAGCGCCGCACTTTTCTAACGAACGAACGGTGCTGCAGCGACGGAACCAACTGGGCAAATGTTACAACCCGCTATATTTAACGGACGGTAACAGATGGATGCATTGCGACTTCCAGCGCTTCGATTTGGAATAAATCCTTTGGGATAATACGCACAGCTGGCTTTTTGTCATTACCTGCATACTGCCCGCTGAAACCGCGCTGTCAGAAAGCGTGTGTGTCGTATATAAATATACCACCTATCGCCTTTAAATGCACAACTCAGCATCGTACCCGCCCACTCCAAATATTCCCAAGAAAAAACTTTTTCTTTGCCAGTCAATGCTAATTGAAAATAACTTATTATAATTATGAATATTATGATTCATGACACTGATATACTACGCCGATATTATTATTGTTAATAATGATAATTATAATATTAAAAACAAAAAAAATCAATGAAAGAAATCTAATTGTATTGCAATCTAATTATATTAATAATGTAAATACGTTTGGCAAAATAATATATATATATATGTGTCGTATGTTAATTCACCAAAATATGTGAACTTTACTGTGCCGCAGCCGAGCTTAAATCCATGTCAGTGGGTGTCTGGTCTCTAGGGCTTTTTCTTCTGTAGATTTATGTAATTTGTGCAATAACCAATACCAAACCAAAATAACAAACTGCTTTGGTGATTGGGGTTCATGGTCCTTAGTTAACCATTTTCTGTGTATATGTGTGTGGGTGGGGGGTTGGGGTGCTACACGACCCCAAGTGGCCAGCAGTCCATAACTGTTGTGCTGTGCTGCTGGTGTCCTGGTTTTTAAGTGTGTTCCAGGTTTTGTTTGTGTTTCCCCTTTTAGGTTCCCTGGTTCCTGTTTACCACTCCTCTGCATTGGAGTCTGCCTTCTGCTTCACTTCAACTGGAGGCTGTCCATCCAGTCAGCAGCCTAAGTCCCCATCGTTCCCTGTTTCCAGCAGTTTTGGGACTCATGGATCAGAAGACCTGGCACGACCGATGGGTGGCCTAGATAGAGGTTCTGTCAGACTTGGTTGTATGTAGGGTAATGTTTATAACCGGAATGCTCTGGGTTCGAGCCATGATTGGGTCACAGCGATCACCCACATTACAACTGAGCTACTCTATGTCATTAGCGGTTCTCCACTTGTTGGGCTGTTCGCTTTTCCCTTGTGCAGTAGGTTTCCTTCGATTGTTAAAGAAGTTTCACAGAAATTATGCAGAACATGCCTGGACATAATCTTTCATTCATCATTTGCTGCACCGACATCGTTCAATGCCAATCAGAATCCCACAAAAAGCTATGATTCATCACTAAAGATTCTAAACGCTAAAGTCTAACCATGATCGTTCACTTCATCCCACGACGTTCCCTACAAAAGCAATGGATATTCCTTCTTTGATGTCATACAATCTGGGAGGATTAGCGATGCATCATAGCTCATGCCTGAACTCTCCTCCTGTGCGATAACTCCTCCAGGCATCCGTGTCAGATCGCTCGGGCGTTTAATGAAGGGAAACAACAGCTTTGCAGCACACATGTCCAGCAGGAGTGACAGGGCGTATCAGTCACTGATCCCTGCAAAGCATTTTTGGCGCATAGCACAAATAAAACAAACCCTCAGAATTACTAAGAGAAAGTGCCTCTCGGAGCGTCCTCTAGACTGACTCTACAGCCTCTGCTCCGCTCCTCTTTATCTCTCTGCCACAGTGTGGTCACACTAAACAAACACATGGAGACCGCATTCATCCACAGTCATATCATCGATACCAAAAATATTTAACTGTTATACAAAATGTATAGTTTTTGCTTCAGTAGGCATTCATAGCAAGATTCAAGCAATGTTTTGATATTCAAGAGAATATCTTGATATGCTCATAAAATCATGTGCAGTGCTTGACTGATGATATACACTGATAGGAAAGCATTACTGTTATAATATTAGCAAAGTACCAGTTTGTACTTGGAGTCCAAAAACTACTTACCTCTGCAGTGGTTAAGCACAGGTTCAGCTTAAGTAGGAACTATCTGCAGGTTTTCTCTTTAACATCAGATGGAGGGCGAGCTGTTTAAGCGAGCAAAGCGTAATGATCGAGCAGGGAAATCCACACGCAGATAAATGACTCCAGATCGAGAACAGTGGGTATAAAGGGTGAAATGACCTGAAATGTAATCTGCATACAGAAAATCCAAACCTTAATCTGAAAGCAATGTCTGAAGTGAGACAAAATTCATTTGTAATTCATTCATCATTACATTTACCTTTGACTTATTTAGTAGCTGTTTTTTTTTTTTTTTTTAAAAAAAGTGGCATATAAGTGAGGCAAATAGCACATATTTAGCATGCATGCTGTAAAGGAGTCGACTAGGCATAAGTGCAGCTAGGCTGAGCTTTCTGTATGAATGCAAAGGTCAAAGTGCAAGCAGTATTGGAGCAAGAGCTACACAACAACTCCTGTGAAAGCAGGAATCTACTCAAGGGCCAGAAGTGCAACATAAGAACATTCAGGGAACATCAAGAGACTTCAGGTTAGTAGAGCAATTCATGGACCAGATGGATCTTGCAGGTGGAGAGGGAGTCTGATGTGATCAGATATGGTTCAGCAGCTCATGTCCACCATCAGGGAACCACACCAGAGAACCATCTGGAGTGATCCTTCTCATACGGTGGTGGGAGATCCAAGTGGTGTTGGTTTGCTGACCGAAGGGGGTGAGATGAGACTTTTGATTGAGATGTTTCTGTTCATTGATGGATTTGTAAGCCACCACAAAGGACCTGAACTTGATGCGAGCGCCAATACGGAACCGCATGAGAACGTGAGAACATTTTGGCTGAATGAATATCAGCCATGCTGCCATCTTTAGAATCATCTGCAGTGGTCTGATAGCACAAGCTGGTTGACCTGCTAGTAGAGAGCTGCAGTAGTCTAGTGGTGAGGTAGCAAGTACCTAGACTAGAAGCTGGGCTGCATATTCAGGCAGAAATGACCTGATCTTCCTCACAAATGTTCTAGTTCGGTCACCTCCCCAATATCTGCCTTAGATGTTCTATACGTAGGTCTCCTCAGGGTCTGGTTGGCCATGGTTGTTGCCAGTACTGATGAGATGGAAGTGTGACACAGCAAGGTCTTTAGTTTTTGCTGCTAACTTTGCTGCCAAAATGGAAGAGAAGCATCCGTTCACCATTTTATTGGTCAATTTCAAACAGAGGATTTCCCTAATAAAATCCTGAAGAAAATAATGTATTTGACGATCGGAATGTGTTACATTATCAATATGCAGGTATGTGATGTATTACAAATATATATAATTTTGTGCAACAGATGCTGGAAAAGCCTGTATGAGCTGCAACAACCCTCTGAGCCAAGCAAGAGCAGCGAAAACACATTTTGCACTGAACGGATCAAAGGGGAACACCGCGGATTTTATGTTCCCTCTGCAATACTATCATTCACTCGGCACATGTGCTGTTTTATAGATGAAGTGGTTAAAATGAATTCCAGTAACATATGATTATGGTGGGTCACTAAAAGCTGAGCTGCGGAGAGGGACAAGGGCAAAAAGAATTACGACTCATTTTGTGTTCCGCCATGTGTCATCAAGTGATGAGAAACATGAGAAATGCAGACTGTAGCCTTTATATCTGTCTTTTTGGCACCCTCCATTGAGCTGGCTTCTGACCGTGCATTTATTTTAAACAGAAATAGATGAAGATATCCGAGAAATAGGCAGTCACCCTAGCAAACATCTGAACTGAACAACATGCGGTTGGCCAAGTAGGTTGTAATCTGTGTTGGTGTAAGAGCCACTATCAGCCAAAGAGCTGCACAATGTGTCAAATTGATGCCGTCTTCACCAAATCAATATACGTTGTGTTTATTTAAATGAATAAAACTGTACTCCTAATTTATCCTGAGCTGTCAATAAATATCATTTGGAACATGTGCGTAAATATTGGAATAGACATCCACTGTATCACTGAATCTGCTTAATGGGTATGACTGTGTGAGATCAAATGACACGTAGACGTTTGATATTTACAAGGTGTTAGAATTACAGTGATTATTAAGTCGATTATACAAGTTTTTCACAGTATTTTGTACTGCTTGTTCTTGATGGTATTTTTAACAGCAGTGATATGTGTTCAAGTTTCCATAGAGTGGTTCTGTCCTCCTGGATTTCAAAGACCACATATATGAATATGAATATGATTCCGCAGTTAATATAAAAGCTGCCAATACACTTGTCATGGTTTTCATAGGGATAATAATAGCAGTAAGACCTTCCTCCATATCGCCTCTGCTGGAGAGGCAAGTGAAAACAAGCACAAATATCATTTAATGTACATATAATCTCCGTCATCCGTCTTCCAATAGCTTATCTGGTGTATGTACACACACACACACACACACACACACACACACACACACACACACACATATGTATACATATATACGTTGTATTATGTGTGTGTGTGGGTGTGTGTATATATATATGTATGAATGTACAGGTATCAATCTCTTAAGAGTGTGGCTCCTTAACAATAGCTCAAAAAAAACTATAAGCATATATCCTTCCATCCATCCAAAAAATGAAAATGCACCTGGATTCCAGTGGGACGCTTTAATGTAACCAGCTGTGGTCATTCAGCAAATTCTGGGACGGATGCGTTGCGGTAAAAACACGCTGACCCATTCGTCAGCGCCGGAGCGGCTGCGATTACACTGATGAGTCGGTCTTGTGGCCTGTGGCGAATTGGGGGGGCAGCGGAGCTGACTCTGCCAATCTGCTCTTCAAGGGCCAGATGGCTCCTGTACTTGTTGGACAGCTCACACACCTTCACCTCTCCCACCTCAATCCCCAGGCGAATTCTCCGTGGCTCTTTCCGGAAAGCCCTCGCAGGATCGCCGCGAGAAATCCATAACCATTATATCTGGGACTGGAGTATGGGAGAAGCATTTATTAAGAACATCTTGGACCTGAGCCACGGACGGCTCCGAGAATCAATAGAGCAGGAAATAACAACAAGCCAGAGCAGCAGATAACTGGCAGCGACTCACCGCAGCACATTTGTTGCTGATTAGGAATATTAATAAACCATGAATACCAGGCACGGTTTCACATGCACTCATTAGTGGCATTCTTGAAGCACAGTGCACATGACGAGGCAGGAGCCTTCATTTACGGGGCGAAGACTCAGAGCTTCCCAGCAAAATGAGATATGAAATATGGAAGTGTTCAAAATAATTTGAGTCTGGCTAAAATACAGTCTGGGGAAAAGCTTGTCTTATTTATCCAACTGCGCTATCTCACCATATGGTATGCAATAGTGGGAAATAATAAGGGGAACTAATTAACTGAGGCCCATTATCAATAGACAAAATCAGAGCCGCGAGTGAAGGAAAACGCATGAAATGACAGGCCAGAAAAATGTCGTGGAGAGCCTTCGGCAGTGTGGGTCCTGTGTCACACCCCTGCTCGTTCGATCCTCCTATGCGCCAACCTCCCTCATTTATCTCGTGTGAAACTCCGATCGTCATCAGCTGTTCCCTGTTATTTCTGATTAGTCCTGTGTATTTCAGTCCGCGTTCGAGTCCATTTCCCTAGGTCTGTCATTGACGTCTAGTTGAGTAGTGTTGCCTGTCTGTGCCTATTCCATGTCCCTGCTCCCTTGCTTCATCAAGTCCCGTATTCCCCAGTCCTCCGTATTCCCCTCTCCTGCTTCCCCGTTCCGTGCACCGCTACTGATCACGACATCCTGTTGGTGGTATAAGAGGCAACGCAGCTAGACAGCTAAGTATTGATATTAAGTGGGCGGATGGAGCAAATACACATTGAAAGCTCACAAAAGTCAGAAAACTCCCATAAACATCCCACAGATTCCATACTCGAGCAAAACATTATGCGCACATTTGAACGTGCTGTATTTCGACCATTGCATGCCACACATTTTCTGTGACTGTAAATAAATATGGCAGCAGACTGTATGTAAAGGGATGGATGGAACATAAGAATTACTATTTAGCTTCATGAGGAACCTCTAATCTTACTCTGAATTGCCCCAGTGATACATAAAACAATTAATATTAGTAAACCTGTCAGCCACATTGTACATAAAATATACTGGATGAAGGATTTTAATAGATGCCTCCAGGATAGGATCCAGACCCCCCCGTGACCCGGAATAGGACAAGCAGTTACAGAAAATGGATAGATGGTTTTAAGACATATGAAAAGCCCAGAGAGTAATATTACCAATGTCGTTGTTGATTGTCTGGAAATTTGGTAGCATCGCACATCGGCTGTTTTTAGAATCTGCGATTAAAGTTTAAACACAATTTTGGGAGCTTCTCGATGTTCCCTGTGTTGTTAATTAGACCAGCAGTCGTTCCCTCTCGGAAACCTGCTTCATTCAGAGGCCGACAGCGCAGGTTCTCCCAGCATGCCATGTTCACTTCGGTGTTCCTCAGATACAATTCAAGGTTGCTTCTTGTTAAAGCCTTCAAAAAGCCAATTTGAACTGAACAACACAAATCTATGGTATTTTCTGAATGCAGCATTTGGGGAGGGGGGGTTGGGTTCTCTCTGAATCAATAGAATAGTGAACAGGATCAAACTAATACAGCAGAATAAGTCAGGCTTTGACCACAAATACTTTCATGCTGTTTTTTCACATTTTACGAAATCGGAGTAAACAAGTGTAATGGAGATGACGCACAGAACGACTGGCTTCATGAAAATGTCACAGAAACAGCATCAACATTAAATCCGGTTTACGATGTTCCGATGGAGAACGGCCGAGATTAGTCCATCCAGAAGAAAGTAAATTTTGCATTAACAAAATATGAAATAAAACCCCATTTTATGGAAATGTACCATTTATGCAAAGGTTCCAGAGCCAAATGATTGTGAAATTTTGGAAATATTTACGATTTAAAAATGTTAATAGTCACTTGAATGTGATGTTTACCAGCCAAATTCTAAACAAAACTCATAGCACACTGACGTCGTCACATTGCAAGGCTTTAAAAACAAGTGAAATAATTATGAGACTATCCATTAAGTTGCATTTCATTAATGACATTGGCTTATCTTTCTAAAAACTAATTAGGTTTATGTCATTTCTATTGTACCGAGTTTAAAGCTTTGTGTGGAAGTTAAGGAAATTGTAACATTTGTGCCATAGATGTTGTTAAGATAGAGAAACATAGGAAAAATAAAACAAGTAATAATATTAAGAAGCAATCTGTGGTTTAATGGCATTTGCAAAAACTATTAGCCGAATGTTAAAGTATAAACAATGCACAGAATGTACTTAACATTTCCAAATCCAGTTACTTGGCCGTCAGTAAGCCATGTGTGTCACAGCCTTTGATTACAGCACTTAAGCTGCTCTTGGGGGGGTGGGGGGGGGGAGTGTTTAATTTGTTCTTATTATAGAGTCTGAGCTTCTTAAGCGCGCTGCACCTTTCCGTCCTAATGATGCCGTTTCTTGCTCATCCCGAGGATCTCCTTCACGTTTCCTGACACTTCCAAAACGGTAGCTTCGGGAGAGACGGTAATTATTATCCTGGAAATGAGAATATCAGATGCGGTTGGACGTTCACTTTCTCTGCAGCGTTAGCGGTGGTTTTAGTAACTGATAACAGGCATATAATTACTCCACCAAAGTGCCGTTAAACAAATCCTAGAAAAAATAGATTTGAACAATAACACCAAAGAATTTTATCCTTTATCCTCCTTTTAAAAATTCCGTTCACTCACTTCAAACACACCTTGAATTTTTATATTTTATTTTGACTGTTACATTCAACAGAAGTCTTACTGATTAAATACAGGTATCCAAGTGTTTGCCATTAAGGTGACAGAAGAAAACTATTGCAGGCTGATTGCTGTGTGTACTTTACACCACTGCATTGCTACATTAACTGCAGGGATGAAGTTGCGAAACGGAAAGTGGACTTTCTTCACAAGCACATCCAGAGTGCTGTTATTGGGTGCAAAAAGATGGGAGTCATTCTGCAAAAAATTCAAAGAGCTGTGTTCACACCCCATGCCTCTAAACGTTGAGGTCAGGGCAGTTTTGTCATGAAATGACGACAAGAAAACAACGCCACAGAACAATATTTTAAACGGGACAACCTTACAGACAGTGCGGATAACGTGGCATTGTGTCGCGAAAAACCGTGTTGGCACAGTACGAATCTGCCAGCGTCCTGACTCCCGCATTCACAAAAACTTGACACATTTCTCTCCACCAAACAATTAAAGAATAATTGATATTTTGATTATTTTTATCACAGTGATTGGCAGCTACTGTAATTATCATTTTCCTGTTTCCTCAGTAGGTAGGTGCACTGGAAGTTGCCCAGGACTTGTCAGTTGAAATAAATGGCAGTGACATATGCGTGACTGGGAGCCGAGAGGCGGGGGGGGGGGGGGGCACTTTTCTGTGCTTCCATTTCAGATCAGTCCAGAGTTGTCTTCCAACAGTTGTATTTAAAACTCATCCATGAGCAAGAAGACAAGTGTGAATATATGATCTTGCATTTCTACATGCACTTTTGGTTTGAGTGGGAAAAATGACATAATTTATCTATAGCAGATATCTGTATAATCAGGTTATACTAATCTATTAAAATAATTATATATATTAATCATATTTCATAAATAGATATCGTTCGTAAAAAATTAGGATAACGATTCTGAAGCAAGCAAGTGCTGTTTTTGTTTTCCGCATCCCCTCAGAGTGTGGACATTTTACATATATTTCATTTAACCATGGGAGTCAAAATCTCCACGGTAACGGAGGGTTACCCCCCTTTCGCCGGCCTACCATCTTTTCCTCTCGCGGTTCCTATTTCCCAACCACGTCCTGTCTGATTACCATCAGTGACGCATGCCGCTGTCCGGGCCTGCCGTGCCTTCACTCAGCCGTGAACGCGGGGTCCAGGGACGCCCCTTTGTCCTCCGGCGACGCGCGTTTCTGACCAGCTGGCTCAGCGACGACGGCCCGCCGTGAGATCCGGTGCGCCCCCCCAAGGCAGGCGCGCAGCTGTGTCGCACAGAGCATGCGGAAGCTGGCGGCTTTCTCTGCGCTTTGCTCACATTTGCGCTTCCTTTTCCACATGGGAAGCCGCAAACTTAGAGGACGTCCACAGACTCAAAGGGCACGAAAACTTATGAAACAACAGCAGCCTCATGTCAGAGATAACAGTCAGATCGTGTAAAATAATGCTTTTGCATCATTCGTCTTTTTCAATATCCTTTCATTAAACGTTTGATTTTATATAAACTACATCTGATACAACATTGTAACCCCACATTTTTGCCACACTAAAGAGAAGTATCTTTTAAGTAAAAAGTTTTGGTTTGGTACCTTTCTGGCAGTAAATGTGAAATTCTATGTGTTTGGCACCTTTGCCACAGCTGAAGTCAGACACTTCAGTCTTTTCACTGGCGATTGCCAGGATAAACATTTAGCAGGACCACAATATTCTACAGTTGTCTTCGAACAATCAAACCATAGTCACGTATCATAACTCTGATAAAATGCTTGGAAAGACAATTGAATATAAAAAAAAATTAAAAACTAACACAGGGTATAATGAATTTTTCTATATTCCTATGATAATTTACTTAGGAATAATGTCCAAAAGCAGGACCACATACTGCATATTTAAATATAAACAATTCACGGTATCATGTATAATATATTAAACATTCACAGTATAAATGCTTTATAAACATTTTTATACCAAAAATTGTATGCTTTACCTATAGTGTAAAAAGTTTTTAAAGGTCAGTAAAAAGACACAATACAGCATGATTATTGTTTGTGCTATATTGTCAAATACCTAATCAATAGATACATTTTATGATGCAGCATCCTACTTTTGATGTGAGGTGACTGAGTGCTCTGTAGTGTAACACCAGCTGCTTCACTGAATCCACATGGTAACACAAGTCATTAACACAAAGATCATAGTCATTGTGTCAACACAACACAATATATTACCATATTATCTAATGCCACTTGAACCTGAGAATATGATTGATACCTCGAATGTTTGGAGAAGTCTTCCTGTTGCCATAGTAATACATAATGAACTAAAAAGGCACAAAACTTTCTTACTTGATATACCAATCAGTCTTGGGCTTGCGTTCATATTCAGAATCAAATATGTAATGCTGTTCACTTTTCTTTATTTCGGTAATTAGGACCGTTGCATTATATGAGTGAATGTTACATTTATATAGCACTTTCCAAGGCACCCATAGTGCTGTGTAGAAGCAATGGGGAGCCCCCCCCCCCCAACCACCACCACTGTGTAGCACCGACCTGGATGATGCAACAACAACCATTCTGCACCAGTATACACACCACCCAGTAGCTAAAGTGGTAAAGGAACAGGAGAGAATTCATCAGTTAGATGTAGAGGATGATTAGGAGGCCAGATTTGATAGGCCCACAGGGGGCAATTTAGCCAGGACATCAGGCTACCTCTACTCTTTTGAAAGATAAAAAGGCCCCATTTTATAGCACAGTGCCCCCATCACTGCACTGGGTTATTAAGATCCACACGGAACACAGGACGGGCTCTCCTGTTGGCCATAGTGACCCTGTCACTATACTGGGGCATTGGGATCCACACAGATCACAGGACGGGCTCTCCTGTTGGCCATAGTGACCCTGTCACTATACTGGGGCATTGGGATCCACACAGATCACAGGACGGGCTCTCCTGTTGGCCATAGTGACCCTGTCGCTGCACTGGGGCATTGAGGTCCACACAGATCACAGGACGGGCTCTCCTGTTGGACATAGTGACCCTGTCACTGCACTGGGGCATTGAGGTCCACACAGATCACAGGACGGGCTCTCCTGTTGGCCATAGTGACCCTGTCACTGCACTGGGGCATTGGGATCCACACAGATCACAGGACGGGCTCTCCTGTTGGCCATAGTGACCCTGTCACTGCACTGGGGCATTGGGATCCACACAGATCACAGGACGGGCTCTCCTGTTGGCCATAGTGACCCTGTCACTGCACTGGTGCATTGGGATCCACACAGATCACAGGACGGGCTCTCCTGTTGGCCATAGTGACCCTGTCACTGCACTAGTGCATTGGGATCCACACAGATCACAGGACGGGCTCTCCTGTTGGACACACCCACACCTCTTCCAGCAGCAACCCAGCTTTCCTAGTTGGTCTCCCAGCCAAGTACTGGCCAAGCTCAAACATGCTTAGCCACAGATGGATTGGCCAGTCTGAACTGCAGGAGGTATGGCTGCTGATGAGGTCCAGGTTTATTTAAACACATACATATAACTGCTTAATACGGTTATTAAGTGGACAGTGGTGGCTTAATGGTTAGAGAAGCGCACTTGTAATTGAAAGATTGCAGGTTTGAAGTCCTGCCCAGCAAGACACCGCTGAGGTACCCTGAACAAGGTCCCCCCCCCCCCCCCCCCCCACAAGCACTGGCCCCTGCACGTCACGTTGCCACATATGGGTTAAATACAGAGGATACACTTCATTGTTATGCACTGTGTGTCAACAATGACTATTAATCACTAAAATCTTGAAGGTTCTTAACAAATTTTATGCACCTCTTTAAATTAAGGCTCCCTTTTGCCACGTTTAAATGGTAGTAACGCGTTTATAAACAGAAAATCGCAGTATAACTTGTTTTTAAATGTCTATTAATGATTTACGAAGTGTTACAACCTAATTAATAACCTCATTTTAAACCATTCATAACCCCATTATAAGGGTAGCTTTATTTGAAAATGGTACCAAATTTTGTTTATAATGAATATAACTTTTTCTGTGCGTTGACATGATTAAGACAAGCAATGTTAGCATGTCAAATGTAAGTTCTCCATAGTTATTGAGGCTACATAAGTGTGCTCTGAGTCCTACCCCCCAGGGAAGAGGGCATGATAGCACTGCTTCCCATCCCACACCAGCCCCCTCCCTCCCGTTATTCCGCAACCTGCTTCCTCTATCCAGCTGTGATGCAGCAATAGTTACCTACAGCTGTCATTCATATGAAGTCCGTTTTCTGTTTGATACATTACCCACTGCCTTTGCCTCGTGTAGCTATGATTAGGAGAGGCTTTAACGTGTGCTAACGGATAGCTTCACTGCTGCTTTGTGAAATGTGCCCCCAGTGTCCTCTATGATTAGGAATTAAAGACATTTTCTTATGACCAGCAGTTACATAATAGAAATAAACATATTGCAGCACTTATTTATCATTTATTTACTAACATACCCCTTTATTCTCATGTCTTGTCCTGTTTAGCACTGCTTGTCTCGTTCCCCCATACACTCCCACAACTGTCACAAGAATCTCAATGTACTCCCCACTTTTACAATTCTCGTGTCCTATTACATATACAATTTAGCCAGCTATTCAGCATCTTGAATATGCATGATCAGTATGAAGTGATATTTACGCAACTCAGCGAGCACGAAAGGCACAAATTGCTTTAAAGCGCCAACATTCATTATACTTTCATGAGGTGTTTTGCTTAAACAGATGAAAATACTCTAATTAGCACCTTCACCCATAGCATCGGGTAGAGGAACACAACTTGTTAACTGCTGTTGTTGCTGCTCAACACAGAATGGAGGAACTGAGGAAGACCGCTGGCCGGCGTCGCTGCCTTTCTCACTGACAGTACTGCCATTTGGCTGCGGCTGCTGTTCTTCCGTGTGGTTTAAATAATATGGATGGACCCGCATCCCTTCGCCCCACATCGTGCGACACATTTCAAGACCCATATCCGTATCCATAGCTTGGCTAGTGCTGAAATATGAATGTGCTCCTTTTCACACCTTTCTAACCTAAGTGCTTATTCATTACAGAATCAGCAGGTTCTCCTTTTCTTGGTAAAAGTAGTGCAGTGGCATGATTTATTAAAATGTGCCAAACACTACGGGGCAGTGGCCAATCAAGGCATTGACTTCGTAAATTGCACACTGTCGTGCGCGTTCAGCAGTCTGGCATTTGTTAAGTCAGCATATGTGCCCAGACATCAGTGTACCAGGACATAATTCAGAACCCGACAGGTAAAATACTAAGTTACTTTGGATAATTCCATCAGCAGCACTAAATGAATCTTCTTCCTGAAACGTTTGCATCTGCACCGTATCTTAAATAAGCATGAACAGATACTCCAGTAACAACTGAACTGCTGGCACCAAACTTAGCATTGAAAATACCACCATCTATCTTCATTTATAAGCAAGGGGTATATTTCACAGAGATAGCACTAATTAATCAATCTGATGCTTGCAGTTGTTCAGTCACACCGCAATCTGCAATTAATTGATGAGTGAAGCAATTGTGGAAGCACTAGGTTTGTTCCCAAGACATGGGCAGTATATCACTAAACAGGCGACAACAATATGAAGAAAAAACAAATCCAAGGTTAAACCATTATCCAAAACTCTATAGTCGGATCTCAAATGTGACCCATCACCACGAAATGAGTCTTACGGTGTATTTATACCAGTGCGACTTTAGACTCATTTCGTGGTGATGGGTCACAAATGGGAGATTAAAGCTCCAGTCAAGATACCAAACCCAAGAAACAAAGCTAAGAACCATAAACCCAAGAAATCATCCAAAGGTCCTATACAAATAGAAATGCCAAAACAAATAGCGTGGAAACACACAATACCTCACAAAGAGGCAGCTTAAAACGAGATCGTAAAATACCCCACCAAGTAAATAAATTCAGCCTTAGCTTGCCTTTGGGAGTAACAATCATGAAGCATGTTTTGAAACTCGACTGTTCCGATAAAGGATTTGCTCTGACCCTCAGACTTATTCATTACGCCACTACAATAGGGAAGAACATTAATTTGCATTCTTAACCTTCTGGCTTGCTGAAATAACATGCTGTAGTGATTTTTCACATGATTATGTTTCAAGAGTATTATTTCTTATCAGTTCATTAAAAGTTAGATGGTCCGTGTAATTAAAGATGACAGTACATGTAATGGGCTTGTGGTTTCTTGTGTTTTAAAATATATAGAGGCGCTTTTGAGACAGTCACAGGCAGCAAGTCACCGTTTTATGTCAGGGGGCTTCACATTATCAGCTTAAGAAAACTGGAACACTCGGGGCTCTGGTGAAGATCTTCAGGGCCACATCCTGTCACACTTCGTGGCACTACTGAACTTTCCGCATTTATAGTTGTTTTCTGGACATTTCACTTATTCGACATGACTTTAAGGTCACCGTGCAGAAGAAAAATAACAAAAACAATTGCAACGAGGAACAAAAAGTCTCAACAACAAAGGTTATCAACAGAAATAGCTAACACAAGTGTCGTAAAATTTGGTGTGGCTGTTATTTACGTACAGTACTGAAGAGGATCCCATAAACGTGCTGCAGATCTTAGCAATTGGAGGAAAGCCATACTGCCATGGAGTGGATTTCCTGTCTTCCAGACAGCGATAAGTGATGATGTGGACCCAAGTGACCTTCTGAAGGGAACACAATGCGGTGTAACTCCCCTGTGGTTCCGTAGACTAGTACGAAGCTTTTAAGCTTAATATGTAGACAGCAGGACCAATCAGTGCAGCGGGGGGAAAACAACAGATGTGTTAGTGTTCAGCATAAGCTGGAAGTGTTTTTAGATGGGCTGCAAAACTTCTGAAAATTGGTATCAATCTACAATCTGTAAATGCACAAATCCACAGGACAATGGGAAGAGATCTTAGTATGCAGAGGGAATATGTGTGAACACCTGAACTGAATCCCAGGAATAAAAGATCTTTTATAACATTAGTTAATTCCATCCATCCATTTTCTGTAACCGCTTATCCCATTCAGGGTGCGAAGGGTCCGGAGCTGATCTCATAGGCTACAGGTGCAAGGCGGGGAACAACCCAGGATGGGGCGCCAACCCATCCCAGGGCATTAATTCATTTTAAAGACAAAATCCTATTTATCTGCATCTTTTGTTGTCTGGGGTGATTTTAAAGTTTCCCAGAGAGTAAATAAATAACATGAGCAAGGTCTTGATTGAATGCTATGTATTTTCCATACTGCTGATATGAACTCAACAAGAAGCTCGATCAGTTCATATTGGGCCTGAGAATAACCTAGATCAGTGAGTGCAGGTGTGTGGTATTCGTGAGGAGTCACTAATGGGAGCAGGTTCTCTGCAGACTGTGTAAGACCTCACATTCTCTTCTGATTTCACACCAGAGTCCTTTAAATACCTTTTTACTAAATTTTCTGGGATTCTTGAATCAGGAAGGTTATTTCCATGGATATTGAATTTCATCGGAAGTGACTTGCAGAAACGGAAAGGATTAAAACATTTGTAAACTTACCGGTTTGCCTGGCTTTACCATTGATGGAGTGAGTTTCAATCTTATATGCATGCATCAATCTGTCCCTTCACCTTTTATCCAACACAGGGCTGGGAATCAAGCCTGGAGCCAATTCTGGGCTCTGTAGGGCACAGGGCAGGGGACATCCTGGACAGAATTCAATCCATTCACCCTAAAGCTGCTTATCCTGGGTCTACCGCAGGTGGCAGACTTTGGACAGGATGCTCCTCCACCACAAAGCACACACACACACCCACTATCACATAATCATACACTGCAAATGCCAGTTAACCAAGCTGCACGTCCTTGCATCCTGGGAAAATATGTAAATTCCTCACACACAGAAGTAAACCCCCAACCCAAGAGGTGTGATGTGACTGTGGTACTCATCCTTAAATGTTATAGATTTATTTATTGGACTAAACAGCTCCCTCGGCTTATTTGTTGCTTTTCCATGTGTAGCAGTCTTGCCTTCTAATTAAGCCAGAAACCATTTCAAGCTGTGCAGCGCAGAGCAGAAAACTAATATTGGAAAATCAAGTTTAATTAGCCATATCTCCCAAAGCTGCTCAAAAAGCAGCTCTGTATTATAGATGGAGCTGTAATTGTGTTGCTCATGGCCATACAAACAGAAGTATAGATAGAAATGCAAAAATGCTGCAATTACAGCCTCTCCCTCTCCTGATAAAATCTCATTACTGTGAAGTTCAATTATTCCCCGAGGCTCTCAGGACAGAAACTCCTGTAATATAATCCACAAAAAGCCCTCTGTTCTATTTGCAAGTTCCGTACATAAATGAATGATTCTATGAGGACCGTCTTGAAACAAAGTTAATAGAGAACAAGCCGAACATCCCCGTTAAATATCTTAATTTTATATTTCTGCCAGCTTCTCAGTGGTTCGAAAGTGAACCAGCATGGATCAAGGAACACATTTTGAATCTTCCTCTGTTATCAAAGTCTGGAATAATGCCTTCCTTATCAAGAGTGGCAGCCATTTACAATGCAAGCTGTATAAATATACGTTATCAGTGCTTATCTAAATTGTTTTGTGATGCTGTTTATTTTGAAAATAGTTTTGAATTCCTTCTATGGGATGTTTTATTTTTAATCCTCAGTGCAAATCTCAAATCTCTATTGAGTATTTTCTGCTTCTTTTCTTGTCTCCTCATTTCCTAAAAAAGTAATAATAGAATAAATCTGATTTGGATTGAATGTAAAAAAAAAACAAACCTGGATCTGAAAAAGATAGATTCCAGATTAAAGTACTTGAATACTGAAAGTACTTGAATACTGAAATTATTTGAATACTGAAATTATTTGAATACTGAAGTGTGATACCAGGGGTGTCAGAAGCATTTTGAATGTGGGGGGGGGGGGGGGACACACTGGCATAAAACTAATATTTTATGTTAATGTGGGGGGGACACGTCCCCCTCAGATTTAATGGTGGCGACGCCCATGGGTGATACAATGGTTAACATAATATTCAGCATGGAAAACTAAACTTGACTTTTGACTGTAGAATAATTGGCAATACATGCAGTAACCACACTATGTGGTGTATTGGATAAGTGACTGGAAAACTAGTTAAACATTTCTCCTGAAGTTACTTTGCTTTTACACATCTGAAAATACATATATCTTTTTTTTCTGACTGTACACACCGGGAAACAAGGCATCACAAGGCCCGCCATCTCCATTTTATTCCGAACTCACAAATTGCTGTTTCTGGTTCAGCCAGGGTGAGAAAGATAGGGCCACAGCTACAGTAACACATCAGCTAAAGTCTCATGAGATTATTAAACCTATAGGGCCAACACACTCTGTATGTTTGGTCTGGGTTGCACTAGTCTCAACGTTTCAGCTTTTCAATTCTTTCATACTTACGATGGAAAATTAAGATGTAAATATTGCTATTTTCAATCATGAGGCTAATGTTTAGAAGTGATCATGGAGCAGAAACATTAAAACTACAAATACATACAAAGTTAAGTATAAATTCATATATTCATCTTCTCCATGGGATCTTAGACATGTCGATGTTAATAAATGCCTGCATCTTTGTCCACGGAGAGGCGGGGCCAGAAGTATCCCCGCCCACCAGCTGTTATAGACACTGCCTAGCCCCGCTTGGGGAAAATCTCCGGAGTTAGTTGGGCTTTTGGCCAGAAATCCCGTTACTTCTCTCAGGAGGAAGTGAAAGTCAGAAGTGAGCGTTTGCAGGGACCTGGGAACTGTCCGACGCTGACAAAATTCACATCAGAAGTAAAAACCTGAGATGCGTTTTAGAAGGATTCTCCATGAAAGAGCTTGATTTATCTCGATCTTCTCCTTCCTTTATTTAATTTCTCAGGGAGCTGTATGCAATTTAACTCCGACGACCATGTTTACTGCCTCCTGGTCACGTACATTTCAGGCATGGCTAATCAAAAAATATCGACAAAAGCAAAACTGTCAATAATGGATGTAGGAAAGGGCACAGGGCAGGGTGAAGCTTAGAAAGTACATCACAGGGCACGTATACTATGGGCAATTCACAGATTGCCTAATTGCATGCCTTTGGAATTTCAGGAGAAAGCCAATATTAGACAAGGAAAATACGTAAATGCTTCGCAGACATACGGAGAGGGGTCAAAACCCTTAACTCAGATGTAAGGCAACAGGGCTAGTCACTGAGCCATCGTTTTGTAAATGAAAATGGACATATTGGGTGAGGCACACCAAGCCTAAATGAGTCCATGTCAATCCCAAGTTCTCCCACTTAAGAATTTGAATCCTTGATATTTTTTGCCATTTTGATATATTTTTGCCAGCATGTTACTGATGGCATGAGGTGGAATCAGTCACACAAATTAAATAATAGCCCAGAGAATCTTGAATCCACAAGTACCTCCACCACATTCCATAATCATATTTAGTGAATTTTCAAACCAGCCAGTTAAATCCATTATCATATAATCTAAATATCTAAAAATGCATGTATGGTGTTCATTGGGAACAATACCTCCGTTGGCCACAGTTTGCTTGTCCTCCCTTTGCAGGTTGGGTTTTGTCCAGTGGCTCAAAGCCATGATTTTAGGTGAACTGGACAATATGTAAGTAGGTTTAAAATATATAATAATATGACCAGTGCCTTCCTTAAAGAACTGGAACTGCTTTTGTTTAACCTATATTTCCAAATGAGTGTTTTGATTCCCTCTTGAAGACAACCGCTTTAATGACAGATCTATTCATCTGCAACATAAAAACATAAAAATGAATGCAGAGAAAAACACAATGTCAAAGTTCATCCTTAAACTCCCTTCCAGCAATAGTCTTGAACTACTTGGAATGATCTTGGCATTTTAAGACTGCCGGGAGAGCCGCGCACTGCGACAGAAGCACTGGAAATCTTTGTGGATAACTATACTGGCATATATTTCTGTAATATTTCCTGCCTCTTTCATAGCACTCACTCCATGGTGCCCTATAATTTTCTGTGGCATTTTGTTTGAGTACAGTCTGTCTTTAAATGAATGCAAAAGTCAATAGAGGAACAAATTTTATTCAACAACAGACTGCGTCTGTTGTAAACAAACTGTAATGCGATTTGGCAAATTCAGTGGGCTACCTTTCTGTACTGTAATTGCAGTTTAAAAACTGGCAGGCACTTGCTATCTTGAAGTAGCTTCTAAGCAAAATAAAAATAATTAGCATGAAATGCTTTTTTTTGGGGGGGGGGGGTAGGGGGGGGGTTGCAACAAGGTCTATCTTAGTGATTTAAAGATAATGACAAAAAGATTCCTATCTGGTTATAGTCTATGACAGCGATCCTTTTGAAATATCAAAAACATTGTACAAGTCTTATTAATGCCTGATGTCGTAATAATTTAATGGTGTCAGTACACACCTCTGGAAAAAATTAAGTATTTCATTTCTCACTTTATGGGTGTGCATCTGTGATTAACATTTTTTTTTTGTAAACTGCAGCCTGGCTCTTCTCTGTTTCTGATTAATGAAGGGCTTCTTCCTAGATTTATGGGACTGCTTCTTAGAGCCTGATATGAACTGTCATGGTAGTACCACTTTCCAATAAGGCTACCCTTATTAAATCTGGTTATTAATTAGGTTGTAACACTTTGTATATTATGAATAGACAATTTTAAGTTATAACAATTTTCTTTTTATTAATGAATTTCTACCATTTATATGTGTCAAAAGGGAATATTATTGTAGAGTGGTACCGTCCTAGCAGTGCACTTCACACCACGTAATGTTTCCCATTCCTTTTGAAGGTCACTCGATGTCATCCGCCGATTTATGAGGCACTGTTGGAAAAGTTGATGGTAATCTCTGGCATTACAAAGTTGCTTCTGCCCTCCATCTAGCTGGTTTTTAGTTATTGCCAGTGTCACCTGTTTATTCTTGTTCTTATGTACTGCCGTCATAGAAACCCGGTATATCCTTCTGCCAGCAGAACCAGGATCAAACCAGGAATGGGGCGGTCTCAAGTTCCTCCAGAGCTGTATTTTTTAATGTTTCTGTAGGCGCTGCTGTGGGAGCCCTGACTGAGCACTACGTCACCGCGGCGCGTGATTCGTCACAGTGCGGAAGTGCGGCTGGTAAACGCTGCGGGGGGGCTTTTACTGGGGGGGGCATCTGCGCGCGAGTTGAACTTACATATGACATCTAATGCCGCCCCTGCGAGCGAAGTTAACTTAAGTAGCAAGCGAAAGTAAGAAATTGCGCAGTCAGTTGGCAGACGGCATTTTATAAGGTATGTTAGTTAATTCCTTGTTGAACGTCGACGTACGCCGTATTTGCTTTGCTTTTCTTACTTCATAATACGTGATTTAACACTTTTATTTTGGTTATCTGAACCAAGGACTTCTGTGGTTTTAAAATTGGTATTTGTGCCTGTAAAGCAAAAATGAAAGTTGAAGTTAACTGATATTGTAGGGTGATGGAAATGCTGTGTTTTGTTTTGTTTTGTAAACGACTGGCTTCCGCTGAAACGACTCCTCTGGTTATACAGGCTCGCTGAACGATCGCCATTATTGTTTCGTTTTCTTTTTCCCTTCATTTTAAATGGCCCAGCACTCACAGTATTGACATTGATTAAAGAAGAATTACAGTAAAATGAGCGGTGGAGTCACAAACGCTTCCCAGGAGCGGCTCAGCCTGAAGGAGGATCTCACATGTGCCATCTGCTATGACCTTTTCAACGATCCTGTCATGTTGGCCTGCATGCATCACTTCTGCAAGAGTTGCATCGCCACTTACTGGAGGAGCATCAGGGGTCCTGTAACTTGTCCCCAGTGCCGGCAGGAGTTCCCCACAAAGCAGTTCCAGACCAATTACCTAGTGGCAGCCATGGTGGAGAAGGTACGGGCGAGATCAGCAGACCACCAGGACCGGCAGGTGGGTTACGTGTGTGTTACATCACGGTTCTATATGTGTGTGTGAAGGTGCGTGTGCCCTGTGACTGACTGGCATCCTATACAGGGTTCTCATCTGCCTTTTTCCCTGTGCTTTTGGATATAGGCTCCAGCCTTACCGTGCCCCCGGATTGGGCTTGCCGTGAGGCTCTGCAGAATAAGCCTCTGGGCTTGTGATCAGAAGGTTGCCGGTTTAGGCCCAGCCTCAGTAGAATAGTTGCTTGGGCACTTTGGGCACTGCGAGGTGCTACACCTGTGCTGTGACTCCAGGCTTGCTCTCGCCTGCAGGTGGGGCAAAGAGAATTTCCCCATGGGGATTAATGAAGTATCACTAATCTATTTCTCAGTCCTGCCTCATGCAACTTGCTTATTATCCAGTTTTTTGCCTTATTCCAGCTGAGATGGTTTAATGCATAAAATAAGCCAGTTGACATCGAAATGAAAGTCACGGTGCAGCGTTTTCTGCATTTTTCATGCGTTTTAAATGTTGTTTTTTCCTCCCCTCTGGGTTTCAGCTCAAAGTCTTCAACCACAGTTTACACTTTCAGCATATTTTCTGTTTTTCTTAGATAATCATTGACTGCTTTGAGACAAACACTGCGATTTGCTTTTCCTTTATGGGCAACATTTAAAAAAAAAAGAAAGAAAGGAAATGCTATCCTATTTTTTTTTGGTGAATGCAATTTCATGTTTAAATAATTACATATTTAAATGCATCTTAATATTCATCTTAAAAAATATCTTAATAGTGATAGTCTCTATATTTGTATAAGTTTTCATTCTCTTCATTGTTACAATGTAGACACGAATGTAGTAACTCCATTCATTGTTACTTTGGACAGATTTTATGTAAGATGGAACCAGAGTGCTGATGGGATTGTTTCGGTGGATGATGGCACAGTGGCTAGCAGTGCAGCCTCATGTCTCCAGGGAGAGTACTTCAGATCCACTGCCTGTGTGTGAAGTTTATGCAAATTTCCTTTGGATTCTCCAGTTCTTGTTTCTTCTATCCAAAGCCACTAGGTCAATTGGTACCTTTTAAATCCCCTGTTTATGTGTGTCTGCGGGCATGTATATACTACATTGTGGGGACCAAATAGCAGGTGTTTTGGTCCCCACAAGGGGAAGCTCATTTTTATAAAGATCAGTGACTACATTCAAAACCTAACAATGGCAGAAGTCTTATGAAATTTTGCTTGGTTACTTATGGTTAAGGTTAGGGATTGGTAGGGGTTAAGGTTGTCGTTGTTGGGATTTAGAAATGAATGGACAGTCCCCACAAGGATATGAATGCAAACTTGTTTGTATGTGTGTGTCTGTCTGTGTATCTATCATATAGAGAGAGAATGAGTGTTTGCCCTCTGAACGTTTGGCATTTTTGTTGGCAAACACCATGCTGTGGTGATGTTTTCAAATCAGTATCATATTTGCTTGTTTACTGCTGTTTGTTGAGAAGGTTACTCAGGCACACAGTAAAGAGGACAGAAGGAATAAGTGACATTATCAGTGAAAAAAATTTAAGCACAATGACCTTTGGTCTGAAGATGGACCATAGCAGATAAGCTTTTCCAAAGAAGGTTGCCAAGCAACTAAGCTTTTATTTTTGACTGGTTAGTTTCTGGTGGTCTCTGTGTTCAGCTGAAATGTGTCCTTTGTGCAGCATCTTCAGCTATCTGCTACCCCTAGTAACTGTGTTACTATTTGTCTCGTGAATTTAGGCCCGTGAAGTATTTGAATTACTTCTGTGGAGAATGTATTGTTCTCTGAAGGATTGCCTAATTTTCAATTAAGTGAAGACGTATGACTGCTGAAATTAAAATATTTGCTGCTTTTTTTGTTTTGACATTTTTCTTTGGGATACATACTGTTTAGATAGTATAAGTATTTTTAGTTAGAAATATCTTTTTTGGATACATTTATGACTGTATGCAGAATGAATGAATAGCTGGCCTGCAGCCAAAAAAATTAAGAGTTTTCTTTTCTCCCCAGAAACAGCTGAAAGATTGTCTAGCCTCTCATCTCTCGATGAAGGAGCGCTACATGGGCATGATCCACAAAAGCGAACAGAAAGTACTCAAAATAAAAGTAAGTTCTGCTGGTCAGATGCTGAGGACTCCACTTTCGTTTGGTGAGAATTTCACTGGTTGCGCAAACAGAATAAAAACTGCATTCCCCTGGGCAGCTGTCGCGTGATCAGGCCTGCGGGAGGAAATGCTGACTGGGCTCTGTTCCTCACCAGCTTGACCCAGCGGTTTTGTGTCCACGCAGAGAACAGGTGCGGAGCTCCAGGGACAGATACGGAGTGACTTCCAAGCCTTGCACTGCCTCCTGCAGGAAGAGGAGGCTTCCACATTGGAGCATCTGAGGAGGGAACAGGAGGAGATGCTGGGGGAGCTGGGCCGACACCTGGCGATGCTGCAGGGGGCTCTCGTGGAGGTAGAGGAGAAGATGCACAATCTGCAGCAGACCATGGATGCAATGGAGCAGAGGTACCTGCTAGAGGTAAGAGTCACAACATAACTCTCAGCGTAGAGGATTTTTCCAGACTGTGCTCATTGGGTAACACTGCCATTATTTTATTTACTACTCTTTTATTTGCGCTCCTCCTTCGCTGCTGTTGGATTTTGCGCATGAGTTTTTCATTCGCATGCACTTAGTGTTGTGACGTCATAAAGTGATTTGACTTGATTTGATTTGCCACCTTACACCTGTGGGCGTGGGAGTTAAAGTCCCACCCCCTCCTCATTAATAGACATAAAATATTTTTTTTTCTCAGTTCAGGCTGACACATAAAAAGGTATAATTATAACTGATTGACCTTCTTTTTGTATGCGTCTTTCAGTTATTGATGTGTGTTTGTTTAATATCAGCGCTGACACTAAATTAATAAATTATTCTGTCAGTGATATTCAGTGTAAATTATGGATTACTTAAATTTTCTCATATAAATAAAAATAATATGTGACATTTAAATGGGCAATGGAGACGGCTGTCATTTGGATAGTAGGTCTCCAGAGGATGTTCATTGTCTCGGCTCCTCTGGTTGTTTGGTAGTGTTCAGGCAATGTTTCCCAAAATGTGGACCAGCTGTGGGTGTCTGTGGACCGGATTGAGAATATTACTGCACTGGTATGAGGTTCACTGAGCTGGGTGTCATTTTTTTGAAGCGATCGGCTGATAAGGTTAAGAGTATTTCCTTTAAACTTTCTATCAAGGTGCCCTACTTCATTACCATTTTCCCTGGTCGATAATGTCAAAAAAAGTTTCCCCCTTCATAGGTCATAGCATGTGTTATGCAATTCCGCACTTTCTTCCTCGACACATTTTCACCTCCTCATGCCTCCTTTGAAATACCTTTATCTGTTGATCACCTTGTCGTTTCAGTTTATTACTCTCTTGCCGTGCTCCATAAATCTCTCGGGTTGGACTTTTGTCTTTTTATATGTTCTTTATACCTTTTTCTTTTTTCCTGTGGGCCCAAAAACTAAATCCCATAAAACATGTTCCACACAGCTGTTTTTTTTGCTTTGATAAACAAATCTACATCTCTACAGATCTCCATATCACATCAGGAAAGACAAATCACCCACAGCGCCCTCTCCCTCGCTCTCTCCCTCCCACATATACTTTCTTTTAAATAACAGTCAAGGACTGTTAAATTGGCACTGCACTGGCATCCAGTCCAGGGTGCTTCGCAATTTAATGCCCTGTACTGCCTGGCATTGGCTAGAGCCCCCCCTCCATCACCACCATTTGTGCAGCTGGAAGACGGACGGATGGATGGATGGATTAATTCCAGTTATGGGAGGATTGTCCCAGATCAACTGAGAAATGTATTCATTACATGTATAGTAGATTTGTATATTGACAGAGGTATTTAATTTCATAAATTGTACAGGCTTTTGTGAATAATTAGAGTGCTGGTTTTCCTGTTCAAAGACAGAATGAAAGCATGATTTGCAAGCTTTTTCTAAATTTTCTTAAGTATGACAGTACTGCTGGTTTTACATTATATTAAATATATTGCCTATTTATTTTGATGGTTTTTTTTGTTGCCTTTTTAACATGGGTGTATTGTCTATAGTATTTAATCTGAAATCCATTCCCTAGGGCTGTTTTAATGATAATTAATCTTTTGTCGATCAGTCCGCATTGGGGACGGTGGTGCTGTCATGCTACAGCAGCAGCTTACTATAAATGCCACAGTTCAATGTGTCTTTTTAAATATGAGCATCGCGCAAGTACTGAATGACTAGTATAAATTTGTCAGAATGTACAGCTGCTGAATTTGCCTTTTTCTTGCCCAGAAACATGCTTAGCTGCAAGATATGTGCACCCCTGCGTTTGCCATCTGCTGATTAGTAATGAGATTACCATAAAACAAAATTCATAGGGTTGTACATCTTTGTGGTAATAGTATAACATTTAGTATGTTAATATTTAGCAGGTTGAATGGTGAGAGGATTTCTCTTGCGTTTCCACAACAGGTCCAACTGTGTATTTTTAGTTTTATATAGATGTATGTGTTACAAACATTGCGGTAGACTTGAGAAGGTATCTGTTAAATTGTTATGGTAGTTGAGTAAAGGGTGTTTATAGTTCAACTGCTCTAAAACTTGAACTAAAGGTCTCCATAGAGAAGAAGGATTTTAAAACGGGCAGTGAATATGTCATAGGATGTGCCACTGAGCTTATTGTCCATGTCCAGCTTCAACCCAGCAGACCAACATTGGCAGAAGTGTCCTGTTCGAATTTTGTCCTACATTTAATGAAATCCGGACCTCTTGGGTTCCATAACCATGACACAAGAACTTGGAAAATTTCATTATGACCCATAATGCCAGTCAGTTCTCAGAAGAGAGATTATGTGGAAATATCACACAAGCTGAATTAAATAACAAAAACATATTCAGTTCCAAACTTCCGGTTCCATTGTGCCAAAAATCTTAAAATATGACCACTGTACAGCCCTTTGAAGGAAGTGACTGTTTAATTGTTTATGATGTGAAGACTGAACCACTGATATTTTTTATTTGTGTAATATATTTAAATGATTCCATCCAGGAAGTTTAGTAAGCATTTTTTTGGTAATGCAAACAAATACATTAGTGATATTGTGTGTATAGTTTTGAATCACTCTTCTTTTGCTTCCAGACTCCTGAGGTGAATTTCAGGTGAGTACCAACAATTTATCATAGTTTTCTAGAATCCAGTCGTCTAAGTATTCACAGAAAGGGAGTAAATGGCTCGTCATTCAGTTAATTTTATTGACCAGAGAAAGCAGCTTCCTGGCCGTTTGTGACTTCAGCCCGGCCTGATACTGATCGCTGGCACTAGGCTTTTTGGCATGGTGCTTATGGGCCTCGTAATGTGCCGGATATTCCAGTTTACTAATTATCATCATTCCTTTAAAGGGGCCCTATTGTGGCCATTTTCACAGTTCGTAATTTTATTTCTGGGGTCTAAAATAGAGTTGCACACCACAGTGTTCTAAAAATGCATTTTTCCCATGCTGTACATCTCTATTCGCTATGTCTGACATGCTCTATAAGAGCTTTATGCCCCACCGCCAGTGAGCCCAGTGTTCTGATTGGTCAGCTTGCACTGCACGTTCCGCCCCTGTCCTGCAGTTTGCAGACAGTATGCTGGCAGGCGGCCAATAAGTATTGAGTTACAAGGTGACATCATCATGTCACGGAAGTAAGGGCTGGAATTCCAGTGAGGCATTTCAGGCAGATTAGAGAAGAGTGGTTTCTGTAGTGAGAGATACTCTCATTGGTGTGTACTTTGGGCCTTAGTACAGACTGTTTAAATGCACATAAAGCTACATGAGACACTAAAGGAAAGGGAAACACCACAAAATGCATAAAAGGGTCCCTTTAACCTCATGGGCTTTTAGCATCTTAGTGTTTTTACTTATCGCAATAAAAAAACAATGATGTTGTAAAGCTGGGCTTAGCATGGAGTTAATTACTTAATACACAGAAGAGGTTAAAGTAAATAGTTTAAAAATGTAAATGTTAAGCACATTGTGTGAGTGTTGCTGTTCTTTTAAGGTAACTTTCCAATACCGGTATCCAGTATCCCAGTTTGCCTAATTGTGAAGCTTTTCTATAGCAATAGCAGGAGTCACATAATGGACAGATACATCAACACAGCAATGATTAGAATTCGCTGTCTGACCAACTGCTCTGTATTCACACACTTTTTTTCCAGCTTGCGTCCTATTTTAAGGTAATGAGTGTACAGACATGATTCATGTTTGCTCACCAATTATTTTCATCGGTAAGGTTGCCTACTTGTTGGTTGTCATCAGGACTAAATAACAAGTTGTACTCTGCCTGTTTTATCATGTTTTTATTATTTTGCGGTCTAGACTGTCTGTTGAGGTGGACAAAGGACCAGGCATAGACATAAGCAGTTTTGGTGCAAAATATAAAGGTCCGCTACAGTATATCGTCTGGAGGAAGATGTTCAAGCTTTTGAATCCAGGTATTCTCTTTGATGTGACGTCCGTCATGGGTTCTGGAAATCAAAGATGCATGTTGGTATTAATAGCAGTTTAATGGTTTTTTTCTCTACACGAAATAGCTTTGGAATGCCGCTGTTTTCGTGTGTTGGCTCCGAATTAGATGCAGGGCTCCCGGTTTATTGTCACAGCATGCAAACGTATGAGTAGGAAAGGACCCTGATGAATGGTTAGAAGATGAATGGGTAATGAGAACATAATTATTGTGATTAGCGTAAATTAATGGTTCATGGTATTGTATTATGCTGGTAGGCCCTGCTCCGCTTACTTTCGATGAGGAAACGGCCCATCCGAGTCTTTGCCTTTCCCGGGACAAGACCGCTGTGGTGGAATGTGACAAGATGGTCGCCCACAAGCCCAGCCCTAAGAGGTTTGTCCAGTGCATCAACATCCTTGGGAGCCAGGGCTTCCAGTCAGGCCGCCACTATTGGGAGGTGGGAGTGGAGAACAAGACAAAGTGGGATCTGGGCGTGGCCCTGGAGACTGTGGACCGTGGGGCCCGGGTCAAGCTTTGCCCAGAAAATGGCTACTGGACCCTCCGGCTGCGGAACAAGACCCAGTACTCAGCAGGAACTCAGCCCTGGACCCCTCTGACCCTGAGGACCTCCCCTCGTACAATCGGCGTCTTCCTAGACTTCGAGGACCGGAGGGTATCCTTCTACAACGCAGATACGATGCTTATGCTTTGCTCGTTTAACAATGGGCCGAATCAGAAAGCTTTTCCCTTCTTCAGCACCTGTCTCAGTGACCAGGGGCGGAA
Source organism: Brienomyrus brachyistius (assembly GCF_023856365.1). Taxonomy (NCBI): domain Eukaryota; kingdom Metazoa; phylum Chordata; class Actinopteri; order Osteoglossiformes; family Mormyridae; genus Brienomyrus; species Brienomyrus brachyistius. The sequence continues at coordinate 9,892,514 of NC_064542.1, forward strand.
ACCCCAACTGATTCGACTTGTCCACTTCCCTCTGGAGCCGCTGTAAACCCTGAGCTTATAAAGGGTGGTGTTTACAGAAATTGAAGCATGTGCAATAGGCAAGACGCATCTGTAATGTATCTGTCTATGCAAGCACTGTGTTGTACATAAATGTATTATTTCCAAACTAGACCTGCATACATGTATGCAGGATGTGGAGGCAAGTGTTGCAGTTTCTTGACGTCTCCCATGTTTGCATTCTTCACATCTTTTATCCGTAACTCAACAGCAGTTCATTTGAAGGCTTTTAAAAAAAAAAAAATTGAAGGATTATAGATCTTAGATTGATTTTGACATTTTGGTTGTAGCTATTGATGTCTGCTTAATAAGCAAGGAGTTCAGACTCTTCTGCAGCCGTATTCTGCCCAGCAGTAGCTCACTAATGAGTGACGTAGTTGCACAATCATTAAACCAATATTATTGAGAAATTTCTGAAGAAACACAAGCCAGAAATGCAGCGTTGTTCCGTTTTTACAGCTCTGTCTTGTCTACGAAGTATGCAGTATAGTAAAGCTAATCAGTTTCTTTTTTTATCCTTGGATGGATTCATTTCTTTTTTTTAGTTTTTTTTTTTTATTTTTTTTTTTTTTTTGTCCCGTGACGCATCTTGTTTTGTCAATCATTACGAAATCTTTACATGTGATATTTTTTTTTTGTGCTGGGAAAATATACAAATGCAAATCATAAAGTTCCATTTATGCATATATATTTTTTTCCTTGACAAATAGCGTTTATGATAATTCCTTGCAGACTCGATTTGCTTAATTTGTCACTTTCAATTTGTTAGCATTTATAAAAAGGCAAAGCATTAGGAAATTCACAGCACTGTATTTTGGTGTCACTTGATTAAAATATTGTAATGCCGTCGTTTGTGAACACACTCACCATGTGTGATAAAGAAGACTTCGATTATGCTGTTCCTGTCACACTGACCTCCTTTTTCTTAGGAATGTTGCTGTGCAGTCTGGTTGCCAGTATCTGCCTATTGGAAGGTAATGGCAACGGGTTTGTGTCAAGACGTATGAGTTTCCGGTGATAACGGAGAGACAGTGAACCTCGCCATTCCATCTCTAATACTGATTGCAGTTGCATCCTGTGCCCATTCCGTGGAAATCTCATTAACGGTACTGGTGCTGAGGTCACTTAAAGTGCTCCTCTCTCATTGAAGTAAAACCTGAAATGAGTTTCTCCTTGTCTTTTAGAAGAATTGCTTGCATTCATTGTTCAGGTAATAATAATTACAGTTTGAAATGGTGACAAAAGTTAGTTAAATATTACTCTTAGGCCAATGTTGTTCTCAGTAAAAAATATTTTCCTCAGGCAACAACAACAAAAAAAAATGGCAATAGGAGAAAAGAGCTCATATTTGCTCTTCTTGAAGACAATCTTTCATTTCTGCGCAGGTTGATTTAAAATACACTTCCTCAGGGTGAAGTGTATGACTCGAACCCAATTAGCGATGCTGGTGCCTTTGGTGGTGTCTGTGCCGAGGCCCCATTGTGACCCTCCTGACAGTGTAATCGCGTAATGAGGTGAGCCTCCGATCAGCTCGTTTCAGCTGCTTTGGGTTCTCCTGCCAGGTGAAGGATCTACCCTGCTGGGAACGACGTGTCAAATATCAGTGGGATAATAGGTACTCCGCCCCCCTCGGGTTTCTGCAGATTTCTACCGAAGGTTCTCTTAAGACGAAATCCACTTTTTTTTTTTCTCCCTCAGTGTGTGTGTGTGGTAGATGATATGGCATTGATGTGAACTGAATAAATGCATCGGATTTCAGAAGGTCTTAAATTTGTACACACAAGTGACGGCATGTCATGATTCTGATTTCACACATTAGTGGGGGTCTCCTTGTAACTACAATCCCAAGAATATGAGTGATACAGCATACTCAGAGTTTCAGGTCGATTTTAAGCAACTCCATCTTCAATTGAATCGCTTTTTTTTCCCTCTCAGAAACCATTGCACAGATTTCTTTTTAAAATTAGCACAGCTGTTGATGTTTTTGAAGTTATGTTTTTTAATCAAGTAGTCTCTCTGTGAGGTGGGAATCCATTAGATGGATTACATCATCTTGAGCGTTACTCTGCAGTACTCTTATTCTGTAGTGTAATCATAATCTATTCCAGTTATTTTTCGCTTCCTGCTTTAGTCCCTGCAGCTCCTGCTTCCTTTCTGGTCTCAGCCTACCAGGTGCCCTTCACATTTGGTGTTTTGCAAATGTTTTTTATGCTGGTTAGCAGATTCCTTTATACATGTTTTTATAACCCGTATTGCCCCCTCTGCTATCTTCTGCTGCAGAAAGATTCTGCTGTTTTTCATGTGTTGAACATTGTCACAGTTCACTTGACTGGTTCACAGCATGTGTAGTTTATATCTACTTGTTTTGCTTTAATGTACTTGGTTGTTTGTCTACTATGTGATACGTGATAAGTTGATAATCTGAGAGATTCCATTTTAACGTCAGGTAATGTTGTTGGCTGTCAGCAGGGTGTCGGTGGGTGCCGAGCTTGCTCGCCCCAGCTCTCTGTTGACCCCGCTTTGTGTGCAATTCTATGTTAAATGAAGCCGAGTCATGAAGTGGCAGGAACTGAGAGGGTCAGTTTCCTGTCGCCCTCTTAGCCATAAGCACCTGGGCTGGTAGCTTCCTGTTACCCGGGGTGATCTGGTACTTTACTGCCCTCTGTTGTTTGTTTAGGGTACATAAGTATGTGTCTGGGCACAGCCTGCGGATGCAATTATCCGTGTTCCTGTAATTTGTGTTTTAAAAAAATCTTGGATTTCTCCAGTTTATTGGAGGTAATTGCTTTGTGAATACAATGAATAATGTTGTCAGTAATAATATATCATGGTAAATTTTAGCTCCTGTTCCTCTTATAGCTTGTTAATTTTTATGTAGCTTATACCCACAAGGCAGGTTACATAATTGAGGCACACAAAATATGGCTTAATCTGATGTCTTTTTTTTTTCGCTCTCCATAATTACATTGACACCCAGCAGGAAAACTCAAAGACAATTAGATTAGTGCTGGGATTTGATCTGAGTTAGCCCACGCTCAGACCCTGCTAGATGTTGTGATGCTGTGGTCGATTGCAGGTACAGCACTGGGTGTTGTGTAAAGGGACAGAAAATCCCTTTAGTATGCTACAATACAGTATTTCACATTTATGGTTGTCATAAACAAGTCGGACATGCACGCCAGAGTCAATTAAAGAATTGAGGTTTAAAAATGAATTTAAAATGAATAAAGTTTGACAAAATTCAAAGAGCACATCAAGCGAGCTGCCCTGTTATCAAGATCATAAAATCTTAAACATTGTGTCCAAATATGTCCCTCCTTTTGAGATGCCGTGGCCAAAACAGGCTGGTATTATAAGATTTTCATAAAACAGAAATGAATAAACAACACTAGGTTATATCAGAAACGGTCACAAGATTTTATAACACCTGCACCAACTGTGGTCAGACCTTAAGGCAGAAGAAAGGACAACGGAAGCAACAGGAAAATGCATTTGTCTGCACACACCCTTCCAATGAGGATCATGGTGATCTGCAGAAGACTGGGCCACATCCTGATCTGGATATCAGCCTTTTGCAGACAGGAAAAAAATACAAAAACAGAATTTCAGTCTCTTTAAACCCTGAAGCTCATGTGAAATTTCACCCTTTCACACAACAACAGTCCAAAGCATGAGGCCGCTGCTACATTGGACTGGTTCGGGAGTGACAGTCCTTCAGCGGCCCAGTCAAACTGTTCACTTGAATCTGTGAAAGTACAGCTAAGCACACATGACCTGAAATCAGGCTACCAGATTTTTGACAAAAGACAAGAAGTATAGGCTGCATCCGAAACAGATCAGAGACCTACCTGATAATGATTTACAGTTATTATCCATCCCATCCATTTTACAAACCGCTTATCCTACTGGGTCGCGGAGGGTCCGGTGCCTATCCCAGCCCACCACAGGGCGCACACTCACACACCATTCACTCACGCATGCACACCTACGGGCAATTTAGTAACTCCAATTAGCCTCTGCATGTTTTTGGACTGTGGGGGGAAACCGGAGTACCCAGAGGAAACCCCACTACAACATGGGGAGAACATGCAAACTCCACACACATGTAACCCAGGCGGAGACTTGAACCCGGGTCCCAGAGGTGTGAGGCAACAGTGCTAACCACTGCACCACCATGCCGCCCCCTTACGGCTATTCTTGCATATATAATACTTTAAGCATATTTACAGTTAATCTGCCTAGTTAATTCCCCATGGTGTGTTCAGTTTTAATACTGATTATTTGAATCCATTTGGACTAAAGCCAAAACAGATTCATATCCTCTGTACTCATATATTTATCTGGTGTGAATTTAAAATTTCAGTTCTTTAGTGATAGGATCATATTTTAGCTACTTAAATTACTTTCTCCAGCTGTCTGCTACTGACTGCTGGCAGGTTAAACGGTAAAGACACTGTGTCACCACTGGGAAGCTCAGCCGATGAGACTATGACTCACCGGATGTTAAAAAGGACCTGCATGTTCCTCAGTACAGTCCAATGGCGATAACGAAGCAGTGTAGCTGCTAATATATAGACAAATGTGTTATTTCAAAGTGTCAATCGTCAATTTATTACCTAAAGGCTAAAATTGATGAAATAATGCCAAAAGATGGACGAGAAACTCAGGTCCTCCTCTGGTTTACCGCCTTGTGTTTGTGCTTATACTGAACAGCTGGTGTAAGAGTAACAGTGCAGCCAAACGAACAGCATCCCCCACACCAGCAGGCGTCTCGGCTGAGGAACCCCTCACCGTAAAATAAAAACATTCGAAACGCAAAACATACTAACAACAAGCAATGAACCCCAAGCTGAACTTCGTCCTTTTCTTTCCAGATACTTAACCCACAGGACACACGGCGGTGGGCTTCAGTCATCACTTGCCTTACAATATTATGACTCGCCCATAGAGTGATTAACATCATCAGTTTATGCTGTGACACGAAAATGTCAACCTGCCCAGTTAAAAGATGAACTTTTTGAATGGCTCTGTACATATATCCTTATCATTAACTGTCGGGTAGAACACTGTCAATATCTTTAAGCTGAATATGTGAATTTGAATGATTTTTGAGTATATAATTAGTAAATTGTTTGTCATACCAGATGCAGGGTCTAACAGCAGTTTTTCCTTACAGTTTTAATACCTAAGTATTAAAGTAAGTATTTTATGCTTAAACATTATAAGAACAGTGGAACAATTTGTTAATCAAGATATAAGGTAGGGGTGGCATGGTGGTGCAGTGGTTAGCACTCACCTCTGGGACCCGGGTTCGAGTCTCCGCCTGGGTCACATGTGTGCGGAGTTTGCATGTTCTCCCCGTGTCGTCGTGGGGTTTCCTCCGGGTACTCCGGTTTCCCCCCACAGTCCAAACACATGCTGAGGCTAATTGGAGTTGCTGAATTGCCCGTAGGTGTGCATGTGTGAGTGCATGGTGTGTGAGTGTGCCCTGCGATGGGCTGGCCCCCCATCCTGGGTTGTTCCCTGCCTCGTGCCCATTGATTCCGGGATAGGCTCCGGACCCCCCGCGACCCAATAGGATAAGCGGTTTGGAAAATGGATGGATGGATGGATATAAGGTACTGGGGTCAGTTTTCATCATAATTTACTCAGGAGGTGTGCTCTTTGGAACATTACAATGAGTGAAAATCATTTTAAATCACTGGTCTGCCTCACAGCCACTGCGTTTATGAGCAAAGCAGTCGTGTGTCATGCTGGAGTGGGAGATGTGCTCTGTACCGGCCACTCCTGTCCTCTGGAGTGAAGAAGGCCACACTGCTTCCTGCCGATGGCTATTCACGGCCGAGTGACAGGCCAGGAGGATGTTCTCTGAGCCGTCAGCACCTCCACAGCTATCACCGCGAGCCCTCCTGACACCACACAGGACGTCCACTGACAAAAACAGCCCCCCCTTCCCCTCCAACCCTAATTCTCAGCAGCTCGGCGGAGTCATGGAATCAAGAAGGCATTTTGGGCCACTGATCTGTGCACACACTTCCGATCTGCTTACCGCTGCAATGCACACACATCCTCAGGATCGCAGACAGTCACGCTAAAGCGTGTCAACTTAATGCTCAGCGTCACCCTGCTTGAACCACCCACCAGAGTGCATGCACTGAAATAGCTATTTCGGGTACTGAACGGGTAGACTGGCGCCGTCCCATTCCGTCGGAAACACGTAAAAGTTAAACCTGTGGGGATCTCACCAAGTTGTTTTTCTCCTCTGGGTAAGAGTCACACTAAGTTGTACAGGAAAACCTGGGAATGCATCCATCTCAACACATAGAAGAGCCATGCAAGGTCAAAATTAAGGAGCCAGTACACTCTCCGTATCAGGGCCAGCTGGTTTCCAGGGTATAGCATAGAGGGGCCTATGTGGGAACCGGCTATTGGAAAGTTCAAGAGATTTCCCAACAAAATATATGAAGAGGACCCCCCACCCCACCCAAAATGTGCCAAGGGAACCTCCCCCCCCAATCGGTATCAAAATATATCAAGGGCCTCCTCCCTCAAATTGGCAGTAAAATATACTAAGAGAAACTTAGCCACCACCCCTCCCCCCAATCTGTAGCAAAATATACCAATCGGTCCCCACGACTAGTGGCAAAATTTTGATAGAAGCCATTATAGAATGAAACCTTTATGGACTCTGAAAGGATCAAGACACTAAAATTATGAGCCTGATGCCTCTGAATACTTTCTACTGTCCTTCTTGGTGTGTGTTGGGCAGGATGCCCCCCCACCCCGCAGTCTGGCCAGTCGCAGGAAGCAAAACCACTACATCACTGTCTCCTTCAAAGGCCCGCGCAATGAATCTTGGGATACGTTGGTCGGCGAAGAATCTACTGGGCGACTCGGCAAAAGAAGGATGCATTTCTAGGCCATATTTGATGTAGCCTTTGAAATTGGACGGTCTTGTCGCACATATTGAAATGCAGCCTGGGAAGAGCGCAGCCCCTGAATTCGGACACAGACATTGATGAGGAATATTAAACTCAGAAGTTCGACGCCCCTCTTCATAGGATGGGCTAAAACCAGAGTGCATTGTGGGAAAGAAGGGAAAACTCTGAGCCTTTTGAAAGCTTTTTCAACTTGAGACGGGAAGCGGATTTACCTTTTGACTGCATGTTTTGTAAGCCGAGAGTATAAGCATAGCTTTGGTTCAGTCCTCTGCCTCATCTCGTCCCCTAAAGAAGCTGAGATTATCTTACAGAGTGGTTAGGGGTGATGTCTTTGCATTTCAGGTAAGGACCAAAATTTACAAAAGATCAAAAAATAGTACTTTAGATATTCTTCTTGAACTCCCTCTCTCGTCATTATTGTTAATTATTATTTATCATTGTTATTGTTGTTGTCATCGTCTGCTCATTACCGACAGCTGAAAGGAGATGGCTTCCTCCCTGCATGCTCAGCCCAAGGACAGGGCCTTGAAGCACCACCGCGTCTTCCGTCAGGTCCTGGGGTCAGGAAACACATTACAGACCCCCCAACGTGGAGCCGCAGTCCAGGTCATGGCAATACAGAAGGCTCAGCTTGGCCCCTTGGTCCTTGTCTTAGGGAGGGGCTGTGCCACATTGTTAGACTCTGAGTCAAAATCCACACAACTAATTCACACTCTTGTGACAATCTGATTTCAAACTGATTTCCACTAAACTGCCAAATGACTGAAAGCATTCCTGATGTGAATTATATTACATTGAATTCCAAACTAAGGTAAAAAGCATGGCTGGCTACCAATGTACCTCTTCTACACTTATCTTCCCATATTTGGCTATAAAATCTTTAAACTCTGTCTCCTTTCTGCTGGGGATTCCGACTGTGGCTCCTCTCTTAATCTTCATGGCCCCTCCCTTCATGTTTGCTCCCAGCATTTTATTGCATTTGATTAAGGAGAGACCGTACATCGATAAATTACAGTAAAAACATGGGTGGTATGAATCCGCAGTTTTGGGAACGATGTGTGTGAGGAAATTCTGTTATTCCAAAATGCTTTAGTGTAGAAGTGTACATTTATTACATAGCACAAACAAGAAGTATCACTAATGGAGATGAAATGAATGATGAAATGTTGCAATGGAGAAACTCCTCTTTAGATATACTGTATATGCATTTATACATAGGATAGATGTGGTTCCCTTTGAAAAATATGAAATAAAAAACATGGCTGAAATGTTATTCACAATACAGCACGGGTGCTGACAGAACTGTCCACATTTTTGCAATTTTTGAATATGGAGTTCGGCTATAGAAAGGCAGGCTGTCTAGAGTTAGAGACGTGAACTCAGCCACAATATAGCTTTAGAGCTTTGGCACAGATCTGTCAAGCAATGACCAAACTGAGCTGAACCTTCAAGATTTCACTTTGAACTTTCCACTGTGAACTTTCTTGCTGTAATTTTCTTTTCCATGGTGAATTTGTCATGTTTGACTTTTCTTTTGTTTATAGGATACTTTTCATCCAAAATTAAGTAGATGTTTGTAGTAAATGCTTTGTGCCTTTCCTAAAAGAACACAATGTCAGTGGAAATGGCACTGAATCAATGTTAAAATGTTGATCACGTCTGCACCCTGAATTACTTTTGACAGAACATTGAAAATTCAACAGAAGATAAATGATTAATCAATCAATTTTCAGCCATTCGATTTCTGACAGTAAAATCAATCCTGCCTCATCTACAGCAAAGAATTGCACCATTTTGCCTGTAAATAGAATGTAAAATGACCAGTCAGTTCAAGACAACAGATTCTTCATTGAAAATCATCATGTAACACGTAATGTAAAATGTAAAAAAACAATGTGATAATGTGAAGCATATTACTCACATTTGATCTATGATACAACCTCCACAACACACCCATATGCAAAGTAAGAACCAAGTAAAAAAACAAATCCAGAAATATTACTAATGAAACAGACAACGACAAGTAGAGATATCTTCCCGAAAAATGGTACAGAATGCAAGTGCAGCTTTAACTTCCAAAAGAAACTGCCATCCGACGAATGATAAATCAACATACATTCAATGGTGGTGCTGGAAGCAGAACTGGGCTGCCGGGTTCCATGGATATTGATACATTAATGCCACATGCTGTTCGTACGTAAAGTACAATCGCGATGAAATGATGACTGATGAAAATTCAAAAGTTTATCAATGTTAGCTTTCTATCTGGGTTGTGTTATGTGTTTTTTGGGGGGAGGGGAGTAACTACCCAGAAAGTTTGGGTCGTATCCATTGGCAATTAGAGATTACTTGAGTTTGAGAAGCATTGGACTATTTATTGTTACAGTTCAATCCACTTATATATTTTAGTGTGTAACACTGAACTAAGACTGCTAGGGGTTCTCTGTAAAAACCAGTGTGGTCCACCCAAGACGGCTGCTAGAAGATACTGAACAAACGGTGTACGACTCCCACAAAGCACTAATGTCTTAAAGTTGTACACCCTCCCTCCATTCCAACATTTGGGATGCTTAATTTAGCAATGCGTTCAATCAATAGAAGGATAAAACAGAATGCTGAGAAGTGCTGACCGCACATTCAGCGTTGAACGCCAATAGGAATCCTCCCTGATTTCCAGGGGGTTAAAGAGACAATCTTCAGCTTTCTGGGGAGCATGAAGACATGTCAATTTGATAAATGATATTTTTACAATGTCTTTTCAATGTTAAAGTAACATTTCCCATGGAAATAGCTGTCCACTGTCCAAGCACACCCTGATCAGAGGTTCTAATGCGCACTATTAGATTTCGCAGTGAGGACCAGGGCAGAGCAAGGTATTGCATGCTACCTGAAGAATGTTTGTTGTATTTTGAGACCCTGCTACAGACCTGATAGGGTATTTCTTAATATGTGTTCTCGGCCGTACTTGTATTCTCATGTATCTGTTTCACGTCGTCTTTCATTGCTGAAGACCCGTTAAAATACTCGAGAACAGAACTAGAGAGGACGTCTGGGGCAAGGCAAGATGTCGTTCTGGCCTTGCCCCAAATATCAAGGATACATCAGTTGCATCTTCGCCAAATGAGACCAATCCGATGAGCCATTGTGCCCCGATTTCAATTTTGGGAATCAAATTAGCAAGACTGGTCTTGTCAAGGCCACAAGTACAATCTTCACGATCTTGGTAATGAGAAAAACCCGTATTTTAATGAAATACTTTAATTCCAAGGGATCAATGAGCACATCGTGTGCAAATGCCTGATGGGTGAGTAGCTTGCTTTAAAATGTACACTATTCAGCGGTTCTTACAATAATATTTAAAGACGTCCTGAGTTGTGTGTTATTCTCCATGGTGTCCTGGGGAGCAGCTGCGTGTTTTTTGGTTCAGTCCTACTTTCTTTGGACTCTTCATTAGGATCTGACAAACATTTGAAGAAGCGCCATTAAAGCATACGTGCAGAAATATTTCAACCTTCATTGGGTTTATATAATTAAAGTTCGTAATTCTAGATTGTGTAATAGCCGTAACTGAGAATGCCAGTTACGTTCTACGTAACATTTCCTGCATTTGACACTTTTAGAAGTAGCACGGATCGGTTTCTCAATTGCTTTTGCCTATGTGTTCTCTCACCTGATCCTCAGGTGGACAATCAGGGAACAAAGGGATATTAGAAAACTGTGATCAGGCCCAGAGCTTTGTGCTGCCCACAAAAACAGTGCAGTGAAAAAGGAGCCTAACCCAACTCAAACATGAACACAGGGGGACTTCTCTGAGAAAACACACACTGCGCTCTGGAATTACTGCGCCTGGTGGAGACCTTTTGTGGGGGCTTCCTGATCTGCTGATAGAGGGCCGTGCTCCACAGCTGATTTGATTTTCAAACATTCACAACCCCCATTTGATAGGGGTTCACCAAGGACTTTGCCTAATGTGATTCTGCAGATGGTTCTGATTCAGTTCTGATTGGGTTCTGATTGAAGTCTCTGAAGAGGAGTGAGAGGGAGTAAGGGGTGGAGATGATCGGGGTTGTGAGAAAGCACCCTCACTGTGGCTTAGGCGAAATGTTAGCTGGATTGAAAATCCACATTTCATGTTTCCCGTTGATAATCACAGTTTTAAAAAAAAAATCAGAAGTGATGGCATGCAATGTCCATATAGCAGTACCTAGTGTTTTCAAATGGCTGAAAATGCCTGAGAATGGGGTGGAAATGACATTTTGACCTTGTTTCTGCCTTCGTTTCTAAGTACAAAAATAGGCGAAAATTCGTGCCTACTTTTGGTTGAGATTACAGAGTATTAATTCTTTTTTTCGATTAATTTATTTATATTACATGTAGAAGTATATATGCCTCATGCCATAACTGACTTTTTGCAACTCATTATAAGTCATTTTCTGCACGTAGTAGAATTTTTAATACTAGGCTGAATTACGTAACTGTTTAACAACTCGATATTTATCTTTTTTTCTCAAAATCCATTAATTGAGCTCTGCGCACGTGAAGTCAATATACTAGGCTACAGGGGGGCATCTGGGCACTTGTCGTGGATGTGTAATATGCCTTAATTTAACACCTTGGGGGAGGGATTGTGTTGTACCCGCTTCTGAGGAGGGGGTATTGTCACGAGTATCTGGCTGCCCCACAAATCCGTCCTGTATTTTAAGAATGAACAGGGGTGGATGCATGTTGCAGTCACGAGCAGTAAAAAGGGAAAAGGAAATCATTGCAAATCTATTCTGATCTTGAAAAAAACGTTTCCTTTTAACGAGAAAAGAGCTTTTCTTATCGTTGACAGTTCACACATCCTCTGTGCTGGGGTCTTTGGAGAGAGACACAGAAGAAGCTCACCTGAGTTTCGCTCCATACTCGGACAATAACTTTTTCCTCTCTTTTTTGCTGCTTTTGACCTCAGAAGTATTAGCAGCGGACGAGTTTATTATAAGGTTTAAAACTATATAGAGGACTGGAAATCTGGAAATGAAGAGAGATTTTACGTTTTTCTGCTGGATTTGGATTGGGATCGCTTGTGTTTCAGGTTGGAATCAATCTTTGCTGTACAAGGCTGCGCAGTTCAAAGTGCATCCTCCTCTGGGCTTTCAGCTTTTCTCCTTCATGTTTCACCTGACTGATGACATTTCTACGTTTTTACTAAATATTTGCATGACTGATTGGATCTGTTTTACAAACGTACGATATACACCATAAAGAAAACGTACCCATGTATGCAGGCAGGTTGGACCGTGATAGTCAATGGAAGTGATCGGTCATTTGTAGTATTATTTTTGCAGTTTGCGGCGTTAACGTCACAAGTGTTTGTTTGGGTTAAACTTTCAGCGTGTTTGCGAGTCGTGGTTGGGTTAAGGGGAATAGGAATTAGCGGAAGATGAAATTTCGATAATTTGGGGGAAAAAAGTTTTCTTGAATAAGTGAAGTAAGTGAATGATGTGAGGAGGCAGGGAGTCGGTGATGAGCGTCGCTGACTTTGTCGGAGAGTGTGTGGCTTTGTTTGACTGATCCATTATCTGCTAACTAAATGTGTTATCCGGTACGTGGATTTTCCTTTTCGTTTCTTCTATCTTTCTTTCTTTATTTTTTTTGGTGTTTGTTTGGCATTAGATATTTCTTTTGGCTGATAAAGTTTCAATATCGAAACGTGCTTTTAAAGATCTGCACAAAACACGCACAAAAATTCCATATGCGTCTGAATCTTTTTTGACTGATATCTCAGTTACGTGTGATGGTCCATAAAACGATGAATTGATTAAGCTAACAGACAACGCCTTTGTATGCCTTGTGGGTCCTAGACTCAGTCGCTAGGGGGAACCTTGAAGTTATTAAAACATTATACTCGATCATGAGTAATTGCTCTTAAACACTTTTGAACAATTCCTTAATATAATTGCCAAGAAATGTTTGTAATGTGAGTGACTAATTAAGAAATAGCTGCTTTAGCATTATGAGGATTTGTCGCAGTTAAAATTAATTGAAACAAATGCTACAAATATAGGGGTATATAAAATGAAACGCATTTAAATGTTTTCTCTCAGTCTGTAATAGGGAGTTACTGCGTAATATATATATAAGGTACTTTGTGTTTATGTGTTTTTGTAATCGGGGCACAAATTGTCTGATTATCTGGTTATGTAGTTGCAGTTGTTTTTCGTTATACTATTATTCTGCCTTAAATTATAAACTAGATTAGCCAGTGAAGATTGTGTTCATATTCTGAGCTTTCTTGGGTCAAATGTTGTTGGAATGTCTGCATATCTTTGTACTGGGGAATTCGTGCAGTTTTTTATTTGGATGGAAGTGTCTGGACACATGCACTCAACACATGGTCAAGCTGTCAGCTGTCATGAAGTTTTGTTTGATTGTTACCCGACATGGAGACAACCGAGCATGGGAATCTATGTTTATGTTTGATCCGTATGATCATCAGTCCGTCCATCAAGGAGATGGTGTCATTCTACCTTTTAAAAAATGTGATGTTTTCATTCCTTCAAACCGCAGAGTATAGAAGAATAGGAACCTAGCAAAGTCGAATGCAGGATTCAGTAAAGATTGAATTTTTATCTAATTGGGTTGCATTCTCAAGGGCAGAGGAGTTTCCAAAGATTTTACTGATCTGCTGGAAGTGGATGCAATTTTGAAAACTCTGTGTTATGACCAATTCAGCATTACATTTTGCCAGCCATTAAACCTTCTAAAGCGCCTCACAGAAAGGGCAGTCATCTGAAGGAGTTACTGTTTGGTTCACATGGATTTAAAAGAATTTTCTAAAATATTGATATGATACTGCTTTGCCAAGCTGGTAAGCAGTTAATAATGGCACTCTAACATTGTGTTACGTAAGAAGATAATTGCACATTTACTGCTATGTCGTCCTATGGAATGTAAAGCCAGAAAAAATATTAAGTATCCAAATACAGGAATCTGCTTTGCTGCACTTTAGTTGAAAAGGCCCGTTTACAATATTTTGATAAGCATTTCGGAACTAATTAAACTCTTGGCTGAAGCATTAGGGAACATTAGAGATTTGTGTCAAGAAATAGTTGCAGATCGGTATCACAAGTGTGTTGTGGATGTTGAGCAAATTCAGGAAGGTTTAAACTGACCACATATTCAGTCCTATAGACCGGCACTGAAAGACAAAGAAATCCATCACAATCAGCTGTAATAATTGTACTAGATCTTGGCATTACACTAAATTATTTTCAACTAAACACCAGAAATAATTCCATCTCTCAGTTTAATCTATCCATCGATCCATAAGTAATAAGTAAAAAACATATACAATTAATAAATGTAAAAATAGTTTTATTGTAATGCTACATATATGTATTGTTTTAGCTACACAGCATAAAAACAGGAAGAAAAACACAATAAAGAAATTAAAGCAAAAATTGACAAAAAAAGTGATACAGAGCCGCTCTAAGCTTAATTAGCAGGCAGGATAATTGGAACTGAAGCACCTCTGGCTTTGTGTATTTATGTCTGGCATAGTAAAACATGAATTTTATTTCAGTTTTCTCTGTGCATTAACTTTGTCCTCCTCTTAGAAAATGGTGCAGGGAAAATGATCAGAAATTGGATCCAGTTTTTGCTACAGTGCAAAAAAGGTTACATCATCTCCACTGGATATTTAAAAATATGCAGGCAGGTTTTTTATTTTACTGGGGATCGTATTTAATTCTGCGGGATAGAAATGATTCCCTTTTCATTTCCCTGTTCGGTCTTCCTGCCGCAAACCCCGAAAGCTTTCAGCCTGAGGCGTTCACTGTCGGAAGGGTTAGCTGGAGCTGTGGGTGGGGATTCTGTCCAGTGCAGACTTCATTAATATTTCACCCATCATCCGTATTTGGTATCTAACCATCTACTATCAGAAACTAATGCCATTCATTTGGAAATGCGTCTCCAAAGGGGCTCACGGGCATTAAAGTTTATGCGTATGGCAGAATTTCGTTGCTGTCGGTAGCATATAAAAGCTTGCATTGTGTATGCACTGTAGGAATCAAGTCTGTTTTGCCGAGGTAAACAATATTGGCTTCTTTGTGGAGGACTGTGAAAATTCTGTTCCTTCTCAGTGCTGCTGTTGAAAATCTCATTATGCAGAGTGTGTGTGTGTGTGTGTGTGAGGGGGGGGGTGTAGGGTTTGGGGCTTAACTTGAGGGTCTGCTGCCCCGGAGGTGTTCTGGAATTTCTTCTCCTCTTTCATGAGGTGTTGCTTTTGGACACACGCGCGCACACATGCACTCACACACACACACACACACACACACGTGCCACACAGCCCCTGCCTGTGAACCATGGGGTCACACTCCGATTCTCTTTAAGGGATTATCCTTTGGAGTACCAGAGGTTGTTAATGTTGGGCTAGTGGGGTCGGCTGTGCTGCCCACTGGGTAGAAAGCGACACGGTCTGTCCTCTGGGTCTGAACGTGTGACTGACTGCGAGTCAGTCTGCCTGTGACTGTGAGCTGTCCCCACTGTCAGCCCACCACAGCAATTTGGATCAGATTGCTGCAAATTCTTGGATAGGTTTTGGTGCATTGGGGGTTTTTTCTTTGTTTTATAATATTCTGTAACACAATATAAGATAACGGACAGCATGCAATTATCTATCTATCAATCAGTCTTCTGACTGCTCAGCGGTACAAAAGAATGTAAAGTTCGCCAAGTGATTTTTGTGGTGTTTGACATCAATACTGTGTCTTTTAACCAGCATATACAGACATTTTTAGTGCGATAATTAGCATCCAGGTTGAAAGGCGCAGATATGAACAGAATAAGACAGTTTCTCCATGATGTACCGCACTGTGCAAAAGTCTTGAACAGTCAAAGGAAATGTTTAAAGCTGTTTATCTGAGTAGTAAGTGTACATTTGTTAAATTAAAAGTAGCACAATAAAAACTAACAGGGATTTGTTCTGTTCTCCAAAAAATTTACTGATATCTAGTTGGATGGCTAGATGCACATCGCTTCAGTTCCCAAACCTCTCCTCAGGTACACTTCAGACATTGCATGTATTTGTTAAATGTCACCACCAGTCCACTTGATTAATTTAATTAGTTTTTAAAAGTGCAAAAAGAAAACATGGTTGTACTGGAAGGATGCTTGAATTTCTGGGGTGACTTTTGAAATTGTTAAGCTAAGATGCTTTGATAGACATAATATCATAGTTTCATGCCAACATTAAGATAATTTAAGCATCATTTTCTTTGATTGGCCAGGACCTTTGCACAGTACTGTGCATAATACAAGCTGAGTGAATTTTGATTCAGTTAGTCAGTCTAGAGAGCTGATATCCACAGCAGATCATTTTTTTCAGGCAATATGTAACAGAATTTGGTCTGTTTCATGCAATAGGTTTTATTTTGATCGTTTTACTAAGACGACTGACCCCCTCCCAAAAAAAAAAAAAAAAACTCATTGAACTGGCTCTCCTGGGGCATCCAGCTGCTGCTTAAGTCAAAGGAATGCTATAAGGAGCACGGAATTCCCGTAATGGCGTTTGGCGATATGCGAAAGCCATGTCTGCTTTCTGGTGGTCTTATCAGTGCAGGTGTCAGCTGCTCTGACGGTCCTGGCGGGGCGAGCCGTGTACTGAAACGGGTGGCCAGACCCGTGTGCATACCGTCGGAGTCTCCCCAGGAGGACAACCAGGCAGTTGTCTCTGGAGAGAGTCTATATAAAAAGCATGAATTATGAGTCTGCACCAACGTACAGTATACTTACCTATAAAAAGTGCTTGGGCAGCTGTGCCATTTGACAGTGTTTTCCTGCCCTTCTGCAAACACAGTAGTGCCGATGTGGGCTTATTAACTCATCGAGATGATGGAATTTGTACAAACAGAAAATAAAGACCCCAGTGCAACTTTACAGCCATAACTGCCAAATTACAGCAAGAAACTCCCAGTGCTACAGTGTCAGGAAATCCCAGCGTGGCGGCCATTTGAATTATGCAATGGTCTGTGATTTATGCAGCTGTATTCTCAGATGAAGGGTTGATTTGCACTTGGAAGGGTGAGAGCGTCTCGTACTGGTCCCACCCAAAGTGCAAACTCCAAATCGTCGCCCCCATCTGTACAATCTCAGTAAGGTTTGTTTAACAAGCACAAATGCCCCTCTGCTGTGGCCTTCTCATACCCAGTGTCTCGGGCTTCCTCAAAACAATTGCCAGAGGTGGATAGTTCAGGTTTAGAAAGTAAAAATCCAGACCAAGTTTTTGTTGTTTGTTGCGACATGCATGTTTCTCATTGTGTCGCAGGTGATGACAAATAGAATGAAAGGGAATCACCGGTGGAAGACAAACGCTCTGCGACAGAGAGGGGTGCTTGTCTAGATGGGCTTCTTCACCAAAATTTGCTCCCCCGAATCGCCCTGTCAGTGTGGCGGACGACACTGTTCTTTGAAGTTGTGCTAGGTTATGCAGAGCATAAGATTAATGCGTCTCTCTGCTTTCATTTGAATCACTGGGCAGCTCTAAAGGGTAGGACAAAATATTCAAGACCCCTCCCCAGGCTGTAATAAAACTGCACTGATGCTTTGCACCCCCCCTCCCCCCCCAAGTATACTTTATTTGACAGATTCAGTGCATTTCTTATGCCTGACCGGGAAAGAAAAGTCAATATAATATAGCCCTTTGGGCAAAGAGAATTTAAAACTTTGAAAGGTGAGATGCACAGCTCCAGATCATTAGCTGCCAATTTAAGTTATCCATCTTGTGTCAGTTCAGGAGACAATATATACAAACACATTTTGACAAATGTGGGCTTTATGAAATAATAGAATAAGGAATTTCTTAATTGTGACGGGCTGGCCCCCCATCCTGGATTGTCCCCTGCATCGTGCCCATTGTCCCGGAATGGGTTCCGGACCCCCCGCTATCCAGAGAGATAAGTCGTTTGGAAAATGGATGGATGGATGGATGGATTATCTTAATTAGGTAATCATTCCAGGTAATGCATTCCATGCATTTTAATTCTGTGCATCTCCTGGGCATAGCTATGTAGTTATCCTGTTAACCTGGACGGCTCCAGTGAAGTATCAGGCTATATAATGGCAAATAGAAATTTGGTAATGAGACAAAAGAAAGATGAACAGAATAGAACATTAGGACACCATATATGACATGTAAAGACAGTAAAATCTAGACATGGACAGAAGACAAAAAATATATAGATAACTGATTAGATGGGAACTGTGAGCAACTGGGCAACAGCGGATGGGCTATTACATAAATGTGCTGGCTTTTCAATGTGAGCTAATCGACCATAATAACAATCAATATTTGACTGTAAGAAGCATCACATCCTGTGATTCTATTTTAGGTCCTTGCGTGCTGTATTGCCATTGTGTGCTGTCCCGTGAATGTAACGTTACAATGTTTAGCATCGTTGGAGTGAAAGTGCAGCTCTTTCTTTCGGCCACCGTGGAGCCCTGCATTCCTGCTGGTAGCCACAAATGAGATCCAGATCGCCCACCTGAAATCATTCCTCCTCATTCCTCCACCAGGACCTTAAATTATAAGTGATAGCGGCCTGTATTACAGGTTATTACTTCTGAGGTGAGGGCTTGTGTTACACACAGAGGGCAAACCGTGCTTTCCGTCTGGGGGTCCCAGTGTGGAAAAATCCACTGCCTTCTGGCGGGGGGGGTATAGAGGGGCGCCTTTCCGTGCCACGGGGTCTGAAGGTCACTCAAGTCCTTGCTTCTCAGAAAATAAAGACCCCAAAAGATGACAGCACCTCTCATCAAGGACAATGGCCTACAGCGCCTTCATTTATATTGCTGTAAAAGTCTCAAACAAAAAATCAAATAATGTCATGATTACAAGGCCATAGATTTGAGATTGGACAGTAGGGACAGGTGCTGATTGCCAAATTCGCCCTTGTATGATTGATATAATTTAACTGGATGTTGGTAATGTATCAGATTTTCAGCTGAAGTGCGCTGAAGGTATTTTTGGGGGGGTGTATATGTCAGTTGCCGCTGGGGGTCGCAAAGATGAGAAGAAGGTAATACATTTATCTCAATTCTTGATAGAAAATGTGTGTTAAATTGCGATAAAATTTTAGCAGTGTGTTACCATAGCAGTAGGTAAATGTTGTTTTTTTAAGGTACAGAAATTGACTCTGAATGACATTTTTGTACAATTGGGGGTACATTAATGTTGTTTGTACCTAGCTATAAAAAAGCTATACCAGGGCTGTACCCTTTTTTCTGACCGTGTAGGTTAGTTATGGAGGCTGACCCCCTCCCAACCAGGGACTAAGCCCTTTTTCCTTGCTTTTGGGATTTTAACTCACACAAAAATGGTCTAAGGGCAGAACAAAAAAAAAAGATTGATTCAGAGAGATAACCAATCAGATTGTAGAAGAGGTGGGTCCAAGAAACTAGAGGAGGAGGGACCAACACATCAGATATCTTGGTCCTGCCTCTTATAGTTGCTTGGACCCACCTCCTCTATAATCTAATTGGTTATCTCTCTGAACTGATCATTTTTCGTCCTGCCCTCAGAGCTTTTCCCTTTCTGTAACAAGGCCAGTGGCCTTGTCTTACTGCATCTATAGGAGTATTTGTGAGGACGCAGTGTGTTGTGTCGCACTGCAGGAGGCGCTAGGAGTTTCAGGTTTTTCCAGTCAGGAACTCTGCTGTTCTTGAAGGGGAGCAGGGGGGGGTCAAGATGAAGACAGACAGTGCAGGGCCTCGCCCCCCCATCCCCCAACACAGACAGACACCCACGGCCCTAAGCACGTTATCTCCCACCCACACTTTGCCCCCCTAGACTGACAGTCTGAGAAACCAGCCAGTGATGTGCATTAATTGTATTTTTTATTCATCATCATGTAACATGCAATGGATTTTTAAAAAATATTATAATACCTGTTACCTGCTAGTAGTATATTTTTCTGCAAAATGGATGGAATGGTTATTTTTTTGCTGAAAATGTGCTTTTTTTTTTTTTTTTAAATAAAAATTGAGTTCCTGTGCTAGAGCAGAGCAGCTTAAACGGGGCTGATATCTAGCGAGCGCAGCCTCCCACCAGGACATCCAGGTCCCGTTCTGGAGGCCGCCGCCGGGTCCATAAATTCAAGGTTATTTAGTGATCCAGCGAGGTTTGGCCCAGTCTTCACCACGTGCATAAGAAGGTTGACCTCTCCCCCCGCGGAGGGGGGGGGACAGTCACCAGTGCCGGTCATTTGCACAGACTGGTGGGGAAATGACATCTAAATAAATGTGATGACACTAGAAAAGAGAAGAGCAGAAATGAAAGGCTGAAAGGTCCCCTGGGCCGGCGGGACACGGACAGGAAGCGCGGTGCAGGAACGCAGGGGGCTGGGGCGTAGGAAACCTGCACAGATGGCTCCAGCAACATCCTCCATCCAGTGCGGAGGCAGGAAAGAGGAAGGGCACCACATGGCAGATGGACACGAGCTGAGCCCCCCCCCCCGCTTTATGCGTTTTATGGATGTCTCCAGTGCCGGAGCGGCAGAGACGGCGGGGGCCGCAGTGCCAAACGGGCGGGAAATGGGTGTTGGTGGCTTTTTTGTGTTTCCCTGTCTGGGTTCTGCGCATGTGGCGAAGTGACCGCCAACCCCCCCCCCCCCCCACAGCCGTGTCAACCGAAGCGTCAAATAGCTGGAGAAAGGGGTGTCTGTATGGGGTGCTGACTCCGCAGAACCAGCAGGAGGTCTGCTCTGTGGCCTGGCTGCCCTCCGCTGACGGCGGAGCGCGACCTATGCAAGGTGACATTTTCGGAGATAGATAGATAGATAGATAGATAGATAGATAGATAGATAGATAGATAGATAGATAGATAGATAGATAGATAGATAGATAGATAGATAGATAGAAAACCTCACATCAATGTCAGTGATGAAAAATGTATATATATATTTGAAATGTTCAAAAGTATATGGTGCACTGTACTAAAGTATTAAGCCATCAAGGGAAATGTTTAAAATTATTTAAATGTATAAATCCATGTCAGCAAATAAAACGCAGTTTAACAATGGAATATATGCAAATGAACAGTAACGTGATGAAAGTAACAAGAATTGATTCTGTTCTCCAAAAATTTACTGATATCTTGCTGGATGGCGAGTTGAGCACCGTTTCAGTTCCCTAACCTCTCCTCGGGGGCACCTCAGCCATTCCATGTATTCCATGTAATTAACTTGATTAATTAAATTATGATGAGGTATTGATTACCCAAATACAGTATGTTATGCTGTTGGTGGAGTCAAATGCCTGGGCATGATGGACTGCAAACACTGGGGGATTTAGGGGAGATTTTATAACGGTTACGCTAAAACGCTTAGACAAAGTCATGTTTTACACCAACATATAGATGAATTTTCTTTGGCAGACTTTTGCACTGTGCAGTGTATAAACCTTCTAATTCTGACTGAATTGTCCTCAGAAAGTCAAAACTACAGTGTACAAAGGAAACGCAACATGTTTCTTTCAGGATGAAATGCAGAAAAGATAAGCGTTAAACAGGAAAACAGGCAACCTGCAGCAGAAGCTAAATATCCTTGTGAACGGAACTGTCAGCAGACATTTGTTTTGCAGTCAAAAGCAGCAAGAAACATTTCCAGCGATTTAAAAGAACATTTAACTACACGCTTCGGGTGAATAGCTGACATTATAAGACAGTGCTTGTGGAGAATCCACAGCAGGCCTACATTATTGTCAGCAGGTGGGGGAGTTAGGCCTTCAGTTTCAGGGGATCATTAGTTTGATGCCAGTAGGAGTCCAGCATGTGAGAACATGCAGTGTAGTCCATCATGGGGCACTCTGACAGATTGAAGTTGCATGCTGCTCAGTTTCTCAGGAGGGCTGTTGGTCACATGACGCCTTTTACGTGGCGCGGCAGGGCCTCCAGCCGCAGGCGTTTAGGTAATGAGATTCGCTTTTGTAGACCATTAGGAAATTGCCCTCGTTTTTTTGTTTCACGTTGACTAACACATAAATAACATTCTGAGGAATAGGCAACATGGATTTAGGAGAGGTATAGACTGTTTAAATAATCTACTTGAGTTCTTTGAGGAAGCTACAACAGAAATTGATCACAAGAAGGCCTACGATGTGATCTACTTAGATTTCCAGAAGGCGTTTTATGTTGTCCCACACATGGGGCACTACAGCAATTCTGTGCTATTACAGCTCTGCCTTTTTACTTTTCACACTTTTATGGGCTGTGGTGGCAGGGAGGGTGAAGTTCTATGGTTCTCTGCGCTAACAGCAGAACATAATATCTTAATTCCAAGTTGGGACTAATATACTCACTCAGCATAACCCCATAATCCCACTGAAAGCAGGATTACGGACATAGGAGAAAAATTAAATGATGTGTGGCCCAGGAGTCACGTTTAACCTCAGCGATCTCTCCTCAAACAGCCTGGTTAAAATAATGATGTGTCTGTGAATCTTACCAGTCTCCCATTTCAGGGGATACAGACTTCAGAGAGGTTTCCATTGGCGGGAAAAAAAAAACTCCAAAGACTGGCCATTTGGAGCTGGCTAGCGGTTATACTGCAGATATTTAACAGAAAATGGAGTTACTTGACAGAATATTGCCAGATAATTAACTTGCAGCTGTTTTACTTTATAGCATGCTGAACAAATGCTAATTTTTATTTCCACAAAATAAATGTGACACTCTTCGATTTTATACAGTAAAATGGCTCTCTTTGGGGGGGGGGGGGGGGGGGGGGAGATAGGGATACACAAAAAACAAGGAGATGCACGGGGCAGTGCTATTAGCACCCTGGCACTGTAGAGACAGCATTCCTGCTGTCTACATCTGTACACTGATTTATCCACAAGCAGCAATTTGATCACTGACCATTCTTCCAGAGAAACATGTTGGTAAACAAACATGGCACAGCGGTCAGTTCTGGAGGCCTGGGGAGAGCTTTGTTCTTGGCGTGAGGATCGTGTAGAAGGCAATAACGAATATTAATCTCATTATCCTCCAAAGTTTTATCAATAGGTGGAGCTGCGTGATGTCGTCTTCCGTGTTGAGTAAAAAGGTCTTGGTTTTCACCTGATAGTGGGGATTCAAGAATTTACTGCACTGGTGATGTGCAAGAGGAGATATAGGGGGCTGAGCAGAGAACTGCAAAATTCAAGGCATGTATAGCGCTGCCAAAAGATGACCTCACGCAATGGAGACTTATCCAAAACCTCCATGGCATGAAATCCATTTAAAGCCATGCGTGGTTTTTGCAGAGTGAGTTTGGTTTGCTCACATGGAACGCAGGGACTTGCCAGGCTATAGGATATATGGCTGTAATTGTTTTTAAGCTTGCATTTGTGATACTGTCCATGCAGCTCTGAACAGCTGGACTTCCTATTAATTTATCACATACACCACGCGGTTGATGCCCTTAGTGCTGCCAGTGATTACCACACTTAAAGGGAATTCAATTCATATAAATATGTAAATTATATGATATGATATATGATGATGCTTGAAGTGCCTCCACATCATAAATATCGGAATGAACAGAAAACGTGTCACGTTCAGCGGAGGAAATTTCAGGTCCAGAAAGTAAAAATCCAGACTAAGATTTTGTTAAGTCCTTTGCAAATGTGACTCTTTATGCTCAGCTGGTTGGTAGAAACAAAATGTTGGTCTGGATTTTTACTTTCTGGACCTGAACCTTCCATCTCTGGTCAGGTTCGTGTGTCATTAAAGTGCAGCTTCATTGTAGCTTATTGAAAGACTTGCATCACGTTTTTTACAGCATTATAAGAACACCGTGCATCAGTGGAGGTGAACTACTGCTTGCCAGTGATATTGAATCAGAATTTTGGAATTTCCATCACCCAGCTTGTGGCCTGCTGCCCTGCCAGATGTCACCTGCTGGTTTATTCCACTTACAGACTCCTCAAAAATGGAAGCCAGGATTCATGCATGTTGACAATATACCATAGTATCTAATAAGTATTAGAGAGAATGTACAAATGGGGAAGGGACATAATACTAACCAGGTACAGGAGAATGCCTTTTAATTTTAATCTTTTTTAATTGAGAACCTAATGTATATCAGAATATGGTCAATTTTAAAGAGAAAATTGAGATGTTTTTGTGTCTGCGTCTACTCTGTTTTCAAGCATACTGTAGGATTTGGAAAAGAGACCATGCAAAATGGATATCGCTGGCTTGCACTCAGCATCTGACTCCTAAGACAAGCTTACAAACCAAGATTTTAAACAATTGCCCTGTTTCCTGTTTAGGAAATAGATCCTCACAGATCAAGTGCCCTGCTCTGAGAAGACTAATTGACAGTGTTTCATATTATTAAAGTAACATTTAACTGTGAGGTTCAAAGTGCACGCTGATGGCGAAACTGGACACTTTAAAAATAACGATCGGTTTACTATTGCCAGAAATCAGTGTTAGCTTCTTCTAGACAAGCAAAGCGGTTTTCCGAATTACGTAGATGATAAAGACCAAATTTAGATTTTCACCCTGCTTTATATTAGAAAAAGTTAACAAACAATAAATTAGCAGTAAGATGTCCTAAGCAATGTCCTTAACTTTAAACTTTAAAGGGACTTTGCGCAAGTCACTTTATTTTTGTGTTTCCAAAATCAATTATATATTTTTTATAAACATAAAGCTAGTTTCATATGGGACTGGATTTTATAACTTGAATTCAGTACAACTGTGATCGAGCACTTTTGTCATGATTGAACAATGACTCCATCCATCTTCAAAAATCCATATTGAACGATTTATATTATAACGTGTTACTTGCTCAGTGCCCCTCATTGAGCTCATCTGTGATTCGGCGTTATTCTCTGTCCCATGGCGAGGAAAACAGAAGAAAGATTGTAGTAAAGGGAGGAACTGAGATCACACAGCAGTGTGATGTCATGTAGTAATAATCTCTGCTCTTCCAGCGTTTAGCAGAATGTCTGAGGGTGTCACAGAGTGAATGACAAACCAAAGCAAGATATAAGAAGGAAAAATGAGGAACAGGGGGAAGATAGAGCAAATCACAACCATTCAGTGTCTGTCTTTCAGTCGCCCAGACAAGTTGTCATTTTTTTGAATCAGACATTAAATTGTGACTTTGCTGATCAGAAAAGGGCCTTCGATCAACGAAAAACTAAAATTACAACAAAACGTTTTCGTAAAGTGGAAATCTAAAAATAAAATAAACAAACTTAAACCAAACTAAAACTATAAATACTGCCACCAAAACGAAATAAACTAAATAAAATTAAAACAAACATCAAATGCTTTCCGTTATGGTCCTTTTAATATTATATAGCTAAAGTAATGAAATTTGTTTTTCTTTCCTCCTAGACAGAAATCATTTGAGGAAATGCGCTGCAGTACGTGTCCTTCAGATGACCATTAAAGAAAAGCTGGAAAATGTCCGTTTGAGGGCATTAAAAGGCTACATACAGTGCATTCATGGAGGATTCTCTAAAACTAAGACACATAAAATAGGTGTACGACTTTATCCCTAGAAATAAAATATTAACTGAAACTAAAATGTATAAAAACTAAATAGGAATATATATTTAAAGTAAATGCTAATAAAAACCGGACTGAAAACTACCTAAAACGAAACAAGATTTCAAATGAAATTTGAAAATACTATGAAAATTAAAGGTGAATTTACAATAACACTGCCCTGCATCAGCACAGCGGGGGCCTGCGGGCAGAGAAAAGGCCTTGCAGATTATATGAGACGTACGGAAGCCAAAGGTTTGCTTTCATTTATTGGGTAAATACAGGCAGTGCTCAGACTATTAGCTGTAGGTCAGAGTTATTTGGTCTACACATGGAGACAATTACAAGGCATTTTACCTTTGACCAAATTAACTGAACATATACCCTCATTTTTTGACAGTTACTTAATTTAATCTGTCTTTTTTAATATAATGTAACAAAGCTTGTACATTAACAAACATAGTATGTCAAATTAGCTAAGCAATTATAGAGATTGCCACCAATTCACTTCCAAACAGAAGTCTTGTACATGTCTTGAACCATCAGATGACTATATATCAGCGAAGTGTAGTCTGGATTTATTTATTTTTTTGATTAATTGTCATGATCTGTAGTGGAGTTTAATAGCAGTGCAGCTCACTGTAGTTCAGTATTAGAAAGATCAGTAAGTGTAGAGGGTGCTGAAGGGTCAGATAGTATTTAGGGACATACGGATATACGGGGCAAAGCCAAGTATGATCAGTGCATTCCAGAATTCTGTCAACAAACCTTAGAAATTAGTCATTGTTTGTAACATGATATACAGATATACTTCGGTATGTGGGTATAATCACGTGCGGATAATGGTTGTGGTTGATCTAGGGAGGATGAGTTAAACTGTAGTTTCTGGTCTGGGTTTCCTCGGGTATATTAGTATTTTTAAGTAGGGTTGACTTGTCTTATGAAAATTCCAGTACAATCAAGATAATACGAGCACATATGAGATGCTAAATTAATTCTAAAATTACATTATAATACAATACATGTGTAAGTGTGTAATGGGCTTGGAAGGGGGGGGCAGTGATGAAGGTCTCATTGTTAGTTTATCCTACCAACACGCCTAGGAATTACCCCATTTATCAGAGTCTCCATCCCAGACAATCTTTCTCCAGCTCCAAGGGGAAAAAAAGCTCAGTCCAGTGAATGATAGTGGGTAGACATCATTCCACCACGCCAGGGTCACACGTTCACCTCCGCAAGGAACACGGTGCCGGATCCAGGGTGGGGCGCTGGCACATACAAGCCGACACATGAAGCTGAGCAAAACCTATACCTTAGCAGGCTGATCTCAGTGTATTCCCTCACCCCCTGACCCAGCTTGACAACACATTCTTGGACGCCTGCCTGAGCTGTCCCCCCACCCCCACCCCCGAGGTTTGCACACTGTCTTCTTCTTCAGTGCCGTGTTTTTCTTAGCAGAAGGTTGGAAAAGCTCTCCAGATGAGGCCTGTACATGGGCCACTTGAAGGCTGACACAGTCTTTCAAGAAATAAAATAAATAAATTGGTGGTGGTGGGGGTGGTGGGGGGGGGGGGGTCGTAACATAAATCTTCATCAGTGCAGAAATCCCCCCTGGGAGGGATTTAAAGTGGATGCTGATGTATGAGAACATAAATAAATAAATATGATTTATGTGTGGTCAGCAATTTCGGTGCGGACTAGCGTTAGCGCTGGATGCTTACAAAACCTCATCGTAAAACTTACGGAGAGCCTAGTAATGAGATTAAAAGATACTTTTGACTGTTTCGTGCACCTGGGAAGACACTGTGCTTCTAGCGAGACGCAGGAAAAATCAAGAAGAAATAGCTATGATGGCAAATGACACATTATGAAGCACGTAATGGGTTCTTCATTGTACAACGTTGACATTGCAGACCTGGCCCTCGTCCCTAATGGACTTTCTTCCATAACATTGGCTCTGTTTACAAAATAAAGCCATAAAGCAGAGGCTGAGAGTATAGATTTTTAGTTGCAGTATTACAAACATACTACAGTAATTGTTTTGTTGTGAAATAAGTATCTTTACTACAAAGAAGACAAAACACAGTAGGAAAGTACAGTATAAAGAACGTTGTAATCCCAGACAAGATTATATGCACTGAGGGAAAGCCTATCTGAGATGAAAAGCAATAATTGGGTATAAAATAAGCGGTGATTCACAAGTAGCTTAACATTATGTAATGTTAGTTATTGCTAATAGGTGATGAATTCCAGCAATTCGAGGAGACATTTTGCAGATGGGTGCTTGTACAGGAAGCAGAATGTGCTTCTGTGCCTCAGAAATGGACAGATCGCTTAGTTTCAGCGGAAGAGGAAGAAAATTTTCTGCTCAGAATGTGCTCAGCTAACCAGAGGCAACACAGGAGCTGGTGTACACTGGACGCGGAACAGTTAAGTTCTTCGGTCGGGAAGCACTGTAGTTTACAGTTCGCACAAACGGCTGTCTTTGTGGCCAAAGTGCATTCCCAGGAATCGACTCAACCCCCCCTGAAATGTACTAATGAAACTGTGTGGTACATGAACTGCTCTGAAATTGAACCTTTTCACTTGGAGTCAGTCACCATCTTGGCCTACTAACGGATACCATCAGTAAATAATTAAAAATGAAGTCTAATGACGTGGGTAATGTAATCCCTTTCACTCTTGTGCTCTTGTTGCTATGAGACAACAGACTACACTCAGTCTACAGAAGGTTAAATTTAAGCCTGGCTCTGAAGGCCTGTGTCAGATATAATGTTTTAACAGCTGCCCGGTCGCCATTGACTAATCGGCGTTTTATCGACATTCAAATTTTCTTTTTCTTTATCTTGACTATTATACCAACAAATAGCGAGGTGCCTCTAGCAAACAGCCTGTCCATCTTATGCAGAACACCTCCATATCAAATTCTCAGAAAAGCTATGAAACACAAGAGCAGTTCCATCAGTTTTCTGCTGCCTTTCTGTTATTCTACATCACATTTTTCACATTTTTCTCCTCTAAATCTAAGTCATTCCTGTGGGTTCTTGCCGCTTTTTCCATGTTTAATGGATTGGTTTTAAATGAGATTCCCACAGACTTAAGTGCCAGGTAGCATTTCCCTCTAAAATGGTTTCAATCACAAGTGGTTTAAGGGGTCACTTAAAGCTGGGGGACTGAGGCAAAAATAAATGTCCACCTCACCTTACTGTAGGTTTGCCTATTACCAATATCACACCAGCCTGCTCCCCGGACGCTCCTCTTATGCATCATGCATTTCTTTGGCAGGAATTCACTTTGTATCACTCTTTTACACAATTGACTTATACACCAAAAAAATCCAAGCATTTGTAGTGCAGGGTGCAAAGTGAGTGCACCGTGCTAGATTTCAACCCGATCGCTCTCAGAGCTAACAAGAAATCAATTAGTAGACCTAACAGGAGAACTAAGATGAAGAAGGAAACAGAAGTGGGTAGTTCTGGTCCAGAGAGTAAAAATCCAGACTAAAATTTTGTTGTAACCGATCAGCTGAATATAAAGTGTCACAGTCACACAGTACCCAACTGGTTGGTTGAAACTAAATTTTGCTCTGGATTTTTACTCTCTGGACCTGAACTACCCACCTCCAGAAGTAAATGACCTATCAGATGTTTTCACAGTGGCTGAATGGGCACCGCTGTAGTGTCTCCTCTCCGGGCTTGTGTGTGTGTGGTCTCTCCCTCTGCTATATGACTTTCTTTTGACCGTTCAGACACATGCATTCAGGAGTCTCTGGATCACCTACAGTTAAGGTGGCCACTCGTCCAGCTTTCGTCCGTACAGTCCATTTATCCAGCCCTCTGTCCGCGCTGCTGTGGGGTGTCCTCCTTTTAGCCCCCCTGTCCTCCTTTTTCCCTCCCCCCTATCTGCCTCCCCATAAACACCTAGCACCACTCCTTTTTGTACACAGGTGTCCTCCTTTTTAAACCTTAGTCCTCCTAACTGAACACAGGTCTCCACCTCTTTAAGTCTTAGACCTCCTTTTTGGAAACAGGTCTCCTCCTTTTTAAGCCTTTTTTCTCCTTCTTGGATACATTTGTCTTCCTTTTTAAGCTTTAGTCGTCCTTTTTGGACATATCTGTCCTCCTGTTTGAGCCTTAGTCCTCCTTTTTGGGCACAGATGTTCTCCTTCTTAAGCCTTAGTCCTCCTTTTTGTACACAGATGTTCTCCTTCTTAAGCCTTAGTCCTCCTTTTTGTACACAGATGTTCTCCTTTTTAAGCCTTAGTTCTCCATTTTGGGCACAGATGTCCTCCTGTTTAAGCCTTAGTTCTCCTTTTTGGGCACAGATGTCCTCCTGGTTAAGCCTTAGTCCTCCTTTTTGTACACAGATGTTCTCCTTCTTAAGCCTTAGTCCTCCTTTTTGTACACAGATGTTCTCCTTTTTAAGCCTTAGTTCTCCTTTTTGGGCACAGATGTCCTCCTGGTTAAGCCTTAGTCCTCCTTTTTGTACACAGATGTTCTCCTTCTTAAGCCTTAGTTCTCCTTTTTGGGCACAGATGTCCTCCTGGTTAAGCCTTAGTTCTCCTTTTTGGGCACAGATGTCCTCCTGGTTAAGCCTTAGTCCTCCTTTTTGTACACAGATGTTCTCCTTTTTAAGCCTTAGTTCTCCTTTTTGGGCACAGATGTCCTCCTGGTTAAGCCTTAGTCCTCCTTTTTGTACACAGATGTTCTCCTTCTTAAGCCTTAGTTCTCCTTTTTGGGCACAGATGTCCTCCTGGTTAAGCCTTAGTTCTCCTTTTTGGGCACAGATGTCCTCCTGGTTAAGCCTTAGTCCTCCTTTTTGTACACAGATGTTCTCCTTAAGCCTTAGTTCTCCTTTTTGGGCACAGATGTCCTCCTGGTTAAGCCATAATTCTCCTTTTTGGGCACAGATGTCCTCCTGTTTAAGCCTTAGTTCTCCTTTTTGGGCACAGATGTCCTCCTGGTTAAGCCTTAGTTCTCCTTTTTGGGCACAGATGTCCTCCTGGTTAAGCCTTAGTCCTCCTTTTTGTACACAGATGTTCTCCTTAAGCCTTAGTTCTCCTTTTTAGGCACAGATGTCCTCCTGGTTAAGCCTTAGTCCTCCTTTTTGGACACAGCTGTCCTCCTTTTTAGAGTCACGCCAGTGGTCGCCCTACCCATAGTTCCTGGGTTTGTGCTTGTGTATGCCCAGTCATAGACATCCATCCCAGCCAGGCTGTTTCCCTGCCTTGTGTCCTTTGCTTCCTGGGATAGGCTGCAAGATCCTGTTTGTACTTTTTTACATTTATTGTGATGCCATAAGCATCCATCTTTAATAACTACTTACCAGTACAGGGTCATAGTCAGCAGAGAGCACCTAAGCGGGACATGGACTGGATGCCAGTATGCCATAAACACTTTGTTGTATTTGGCACAGAACATTTGCAAAATTACTCAAAGGTGGCTTTTAATAGAGTGGTTCTGGCTTATTAGTAATGCAAACCAGAAACTGCCCTTGATCTGGTCATTAAAAACATCAGCCAGCTACTGGCATCTCAGCGCCCAGTCTTCATACAGCTTGGTGCAGAAATCCTTCCCCCTACTTATGAACATACCCTCTTTCAATACATCACTTCATTTTTTCCTTGGCTTGATATCTGAGATTTCCCTGCGATCCATTTCATCTCTTCCAAACAGACTATGAAGTTGGTAGGATTAGTTTGAAGCAGCATCACCTTTTATTGGTTATGCCAGAAGGAAGATACAGTCTTTGTAACATTAATGAATGCCCATACATAATCAGCGAGTAAGTCCGGCTACTGGTGCTTTGCTAACGTATTTAAAACGTTTTAAACGACATTTAAACGACGTTTAAAACGATTTACTGTTTGTATGGAGCAGCTGACTGTTTAACACACTAAGTTGATTTAACGTGCAGTAACTTGATTTAATTTGATTATAGGATTTGTGCTGCGGGAATCTAAAATGACAGTTGCGGATAATTTTAGATAAATGCAAAGCTGGGGCTCTGATAGGAAGGTTCACTGTTGTTTATTCCTTCTGTACTTTCTTTGAACTATTGTTTGGATTTGATATTCAAGTTCCAGTAATACACATTTGTACAAGTGGGATCAAAATTGTTCTGGACCATAACAGAACAATACACATTCACAACAGACATCAACAAGGTTTATTCCTCTTGCTTGTGGTAAAAATAAATAGACCTTTGAACACTTGTGTATTTTGGAGTGCAATGCGGCTAGTAGAGTGTGGCCCTCCAGGCCTGAATGAGGTCCTCCCTGGCCCAGTGCCCACTGGTCAAGTGGGAAAGCATTCGGCATGTGGGACAAGTCAGAGAATAATCTGGAATATAGCAGAGAAGGTGTTTAAGGCTGGGGGTGTCGCAGAGAGCCCTGATCTCATGCAGAGTGGCTGGATAATGCTTTTGGTGCCCACCCACCCTACCATCGAGGGCTTGCTTGTGTGTGACTCAGCAGGTTAAGCCTCTCTGCATGTGCTGGTGATCATGTCACATGTCCACTGGACCCTTGAGCAAAGCACATGGGTGCTGCACGCTAGCTGACCTGCACTGTGACCCCCAAGCCTGCCGTCACCTGTCTGTGTGTCTCATAGAGACCAAGATGGGGGAGGGAAGAAGAGAATTTCCCATGGATGTGAATAAAGTAGTCCTATTGTTATTCAGAAAGGTTGGAGCCCCCTCTTCAACATAGAGCTTGATCTTGTTGGGGATTTCCTTGGCCGCCATCCAACAGTCAGCCACTGATAGTTTAGACAGTTCAGGGCAGCCAGGAGAGTCCCTCAAAAGGGCCGGGACCAGGGAGGGGGGCACCGGGACCCCGAGGCCAGAGCTTGGCCTGACAAACCTTCGAGAGCACCGTCAAATGGCGCGACTGCTGCTGGAGCTCCCCTACCATGAGCCCTGTGAGAGCACTCACTGTGAAAGCTGCCGTTATCATGCACAGATTCCGAGGAAAGCAAAACCAGCAGAAACATTTGGTTCTGCAACCAAATCTGCAGTCTGGGGCGATGGTGTGGGCATCCCTGCCAGCGTCCGATTGCATCAGCTCCTGCGGATGACGAAAAGTGAGAGAGGTGTCACTTGTCAGATGATCCCTGATTAAAAAAAAAAAAAAAAAAAAAAAAGCCTTCATTTCAAAATTCATAGTAATGGAGATATTTTGCAGGGCTAAAAATAATTAAGATACACAGTAGGTCCTTTAGCACTGTGCTCAACGCCTCCAATAGACAGTGTTCTCCGACTACTTGTTCCTACTACCCCTTAAATATTCATGGGTAAAGCATGAATTAAAGAACTTTTTCAAAGTATTTATTTATGTAACAGAACCTGGACTGAAACTACTCTGCCAAGGTCAGTGGACTAGAGAGAAACAAGGAGAGAGTGAAAGAGAGAGAGGGAACTCGCCCAAGAATTCACTGCATGGGCTCAACCAGTGATTTCCAGTCCGGTCCTCGGGCACCCATCTGTCGCTCCGTGTTTTTGCTCCCTCCCATCTTCCTGTCAGACAGTCCGCATTTTTGCTTCCATTATACCACAAGTGTCCCCTGAAAGGTCCCAGATGGTCAGGGCGTCACCCAGAGCATGCGTGGGCCCTGTCAGCGGTGACCGCCTCCCACTGGGGCCCCGGGGCCTCTCTGCACTTTTGCACTTGTGTAGGAAGTAGCTGAGCTCATCACCAGCTGCTGGGTCCGTGACCATGCAAATCATAACGCTGTATCCGGGCATTACATTTAGAAATACGAAAGTCTATCAGATACAACTATAAATTCTGTTAAAAAAGGCAAAAGTTATGATAAAACATTGCCTTAAAAACACAAGAGTCCCCAAAAGTATATTAACCATTGTAAAACAAAATAAGTATAAGGACTTATATAAATATAGTGATATTTTTATTGCTAAAGAAATATTTTATTTTGTTGGCTTTCATTCCTAGAAGGGTTGCACTTTGGGCTCCCTCCTCAGTTTCGTTCCCCCCTCGAAAATGGCAGAGCTGTTCACTGTTTTATTCTCAACATCCACTCCCTCTGTTTTCACTCCTTTCATGTTCAGTCTTCCAGTGAATTTTTGAGGTATTTCAACGAGTTTAAGAAAAAAAGACAAAGAGTGTTCCAGGTAGCACTGCTCGCACAGGCCTGGGTACATGTCCAAGCGTCCAAACCAACTCTCAGTGTACACCGAGGGTCTGCGGCTGACCACAAAATATTTACAGAAGCTTGTGTGTTCTCTATTGCGCCTTAAAGCCAATGTGATGCATATAAACATTTTGGATTTTGTACATGATGTGCTAGATGGTCCATTGGTCCATATGCTCACGTTATGCTCCACCTTTGATAAATCACCCTTGACAGTTGCACCCTGCCATTGTTCAGTGGGGTGACCAAAGCAGGATCAGCTTCACAGTTGTATGATATTGGTTTACAGTTGAGTAAAGTACTCACAAACAGAACACTATCCGGAACAGTGCGCTTTTCTTTGCCATAGAGCAATTTTTATTAGTTTAAGCATGCAAGGAATCGACTAAGGCTTCTGTTAAGCTAAAAGGAGATGAACTAGTTTAGCTTTCCCATGACCGTAACAAGAAAAAGTAGTTAGAAGACAGACAGATGGCTGGATGGATGGATGGATGGATGGATAGTTTTCCATTATTTGCCACTCAAAGGGAAGCCAGTGATTTCAATGATTCCAGGTTTTCATGTTTAATATTTTCATCAAATTATCATGATATCATTATGAGTATGAACAGAGTATGATTACTCCACCGTTCACTTAAGCACTTCAGATATCTGTTTGCTTTAAAGTTCACCGTTCTGGTAACTTTTATGATAAAGAAACAATCCACTTTTAAGGGGTACCATGACCCTTACTTGGAAAAATGGCCTGGATGAATAGCATTGTGATTGTGATGACATTTCGCAGCAAAATGGGAGAGACTATAAAATATTTAAAAATTTAATTTGCAGAGAATGTCACCGGAGCCCCGCAATGGCGAGCATTCAAACGTGCCCCAAAACCCTAAACATCATCTGATATTCATAGGCAGAATTAGGCTTCTTCGGTATATAACTCAACCTTTAAAGGTGGAGCACAGCACAATTCCAAAGCCTCTGGTGACACAGTGGAGTGGACAGTAATACTAACATCAGCAGGCTTCAGGAGATTTCCATCTGTGTATATGGCAGAAGAGCATGAAATGCACAAATAGGTACAAACAAACAAGCCTGGGAATCCGGAATTTCTTTTAATCTTCAGCTCCTATCCTGGAGATTTTGTTTCCATTGCTGTCTTCTTGAATTATTCTCCACACTAATCTCCGCTATAGTATAACATTAACTGCTGTCACGACTGTGTGTGAGCACATTCCTAATTTGGTATGGCAAGATCTTCAGTTGCTGCGCATCTGTTTTGGACGGACAGTATAGCAACTGGATGGCATTCGATTGAAAGAAACATAAACAATAGGCTCTAGCACTGTGCAACTGCAAGCCACCACCTAAGTGTATCAAGTCAAGTCTAGTGGGCTTTATTGTCATATTACCCACATGCAGGTATAGAATTACAATCCCCAGGAAGTCAGAGTGTCATAATACATGTAAATAATGGCAATAAATCATGTATCAGGACTGCATTTCGGTCATATTACTAAGTTAAGTGTTGAGATGGTAAAAAGTACACCATCACACATGTGATATCGCCTTAAAGTTCTAATTGTCTTCTTTAACGAACAACAGGACTTAATAGAGTGCTTTGTATAGTATGAAAGAAGAAACACAATGTCCTTTACAGGGGATAAAAATTAAGAAAAAAAGGTCGGTGAAGCAGCATGGTCAGTGAAGGGGTATGGTTGGTGAAGCAGCATGGTCGGTGAAGCAGCATGGTCAGTGAAGCGGCATGGTCAGTGAAGCAGCATGGTCAGTGAAGGGGTATGGTCGGAGAAGCAGCATGGTTGGTGAAGCAGCATGGTCAGTGAAGCGGCATGGTCAGTGAAGCCGCATGGTCAGTGAAGCGGCATGGTCAGTGAATCGGCATGGTCAGTGAAGCAGCATGGTTAGTGAAGCAGCATGGTCAGTGAAGCAGTATCATCAGTGAAGCAGTATGGTCGGAGAAGCAGCATGGTTAGTGAAGCAGTATGGTCAGTGAAGCACCATGGTCAGTGAAGCAGCATGGTCGAAGAAGCAGCAATGTCAGTGAAGCGGCATGGTCAGTGAATCGGCATGGTCAGTGAAGCAGCATGGTCGGTGAAGCGCCATGGTCATTGAAGCGGCATGGTCAGTGAAGCAGCATGGTTAGTGAAGCAGCATGGTCAGTGAAGCAGTATCATCAGTGAAGCAGTATGGTCGGAGAAGCAGCATGGTTAGTGAAGCAGTATGGTCAGTGAAGCAGCATGGTCAGTGAAGCGGCATGGTCGAAGAAGCAGCAATGTCAGTGAAGCGGCATGGTCAGAGAAGCAGTATGGTCAGTGAAGCAGTATGATCAGTGAAGCAGTATGATCATGAAGCAGTATGGTCGGAGAAGCAGCATGGTCAGTGAAGCAGCATGGACGGAGAAGCAGTATGGTCTGTGAAGCAACAGTATGTTGAAAGCACAGGAAGCATCGCAGCCTATCCTTTGGTTCCAGTCTAACTGCAGCCAACAATGTCCCTCCAAACTGTGATACACTGTAATTCACATCTATCTCATAGTATCCTGGCTTCTTCAACAAACATGCGGTCTGTATGAACTTGATGAATGATCGCCAACTGATTTAATGTTGACATCATCCATAATTTGGTTCAGATATTAAAAAGCGGATAATTAGTATGTTAGCTATGCCGTACTGAGGGCTATAGGCCTACCACCTTGTCTCTTTTCAAAATGTTATTTCAATCTCATTTTTTATTAAATAAATGTACAGTGGTCATTTTTGTATTATTTATTATGTTAGGATTTCTGCCATGGTCTTGTTAATAGAGTTCCCACTGTAATGCTCTCCAGCTGCCATGCCATAATGATATATTTATAAACTTTCTATGAACAACGTGACGCAACCTAATAACGCCCTGAGGGGGTTAGCGCGTGGCTAATGACACCTTAGCCAATGCCTTTTAATGTGACAGTAACGAACGAGGCTTCTCACAAGAACATAATGGCTTCACGGACATTAAAGGAAAAGCAAAAATGGGGGAACCATTATTTCACACGAGCACCAGCAGAACCGCTTCACCGAAAACTCGAGTCAGAGGAGATGTGGAGGTTTCTTCATGGGTGACTTTGCCACTGTAAACCATGTAACAGGTGGATTTGCTGGTATGGGTCTTTTCAAGGGGTGTTTATACTTTGTTTATATAAAAAGCATAACCACCTGTCCTGCCTGCAGGTCTGGTGACTGGATATTCTATGACACCACCCACCCTTGACAGCCAGAAGGACGACATTTTGATCAATGCCAATGACACATTAACTATTACATGCAGGTATGATGACATTTTTTTTTACTGTTGAATTATATTTATTAAAAGTGCACATGAAAATGCATTTTTATTTGACTCGTCAAGAAAGCACTGCATGGAAAGAAAGTAAAATGTGACTGATACTGAACCAGTGAAATGAAATGGCTACATTTATGTTATCCTGTTTCACATATCATATTGTCTTAATAATCATTTACGTTAAAAATGATGATATGGAAACATATATGTATAAAATAATATATGCAAACACATATGTATAGTATGATGGCATGTTATAAATTTTATGTAAGGAAATATTCATTTTTTCCTATTGCAACAAATGTGCATCTAAAGACATTTTACATTTGTTTGTCACATTAAAAAACACAAGTTAAGAAACGAAATACTATATGTTTGTTTTTTGTCAATAACTGTTGGTTTAAATTTGCCAAATATACAGAAAACTGATTTTTTTTCAAAGTCTGTGCCCATTGTAATGTACACATAGAGAAACCACTCTCTTGCTGTTTATCGTTTGCTCCACCACAATACTGAAGGGAAGATATTCCAGCAAATGAACACATTGACTTTTCAAGTTAAAATCCTAATAGAAATTGTCAAAATTCGTTTCAAGCAGAAACCTGAAGAACAAAGGGAATATTTAATGTTTTCTTAGGCTTGAGTTGCTTCACTATGAGGGAAAATGATGCGATGAAAAAAAGTATCATTTATTATTCAATCCATACTGCCTGCATTAATCACCCTGTTTTAGAGAAAAGTGTGACTTCTGTGTGACCTCTCTTTGCCCAGGGGACAGCGCACTCTGGATTGGGCCTGGCCTGAGAAAAGCCTCAGCAAGCAGGAAGTCCAAGATCGACAGGACCAGCTGAAGCCCTCGCTGGTTCCAGACCACAGAGCCATCTGGGTCAGGGAGTGCCAAGGGGAATCTGGGAAACCGTACTGCAAGACGGTGGTCCTCACTTCTGCCCAGAGCAGGGACACTGGCTACTACCAGTGCTTCTACCGGGACATTAAGGCCATCGTCGAAGGCACGACTGCCGTCAGTATTTATGTCTTTGTTAGAGGTGAGTCTTACCTTTGGTGACTAGGGCTGCATCCACATTACAAGCCTCATTGTGCAATTCAGAGGTTTCGCTCAGATCTTGACAGTTCACATTCATGATTACAAGTGACCGGTATCTAACTGTAATGTGAATGCATCTCTTCTCTGAAATGGTTTGTATGCGCACATTGATGCATTTTTGCATGAGTCATCTGTGTCACCAACAACACAAAAAAACCACATGAATTTCGATCTGACCATTCACATTCACGTCGCACTGGCCACGAATCGGATGCGTACCCGGTCTAGGACCACAGACGAAAGTGATTCAAATATGATTTGAAAAGATCAGATTTGTGTGTCCACACAGCCCTGAAAAAAAATCAGATCTGAGTCACGTTCAGGGAAGAATTTGGATTTGAGTCACTTGAACTGCGTAGTGTGAACGTAGCCTAAATGTTTTTATGTGACTTCCAAAGCTTTGCAGTTAGAGTGTGAAATTACCATTAAATTGTGAGTTTTGGAAAGAACTGCATACTGGCAAAGTAAACTAAAGACAAATGTTTGGAGAGCTGGATGCTCTTTCCTGCAGTCCAGAAACAGGTGATTAGCTAAGATGGAGACACTAAATTGGCCGTTGTGCATGAGCATACTCTGTGATGGATTGCCTCGCTTCTTAATTAGCCTCATTGCATGTGTTTGGGCCGTGGGAGGAAGCCCACATGACGCAGGGAGAAAATGCAAACTCTACGTGCTCGGGGCAAAACCTGGACTCGGTCCCTGGTCAACTAGGTCCAAGGCAGTGTGATGCCAACCGATGGGTGAAAATGTCATTTTTCAGCATAAGGCAGCTTTGCTGCATTTTTTTTAAATCAATTGGTTGCACCCCGGAAATCTTTAGAACAACATCTTGAACATGGCCTCTATCTAAATGCCAGGGAACAGACAAGTCATTCCTGAAGACTGGCACAGATTATTGTTGGTGGTCCATTGGGATAAAAACTGAGCATTAATACAGATGATATATTTTAAAATGGATCTGGGATCTTCTGCTCTGGCTTTTAATACCCCATGTGGATACTAGTGGTTTCACACTTAAAGGTTTTGCAGGATGATCGGCCCTAAAAGCAGACAGAGCTTCACATTGTGGTGAAGATATCGGTCGACTGGACTAGATGCATCTATTTCTGAGGTCTTATTCAGCCCAGAGGCCTCGACTCACCACCTTACTTGTCTAACTAAGTTAATAGTCTGGATATTTTGCAAAGTAGCACATGTGGTTCGACATTGGAAACAAACTATTCAGTTTGAAATTCCATTTTTACAGTTTTGATCTTTACACATACAGTGTATATTTTCCTGAATCGGATTTACAGCATGTTAAGCTATAGCCACTGCGGCTGGTCTGTCCTCGCTATCATGGGGCAGAATTGAGGCCAGTCTAATGTCAATAAACGCTCTCAGCAGGAATCGTGTAGCAGCTTTGGTTGTCAGCTTCGTAAAATGTCCCTTCTGGGTGTGGAATTTGCACCATGGTGCTTCATAAAAATTTAAGCTACAGAAAAGTGAAAATAAGCCAATGACTCAGATGTGCTTTGACAATTACAGAAGTTCTTCCTTTAATAAGATCATGAATGATTCAAACATTTTCAAAAATTCTTCTTTAAAAGTTATATTTCGAACTGGAAATGAACTGGCAAATAATGGAAGAACTCAGGAGTGACAGATATGTTGTAGAGAATGTCTATACGACGACTTGGAAAGGAATTTGTGCTGAGCTGTTATTTTGTTGTTTGTAATATGCAGCCATGACCTTGAGCAAACTAAGGTACTACACAACGTACTCACTACTTTAAAGTAAATATATAGAATTAATGTGGGATAAAATGGAAAACAATTGACTCATTAAGATTTAATGGTATAGCATGCTCAAATTTATTTAGGAACAGAAAAGTAAAAATATAATAGACAACATAATTAGTGGAATGGTTTCAATATAAATCACAATTTAAAAATAAAAACATCACATTCTTCTGAGGTTTCTTGGTCATGTCTTGCAAAGACTAATACGTAAAAGGAGCATTCAAACCCAATCAGGTATGAAGCCATTCATACGATCAAAGGTTACAAAAATACTGACCACTAAATATACTTGGCAGAATAGTATGAATCCGAAAACTGAACCGTGTATCAGAATAGCCCTCGTTGCACTGCCTAGACCATGTGAATCTACTAAACGGAAATTTGTAGGGAGCCAATGAAAACAGAAATTTATTCTATAGGATGAAAAAAATAAACAGCCAACCGTTTTCAGTACATTTTGTAAATGTATGGTGGAGCAAGAACAGAGCAATTATAGAAAATGAGCACTTGTTAACAATTATCAACAAAGCACCTGCGTGACGCTGCAGATCCGCACGAGGGACCAAAGTGTTTGCCGGCTGTCCCATTTGGCCCAGACTTGGCTTCGCCCATCGCCCAGTCAAACCGGTCTTTTCTGTGAAGCTTCTCGCTGGCTGGATTTTTACATTTGTGTTTGTTTACGTGCCAGAGGCTTTTATTTGCTTGGCAGACAGGACACTTCTTGTTATAAGAAAAGGTAAAAGGCAAGAAGAGACGCCAATGCTGAAGGAACAGCTCATTTCAGCTGGGCAGTCATTCTGAGCATTTGTTCTGGAGCGGCGTAGAAGGATTTAAGGGCGTGACAGACACTGTCTTCGCGTGGCCTAATCGGAGTACTGGGATCTCACAGAAGACGGGAAGAAACCTGCACCTAGGAAGCCTCGATGCAATTTGAGATTACCTTAAAAATGCACTGAAGCTCATTACCAGGTTTTTAAGGTCTTCAGCAGAAGCACTTACAGCTGTTTTCTATGTCAATGGGTCTCCAACCAAACACCTTGAAAATATTGAATTTCACTGTCTTATATTTATATTTTTCTTGACATTTACAGTAACATCGCTGACCCTTAAAAGTCTTCCAAAAAATACCTTTATGCTAGGAAAATCTTGGCTGTATTTTAAAGAACAAGGGAGGCTTTCATATAGAAAAACGATTCTTTCCTAATAGATAAATGGAAATAATTTCAGTTCAAAAGTGGGAATAAAAAATGTTCACCGAAACAAATTGCCAGCTTTATTGTAATAGTATTCAGTGTTTAGATTTTTTTTTACAAGAAGAAGAGGTTGAACACATTCTTAGTTTCCTGTCAAAATGCTTTAGTAGCATTCAGGGCCTGACAATATTATCCAATACACTACATGACAGGGTCTATTATGACCCTGAAATAGCCAGGACAATAGGTGGATTAATGATTTGGGGTTTTTACAAGGTATAAACGGTCCAGGAATTTTTCAGCTTGAATATTATCATTAAGCATCACATGACTTTTGTAATTACTTATAATGATTGTATATGGTGATATTGGCTACACTTTATTATTTAATTATTTGTTTGCACTAACCGACTACAACCCTGTGTGTTGGGGATGCAGATGAGATCCACTCCGTAGTTTGTTCCTATCGTGCAGCACTCATGTTTTTTTTTAACCAGAAGCAAATTTCTCCTGGTGCGCCAACGTTGATACTGTGGTCGTGGTTTCTGTGAGTGTG
The DNA here is from genome assembly GCF_023856365.1 of Brienomyrus brachyistius. NCBI lineage: Eukaryota > Metazoa > Chordata > Actinopteri > Osteoglossiformes > Mormyridae > Brienomyrus > Brienomyrus brachyistius. The sequence goes on from NC_064542.1 coordinate 9,934,151, forward strand.
CCAGTGAATGGGTGTTAAAATCAACATGCGAAGACACCAAGCTGACTGAACCAGTCTGCCAAAATCCTGCCTAATTTCCCCTGACAAGGTGCCAGAATAGTTTGTATAGATCCTACCAGGTTGGCTGATCAGGACCAGCTGAAATCGGTGTAGTAAAGCGGATAAATGTGTCCGCGTCAGGATTGGAGTGGCAGCATGTGGCTTCGTTTATCAGACTGGGCCTCCGTAGGTCGCCGCCTTAAAGCTGTCCGCTTTCCTCCTCCATTATGGCCGAGTGTAAAGCCTTGAGTTTTAGGTATCCCTGACTTCCTGAAAAAAGACCCCCCCCCCCTTAAATTCTATGATTTATTATGACTCAAAGGGCTTGATTTTCCACAGTGACCATTTCTCCGCTCTGATCTCTACAGGCCCGAAATCTAAGCTGATATTCAGGACTTTCTGTTTTCTTTCAAATAGCTTGAAGTGACTGCTTTGAAAAATCTCAGCGAGAAGAAAGAAGCCTTGGACACCAGCTCCTTCGAAGTGTTTTCGCAACATTTCAGCAATGTTGTGAGAACATTACGAGTCAGCTGGGAATAGGCCCAACCTTTTTGTTAGGGCACCACTCTGAGTTTGTAGTTTTTTTATCCAAGGTTGAAGGTGGTTCGGAAATTGGGGATGACTTGTTACGTTGAATTTAACTCTTATTACCTCAAGCGTCTGCACAGGGACGAGAAGCAGCGGGCTTTCAGCCAGTGCTGACATTTAAAAACAAAATGAATGGTCCAGTAAAACCAGATTATCATGGCAACTATCCAAAGGTTTTTCATAAGAAGATGCAATTAATACACTTTTCAAAGGGATAAATATCTTGGTGACCAATGCATACTAAGATTTGTGGCTAAGTAGTTGTTTTCTTTCAGATGTTCAAGAGCCATTCGTCAAAAGATACAACTATGAATTTGAAACAATCTTTGTCGCTAGATCATCGCCAACCATACTGGTCCCTTGCACAGTGTCTGTGCCTGATATGAATGTCACCCTCCATCAGGTGAGTGGATTGTGTACTTTGTCTTTGTACCTGTATTGTATATTTTAACAATATTCAACTATATCTTTTAAGTGAAGAAGGTCGGTTGGTGCTTTTAATTCTGTATGTTTGAGTTTCATGGTCTTGGTGGTGTGGTGGCTCTTGGATTGTGGTTGTACTTCACATCTCCAGGGTTGGGGTTCAAATCTTGCTGCTGTTCTGTGTACTTGTGGAGTTTGCATGGTGGTTGGGCTTCCTGAGACACCCAGTTAGGTTAATTGGTTCCTCTGGGGTGGCACCCCAACCAGGAAGCAGCTCTACTGGGAGTCTAAGGTCTGCCACCAATTTCGCTTGCTACTTTAATAGCATAACATGCATTGCCACCTTTAATTTAAGATTTTGCACATTTTTTGTGAGGGGGGGGGGGTACTTGAAATATGTAATGTCACTGCAGTTATAGGCTACACAGCTGTTTGACCTGGTACAGGGCTGCCAACTCTCACATCTGGCTCACGCTTTCCGGCTCTCGCGTTCATGCAAGAAACCTTACAGCAAGTCTGTATTATTCCATTATAAACCCAAAATTAACTACATGAATGAGGTAGTTTGCAAACCCTATAGACTATTTACCGGGAAATAAAACTGTTACATACATGTAAATGCCTGTGCAGACTCGTCTCGAATTGAAGATCTCATGCCAGCCAGCTGACTGAAGTGGGAAACCCTGTTGATATCCAGAATAGAAGTGCTTCGGAGTCGACAGTGGGTGTGTCATTCTGTAGATGTCTTCACAGGCAGGAAATTCCCTTGCACCTCTGGATGACGACGGCATAACCTGGGACAATAAGAAAGGCTGGTCTGTCCCCAGCGATACCATCCTGAGCAGGCCAAACATTTTCGGTTTCTTCTGCCGCACCATCTCTTCCAATGTAGAGCACAAGTCCCCCCTGTACCTGGTTCACTTTTACGGTAAGTGTCTGATTGCCAGGTGTGATATTGCTAATTTTATTGTATTAATTGTATAAATGTCTATATATAGACATTTTTCCACATCTTTAAGAGTGAACTTTTTTCTCTGAAAAAGTTAAGGGTAGTGAAATTAGTGTCTGGGTCACAATGGTGAGACCATCTCAAATGAGGTCATCTCCCTTGCAGGGTGATCGCTAGGTAACTCTCAGCAGTTTTCATGGCATCCTAGGGCCAAAAAAACAATGCCAATTTAAAAAAATCAGTGTAGTACTACTGTGAAAAAATATTATGCTTCACTCACAACATTTATAATGGGATGGTATATCAAACTCTCACTGCTTTATTGTGTAGAGAAACATTAATTCTTTCTTCCTCTAAAGATGCCTTCAAATATACGTGATCTTACTATGATGTTTGCGTATAGATGCAGCAAAAAGATTTTCTTTCAAAGAAGACATCCTGACTGTTTGTGCTCACTGTTGTGCTCTGTAGGAAGCAAGCTGTACAATTTCAAGCTATTTCCTGAAGAAACGGTGGAGCTTATAGTAGGTGATGCCCTTATCCTGAACTGCACAGGCCAGGTGGAGTTCAACACAGGCGTGAATATTCAGTGGGCTTACCCAGGCAAGCTGGTATGTAGCATGTACCTGCCGATTTATACTGTGAACAAGGTATATTTACATGCTGTGTTTGAATGCTATTTTTTTTTCCTTTTTCACATTAAATTCAGGCTGTGACTCTGTAATCTTTTTGCAGATTGTAATGATCTGCAGATATTTATGCATCCCTGCTGTGAAGTGATAAATCACCGCTGTTGCCCTTGACTGTAGCTGTTACAATTTACCTTTCGATAAAACATGTCAGCCGAGATACTAAGCAGCTAACTATGCCTCCATGGGTATCAGTCTTTCGCTTCAGAACTGTCCTTGTACTGCTGTTCTTATACCTAATTGGTTGATGGTGTTTTTTTGACTGATAGCTAAATCGCACCGTGAGCCTGCAGTCAGAGCGCACGGCTTTGTCACACGTCACAGAGGTTTCCAGCATCTTCAGCATCCGCAGCGTTAACATGACCGACACGGGCCTGTATGTGTGCAGCGCAACGAGCATGGAGACCACAATGGAGCATTCTGTGAAGGTCATTGTGCACGGTAAAACTGCACTTATTGTTTACCATATTTATTTTCGGTTTTATTATTATTATTATTATTATTATTATTATTATTATTAAACTTTGTCTCATTCTACCACATTTTAACCTACTCATTTTAAGTGTGAATATCTTTGTAGTTTTTAATCCTTAATTTCCCAAATATATTTAATGTTTTTTTTTTTAGAATTAAGTTAAAGTGTAGGAGTGTTCAGACTGATTTCTATGACTGACAAGGATCTTCCAGCTACTGTTTATTTTTACCTTGAATGGTAACTTTAGATATTAATTTTCATATATTCAATCCTATATTATTATACATTAAAAACTATATCAATGGTGATGATTATATACTGAAACCATTCGCCCATCTTGCATGACTGCTTATCAAGTATTAGTTCACCGTCTATCCATCCCAGTAAGCACAGGACACAAAGCCGGATGTGTCAGCCCAACACAGATCTCACACACACACTGCGGCTAATTTAGAGAAACCATTTAGCTTAATTGGTGGGATTTCTGCTAAAGCATGGAGAGAGAACACTCACAGGAGAGGACAGGATTGCAACTCCCCAGAAGAGATGGGTAGTTCAGATCCAGAGCGTAAAAGTCCAGACCAGGATTTAGTTTCAACCAGCCAGTTGAGCGTAAAGAGTCACAGTCACAGGGTTCTTCATTGGCTGGTTGAAACAAAATCTTGGTCTGGACTTTACTTTTACTCTTTGGACCTGAACTACCCACCTCTGTCCCCCAGCCTGAAGGTGTGAAGACGACGTACTGCGGTTCCGCTCCCCAATTTGACGCTCAAATGTTCATTGTCTTTCAGAGAAGCCATTCATAAGTGTGGATTACAAAACTGGCCCAGTTGTGGAAGCTACTGCCGGCCAAAAGATATTCAAGCTTTCGGTCCGAGTGTCGGCCTACCCAGCACCAGAAACACAGTGGTAAGGCAGCATGACCAGGGCCAATGGAAGCTTGCAAACAGCAATACGCGGTGAACAGGATGTATTACCAAGGATATATTTCCCAGGTACAAAGATGGAAAACTAATAAACAAGCAGCCAGAATTCAACAGGATGAAATACCAGCAACACAGCCTGGAGATCAGGGAGGTGTGCCAGCAAGATGCAGGGAACTACACTCTTGTCCTTAAGAATAGCGCCGCTCTTCTGGAGAGAAGAATCAGCCTCAGCCTCTTAGTCAATGGTAATTATTGGTACTTGACTGTCCATATTGTAAGTAAAGGCAATATGTAGGGTTACCCCCTAATCCATATCCGGGGAATACTATAAGCTATATTTTTAAAATGAAAAGGTGATTAAGTAGTTCAGTACTTCTTGTGTTTTTACTGCTTTGTTTCCTTGCTTGAAAGATTCATCCAGCTGTCTCACATTAACATTAGTGACACAGGCATAATTATAGGAGACTGACCAATCAGCACACAGCAATAACTCTGACCAATCAGCAAACAGCAAGACCTCAGCGCTCAAGTGAAATTCAGATCCTCTAAATCGAATTGGTAGTTTACACATCCTGTCCTAACTCAATGTCCTTCCTGACATGGATTATCTGGTCAGCATAGCTGTACGCTTTAAAGCACAATCCCCCCCATTTATGAAAGTCATTGGAAATAGCAGTGCTTTGTACAGCGGACATTTCTAACAGGCATTTCTGAAGTAACCAATTGAAATTCCTGACCTTGTTCCTGAAGTCCCCCCGCAGATCCATGAGAAGGAGGCGGTAGCCCCCACACACCCCTACCAGAGGGGCAGCCGGCAAACGCTCACCTGCACAGCATACGGCGTCCCTGCCCCCTCCACCATCACCTGGCACTGGAGACCCTGGGGTCCCTGTGGCCCCAATGGATCCCTCCGCAGCCTGTAAGCCTTCGTCACCACACGCCATTTTGTTCCCACCCTAACTTCTTCTCTAAATCACTCATGGCCACTCTAGCACTCCTGTAATCCCACAAAAAAAATATGACACCTCCAGCTGAAACGATAGACGTACTAGCAAGTCATCCCTCAGTCATTGGCGTGTCCAAGCCAAATGTTTGTTTGAAGGCCTTGGATGTGTCCCTACCAATCTGTCAAGGGTTGAGGCTAAATTTTCTCTAGGGCTAAAGCAATGTTGGACCGTCGCCTTTCATCTGCATGATGTTAGTGTTAAGGTAACTTGGTTCATACCAAGTTAAATGCAGATAGTCTCTGTCTGTATTGGCCGTTTGTCAGCTGCAAACACCAACAGGAGGCTGGTCTCTCTTGTCTTCGGAAAACCAGATTGCGGTGATAGCAGCTCTTCTGTGTGCATCAGAGATGTGGCAGTTGGGGTGGGGTAGTGAGGGATTGAGGAATGTAACATGTAAAGGGTGGTGTGTTGTCATAACAACAGAAAGTACACGAACATCTCCCAATAGTGGGCAAAGTGTGTGTGTGTGTGTGTGTGGGTGTGTGTGTGTGTGTGTGTGTGTGTGTGTGTGTGTGTGTGTGTTTGTCGGGGTTGTGGGGGGCAAGTAAGTAGGAGACATAGTGTTTGGTATTGGCAAAGTACCAGTCAGCAGTCTACAAAGGAGAGTAATAGTCATATCACATGTCCAGGCCACCTGACCTAAACACAGTAGAGATGGTATTGGAGGAGTTTGACCAGAGAGTGCAGGAAAAGAGGCCAGTGCTCGGCATGTATGTGGGACCTCCTTCAGGACAGCAGGAGAAGCATCCCAGGAGGCCACCTCATGAACCTGGTGTAGAGGAGACAGTGGGGGGCAGCCAGTCTCTGGAGGAATTGGGCTTAAGGTCCTTGCTCAAAGGTCCAAAGCTGGCCTGCTGAATATACCCTCTTATTCCACCGACCTCTTCCATGAACTTGTACTCTGAATGTCTCCATATATGCTGTTCCGGGATTTCACCGTGTTTACTAGGGTATTGAGCAATATGTCCCCCTTGTTCTTCTTTCAGTCTCCTTTCTTCTTTGTTTTCGTTCTTTTTGGCCTCACTTCTGTTTGCTCATGACTTGAAGCCAAAGCTTTGTGGTAAATCCTGGATGAGCGATGACCGTCCTCCCGTGTGTATCCGCCGTCAAACACAGGAAGGTGCTGGAATCAAAAAGCTCTTCCTCATGGGGGAGTCATCAATTTCCCTGTGCTGACAGAAACAGACAATGTCTCCCGGTCATGAAAGAGGCCACCCTTATCAAAGAGGATCCACATAGATGTTTCTGCTTAGATAGTCCCAAGAATTATTTCACAAAGACTTACCCTAATCAAGGATTTCCAGAGTAATTCTTTTGTTCTGAATGAAAGTGACTGATGCTTTTAGGTGAGGGTCCTACTGCAGGAACAGAAGATCCTGTGATTTATTCAAACGTAGATTTAAGCATGGTGAGGAAATTTTCTAAATACTTACTGAATAAAATTCATATTTTTTTCTTTTATATTTATCTAAATGAACACACAAGATTCGCTGCAATCACTTTGTCTCAAATGTCGTATTGTCAGTTACTAGTTACTTTGCTTTGACATTATTTGGTGTGGGACCATTCCAGGGACCAGAGAGGAACATCTGTGCGTAAGAGGCGAGAGCGTGTGCCACACTGCCAGGACTGGCAGGACATGGACTCAGAAGGTGCAGTTAATGCAATCGAGAACATCGACACTTGGACGGAAATGGTGGACAGGCGCAACAAGGTACGTTTTTCTTGCAGATTTAAAGTCACCAAGTGACACCTTCTATGCAAACACAGGCAGCATAAAAGCCACTCATCAAACTCTGCATTACAGCGCAGAAATTAAAAATTATGATCAGTGTGTGAGATCTTAGAAGCTTCTGGATACCAAAGCTTCTAAGATACCTATAAATAGCTTATAAATAGCTTATAAGTTACAACTGACTGAAATATTTTTGCAATGATTGGCTTTTAATTTGTAATTTGAGTTTCACTGGAGAAGCACACATTTTGACAGAAAGAGTTTGTGAAGTAAGTGGTGCAGCAGCTTTCTTGCTCTGAGACTGTCCCTGATTATCAACTGTGACAAGACAAGAGCGACCAGGGGGTGCGGGGGGCTCGCTAAAGGCCGCGCCATTTCCACGTGAGAGATTTTTAAAACTGTCTTCCTCTGCATATTTCCTGTAGGGAGTAGGAATAAACACCCAAGGAGAGACACACAGATCCTGTTTTCATGCTCATTTGTGACATCATTTCCTGTAGCGTAGATGGAGGGGGTGACAAGTCGGGGCGTAGGGACTGGAGGGGGGTGGGGGGATACGCACCCCTCAATATTTAATTTAGCTTAATTTGCCCCCTTCCCATAAACAGACCTTTGATTCTTTAATTATTGAGTTGTATCCCCCCCCCCCCAATATCAAACTGTCTCCTGTGGCATTGGTGACTGGAGCAAACTGCAAACCACCTCCTGTGACATTTATTCCTGGGATAAAATTAATCAGTATTTTTTTGTTCACAGACCGTGAGCAAAGTGGTGATTCAAAATGCCAGTGAGTCAGCCGTGTACAAATGCTCCGCAGCTAACAAAGTCGGCAGAGATGAGATGTTGATCTACTTCTATGTAACTAGTAAGTATTAGGAAATTTGAGAGGATTCCTCAATCCCCAAACAAGGGTCTAAGTAGACATTAATGTGTGCTGATTGACCTTTGGCAGTTTAGCAGCTTCTTATGAACTTATCTTCACACTACTGAAGTCCAAAAAATATACCCGCATTATCGTGGCAAATTCATGCGGCAGCTTGTATATTAAAAAAACAGCAATAAAAATTGTATATCTAACATTAATCTGGTAGCATTCTCACAAATCAATATTTGGAACAGCCATTTACTTTAGAAACTGCTGTGATAGATTTTTCTGTATAAACTTTAACAATGAAAAACATGAGTCAATAACTTCCTTTCTCACTATGGTGTTATGAGGCCTTTAACACAGCCAATGAGTGAATGGGATTTTGTTTGCTTTTTTTCTAAAGCTATCCCAGAAGGCTTTGGGATCGAGCTGCTACCTACAGAGGAGCCTTTGGAGATGGACCAGGTCCGACTCCGGTGCAGTGCTGACGACTATACCTACGAGAACCTGCAGTGGTACCGTCTGGACCCGCAGGCCCTCCAGAATGAGACGGGCAAGCCGCCACAGTTGGACTGCAAGAGCATCCACCTGTATGCCGAGGAGCTGAAAGGAGAGCTGTCCTTCGAACCCGCCACCAGCAGCTGGGTCCTCGAGCTGGTCCTGCCGAACATCCAGCTGGAACATGAGGGCTCCTATGTATGCAAGACCCAGAACCGCCGCAGTGGCGAGAAACACTGTCATCGCAAGTACATTCTGGTCAAAGGTCAGAACAATGCCCATCCATCCATCCATCCATCCATCCATCCATCCTTCCAACCATCCATTTTCTTCCACAAGAGGCTCTGAATAAACCACTGCTGGCACTAAAGTTGTCTTAGATCCCACTCATACAACTCAATTTAAAAACCTCATCCTTAATTCTCATCCATACATGCTATACAGAGCAATACTGAGATCAGCTGTTAAAAAAAACTTGCATCTCATTGGTCACTTTTCCCTCCCCGTCCACCAATAGCACTTGAAGCCCCACGCTACCGGCACAACCCTACCAATCAGACACTGAACATCAGCGAGACCCTGCTCATGAAGTGTGATGTGGAGGGCACTCCTACTCCCCAGCTGTCCTGGCTGAAAGACAACCAGCCTCTGCACCAGATATCAGGTGAGCTGCCCTTTCAACGTCTGTCCGCTGAACGTGGGCAGAGCTTGGCGCAGGAGCTCCCATGTCATTTGAAATTGTGGCTCTTCTTTCTTCCTCGGCTCTAGAGGTGATGAAACACAGGGCAAGTTTTTCAGCAATGTTGCCAGACAACTGACAGCCAGGTCAGACAAAGGACGGCAGAAAGTTCTCCACTGTCAATCAGAGTTTTTAAAATAGAAATTCGTTGCCCAAAATCAATTGGAAAAAGTCCGGGCAACATTAGTCAGCAGAGGTGGAAAGTTCAGGTCCAGAAAGTATAAATCCAGACCAATGTTGTTCCAACCAACCAGTTGAGTGTTAAGAGTCACAGTCAGAGAACTCAACTGGTTGGGTGGAATAAAATCATGGTCTGCATTATTACATTCTTGGCCTAAAATTTCCACCTCTTTTGGTGGCCAGGCAGCACTGCTCATAAAGGTGCCCTGTGTTCCATCACCCTTATAGTCAGGGTTTCGAGAAATTCCGCGGCTGGTACATTACAGTCCTATTTTTTCCTGTCTGGGGCACATTTTTTCCCATGAAAAACTGTACCCCCCCCCCACTATGAAATACTGTAAACAAATGATTTCAATCTGTTTCCATCTCTTCTGACAATAAGGTTGACAGGAAGAATGCGAGTGAGGTGAGTGCTACGCAAAAAGAGGCAAAGAGGCTGTAAAGTGAAATATTTCAGGCGTTCTGGAGTGTCAGTCGTCCCCTGACCTTGACGAACCTTGTTGTTTTTAGTGAACCACCCTGAAGGAATTATATTATGCAGCTGCGGAGCTTTGAGGAAGAATAAAAATGAGTAAGATATATAATCTGAAAATATGCAGCTACAGCCGTATTTTCTCTCATTTTTATGAGCTCAGTTCAAATTAGTCTCCGCGGAAACAATGTTATTTGCACTTTTATAGCTACTGAAATGGCGCTGGGACAAAGTGACGACTTTACAGCTCCTGAATGTCTTTGTAATGTGTAGCGGACACCTCTGCTGACAACTGGCTCTCTGCAACTGTACGATCAAGCCCTTCTTTTCCATCGCTGACTGTAAGCGAGATCTGATTTTACATGACAGTAACACATTGGACGACTCCAAAACAATGACCAAAACAATGCCCAAAACAATACCCAAAACAATAACCAAAACAATGCCCAAAACAATAACCAAAACAGTGCCCAAAACAGTGCCCAAAACAATGCCCAAAACAATACCCAAAACAATGCCCAAAACAATACCCAAAACAATAACCAAAACAGTGCCCAAAACAATGCCCAAAACAATACCCAAAACAATGCCCAAAACAATACCCAAAACAATAACCAAAACAGTGCCCAAAACAATGCCCAAAACAATACACAAAACAATGCCCAAAACAATACCCAAAACAATAACCAAAACAGTGCCCAAAACAATGCCCAAAACAATACCCAAAACAATGCCCAAAACAATACTCAAAACAATAACCAAAACAGTGCCCAAAACAGTGCCCAAAACAATACCCAAAACAATACCCAAAACAATGCCCAAAACAATACCTCCGACAGGCAAAACATGAATGCACACACGCAAATATACTGCAGGGTTTTACAGACACATTCCTCTCGCTGCCCTGACATACCTTTCCATAGTAATCCAAGCTAGCCAAAGGCTGGTGGGGGGGGGGTCATTGGCTTTGAACTGATGCCGGAATGTAATGGAAGGGGATATTTCTGCTGGGGGGGGGAGCGTTCCATCCAGCTGAGTGAGCAGGAGTTTGGCCAGTAACCGAGCGCAGTGGTTTTTGCACGGAATGTGGCTTAGTTCATATTGGGGGGGGGGGGGGGGGGCTGTTTTGTAGGGTTTCGGCTGAGAGGTTTAGGTATTTTGCCCCCCCTGCTCTTTATTGTACCTCCTAGATGAAGAGGCATCCATCACCGCTTCATTAGCATACTTATATACATCCTTCAGTTGACATCTGCGTGACTTAACCGGACAATCAGTTTGGCATACGCAGTGTATGTAAAAAGAGAGTCTCATATTATTTTTTATCTTCAGTGGTTCTTAACTGTGACCCTGATATGTCTCCATTTTTGCATAATAAGTCTGTGAGGGGTTTTTGGAAAGGCAGGCAGGGCGGATAGGGGGTCTCCAGGCGACACGCAGAGCGGCTGTTCGCGCTTCATTGATGGCTGTCTGGATGTGCGCAGGAATACTGCTGCAAGACTCCAATCGGACGCTCAGTATCCAGCGTGTGCGGGAAGAGGATGCCGGTCTGTACACATGCACCGCCTGCAACCAGAGGGGCTGCGTCCAAACCTCGGCCACCGTCTCCGTCGTGGGTAAGAGTTGCCTTCGCCCCTGGCAACCTCTTGGTGCCCAATCGCACCAATCCACTCTGACTCACACAATTACAACGTCCAACATAAATTGTTATACCCCTTATACAATATCATCCCTACTTAAACTCTTACAGTCACAGAGAGCATACCGAAGACAAAAATAATTATTCGGTGTACTTGAGAATGTAAAGTCGTCACTATTCCTTCTTTTTTATATTTAGTTTGTTCTGTTTTCAGTGAATACAGTAAGAGAACATTCAGCTTCCAGCATGTTTCTGTTTTTGTCCAGTGTGAACAGGCCATTTTTCAGACGTTCTTATTCCCTTTGAGATATCGTTTTTGTTACTTCTCTTAAGAGTAAACTTTGTGGGGGCAGATTATTATCCTTAACCGGTTTCAAACATTCTGACAGTGAATGTCTATTCAGTTTGGCTATTGGCACATTTGTTTGTGTTTGTAATAGTTCCACTAACTGCCTTTTTAAAAATGAAGGTTGCAGTGATTTCTTTCAGCTTTAATTCCTGTGAGGAATTTCTGTGACGCTGGTCCTGAGTAACCAGACAGCGCTGGCTGACATCAGTGTGTCGCTTCGCTTAAGCTGCCGTCGAGCGGGACAGAGGACACACTCAGGTGCTTTTGTCAAACGAGGACGCGAGGACATTCTCTGAAGGAAGGCCGCATTTTTCTGTTTCAGGCTCCGACGATAAGAGCAATGTGGAAGTGGTGATCCTTATTGGGACGGGAGTCATCGCCGTCTTCTTTTGGTTCCTTCTCATCCTCATCTTCTGCAACGTCAAACGGGTAAGCAGGTTCGCCTTGGCTCTGTGACTTCAGAAGCCACCTTCAGAGCCTAACTCTCCTCCACGTATCTGTCATTAATTTTCTATAACTGGACATGGCATCTTTGTCGGTCATATCTGCAGTTGAAGTATACAGCTCTACAGACAGTTACATCCCTGGGTACCCACCCTGTGTCATGCTCACTTTGTCTATGACCCTCTACACATTAGGAATAACATTCTCCCCCTTCTGTCCATTTCCCAGACAAGTCCAGCAGATATAAAAACTGGTTACCTGTCCATCATCATGGACCCTGGCGAAGTGCCCCTGGAAGAACAGTGTGAAAATCTGCCCTACGATTCCAGCCAGTGGGAGGTCCCTCGGGATCGACTGCGACTTGGTGAGGCTCATTCTTCCGTTCTTTTTTCCAAGTTTTAATTTGGAACAAGGACGGGATGAGGATCGGGTGTCGGAGTAGCCTCTGTTAGGGCCACATGCCTCGGGCGATATCTGCCGTGATTAAATAGACACTGATAAGTGTGGTCTGTCAACTGTCAGCGTTGACCCTGCCAAACATGCTCGGCCATCAGGGCCATCGCCCTGTGGCGTTCTCTTATTAAAAGCCACGGCGTCTGCTCTCCAGGGAAGGTACTGGGTCATGGGGCTTTCGGGAAGGTGATCGAAGCCTCTGCTTTTGGGATCGCCAAGACGAACACCCTGGAGACCGTCGCTGTCAAAATGTTGAAAGGTGGGTTGAGGGACAATGAGCTTGTTGGGTACAAATGGCCTTTGAATTTATGCATTTGTAAAATAATGCTCTGTACAAGTATACAGCAAAGAAATTATTATAGAAGTGAGCTTGTCACCAGCAGCAGAAGGTCCCTAGTAACACATTCTTAAGCCAAAGCTGGACTTTATAATGTACTTTTCTAGTATTGTGAATAGAAAGAAATCTAAATTGGTATTGTTAAGTCAATGTGTGACTTAAATGACGTGTTATGTGTGTTTATATATTGCAGAGGGGGCCACTGCCAGTGAACACAAAGCCCTGATGTCAGAACTGAAGATCCTAATCCACATAGGCAACCATCTGAACGTGGTCAACCTGCTGGGGGCCTGTACAAAGCCCAGCGGTGAGCAGGGTTTGAGGGGACCATATGGTCCTAGCAGGACTTGTATGGAGGGTGGTGTGTGGAAAAAGTCTGCCATTCATGTGATCAGAAGGTCATTGGTTCAAATCCCAGATTCAACAGAGTGATTTTACTGTTGGGCCCTGAAGCAAGACCCTCAACGTCCAACTACTTTGACCCTTCATTCACACAAAAAATGTATGTCACTAAATAAATTGTAGTATCTACTAAATAAATTACAATTTTTCTCACTCTGAACAACACATTTAAGAAACTGACACTTTAGTCTGTTCGGCTTAGTCAGAATTGGCCAGGGACAGGAAGTCCTTCCTGGGATGCTGTTTCGTGCTCAAAAATGTTTTTTGCGAAATGTTTTTGTTACACAGTTTTCTGGCCTGCTTGTATAATTCTGTACCTTTTTTTGTCTCTGGTTTCTATTGCCTGTTACTCTAGGCCCCCTGATGGTGATTGTGGAGTACTGCAAATACGGAAATCTTTCCAACTATCTCCGAGCCAAAAGAGAGTTCTTCCTCCCATACAGGGTGAGTGTTATTGTCACATTGTATGTGTTAATTTTAATCAACTGGTAAAAAATAATAATAATAGTATCACAACTTGCTTAATGGCCTTGATGTGTAAGCAACAGTTTTGAGTGTTTTCTGACAAACACTGCAGTCTGTTTCTTCTAATACTATTCTATTGCTTGTGGCTTGATTCTTTGATTAAGCTTCACTGCGACAGAGATACTCCAAAGGAAACTATATTGTATTCATGGGGTATGTGTCTCAAAATTAGTTGATGTAGAAGTCATTTTGCTACTAATTTGTACACAATGTACACAGTTTGAATTTAAATCAGCAGGTACCTCAAAGCTAATGATTAGATCATTATTACAGCAAAGCAATATTATGCAGCAATAAAGTGAAGTCAGCTGAGCACCTGAATCTACTGAATGGCCAGGTTATACTATAAACAGATTTTTTTCCTTTCCTAATGGCATGGACATATTCCAGGACGATAACGGATAGATTCATCGAGATTGAATTGTCAAAGAGCGGTTCAGGGAGCTTGAGGAATCATTTTCACACATGAACTGAAACTCTTTGACAAGTACTGAAGAAGACTTTACTGAGTGGTTTAATTCACCTATCATCAATATAAGATCTCAATGAAAAATTAGTGCAAATCTGAATGAAAAAAAATTATGAGATACTACGGCACTACGGCCATGTGGCACAATTCCCTGAGGGTGATCCGGCTCGCAGGATCCTCATTGCTGAGGACCTGAGTGACTGGACCAGGCGAAGGGGACACCTGCGTAACACCTGACTACGGCAGATGGATGGCCGTTTCCGGAGGGTGGGACTGGACCGTGTGTTTGCCTGGGGGGTAGCTGGCCAGAATCCCGAGGAGTTTTGCTGTGTGGTGGGTGTGGCAATGTGCTGCATCAGTGCATGCCCCCCAACCCGACCTGACCTGATGTTACATAAGCAACAATACATTGACGAATGTGTGTGTGCTCGGCCAATCACCAGTATTTTTTCTTATCTTATGATCAGCTCTTATGTGCACTTTCCTTGAATCTTTGCGACTGTTAAAAGATCAAGGACAGTTCAGATCATGTTCACTGGGAATGAAACTGACAGCTACAGACTGGTGACACGACAGGAAATGAGTTTATGTGTTATTTGGTTTGTGAAGTTGTTTGATTTCATTTTCCCTTTAAGAATAGTTTGCACCATTTCTTCTGAATGCCTTGATTACATAACCCCAGAGGTCTTCATAGTGAGGGCTTTTGTGTGATGGCTTCCAGACAGAAGTATTTCCTCTGAAATTGTCAAGATTCATACCTTGGGACTTGGTCACTCCTGGGGTTCTTTCAAGTGACTAAGAAAACCGTAGGACTGCAAAGGATAAGAAAAGACCTCCCCAAAAGCCTGTAGTTTGTAATATATTGCAATATATTTGTCTTGAAGCTTTAAAGCTCCTGCTTTGAAGAAAGAAAGGAAAAACGCATCTTCCAGGAGGAAAAAAACTTAATAAATAATGTAAAATCAGGGGCTTTAATATGTTATTGCCCCTGAAATCTACAAAGCACAGTTCTCTTCCAATATTTCCAGTTATGTATTTAACCCATAAACTTCATATTCAGACAACAAGAAAGTGATTCTGTCTAGGTACATGTGCTATGTAACAGATTTATGGGTATAAGGCCTGTTAAATACCACATTTCTGACTCATTTGTACACTTCTTGGGGTCTTATGACCTTGGCATTACTTATTGTGAATGGAAAAGAAATCATCACAAATTTCACAATTTCACTTCCCATTTTCCTTCATTTTTGACTTTTCAAGGCTTTTCTTTGGGGATTTTCAAGTCATATGTCATGTCATATGCAACAAACAATGTAAACATTCCTAAAGCAAATATTACATCTTCTGAACAACTTATTTTCCTGCTTAATCCCGATATATGAAAGTTTAAAAGAATCACCAGAACGTCTCTCACTTCCATATCTTCAGAGGTGCACATTTATTTTGTTGCACATTCAGTTGCCATTCAGTTGACATTGACAAAACCCAATAAGTTGAGGCTGGTGTCCTTTGTCGACTCACTGCTCCATTGATCTCCAAGGACCGTTCCCCCAAGACCCGAAATCAAGTCCGCCGGATGATGGAGGCAGTGCAGGTGGATCAGCGCGGGGACCTCTCTCCCCGAGGTAGCAGTCAGGCCAAGCACAACCAGAATACCCAGCCCAGCCCAGACAAAGGTCAGCAGGATCCAGTTCAATGATGTTCTGCTGCTTACTCCGCAGTCAGTTAAGGCATAGCACTCTGGCTATCTTTTAAATATCCTTAGGCCCTGTTTACACTTGGTTTTAAAATTGCATCACTAGTGGTCAGCGCTAAATGCGAGTGTGAACGACCACCGAAACACATTGCGAGCCGATCAGTCAAACCACTTGCCAAGGTAGTCTGGGACGTATATCTTTTGTAGCGTAAACGCTAATGAGTTTTGATTTGTCTCCAATAAGGACATCACAATAACTATACATGGGACCATTAGAAAATCTGAACACAAGTGGTCAGCTGGACACCTCGGAGACGTACAGTAGGCACAGGTGTAAAAGGCGATGTGTTTCAACTGCCTGCTTGTGGTTCGATCACCCAAAACGGATTTTAAAACTGAGTGCAAACAGGTCCATACTTTTCATCTTCATCTTATCCCCGTGAATACTTAGTAACTGTCATCCTTTTGGATATATACCTATGTACATAAAGTGTCTTAGCTGTGTAGGATCTTAGTTGATTCTAGCCCTGAAATCTCACTGCTTATCCCAACAGTAGATGACCTATGGAAAGCTCCCCTAACTGTGGAGGATCTCATCTGCTACAGCTTTCAGGTGGCGAGAGGAATGGAGTTCCTGGCGTCCCGTAAGGTAAGGACAGGGGCAGTCACATGGCAGGGGGCCCCACTGGGACAGCGTCGCGGGGGGGGCTGAGTCATAAACAGAGCAAGACGTGGGAAACGGGGCCTGAACCTAAGAACGTCTTGTGTTTACAACAAGGAGATGACATTTGGGATGACGAGGTTCAAAGCACACGGCACCTTCAAACTGGTTCTGGCCCAGACCAAACTAGAAATGGCTGCCATGCCGCCACCACCTTACACTATCCGACGGCCGCTGGTTTGTGAGACGCGGGAATACGGCTTCATTCTGAAATCTCACAGAAAACGCACTGAAGAAATGGACGAGACGGATAAAGCATGTGGTGCCTTCTGCTCCTGCAGTGCATTCACAGGGACTTGGCTGCGCGAAACATCCTCCTGTCAGAGAATAACGTGGTGAAGATCTGCGATTTCGGTCTGGCGCGCGACATCTACAAGGACCCTGACTACGTGCGGAAAGGCAATGTAAGCACCTACAATTTACCTTTACTATAACGTGAATATATACCTGTACACGTATACTGGTATATTTCCTGTGATAGTATTCACACTGTCTATATATATATATATATATATATATATATATATATATATATATATATATATATATATATATATATATATATATATATATACACACACACACACACACACATTTCCTATCAACAATCAATGCGAGCAATTGTGGTGAAGTCATGTGACTTGTATTGGCTAATGATGTAGCCTCCTTTGCCTGAAATCCCCCGCTCGCTGAGAATACCACGGACAACTTTCCGCCTCCGCTTTCTCCCAGGCCCGGCTGCCTTTGAAGTGGATGGCGCCAGAGAGCATCTTCGACAAGGTGTACACCAGTCAGAGTGATGTGTGGTCCTTTGGCGTGCTCTTGTGGGAAATCTTCTCATTGGGTAAGAATGACAGGTTTTAGGTCAAAGGTCATTGATTGTGGTCTGCATTCGTCGTCTCGCATGATTTAGCCGTGGAATACCCCATCTAGCAGATCAGTTTTGTTTGTGCTGTATAAGCACCACGAGTATCTTATATCATCACTGTTGCTTGACAGCTACCAGCTGCAGTACGCCCGTCCTGAGCAGTGACGTTCGGACCCTCTCCTTATGTTCTTTAGGCGCTTCCCCTTATCCCGGTGTTCAGATCGACGAGGACTTTTGCAAGCGGCTGAAAGATGGCACCCGAATGCGAGCGCCAGACAACGCTTCTCCTGAAATGTGAGGCCTTCGCTTTAAAGCCGTTAGCTCTTCAGTTCTTGGCCGTTTGAAACAGCTACCACCCCGATAATATCCATGGCACTTTTTTTAATCCACAATGGAACTGACTGCCAAAAAATGTCATCACAGTTTTAAAATAGAAATTGTCATCCCATACAGTATAATCAACAACAAAAAGGAACAGGAAATGTCTCGGAAAAGAGAAAAATTCTGTCACTGAGGGCCAAGGGAAACATAATGAGTAAATTTAGAAATCCAAAAGTGTATCAAAGTGTAACGCAGTGTTGTTCTTGGTGCGTGTTGATAGATACAGGATCATGCTGGCCTGCTGGCAGGGTGAGCCCAGAGAGCGGCCCACCTTCCCCGCCCTTGTGGAGATCCTCGGGGACATGCTGCAGGACAATGGCTTGCCGGTAACGAGGGACACGCTGGGGAAATGTAGCGTAAGGGAGAGGAACACTGCCTTGACAAAATGAGCGAGACACACCGCATCACACTCACGCCGTTGATCTTGCCAGGACGGTAAGGATTACATGCCCCTGGATGCATCGCAGAGCCTCGAGGATGACGGCTTCTCTCAGGCCTCGTCGAGACCCCCGTCCGAGGAGGAGCTACGCATGGCATGCAACACCCTGCCTATCAGGTACGGCTGCTGGGGAGAGGGGATTCTGCCGAGAACGTCACAGGACTGGTGCAGTGCTTAGCACTGCATTCCCTCCACAAGCCAAAAATGTGCGAATGTGAGTTGGAGTAGCCAAATTGTCCAAAGGTGTGAATGTGTTTGTTGGCGCCCTGTGATGGGTTGGTGCCCCATCCTGGGTTGTTCCCTGCTTTGTGGTTGTAGTCTGTGGGATCAACTCTGGACCCTCGCGACCCTGAATAGGACAAGCGAGTAAAGAATAAGGATATTACAGCGTGCCGTATTATACAAGGGACTCTGGACTCTGTCTTTCGTTTATATCGGTTTTAGCCTAATTTCTATAAATGTACTTATGTACTGCTTTTAAATTTGATTTCTTTGTGTTCCTCACTTTGTGACACAAAGAAGGGCTTCGTCATTTATATAAACATTTTCCATGGTTCATTGTCTGATAGATCTAGGCTTTGCACAGTTTCTCCGTCATTCAGACTGCTACAGTACGTCCCGTAAAACCAAGAAGTGAGAATTAAGTTTCATAAATGATAAATAAATATATCTATCGCGGGGGAAATTGTTTTTAAATGTTGAAAACTCGCATTTACAGAACGAAGTCAGCTGCTCTCAGAAAGAGGAGATGCACACTAAGAACTCTACTCGCAGCACAGAAATGGCCAAACACACAACATACGCTTTTTACTCTTTCTTTGGAAATGTCAGACTAAATCATACAAACGAGCTTATCATCACTTCCCTCTGGAACTTCCCTTTGATAACTCAGTTTAACCTGGCAGACCTTTGACTTGCAGTCTACAAAATGTACCTCCTGATATATATTCTTTTTAATAACATTTAAAACCAAAACGTCTTACACCATAGAAATTACATTCATTCTAGCACATGACAAATATACAAACGGTCCCTGCTGAACACATCCAAGCTGTTTTGCCTGCCATTTATAATACAAGTAAACAGCTCAGTTTTGAATATTGGAGAATTACTAATATTTATATAATATATACTTAATAGATATTTGTTGTTTCCATGGATTCTGTGTGAAATAACATGAACTGTAAATAATTTTTTACAATGTATACTTCCCATGTTGCTTGGGTGAATGTAATTTCAATGATGTGAGACATTTTGATTCAGAAAGTCAAAACATCCTTAGCAAATGGACCATTCACTGTGGCCAGGAAGGCACTGCATTGTTAATGGACGTGTGGACCTGTCTCCACAGATACTACAACTGCGTGCCCTTTGCTGGGTGCGTCATGTCAGGCTCCTCTAAGGCTGGTCACACGCGAGTCAAGATTTTCGAAGAGTATTCCCTTGAGGCCGCATCCCATAAAACACACCATGTGAGTTCCCACCCGCGCCAGCTACATCCTAAAACTGTCGCTGTTAATCATTTTCGATGCTCGTATATTGTCACATTTTTGTCGTAATCATTTGTTGGAGAAGCAGTTTTTTATTTTTTCGTGAAGGACAATCAGACGGACAGTGGGATGGTCCTCGCTTCGGAGGAGTTTGAGAGAATCGAACACAAGCACAGAGGAGTTCTCTTCAGAAGGTACGATGCCCTCTGTTCCATTTTTATTGCTCCAGTCTTTCCATACATTTATCTGCCTCCCATTGTATTGTAAATTAAGGATCTTCCTTAATTTATGAGTAAGCTAAGGATGTGGGGCTCGTACATAAGCTATACATGAAAAGGTGTGGGAGACATCAAGCACAGGGCCCTCCATATCCTGTAAGAATCATTACGCTGTGCCTTTCATAAAATATCAGAAAGGTTCGCATGCTCACACAGTGCTAATGGAACTCTCACATAGCCCTCTCTGCCCCCGCAGCCAACACTCAGCAAGAAGTGCAGATCGAGCTCCAGGAACAGGCCCAGAAGACCGGCATCGACCGCCCTTCCTGAGCCAGCTCTCCGGCCAGACCTTCTACAACAACGAGTATGGGCAGCTGTCCGAGGATGGTCTGTGCCACTTCTTCTCTATGCCGAGCGAGGGGGTTTTGGAAGGATGTCGCCAAGCGTCCTCACACCTCTAGACCCCTGGAGGAACGAGCAGAATAAGATGGTGGATGGGGGCCCAACATATTTGCAGTCATCGCCCCTGCAACTTGCCAAACCTGTAGCCATACTACAGCACTAAACCAATCTCTCTGTGCCAAAAAAAAAAAAACCCTTTCCAGCCACTGGGTGGCGCAGTTATCAGTTCAAACCATTATCTTTATCATACAGTGTTACTTATCTAACCTAAAGAGTATGCTTCTGTTTTGTATGTGTATAGAAAACATATAAAGGGAATAAATGAACATATATCAGTTTCTTAATCTGTGCAGTTTTACTCTGGTCTTTGTGTTTATAACTGAACGTAATCTAAGGTTTTGATTGAGTATTTAAATATGAGTGAAATAGCCAACAGCCAGATTGCATTTTATTATCAGAAAAAAAATTCCTCTGTACAAAAGACGGCAGGCCTTCACTTAGCTGCTGCAAGAGAGTTTTATTTATGAAATAAGGGGGCTGCACACTCGGCGGATGAGTTTCCAAACAGGTATGCTTTTTAGAGAAGTACATTAAATGCAAAACCGACAGATGTTGGCTACAGGAAAAGATGATCATGTTTACATTCAGTCACATTTTCACTGGCTTCAGCTGACCTCGAAAAGGTGTCAAAACACATACATGGTATTTAGGAGGACATGCCCCCATATTCCACACATTCGACTTGAGAGAAAACAAACAAGACGTGAAAAACACACATGATAAAAATAAAACATCATACAAAAGGACATTCATATATTTTTAAATAGTTTATTATAAAACATAAAAATGTTGACAGGAACATCAGTGACAGGAATGCATTCATCAGTATCAGTTTTCCTATTACCCATAGAAACATGGGCTATACACAGATTTTACGGCGGAAAGGCTGAACCCAGCATGCGGTTTTAGATGTTTCTGAAATCCCCCCACAACTCTCCAATACTGCAAGTGAAACTCCACTCAGTTTCTAACTGAATAATCATGTCACCCAGGCCTTGCCAACCAGACCACAACGGTGCAACAAATAAGCTGCTCACAACAGTGACAGGTACCTAAAGTTTACGGCAAAAGACATTCAAATTAACGAGCAGGAATAAGTAGAGTACGCAACTCCAAAAAATTTAAACAAAAAATTGGCATCTCTGAAAATTTACAACAAAAACAGGTTAAAGAGTCCAAAACTAACAGATGATATAGAATCCAATTTTATCTGCCTCCGGAAGTCCACTTTTTAAGGAACGGGAAACCACCCATACAATCACATCAAGCAAGAGAACCATGAGACAACTTATTAAATATCATTTTTCCAGATAGTGAGAGATTGTTGAGAAAGGTGATGATTGCCACAGGTAGGGTCAACTCAACTTATCCTGCCTTTTGACACAAAGATTACAAGTACATCACTAAAAAGACTGAATCTTTCTGTGAAAGATTAATAAAAGCAAACCACCTCAACCACCTTTGACCAAGCAGGGTTAGGTTTAGGTTCTTTACCTTCACTTATAACATCAATTTGATGTGCTCTTATGGAACAAGCCTCATATTTGCATTTTTTTTAAGGCACAGAGATCAACTGTGGTGAGAGAGACTATTCTTTGCAGACTCATTATTCAAGTAGTTACAGCACAGGCAACAAGAGTGTCTGTGTGAAGGAGACCGAGCGTGGTAGGCTGGGTATGGAGTGTATATGGACATGTAGGGAGGGGCTCCGAGACTCCACTGCTCTCTGTGCCTAGATCACAAGTTAGAATGTTGATTTTCTTTAGCAAATAGAGACAATTCACATGTACACAAACACACTCAAAATGAAGGGTGGGGGATCGAGGCGGAATCCGACACTTAGAATCCAAGTCAGAACAGAAAAGAAAGAATAGAAAAATTCCCCCACCCCCATCGCAAAGGTTTTAAAAAAAAATAACATTGGACGTTTTCTGATGAGGTCCCATTGATGCAAATAGGAGCAAACTCTTGAGCTCAAGGGCGCCGCCTGCCAACCTGTTCATGACATTTTCCCCAACTGAATCTTCTTCCAGGCCTCGGAGGCTGTGAAAATGCAGGAGTCGATAATGCCGGCCACTGTGAACGTCCCACCAATGATGGCGCAAATCTGCGGGGGGGGGGTGGGGGGGGTTAAGGTTACTGGTCCATTTTAAAAACACCACTCCTGAATAACTGAAAACAGCTTTAATTTTGATTGCCCTTGTCAAGACCCCTAACCGTATCCCATTCTTATGTGCATCCATGGCATGCAACAGAAGTGGCAATAATCCACGTTGAGATGATTAGGGAAAATGACATCGGAGATAGACCTCAGAATGCACCTACACCTGTACACTCGACCCAATGCGCTTTCTTCAAGAACAAAGAGCCGGATGCCTTCAGAAGCGATCCAGTAAGCAGCCCGGTGTTCATGTCCCATTAAGAGACCAAAACACTTGAGAGGTCATGGCAACCGTAGAGAAAATTACTGGTTGGCAGCCACAGCCCTCCGGCCAGCATATAAAATTTGACTCTGTGAAGTATTATTTACCAAGACCTTTGTAAATTCTACACATGTTGCTAATCAATAGTGAAGTTCTTCTCAAATTGGGTGCCCCGATGAAATACACAGAATTTCTCAATAACCTCTTACGCCCACTGTCTCAGGGGAAGTAATGGTGAGTAAGGTTGGATATCATGGGGGCCCCGGCTGAAGTCATTTTACAAGAAATTATGCAAAGCAGACCTGACCAGAGCTAAAGCAGGATGTACATGTTTTTGAAAGTGGGCAGATTCAGGCTTCTTCTGGCTCTGTGTCTGTTTCTCCAGTTTACTCCGTAACCACCACCCTCGTTACTGGCCTTGTGCTCCCTTCCCCCTGGCCTATCAGCGTCCTCGCAGGTCTCCTTGGTTACTCACCGTGGTAATGAAGCGATACAAGGGCTGCCTCCTCTCCGTGTACTTAACGGTGATGGGGCTCAGATCGTAGCGGAACCAGATCGCCGGGATGATTCGTCCCGTGTGGCTATAGGCCACGTATTCCTGCCAATCGGGGTGGGGGGTTAAATTAGGCGTGAGTTCTACGTGACAATCCCCATGCACATGGCAAACACGCAGTAGATCACGTACAAGCAGCAGCACAGGTGCCACTCATGCATGCCCCGCCGAGGATTCTGGGAAAAGCAGTGGTGACAGTGCCTGGTAATAAAACAGGCTCTTCATTAGGTGAGGGATGGGGCTATGGAGCAGGTGGCATCTATGGGAACGGCGCCATGCGGCACGTGCGTGGGAAAGGACTTTACCGAGAAGCTCTCACGAACGATGCCAGCGAAGTCACGGAAGCAGAGACAGGGTCTCACCTTGTTGGCCACTGTGTACTGGTAGGAGAACCTTTGCCTCCCCCTCATGTCCTCATACACTGTGGGCACTATCTTTAATATGTAGTCATGAGAAGCCAAGGCTGCAAACACAAACAAAGCATTCAGGACCATGATATCTTCCATTCACCACAGAATTCCAGAGGGTTTTTTTTTTCTAAACCAATTCAGTTCAGTCTTCTGTCTGTGAGGCTTCGAAGAATGTCCACTTGGGGTCCCCACTGAGCTAATGACAGGCTAAGTGAGCACATGTCAGCATGCGATACAAGGGGCCCCGAACGAAGAGAACACACAAAGGTCTGCAGAATATGAGCGAACGGCTCTCGGTCAGCTGCTGGGATGAGCTCAGGGCATACGTCAACTTCCGCAGCAGTCAGAAATGGACAGTGGGCCCTCTCGCAAAGGAGAATGCATTGTTTGCTTTACAAGAAAGTAAATGTGATATTTATAATGGCGACACAGCTCAACACCCAGGTTTTCCTCACTTACAAAACAGCAGAGATAGCACAAGCAGTTATAAAAGACATGTTTAAATCAGACCACCTCAAGCATCAGCGACAATCTCCTCTAAAAACCGTCATGTCTTCGAAATACAGAAGTCACTATATACGTACGATTTGATTCAAGTCTGCTGGCACCTCCTAATGCATTGAAGGCCCCCTGGACATCCTGGATGGGAAGGCAGAAGTGAGAGAGCAAGGTCAGCCAAGTTGCTTGGAATTAAATGAGAAAAGGATGAGCTTGGGACTGATTTCAGACCTGAAGGTTCTCCCCGAAGGAGAGCTTGTGGATTGTGTGAGTCATATCAGGGTTCTGGGGCTGGGCTGTGGCGCTGTGCGTTGACACGTGGAAGTTGCCTGGCACCTTAAGGTAGCCAGAAGCAGAATGGGAGGTTAGTCGTCACTATTCTTAGATGCCATTTTTGGAGGGAAAATATACTTTACACACATGCATTGGAACCGACGCAATTTAAATGTCATTAGAGTCGGACTTTTGTGCCTAATTTCCCTCATGCGCTTTTCCATGCTCTTGAAGAATCTCAGTCGACACAGAGAAATCTTGTGATTTATCTTTCTGTTGTTCATCGCCACCGGCCACATCTTATTATTTGGCTTATGAAGTAAGTACTCCATCATCGGCCTCACCTTTGTGTGGGCAGTAAAAGAAAAGCCCTTACTTTGTTGATGCTGAACTTCCCCTCAAAGCGACAGCCGTATCCGTTGTTCAAGGGCACCTTCATGGAGTTGTCAATGTGGCCCACCTCGTGGCGGCCCATCTCATCCTGGATGTCCAGCCCCACCACTGAAAACGGGAAACCAGGCGTGTTTCTCAGACGCCGTCTTCATTTCCGAAAATCAGTTCCAATATTCAAGAACAGAAGTACAGACGACTGTAAAAATCCCCAGATGTCGTTCTTGTCCCGCGCCAAATATCAAGGACACATGGGTTGCATCCCCACCAAACAAGACATATCCCATGATTCATTGCACCCCAAGTATGTTCTTGGAAGGCAAGTGAGCAAGACTGCGCTTGTCAAGTCCACAAGCATGATCTGTGTCTTTGGCATTAAAAAACACCCTGGGAAAGAGGATGACCGAGGGTCATGCACCGAGAACACCTTTCCTGTCCGAAGATCACTTTTATGTCATCGTAACAGATGACTGGTCACATGACTCATATGGATGACGAGGCCACAGGTGATATTCCCAACAACAAAGGCACTGCGACAGCCCAAAGGACAAACATTACGACTTTCAAAGGCTAATGCTACGCGACACTGCGCTTTGTTCGAGTCCCGGCTACAGTTTCATTCCTTCCGTTTGTTACAACTCGCACAACAAAGCGAACATGTTTTTGAAGTAGGCAACACGGCCCAACACCACTTTGTACAAACCGAACACACAGCACCAGTCCACTGGCTATAGCAGTGCACCGGGAGACCTCAGTTAGGCAGGCTGCCATTTTAGCTGGTGATTTGGTGGAGGGGCAGGATAAATGACACTGAGCATAGACAGCCCTTAGATAGCCCCTGCTTCACAGAGGAAGGAAACCCCACCTCTCTTCAACACCAGGACTCCGCACCCACTTCCCTTTCAACACAATTTCCTCTGGCCTACAAAGCGCACAAAGGATGTGTGGATCAGTTCCCAAGCTTACATAAGATGAGTAACCAAACACTGCCGCTCATTAGCACGGTCTAACGAGCAGGTATCATCCTCACTCAAAGCGCACGGAGTTTGAATGTGACCTGGGGCATAGTTTGGGTTTCTTAGTTATCCCTAAAATGAAAAGATTACGTCTTTCAAAAAGAATATGTGTATTTATTACCGCACATGTATTTTACGGTAAAATATTTGTACTAAAACATAAATTTTACACTAAACCGCAGCTAAAAAAACTGAGATTACTTTGCCGTCAGCTAAATTTGAGCAGGGTGTTATTCGTAAGCAGTGAGGGACGATTACACTTAAATATCAGTTTCTACACTAAGATGAATAAAAATGTTTGTTTGTCTCTCTGTAAAATGTGTGAAGCAGAAAGTGACATGTGGTCATTACTAATACTATTCAAGTGGTGTTTAAGAGGCAAAGACTAAAGCATACAGATTTTTTTTCCAGAAAACTAGATATTCTTATAACTGTGAACAATGAATCACCTGAAATATTTCATTTCACAACTTTCTGTGATGGAGTAGTAACAAAACTTGACAGACCTACAATTATTCGCCAACAATACCATGTGAACTTCTGTCCAGATTGATAAATAATTAAATGAAACCTGAACGTGAGCCAGGTGTTGTGCTACACTCCTGATTTACTTGTGATGATTCCCCCTTTACGAAAGATAGCAGCACGATTTAGTAGATAAAAAGTAAAACTGCAGATGACCAAGAAAAACATCCTAAAATCACCCTGACACTAAAGACTGGATAACTGGTCTCTGTAGAGGAAGTGACATGGAAATGTTAAGGGAATAATTTGGTTTAGGGAATTTTTAAGAGGAGCTGGCTTTAGAAAGCAACAAAAACGCACAAAATAACTGTTTCAGGCAGAACATTCCTTTTTAGGGGCAAGATTGATGAGAAACGCTTTACAGCTGTGAGTCAAGATACCAAATACTGTTTACATTACGCCTGAAGTCCAAGTTAGAAGTCACAAACCACTTTCCACATACTTTGCATTTTTGCGCATTTTGTCATGTTTGGAGCTGAGCTAAAGTGCGTAACAAGTGAAAAAGCAACAGCTCTGCTTTCGGAAGGGTGGAGGTGTGAAGCACCAGCCTGTGCCGGTGTTCAGGAGTGTACTGGGGGGGGGGGGGGGGGGGGCGGGGGGGTAATGAACCATAAAGAACTGTGTTATCCTGTTTAAACAATCCTAAGGCATTACATTATAAACATCTACTGACATCCATAAGATTTAGGTATAAAGGAGTATATGGAAGGACACCATAAAAGAAGAAAAATACAATTTTTATTATTATATAATTAAATATTAATATATAATTATATAATTAATAAGTTACAATAAATGAAATATTAAGGAAGATGTACTGGATCCCTGGAATAAAAAGGACACACTCCTACTATAAGTAATGGGGGGCAAATACCAAAAATAAACTTCATTATTAGTCACAGTAGTACAAGACAAAGCAGTAACTGGAAGAACAGCAAGAAATATTTAAAAATACTCACGATCACAGTTCAAGTTTGGCAAACTGATGTTTAAACTCACATCTATCTTCCCTCCACTGTCTTTATCAGGATCATCCACATAGAGCTCATTGACTCTGTCGAAAGGGAGAAGGTAACCGTAAAACATAGTATTGAAGGGCACAAGGCTCAGGAACAAGGACATTAATAAAAATCTGTTCTTGTTTATACAGATGTAGTTAAATTCACGAGGAGCATTCATTCTTCGGTGACATACCTGTTCTTAATATATATTCATAATAAAAAACAAATGAAAGATGAATTTGGAACCTGAAATAGCAACATACTGAGCAAGAGAATTTCACTAGAGAATGAGCTGGCCTCAAAACATGTTTTGCGACTGAGAGTATCGTGTTATATAACCCTAGAATTGAGCAAACTCTCTAAAACCGAATACTACAATCCCACAACTGCTCAGAGGCATCAGCAGGTGTTTTAAATGAAGCGGTATGAAAGATATGCAGCAAGACGTCATTATATCACTCGAATGAAATGCTTCAGGTGATGAATGTCTTACTCTACGCATGCCGGAACATCTGACTGTATTTCAACGGAGGACAGCCCTCACATCCTAGATAGATGTCAGAGTACAGCAACTAGCAGAGAAAGCTAACCTGAACTTGTATAGAGAATGGCACAGTCCCATAGGGAGCTAGAGAACCACAGATTTCATAATCACTGCTGCTCCGACTTTGGTTAACAGGAATACTAACTAATGGGGAAGAAAATGTGGCGGCATTTAATCATCACGTAGGCAGTTCATCACAATGCTTGTTCTTGTTTTACGAGTGGCGCTGGGGTATTTTATAAGCAGGACAGGTCAAAATTAGGATAACTTTGAGACACACTGACTAAAGAGAGAACTGGCCCAACAGAACAGACAAAGGGAAAACAATGGCCTTTCATCAACACATTTATGGAAGCCAAGTAACGGGGCTGTACCATCTTGCGAAACACTCTGTGCTGTTCTGCTACCCTGTATCTGTGGTTATGGCCTGACAATCACCCAGAAATCATCTTGAACCAGTACTGACACTTCCCCCATGTTTGCGTCATTTGTAACAGGAAGTCTGAGATTTTATTCGTCTTCAAAGTTCTTTGAGAAAGAGAGCCATTTTATATTAGCATTTGCATTACCCTGTGAATATGACTATACTCAACTGATTGGTCTGGATTGGTACTTTCTGAACCTGAACTTTCCGCTTCTGGACATGGTATTCAAAACTACTGGTTCACAAAATGTACATACATGTCCATCATATGCCCAGCATGCGAAAAGTGAAATCATTCTACATTTCTATGTATAAATGCCGTAAATGATAGCTATATACAGGGATTGACATAACTCATATGCAAGTACGCATTCACGTTGCTACAACAATAAATTGCAGCATGTATCGCATATAAAGGTGAATGTGTATTTGCGTACTAGTTATGTCAATCCCCAGCTATATATAATTTTACAATTAATATCATTGGAATCTCTAAACTCAGGAATTCCAGTACTAATCAGTAGTACTGCTACTGCTCTTAGAATAATAGATGATGAATCTACAAACATCACAAGGAAATCTGAGAACATCAGTCAATTGAGAAACTGCCATCTTGCTACAATCCCAGCTGAAAGAGGATTTCTTAATCTGCGTCATCCTTATGACCTTTGAGACTTATACGTCTGTTAAGCAAGAACCCTTTCATTTCTTCCTCTCTCTCTAATTTACTAACGTTATTCCAGTGATTGTGTGAAATCAATAACCTGAGGTTAAAATAAAACAATCCAGTCAGGCGCATGACCTCACAAGTTACCTGATCCACAGCGACGTCACAGTGGAGGGATCATGTCCATGTGAGATTAATTTCCTGTTGCTTTTTTTTAAACCAGAGTAAACAAGCCCCAGAATCTGCTTCTCCCCTTTACCATAAAGTTAAAAATGCCCTAAATACAGTATATATACACAAGTTGTTTAGCACATAGCAAACTTGTACAGATCTAGAACAACAGTGAGAACTGAAGCAAGTGAACCAAATAATTCTACTTTGTTTCCAGAGCTACCAAACTTAAATATTTGTTTCACACCAGAGACAGTACAGAAATAGAAACCATTTGCAGTGGTAGACTTAACTTAGCTATGTTTCCTATAAACATCTTATCCTCACTCAAAGTTTCAGAGTGTGGGCTCACAAATCAATATCTATACCAAATGAGGTGTTATTTACATACGCAGCTAGACAGGATTGTTATCACTCAGAAATAAGACACAGCTGCACCCTGCAGAATTAGAGGAGTGTTTACCAACCTTGGGTACCCCATTTAATATACTGACTCTGATCAGGTTGATTTCAACATTAGCTATGACAATATCTCCTTAGACACCTTGAAACTTCATTAGG
Source organism: Brienomyrus brachyistius (assembly GCF_023856365.1). Classification (NCBI taxonomy): domain Eukaryota; kingdom Metazoa; phylum Chordata; class Actinopteri; order Osteoglossiformes; family Mormyridae; genus Brienomyrus; species Brienomyrus brachyistius. The sequence goes on from NC_064542.1 coordinate 9,964,088, forward strand.
TTTCTTTCGAAACAAACCAAACATATAAAAATTTCCTGGTTAACTGAAAGTTTTCCAAAACATCGACACAATTAATTAAATTAATTCATATCCGTATTCAAACTCATATTATGGCATGCACCTCAAATTTAAATGCACAAAATGGAATATTAGTACACTTTTCAGAAACCTAGAGCGTAATTTCCAGTTCAAATGTCAGGGTCTGAACTCTCACTTTAATACGAAAATTAAAGACATATGAGCGAAGTCGATAGCTGCGGTACCTACATCTCCGTGGCGATGAATCCCGTGAGCTCGGACAGGAAGAGGAAGAGCATGAACAGACAGCAGCAGATGGAGACTGTGGATGAGAAGTCGGTATCACAAAAAGAGCTCATTGATTTTGCAGTGCCTCTTCTTAGACTTAATTACTAACCAATGATCAGATCACTGATGACCAGAGAATCCAAAAAATGGTTACGACTCTGGACTCGCTAAGCAATCCTTTCCCAATCAATTCTAAATCAATTTCTAATCTACTTAAAATACTACAATGTTCATAGAATAACTCTCACACACACTATGGAATGTGATAGATGCTCGTCATCAAATTCATTTTATAAATATACACCAGAAACAGCACCACCCCCCCCCCCCCCAAGCCACAAAAGAAACCCTGTCACAGAAATCATCACATTTTATTATCCCATTGATGCATCTCTTGAGGTTTGGAGGAACATAGATGATAGATCTCCTGAGATTCCAGGCAAAGGTCAGAGTCACAGGCTCAATAAGGCACTCAGCCTGACGTCACAGGGACTCAGGGACTGAAAGGAAGAGCTGGGAGGCTGTGTAAATGCCTGTGTAAAGCCCACACCTGGGAGGCTGTGTAAAGCCCATGCCTGTGTAAAGCGTATGCATGTGCAAAGCCCGCACCTGGGAGGCTGTGTAAAGCGCATGCCTGTGTAAAGCGCATGCCTGTGTAAAGCCCGCACCTGGGAGGCTGTGTAAAGCACATGCCTGTGTAAAGCCCGCACCTGGGAGGCTGTGTAAAGCCCATGCCTGTGTAAAGCGCATGCCTGTGTAAAGCCCGCACCTGGGAGGCTGTGTAAAGCACATGCCTGTGTAAAGCCCGCACCTGGGAGGCTGTGTAAAGCCCATGCCTGTGTAAAGCGCATGCCTGTGTAAAGCCCATGCCTGTGTAAAGCCCATGCCTGTGTAAAGCCCATGCGTGTTTAAAGCCCGCACCTGGGAGGCTGTGTAAAGCACATGCCTGTGTAAAGCCCGCACCTGGGAGGCTGTGTAAAGCCCATGCCTGTGTAAAGCGCATGCCTGTGTAAAGCCCGCACCTGGGAGGCTGTGTAAAGCCCATGCCTGTGTAAAGCGCATGCCTGTGTAAAGCCCATGCCTGTGTAAAGCGCATGCCTGTGTAAAGCCCGCACCTGGGAGGCTGTGTAAAGCCCATGCCTGTGTAAAGCCCATGCCTGTGTAAAGCCCGCACCTGGGAGGCTGTGTAAAGTCCATGCCTGTGTAAAGCCCACACCTGGGAGGCTGTGTAAAGCCCATGCCTGTGTAAAGCGCATGCCTGTGTAAAGCCCGCACCTGGGAGGCTGTGTAAAGCCCATGCCTGTGTAAAGCCCATGCCTGTGTAAAGCCCATGCCTGTGTAAAGCCCGCACCTGGGAGGCTGTGTAAGCTGGTATAGGTGTCTAAATGTCTGAACAAAAGAACAAGATCGCAATAACAGGAGAACATCAGATGGAGTTAATGAAAGCAAGGAGTAAGATCATCGCTGTCAAATGTCACAGTCACTGCTGGCTTCTTTTCCATTTACAAACAAGGCCTCGACACAGATGGGTCACAAATAAAGGTCAGTTTATCTAAAGTCTGTACATTTTGATCAGAGGGGAAAAAAATACCTGAGAGTGAGTGTTAGGCAGTAATCTTCCAAAGGTATCACATAACTCAGAAATAACATAGTCAGACATAGCCAGTAATCTAATTACTGACTTTGTCTAAGTTGACTTAAAATGTGGTTTTCAGAGATCAAAACAGCTAATTTAAACACCTATTCAAAGCAGAATTAAAATGCTGGATGACATTATCTCAGTGCCGGAAACCCTACATACTAAATGGACAATTTACATACAATCATTAGTCAATTTCTGATACTTTTAAAGTTACTTCAGACAAATAACCAATTTATCACCCCCCCAAGTGCTTTACTGTACTTCCAATCCCAGGAAAACTTTTGATGAAACCATTTAGCACAGCTGAAATCAGTCAAAATATACCAGACAGATAAGATTTGTGATTTGTATTACTCAGAACTCCCTTGCCAGGCAAGAATGAAAGCATTTTAAGCGCGGGTACACTCTAGGGGGAAGCTAAAACTGAAACTGCCTGTCATTTTAAAGGATGAAAATGTATACTGACAGAAACCATGTGTCCCATCTGAGTAGGTCATCCAGCCCAGGCACATCATTAGGGTGTGAGTCAAAGACCACAGCACAGTGATATTAGTTCTCCTTGGAGACACAATTACAAGCACTTTTAAGCCAATAGACTGGACGACTGCGTGCGACGTCGAACGGGGAACGTTGCGTAAGCATCTCACCACAGACATGATTGTGAAAAGCTCCTTAATCATAATACTGTTATTACAAACTTAATCCTACTATAGGCCCTAAATGAAAACTTATCAAAAAATGCCTAACTGCAGTTGTGTAATGACTTTTCCTCCCCCACGCTCACGGTGGGTAACACTCTGAGTAGCTTGGTGCTGTGTTGCAACAGGCAGACCAACCAAGCTAATGATGGACACTAGAGAACGGCTAAAATTCACACATGGGGACAGGCGTTTCATTACTTTAAATGCTTACATTAATCGGGTATGAGATTTCCTTCGGTCACCTTTATCCAGAAGGTATCACATATTACAAGAAACAGGTATTTTAAAACCTGCCTATGCTTTAATTAAAGGTCTAGCTCATTATTGGAAATTAAAGACGTCTTAAAAGCTAAATTCTAACAAATATAGAAAAGACAGACATTCTACAAACGCGTGAAACAAGCAATTATCATGGGGAATGTAAACCATTACAAAAGAAAGAAGTTCAGAAGAATGTGCTTTGATTATTTTAATATATAAATGATTTCTTAATTATCATCTTTCACCAACTTAAAAGGTTTAGAAAAATCCCTAAAACAAATAAAGAGACTTTCATACAATTACAGTGAGTAAACTGACAATTTAACAGAAGAAAATGCTTTGTTCTGGATATGCTTATGTTTGTACACGACCTGGTCAGAGGCCTGTTCACATGTCACATGACGAAATGACCGCAGCCAGTCTCGTCACAGTGTGGACCTGCCTGAACACGTACGTGCTCAGTGACGAGTCACCTTGGTTTGTCACTAAAGAACATGCCAGGCGTCACAGGGACTTGTGACCTTTGAGTTACTCAGGTTTACACTGGTTAATGTTTAGTCAAGTCACAGAGGAACTGCAGTTTCTACGACTATGATGTAAAAAGACGTGTCGCCACTCAAGATTGTGGACACACTACAACATCACCCGTTTAACCACATGTCACTGAAAAAGTAGAATGTACTTATGTACCCAATATTATTTTTATAAGTATCAACCAGAACCAACTGCTAATTGGAAAACCAAAGACAACCAAAGCAAACATGTCACGTAACTAGGTTTCTATCAGTCTTCTATCAGTACCAGCAGTTAGATACTGAAAATTATTCCAGGTTAGGCTTAATAAGTCTGAATGTTATTTTTTGATATCAACTAAAGGTTCAAAAATTTCAAGTGCTTATCTGTAACGGTTTTTGACATGCGGCTGTTAGGGTACCCCCCCCCACCCTGATCAGTGGGGGCCTCATTTAGATTTCCACAGTGGGCTTCTGCCATCGATTGCGGGATTTCACTTAAATCTCCCAAAAGGCTTTGTTTTCAGGCTTAATTTTGCTACCGAGTTTAGTGGATTTTATGAGAAGAGCAATGGGTAAAATCGCCCAGGATTTCAGCTGAGGAACAGGCTTATTGAAAAATCATTGCATTTCAAAGGAATTTGAAATTTGAAAGACTTAGTAACAAGGCATAGGTAAAGAGTAAGAAATATTTATTATTGTAAACAAATATTTAAATGGACAGAGAAACCGGTTTGTCCGTGAACCTGAAGCATTTTGGGCCGGTTTTTACACTTCTGTCCATTCGGTGTGTTCCGGCCGGTTCCTACTATCAGGCTCGATCTCAGAAGCTAAAATCAACCTTGTGCTGAGAAGCACCCTGGAAAAAACCTACACTTTCATTAAAGAAACGACCTAATTAGCATACAATGATACCACTTTTATACAGGAGTATTTGCTCATCTCCATTTAGAAATGAAAATGTTTCGAACTTTCTCCACAGTTTAGTTTAGAACTTTCCAGGCAAAACTGAAACTGCTTATTGATTAGCAGCTGGCCAAAGAGCTTTGGCAAGCGTGCTACTGGGCGGAGACACGCAACTCTATTTTAACGTCAGAAGATGAGATGTGAGAAGAACATCCGTCGTGAAACCACACCCACGGCCACTAAGGAAAGACTCAAGCAGTTTTGCTGTCCAATCATAATTGGACATCTGAAAACAATACTATGACTGTACCAAGAGGTAAAAATGTCATGAGTTTGCCCTGTCATTTGTATTTAAACAATGACTAAGCAATGACACTTACTGACAGAAAACGGGGATAATGACAACGCATAGCTGAGCACAAATTAATCTGTGAATAATCAATGCCTCTGCCAGTTGTGAAACTTTGATGACCAAACAGAATGGACTTCCTTTCAGTAAGGAAAGCATATATTCAGAAGGTGAGACGAAAAACGTAAAAAGGACACTGACTAAAACATTTGAATCCCACATGTGACTCTCTTTGTCTTTCTGGCAGACCACGATACTCACTGAAAGCTCCCGTGTATGTTGGTTGTGTCAGGTCTTTGGGCACTTTTCTGTAGATATCAAGTCTGGAGGAAAGAAAGAGGAAGAGAGAGAGAAAAAAAAAAGAAGTAAACAAAGATGATCATGGGGAACCGACGCCACATAAAGGACACACTGTTCCCAGAATTCTAAGGGGCATTACTACAATGCCGTGGAATGTTTGTTCTGGCATACGGCCACCAACAACGGGCTGTAATGTGGTGGAGTGCACCGGACTGCTCTAACTTAAACACTCAGTGAATGTCCTGCCTTCACACATCACAAAGAGAATCCTTCAGACAACCCCAGCATAGCAGAATATAGCCTATAACCTATAGAATATAACCAGGCTTGCACTGAGCCATCCTTCCATATGAGGCTGTCCTACTCATACCCGCCAGGCTCAAGTGATTCTGGAACAAAATACATAATGAAGGCTGGTTTGTTTTCCCTGGAGTTGTGAAAGGTGCTAAGGTAAATGGGGGCGGGGTGTTTGTTTTGACTCAACACACTGGCAAGAATGTGCCAGCGCCAACAAGCCATGGTTCGGAAGAAATTCAACAACAGTACAGATTCTACGCCATGTGGCGATGGACAGACTGCTTGCGTTTTCATCCAGAGCAAGTCAAAACTCTCTCGAACGATGCACTTTCTGTTTGACTAACATCCATCCCATTCTAAAGTCAAGGAAGGGTCCTTAATTATAAGTGAATCTACGTGATTAATCATCTTGTTTTATTTCACGCTGCCAGTTGGATTCCACACAGTTCCTGCATGACCAAAGAAGGAAAACAAAATATAACCACTCACTTTTAAAAAAAACTGATACCACCTATAAAAGTGGCAAAGTGCCACGCGCCAAGTGCTGCGTTTGATCCCCCAGTGATCGTTTGTGCAATGCCCTTTTTCGGCGTTGCGTACTTTCGGTAAGACAAAGTGCCTCATCCCTCCCCACTTCACACCACCTCTTCCTCCCTTTAAATGTCCACATCTGTGTGAATTCCTTCCAGCAGCCACTACTGGCTCAGAAAGCAGAGTTGACGCAACTCAAGGCTGGGATGACGAGGTGCGGGGGGGGGGCCGGGTGGCTACTTCCTTTCATGATACATGTCCCCACGTGCGTCTCGTAAGGCACTTCACGTTCCGCCTGGATCACCGTGTTCCCCACACAGCTCTCACAGGATGTGTGAAACTGGACTGTTCCGGTCTGCTGCTGTTCGGATCACTTCAGGGACAGCCCTGCAGCAGCTGTTGCAAGAGTCTCGAAAGCTGAAGAATTCTCAGTAAAAGTAAAGTGACGAAAATCTATCCGCCTGCGATACTGGTGGGTGGCATAAGCGTCGCTCAACGGGCCTCAACCAACGAAGTGAGCCTTCATGGCCTCTTTGGCAGCCTACAAATATGCTTTAGGGGCAGTTAGAAATGTGACACAACACAGGAAGGCAGGCCCACTGTCACAAGCAGTTATAAACATATTTTCAATCCTAGAAATCAGTGTCACAAATTATTATTACGTAATTAACGCATCCAAAACCTAAAAATGAGTTTATTATGCGACGGGGGAATGAAATACTGAAATGATTCGTGATTCTTTGTAGTCAGAGATTTCTGGCCGCATCTAAATTTTCTTACGCCAACAATGCTGACTTTTTGATGAAAAAAATTTATAAATCAGGCCGTCCAACATGGCAGAGCATCTCCGGCTGGGCTTATACATCGAAAATCAAATAAATACCCATTACTGTCCCTCAGGCCAACAACATAAGTTTATGTGCTATAAATCAATCAAAGTCTAAAACGTACCGCAGCCCCCAATTCCTTTGGGGACCTGCATGGATTGGCTGTTTATATTTTGGCACCGTTTAAACAGTTCGAGTTACGATCATGAGAAATCACCGCTGCATATTCCTTAACCAGCCTTCTCCTACTGTGATGTTTCTGGATGTGTCTTGTATTTAGTTTTTAACACAGTATCATACATTAGGCCTGGAATGTATCACCGCTTCATTAAAAAAAAAACATGACTCAATCAGCCATAACATTAAACATTTAGACAACATTTTCGTCTCGTTACAATGGTACCTGTCAATGGTGCCATTGTATATAAAGCAAATTAACAGTCGGTTCTTAAAGTTGACGTGTTGGATGCTTGAAAAATAGGCAAGTGTAAGGATCAGAGCGAATTTGACAAGGGCCAAATTGTGATGCTGGTTGACTGGGTCAGAGCATCTCCCAAACAGCATGTCCTATGGGGTGTTCCCAGTATGCAGTGGTCAGTACCTACTGTACCAAACCGGTCAAAGGAAGGCCAACTGGTGACCTGTCAATGAGGTCATAGATGCCCAAGGCTCACTGATGCTTGTGGGGAGGGAAGGCTAGTCTATCTGGTCCAATCCTACAGGAAAGCTAATGCAGCACAAATTACTGAAAAAGTTAATACTGGCTATGTCAGATAGGTGTTAGAAAACACAATGTATCACAGCTTGCTGCGTATGGGGCTATGCAGCCAAAGAGCGTTGAGAGTGCCATGCTGACCCCTATCCGCCGTCGAAAGTGCCTACAATGGGCAAGTAAGCACCAGAAGTAGAGCATGGAGCAATGGAAGAAGATGGCCTGGTTTGATGAGTCACCTTTTCTGTTACATGGTGTGGACGGCCGGAAGCCGGCAGAGGAAGTGTGATGGTCGGGGAAATGGTCTCCTGGGAACCCTTGGGACCTAGCATTCATGGACATTACTTTGACATGTTCCACCTACCAAAATATTGCTTCTGACAAAGTGCACCTTTTCATGGGAACACTATTCCCGGAAGGCAGAGGCTTTTCTGCAGGTCAATGCACATTTCACACTGTAGAAATGGTTCAGGGAATGTTTGAGGAACATGCACACACAGAAAAAAGCAGCTCGAGGTGTTGACTTGGCCTCCAAATTCCGCAGATCTCAATCTGATCGAGCGTCTGTGGGTGTGCTGGACAAACAACTCCGATCCATGGAGGCTCCACCTCACAACTTACAGGACGTAACAGATCTGCTGCTAACATCCTGGTGCCAGATACCACAGGACACCTTCAAAAGGTCTTGTGGAGTCCATTTCTCGACACGTCAGAGCTGTTTTGGCGGCACAGGAAGGACATACACAATATAAAGCTGGTGGTTTTAACGTTATGGCTGTTCGGGGTACAGCAACTATTTAGCTATATGAAAATTAAATCATTGAATAACAAACGACGTCAATGTTTTCTACCAATGTATCAGTTTCATCCCCAGCAGGCCTGTTTGCTTCCACAATCTCCTTACAAACTACAGGAGACCAGTTCAACAGAGTTTCCTGAAGGACACAAACAAACACAAACTGCTTCACCATGGGGGTTGGAAATGTTCTGAAACATGACAAGACTCTGGCCAAAATTTCAGAACAGAAACAGAACACACCAATCGTTGTTTAAATTGGACAAAAATCTCACCAGATTCAGCTTATTCCAAGTCAGGACAGCTAAGACGCAATCTGCTGATGGAACTACCCAGCGGCACATTAAAATCCCACTGCCAGCTTTTACAAAACACGCCGAAAGTCAGGAAACAAATCACTGTCACAATATTTCTCCCTGTCGCCTAGACAACTCTTCTAAAATAAACTCAGCAAGCCTGGCTGCGAGCACTGTAACCCGGTGACCATGCCGTATCCGGTATCGCTGGACCGGCTCTCAGTTGCCGGCACAGTTGCGTTTCATTCCTGTCTCAAAAAAAAAAAAACTGCACAACAAGCACGATAAATAATCCCAGAATGGTAGCTGAGAACAGACTTTTATCTTATAGTGAAAACGTACCAAATATGTTTTATACTAAAAATTGAATAGTCAACAAAGGCCGAGGACTGCCAGGGACCGGACAGTCAGTCTCATGCATTTCGGATACCGAACTGATCCGTTTTACTTATGCACCACACGTCATACGCACGGCAGTGCAGGCAAGGGCCTTGCATGCTAGCATTCCGGTATCATGGAAGTTCTTCACTGTGAGTGAAGACGACACAAAGCTTGCAACCGTAGGGGAACCACCATGAAAATGTGGTGAAATATCAGAGGTAAACTTTAAGCTGATTAAACTCATTATTAAACATATACTGGATAATCATCAAAAGAATAATCATTAAAATTGCAATGCTAGCTAAGTTTTTTTTCCTATGACAGTGTAAAAATGTTTTAGCGAAACATTAGCCCACTGCACTGTAATGTCTATACAGTATGACGGTAAGAAAAAAAACTTCAATCTTAATCTATCTTACTAGCCATGTAAAAGTTGTATGTGCATAACTGGATAGCTGGATGTACAGCAACTCGTTTTGAGTTAATTATTTGGACATCTTTCCAGTCACAGAGCACTTTATTTAGAGACTTGTTTAAGTGAGAGAAGATCCTGTAACTGCGAGGGAAGTTGTAAAGTACAACATTTTTCTTTTTATTATGAAAATAAAATTTCTCATGAAGAAAAGTTCATTTTCATTTGTATATGCTGTCAATTATAGTTCTTAGAAAGACAATCAGAATCTGCAAAAATTGGTATGGGCAGGTCACACTCGGAGGGAAAAATCAGAAATCGGAAGCGAAATTGCAAGCTGGTGCATCTGAACTTTAAACCCCAGTAATAACTCTCTGCAGAATGATCTCTGAGAAGAACGTCACAGTTTGCATGAAGACCAGAGCATATGCTGCACACAGAAGAGGGCGGTCAGGAATATTACTGTTTTATGATTGGATAAACTGCTAATATAGGGTCTAATATTTGATTTCAGGCAAGTAGCACAAGAAATCAAGACTGTTTTGGTTAGGAGCCCGAGTCTGGCCTCAACGGCCTGGCCATGGAATGTTCTTTAAAATTTAAGGGAAAATCAGATTTCTGTAAGAAGCAAACAGAATATGTGGCAAGTAATAAATGAGGGTGAATTACACGGAAGTACTGTAAGCAGGATAAATAACACGGTATGGGAAAATATTTTACATTTTTTTTAACACAAAGAATATATATAAAATAGGAGAAAACAATAAGGGAGAACAATACAGCAAACTTACATTAAACTCCACCCAATTTTTATGGAAAACAAAACACATTGTGTCATTGTGACTCAGTAACTAAAAAGTTTTACCAAAGGAAATTCTGGGGAATAAACTAAAACATTCTAAAAACCTAAGTGTTACCTCATTTACACTATGAAAGCAGTTATATAATTTGATTAAGGCTACTTATTCGGAAAAGTCCCTTTATAGAGTACTTGAGTACTTCCAATTGTTTTATTCTTTGGTTCCATTTTAAAAGATTTTCATTTAAAATACAAGAGTACTCAAACGTACAGTACATATTCCGGACGAATAACATTTTACAATGACAGGTTGGTTCAACCTGTTCCCTGTCTCAACATTATGTTACCAACCTCCATGCAGACACACAGAGCAGCAACAACTATTTATTATTTCGCCAAAGCTGTGTGGATTAGCATGGATGTACATGCTGTTGGACCATATGTATTTTATTGACATTGAATGTTAATGTTGTTTTTAAGGGTTCCTGATTTAGGCACTGTGTTATATACTTTCTATATAACCAGTAATAAAGTGTGGTGATACTTTGCCTTAAAAATAGCCTGAGTTTTGTATATGACTTTTACAATTAAAAGGTATTCGGACCCTGATAAAATAACTTCAATTGTCGGCTGAAGTTCTATTAGGTTCTGCTTATATCATCGTTATACACACACACACAGTTTCTTAATGATTTGCCTGTTTAAGCAGTAATATAGAACCTTCGGGTCATAGTGTCTAGTTCCAGTTACTGTGGAAACTTTGTACTGACTGTCATTCAACTGTGAATTGAATTCTTTCTATACCTGAAATAAAATCTGGGCAGCTGAGTTTTAATATTCCAAAAACAAGCATTTGTTGACATTTTCCCACTTCAGTTACTGCATTTTCAAAACACCCATTCCTTCGGCTGTGTTACATTGTAACGTATACTGTTACCTTGACCAAAGGCAAATATATTACGAAAAAAAAAATTGCAGTGAATATGCTTGAACAAACCATACAAGTATTACCAGACTGTCAAAGCAGCCACTGCTTGCCAGTACCTTGATGACTCGTGCTGTTAAGTCCCTATGTTTTTCTCTCAGTCAGAATCTTCCTTTCGCACGTGTATTTCACAGACTCTCCATGCTGGTTTAGCTTCAGGGCACACAGCTCACACCCACACCTCCCACACTCAGCTATCCAAATACCCATTTCTAATCAGCTCTTTGAGGAAAGATCTTGGGAACATAAAACAGAAGTGTACAACCGGAGGGCAAGTGCGGATGGTTTAAACCTAAGCATTTTGGTCAGAGAGGACACTGAGCCTCTACCGCTAATTAAAAAAGAACATAAATCATCACTTACTCAATGTGCATGACTGTTACATTAAACAGTCATATTTAAATACTATTGGGTAATGCTTTACATTAACTGCACTTTCATAACGCATATGCATCACACTATAAAATTCCTTAACAGCGTCAATACACGTTAATATTTAGTTACATTTCACAACATGTTTTATGTGTACAACTGTATACGTGACAAATAAACCTCTTGAATCTTAATAACAAACATTATATAATGAATATTATGAAGGCAGGCAGGCAGAGAGACAGATAATCAGAGCAGCATAATTTCTGTGAGATTGTTGCAGAACATGAAGAGAGCTGCTCTGTCTGCTTTGTTCATAAGTCGTGCACTTTAAAGCCACAGTATGAAAGTACAGGTGAGGCACCCACTGAGAGAGACAGAGTAGGGGGGGGCAGCTTCATAATATAAACAAAATGGTGCATTTATTGGGGGAATGAATGAATCCAAATGAAATGCTGGGGGGTACGCCCCCCGCTCCCTACACCCCTGTACCTGTATATTTTAGAAAAAGTTCAAATGCAAGACGAATAAGGTGATTCATTGCTGTCGGATTTGTCGGAATGCGCTTCAGCGGCGAGCGAGTTGTGTCACAAGACAAGACAGCGAGGGAACGCAAGACTTAATGATTTCCCACCCCGTCCCTTTAGGGATTCCATAGAAACCGATTTTTAGCAGAGTGCCACTAGATGCTGATTGTAAGTAGACTGGTTATGTTGTACATCGGCCTACAGTTGCTTTACCATGTTGCAAGTTCCTTCACTCATTAATGCAGTACAATGGAATGGAACATAAATACAAAACCTGACAATGATATAACTGGGCAAGAGAACGACATTAAAACTAAATTAAAAACTGGTTTTTACTCTTGTATTATTGGTGTCTCCTTCTGTTGTTGAATAAGCAGCTAAATTCACTGCACAATTAAAGATTTTTGAATCGTGATCTTGATTCAAATGCCTATGTGATCTTCTACAGTTGAGTCATGACCTCATTCTTCTTCTGAATTCTGCCATGTTTGCATTACCAGGAAGATCCACTATATAAACCAAGCACTCCCACTTTTTTAACTGGGCCATACCAACAAATGACAAGACCGCGTTACACCACATGAGTAAGAGGGGAAAGAAATACAGATGTTGTATTAAAAAGCAGACGAGCCAGATTTGTAGGCCAAATTTAAAAGTGAATTACAAACATGTCACGGGTCGGTACTCTGAGACCTTATAAGTGCTGAACAAGCCGATGCAATGCCTCATCCTCCAGTATAGAAAATGCTTGATCATCCAATGCAATTACCTCCATTATCTCAGCTGTTGTGTGTTTCACTTCAGTGCTGCTAACTGACTATTGATAACATTTAATATCAGCCAAGACTGGTCCAATGCCAGTACCTTGAGTTCTAACAGATATTGGCTAATACTAATATATAACACATCGACGAGTTGTTTGTTCCATCTTCATAAAAATATGGGTACCACTTTACAATAAGGGTCCCTTTTGCCACTTGTAAATTGTAGTAACTCATTAATAAAAAGAAATGTTGTTATAACTTCAAAATTGTCTATTAATAATTTACAAAGTGTTACAAGCTAATAACCAGGTTATAAACCATTCATAAAAGCTTTATATGGGTATCCTTATTGTAAAGTGGCACCAAATGAGTAAATAAAAATAACAGTAATAACAATACTGACAGAGAGCTCTAACTTAAGTCGATCATGAAAGAGAATTCTCATTGGCAGAATTCTCAATTGTGTGTGGGGAGGGGGGGGGGCACTATTCAAATTTTAGCCAATACAGTGAAGCCTTACAAAAAGTTTATTTTACTTTTACATACTGCTTTCTACAAGTTGCGATTATTGTTGAAAGACTGCTTTCACAATTGCCTGCATTTGGATTTGTAATGCATATGCTCTGCATGTGTTTTAGCCGGAGCAAAATGCACAGTAATTGTCTCCTCATTTACTGTCTGGTTTACTACAGGTCGTCAAGTAATTCAATGAGGGTAAGTATTATAAATATATTATTAAATTTGCAAGAAGAAATTAGTCTAACATATACAGAGAACATTCATGTGTAACTAAGGCAGAAAGAAAAGGACTTTTTATATGAGCAATTCTATTTTGTAAGCAATTAGTGGCTGCATAATTAAATGAAAAGGGGTTTCAGCTTCAAATGTTTTAAATGTTCTGGATGTAACTAAGCACCTCCCAGTAACTTGCTTGCCCTTTATATGCTAATAAAATGTGTGCCACACATCCTGCTCCATGTTTGTTTTGTGGGGGTGTGAATCCATTAGTCCATTTTCATTCCATTGCACCTTGGGAGATTGAAACTTATTTATTGGAAAATAAAAGTGATAAGGATACAGGATAAGGAACAATTTTAAAAACTATTTTTTTGTGATAACGTTTTGAACTGATGAATTTCAGAACTCGAGTTTATTAAAATACACACATACACAAAAACAGAAAATTATGAAAGATACACCTAATTCACAACTGAAAATAACACAAAACAGCTTATGAGGCATGGCTCCGTAATTAAATCAACTGCAAAAACAAACCACATGGTTAGTTCAAAGCATTTTACACGTTTCATTGAACACTGCACTGTCTGATCATATTAATACATCTGTAGTTATTTGACTGCTGGTTGAAAAGGATATGGACCTAAATTTTAACAACAGCTACCTTTATTGACGGCAAAAGATACACGAAAGAGACTAAAATGCGTTTAGGTATAAAAGGAACATATATTTAGCTAATTATGTCACCCCCATTAAGAAAGTAGATTTTGCTAGCTAAAGGGAGGCTGTCTTTAATGCATCGTATAAAAACTGCGGCATTAAGTGCACAACATATGAACAAAGGAAGCATAAAGCGAGCATACTCACCTTCGTACATCGAAAGGCATGGTGTTTGCAAGTTTTCGAACAGAGTATTTAAAAACGCAAAGTTAAAATACTTAAGGAAAGAACTGTTCAGATGCTCACTTCAATCCTGCCGGCTGCTCACACCGGGAGTGACGTCACCCTAGGATGCTTTGCAAAAGCTGATTGGATGCCGGTGGGTGCCACGAGTATGATTCTTTTTCCGGTTCCACCTTAAAGTCGTATGTACACGTTTCAGAAAATCCTTGGTGATCTACGCGTGTGTTTTCGGGCATTCCCGTCAGTACTGGCTGTCCATGATACCATAGAAAAGACACGCACAGTATTTCAGGAAGAAACAAATATTAGGAAATTATGAATAAAAATCGTGGTGTTTCCACTGACTTTGAAACAAGTTTGTTATGTAAACATTTTATACATTTTGAAGACTAGAATGCTTTAATATAAATATTGTAATATTAAGTCAGACTGGATAACCCCTAAATTTTGTAATAACTTCAGTTGTAATGGTGCTGGTAAATAAGGATGTGGGTGATCTGAACATAGATTATTTGAGGTCCCCTTTTATCAGTCAAACTGAAGTCACCCACTGCATTCTTGATCATATTTTCTTTCTGTGTTAATACTTATATGTCAGTTTGATTAAATAATTGGACCAGATCATTAAAACAAGTGGTTAGTGGAAAATAACCCAGAATTACAGATGGATACATCTTAACTTTTAAAAATTGTAAAACAAATGTTTTAAACAAACAGGCAATAGCATCAGTGATAGTATTTTCCAGTCAACCACTCTTAACACTAAAGGAGGACATAATTACAACTCAGACAAATAATGTGTAACAATTAGAGAAATTAGCTACTCAAGAACTGCGGCATTCCTTTAAAACGAGTCACACTGTAAAGGTAGACAACGATGGGAAAATTTCTCTCCTTTATATTGTTGGCTAAGCTACAGGAAAAGATGATTGTCTGACACATTTCTTGCTATCTTCCAGTCAACTGAATGTAAGTAAAAGAGGATTGAGAAGATGTAGTGGTAAAGAAAAACTTCCCAGACCACAGAACCCAGAGTAGATATTAGAGACGGGATGTTGAGAACAACAAGGACAGCCCTTGTACTTCCCCAGCTTTGTGTTTTTTTTTATTACTGTTGCTGTAGTAACTCCTGACAGTAAATGGTCAGAAACAGCGACAGTGACCTGCAGTGAAAACTCTACACAGGAAGCAAAATGGAGTCAGTTCTTGTTTTCAGTTCAGGCTGAGAAAAGTGTAGAGGGAAAATAAATCTTCACTGGTTATCGAGGGACACTGTTGAGCTCCAAGCAGATATCTAAGTGTTACTTCAGGTGACTGTTTACATTGACGTTGGACAAAGGGGAGAACCACAGGTCACATGACAAGAAAACTATATTTGCTCAAAATACATCTGGACTATTTATGTCTTCCTGATCTCGCAATATTTTGTCTTTTCTAAGATTCAAATCACTGCATTGATAAAATTTCCCATAAATTGAACTGATATTCCAGATTCCCATGAAGTGTCCATACCCCTCTTTCCGTACGGGAAGCACGTGTGGGCACAGCTTGTATTAGGAAGTTTCATGTCCCCGCCCATCACCATGACGCTCATCTGTATCATGTTTCATGGCTGATTCATCACTGAAGTTCTGACAGTAAGCACAAACCACAGGTTCCCCTGTACTCGACCTTGTAACTAGTCATTTTTTTGCTTCTTTTTTTTTCTCTTGTATTCATATTTTTTGATGAAAGGAGAATGAAAAAGCCTCTCAACTAGCGGTGGGCCACCGTGACTCAAAAGCCATAAATGTAACGCTGACATAATGTTCTATATTTGTGTTTCTGTTTTGGACTCACAGTACAGCTTGCATTTACTTAGAAAAAACATTACGGAAAAACAGTACCTGAAATGAAGCCTTTAAATATCATAACATATTAAAACAACATTTTTAATAAATTATTAAACTAAATAAGGAAAACCTACATTTTAAAATTGATATTTTAACCATCTCCCTCCTTTGTTTGTAAATATAGTATAAATATATTTACATACACGATACATGCATACATTTTACCCATGTCAAAATAGCTTATTCGCATTTAGACCAAGCATAAATACTATTAAATATTTTGGAAAAGGGGACTTTATTTATTTGTTTGTTTGACACATATATATCATCAAATTAAACATTCTATACTTTGTTTGTTGCTGTCTGACAATGTTTCTGTTTCTATTTAGTTAGTCAGAATCCACATGATTAGGTCTATATAATTGACCATTTGTAGTCTTTCTTATTCAACACAATGGGACGGGAACTCTGTGATAATTCAAATTAATGTCATTATACCAAGCAGAATGGCAATTTTAATCTACAATTTAAGACAATTTCTGATACAGACAAGCTAAAAATGTCAAGCAGCAGTGAAAAATGCGTTACATATAATAATATAGACTTAAATGACTGCTTTGGGTACACTTCTTCCATTTTTGGTCGCAGGTTGAAGAATAATAAGGATGCATCACAACAATCTGGTTTGTCTAGATGAGATGTTACGCAACAAAGATTATTGACAGGCATAATTATTGGATTTGTTAGCCCAACTAACAAATAACATTAAAAAAAACTTTCTGGAGTATTGTGTGTCGTGTCAGCATGCCTTAGTGTGAGGTCACAAAAGCTAACCTACACACCAACATTTGTTTCCTTTCTTTATCACCCTTTAAACAATTGGTTGCTAAATGTAACCTGACTAACTGGATTTGTCATGACAAGTAAATAATCACGAATGGCTACTTGTCAAAACAAGTTTCTTGTCTGTTGCTGTGTCACCATAAGGCCACCGTTTTGTTTTCAACTACATGGAAATTTACCAGACCTCAAGTTTTTGTACAGTGATTAACTTTTATGGTTTACCTTTGCTCTCTCAACATTAGATGTACAATAAAAACACAGCATAAATTTTTATTGGCACCAAGAAAGCCAGTCACTTTTGTATTTTCACTAGTCAGCTCACATCTGAAAAGGGGTGTAAAAATACCCGACAAACATGGAATTTTCCCCTAGGAAAGAGGTCACTCTTCTACGTTGTTACCGTTATTCTACTTTCTTACCGATTTAATATTCCCAAACATTGCCGAATTATTTCAGTTACCTACAACATATTTAACCTGGTCAAAACTGTTCTGGTTAATACTACGCGTTAATCGTACTATTGTGTTGACCAATCCCAATGATGTCATCATTCTCTGTAGCCCTGGTTACCACGCCTTTAATTTCATTACCACTAAAATACTCATTACGAAAAGGAGTGTTTCAGTACAGAAGTTTTCTGCTTGAGCACCGATGTCATATCATACACAGCTTCCTTACGAATTGCACTTAGGAAATTGGTAAAAAGGAAAGCAAACAAAGACTTGGCCCGCAAGTAAGCAGCACAAGGTTTTAGATTAGTGTTGTTATCGTGATCTCCGCCGGCAGG
Source organism: Brienomyrus brachyistius (assembly GCF_023856365.1). Taxonomy (NCBI): domain Eukaryota; kingdom Metazoa; phylum Chordata; class Actinopteri; order Osteoglossiformes; family Mormyridae; genus Brienomyrus; species Brienomyrus brachyistius. The sequence goes on from NC_064542.1 coordinate 9,981,867, forward strand.
GTTTGGTTGGCGCGGCTCGAATTTACACATGACGTAGGACAAACTAAAACGGGCGTGGCGCCAGTGAGGGGCGGGGCCTCTGCGTCATCGCCCATCGCAAGCTACTAGTCCAGAGCTGCCCATCCAGGTATAAGAGACTCCGAAGAAGAAAGCGGGTTTAAATCGCGCTAAGCTAACAGCAAAATCAGCATATATAAAGAGTCAAGTTCGGTGCGAAGAGCGATCCGGTCGAGACCTTTCACTTCAGAATAAGAATACAGCGAAGTATACGTGTTTTTCCGTTTTTTTACGGAGCGGAATCTCGAGATTATCACCGAAACAAAGAAATCGCGGGCTAAAGAAACGGCCGAGGGACAGTGTATTCGGTACGGCGCCTTTTGAGCTCCTGTTAGCGTCAAATTAAAACCAGCGGAACCTTTTAACTCCGTTACTTTAAGTATTTTTTTTTATGTATTTAGACTTGACGTTCGTACCGCGTAGTCCTACTATGGTCATAATGGAGGTGCCAAGCATCGACTGCGCGACCTTTAGGGACTTGCTGAAGGAGAGCGGATCCGCTTGCTTGGTGTTGGACTGCCGCTCCTTCTTCTCCTTCAACTCGTCCCACATCCCCGGCTCTACCAACGTGCGCTTCAGCACCATAGTGCGGCGCCGGGCGCGGGGCGGCTTGGGCTTGGAGCACATCCTGCCCAACGAGGAGACGCGGAGCCGGCTGGCGTCCGGTCACTACCGCACCGTCGTTTTCGTGGACGATCGCAGCCTGGACTTTAAGCAGGTGAAGAAGGACGGCACTTTGATGCTTGCCGTCACCGCCCTGTGTCGCCACCACTGCGACGCCTCGGTGTCTTTGCTCAAAGGTGAGCTGATGTCTTAAAATGTAACTGCAGTCTTACAGTAATGCTGGAGACACGCTTGTCACTGCTGTGTGACCTACATATAGCCGGACTGGCAATTCTGGGTTGCTCTCCTATGTTCGTGTGACAGCTGAACTAATACCACCCCTCTGACTTGCTTAGGTGGCTTTGAGACCTTTTCCTCCAAGTTTCCCGAGATGTGTACTAAGCCGGCTCCACCACAAGGCTTGTGCCTCCCACTGAGTGCCAGTTGCGAGCCCAACAGCGCAGATTCTAGCTGTAGCTCCTGTCATACACCCCTCTACGATCAGGTAATTGTCACTGAGGTCAAACTTTTTGAGTAAAATTTCATCTGGTCTTAGTGACCTGAACTTAGTGAAATTTTCGTTGCTGGTGTCGTGAAACTTCTGTCACTGACTTCTCTGTATGGTGCACAGGGTGGTCCTGTGGAGATCCTGCCCTTTCTCTACTTGGGCAGTGCCTACCACGCCTCCAGGAAAGACATGCTGGACGCTTTGGGCATCACAGCCCTCATCAATGTCTCTGCCAACTGTCCCAACCACTTTGAGGGTCACTACCAGTATAAGAGTATTCCAGTAGAGGACAACCACAAGGCTGACATCAGCTGCTGGTTCATCGAAGCCATTGAATTCATCGGTGAGTCTCCATATAGCTCTCTATGTATATATGAGTAAGCCTTGCACAGATGGTACGGCGGACCGAAGAGCGGCAAACCGGAGCGGGAGAAAGCCCGCCTTTACTCATCCCCAAATTCAAATGTGTTTTCGAAATGAGATTTCCCTCCAAAGTGAGCCAGCTGGTCAGCCAGACCTCCCTGGGTAATGGTGGTGGCTTACATCACTCCTGCTGTTATGGTTCTGAGTGGTGCCCCCTATTCATATTAACCATGGGGCCGTGACCTGGGCCTCCCCGAAGCGGAGACCGCTGTGCCTTCATTTGAATGCGCCAAAGTCTTTGTTCTGCCGGAAACAAAAGGTGGCTCCTTTATCCAACTGCTTCCTTTTGTGTACTCCCCGCTAGTCTGTGGGGGCCTGTCCTTTCCAAAGCCCCACCCACTTACCCCCCCCCCCCCAAATCATGTTTAGCTTCTCTTCCTGTTTCCTAATCTGGTGTCTACATCATTGGCGTAGCCATTTGCAGCTTTATTTGCAACTGAAAGAAGTAGGAGGGGGAGGGTGATCGCTGTGTTTGTTTGCGTTTTCGCACCTGTTGCTATGGTCCAGTTTTTTTTTGTTTTTTTTGAAAGCTAATATACTAGCATAAACAGAGCTTTGCAAGGCATCAACAATGCTGGTGTTTCTAAGAATGTGTGTCAGGGGTCTCACTTGTGGTACTTTAGGGTTTTTTTTTTGGCTGTGTTTATAATTAGTCATTTCTTTCTCACCCAGACTCTGTGCGGAACAAAGGTGGCCGCGTCTTCGTGCATTGCCAGGCGGGCATCTCTCGCTCGGCCACCATCTGCTTAGCGTACCTGATGCGGACCAACCGCGTGAAGCTAGACGAGGCCTTCGAGTTCGTCAAGCAGCGGCGCAGTGTCATCTCGCCAAACTTCAGCTTCATGGGACAGCTGCTGCAGTTCGAGTCCCAGGTGCTGGCGTCGTCAACCTGCTCTGCCGAAGCCGGAAGCCCTGCCACGGGCAAGAGCGCGAATGTCTTCAGCTTCCCCGTCTCCGTTCCGGTCCGCGCCGGAGCCAGCCCCTTGGCCTTCCTGCACAGCCCCATCGCCTCATCTCCCAGTTGCTGAGTCGTGACCCAACACCAGGATACCTTTTTGGTGCTCTTCTGAACTTGTCGATCTGCCTCTGCAGGACTGAGCAGACAAAACGAACAATGAAGGAATTTAATTTGTTAGTCTGAGATTTTAAGGTCCTTGTCTAATCTCTTTAAGGATGATGACATTTCTAAACTTTACCTGGTCCACTGGCTTATGTCACGGACTACAGCTCATGCTGAGACTGAACTGACATCAGTCTTTTGCGATAACGTTGAATGGCAGTATTATCACTCCTGTCTTGTGAAATGAAGCATTCAGCTCACGCTGAAAAGTGACCGCACCCCATCCCTATCCCCAACTGACATTTGACAGAGTGCACCCAGGAAAACATGTATCTGACACAAAAAGAAGTCTTGTGCCTGTCACAGGCATATATATTTTACAGTGAAGTCAGGTTTGATGCTGGCTGATAGTGTGGCCAGATAATTGAAGCTGCTGTTGATAATCATTTGTGTAAGGTAGCATAGGGGAGAACCAGTCATATTTATTAATGTTCTCAGGTATATCTCTTTTCCTGCGTGGTCCTAAACTCTTATGGTAGTCTGCCGGAGACCCTCTGGCATCTCAGCAGCTGCCGTGGTCAGTCACGTAACCCAACAGTAAAGTGGAATTGGGGACAGGATCCACAGAATACCTCAATCTTCGAGTATGCTGCAGTTCTGTGAACTTATCCCAAGAGCACTAATATGGGAAAAGACACAGGAAATCAGTTTGATATGTGATATTTATAAACCAAAGTTAATATATTCTATTTTTTTACACTGCATTTTATACCGTGAAATAAATCTTTTGTGTACCAGTTTTGCTTACCTGTCAGTGATTTAAGCTTTAGAGCTTGTGTGTGTGGTTTACGGTACTTCCGACTGCAGTGATAATTAGATTGACCATCTGGTGAAATTAACAATGAACATCAGTTGTTATTCCTGATATGTTACTCATACACATTTTCCCAATTTCACATGAAAGCCCACCTACTACTTGCACAGACGCATATACATTTTGGCCTCATTCAGCTTGCTTCCTAATAGTTCTAGGAATGGTTGTTTTGTTATTACTCAATCTGTAACGTGAGATGGCTTGACAGGTGTTAATCTGACCAGGTCAGGTACCATTTCCTGCAGTACCATGGCAAGAATCTTCGTTTGGTGGCTGAAAATCCTTGAATATCCTTTAAAATTGAAATCTTAATCAGAACGGCTCAGACCTTATTCTGCAAGTAACTTTTATTTAGAATTCGTGTGTCAGTAAACCTACACTACTATAATTAATTTCAAGTTACCATTAGTTTCAAGCATTGAATAAATAATATAAAATCCAGCCTGGGTCAGTATTAGTCATTACTGCACAGTATGGTAATGGAAAGATGGAAGAGGGCTGCCGCCGTGTTTGGTCCTCCAGAATCGTCTACAGTCAGTGTTACGCCTGGCCCAGAGTGACCCCATGGCTTTAATGAACATGACTGAGATGATACCGTCGGAACTTCATGGCAGGCATACGACGTATTGGGCACAGCTGAGACTGACATATTTCACAGCTGCTGTATTGGGCTGTAAAAACCTTCACAGCTGTGTGAGATCTCTCCGTAATGCCTGCCTGAGAAAGAAATTGACATGTTTAGAGTTAAAGGAAGTAAAGTATTTATTGATTTACTGGTGGTTTTAAGTAAAAACAGATTAAGTACTTTTTTTAGAATGTGCAAATGCCAGAACTTCTAAGCACTTCAAACGACAACCTGGAGATTATAAGTCTATGAGTTAAACACTTTGATGGTAACAAAACTAACTATTACTCCTGGAATTAAATAGCAACTTGCCAGCCTTGTACCCTTTACTGCCTGGGATAGGCTCCAGCCCCCACCCCCCCCCCCCCCCCCCCCCAACCCTGACCAGAATGAGCAGTTGGATGGATGGATGGAAACAAAATATATATCATTTATAAAATAACATCATTATTATGAATAAACATTACATCACACTGATGTGTTTTTTTTAACGACGTTATTTCTTATTTCTTTTTTTTTTCTTCTGTAATTTGACCTCCTACAGTATGAGGGTGTGCGGTGTTGTGTTGAGGCATGCAACCCCGTTAGATTCCTATTCATGGCACAGTGGTCCTCAAAAGGAAAATGTGAACACGGGGCCTTTAATTGTTTATGAAGTTTGCTTTCTGTGAAAAGTGATCTTGGGGTTGGGAGGGGGGCGGGTTGGCCTTGCAGCAGGGGGGTTAACAGGCTTGTAAATGAGCCAAGACGGGAGCCCGGGTCCAGGGACAATAGAGACAGCTGCAAGGCGTTTGGGAAAAGCTGGATCAGTGAAGGGCCTTTTCACTGCTTGGCCAAGCGGCGGCCAAACGGCCGTCATGAGCTCTCTCTCAGGGACCCGGCGTCACACATCTCCTGCGGAAGGGCACCAGGCAAATTACTGTGGCAAATTAGCACAACACTGACAGCTCCCCCCCACCAACCACTTGCAACACCTCCCATTGTGCCATATCCTGACTTCCAATAAGCAAACACACCTCCTGTATAAGAACTAATTTATTTTTCTTCTTTTTCCCGATTTTGTTGTTCTTAAATAAAATAAATACATAGCTATTCATGTGGCAGAGGCTTAAGCTACCAAACTATTCAGGTCTTTAGAGGAATATACTATGGAAATGTAAAAATTACCCTTATAGGACCTAGTCAGAAGCTGACGTAAACCTCACTGTCTCATCACTCATGACTTTGCCCGCCATGAAACACCACCCCAGTGGTGCAGTTCTGTTGCTACATAATGACATCATAGGACTTTCACATCCCTGGTCCTTCCTGTCCCCATATTGTTCGAGCACACGCTATATCACAGGGTAAATGCTCTGGGGGGTAGGAAGGGAGGAAGGGGGGCAGGGCGACGGCCCCCAGCTCAACCTCCCACCACCGAAGCACTTTCCCCCACCAAACAATGGCCTGCTACATCATCCCTGCCCCATCAGACCCATCAGGAAGAGCTGAAGCCTGTTGGAGCAGAGCACGCCCTCCGCGGTTCTTTGTGTGCTCAGGCAGGAGGAGAAGTCATCCGAAAGCTACAGTCACACGGCTCGCCAACAGACCTGCTTTGTTCCACTCTTCTCAAACGCGGCCCGTACCACCCAACCCATACGACACCGGAGACGCAATAAAGAGAAGAATGCATCGAAATCTCGTGTTTTAAACAGATGTCTTCATTCACTGGTGAGGGGAGGCCACACAAAGTCCTTAGTGTGAAGATATCAGTGTAACTTGTATAGAAAACCCTAATTATACAAACGTAACTATGAGCTTTTTGTTTCATAGTTATAGGGGAGATAAAATCTTAACACAACCCTACAGAAGCCCCCCTTTAAGCATATTGCATTCTTTTATATTTTATGAAAAATATTCTTTATGGAAACAGTACAGAGCAGGCTTAGTGTAGAATTAACATTGATAATAAAATGCAAACCCACCATTGAAGTGCATTTACATTCTGAAATTCAGCTGGAAAAGATCCCGAACATATTTTTGAGGTACACTGTGTGCCATGTCAAAACTCTTTCAAACTCAGAATTATGTGCCTGTACTACCTATTACACCCCAAATATAAACTATCTCAGAGTGTGTATTTTAACCTTTCAGAGCCAGTATTGAATCCAAGCAGCTACCTCATGTAGTGTCTCTTTGAATGCTTTAATGCCTACCTACGTGCGTAACGCACGGGCAACTAACGTCAGAGCACTGGTCCCCGCAGCCATATCACATCCTAACACTGGCCGCTCTGTCAAAGCAGATATGATGTCATCACAGGCACTGATGCTGCCATTGGCCGGGAGCAGGGAAGTCACCTGAGGACAACACAGGAAGACAGGTGTGCCAGACAGGCGAAAGGTTGCTGCGGTGTGATGGTCCACCAATGCCAGACAACGAGAGACAATGCGGAGAAACAGCAAATCCAAAGCATGACTATAGCGCAGTACACTTCTTGAAGCACAGCTCCAGCAAGTGTCTAATGCCTTTCAAATAAACTGTAGTATGCTTGGAATTAAGGACTAATCTACTAAATTAACAGTGGTTTCTATTGTCTTGATCGGGGTCATTACCATGGCAAATTCTGATGGACATTTTGATCGAAATGCACCTTTTTCCACAGACATGGTGTTTAAAAACGTAACATACACAGTTTATGTTCCCCAATCAAAATATTTTGCCACGGACACATTAGTCCATTTATGGTCATGTTTACAATAGCTGGTCTTAATTACCATTGTAATTAACCTATCTATCTGTCTGTACATCTGACTGCCTATCTGTATGTCTGTCTGCCTGCCTACCTGTCTGTCTGTACATCTCTCTGCCTGCCTACCTGTCTGTCTGTACATCTCTCTGCCTGTCTATCTGCCTACCTACCTGTTCGTCTGCCTGTCTACCTGTACATCTGTCTGCCTACCTACCTGTCTGTCTGTATATCTGTCTGCCTGCCTACCTGTCTGTCTGTCTACCTGTCTGTCTGTTCGTCTGCCTGCCTACCTACCTGTCTGTCTGTATATCTGTCTGCCTGCCTACCTGTCTGTCTGTCTACCTGTCTGTCTGTTCGTCTGCCTGCCTACCTACCTGTCTGTCTGTACATCTGCCTGCCTACCTACCTGTCTGTCTGTACATCTGTCTGCCTGCCTACCTGTCTGTCTGTATGTCTGTCTGTCTGCCGGCCTGTTCATCTGCCTGTCTGATTGTCCGCTGGGAGGCCCATTATGACTAACATCCTGTGGACCCTTGTGTATGGGCACGAATAGCACACAGCTCACTTCAGATATGCTTTCCTGTTACGTGTGGCTCTCTGTGATGCTTTCATCACCCGATCTGTATCCCTTCTTTGTTTCCTACATGAGGATGCTGAGAGATTACATGCGGCAAGCCAGAGGAAGCTAAAATAAACCAAAGTTTGAAAAATAGATAAAAACAAGCGACCAGCAAAGTCAGCAGACCATACGGCAAACTGAAGCATCACAACGGCTGATTTTCACACAGGGGGCGTCTCTCACATTACAGTTTCACACAGAGCAGGAGAGGAATAAAAATTCCCAACACAGGAAGTGTGGGCTAACAGTGCTATGCACTTAACACCAAGCCCCCTACACAATTCAGTTCAAGTTGTTTTTATATAGCGCCTTTCACAACAAAGTTGCCCCAAGGCGCTTTACATGGGTGTGTTATGAAACATTACAACATCATTAACACAGACAAATATACATTACATCTCTGTTGGCTAATATATGTCGGATGAAATTATTTTAGAGCAAACTTACATTAATAAATGGCAGTTGCATGAAAAATATTAGGACATAATTCATATGTGTTCAATAATAGTGAATTCAAACCTAAGTGACCGAAGAGCCAGGTCAGTTAAAAAGAATTTAAACAAAATACCAGGACTGGGAGTTCTACCAACTGTGTAATCAAAACACATCAGCTCTGATGAACATATACAACTATGCCTGTTATTGTTGTTCACACTGTTTGTTTGTTATCGTGTGTGTGTGTGTAGAATTCTTTCATGCAGAGAAAATACTGCATTTACTCATATCTGACCACACTTGCCCAGATATAAACAAAAGACTGGGTGGATGCCCCTGTTTGGGCCTGCAGAGCAGACAGCTAATAGCCAAGGAGCCTGAATTGACGTAGGAGACATCTGCAGGGTGTTCCTCATTCTACACATTCCTGTGTCTGACAGCTAAACAAGAGACCCAGAAGAGATCGCTTATCGTATCCTTCATAACACGCTGAGAATATTATATATGTTGGGGAATCCATCTTTTCCGTCTCCTAAATAGGCACAAAACTTTCAGCTAACTGCCAACCCACAGTCTAACTTTACTGTGTTTTCACAAACTCTTTATTATATACCAAGTGTTATAAAAGAGATCAACAAAACGAACCATGCTTTTTTTCCCATCAGTATGAAGATTAAATTGAAGACTAAGACATCCCATCGATTGTGATGCTTTTCATTAGTGATATGGTTGACGAGAACCAGGCAAACACTTGGCAAAGTGTGTCACGATGAGTTCAGTCCAGCTAAAAAAGTTCAGGGGTCACAGTACTGCAGTGTGTATGAAATGTGAGAAGGTTGTCTGGTTAAAAACGGAACCTCCGGTTATAAACAAAAATGGAATGACAGCACTCAGTATAATTATTGCTGCTGGTTCCCATCGTGTTATTTTACGTAATGTCAAACACAATCAGTTATATTGTGACACATAAAGCAAATTACAGGAACCGTCGGTCTTCCTTGGGGAAGCCCAGTTTGCTGTCACATTGAATTTATAACCCCTTTACAATTGTGACATACAGAGGAGAATCTACGAGTATCTCCTAGAAGTGTCACAACACAGATGTCTCCCATGCGAGCAGAAGTCCCTTTGCTTTGCGGACCAGACATCCGGAGGAATCTGAGGTCTAGTTCCATTGCTGAAGAATCATATGCTTAATCTGAGATATGACAGAAGCAGAAAGTAAACATTCTGTAAATCTCAGATCTTAATGTTTCACATCATCATCTGATTGGTTATGGGACAACATCCATCCATCCATTTTCCAAACCGCTTATCCTACTGGGTCGCGGGGGGTCCGGAGCCTATCCCGGAAGCAATGGGCACGAGGCAGGGAACAACCCAGGATGGAGGGCCAGCCCATCGCAGGGCACACTCCCACACCATTCACTCACACATGCACACCTACGGGCAAATTAGTAACTCCAATTAGCCTCAGCATGTTTTTGGACTGTGGGAGGAAACCGGAGTACCCGGAGGAAACCCCACGACGACATGGGGAGAACATGCAAACTCCACACACATGTAACCCAGGTGGAGACTCGAACCCAGATCCCAGAGGTGTGAGGCAACAGTGCTAAGCACTGCACCACCATGCCGCCCTATGGGACAACAGGCTTTGTGAAATGCGACATAAGGACAACAGCAAATCACCTGGATGGTATAATTTCACAGCAAAACTTTCTATGGATGAGAAGCAGTATGAACACAGAAGGTTCAGTCCACTTGCCATGGCATTATGCTTATGACCTTCTTATGAAGTGTACGTCCAGAACTTTGAATCTGGTACAGCAAAATATTCGAGGATTTGTGTTTTTCTACATTTATTTGATGTCACCAAAATATGCTGAAGATTGCAGCTATAAGTATCACATTTACTTCTGATGGGAAGTTAATCAACATTATTAAAAAAAAAAAAAAACATCCCTGGTACATAAACAGCATCTCACTTCAGTTTGTTTAAAATCTATACGTAAGACGGACTACTGCATTATTTTACGGTGTCCAGGACCTGATATGACTTTCTACAGGACGTTAATTTAATAAAAATCTGCTTCTTCTTTGTGCCACTGAAAAGCTAAATGCTGACCCCCGGCGTTTGAATATATGTATTAAGCATGTACGGTTTTATTCTAATTTAACACGATGAATCAAGTACTACAGCGCCACTTTGTGGCCAATGTGATATTTTGTTAGGAAGTTAATCGTCTCTAGGTGACCAGATCTGATCTTGCAGATGGGGCATACTGGTATTCCTATAAAATTCACTGTTACTTTGGTTGCTTTATAAAAATGTCTGAAAATGTATGTTTTCTTAAATTTGCTATTCCCAGGAGTTACTCTTGATGTTTATTTCCCCCCAGGAAATGTTTTACAAATCTGGAAATCAACCAAGGATTTTGGATTCCAGATATCGATACACATTCGTTCAATACATTTGAAATTCCGCCAGTCTTTATAGCGTTTCCTTTTGAAAAACCTGTCAGCTTCGCTATAAAAAATTCATTTAAAAACGCAGCCCCAATAAATTCATTTAAGCCAATAGGCGCTCCGCGACTTTATCAGTTGGGTACTGTCATGAATATCAAGTGGGGATATAAACCACCTAGTCTTTTGTTCGGTGCCCAAGCCGTGGCGCAACATTGCTGTTTGCTTTTATCTTAAGTTAATAAGTAACATAACGGATTGCTTGTTCTCAGATAAATCTGCTTTAGATTTGTTCGTATTCGCGTGCAAAGTGGTAAATTCAAACTTAGTCCAAAATTTTGGCTTGCAGGATATTTTAGGGGACGCTCCTCATAACTTGCTTACCCTTTGCCTTTAATATAGGTTTATAGACTACACTTTTATTACCTGTGATTCGTCGTGATCTACGGTTGAACAGCAATAATTAATACATACGCGTGTAAAAAATATATGTATGAATATATTTATGAACTGAACCAATGCAGTTATACTACTCAGATACACTTTCAAAATCCGCGCTTATTCAGCACAAGGTTACGGAGATAATTTCCATTCAGTATGCAATGTATGCGCATGATTAAAAAAAATTCATGAACAGAATATTTGCGCACCTATGTTTTAATTCCGTGTAACGCGACAATAATTCAGTGCTTACGGGTGACTGTAGTAATATCCGTGTGCCCGTTTTTCAGTTGTAATATAGCCTGCCTTCGAGGCGCTGCCAAACCCGTCCCACAGCGGGAAGGGGCAGAATCAGTGCGGCTATTGGACGGTTGTTCATAGATAGTACTATCCACGTGTTGTTGTTTTTAATATTTTAAACAAAGTTCAGGCGGGAGATTCTGTTAAAACTTAATCAGACTTCCCAATAAAATCAAAGTGGTCCGTTGCAACGGAATACTTTGTTACGAACTGCTGCTCGTGTCACCTTATGACATACACTGCATTTATTTCTAAGCTGGAACCGAACTGGTTTGTCTGCAAACATCAGAATGGGAAACACAGAGTCCTCTCAATTCATCCGCCAACCGTCATTGTATGAGATGACTTTTCAGGTTAAAGGAAACCGATGGAAACGATCTGTCTGTGCTGGTGAGTCCGTGAGATCTGTTACTCCATTAATTGCCTGGTATACATTGTGTACCGCCTGTATTGCATGCACTTCAAGTCCTGTACACACTGTATATGTATGCATTATATATGGCGCATGTATTGTGTGCTCTTTAGGTATTAGGTTTAGCTTCGTACCTTTGCCTTGATTGCATTTCTGTGACCAATCCCTATTTTCTATGGTTGAAAAGTGAGTAAACTATATAATGACTTTATGCGTCAACCCATCATTTGTGTTATTAACAGTTTGTAACTACCATCTTTACGTTCTTGTTCATATGTGGTCGAATTCCCAGTAGTCATTAGTAGCAGACGGCTTACTTTTTTACTGAATAATATCCATCCATTTTCCAAATCGCTTATCCTACTGGGTCGCGGAGCCTATCCCGGAAGCAATGGGCACGAGGCAGCTCATCGCAGGGCACACTCACACACCATTCACTCACACATGCACACCTACAGGCAATTTAGCAACTCCAATTAGCCTCAGCATGTTTTTGGACTGTGGGGGGGAAACCGGATTACGCGGAGGGAACCCCACGACGACATGGGGAGAACATGTAAACTCCACACACATGTGACCCAGGCGGAGACTCGAACCCGGGTCCCAGAGGTGTGAAGCAACAGTGCTAACTACCATGCCACCCCACTGAATAATATGACTAAAGTAAAATAATGTTTTGTTTGATTTTACTTTGTTATATTTTCCCTCAATGATGAAAACTATATTAGACAACAATCTAGAGAAATGTCTTATATCTATTAAGATTGGTTTGTTATTTTGCCATTAATGTCGATTGAGGTCTTGCTTTGATCACTGTGTTAGTAAATGTAAATTAATATTCAAGGTCATGGTCATGATGTGGTTTGGCGGACAGGTGAAGTGAAACTACTTGCTACTATGTAACTAATAGAGAGTAACATTACTTTGGTATAAATAGACTTTTGCATTCTGTCTCCCCCAATATCGGACTCCCTCCTATGCGCCTGATTACAGTAATCTGATTATGACATATATTGCATATGAACACGGCGATGGGCTTGTGTTGTGCTGTTCATAATATTTAAAGTAAATTATGCTTTGCCAGGTAAATTAAAGGTTTTGTATCTCATTTGTACTCCGGTAGATTGAAACGTAAATGAGTTTATCAATATTATAGGGTCCGCTATATTATTAAAAGACTGAGCAGTTATCAAGGTGTCCAAGGTCCCAATCGTACTCCTTCATAACGCATTGGAACTTTCCAGCAGCATCCATCCATCCATCCATCTATTCATCCATCTTCCATAACAGCTTATTCTGCACTGGGTTGGGGGACAGGACAGGGGACAGCCTGAACAGGATGCCATTTCATCCCAGGACACGCACAAACAAACAGGGGAAAGTTATTAACATCCGCACGCCAATGCGGAATGTTTTTGGACTGTGGACGGAAAACAGAGTAAGGTATACTGCCGGCATGTGCATTTGACTTTATAAACAGAGTATAGTATACTACCGGACTGTGCATTTCACCTTATAAACAGAGTAAGGTATACTCCCGGGCTATGCATTTGAGCTCATAAACAGAGTAAGGTATACTGCTGCTGTGTGCATTTAAGCTTACAAACAGTATTTCCCTATTTTGTGTATAAACTTCAAGCAGTCAGCAAATACATCACCTGCAGGTTATTCCTTAGTTTGGTGAGTGTCAGTTGATTAATGGTCTGCTATAAACTGTATCGTGGTAATAAGAATGGCAGAATATTAAATTTAGCACTTTCATCTCTGCTGATAAGCCGCACATGTGCCCTCTGTCGCTCTGCATAGCTTCCCGGCCCCTGTAACTCTGCTTAGGATGAGCAGCTGGGTGACGGATTAATGATTGGATGGACAGATTCGTGTGACAAGCCAAAGTTCATGAAACGGCACATTGTAAAAACAGATCCAATTATATAAAAAGGTAAAACGAGCGTGGGAGGCACATTTTCTTTGCCGTTAACTCCCATAAACCTGATACTGTCAGTCTAATCTATGGGTCTTAACAGAATTGCACAAGTGTTGCAAAATGGAGCCTGTCTGAGCGTGCTTTGCTACATCAAGGCTTGAGGCAGGGAGACACCGAATATTCTGTGTCTCATAAAAGTACTGTTACATCAGTCCGTCTCCCAAAAACGTGAGTTCATTGGTACATGTGCACCTCATGGTAGTTCTGTGATCTTTACGGTTGTTCTTACTGAGAGGAGCAGAATGATTTCAGTGTGAGGCTCATTACCGGAACACACCATGTAATTTTCAGCCCTTTGTAACATAAATGTGAATCTCCTGGGGAAAAAATAAATAAAATATATATATATATATAGTGTGTGTGTGTGTGTGTTATATATATATATATTAGCACGCAGAGAGTTATTGAATTCTTATATTCTACCTCTTTCATTTGCATTACAGTCATCCACTTGTCATAAACAGTTTGACTATGAGTCAGTAGTGAAAGTTAGCGAATACTGCATTCTCTGATGTAATAATTATTGATACTTTATTGATCCCCGTGGGGAAATTCTGTTTTTTCCTCCCCCAGTTTGCTCTCTCTAGGTGACAGCAAGCGAAAGGCAGCCACCTGTTGCGGGACACGCTGCCGATTGTGACTTTTTAAGTAGCAGTGCTGGCTAACTTGTGAAGTTTGCTTGGATTGTCGCAGGTCTGTGCAAATACGTCTGAATTTGAAATTTTTGCAGTTTATGAATGAGACCGGTGCCATCACCTTTTCGCACTGTTTTGGCGTGTGCTGTGCTGTACTCTCTGACAGGCAGGCACCGTTCACAGTACCGCCTCTTCTGGCACCAAAGATTCTTTCTCAGCCGGTGCAAATGCCAAAGGCTTCAGTGCATTGGCACATCGGGCGGAGCTGGTCTTCCCTGGACAGAAGGTGCTGACAGTGGTGCGCCTTGTTAGAGAGGTCAGAGGTTAGACGGTGGTCCAGAAGACGTGATTAAACACAATCTGTATTGTCAGGCAGGCTGGCTTGTGATTTGACCTCTCATTCACTGTATTTCTGGATGCTGGATTTATGTATGTGATTCTTTAGCTAAGGTAGCTGTTTGCAAACATTATCTCAGTTCATGACGTGACTGAGAAATAATTTATAGTAATATAATTTAATATATAATTTGTTATATAATTTCATTATTTGAATGTGATATTTTGAGAAGCCAGAATTGTGATTCATCAATATGTGATCAATGGTACTTTGTCTCAAGTCACAGAAGAAACAGGCAAACCAGCATTTTGCTCTGTCTTTTAGAAATTATTTTTTGTAAGACAAATTCTGAGATAATCAGCCGGGATGTGCCCTCATTTAAATCTGACTGTCATTTCCAGGGACACGAAACACATGAACCTAGCTGTGTATCACACACAGGAATATGCTGTGATCATGACTCTTACAGGATGGTGGCCATTTATGTTCCAGACAATAGGAGTTTCCCATGTGGACAGATTGAGGGACCCTGGGAAGGACAGCCAGACAGAGGGACTCTGGGAAAGATGGGAATATAGACTCTGAGAAGGATGGGGACAGAGAGGGACTCTGGGAAAGATGGGAATATAGACTCTGGGAAGGATGGGGAGACAGAGGGACTCTGGGAAGGATGGGAATACAGACTCTGGGAAGGATGGGGACAGAGAGGGACTCTGGGAAAGATGGGAATATAGACTCTGAGAAGGGTGGGGAGACAGAGGGACTCTGGGAAAGATGGGAATATAGACTCTGGGAAGGAGGGGGAGAGAGAGGGACTCTGGGAAAGAAGGGGGACTCTAGAAGACACAGGGAGATAGAGGAACTCTATGAAGGATGTGGAGATTGAGGTCTGCATGCCAGACGCTGAGATCATCACCGCGTCAGCTTGAAATAGACACACGTGTCTGCTTTGTGTAAGTTTAGTCTGCTGTGGGGCCCCTTGTGATCCTGGCGACTCCCCAAAATGACCCGGCGATTAGATGAGGGGGATGGAGAGTGAGGTCTGATGACGATGGCGAACACACAAAGTGTCAAGCTTCCAAGACGCCATGTTGTTGCACACCCTTTGGGCATGTGGTTAGAAATCTCTCACTGATCGTTTATTTCGCACAATGATTTTGTTTGTAGGTAAAGTACTGATAATAGCATAAGAGCTAATAGATTTAGTGGCTGCTATTATGCTGGGGGGGTGGGGGGTGGGCAAATCTCAGTGAGGGGACAATCAGGGAGACGTGCTCAGTCATAAATGACCCCACAGGAAGAGCATTTGTCTCATTGAAATAGACTTAACTTCTAATGGATCGAGTGGACACAAGCCACGCCAGGAAAGGACAGCCAGCACCGTTACAGATCTGCCTGAACCAGCTGCTTAGGATCATTAATATCCTTGGGCCAGTGCCATATTGGCACATGGTCGTTTGTCAGGAGCACGGCGAAACACGAATTTGCACATCATCTTTGCTCAGAAATCCGCTCCCCCTGCATCATTTTCTGATGCCGCTCACATCGGGCACGGTGACACCAGGCCGTTGAAGGTTCCTACGCCCCCTGCAATACTCTCCTTGACATTGTTGACCACTGCTTTTCTCTCTGATACCTTTTCTTTATGTCCCATCCCCAGAACAGATCCTCGTACCAATGTGATTTATTGCTCCCAAACACTCACATTTACGCCACATCCAAAGTAAACACAGCCCTGCTTCCATGCTATTCCCAAGCTGACGTTACGCCCACTCTACTACTTCGCACATGCAGCAGGTGTTCCAGGTTGTGCAATTACTGTCGTCAGCTACACACGCGTTGGCATGTTTGGTTTTTTTTAAAAATGTGCCGTCGCACACATATAAATTACACTCACTGTTCTTTTTTATTGCTTTAAGCGATTGTGTGGCGAAATGGAGGTTTCGCCTTTCTGGTGTGAGTGAGCCTTGTCCATACACACCTTGGCCTAAAAGGGCGGAAAACTGTAAGAAGGGTTAGAAGGACACTTTCCCAGTATATGGTCCACATTTTACAAACGCAAATCTTTCTGTTTACAAACATTTACAAATGTTTGTAAAAAGAGCTTATCTTGTGCCTTCTGGCTGGGCTCCTGTGGCCAAATTTAAAGGATCTAGAATTGTTGTTTAATATTCGATGATTTGAGTGATACATTCTTTTATATTAGATAGTGAATGTCTTGCAGCCATGTGTTTCATTGCCTCTTGCTTTCAATTTTTTTAGCTGATGTTTTAATCTGAAACAAATGAAAGTTTGCTCCCTGCTCGTGGTACTGGTGGTGAAGAACCTACTTTTCAGGTCCTTCCTGTAATTTGAACCATCGACCTTCTTTTTCCTTGCCAGTCCATGCCCACAGTTGTTAAAGGACCACATTTCTCTGGGCGTCGATGCATAACATACACTGGCTGTAAGATACAGGGTGCATGTTGGCTGACTTATGAGTCTCTGACCTGTCCGCACATGCTCCCAGATAAATTTAGCTTAGCTATCAGATATTTTCCATCATGGCTGAATGGCTTCAGCTTTGCCAAGCGATTCTGTCAATGCCGTACTGTGTTGCACTGGGCTAGTTCAGGAAGAGATGATGCATGAATGGGTTGTTGGTCGGGGTCTGTGATTTTCAGCTCTCATTTCATTTAAAAACTCTGGTCAAGACCAATGTTACCACTCATGGTTGTTCGATTCGACTAATGTACCCAAGAAAAATGGCACTTTAGTTAAATAGGTAAAAGAATTAGCAATATTATTAAAACTAAGGATTGAAAACTATAAAATGCAGGTGTGAATGAGGAGCATTATGCTTAGATGTTTCATTTTTAGTGTTAAAAAGACCTCGTCTCAGTGTTCTGCAATCTGAGTCGTCACCGATACCTCAGAATAATGTATAAGCTTCGCTCATTAGCGGCAGGTCACATGCAGCAGTCCGGCTTCTCCTCACGTCAGAGTGGCTGTAATGGCAGCTCTCCCGTGACAGCCAATTACTGCTGTTTTAGATGTTAAGTTTTTCCCAAATTTATATAGAAACAGGTCACCATCTCTTTTATGAATCCTCCCCCAGCTTAAATGCAAATAGGAAAATTAATGAGTCTCACAATCTGTCAGTTTATGAGTAAAGCACTCCATAAACCTTAAGTATGTAGGTATTAAGGAAGCATTTAGCTTTCTGGACAGAATTTCATATTATGTTCCCCTTTAATGCCTTTACCCGGTGGCTTGGATTGGTTTTGTAATAGTATTTCACATATATTTATTGAACATTTTTCACTTCCACACTATGTGCTCAAAGCCGTGCCCCACTCAGAATATATCCGACGTACACAACCATGATTTATAGCCCTGAATCCGATCCAAATCACTCAAGAGCTAATTCATCACTGTGCAGTTTTCCTGGGGCCTACAGTACATGAGAAGTTGAAGCGATATTTTTTGGAAGAGTTTGACGTCATAATTGCAGGCACCTCAAGGAATAGTTTAGGACATCAAAAAAACACACCCTCTTCCAAGTGTTGCGATCCGTTGCTGTTCTGCACCTTAAAGTTATCGATACCAATTGGTACTCTATAATGAGGCAGCTGATTGGATGCCGAGAGTGACGGCTTTGTGTTGTTGCTAAGGACCTTGACGTCCATGTCTATGAGGTAGTCTGTATTTGGTGTCATTTACTAGGATGGATTTTTTTTTTGGGGGAACGGCCCTGAATTTGGGTGCGTCTTTGCTCATCTTGGGGGGGGGGGGGGGGGGGTGTGGAGAGAGTGAAGGGAAGGACAGTGAGGGCAGGCAGGAGCAGTGGGTGGGAAGGAATGTAGTCTGGCTCTGCTCAAAATGACTCCCCAAGCAAAGGCCAGAGTAAATCTCAGGATATACAGGCTCCTTGAGATGTCTGCAAATGGTCCCCGGCCAATGAAGCATTCCAGCCCATAGAGGCAGATCTCATTATACCGAATAAAACCGATAAACACGTCCAGGCTGCGGAGTTTTGTGATGTTATCGATTACGTACGCTTACGTATCACTTTTTGAGTTTGTGTTTAATAAAATAAGCATTTCTTACCTGTCTCCTCTGTCATTATTCGCAGCAGATTATATTCTTGTATTGGGATTCTGCGCTGAAATAGCGATTTTTCATATGGTATATGGACCAGCAGGTATGGCCAGCAGTACCCTTGAATTGTAGTACTGTGTGCAGTCTGTAGGTGGCATACTTTAATTCCTTTCAAAGGGGAAAAATGACCATGTCGCACATCTTTTACAGTGGATCTCCAGCAATATTTCTTCCTGTAGATCCATATTTAAATATGAACTCATGTCAACTATTTAATGCTATATGCTTTAGCATTTTCAAGACCGTTTGTATCTCCTTCTAATTAGTAAGGCTCATATTTGTTACCGTGACTGCTTTTTAAGGTTGCTTGCAACTAATTGATCTTTAAGTGCTAATTTGGTGTATCTTTCAAATAGATTAGGGTTGAGGGGTGTAAGGGTAAGGAATGAATGTGTCCAGGCAGCACTGAACACTTCAAAGCCTGACATCTCTTGTTGACATGAGACAGATATACTGCCATATCGTCGCAATGTTGCCGTGAAATCCTTGTTTCTAATTTTAAATGCCGTACCATATGCCGTACCACCTAAATCATGTTTTCACGACATCACAATGGTGAATAGAAATATATATAAATGAATATGTATATGTTACCATATATTAAGAATATATTTCCATGATTAGTTATTCTACGCAAGTTCTTAGTCAAAGCAGGTATTTGCATTTTTATAATTAACGTTAATCATTGTTTTATTAATAAAAATATCCGCAGGGAATTTCCACTGACGTGTGTCTTGGATTCCATGAAGAAGGACAGCTGTAGCTCTCTGATAAACGACCCTTGAGACAGTTGCTGCAGAACAAACATGGCACAAGCCACAAGCCCTTGTAAGGGACACAATTTATGTTTTACAACCCTTCCTTTTTGTTATTATATTTACATGAATTACTGTCTGTAACTTGGGAATAACAGATGTTTGGGAATTAAAATGTCGCATTGTGACTATTAACACACCTCTGATAATGGTGATTATGACATTAGAGGCTTTGAACATAGTTTCTCGGAGACTAACTGCGGCGAGAACATCTGGGCTCCGTGTGACAGCATTTGCAAGAGCGGTGTTTTGCACATGTGTAGGCATTCTGCACAGGCACAATGCCTGATTGCTCAGTTCACGGCCCTTGAAAATAGTTATAGCTTGAGCCCATTGGGCTGATAGCTGTATAAAGTTCGGACATTCCTGTCTCACAGCAGGGGAATGAACGGGTGGTCACAGGAAGTTTACTGTGGTAAATACCCCACTGCCATGAATTGTTATTACTCTCGTAATTACTGTCTTTACACTTATTCGTTTTAAAGGGAGGATTTTTTATAAGCTCAGTATATTTCTTCGGTCTGTTACAGAACTTTGTGTTTAGATCAAAAAGTAAAACTGAGAATAAGGGTTGTACTTGTCTTTTCTTAAAAAGTTGTGTCTATTAGGGATCAAATGTGCGCTGGGCGTGTGTACGAATATGAGCTTCAGTAGAATAATAATTAAATAGTCATAGAAATTAAGTAATCAAATACTCATACAGATTAAGTGTTCCTTTGGGGTCATTGAAAAGATGGTGCTCATTAAATTCAATGAAATTGATAAAATTGGAGGTTGGTAGCCTGTAATGGCTGTTAATGTGCCTGATGTGGGTCTGTCCGTGATGGACGGTATTTTGTCATTATTAAACAGCCGCTACTGTGTACCTGTTCCATGGCGCCTGGCTCTTGCTTATGATGTCATCTTGCTGTACTTTGAGGCTCTTTAATCCAAGCTTGTAAAACTACACAGTCCTTTATGGCCACTGGGTCGGCCCACATTTTTGGTGTGTGAGGGGAACGCGTAAAAATGTTCAGTAATGTCAATAATGTGTCATGTGACCCTCTCCGCAACCATATTCTCTCTCCCAGAGGGGAAATATCAGTAGAACTTTTTTATGTGAAGTTTCTGATACATCAGTGCAGGCCATTGAACCACAAAATGGCCTGAGACTAAAATTCACTCTATTGACTCATAGAGGAAGCGCCAAGTTGCTCATTTTGCTCGTCGGGAGTCTAACGAGAGCTCTTAGCTCCAACAGAAGCAGGCACTGTTCTGGAAGCAGTGGGCTCGCTGAAGATGAGGAACGGACCAGCAACATCAGAACAGCCTGGAATCAGCCCCCTCCCTTCTCCTCTCCGTGACTAAATGCTTCAGGTTTCTGACCCGCTTCGCAGGTGCTCGCCAGAGGGACAATGGCCTGTTGAATATTTAAAGGCCTCTCCATTATTCACGACCCTGAATACAGCCTAACGGCCATCCTTCTGGCCTCACTTGCAGCGTTATCAACTCTCCACACACTTATGCATTTAGATTCGGGTTCTTAAAAGTAGAATGTTTTAAAATATCTGACGAATAGCCTTTTTAAACATGTGCCAGTCTGGAAAAATTGTGCAATTTGAGACCGTTCCCATTAGGGGCGATATTGTTCTCATATTGCCAAAATCCAAATTAATTAACACAGATTAACACACCCCTAATGATAATGGTCAGTTTTGATTGGTACGTAAAATAAATAACATACGGTAGCCTGTGAGGTTACGTAACTAATTTCAAACCCTTTCACAAGCTAACAGTACTGTAAATGGAGCTTTGAGGACAGTTGTGTAACAGTCTCATGCTTCCTCCTCTATTACTCTTTGTTGCTCCTGGAGAATATTTCTGGCTGCAACAGTTACTGACAAAACTCCGAAAGCCCACATCAAGTACCAAGCAGGCTGAATGAAAATACAGTACAGGCCTAAATTACACGTAAATGTTTTGATATGAAAATTAAAGCAATAAATATTACCTATCCAAGTTGATTCTGTTCTGTATACATAGTCAACCCACTGCATTTGTACCATGCTGGATTTCTAAATTGTTTACATTTGCTCTCAGGAAATATGGTCTTGTTGGTTTACTTAAGCATACGGCTGATTTGGTGATTGAGTGTTTGTTAGTTTTCCACTACCCTTATGACAGGCGGGAGTTTAAGAATTAGGTACAGTAGAAACACAAAGTGAAAGTCTAAAGTCTGGTGTCAAAAGGGTCCCCCTCAATCTTTAAGCAGACATTGACACCTTCCCAGAATGCACTGCTTTGCCCGCAGGAAGTTCCCTGTGATGCTGTGGCCTCCAGGTCCCTCTCCTGTCTGAGCAGGTTTCCTCTTTCAATACGTTATCCAGCTTCTAGAAGAACGTTCAGCAGCCTGTAGGACCCCAAGCAGGAACGCTGTCATGGCGTACTTCCCAGCGGGGCATTGCTCAGATTACATGCCAAGATCATAAAGAAATGCCTACCATTTCCAGTGTTTAGGGTAGAAAAAAACCATCAATCACTCCACTATACCTTGATTCACTTTTGCGATTAAACACACCTTTTTCCAGTTTCCTCATAAGATACAAGATACTTTATTCATCACATACATGGTTATACAAGTACAACATGTAGTGAAATGTACCCAGAATGACCCTTAGACTGTGCAAATCAAAGAATAAGTCAACAAAAATCTCAATAAACTAAAAATTTACAATAACTAAAAATCCATCCATCCATTATCCTCCACTTATCCGGGGTCGGGTCAGGTAAAAATGTGTACATAATATAGAGAAATACAGAAGTTCTAATATAGAAAATAATCTTAAGGTTAAAACTGTACAAACTGTTCATAAGGTACATATCCTGTATTGTTGCTTAAGAATAACTGCCTCAGTCACGCACCGTATATGATTCCTGCTTTGAATTGTATTTTTTGCACTAAAGCACAGTTTCAGTTGCATTTTAAAACTTCTAGTTACTATAATAGCTGTAGACCAAGACAAAAATAACAATAAAATTTGTGTCGGCATAAATAAAAATGAATAATAGCCTGAATCGATTCATATAATGATATGCACATTTTTATTGCAGTATATATGAAAGAATATGCTAAGCAAGAACAGGCCTATCAGTCACTATTACAATATGTACTTTTTATCTTATCATTTCTATTTCCAAATTATACTTCTTTAAAAAGAAAGGGAGGTGGCGCAGTGACCTCACATCTGCAGGGTTGGGATTCCAATGTTCTTACTTTTTAGTCCTTGCTAAAAACAGCTTTATCATCTTCTGCTTTTGCATAATTTATGTGGCCAACACTTTCTCACTTTTAATGTCAGTTTTTTTTTAAGTTTTATGTTCTTTTGATTAAAATTTTTAATTTTCGTATTTTATGTCGATATAACTATGCATTTTATTTCTGTAAAAGCACTTTTAATGACACTTGTTTGAAAATGTGCTATACAAATAAACTTGACTTGACTTTTTGGAGAAGTCGTCTCTAAAGTCTCCTCTGAGCAGTTGTCAGATAGATAGATGTTTGGGCTGAGCCCTTTGCTGCTTGGGATAGGTTGTAGATCATTCCCATGGATGGATGCATAGGTGGAAATTTCAGGTCCAGAAAATCCAAATTCAGACCAAAATTTTGTCAATCAACCAGTTGAGCATAAATAGTCACAGTCACGGAGTATTTAAATGGTTGGTTGAAACAAAATCTTGGCCTGGATTTGTACTTTCTGGGCCTGAAATGTCTGCCTCTGAATGGATAGATATAAGAAAGGGGGCCCTTGTTAAAACGTCTGGAATATAGAAATCTTATTACTTACATTCATGCGTTTGAGCTAAGCTATTAGCATCCTGTAAAAGTTGTGGTGACGCTCAGTGGACAATGCCACTCCTACGATAGACAGAGGGGCAATGCAACCGTGAACCGTTTAAAGGTGACCTCATGTCGAATGATCATTCCGTGGTGAATGATACATGCAAAACAAAGTCTGTTATGGAGCCAAAATTAGCTTGGCGTGGACATTAACACGAGAACTAAATGAGGAAAACAGAGGTGAAGACGGAGCGAACAAAGGAGAGCAGCTGCTTCAGTTTCCCGTAACATGACAGGGAGCTCCGCGTGTGTCTTTCCCGTTCTTCCACAGGAAACCTCCTGCTTCCGGTCCCATCTCCCCAAGCTCACTGTTCACGCGTTGGGTGGGTCCATTCCTGAGATGGGGCGCCGTAACTGCAGGCCATTTTCGGCACTCTCCCTCCACGAACCCGTTATATATCAGACGACAGATGGAGGTTTTAGTCGTGCCTAAAATGGGGGGGCATATGAGCAGAGATGAAGGATCGTATGTTTAGTGTAAGTGGGAAAAGAGAATTATACCCCTGAATATGTATAATACAATTAATAACATATGTGTCCTTCAGCTGGTAGAAAATGACTAGCAGTTATGTAAAAGGGAAACAAAACATCAACGGCAACTATCTAGCTTGAAGTCTGATTCTGATTATCGTGGTGGAATTATGTCATTGAAGAAAAGAGAAAAGGTCAATGTCAAGGGACATCTCAGGAATCCTTAATTTCAATACCATGGAGAAAAAATATATCCATGTCTGAGCTGGTGGTGAGCCGGTAAGAGACTGTGGGAGATGAGCAGTTAACACACACATAGATATCAACAGAACAAATGTGGACAAATTCTCAGCCCTGGGAAGGAAGGGACAAGATGAAGGACACACCAGTGAACAAATGGAAGAGAGGTTCACCGGCCAGCTGACCTTTAGATATAGATGGAGGGTGGCTTTAAATTTGCTCTTCATACTTCACTCTCTAGGTTGGTCTAGAAAGCAAACAGCATGTGTCCTCATGTTGTTGATTCGCATATTCATTTACCTGTTTCTTGTTAGGCATTTATTGTGTCGATTCTATATTCTGCCTACAGCCAATAATAAGGCTTTAGTGACATAAAACTGACCTATATCAATATATCCTTGATAAAGGCAATCTGGTTAATTATATTTTAAATGTAGTCTGCTGAAACAAAATAGCAGCTTGTTTTGATGATTTTGTGTATTCTAACAGATTTTTTATAAGCCAACAGATGGCAAATCTAATAAATATCTAATGCAGAAAAATTGTGAATGTGTGCTTTGGTGCGAATTTTGATTTTGATCATTAAAAAAATGAACACTGCAAAAAGATCAGTTCTGTTGCTTATACCTGCTGGATTTTGATAGGTTTGTATATTGATGGCTTCTCTGTTATTTCCTGTTTTTCTAAAATGCTATATATTAACTTATAACTCTGCCTGGGCTATAGAAGCACAGGGAAGGCGTTACGGAGGCTGAGGCTAGTAATCACCCAGAATGCAAGAGACTCTTTTGGGTTGTGGGATACATTTGCAGGAAGGTCGGTCTTATGTTTTGATACTTAAAATAGCCCCGTAACCCGGGTACTCTTAGTGTGTCCATGTTTTTACCCCCCAACAAAAAAGGGAGTCCACAGAACTTTTCCTATACATCAGACAATGATGTCATGGTCAGAAAGGAAATTCCCGCCTTAACAGAAAGAGAGTCACAGACATGGAGAAGTTGTGGGACGGTGCACTGAGGGCGATGAGGGATTGATGCTTTCCTAGGAAGAGCAACAGCGAACTGTTCATAGACAAAGAGTTTGGGAATGTTGGTGAATGTTTAAAAGCCCGTCTTTGTCATGACATAGTGTCAGTAAATGGTTATAGAAAGATGTTAGATCTTTTCAAATATGTTTTTTCTAAGATGAGAGCTATAAAGTAAAACAAGTCGTCAGTTGGCCAGAGGCAGTGGGTGGGGTTCACATTGTAATTGTGGACGAATTAATCCCCTTCTAGGTTTACATGTGGAATATACAGCTATACATATCAATGTTGGGAAGATAAACACCAAAAATTAAAAGTTGCCCGAACACCTAACCCCGCAATCAACTGACAGCACGTATGGAACCCTTCACTGGTGTTTTTTCAATCCAGTGTGTGTAATGTCTCTGTTATGCCTGTTGAAAAAACATTGTAAGGTAACACCTCATGTATGAAGAAGATTGCTTTGTTATACCTCGGAAAGGACGTTTTAGTGTCCAGATAACTGTTTTTGCTATATAAACACTGGGTCCCTTGTGGTCACTGTAGCCGCTGTGTGTTCTGGCCAGCGGTGGACAGGCTGGAGAGGTTATTTTCAGGTCATTAGGTTAAAGCTGCGAGTAGAGTTTGATTGGAGGCCTTAATTTGATTTAGCAATTTATGGGATGAATGAGAATGTGGTTTTCCAGACAAAGCCTGATAGAGGAGCTTGATTAATCTCCTGCGAATGAATTGCAAGAATATGTGCACATAAGTTACGTGGGTTAATTTCTCAAGATGGAATATGTTTGTCCAGTTACTGGTCTTTTGTGTTATATGTTATGAGTGCAAACACAATCAATACAAAATAGACACTGTAAAGTTTTTCTTTCATTCGACATTATTTTACTAATTCTTATCGTAAGTGGTGAATGTCTTAATATGTTTTGGCAGAACATTTCAGGACATGTCTGGTAGATAAGAAATTAGCACCGTGTTCAGTCACAAAATCTGCTCCCCTGAAATTATATAAGATAGTGGAAATGCCAGGGTTAAGGAGAATCAAAGCAGACCTCAGGTCCCCAAGATGGCAAGTATTTCCTCTGATATCTTGAAAGTCCTGTACAGACAGGCAGAGGTGGAGATTTCAGGTCCAGAAAGTACAAATCCAGACCAGGATTTTGTTTCAACCAACCAGTTGAGCATAAAGAGTCACAAGTCACAGAGAACTCAGCTGGTTGGTTGAAACAAAATCCTGGATTTGTACTTTCTGGACCTGAAATCTCCACCTCTGCAGACAGGAGATGTATGCTTAGCTGGCTGGCATTAAGTATGGATGGTAAGGATTAGGTGGACAGACGACCGGTCCCCAATGATATCCCATGTCTGTTACTCCTATCAGTTTCACATCTAATGATGTTGATACATCACATTGTTATCATCACTCTCCTACCTGTTCTCCATTCCTGGCCTCTTATTTGTGGTTTGCACAAAGAATGATGATTCTGATCGCAGATGAAGTCCAATCTATAGTAAGAGGGAGACAATGCAATCGACATGGTCCTTCGCCGGCTGTTTGTCTTTCATTAATTGAAAAAGCTCTTTTACAACATTGTTTATGTTGGCGGTGCACAGCACTGGAGGGGCCAAAATAAGCGGATTGTATCATCACAGAAACAAAAGCTGCCGGTTTCAGATTTGGTTTACGTGCTCTGGCCTTGCGTCTGACTCTATGGCTGAACTCCTTCTGGAAGCAACCCGCAGCTGCAGGGCCAGCAGGGTGACTGTGCTGTCCATCTGAGGACCTGGGCACCTCCTAGGAGAACCTGACACACTCCATTCTGTATTTTCCTTGAAGGTTATAATGATTGTTCTCATTCCAGACTCAGTGGTACTTGGCGTGTCGTTGCTGAAATAGCAACTATCTCGGGAGAAACCGAAGGAGATATATAAACTATTTAAGTTTCACCTGTTATACCTGCAGTACGTTTGTTTACTTCTGGGATTGAGTAAAGATTTTGTGAAGCAGCCTCCTCCAAATGGCCAGATCTTGTTTGGACGGAGCAGTTCTTCAGGGCTCTGTGTTGTTGTTGCTGCACTCTGAGCATAAGACACAGCTCTTGGTTCATTTTGGAGTCTAGATCCCGGGTTTGTGAAGCCAGGGTTAATCTGTCAGTGGTTTATTTCTGGGTCTCAGTCAGGGTTCCTAGACTGTCATTACCGGCTTGGCAGCTCTCTGTGCCAGTGTCTCGTTTCATGGTTTTAGTTAACCAGTGACTTGACTTGGGTTTCATGGTTTTGGTTAGTTAAGATCTTGTGCCTGTGTCTGTGGCCATGGTTAGCCGTGCAACCGACATTTTGTTTTTGTCTTGTTGTCTTTATCGTTTCCGTACTTCAACACCATTTCCTGGATCGCGTGTCCCAGTTCCTGTTGCTGGTTTCCCCAGTTCTTAGCATATGGAGAGTGTTTCCTACACGCCTCGTCCTGGTGCCGCTTATCGAGTTGGCAGTCCCCAATGCGGTCTTCCAGGTGAAACCTTGGAACCGTAGTAGGGGAACCTGATTAGTCTCTTGTGACTGAAGTATGTGCAGATAATTTGAATGAGTTGATTACTCAAGATTGTGAAAGGGAGTGTGTTTGTACAGAAAGGGAGTGACTTTGTACAGGTCAAAAGAAGTGTGTGGTGCCCTTTGTGTTATTTATTATGAGTAGAAATACACAATAAATACAAAATAGACACGGTTTAAGTTTTTCTTTCATTCAACATTATTAATTTATTAATTGTAAGTGGTGAATGGCTTTATATGTTTTGGCAGAACATTTCAGTTGCTTGGCAGATAAGAAATTTCCACCCTGTACAACCAGGAAGTAGCTTCCCTGGAGTTTAGAAGTTTGCAGAAATTTCATGGTCAAGGTCATGGTTCCCAACATGGTAAGTATTTCCTCAGAGATCTTTAAAGGCCTGTCCAGACTGGAGATGTGTCCTTAGATGCCTCACCCTAGTGCCCCCCATCAAGATGACAGTTCCGAATTCCACCGGTTGCCTGCTTCCTGTGGTGGGCTGTCAGATGGTCCCAGAACCTTACATTGTGGAGGGACCTTCTGGTTCGGCGTAGCTTGTGTTGGACTCTGTTTGTTATAGAAATAAAGGAATGTGTCTTAATCCTACAATCTGAGTTCTGGGTGGACAACTCCATGTGTTTGCCTGCCAAGGAAGAATGATATTTGGATATTTAAGTCCTTCAACGGTTGCTTTATGTGTCATTCTTCATGATTGCTATTTAAATATATTTTCCAGTAGAACATGTTCAGATTTACCTGTCAGCAGGAGCATAAACTTCTTTTATGTTCCATTTGTCCAGTTCCTTCCACTTAGCCCGTGTTACGGTTTGGGCAGCCAGTAATTACCCTTTATTTAAGCTGAAAGACTGATTTAAAAGCATGCAGTCCAATTAGGAATCAGGTGCTTAATCTAAAGAGTTTGATTTGTGGATTTAAAAAATAAAATCATGCTGATCTTATCTAATTTTATCTCATTACCTGAGCAGAAATGAAGGTAGAAATAGTTACAGTATAATGCATTCATAATGAATATCTGATTATTCAGTAGACTTAGATTTCAGTAGACTTACAGTTTTCTATAACCCTCGTATGATGATGATGATGCTTTGGTCGAACCCGCGGATACATAAGGCCGACTGTATAAGTGAATGTAATAGGTGATGAGAACGCTGTTAGCAGAACCCAGAATACATTTACTGAGAGATTTCCCAGAATGGCTTTGAAAGAAAACTGGATAGAGAGTGCCATTATGTGTGTTAGCAGCAAGTGGGACATGTGCTGGTTATTTAGGAAACACTCTGTGTGTAGAGTCATGGCCAAAAGTTTTGAGAATGACACAAGTATTGGTTTTCGTTAAGTCAGTTTTTATGATGGCAATTTGCATAAACTCCAGAATGTTATGAGGAGTGATCAGATTGCAGTCCTCCGAGAGCAAGTTTTCCCAACTATCCAAGAATAGTTTGGTGATGAACAATGCCTTTTCCAGCATGGTGGAGCACGTGGAGCATGATGGAACAAAACATCGACATTTTTGGTCCATGGCCAGGAAACTCCCCAGACCTTAATCCCATTGAGAACTTGTGATCAATTCTCAAGAGGCGGGTGGACAAACAAAAACCCACAAATTCTGACAAACTCCAAGCATTGATTATGCAAGAATGGGCTGCCAGGAGGCAGGATTTGGCCCAGAAGTTGATTGACAGCATGACAGGGTGACTTGCAGAGCTCTTGAAAAAGAATGTTCAGCACTTCAACTTAATGTAATTGTCAATAAAAGCCTTTGACACCCATGAAATGCTTGTAATTTCACTTCAGTATACCATAGAAACATCTACCATCTACAAACACTGAAGCTGAAAAATTTGTGAAAACTAATACTTGTGTCATTCTCAAAACTGTTGACCACGACTGTATGGGCCAACCCTTGACCTCTCCATGCTGAGAGCCTGGTGACAGGCAAAGGACCTCTGACTGACAGACCTCTGTGCTAAGCCATGCTAATCTGTTATCGTTCTGTTTTTAGGCTTCCGTTGGCAGAGGCCCAGTCCCACACAGTCACCTAGGCTGCCAAGGCATCCTCATGACATACTTTAGGGCAGAAACTCCAAACTCTGCTGTAGGTCATAGTAAATCAGTAAACTTGTCCGTCGCACTGACACATGCATTGCTCCTTTGTAGAGCGCGCGGCCCGCCTCTCAGTCACTGCAGTAAAACTCTTTTTAAACATGCCAAGTGGCTGTGTCTGGGGGCGCTCATTTTTTATAAACAAAAAATAAATTTGACGAGCCCCACATCTGGATAAACAAACTATGCTTGAAACAGGCTAAAAAAGTGGACATCGCCGAGTGGAACCGCAGTCCGAATTTAGGACAGTGGCAAGATGAAAGCCGGAGGGGAGCTGAACAATCGAGATGACGAAATAATTTGTTCGAAATTGATTTTATCTTGATCTAATTCCAGTGGAAGCTCATCCAAGATCACTTCCCAGTTGACCTCTAAACTTGTTTTGAAAAATTACACCACATATTTTTATCTTTTTAATAATGTCCCCGTATCCTATAAAACGTTGCAGTGGTGCCCCTTAAAGTACGATCATCTTCTGCACACAATGAGCATGTTTTCCCCATATATGACAGAACCCCTT
Source organism: Brienomyrus brachyistius (assembly GCF_023856365.1). Taxonomy (NCBI): domain Eukaryota; kingdom Metazoa; phylum Chordata; class Actinopteri; order Osteoglossiformes; family Mormyridae; genus Brienomyrus; species Brienomyrus brachyistius. Next base: position 10,012,127 of record NC_064542.1, read on the forward strand.
TGGGGCCGGAGTAGACGGCCCAGAATGGCTCCGATTATTATGGCATGGTTTGGAAATAGGACCATGTCACACTACCACCTGTCAGCCTGTGAAAGTGGACAGTTCGACAAATTTAGTACATCAGTCTCAGCCATCGGATGTATTTAAGATGCTGCAATTGCCCTGTGGGAGACCCGTGGCTTCTGAGTGCTACAAATTGTCTCCACTTTTTTACGTGTTTGCTTTGTTTTTAACTCAAAGCCTGTACTCCTTACTTTTGGGATCTCGAAACACAGTATATAGTGAGGTGAAAAATGCCGTCAAAGGAATGAGCGATATTTACCTATTTGGACTACTGCTTAAAAGCTGTTTTCTGCATATTTACACAGAAACGCCTCGCTAAATTTCAATGTGATTTTTACCAAGAGTACTACCTGCATCGACAAAGACTGCTTGTCAGCAGTTATCTTTGTCTGAGCTATACAATGCAATAAAAACATATAAAAAGACACACAATTGCAATTTGTAAGGATGTGCTTCAGTGGGTGAATGACGGTGGTCAGCGGAACACCGAAGGAAATCTGAGCTGAGCAGGAAGAAACATGCCAAGCAGCTGCTCTTCCATGGAAACCGCGGCTTCCAGGTGACTCCCTTGGGAACAGGAGCTTCAGATTCCAAGTGCTGCTTTGGTTACCTGTAAGGGAAAAGATATGAGTCCCCAGTCCCCATATTGCTCATTTAAAACTAGCCTTTGTGCTTTCACTCCTGACGGAACTAAGGAGAGGGAGAGGGGAGTTTGGCACAAGAAACACCTGCATAGTTCTGTAAGCTCCAGAGGACAAAATGGCAGCTAAAGCTGGAATAAGGATGGACTGTAAATGCAGCCCTGAGAGAGAAGGTAATGATAGCTGCTTACTTTACCACCATGAAGGTGCCAGCCAGTGCCTGGCCTGTTGCTTTCAGGAGGAAATGCTGAGACCTTGTGTTTTTACTATTTCATATTTCTTGATGTTTTTGATTGCTGCAGTGACTAAATCCTTTATCTTGCTTCATTCAGCGCAGCCTCTTAAATTTTTTAATTTTAAAAAGAGCTGCATATACAGAGAAATGGTGCAACGTAATTAAATACAAATAATGATTCAGAATATAGTTTTGCAAAGATGAGCCCGGACAATGCGCATGTTATGCGGCTGCACCAAATATGGAAAACGATGACTGATTGTTCAGATGCTTTTGTTTTACATGCAGACTTTCCGGGGGGGGAGACGGCAAACTTTAGACACTCTGTTGTAAACACAGGAAGCTGTGTTGAGACATTAGGAGGGCATAGTAAGGACATTGTTCACATTCATGTGAGGACATGCCAGAGTGACCGTGAAATGAAGAGATTACATTTAAGGTCGGGTGTGTTCTCAGGGGAAAGGGCGTAGAGATGACCTTCAGGGTGAGAAGTGTTTTACAAGCCCCGAAATCCTGCCATGGCATCTCATCTTATTACATTCAGTGGCGGGGGCTCAGGTGCCGGTCAACCCAGCACCCACCCCCGTAGGGACATCGTGTATGTTTGTATGCCAACATCCCAGTCATATTTTATTTAGGACAATAAGACAACATCTCTGCCACTGGTGGAAATCATCTCCTCGGTATGTTCTGTTATAAGAGGCGTGTTTCCCAATCCAGTCCTCGGGGACCACAGACGGTCCACGTTTTTGCTCCTTCTGACTGGGTCAGGAAACACTGTAATAAAGTATTTTGGAGATCTTATACATTGTATGTTTTTTGAGAGCTCATGGTTTGCTCTTTCCGTAAGTGGTTCACCCTGTGGATTCTCAATGCCTGTCATTTCAGTGGCCGTACAAGTTGCTGTCTTACAGTCATTTGTCCTCCCACAACAGCTGCTGTGAACATGCCAGCCATGAACCGACGGGGTAAAAGATTTTAAATATTCCAATGCAAAGCATTTCGTCAGATTATTGACATTGTAGGTGAAGGTCAGTATACTTAACAACACTGAGTTATATTTAAATGCTAATATATTGAGTATGCTGCAGCGTTTTATAGGGGTGTTTTTCCGGGGAGAAAAAAATGGAACCCCCCCCCCTCCATAAACTAACAGTGAATCCATGGAGGATTTAAGCACCACAATGGTAGTCTTCCACTTTGATGTGTGTAAAACTTGGTCTGCGGTTTAGGTCACTGGACACTGTCCGTTACTGGAATGCCCAGTTTCTCTGGCCAAGCTGCTGGGAAGCGTCCAGTTCCTATACTCCATGGCCAAAAATAGCCCCGCACTGACAGACTTACAGTACAGTAGTGATACATGCCTTAGCGCCCAGTGACCACTGGTTTCAAAATAATGACAACTTATTTCCGCCACGTCAGACATGCAAGAGGATCACCGCTGTATGCAGGTGATTTTAAATGGAAAAGCATCATTAGTTCTCATTTATTGCTCTGGGTTCTACGTTAAGATAAATCCGTAATTCTGTATTAGTGTGTATTGACCTAGATACCTTGTTGTGGAGTTGTTTTAAAAGAATCTACAATTTAAAGGGGTGTTGCAATGCCAAAAGGGGGACAGCTTTGAGAGGTCAGTTAATAAATGGGCTGATTGCAAAGACAATTGCAAAGGAACTTACAAGTATCTTTAAATACTATTGTCTAAATTCCCAGAAGTTTTTGTCGCACTCAAATAACATAAAAAATGAACTGTCTGATCACTTAAAATAGGTTTGCATTTAAGTAATAATTTGTATGTAATTTGAGCAGCATATGTGGTATTTCCATACATAAATTAAGGAGCATTGTGCACTGTTCGTTCTGTAGGCTTCAAGGGTATCACATGGCCATTCACTGTCCAATCAGATGTGGTGTCCACAGCTGGCAGCCAAACGTGATTGGACGAGGCGGAATGAGGAAGTGCATGTCAGAGGGGTCTAGGGAGGTCACAGTGCAAAGGGGACAAGTGTGAACAGGGTGGACTGGGGTGACGTGAGACTGGAGAGGCTGTTTCCCACGACCCGAGCACTGCCCCCGGACAGTCCGGTAGGGGGGTCAGCGCCAAGCGATACCGCCTCCGACATTTAGGGAGAGAGGCAGTGAGGGAACCTAAACACGGACATGGTCACTCACTGATCTGGGGTTAAGCGGCTACACGAGTGGCGGGATGAACCAAGTGGGGGGTGGGGCCTGGGGGGGGTTGGGGGGGGTTGGGGGGATGCCATGTCACACACTGATCTCTCATTCCATCTGTTTATGATGACGTGTTTCTGAGTGAATTTGTGCCAAAGTTAAATAACAGGCTTTCTCCCCCCGGGCCTTAGATTTACATTGCCAAACTTCTTAGTTAACAAGCAAAGCTTAGTTAACCGTTAAAGGAACAAGCCGAAAGTAATGAAGCGCAGCCGGCAGAATGTGCAATCAGGCTTTTATTGCTTTTTATATTAATGTATTATGTTAAATTATGTTAAGTATATTACCGTTGGGCTGTTGGCATTCACAGCTAGGCAGTTACAATTAAGCCCTTTGGGTTGAATTTTCTGTTCTTGTCACTGTGCAAAGTGCTGAGATTAGGACTCTTACTAGAGCTGTCCAGTGTGTGTACCCTAAGCGTCTGTTGCTTTGTTCATATCCAAGCTCGCCTCGCCTTGCTCTCACACACGGAACGTTCCGCGGCTCATACTTCCACACCATCTTAGTCGCTGGTCTTGTTTCATCGGTAGCAAACCTCTGATGACCCAAAGACAGAAGCTTCCAGTAATTTCTCCCGTATTACTGTCGGAATAACGGAACCTTTCTTCTTCAGACGACGACATGTAAATAAATGACCAGGAATCAAACTGCATTTTTTTTTTGCTGGCCAGCCTCTCTTAGTCAATCTTTTGTTGAATCCAAGTTCCACACATTGTTCTGGACCTTGTGGAGATCATTTCTGGCCCCGGGTGTTAAAGTCTTTTCTATTGTGAGCCTAGGTGGCAGAGAGCCTGTTCATATAGACTAATATGTAATGCCTTCCTGTTTCTGGGGGCACAATAATATCAGAGGGCTGTTTGGCAGGTCAGTGCTATTGTAGGAAAGGGAGACTGTCCAGTGGGTCACCACGTCGGAGCTAGCCCCCCCCCCCCCACGGCACGGCATTTCCGCTTCGCTTCACTTTCATCCATTCCGATGCTGATATTCATCTAATATTAATAAAATGGAGCAGCAATAAACTCAGAAAAAAAACACTGTTATATTTTTGTTGCCTTTCTCATTGTCAAACGCACATTTGTAACAGGAAGTCTTGAATGAGCAGGATTATTTTTCCCTCCAAATTTAAATTTCCTGCATGTACAAAGCATGCAGTATTCCTGGCTTTAAGCACCCATCTGGCCCCTCCACCCCTCCCCACTGTGTTCTTAGCGTGTTAATACTTGTAGTACGAGGTCTTTGCCTCTTGTGTTCTAATTTTGCAGCGCTCCCGTGTTTGGGATAGAAATAGGACTGGCCTCCGTCGAAATGTGAATCACAGTGACAGTTGTGAAGAGGTTGTCGAACCAAATACCTGTCCAGATATTCCTGAAAAACAGCTATTTAGATTTATATCGATAACAGGTGATTTTTGTTTGTTTTGAATCTTTTAAAGGAGCTACGTTGCAACGCGATATAGGAGAGGCGAAGTATTTACAGGGAGGAAATGTGTTTTTAAACAAAAGGCTGCAGGCCGGAGCCGTCGGCCTGGCGGTTCGTTTCCTGTCAGCACTGGGGGGGGGGGGGGGGGGGCGTGTGCAGCGCCCTCGGTGTCCAGCAGCAAGCTTCCGCGGGGTCCCTCTCTCGGGCTCCGCGCTGACACAGCGTGCATCGCCGTCTGATTGCGCGTCAGCGTCGACTGATTCACAGCCGAATGCGTGGAATAAGCGGCAATCACAGCATCTTTGCTCACATGATTGCAGGTGTTTGGCTGTCTAAGTAGGAGGTGCAATCACGGGAGCTGTTTAATGGTCCTCTCTCCCTCCAACTCATGTTAATAACTTGACACGCGTCCCAGCTCAGTCTCCCCCCCCCCCCCCCCCCCCCCCCATAGCCTTGTCAGTGGGTCCGAAAAGAGGCGAAAGGCGTGGCTTATTTTTCAGGGAGACCAGTGCACTTACACGCCTCTCCACCCCTGATAGCAGCGAGATCTTCAGCTTGAACAGCCTACAACTGTCGCCTGGGCTCATTAACCCAAGTCCCATGGCAGAAATGAGCGCTGTGGCCTTGTGTGCCTGGATGACCCCTTGGCATCAGCAGCACTCTGTTGTTGATCACGAGGATCCGCAACTCGTTATGATTTTTGCCGATTTTTCTACGTGTCCCTGAGCGAGCAAGGGAGGGGCTTGCGTTTCACCTCTTTAACCAATCACAGTCTTCATCCTGTGACATCACCGTATTAATTAAAACCAGCATTTTCTGTTAAGTGGAAAGGTGCACACATTTGCGAAGTACCTGTTTTATTGTGAATGTTCTTTGTAAAGGGACATGACGTCGTAGATAAACAAAGACAAATCATCGGAATTATCTAACCTGCAAAGGCAATGTGTCTTTATTTTATGTTGATAACGGTAATAATAATAATAACAACAAGGCTTGAACCAGCAACCTTGCGATCACAGGCTTAGCCTGCTGAGCCACACACAGCCCCCAGGCTGATGGCCGGAAGCCTCGAGTTTGAAAATGAGAAAAAAATTGGACCAATGTGGTGATGTCATACGAGGAAGACTGTGATTGGTTAATGAAGTGAAATGCAAGCCCCTCCCTTGTTGACCTAGGGACACATCGAACTCAGAAAAATCAGGACATCCGGGATATGCGATAGGCTGGAGGCCTGCTCTCCCTTACAGAGGATGGTTGGCAGGACTCAATGTTTATCAAATATATGTTGTCATGTGGCCAGTGCAATCAACGCCAAGCAGATTTTGAAATAGTGGAGAATGATTCTTCAAGGCCAGCTCAGAAGGGGTGATCGGAAAACTAAATAAATCAACGTGATGGTTTGTTAAAATAGAATCACAGAGCCTTGTAACTCAGCGGTTCTTCGGAAAACAGGCTGCTTGATTTGTCCCAAACCCGATTTTAGGTTCCGTTTATTCCAGAAAAAAAAATCAATTTAAAATAAAGTATCCGGAGGTCCAAACGCAGGTTCTGCGCTTTCCAGAAAATGCCTGGGGAGCAATTTCCCAAATTGTGTCATAAATTTTAATGATGTGGAGAGGTTGCAACTGGCTTTTCTTCAAGACAGATTCCTGTTTAATATTTCCCACAAGTATTTGCAATATGGCCACACTGCCAAAGGAACAGAGAAGAAACATTGCCTTATTCTGAATACCAACTTTGTATATTTTGCAAGATTGCCTGACGTCAGAAAACAATGAAATTTCATTGCAGGTAGTTTGGACATTAATGAGCCGCAGTCACTAAAGCATGCAAAAATGTTTGGTGTCATTATGGAAAGTGGGGAATAATTGTGAACCATTTAAAATGGGCTCCTAAAATTTGAAACATATTTCACTTCAATTTAAATGTAAGTATATTTTGCTTACTTGCTGTTTGTGCCATGTTGATTACTCCATTTAAAGTTATTAAGTGTGTTACAACTTCAATTAAAGACTTTTCGCTTAATTTGCCTCATACTTGATTTCTCTGTTAATTTGTGCAGCTTGCATGTTCTCCCTCTGTTTGTGTGGGGAAATCAAATTGCCACTTCCCGCAATGCAGAAACGGGAGGCCTGTGACCTGCTGTGAGGTAATGGGTTCGAGCCTCAACTGGACTATTGGCTATGGAAGCCGGTTTTTTCGGCTGACCAAAACAATCAATTAAGTCAATACTATGATATAGTAAGATTTCTGACTTATAAATGGCAGAAGTATTTCTTTTGAAAAGAAAAGGTTTGTTAATCATTCTGTCAGACAAATAAATGTTTCCTCCTGAATTGAAGCTGGAATCGGCGATATCACTATTTGAGGTGTAGTGGCTGGCTGAGAGGACACTTTTCAAATAGTTACATGATGTGCAGAGATCCCAGTGTTCTTATACCCAGCCTATTGCAGTAACCCGGGAATTGTGGAACCATAGTCCAGCTAGTATAATGGGCTGCCCTACATTACTTGTTTCTGAAGAACTAGAGCAAGGTAAACGAAAACAACCTGTTCTGATCCAGCTCGACATTGACATCCTGAACTGAGGAAACGCCCTAAGTACAGCCATCCCCTCCACTGCAATGCAGTGTTTAAACATCAGTGAATAAGATCATTACGTCCTGATTCATTAAATACGCACGATTTTCCTGGCCCTTGGTCAGTGCCTTGTAATATCAGGTTGAGAAAATGATTTTACAAGCCCGCTCTGGGCATTATGACCTGAGCAGATGTTGCTGGATGCTTGAGCCGCGGACAGTGGAAAAGGGGAATTCACAAGTATTTTAAGCCAAATGGTCTCATCTAAGGAAGAAAGATTCAAGAAAAACATTTTTTTTTTTTCAATGGCAGTATGCATTTCCTTCAGCTTTTTCAGTTGCGCTGCCCTGTTTCTCTTGGCTTCCGCTCGTGATGCCAAAGAACGCGAGTACAATAGAACAGCTGTGGGAAGCGAAGCCGGGGTCCCACATCTGGAAAAAGCACAATCGGGCTATTTTAAGGTGCTCGCGCCATTATCCGACTCAAATGAAATACAAATATGTTTGAATGTTTCTCTTCAGTAAGATCTGTTAAGTGAGTCTATAAAACATGCTTTAATGACGCGTTATGGGACAGTTTCTTGGATGCTGGAGTAGTCAGAGATTCCAAGCTCAGAGAGAAGATAAGGAAAGAAAGATGACCAAGAACAATATGGTTCGTTTTACTAGTATTATACATGTGTTGTGAGTGATTCGGCCTTGGTGTAATATACATCCAGAGCAGGGAATGGCTGGCTTCACTGGGGTTATATAATCTCCTACTTGGCTGCCATGACTGGAAAAGACTTCAGAAAGTTGTCAAGACATACTCCATTACGCGGTGCCGTCCATAGCTGCTTCGAGCTGTTTGGAATGGCTCCTCTTGCCACCAAGGACAGCCACGTCCCCGTCCTTTGTGTATATCACATGTCCGGCTGGCTCCGCCCCCCTACACCACCCTCAGTCAGAACCCAATTTCAGAAGCATGCAGCCAGGCGCATTGGTCCGGACTGCTCGACGTGCCAGAATGTGGCAGGAATATGTTCCGCTTTCAAACATATATACAATGTTCAGTAGGATGTTTAGCTTGCTGGCGTTAGGCCATGCCTGAGCAGCATCTCATTCTGGAGAGTGCAGGATGATGGAAAGTGCGGATAAATTCTGTTTTTAAAAGGGTCCACTCTGGTCTATAGCATAAGAATTGAAATAAACATACTCATTTGTCTGCATTTCAAGTAAGCGATGTTGGTGGATGATTAGACCCTTATTTCAGCATGGTGAGCATCACCATTTACTATCTCCCAATTTTGACAGACGGTGGACTATGTGTTACAGCATTTAGGAGGAAACTGTAAACTGCCCATCTGTAAATATCTGGCTTGTTTAAGGATGTTTTCTTGACCATTCAATACAATAGATCCATCCACCTTTCAATCACAGAAGGTCATAAAGGCCTGGAGCCTCTCCTAGGTGGCTTAAGGCACCAGGCTGGTGTACACTCTGGATGGAATGCTAGTAGTATAGTATATTGAGTGCAGAAATATCCAGTTTTACAAATAGCAAATTGAAACAATGCAACGTTCAAACTATCATTTGTGTTAAGTATTTAGTTAACTGTATTCTCCAGTAGACTGGTCTGCTGCAATCACTTTCTCGTTAAAACGATAACTCAAAAAGTATTTGACAGATCATTTTCAAACTTCAAGCATTGTATGGGTGATGAACTGGAACTCGCTAAATTTTGACACAGCTCATCGTAAAATTGAAGCAACACTGTACAATAATAGCAAAGAAAAGGGCAATTTTGACACTTCATTGTGTTCAAGCGGCACTTCAAATTCAAATAATTAGGACGTGCCCCCCAGTTTGGGAACTTCTGCTCTGTGTGATCTTTGATGGATCTTCTTACCACATCAGAAAAACATTATATGGATGAAAATCTACACATGAAACAAATGACCCGAAGGTTGAAGCAGTGGCACCAGGTGACAGCAGAGGACAAAAAGGGGGGGTCTGGAAGCCATCTTTTGAATGTGAATGCTTTTCAAACTCAACAGATTTGTTCAGCAGCAGTTTGGTAGTGGATTGGTGAAATTAGTCATGGGGAACTTGGCGAAGTTTATTGTGGGGGAACTGAATTATGTGACTTAGCACTAATTCTACTCAGTAGTGGTGCATAAGGGAACAGGCACAGGTTCGGTGGACCTGATTACATTGAGACAACTCAGACTAAGTTGGGCTTTTAATAAGACTACGTATCTCCAAACCTTAATGCAAGCATTATATATCTAGATTTAAAATTTGACTTCTTGATTACTTGTAAATGTGGCAGACGGAAGACTCAGCATAGTGAATGAGGGCACAGACAAAGAGCCCTTCATCGTGTGAGAGCACTTCACATCAAAAGTGAATGAAAATGCAGTTGTTTTTCAGTACTGCAAAGTAGAAGTTAAATATCAGAGCAGCAAAACTGCAATGCAACATCTCAAAAGAAGGCATCCATGGACTCGCCCAGTGATGCGTGGTTAGGGTTAGACAGTTATGAAGTATGTGCCCTTTAGTAGAATAGCCTATCTCTGTCATCCCTTTGACTTAAATTATTAAGCCTAATTTACTTTCTATGGTTCCCGTATTTCAAGATAATCAAGGCTAGCCCTGTCATTTAGCTGCATCATACATAATGCAATAATACCCTGCATAGGACAAGAGGGCATAGAAAATTGATGGGTGGACGCATAATGCATTACATAATAACCATAGTTTAAACATACACACACATGCCCTGTCCGGCCAAAAACAAGGGAAAAATTTGAATTTATATCAACAGATACTTAAGAGCCAATGACTGGATCATTATTACAGCCCAGCAACGTTATGCAGCAATAAAGTGAAGTCAGCTGACTACCTGAATCTCCTGAATGGCCAGGTTACACCTCCATCCATCAGCAATGGATTTTTTTTCTTCTCCATCGACATGGCCATATTCCAGGAGAAGCATGCCAAAATTCATTGGGTTCGAATTGTCAAAGAGTGGTTCAGGGAGTATGAGGAATCATTTTCACACATGACTTTGTCACTTAGGTCTTTGGGATGTGCCGAAGGAGGCTTTATAGGGTGGTTCAACTCACTTGTCAATGCAGGATCTCGGTGAGAAATGAATGCAAATCTAGATGAAAATAAAGGGTGAGATGTTGCATAAGCCTGTGGAAACAATGCAGTGACAAATGTGTGGCATAATAAAAGCCAAAGGCGGTCCAACGAAAAATTCAAATGTGACTTTTTCTGTGGCCGGGCAGTGTGTGTGTGTGTGTGCGTGTGTGTATGTGTGTGTGTCTGTGTGTGTGTATGTATATATGTATATATAGTTAGTGTAGTTTCACACTTACATGTCAGAACTAGGAGCATTCAGGTAAAACCACATTTATTGGTTTTCACATTTCCAGTTAATTAGTCCAGAAATTCTAGAAATTGGGGGGTGTGGGAGGAGCAGGGATTAGATGGGGGAGGGGTGACAATGCTGTCCAGGGAAGACATTGTTGTGCTTCTCAACAGCATCTTGTCTAGTTTATTATAGATTTATCGATTTATGATCAAATATAAAGGATGGAGAAGGTGCTTTTTTTTTTACCTGCCCTCGGTTGATGCGTAAAACAGATCCAATGCGGACTCATCTGTTTTGTAGAAGAGTGTCGAAGAAAGCTACCAGCAAACTTCATTAGTTATTTTGTTGCACTCATTGCTGTGTTGTTACATTGAAGTAGGACAATTGTTTTGTTAGATTAAATGACGTTAGTTCATCCTTTAATGAAAGTTGATTGATTCGATCCGTCTTGGAGGATGTCAGCCTCTTTGGGACCATTTTATCATACGTAGGGCTAGACAGTAAGGACTGTTTAGGTTATATTCATTAACATGTTAACATTAACAATTGTAGGTGAATCAGTAACATTGTTATTTAGATTCCCCTAGAACAGTGTTTCCCAACCCAGTCCTCGGGATACACCGGACACTCCACGTTTTTGCTTCCTCTCAGGACCCAGCACCCCTACCAGATATTCGGTGTTCCTGATTGGCTGGGAGCTGGGAGGGAGCAAAAACGTGGACAGTCCGCGGTTCCCTAAGGACTAGGTTGGGAAACACTGCCCTAGAAGCAGGGCTGGAAATGAAGGTGAGTAATTTAGAAGAGCGAGTGCAAAAATCTGAACCCTAGCCTACTGGCTAGTTAAAAAAAAATGCACGTCACACTACAACAGTGCATCTTAACAGTCAGTTAACAAACTTAACAGTTTGTAGCATGTAAAGTTACACCTAAACCGTCCTTTCACCTTAGCTAGACTGAGGCTGTCAGTCACCATGTACTGTGGATCTGTGCATCTGTGGAGAATCCGGGTGGTTTGTACAGGGGTGGATCGTTCAAGTCCACAAAGTAAAAATCCAGACCAAGATTTTGTTTCAACTGACCAGTTGAGTCACTCTGTGATTGTGACTCTATATGCGCAACTGGTCGTTTGAAACAACATCTTGGTCTGGATTTTTACTTTCTGGACCTGAACTATCCACCTCTGGGTTTTTATTTAATCAGTAAACAGATACATGTTTTATAAGAGCAAAGAAGGCCCAGATGCTGCCATGCTACCCATGTCCGTGTGAATGTTCACCCGCGTTTGTCCCATTCTTGCCTGTCACTGTTGACTATGCTTAGCGTTAAATGTATTCTTACATGAATCCAGCGATGCAGAACACCGACGCCAGCAGCGTGTCATTGCATGACAGCAGAATGATAGAACACGCTATCTTGCCTCATTGCTCAGTATTGACTTTCCTCTTATAAGCCAAAGCCTTGTAAGAAACATGTCTGTGTTATATGTCAGAAATGGGGAAATTTGAGCCAAAAAATATTTCTAAGCTTCCATGTAGAAACTTGCTTTGCTGTTCATGACACATTTGTAGGATCTGGCCTGGGGAGTTTTGTACCCCTACAGGTTTTATTTTCCCTATAATTTTCACAGAATTAACATTTCTTTTCTTTTTTTTTGTTCCTCTGCGGTCTTCTGGATATTCAGTTTTACTGTGTGACTTTAATCTTTATCTCTAATTTATGAAGCCCTTTTGGTAACATTTTTGCTAAGGGCTTGGGGCCACCGTATTGGGGAAGGTATAAAAATTGAACTGGCTTCTTTTCAGCCGAGATGTTTCTCCATGTTTCACCTTTTGCCCTCTTTGTCCACAAAGGTGTGCGGTTAGTGAGTTGAACCCTTATTTACTAAACACAGAAACAAAGCAAAGGAAATTGCCGGTTTGTGTGGGTGATATATTAATTGCTTCGATACACATGTTCAATAATGAAGAATTTTGTGTTTATTTTACAAACAACATGTATTGAGGGGAGGCCCCCCAAGGGTTAAGTGATTCATTAAAGTGAGATATCTGTGTGAGACAGGCATTATTGATGTGAAAGAGGAATTCAAAGGTTAATTTTCCTTTCATGCTTTGGCATGTTATATAATTTGTCCTAGAGATGATGATTATTATAGACGGCTGTTTATGTAATATGTAATAGGTATGTGATGTTTTCCTGGTTGCTGTTGTTGTTTACTTGCACTTGGTTTTTTGTGAATAACTACCTTAACCATAGTGTCCCAAGCTCTGGAGCTTTCTGTGATGAAAACAGCCTGTGAGATGCAGTACACATGGCAGGAATTTCCCTTCAAATGACTCCAATTAAAAGCAAATGTTGGTCGCTTGGCTTTGATGAGCAATTGCATTGGCCCAAAACACTGACATCAACAACTTTATTTCATTACTAATGTTCAGCGTACCAGTGTGGGGGAAATTAAAATAATGGCTTTAGTGGTCCTCAGCCAGTTATGGTGACAGGACCCTCTAGCTCAGAACTTGCCCAGATTTATGTCTGGCCCTATGCGATTCCTGCAACGCATGCTGTAAACTTTAGCTGTTCTAAGCGCTAATATTCTACACGTAGATTTGGTATAGAGGTAGAACAACGGACTTCTCTTGAATCTAAATTTATACTAAAATATAATTTTAAGTCCTCAAAAGTGAACAAAATTAGGGTAGCTGGGTAACACTACTACATCACGGTGGTTGCCATGGTTGTGGGATTGGTTCCCGCTTCTGCTCTGCGGGCAGAATACGTTTGTTCTCTCCATGCCATGGCTGCTTCCTCCCACAGCGCAAAGGCATGCAGTTAAGGTAAGCGCTGTGTCTGAATGGCCGGTAGTATGTCAGTAACAGAATGACGTCCCATCTTGGGTGTCCCCCACCTCCTTGTGCTTCATGCCGCCTGGTAAATGCTCCTGTCCAGAACGAGTCCAGAAGATGCATGGATAGTCATAATTATTTCTTGGAACCCAGAGGACCGTCTGAGCTGCCTGTAGAGTATCTGTAGTCTGTAATATAGGTTCAGTTCATTTTAATTTGTATTAATGTACATAGGCTTCTCAGTTTTGCTGTTTACCAATTTATGCAGCATTACTGCATTGTTTACAATAAAGCAATATACAGTATTTTCTAAAGCTATGCATATCCACTGAAGCTTTTCATTTTGGTTTTTCATTGTTTTATAGTGTAACTGGGATGAATAAATGCCGATATAAATTAATAAATGGTTAGACTTGGCTGGGGATACTCAGTTAGTTGGGGTGGCAGGTCAATCTAAAGCAACTGAGTGTGGAGAAAGTGTAGAGATTATCGCCCAACCCAGCGAGGCCACCACGGGGCGGGTGATGATGACACGGCGTGCTGTGTTCTCAGAGAGGGGCCGTGACTCATGGATTCATGAGACCTGCAAGTGGATTTGGGCAGCGTCTTCCTGCCGCTAAGACGACCACAAAAAAACACCATGGAAAATAAAGGCCATCTGCTTAACATTTCTACTGGGCCGTCGAAACTTAAAGGGAATGAAAACGCTGCAAATCTAACACTTCGCCGTCCAGGCAGCGCTCGCTCTGACGCATGGCAACAATTTCTCCGCTGTACGCCAAGCGGTTTTTTCGTGCGCACGCTTCCAGATCTGCCTCTCGCGGGCTGCTGCTCTCCGTCTCTCATGTGATTTTGCACTTCGAGATACTGCCCCTTCGGCGTAGAGAGTGACTCGCGAGCCGACGTATCTATAAACCAAAGCACAGGGCGATTTTACACCCTATTTGGGGGGGGCTTCAACGACGTCAAAGTGCTTCCCCCAGCAACCAAAAATTGCCCTTTGTCCCAGTTCAACTTCCTTCTTGATAAATTATCTGTGAGGCTGATAAACACACCCTGGAAGCTGACCTGTGTGGTCAGCATAGGTTTCTTAACCCTCGTCCAGTTAATAGACAGGAAATGACATACTTGTTCTAGCAGGGGCTCTAGGTAGGCAGGATGCTCTGGTGTTAATGTCACCATAATGCAAAATGAGGATAAAAGAGAAAATATCAGATGTCTTTATAAGCTACACTCCCTTTGGTTAATTATTTGAGGTCAAAGACAATGGTTGTTCTTATAATCTAGTACAGTGATTCCCAACCGGGGGTACGCGTACCCCTAGTGGTACGTGAGCACATTACAGGGGGTACGTGGAAAAAAAATTATATTTAATTTCCCTGATGATGGGTAAATATTATCAGCCATTCCATTAGCTGTGCCCTGGTATAGAAAGAAAATCTATCTGGGATGTGTTGCTTAATGAATTAAATGTTCAAGTTATGGAGATTTAATAAAATGTTTTAAATTTGATAATCAGTTGTACGTTCTACTTTTATTGAATCATCAACACATTTGACAAAGGGGGTACTTGTGGTATGAGAAAATCTCTCAGGGGGTACACAATTCAAAAAAGGTTGGGAAACACTGATCTAGTATGCTGAATCTAGTATGTTATTAACATATTGTTGGCTATTTAATATCAAGATGAATCTAATAATGCAGTTATGCATTTTAATAGCATAATTACTATGATGAATAAAAATGAGTGATATGGGAAAACCAAGTGGTTAATCACAATGCAGAAAGAAAAGCAGTCAACTTGCATTAACCTAACTGCAAGCATTATTCAAGTGGACAGTGTTTATGTGCTTGATGAAGTCTGGGCACTCTCCCTCTGCAGACATAAACCACGCTAATGAATGCGCAAGATGCCCTCGGAAACGTCACGCTGTAATTTCATATTCTAGTTCGCTCTGTTTCTTCTCAACAGAAAGAGAGAAGAAAAAGAAGAGAAAAAACGGAAAGAAAACCACGGCGGCAACCTGCTGCATGCACCCGTGCAGCATATGCGGCGTGTGGGTGGCATGGGACCCGCATTTGCCCTGCCGAACTGGCTAATTAAACGCCATCCTAGGAAGGAATATCGAGCTCGGAAAATTTCTGTCTGAAAACGCCGAGGAGAACCTTGCTGTAAATGGCCGCTTCATCTGTCATGCACTCTGGAGATTACTGGGCCTCATTAGCGGTAATCGCGCCAATTCTAGTCATTGACTCTTTTTTGGGATCCGGTCTTGATTGCTGCCTATTAGTTTTATCATAAATAACAGCGTTATTAATCTCGTGTTTGTAGTGGATGATCACGGCCTTTGAAACGAGAACCTCATCTTTAAGAATGTCGCAGATGTGACTGAGTGGAAGGCCAGTGTGCTGCAGCTTCTGACCTTAGAGTTCCTATCGAACATCCACTGCTCGGTTGGTTTTATCGACCTCTGTGCCAGGAATTCCTGGAGATATTGTCTCTGGTGTCATAGTACACAAGGTCTATATGTCCGGTGTGGCAGTTGTGAAGAGGCTTCTGTCTGCCTACTCTGGGATCTGGAATTCAACTCATCTCATAAAAAGGCAGTTGGCACTTCTATAAACTGCTTAAAAATCTTGCATCAGTGTCAGTTTGCTTTTGCTTGGACACCTGTATACTTTTAACCCATGGCCTGCTGGTGCAGATGACTTGTTTGAACTTCTGCCTCTGTTTCTTTCAACATCAGCCACTTTTAATGGACAGCCAATAATCGATCCGTTATGCAGATGTAATTTCTGACTCTCCCCTGATGAACATGGTGTACAGACTGTGCCACTGCTTTTGCAGAGATACATTTAGGAGTCAGGGGAAGAATTAGTGCAGAGCTGACTTACTTTAAAAACATTTCTCTGTCAAACAACCTGCAAACATGCTCACAGCCTAAGTTACTTGAGCGACTGTGCCTTGCAGTAAGAAGCTTACCAAGCAGGATTTTGCATCTTGTCCATTCACCTGTTTATGTGTCATGGAGATGATGAATTGTCCTAGAAAGCAATTTTCTCATTGGAATAGACCATGTTTCTTATAGTGTCATGCTTCCATTAGTTATTGTATTTTTTTTTTGTCATTCTGTGTTAGTTCTCACATTATCACTCCTGCCATTAAGACTCACGCCAGAGCCATTGTGATAACAAATAGAAAAAAAAAAACATTATACAGTAAGAGTCATACAGAAAGAGCTCTTGCCACTTTGGCTGACAGGTGCCTGGTTTTAAGCCCTGCAGGCTGTCTGCTTATAGATGTTGCTGTTTTCAGTTCTAGACATTCCTACTGTTGTACTAGAGACAGTCTGTGCTGTCACCCAGGTGTGAAAAAGGCAGTGGGGTAGAAGAGTTGGGCTAAACACAAAACAAACGCCTCGCTTATTGCCAATAAGGATTTAAATTTTTTTTTAATTTTTTTATTTTGTCGTTTCACTTGGTGAACAAACAGGGCTTGTTCGGACCAGTTACGCGAGGTTGATTATTCCATGCGAATGTGTTTGCTGTAGAGGCAGCACATGGCATGTGAAACTGAAGGATTTGTTTGGGACCACAATGCAGCCTGGGTTGGAAGCGGAGCATCCAGCCCAGAACTGGCCCGGTGGGTTTCTGCAGGCGAAGCCAGGGAAGCCCTAGACCTTCACGGATACCACACACATACACACCGCGCCGCAGCTGTTGAGATGATGTTGAAATTCAGCCATGTGAAGTTTCCCGGCAGCCGAGTCGAAGGCCAAATAATCAGTGCCTGGGATCATCCCTTACAGACACCAAGACCACCCTGCAAATGTCAGAGCCAATTAAAGAGCAGCAGATATCAGAACAGCTCTATGTAAGGATGTTTATTTGAATGTAAGAAGCACAAATGACTGTCTCATTATAATTGGCCCTGTGGGTTTGACTAGTGTTCCCCTAACACGTGAATGCGCTCTCTTCAAATGCCCGAAATATGCCAGCCTGGCGTGCACAGGATACAAGCAGCGTTTGTCATGAGCTCGTTAACTCAAGCGAGAACCAAAAATGATTCTGTTTATTAGTCAAAGGGGCTCGATGCAAATTGAGTACATCTTCCAGGCCCGTCTGTCCAGGGACAAACAGCACGTGAAAATCCGTAAAGCAGGAGGAGGCTGCAATTTGCAACGTGGCCCAGAGGAGTAGCGAGCTTTCGTGTTTGCCCCCCTCGAGCTCATCGCTTCCCCCCGCCTCCAGCCTGCATGTCGGCGGTGGCGAAAGTCGCAGAGAGAGATTCTTCTCGGGGCTGTTTTACTGCCTGCCTTTCCTGACAACACAAACAGCATTCAAAGTGCTGGAACAAAACGGTTTTGTCTCTTTGCTAAAATTAGGCCTCCACCCCCACCGTCCGTTCCCTCACAAGACCGTCCACTGGGATGTCACACGCTGGTGTATTTTCAGCACAAACTGCTCCCAGTCTCCTTCCTTATGATATCCATAATGGTTTTATGATAAATTCAGTTCTATAGTTAAAATCTCTGACTCAGGTGAATCAGTATAAACTATTTTCTATGTCAGATAAAAATCTTACAAACTGTCTGAAATAAATGGGAGGGAATGTGGGGGGGGGGTATGCATTGGATTGGAGTTTGTTTCTTATTGAGGCTTAAATAAATTCATCGCTGATTTTGTCACTGATTTCAACTAGACTGTAATAACAATGTGTTTCAAACATGAAGATATTTTAAGATGTTTAATACATTACAAAGGCTGCGAAAACTACTGCCTCAATAGGTTACTGCAGCCTCAAATTGCACTTTGAAACTGGAACGTGGCTGACTTATTTGAGAAATAAAGATTTCAGTATAAACTGTTGATTTTAGATTTAAACATCTCTCTCTACACCCCGGACTGCTATTTTGGGAATTATGGTCTAGATCTTAACACATTAAAGCTATTGTTTATGTAAATCTTGCTTTTCATGCATTAAAAGAATCATGCCTTTTAGAACACAACCCTAAATTTATTACGTGGCGGTGCAAGTGCTCTGAGGCTCTGGTGAAATGAATCTTCATTGTCTGCTGTTCAGCACTTGATTTACTGACGGCTTGTGTAGACCTTCCACGCCATACAAGACGGATTGTTCGACACACAGTCTCCATTCCAGTGTTTTTTTTTAACCACACTTGATCAGTTCAGTTCATGCCTGATGTAGGTTTACCTTCTAAACCAAATCCTTTGCATAATTGAAGTGTCAGGCAACAATGAGAACCACACTCGTCTTGATTTGTATATCGTAACACCAGACAATCTCCATCCATTTCTTTACTTTTCCTGTGTCTGCATCATCTCACACACCTTCCCCCACCCAGTGCCTCTTCGGTGCGTATGACCCTCCTCCCTCATGCTACAGAACGTCTTTCATTTTCACATGTAGGGGTATCTCTATTGGTGCTTTTCCACTGGCATACAGGAACCAAGTCGAAGAGAGTCTAGTTACAGCGCGGTTCCGGCTCACTTTGATTTTCCACTGCAGATGGTCGGCTCAGTAAAGGAGTTGCCAAGTTTGGAGAGTGATAGTTAAGTAAAACCAAAGAGACACTTATTTACTGTTCGTGTGGTGTAATCATGATTTACTGTGTGCTAATTTCCTAATTTTGTAGCACATCTATGAGAATCGCCATGTTATGTTAGCATCCACTTATGTAAATTTGCATTACGACTGTTCTATAGTACTTTTCTAAGTAGGTGGTTGGAAATTTTCAAGTTCCGAGTTATCAAGAATTAGAGATGCACCGATTGCATCTTTTCTTCACCGATTCTGAAGTGTGAGCAACCGATACCAGTTTTTACCAATTCAGATTTTACTATGATTATAATTAACAGCATATACAAACAAAAATCAGTTTTTCTTCAATGCAAAATTTTATTTTCATAATAAAAAGAATAATGTTATACTTCACAACTTCCCTCACAGTTACAGGATCTTCTCTCACTTAAACAAGTCTCTAAATAAAGTGCTCTGTGACTGGTAAGAGGTACAAACAATTAACTGAAAACGAGTTGCTGTACATCCAGCTTTAACTGGCATATTTTACTTTACCAAACAAGAGCAGGTGTGACAGAATTTAATAACAAAACAAATATCAGTTACTTACATCATTTTCCAGCAGGATTAAATTCACCAGAGAACTCGACTCTGACCTTTTTCTCTTATTTTTTTTGCTCATCTTAAAATAAAAAAGTCCAACGGTTACAAACCTTCAAATAAAACTGAAGTGTACTAAACGCTTTCAAATAATAACAGGTATATGGTAATATTATTAATACCAACATCGCATGTTATACACATACAATTTGTATATTGCAAGTAGCTAGATTAAGGTCAGACTATTTCATGCCTTCATACTGAATTGTAACGCAGGGGGGTTAAAGTTTCGCTAAAATGTTTATCCTCCATCATAGACCTTAGCTAGCTTTGAAATTTCAATGATTATTCCTTTTCAAGATTATCTAGTATATGTTTAATAAACAGTTAAAAGTTTCACCATGATTTCTTGTTGGTTCCCCCGTGGTTTACTTTGGTTTTACATGCATTACAAATTGCAGTCTTTGTGTTGTTTTCACTCACAGTGAAGAACTTCCATGCTAACGACATGTTAGTGTGCAATCGTGAGCGTGCAGGCGGCTGTCAGGCCATCAGCTGCGCCGCTGTGCATATCACGTGTGCTGCGTGCGTAAAATGGGCCGGTTCGGTATCAGAAATGCGTGAGACTGACTGGCCGGTCTCTGGTCCAGGCCGAGCACACTGAAAATCGCCCGATTCCGGTCCCTGGCCGATCGATCTGTGCTTCTCTAACAAGAATGCATCAATGCATCACGTTTTGCATGTGCAGAACACCAGTGTCTCGGTGCATTTCGACCAATCAGGCAGAGGTGTGGCGGCCAGCTGAGTTTGGTCACGCTTTCAGCCCTGCTAGTAAGCAGGTCATGTCAGTGCAGGTACGACCCGAGTTCGGTTTGCAATGGAAAACCGCCAGTTCGCGGTGCAGGTCGGGAGTGTGGCTCGGTTCTTGGTGGCGGTGGAGAAGTGCCATGTGCCCCACTTTTTATCTAAATAACTGTGTCCCCACAGCTGCTGCTAATCAGTCTGTTTACGAGATGCAGTGCTGAGTGGCCCTTCCTTGGTACCAGAGAAGAGCCCTCAGCGATGAAGAGGCAGACCAGTCACTAGTACTTCTCGCTCCGCCAGTGTCAAACTGGGAATGGATAGTCTGGCTGCCAACCTATAGCATCGCCTCTGGTTGGGATCCTAACACAGACTGATCATCTGACACATTTTTAATATGATTTTTAAATTTAATCTCACAGCAACTGGAAAGCGTTTTTGACCTCAGTGCAGCACCAATACCTGTTTTTTTGTATTATTTCGTCATTTTAAAGTAGTACATATGCATTTGGTTTGTCTTCTTATGTCCTAACAGTGCATGAGCAGCTTTTTCTAAGCATTAAGTGTTTTTAGCTACATGGCTAGACCCTCCAGTAATGAACACCTGTCAGGATTCTTCAGAACAAACAAAAAAAAAGCTCAGATTGCTACCAGGGGCCCTTTTCATCAAGCCTGTTGGCCTTATTCAGGAAGAGTACAGCTCATGATCCATGCCTGAAAAGCTGTATGATGACCTGTCTTTCTCTCCATTTAAGTGATACTGTAATATGCTTCATTAAACTGGGTGTGTGCATTCCGTGTTTTATGTATTTTGTCTGTTTCCATGGGGGACAATGTTATAATGATGCTGTATTCATCCCCATGGGGATTTTCTCTTCTTACACCTCCCCCTGACTTGCTCTTTGTAGGTGAAGGAGCAAGCTAGCCTCAAAGGGCAGCCACCTGTCACGGTGTCCAGGGAGCTGGGGGTTAAGGGCCTTGCTCAAAGAGCCACAGATATGCCAGGGGTGGGCTTGAACCAGTGACCTTCTGATCACAGGGGTTGAGGTTCAGCCCGCTGAGTCGCACACTGCCTGACACTGTGTTATGTTAGATATGTAAGTGATGGCCCTAGGCAAGCTGTACAGTTAGAATCTAAATTTTATTTAGTATTTTTATTTCTTTTGAGGCAGGTACATAAACAGTAGTTCTGTTTAATGAAGACGTTTAAGGACCCATTTTGCCAGTGCCTGAAATTAAACAGCTAGGTTGTATCTTTCTGTGAGCATTACGTGCGATGTGATAAACTGAATAAAAGATATAGTGAGAATAAAATGCTTTATTAGCTCTCCCGTGATTGTTAAATCTTGTAAATGCTTTTGCAGCTTATTCTCCGCAGGCTATTTAAAATGGGACCATCATAAGACCAGCTAGAGAACGTTCCGTCAGCCCCCAGAGTTGCTTTGTATAGAAAACTCATATGCCTGCAGCCAAAAGCATGTAGGCTGCAATTTGTGTCTTGTTTTAAGAATGCCGCCTGCTTCTTGTGAGATTAGAGACCGTAACTCAGCCAAAGACTCCCTAATGCTCAGCCTGTCACAGAAGCGGTTGTCAAGACTCGTATGAGGAATACAGGTCATGAAGACCCCTGACTGCGCCGGGGACACTGCTTAATGAAAACCCGTCGTATGGCATTCCGTTTAAAGAGAGCGTCTGAACAGCCAAGGACCAAATTCACAACTGAATATGGGAAATCGGCCACGGCTGCGTGTTTGATGTTGCAGTGGAATATTTATAGAATATAGTCACAGAGATGATCACGTCGGTATGAAAAAGAAGTTAAAGCATTCAGCAGTGCCACATTCTCAATGCCCCGGTGCCATGGAAACGCTGTCTGCACGTTCTTATTTACATCGGCTCTTCTGCAGCCTGTATGTGGAGGGAAGGGTGCACAGGACTGTGTAATGAGCCAATTGCCACACTTGTACTTTTTTACGTTAATAATCCGCAAGGCGGTCCTTGGGATGGGCCAGGAATGCAGTCGTGCTGGATTTCCTGCTCTTGTGTTTGTAGGCCAGGGACAGCATTGGCCTGCAAGCTGAACGCCCTTTTGAATTCGACATGAATATAATGCAAAATGTCAGCTGACTTGTTGACAAAGGAATGTTTTTGCTGTAATTAATCACTGGGGGAGGGGCCACCGCTAACAAATAAAAATGGAACGTTTTCTATTACTTTGCCTTCAGAAACATGGCATTTTTCTAATTCGACATGCTGTTCATGTTGCACGTCTGTTATGCTTATGACGTGTTTATCCATGCATGCATGCATGCATGTGTGCAATCAGGAGTGCATGCAAGCATCCGTCCATCCATCTACAGTCCATTAATAAAACATTAGCGTACAGCACATTGTGCCTTGTCGTTTTGCTGAGGAGCTCGGCGATGCACACAGGTTGGACTCCTTGCCAGAGCGAAATTAATGCCGCCTTTTGGCATTTTTTTGTGAGCATAAATGTTAACATCACTGCTGTTCTAGAATGCAGACCGCCGTTGATCGGTCATTCATATGGATATGTTATTTTCTCATTTCCATAAAAATCTTTTAAATGGATTTGCATAATCTAAGACTGGGGGATGACCTTATCCTGTTGTAGAAACAGCTTAATAACATCAGACTACTTTTAGCAGTAAACCCTTGACTTTTATTTGTACTTTCTGTGTCTGCATCACGGTCCGTCCAGTTTGTGCTTCTAGAATGAATATATAGTACCCAGCTGGTAGGTGTCACAGAAATGGTACACTGTCATTGGTAAAGAGTCAAAACATGTACAGACTGGACATACTTTTGGCAATGCTGGCTTTTAAAATGCGGATTTTCTTGTCTTTTTTGAACATATCTGTGCAACTATGCATTTCCTGTTATAATAATGGATGAAAGCAGACGAATGCTGAGATTGTGATCCATCAAATGTTCAGCCCCTTTCAATTATATCTGTAAAGTAAGTATATAAATGCAGAATACTGTCCAACATTTATCTTGTAGCACGGGCAATTGTTTTAGCAAAGCACGCTTTTAAGGGCTTTTAATGACAATTCATCATATTCGTGTTAAGGTAATTCATCATGGCTATTTATGTGCATGAATGTCACATGAGTGACTGGGTCAGATTTTGAAGCCACTGTCAGTAATTTCTGTAAGGCATCCGGAAAATGCCAGTATTTTCCGTGCTTCACTAATAACATCAGAGCCCAAACATAGCAGTATCGCATCTTGGAAACCAGTTTGACGCCTTCATTCCTCAGCCTGTAGAGAATGGTTCAGTTACCTATGTCTATATGTACAGTTATACGCCTACCTAGATGACACTTTCTGCAGATGTTCCTCACAGGTCAGCGTGTACGATAAGTTAAAAGAAGAATATTAACTCATAAATGTAACTAACACGTGCAACAACCTTCTGCTATTGCTTCTTGGAAATTTAAGAATATACAATATTGCTCTATATGTGCAATACCGTTCACCAATTTAACAAACACTCACGCAATAAAAAATTAGAAAGTAAACTGACAACATTAGTAGAGTAAAATGAAAGTGGAAAAGTGCATTGAGGTAGCGATAGTGAATTATGTCCATAGGGAATGGCATAAAGATCTATAAATATAATTTAATTGTCCAAGACACCGATTGCAGTCAGGAGTTCATGGCTGAGGTGTGATTTGAAGAAGTGAGGAACAAATCCTTCATGAAGACTGGAAAGGATTCTCAAAAGTTCCAAAGCTGAGATGATGCTACACAGCTAGCGTTCAGTCAGCAGACCCTTGAGGGTTCAGCCCCAGTAACAAGTAAGTGTAGCCTCAAAGGTACAAATTGGTACTTTTTTCTCTGACAGTGTCGTCCAAGCACACAATGGCCAAGATGAAAAAGTAGATCAGATGCTGATGATTTGCAGTCAGACCTGTAATACACAGGCAAGCCGAGTTTGAACTGTATTGTGAAATCGCTGACCTGAAGCACGGAGGGATCATCGCTTTTGTCTGTTTAAAGTCATTGTCAGAGAATTTAAGTTACTCTGATCCATGGAGCTCAGTTGTTTTCTTGTATTCCTTGTTTTTAATATTTAAATATTAAGCTGCTTTAGTTTTGAAAATTTTTATTTGTTGACAACTAAACTGGTTTTTGAAAGCTTGTTCTGAAGTAATAACCTATTGATTATGTATAATTATCCCTAAACATCCAAATATTTTGAATCCTATACTTAAGTGCATCCATTAAAATTCAGCTCCTTTTACAGCTTTAAATCCGAGAACATTGTCTTCCTTTCTGTTTAGCTCTAAAACAGTTTCTATAGAAAATTACTGAAAACAAGAGTGTATTTGGATAAAGTAGAGTTTTGGCAGAATTCTTGAAGAACACAAACAGAGCAAACAGTCTTTGAACACTATGTATGAAGTACTGGGGATCGGCTGGTTTGTTCTGCTGATTTTATAAACATCTGTGATGTTACAGTATAAAAGAATAGAAAGAAATGCAGAATAAAGGTGTTGTGGGACCAGACTGTTCTTTTCCAAAGGATTAAACATTGCAAGTGTCACTGCATTCATCCTGAGGCAGTCCGCCTGGACAAATAGATAAGACCCAGAGATGTCGTTTGCTTTGTTTCTGAAAAAAAATAATCGTAAACTAAGCTGTAATGGTCATTTGCTGGTTCACACTGGGATTTTCCCAAGAGCTAAGAATCCATCCGCTATGAAAGCGTTCTACAGAAACAGCTCTGACCATCTTAGGTAGAATACTTTCATTGCCTTTTTTTTGGTAGGGATCTCGTGGTTATTATCATTTCCTGGGTAACAAGTGAAGAATAAAAGTAAAACTGAAAGGTTGCTGTTGATGCCTGACAATGCGTTAATTTTTATCTAGGGAATTTTCTTTCCTGCAGGATTACAGAGTGCCAGATGTCGTTTTTTCGCTGCGTCTGTCAGCTCCTCTTATGACTCATGCTTTGCAGAGGCTACTTGGGTTCATATTTTACTTTCATACAAGCTTGTCGTTGGCTTTTGCAAACTTCTTCTACCCGCCAGTCATGGGGCACTGACTATTCTGTTCACCTGTTTCTCTTCCCCGCAAAGTTACACCGATGGCACACAAAGAAAAGGAGATGGCGCAAAAACGTCCAGCACGCGACGAAGAAAAAAAACAGTAGAACAAAAAGTTTATTATAAATAATATGAATAATGGCTCGTATAACAAAAGACGGAAAAATAAGATCCAGTGACAAAAATGGTACAAAGCCATGCCTGCCTGTCACACAAGCGGCAAACGGTCACGACGACAGAACGTGACTGGGGCGGAGCATCACAACTGGAAGAGCGCGACGTCTTCTCAAGGGGACAGCAGCCCTTTATGCAGTCGCGCACCCAATCACCAATGGCAGGAACAGGAGCAATTAACCACCGCCGTCACTGGAATGTCCTGCAACGCAACTAGTCACAGAGCAAAGCACCGCAAATACACCGAGGCGTAACAGGCCGTATTGATAAACCAATGCACTCTGCACCCAGGTTCCGTCAATGGTGGCGTGTTTCTTTGTCGCGATCCCAGCACCAAGTGAGATTCCCATGAACAACAATCCCATAAAATAACACCTGTGACTTCTGTGTTTTGATTTTTCCTACAAAGTCTTAAACATCCAGTGTGAAATGTGCTCGTGTTTTAACCACAGAGGAATGACATATGCGAGAGAGAGACAATGGCAAGTTGACCGAGAAAGGTCATGGTCTGATGGGCCAAGCACCTTCCCGGGGCATTTAGGTCATCAGCCCCAGAGACACGGCTTGTGACTGCCAGTGGTCTTGACCGGCACATTCCGCCAAGCCTCCTCAGGCACGCATGCGGTTCACAAGACAGGAAACAGCTCGGGGGAATCCCAGTGGTCAAGGTTGCTAAAGCCGTGCACTGGGGAGCCGGATATCCTACCCAGGTCTGGGTCCTGTCCACATTTAGCCTACTTGCCAATTTTTAAATTATATCTGTTCCCTGAAGCAGTGGACAGCGGCTTCAGTCCTGTAAATGGGAGGCAAAACAGGTACGTTAACTAGTGAGCCGCCCACCATTTCGCCAAGTCCAGTTTGAGATTCTGTGTGTCGTACCAGCATCCATAGCTGCACAAGCAAAGACGTAAAGCATCTTTCCCAAGGGCCAAAAATCTGAAAAGTATGTCTGTTCTTTCTTTTTTTTTTAGCAAAATAACCCGTACTTCCTGGGTTTTTATTTAGACTTTTTCATTTGTTTAGAGGTGACTAAACCAAGAAGATAAGCCACGTGAACAAAGTTCTAGCTGATGTAGATGAAGTAAAAATGAACAGAAAGTACCGTGGCGTGGTGTAACTTTCCTGAAACATCACTACGCCCGTCTCATGCCCAGAGGACAAACTGATATGTGTCATGTTATGCTGCTTCGTAGAAATGTTTAGTTTCAGCTGAAACTAGAGCAAAGTTAGCAACTTCTTGAGGTAGCAGTGACCTATATCTATATTTCTGTAAATCTTCAGGACCGAATTTCCCGTAATCTACCATACACTTGTGATTTTACAGGAGAAAAAAAAACTTTGCGTTGATTTGTCCGATTCTTTGATTTGTGAATGCAGGTCAATGATGCGCTGGAAGTAATGCTCGTTAAAAGACTGACGGCATGCTGTGTCTTTAACGAGCCAGAAGATACTCCAGCGGGGGGGTGGCTCTATACCAGTAAGGGTGAAGCGCTGCCGCAGATCGGCCAGGGATGAGATAAGCGCGATCCGATCCGTTTAGTTCGGAAATATTCTGCGCTAACCTAGTCGCCACATCACCTGGACGCGAAGCGACATCTATCAATACGAGACGCCGAGATATAATAAATGGAAGGAGGACAAGGTTTTGCATTTGGAATTCAAATGTCATTGGGGAAGACGATATACTGGAAATAATGGGGAATACTACACCGAAACCACTTATAGGTATGTTCTAACGTGCCGCTCAGACAGCCGACATAATATTATATGCGTGGTCTATATGTGCAAATCTGTGTTTCTTTCTGTAGTGCATGATTAATTTTGATAAAGATGGATAGTGCTGTTTTTATGACTTAAACCTTTTCATTAAATCCCCGGTCGTTGCCGCTTTAGCTGTCCGATCATTGCGTGGGAGCTGTAAACCGCGGTAGTCGAATTTCCCATGGCTTGTCCTAGTTTTAAATACAGATTTTCGTTGCTGTTTATTAATTTATGTATAAACTTTAAATAACCTTAAGGTATCTTAATTTGGTCTCGTTCGGATAGTTCAGTATTTGCATGGGTAGGGGGGAGTCTAATTTGTTTAAGGTAAGCTACCTGTTTCACACGTTTTTAATCATAGGAATAATATATAGGCTATTTTACAGTATATTCGCAGGACGCGTTTCGCGATTTACGTCAGACATGAAATCTAAGGAGAAACAGGTACGGATTATTTTGTTAGTGTGATTAATATGAGATTCAGCAATAAATACCTCAATGGGTTATTTATATCTGTGTTGGTTTTGGAATATTTTATTAGTCCACTAATGATTGAAGTTGGGTTTGTAAGTCAATTTCAGTTCCTGGGTATGATTTAACTCAGTAGCATATAAAGACGTTTTTTACATATTTATTCTAAAGAATTTTGACGCTCGTATATTAGTGTAAGTACTGCGTATTTATAATTCTATGTGACTGTTATATGCGTTATGAATTAGGGTGATGTAGTGCCCTGCACCTCTGCTTGCACTGAAATCCTGTTCCTGCTCTTTGTATGTGGAGACTTCATGTTCCGCCAGTGGCATGTGGGTTTCCCGTGGTTACTCCTGCAGTTCGGTTAACTGGCCCCTCAGTACTGAGTGTGTGGGCCCTGCAGTTGGCCTCTGTCCCATTCAAGCTTCACCCCTGTATTGTGGACTCGTCTTGCTGACCTTCAGACCCCTGTAACTTTGTCCAGGATAAGCAGTCTGAATGAACGGCGATGTATTAATTTGCATTGAAATCAGTGAACGTTTCTGTCTTTTCAGTATACATACATATATACATGTAATATTTATACTTAGAGTTAATGAAAGAAACCTGAAATATATCAATATGGTCGTTACATATAAGTCTGTAAAACAGCTTTAACATACAGTTTAGTAGCTATTGAATGTTTGCCTGGAATATTAATTATTGTATGTTTATGAATGACTTTTCTGCATATTCTAGAATTGTAGGCCAAACTTAATGCCAATTAATTGCTATTGTGAGAATGGAAGTTTTTTTTAACCATTTTTAGAGCAATATGTGAAATTACTAGTTTTTCCTTTTGTCCACAGCCTAGTGTTATAAGGAAATAAGGAATCAAACACAGATATCATACTGTCAGAGAAACCGAGGTGATTTCAGTCATGGTCTCATATTTGCAAATAGCTTTCATATTGCTATGTTTATGAATAGTAAAATCATGCAAATTATGAAACGAATTCATAGAGGATTCGGAAAGACTTGCAAGCTCGATTCCATGTAGGGTCAGAAATATCGAACGTTCGGCTCAGTTCTTAGACCAAACTTCTGCTTTCCTCACAAACTCTCATGAACTCCCGTAGGACGTCTTAGAATAACTTTTTTGGGGCTTCAGCATTCCTGCTTGGCCAGTCTTGGAAAAAATAAGGCAGCCAAATGAAGGTATTAAGTGAAGACAAAGGAAGATTGGTGATGTCTTGCTATTCTGGCCAGAATCCAGATGCAGCCATGCTGTAGGTGGATGGTACAATGAAGAACATTTTTTTCAGTCTCATCATCATAAGGGAGTTGACCTAATAAATGCAGTACCCTCTTCCTACCACAAGGTTTGCTTTTGAATGCTAACAAGCCTGTTTTGGGAAGCATTAGATCATATTTAGCATGCAGCAAACTGTGTGAATTAGCTTTAAATTTTCCATGTGAAGATCCCTCACTGCCCCAATTAAAGGGAATTTCCTCTGTAATTTGATAACTGCGTTAGTTTCTTTGACACGTTCACTGTGCCTCCACATCAAATAGCCCAGATTTAGTTTTCACAAATGGATGGTGTTCAGGTGATATTTTCAGGTATGTTCATTTTCAGTATGCATTTTCTGTTCCCTTTCTATGCATGTAATTTATACATGCAAGACACCTGTTGATGAGCAATGCGTGTTTAGCTGTGCTGTCACTGTTCTAATGCCATTAATACCCGTCCATTTCTTCAGTGAGCAAAAAAGTCATCCATTCTACCTCCATTACTATTACTGTGAAACAGTTGGTTCAGTTTGTACCAAATTAATCCCAGACCTGTATGTAAGTAAACATTTGTTAGGTTAGGTGCTTGTGACATGGACGTGGGACATGGAACCAATTATCAGACACTTTTTTTTCTGTCCTCAGTTCTATGCCTGACATTGATAATCAAGCCACCAAACATCATATGAATCGCAGTATACGAATAAATATATTGTAGCCATATTTCCTTGCACTGTGATTAATGTGAATAATTTCTACAAATCGTTTCTTTAAGTTGCATGTCAGAAGAAAGCAAATTCACCAGATACTTTTATTCGATTTCTTATAAACACGTGGGATTCGTGTTGACGTTTAGATTCTCCTTTTGCCTGAATTCTTCAGTGGCACTTAAGTACAAAGCTCTGCTCAAACATGCCATAAAAATCTGATGCTTGAAGGAACCTCCTTATCGCACATCATGGCACGTCACCAGCTGAAAAAGTCCCACAATGATGACCTCAGCTATTGTCACACAAGAGGACAGGCATAGCAACTTACACACATTAAAGCTTTTCTTTCCAGAATTAACAGTGTCAATTAGTGCAGTGGCCTGAGACCAAAACTGGGACACATTTAAGCCTTGGAGATAAAGCATATTTAATCTTATTACTTGTGTTGTAAAAAATTAATTGGCCTTATTCTGGGGAGATTTTTTGCCTTACATAAGTCAGTATTATAATTTGTTTTTGATTCTTACAAATCATGGGATTCCAGCTGTTAGGGTGTATTTCATTACCATCATGGCTTAGTTCACATGTGTTCTGATAATTGCCCTTTGGCTAAAAGCCTCATTTTATACTTAATTGAAACAAATTGTAAGTGATGATGATACAAAAACTATTATGCTTGAAGCCCTCGGTTTCATTTTGTTCTTGGCCATTTGTGTTGATTGACTCTTGAGCCATTTTTAAGCTTTGATCATTGTCCGTTCATGCAGTATTTGCAAGCTCACAGTTTTGTCTCTGTGTGTTATTCATGTTTTGAGGGTAAATAATACACCATCTCAGAGAGGTGGCTGAGAATGATTGAAATCAGCATCGAGGAGATGAGTCCCTTTGAATTTCCCATTATTTGGTTTCCTAAGGAGCTCAGAATTTGAATAGTTTTTGAGCAAGTATCTTATCAACAATGTTACTAAGATTTTGCAACTAAATTCTTTCTTTTTGGAATATTAGATTGATATTTAGCAACAAATGTCTATAATGACTCTAAGATTTGTGTTCTCACATGTAGCAAGAAGTCTTTTGGCTCTTTATGTGGGAAAATCCTGACATTTCCTTTTTGTCTGGGCTATTTCTGTTCAGGGCTGGAGTTCAGCGATATCAGCAAATTCAGGAGATACAACAAAATGAAACTGCAATCAACGTATGAAATAGCCCTGGATGTGATTATGGCTGTTTTGGTGTCAAGCTTAAAATAGATGGTAGTTTAGGGCTGTTTTTTTGTTTCACTGCCATCGCATCATTGCCTTGTAATCCTAAAAAACAACATTGTGAGCCATAGTTTCTATAAGCGCCAATGTTATTCAAGAATATCGTCTCGCTCCAAGGTTATTGTTGATGATGAACATAAAATTATCACCTATGAGCGTATATCTATGCTAAAATACTAGATGTTGGAGGGATATAATTTACTAAATTCTAAATTTGACAGGCCGTTTCACAAATAAGCTTCCAAAGGTGTTTGGTTGATCAGGAAACCTTTGCTAGTGCACTGTCTTACGGCTTCCTTTGGAGATGTTCCACATCCTTAGAGTAAAGATGCACTCTCAGGTTCTTGTCCAGGAAAATATTCTGTCAGATTCTTCCTTGTGACTTCCTCGAAGGACTGAGAAAGGGAGCACTCTCTGAGTGGAGTTTGAAATGGGTTTCGAAAGCGTTCGTCAAACTTGTAGTCAATGATATATGCTGTTTGACAGCACTGTCAAATTTTTAAGCTTGACCAAACGTCTTGTCGTAGGGTCTGCACGTCATCCAAAAAGTGCGGTTATAACATTTGCTGAGAGGCAGCATTTTCACGCCTTCCCTCGCAGCTTGGATCCTCAACACTTTAGCTCTTACCTTGCACCTCATTGCGTTGTTGATTCACCGCTTTCACAAAAAATATATATTTTTATAGCATATTTTATTTACACCCTTTCACACCTACGAATAATAGAGTGGATTGCTTTGGAAGGTTTACTCAGTCTTCAGATAAGGGTTTTATAATGTAAAACCATTATTGGAAGCCAGAAATTACCCCCAAACTAATCCAAGTTGAAACAACAGGTGAAACTGAGATAGTTGTGCTTGCTGCCATTACAGCATAGCAAATCGTGTGTTTTCTACACTGAAAGCACCATGTAGACTTTGTCTAGAGCTCATTGATTTATAATGAAATCAGTCTGTGACCTACATACTGATCTGAAAATTTTGCCAGCATTGTTTACACAGGATAAACGAATCCATTTATTAGTCTGCAATGCTTGGGCAAATTAATGATTTCACATGGAGACACAATCTGAGAAATGTTTAGATTAGTATGCTGTCTGAAAATGTCAGTTAAGGTTAAGATAACTTTACTGATCACAGCGTGATTATCCTGTATAGCCGTGCATTGTTTCTGAATAATACCTACTAATGACCTTATTGAGATATATATATATATATGTATTTGATACAGTTTCTATTAATCAAGGAAAGTTGATTTCAGTTGAATGGCTAATATGAAAAGTAGGGAAAAGGTGTTCTGTTGAGGTGACTAGGAAGGTCAACCCAACTGGATCAGCTGAATTATTTGCAGATACATTTTTTTATACACCAGTCACTTACTGGTAACCATACATTCATTTGCATGCCACCTGAATACTTTATGACTCAGCCGTTTAATTTGAGGAAAAACAATGGAAATTCTTGAATGTCCTAGAAAGCTGTAGTCATTCAGCCCCACCCTGTCTGCAGCATCACCTGAGTCTGAATTGAAGCCGTGATTTTTTTTCACACTCTGAATATGTTCTTTTGCTAGAGAATCAGAAGTTTGTCTCTTGATCGAGTAGCTGAGCTTTTCTTTTGATATTAGTGCTGTAAGCGCAGATTTCCATTGATCACAGGAAAAAGCATCCTTTTGAACATTACAGTAACTGACAAATATTTTGCGGTTGGTAGCATCAGAGATCAAAATCAAGTGGATTGCAAAGGCAATGTTTCCCAAACTGGTCCTCAGGGACCCGCAGACAGTCCATGTTTTTTCTCCCTCCTAGCGCTTTACCAAGCCCACATTTTTGCTTCCTCTCAGCTCCCAGTAGGAGCAAAAACATGGATTGTCTGCAGGTCCCCAAGGAGCAGAAATAGAAACACTGGGGTACGCTCTAGGGTCTTTATTGGCGCACTGGTCAAAGAGACAATGTGGGCACCAGACAGATCTCTGCAGTGCCGCATTGGCTGTCTTCGTCCGGGAGGTGCAGAGAGCCTGCCTGCGCTCCGTGAGCTGGACGGGACAGCCGCACTTCTCTCCCTGTCGTCGCTGGGGGTCCGTAGGCTGGTGGGTAGGAGTGAGCGAGCGGTGTGAAAGAGTTTAGTATGGCCTGCAGCACGTAGAGGGCCAGGAGGCAGCCGGCTTGGCAGTACACATCAGAGGGGGTGGGCGCTGGTCCTCAGACCTGCTGAGTTGGCACAGCCACTGCGTGTTGTGGGGGAGACCTGTGAGGAAGGACCATCACTAATCAGAAAAATCACTCAACAACAAACGCGAAACCTTTAATGATAAGTCGTATGGCAAAGATGTATATCCGACACATAGTTATACTGCAAAGTAAAAATCCCTTTAAAGGACATTGAGATCAAAGACAGTATTTTGTTTTTAATTTTTAGATGAGTCATTGCACCGTCCACTTCTGTATTTATAATATACCATTCCAGTGTACTTAATGGTAACGGAAATAAATATTTTTAAAAAACTAAAACTAAAAACAATTCTGTATTTTCTTTGCATTGTATTTTTTCTGTACTTATTTTTTCTTGTAATGATCAAGAAACTCTTGTTTGCTTCACAGGAAATCAATAGAGCTTTTTCACACCAACCAGAAGTGGGTCAGTAACATGAAAATTCATAGAAAACGGATAGCAAACACATTTTTTTTTTTATTGTCTCATCTATGCATCAGTTCGATATCTTTAATGTTGTGAATAATGTGGAATTACATTTTTTACCAAAAGCAATACATTTGCTGCATATGTTCTACTACGACACATACATGACTGCGTGTCTCGCACTTTCCTGAATGCTAGCACACGGTGAACACCTCGGCTTTTACCTCCAGTTCCCAGGTTTCCGAAAGATTCCGGATGTTTCATTTGATGTGCTATTGCTATGCATTGATTTCGAGGCACTTGTGCCGCAAGCATTGAGTGCTAACACACAAATATTTTTAATGGAATGTGATTAATGTTGATGGTGTTTATATTTGATGTGATAAATGACAAATGAAAATGGATGCAAAAGGTTTACTGCTGCTTACTCTTGTATTAAAAGAGGCGAAATTAAGGATCAGGATCTCAGGACTTTCATTCTGATCAACCCACTAAATGCAAAAGTCAGTAAAAATACAAACCGACATTAAGAAAAAAACAGTTACAAAACAGTTATTTAAAAAAAAAATCATAAGGCGGCCTTTATTTATTTATTTGTTTTTAAAAATCACAGTGTGACAAAAATACAGAACGAAATCCGCATGGAACCAATAATCTCTAACCACTAACTGCGAACTAGTCTGGCTAGAATTTTACCGGAGCACGCCTAGTGTTGAATTGTGGTGTCTGGGGTAACCTGGTGTCTCCTCTCATCAAAAAACAAAATAAACAAAAAAAAGCTGAATGTTCGCATTGAATGTGAATAATTTTTTTTACTTTGACATCCTTCATACTTTTTTTGCCAGTATGGACTTAAAATACGACTTGAATTGCATTCAGAATGGTCTTAAAAAGGTCTTAAAAAGTCTTGAATTTAACTTGTTGAAACCTGCCGAAACTCTTATAAATTGTAGATTCTTCAGAAATTAAACTAAGAATGGTTGCTTTGTGTCTAATAGAAACTATGGTTTCTTAAGTCTGCGATTATTGTCATTTCGATATATGTAACTGAAGCAGCACAAGACGTCATCAGCTGCATACGGCTGAAAGAACACACTAATGTGGACAAAGGACTATTGTGATTGAAAATATTTATTGTATGAGGAACACAGGTGAGGTGAAAAACAAAACACAGTTTATTTTTTATTTATACAGTATAGGCTGGTTTTAGGCAGATTGCAAACATCGGTTGGATCAAATTTCTTTCATTTCTTTGTAAGCGTGGGTTCACTGTCAATTAGGGGGAAAATCGATTCAGATATGTATTGCGATTCGTTTGTATCACCATACTAACTCTGAATTTAGTATTTTATTATTTTATAATTTATATACATTTTTATCCGAGGTTGCGAAATATTGCAGTTCCTCTATAATCCTACAGGTGGCGTGCTCTAAACTATTATCATTTTGACAGGCAGCACAGCATCCAGTGTACCTGTAGTAGGAATATTTCTAACTTTATTTAGCAATAATAGAAATGGAGGACGACATAGCAGAGATTCGTACTGCACCTCCGCATTTTAAATCCAATGTATGGAGGAACTTTGTCTTTCAAAACTTAAGCGGTAGAGAGGAGTTGGACATGAGCCATGCTACATGCAAACTTTGTCATGCAAAGTTAAGTATTGTATGAATATGATGAACATACGGGCACATATTGCTAGACATCATCCTGAGACAGACAAGGCAGCGGAGAAGCATGCCAGCAGCAAATGCAGCTTTTCGTCAACTTCTAATTTTACGTAAAAATTTATACTGTTGTATTTAAAGTTTTTTCGCACTGTTTAATTGCTGCCTTTGGTTTTTTGAGGAGAAAAAGTATTTGTAGTATGCTTCGTTTACTCACGTTCAATTCAGTTGTGCAGCTATTGAATAAAACTTTAACGGTATTACTCAACATCTTTTTTTTTTACATGGTTCAAGGTTTCAAAATTCTAAAAAAGAAAAAAAACGGGAAAATCGTAGAATCGAATTAGGATATTCATAGAATTGCAATACTTACAAAGTGGCAATACATATCAAATCGGCACCTAGGTATTGTGATAATATCGTATCAGGAGGTCACTAGTGATTCCCATCCCTGCTGTTAATAACATATTGTCTTCATTCAGATTAAGTGGTAG
Organism: Brienomyrus brachyistius; assembly: GCF_023856365.1. Lineage (NCBI taxonomy): Eukaryota > Metazoa > Chordata > Actinopteri > Osteoglossiformes > Mormyridae > Brienomyrus > Brienomyrus brachyistius. Next base: position 10,047,965 of record NC_064542.1, read on the forward strand.
ATGGTTATGTGAAATGATTAAAAAGGCATTTATTGATATCAGCCACATTCATTTGCCTTACAGTGTGATTAAAGTCATAAGATGATCTTTAGTAAAAAGTGTAAATAATGTGAGAATTAAGGAATTGGGTTAAAAACCATCTTTATAGTTTTGTGGGCTGAAGTCTATTTCTACATCAGGTTAGCAATTTCAACAAGAAAAAAAATCAAGCCATTAGAAATATCAAGGCATTACTGTGTTTATAAGTTAATAAAGAAAATAAATTTCTAAACATACTTGTGGATTGAATCATTGTCTATTAAGCAGGAATAGACAGGACAGATATGTAGGTATATATCAGATATTAGAAAGCTCTCTCTTTCTTAACAGTCTCTACAAGGCCTTTATGAAGGCCTTTTTTGTCTTACTCTTCTGGAGCAACAAAACTTTCTGTTCTCACGCCTAGATCAAACATCAGCCCCCTTCTCTTGACTACCTGGCATGACTGCAGGTGTGGGAACTGAGGTTGATGGGAAATGGAGTGGGGCCAAGTGCTCCACCACGGTGGGAGACGGCGTGAACACGAAACCCTGCAGAGCGAAGTCGTCTGTACAAATAGCCCTGAGGGACGTCTCTCCTGATTGCGTAGAGCAATACCTCCCAGTCCGGTCTTCCCAGCTCCTGGTGGAGCAAAGACGTGGACTATCTCGAGGTCCCTGAGAACCGGGTTGAGAATCGGCGACCTACAGATTACCTTACATCGCCACAGAGCACTGACAAGCACGTAAAATGTAGTAACCCTTTAGTTTTGACTTGTGACTTTGACTGTTCTCAGCGATCGGGTGTCATATGACACAACCATTGTTTTATTTTTCCCCACGTTAGTAGCTGCTTTTATTCACCTGAGGAGCTGGGAGGGAGCAAAAATGCGGACTGTCTGTGGGTCCTCGAAGGACCGGGTTGGGAAACACCAGTGTGGAGTATTTCAGCTGCAGCAGAGTAAGAGGCCATGCATAGTACCGCCTCCGTCTTTCGGCTGAACAGAGAAAATTCTTTAAGATGCACAATTTCCCATCATTTATATTGCAGAAAGTTACTGTCACATATGACCCTAGATAACCAGGTGTGGTAGATGAATGGATTCATGAATGGATGGTTTTAACTATTATTAGCAGCCTAGTCAAACTGCAGGATAATTATGATATCATGTAGTAGTGTGAAATGTAATCCACTGTACCACCATTTCGTGGCTGTATATCTTATTTCAGAAAGCTAATTATCACTGAGATGGAGATTTGGAAATTCAGCCCTGTATTACTGTGTTGTAATAATACCAGGTACGCCACCCCCGCTGCCCCCCAGCCCCCCCGCCTGAGCATGGCATGTCATCATACACTCTGATGTATAAATCTCTTGTGACAACGGAGCTGAAGTTCTCTGGTAGCTTTCGGCGTCAGACCTGGCCTCAAGAGCCGGTTCAGCTGTCGTCCCCTCGGCCTGCTGCCGCTCCCTGGCTGCTGCAACGTGTGGCACGGAGGAGCAGGATCTATATTTGGAAGCTGGGGGAAGCCTCTTTCATAGACCAGGGGCGGAGCAGTGTCAGAATTCACTGGGTTTGGCCGCATGGCACCGGTATTGCATCAAATGCCACCGTAGGTGCCAAGTGTGCCCTGAGCCCTGCACTGCTGGGAAGCACGCCGATTAATGGGCAGCCATCACCCTGCAAGCCCTGTCACGTGAAGCTCGCTTTCTGTTCCGCTATCCTTTGTCATTTAACACCCAGACACACTGATTATCTATCTGTATCTTTGTGGGGACTCGCCACTCATTTCTATGGCAATAACTCTAATCCCAACAATGACAACCTAAGCCCCTACCTAGGCCTAACCTAGATCATGGGTAACCAAACAAAATATAGCTTTTGGCATTTTTATTTTTCTGATTGCAGTTACAGATTTTTTATAAAAAAATGTCCCCACAATGATGAAATAACAGGTTTTTATCACATTGTGGGGACATTTGGTCCCCATGATGTAGTATATAAATAAGCCACACACGCACGCACACACAGATTATGTAATTTATACACGCCCAAACACGTATATAACAAAAGACGGATTATAAGGGATGTTTAAATGGCTATTTAAAGCAGAGCTCTCCTGCTGGACTCAGTCCTCGGGGTTGCAGAAAAGTCCGATATGGCTTTTAATTTTAGTATAATCCCTTCATGTAACATAATGTGGTGGAAAAAGATACAAAAATAAAGGTATGTGGGGAGTAACTCTTCAAGTTGCCTTCAAAAGATGGTCTGTTGTTCGAAGTGTGCTTTTCTTCATCCACCATTTTTGCTTTATCTTCTGTTATTTTATTCTGATACATCACTAAAAGGTTGTTATCCTGTTATCAAAGGTATATTTAAAATCAAGGGGCTTGCTGGAGTAAAGTCAGCCTTGCTTTTGAAGTATTTCAATTTATTTACCGCCGTTTTCCCTGCATTCATTCATTAGTCTCCAGGGTGTCTCAGGCCTTTAATCTATGGCCCAACTGTTTGTGGAAAAGATTACTCAAAGCATTACTTTCTAATTTTATTTTAAAAGCTTCCAGTTCTTCAAAGGCTTCCAAGTGTCACCTGCAGCAATGGAATTGGATAGTCTGAGAATTGCTTTTTACGGTTATGATGTAACATTTACTACTTTGACCTGTAAAAATATTGGTTTAATTCAGTGTTGCGGTGGAACTCTCAATTCTTTTAAAAGATGCAAGCAACTAAGTAACCAGGTGGGATTTATTTGTTCCATAATAAGGCTACCTTTACATACCTGTACAGTCATAACCTTCAGATCTGCAAGATCTGTAAATATCTCTTACCGACATGCATGTGCTTTTTCCTGTTCTATCAGTAACCTTTTCTTTCTTTTGTCTTGCAAACTAAGCACATTTATTGGCCGGAAACGCACACTCTGCATCTTGAGCACTGCAGGTTCTAACACAAATAGTTAAACGTGGGCTGGTAATGCATGTAAAGTGCCAGACCTGCCAGCAAGCATTGTGGGCAGCATTCGATGCAGTAACATCAACTGTTCTAGGCTGCCCATCTCTGCCTGGCTGTTCGTGGCTCCGCCGGATAGGAGCCGATGCCCGTGATCAGAAGATTGCCCATTCAAATCCCAGGGCTGACTGTGATTTTGTTGTTTGGCCCTTGAGCAAAGCTCTTAGCTCCAATGACATTTGAAAATGTCCAAATTAGACATATTTTGAGTGGTGAATTGATTTTAAAAGGTGCAAAAATACAATTTCAAATGATTTTGGCAGATCTGTTTGTTTAAATTGATGGTTTTCTGCCAGTTTTGAAATTTGTGCCATCCTGCTAAGATTTGCAGCAAAAGGGCTGATTATAGTTTATAGTACAATAATATAATGAATGGTAAATTAAAGACTGCTGAATGTGCTTGAATGGGGTATTTGCCAATCTTGCCTTGCTTGATTTCTGTGGATATCGGTGAAGTCACAAAAGACAACAGGCACGGTTCTTCAGATTTCTAACCAGCTCTGTTCTAAAACGATGGAAATCAGACTCATGAAATGACTGTACATTAATATAAATGCTTATTGGGCAGAGAACTCCTGCTTTTTGCATTTGAAGGGAAGTCGAGCTGCTGCATGTGTTGTAAGTGAGCTTCAGCATCGATTTCGGCACACTGGCATTAAAGGAGAACATCCCCTCATCCGTTCCGTTTCCTAATCTTCAATTCTCCCTAGATTTTAGCTCCACGAAGCATGTGAGATGCTTACTGGTATAGTAATGGTATCGCAAAACTCCTATCCTTCTTAAAACACTCACAGACGTTAAATAAAGACTTTCAGTTGAGAGGCACAAAACACATAATTGTGTCATTTTGGCAAGAATATCTTTTTAAACACCTTTTTTCCAGTGCAATCACACCTTGACCCCACACTGAGTGCAAACAAACGTGCAGACTGAAAAATCACAGATAGCTGAGCTGTTTCATAATCCTTCGGACTTAATGTGAGCTCAGAAAATTGCACTAGGAAAAACCGTGTGTTTTCATCCTGGCTGACCTGGATGTAGAGGGGGAGCAGAACTCACCGGTAGTGTTGCAATGCTACTGTCTGCTGTATTTCTACATGCAGCCAAGCTCTTGTTTTAAAATGGCTTGAGTTTCGGACATATTGCAATAAGTACAAGTGTGCGGACAGCAGGAGTGTGGCTGGAATTGTTCAGCAGGCCGTGTGGTCATGTTAGCTGCTGCCTCACCTGTCGTCCTGTCCGGCTTATCCAGCGCCCCCGGAGTGCCTGCAGCAAGGCAATAGCTGTTCTGTCAACTGATTTTAATGCTCCCGCAGAGAATAGTGTACTCCCCCCCCCCCCCCATCCCAGGTTTGCAAAAACCACCACCAGTTACCAGAAATTATGAATCAGGAAAGATCAAATATGCCCAGCCTTCACAGTTTACTCACAGCAGTCAACTAAGATATTTGAGTGATCTGAATTCAAGACACGGTTCAATTTGGGGTTGAAAATGGACCCATTCTTCTTCATAGTTCCCGAAATAAGCTATTCGGTGCTGATTTAGTTCCACTAACAGGAACCTAAAAGGACAATTGAGGTTCTAAAGCATGTTTATTGGCTACACTGCCCCATCGTTCATCTTTATCAAGCAATCTTCCATGGTCGACAAATGTTCTCGGGATTACAAGGAAGGTACACATGTCTGCCTTGTCAGATGTTCGCTTTCGTTGCCGTGCTTCTCTTTAGCTCGTAATTAAGGGTAATGTCTAATTTGGGAAATGTGCTGTGGTACATTGAGCTGAGTGATTCCCCTCGAAGATCTGAGCAGATTACTGAGTAATACTCAAGCAGAAACTCAGGCACAGTAAATCAGGGCCATAATCAAATGCGGGAACTTTATCCTCAAAGGACAGCTCTGTTGGACTAAGAACCACAGTAGCATTTTACACAATTAGCCGACCACAGCAACAGACAGAGTGGGACCCATTCCTTTATGGGGGCCGTGATGCATTTTAGAATTTCTCTCGGGCTATTTTTGCTTGGTAGTGCTGCTGTTGGGCATTGTTTTGAGATCACTTTTTCAGTCCATCCATCTTCCAACCACTTTTCCAGGACAGGGTTATTGGGGGGAGGGGGACGTCATTCGGAACCTTACCAGGCGGCATAGGACATATGCTGGGTTACATTTCAGCATAGTGCCCAGAATAAGCAGGGGCACACCCAGAGATGGATAGTGGCAAGAAAATGGTACGACCCGCCAAGCCACCATGCCAACCCTGCTGTGGTGAGCGAACGGTGCGACCCACTGAGCCACCATGCCAACCCTGCAGTGGTGAGCGAACGGTGCGACCCACTGGGCCACCATGCCAACCCTGCAGTGGTGAGCAAACGGTGCGACCCACTGTGCCACCATGCCAACCCTGCAGTGCTGAGCAAACTATGCGACCCACTGTGCCACCATGCCAACCCTGCAGTGGTGAGCGAACGGTGCGACCCACTGTGCCACCATGCCAACCCTGCAGTGGTGAGCGAACGGTGCGACCCACTGTGCCACCATGCCAACCCTGCAGTGGTGAGCAAACTGTGTGACCCACTGAGCCACCATGCCAACCCTGCAGTGGTGAGCAAACTATGCGACCCACTGTGCCACCATGCCAACCCTGCAGTGGTGAGCAAACTGTGCGACCCACTGAGCCACCATGCCAACCCTGCAGTGGTGAGCAAACTATGCGACCTACTGAGCCACCATGCCAACCCTGCAGTGGTGAGCAAACTGTGCGACCCACTGTGCCACCATGCCAACCCTGCAGTGGTGAGCAAACGGTGCGACCCACTGAGCCACCATGCCAACCCTGCAGTGGTGAGCAAACTGTGCGACCCACTGAGCCACCATGCCAACCCTGCAGTGGTGAGCAAACTATGCGACCCACTGAGCCACCATGCCAACCCTGCAGTGGTGAGCAAACTGTGCGACCCACTGTGCCACCATGCCAACCCTGCAGTGGTGAGCAAACGGTGCGACCCACTGTGCCACCATGCCAACCCTGCAGTGGTGAGCAAACGGTGCGACCCACTGTGCCACCATGCCAACCCTGCAGTGGTGAGCAAACGGTGCGACCCACTGAGCCACCATGCCAACCCTGCAGTGCTGAGCAAACGGTGCGACCCACTGAGCCACCATGCCAACCCTGCAGTGGTGAGCAAACTATGCGACCCACTGTGCCACCATGCCAACCCATGTTTTTATCATTAATAATATTATGATCAGTCCTGGACACATTGTACATCTGGGAAGTGTATCTTTTATAAATCAATCACCATGCAGCCTAAATTGTACTGTTCCCAATACTGTCAAACTAGCAAAAGCTGTCAACATTTACTGAAATTACATTGAAAACATTCTCTGATATTGTAGTATTTTTTTTTCTTTTTTTACTATTACTGCTGCAGTCTTTACCCATTTGACCTGTCTTATCACCACAAATAGTGCTATTTATCCAGCCTTTGTCCAGAGGCCATTAAGGAAGCCCTATGTGTTTTTTAAATGGAGGCGCACATCTGATTTAAATGGGGAATAAAAACATTAGTAGTTTTTTATGGCGTCTTGTGAAGGAGCTGGTGTCACTACAGTCATCTGGTGTGTATCAGACAGGAGAAAACCTCTCGCCACGGCCGCTAATGCGTCTGCGTGCAGTCCGCGCTTCCGAGCCGCGCTCGGGCCGTGTCTACGGCGAGACGGTGATCTTGGGAGATCGCTGGAAGCAGCGCCGGCGGAGCCGTCGTGCCGTGAAGGATGGCGCATATCCTGCCAGCTTACTAAGACGGCTGGTCTCACTGCGTTTCTTTCTGTTGCCGTTGGACCTGTACTTAAGCTGCAGTCCTTGGCTTCCCACTGTTCACCTCACTGTTTAATCCTGTTTTTCTGTGGTCATGCAGCATCGCAGGAAATTGCTATCTGTGATAGTCACTCAGTTGCAGCTCACAGACAATATGTTCTGTTCCACGGCAAAGTAACTGAAGGATTTTGTCATTTCTATAAATGAGCGCACATCCGCAAAGATTCTCTTGAAGCGTCTTATCAGCCTTTGTGCAGCTTTTGTTGCCGTTTCTCTCAGTCATTATTTAACCATTTCATGCCACAATGTGCATGTCGCTTTAGTGAATGTGAATGGTACATAGAGTACTGGGTAATCATAATGTTCATAAAGGATAATTAAGTCAGTGCATTTCTCAGTGATTTGTAAATGTTCTGTTGATGCCTTTCATATATAACATGTATATGATTATATGCCAGCATTCTGCCACTCACATAAATATAAATGTCATGATGATGTACACACGACTGTACTGGCTAGCAAGAAAGTATTACCGTATTTTTCGGACCATAAGATGCACCTAGTTTTAGTGGAGGGAAATGAAGAAAAATAAGATTTCGAACCAAATAGTGTCCTAAAATATTTAATGTCAACCATGTAAATTGAACAGCATTCAACAGCAGCATTAAGAACCATTATCACCGTCATTAACAAATAAAGTCAATAAAAACCGAATAAAAGTATAAAAGTACAAAAAAACAAGGAGACACTTCAGTAACAAAATAGGATAGACCGATGGGGCGGGATGTGAGTGGATGCGATTTCGGCATGCTGCATGCATCCCTCTCTCCTATCTTCCCGGTGGAGCTGCCTGTCACTAAGATAGGAGGGAGAGGGGGCGTGGCTATGTGATGTGAGAGGGCACTCTGAGAATAATTATGAATGAAACGGAGAATATGCATGCACATAAAAGGTGGGTTAGCCATAGCATAGGGACCAGCACGTTACTGCATATCTTCTTTTTTAAAGCATGTGAGCAGAGAAATATTCAGAAGACATGACGCAGTGACTTTCTCTCCAATTTTTCGGTGAGAAAAAGTGCGTCTTATGGTCCGAAAAATACGGTACATGAATATGCGTGTTACTTATTGAATGCATATATAGGTTATATTTTCTTCAGTTGAGGGGACAGCCATGTGTGCTTAACTAGGCAATGAAAGCTAATTCCCTTGTTCAAATGTACAACAGTGGAATCCCTCCTAGGATTCACACCCACATCATTTTATTCACAGATTCCTTGTTTCCTTGTGAAGGATGTATTTCTCTTATCTGTCCTTGGTCACATACTCATCACTCAGCAGATCTTTCTGAAAACACATCTGTAAGAAGCAGCATTCCTTGATCTTAAAGTAATTAGTGTGGGGGAGGAGGGTCGAGCCCGTGGTGGAGAAAATTTGTGGGAAAGTCCACTTTTACTGGGATTGCTGGGTAACAGGCTGGGGCAGCGACAGTGCAGAATGATCTAATGCCGTTTCTGTGGGAAAGGAAGTCGCTATATAGCTATGAAACCCCCTTTGATAAATAACTGCAATCCACTGGGTATAAGGTTTCTACAAATACAGGGGCACTGTGCTGACCTTCTGTGTCGCGTATTAAGAGCAACTGGTGCAAGCAAGGCCATAAAACTGGTGTCAGCCTTGTTCACTGGCACGACATGCTTGTTGAATTGTTTACATTAAGTTAAACTGCTAATTCTGTACTCATCTGTACATGCTGTGTACAACATCACCGTGGTCAAGAATTTAAGGAATTTAGCTCTCAGCAAAATAAATAATTTAGGCTGCCATCCTTGAATCGTGGACGATGCTGTCTCAAGTCTGAGATCCTGCAAGTCTGGATGCGCATTAATGCGGAGTGTGACATCTAAGCTGCCCCTTTTAAGAACATTAAGAACATTAACCCTCTGAAGGCCTGGCTGTCTCAGAGGCCAACGAGACGATGTGTGTAGGTTGAAGGATTTGTCTCGACTAGCAACGGCTTCCACTTGGGCAAATGGACGCACTTTTTCTACAGATACCGGCAGATGGGACACAAACAAACGGAGTGTATCATCGATTATGACAGCAGACTTGGGGGTAAATGGCATTCCATAGGTCAGACAGAACCAGACACGATGCAGCAGGGCAGTGTTTTCTGTGTGCAGTCTGATGGAAGACTATGATATAGAGAACAGGATATGTCAAGGGGAAGGGATGCTGACACACAGGATATAAAGCAAGTAAAGATAAAGGCGAACCCGAGAACAGACAGTACTGCTTCGCAGAGGACCCGCAGTGCTGCTTGTTCTCGTCCCAGTGACCAGTTTGAGCTGGATCTGCACACTGCACCCATTCAGGCCAGCGCGATTGGTTCTCCTGCTCTCCGGTCGCGCCTCCTAATTACTCAGCATCACTAATTAGATTTTTACACCGAATGATTACGGCTCATTGTTCCCCTGCATATAATGAATCACAAGACTGGCGTTATAAATAGAACATATTCTTAATTACTGTTCGGCCACAGGAACTGGGCTGAAAAGAAGAGCGGAATTTGTGTGATGCTCCACGGCCTGAATGCGTCAACTTAGGAAAGGGCAGGGAAAAGGGCTTGGGGCCAACCCATCTTAACTGACAGAAGCCTAGTGAACAAACATGCAACGAGGCAAATGGTAAAACGCAATCCAGTTGCGTGTAGTGAAAAAGTATCCGCTCTATGTCAAAAGACCAGTGAATTTCTATAGATATCATTGGTGATTAGTAGCCAGTCATGGGAAAACAACCTATTTAAGAATGGAAAAGCAGTGAAAGCTTAAATTGGTAACTATGGGAAATATTCCTAGGTTACTCTAAGGCATAATAACTAGGTGGGACGTGCCCCTACCCCAATATCAGACTCTCGACCTTCCTTTTAGTAGAGCTGTTAATGTGTAAATTGCGAAAAAACTCACAATATCTGGACAGTAGTTTTGTGTCACCCTCTTATAGTACATTATATATTGCCTTGACTGGCTACAGTATATAAGGAAGCCCTCAGAAGACATCGAATTTTTGTTCCATGTTTGGCGCGTGGTGTTTAGGGGCATCGGCGCTAGGAGCCAATGCACTCATGATGTTTGCCTGACCTTCCCTATAATTCTTGGGTAGATGGGAATGACACTTAATGAATCAGTGCTTAGGGTTTGTGGGAATAAGCCTAAGATACTTCTAAGCTGGACACAGGTCCCTGAATTAACTCAGACACTGATTGGATGTTGTAATAGGACCCTCATACCCGATTATTCCTAGTTGGGTGACAGGATCCTGCCCTGTCATTTCCTTTCCTGGCCAGTCACCCCTCGCCTAGTGTTTTGAGTCTTTCGAGATTTGTGAATTGACCCATACCTTCTTGCTGCTCCAAATCTTTAGTGTTTGTTTGATTGTAATGCCTCACACCTGTTCCTTATTACCCTTGTGTGTGTATATATATATATATATATGCCTGCCCTTGCTTTGTTCCCTTGTGGTCACTATGTTTGCTTCCTGCATGTTCTCTAATGTGGATAGTCTTGTTGTAATTGTTTATAGGTGTTTTGCTTGTGTCCTTTCGGCTTGTCCTCTCATAGTTCCAGGCCGTAGATATCTTTGTGTAGCCTACCTGCCATTGTTTTAGCCCGTCATGATCCTTTTGTTCCATGTCTAGTCTGTTTAATGTCTAATAAAGTTCCCTGATTGTCGATAATCCACATTGTGGATCATACCTTCACCATGCCTGGCCATAGCAGTTAGGTTTTTTATTCTCACTAGTATTCCCAATTATATCCTAGTATGATTTCTATATGAACTGTTTTCCATCGCATCCATGTAAGTCTTGATGGCCTTCTGAGGTACCCAGCACCTCTAAGTGCTGCTGCAGGATCATCTGTGATTATCTCAGCTTCTTCATTCTCGATCTCCGTGACCGGGTCAGACACTGGGCGCATGGCTTTAGCATTTAATCATGGGCACTTTAACAGCTTGTTGCCTCTACGTTTATGTGGATGGAGATAGATGTGGATTTGCACCATAAATAATAAGAAATAAAATGGGAGGTGAGTCAGCCAGTTCCCAGCCATTATTATGGTTCACAACATTCCTTACCGGAATACTATTCCCAAGGCGTATAATCTTTGAACTTCCTCAATGTAAGGACATTCATTTCATTTGATCAGACTGAGTTGACTTTTCAAGAAATATTGTTACAATCTCAGTTTCCATCATGTTTGAACATCTGGCAGAGAAAGTCAAAGAACAAGACCATTAGTCATCACCTTATCTTCTCATCAGTCTACAGAGTGCTGTCCACATGGTTCCGGAAAACACGGCCTCCAGTGTAAAGCAAATCTAACATTTGGCTTCGTTATATAATAAATAACTGTAATCAAATCCCTGTTGTCTATGAAATGGTCGTCGTGTCGTATTAACCACTGTGAGCGAATGCGAGAAAACGGCCCATGGTCCATTCCTTTGGGATGAGTCACACTGAAGCGCAGTGCTGAAGGGGGCATGTTGCTGATGAGGTGCTCAGCGGCTCGATCCTGTTTCCACCACAATCCACAAAGCGTTTCTTTTCATTTTTATTTTTCTGTGTGGTGTTGCAAAAGACTGTCGTGTGTGACTTTATGAGCATTGATCAGTCTGCTTAATAGAATTCCATCTGAAAGGTAAAAAATGGCTTATAAAAAATGTTGTTGTTTTTTTGAAATATATGTTGAAAAATTGCACTGAAGTGTATTTACGTTTATCAGTATCATCGGAATTTTGCGTAATTGATATCCAATCATTGTCCTGTCATCAAACATCATTTCAAAACATTTGTTTTTGTTTATCTCGCTTAAACATATAACCAGGATGTGAAACAATGGTTTTTGTAGTATTGAATCATCAATTGTGTGTAAAGTCTGCTTTGATGGCTGTCATGTACTCTGACATCGCTCTAAGTTATGCTTTTATAGTCCTTGTCCAGTTGAATTGAATACCCATGAGCCTGATGGTCATTGTTGATAAAAGCGATTTGTCCCGCAGATGCTAACCTGCAGTACCGTCCAGTGGCCGGCAGGCATTACTACACGCTACCCGGCAACAGCATCGAGCGCCGTGTGCTGCCACCGCCGCTCAGCTTCAGCATCGAGCCTCCCCGCTTCCACCCGCATGCCAAGGGCAAGAACATCCGGCTGGACTCGCAGCTGCGGCGGGCAGCGCGTAAGAGCAGCTTCTGCAATGGCGTCACCTTCAGCCAGCGGCCGGTGCGGCTCTACGAGAAGGTGCGTCTGCGCCTGTCCGGCGTGCACAGCGGCTGGAGCGGCGCACTGCGCTTCGGCTTCACCAGCCTGGACCCCGGCGAGCTGGCCGCCGCTGACATCCCCAAGTACGCCTGTCCGGACCTGGTGACCCGGCCCGGCTACTGGGCCAAGGCGCTGCCCGAGAGGCTGGCGCTCAGGGACAACGTGTTGGCCTTCTGGGCCGACCGACACGGCAGGGTCTTCTACAGCATCAACGAGGGCGAGCCCGTGCTCTTCCACTGCAGCCTGAATGTCGGCTCCCCCCTCTGGGCCATCATCGACATCTACGGCATCACGCAGGAGGTCACGCTGCTCGGTGAGTCACCTGAATCCACCACGAAGCAAATGGGCAGATCAATGCTGTGGCCCGGGGCATCGGGGTCAACACCCAAGTGGCCATGCTAATGCCAGGTTAGGGGCCCCAGATAAGGTAATCCGTCCCATGTGAAGCTTGTGGCTTTGAATCACCCCCAGGGATCTGAAGGGATGATGGCACCCAGGGAGGTTTTTAAAGGTTTTGAAGTTGAAGTACAAAGGCAGAGCAAGGTTTCGTTTGAACCAACCAGTTGAGTACTGACTGTGACTCTTTATACTCATCTGGTTGGTTGAAACAAAATCTTGGTCTGGATTTGTACTTCCTGGTCCTGAACTTTCCCACCTGTATTTGCGTGGCATTAATTGGAAGCTTGGACTTTATCATGCAGACTATGGTAGAGGGCAGCTTATGGAATGTGTTACAACTCAGCCCAGAATAGCAGCTGAGGTCAGCATGGGGGTTAAGCAGATGTATGTGTGGGGGGGGGGGGGGGGGGGGGGTCACTATCTCGTCCTCTCTGGGCTGTGGGTCTCAGGCCGGGGCTTCAAGAGGCCAGAGCCTAAGAATACACAGTGGTATTCCCACCTGGGAATCGGGGAAGGGGCCTCTCTCGGCACCGCCACTTTGTTTTGCTCCGTCTGGCAGAAGGCCTGACCATGTTTGGTAAAGCCCGCGGCAGATCCTGCTGGCGGTGCGTTCAGACGCCGGCTGTGCGGGGGCCCCGCAGGTCGGGGCGCTCGGCACATTGCTGCCTTTTTAACATGCATTGTAAAGCTTCCCTTTGAAACACATCGCAGAGGCTCTGCCACAGAAACAGGAATGACGGCGCGATACTTACATGCTAATTACATGTAAAGATACGCGGGTCATGAAATCGACTAGAATCAGTTGGACAGAAACCATTTTACCCTGAACCTTTTTAAAGAAATGATGGCGATGATGATCTTTATTAACCCTGCCTTTGTTGTGTGCTTTACCTGGTTCTGTTTTCATTATGTGAGAAGCTTCTCTTCTAATTCAGTTCGGTTTTTGAGTAAACGCAGGCAGCGATGTGTAGTTTGTCCAGTGGTGTTACCAGGATGCCAGGCTGCAGTGGGCATTTGGGTTTGTTCGGTAGCCACCCCAGTGTTCAAACTGGCGATGTGTTTTGAGGGGTACTCACCCATGCCCCTGGACAGGATGAAACAGTGATGCTAAGATTCTCCAGTGTCTGTGAGGGTGAGTAACTGTACCTTATGACACCTGTACCTTATGAAAAGGAACATGCTCATGGTTAAGGTGGAATCAAGTTTGAAATACTGAGTGAGATTAAGGGGGCGCAGTGACCTGGCTGTTGCTGATGGTGTGCCCCCCCCCCCCCCCCCCCCCCACAGAGAGCACCTTTGCCGACAGCATGAGCTCAAGCCGCCTCAGCGCTGCCCGCCTCAGCGCCTACCTGCCGCAGAGCAATCACGACTCGGCCAACTACAGCAACAACCAGCTGGAGACCAATCAGGCAGCGGCCGCCAAAATGGCCACACTGCAGCTTGGCCACTGCAACCAGCTCATCCCCTGCTGTTCACCGCCGTCCTCGTCTGCCGTGTCAGCCGGTGGGCCCCGGTCCCCGCGGGGCCCACCCTCCCCACTGGACACCGAGCTGCACTTCCACCCAGTGCGAGGCTCCGACGTCATCCTGTCGGCAGACCGCTCGTCGGCCTGCATCCACTTCCTGGACAGCAGTCGGACTCTGGTGTTCAGCGAGCGCCCACTGCGTGTGGGCGAGACGCTTTTCGTGCAGGCAGGCCACCTGGGCCTGCCCTACTTCGGAGCGCTCCTCTTCGGCGTGACCTCCTGTGACCCCGGCACCCTTCGCCCCAGTGACCTGCCCGCCGACCCTGATGTTCTCCTGGATCGTAAGGAGTACTGGGTGGTGTACCGGGGCATCCCTACACCCAGCTCAGGTGACGTGCTCAGCTTCACGCTGCTGTCCAACGGGGAGGTTCACCACAGCGTCAACGGTGCAGCACGAGGGCGCCTGCTCTGCGTTGATGCCTCTCAGGTCCTGTGGGTCTTCTTCACTCTCCACGGCGCCATCAACCGCCTGCGCATCCTTGGTATGCGTTTTACGCAGCTGACGTTTGAGTATTCTGAGCCTCTCCTTCACGCATTGAACTTAACGCTCTTATCTACATCTGTCATGTTCAGGGACGGTGCAGTCCAGTCCCATCTCCAGCTCCCCGTCGAGCTCACCGGGCGGAACCCCAGATGACAGCGACTCGGACCTAGCATTCAGTGTGAACCGGTCCTCATCAGCTTCAGAATCCTCACTGGGTAAGTACTGTGCATCCAATCAGGTATCCAGTACTAGGTACCAGTCACTGGTAAAGTACCCTTGTGTGTGACACATATACACACAACATGGATGTTTGTATTCATATCGTTGTGGGGACTCTTCATTCATTTCTATGGGAAAAACCCTAATCCCAACAATACCACCTTAACCCCTACCCAGCCTTAACCCTAACAGGGCACACTCACACACCAGTCACTTGCCCATGTACACCTACGGCCAATTTGGCAACTGCAAATAACCTCAGCATGTGTTCGGACTGTGTGGGAAATCAGAGTAACCAGAGGAAACCCCACAACGACACCGGGAGAACATGCAAATGCTAATCAGGTATCCAGTACGGGGTACCAACTGTTGATAATCCAAAGTAACTGTACCTGTTCATGTGCTCATGGCTGGATTGTGCCCCAGGCCCTTGGCTAGAGAGGCCCTCAGAGCACTAGTGGCTGCGAGTCGCAACATTTATAGTGCAAGGTAAACACTGTAGCCTTCACATACAACGCGAGTTCACCTCCAGGGCTCCTCTTCATATAGACTAGAGCAAAAGAGACCACCCAGTCTCCAGGGCCCTCTGCATATAGAGCAAGAGAGCACCCAGGACCCTCTGTATATAGAGCAAGAGAGACCACCCAGGGCCCTCTGTGTATAGAGCAAGAGAGACCAGCCAGGGCCATCTGTATATAGAGCAAGAGAGACCACCCAGGACCCTCTGTATATAGAGCAAGAGAGACCACCCAGGGCCCTCTGTATATAGAGTAAGAGAGACCACCTGGTCCCCAGGGCCCTCTGCGTATACAGCAAGAGACACCACCCAAGCCACAGGGACCTCTGTATATAGAGAATTAGGGACAACCCAAGTCCCTTTGAAATATAGAGCATATCAGGGTCCCCAGGGCCACCAGCATACATATCACAATTAACCACCAGGGGCCTCCAGAGCCTTCTGCATATACAGCACAAGCTGACCCCCACCAGGTAGCCTGGGCCCCTCAGTGTATACAGTGAGCATTGACCAGCAACATCAGGGGCCTCTGTATCTATAGCAAGAATTGATGCCCTGGGCCTCTTGACATATACAGCACAAGTTAACCACAAGGGCTCCCAGCCTATAGGGTGCAAGGGGACTACCGGGGCCCCTGGGGCTTATACACACCGAGCCATGGCAAACTCGACCCCGGTCCCAGAAGTGTGAGGCAACAGTGCTAACTACTGCGCCACCCCATGCTAGAGTAAATAAAATGCAAAAAGCGCACTCTTAATCGTGAGAGCAGCCCCCGTTATTTGCCATTTGCCTCACACGCCTGCCTCGGTCTTCTGCCCCGCCCGCAGTGACAGCCCCCAGCTCGCCTCTGAGCCCCCCCCTGTCGCCGGCCTTCTCCCCACTGGAGCTGCCCCTGACCAGCAGGAACGGCGAGTGCACCGTGTGCTTCGACCAGGAGGTGGACACCGTCATTTACACCTGCGGACACATGTGCCTCTGCAACGACTGCGGCCTCAAGCTGAAGAAGCAGATCAGCGCCTGCTGCCCCATCTGCCGCAGGCCCATCAAGGACGTCATCAAGACGTACCGGCCGTGAGGGCGACTCGGGCCGTGCGGACAGCTCTGGTCATATGTGACCCAAGCGCGGTCTGACCGCGGGCTCCTTTCTTGGCTGAACTTGTCTGGACTTCTCTCCCTGTCTCTTCTCTCTGTCGGTAACCTTACAGAAATGTTACACACAACCAAATCGGAGAGTCGGGGGTCTTTATCACTACCTGTCTTTTTATCGGAAACCTGCCAGTGCCTTTGACAGTCTGGTGAAAAAATGTCTATTTTGTTCTTGTACATAATACATGTTTGACAATCACGATTGCTATATTTTTACAAGAAAAGGTGAAAAGAGTCAGTGGTACTTTTGACACTCAAAAATGCGCAAAAGTTTATTTTTAACCAAATGAGAAGGAAGACGTGCTAATTTCACATAATCCCAGACATGTTAATAAGGGAGAGAATAAAGAAAGTGCTGTTGGACGGGGGGTAAAATCTGTGTCCCTGGAACAGGCAGATGAAACATGTAGATAGGAGGAAAAGTGAGTGATGAGTGAAGATCACCTGGATACTGCTGTGTTTGGCCGGTCCGCCTCATATACATGAGGAAAGTGCAGCTCCGAGGTATTTTTGTCGGTGAATGTTGGACATAGTTAATGTTCCTGCATTATTAGAGAAAACATAGTATGCAAATTTAGGAAGCCAAATAAGTAAAATGCAGCAAAATACTGTGATTTGAGGTTGAAGTGTATAGGGAAATATTCTAAATACTTTTTGGTGGGCATACATTGCAGTTGATAAAGGGTTAAGCAAAAGCTGATGGACCTTTATGATTTGTGTAGTTGAATTGTGGAAAGACAAGTCCTCCAGACTGTCCGTACTGTTAAAAGCATGATGGAGGCAAATTCTTCATCACCAGACCTGTATTTGATTCAGGGCTACATGTACAGCCAGGTTCCTTGTGTTCTTAGCAATCATGTACATGGAGCTGAAAGGAAATTCTCAGCTACCAACAAATCGCCATTCACCACTAAGCCAGTGCAGTAGATGCTTTTGATATTGGCAGGAAGAGACACAGAAAACTCTTTTGACATTATACAGAAAACACTGTCCATGTCTCAATATGTTTCTTCTGTCATGCTTTGCATTTTGTAAGCAAAATCTGGTTTTCAGCAAGTTCCTTAACTGATACACTATATTCATAGCATATAAGATAGTTTTCAGTAGCTGTCATTAATTCACCAAACTATGTTAAAATAATTCAGAATTAGAGTGATAATCAGAATGTAGTTTTTTTATGAATGGAGAAGTAATTTATTTCTCAAACACTTTTAGTAGTGCGTTTACGGGATTTTTTTGTTGTCTTCTAAACATATTCCTGCTGGTAAATTTCACATAATGGTCGCTGTTCCCAGCTGGCTTAGGTGAGAGTATCTCATATTGCAGAAATGAATTGGGGCTCACAAGTAACATTACACAGATCTCCTTCAGTAAATCCTGTTCCTGTTTTGTAGCCATCATAGTGGGACTTGTTTTTAGTGTCACCCAGTTGCTGTCCACCCTGAAGAGTGTGAGGGTTAAGATGACACACTGCTTTCGGAGGCTGCACTATGGTCCTGAGTGGAGAACTCTGCCTATAATGTCTCCCCAGCAGAAACGGGAGAGTAAATCCTTACAGTGCCTTATGCAAGCCTTTGCACTATTCCCTGGGGAAATTACATGTTACACAAATATTTCACGAATCACTAAAAGTACTTTGGCATTAATCGAGGGCCGTGCTACACCATATGCAAGGAATGGGCATAAAGCATTATACACCGAAATATCAGTTGAAAGAAATTACATGAACTCATGTTTGTTTTACTGGAACCCAGTGTGGCGTACTGTAGTCTCCCAGCTGCTGCCAGAATTACACACTTCATTGTTTGACAGACTGGAAAGTCTCCTGTTTGTAGTAGGATCCAATCAAAATGGTGAAGTAGGAGTATTAATTCTGCTCTGTGGGAATTCAGATCAATATCCTCTGAGGAAGCTATAGAAAGGACTATAGGCTAATTTTGAAGCTTTTTTTGTCCACAGAACAACATCCCAGCAAATCAAATAAAGGTTTTCCAGGCAAAATCAAGTGGAACACTAGAGGGCAGCAAAGAGCTACATTAACTGTGTTTGCGTTCCACAACTTTAATACACTATATATTATCTATATCACTTTTCAGACATTTCTCAGCTTATATATATATATATATGTATATATATTTGTGTGTGTGTGTGAGACTAAATCACATAATGTTGCGTTACGCTTTGGTTTGTCTTAGAATGCAGAGAAAGTGTGCAGGTTGTACTGTGTTGCGTGTGTGTGTGAGGTCATTCATTCGCATGAAACATTTTCCTTTCAGAACTGTGTTGAGCTGTGTGACATTTTTTTGTAATGCGCTGAAGATCCTCTTAGTATTGGTGTAGCACAATGAAGTATTTAAAGAACCTTTTTAAAAAAATCAAAAACTATATAAACATCGTCCATAAAGACAGTGTCCAACAACATAAGTCTAACGACGAGCAAAAAATCCAGAGGTAGTTTGTTTAAATTTGGTGTTTTGTTCTTTATTGGAGTGAAAGTATCTCGTACTTGCGTATTAGCTCTCGGAATATCATTAGCAGTCTAAGTCATGCCCTAGCCTTACCACTCACAGACGTGATGTCCTTCTCGTTGACAGTGACAGATGACCAGGTTTTGTTTGGTGCCTTCCTGCTCCTCAGATAACTTATGGACTCG
The DNA here is from genome assembly GCF_023856365.1 of Brienomyrus brachyistius. NCBI lineage: Eukaryota > Metazoa > Chordata > Actinopteri > Osteoglossiformes > Mormyridae > Brienomyrus > Brienomyrus brachyistius. Next base: position 10,067,071 of record NC_064542.1, read on the forward strand.
ACGCAGTTTTGTTTGTAAGTGTGTCAGTGTGTACGTGTGCACTAAGAGGTAGGCGTCATTTTTCTATGAACCCAAAATCTGGACATTTTTTTTGTTTTGTTTGTATTTACAGCACTGCAGGTATGGAGTTACAGCAGAAATGTCTGTATGACCTTGATTCTAACGTTCGGAGTCCCTCTGAAGACTTTTGTAGTTGCCACAGTTAAGCGTCGAAGCTTAATTCTGCCAGAAAGCCTCATATGACAGATTCACTTTATAAATAATCGGCTGCAAGTGGTCTGATTGAAGAGGAACAGCGGCACAGTGATACTGGCCGATATAACACAGAACAACAGTGTCAGGCAAGCAAAATAAAGGCTTCTACATTTTTATTTCCATGAATACTGCAGAATTATGATGCTCTTCTAAGTCTCTGCTTTAGGTTCGTGTTGGTGACTTCAACATGCAGCTTTAATGATGACCTTGTGTAGCAGAGATACACTCACCTGGAATAGGATAAATTACTGAGTGACTGAGCCTGCCTGCCTTTACACCCCATCTTTTATCCCCCTTTCTGAGAAACAATCGGGTAAAAAAAAAAAAAAAAAAGGTATAACACAAAAATGACTGGAAGGGGATTTTCTCAAAATTCTGTAATAAGATACAGGCTTTCTAATGCTTTGTGGCTTTATGATGTATCTATAAAACGAAACAGCAGCTCAAAGTTCCGCCACTCGAGGGAAAGAAGTCAAGCTATTGTACTTAAAACACAAAAAACTTGTGATTTGTGTTATTTTGTTGCATTTTCCCCTCCATGGTAAATAAAATGATGCCAGCCTATTTAGTAGTCAGTTATTAAATACCGCTTTGGCAACAATTAAGATCTGCTGATACAACTTAAACATGTAAGAACTAAGAACAAGCGTGCTATTTCATTTCAGTGGGACTTTTATTCTGTTAAATTAAGTTATGCTTTAGTAATACTGGGAGAGGGAATTGAATCTTTATTGGGAAAATTGGTTATCAGTCCTGGGAACACTTTCCTACAGACCTACACAAATCTTGCGATGAGCATCATGTGAGTTTGACAATATAAATGCACTGAGTCTGGAAACATGCTGCTAAAAGTGACATTATAAACACTGTTATCTAAAATGAGCTCCATTGAAAACAAGCTGTTTTGAAAGAGCTGAACCACATTAAAATGTACTTAAAATATGTATAAACATTTCACTCTGGTGTCTGGAGTAATTCATGGAGAGTAGCGGGGTCTGCAGCATGTCTGGATAAATGAATTATGTCAACCGCAATTGAGGTCCTGGCAAAAATAAGTCAGATTTACAAAAAAAGAATCTTTTGTATTTGAAAGTGACAGTTGATTTTGTGTTTTAATTTCATTCCTGGAAACATTTTTTTGCTTCTGTAATGGAATCATTCTGCACCTGTTCTGAAGCAGAAAAGATTGTTAAAAATGGTGGCTCAGTTCAATAAAAGTAGCTACGAATCTGGGGTTAGGAAGTTAATTATTGGCAATAATTGTGTAATATGAAACTCGATGACTGAGATCATTCAGATTCACAAGTCAAAACTAAGGGGCTACTACGTTTTACGTGCTTGTCACTGCACTGTGGTGATGTAAGGTAATCTGTAGGCCGCTGATTCTCAGCCTGGTCTTTAGGGACCTCCAGATGGTCCATGTTTTTGCTCCCTCTAAGCTTGCTGCCAGAACTGGCTGGGGGTCCTTTGGGACTGGGTTGGGAAGCACAGCTCTAGGGTGATCTCTCCCCTCTCACACACCCAGAAACTGTACGTACCTGTCTATTGCACTGCTCTGTATCTCGGAATACAGCCATAATGTTAATTAATGTTTCTTCCTGTGTGCAGCGCAGAACAGATTGTCCTTCATGTTCAGCAATGCCAAACTGATTTACCTTTTCAAAATGAAAGTTGACAATGGTATCAAGTTATTGGAAGGAAGTTCTGGAAGGAAGAACTGAAGCCTTAAACACGCAATCACTATTTCAACAAAACTTATATTTGTATTTGGTAAAAAGGTTTATAAAAACACCGGCCCCACATTATTGCTGGTCCACTCAGCAGAGTCTTTGTTTCTGACGAGATCATCTGTGCCAGATTTCCCGAACAGAAAAAATTGATATTCAAACCATCAAAGTAATAACCGGAAGGTGAACAAAGCAGTGCGGCACCATCGCAGGAAGAGCAGCTCCTGAAATACAAACACACATTCAGAGCACATGCCTGTTACGGATGCATCAGCGGCTGTTTTGTAGTAGACTGATTCTAAACACTTAAACTGAGGCACCTTATTGCTGGTCTTTCAGGAATCAGGGCACTGTTCCATCACCAGAAACGCCCTGGGATACAGCTGTCTGGCAGCATCTACTGTACACTGGGAAGAATGTGGATGCTTCCATCCGGTGCAACTCAGAGTGTGGTCAATAAGACTCCTGGAACAATATTCATCTGACAGTTAAAAGTATAGAGACCAGTAATAACAGGAAGTGTTTGGCTGAAGTTATCCTTGCTAAAGGTGTCAGTTCTCGGTTGTGTGAGATTGTATTTCTTCTTTTTCCACATCAGAGAAGTTAGATGCTGCGCGAAATGCTTGAGAAATGACTTGAGCACCAAGACGTTCGACTTGTTGACGCTGCGTTCCCTCTTTTTTGGTTGCCTCATGTCTCTGTGGCTGGGGGGGGTCTGACTGCCACCTCGGCTCTTTGCTTGTGGAGTTTGCATGTCCTCGTGCATTGCATGCTCCCTCTAAATTGCCCATAGCTTGTGATTATGTGTGTGTTATGTGCCCTGCATCCCATACAGGGTTAGGGTGACTCGCTAATCCACGACAGGGGGACACTATGAGCTTTTAAAACCGAAAGGCTCCCCTGTTTGGCTAAATAGTTAAATTCTTCTTGTGCTTTTGGTTTGTTTCCTTGATAGAAAAACCCATCCAGCTGTTTCACATTAATATTGGTGAATAGCATGATTAATAGCACGATTATAGGAGACTGACTGACACAGCAAGAATTCAGTGCTTTAAGTTTTTAATTGAAATGGTAGTTTACAAATCCTGTCCTAGCTCAGTGTCCTTCCTGATACAGATGATTTCATCCACAATTGAGGTCAGGAATCGTAAACATAGTCAGATTTACAAAAAAGAATCTATGTTACTGTTCTTTGATTTGTGTTTTAAGCTCATTTCTGAAAATTTTTTTTTACTTCTGTAATGGAATCATTCTGCGCTTATTCTGAAGCATAAAAATTGTGGTCACTCTATATATGCTGTATCTATGCCATGTGCTGCATGCTGCCTGGGATGGGACCCTCAGCAGAATAAGCGATTAGAACATGGATGGATGGAAAGCATTCAAACCAAAAGCATTCAATGCATAAATCAGATAGGAAGAAGGTCCTCTTTCGTGTTGCTGTGTCTTCTCAGATGTGTGACGTTTAAAGGGGAGAATCTCAAGGGAGATCTCTCACTTGTTGGTTACATCATTTCTTGAAGTCTCTGTTGGAAGAAAAAAAAGCATAAAACGAGATACAAAAAATAAAAAAAACCTGGGAGGCATAATTCTAATTTTGAGTTGACGTGTATAAGTTCAACAAGAGCAGGAAGAACAAAGATTGCTGTTCGAGACCTTATTGTGTTATCATGTCAAGTTGGCCTTGTAAAATAGTTGAAACTGAAGATAAGGCCTCCAGTACCATGCAGGAGCATCTTATGTTTAGCTGAACCTGCAGTGATATATTTACAGATTATTTATCATGAGAGAAGCATTAATCAAACCGGTAAGTCTAATAATTCTTCTGTTGCATTAATTTTGTTTTTTTAAGAAAATCGGAGTTTAAATAATTTCAAGCAATTCTTTCTCTTGGACATTGCGTGTCTGTGAGATCCATAATTAGACTGTATTGTGTCACAGAATAGGATTAAAATTAATTTAGGATTATTTGTTTTTAAAATTGACTATTCTTTTGATCATGTACCAGTTCAAAGACTTTCTCAAGCACAGTTTACATGATTGTCCATTCTAGTAACTGAACTACAGGTGTTTGTAAACTGCAAATGAAATGTTATTAGTTCGGCAAGGGAGCCTCCTGGGAGGGACAACATAAACAAACACACTCAAGACATTGTAGAGATGCCATTCAGACTGACTGCACATCTTAGGACGGCAGAATGGAAGCAGCCTCTTGGGAGGATACACAACCCAGGAAGGACACACAAATTACACTGACGCAGAGCAGACGCAAGATTCAAAACCCCAACCCTGGATGTGTGAGGCAATAGTACTACCCACCGTCCTTCTTCCCTCTGATAATCTTAATGTTTACAGCCGCGTGTCTCCTCTGCATGTGAGGGTGAGTACAAACTGTGACAAACACAAGCTGACCTCATATGTGGATGATGTCACTCACAGCCCCTACTGGAAACGTCCGTTTCTATTTTTTTTACAGTAACCGTTCGATCTGCAAACTTCACTGAAACGGTGAAAACCCCAATCTTCTGATTTTCCATGCCCATATGGCTTAGGCGGCCCATTACAAATCGGGGTGAGACAAATTGCTTTTTACCTGGCTTTGCTTGTCCGATCACTGCTTCACTGCTTCACTGCAAAAATATGAACACTCCCAAAATCTACACACCTCGGCCTGAGAGGCCCAGTGGGACGCGAATATAATCACATGAGACATTAACATTCTGTGTACTCTTTCTCCCATCTGGCATAACTCTGTTTTCCAAATCAATAGCAGGCGTTTCACACTTGAATCCTGGATCCAAGAAAATAACACGTACAAAGGACATTTGTGATAATAACATTTTTTGACAGTCTCCGAAGTGTAAGCCACATTCTACTTACAAAACAGTCAACACCAGCACCAGCATCTCTGACTAGGGAATTCTGTCACTGCTTTTGTTAACATCTCCATCCCACTTTTTCAGCTTTCTGCGGACAGCTGCTTCAGATTTCAGCACAGACACATTTGGTATCCAAAAACGTAACAAACTGACATTCAGGAGTCAGACGTTTCACAGCTGTCTATGTACGGCTTGGCAGATCCCAGCCTTCTGGCTCTGCATCCACAAGAGAGGATTGCCAAAGCCCAGTGCCGAGTCACAATTAAATGAAGGGAGGTCATTAATTAACATGTTTTATTTGTCATGTGAATCATGCAAAACAGCTCAGTTAAAGCAGAATGTTTGTTGATTTGAAGCTTTGTTGGAAAGTCAGCCGAAGGACGTTTGTCACATCGGACAGATCAAAAAAAGCAAGCAGATGTAGGTGAGGGTGGGAGATGGCTAGACTGGGATTTAAATTTGGGCCTGAACTTTGTGGTTCCCTGTGGCCACATGGAAAATTCCAGGTTCCCACATGACAACTTTTACCAACCAATGCGTTTTGCCACCCTGAGGGGGTCAATTTTGCCAGCCCACATACCCTTTGTCCAGCAGGAAAATATGCCAGAGGACCAGTGCAGTCCTGGAGGACGGTGAGATGCTATAATTGAGGTTTGTGTGATTTTAAAATAAGAATTCTATTATTGTCGATAATTATTTGTAATACTGCGAAAGGTCATAGGGATACAAATCTAAAAGAAAGAATTCTCATCGTAAGCTTTCATAACCTTTCCACAGGATATCCTTGCCTAAAGAGACATGATTTATTGATCTCAAGTTAACTGAGGGCTCCACTGACTGGAATATCTTTTTTTTTCATCTAGGGGTCTTGATTAATTGACTTCAAAAAGGATTTTTGCATAACACTGTAGTTGCGTAACAATGTTGTTTCACACAGTTGCATAAAACTGTATCAGTGTTGTTCTGGTTTTTATTATGTAAAATATATAACACAAATTTACTTAAGGGTATTATTTTGGGATTGGAATGGAGGAATATTTTGGGTGATGGTGTGTCCGTGTTTTGAATTTCATATTCAGCTGAGCTACAGAGGGTCTAGGGTGGCGTATGAAATTCTTGGATAAAATTATGATTCATTATGACCTCTCCGACACACAGTGTATAAACACAACGCACGGTATAACTGTCAGAAGACAGGGGTAAAGTCTTTACATTTTTAGTATAGTTTCCCTAAGTGCATTACACATGAACAGCCACCTCGTTCTGCGGAACACACATGTGGCTGTTTCCGTACATGTAGTTTGTTTCGCTCTGACTAAATGTGAGTAAATGCAATGGTTGTGTAAATGGGAATTCTCCAGAATGCCATACACACTTCTGAGTTGTTTGTGACACTGCTGTGCTCAGTGTTATTGTTCACTGGATAAAACTGAAGCAGTAATATCGATCACCAACTGATTTCCTGACATCTTTCCATCACTCAAGCACATTACAAAACAGGCTTTATTTCTGTCATGACATCAATATATTTTGTGTGATTAAAGGAAACTGAGACAGGCATCCTAAACATAGTTAGAGCTAGATGTTTATATTTGCCTTCTATTAACAATGAATAGTTAGTCTCGTCCTTGTGCCGTATGTTGGCTGGGATATGGTCCAGTCCACCCCCCCTCTCCCACCAACACAATAAGTGTTTAGAAGATGGTTGGACGGATGAATAGTTCGTTTTGAAATAATTCCCATTAAAAGCAAAGTTTTTTTTTCTTCAGTTTATAAACCATGCAGGAAGAACCAGCACAATAGTACAGTACTTTATCTTTTTCATACTTTATATTTATCATACTAAAACCATTATGCGTAGTTTTTGCTAGATGAATAATGGTCTAAACTTACAATACAAACACATTGCAATAAGCAAGATTTAGGACTCATATTAGGGCAAGAAGACATCTGAAAAGCTACATCTCAGTGATCCTCAGTGATACTCACACTTAATGAAGCTGACTTATTTAGTATTGCAGTATGTTGCAAATAGACACGAGATCCGAGTGCAAAGTATGTAGGTGCCTAAGAGGCAAAAAGAAAAGAATGCTAAAATTAAAAATCGTGAAGCAGCATCGGAGCCAGGATATCAACCAAGCACTAGTCAGGACACAGAATCAGGTCAGTGACTCAGGGCTAGTGAATAATACAATGACTCACACAGTGCCCGACACAGGAAAGGGACAGTGTTTAAATAGGTGGTTGATGAACTTCAACTGGATTTAGAGGGATTCAGTGTTCGAATGAGGCTGAGCAATGGAAAACAGGACCTGGTCTGAGTAGCACAAGCAACTCTGGGCCACTTCAGTCACCCTAGGATGTTGTCGCCTCGGGTGTGGAGCTAAACCATCCGAGTGTGACCAATGAAATCCTTCTACGAGACAAGAATTGGGGATATCTCTGAGCGCCCAGGACTGGTCTTCTGGGCCAAACACCACACCAATCCGCCACGCACTGTAACTGACCTCCTCTTCACTGAGAATCCAGCAATGCTTGATCTGAGCATACAGGCTCCCTCTCAATATCCAGGGCTGGGGGTCAGCGGGAGCCCTGCGGGGAGGCAGGGGGGGAAATAGTGGATAAGTGTCAGTAAGCAGATGTGAAAGGTGGGATTGATGCCGCGACAGCGGAGCAGCTGCAAGCTATGTGTAACCAGATTCATGCATTACAGAATTTTAAAGACTCCAGTTTGCATTTCCTTTAAGGAGAATGGAACTTGGTGTTCTTAGTTAATAGCCAGATGTATCAACTGTGGTGTAACAGGCGAGTTGGATGGCGTAGACAGCTAGCGTTTCTCTTCAGTACATGCTGTAGTTGTCTTCCACACCTCTGCAGTCCTCCTAAACAATTCATCCACCACTAGGACGGTAGCATCCCTCTTCCAAAGATGATGGAGTGGCTGATAACCACATTTGAATGGCTTCAGTCTCAGAGAAACGCAAAACAGAGACTTTTGCCTAGTCAGCCCAGGCCAGGTGCCAAACCACTATAGCTGACTAATGTTGTTCCCAGTTATCCTGGGGTGGCTGCAGCTGGACGAGGTGCGGTGTTGGGGAAGTGACTCACAAAATCCATCACAGACCGAGGCTGAAAGTTCAGGTCCAGAATGTAGAAATCCGGACCAAGATTTTGTTTCAAACAAGCTGACTACTCTGTGACCGTGACTCTTTATACTCAACTGGCTGGTTGAAATAAAACCTGGATGGGTCTGGATGAACCTTGTGATGTAGTTGCAGTGGTTCTCCTTGCTTTGGGAAAGCTGATGGCTCTAATTCGGCTATCAATGGGGGCTCCAGACAGTGCTGCTCGAAAATCATGGGGGCCCAACCACCATTTGCCGTTCTGAGTACTTCTGGGGGAACAAGACAAAGTGACATCAGCTTGACACACCAGAGGTGGCGCCATAGGGGCCACATTGACTAGCACTGGTTCCAGGCTGGGTTGCAGAGCACGTGTGCTGAAGCGATCCGAACTTTCATCTGAGGGAACTCACATTTACACAACTAATAAGTCCGAGGGATTTTCAACACTTTAATGGTAAAATCTTTACATGTTTAACAAAAATTTGCAAAGTCCAGGAAGCGTCTTAGATCTTTAATGTGCGACGTGGGCAAACCCCACACAGCCATCACCACAGAATCATCCAATCTAACCCCCTCAGGACTTAAGATATAACCAAGGAAAGATACAGTTGCAACATTCGTATATTTTTTCTTTTACAAATGCTGGAGGACTTGTTTGATGTTCAGAGAGGTTAGTGGAGTAAATTAAGATGGGTGTAAACAATAACAAACCCATCAATCATGTCACAGAAATATTTCAGTCATGAAGGATTGGAAGATGGAAGGGGCGTTGGCCAGTCCTTATGCCATTGTTGTGCACTTGTGGTGCCCTCTAGTGGTGACAAATGCAGTTTTCCACTCATCATGCTCTCAGATCCGAATGAGACTGTAAACACTAAAGAGACCTGTGGTAATGCGGACGTGTTCAGGCACTGCTAGGATTAAGGGGATATTGAAATTTTGCAGTTATTTCACTTGCCATCCGTGGTTTTTTTATTGGAAAAAAATCGAGAAGGAGCAAGAGAAATGGAGGCATGGGTGATTGCAGTATGGAGGGTCTCATTTGTATAAATTAATAAAATAATTCTACTTTGAGGCAAGGTGCCAGAAAGTAAATCGATCGCACACCCTACATTTTTGAGGAAGGCTGGATCATGTTTCAGGTTTTTTTTTTTTTATCAAGTAAGAAGGGGGAAAAGACTATAAAATACCCATTAATCCTCAGCACAGAGACAAAACTGCACAGAAGAAACATTGCTGACATTCTGTGAGCACATTTTTTTCTACCATTGTTAAAAAAACACGTGACTTCATGAAACTGGACAAAGACAATCGAGCCTTTATAATAAAATGTAGCTTATGACATCTGGAGCTGTATTTGGTAGGAAAAGCCACGTTGATTCATGGAGCGGGACTGCAGAAGGAGGCACACAATGGCACCAGCCTCTCATACTCTCATACTCTCTCATACTCTCATACTCTCAGTCACCTGCAGAGTAAGCTGATTCCTGCCCAACATCCTCAGCTGCAACATTCCCCACTGCTGTAGTAACTGTTCAAACAGAAAGTTACTTCAGCTGCATGCTTGTATCCGCTGGGTTTCTGAATCTAGTTATTAGAGTTCACAGGTTTACGAATGATGATTGAAGAAGAAGGGGGCAGTTTTAGCTTTATGTACATGTGGGGGGGGGGGGTTACATTGACCTTCACGTATCTGCAACTTACTGTATTAATCCACTTGGGCTTTACGTGCAGGCGGGGGCATAGCTGGAAATTCTGGACTCTCCAGCAAAATTTCCCAGTAGATTCTGTCAATTAGATTTTGGGGCCCAATAAAGTGCTGGCCCCCTTGAATCTGCCAAGGGCATCCATGCTAATCCGACGCCTCTCAGATTGGGTGCTAAGTTACTGTGAGCCCTCAAACCTGGAAGTCTACTTCCTCAAACTGTTTTGAAGAGGTTTTCAGATGGCTGAAACGCATTTCTTAGGATCCTTCGCCTCCAGCAATGTCTCCGTCGATTTACCGAATCAGTTATATTTCTGTGTCAAGCACGTCAGCCTTGGAAGAAGGCAAGCAGCCCAGCTCCTCGTCACATGTGGCAGCCACTCGGCAACTTCAACTTCATCAGCAACTGCTACCTTATGGCTCTGTTCAACTTGCACCACCTAGTGGCCATGATTGTAACCTACATCACCCTGTTTCTCCAATGTCATCATCTACTGCAGGGGTCCAATTTCAAATTACATCACCCACACAGCAGCATTGGTCAGTCCCCAGTTTTGTCAGTTGGGGTAGGGAGGGGGTCCATTTTGGTACAGTATGCAAACCTTGGATGGGGAGGGTCCATTGGTAGATTTCTCAAACTGGGGGCAGGTAGTCTCCTTCTGTAGATTTTGCCAACTGCTGGGTCCACTTTGGTAGGCAATAGTACTAACGACTGCACCGCCATGCTGCTAGGATCGTAATCATACATGCCAAGTCTTACCCACGGAATCATTATGTTTTTTGCTGTATAGATGAAGAGGATGTTTTTTGGATGGATTCTTCGATATCCCAAAATATATGACAATTATGATATGAACTAAACTTACTTTTGGGAGTATGTTCTTAAATCTGGACAAAATTATCAGTAGGACATAGTGATCTGTATTTGTGGGGGGAGAGAGAGCCTGTTATTTGCTAAATGCCAATTAAGTCGCTGGCTGAAAAGACTAGATGACGTAAACCGATATAGCATTAGAAAGTGCTACTATCTATAGTGATAGTGCATTAGATAAGAAAAAAAGTAATACAGAAAACTGAAAATGAGTAAACAAGCAAAATAAGCATGGAAGTAAACGACTAGTGTAAGCACAACAAACCATGAGCTTTTAAAACACACAATACAATAGTGCAGAGTTTTCACAAGTAATGCAGTGGTTTTACATGCAGTGCAAGTTAAACACAAAAAAGATCAGTCGGCTATGCCTGGAAGCCTTTCTCTTTCTCACACACATGAGTGACTGGTGTTGAGATGGGAGAAAATCCCACGTGATGAATACTGGGAAAATGTGGGAGAGACAGTATGTGTGGCAGGATAATAAGCATCACATCCTTTTAATTTTAATAACTGTTTATTGACTTAAGCTATAAAGGATCAAACACTTTTTGTCAACGTGACAACCAAGCCCATTATGGGGTTGATTGGCACACATTAAGGGGGTGGTTGTCAAAATATTATTCAGTGTTTTTGGTTCTTTTAAATACATCCATATCACTTGTTTCTAAGCTAGACACACCAGAGTAACTTTCAAAATGTAGAAAGACAACAATTAAACACATCATTGCTATTATGCCATATTTATTAATAAACGCTTAAAACAGGCTAATTAGTGAATCAACCGTTGATGAATTTGCACATGACCATCCCCAAAATTAATGTCTCCGCCTGCCCCAACCTGTCTTGTCTGATGTTTTTTCTTGCTGTCCTGCAAGTTTGTAGCTGTAACGTTACTAAAAAACACTCTAGAGTCCTTGCTACTTCCTGAAGTATTCTAACTTAAGTAATTAAAAAAAACACATACTACTAAATTGGGCTGGCATGGTAGTTCAGTGGTTAGCACTGTTGCCAGGGTTTGAGTCTCATGCAGGAGTTTGCATGTTCTCCCCATGTCATCGTGGGGAACCCCCCCCCCCCCATAGTCGAAAAATATGCTGAGGCTAATTGGTGTTACCAAATTGCCCTGTGTGATGAGTTGGTGGCCCATCCTGGGTGGTTCCCTGCCTTGTACCCAGGCTCCAGCTCCTCTGTGACCCTAAAAAGAATAAGTGGTTTCAGTGGATGGATGAATTACACAATTATCCAAATTTTTAAATTTTAAAGTAGGAAAAAAATAATAAAGAATAACCATCCTTACCACAAAGGTATGTAATGCAAAAAAACAAAGACGGGTAGCTTTAGACAAACAAGACTATTTACAATTACAATATTTTCTCAGTACCCTATACTGGTCTATAAAGACTGCTATAATCAATCCATGTGACAGCCATCACCGGTATGTTACACAAAAGGCAACATGTAGGATATTTATGATGTGGCTCCAGAGATGAAACCGTATGAAAATTTATCATCACAATTATAGTGACCATAATTATCACAGTTATCAGTATTATCACGGTATCGTTAAAATGTGCCAAAAATGTACTGATACACAAACTGAAATCATTTCACCAAGTTTTATATTGAAATAGCAATACTAAGCATCTGGAATTTTACCATGGTTCTCCCTGAAAATAATTTTCATTCCTAAGTTTCATTCCTATGTGGCTCTCAGTTCAGCCGACACAGTTAAGAAAACTATGGGTATTGTTCTTTTTAAGCTGCAATACATAAACCCTTTTTTTACATCTAAAAATACTATTTTGTGAGATTGCACAGCAAAGGGTAGTTTGACAGTAGGAAAAAAGGTCATGGTGAAATGAAACTCATCCGCAGCCAGAAGACATGAATTCGTTTCCAGCAGTGAAGGGTCCTGAAGACTCTCTTGTGGTCCCTTAAGACATTCTACATTTCTAACAGCATTTTCAAAATTTGCGTAAAAATTATGTACTTCAGATGAGTGGTTCTTAAACTGTAGTACACAGAGGTATTAGTGCATGTAAACATCGGTCGTAATCAGGAGCGCTACAGAGCAGAGGAAAGTTAGGAAGATTCCAAGGGCCCCCAAGTGACAACGGCCCTAAAAGATTTAGAACAGAATTCGATTGGTCTGGGTTGGGGGCCCAAAACAACAACTTTAGCGGCTCCCCTGGTCATAATACTATGTGGTTTCCGCTTACCGTCATCCTCTACGTCTCCAATTTTTTCGCCACTGGTGGTAGTGTGTGATGGAGGTGGTATGGAGTGAGCAAAGTTTGGAAACCACTGCTCTGGACAGTTTTGGACGGTACATCAATGTTTTAAGATAACTAAATCTGGCGCTTTTAGAAATCTTTTTAATTAAATAAATCATTTTCTACAGAGACTGAAGAACGATAACCTGCACCAACAGCAACACCCACAGTCGACGGCTCTTAACCAGCTATTCAGGTTCATCCATAAAGTTTTTTCACCATTTCTTTCAACTCAAAAAATGAAGTGGCCTGCTTGGTGACACGTGTGGGGAGGTAGGCTGTTGGATGACTCAATATTATCGTCTATCACAGACATCTTCATTTAAGTTATCGCATATTATTTTAGACATGGCCCAGCCTTGCCATCAAAGATTTTCAAACATTAATCAGCAAATACTGGATTGAATGAAAGAGGAGTTCTGCTATCATTTACAATCACATAGATATTGCTTAAAAATTACCTGAGAAATTACCAGCAAAATTAGCTCCATTCGGCCCAGCATCACCACTGCAGGCTTCTAGCTATCAGTACCTTCTCACCATACAAACGTGATCGGCTACTATAGTCTTTTCACAATTTCACATTAAACTGGTCCAGTTTATACTGCCTAATTTCTAAAAATGTGCTCCATTTGTCACCAAAATCACAACATTACACAATACTGTAATTACCCTTGGTTTACCATTATATTTTCAGATACAGCTGAACCTGCAACCATTAAGATACATGTCTTTGGTCTTAAGCATTTAAAAATATTACATACAGTTTTGGAAAAAAAAATTAAGAGACCACTCCTTATTAAAAAAAAAAAAAAAAGACTGCATTTTTAAATGCTGGATTAATCCTGGTTCTTCTGGCAGAAGGCTACACTGAGCAGCAGGGCGCTTTCAGGTTCAAAATTTCCAAGACAGCAGTAGACAAGACCAAGGTGAAACAAGACACTGGGAACGAGCAAAAATCAGCCAGGCAGAGGGCGGAAGCGGCTTTCTAATGTCAGAGACGACCACTAACTTATCTGACAGTTTCTCATGAATCGGAGGATGGCATCAAATGACCTTCAAAAGGAATGGGAAACATTAAGTGCGGGTGTGAAGTGCACTGCTAGGACAATTCATATCAGGCTCCTAGAAGCAGAACTGAAGTCCCATAAAGCAAGGAAGCAGCCCTTCATTAACGAGAAACAGAGAAGAACCCGGCTACAATTTACACCCATAAATCGAGTAATGAGTGAAACAAAAACTTGTCTCGTCGTCTTTTTATCACGGCTGTATTTATAAAAGCTCCGAATGCAGCACCAGCCAAGCAAAAATGTGCATGTTTTTCAGAAATTAGGCTACACTGGAGATAAAATGGACAACAAAAAACAGGAACAAACGCTGGGGTCGTGACACGAAGACAGCACAGATGGGCCGTGTGCTGCCGAAACAGGAAGTCGCACCCGCCGTGTTCCGCTCATAGAGGCCTACACATTCATAGGCATCAGTGCGGCCATGTCTATAAATATCGTGTCCAACTGATTACAGATGCAAAACTGAAAGTCAAATTAATCATAAACATTTATTTAACGTTTCATTGATGAAAACATAAAAAAGTATAAATATTTATAATACAGCATTGTACACCTTTTCACAGCAAAAGTTTAGGGATAAGTTATTGTATTCAAACTTTTGCACAACTGTTTACGTAGAAAACCAGAACTTCACATCAAGAACCTATCTAACATTTCTACATAAAGCAGTGGTTTGTACATTTTCTTTGACCTGTTTGAAAAGACGTGAAAATTGATGAATTATCTATAATCCTTACTAGCTTTTTGGAAAATAAATGCTCATTGCGAAAGGGGTCACCTGGTGACACTATTTGCATATAAAAGCCGCATCCGCAAAAGGCTCAAAGAGGAACAGTTAAGAAGTCTAGGATTTTGTATCTCTTCAAGACATTTTGCTGCACATTCCACAATGTTCCTAGTCTTACACCACACTTTCTCAACTGTTTCGGATCATGTTACAGGCACCAAATTCACACGAGCATATATCAGCAAAAAGACAAAGCTGATAAGGTAAAACAACATTTTTTGTCTTTTTGTCTGCTTTCGATTTAATAGAGGTCAAGAAGAATATACAAATCACTGCTTTCTGCTTTTGTTTGCATTTTAAATACTCTCCCAACTGTACTGCTTTGTACAGGGTTCTGGGCTGGATTTCATTTCATGTGGACAATCAGGCTTCACAACTGCTGCGTCAGCCGTTAAGTCACCAATTAAAAGGCATCTAAAATACGCAGACCTGTGGCCCATGCGCATGCGAATTGCCCCGCCCCGCTACACCAGTGACTGGGGAAACTGGTGCGATGAACCTATCCAAACTATTCTGGTATTGTCTACTGCGTTGCGTACCCTCAGACAAAGTAGTTTGGCAACTGACGTGCTCTAGATTTCCTCAATTTGTGTCTAGTTTTTGGTACTCTACATTATAAAACGAACACACCTGAAAGACACAGCTGGCTTATTATTAAATTCCAATCCAAACCACCGTTGTACAATCCATTGTCTCTTTACTCCCATGTCATCCATTCACTTCCTGGTTACATCAGTACCTGTGATAATCAAACTTCTGACCCCACCCTTATGATGCCCTAAGACTTTAGGACTGGGGAGGTGGTTGCGGTGGAGGCTGGGTGGATGGAGGTTCTGGGTCCACGCGGCTGCGCTTGGCGGGTAGTCCATGGTCATGCGCCTTGCGGATGTGGCGGTAGAGGTCACCAGACTGCGTGTAACTACGGTAGCAATAGCGGCACTCGTAGGGCCGTTCGCGGGTGTGCACGATGGCGTGTCGCCGGAGGGTGTAGGCGCAGGAGAACGTCTTGCCACAGGTAGTGCAGGTGGGGACGTCCTCCACGTAGGGGCCCAGAGGGTCCTGGAAGTCCTGAAAGTACATCGCTGGCTGGTCGGCTTGCTGGGAGTGCTGGTGGTGTGAAGTGGATGGGAATAGGGTGGCCGAGAATGAGGCGGAGTCTGAGGTATTGGGGCCCTGGGGCGAGAGGGGGAAGGTCAGTGTCTCATGGTGGTGAGGCAGGTGTAGGAGTGAGGGGTGGGGCAGGAACACTTGCTCATTCTCTTCAAATTCAGCACCTTCAACCCCATCTGTCCCTCGCCGCCCTTCCCTGTCCAGCATCCCCTCCATGTCATCAAGTTCTTCATCAGAAATGACGATAGCCTCCACCTTCACTTTCACCTTCAACCCATCATCTTCCAGCTCTTCTTCCTCACCCCCTCTTGCTGTGGTCGTTTCTCTCATCACAATCTGCAAGTCACCCACAGTCACTTCCTGACTTGTACATGCTCGTTCTTGCCCCGGTGTCATTTCCTCGGTCAGAGTTTGGGCCTGAACTTGTAGCTGGTGCTCTGGGGGGCTCTGCGATGAGAGATGAGCCGTTACCGGCTTCGGCAACGACGTCTGAGCACCACTTCCCTCCGTGGTACCATCGCTGGAGATCGCCGGACCCCCGCGCTCGGGGCTCTCGTTGCTGGTTTGAGTCGGTGTGACAGCTGTGGCCCAGGTGCTTTGTGTCTCGGAGATGGTGCAGCGATGTGGAAGCGGTATAAGGGACGAGGATGAAGAAGAGGATGGGTGGTTGTTAGCGTACAACTCAGTGGAGCTACAGGGACTTGCTAGGGCGGTGTCCCCATTGCTGCGAGGCCGGACTGCAGCACACACCGAACCAATCCCTGCAGGGTGAGAGTCCATGCCAGGCTGGGTGGTATCTGCTAGGTCTGGACTGGCTGAGCCAGATTTGACAGGATCGTTGGGACTGGGAGACTCCTCACGCTCATCTATTTTGCTTTCTGGTCCATGAGGGGCAAACTGGTTGAGGAGGGGGTACGGGGGCACAGATACTGCTGTTGCCTTAGTCAAAGAAGTCGTTCCCTCAGGTCCACCTCCCCCAGAATCCTCTCCAGAGCCACCCCGGGGGGTCACACTAATCCCCGTCACACCTCCCCCGACTATTATGCACTCCTCCTCGGCCTTGGTGCTGTCCGCCTCGGCCAGTCCCCGGCCCTGCAGCCTCTTCTTGCAGACGCGTACGATGTCGTTCATATGCAGGAAGCTTGCGGCAGCTAACACATCCTCCGGCGGTGGCTGGGCGGCCAGCTTTAAGGTACCCTCGTACATGAAGTCCAGAAGCAGCCCAAAGGCCAGCGGGGTAACAATCTCCCCATTGATGGTGACTGTCTCCCTCTTGCCTAACGGCTGCTCTGAATAGAACATGTGGAAGAAGGGTGAGCAGGAAGCGAGAACGGCGCGATGGGCCAGGAAGCGGGTGGCGCCCACCTGGACGGTGCAGTCACAGAGAAATCCTTGCAGGCGCTGGGCACGCAGGCTGGCCAGGAGCTGTTGACTATGCTGCGGGAACTCCATTGCCCCAGCAGCCTAGCAGAGGAGCGTGAGAAGCAGACAGAGAAAATGAAGAAAGACAGCAGTAGAGATGAAAGTATAAGGTTATCGAAGGAAGAAGTGAATAGGAATAGCTGCAGAAAGGCTACAAGTGTCCTGCTCTGCAGACATTAGTATCCTGCTTTGCATCTCATGGCAGAAGTGTTACCACCGCCTCCTGCTTTCCGTGGGCCTACAGCTCGTTGTGGTGGAACAGAGAGAATAAACGCTACAAGCACTCCATCCCTCATCCCTCCTCCTGTGGGCCAGCAAGGAAGAAGGCAGAAGTCTAGCTGGAAAAGACAGACAAGCATGAAAAATAAAACGACTAAGAAATTTAACGTCAATTTTATTCAACACAAAAAACGGCCAGATCTTACTGAAAGTTCAATAGAACACAACTGAGATGTTTGGAAAAACCCGCTTATTATTTGGAGGTATCACCAATAAAACCGCACACGGATCTTCATTTACTACAATAGTTGTACGATATACTACAGCATTTCGCTGCAATTCGTCATCGTCACCTACTCTATGCGAGTGAACCATTTTAAATGGTAGCTTGGGAAACAACTGCTAGTATCAGTGACACTTATCTGACCGTACCATTTATGTATCTCGATAATGTTACTTCATGGCAACATTCCTAGTGTTGCAGCATGCACAGGCAAAACAAGTACAGCACAGAACGTGATCAAAGTTTGAATGTGAATGAAAGAAGTCTTTATTATGGCCCAATCATGAAAGAAACGCCATATGTATCTAACATTTCTACAATTGCCGGTTTTCTATAAGGGTTCAAATATTATTTAGCACCCTTTGACGAAACAATACTCCAGTGAGCAAGCCAGGCACAACGCGAGAAAATGACAACTGTATGAGAATATGGCTTTAAAAATTGTACCACAAATGTACCAGCATACAGATATATAGAGCAGGCATTCATAATTCACTGGAAACATGAGACACGAGTCATCCTGCTTCTATTAGCTAGCTAGCTAAGCAAACAAGCCGGCCTTTTCTTCTCTCGCTCGAACGACCCGCCACTGACAGCAGCGCTAACTTTGAAAACACCCGTTTTCAGATGTGACCTGGCAATAAACAGCAGAGCAAACGCGAGAAACATTTATCAATAATAAACAGCAAACGAATGTCTCACCGACACACTAAAGCAAGACAGATGTCTGCCTCTCGTTTTCTCTGTTCTCAGCAAAAATGGCGCTGGGTAAGACCCGCCCGCTAGGGGGGAAATCTCTTCATCCGATTGGCTCAGAGGTTTGCTGAAGAAGCCCATTGGTCGCATTTTGTTGGTATTTCCAGCCTGCAGACGCTCTACACGCTGGTGTTTTTTCTACTTTTGGTGGAGACGCGGTGCTGTGGTTTGTTCGGTCTTGACAGAAGAGCAGCTGTATCTCTCGACAAATCTTGTGTCACTTTCCCAGTTCCGTGTCCTTGAGCGGCAAATAAGATTAAGGTATGCGCTCCTTAGTCACGATTATAGACAGTGGTCAGAGTCCCGCCTGGCTAGCGTTTAATGAGGATCTGAAATTGTCAACAGTAAGATCTGTAATGGGTTTTTATGCACGCGATAATCTCGGGCCATAGTAAACAAGTGCCTGGTGCAATCGCCTTGTTGGATGTTTCATTTGTCATTTAGTGGATTTTAGTATCGCTCCGGTATTTTTACAGAGTAGTATGTGGGATTGACCTGGGAACAAAAGTAAGGCATGACGTTTTTCTACTCGTTATTTATGAACATACGATTTTTACGATCATCAGATTATTCGTTTTAGGTGATGAAAGAAATTCCTTTAAATGTGATGTTAGCAAAATTATTTCATGTCTATAATCAGTATAAAACAAATTGTGAAATATACAGTAATATACACTCACCGGCCACTTTATTAGGAACACCATTCTAATACTGGGTAGGATCCCATCTCCTCTCAAACAGACTGAATTCTTAAGGCAATGATATACACAAGGCAGCTTTTTCACCAATGTTGCCAGGCAACTGCCAAGCAGCTCCCAACTCATTTGGATTCGGATGATAGTGTAAAGTTGCCCTCTGTCAATAAAACTTCTTTAAATAGAAATCTGTTGGCAAGTATCAATGGCAACGTGCCCAAGTAACATAGGTGAACAACACTGCCCTGCAACATTGCTCAACAAGTTGCCGCGTGTATCATCACCCTTAGTGGCTTGAACTGCACAAGGTTGTGGGAACATTCCATAGAGATTCTAATTCATGTTGACATGATTGCTGCAATTTTGCTGACTCCATGTCGATACTGTGAATCTCCCATTCCACCACATCCCAAACAGATTCAGACCCAGTGACTGGGGAGGCCTTGTCATGTCAGGTCATTGTCATGCTCATGGAACCAGTTTCAGATGACTTGTATTTTCTGGCATGATGCCTAATTCTTGCTGGAATTAGCCTATATAAGATGGATAATTTGTGCCCATAAAGGGATGCGCAAGGTCAGCAACTATACTCACATGGGGAACTCCGCGTACCAAGAACTCAATCTCCATATTATTACAGCACCAGCAGTAGCCTGAACTGTTGACACAATTAAGGCAGGTTGGGTCCATGAATTCATTGTGTTTACCTCAGATTCTTCCATCCGTATGGTTCAACAGAAATTGAGATTCATCAGACCAGGCACCTTTGTTCCAGTCATGAGCTGTCAGGTTTTGATGAGCCTGTGTCTGCTGTGGCCTCAGTTTGCTGTTCTTAGCCTGTCAGGAGTTGAACCCGATGTTGTCTTCTGCAGTTGCAGCCCATCCTCCTCAGGGTTCAGCGCGATATGCTTCACTGTTGTGAATTGTGGTTTTTTGACTTAATGGGGACTTCCTGTCAGCTCGAGGCAGTATCACCACCTCTTTCATCAACAAGGTGTTTCTGCATATAGAACTGCCATTCACTGGATGTTTCTTGTTTTTCGCAAAATTCTCTGTAAACTCTAGAGACTTGTGTGTGAAAATCCCAGGAGATCAGCAGTTACAGAAATGCACAAACTGGCCCATCTGGCGCCAACAGCGATGCCTTGGCCAAAGTCACTTAGACCACAGTTTTTTCCCCATGTTTGATCTGACCATTACCTAAAATCCTTGACCCATGTCTGTATGGTTTTATATGCTCGGGTGCTGTCTGGTGGCAATAATACTATTATAGCCCTGGCTAAATATATAATAATTTCACCATATTTTCTACTAGTAAGCTAATAAACATGCATTTTGTTAACCCATCATTATACCTTAAACATGTATATTGAATACATATTTACTGTAATTTATATGCATTACATATAAACCTTTAATGCATGAGACTTTATACTTTAAATATTTCAAGTTTACCTGTATAATTATATTGGGCTGTGTAGTTTTATTGATGTTACTGACTTCAGTTCTATCTAAGGAGCTTCTAATGAAGTTTCAGAATCCCTTTGATGTCCCCTTAGTCCCCCATAGAGGTTTGAGGTAGAATATGGAGAGAGATGTGAGAGGGAGTGGACGAAGAGGAAGAGGAGGCAGAAAACAACGTGGTAATCGTGATGGAGAGGTGAGAAGATGATGTGATTTCTTTAGTGATAGCAATAGCGAGTGACGTGTGGTAGTAATCCTGTTCCTGTTGTGTTTTGTAGGACAGAGATGTTCGCCTCTCCAAGTCTCTGTCCTACGCTCTGCGCCATGGAGCAGCTCAGATGGGCCTAAACATGACTTCTGGTAAGAGTTTTGCATGGTTAAATTAATCATAGTTCTGTAAAAGCGTTATCACTGGTTTCTCTTGTATGTGGGGATTGTATGTGGTTGTTTTATATGATCTAAAGCCTTTGGATGACCAAAGTGGTTTAATGTACAGTAATTTAAGTATAAGGATGAAATTTAACTGTTGCTTAAGCAGCAGTGATATTGTCACCCTCAGGTGGATTTGTGATGGTGGATGACTTATTGTCGCACCCTCAGTTTCGTGGTTTCTCATTGGAGGACATAGAGAAAGTGGTGGCCAATAATGACAAGCAGCGCTTCAAGCTTTCCCGCCATCCAGATAATGGAAAGCTACAGATCCGGGCCAATCAGGGTCATTCCCTGCAGGTGAGCCTTCTCCTCCTCACCATCATATAAACTAAAAGTGGTCACACAATTGTGCTTCACAGCACCAGGATTGCTAGTTTAAATGTGATCCTACTGAGAATGTGGGTGGGCGTCTGTGTTTCTTGTTCCTCTGACTCAGGTTGCAGACCTAGATCTTCGGGAGGTTCAGCTGGATGCTCCAGACTGTCCCAGGGAAGCAGTCCATGGCTCGTATTTCCAGCACTGGCCTTCCATTCGTACTCAGGGCTTGAACCGAATGGCACGGACCCACATCCATCTGGCACCTGGGTTGCCAGGGGTAGAGGGAGTCATCAGTGGTTAGTGAGAGTGTAGGGACCAAGGCTGCAGCTGCATAAGGGGGAAGGAGGAGGAGATGTAGGGCGGTGTTTTTATCTGCGTGATTGTTGTTGGTGGAAATTTGTTTTCCTGTACAGGCATGCGGCACAACTGCACATTGGCAGTTTACATTGATGTCCCCAAGGCACTGGCAGGTAAAAACACATCAGACCGTTTTTTAACTGTCCTGCATTTTTCAGATAATGCATTTACTGTGTTACCTCTTGACATGCTATGTGAATTGATTAGTTTGAATCTGAATGAAAGAAATCTTTATTATGGTCCAATCATGAAAGAAACGCCATATGTATCCAACATTTCTACAATTGCCGGTTTTCTATAAGGGTTCAAATATTATTTAGCACCCTTTGACGAAACAATACTCCAATGAGCAAGCCAGGCACAACACGAGAAAATGACAACTGTATGAGAATATGGCTTTAAAAACTGTACCACAAATGTACCAGCATACAGATATATAGAGCAGGCATTCATAATTCACTGGAAACATGAGACACGAGTCATCCTGCTTCTATTAGCTAGCTAGCTAAGCAAACAAGCCGGCCTTTTCTTCTCTCGCTCGAACGACCCGCCACTGACAGCAGCGCTAACTTTGAAAACACCCGTTTTCAGATGTGACCTGGCAATAAACAGCAGAGCAAACGCGAGAAACATTTATCAATAATAAACAGCAAACGAATGTCTCACCAACACACTAAAGCAAGACAGATGTCTGCCTCTCGTTTTCTCTGTTCTCAGCAAATGCATTACTTTGTTACCTCTTGACATGCTATGTGAATTGATTAGTTGTCCAAATTAATGCTCTTAGCAGCTGTGGTCATGCAAAAAAATCTGCCACACGTTGTGGGTGAGGCCTGGGATAAGCATCCCTGTGCTAGTTAACTGAAACCAACATTAAATGCTGATCCTATTGATATTCTTATGTAAACGTGATTTTCATAAATTTTATGTTTGCCTTATGCTAAAGACGGTGTCCGGTTCTTCTGGTCATCCAATGGGGTCCTACTGACGCCTGGCAATGCAGAAGGGAAGCTGCCTCCTCAGTATTTTAGCCGTGCTATCAGGCTGAAACCTACAAGTGAGACTTCTCTCTTGCTGGGTCTGCTTGCCAGTGCTGCTGTAATGTTAGATCTTTGATGAGAATGTAGTTTTTTTGTTGGTCCATAATTTATGGTCCATTTACTGTTTTACAGGTTGTGAACTTCCACTGGTGTAGGTAGAAGAAACAAGCATGGCTATGAGCGTGCATAACAGGCACTGCACTGCTGCATTCGGAGAACAGGGGAACTGGTGGATTCCCGCAGCAGCTGGAGAATTGCAGTGGAAAGTAAAGAATAACTTCCTGCAGAGCTTTGGCTAATTTCTCCATATATGGGTCTTTAAAGCGATGAAGGCCACTGCTCCATTCTTTGCACAAGTATTTCTTAGTTGAAGAAAAAATAAATAATGAACTTGAAATTGCCCAAAACAAAGGATGAAAATATATAAAAAAAACAAAGTGTCGATAAAAGACGAGTTTTCCACACTGTCCTGTTATGGAAAATGCTGAGCTAATAAACTTTGAATAATTGGTGGACAAAGTAGAGTGGCCTTTTCCACATTTGAGTGGGTTAGAAGTGCAGAATCTCCACAGGCGGTGAGATCAACCGTCTTTATGAAACGTCCATTCAAGTCAGGCAGCGTGCACAGCTACAGATATGCCCCTGTGGCTTCCTGTGGTGTAACAGACCAGTTTCACTGTTTGTACCTCCCTTCAATGATGCAACTGACAGCAGAAAAGGCAGAACATTTGACCTTTTAACCGTGACCCCACAGAGCCAGTGCGTTATTGCTCACCCAAGACTATCTAAAGCCATGTTGCCCTTAGTCAATCAAAATGCAATACGTCAAACAAGCTGTTGTCACTGAAGCATGGTGGTAAGAGGCTGCTTTGCTGCCTGAGTGCCTTACAGTCATTTAGGGTATGATGAAACTACGTTGTATGGACAAAGTATTGGGACACCAGGCCATTACACCCACAGTAACTTTCATGACATCCCATTCTAAATCCATAGGCATCAATATGGAGTTGGTCCACCCTTTGCAGTTATAACAGCTTCCACTCTTCTGGGAAGACTTTCCACGAGATTTTGGAGTGTGTCTGTGGGAATTTTTGCCCATTCATCCAGAAGAGCATTTGTGATGTTGGACACGAAGGTCTGGCTCGTAATCTCCATTCTGGTTCATCCCAAAAGACTTTGTGGCCAATCAAGTTCTTCCACGCCAAACTCACCCAACTATGTCTTTATAGACCTTGCTTTGTGCACTGGGATGACACAATTGTTCTGGAACAGAAAAGGGTAGAAGCATAGATTTGTCCAAATTGTCTTGGTATGCTTAGTTCCTGCACTGGAACTAAGAGGCCTAGCCCAACCCATCCAAAACAACTGCATACCATTATCCCTCCTCCACCCAGTGTTACAATCAGTACAATGCAGTCAGGCAGGTAACGTTCTGACATCTGCCAAACCCAGACTCATCCATCAGACTGGCAGATAGAGAAGTGTGATTCGTCACTCCACAGAACACATTTCCACTGCTCCAGACCCTAGTGACTTTACACCACTCCATCTGACTGGCACCGCACTTGGTGATGTGAGGCTTGCATGCAGCTGCTCGGCCATGGAAGATCATTCCTTGAAGATCCTGGTGCACAGTTTTTTGTAAATGCCACAAGAAGTTTGGAACTCTGCAGTTATTGAGTCAACAGAGCACTGGTAACTTTTACATACACTGCGCCTCAGCACTCAGTGACCCTGCTCTCTTACTTTACCTGGTTTGCCACATTGTGACCAAACTTCTGTTGCTCCTAAATGGATCCACTTACAGTTGATCGTGGGAATATCTAGCAGGGAAGAAGTTTCACAAACTGACTTATTGCAAAGGTGGCATCCTATGATAGCACCATACCTGAATTCACTGAGCTCATGACTGCATGGCTAGGTGCTTGATTTTATATACCTGTGGCAATGGGTCTGCATGAAGCACCTATATTCAGTGATGGGTATTCCAATACTTTTGTCCATATAGTGTATATAATGAAGTTCTACAGATGGATTTCAGAGCAATGGCCTGGGATCCCATACTCAGAAGTTGGGTCATGCAAAATGATCCAAACACAGGAGTAAGTAAGCAACAATGGACAAGATAGGTTCGTGACCTCAGTCACCTCTAAATTCTATCCAGTGATCTGCAGCAGACTGTACAAATAAGACATCCAAAAACATGCGTTGTCTGAAGCAGAAGTTCTTTCAAAATCACTGCAAATGTCTGGTTATAAGATACTGAAAGCTTTTGGTTAAGGCAAATAAAGGAGGTTCCACTAAATATTCACATACTTACATCAGTGACCTGGATTTAAAGCATTCATTCAAAAAACTCACAGCAATATAAAATATTCTAGGTGCGGGGGGTCTGGAGCCTATCCCGGAAGCAATGGGCATGAGGCAGGGAACAACCCAGGATGGTGGGCCAGCCCATCGCAGGGCACACTCACACACCATTCACTCACACATGCATTCCTACGGGCAATTTAGCAAGTCCAATCAGCCTCAGCATGTTTTTGGACTGTGGGGGGAAAATCCGGAGTACCTGGAGGAAACCCCACAATGACATGGGGAGAACATACAAACTCCACACACATGTAACCCAGGCGAAGACTCAAACCCGGGTTCCAGAGGTGTGAGGCAACAGTGCTAACCACTGCACCACCATGCCACCCCCTTGGTCTAGGTGCTGTTTGTTAAATAAAACTTTATTATGACTTGAATAAAGATCATGTCAAATATTACGAGCCTTGCATGTAGAAATCCAGATAATTCCAACTGTAAGGGGCTGCATGGTGATTGTGCACCTTTATAGTACATCATTTCATTTTGTTTCAGGTGCAAATCATTCTGTAATTTACTTTCAAACTTTCAAACGTTTTCATTGAAAGATTGGTTTCTGCATTCAGCAGACTCGATTCAGTGGTATCGTTGTAACATAATGTTCTCTAAGCTCTCAAGTTTATCGCCTAAACATGAATCAGCAAAACCTAATCCATGCCAGCCCTTTAGGAAACTTATTAAATGCCATTACTAGAACTGATAAAAAATGATCAAGTTGCAGAATGTTTCACCTCATAATAGTCCATCAGTTCGGATGCAGTTTTTTTATTTTATTAGGTGTGAAAATGCAAACGTTACATACAGTTGAAGTTATAAACCGTTCTCCTCCATCACTGCAAGTGTTAAACTGTAAATCGTTTATAAATAGACACGGATTAAACATTCTTAATGATGCTGATATAGAAACGAAAATGAAAAAAAATGAAACCCTGTGACTGGTGGCTTGTGAATGACTCAGCAGAAAATCAAGGCCGCTGGAGAACAGAGATGTGACAGGTTGCTGCATTTTCATAAGGCCTCGTGTCCCCCGGTTAGCTTGTGGAACATCTCCTCGTTGAGGATGTCGCTCTGCTCACGCGCGCGGGTGGACATGAATATGTAGCCGCCAATGTATTCGTGCACAATCTTGCAGTCTGCCGTCACGCAGCTGAAGGCTATGTTCACATTGCCGTCAAACTCAATGGCCACCTGGAGGAACATGGGAAGGATGGAGGTTAGTAACAGGATACCAGGGTGAGTGTTATTAACAACTGTGTATCCAGCTTTCTGCTACTGTAGTATATAGTACAAACCTCAAATGAAGACATGAACATGATTAAAGTATCATGTTATTATTTGAATATGAGTCAACCTCACTGCAGAACACATGCATATTGGGTTGTATAGCAATCATAATCACTTTGTTTTTTAGCCTTGGGTTTGCTCCATGTAAGAAAGTGTCAGGGTAAAATAATCAGAATAGTACTGTATGGACTGTATTCAGTCAATTAGAGCAGTGTTTTCCAATCCTGTCCTCGGCGACCCACACACAGTCTACATTTTTGCTCTTGGTAGGGAGCTTGGAGGGAACAAAAACCTGGACTTACTGTGGATCCCCGAGAACCGGACTGGGAAGCACTGAACTAGTGTATAGTGCTATATTGATGTTAAAGGTTGCAGAGTGTTTGACAATAAGCATATAGCAGTCAGGAGTTACTCTTCAAACCACAGTAGAAGCTCAGCCTCTGATGTGACCTTAGAGATGGTTCTCAGAAGCTTCCATACATACATTCATATGTATATATATATATATATATATATATATATATATATATCCACATTTGAAACAACCAATTTAAAGGAAATCATTTCAAGCAGCAATAAACTGAAAACCAAATTATACTTAGGAAAGTGCTGTTCTGAGTTATAAAGTTCATTGCCGAGTCTCACTGGGCGATTTTTTGATTAGTAACACCTTTGCAGTAACATAAAACACCAAACATTTGTGTTTAGTATCCCTTTGGGAGCCAATGACAATTGTAATTAATAGCAAAATAGAACAGAATTGAATGGGTCTGTCTAAAAATGATGACACTTAAAAATTAAAATTAAGTGTCTGTGCAGAACACATTTGCGGATATGTTAAACATTGCTTGTCAGTGGAACCAATTATGTTATGGAACCAATAAATTTGCAGCATTTTTACAGAATTAAGCAAGCATCCCAAGGCTTCTCAACAAAGTGTATATACTGACAGAAGTGCTCATCCAGACTCATTACTGCCAATGTAATGGGCCCATGGGTGCAGAGTCTGGGGTTGTGCGTCCCTCCCAATTTCAGTAACGCTCCCATGACTTGTTGCCCCTCCGATATAGAGAAATACAGCCCACCTGCCGGATGTCCCAGTTCACGTTCCACTGCCTCATGTTGTTGTAGCGCCAGGTCTTCACTACGTCCCCTACACCCAGGTCTATGCGGATCAGCCGGTTGTTAGCGATGCCGAGGACCTCGTCTTTCCGACTGCCCTTAAACCTGGTGGGGGGGGAATCACTTCTTTAGCCCTCTGTTGTAATGCATAAAGCAGATCATGCCGAACTGGGATCGTGCCTGGAGATGATTTTGTCCCCTGAACATAACACTACACTACATCCTGACTTCATCTGTCAAACCTATGTGTTAAACCTTATCTGCTGACATCCTTATGAATGAAATAAGCAGAAAATATGGTGTCGCTTTACAATAAGGCTGCCCGTATATAGAGCTTACGAATGGTTTACAATCTGGTTATTAATTAGGCGGTAACATTTTGTAAATTATTAATAGACAATTTTAAACAAGTTATAACACATTTTTCTTGTTATTAACGAGTTACTACCATTTACAAGTGGCGAAAGGGAGCCTTATTGTAAAGTGATACAGAAAATATTATATCTGGAATTTATATTGGTCAATAATAAAATGCAGGTTTTCTTTGGACATGAATCCCATGTAGTGGCAAGATTTAATACAATAGTGATACATTGTGTCTTTCATTCTATTGTGGAACATTTGTCTTCTGCATCCCTGATGTTTGTCGGTATCAGTATACACACACAACAGGGCTGTGTTTGCAGCACTTTCACAACACCATGCAACACCATGAGTTTGTGTGACCCCTAAGCTAAACATATTCCAAATATTTTACGTTTACCCATGAGACTAATTTAGACTTAGAACTGTGAAATATGTGGTCCTAGGACAGCCAGCCTACCTCACCACGAAGTAGGACACCCCAAAGTCAGGCAGTGCCTGCCAGATCTGCAGGAATTTCTGGATGCCATCAGTTAGGGAGAGCTGTGCCACATTTTGATAGGACTCCAGGATGCGAGGGGTTAACTGGAGGAGGGACATTTAGTTGTTAGTGGGAGCTCAGGGTGAGATTTAAGCTACATCCTGAATCATTCAAATCATTTTTTATCAGTCAGCTCGAGGATTTTGGAGAGATATGAATACTGAATAATTTGTAGCGTTGGAAATGAAAAAAGAGTGACCTTAGAATCCTTTTCCCCATCAAAGAACATGCTGCAATAGGGTTACAGAACAGTAAAAGAATTAATTTTCATGAGTGTAGGATCATGTCAGACCTGTTTGGTCTTGTACTTCTTGTGGTAGCGGGGGGAGACCAGGCTGTGGGTGTTGATGTTGTCGTCGGCTTGGGCGGACGTGGTCCCAGGGTTGGCGCGCTGCATGGAGAGGAAATTCTGGATATTCTCCACCTCGCTGGTGAAGGAGCTGTCCGCCAGGTTCTTGCCCTTGGAAGCAAGGCGGCATGCAGCCATCCACCGGGAATACTGCTGCTCCTGTTGGGGGCAGAATATACCCATGAGTCTCTGCCTTTTTGAGGGGGGGGGGGCATGTTTGCTGGTTAAGAATGTGAACTAAACAAAAGTTTGCTGATCCTAACCTTTAATCAATTCAATACCCAGTTCTATAATCTGGTGCGATGTTGTAAACTTTGAACGACAGCATCTACTAAAAAACTGCTAATAGCTAACAGATATTAAAGACTAAATATCTCTCAGGATATAGAAAAACTCTTCTGCGTGCAAAATTTTATGAACAAAAAACCTGCTGAACAGGGGGATTATAGGATTTATAGCATTTTGAAATAAAGTTTGTGGGTGTGCAGAGTGTTCCTGGGATCTACCCATATGACTCCCAAGTCATTCGCTTTAGTCATAAATGGGCGTCGCCCTCTCACATTTTCGCAGCGGAGATACACTTCGTTCATGCCCTCTGGACTCGGGATCAAGAGCTTGATGCAGAACTTCTGGCCTGCCACATTCACGTCGCCCGCGACCTCACAGCCTGGTGGATCATGAAGCATCACTCACAAATTCCAGTTCTAATTTGCAATGTGTGTGTGTCACACATGATGATATGTTAGTCTCAATGCAAATTATATGTCTTTGTCCAGCCCTGTGTGTCAGTATATCCCTTACAGTGTGAGTGGATAGAGTTTTTTTTTAAAAAATAGCTGAAGACTCTGGGCCTTTTTATTTGAGGCATTAGGATTCGTTCTTTTAAAGATCGTGTCTGTGTGAATCCCTCACAAAGACGGAGAAACGGTGTCTGTGTTCAGTACCCTTTAGGTCCATCTTCTGAATGGGCTCTCCAATGCTTTCCTCTTTGCTCTTGAAGTAAGAGATTGAAGTGTCCTTAAATGAAAACCAGTACTGCTTATAGCCTTTGAGTGTCAGCCTCTTTGGTCTGCATCAATGTCAGAGAAAGAGAAGGAAAAAAATGAATAACCTGTATCTGTTTTCTCCATATATTGTTTTGTTGACATATTTAAAGCATAAATGCTTAACAGCTAAACCTTAGTTAACACAGACGGACACATCCAACCAGGGAAACATCGGTAATGTCAGTTGACTTGTGAAATCATTTGTTTGCATAACATTTTATTATGAAGTTTTACCGAAATATCTTCAAGTAGTCATGCAGTTCAGGAGCTGTTGTCATGGTTTCCTGTTTAAGTAGAAAAGCATGATCATTCACTGGTGCTACACCCCACAGTCACCATCTCCTTTGCCCTTCGTTAACAATGAAGCGACACTTCACTTGAGAAGGCACAAGTAACTTAGTAACTCAGGTTCTAGTCGTGCACGAATAATGAACAAATATAGTAACTGCATGAAATACATGGACTGTTATGATTGATTAATGATAAACAAACATGGGATCAGTATGTAACTAACACTTAATTTCTAATTCCTTGTGCTTCCTCAAGTGTTTTCCTAATTCCTAATTCCTCAAGCCCAAAATATTTATGGCATACAGTATTGCAGTCATATTTGTAATATAAGTACACATAACCAAAAACCACTTACCTTTAATTAGAAAAACATGGTTCATGGTGTTATTACCCCAAGTGTGATCTCCTTTGATCTCTGTTACCGGTGAGTCTCTTATGCTAGTGGATGATAACATAGTGGAAGAGCCGAGTGACTGACCAGCATGTCCATGCAGCTGCTCTCGCCCTCCATTTTGACCTCCAAGCACTGCAGGGCAGATTCTAGGTCATCCATTGCTGGAGAAGACATCATGGCCTGGGGCTCCGACTGCGAGACTTTGTTGATGTGGTACTGTGTGTGACAGACACCAAATCTGTCATTACTATACTTCCTTCAAAAACTTGAAGTTGTCATCTATAATGCACTATGGATACCTTCGTAATACATTATAATGGTCGGTGTGAGACTTAATGACTACATCTTCTATTGACAATCATAAGGTATTATCATAATGTTAGTTATAATACTTCATCTATAATGCATTATGGATACCTTCGTAATGCATTATAATGGTTGGTGAGAAACGTACTGAAGCGTTACAGAATCTTCTATTGACAGTCATAAGGCATTATAATGTTATATATATAATCATAGAATTATAATACTTCATCTATAATATACCATAGATATCTTCATAATGAATTATGCAATGGGAGTCATGAGTGGCTCTGTGGGCTAAGCCCCTGATTCCTTGATCAGAAGGTCGCCGATTCAAGCCACCAGCCTCAGTAAAAGAGTCACATGTCCATGGCCCCTTAAGCAAGTGCCTAACACCCCTCCCCCTAACAGCTCTAGGGGTACCAACCATTGGCTGACCCTGCATGGTCACCCCCCTCCAAGCTACAGAGAGCAAGATGGACCAGGCAAAGAGAAGAATTACAAAGTACCTGTACTCATACTCGTGCAAATAACAAATAAATGATGCATCATTAAATGGTTATTCTAAAAATTAAGGATGCCTTGTCCTGCATTTTGAAGGTATCTATAGTGCATTACAGATGAGAGCTTCATAAAACATTCATGATGCATAATAAACATGGTTATGATATGTTTAGCTTTTTATAAATATTTATAGCCATGTTTATAATGCTTTATGAATGCATTATAATGTGTTATGAATGTATTCACAGATTCTTGTACACATGGCATTCATAGAGAGTGTTACTTAAGGTGTTACTGTTTCTACTTATTTTTAGTGGTAGGGCACTTTTTTTAGTCACATATATTGTCAAATTGACTATATCTGATCTCTTTTGAAAACACTGAGTTCCTGATGACATAGCACTGCAAGTTAACATATGCCTGCTGGGTGATGTTGTTTCTTCTGCATACTAAGATAATGAAGCTCCTTCTATCACCTGCAGGGCAGCAAACAGCATCATCTCCTCCTCTGTGCAGTCAATGTCCTCCAGGAGGATGGCCCACCGGGCCTGTTCGTATAGCTGGGTCAGACGGACAGCATCGTACTAAGGGAGATGGACAGAGATATGGAGCTTCAGAGTGTTGCAGGTAACAGTCAGACTGAACAAAGAGCATAGACATAACACCCATGTGGGATTCGATCCAGATCTCCAACCAATGACATTACAGGTAGGGGTCACATGATCAGTCAGACGCAAATAGTGATAGATTTTCAAATAAAAACCATATCTGTCCACCAACATAGTCATAGCAGGGGTCAGAGGGAGGTTGTGTATGTTTAAAGAAATAGCATATTTCACACGTTTCTTACAATTGCCTTTAGTCTACACCTGGGGTCATCAACCTTTTTGAAACTGAGAGCTACTTCACAGGTACTGAACCATATGAAGGGCTACCAATTTGAAACGCCCTCCTAAACTTCATGTATAATACACATGTTTTAAATGCTTTTTTTAGATATGGTCATTTTCAAATCTATATAAATGTAAATGTGATTAAAGAAGAATAGCAACAGGATAAAATTAAAATTTAGATGCGGCTCACTCGTGAGCTGTGCTATTTTTAGAACAGGTCCGCGGGCGACTCATGTGGTCCTTGGGGGCATCCTGGTGCCCGCGGGCACCATGTTGGTGACCCCTGGTCTAGACACTATACCAGCTTTCCTTACAGATAATTGCATAACAATCATTGTTTTTCTTGGTAACAAGTCTCAGCTAAATTAAGCACACACTTGTCTCAGAGGAACAGTTCTTAGCTGCTGATATTTTATCTAGTGATATTTAACTTCAACTTTTTTCAGTTCTAAAAATAAGTCTATTTAAAACATGAAACTTTTCACTGACTGCTGTGTAAAGATAGATTTCCCTTTGTGGTCCTAAAGGTGTCTCATTACATTGTTTTAGGTTTATTTTCTAAAGTAGTTTCAGAAAAAAATCCGTATATTTAACGCTCCTTAAATGATGGGGTTTTGGAGATATCCGTTTTTCATTGGACGGCAACAATATAGTAGTTTTCCAAATGGAAAACGGGAGAAAAAACTAAAAAACCAGAATAATGTATCACAGCTGGAATGTGTCAACATATTATCAAAACAGTGCGTGAATTCTCCTTAAGTTCTCCTTAAGTAAGTTCTCCTTATAACATACACATGTAGGAAGCGGCAATACCTTAGGCTCTAGTTCATGGAAGGTGTAATATTTAAAACGCAGCCACAGTTTGTCGTTCTCCTGGATGCCTTGCTGCATCAGGCACCGGGAGGAGTCCAGCCACCTGTGAGATTTGTGAGTTTATGAAAAGCCCAGGGAGAGAGGTTCTCTCTCACGCACACAATCAAGCACACATGCTGAAGGAGGTTTGGATACTTAGAAAATCAGAAAGACAGATGGGCCAGTTGCTAGGCGACGTCACAGCCTGCATCACACCTGCTGTGGATGTGTGCTTTGTCCACCACACTGGCGGGACGGTACATTTTGGCGATGGTCTCGGGGGCAGGCGGTGGCTGGCTCACGGAGAGCATCTTATAGGCAGCCTCCGTCTCTGGGGAGATGGCAAAGTGGACTGGCATGCCGTTGTGGAGGCTGGCTATATTATCTGGTGGGTGGAATGCCATGTTACAGACTGTTCTCTCTTTACTCGGCGGAGAATCTAGCCCTGCTTCGTCCCTCACCTACTGTCAGGGGAACTTCCGTGAGGTCATACACTTGCTCCGGCGGCTCCTTGTCTTTTTTCTTCTTCTTTTCCTCAACAGGGCGCAGGAGCGATAGCTCCTCGGGGTGACGGATGTCTTTCGGGAATATGGAGAACACAAGATCCGTCACGATGAAAATAAGGGTCAAAACATACAGAAGAGGATGACTGGGAACTGGTAGGCATTACTGGTAATAGAAATCGACATGACCTAGATCAGACGTAATCAAGACAGTCATACATAGGATTGTGGGGGCAATCTGTAGTGTTTTTTATATTATGTGTGCATTTTTGTTTAATTATGGCCCATAGTGGATGGACTCAGTGGGCCTCTCTGTTGCCTCTTTCCTCCAGAGATGATGGTGTAGCTGCTGCTCTATGTTACCTGTTTATATAGGTACACATGTATTACAATGACATTTGTATATTCTAAGTCAAAAGCAGGGGGCGGCATGGTGGTCCAGTGGTTAGCACTGTTGCCTCACCCCTCTGGGACCTGGTTTCGAGTCTCCACCTGCGTCACATGTGTGCGGAGTTTACATGTTCTCCCCATGTCGTCGTGGGGTTTCCTCCGGGTACTCCGGTTTCCCCCCACAGTCCAAAAACATGCTGAGGCCAATTGGAGTTGCTAAAATTGCCCATAGGAGTGTATGTGTGAGTGAATGGTGTGTATGAATGTGCCCTGCGATGCGCTGGCCCTCCATCCTGGGTTGTTCCCTGCCTCGTGCCCATTGCGTCCGGGATGGGCTCCGGACCCCCCGCGACCCAGTAGGATAAGCGGTTTGGAAAATGGATGGATGGAAGTCAAAAGCAAGCAGGAACACTAACCAGAAAATCACTATATTTAATAATGTGTAATTTAGTCAAAAGACACACAGTTATCCAAACTGACTACTCCATAGTGTGTGACTGTACCTGTGTGTGGTCTATAATGAAGACCCTGCGACCCTGTATCGGATACACAGACAGAAGATGTCTATGGATGGAAGGTGGTCTTTGAGGTGTTCAGGGAATAACTTATTTTGTTCTGTTTTTTGGTCGTCTTTGGAAAATGTACTGATGTGAAACACTCGATGATGACTTTGCTTGTAAAAATGCCAAATAAACAAAAGTACACAAAAATAACTGATTGGTTATTTTTTGTAATATAGTGTGATACAGTGCAGACTGTGTAACGTGTTTGACATGGAGAGCCTTATCCATGTACTTACTCAGGATTCTGCAGATGCCTATGATCGAGTGAAAGAGGGGCCCTGAGAAGGAGGCCCGGAGCCTCACCACGGCCCCGTTGGGCAGGCCCAACCGCAGGGGCTTGTGCTGGGGAATGAAGGTCAGCCGCGCATCGGCGTGGATGCCGCACTTATCCAGGGTCCAGGCAGGCCGCAGGAGCCACTGCTGTTTCTGCTCCCACCAGAGGGCGTGGTCTGACCAGTCCTTCTTGATTTCTGTTGGAGTGGGGGGGGGGGGCATTAAGTAAAGCATTAAAAATAAGATTATAAGGCTGAAAGACTTGTATCCAAGACCAGTGTATCTCAACCTGCTTCTCGGGGACCCCTATGTTTTTGCTCCTGGTAGGGAGCTGCAAGGGAGCCAGAACATGGAGCATAAATATATATAAAATATATCTTAACAGTGTTTTTTTTTTGTAAAACTGTGTGCTAATTAAAGAAAGAGTTTGAAGAGAACCCTTAGGATCGCCAGTCCACCAAAACACACTTAACAGAGAGGAAATCAACAAGAAAAGCTCCTTTTTGGCTAAACGTCCCGACAAACCTAGAAGTAAAGCATGACTGGATCAGGTTCATGACATTATTGTGACAGACTGAGGACGTGTTTGCTGTCTTTTGGGGACTCACGTGTCATCTCCACGATTTTGAGGATCACCCCACCGATGTGCAGGTCCGAAGTCACGCTGATGGAGAGGGGGGGAGCCTCCGGACCGAGCTCCTCCACCGTGACAGACAGGTCCCACACGGCCATTCTGCAAGAGTCACCAAGAAAGAAGTGGATGGGCCATGTAATCTGAGTCCTGCTGCTGGTTTCATCCTGTGTTTGTCCTTTGCTTTAATACAGTAGGATACGTACAAACAGATAAATCCACTATAACTTCACCTAATTCTAATTCTATATTTGACAATAACTGTATGACTAAGTGCTCTGTGTGCCATCACAGAGCCAACAACAATTAATTTTCAGTTTTCCTTCATCTGCCAGTATTTTTGGAGACTATACACATCAGCAAGCTGATATTACCTGAACACCATATACCACGTATAAAAAATTGGCTGTGCATCGTCACTCCTGCTCCTGAAATCACCTCCAGTGTTCAAGAACTACAAGGTACGTTGAGTTTGAATTACAAATCACCTCACTAACATTATTATGGGTATTTTCATGCCAAATCACCAGGCTGATGTTTCAGACACAATTAAAATTGACCATAAATTGATCATTAAGCTTAACCCAGGAATTTTTAACCAACACATTAATGGAGAAATAAACCATTTCCTTGCCAAGGATGATGCTTTAATAGTAGGAATTGAGCAGTTTGATGTTGCTGTTTTGACACCGTATCAACCTAAAGCCTGGATAAGGCGAGCCATATTTTCAGGAATCCATGGCTACTTTTTCACATGACAGCACTGGTCACCAGCCCACGGCCACTTCCTGTTTCCAGCTCCCACTATCAGAGTGACCCATGCTTCCCAATCGCAAGACAAGGCCCACAGTGCAGCTCAGATGCCCTGCACCCCAGGCGCTCAGCCACGCGAGCATCGTGTTTAGGGACCGAATGTAGCCGTTTTTGGTCTAACATGGTACCATTCATCTGGGAAAACATCTTACAGGCGCCATTACTTCATAATTATCTACAGACGATACGGTGCGAATGGTTCTGTCATACAACTCATTTTAAGAAACAGCTATACAAATACTGAAAACAAGCATGTAGTTTCTTAAAATATGGTTTGATAGATTGCAAGATGATTCAACTAAAGAGGACGCGCGGCAAAAAAAAAATAGTGGGGAGCCGATACACGGGGAATATAAGAAAAGGCCACTCCTTACTTCAGCTCTCATTTCCTACGGTGCGAAGTCAATCGTGTCTTTGCACTGCTAAATACCCCAGGTCACCCAAAAATGCACTAATAACTAGTAACTATAGTAAGTCTCCATTGGCCTTTAACAAAATTTGTGCAAAATATCATCTAGGGGATGACTGGTTACTGCCCAGAATAGGCCATAAAGAGCAAGACGTCCTAAAACGTTAGGGCTTGTCTACCACGGCTTTCTCACACATCTCTCATTCTCCATCTGTGTCGAAAAACACCGAAATCGGCCACTTCAAATCTGGATAAGTCTTACCTTTTTTGGTTTTTTGAACGAAGTTCTTGCTCTTAGAACCCCCCAGGAAGGTCCCCCGCCTGCTCTCTGCTGTCGTTGCGTTCTCTTTGTGAGCTTTGACCAATGTATCTCTCACTTCCCCTTGAACGCTCTCTCACTACATCTACTTGTGGTTTCTGTGTCAAGACTGTGTTCCTCTGATATCAACTTCCGTACTGAACTTTTCAAGAGCTATATGTTTGTGTGTCACCAAGAGATTACTTTTTAGGGGTCTATGGGAGTGTCTTCCCTCTGCAAGGCACATGTATCATCAGTGGAGATCATAGACTGATTACAGACGAATTTCCGGAGTTTGAGGAAGAAGCAGCTCTTGGTACCTTCTTTTGCTAGATGTTAGCATTAACTCATAATTAAACTATATTTAAATCCACTTGCACTAAGCATTACATAGCATCACCTCTTACGGAAGTCTTTATACAATGACAATTATTTGGGATTTATAAAAAAAGAAATGAAGAATCACCAGGAACAAAAACAAGCAGTACCTTGTATTTCAGAAGTTCCATATCTGCCTATTATATGGGTAAGACAGCATTTCCAGCAGTTACATTTACTTTATTGCTGACAAAAATACAATCATGCAATTCGTAGCAATACAACAGACCCTCCGATTGTTCAACGTGGTGCCTTGCCATTCCTTGCCATTTCCCTTGTTTTTTTTTTGCATTACACCCAAAGACCAACCTGAACACTCCGAATGAGTCTTGCTGAAGCAGTAATGAGCATTGAAAGGCATGTGAAAGGCTAGCAGTTGGTTAGACAGACAATACAAAGAATGAGAAGTGATTCCAAATGGCAATAGGCAACCTAAGAGACCGCTGCTTATGTGGAATGTCACTGCATTCATTCTTTTCGCCCTTCTTTTTTAAGCCTACCGGCTTGTATTTTCATCTCACCAAGTCAATTCCATCAGCAAACCAGATTACAGTGTCCAGTTGTCTTCCTTAACGTAGATTTTTATGACATAGTTGTGGACATAGACACACCCTATCTATACCTAGTGCACTGGATCGACAACTAATATAGTAAAGTGATACAGGTGAATAGAAAGCGCTTATACTATCCCAGCTCTTCTAAGGTCTAGCAAAGCCTAATTTACAGTGAATCGGGGAAGATTGTTGGAAGTTTTTGATTTCCTTCAATCAGTATTTCTGACCAAAGTTGTTTCCCCTCCAGCACAACCATGAACTTCTTCACTTTGGGTTGGCTGAAGTTTAATAATGCAGTGCGAGACAAGCATGTGCTTGAAGGCCCCGTTCAATGGAAGCGGGTGACTTCTGGAATACAATCAGTCACAAAAATTGCACTTACTATTCTAACATGAAGTAGATCATTAAGTTAGCCTGTTCCAGTAAGTGCTACAAATTGTTGGGTTCATAGACTTAATCCTGACACTGCAACTGAACCCAAAATTTTCATAGAAATATGTAGCACGGTCACCAATTGTCAGCTGTGAAATTATATTTGTGTTTCCTTAGAAAATAAAAATTAAACGCAAAATCACTCGATATTAATGAAAATTAAGAATGGGCATCCTTTTACTGATAAGCAAACCCCATTACAGCATCAATGTCAAAACCAAGTTAAACAAAATGTGGTTCAAGGCCCAAGTGCAAAAATACCACATCTTCATAGCCCATGCTTGACTGAAGTCCCATTACTGCATTAGTATAAATGACAAAACAATATAGCTATACCTGGGAAAATCATATAGACTTTCAAATGTTCCAGAGAGGGAACCAATCATTAAGTGCTAGGCTAACATGTCATAAATATTGCAGTGTGGCTTGGCAACAAGCACTACCTCTCCCAGTCTCACTGAAATACAGAAGTTCTGTGTAGTTGTGGTGCAAAATGTACAAGAATTCTAGTTAAAATGTAGGTAAAGTGCACCATCTAGTGGGTGAAAGCAACCAGGGTAGGGCAGAGCAGCTTGTGAAACGTTCCTCGATGTCATTTTTCGGGCCAACACAGCATCCAGGTAGAACATTGCCTTTTGAGGTCCGATTACATTTATATATGTATATAAAAAAAAATACAAAAAAGAAAAACCACACATTCATACTGCAGCCAGATACTGGGCTAGCTCAAGCATCTTTAAGATCATTTAGCCAAAGACAAAAGAACAACCATTTAGGATCAAACAGCAATATGCTTCTTTCATGCATGATCAATGCATGAAATTGCACAATTCAAGAAGGGGCAGAAGAAAATGTTCAGAGAACTGATATTTTTCTTTTTCAAATGGGGGGGGGGGGAGAAATCACAGATATAAAGTGGGATTATGATTCACTTTAACAAGATACAATTATAGAGTATTTGCTGTAATCACGCAGCAACTCCAGATGAGCGCGTATAGTGAAGAAAAAAATCTAATTGACTGCTATAGTAAGCATAACTGTCTGGCTTAAAATGACAAACCTACAAAATCAAAATTAACCCCTGCTCAATAACAGTTAAAGCATGCATTTCAAAATATTTAGAAATTCTGGGATGTGAATCATTAAGTCTTCTGCAACTGGCTGCTGTTGCCATAAAACACTGTTTTGGCTGAGAGTAACTGGGTTGACTGGAGATTTTGATGTCTGATGGAGGTAAGAGATGAGAAGGGGGTTGCGTTGCTCTTCTGTAGCCTCAATGTCATCTCGTCCTGTGCTTGAACCATACTTGGCTTCCCTCCAATCACCGAATGGCTATCAGGCCTACATCGATGAGCTTCTGGATCTTCTGAGCAATGACTGGATTCTTCAGGTGGCTAGACGGGAAGAGGAGCTCTTTAACATGGCTAGCTTCCCCTTGTGTGTGTTTATATGATGACTACACAGTATCCATACACAACACAGCATTCTTAAATGGGCTATACATGTTTGCTCTTACATCAGAGCATTTATGCTACCGACTGCAAGTACGCAATAAATTTAAGAGTTAACAACTGAGCTTTAGGAACAGCTCTGATAAGGCCTATGGATTTGATTGGCTTTGCCATTTAGTAAAAATAAAACTTAGGTTCAATGACTTCATTACATTTAATTCATGATGGAACCACAAATTCATATGCATCTGGATGACTGACTAATAATTACTTACTGAACTAGATGTCCAAGTAAAATTAGTGAATCTAGTAATAAAATTAACATTGCAGAGTTATGATTCACTCTGCTATTAGGCAACAGAACTTGGGTCTATGTGGAATAATGAGGCGGAAAGTGCCTTCAAACCAGTTGCCAACAACCGTTAATAAAGCAGCCATGAAGGTAGAGCCCTCCTTACTCGCTAAGTGCCTGGGGGTCCTTCTGCATCTGCTCCAGGATGAGACGCATGGCCGGGTCACTCATGATCTGCTGCACCTCCGGATCGGCCATGGCCCGGCGTTTCACATCCTCAGGGTCATCGTTGCGCATCGCCTGGTTGACTAGGCAACGCTGCAGCCCCTCCGAGGCCTCCTGCAGGGTTTGCACACCCACAGGTCCCACATTACCTCAGATACCAAGCCAGCCAATTCAGCCTGGAGATCAAATCTGACTTCTGGACAATTCAGAAAACCACCTGACTAAATTTCATTTTCATATTAACAATTACCACCTCCAGATTGTTTGCCATGTCTATATAGACACTCAAATATGTGGATTGCCACATCCCACAGATCAACCCAGAAGTATGTAATGAGATAAAGCTTCTCTTAAAAACGTCACTGTTTAGAAAACAGACTGGTCTACCCACCCAGCACCTTTACAGCGTGTAGTTAGAATACGGAATAGTCTTCCTATTTGCACTACACTAACTAGAACCATGGATACCTTTAAAAAATCAGAGTAAAGGTCGTTAAAATCTTATCTGAGCTACACAGGTGGCAATTTCAGGTCCAGAAAGTAAAAATCCAGACCAGGATTTTGTTTCAACCAACCAGCTGAGCATAGAGTCAGTCACATAGTGCTCATCTGGTTGGTTGAAACAAAATGCTGGTCTGGATTTTTACTTTCTGGACCTGAAATTGCCACCTCTGCTGAGGTATTAGTCGAGTTCTCCCCGGACGAACTTGATGGGCAAAATGGCCTCCTATCGTCTGCAAATTTCTAATGTTCTTAAACCTGCATTCCAGAATGAATAAGAAAGATGTTGCAGTCAAAGTATGAACACAACTCAAGTAAGTCAAATAACTCGATTGCAAAAAATTGGATGCAAATTCTTGGCTTCGATGCTTTGTTTAATCCACAGGACTATGTACTGCTCAGTGATCACCGTGTTCCACTGGATCATTACTGTCGCACATTGTGCTTATGCTGCATTTTGTGTAGCAGAGCGGTGGAGAAACACAGTGTCAACACTCCTATAGGGACCCATTGTAAAAAAAATGGTGGAGAAATTTCCGGCAAACTTCTGGGTCATGGGGACGGTAAATAGTTAGAAACGTTGACATTCACGGCATAGAATCACGTTCATTTCCATTATTTACCAAGCACTTTAAGTGGCATGTTGATAAATGCTTTTTAACAAAATGTTATTTTGATACATTAGCTGTCATTAATACAATAATTTTGCTTATATATGTGCTCAACATTATCTGTTAATGTTTATCATAATTAATAGTTAGGAACGAAGGTAGTTTAACAGCTAGCTATCGATGCTAACATTCCCGTTTCACTAAAGAGTTTGTCAATTAATACAGACTCCGTGTAATGTTACATTTTAAGCTGTTCTGCTTATTAATGGCTTCATGACTAGTTAGCAGCATTGCTACCATGTTAATACACTTTATTAAAATATCAGTTTACAGCTCTCTTCTGGTCACACGAATTCAGTGTGAATTTACTACCAAATTTATGCCAAGATTGCCACAAAATATTTTAAGCTATTAATTTGACAAAAATGAAGAAAAAAAAAAAAAACACATAACCCTAATGTCTGTATTTTTACATACACTAAGTGTTTCGGTCACACTATTTTGTCTCCATCGTGAATTACTTAGAAGTTATTTTATTTCAATGACATTCTGTTCGTCAATATTTACCTATATAAATATATATATATTTTTTGTTACTACTCCCAGTATCACTCTCCATAAAGTGCAAAGCATGAATGGCACATTACATATAGTTATTATTGGGCAAATATCGCAAAAACTAAGCTTGTTTTGTGGATGAAAATCAATTTTGATCACTGGATACTTTTGCGAGGTGGGTACTTTCCTAAAGAAGTAAATAAACCGGAAGGCCCATTTTGCCCGGCAGCCTTTATGAAACATTACACAATATTATTTGTATGTTAATTCAATTGGGAAATGATTCAAAATTGTTTGAAAGTTTAATATTTGTTAATTCCTTAATTTTAAGTTTAGCATGCTCCATGCAAAAAATTGCAAAATGCACCAAAGGTTTAGTTTTTTTTGATATTGTATGCAGTTTAACCATTGAAAAGGTTTCTATAAAAGGAAACCAATGAGATGCTTGAGTGTCATTTTAAGAGACCTGTCCTTTTTCTCTTTTGAATAGCTACTATTGATCTTTAATAAGAATTTAAAGTATAAGTATTTCTTATCCGATTACCAGTGACTGATTTCCAGGACTCAATTGCAGGTGTCAGGGAGCTGCTGCCAATTTGCAGGAGACTCCCAGAAACTTCCGGGAGAGGTGGGATATCAGGCATCGGCCGTGTATGTCAAACTGATGGCCTGGTGGAATAGGATTGCTGTACCAACGCGATGACTGCGACCAGATGTGTACTTGGACAAACATCTATGCAAAAGCCCACGCTGTGCGGAGCGAAATGGCACACATACAAGTGAAGTATACACTAAGCTTAATGAGTCTTGGTACCTTGGAGTTGGAGTCAAGATCCAGGGCTTTCTGGTAGAAGTCCATAGCTTTGCTAAACTCCTTCATGGCCTCCAGGGCGGCGGCCTTGCGCGTATAGCCCTTTACTGAAAGCAGAAAACAAGGCGTGCGATGGAGACAAGAAGGAATGGCAGTATGCGGACAATCATGACTTAAGACCACGAGCAGGGTGGTAGTAGCTTACTGAAAGAAGGCTCCAGTCTGATGCACTCTTCACAGTCCTACAACGAGAATAGGATGAGCAAGGTCAAGTTTACCTTAAGCTTTTACCTTTCAGGTAAAGGTCAAGAAAAATACCCATATGTACTTATTCATAGCTAATAAAACTTACTTTAATACGAATAGATTGAGCTGAAAACTACAATTACTTTAAAACAGATCCTTCAGTGTTTTAGTCAAATCGGTGGCACCGTTCTGCTATTTAAGCACCAGTCACTTGTGATTCAGCAAAGAACATCCCCTTGGATGATTAGCAGAACACTGCCAATATAGCTTCAAGCATCCAAGCAATGAACTCAGCCTACTGCCAGTCCTGCAAGCACTAAAGCTAAAGGGACTTTCTAGTGTTTCTCAATCTGGTCCTCGGGGACCTGCAGACTGTCCGCATACTTGCTCCCTCCCGGCTCCCTGCCAGACAGTCCAAGTTGATAGGGAGCAGGGAGGGAGGAAAGACGAACCCAAGTATCATCTGCATAACATGCGATCAATGAGCAATGAATCCCAGGGAAAACCACAAGATCTTCTCTAAGACGATTAGAGTGTCGATTGCGGCACTAAGCCCTACCTTCAGGGCCAGCTGGAACTCCAGCAGCTTGGTGTAGCAGGCGGCACGGTTGCTGAACAGCTTGGCATCCTGGGGGTTCCTCTTGATGGCCTCTGTGTAATGCTTCATGGCTAGCGGATAGTCACCTGCAGGGAGGAGGAGATGTGGTACAGAAATAGAACACAAATTAGGCAAAACCACAGACATACTGTCATTCGTAACGAGTCACCAACCAGCCACTGACTTTAGAAACTAGAACCCCACCCCATTTTTACCAGTACCCCCACAGGTGTATATGTGCGGACCTCTAAAAGTTAAGTTGTTACGAGGTGTGAATCTGCTGCCCCCTACCCTTTTGGAAGGCCTCATTCCCCTTGTTCTTCTCCTCCAAGGCCAACTCAGGATTGATGTAGGCCAGCTTTTCTTGCTCCTTCACAATCTTCTCTGCCTGGAGGAACAAGGGTATTTAAAGACCATCTAGGGGTCATGGAGCTAGGGCAGTGGACACTGGTGACAGTGACATCGCCATACCTGCTGGCATTTCTTCAGCACTTCAGGGGTGCGGTGCTCAGTTAAGCTCTTGTTATAGAAGTGGATGGCATCTGCGTACTTCTCCTGCTTAAAGTAGGAGTTTCCAATCCTTGCATAAGCCCTAATTGGGGGGGGGGAGGTGAGAAGTTCAGGAATT
Organism: Brienomyrus brachyistius; assembly: GCF_023856365.1. Taxonomy (NCBI): domain Eukaryota; kingdom Metazoa; phylum Chordata; class Actinopteri; order Osteoglossiformes; family Mormyridae; genus Brienomyrus; species Brienomyrus brachyistius. Next base: position 10,111,336 of record NC_064542.1, read on the forward strand.
AATCAACACCTTTAAAAAAAAAAAAAAAAAAAAGGTTATAACAGCATTTCCCAATCTGGTTCCCAGGGACCCGCAAAGTCCACATTTTCGCTCCCTTCCTGCTCCCAGGAGGGAGCAAAATTTGGGCTGTCTCACAGGGAACAGAAATGTGGACCAGGTGTGGGTCCTTGAAGACTGTAGGGAAAGACTGGATTATAAAGCTTAAGGCCAAAAAAGACCCAGATAACAAGAACCTTTTCTCAGTGTTACTATAAAATACAAAGTCCTCATTTCACAAAGCATAAATATCAAAGTGAATACCTAACAGGTTGTGTGTATGCATGCGTGTATTATTTTCTTATTTCTTGTATGCACATTTTCGTGTTATTTTATTGATATATATTTCACTGTTGCATGTTATATATATATATATATATATATATATATTTTACTATTAAGGCAGTATTTGTTCATTCTTTCTAAACTGGAAAGCTCAATTCCTGTTTTTAAATGTGCTATATAAATGACTATTAAATTAGCTTTATTAAATGAAACAACACTGCAATATTTAATATACTTGTAACCGAAAAATGTTAGCATAAAAATGTGAACATGCAAGCCTGTCAAGTCAGACACTTGTGTTCTAGAGCTTTAAGTTACTATTTATCATTAAACATACGTACAGTGATAAAGCAATCTCGATGCCAGAATATTTCAATTAGCTGCCAAAGCTGTAAGTTTCTGCCAATAGTGAACAAATTGAGAAAATACAGTTCTGAAAAAGGCAGGTTTGACCCAGGAGTCACGGTCATCCTCCGCTTAGAGACTCACTTTGCGATCTGTCTGTAATCCTCCCGGTTCTCCCGGCCCACCTCGATGGCTTTCTCGCACATCTCTCGGCACTTCTCAAATTCGCCCTTCTCAAAAAATACAGCTGACAAGACAAAGACAGGCGTACCAGCCATCAGCATGTCACCAGTTTTAGGTCTCCTGAAGGGGATTCATGGGTGGGTTGTAGATGTGATACCTGCTTGATTGGAAAGGTAGGTCATGTTGGTGGGGTCATGCTGTAGTGCAGCCTCATAGTGCTTCAATGCCGTTTCAAAGTCCTTTTTCCTGTAGGCCTCGTTGCCAAGATCTTTCTCCTTCAGAGCCTGGAAATACAGTGAGAGCGGCTCCTCTTCAGTCAGCATCATCGACCAGCATAGAGAAGCACAATCTGCAAGTCTGTACCTGTCTCTTGTTCTCTGGCAGGTCTTCCTCTTTGGGTGGGGGAGGCTGCGGTTTTGCTTTGGGGGGTGGTGGAGGGGTGGGCTCCTCTTCATCTTCCTCAGCCCCAGCAAAGTCAAAGCCCAGCAGGACAGAGAGTGTGGTCATCACCCGAGGGTCCTGCAGCTTCCTAAAAGGAGGATGGAGACAGGGAGAAGCAGCACGGGGCATCAATGAGTGGCAAACACATACAATACAGCCGGTACACAAATAGCACTTTAGCTGTAACTTTCAGTTCACATATTTTCATAGCTGGTAGCAAAAGACAGGAAAATGGTTTTTAACTTTAGATTTAAAGGGAACTCCAGCAAAAGCAAAATCAGCACCAACATTGTCCTGCACAATATCTAGAGAACCAACAATACAACACACATTTGGGGAAAGCTTTATAAAGACATCACTCTGCCACAGAAATGATCCCTGAACACGGCCAGTGAACTCAAACAAACGGGTTAGTTTTAAAAAACACCTGAAGACGTGGTTGCATGGCAAAGCGTGGACTGAAAACCTGCCGTTTGCTGCAAACAGAACGGCGTTACACCTTTCAGGTACAGCTATCTGTATTAAGCGTTCGGGTGGCTGGTTAAACCAGTCTGCAGCCCCACCAACCACCTGCAGCACATTGTCAATACTAAATAGGGATAGTTTAAGTCCTTATACAGTCGTATAATGAAGAGAATGAAAATCACAGGATATCTATAGCAATTGAAAGCTCCTCTACCTTCAGTCAAAGCATATCAGCTACAAAATATTTAACACAGTATTAAACCATAAGATGATCTGTGAAAAAACCTGCAGGAATTTGTAAAGATCAATTCAAGCAGCTAAATGAAAGGCTTAATTTCGTGCAATACATGCATTCAACTTTAGTTAATATAACAGATTAGATGTGGATGATATGCAAATATCTAGCCTATTAAGTGCCACTCTTGACTGTGAAACAGTTTCCATGACAACAGAGTGACAACAAACTAAAGAGTTTCACTTCTAAAAGCTTAAGGCACTTCAAACCAATAATTAGAACAGCTTCCCCCAAACAACTCACGTGCCAAGGTCAGATGGCTTGTTCCTCAGTTGCTCCAATAGTTCTCTATATCCAGGCTCTGCCAGGAGTGCGCGGGTTCGAGGGTCACTTTCCAGCTTCTCATACAAGTTGGGCATGGCAAAAGGGTTCATCATCTTCTTCTCTACAAAGATGGCAACATCTTTCATTAAGACCTTACGTTTTGCAGGGAATAAATCGACAAACACAAACACTTGCACTCAGACAACTGCTGCGTTTCCTCTACCTGCTAGCCGCGCCTCCATGTTCTGAAGTCCATCCTTCAGCTGCTGGTTGGCTGGCTCGTGCTTGAGCCCTTCCTCGTAGGTCGCCTTGGCCTCCTCAAATCGCTTGAGGAACTCTAATGCTGCAGCCTTGCGAGAATAGCCCTTAGGAAACAATGAAAAACATAGGTTGGCTTTAGAACTCAATACAAAACATGGACAAATGAAGCCAGCAGTTATGAATCTGTAGTGGAACGACACCACCTACCTTGCCCCAATCAGGCTTGATCTCCACCGTCTTGCAAGCATCCTTCAGAGCATTCTCATAATCTCCCTTCTTGGCATAGGCTGCCGAGCGGTTGCTGTATAGCACATGGTTGGAGGGGTCGAGGGTCAAGGCCTCCGTATAGCAACGCACCGCCTCATCTAGCTGGCCGCTGCTCAGTGCCTTGTTGCCTTTGTCTTTCAGCTCTGACACCTGGTCAGGAAAAAAAAAGGCGGAAACACCAGAGAAGGTGACAGGGTGAGATACAAACAAGGGAACCCAAGAGGTGTGTGGTGATGAACAATGGAGGGGTACGCAAAAGGAGGAGAAACATTACAGACAGACAGACACACACACACAAAAAAATGCATAGCATGTGAATAAAAAGCAAGTACATGAATAAAGTAGACAAGGAAATTTACAACCCAATTAAACAGCACAATTTCCCCCTGGATCGATAAAGTTCATCCTATTTTAATTACAAGAAATGCAACTGATGTTGTGACCAGACATTAGTTGAGGACAAAATTAATCACACAGAAACAAGCTTGTGAAGAATTTAGTTAACATCTAACCACAGTTCAATAATGAAGGACAGTTTTGACTGTCACCTAGTGTCGTATTTAAAAAAATGCTGGAAGCAGCTATGAAACACAATCGCCTTTTCTCACACAGCAGAGAGACTATGGAGCATTTTGACTCCTAATTATTTATCAATATAACTAGCTCGAAATATTAGCTTAAGGCTGCAGAAATCTCGCTAGTCAGGCATGTGTGTGACTGCAGCAGCTGAATGAACAGCTTGCTAAGAGCCATAAGTTATGCGACTGGCCCTGTAGAAACACCGTGACAGCCTACGACATCCAGAGAGCCAGCTGGCAAAGGCAGCTCAATTTATGCAACCGCGTTTAACCTATAACGTTAGGGAGCTCACAGGCATCCAGGAGCACACAAAAAGGACGCCTTTCATCGACCTACCACGATTTACATGGCCTTCCTACTTTAACACAGCGCATAGATACACAGGTAGCTACCGACTAGTCCAACACTAAAATGATCGAGAGCTAGACTAATACCATTTCAGATGAGGACCAAAAAATACACAGTAAATATAAATAACGCAATTCCACAAGCAAGCCAAATACTTAACTTATTAGATGCATCTTTTTCACTAACGTCCGTAGAGATGCGAAATGCGGTTTTCAATCGACTCACGAAACAAAATCAAAACAGGAGCCAGAAAATTAACTAACTTGAGCTTCTGATTAATGAGCACGCAAACGTTTTACAATTTAAGAAGCAACACGTAACCTTTACTTAAAAATCAAATGCCGACCGGTACCCACACATACCTTAGCCATCGTGCTACCATGAGGTTCCAGAAGCTACTGTGAGGTGACTATGCGGTGGCCCCTCCCTTACGAATATATTAATTAGCCGCTCAGAGTCAAGGAAGTCGAGGGCTAACTGAGCCCTCATTGGGAGTTAGACCCATCAATAACGTTTCCTGCCACTCCATTTACAGCCGCACCGAAAACCGCCGGGCTTTCTGTGATGACGCATGCGCTGTTTCTCTGTCTGACTGGAAAGAAAAGCTGTCAGTCGGTAAACAACCTGAGCGGCGCATTGGCTAATGGCAGGGCAGGGCGGGGCGCGGTTGGTGCGAGGAAAAATGTCCTATCCATACATAAGCAAAGGAGGCGGGACCTGCGTCGAAACTTCTCGACCTATCAGTTTCCAGTCTTCTGGAAACTTCGGCATTCACGATTGGCCAAGTAAAGTTAGCTACAGATTTGTTCCGCTACATTCTAGCATTTTCTGTGGCCGCACGTTTAGGGAAACATAACAAATAATTAAAAAAACCGATATATTCGTTGCTTATCAAAACGTAATTCACCAGTTGTCATTTTCGAAATCACGCTTTAAACGAAGCGAATAACCCCACATTAGTTTCTTTTAAATTAAACTCCATATTCAGTATTTAATTCGTTAGATGTGCTTCAACCGTTGTTTATACCCTCAGGTCACGGAACTGTATAAATGATTTTTCTATTAGGAAGCTAAGACGCCGTTACACGCAGGTGTCACTGACCGCACGCTGCTCATGAAATTATTTGGACTAAGATTGTATTTTATGACCTATGAACTACAACCTTCCTCCTACCCCATTAGGAGTCGCCAGGCGCTCACTTAGCGAACCAAAAGCGATAGCTGTTTAGCTAACGAGCTGCTCGCGCTGTTCGGTGACGCCATACTGACAGCTGGAGGCTGGTTCGGCTGCCCTTCGGGTCCGTGTCATTACCATGGCGTTTCGGATGTCATTTGCCTGCCGCGCTAAAAGCCGTATTGCACTGGCTACGCTCCCTTACACCCAGGGTTTGAGCTGTGCTTCTCTGCATGCTCCCGGCTTTAAATCTGTAATCTTTACACCAAATGTACCGTTGCAGCGTTTCGTCAGTAAGCTAGACTGCTTGGCATTCCCCGGACTCCGTAACCAGCGAATTGCGCTGTACTCCGGGTTCATAAATCCCGGGAAAGCTGCTAAATTTTCCACTAGTTCCGCGGCTTCGTCAACGGTTTTTCAGCCGATCAGCGGCAATCCATCTTTGAGCAACAGGCGAACGCTGTTGTCCAGACCGGGTGTGTGGGCTCTGCTGGGCGCCTTTGGGCTGTCCGCCGTCACTGCCTCCCTGCATTCGAGTTCCCTCCTCGCCATGACCTCCGGGGCCAGCACCGTTGACTTGGATTCCCCTGACTCCGACTGGAAAGAGGCCAAAAGTCAGTGCTACCCCTGACCTTTCTCTTGGGAGAGTTTAGAGGGGGCTGCCGAGCTTTTTTGCACAACGAGGAACACTTGTACCTAGCTGTCAGAGTAAAATTGATTTTCAGACTTAAAGGTCACGAAATGTGTGAAAATGAATGCATTCAAGCGTGATAACATATATAACACAATGTTTATTGTACGCCATATACGGTTGAGATTAAAATGGACACTACTGATTCTAGATGAAAATTCTGATGCATATCGAAAAAAACAAAATGTAAACGGACAAAATGCAAAGACAGTACATATAAAGCAAACAAGTAAACGTGGTGCAAATGTTACATATAAACAGGCTACCATGTGTACTTTTTAATACATATTTTTGTTTACTAGTATTACTGTGCCACAATTTAATCGGGGATTGCATAATGAACGCAACTCCGTTAACTTCTCCCCTTCCAGAGGTGCTCCTTTCAGCAACACAGCAGCAGAGGCAGGCAATGTGCAGGGTGTCAGGTGTGCTGCACCCGAAGAGCATCCCTATCTGGACCCCTTCTGGTGAGATCAGAAATAACTTACTTTATGGTAGATATTGGGATGCAGTGGGGTGGCATGGTGTCATAGTGTTTAGCAATGTTGCCTTACACCTCAGAGACCTAAGTTCAAGTCTCAAGTCAGATGTGCGGAGTTTGCATGTTCTCCCTGTGTCATTGTGGTGTTTTCTCCGGGTAATCCTGTTTGCCCCCACACTCCAAATTGCCTGTAGGTGTGCATGTGTCAGTGTGCTCTACAAATGGCTTGGTGCCCTGACTTAGGTTGTTCCCTACTTGAGCCTGTAGGTTCTGGGATAGACTTCAAAGACAGCAGAAAAACTAGTTCAAAAAACAGATGCATCGGGATGCTGTGTTTTCATATTACACGTTATTGTACAGGTGGGTGCATGACTGAAGTGTTATCTATGTTTTCGTAGAAGAGTTTGGAATATCACACTATCATACCCATTTCCACACACCTCTTCTGTTGGTGAGGGACACAGTGGCACTATGCCAAGTAGGTCACACCAAACCCCTCTTTCCAAGGGCACACGCTTGTTCTGGGGGATCCCAGATGTTCCCCAGCCAGCAGGGAGATATAATCCCTTGTTCTGGATCTGTCTTGGAGCCTCCAACTACTGGGACAATCCCAAAACAGCTCCCTTGGGAGCTGACCAGATGGAATCCTTATAAGATGCCCCAACCATAAGTACTGTATCTTCCTGATCCAAATGAGCTGCAGCAATATTGTAACCTCCCTTCAGATTTATGAAGTACTCCATCTTTCACAGAGAGTGAGTCTGGCAACACTGCGCCAAAACCTCATTTTGGCCACTTGTATTCACAACCTTGTTCTTTCATGCATTACCTACAGCTCAAGAACATAGGTGAGGATAGGCTGATTGATTGTATAAACTGCAAGCCAAGGGCTCCTGCAGATCCTTAGAACAGCTTAAAATAGATTTTCAGACTTTAAGGTTTGAAAATGTCTTTTTTTCCCCCTGATGGATATAGTGCAGATCTTGTCCTGCTGTATCAATGCTACAACTAATCATTAAATTGTGATTGAGTCTGTCATGATTTTTAATCTGTATTTTGAAACTTTGCATTCATTTATTAATTTATTGCAGTACTTTTTATTTAACAAACATTTTTTCAACATTTGCTGATTTAAAATATGCTGTTTATGTTGTCTGTGCCAAGTTAATTGCAGTTCATAAGTGCAATGAAGTGTCTATCTCTGAATTATTAAAGTACAAGTCAAATGTTTCATTCGAGACATTTCTTTACATGTGTACTTCCTGTACTGACAAGGCCACACATAGTTCATACAACCTTGGAGTTGAAGTGTGCAACAACTTTATTCAAGATACTGATTGATTCTTGGTAGTTAAAGGCAGTTAGTACCTGTTAATTACATTTGGCTTGTTGTAAATCTTTAGTCCTTCCATTATTTCACTATTGGAGTGTTAACCATCAAAATACAATGGTAATTTTGTGATGCATTGACTCGTGACAGTGTTATTGTGATGAATCTTGGGCTAGTTGACAGAATGCACCCCTAGTGTATATACAAAGTCCCTGGGTAAACAAGGGAAGGGCTTGCTTTTCATTTATTTAACCATCACAGTCTTTATCGTATGACATCACCATGTTGGTTCAGTGTTTCTCATTTTCAAACTCGAGGCTTCCGGCCATCAGCCTGGGGGCTGTGTGTGGCCTAGCAGGCTAAGCCTGTGATCGCAAGGTTGCTGGTTCAAGCCTTGTTGTTATCATCATCATCATCATCAGAAGAAGACACTCCCTTACATGGTTCCATACAGCCTTTGCAAGTAAGCATGTTACAGTGTGTTGCATCTATGACATGTCCCTTAACAAAAGGCATACACAATTTAAACAGATACTTCACAAATCTGTTCACCTCGTTGCTTAACAGAAAGCACTGGTTTTTGTGGTGATATCATACAATGAAGAGTGTCACTGGTTAAAGAAGTGAAATGCAGGCCCCTCCCTTGTTGCGCCAGGGACACATCGAACTCTGCAAAATCAGGATGTACATTAACACCCTGGGGTGATGTTCCTGTTATTTACAAAACCTTTTGCTCTTGACCTCCAGGATACATTTGAGCAGGTTTTTGAGTGTGAAGCAGCAGAGATGAGAATTAGCACCTTCAAATCTAAGGATATCTCAGAACCTCAGAATTCACTTTATTAGCCAGGCATAGCTATATATATTAGGATTTGAGTAGATTGTTCTGAAGATGCTTAAATGAATACCAAGGCATTGTCTCAATGAATGATGGTAACGGTAAGGTCCTGAGATCGCCCGGTGCCTGTGGTTTTTGCTGGCAGTAAGCAGCCTGCTGAAGTAGGAGTTCATTTGGAAGACAAGGCTTGGAGTTTATATGTTTTACATGTGTCCCTGTACTCACCAGGAAAAGCGGTGTGAAAATGATGATGAGTATGATGATATGTTGGATATATCTGGTGCTGTTTCCAAATGGGCCCATTGCTTCTGGGATAGGCTCCGGGTCCCCTGCGACCCAGTAGGATAAGCGGTGTGGAAAATGGATGGATGGATGTTTCCAAATGGAGAGCTGTAATGATTTAAATAATTTGATTTTAAATACATTTTATTTATTGCTGTTTTTTTTTCCAAGGACAAGTTACTGAAAAACCTCTGTACCAGGTTAATGAGGCACTGAACTCCAAGGTCTCACTCTTCAGAGGTGACATCACCCGGCTGGAAGTTGACGCCATTGTTAACGCAGGTAAGAATACCACGTGGTCTGTGCTCCGCTGAGCTTGAGCAGAGATCATTTGTGCCCACCTGGATTTGAGCTTCCAGCAGCAGACCTTTTGTTTTTTAGCGTTTTTATTAGGTGTGGGATTTCTCACATAGCTTTAAAAAAGTACCTTCTTTTTGGGTATGTGGTGTGCCTTCTCATGGTCAGGATGCTCGTTAGCATGCAAGGCCTTGTTAAAATGTATAAAAGTTAGCATGAACAGTGCACTTTGTGACTAGAGAATTAGTTACACTCAACATGTAGTTAAATTATATTTCAGTTTATATGATTCTAACTCGCAGTCCAGTGTACTAACTGAATTTATGGCTCATTAGCACAATGTATCTAATTAATGGGAAAATATTATGTGAAATTCTATAAAAGAATAAGTATGAAGACTTGAACAGGTTTGACTAGTGTTTATCAAATGTAAACGTAGCAAATTTTTACAGAGCTTGTGTTTAACACAGAGCAGTGTTTAATACGTCGCAGTGTTTAATCCGGAGCACCGTTTAACGTGAAAATCTCCAATGCAGTTACCATTACCTCTCTACAATGTACCCACAATTCAAGAGGCATGTTGACTCAGTAGGTAGTGCTGATCCCATAAACAGCAGGGTTTCCTTGATCAATTCTGTACCTAGTGCAGTGTGTGTGCACATTCACATTCATGTTTATGGTTCAGAAGTTGCATGGATCAGCTGAGCCTTAGACTCTCTATGGCCTGTAGTTTGTGTGGTTATGTGCATTTGGCATGAGGTGAACTGTCATCTCATCCAAATTTTACCCTGTTGTGTTTCATGTTTGATAGGCCCCAGATAATGACTCAGTACTTGACAAAGACCTATTTTTTAATAATTTTTCTGGTACATGGTACTTGATAAGTAGCAGATAACAGGATCAATACAGTTTATAATTGAACGGTGTATCTAAACGTCTGAAGGGATGTATTAATAAAATAAAATATCTTTTCCTGCTTTAGTGAAATTGTGTCAGGTGGGTATAGTATCTCCCATTATTCTTGGTGTCGGTTTTTTGGCAACCTTCTAAACTGACCTGTATTTACTCACATTGATCACCAGGTGGCAGGAATGAATCAAGTGTTTCACAGGGACTCACTGACTCCCACATTTTTCAATGCTAAGCACATACTTGGGTCGTAAATGTCAGTCCGGCACTATTACCAACTTGTTTGCATGCACTGTGGCAGACATAATGGACCCCAATCACCGCAAAAACACACAGTTATAACTGAGCATGTAAGGAAGATTATGCACAAAATCCTGACACCACAGATAGATTACACATCATTTGTTGCTGTGCGAATGGGGCAGGCTTGGAGACATCAGTCCCAGTTATGACATTCATGCACAATGAGGTATGCTGAGCTGATGGCTGTGCTGATTTCATTGCTTAGCTTTCAATGTGCCTTTTGTGATTCGCTTCCAATGCTCTATGAGCCGGATGTGTGCGTCTTACGTCCCTTTCACCCCACAAACCTTACAACAGAGAGCTCCTCTGAAAAAGTGATAATTTGCCTTTAGATTTGTAATTTCCCGTGTGTGGGTGATTTTTAAAATGAGCTGTCGTGTAGATATTTTTTTTTATTTTTTTTGCAATTTGCAATTTGTGGGTTGAGGGTCTGTGGATTGGAGGTTTATTACCTGTGTGAATATTTTGTGTTTGCGTGCTCCCCCGTCAGTGTCTTAAATCAGCCGATGGCAATTAGTTACCTGGGAGATATCAGGGGTGATGGTGGTGGGGGTCTCTGGAAAACAAAAATAGTGAGATGATGGAGAGCACAGAATGAAAGAGTGATGAGAATCCAGCAGAGCCTGATGAAAGCAGGGTTGTCCAGACAGGTGCATGTTCCTACAGAGCATTAATGAATTAATGAACACCTGTCACCAGTGCACATGTATACGTATGTACTGGAAATGGTAGATGAAGCTGCTGTACGCAAAGTCACGCTTGTGTTAGGAGAATGTAAGCCCTTATTGCACTGTAGGGCTACAGTGCTCATGAAAAATCTTGGGAAGCTTGCTTAATTCAGTAAAAATATCGCAGATTTATTGGTTTTATAATGAGAAACAACCAGTAGTTTTAAGTAAAACATTTATTTTATGTCATAATTTGAAAGCAGAATTATAGTTCCAAAAGAGCTGTTCTGAGTTAAAAGGTTCAGTAACACGCAGTCTTATTTGGTGCTTTTTAATTAGTACAGTAACGTCTTTGCAATAACATAAAACACCAACGGGTTTACTATCCCTTTGGGAGGCAGTGACTACAATTGTAATTAATAGCAAAATGACAAAAACAGAACTGAATGAGTCAGTCAAAAAAAAAAATTATGACACTTAACAAAAAGAAAATGTCTGTGTGGAAGATTCATGAGGATATGTTAAACATTGCTTGCCAATGGACTTTTGTTATGAAACCAAATTTGCAGCATTGTTACAGAATTAAGGAAGTGTCCCAAGGCTTTCTGTGAGTAGCATGTGCAGCACCCACTGAATGAGTCTGCGAGTTGGACTCTGGTTGTCCTCACCTTCTGCATGGTGTCAGATTTCACAACACTGACCTAAAACCCAGGGAAAGAAAGACTTAAGATTGGTCTGCTTTTCATCCCAGTCATCTGTCATCAGTCAGGTGTGTTTTATTTATATATTTGGTTTTAATTTGCTCCAAATACCCCAGCGTGTCGTTTGCATTGGGGGAATGGCCCAAAGAGTCTCAATGTATCTGTACTGTTGCGCTGAGCTCTATCCTGGTGTTTTCATGCAAATTAAAAAGGAGACAATCAGCATGGAAATTGTGTGTTCTTGGCCCCGAGCCATTCTCAGTGTGGAGCTGGGTTCTCATTGTGTCAAAGCACTGATGATAACATCACAGTCATTTCATGGGGCTTCACCTGTACGAGTGGATGTTCCGTATCTTCCCCTGAACTTCTGCAGCTGATTGTGTCATGTGGAGTCTCTATACACATGTAAATATTTACTAAACACTTAATAAAAAAAAAACTGTTTTTTTCTTTGCCGGAATAGAATGAGTGCAGTAACAATACAGTGGAAACTGGAGTGTATTTTGTTAACCTTTATTTTTTAGAATACCCGGTCTGTGTTAAATAAAATGGTACATAATATAAACAATGATATTTTTGTAACTGTGTTGAAGTCATGAATTCGTTCTGCATAGTTGATGTTTTATAGATGAAAATTAGACTGTGACAAATACTTTGTCTAGATGCAGGTCAAAATAATGTCCTATATTGCACACAGTGCCCTAAATAAAACTATTCTGCTGCATTAATACTTGCAGCATTATAGGAAAGTTAATTGATAGATTAGGATGAATTTAGACGTCATTTACAGCTATTCAGTCCCAATCTGCTGCATCTGCTGCCTTTCAATCCTCTGTGATACAGTTTGGAAATCTGTGGGTAAATGAAATGCTAATGCTGCAGGTTTATATAGCTTTGGTGGTTAATTATGGGTGCCCAAGATGGACAGCACTTCATGCAGATTTAAAAAATGTGGTATGGAAGTCAATAAGCAAGTAGTTAAGAATGATCCTATGGTTCAGCTTGGGGGGGGACCTTTTAATGCTCTACACATTACCACCCCAGTGACGGATCCTTTGTTCCAAGATCACTAACACATACCAGCATTGATGACAATAACTTTATTACATATTACTTGGTGCCTTCTGATTAATTATCTTGAACTTTTGTTGGTATGTCCTTCACTGTGGGCCAATAAAATGAAATACAACCATGGAATGTCTGTAACAAACATGTGAGGCTGTGAAGTTCTTACACTGTTGTAGTTTACGTGGGTGATGTAATTGGGCTGTGGAATGAGAGGTCTGGTCATAATGGCACAGATGAAGCCCTAACTGATCTGTATTCCTGGGAAGATTTAGAGCCCCCAGGTTCTGACCCCAGGGCACCTTAATCTTTTTCTTTATGCAAATAGGTTGAGGTTAGCTGGTCCCAAATCTAATCTGAGGTGATGCAATGTCATTCATCGATCTTTCCCTCTCAAAGTGAGAAAGATGGTTAAGTCTGAAGTTGCTTTACTGTGGCACTTCTCACCATGACACATTTCAGAATGAAAGCGAATGTAACTAAGGTGTGTATGGGCATTTTCCTGTCTGAATGACCCTTATGGAGATTATAACCATGTATAGAACATACAGTCAAACAATTACTAATTTTGTTCAGGCGTTTTAAATATATGGACTAAGATTAGTTCATTTTCTGATTTTTATACAATTCTCCAGGAAGAATTTGCACTCATCAAGGAATATCTCTACTTTATTGTACCATGGGTTCATGAGTAACAGCACATGGGGGCTAATTAGGAGTGATGCATGGATATCTGCCGATAATGTATACTGACAATTTGCATATTTTCAAAACTTCTTTTAGTGTTAGCGGAAGGAACTTTTCAGAAAGCCACAAGCTGTCTCTTCATTCACTGTGCATGTACTGAGGTCCAATGTGTACCATCGAGGGCTGTCTGCTGGTCAACAAAGTGTTTGTGACTTTTTAGAGGACAAAATCTTCTTAAGGCATTAAACCTTTAATGCTTTAAATGTTAATTAATGCACACCAAACCCAGGATCCTTGTGCTTTGGATGACATTCAAAACCAATTTATTGTATTAACATTAGTTATGCCTAAGTGTTTAATAAAGCTTATGCTGAAATATAGCTGTCTAATGAACAGAGAATTACCAGCAATCATAAACTATAAACCAGTTTGTTATTTTCTGGTAATTACAGTGGTATTATTTCCACGGGACACCTCAGAAAGTGCCAACACATTTATTTATGGCTCAGTATGTCAACGTGCCGTTAAGTGGACACCACCGAAGCGTGTTTCGTATGTCGCTTGGCAACGTGTGCCTGGTTCTGTGACGTTCTGCTGGGCATTTTGAAGAAACTCCAGTCAACATGGGAGAGGGAGACAGACAGGGAGAATGAAGCAGAGAGGGAGAGGATGACACACAGGCGGAGATGGAGAGGGAGAATTAGAGAGGGAGAATGAGACATGGAGGGTGATGGAGAAAGAGAGAGAAACGGAGAGGGAGATGGAGAGGGGGACTGAGCGGGAGAATAGGACAGAGACTGAGAGGGAGACAGAGAGGGAGAGGATGACACACAGACGGAGATGGAGAGGGAGAATTAGAGAGGGTGAATTAGAGAGGGAGAATGAGACACGGAGGGTGATGGAGAAAGAGAGTGAAACGGAGAGGGAGATGGAGAGGGAGACTGAGCGGGAGAATAGGACAGAGAGGGAGAATAGGACAGAGACTGAGAGGGAGACTGAGAGGGAGAATGGGACAGAGAGGGAGAATAGGACAGAGACTGAGAGGGAGACTGAGCGGGAGAATGGGACAGAGAGGGAGAATAGGACAGAGACTGAGAGGGAGACTGAGAGGGAGAATGGGACAGAGAGGGAGAATAGGACAGAGACTGAGAGGGAGACTGAGAGGGAGACTGAGAGGGAGAGGGAGACGGACTGAGAGGGAGAATGAGATGGAGAGGTAGAATGTGACAGAATGAGAGAGAGGAGAGGGAGAAAGACAGAGGGGGGAGGAGAGGTAGAAAGACAGAGGGAGAGATGTAGAGGAGAGAGAGATGGAGAGGGAGAGATGCTGCGTGGCTCTGGAGGGGAGGAGTGGGGTGGGGAGCCGGAGTGGGGGAGGGTCTGTCACAGCTCAGTGCACAGCCAGATTGCTTGAAGAGGAGGCAGTGCTGGGATAAAAAATGCGAGGAGTCACAGGGAGGGGAGAGGAATGTGGGAGGGACGTGAGGTAAGGGGGGAGGAAAGGGATAGACAGAACGAGTGGAAGGAGTAGTCATAGAGAAATGAGTGAAGGACAAGTTGTTTCGGATGAGTACTGCGGTGGGCCTCGTTGGCGGTATGTCGCTCTGAGCTCACTGGATGTGTGTATCCCAGCCTCATTGATCCACCCAGTGTTCCTGGTGCCCCTGTAAAGTCACAGATATTAACAGGCTGTCTTGGGTGACAGATGGGGTCTAAGGGTCAGTTGTAAGCCCTGGCCGGGCCCCAGTACATGTGCCTGTCCCGAGACCCTGGTGTGCCTTGGGATCTCGTTCACTGTTGTGTCACCAGGCTTGTCTTTTGTCAGTGTAGGTGAGTACGGCACCTAACCTGTGTTCCTTTATATAGCTGCATAAAAAAACAGGTGTGAGTATTTAAGGCTGCACATGTCATTTTAGTAAAAGTTTGTAGCAGTCAAATGGCTGGAAACCGGTTAGAGTTCATAGCTGGCGGGAAATTAAGGTAGAACGATGTGACATTGAAATATGTTCTGCAAATTTACATGTCTATTCGTGTCACATGTAATGGGAATAATTAGGACAGAATGGTCCTTTGGTTTCTGTGTGACTTGTACAGCTCGGTGGAAATGAATTAAAGTATAAAACGCATTTCAGTTACTGAAGGGAGAATCGCAAGGTATTTACGTCACCCAAACCTAGAGGAGCGGCGCAAAGGGACCCGTGGACAGGTATGCTGGTAGCGGATCTGCTGAGGAGGCATGAAGCGGCGGCCGGGAGGCCAGAACCACGGAGCACACGGGGGCCTGGGCACTCACTCCGGCTGATCGATACGGAGTGCACTCAGAAGGGGAGGGGTGTTTGTATTTCTCACCAAGAATCGGATTTACAGTAACCATTCTGCCCCGCCTCCTCCAACCACATTTTTACTGCACCTTGGCTCCTGTGTTTCCTCCATAAAACACAGTAACAAAAAGCCACAAGCACTTAAGGGCTGTGCTTTGGGGGGGGGGGGGGGGGGATTGAAAGACTCTTTTTACACTACTCAGCCGCTCGGTGCTGCCTCGCCTGGATGGGAGAGGGTGGGGGTCATCATCTCTGATTGGCTGGCCAGTAAATTACAGAGCGAGTCGTCCTTTGAGACAGACCAGCTTGTCTGTAAGCGTGTGCAGGCCTCCTGCTTCTCAGGTGTAAAACCTGAGAAATGCAGGTGGCTGCGGCCGCGATAACATGATGATCACCGGTTGGTTGAACAGGCGGCATGTTGGGTTGGGTGGAATTAAGGCTTCTCTCCAGATATTAGGGTTCTGTCTGTGGAAAACCTCATTGGGGCTCTCTACCAATCAGTGCGAATTCATCAAAAATGTATGAATCGCCTCATGAGGCTTAGGCTGTCCTGGTGTTACCTTTTCTGTAAAAAATGTATTTTATCTGTTGGTAGCTGTTTTTATTGTTAAGTTACCAAATAATTCAAATAAAGTAAACAAAAACAGGGCTTTCAATGACAGTTCTCTGTTAGTCTCCCACTCCGTAAAGGTTTTTGTTGGGTTGTGGAGGAATGTGGAAGAAATGGGTTTTTTAAACATAAAAATTAGTGGTTTTAAGGTCAAGAAAGAGTTTTGCTGTTATATCTTTAATCTGAATCACCTCAAAATATCCATCTGTGTATTACAAAAGTGTAAAACTGGAGCATCTGTGAGTCTCAGTAGATAGGTGTTCCTCCTTAGCCACCGAAGAAAATATGTGCAGTAGCTGCAGGGCGAGAGGTGTGGTTTACCTGCTGCGCTGCACTCGCATTTCAGCATGTGTGCATCCTGCTGTCTTCACAGCCTTCAGCAGGACACCTGCAGCATTCAACGTTGTTTCCTCACCCAGGACCTGATCTCCTAAGTGTCCCTCTGCTCACAAGATTGGGGTGGGCTGTTGGGTCCGCAGGGCTAAGTCTGTGTCAGGAATGATCCATGCAGCGTGACCTGCGCATATTACTGCCTGTGAATTTTTTATCAGACAGGGCATACTGATGTATAATTTACACACATTTCCGTAACAGTCAAATTCTCCTGCAGCGTCAGGTGAGGTGATAGGCTCTTTCCCATTGTGGGCACGATACTATTTAAATGCCTCTCCAAGTCCCAGCAATCTGTCGGTTTGAATAGTGGTGTCTGGCGCTCTGGAGCACTTGGTGTGTGTGCTTTGGGGGGGAGGGGGGGGGGGGGGGGCCAGGTCCTGCTTCGCACAACCAGACGTGAATCATGACTCTGCAGAGTACCTATCCCGTGCGGCAGCGGCTGCCACAGATCCGCGAAAGACCCAAAAAAGAAAAAAGAAAAAGTGCATTTTGTGCCGTACGCTCTGCGAAAACGCGTGGAGCTAATGAGATCTGAAGGCTGGTGGAGCCGCAGGCCAGCGCAGAGCCGTGTGCCTGCTGACACGCAGATGTTCACACTCCCCACGTCCGTGCTCGCAGTCGGCGGACCTTGGCGTAGCCGTGAAGGTGTCCCTAAACCTAAGGCACGCTTCCAGGAGAGCCGACCTGCGTGGGGAGCCTTGTGAAGCGAGACCTTGGGAGGAGGCTGTACCAGTACCGCGTGTCGCTCTGGATTTACCGCGGTGGCGGTACCGTCAGGTCAGTGACTGAGTGGAGAGTGCAGAGATCACCCAAGGCTGCAGAGACACATGGAGATGTTTGGGTGGCGGATGTCTGTGGCAGTGACTTCCATCACTGTCTGTCTGTTTCTCTGCTGTAAAAGGGGCAAAAATAAGATCCATGACAAGTGATGCATCTATAAATGTATCGCTGTAATTTGGCATGAATGACAATTAGTTTCCCCTACTTGAGAACCCCGCAGGACCCCCAGCACCATGATACAAATCTCTGCTGCAGCCTTTTTCTTTCCTTTTTTGTAACAGGATAGTAGCTCGTATTGAGGAAGCTGGATCGTTAGCCCTCAATGAGACTAATTAGCTTAATTGCCTCAGTGTGGTAATGCACAAGGAGTCTCGCTGTTGATCAGATGGCGCCCTCATGCAGAGACCGCTCAGAGAGGTTTAACTTCAGTCAGCCGTTATAGTGTAAGGGGTCAATATCGTGCCCTGGTGCTGCTACAGTCTGTCAGCTGATGTGGCATAAGTTCCCCGCATTAACCCTCTCATGTCCTGACTGTAGTTATATGCACGCATAGATGACGCATAACAGGCTGGTGTAGAGTCTTAACACATGGCATTATTGCCTCATGCTTCCCGGCTTCATCTGTGTGTGCTGAGCTTGCATGTTTTGCCCCATACTCAACACACAGTTGGGAAATGCCCTTAGTATGTGTGTATGTGTGTGTGTACCTACCATAACAGCATATGCTTCTCTGTATAGTCTTTGAATCCCCACCGGTCTGACTGAATGGATGTTCTTGAGTATTTATATCTATGTAGGATAACAGTAAGTCCACTCAGAGCTTGTGCTTTGATTAGTTTTACAGTATGTGGGGGTGGAGGGGCAGGAGCACCCATATGATGAACACACTGCTGTGTAACGGTGCAAATCTGTAAGTGGAAGTGCTGATGAAGGAATGTGTATTAGAAGGATTATGGTAAGGTAATGAAGATGATAATAATCATGCATTAATGATGAATACCGGGTCGTTTGCATATAAAAATGTGTGCCTGATGGTCCAGCCATTCTGCATTTTCTGGTGTTAACCTTTGCCTCTGGAGCAGTCTGATTTCATGCCCTCGCAGGCTAATACGTAACGTAGCACTGTCTTTCAGGCCAGTGACAGTGATGCAGCCGCCATTCAGGCGGGAAACGTCACAGACGACATCAACCTGCCAATTTCCATATCAGATGCCCCGATTCTCCTGTATTTGCCTGAAACTGGGAGAATGGAAGCTCTGTTTAATTGAGTGAAATGCAGGTGCTCAAGCAAACTTGACAGGGACAGCCCAATTATTTTCTCCTGTGTGTGTGTGTGTGTGTGTGTGTGTGTGTGTAAATCAGTATGTGGAGCTGTACTGAATTACTTACTGAATTGCATAAGCGAAGCACTTTATTTTGCTGGATGGAGACTCAGTGTATGCACTGCATTGTTATAGGACAAGAGATTCAGCTTTATTTATGAAATAAATAATGAAAATCATGCTTTCATTAACATAAAATCAAATTGTATCACGGGTATGCAGAGAGATGTGTATTTAAATCAGTGCAGTTTAGGATGTGATATGTCAGCCATTGGTGTGAAGATCATAAGGAATCAACCCCTGTGTGTTGGTGTGTGATTATGGGGCATTCTGATTTTGCCGAGCCCCTGGGTAAACAAGGGAGGTGCTTCATTTTCACTTCTTCAACCAATCACAGTCTTTATTGTATGACATCACCACATTGGTTAGTTTTTTTTTCCTTTTTTTATTATATTCTTCTTTAGAACAGGATAGGGGGCTGTGTGTGGCCTAGCAGGCTAAGCCTGTGATCGCAAGGTTGCTAGTTCAAGCCTGTTGTTGTTATTATTATTAATGATAATATTATTAATAATAATACTAATAATAATAATATCATCAGAAGAAAGACCTAACCCTTACCCTTTGCAGGTAAACATGTTGCAGTGTGTTGCATCTATGACCTTTCCCTTAACAAAAGGCATACACAATAAAAGAGGTACTTCACAAATCTGTTCACCTTGTTGCTTAACAGAAAACACTGAATTTAATTAATATGGTGATGTCATACAATGAAGACTGTGATTGGTTAAAGAGGTGAAACGTAAGCGCCTCCCCTATTGGCCCAGGGATATATCGAACATGGCAAAATCAGGACACCGCAGTCCTGCAGAGAATTTCTGAGCGTTAAGGAGAGGCTGATGTGGCCATCGCAATATCTTGGAATGTGATCTCTTCAGCACAATGGTAGAGATGCATTACCCCCCCCCCCCACGTACACTTAACCACTAGTAATCTCCTTATTATCTCTTCCACTGGGTCACATACATGTTTGCATGCGTAGACACTCACCAGATGATCTTCTCTAATTAATGCTACATCAACAGATTAGCACAGAGCAAGATGCATGCGCGCGCACGTACATATGCACTCACACCATATGCACAACAAACCTCCGTACAGATCCAAGCTCATATACAAACAGTGATGCACACTGATGAATATGGACAGTGTTTTTGCTCCATAATTGTCAGCTTGTCAAACAGGTTTATTTTTACGCCAGAATAAATTTACAAATCAAATGTCTTACTGAACTTGTGAAAATTCTCTCCTAGCCTTCAGAAAATGTGCCTTCCCATTGCACCTTCATCTCACTCCTAATAAACACAAATCACACGCAGTTCAGCACAACTCCCCTTTAATTGAATAGAAAAACAAAAAAAAAATTGGATAAAACAGCCTATAGACAAAATATTCCCTTTTTCAATTTACATCAGAGTCCGTTACAGAAAAAGATGTTTGGAAAGCAGCAACCTACAAAAACCTGTGAAAATACCAGGGAAGGAAGAAGACTCCAAAGAGGCAACCGAAAGCCGTGTCACCATCGTCCTTATTCGTCTTACTTTCCCTTTTCCTCTCCCCCCCCCCCCCCCCCCCCCCCCCAGCACACTAGAGAGGACAGGCGGGTGAAGGAACCATGCGGCATGTTCTGGAAGTTTCCCAGCTGTGACCGCTTCCTGTTTGTTCAGCAGTATTGCCCGCAGTGTCTCTAGGCCATCAGTCCACACTGCTTACCCGTGAGAAAAGGTGTGCTAACACACACACACCCCCACAAACACACCGCCGGTCGCTTCTTAACCTTGCGGCTACCTGCCACCTCCCCTTAGCTGTAATTAGCTGGCGACGTCTTAACTGGCAGAATGGGGCGCCATTAAAACGAAACAGCAACCATCTGGCGTCCGCCCTGCATTTATCTCTTTCAGCTTTATAGGTTTTTGTTGTGGAGGCAAATTGAAAAGCATAAACCACCATTAGCATTTGCAGGAGTACGTATGGGGGGAGGGGTGGTCTTCGGCATTTCACTAGCACACCTAGTAGCTTCTGGGGGGTCTGAGATGACTGTATGGATGGGCCACAGGTGGACAGACACATGGACATGCAGGAAGGTATAGCCAAAAATAAACAGTATGACACGCCACAACTGAAACAGTGAAGGTGCATGAAACGAAGGTAGAGGATTCAAACTGGCAGTATGCTCCGGAGATATCTGACCACGCGGAGGGGGAATTCCAGCCCAAAATGGAAACACCCTTTCGTTCGTTGAAACATTCTTGTTAAAGCAAACCCCTGCTTTGGATAAAGGTGACACGGATTTCGGCTTTGACTTCTAAGGATTACGTTTTAGAGGGAGATCCCTGATTTAGATGGATTACCGTAATAACCATACACACGCTCACCTGTGCACCGCACTGGGGGAAAGTTTTACCTACTTTTAAGTCTACATTACACGTCACCGCAACCACTGCAGTTCAGCTCGGCGCTAATGAGATTTTAAAAGGGGGGATGTTTGTTCCCTGGCCTAGAATGTGTAACGTTATACATGCAGTGCAATGACCCTGCACTAGGTAAATTGAAAGGGAGCATGGATGGATGGATTCGCATACTGGTGTGTCAGTATAGTATAAAACATGTATTCTTTATATGTGTCTAGTGTTTAATTCAACTGTAAAATCCGAAGCCATCTTTTCACAAGAGTACAGTAATAGTCTTCCATGACAGGCAACTGGAGCACTCTTCAGCTAAATAGAACGATTGGGCAAACGTACATAGACAGCCAAGGTCCTGCGTGATCGCTGCCGTTTGATGATCCTTATTGTTAGGCTCCTCTTACCCAGTGTATCCCTTTGTTTTTCAGGCCCTTTTGTCATTCTCCCTGTCTGCTGCTTTTAAGTGCTGCACCAGTTAAATAGAAAGTGGGCTGTTTTAAGCCTTCAAACCCAATGGCGGTGAAAAAGAAAGCTTAGGAGAGAGAACCACCTGCTAGTCTCACCACTCGCCCAGTGAGAAGGTCCACAGTGTTGCGGTTATGAGTATCCCTGAATTCCATGGAGCCCCCCCACCCCCCAGCTCTAACCACCACTCTATCCAGCCATTAAAGTCTGACAGTGTATGACCGTCCGGGCCGCCCAGTGTCCATTTTCTGCAGCCACTTTTTAAAAACTTTTGGAAGCATCCTTTATCAGTTTATCTGTACTCTTAGAGGCGGGTCATGAATTTCTATTTGACCTCGCCTGCCGTCTCTTCGGTGTGTGGAGTGCTTCATTCGCACGACACGGGAGCAAGGAATTTTTGCGATTGTCACTGTTGATTTTCTTTGTGAAAAAAAAATAACTGACAATGTGTTGAGGCATGTTCTGACACCATCTGAACCGGCACTCTGCAGAAAGCGGGGCCGCTTGGCTTGGCACATACTGGTCAAGTATTATTACAGCAATTAGGTTTTGGAAAAAAATGCTTCCTTTTAAAGACTTGATTTTTACATTTTGAAATGTCAGAATTGAGGAATTGCAGCGACATTTCTGTCTTTTATTTGTGTCGGGATGCTTGACGAACAGGCCTCATTTTTGGGAAGTGTGAATACATCACCCTCCCCAACACTTTCCTTCTTTAAAAATAAATTAATTTAACCGAAATCCATTGCGATTCAGGTCTCCCTGCATTGTCACATTGTCACCAGCACTGTCAGCTCCTCCCATGGACTAAGCCTACGACAGAAATGGAAGAAGTAGAGGAGAAGCTTACGGGAAAGCAGTGACTAACCCTACACACATTTCTGTACACACCCAGCCCCTTTATATCCCACTTTTCCATTCCAATCAGTGTTGACCCACTTTGCCCTATTTCAGTCCATTTTAAAAAGAAATACAGCACAAACAAAAAATAACAAGAGGTATATTTAAGTACCAGTGCTCTAAAAGTTATATCATTTGCTGAAACTTTTACTTTCTCTTTGATAAACTTTTTTTTTTCTTTTTTAATCATAAAATTCTGGGTTTCAAAATAGCATTTCGAAGGCTCGGTTTGTTAAAGTAAAGGTCGGTTGGAATGGAACTCATGAGGCACAAGGGAGCGCTTTGGAGAGAGGGCCGAGGGCCTGCAGGGGGCGCTATCACGTGTAGGAGTAGTCTATGTCGGGGATGCCCCCTTCCCTGTAACCCCGGTTGGTGCCGTACCCAGCATTTGCCACGTCCTGGTGGCTGCTCTTGTAAAGGCTGGTGCCATTGGAAGGGAAGATGGTGTGGATTATGTAGTCCTCCCGGGGCTTAGGCCGCAGCGGTTGCTGGGCATCCATGGGCATCATCTGGAAGCCCGGCCCCCGGATCTCCAGGATGGAGGTGTCCTTCTTAGTGCCCGACTCAACATAGTCGTCATAGTGCTTGCCAGCACGCGAGGCACCACCGCGGCTGTAGGTGGCCTGCTCGCGAGTGGAGAGGTAGCCGGCCCGGTGTCCATACCAACAGAATATGCCAAAGATGAGGGCCAGTGACACCAGAGCGGTGGCCCCCCCGATGATCCCTGCCAAAGGGAGAGCAGCGAGCCGTTCAGAGCTGCGCTCCCCGTCAGGGTCGGAGCCGGGCTCCGCAATGTCCGAGGTCTCTGTCTTGGCGCACACTGGGGTCTCGTCGGAGTCTGTGTTTGCTGCAATGGTGCCCTTGCCAGAGCTCACAGCCAACGGCACCATACAGATTATGTAGGTGGACTGGGGCTGCAGGGCGCTAAGCAAGTACTCGCGCCGGTCGCCTGGCACCAGCGTCTCCGTTATAGAGCCCACGGCCGGGCTGTTGCCCAGGCGCAGCCAGCTGAGCCGGAAGGAGGGGGCGGGGTGCGTGGCCAGCCAGGTGATGTGGATGGTGTCGGGCGTCAGTGGCTTCACTTTGAGCAGCAGAGTCTTGCCAGCACCATTGCCGCCCATGGGGTAGTCTAGGCGGGAGTCCGGGAGCCGCAACCCTGGGCGCTTGGAGCGCAGCGTGAAGAGGGAGCCCTGGGGCAGGGGCATGGTAGTGGAGGATGGCGTGACAGGTGGGCTTCCGACTCTCCCCCCACCCCCGGCTCCCCCCGAGCCTCCGAGGCCTCCACCCACGGCCTCGCAGTCCTCCATGTGGACATTGAGGTCCCTGAGGGCCATGCCCCGCACCCTGTCGGGGCCCTGGCAAGTGAGGCCCCGCACTGTGACCGAGGAGCCCCGGGCGTGCAGCCAGTCGTGCAGCCAGCGTAGGTTGCAGCCGCAGTGCCATGGGTTGCCGCGCGCCAGCAGCTGCGTCAGGCCATCCAGGTCACGGAAGAGGCCCCGCGGCAGAGTGGTCAGATTGTTGCCTGACAGATCAAGCCGCTGTAGCCGGCGCATGCCGTCCAGGGAGCCCCTAGGCATGTGGGTGAGAGCATTGTCCTGCAGGTAGAGGCGCTGCAGATGCGCGCTGGGCAGGTTCAGCGGTGGTGTCTGCAGGGAGTTGCGCACCAGTGAGAGCTCGGTCAGGTTGGAGAGGCGCGAGAAGGTATCGTCGGCGATCCGCTGGTTGGCTAGTAGGTTGCCATCCAGCACGAGGCGGCGTAGTGAGGAGAGCCCCCGGAAGGCGTGCGTTGGGATGGTGGAGATGCGGTTGTCGTCCAGCCTGAGCTCCTCCAGAGAGGATGGCAAGCCGGAGGGGATACTGGACAGGTGGTTACGTGACAGGAAGAGCAGGCGGAGTCGCGGGTTGTCGGCGAAGGCCTGCTCCTCAATGCTCACCGTTGATATGGAGTTGTCGTCCAGGTGAAGCTTCTCCAGCAGCGGCAGCCGTGCCAGTGCCGAGCGTGGCAGCGTGCGGATGTTGTTGTCCTGCAGGTGCAGCTCACGCAGCGATGGCGGCAGGTGCATGGGGAAGTCATCCAGTTCATTGTCGTACAGGTAGACGACACGCACAGCCACACGGTGTTCCAGCGAGGTGGGCAGGCCGCTGTTGTCGATGCGGTTGTTCTGGAGGTAGAGCACAGCTGCTGAGAAGGGCAGCGGCGGGATGATGCTCAGGCCACGGTCGTTGCAATAGATGAAGCCCTCGTCGCAGCGGCACACGGCGGGACACGCCACATCCGCCTCTCGCTCTGCCTCCTGCGCCGCCTCCGCCGCTGCCGCTGCCAGCTCCAGCACTTCGGCCAGCAGCGTCAGGCAGAGCAGCAGTAAGAAGAGCCAGTCGCGGAGCTCCGCCACGCCGTCGGGGGCCATGCCGCCCGCCTGCCCGGTTGCTCCCTCCCTGTGCTTCTCCTCTAAGGCCTACCCCACACTCCTTCTAAAAAGGAAGAGGAGGCGTGATGCTGAGTGGTAGCGGTTTCTCTGCACTGCTATCCTCCGATCACCTCCTCGTCTTCCTGACAGCCTGCAGGTCAAAGAAGAGAGTGAGTCAGAATGAGAGCAGGCAGCGGTGTAGAGACACGAGGTGCCCAGCCATTACTGACGGCTCACTGCTTAATGGCTTCCTCTTTAAGCTTCCGGACGATGCCTCCATCACCCCAGTACAGATCCATGATACTGTGCGTCTCTAATGGACCCTCCCAAGCCCGGGCAGCCCGTGTCATGCTGAGAGTGTGGGCAAATTAGTCAGATGCAGGCCTTCCTCTTAGCTTGAGACAGTGGGGTGGGGTGGGATTGGGGGGGAGGTTGTTAGCAGAAGTACCAATGTTTCAGCATGTAGCAGGAATTTGCCTCCATGTTACACAGTAACACATCCCTAAGGGACTGGCGGCACCTGCCGCAGACAGCTTTACTTGCAACGTGTACAGAGGACAGGACAGTACAATGAACGTATGAGATGTACAATGAGACTCTAACAGGTGGCTGACGGAGATGGAAGGTGACGCAGTGATGTAGTGCTTAGCTGGGTAAAAAAAATTAAAATGGGAGGGAATATGGAAATGTCATTGTGGGGATTTAGCAGGTGCTGGAACAAACGCTAAACGCCATCAATCAGCCTCGCATCCGACACCAGGAGCTTAGAAATATATATTCTGCGAAGCTAAGGCAGAGCACCTCGTGTTCCCCCCTCTGAACCTGCTAAGCTGCCGTGTGCCAGGAAATACTGCGTGTTTCCTCAGAATGAGATTCCCAGCTTTAAGACTGTTTTCGGAAGTGACGGCATACGTTTGCCACTCATTTTGGGTGGCTAGTTCTCCCACTGGCTCAGATTTTCTTATTTAAATTGAATGCACAAGACATTTTAATCCGCTGCTTTGCATAGCCAGGGTGTGACTTCATCCTGCGCCATTCAGTTTAGTCAGAAACGTGACATTTTGGCCAAGTGCGCAATGCCTGTAACAATCTATTTCAGTTTGAGTTAATACATGTATTATCCAGTTTATCTTAGATTTGAGCTCTCGGTATGCATTCCAGAAAAGTTCAGTCCATTTCTTCCTAAGAACTTGAAATGAAATGCTGAAGATCTCTGGACTCTTTTTCGTCGCTGTTTTTCACTGACTTGTACCCAACGTTTTACTAGTTACTTGCCAGGGTGATGTTTGTGCACTGTGCCCCCCTGTGTATGACTCTGTTAGCTGGGGAGGGGCTCACTTGCAGCCAAGGGACCCTGTTCTCCCCGGGCTGTAGAGACGGACGCCCTCGGCCGGGTATGCAAAGCAGCTCATTAACCAGAGTCGCCTAACATGCAAAATTAACAGGAGGTGCTGGTGCTGGGGTGGGGCATTTATTTATTTACATTCAGCAGCTTTAGACATGGCCTGGGCTATTTCCAGTTTGCGACAAAGCAAACGCTGTAATCCATCTTTGGAAACAGTGGTTTGGTCTGGAGTGGCAGGAAGGCTAAAAAACAGTAGTGGCAGCTGATGAAGACGAAATTGCTGTACTGCACAGCAGAATTTACATGCACGACACCAACTGTGAGGGGCGATGGGGAGCAGTAAAGTGAGGAGAGGGAGGGGGAGATGTAAGGGGAAAGTAAGGAGGGGAGGGAGGGACTGGGAAAGAGAGGAGTAAGGAGGGGAGAAGTAAGGATGGAGGGGAAAAAGCAGGAGTAATGAGTGAGGAAGGGGCAAAGCAGGAGTATGAGTAAGGAGAGACGGCAGTATGAGTTATGAGAGAGGGAGGGTGAAAAGCAGGAGTAAGAGAGGGAGGGGGAAAACAGCAGTATGAGTAGGGAGAGTTGGGGAGCAGGAATAAGGAGAGAAGGAGGGGGAAGTGGGAGTAAGGAGAGAGGGAAACTGAAAGGTTGTAGTAAGAGTAAGGAGAAAGGCATGAGTAAGGACAGGGAGGTATGGTCAGGAATAAGGAGATGGGGAAAGAGGTCTCAGGAGTGACAGTGGGGAGAAAGTAGGAGTAAGGAAAGAAGGAAGGGGAAAGCAGGAATATGAGTAAAGAGACAGGAAAGCAGGAGTAAGGAAAGAGGGAGGGGAAAGCAGGAGTACGAGTAAGGAGAGAGGGAGGGGAAAGCAGGAGTATGGGTAAGGAGAGATGGGGGAAGGAGGAATAAGGAGAGAGGGAGGCTGAGAAGTAGGAGTAAGGAGAGCAGTTTGGGTTTTCTTATTTTTCTTTGCTCTACACTAAACAGAAGCACGCTGAAGTGTCACTTGTAGCAGCATTTTGAGGGTTTCTGTACATCATGCCACTCAGCTGTGCTGACGGCAATCAGTGCAGCCCATTCCCGGCCGGATCAGTGCCTGATTATCTCTTAAAAGTTCTTCCGGATGAGCTGATGTAAATGAAATTCCTACAGAGTAACACTGTCGAGCGGAGCACAGAGAGAGACGGCTCCTTTTGATTACATTTAATCACCCTGAAAAAGACTCTCCCAAGGACAGGAATTATATTAAGTTCAGGAAATCCTAATGAGGCAACAACATTACATGTAATCTGAGTAAACAGAAATTTATTTAACATTTTTCTTTCAATTCATGGTAATGATTTGCGGGAGATTACTGGTAGAGTTTTTAGCCTATTTGCCTTCGCGTAAGGACAAACATCTGGGCGGAAATTTCAATTTAATGTACCGTGATTCTGTAACCCACACTGGTCATTCATCTTAAAACGGATATCATGCATATTAAAGTCACTGTTAATGGCTTAAACCTAAATGAAAACTATGCTATTGCTAGAGCTAAATTGCTTTCAGGATTCATACCAGTGCTTTATCTGTCCATTCTCTGACTTTAAATTGGCAATATGCTGAAAAGGCCTGATATGGGTTTGGTGTGGGAGAGAAAAAGCTTTTATTTTCCTGCCATTTTTCTCTCTCCCAGATTTTGACAGGACATTGAGCTGCGTAATAAATGCACATGACCAGAAATGTAGAATATAATAATCTGTGTCTTATCTACATTCAAAATAATGATATAATTTTAACTCTGTGTAAAAGCCATGCAAGGTTCTTAATTATGCTATTAAGTTCTAATTAAATTACTTATAACAATGTTAAGAAATAATTGCAATCTTAGCCTGAATTACCTACCAGTAGTACCTCTAAAAAGGTGGGGATCCACATTTCTTTATCCTTTTCCTTTAGCTTCAATGTAAAAATAAAGCCTTTATCCGAAAAATTAGTAGTAGTACCTGGTTATCAAAAGTACACTCTGAATGCTGATGTATCCATGAATTTAAAGGAGTATCCATAATGAAAATGCAGCAAAACAGGGAAGTTTCTTTCCAGGCAGCTGTAAATAAAAGTACAGATTGATGATGGGCAGTGTGCTTGCTGGCTTTTGGCTCTGTCTCAGCTTTTTTTCCCTGCTCATGAGGGGGTGCAAAGTGCTGTTGCGTATTTTCACTTCCCGCCCTACCCTGCCCCTCCTCCTGTCAGCCTGTGTGTATTATTGTCCTTCCCATTTTTGTCCCCTCTGCATTGCCAGGGTAGGTGGTGCTGTGGTGCTTGTTGTGGAATAGGCCCTGTGGCTCCTGTTGTGTAGGCTGGCTGTGTTAAGCTTTTTTGTGGGCTGGCTATGTTTAGACTCTTTTGTGGACTGGCTGTGTCAGGCTCTGTGGTTCCTGTTATGTAGGCTGGCTGTGTTAGGCTCTGTGGTTCCTGTCATGTCGGCTGGCTATGTTTAGACTCTTTTGTGGGCTGGCTGTGTCAGGCTCTGTGGTTCCTGTTATGTAGGCTGTCTCTGTTAGGCTCTGTGGTTCCTGTCATGTGGGCTGGCTGTGTTAGGCGTTTTGTGTGGGCTGGCTGTGTTAGGCTCTGTGTTTCCTGTTGGGTGGGCTGGCTGTGTTAGGCTCTGTGGTTCCTGTTCGGTGAGCTAGCTGTGTTAGGCTCTGCAGTTCCTGTTGGGTGGGCTCATAATTGCCTCTGGTCTGACTAGGACATTAGAACTTTTTTCAGGTTTATTCTTGTTCATTTCAAGCTTCAAGTTTATTTTAGCTATCTTGCATTAATTACCACTGTATTTTAATACAGTTGAATCTCTCACAGGAGCCACTACAGCTATGTAGTGGCAGGAGTTCAGCCCATCACTATGAAGAGAACCGCTCACCATCTGGTTACATTTAAGCACACTACCATTACCACTAATGCTGATGCTGAGCCCTAAATCAGGCAGTCAATAGAGATCATTAATCTCCTTAAATGACATTTAAATGTAGATGTACAGGATGTAGGCAGAGTGGGTGAATGCGAATCGACTCTGTGGGCGTGTGGGTGTTGGATGCTCTGTCTTGAAATGAAATGCTTGCTTCATTGCCATATTTCATTTGCATAAAGAAAATACTAACAATAAATGATCAGCTGAAATAATCAATGCAATATTGTATATGTGTGCAAGTGCACTCGTTAATAATCAGTGCAAAGGTGTATGTGTGATGTGTGCATACAGGTGTGCTCGTTAATAATTAGTGCAAAGGTGTATGTGTGATATGCATACAGGTGCGCTCGTTAATAATCAGTGCAAAGGTGTATGTGTGACGTGTGCATACAGGTGCGCTCGTTAATAATCAGTGCAAAGGTGTATGTGTGACGTGTGCATACAGGTGCGCTCGTTAATAATCAGTGCAAAGGTGTATGTGTGATGTGTGCATACAGGTGCGCTCGTTAATAATCAGTGCAAAGGTGTATGTGTGACGTGTGCATACAGGTGCGCTCGTTAATAATCAGTGTAAAGGTGTATGTGTGACACGTGCGTGCATTCATTAATCAATGCAAAGTTGTATGCGTGTAGTGCAGGTGTGTATGCAGATGTGCATGCGGGTACACTCCTTCCATTTCACATTGCAGCCTCCTTTCCCCTCCGTCAAGCCCGACATGCTCTGAATGAATAAAACTTTCGCTGAGAGATATTTTCTCTCTGCCCCTCGTACATGATCTCTTCCACTTGCTCTGTTTCATCACGGCTGGGACTTTCAAACCTCCTCCTGGATTCCCCCCCCCCCCCCCCCCCCCAAAACTCTTCTCCCTTTTGCTTGCTTCTCTCGTGCACTTACACACTCATATTTGAACATTTGACAATGCTTCACTTCTTATCACTCTGTCTAGCTGGCCGCGATCGCGTCATCTCCACCAGTCACTTTCCGGCAGATTTCAGTGTCAGTCTGCGCTCGTGCTGCACATCTTCCTCTTTTGTAGGAGACCTAGGCGCAGACAGACATGCTGAGAGCCCCACATTTCACCGCCCTCGTTCTCTGTTGTAAAACATTCCCTTTGATCTCCTCCTCATGTCTACTAGTCTTGGCTAATTCCTTTTTCCGTTCTCCCTTTCTTCCTCTCTTTTGTTCTTCCCTTGTCCCCTCTTTTTCCCCTCTAGTGAGCACCACCTCTCCCAGATTTTTTTTCTTTTTAACCTGCAACATAACCTGGATCAGGAGGGAAATCACTACTAAATATTTATTTATTTATCTAAAGCAGTGTTTTTTCAGTCTGTTCCTTGGGGACCACATAGTTGGTCCACGTCTTCGCTCCCTCCGAGCTCCCTACCAGATAGTCCACATTTTTGCTCCCTCCCAGCCCCCAAGAGCAAAAACGTGGACTTATCTGTGGGTCACCGAGGACCAGATTGGGAAACACTGATGTAAACGGATGTTTTCAGAAGGAAAACAGATGCAAGGCTACAGACAGACTGGAAGCCTGTAGGGAGGTGGGATTATGGCACATGTCAGGACAGCTCCACACTGGGCACAGGCTCTGTGTACAGGCTCGCTGTGCCGTGCTCCAGGGTCTGCACCGGTAGCACTGCCTATTGGGAGTCTGCTGGCCAGCTGCAGGGTCTTGCGAGAAAAACAAGCTCGGTGCCGTGAGTCCCGCCCGGCCTCTCTGTAACAAAGCCCACGTCATGCAGGCCAGGGAGAATCACCCAATAAGGACAGGAATGGGTGATGTAGTCTTAAAATCTGCCTCCCTAATACAGGCCAGTCAAAGCTATTCTGAAACAGTCAGCGAATCCTGGGCTTTAGCTGTGCTGTGGGCCATCCTGTGGGATTCAGTGTTTCCTTTTTTTCCCGAAATTTTCAGGAATTGCCAGCTTTTCCATGGGGCTACCTGGACCGGCGGAGTTCCTTGTCTTCCCAGTTGCGGTAGTGATTACTCTGCCTCCCCATGCAAGTGGATGTCTAGCGTGTGCTGAGGAGTTGATGTAGTAATTTATTTATTTTTAACTTGGTCCATTTGACATCTGGGTCATTCCACTCTCCGGGACAACCGGACTTCTGTCCTGATTGTGCTGGCCAGCTGAGCACGACCATTTCACTCTGCTCCGCGGTCCATTTCTGCGTAGCTGGGAATTCTGACCACAGCGCCGCACCGTGGAGAGAAAGGCGGAAGACATTAGAGGTCACTGCTAAACGCTGAGTGTTAGAGGTTCTGGCAGGACTCTGTGGGTGGCGGGGGGGGTGTACTGTATTAAGGAGGCTCACCGTCCTTCGGATCTGCCGATGCGGCGGGGGGGGGGGGGGGGGGGGGGGGGCACTGCCCCTGCAGAAGCTCCGGGCACATTTCACATGCGCTGTTATACGTACGGGGGGGGGGCAAAAAGTGCAAGTGCAAGAAGTCACAGTGTGCCTCCACTGCGTAATGTCTTTGTGATGTCACCTCTGCCACGGGGGTCCACGCTTCTGCACTTTGCTAGATTTTATTAAAGACCCGGGCTCTGGATGCCGTTCTGTTTGTTCAAAAGACCCCCCCCCCCCCTCCCCAAACCACACCGGTGTTTTTTTCTAGATAAACATCTAGACGCGAAAAACCAATTCTCATGCTGCTTGGGAGCGGCTGATGAAGAGCAGGGCGATAAGCGTGGCATAGAGCAATATAAAATGCAGAGCGTGGGCGCGAACCAGCCGGCCGTGGAACCACGGTGCAGTGGCACCCAGAGATGCTCTGACACCTGCTGAAGCATTAAGGAAACCCCCACGCTATGTACCAGAAAGACCCCCCCTCACACACACTGCTCTGACAACCAAATCATCAGCTGCTCCTGTGACCTGCTCCTGTCTGACCCCTAGAGGCAGCCTCTCCCTTGGGGCGAGGATGTGACACACCATTTTGGGGATTCACACTCTTTCTCCTTTTTTTCCTCCTTTTTCTCCCGTAGCCTGTCATAATAGAGCTGAAGAGTGCTCCTGTGGGCTGTTTGAGTCGGTCATACATATGTATTTTCCGCACAGGAGTTGTTTACTCGTCAGCAGAATCATCTCCGAGGTTGTCGGCACACTGATTAAGCCTGCACATTTTAAGTGTCGCGGTCAGGCACAATGCATGCGTGCGTGTGCATGCGTGTCTGTGCGTGTGCATGCATGCGCCCATGTCCAGCTGTTTAACCACCCAGCACACGTACTATGCCCATCTCTGCCTTTCAGTTTCTCATTTAGGGGAGGGAGAGTGAAAGAAAGAGAGAGGCAGATGGAGGGAAGCAGGAGGAGGGGATGGGTGGGCTGGGGGAGATTTATGAACCCATTGGAATGTAATTTGGAGCCAGAAATTACTGTTTGGGCCGAGCAAGGTTTAAATTCACCGGAGCCTGAGTCTGCACACTGACTGACGGATGGACACATGACTGACTGTGCCAGATGAGCACTGTAAACTGTGCGTGTGTGCCTGTGTGTGTGTGTGTGTGTTCATGAACACACACGTGTGCTTCCTCCTCTCCCTCGAGCTGTCAGTGTTTGTTTCTGGGATCCGGTAAATATCGGTTGGCCTGAGACTCCTATCCCACAGCAGACCGTAAACCGTGAAGATGTGCAGCTTTTATTGCCCGTGTTTATTAGCTTATTCTATTATTAAAATAATAACAACCCCATAACTCTACCTCCTCAGAATTTTATTTTTTTGTTTGTCCAGGGTGTCCCAGGCATGTTAAAGACTGGGGGGTCTTAAGGTTGTTCTCTGCCTCTCCTCCCCCTCAGCAGCAGGGAAATGGCAAAGCCCGGGTCAAACAAAATCTGGTGCCGACATCAACATAAATAAGGCAGGTCTTTCCCGAGGTCGCCGCCTGCTCTCCTCTCTTTCTCTCTCACTCACGGCGTACTGTGATGCCCATACGCGCGGGAAACGCCAGACGTGCAGTTTACACCCCCCCCCACACACACACACACACACACACACTGTACACTGTAAATCAGTAGCCTGCTGTCAGCTCAGAAGAGAGGGGAGGCGGGGAGGTGAGGTAAACAGAGCTGCTTCACGTGTGTCTCTGACATCATCGGCTCCCATAACACAGACGAGTGTTGTGGCTGCTGTCGCACTGGAGTTCCAGCAAGCGCAGTGCAAAGTAATTCACACTAATGACTCGTACACGCCATGCGTCCCATTGGTCACACGCTGATCCCATAAATAATGCGGGTGAGTTAAGGCGTTAAATGGCCCGAACCGACTGTGGCAGTTGTTTTGGGAGGGCGCCGCTCGCCGGGTGGGGTCTCCTCAGTAACCCAATTTACAGATATTTGGGTCTCCCCGTCCTGCTACCCTTCACGCACGGGGGGGCCGGGTCAGAAGTTAATCCAACCTGTCCGTCGGGCATGTTTGTACGGGACGCTATTAGCGTCATGGAATCCCGAGGTGACAGGTGTGGGCGGAGCCTCGGAAGGGGTCGGAGGGGCAGACCGGACCAGCCTGCTGAGAACACCTGCTGGCCCTTTAAGGGTACTGATATGCATGAGGCCCTGCTCAGGGTATCAAACATGTTCAGTGTGCTTGGCGTGCTCAGTGTGATCAGCGTGCTCAGTGTGCTCGTCTGTCATCTGCATTACAAGGCTGCTGCCTGGACTCAGTATTAATTAGCTGTGGCGCCTGGCAGTGGGTCCGGTGAGCGGAGCAGGCCGCTGCGGGAGGATGTGAGCGGACTGTCAACGGAGCAACACACAGTGGCCATTCAGGGGTAACTGGGGGGGAGGACCAGAGGGGGGGCAGGGCCAACGCGTGAACCACTCTCCCCCGCTCCGCTGTAATAAGCGTGCTTTTAGCGGGGTTAATTAAGAGGAACCCCTGTGAATTGTGACGTGCGGTTTGTACTCTGCCCTCGCTCCGCCTGACTCTGAATGATAGACCCCCCTCCCCAACATCTCCATGAGCAACGAGCACTCAATATGGCTGTGAATGGAACCCCCCCCCCCCCCCCACCTGTCAAATTTAAAAAATCTCCTTTCCAGCCCTTTTAATGTTCTTCAGCACCTGTCAGAGGCTCCCTCTCCTCGGCTCTGTCTCCAGTCACCCTTCCACTCTGGCGCGTCACCTCACCCATTCCTGACCTCGACTGCTGCCTAGCATCCTGAGGGTGGAGGGGGGGGGGGTGCAGGCACCGGGAAGGCGAAGGCCTGGGATGGGGCAGACACTGAGATCAGCATCCACTGAGGTGCCGACATGGAGTACTTTAAATGTTCAGCCCTGCTAATGAAGAGCAGCTCGTCTTATTAGCTGATTGCTGTATCTTACCGGCACTGCAGTGCTTATGTCCAGAAGCCCTGGGTGTGTGTGGGTGTGTGTGTGTGTGTGTGTGGGGGGGGGGTTTATGTTCCGTGATTAAAAACCTGTTGGAACCAGTTCCACAAAGGGAAACTCAGTTTTATAAAAATCTGTGACTGCAATCAAAAACAAAAAATGCCAAAAGTCCTGTAATTTGTTTGTCTGCTCATGGTTAAGGTCATGGCTGGGTAGGGTTAATGTTTTCAGGGTTGGGATTTAGGCTTTTGCCCGTAGAAATGAATGGCGGTTCCCCATGATATGAATACAAATGTGTGTGTAACAGTTTGATCAAACTGCCCTCCTGGTCCCTGTCCTGCACGGCTCGGTTTGACTCAGCACAGAGGTGCACCACACCCAGCGCCTGTGGCACAGAATCCAGGCCCGCATAGCTTGCTAAGGCCCAAGGAGAAGGTGGCGACCGCCGGATAAAGGTACCACCTGACCTGAACCCGTCCTGGAGCGACGGACACCAAAGCAGATCTGGGGTCTGTTTTTTTCATTCTGCTCCTTGTTTTTTGTTTTGGGGCGAGCACTTGGGGCAGCATGCGGGAAACGCTGATTCATCTTTCTAGACAGGTGTGTAACGGTCAGACCCAGAGACTCAACCATGATTCATGGGGCATCACCGTGGCTTCTGCCACTCTGTACCACACCAGGCACTGGGCATCTGTGGCTGACAGAAGGGCGTCACTAAACGGTCACTCGCCACGCCTGCGATCTGGGGCAGGCCCGCAGTTCCCACCAGTGCAGCCGTTAGCGTCTTATTAACGCAGGGCACTGTGAGGGGGCATATGCGGCCTGATGGATT
This sequence comes from Brienomyrus brachyistius, assembly GCF_023856365.1. NCBI lineage: Eukaryota > Metazoa > Chordata > Actinopteri > Osteoglossiformes > Mormyridae > Brienomyrus > Brienomyrus brachyistius. The sequence continues at coordinate 10,146,655 of NC_064542.1, forward strand.
TTATGCATCGTCTCTCAGCTGAGATAATTTCCCGCTCTCACTCCACCCCTTTCATCTCTCCCTCACTCACACTCTTTAATGAATCTAGAAAATACCATAAACTGGATTTTTCTGTTGCTCCCCCCACTTCCCACCCAGCTCTGAATAATGCTCTGTTTGTCTGAGGCTCTGTCTGCTCTTCTCTCTACACCACAAATTCCTTCCATCCCCCATGGGCTGTATTTCCATCCTATGCCTTGAACCCACATTTCCCTGCCTCTCCTCTTTGTATTCTCTCCTATTTCCTGACTGACTGCCTCTCATTCTGTCAGCCCATAGCACCCTACTTCACTCTGCCTCTGGTTCCCTCTGCCTCCATAGCACCCTACCTCTGGTTCTCTCTGCCCCCATAGCACCCTACTTCACCCTGCCTCAGGTTCTCTCTGCCCCCATAGCATCCTACTTCACTCTGCGTCTGGTTCTCGCTGCCCCCATAGCACCCTACTTCACTCTGCCTCTGGTTCCCTCTGCCTCCATAGCACCCTACCTCTGGTTCTCTCTGCCCCCATAGCACCCTACTTCACTCTGCGTCTGGTTCTCACTGCCCCCATAGCACCCTACTTCACTCTGCCTCTGGTTCTCGCTGCCCCCATAGCACCCTACTTCACCCTGCCTCAGGTTCTCTTTGCCCCCATAGCATCCTACTTCACTCTGCCTCTGGTTCTCGCTGCCCCCATAGCACCCTACTTCACTCTGCGTCTGGTTCTCGCTGCCCCCATAGCACCCTACTTCACTCTGCGTCTGGTTCTCACTGCCCCCATAGCATCCTACTTCACTCTGCCTCTGGTTCTCGCTGCCCCCATAGCACCCTACTTCACCCTGCCTCAGGTTCTCTTTGCCCCCATAGCATCCTACTTCACTCTGCCTCTGGTTCTCACTGCCCCCATAGCACCCTACTTCACTCTGCGTCTGGTTCTCGCTGCCCCCATAGCACCCTACTTCACTCTGCCTCTGGTTCTCGCTGCCCCCATAGCACCCTACCTCTGGTTCTCTCTGCCCAAATAGCACCCTACTTCACTCTGCGTCTGGTTCTCGCTGCCCCCATAGCACCCTACTTCACTCTGCCTCTGGTTCTCGCTGCCCCCATAGCACCCTACCTCTGGTTCTCTCTGCCCAAATAGCACCCTACTTCACTCTGCCTCTGGTTCTCGCTGCCCCCATAGCACCCTACCTCTGGTTCTCTCTGCCCCCATAGCACCCTACTTCACTCTGCCTCTGGTTCTCGCTGCCCCCATAGCACCCTACCTCTGGTTCTCTCTGCCCAAATAGCACCCTACTTCACTCTGCCTCTGGTTCTCGCTGCCCCCATAGCACCCTACTTCATTCTGTCTTTCAGAGCTGACAGCACCAGTCCTTTCCTTCCCCAGCACTTTTCTTGTTGTCTTCCCCTGCTTTACTCTCCTGTTGTCATCTCTCTCTCCCTCCCTCCCTCTCCTTTTCTCCTTCACTTGTTTCTCCCCTTCTGCTTTTTCTCCCCTTCTCCCTCTCTGCTCTTTATTTGATAACACCCTGTGGCATTGGATCCCCCACTCCTCCCTCCCTCCGTCACAGTAAATGATGCGCTAACTGGAAATAAACAGCCAATTTTGTTGCTGGATCCTTCGCTGCTCCTCCACACCGGCCGCCCCTCACAGGTACAGCATGAGGCATGAGGTCATCTCCTTGGCCGATGCAGCCTTACTGTCCTGTTAGAATAACTCGCAGACTTTTGGATGACACGCGCTGCTTAAACATTTTTCATTTTTTGGCAACTCCATTTGAAGACAAGAGTGGCTTCAGATGATTTTCAGGGTAGAGTTGGGGAGGCATCTAAAGAGGAAAAATGAAGGCTGCCACCAATGCCTTTCTAATACCTGCACAAAATGTATTTTCTTAAATTAAATGAATAATTATGGCTTATCCAGAAAAAAATAAGGAAAAATATTACGCTAATTTCTATTAAGCTAAAACAAATCAGACACTTATGACCTCTTAATCTATGTTTATTTACCCAATACGCTGCACCGTTTTATTAATATGCATACAGCACAATGGTCAGGACTTCAAAAACAAGGCTTCAAAACAGCTGTATTCTGTGGGTTCTGTTGCTAAGCAGCCTAACTCCTCCATATCTGAGACACTCGGCATCACGTCACATGTTTTTTTGCAAGGCTTACGTCACACAGAGGTTACTTCAAAGCAATTAGTTCATTGTCCAGTTTTAAAACTCTGTGATACCTGAGCAGTGAAAATACCATCGGAATACAACTACCACAGACACACTGAAACCCTAACGTGTCCACATTACTTCAGGCCACAAAACAGTGCGCAAAAACATTGCATGCGATTTTGTGTCTTTAATTAAAACACAAAGGCAATAAATAATATTGAGCAAAACGTTTCCATGAGTCTGTGAAAGCCAAATGACAGCTCACATTGGAGAGCTTTTACCTACCAGATACCTGTTAGTCCACTAACTTTCACAGAGCCACCCAGTCCTATGGAGCCAAACAGGCCAAAACAAGTCTTGGGAACTATTTCAATTACATTTGCCCCCCATACAGTACGTGCATTTTGAAAAGCTGTGATCCGCAGTCTGTGATCGACATCACTCAGAGTGTATGAAAATGGTGATATTCATAGAAGATGCTGACAAGAAAACAAGTACTGGGATATTTGAGGACCGGGTTATGCCTGTATCAAGCAAATATGTAACTGGAATACCTTTAAAGGCATAAATCCATCCAATCCCAGCTGCTAATTGGTAATGTTTACTTGTATAAGCTCTTATTACCCATCATATTGTCAAAAAATATTACAATGCATATTGCACAGTATTTTATCAGTACATGCCCATGGCAAGACACAGGAAGAGCTTGGGGCTGAGATTCCTACACCTTACCCTTTGAAACTGTCATTGCTGATGCTGACTGCTCTATAGTCTAAATCAGTGTTTCCCAATGTGGTGCTCGGGGACTCGCAGACATTCCGTGGTTTTGCTCGGGAACTGGGAAGGAGCAAAAATTTGGAGTATCTCGGAGGGAGCAAAAATGTGGAGTGTCTATGAGTCCCCAGGACCAGATAGGGAAACACTGCCTCTTCCTTTTCAGCACAGTCACAAACGGGCAGCAGCACTGGTTAGTAATTGAGGTCCCCCCTGTCCTACCATCTCTCCTGTACCCTAAGTGACAGCATCATTTCACCCCGGGGTACATTAATGTCACTCCTCTGACAATGAAATAGCACAGGAATGGGATCCTCTGTCCCTCTCTGTATGTCTTAGCTGTTTTTCCTCTTCCTGTATGGCAGCCCCTCCCCCACCTCACCTGACAGCCTGTCTCTCTGCCTTCCACTCCCACCTATTCCTCCATCTGAGAGTCTGCCATGTGTGACCAAGGAGGGTGAGCCCTTCTTGCCCCCCTCTCTCCCTGCCTCTCTCCGCTATCCCCCTTAAACCTCATTTACCGTCACCGCAGCCGCGAACGTTCACCACCCAGGTTCCCTCTCGTCTGTCCAGAGACCGCCCACCAGCGCTTTGGCAATAAACCCACCGCCGATACTCCACTTCAATCTTCTCCTCTGAAATTATTTTCCGGATTTCAATAGGCACGGTGCACAGATTCCCCTCCGCCGTTTCCGGAGTGGCGCTTGCCGTGCCGGGAAGGCCGTGATGCAAATCCGACCTCCATGTGGAATGCGAATGAGATGGAGCCGCCCAAACGGACAGCATCCATGTATGGCGCGTCACCCAGACTCGGTACTGTGAGTTGATAAGGGAAGGTGGGTGTTTACTGCATTGCATTCAACTGGACGCAACAGCCCTCGATTTGTCACCACGATGGGCCTTCGAACAATAAAAAGTAGTACTAGCTGTGGAGAGACAAGGCCGCTCTCCGTACATTAGGCGAGATGGAAACAGAATGCCCTCGGACCCTAATGTTGTGCTGTTCAGACATGCCAGAGACGTTCGGGCTGAGTCGGTGCTGCTCCTGCCTCGGGGACAGAGCTCCCACGATGTGCGGGGCCCAGCCGGACGCATCACACATCACATGCGGCAGGGAGCTTGCGCTCCGGCCCCGCCGTCTCCCTCGAGGGAGAGAAACTGCCAGACCACCTTGTGATCACGAAGGTCAGCACAGGCCGTCCCTCCTTCCTTTCCCCTCGCTTTGTCTTTCCTTATTTACGCCGGTGCCGTGAGCCCCGCTCTCCCCGCCAGCGGACCGCGGACGCTGCACGGGAGCCAGTCAGCAGAAAAGCTGGCCGAGCCACCCCAAGCGCTTTTTGTTTTGCCCTGTTCCTGTTGGAGGCACTGGCTGTCCTAGGATCGGAAACTCCCACCCTCTCAGGCAGCCTGAATCGCAGCTCCTAACACGCACTGGCGATGACTGCTTTTTCGATTTCATCTGAAGCCCCAAACTGGAGCGCGTGCGATCTACAGCTGCCGCCTGTGACAGCCTCCTGGCAGACGGTTAAATTACCTTTCCTGTCGGTCCCTATCTCGTAACGCTTTGACACCTCCTTCCGCTTTCAGCACTTTCTCCCATAGCCATCTTACTAACTTCTGTTTGTCTGTTCCATTTGTATGCCTGGTTTCTTTGAGCAAAACTTTATTCTGTAGTGCGTGTTTTACCATCCTTAGCTCTGGAGTGTTTAGTTGTAATCTGGGATGATTGAGCAAGTGCTTAGTCTGTGCTATAATAGTCCAGGATTATATGGTGCTATTGCAAGCTTCTGTGTGGTCCTAATCTTGTGCTGCAACGTGTGTAACGCCATAATCTCATCTGGATCCACACTGGTTTACATACTTTATAATTTCAAGCATTACATCAGATCACGGTCTGTTTAGCATCTAGCTGAAATGTTTCCTAAGTCTGCATTCTCATACTGAAATGTCTATAAATGAAAAAGACATAGGCAGAATCAAAACAATATACCCAGCTGAAATTCAGAGCAGAAAGCACTTCTACCTTGACAACTTAGTGACCTTGGAGAAAATGTGATTCCAGCTTGATATTGAAATTTTCTCAAGCAGAGTTTTTATGTTGTGTGTCTTAGGTAGCCCAAAACACATCTTATTCTGAATCAAGATGTCTCACGTTAGAAGGTCTGCGCGAAAATGCCTGCAGGCTATAAAATTCAGGGGCCAGTTTTTCCAAAGCTGCCTCAAAACATGACTTACATACTATTTATAAATGGGGAAAAAAAACTAACAATTTTAACAATATACTGTCCCAAAGGAACTTATCTGACATACTTTAATAAGGGAAGCTTCCTCATCTAAATATGCTTTAGTCGGTATATAAATGGAAGCTTGGGGCTTGATTAATCTAAACAAATTAAACTGAAAATTCTTCAACAATTGAGCAATTTCCCAGGCTACAGATGCTAAACAAATATTATTTGAAAAAAATTGGATTTTCGGTTAAAGGGCAACAGAGAGAATATTACCGGGGATGATATAAAATGTCAATGAGAGTTTGACACATTAGTGCCTGCCAGCCAAAGCAGAGGGAAAGCTCGCTGCCTTCCTTATGGCATGGTGGCACTCTCTCCAACTGGCCCCGCGCTGGTGCCATCCTGATCTCCCTGGGCTGTGTGACCAGCGTCTTAATCTGACAGCTCCCAGTGACTCAGGCTCGTGTGGTAATGTGGCCCTTCGGCACAGTGCTGTCTGTACGTGCTGCCATCCAAGGGGCCGCACGGGGCTCGGCGGGGCCTCGTGGTGAGCGGGAGCGTGCAGCTCCACGCGTGTGAAGCCATGGTAATTGAGATCGGGGGGATGTCAGGGTGACTGGCTTAAGTACTAATGACTGGAGTGAACACCCAGCTTTGGAAGCCCTTCTGCCCTGACCACACAGCCCATGACGGCGCCATTCACAGGCGGTGTGTGTTCTCGCCGTCGCCGGGACCTGGCGATGGCAGCGCTTCTCCTGGCCCGACAACCATGCCCTACTGGCAACCAGCTGTCTCCCAGCAAGAGGCACGGACAGGACTGGACGACTACAGCACCACAACCCCCTTCCCGCAGGCATTGGCCTTTGTCCTGTCCCTCTATCCCTCTCTCTCTCCCATCACTCTTCCCTCCGTTCTCTGTTCCCTCCCTCTTTCTGGCCACTGTTGTAGGAAAACCAAGTGTCAGGGTTGTAGGCCTGGAGATAGAGAGAAGCAGTGGATGGAGGGAATGGGAGAAGACAGGATTGTGACAGTAGGGGGCGTCCCACTGAAAAACACACGCACCTGTAAAATACTGACACAGCTGGCCAGTTCTGCAGTTTAGAACCTGAACACTGAAAGTCAGCAGTGACTGAGTGAACAAAGTGAACATTAAATTACATTATATTTAATTTTTAAATAGCGTAAAAGGGTATACCCTTATTGATGACGCAAACTACAAAGAAATCCCCTTCTCGCAGCATCCAGTGTGTCTGCCGGCTGTTGGTGCAGCAAAGGTCAGCTTACTAACGGGCCTCCCTTCACGTCCGTCTCCTCCGTTTATCTCTGCCACGCCGCTTCTTTGCCATGCCTGTTCTGGCTCTTTGTAAACACACTGACAACTTATTATCGTCATCGTTCTTTATACTCCACTGCCGTCCCTCCACTGTTAAGCTATGAAGCGGATTATACTAGGGAAATAAATTGGTTCACTTCAGAGTTCAGCGGAAACGAAAAAGTCAGTGTCAGAGTGGGGAATTATGCGTCTCCAAGGACGATTTCTCTGACTGAGCGTTAATAATACAAACATGCACGGCCGCACACACAGGCGCTGCATGGACTGTGTTTAAAGCTGAGTTAAGGCGAGTAAGAGCCATGCAATGTGACTGTAAAAGAAGGATTATCTTTTGCGTTTTTATACTATATATCATAAAAATGCACATAATTATGTCTGTGTGTGAGATTAATAGTTTCAGCAGATAAACTGGGCTCATGCATTACTGTTCTGTGCAAAAGGATGGGTGTGACGTTGAACTGTAACTTGAATCTCGTGAAGTTCTCTTCCCAGTATATGATACTGACGGGTCGGTGCGGGCGTCAGGTGGGGCCCCGCGGCGACGATTCCGTTTTTCGGCTGAAGCAGTCTGCGAGGTGCTCGCCATCGCGCCAAATCAGCTCTTTATCCGAACTAATGTGGCGTGTTAATGCGCGCCGACACAGGCAGTCTTGTCGGGGAACAGGGATGCGCACACCTAACTGGCACGGCGGCCGCAAACTGGGGAAATACAGGCGCAAGTCCGGAGAGAGGGGCTGCCGACACTTCGGGGTGTGCGTCCCTGTGAGCCGGGGACCCGGGCCGGACCCGCTCTTCAGCCATAACCTGTCATCCCTCACTCAATGAGCCTGCTCCGTCTGGCACGGTGTTTCATGGCAAGTAGCACAAATGCACAGATATACAAAATAAACTAAAAAAAATACCTGCCTGCGTATGCAGGTCGCAAATATCTCCGATTACCCGCTAATCAACTTAGCGCTAATCTATTTAGAATTATTTTTTTTGTGGGTGTAATATTTTATAGCTGTGAAGAATATGCCACTTTGAATTGAATTAATTTAACATTAAACGGATGCATCTGTAACAGCATCACGTATTTTGTATTCAACCTGATAAACACAAGCCGGTAAGGAAATGTTCCTAAATAACTGTAGAGATAATCCTACCTTTTTAAAACGGCCCCGTTGCGCTCCTGTCCTCCTCAGCCCCGGAGCTCTAAGCCTTTTCTCCCTCGCTTCTCCGAGCCGGATCTGGCGGCTCCAAAGCGAACCGCCGCTTCCAAGACGCCGGAGCGCTTCGGCTGAACTGTAATTCCGGAGCAAGTCCGCGCCGCTCCTACGATCCTCCGTGTCCGTCAGGCACCATCATCATCACTGCGCCGTCTGCCAGCCCCGTCATCCCTCTCCGCCCGGCGAAACACAGAAATCACTAATTCTCAGTGTTTATATGAGCAACTTGCACTTACAGCCGCATTGTAACGTATTTCATTTATATTTGGTGGGCGACACACCCCATATTCCCTATCCAGCAGTCCCCAGAAATAAAGTGAGTCTAGTGTTATCTATTATTATTTTATGATTTTTAATTGAAAAGAGTTTGATTTATATTTCGGCTGCTCCTATGATCTGCTTTCCCCGCACGGTTCACCGACTCCAAGCGCGTGAGTCTGTGGCACTCGGGATGGAGAGAGCGGAGAAGCGCCGGTGGGAGGGGGCAGCGCCAGAGGAGGAGGGGGCACCGGTTCGCAACCGATGGAGGAGATGGAGCCGCCGGCGTGATGCCTTTCCTAGTTAAGGCTGGAGCTGGAGTCCGATCCCGTGTTTATTCATGTGCATTGATCGCTGCCGACGGGTTAAGTGAATGTTACCGCGTCTTAAAAGTGAAGCGGCGGATAACACGGTTACTGCTGCGTGATGTATCGGCTCTGCATATACACCTAACTTTATGGCAATAGTTTCCTTTCACGTACTCAGGAAGCCAGTGGCATAACACTTCTTACGTGTTACATACGGCATATTCTGTCTTTTAATTTGCTTGTAAAATGTGTGACGGCAAATGCGTTATTACTGTTCATTATATTTCTTGTCTTTGTTGCAACCGTTTTTAAAAATCCAGGTCTGTTATTAGCCGTGATTGAGTTATCGCTGTGATTCTGATTAAGAACTATTATCATGGAAAGTCAGAATTCAGACTCAGTAGTCACCCTTCTGCGGTGAACGCACAGGACTGTAAGCTGGCTCTGCAAACACACGCTATGTGGGTGTGGCTGTACCGGCCAGACCCGTCACGGTGTGTGAGCAGCCCACTGTTCCTGCATGCAGTCCTCCTGTAGTGTGTGCCATCGGTATAACAAAATGTTTGTGTGGCAGCCATACAGCAGGCTGGTGGAGAGCGTCAGACAGACTGGATGACAGTGGCAAAGGGCCTGTGTACAGGCTTGCAGGTGGCATCGCCGTTATGGACCTGGGCTGTAAGGCTCAAGAAAGATGGCAGTCCTGAAGAAGTTTAGTGAACGATATATAAGAATGAAATAAAACCAACCATCGAACTTGGTCATCTTCTGTAAGGTTGCAGAGAAAATAACATCACAGTAATAGGAAAATAAGACAAATATCTGTCTTATAATCCAATATAGTTCTGCTTAAAAGCAAATCATGAGAAATGAAAGTATTAATGACATACCCTCCTTCACACCCCCAGCTTCCTTTCTACCCACCCCTTGTTTGATTGTTTTCCTGAAACCGTTTCCCCACCATGTTGATGAAGCAGAGAAGGGAAAAAAACGAAGGAATTAGATTTTGCATTTAATTTTTGTTCTTGCTCTGGGGAAGCAGTTAGACACCCAAATGGAAAGTGCAGCATAATTGAAAACTGGGAAATGGCAGCTCGCGGAGGCCTTGGCCGCGGCAGGAAGCAGGGGCGGGAGCGGAGAGGGGGGGAGGGGAGGGGAGGGGGGGGGGGGGGGGGTTGGGCATCAGGCGGAGAGGGAGGAGAGATTGCGTGATGTTTTGGGGAAAACAGGTGGCACTGGGACAGAGGGACTGGTGGAGAGAAAGCAGAGGTTGTTAGGGCCACGAGAGGTGGCCGCGGAGGGCCTGAGGTAAGGGACACCTCAGAGATCTGCAGGCTGCCGCTCCATTAACTGACTTACCATCATCCACTGTTAATGATCAGAACAGCTTTAAACATGTCAATAAACAGGCATTTCTCCGTTTTTGCACTGTTACCCGCACATATTGTTTACTTTTGCAAGTGCATTACAATGTATAATCAATAATAATACTAATGTCACCATTACAATGAGCTCGGAATGACAGTTTGTCACGAGTAAACTGCAGAATTCATACTCTGCAGCAGGAGCACGGCACGATACAGCAGCAGAGTATCCCATGAAGCACGAGCAGACAGTCGGCGGGGAGCGTGCCCCTACCCTCCCTGCTCTCCTGCCTCGCCTCTTCTCCTGCGTGCCACTCTCCCCAGCCTCTCTAACAGTGATTCTTTGTCACCAAACCCACAAGTCTGCCTGTACTGGGTGGATTCTCTCTCTCTTTTTAAGCTCCATCCAGCTTTTTTCCTGCCCCCCCCCACCACCTCCCCATCCCTTTTCATCCCACTATTTGCCCAGTTTGAAATGGTAGCCCTAGAACATGTCCAGCCTTTCTCCCCGTCTTCACCCCCTGGTTTTCTTACCTCTAGTGGCACTGGGAACCTTTGGACCAACTGTCTCTTTATTCTTGTCTTCGAAAATCTAGCAGTTTCTCTTCCTTTTGCCAATCCCTCTCTCTCTCTCTCTCTCTCTCTCTCTCTCTGTGAATTTTCCCTCTCTCCCCCTTGGTCCTGCCTCCCTCCCTTTCTCTGTTTTCCCCCCTTCCTTTCTCTCCCCTGTTCAACCTCAGTCAGGTGATGAGGGATTTCGTGTTTGATGCTAAGGAGGTGCTCTTTCTCAGTTGTGCCGAGCAGTGCAGAGTTTTCTGGATGACTTTCACCGGTGACAGGTGAAAAAATCGTGTTGTTTTTTGTAGGTTTGCTTTTTTCAGATTTCCTTATTGCTCTTTCTCCCAGGTGGTTAGAAGCGGGCTGCAGAAACACACACACATACACAGAATATTTATATATGCGGTTGTTTTCTTCTGAGTAACACCATTTTTTCTTTCTCTGCTTCCATGCCCCCCATCCACAAAAGCCAATACATTTCCATGTAGTTAAAATACTCTCAAGGGTCATTTTGTTAGGTACACCTTACTAGTACCAGGTAGAGCCCACTTTTGCCTCCATAATTTAAGTAGACGGGTCTGTTCAGAGAAGCACTTCTGTACACGGCTGCAGAACTCAGCTATTTTTTTTTTGTGCAGTTGTGGACATCCTGTTAGCTTTAACAAATCTGGCCATTCCCCTCTGACCTCTCTCATTACCAAGGTGTTTTCGGCCACAGAAATGCCAGTGAATGGATGCATTTCGTTCTGTGCCATTCTCAGTTACCTCTAGTCATGATAACGTGTGAATATCACAGCAGGGTGGCTGTTTCTGAGATGCAGGGTGCAGCTCACCTGGTACCAACAATCGCACCATGTCCAAAATCGCTTAGATCACACATCTTAGCTGTTGCAGTACTCTGCCAAATACTAACGGACCCTCTTGACCTGGCCCATGATCTGCATATATGGAGCTGCAGCTGTGATTTGCTGCTTAGAGGAGCAGTTGCATCTAATTACCTGCCTTCTGAGAGTACTTTGTATGTGTTGAGTTGCATCCAGCGAAAGCCTGTAAAATGTATAACAATAATCTATAACCTTTTCCTTTCATTTGCTGCTGCAACAGTATATTTATCTTCCATTTTCTCAATAGTATTTTCATTTATAACATTCGACATGTGCAGTTTTGCACGTTTTTAAATATCTAACACGGACATCCTTTCTTAAGCTGTCCTGTTATAAATCTTTGGCTGCCCCTTTGTAGGAATGAAAATAAGGCTGTTGAATACGCAGATTTTGGTCAGATGTCTGCACTGTATTTTGCAATGTGCATATTGGTACGTCTCATCTGTTTGTCTGAAGCACAGCGTGCCACATGTGTGTTCAGCTCTCTGGGGGCTGGTCTGGGCTGGGCTGGCTCTTCCTTCCTGGCTCTGCTCTGCTTTTCCAGTGAGTCTCCATAGACTTGCTATCTCTCTCAGCCTACCAGGTACACGTTGGTCAGCCTTTATTGTACCGTAGTGCTGTGCCCTGCCAGAAGCTGGAGGGAACCTGACTTCAGCCTCCTGCTTGTTAAATGTTCCCCGCTTGGTCTCGGCGGTTGTAAATCGCAAACGTGGATCCTTTCATCCGTGATCTGTAATTCTGATCTGGTACAGGGTGAGCCTGAGGCCCGTCTCGAGAAGCACGGGGCAGTAAGCGCCTTCACTACGCGACGCATGTCCTGCGTGTGTCAGAGCCGCGTCCCCAGCACGAGCGAGACCCCGGTGCCGATCCCAACTCAGGGCACCGTAGTGACTTTAATGAGACCAAATCGACTGGCCTTGTTGTTCACTGAGTTGTCTGAGATGAGGACAGATCCGAACGGCAGTGAAGCAGATGAGCCGCGTGCTGCCAATCTGCACAGCTCATGGGCGCCGGAGTCAAGCCAGTGTTTTTTTTTTTTATTAATTTACTCAAACAGAAATGGTAAATATATACTGCATAATAGAAAGTGTCCCGCACTGCAATATAAAGATTTATTTACAGTATACTCTATGATGCCTCTTAGATTGACTGATTCCAAACTGCTGTAAAATGTGAATATTTTGTTGATAAGTGCAGCTAAATATAGTTTGATTCATAATTCAAGTAATTGAATCAGTGAATATTTAATACCCCGTCCCTCATCAGCACCACATCAGTTTCCCGCTCCGCTGCCCTCTCTGCCCCACGCTCGGCATTATGGGTCGGCCCTAACGACAGTACCTAACCCCCTCCGCCTCCCCTGCCTTGTGTCCCTTGTGGAAAGCCAGGCGGGGTGAGACAGATGGCGCCATCCCCTGCCTGGGGTATCGGCAACTTACTGCCCTCTCTCCCCCTCAGCGCCCTGCTGTTGCCCCTGCTCACTGCACCCCTCCCCCACGTCTTCCCGTATACTGTCGGGGGAGACGGGCATGCCGGCAGAGAACAGGCCGAGCGATCTTCTGCCTCTCGCGCGACGCGCAATTAACTACATTTCAGTAACGAGGCTTTAAGCTTTACGGTCTCCATGGTTACGTGGCTCCCGTGCCCGCTGCCGGTTTGGGCGAGTGCGGTTGCAGGGTCCGTGTCGGGCACATGTGTGTGTGTGGATTAGTTACTAGTAATTATGACATTGTGGGAACCATTTTTCAAGTCCCCACAAAGGTCTGTGAATGCAATCAAAAATCTAAAAATGCCAAAAATATCATATTTTGTCTGGTTACTTATGGTTAAGGTTAGGCCTGGGTAGGGGTCATGGGAGTCCCCACAAAGATATATTTACAATCCTGTGTGCGTGTGCTTGTGCGCGTGTGTGTGTGTGTGTGTGTGTGTGTGTGTGCGTGTGTGTGTGTGTGTGTGTGTGTGTGTGTGCGTGTGTGTGTGTGTGTATGTGTGTATGTGCGTGTGCGTGTGTGTGTGTGTGTGTGTATGTGTGTGTGCGTGTGTGTGTGTGTGTGTGTATGTGCGTGTGCATGTGTGTGTGCGTGTGTGTGTGTGTGTGTGTGTGTGTGTGTGCGCGTGCAGCAGCTGCACGTTCGGCCTCAGCACAGCACTGCCCGGCCCTTGTCTCTGTGCTCGGCCGCCTGTGTCGCTAGCTGATTTACTGCGATGCTGCTCATCCTTTTACTTATTTTATTGTTGACTGTACGGCTAAATAAAAAGTATTATTAATTTCACACTGCAGTAATTCTGTGCACGTGTGATGTCACGGCGGCCGCTGTAACTGCTGGTCGTCACCCAGCCGGATGCCATGTATTATGTGGAATACCAAGCCCTGCGTGTGTCAGTTAGCACATGTGAGTTTTGTCTCCAGATGTCTGTGTCTTTCTCTATGCGTGTGAGATTGTAATTCTCAGCATGTGTCTGTGTGTTTCTCTTTTTCTGTTTGTGTGTCTCTGTATGTTTTTCTCTGTGTTTTTCTGTGTCTGTCTGTGTTTGTTTGTCTTTCTTTGTGTTTTTCTGTTTTGTATGTTTCCCTGTGTTTGTGTGTTTGTATGTGTCCGCTTATCTGTTGCTCAGTGAATTTGTGTGAGTTTCTCTCTGTGTTGTCTGTCTGTGTTTCTCTCTGTGTGTCTCCCTGTCTGTCTGTGTTTCTCCCTGTGTGTCTCTGTGTTTTTCTCTGTGAGTATATGTGTATGTCTCTCCCTGTGTATGAGGCTGCCCCCACACAGCCCCTCTCCCTCCCTGAATGTTGGCTTGGGTCCTGCACCACACCAGGGTGTCGCAGCAGTGGTGCCGGCTCTCCGTAGGGCTGTCCTGGCTGCCTGCCGCGAGCAGGCCGTGGTCACCGACACCCAGCAGCACACACTCCGGGTGCAAGCAGTCAGCGGGCCAGCTTAAGTTGGTCTGAGTGTCAGTTCAGAAAGGCTCACTGAGATCCATTTCACAGAATTAGTCTCAAGACGCTTTAAGCATTTCGTACATAGAAGATTCCCCTGCTGTCCGAGTAATTCTGCATATTTTTTTTTTTTGCATTTTTCGTTTCAGCTAACAAGACCTTGCTAGGAGGAGGAGGAGGTAAGACCACGTTTTACTCGTACTCTGCATCTGCTATTTCTGTGCATGTCTGCATTTGTGAGACGCACTGCTGAAGCAGGGTGTGGGTTCAACAGAAACCGAGATCTGCATTACGTATAATACAATGTTATAGGTGTTTCCGGTTGGGCCAGAGAACAGAACCATATGGCATGGGCGGCTTGGCAGTGAGGGATAGAACGGGGAACGGGGTCCCTGTTCTGGGCTGGACTGCCGGGGGTCACGCTGACCTGACACAAACGGAAGTACAGTGACAAGGAAGCCGAGCACTACACACACCCTCACAAAGTGACTTAATGTCCAGGCTGTGTGTGACAGAATAAATAATAGGAGGAACTGAAATGATCAAATGTTAGTAGCCTTCTTGAATTCCATTCGCCACTTAAGGTTATTATGTCTAACTGAAGTAGCTTTAATGTTAATATTTACTATTGAAGAGTCATTTTTTTTCTGCTACTTCAACATTATTTTTCTATCATTTCAGTTTATTATGTCATGCGAGTTTATATATAATGGCCTTGCCGCCTATAATGCCATGTAAGTAATAATAAAAAAGGGATAATTTCTCATATTCATTAATCAAAATTATGGACAAGCTTTTATAGAGGTCAGCGTCAGACGTCTGACAATTAAACCACCAAGAGGCATAACGGCTTTGCGGAGATGGGAAGGTTGGGGCTTTCTGTGCTTTCAGAGGCATCACGCTGCCGCCACGAGGATCTGTGTGTGTGTGTGTGTGTGTGTGCGTGTGTGTGCACATATGTTTCAGCTATAACCCTGTTCATTTACACCTAAAATCATTTTACAACACTTCTGTCACCTTGAACAAATCAGTATTAACATATACAAAATGAAAAAAAAGTGTAATTATTCTGATGCATATAAATATATTTATTTATGGCCCAATTACAAGAACCAGGCTCTGAAGCAAATGGTCCCTGAGCAGAGATGCAACTGATGTAATGTCCCTTATCGGAACATCCTGAGCCGTGCCAAGCTGTAGCTTGAGCTTTGCTGGATTTAGAGGTATCAGGTAAATTAAGGACAGTCTAACCAGCCCACACCGCAGGATTAACTAGACAGACAAGGACAGAGTTTGTTAGGCATCACTGTCGGACAGTATGGTGACTGCAGCCAGAAGAGGGGACAGTGTCCTGCACGGGTTCCTGTACCCACAAGTACTCGATGGGTAACTGCAAGTTTCCATGTAATGGGTGAAAAATATCCAAAAATCGAGGTACAGGTGTAGGAGGAAATTAATTGAGCAAGGGTGGACCATAGTTCTAAATGGCACATACTTATTTTTAAAATGTTGGTTACAATTTTATACATATATTTGAAAATGTAAAACACATGTCCACAAGGGGGTGGACACCTTGGTACACTTGCTTAATTCTGTAACAATGTTATAAATTTATTGGTTTTGTTACAAATTCATTGACAAGCAATGTTTAACATATCCTCGTGTATCTTTTCTTTTTATTAAGTGTCATATTTCTTTTTTTTTGATTGACTCATTCAGTTCTGTTCTTGCCATTTTGCTATTAATTGCAATTGTAGCCATTGGCCCCCAAAGGGATACTAAACACACATTTTTGGCGTTTTATATTATTGCAAAGGTGTCACTAATTAAAAAGCACCTAATGAGACTGTTTGGCAATGAACTTTTAAACTCAGCTCTTTTAGAACTATAATTTGGGTTAAAATATTTTACTACTTGAATAATTTACTTATTCATTATACTAATTTTCTTAAAATTACTGATTGTTTCCAAAGTGATGTATATTTTTTTATAAACAAAAGAATAATGATTTTTGTTATAAAACCAATAAATTTGCTATATTATTGCTGAATTAAGCAAGCGTCCCTAGACTTTCATTGAGCACTGTACATTAGACGGGCAGACGATATGTAAGCGGGCTGCCCCAAATCACGCCTTCTATAGGCCTGCTGGGTAACTGCAGGTCAGACTCCTGAAAGCTACAGCACGTCCACAGTGTGTCGTCACTTCCTGGTCCGAGCTGGACCCCTAGCCAGCAGTGAGGGGTAATGAAACTTCCCGTTCCTTTTGCCATTTTAATTTTTATGTATTTCATAAAAGCCTTGGTGGTATAAGTTGACACTTAATTCTACTAAAAGTTCTGTGATTAAAAAACATCACAGGGTGCAGCTGCATTAGTTAGTTTGATGATGGGTGTCAGACAGACGGTCCGTGTGTGTGTGTGTGTGTGTGTGTGTGTGTGTGTGTGTGTGTGTGTGTGTGTGTGTGTGTGTGTGTGTGTGTGTGTGTGTCTCACCGTGTCACCATGCCGCTGTCTGTGGCTTTCGCTGTGCCAGGGAGTATGAGTGTGTGTGTCTATGTGTGTGTGTGTGTGTGTGTGTGTGTGTGTGTGTGTGTGTGTGTCCCTAGCAGGGCCCGTGTGTGTAATTTATGGGTGTGGAGTGCTGTGTAAATAAACAGTAATTTCTCAGTGTTGACTCAGTGCTTGGTGGGGGGTGTTAAGTGCCTGCCCGCGTGCTAATCAATATCAGTGATAAATCTGCAGTGCAAATTCCTACTCATCAGATCCGCCCCTCTCCTCCCCCTGCCAGCCTCCCGGCCCTCTGCCCTGATGGTGCCTTTGCCCTCTCTCTCTCTCTCTCTCTCTCTCTCTCTCTCCCTCTCCCTCCTCGCTGTCTGTATAGTCCCTCTTGTTTCCCTCTCTCTCTCTTTCTCTACTTCTTTCAGTTTTTCTCCCCCCTCTATCTGACCCCTTTCCTCTCCACATTAATTCAACCAGAGTAGAATAAAATTTAACACAAACTCTAGTAAAACACCCCTGAAATTCAGCTGATTGCCCCAAGCCGCTCCCCCCCTTCCCACACCTCTGGTCTGTTGTCTGTCCTTCAGTCAGTTTCTTTCTCCTGTTTCTTTTCACAGCACACTTCCTCCTCCTTCTCTCACGCTCTCGCTCTGCACCTCCCGCTTAACTCCTCACTGGGTTCGTTAAGGAGCGAGACAAGAACCTGGGTGCTAATTAGTCTGGGACTTATAGGGGAGCGGAGGCCGTTTAGGCAGCCGAGGGAGGGTGACGGAAAGCATGCTTGCGATTTCAGGTGGCAGAGAATCAGCAGATGATCGAGATAAACGGCTTTGGTGTGGGGTGGGGTGAGAAGGAGAGGCAAGGGAGGGGGCAGGGGTGGGGAAAGCATGTAGCCCTTTCACATCAGAGCCCCCCCCCCCCCGGCCCCCCCACGCCTCAGTGGACCTGATCGCTCACCTTCTGCTGCCATGGTTGCACCTGGACATTCCTGTGAGTTGGTTTCCAGTGAGAAAAATAACAATATAGGCTCTGGGATATTTTCCTAATTTATTGTACTGCAGAAGAGTCTAAGGCAGTCAAAGAAAATTACATTTGTATAGGAGATGGATGGATGGATAGATGGATGGATGGATGGATGGATGGATGGATGGATGGATGGATCTTCAACTTGGTGTAAAACTATAACTTTACATTTGTCAAAGTGTGTCAGCTCAGCCATTTCAAATCCTCTTCTAAAGTCACCTCAGTATTTGCAGGAACCATACAATATATCCATGCATGTTTTGATTCAGCCCAGCCACCAGCATAACATGTTTGGCTAATCAATACCTCATCAAGTTATTTAACTAATTAAGTTAATTAAGTAAGCTGGTGGTGAAAGTGAAATGGCTGAGGTGCCCCAGAGGAGAGGTTTGGGAACTGAAGCGGTGTTGATCTAGCCATCCAACAAGATATCAGTAATTTTTTTTTTTAAAACAATTTATTTTATTGCGTTACTGTTAATTTGCATATATTCTAGTTTTGCATTGTGTTCTTTTCTGAGCAAATGTGCACATTATACTCAGAATAGCTTTAAACACTTTCTTTGTTGACCTTAGACTTTTGTCGGAATTAATGAAACAGAGGCTGTCTGAGTAGGTGGGCCTTTCTGCTGCCATTCCAGTCGCTCACAGTGAACTTTACTTGCTCTGTTTCAAAGTGTTAGTGATTCCTGCCCGTGGCTCTCTTGCAGGCGAGGTAGGACTTCCAGTGATGTGACGGTGTCACTGCCGCACACCCTGCTGCCTGTTTTATGTGAAGCCCCACTGCCCGGCGGCTGTGATTTTGACCCTGTTTTGGAGGTGATGCTGGACTGATGGGCACAGCATCCCTAGCGCAAGTTATATAACTGTGTCCAGTGAAAAGAGACACGGAGAAGCCATTCAGAGAGAGAAATTCACATTTATAGACAGACACTTCAAATTTCCTATTGATTTTTTTGAGAATCATCGTTCGTAAGCAGTATAAATACTGTATGAGCTGCCTGTAAGGATAGGGCTTCCTGAAGCACCCGTGCTTAATTGAGGGCAGAACAGAACACAAATTAGTGTATTCAGAATGGTAGGCTTCCATGGGGCAGGGGAGGAAGGCCATGAGAGTGAATCGGCTGGCGAGGGCCGGAGTTCAGGCATCCGCCCGGCGCCGGCCTTGAGCAGACAGGATGCAGGCTGCCCCCAAGCGCCCCCAAAAGGACGGAAATGAGTCAGCCACACTTCCAGCAAGGGATTCGGAGGTCCGCGTGACGGATGCGCGGCCACCAGCCCGATGCCCCTGACCGATGGCCGGTCGCTGGTGGGCACGTGCCGGTGCGTATTGCCAGAAAGCCCTTGTGAATGGGACCCACCAATCAGGGTAAAGGTAGGCGGGGTTTCTGTCAGGCCGCCAGCCGTCACTTTCCGGGGAAGGTGTGCTGCCCACTTAGCAGATGAGCCGTCAGTCAGTCTCTCATTGGACAGTGCTGACACTCGAGGTCCAAAGGCCATGGCCCCCAGCCCGCCAGCAGACGTGCGAGCCGCTTATGCTCGACCATGTCGTGTAACCTCGCTATCGTGCTCACTTCTGTGTCTGTGTGAAGTGTCCTGCTGTTTCTTTGTGACTGGTTAATCTCGGCGTGCCTGTTCGGTTAGAAGTCATGTGTCGGTTAATCCCTCGGCGCGCCGCAGTAGTGCACTCACTTAAGCCGCCTTCCCTGCCGAGGATGTTTGTGTTTTCCAGTGACTCGCTTGCCATGTCAGCTCGTGTCGGGGTCCCTCGGCACCCCGGTTTTCTGAGCTTGCGCTGCAGAGAGTTCAGGTGGAATTGCACTGTCTGGAAAGAGGCTGATTTAGGGTTGGGCCTTTATTTTCCCTACATTTGGCTGCCATTTCCCTGTGAAATCTGTGCAGGGATCAGCTGTAGCTAGGGCTAAACCTTCTGCTGCAGAAAATCTTGGCCGTGGTCCGTGGCTCTGTCTGTGTGTGTGTACGCAAGGACTGTTGGCGACATGTTGTAGCTCCCTGCTTCGTTAGCATGGAGCCAATTAGCACCTGCTAACGAGCTCACTCTCCCTGTCTGCCTCTATAAAAGGGAGGTGCGGCCAGTGACACAGGAAGGCTGCTGATCCCCAAGGCCAGTGCGCCCCCCCCCCCCCCCCCCCCCCGCCCCCACACACACAGACTGACTCTCTCCCTCGCACAAACACTCTGACTCACTGAGCTCTATTAACTGAGCTGTGCACAATCACCCCAGTGTTTCAGGCTCCTCCTCTTCACCTCTTCCTCTCCATCCATCTTTAATCCTCTGTCATAACATCTCTCTGTTTGCTGCTTCAATAACACTACCTCTACCAGCTCTCGAACATCATCTGCAATAAAAGCACACGCATAAGCTTTTATTTAACCACCCAGTGATCTCACAGTATAGAAGAAGAAATGATTTACATCAGGTAGAAAAGGCACTGACGGTTTTTCTGTAGGGCTGTACAGTGCTGAAGACTGTGGAGAAGCTACGTGAAGGTTCATCTTAGACACACAGCACACTTCGCATTGACGGGAAATATTTCAGTAACAATTTCTTTCTGATCAAAGGAAACTTGTTTATCTGTCTCCCTATAAGGTTCTGTTATTATTATTCTGCTTGTCTGTTTTCTTCTCTCCTTGATTCCTCTCCTTACCCATATATTCACCTCCTCATGACACTTAATAGCTGCTTTGTTTGCTGTCATATTGTCCAATTTTCTGTATCCACCCCCCTACCATTCCAAGTACATGATCTGGATTGTTCATGAAACTGCCCTGCGGTTGGATGGGGTGGTTGTCCGTCATTTTGCTGATGTGGCGGCGGGGCCAGTGAGGCTGTAAGCAAGGCTGCTGGGTGTCACGGTGATGAAAACGCAGCCTGCAGGGACGATGGAAGTGTGAGGTGAGGTTTCGCTCTGACCGTAAGCGATAGACCTCGGAGTGCAGTGTTACCTCGCTGGGGATCCCTGCGAGGCCCGCAGTGGCCCACGGCACAGTGCTTAAAGATGTCTTCCTGTGAATGAAAGGTTGCCAGTTCGAGTCCCCTGCCATACTGCCTCTGGACATAGAGTCTGACCTAAACAGTCAGGGACACAGAGGGTGTGGAGAAGCAGCAAAGTGAACAAACTGAAAGCTGTTTCTGAGGAGGACAGCTGCAGCCATAACAACAGATCAGTTCTGACATTCCCAACAAGTCAGCAACTTCTTAAATTGACGGTGTTTATTAGAGGCAGTAGGTAACCAGTTACTGTTAATAAACGGATTATTGGTATTCCACTGCAGTAAAATCCTCACATTTCTAGTCAATGATTCTGTGTGCGGGGGGGGTGTCATGTATATATTACATTATGGGGACCAAATGTCTTGTGTGTGTGTGTGTGTGTGTGTGTGTGTGTGTGTGTGTGTGTGTGTGTGTGTGTGTGTGTTACGACACTGATTTTGTCCTCCTGTCCTTGTGGCCCCAAGTTGTGGCACTGTTCCGTCTCCCCAGTACTTCAGCTCTGCAGTGCAGTAATAATGATGTGAATTGAGTTCATTTAGCCGTGTGAGGGCTCTTAAAAAGGGAGACTGAAGACACCCAGACACGGGGCTGATAATGACCCCACTGGGGACTGGCAGGTGGTACAGCTCCTGGGCCTGCTGCTCTCCTGACATATCTCTTCCCTCTCCCCCCTCCTCACAGTGGACGGGTCCATCCACCGTGGGGCAGGGCCCCTCTTGAAGAAGGAGTGTGCCACCCTGGGGGGGTGTGAGACTGGCCTGGCCAAAATCACAGGAGCGTATGGACTGCCCGCCAAGCGTGAGTAAACCCGGAGCCCTGTAGGTATCGGTAGCAAGACGGTGCACCCCCCATGGTGACCTTGGCCATTGCACCTCTGGCATACCTCCTCTTGTTCCCCAAATCTCTGACAGGAAGGCAGGGATAGAGATGTGGGGCTTTGGTACACGTGACTGCGTAGATGCTGGAGGTGGTTCAGGGGTTAGGGTACTGCTTATGGGTCTGTCCGTTCGCCATCTCAACTGTGGATCTAGTCAGAACTGTGGGTTCCCGGGCGGACCGTGCCTCATTGTTCCATCACACATTCTGTGCAGGCGATCATTTCCATGGACACTTTTCATCCCGAGGTGGGTTCGGAATGGTGACCTGGTGCTGAGCTGTCAGGACTCCCGTGAGCTGTCTTGTTGTGAGCGTGATGCACATGGTGCCGGGGAGTGGGTGGGGCATTGTAGAGCACTGCGCTAGTAAAGCAAAGGTTGTGGGTTCAAATCCCAGGGAGCATCCATAAACTGTTACCGTTCCCCGTACTGTAAGTCACTTTGGCTTAATAAAAAAAAGGGAAAAAATGACTGAGCCATGGGGTGAGTTGAATTTGCCATGTCTATGTATGTTTTTCATATGTATACATTATTTTTCGTATTTAGGGCCCCTTTGATGGCCTTCCGTGACCCCTCCTGGTGGTCCTCTCCGGTACGCAGTGTCTCTGGCTGACACGAGCCCCCACCCCTCCAGCAGCAGTGTGCAGTAATTACGCAGTCAGACTGTGTTTACAGATGCAAGCGCTCTTTAATTTATGCCCACACTTAGTAGTAATTCCCCACTATAATTTATAGCCTCCCCCCTCCCCCCATTCCCCTTGGAAGGAGCATGCATTACTGTATCAGCCCACGCCCAGCACTTTTAAAAACTTCACCCTACTAGGTTCATACAGATCGAAAGGCTTTAAGTAGCGGCCATTGACTGGCATCCCTCTGAACGACTTTGCGGGCCTTCACAACGGGAATGACGGGTTTTAATTGTACGGCAACTTAACGTGAGTGTGCCGTGTTGCCATGGAGAGATATTGGAACCAAATGTAAAAATAGATGGAGTGTGTTCTGTTATTACTGTAGTACAGAAAGGGTTTGTGGGGTAACTGGCATGCAAAGGGTTAATGTACTGTATAAAACCTGATAAGAGAGTTTTGACCTGTTCTTTTGTGTTCCACCTGCCCAACATTGCAGTATGGGAGTCTTAGTGTGCTGAAGCTCATTAGAGCTTGTTAATTAGTAGTATGCCATTATACAGTACTTGGGGTTGAAGAACTGGCCAGTGATGCCTGGGAAGGTTTTCTGTGGTCTGTAGACCTCTCTAATGTATAGGATACAAATTCCAACATGATTTTCAGCACTGGGCAATACTGTGCTGTTTTACCAACAAGGAAATGTGCAAAAAATTGTGAGTAAATTGCAAGCAAATTGCTGTAGTTTAGGAGCACTGCCATTTATCACGGTAATTTTCACTAGTCACTCGAGCTTAACACCTGCTGTATAAATGGTTTGCAGAACATGGTGATTCTGGGACCATTTGCTGTGTGAAATGCTATGAATTAAGGTCACCTGCTGCAGAATTAAACATTTCAATTCCAAATCCAAAGCATATGCTTGAAAGTGTTCTTTTCTTCTCCTATTTCCCTGTACTTGGCACAGGTGGGTCCTTTGTTCTTCGACTCGAGGCACCAAGCCTTTGTAAAATAAAAAATAAATAATAAATAAATAAATATGCAAAATAGAGCGTGAGTCAATAGGAAGTCCCCATTGGAAGAAAGCAATACAAAATTGTTTGTGTAACTTGTCTTGGTTCTGACTGTGTGTGTGCCAGGCACTGGTGGGCAATGAAGCGGCATGGCTGGGAAACAGCTTGTGGCAGCGCTAAGTGTACGAGATGCACGGTGGGAGAGAGAGAGAGACAGAGAGAGAGGGAGGGAGAGAGGGAGGGAGGGAGAGAGATGGGCTCCGAGCGCGGCCAGGCGGGAGAGGCATTGAGGCAGGAGCTTAATGACCGCATGGAACGCACCCGGCGATGATGTCACTGCGGCCCGATACACCTACAAATGAAGACGGGCCACAAGCTTCCAACGAGTGACATTTCTGAAAAATACACCCAGCCACCAATCTATTAGATACACCAGCCTGTTAATACACACAGCCTGCTCCTCCATACAGAGAATCTAAATATATGCAGAAGACAGGCAGGTTCGGTTAGTATACGGCAGAGCACTCTAACAGCTAAGACGTATGATCTAAGTGATTTTGGGCATGGTACAATTGTTGGTACCAGGCGAGCTGCACCCTGCATCTCAGAAACAGCCACCCTCCTGTGATATTCACAAGCTATCATGACTAGAGGTAACTGAGAATGGCACAGAACGAAATGCATCCATTCACTGGCATTTCTGTGGCCGAAAAAACCTTGGTAATGAGAGAGGTCAGAGGAGAATGGCCAGACTCGTTAAAGCTGACAGGAAGGGCAAAAGTAACCTCTCAGTGTAACAGGGGTGTGGAGAACAAGTCTGAACAACCTGTCTACCTTTAATGCAGTTCTGGAGGCAAAATTGGTTCTACCCAGTACTAGCTTGGCTTCCCTAATAAAGGTAGAATTCTACCTCCTTCCTCAAATGGTGACACATTAATAAGTATTGCAAAAATGGCCTTTATTATCTCTACAGGGCAATCTCTACTTTTTAACCAATGTGGTTATGGCCATGACTGTAGGTGTGCAGTAACGGCCATAGCCGCGAACCCTAATCTGCCCCCGACATCACATTGTGTTGGG
Source organism: Brienomyrus brachyistius (assembly GCF_023856365.1). Lineage (NCBI taxonomy): Eukaryota > Metazoa > Chordata > Actinopteri > Osteoglossiformes > Mormyridae > Brienomyrus > Brienomyrus brachyistius. The sequence continues at coordinate 10,170,822 of NC_064542.1, forward strand.
TTGGGAGTCGGCAACATGACGCTGATGAGATAATCACGTAAACCATATGACGGCTCAAAAGCGGACACATGGGGCCTGCCGGGGAGCTGACACACTCTCACACACAAGGCAGGCTGCTGAGAGGTTTTAAGAACACCTTGGCAAAGCACAGGTCAGCGAGCACAGGCAGGCCAGTGGAAGCAGGTGGCGAAGGCGGCTCTGACTGCGCTCGTTCGGCCTACTGCAGGGGCCAAAGAACGCTCCGCGTTTCCACACGCCGGAGTCCGGCACCGTGGGGATCTCCACAATTGGGTGCGGCTCGGGAACATGTAGGTAGCATGTGACCATCCGTTCTGTTGCGTCCGACTCTCTGCGACCTCATGGACTCCAGCAGGCCTGCCAGTCATTAGCTGCTTCTTCAAGCTCCCCTTCATTATTTCAGTAATACTGTCAATCCGTCTCTGCTTTTCGCCACCCCCCCCCCCCCCACCTCAGTTTGCCTTTGATCTTTCCCAGCATCAGAGAATTATTCTCTGAATCCTCTCTTCACATTATGTGACCAAAGTATTTGTGTTTCAGTTTTGCTATCAGTCTTCTGAGTGAAAAGTCTGGGCTTCATTTCCTTGAGTATTGACTGATTTTTATCTTCGTACAGTCCAAGGGACTCTCGACAATTTCCTCCAAGACCGCAGTTCAAAAGCGTCGATTTTCCAGCTCTCAGCCTCACTGATAGTCCAGTGCTCACAGCACATGTTATTACAGAGAAGACTATAGCTTTGACTGTACGGGCCATTGTTGGCGGTGTGATGTCTTCACGCTTTCATTTCTTGTCCAGATTTGCCGTAGCTTTTCTCCCAAAAAAGCAGGCATCTTAATTTCATGGCTCCAGCCGTCATCTGCAGAGATCTTTGAGCCCTGGGAAATGAAATCAGTCACTGCCTCCACTTCTTCTCCGCCTATTTGTAAAGAATAATTGGGGCCTGGTGACATAATCATAGCTTTTTTTTTATGCCAACCTTCTCCTTCAGCAACAGACATTTCAGCTTCTCCTCACTTTCAGCCGTCAGAGTAGCATCATCCGCGTATCTGAGATTAATATTTCTCCCTGTTTAAGCTACCCTGGAATTTCACATGCTATATTCAAATAAACAGTGTGATAATATACAGCCTCTTCTCATCTCTTTCACAGTCTTGAACCAATTAGTTGGGCTCTAACTGTTACTCCTTGGTCTGCATTCAGATTGCATTCAGCGTGAGGCAAATAAGGTCAACTAGTATCGCCGGTCATTAAAGAACTTGCCATAGTTTCTTTTGGCCCCCTAGTCAAAAGCTTTAAGAGTATGAAACAGAGATATTCTTTGCATATTTTGCTGGAGTCTCACTTGCAGAACCTTGTGAATTAGCTCGCTAGCATGTGTGATAACTGCAGTCGTTTGGTAGTTTGTTGAGACAGGTGAGTCCGCGTGATTGGTAGCTATTTTCACTCTGGAGTTAAATGGCGAGTAATTATGAATGAAAGCCTGTGAATTTGGGCATGAGATTAAAAAAAATATAAGACTCCACCGCTGCCCTGAAGAACATGATGGGGAGTAATAACCCCTGTTTTCATGGATCGCCTTCCCTCACACTTTGCCAGTTAACTACAGAAATGCAGCATGACATTTACTCAAGAAATGACCCACAGCAGATATATAAAGTGACTTTCTAACTGCATATATATATATTGTATTTGAACCGTTTACTCGGAAATGTTGAAATATATTATTACTTCATAATATTCATTTCTAATACAGTGGTATTGTAGTTTCACGCTTGAACATGGTTTGAGTCGTCTGTGTCTTATTTCACTGTGTGGATAGTAGTATTTGCAGTTGTTGTATATGTACCCATGGCAGTGATAAATGCCTGAAGCTGACCACTCTGCGTATTTCTTTCATGCCCATGAAAGCATTTTTGCACGCCCTGTTATTACATTGATGGCTGTCCTGGTCAGACGTCTGTGTCCCGGCCCCTGCATTGCTTCCTGTCCCTCTCTGCCCTTTCCCCTCTGTTAAACTCTCGCTGTCTGCTGACTCACAGCTCGCCTGTAAACATAGGGGCTCTTGTAAGATAAGATATATTTTATTGATCCCAGGGGCGAATTTGTTGTAATGTAATATAGGGGTAACACTTTATTTGTCGTAATAAAGGAAGTCGTGTGGTAATTGGTAGACATATTAAAGTATGAGTAGATTTACTGGTTCGGGCTGGTGAGTCTCCCTGATGCTGGGCCTGACAATTCATGATGGTTAAGGCTCTGTTGGAGGACTTGTCTAGCTTTGGCTGCTGGTGTGAAGTACCACAGAGCTTAACCTGACCCACTGTCTCAATGGGTCACACGGAGAAAACAGCTTTCATCTTACACTAATGAGAATAAGTGGATGTTCACTGACAGTTCTGGGTAAGTGCCCTGCTCAAAGGTACAACAGCTGCATCCCTCCTCAAGCTGTTAAGTACTGTTATTACAATGTTACCTAAGTGGACTGGGAGACAATTCAGCTTAAACATCCAGATGCAAAATGCATTGTTATATGCTACTGAGAATGTTTTGAAATATGATCTTGAGGAATTGTATTTACCATTCTATTAAAAGTAGTATCTTGATCCGTTATAACAGCTGGTGTCCTATTAAATAGGATGTCTGAGCTCTTAAAGGGGATGGCTCTTTTCAGTTAAAGGGGCAGGTTATGAAAGCAAACCTTCGTTCTTTTTATCTGGGATTTGAAAACACGTTGACTTTTCTCTGCACACTGTATGGAATCCACATGGAAATTGAATTATCAGGAGTCTAAAAGCCTTCTAGGCCTGTCCAACCATGTCTTATCAGCAGACTCGCTGACGTCTCTAAGTACTTCTTTAAGTCACCGGTGGCTCAGTGATGAATCGATCAGCACTATCGATATGGGTCTCTGATCTCTGTGCAGAGCTGTCGGCCCAGCTTTGGTGTGGCCAGTGCAAAGTTGGGCAATTCAGGTCCAGAGAGTATAAGTCCAGACCAAGATCTTGTTTCAACCAACCAGTTGAGCATAAAGAGTTACTGTCACAGAGTACTCAAGGGGTTAGTTAAAACACAATCCCGGTCTGGGCTTTTGCTCTCTGGACCTGAATTACCCAACTCTGGGCCAGTGCACTTCTGGACCGCCAGTCTGTCTGCTGATCAGCTGTCTGTGCTTGCAGCTAGTCAGCAGTCAGGACAGTCTCTCTGCTAATTGGACACCTGTGCTTGCAAATGTTCGGCAGGCAGGGCAATCTGTTTGCTGATTGGATGTCTGCGCTTGCAGCTGGTTGGCAATCTGGGCAGTCTATGTAATGGTTGGGTGTCTGCGCTGGCAGATGCTCAGCATTCGGCCGGTCTGTCTGCTAGATGGGCGTCTGCACTTGAAGCTGCTCAGACATTGGGTGGTCTGTCTGCTGAATGGTCATCTGCTATTGTGACTGGTTAGCACTCCGGGTGGTCTGTCTGCTGACTGGGGGTCTATTTTTGCAGCTAGTCGGCAGTCGGGTGGTCAGTCTACTGAATGGGCCTCTGTGCTCGCAGCTTGTCAGTAGTTGAGGTGGTCTGTCTTCTGAATAGGTATCTGCACTTACAGCTGGTCAGCAGTCATGGCGGTCTGTTTGCTGAATGAGTGTCTGCACTTACAGCTGGTCAGCAGTCGAGGTGGTCTGTTTGCTGATTGGGCGTCTTTGCAGCTGGTCAGCAATCGGGGCAGTCTGCGTGCTGATTAGGCGTCTGCGCTAGCGGCTGGTCAGCAGTCAGGCTGGTTTCTCTGCTGATTGGGTATCTCCGCTCACAGCTGGTCAGCAGTCAGGGCGGTCTGTCTGCTGATTGGGCATGTGCACTCGCAGCCTGTTGGAGGACAGGCCGGTCTCTCTGCAAAGCGGGCGTCTGTGCTCACAGCTCCCTCACAGGCCGAGGAGAGCTCCTGCTGGCCCAGCTGTGCGCCGCAGTCTGGCCCTTGCTTATAAATAGACACGGTGGTAGAAGAGGTCAAAAAGTGGGACTGCGTGGCAGTTATAATACTGTTGGGATGTTGTAAAGGTGAATCCAAGGGAGTCAGGTGGAAAGGAACACCGTTTGCCCAGCTCCCTAGACTTTAAAGGACAGATGTGAATTAGCAATAAAATGTGCAATCGTGAGGAAGTGAGCAAAGGATATGGGGGGGCTAGGACTGGCAGAGGGAGGAGCCCGGTAGCCACCAGGGGGGCCCGGCCCCTGTCAGGCTCCTGAGGGACCCTGGGCCGAGGGAGGGGGCACTAACTGGCTCGGTCCCAAAGCTTTCCTGTGTACCAATCGGCAGCCCCCCACAGGGCCCACTGGAGAGACACTCGAAAAACAAACAGAGCGGCGGTCGTTAGCGATGTGAAAATGGGAGAAATCAGGGACGCTATCAGTGTCTACCCTGCCGTACGAGCTCAGCTTCCCTTAGTGGCCAATTAACAGTAATTAAAACCCACACTACCAAAACTCCCCTCTGCGCCTCCCCCCCCGATGGAATCGCGGTAGGAACTTTTTCCACCCTGCCTCTCCTCTCCCCTCCTCCCGGTGCCACCTGGAAGCCTGCCGCCCGTGATCCCTGGCCCCGTTCGGCAACGGACGCAACGGGGAGCGTCTCTGCGCACGGGAGAAAGCTGGGAGTCTTGGCACGCATGCAAACGAGCAGCGCAGCGAATAGACACGATTTATTGTGTGCACCAGCACTGGGACTCTCTATAAAGAGGGCAGCCGTGAATGTATATCACAGAGCAGGGCTTGGTGTATCGTTAGGGTCCGTTTGTCAGGCGCTGGGGAGGCGGGCACGGTCACACAGGAGGGGCGCGGCACAGGTGGGCAGGGGCGTGGCCACCTAAATGTATCCCCACCCCCCCAACAACAACAGGAAGACGGAACCGCAGTATCCTCCTCAAGAGCCTCAAAGAGTCACAGTTGAGCACCCAGTCACTTATGTTACAAAACTCATTTAATTTAATTTCACAATTAACACTACAGCACATGCAAATCATGAAACGATTAGTCTGTTTAAAGTTAGGGCAAGCGGTATATTTTTTAATTATTACACATCACACCTACTTTATTGTCCTCCTACTATGTGTCCAGAGATCATGCCTGCTGGGCTCATGATGGGTGATAAAATGGCTAATGAAGCTAAGCTAGTTTCATTAGCCGAAGATGGATAGCAGATTGCAGAGCGGGATTCACGTCAGTGGTGTCGGAAAGCTTTACTATAGTATTTAATTTTTTTATTGTTTTGTTTATGTAGTAATTTTATGTGAAGTTAGGGTGAACTTAATCTAAGACATTCTTCAGTTTTTCTTATTCACCCCCCCCCCCCCCCCCAAAAAAAAAATACAACAAAACAAAAAAACACCATGGTCTGAACCAAAGCTTGGCCTTGGTGCCCCCCTACCAACTGCACACCCCAGAATGGCATCCTGGTAACACTGTCACACACCGTCACATGCTTGGGGCTGAGAGCCAGGTAGCCTAACTGCATGGGTTTGGATCGCAAGGGGGAACCAGCCTACCTGCAGGAAACCTGTGCAGACACTAGGAAGGCATGCAGACTGCACACAGAACTGGGGAAGGGATTCGAACCCTCAGCCTTGGAGCCCTGAGGCTATGGTGCTAATCGCTTTATGGCATTACAGCTTCAGAATATTGTTTGAGGATGAATCGTCAGGCGTGGCATTCTGAATTTGGGGATTTACTTCAGCTCTCTGAGATCAGTGAAAGGTTAGCACATATACCCTGCAGGATAGATCCATATCTGCTTGTTCTGTACACTGATACACACCTGTGTGTTACATCCACATATATACACTGTGCTGCTTCAGCACTAACTTATTAAGCTGATTTTTGTGATCTGAGTAATGAGGACAGTTAATTAAGGGCTTAATTCCTTTTCAGCCTTATTAAGTCTGTCTGCCACTGCAGAGTAGCTGGCTGACTGTGACTCTCAGCTCCCCCGCAGATTTGGCCTCGTGTTTCTGCACGCGTTTCGGAGGAAAGCAGGCTGCTCGGTGTGACTCTCCGGGATGGCTGCAGCCCGCTCGAGCGGCGGGTGGCCCAATTTCAATCCACAACCCCCTCCCCGCCCGCCTTCATTAGCCGCCATTACGGGGATTAGCGGTGAAATCACCTGTCCCTACAGGAGGCCTTAATTAGAGGCTAACCGAATAATGTGTGGGCCAGGCGATGTGCCACCTGCAGGACGGCAGCTGCCGGTGCAGGCTGGTGAAGGGAAGTTCTGCAGGGGTGCAGCGGTGCTGCAACGCGCACGACCTGAAGGGTACTGTGCATGTGCAGACATTTGTTTGTGTGTGTGTGTGTGTGTGTGTGTGTGTGTGTGCGTGTGCGTGTGTGTGTGCGTGTGCGCGCGTGTGCAACAGAGAGATTGCTCCCTATCCGGGTGTTTGTGACACGGGCTGACTATTGTTATTACACATGGGCTCCTGGGCCTTTTCATGGAAATCGCTGTGCAGGAGCCTGAGAGGGAGCAGCACAAAGCGGCTTATTGGTGTGCGGCCGAGCGCAAGCACCCGGCAAGAAAGAGGCCCGGCTCTAAGCTACCAGGCGGCCAAGAGGCCTTCCCGTCCTGCCAGTTATTGTCCTCTCCTTTGTCCTGGGTGCTTTTCTGGATGACTTTCCCCCTCGCCCCACCCCGCCCTGTCCCGCCCCGGGTATCCTGCGGGAGATGCGGGTGGGGGGGCTAGGCTAAACGAAGAGCACACAGGACGGCCAGGTCAGGTGGCCCTTAAGGCCAGGAGGCATCGGTTGTACCAAATTTTTGGCCTGTTTGTCCGCTTCAAAGAGCAGAGAACAGAGAAGGCCAGCGCATGTGGGAGGGGGGGGGGGGGCTCTGGCCTTTTACTGCCACCACTGGAGCATGAGAGAGAGACAGGAGGACAGTGGGGGTTTGCTGCAGGGCTTCACAGGAGGGGGTGGGAGCAGACCCCGTGTGGTTTGTACGTGTCGAACGATGCGCGCCTACAGCTTCCCCGTTCTCCCATCTCAGCGGCCCGCCAGCAGCGACCCGGCTGCCGTCCTGACCTCTGCCGTTTGGCCGTTATGTTCTCCAACCCCTTCCCTCCCCCGTGTGTCTCCTAGCATCAGATCATACACGTAGGCAAAGTCCCCCCGGCAGTGACACGATTGGCTGTTTTCAGGAGAAGCACCTCCTCGTGCTTCAAGCTACCCCCCCCCCCAGATCTGTGACTGTACGAATCATTTACCTCCCCCCAGCTGTCAGCTCTTATTTTACAGCCGTCGTCTCCACTCTGGTGTGCCCTTCCTTATGGTTATGCTTCCCTCTACGCATCAGTGTGACCGTACAATAAAAAGGTGTTTTCAGCATTTCATATTAGCTATTCCAGATATCGCGGAATACATTTCCTGCGACAAGTCGACCGCCCACTTCATACCGTTGCTGGACGTTCTGAGCACCTGCGGTGTTCAGGTGATGCCGCATGTTCAGCGGTGGCGCTCTGCGTGTCGTGTGTTGTACTGGACCGCGTGGGGAACCGACAAAAAGCTTTGCACCCTGAGGGCTTCCTGTCACGTTTCAGCTTGTAAGCACTTCATCAGTATGATAAGCATCTGGTGCTTTATGTTGATAAAGCAATAATGCAGTGAAAGGGACAGTCGGTAAATAAGACGGTTAATGAGAAAAGTATTTAAAAGTCAGGCCTGAGTCTGCGCCCTCCCGGGACTTAAAATTAGGCAGCCAGTGACATACATAATGGCTGATTCTGCTCACATGCTACCTTCCTCTAATATTTCTTTTTATTTTCCAAGGAACATATTAGGAGCAGAATTACCCCTGTCACAGATATGTACAGGTCATTTCTTCTAATCTGTCTTTAATTTTCAGGTGCCGTGTTTAAGCGGCTGAGTCAGAAGCTTTGGGGACATTTTCTTTCTTTGCCGTTTGGGATTATACCGTATTTGTATTGAGATTTTAATTGGGTGTTGGGCTTGTCATTGGGTCTGTAAGCTGCACAGAATGCCGTGTGCATATCATCCCGCGGATGGTTTTAAAACAACATTAACGAAGCTCCCCGAGACACTGGAGAGCTCAGCCCCACGCTGGAGGAGCGCAGTGCTGTCTGGCTCTCTGGGTTTGGAGACTTGCCACTGGAGCTGTATCGAAGTTGACTGTCAGGCCGCCGGAATTACTCTGGGACACCCGGGATCTTCCTCGTGGAGCAGACGGGGGGAATTCAGGGGCAGTGAGCGGTTCCTGCTCCACCTGGCTAGCGTGGGTGACTAGCGCATTCTGTCTACCTGCTTCAGTGCTTTGATATAAAACAGCTGTCACATGGTCTCTCCTACTCCCCACTGAAGATGGTCGTGTTCCAGTGTCATTTCTTTCATCCTGTTCTTGCTCTGTCTCTGTCCTCCCCCGTGTGGCATCCACACCCGCCCCAGCACCACTTTCCCAGTCTCTTACCCCCATCCTGGCCCGATCCTCTTCTTCGGCTTTTCTCCCCTCCCTCCCGAAATCACTCCTCGCGGGTGATGGATGGCCGAGGGGTGACAGATAAAACAAACACTCTGCAGATCAATGCTGTAAACAGGAGCGGAGTGGAGCTGTAAATTAGCCCTGGTAACGGGACGAGCTGGCAGGGGAGTGAGGCTCTGTAGCCATCATATGCCGGGGGTGTGGGGTGGGGGCACAAGATGTTGGGGAGTGATGGAGGGTAGAGGCGTCCGCCATGATGAGCTCTGAGGACTTTCTCACCCCACAGATGTGATCCACACCGTGGGGCCCATCGCCCAGGGCACGGTCAGCCAGCGTGAGAGAGACGCCCTGCGTTCCTGCTACCGCAACTGCCTGGAAGTGGGCACGCAGAATCAGCTGCGGACAGTGGTGAGGGACAAGGGGTACCTTTTCTCGGGGGTGGGGCACTGAGAACGACCAGGAAAGAGAAGCTGTTAAGGTGCAGCAGTGTGGGGGCACCCAAAATGTGTCACCGAACACCTTAGAATTAGCAGGTTCCAGCAAGTAACGTTAAATGCCTCCGTTTGCTCGTTTGTTTAATAGAGGCCATTTCTTTCAGTATCCCAGTTTTTTGTATTAATGTTGACTATTTAAATGGGTATTGCAGCAAGGCATTGATTTATGTTGGGTGGTGCTGAAATAGGTCTTTGAAAATGTGTTTTTTTTTTGGCTATACTATTAGAGGATCTGGGGAGGCAGGTTAACGTGCATGGAGAGGGTTGTGGTGGGGGGGGGATGATAAGGAATTAGTCCAAGTGAAGAGAAGATGTCATGGGAAAACGAAGGAGTGAGGAGTATAAAGGGACTGCTGTCCGGATGGGATGGACTGGGGGGGGTTACACTGCCACACTGTCACATGCTGGAAAGACAGCAGCCCTGATGGGGGCGCTAAACTCTCCATAAGTATATAATTAGTAGATCAGAATCCCCATTGAAGGCGAGTTGGCAGCCATACTCAGTAATGGTCCTTTAAATCCACGATAAAAGCTGCTTCTTATGGACCGTATCAAACACTGAGCGTGACTTTGAAAGCAAACCGCAGATTGGCAGCGATTTCAGCTCTGCCGGCGTGTAATTCCTCCCATTTTCTCCCACAGGCTTTCCCGTGCATTTCCACGGGGGTGTACGGTGAGTACCTGGGCCCCGCCCCGCCCACACCCACCACCGGCGCTCCGCGCGCTCACGCTCCGCCTGTGCCACCTGGCTCGCATTCCGGCAGCTTCTGCAGGACCATCAGACATCTGCCTGGGAATGTTAACAACAACAAGTTGTGACCTAATTGTTAAGGGAAAAAAGGAGAAAAAACACATATAAAATAGAATTGAGTCTGAGTTGTTTCCTGGATCCTAATGTAGGGAAGAAAGGCTTATGTGCATTTTCAAGGACTGTGGTCATGTTCACATGTTAACTGGGGGGGAATTCAGGACCTGGATATGTGTGTCCAGAGGTCAAGTGAGGCAGTTCGTGTCTCTCACCTCCCCGTCTCACAAAGCAGTTGCCAGAAACATGACACCTGTGTAAATAATAGCAGGTTTAGAAGTTAAACCCTGAGAAGTAAATGTCAAAAGTACTTGATTCAAAAGATCAAGTGTAGACAGCAGGTATTGAAGTCAATGTAGACAGCAGGTATTTAAGTCAAGAGTGAGAATCTGTTGTCTAATGAAACGCAGTGCTGAGATTCTTTGCCATATTCCTTAAAGAGACATCATGAGTACATCATGTACACAGGTTAGAATGTGCCACATCACTTCAGACCAGGCAATCCATCTGCACCTAAGCAGCTTTGGGTCTGGCCAGTACTTGGTTGGAAGACCAACTAGGAAAGCTGGGTTGCTGCTGGAAGAGTGTAACCAAGAGGAGAGCCCGTCCTGTGATCTGTGTGGATCCCAGTGCAGGGACAGTGCTGTCCTTCAGATGAGACAGAAAATCGAGGTCCTGACTCTTTGAGGCCATAAAAGATCCCTGTGCTTCTTTTGAAAGAGTAGGGGTGGTACTCCGATGTCCTGGCTAAAATTGCCCTCTGGGGTCCTATCAAATCTGGCCTCTTACATCCCCTATATCTAACTGGTGAATTCTCTCCGACCCCTTCACCACCTTAGCTAGTGTGGTGAGTATCCTGGGGCAAAATGGCTGCCGTCACATCATCCGGGTGGGTCCTACAGAGGGGTGATTGAAGTAGCTCCCCTTTGGGTCTCTAAAGCGCTTTGGGTGCCTTGAAAAGCGCTGTATAAATGTAGCTCTCATACATTATTGTGTAGTAGTGCTTGGTTTTCCTCGTGGCTCTCTGTCTGCTCGCGTATAACTGTGTGGGATCGTCCTGACACCGCAAAGACAAAGGCGCAGTCAGGTACCCCAACCCAGGGAATGATTAACAAGAGGTCTGGGCCACTTATCAGCATATTGTAGTTCTGAGAATTTTAATTAGACAGCTGTTAATACACACGTAAGTAAGCACTGAGAGCTGGTAGATTCGCATTAAACTCATCCATCCCCCCTCCTTCTAAATCAGTGTTTCCCAGTCTGGCCCTTGGGGACCCGAAGACAGTCCACGTTTTTGCTCCTTCTAAGCAATCGGTAAAACATGGACTGTCTGGCAAGGATCTGGGAGGAAGCAAAAATATGGACCATCTGTGGGTCGCGGAGTAGCAGCTTGGGAAACACTTCTCTAAATGCTTATGCACTACAGGATCATGGAGGCACTGGAACCTAGTCACAGCAATACGGGCCACTAGACATGGGAGATCCCGGCTGGGATGCCAGGTCGTTGCAGGGCACGCAGACACGCATCCACAGTGCCACCCCAGGCTAGGTGCATGTCGTCAGGCTGGGCGGGATTAGCTGGCTAAACGCTGCTGTCTGAGCTGAGCGTTCCAGCAGGTGGACGACGAGCTGCTCACTTTGAAGCTGACAAAAGGCGTCGTCTTACCCATTTAATCCTGCCAGTAAATCGGTCACACAAATTGAACCCTAATGATATACGTTTGAATATACTACAGTTCCCTGAAATTGCTGTTATATGTTCTACTAGGTGGAACCAATCATTAACAATTATTCTTTTATAAGGATTATTTTCTTTAATGTTTTATTCTGTTTTGTGCCAAGCTACCTAGCAGGATAGTTTTCACTGGTGTAGTGCAATGCTGTAATTTGCCATTACATGATATAATTGCTTGTTTTGCAATCAATTTAGGCAGCTAATAAGCAGTTATATTAAATTATAATCTCATGTGTAGCTGCGCGTGTCAAGTGAAACCAGTGGAACTTATTGATAAGTTACCCGTTTTGCTTTATTGATAAGAAATCTAAAACAGGCCATGTGATAAATCGTAGTTATTTTTAAGCGACTGTTCCCAGAGTTACGGCTGCGGAGCAGGAAGGGCAGAGCGGTGACCTCCAGGCTGTGCTGTTCCCCGGCTGCGTCCCCTTCGCTGATTCAGGCATTTTAGCGGAATTGCTCCAGATGTATGAATATGCAAAGCGGCCTCTTCGGTTAAGAGGCCCGGCTGGAGCAGGTGAGAGATGGTGGGGGCCTGAAGCCCCCTGGCTGTGTGGAGCGGCGTTTCCCCCCGGCATGCTCGTCGCAGGGACAGACCCCCCTCCCGTCACCCAGGCTGTCGAGCAGATGTTCTCCACTGGGCGCTCTGTAAACACATCGTCTCTCGCACTACGGCCCCCGTTTCAAATAGCGACCTGCCGTAACTCAGAGGGTTTGCCGTTGCCTGCGGCTCCGGTGCCAGCCGACCGGTAACCTGTTAAGCTCAGCATGCATTAAGCTCTCAGTGGAAGAGCCGGTGCTGAAAAACTGCCATCAGGCCTTCTGTGCGTGGCTGTGATTGGGGAGGGGAGTGTCTGTCCCTCTTCCCGCGTCGCATCATGTGCCGCGCAAATCGCGTGGCCCTCGTGTTCGCCGCCACCCCCCCACCCGGCATACCGGCATGGACCGGACAGCCAGTGCCATCTGCTCATTGCCACGCCGTCGCCGGCAATCACCGGACACCCTTCACCGCCGCCGCGCTCACTGTGGATCCGGGGCCCGTTTTGGGCTGACGGCCAGAGGCTACAGCTGTTTATGGGCTGGATGATAACTTTAACACATGCTGTGATGAAGAAGCAGATGCATTTGATGCGGCTTCATGGTAAGTGGGGTCCTGTGATCGCATAACCCAGGCTGTGTTACCTGTCATGTGACTTGGGTGCATGTGAACAGGTTACTGTAAAGCCCACAGATAGTCCCTGTTTTTGCTCACATCCAGCTCTCTACCGGTAGCGAAAATGTGGACGATCTGGCAAGGAGTTTGGAGGGAGCAAAAACATGGACCTACTGGGTCCCTGAAGACCGGATTAGGAAACGGCGCCTTAAAGGCCTTAGGAAGGTCAAGGGCTGGGCTAATAGCTGTGCTCCTTGTGCAGGGTACCCCCCAGGCGAAGCTGTGGACGTGGCCCTGGGTGTGGTCCGGGAGTACCTGCAGGAGAAGCACGCACAGGTAGGGCACCCATCCCACATACCCCACTGCTGATACAGCCGTTGCTAGGCAGGGCAGAGGACTCACTGCACGGGGACGGCTTAACAGGAGGGCATGCAGCCAGCCCACACTGGCTTTTAATTGGCTCTGGGTGGGACCTCAGTGATGATGTGCTCACCGAGGTGGGGGCAGCTTCCTTGCAGAGCGCGTGCCGCTTGGCTCCCACTCTTCTTGCCACCCCTAGTCTCTCCATCCCATTTTGCCCCCCCAAACCCCATCAGCCCTCATTCTGCTGCTCACTATTCACAGTGTTGTTTTCACTCCACAGATGTGTGAAATGACTAATTAAACATACCTAATTAAAGATTCCTAATTAAAGTTCTCGTTTTCCACATCACTGCATGGCTTCTGGAAGTTTCTGGAAGAGGGGAGGAAAAAAAAAAGAAAAGAATTTCGGGGTGGTGGGGATTTGCTGTCGGTGTGCAGCGTGCAGAGGAGCTGAAGCTGCTTGCAGTCGGCCGCATGGGGAGTCGCCGAGCCTCCGGCCTGCGGTTCCCAGGCCCGAGGCCTGTGACCCTTTGCGGGCTGCTGAGGAAACCCCTCTGCCCTGCTGCAGGCTCTGTTTGGCTGCTGCTGTCTGCCGGCTATCAGTAACTATGTGCTAACAGTGCTAATGGAGCTATGCTAGGCAGTGGGGTTCTTTACAGTGGACCGGGCATTAGCTTACCTCATGTTGTGTAGCGTAATGTAGCTTAGCATTATTGCTCTCATGCCACTGTGAGCGGGGGCGGAGTGGGGGGGGGGGCAGGAGGACCATTTCGGTTTAGCTACACACAAAGCCCTCTGTGTAACAGCACGGGGCCCCCGTAGCGAACAGGAGTCGCCCCCGTCTCCCAGCACGGCCCTACTAGCCTCACATCCCCGCGGCCATCGCTGTGTCCATCTCCCCGACAGCTGGATCGCGTCATCTTCTGCGTGTTCCTGAAGTCCGACGAAGAGCTGTACCGGGCCAGGCTGCCGCTATACTTCCCTCGCGGTGAGTCCCCAACGTGGAGCCCTGCGTGCTGTCACATCGGACTCAGCACCCCCCCCGGCGCCGCTGTCAGCCGTGTCACACAACATGCTACACAGACACTCAACCGCTCAACCATCGCAGAGCTGCAAAACAGCACTACAGGATACGGCAGCACGCTGTCCCCTTTTGATGTGACTTCTCCATCCGGCTCACATACTCTTTAGCCGTACGGGGTCGCGCCGGGCCTAAAGGCTGTCCCCGCAGTCCCAGAGCACGAGGCAGTGCAGTGCAGCACGCTAGCTCATTGCAGTGACTGTCATGCCATTGCAGAGCCTCAGTGGGGCTGAGCAGGAGGGCGGAGTGGCTGTGAAATCGCAGTGAACGCAGGTGTTTTTTACCGTGGTCACATTACGGTACACATTAGCCCCGACCAGCAACGTAAAACGTCTCGGCCACGCAACTGGGGCCAGAGTAATTACGTTTATTGGGCCCAGTAAATTATTCATGGGAGCTCTTTGCATATGAGTGCCTCTGTGTTTGCCCTCACTTATGCATATTCAGACAGCTGTGAATGCTGCTTTGAATGTATTACACTCCCATGTGTGTTTGCTATAGTTAATGAAATCACTGTTTTTATCTCCCCCCCCCCCCCCCCACATGTGACTGTAGCCTTCTGACCAATCAGAGAGCCCGATTCAGTGACAGGTAACCTGCACGGCCTGTAAGGTGTGCGTGTGTCATGGCAGCTGAACTAGTCGGCGTATTAGTGGCATTTATCTGGTTGGAGATGCACACTCAGCTTGACTCGCTCACTAACAAATCTGAGGCGACTGGTAAACAGCATGCTACATATTTAGGGTGCTGAGTGACACCCACTGACTGAGAGATTCACACTGCAGCACTAACTGGGGGGTGGGGAGGAGCCGGCCGGTTGCTCCCCCTCTTGGAGACTCGCCGCACCCGTTGTTAAACTGTCTACTCCCCGAGCCATTGCGGGTCCTGCCACCTGACGCAGGGCGACTGACACGCCGAGCGGAGCGGCTGTGACACGCTGTAATGAGAGCAGAGATGACGACGCTGTGTTTCCCACAGGCCCTCAGATGAAGAGTAAGCTGTGAAGGTTTGCCATGAGGAGGGAAAGATCCACTGCTTGGCTGGCTGCCGCAAACTCCCCGCTCCTCCTCGCCCCCTCCGGCCCGCCCCCCATCCAAATCCAAATGCCGATCACATTCTCAGCGAGATCCACCAGCGTGCAGAGCTCTATTCGCCCATTAAACCTTTCTTTTCACCGTCCTATCGCCACACAGCGCACCAAAGGAGAATCATAGTGGTCACAAGGGGGCGTGGTGGCGCAGGAACACGGTGGTTTCTTTGCTCCAGCGTTTCCGCGGTAGATGGAAAATGGCCGACGGCAGCTCTGGTGCCAGAAGGAACCGACAGAAGTAAAATGGGAAAGTGGGATAAATTGGGTAGCAAGAGCACATGGTGGGATCTATACCATCTCCAGCTGTGCTGAGCTGTGTGTTTATGTCCGCATGTCACCCTGGGTGAGGAGCTCGGCTAAAAAACGGAACAGTAATAAAGCGCAATTCACATCTCCTCCCAGCTCTGCAAAGCGGTGCTGCTTTAAGGCCACATGGGCCCAGAGGCTCATTATAAAATATCATCATTCAGTAATATATTTTAATTGTGTTAAGGATACCATTGTGATCTTTGGAGTTGATAGAGACGAGTGAGAAAGGGAGGCGTGTGCATGTGTGTGTGCGCATGTGAGCGTATGTGAGCGCGTGTGTTATGTAAACGTTACATTGTGGGGAACAAATATCCCCACAATGGAGCAAAAACCTGCTAAAATATCTCCACGAGGGGAAACTCAATTTTATAACAATCTGTGACTGCAATCAAAAAAACTAAAAATGTCAGAAATCTTGTATTATGTTTGGTTAGCTATGGTTAAGATTAGGGCTGGGTAGGAGTTAAGGTCGTTAAGGTTTTTCCCATAGGAATTAAAGCAGAGTCCCCACAATGATAGGAATACAAATGTGTGTGTGTGTGTGTGTGTGTGTGTGTGTGTGTGTGTGTGTGTGTGTGTGTGTGTGTGTGTGTGTGTGTGTGTGTGTTTGCACGCTTGTGTCTTGGACTGTTCATTTTAATGGTTCCTTCACTCCCCCACAAATCTGCTTTCTCTTTTTAACCTTGAATGAAATAAGTCCCCCAGTAACCCTGTAGTTCATGAGACAAACCCGGGGAGCCTCTTCATGCTTATCGCTGACCCCCTAACCCCCCCCCCCCCCCCCCCCCAGATAGATCATACATACATTCATGCTGACATACAAGTTTTATTAGTTGCAAAGAGGAATTCTGACACCTCACATACTCACTCCACATCTCATCTCTGTTTTTGTCTTGGTAAATTTAACATTTGTTATTGGCAGGAAAACTGTGGGTAAATGCAGCTGTGACATGTATTTATATGCATGCGATTCTCACACTGAGACAGAGTAACGCGGCCCTGACATTATACACTGATTACGGAAGGAAATGAGGTGACCAGTTTAATGATAATTGAATAACTCAGCCGCTAATAAATCTGTGTATAATGCAGTCACACTGTGTCTCTCGAAAATTAATTGTGGGGTGTTTGGGATTGCCCCCCTCCCAGCCGTGAGAATTTGTGGGGGCCCATCAGTCTGAGCGGCGCAGGTGTCAGTCTGTCTGCAGATTGAGCCATAGGTCGGTATACTCTGCAGCCTGAGCTCCATTTCGGGGGGGTGGGGGTTACAATGGGCTGGGGGGGGGAGTGGCAGGGTGCAGCAGGATTCAATCACAGGAGCAGAACAGTAGGGAGGATGCAGTACCATGGGCTTGGGGGGGGAGCAGGAGAGAGAAGCGATGGGGGGTCATGGCTGGGGGGGTGACATTTAATGGTGGAGGGGGTTTGTGAAATGAAAATGGCTCTTTAGCTGAATCCAGGACGAGATCAATGTGCTGATTTACTGTCTGAAAGCCTGTCACCAGACGGGGAAACAGGGGCAGTGATGCGAGGGGTGCAGGGGTGAGGACACTCCTCCTGGTGGACGCGTAGGGGTAGTACACCAGCGTGTGTGCGCCTGCTGAAGGACTCAGCACGTGTGAACACTTTAGGTGCATTTTGGGGGGTCAGGGTGCGTGTGTGTGTGTATATGTATATATATATATATTTATGCACATCCATATATGTATGTGCATAGGTACACAAGTGTGTGTATGTGTGCATGCATAGGTGTGCGTGCAAAGTTATGCGTGTGCGTATATCTGTGCATGCATAGGTACGCGTGTGCATGTGTATCCCTGAGATCCCTGAGACCTGCCCTTAGATACTGCTATCACTACAGGCACTCCAGGGGGTGTTGGTGTTCATGGGGGGCTCACATATAAGGGTTTGGCAGATACGTATGCAAATGCACAGAGCCACTCAAACATGCCCATAAACGTATTAGTGGCCCCTGCCCTTCACCAGTCAGAACATGTGAGGCACATCGGTCTGCGTTCTCCTCCAGCATGCTAAGAAGCTTTCCGACATAAACAGGTGCATGGACTGCTCTGCAGTGCAGTTGTGGAAATGCAGACATCAGCTAGAGCCCCTGGACCCCTGGTCCTTTCTACAGGCACCTCAGTCACAGCGCGGCAACGCCCTGAATCCACGTGAGTCCACGTCGTGAATCATGGCAAAGCCACTAGCCTGAACACCCAGCCTCTGGACAGGGTACCTGCTAGAAATGAGAAGCACGTCACCTCGCATGGCATCTCCAAGGGATCCATGCACGCCTTCAATTTCCTGTACTGTTTTATTCAAATGTGAAGTCACAGATCGAGGGCAGAGGTACTTGTGCAATGAATGTCGGAAAAAATGATTCTGGTATAAAATAAGCTACACGTAAAGGCTGAAAGTCGTGCCGACTCCAAAATCGGCATGTGATTTCTCACCTTTGACAGCAGCTTTTTTTAAATTCAGGCGTGTGTGGCCTGGTGAACGCGTACACAGCCGCCAGTGGGCGCCCTGCTGGGGCTCTGCGCGGCTCGGGCAACGGCGGCTCGGGCTTCGCACGGATCCGGAAGCAGCGCTTCCCGGCCCGCCGGCTGATCCAGTGCCGCCGGTTCCCGCGCAGCGCGGGCACGAATTGAGCGGCGCGGCGTCTTGTACTTTGTCTCCGCTGCTCCCGGTTCTGCATAAAATATTAAGTGTTAAAAAAGCA
This sequence comes from Brienomyrus brachyistius, assembly GCF_023856365.1. Lineage (NCBI taxonomy): Eukaryota > Metazoa > Chordata > Actinopteri > Osteoglossiformes > Mormyridae > Brienomyrus > Brienomyrus brachyistius. The sequence goes on from NC_064542.1 coordinate 10,189,051, forward strand.
ATCTACAGTCATTTACTATCTACACAAAACAATAGCGGAGCTGATCAAACTGCTTCACTGAACAGTAAACAGTCTATATATCCCTAAATTTGGAAGGGGGGGCGACCACAGCGTGTTCCTGCGACCGTCCCAAGTTTTGTTTTATTTTATTTTTATTTTTTATTTTGAGTGTTTAATGTATTAAAAAGGCTGGGGTAATGAATTATAATCTTTAATGCACGGAGCGATCGATACTGGGAGAGAATAAATCAGCTTTTTACTCGGCGCGTCTGAGGCTTTAATACACTGGGCGAGATGAAGGTGGGGAGAGAGCTGGTGGGGTTGGGGGCTGGAGGGGGGGGCGCTGATGTAGGTACACTGCAAGAGAAACAGAGGTCAAGAGAGGCGGGGGAGTGCGATGCAGAAAAGAGGGGAAAGAGAGGTTGTGTAGGAAGACTGAAGGACAGTGGGAGGGACGGTGTTGCCATGGGACCGGGGAGAGGCGACCGAAAGTGAGACGCATTCAGGTTTTTCCGTGAGGGACGGGATGTGAGGCGCTCCTGCCCTAAATAAAAGTGAATAAAGTGAAGCGTGTGCATCCGCACGGTGACGGCAGTGCCTCGCGTATCGGAGCCCCCGCTTACGTGCTTCACGTGCAGCCCATCGGCCCTCCTGTGGCGCACGGGGATCGGGGGTCTTTTTCCGAAAGACCTCAGATTCTCAGACTTTAAAAGAGAAGTAGAGACGAGGCTCTTAGGAAGCCAGGCTGCAACATCGTGAGACTGCTCGTTTTAAAAAGCTTTCATAGACACAGAATGATAAGTAAATCTCGCCCGTTCTCACGCTTTTTTGCCTTGAATTTAAAAAGCAACCCCATCTGGCCCCATTGTTCCTGGGCTTCTAGAAGGTTTTTTTTGTATCATAGTATGTGAACTCAGTGGAGCGGTGCCCGAAGGGAGCCGGCGTGCATGCGTGTGTTTGAGAGGGGTATGCAGCTCTGATGTGCATTCACAGTAGCCAGTCAAGCTTAGCTAGTCAATAATGGAGAACTCGGTGTTTTGGGAAGCCAGGATTAAACTTTGATGGTGAAGGCAGGAAGAGAGGAGTGGAGCTGGGGAGGCTGGCACCGTTAACGTCACATCATTTCTCACGTTTCATTATTTAATGTCCTGGAGGGAGGGGGAAAACAACCCGCATTTACGTTTCCTCCACAGCTGTGGTTCTTTAATGTTTAACACCGCGCGCTGTTTATGCGTGTGTGCATGTGTGTGTGTGTTTGGCTGGATGTAAACACTGATGTTGTACTCTGTCAGTGTACTGTGTGCCTGTGTGTTTGTTTTTGAGTGTATCTAAGTATTGATACTGTAACCGCTGTGTAGACTGCGATTTGACCACTCTGGAGTTTACCATTTATCTGGACTTTGATTTGTCTATATTTTAATTGTCGGACAGCCCATGTACCATTAGATATACAGATAAAATCTTAATTAGCAAAAAAATATGCTGCTAGATTCCTCTTTTGGTCACAGTTAGAGGTCCATTTAGAATCCAGCCTTATGGCACTTTTCCACTGGCATTCAGGAACCGAGCTGAACCGCAGAAACCATATACAGTGCGGTTCCAGCTCGCTTTGGTTTTCCACCGCTGAAGGGTCGGCTCGGTAAAGGCGGGGTTTGGAGAGTGACAGTCACGTAAAACTGAAAATACACTTATTTACTGTTCACGTGGTGTACATTCACAATGTGCAATTATATATGTATAATATATTTGTTACCGTATGCTAATTTCCACTAGCCCATCTGTGGTGTTATACAAGTATCAAGTGCTTGCGGTCTTAGCTTATGCTTGCGTAAATTTGCATTACAAATCCATTTCGTTCAGCTCTTCTATAATACTTCTTAAGCAGGAGGCTGGGAGTTTTCAACACAGCTCGGTTCTTGGTGGCAATGGAAAATTGCTATTAGCCTATGAAAATGCATTGAAAATGACTAATATGCACAAACGAATGGTTGTGTCTCCTTCACCATTCAGCCTCTCCCTCCATATTGAGTGCCCTTGGTTGAGAGAGACCCTTCTGAAAACAATCAGCTGGCTTTAATAACTTGCAAGGTTCCCCAGGCGAGACACCTGCCCATCCCAATAGTGTCAGCAGTCCATCAGCATAACCCCAACACTGACCCCTGGTGGCTGTACAGCGAATGTTCTTCCTCCAGTTTTAGGCCTGGGAGCAGCCTTGGAGTTGTATTAGAAGTGACAGTGTCAAATTAACACCCCTGATTTTAAAGAGGCTTTTAGGAAATGGGTGTGAAATGTTTGTCCCTCTACCCAATAACTTTTCTTATGCAATTCTAAGGTGACAAACGCTTAAAACCTGATGTACCCCAGTTTCCAAATGGCAATTAAGTCTTATTATTGAATGTTTATGGTTTGTGTATTAGGATTATAAGCATCACTGTAATGCCATAGTTTTTCTAATTCACAATCTAGATTTTTACCCGATCAACTGAAAAGCTCAGTGTATGTAGATGCAAACCCATCAACTACTTAAGATTCATTCATGTAAATAATCTAAACATATTTAATGGATTAACTCCCCGAAAACACACTAGAACATAATTTTGTTCCTTTTCCATGGATCTCAGAAATGGTTCAGTGAACTTTATTAAATAAAAATTCCCAAGTTTATTAATTTCTTTTCCCTTTTTTGGTTAAAATTCTTTATACAGAAATACCATCAGTTCGGTAAAATTAACTTGTCATAATAGTTCAGATTTTAAAACATCTTTATGCAAAATAACAATCGCATTAACATCTTTATCAGTTCAATCCATCATCATGTCATTTTCACAAACTTTTTTTTTTTTTGGCTGTGCAAACAATCAGCATTGTTTACCTTTCCTGCAAATTATAAAACATTTAGAAGCCCATTTAAAATGAAAACAACTTAAAAACAATCGCTGAAGATGACAGCAGTAACTCCAACCAAATGAAAAAAGCAATGTAACAAAACTGGATACATTCAGTCGGAGCAGGATTTTTGCACATGTATAAACCAACAACAATTATATAAAGCATGACAGGAAAACATCAAGCCGGTGGCTTCCCACGGCAGTGGTACATTGTGGCGAGAGCAATGTGTGTCAAAGGCTACAGTGATGGACACCATGTTCACCACACCACCTGCTTAAAGGGCAGGTCACATGATCAGCGACCATGTCTGAAATGGCAGGTGGGTAACCCACTACTCCGACAGGTAGGGTAATCAATACAAATACAAAAAAGTAAAAAACAAAATCAAAAAGTAAAAAAAAAGTAATCTAAATAATTAAAGCTGTATTGCAAGTTTTAAAGAATGGATAAATCAGTTTTTCAGACCAAAAGATGAATGAAGTCTTTTTCAAATGCATCGGTGTATCAGTGCACTGGTCTTTCCCTGACCCCTTACAGGACCCTGACCCCTTACAGGACCCTGACCCCTTACAGGACCCTGACCCACAGGATGGGACGACCCGGCTCTTCTGGCACATCTGCTTTTTTTGTTCTTGGGTTTCTTGGGTCTTTGGGGTCTTTAGTAGTTAAGCACTACAGCTGAACTCCAATCAGCTCAAAGTGACGGTTCGCAGCCATCCATAGGCTCAAAATGAGGTGCAAGAAAAAAAAAAAACAAAGAATGTATCAAATTTGTATATAAAAATCCATCTATATTTAAAAAGACAACTTTAGTGCCGTAAGGATACTTTTCATGTTCTCAATACTCGACTTGTAAGGACTAAAATACTTTTTTTCCCTTGTGCTTGCAATACTCATACAGTAAATTTTGGTTTCTTGGTTGGAAGAGAGTGTCAAGTCTGCAGAGAGACCACCATGCAAGTCCAGGAGGAACTCTCCTTCCTAGGAGACCCGTCATCTGCCGACCAAACCCCCACTGGGCCTCGGGGAGGCGCACTCAAAGTGGGGGCAGCCACGACGGGCGATTCTGAGACAAACATGTCCCATGTGGAAACATGCTCTGCTGAGGACTGCACTGGAGGCTGTGAAATGAGATGGGGGGGGGGGGATTATAGCAAAACGAGCAAGTATGGGGGTTAAAATCCAAGAGCGATATAGGAGGGAGAACCAAATCCGTCAAGCTGTATTTGTTCTGAAAGCAAGGCTGCCCCATCCTGGGGGGGGGATACTACTAAACAAGGTGACCCTGTTCGCCATCTACCACTGTGTGGAATACAAACTCCCCCCAGCCCTGAAGATCTGTGGTTCTGAAACAACCATACTGTCCGTGGGCACTGGGATTGTCACCCCTGAGGGCACGGGACAGACAGACCGGGAAGTGCTGAACTGGAGTTTCCCCCCCCCCAAAATCCAGCAGTCCTCTGTCTCTCTGCTGGGTTTTCAAGTGGCTGTGTTGGGTTGGGTGAGCTGATCCTGGAACAGCCTTGGGGGGGGGGGGGAGTGTCAGCAGGTTCCTACTTCTAGCTTTGGGCCGTGGGCTCTGAGCCGGGAGCCACCCGTGTCTTGCTGGTTCCCACAGTTGGGGCCTGTGGAACCGCAGTGGAGGACGAAGAGGAGGAGGAGGATGAGGAGGAGCTGCGTCGTGTCTCCACGCCCGTGCTGGTCATCTTCATCTTGCGGCGCTTGGCCAGGGGAGCGTTGTCCACACTCTTCAAGAAGAAGCCCTCACGCTTGCCCTTATTGAAGGCCTGCCGGAGAAGAGGGACAGTGAGGAGGCGCAGAGTGCGGGGCGGTAAACAATGGAGGGAAAGAGAGAAGGAGCTGGGGGATGGATGATGATGGATGGAAAATGTTAGACGGGAGGAGCGAGGAAACCAACCTTGAAGGTGGCGTTGACGTAGGTGCGGACGGTAGGGCCGCTGGATTCCAGCACGTCGGGGGTGCGCAGGGGTGTGGAGGAGAGGGCCCCCCCGCCCTGCAGCCACTCATTCTCCCGCAAGGCAGAGAGCTTCAGTCGCTTTTCAGGGTCCACAGTCAGCAGGCCTGGAATGCAGCTGGGGGTGAGTGAACGCCATACAGCAACACAGCACAGGTAGGGGGGCGCCAGGGGGCACACAGGCTCCTACCTCTGACCAGCTCTTTGGCCTCCTCAGACACTCCCCTCCAGGCCTCCCCCTCCAGTGAGAAGTCCCCCTCCTTTATTTTGCGCATGATGTCGGCGACGTGCGACAGCGGCATCCTTTTCAGCTCGCTCTGGAAGGGCACCTGCCCCGACAGCATGGTGTACTGCAGGAGACAGCGATCCGCCATCAGTGCTGATGTCTTGCCATGTTCTACGAAAACACCGACGGGATGCGCTTCCCAGAAACGCTTCGTACATTTAACAATCTATCAAAATGTTGCATTTACGACAGGGGCTTGGCTCCAAATAACTATACACTTAGATTACAATGAGCCAATCAGTCGCTGTGTGCTTGTCTCCCCATTGGTGACTTTCTGTTTCTGATCAGTGAGTGACACTACACTGGAGTTCCACCCAGCACAGGTTTCAGAGATACATCTTACATCGACAGGCCTCGGCGAGGGATAGGTGAACAGAGTGACTGCCTGGAGACAAAAACAGGCAGCGAGGAGGGACAGATAGAGACGGACGGCACAGAAAGAGAGACAGGTGCAGATGAGATACCAGGATGACCCCGAGGCTCCAGAGGTCGCAGGCCTGGTCGTAGCCGGTGCTGTGGAAGAGCTCAGGGGCGGCGTATTGCAGCGTGAAGCAGGGGGTCTGCAGGGGGGCGCTCCCGGCCGGGCAGAGGCGCGCGAAGCCAAAGTCGATGAGCTTCAGGACCGCATCCTCGCCCTCGTCCGCGAACAGCACGTTCTGTGGGGGGGAGGGGGATTCATTCCTCATTAACATCTCAAAGACGAGAAGAGGCTACTGACTATCCTAATAAAGGCATTACGAGTGACAGCTGGGTGGAACTCTGCATCCAGCAATGTCCAGACTTCCACAGTAGGAACATCCCATAATGAAGACTTAAGCTTTATTAAAAAAGACACTGAACACTGTCGGCAGAAGGCGCCATTGGCTGGTGACTGCTGACATCATTAAGATTCGGGGTACATCTGGAGTCTGATTTTGGGTGTATAATCCATGACGGTAGCTGACGGCTGACTATTCGCTCATTACACAGTTACTCATTAAGCAGCTTGTCTTAGACAGCTAATGACCCCCCCCCCCCCACTGCAGCAGATAGCGCTTTACAAAAGGAGGGAAGCGTCTATCAGTGAGAGATACACTGGCGAGATGGTGTCCACACGGCCTCCTTCTTCGGATGGCAATTCGCCACGCAGCCAACGCTGTCACCAGGCAGCGGCCCTTAGCGACGAGCGCACCGGTTGCTAAGGCTCCAGCTGCCAGTCACGTGCAGTGAATATTCATGTGGGAAGGGGCAGAGCCCACCTATCCTAAGACAGCAGGACATTCAGAGCACTTAGATTCACCTTTATTTACTTCTCAGAGGCTCAACCAGCATCCAACACTCCTGCAGTCGCTGGGGTCGGGGCCGTTCATAAAGGGCCGACCGCAACGATCTGAACCCACAGGCTTCCGGACAGGGGCGCAAACCTCTCACCCACCAAGTGACACCACTCCCGAAAATAAGGGACGTTGCACACACTTGCGTCATCCTTGCCACACTAATCTTCACTGTATCACTCCGATTTTAGCATAGGCACAGCTGCAGCGAGCACTTAAAACAGCAGCTCTTTTTCATGCCGTATTGAGTATTTCGGGTGAATTCGGGGACAAACTTCCTTCCCCGGTCATACCTCAGGCTTCAGGTCGCGGTGGACGACTCCAGCGTCATGCATGAAGCTGACGGCCGACACCAGGCTCCGCATCAGCTGGCTGGCCTCGCCCTCCCCAAACAGCTTCTTCCTCTTAATCCGCTCCAGCAGCTCACCCCCCCGCAGCAGCTCCATCACCAAGTACATGTGGTACTAGACAGGGGGCGGGGTCATGTGACCGCGTCATGTGACATACAGCATAAGCAGTAAGGATGCACTGTGTGTGTGTGGTATGTGTGTTGAGATACCTGGTCATGGAAGACGTCATACAGCTTGACGATGTTGGGGTGGTCCTCACACTGCCTCAGGGCTGCTATCTCTCGCTGGGTGTTGGACTCCATCCTAGAAGAGTCGCAAACAGCACGATGTTAACATTAAGCCGCAAACTGCGCCGTTCAATCACACTCCCTGAGAGCAAGTTACTCAGGGACACACGGGTCACTTTCAGCGTGCTTTCAGGATGTGTAAGATTGCGGTTTGGCATTTATTTCTGAAAATGAGATTAAGTTGCACAGGAAGTTGTACAACTTGCATCTTTAACAATGCTTTACTTACACATTAGTTTAAACTGTTTTGTTTAAACATTTTTTAAATCCCAATAAAGTCTAATGTCACCTGCAATGTCAATGGATTGGACTGCAGTGACTAGAATGTCAATTGCAGTCTGCATGCGCTTATTAAAACATAGTTTAGTGGGGGAAAAAAAGGAAAAGCACTATTCTTAGCTGCAGACGATGTCTTAGACTTCATGTCTGCCCCCCTCTATGCCAAGGCTGTTTATTCCAATTGCACACGCAACAAGGACAGGAAGTAGCGGACAGGTGGTCTCACCTTCGGCTCACTATCTTAACGGCGTACTCCTGCCCGGTCTGCTTGTGTCGACATTTTCTGCACACAGAGAAGCTGCCTTCGCCCAACGGCGTCTCCTGCAGGCAGAGCTCGTACTGCTGAAAGAACTGGGAGTCCTGAAGGGAGCAACAGGAAAAAGGCACCTTGACATTAGTGCTCAGGCCCGCGTGGCGCTGACGCCACCATCACCCTAAGCCACTGTCGCATTATTCATCGTTAAGTGCTTTCAGGCGGCCATTTTGCAAGAGGTTTTGTATACAGACACACCAAGTCATTCTTGAAGACAAAAAACAAATTAATACCATTAATTTAGTTCAAAACGTTAAACCTATAAATGCTTTAAAACCTGTATTACTACCTATTTGATACTGGCAAAAAAAAACAGCATGACTATTCACCGTAATGTAGATGTGAGTGTACCTGCACACACACCCACTTGGTACACTGCGCACTCAAGCTGAGGTGGTGCCAGCCGTCCACCCTATCAGAGTGAGAGTGACGTGGACACGCCCCTGGGCATGTGGCCCCGCCCCCATGCATGTAGCCCCGCCCCTTGTTGACAGTAGCCAGCTGCTTGGAGGAGACAGAAGGTCTGCTGCCCGCAATGCAGACGCCTGCAGCTAACATGCGACGGGCCCCGCCTGGGCAGGCATGCGTGGTCAAACGGAGCCAGGGCAGAGGGGCCCTCCAAGGCGAGGGAGTCTTCCCCTCCTCTTTTCCATACCCTCTGGATTTCAGCTTATCTTCTGTACATGCTAATCAACTACTTTGTAATTGTTAATTTCAGTTTCATGGCAGGAAGAATAATAATTTCAGTCTTGAGGCAATAAGAAACACGCCATGTATTGATATTTTTTAATTACAGCAATATACAGAGGCTGTTTGTTTCAGGCCTGAGCCTGAGTCACTCTGCCAAGGCAGCTTGGCCGTGTTCATGCCACATTCATGAATATTCAGTGTCCGCATCCTGACTCTCAAGCTGTGCCTCAACCCAAACTGTGATTCGCCTGCTAAACCGGTAATTATCATCAAATAATACTGATGACATTGACTAAAATTATGCATCATCAACCGTCGTGCAGGAAAATCCAAGTGACCTGGAACACTCCAGTATGCCAGTTACAGTACTGCGCAAAAAAGAAAACGATGTTTAAATGATTTTTAATGGTCTTCATGTTGGCATAAATCCATGATACCTCAGCTTAGCTTATTTCAAAATCTCTTGTAGTCACCCCAGTATTTGCAGCAAACTATCAACTACCCCACCCTGTTCAGGTAATCAATACATCACTCTTTACTGAATTACGTTAATTAATTAATTCCAAATACTTGGAACGGCTAAAGTGCATTTGAGGAGAGGTTTGGGAACTAACTCTTTGAAGAACAAGAAATTCTTTTTTGTTCAGTTAATGTATTAACTTAATTTACATATGTTCTATTGTAAAAAAAAATTTCTGAGGAAATATACATTTACTACCCAGATAAATAGTCCTACACATTTTCTTTGCATAAGACTTTTGCACAGCACTGTGTGTGTTTGTATATTACACTGGACTAAGCAGCTCCCTGATTACCTTGCAAAGTCATTTCCACACTAAATAATTTGGTACCTTCAATGTAGCACTACGTTCCACGCTGGCAGAACCGGGCCGGTCGGGGCTCGTCTGTGCCTCCAGAATGTCCCCCATCACAGCGTTGCGGTTGAACAGAATAGAGGGAGCAATGAACGAGTATCCCTGTAAGAGAAGGGCAAGAAAAAACCCAGGAAGTCACATCGTAGCAAGTCATCATGTCTCTGTTATGATGGACATATCTCTGAAAGGTGAAGATGTACTTAAAAATGTCTCCATCCTCTTATGATGTGCATCATACATCAGCGTCACTGCAACGTTTAATTCCAGGAGTCTGTTGGGTTGTGGTATTTATCTGCAGGGTGCTGATAACACTGTGTGTTGATGTATGTTCAGGATGCTGCCCTTCACCTGAGCCTTGAAGATCGAGCTCACCGCCCCCCCCCCCCAGGGGAGAATACCTGGAAAAGCCTGTCCGTGCTCGGGGGGGTGCTGGCTGGGGAGTAGATGGGCTCCATGCCTGTGAATTCCTCGGCGAAGTTGCCGACGTCGAGCTCATTCCTCAGCTCGGGACGGAAGGGCGTGGCCACCTTCTTCTCAGCCAGGTCTGCCCAGTTCAGTCCCTGGGGGGGGGGGGGGGGTCAGAGGCAGGTTTATGGCCCAAAGACCTGCAAACCTAGACCCTGATGACCACAGGGTCCCACGGTGCACCATACAGATCCAGCAATTTCCCGCACTAATACGGAGTTTTCATGGTTCCGCGAGTTTCCACCACAAAAAACCAGGCCAGAAAAAACCGCTCCAGCAGCACCACAGAAAATCTGGTCTCAGAATTTGGCACCGTAATGTCAGTGAAATTGGGACGGGCTGTCGTGTTTAAACCTTCCTCATACCCAGAAAATTCGATCCATAACTGATACAGTTTTGTCTCGTATTGCAGGTGCCAGCTTATTACCAGAATAACGTTAAATCTTTTTATGTTCTGTGGAAAATGAAAGATTGATCTGCTGGCCAGATTTAATAATAAAGTATAAATATGTTGCAGGTTGAATCAATAAAGTATTGTGGTGCTTGAGTGGTGAAGAGATGTAGCAGACAGCAACAAGCAGACAGCGAGTTAAATTTCCACCAGCACACATAACAAATCCAACAAAAAACAGAATTCACATGGACCTTTACTCTCACTTCCATTCACGTAACATTTCATTCTTTTCTGAAATCAGTGGAAACGCAGACAGGTTCTCAAAAGGCAACAAGCGAAAACCAGCTCAGCAGGCTCCATGTTGGTGGAAACGAGGTAAAAGTGTGCTGCCTTCGCTAACTGGAGAGGAAATCTCCTCACCTACTGCTACAGGCGCCAGTCGCTTTTTAATAACAGCGTCTCACAAAACCTGCAGGACGGCGGCCCTTTAAGGTGAGAGCTGCTGTCTCCTGATGGCATCATGACACACCACAGTCAGCTGGGCTGACTGCTAGCGGATGGGCGGCAGCGTGCGAGAGGAACCTTGAAAAAGGGATGTCCCTTGATCTCTTCGGCCCCCCGGGGCCCGGAGCCCAGCCTCTTACGGGGGTCCTTCACCAGCAGCTTGCGCAGGAGGTCCCGGGCAAGGGGGCTGATCTCCGGAGGGAATGGGGGTTCGCAGTGCAGAATCCGCCTGAGGGGAGGCATGAGGACTGAGGGGGGGCAACAGCTAGAGGCAAACACATCACCATGGTGATGGATGAGAGGGATGAGAAGCTGCTCTGTTTCTGTGCAGTGTGTTTTTAGATAATAATTCAGTATCCACTCATAATATATGAAATTAAGGATTCTCCTTTGGTGAACCAGAACTCTGGTACTAATGTTAGGCGATAGGTACCGTGTCCGAGCAGGTTTGACCCCCAAAATCCAGTTCGTCTGACTAGCACGATTGCTCCATGTAATGTCCATGAAGAGGTGGGCTTGGGCACAGTATGCATGTAGTGTGATAGCAAATCAAGCCCGAGCACAGACATGACATCAATGGTGCAATTGGTCAGTCATGCTCGGGCAGAGGCACAGTACAAGCCAACCGTGCGAAGTGTGGGTATGATGTCTGAAAACTAGTGGCCAGAGACTCCACCCCACTCACCTGGACACCTCAGACTGGGAATTCTTCTCCCCCTCCAAGGTGAACGGCGATGCCCCCGTCAGGAACTCAAACATAAGTATCCCCAAACTCCACCAGTCCACTGACTGCATGGGAAGAGTAACACCAAGCAGTCAGGAAAGCAGAGACAAGGTGGCAGTTTTCCGATTAACATCCAGTGCTGGAGGATTCTGTGATAAATAAAGGTGCTTTGGGAGGCCCTGCGGACTGTTCACGATGGAACCGAGTTATGGAACTTAAAAATCTCAATGAAGCAAGAGCCCAGTATTTAATGAATGGTGTCATTAAGTCAACTACCACCATGTTTAAGGCACAGACTCTAGTACTGAGAGCCGACTCCCCCCCCAGCCCATGACAGACAGAGCCAACCGCCACCTTGCCGTGCCCAGTCTTCCCCCTGATGATCTCTGGGGCCATGTACTCAATGGTTCCACAGAACGAGTATGTGCGCTCCTTCTGTCAAGACACGGACACACATGCACTAAATCACACACGTGTACACAGAACTGTAACCTAAACACACCAACTGTAACCTAAACACACCAAGACAGAGTGTTTCACAAAGCCTACAACATAAGTTGCCCGATCAGAACAGATATACTTGATATTTTCATCTGGTGTCCGAGTTCTACAGTCCGACGGAGTTCTACACTAATTCAGCTTGTGGATTTTTTTATAGGAATAATTACCTGAACAGATGCCCTCATTAGTGATGTCTTTAGTAGAGATAAGGAGCTAATCAAGATTAAAAAGCTAAAACAATACCCTAGATGACCAGTATTGGACACCAGTTTTACTCAACATACTATTAGGAATTTACTTACCTCCTCCCCCAGGAACTCTTTGCTCAGGCCAAAGTCAGTGAGAACCACATGTCCCTCACTGTCCAGCAAAATGTTTTCCAGTTTGATGTCTCTGTAGATGATGCCAAGCTGTGCAGTGATGGAGAGAGAGAGAGAGAGAGAGAGAGAGAGAGACAAAGGCATGTTTTATATTGTAGTCACATTTGGTTACATTCTGTTGGGGAAATTAGACGATACAGAAGAGTCTTAAAAAGCAAAGGCAGCACATGTTAAAACGGATCAAGGTTAAAAAGGAAAGACAAAGATTAAAAGGTTGAGGAATGAAGTCCATGCACGTTAACAGATGTAGGGGGGGGATTAAGAGAAAGCGGGATCTAGTGGAAATAGCAGCCGGAACAGCAAAGTAAGTTCCTGGGCAACTCAAACATAAAAGGAGATCATGACAAGAAAAATGCAGGCAGATACCTTATGCAGATGCTCTAGGGCCAAGATGATTTCCCCGATGTAGATTCGCACCTCATCCTCCGAGAAGTGGTCCCGCTGATACAGGTGGGTGAACATCTCTCCACCACTGACATAATCTGCATGCAGACATTTCACACCAACGCTCTGATGCAGTATATTCAAAATGAAGGCATTTACACCACACACACAATTTGCATTCATGTCATTGTGACTCTCCATTCATTTCTATGGGAAAAACCCAAGCAGTGACAACCTTAACCATATACAATCAAACAGAATACGAGCTTTTTTGCCGTTTGTTTCTTCATTGCAGTCGCAGCTTTTTATCAAATTGAATTGTCCCCACAGGGTCAAAATAATTATTTAATCAAACCCCCCCACACTCCTCACTCACACAGAGACTTAAAATGTAAATAAAAACAGGGGCAGATTTACCAACAGATTTACTAGCTTTTCCATACCAGTCATTCATGAAGAAGCTTTGGTATAAACACCAACTCGGAAAAGACTCGCAGCTCACTGTGCAGCACACGCGCAGCCAAACTCGCAGCTCACTGTGCTGCACACGCGCAGCCAAACTCGCAGCTCACTGTGCTGCACACGCGCAGCCAAACTCGCAGCTCACTGTGCAGCACACGCGCAGCCAAACTCACAGCTCACTGTGCTGCACACGCGCAGCCAAACTCGCAGCTCACTGTGCTGCACACACACAGCCAAACTGATACAACATAGCCCAGAGCGGCCTCCCCCAAAGGGACAGCCTGAACCCCTCTCCCCCTACTTCTCTCACCTAGGATGAGGTGCAGCTTGGCGTGCGTCTGGAAGGCATAGTGCAACGTCACCAGGAAGGGTGACTGGCGAATGTGCTCCAACACCTGCCGCTCGGTGCGCGTGTGCTCCGCCGTCTTGGCCTTCTGGATGATGGCCGCCTTCTTCAACACCTGCCAAGTTCGCACACGAGGACCGACGCAGACACCAAAACAATCTCAATGGCTTACTTTCAGAATCAAGAATGTTTAAAAAAAAAAAAAAAAAAATAGAATATATACATATATATCTATATATATGCACACCCATTTTACATTTTAAAATGTTTATATTGGAGGTTATTGATTATGTTCCCCAAAGGTCCAGATTTCACCAGGCACACAAAGGGGTCCAGACTACATTGTGTTCTGAACCGAAGTTGCAATTTAAGTACCGCTAGTTTATATTAATATAAACAGACCTGTGATACTCCTACTCGTACAAACTAGTAGGACACAAATTAAGATTTTGATTGGCCCGACACCAAGAGGGCAAATTGTATCATCAGTTCCCAGCCCACTGCCATCCTGGCTTAGGGTCCCAAAAAACGGTCGGTCAGGTATCGGGACTCATATCAGGATACCAGCCCTGGTATTACTTGGTATCAGATCAAAACAAAAATCAGCAAAAATTCCTGACAAATGACCCACTGAATGACAGACTGTGGGGCCCTTCAGTTTCTAACATAAAGAGACCTGTGATACTCCTACTCGTACAAACATAGCATCTTTAAGGCTCCCACTGTGCTACTGGAATACATTCATAATATAATAACGAGATGTCACGGTTCCGCACCTGAGTGCTCTGACCTAACGGAGCGTCTGCGTACCTTCATGGCGTACAGCTTCCCTTTGTCGTGCCCGCTGTTCTTCCTCACCAGAAACACCTTCCCATATGCTGGAGAGCGGCAGGACATTCCAGCACAGAGCAGACAGCAGGGGATTCCCCCAGAGTGGACAGCAGGGGATTCCCCCAGAGTGGACAGCAGGGGATTCCCCCAGAGTGGACAGCAGACACACAGAGTGAAGATTAGGATTACTGTATCAGAAGGCAGGCGGCACAGAGTATAACGTCAGCATTACTCTGACAGGGGATGGTCCATATCCATGTAAGTGTGACAGATGACAGAAAAGACGGTATAAGTATGGAAACAGTTTGCCAGAGTGAGGACTGGCACCAGCAGTTTGCTAAGTCAGAGACCCCCAGGAGGTGTCACCCAGGGCAACGGTGCCCCTCGCATTTGCCAGAATCCACCTGTGACTAGACAGTGCCGCTTCTGCCTGCCACATAGCTAACAACCCGCTCATGTTCGAAATGTCAAACAGCTTCACACATACTTTGCATTTTGGTTTCCGTTAACATTTGGGATCCTTCGCCAACCAGTTGCAATATTTGGGATTGGCAAGCCAAGCAGATGAAAACCTGCATTTCCCCACTGAGAGTCGCAAATTACCAGGTAGCCTACATCAGTATCTCTTGCTGGAGATTAATCAAGCGTGCACTCCACAGATTCACCCACACTGCTTGGTTTGGGACGTTACTGTTCAATTTATACTCGGTGCATATTCTTGCTCTGGCAACCAGCTCACATTTGTAATTTAATCAGAAGTGAATCCAGATGTTTTTTTAGAACACATAGTAGGCCAATTTGTAGCCTGTCTGAAAAAACCAAAATATTTCCTTTCCTTTTTTCCGTACTTATCCAGACTTGTTTGGAAAGAAGGGTAGTGATTTTTATCGTGTATGATGATGTCACTTTAGATTCTCACCTAACAATTTTTGTCTCCATACTTATACGATTAAGTGCTTATTTAACCTTCATAGATACAAACTTACCCACCAATGACTGTATCTCCTTCCCTGACTGACTGAATTAACTGTAATTTACTGACAAGTCTGACTGTGAAGTTTAAGTCTTCCAGACCGTAACCCTGAAGTACGTAACCACAACGTCCACCAGAAGATCTGATTAAAAATTCCTTCTGTGAACTACCATATTCTGAAAAGATGTTAGGCTTTATGCTTGTCTTATCCTCACAGCATTTCCTTATTGAACAACCCAAGGAACAAATATCCCAGAAGCCTGCTGGGCTATCAGACATGGCTCCAGGGACGTCCATGGGTCAGCTGGATGGAGTGAGATTTTCAATTCGGGATAAGTCTGCACAGGCATTTTCATGTATTTAACAGCTCTGTTACCTTGTGTAGGGTATAGGGTTTGCAAACTACCCCAACTCTTTCGATGCAGCTAATTTTAAGTTTATAATGGAATAATACAGATTTGTTGTAGGATTTCTTGCGTGAGCACGAGTCTGAAAGTGTGACACGCCAGATGCATATGAGCTGGCAACCCTGTGCATTTCATCTGAAAGCCAACATTCTGCTCTCTTAGCAGACTTAAGACTTTATGTGTGCAACTGAATAAAAACGAATCTAAATTCAGCAGGGTTGCCAACTTGGGTCAGCTGGCTGGTCTGAGATGTTTATGAGACAAGTCTGCACACACATGCACAAGCATTTACATGTGTGTAACAGTGCTATCGCCCTGTAAATAGTCTGTAGGTTTTGCAAAGTACCCCAATGCATCTGACATAGCTAATTTTAGGATTGTAATGGAATAATACAGATTTGCCATAAGATTTCCTGCATGAGCGTGTCTGAAAGTGCGAGTGTCACGCCAGATGTGTGAGATGCCCTGGGTAATCTACGGCTTCTTATGTTGAAATCAGACTGTCTTCTGTAACTCACCTCCGGTTCCAAGCACCTTCAGGAGTTCAAAGTTCTCCATCCCTACTTTCTCAGTGTGTCCTGTAAGGTTAGCTAAAAAAATAACAATACAGATAACTTTAAAAACGGTTCTCAGTGAGTCTACAGAGGTACGTACATAAATTAACCTTCCAATTAGTTGTTTTTCACTGCCTTCCATAGACTTACAAATATTACTTTCATCTCTATTGTATTATATGCATCGTGCAAGGATAACTCAGGCATATATATTATCCAGAGATAATGTTTAGACTTACCGACAGTCATAATAAAATGCATCTTTTGGATTTAAAGTTATTTGCAATTATCAATCAAGAAGCTTAGATGCCTCGACGCTGATGGCACCTTATTGGCAGGACAGTGGGGGGTAACAGGGCATCACGAGACACACTAAGCACAGCACGTACCGTTGGTGAGCTGATGTTTAATAGTGCACATCTCCTCCCGGACCTCCTCACCGGTGTCCTCGCCGCTGCTTCCCGAGCTGTCTCCTGACATGGTGCGTATGGACGCCTCTGCTTATTTCCGTCTCTAATATTTACACAGCAAAATGTGTGATACACAACACGGCACGGGTGCGAAAGTCCGGGTGCAAATTAGCGAGAGAGACAATAAAGAAAATGCCCTTGGACGGATTTCAGTGTGAGATCACGCTCATGCTTGCAGTGCAGAGTCGACGCGCATTTACTTCTCTTTATTTGCACTCGGGGTGGCCCCCATTGCCATACAAATCTGACACAAATCCGCGCAGTTAGCCCTCTTTCTTCCGTGCATGTCCTGTCGCAGATTAATATACTAGAGGTTTATGCAGAATCAGACGTCGGGATTAGCGTTGTGCGGGTCAGCTACATTCGGGCTGTGAGCACGTCTTGATTTATTCCCCCTCCGGCTTTTATTAGCTCAAACTAATAGACCTTCGTAAAACAGCACCGCCATGCTGAAGTGGACCGGATCCGTGTCACTCCTGTCATGGTCTTCTCGATATACAGATTTCCTCTTTTTTCCTCCGGCGATACCGCAGTAGCCAGCAGTCCGCACTTTAGCACCGGGGACAAGCCTAGCTACAGTGCGGCCGAATGCTCAACGTCTGTCGGCGGGGACGCTTCCGTTCCCATTGATCGCGGTCATTTTCTCGCCGAGTGTCATTAGTTAATGCCCATGATGCTGCCGGTCGCCGATCGCGGGCTAGCTAGACTGGTTAACGCTGCTTCCTCGCGTACAGCGCTGACACCGGCTCTGCGAGCGGGGTCAGGCTTTCACGCCGCTCTTTCGGGGTACGGGCTCAGGGTGCACTAGCCTTCACATTGACAGAATGCAAACAAGCAGACATACGCGATGCATGCAACGTCAATTTACTACACAAAAATTAAGAAACCGTTCAAGCGCTCCGCCGCTGCAGCGCTTCCGGATGTTAAGAGAAACGCTACTGCGATAAATGTTCGCCTCTGATCCCCTGTAGGAAACAAACGTGAACAACTATTTAAAAATGTAGTGTAGTCTTGTTTTGTGCGTGCGAGATGTTTTAGCTACGGAAGCCGAAAAGTCCCAGACTGCCTTTCAGGCGCAGCTCGAGCCGGGAGGAGCGTCTGGGGTTGTGCAATACTGAGAGGAAGGAAGGGGGCGGACTGCGAAAAAGAGGAACGGCTTCCAGCCAGGGGGGCGTGGGGCTGACGGCAGAAAATCAAAAACCTGTTTTAAGATGAGTATGTCCCGCGCATAACCCTGCTGGGGGGGATTTATCCCTTTGTGCAACTGCTCTGAAGCGTGGTCAGTTTTATTTATGTGAAAGCCCAAGGTGTATACATGGCGCATCTTGTGAGGAATTCTGAAAAAACAAATGAATTGCAGATCCATAGTAAAGTCTTCCTGAGTTAGTTTTACCCTTTGCATCTGTTTGTGCTTACATGTGAGGCGAGTGTGCAGTGACACAGCACATCTTTGGCCCAGATTTTATTCCTCCCATATTTTCAACCCAGTTTGCTTTGCTTTTCATGTCTTCTTTCAGATGCAGCCACCCACCACGCCCCACTCACTCCCAGATTCCCCGGGGCAGGGTGTGGATAGTGCTCACACAATGTGCGTCGAGCCAAAACGGATCACATGACACAGTAAAAAGCAAGTGTCCACTAATCTGAAGTGCAGTGCATCACCGGTGGAAAACAGAATGTGAGGCATTGGAACGTTAGCTAATCAACAGCGCGACCTGGCAGCATGACATGGCCAGAAGCACCGTTCGGTTTGTGTCCACTCTCTGCACCCCTGCTGCCGGTGCATGCGTGTCACTAGGACTATCACATAGGGCAGGGGGGCACATTGCTGGTCCCGGAAGCCCCATGTTAAGCATATGAACTCAAGAACTTCATTAATAGATCAAGAACCTAACTACACTTTCCATAATTACTTCTAAGAGCAATATGATGAATGGAATATGTGAAATAATTGTATATTATGTTAAGGATTTTCATTTTTGACCAAATGAATCCTGGGTTGTTCCCTGCCCCCCCCCCCAACCCAGAATAGGATAAGTATTTATAGAAAATGGATGGATAGATGGACAAAATGAATCCAGTTAATTGCATGAATGATTTGGATGCTAAGCTAAACACTAGCATGTGAAGTGTCTCCAGGAAGAAACTGAGAAACAATATCCCATAATGCTCCAGTGTTTGAATGTACTGCCTTTTTTAACCAGATTGCCATTGTTAAGGTTATTATTGTCATCAAAAGATCTTTTGTGCCCCCTTCTCAGCATGTCTTACCTAAGCAAAGTCCTGAGATCATTGGGCCGTCTGGCACACAAGCTCCCCGGTCCTCAGTTGGTGCTGAGCCAGTCACATTTCTCAATGTTGACAGTTGTGATGTGTACAACAATACCACATCACAACTGTCAGGATGCTCTCGGGTGTTTGACTGGCACGCATGGGGCAGCACCTGCTCTTATCGTGCGCGAGATCATAGCGCCACGTCCATTACCACTTAGTGCAAATGGCACCCAGAGTGGATACAGTGGCGTACAGAAAGCCTGGCTCACAGGATGTTTGTTTTGGTTCCAAATCGTTAGGTTTCATCCTTTTCACATGGTATATGTTTCTATAGCCACCTAGAAAAACCAGTCATATGCTTTGTTTCATTTTCAGTGTCATGCGAAAACTGTTACACACCCAAGGGAGGCACATGCATTTCAGTAGGCAGTAACAAATCAGTTCTAGCGGGATAACTGTTTTGTGAAGAAACACTCGGAATTTCATTATATATCTTTCGTAAATGATTTTTAATTTATATATTTAAGTTCCTTCATTTTAAAATACAAATTTGACATATAAATGTTTCAAGCATTCAGTGCATACAAAGAAGTCTAAACTGGATCTGTTCATCCAAAGTGTTCATAATACTAGTTAGAAAGGTGGCGCGGTTGGAACTGTCGTCACGTGGATTTTTTCACATCGAGTTTATCATCACTGGAGTGGCCATCTAAGCAACAGAAACCAGAATTAGTGTTGGTGTCACACATAAGTCTCGAATTCTTAAATATTTTACCATAAACTGACATTACAGATTCTTGCTGGCTGCTTTTTGAATGACGTTTTTTCAGCCGAGTATTACTTAAGCCATATGTAAGACTGGGTATACACAGGGCGTAAAGTGGTGCATGGTCCCACAAAATGCCTCACTGACCTTCAGCTCCAGAAGACATGCAGGGGGTGTCTGAGTTCTGCTCGGCCGTCAGACCGTCTTCGGCTGTCAGACTCTCCTCACTTTCAGCTGAAACCACAAGCACACCCTCCTTCACAGTGTTCCTTCAGATGAATATGCGTATCGGATCCCTGTTCTCTGTGTTCCTTCAGATGAATGTGTGTATCGTATCCCTGTTTCTAGTGTTCCTTCAGATAAATGTGCTTATCGGAACCCTGTTCCCTTTGTTCTGTCAGATGAATGTGCGTATTGGATCCCTGTGTTCCTTCAGACGAATGTGCTTATCGGATCCCTGTTCCCAGTGTTCCATGCACAGCAGACAGACCCACCTTTCCCGTCCTCGCTCAGGCTCTCCTGACTGGGTGTAGAGCTGCCACCCTCCCACATGATGGAGGTTGTGCCGTGAGAGCGGAAGCGCTCACGCAGGGGCATATGCTGGTCCCCGGGGCTGAAGGACTGTGAGACACCCCTGCCCAGGCCCCAGCCGTGCCGTGAGCCCAGCTTACGGCGAGCTGAGCGAGCGACTCCCCGTGGCTGATCATGGACCTCACCAGGAGCCCCCCGCAGAATCATGGGGGAGTCAGGGGCACTCGTGGGGTTCACAGCTGGGGAATACATCCCAGAGAGGGAATAAGAAAGACGTAGTGTAGGGGTAGAGCGGGAGGCAGGACATTTAGGGCATTTTCAGAGTATTGGCTGAGCTACAGAACTTATGTAGGAGTTATAATATGTTTAGTGCATCATCATTTCCCCCCATTTTCTCCCTTATTTGGAACAGTCCAATTTCTATTCATTGGGATTACAACCGAAAACTTTAGCATCAATCTCACTTCTAAGAGTCACGGAGAGGAGCACATCATACCCTTAAGAGAGGGGCTGAAAACTGATTTTACTTTTAATAACTAGACCCTTTACCATTGTAATACCGAATATACCCTCAAATAAGGTGAAGAATTATATTAGATTATGCGATGGGCATGTGGCGTGACACAGTCTCTCACCAGGTACTTGGACTGATGTTGGTAAACATTCACTGATCTCGTTCAAGTTCTCCATACTCCCAGCAGCAATGAACTGAGCTCTGCCTTCTCTGCCCTCCTTCACATAACGAGGTTTAATAAGCTTCTTCATCCTGTCTGCTATCCAGTTGCTCTTCCTACAGGGGGCAAGAGAGAGAGAGAGAGAGAGAATTTGACGTACTGTAATGTTTGTTACTAAAAATGATAATGCCTTGAAATAATGAATAAAGCAGCACAGAGAACTCGTCAGGCAGTGTGAGGAGTGCAGCTTGTGTTGATGCTCCAGCTCTGGTCGCCAGTTCAAATCCCAAGGTCAACAGAGTGATTTCACCTTTGGGGCCCCTGAGCAAGGCCCTCACCCTCCAATCACTCCTGGGACTGACTGACCCCGCCTTCGCTTTGGATAAAAGCTGCTGCTAAATAAATGTGCTATGTTCTGATTCTTGCTTTTAACATCCTAAAATATTTGGCCTGCCTCATAGGCTATTTAAGGGAATTTTCAAGGCTGAATTATTTCACTTCTGGTACAAAATGGGTTCACTAAATAAAGTATTTGAGTAGGTATTCAGGCTCAGGCTAGGTAATTCTGGATGCTGATTGGATGAGCCCTGATTGCAGGCATAGCAACGGTTGGATAATCACTGACTTGGCTTTGCTGGGCACAGGCAGAGAGGGTTCCAGGACTCGGTACTGATCCATTATCTTCTCCACCAGCTTTTGTTTTTCTCGGCGCAACTCGTTCAACTTGTCGCTGAGAGGAAACAGACAAGGAGGGAACACACAGGTTCATGAGGGAGGATGAACCAAATTAAGCAAGTCAGAGCCATTTTCTGCTCGTCACAGCCAACCAATCAGCAGCAGCCTCCTTAGCACCACCAGTAATCATAATTAAAGCCTTCATCCTTGTAATCTGAAGTCACCTGCTGCCCTTGCACAAGTTTGATAAAAAAATATGTATGCAGGCTGTATCCGCTTCTTTACTTATCTGCTTGTGAAACTCATTTGTATAACCTTGAGAACAGCCATATTCTACAAATGGTGTCCAAGAGTCTATATTTATGTTCAGCAATGACACATCACTTAGAACTAAACACACTTAATAACAAGTACGTGTAATAACAGTAATCATACTGAACAGACGCCCTGTGTTGTATTTCCTCCATTTTTAGAACCATTAAGAGGAGAATGTTAAAAAAGTTAAGGAATGTTCTTGTTCACCATACTGATTACTGGGTTAGGGCAGCGTTTCCCAACCCGGTCCTCACAGTCTACATTTTTGCTCCCTGCCAGGAGCTAGAAGGGAACAAAAACATGGAACGTCTGTGGTTCCCTGAGGACCGGGTTGGGAAACACTGGATTAAGGGGCAGGAAAGCCTGTGTAGACACCTCCCTGCCACTAGGGGTCCCTGACTTCCCAGAGCCATGCACTATACACATACGTAAATTCCCTATGCTGCTGGTGGTGCTGGTCCCGACTCTCCAGACTCCGCTCCAGTAACGCTCGATTTTCCCGGGCCAGATTCTGGTTCTGCTCCACCAGATGCCGGGTCTCTTCCTCCAGGTTTCCCTTCAGTTGGGTCAGCAGCTAGTAGGCAAAGAAACACACATGCGTATAGAGGCATACAAAACGCAGCACACAGGCACAGCTAATCAAGCAGGGCAGGCCGGCAAACTAAGACATGAGCCCTGTGCTGCCCAGGACAGGCTCCAGGCTCTCCCACTATCCTCAGCAGAATAAGTGCTTAGAACAGAGCTTCCCAATCCAGTCCTCAGGATCCCACACACAGCCTACTTTTTTGCTCCCTTCCATCAACCTGCCAGACAGTCCACATTTTTGCTTCCCATCAGGAGCTGGGAGGAAGTAAAAACATGGACTGTCTGCAGGTCCTTGAGGCCCGAATTGGAAAACACTGGCTTCAAAGATGGGTGGATGCCTTTATGCAGCTAAAAATCCTATTATTATTATCCTGATGTTTTAATGCTTTCTCTCTGAAATAGTTAGAATTGCAACCACAGTTTTCACAGACAAATATTTCAATGGAACCGTTTCCAAGAGACAACGAGACAGACCCACGGAAACAGCACTCTGCAGGATCTGACCGTCCCATCACCCCTGACGTGCGTACTGACCTGGTACTGGCTGGTGAGGCGGGCGTTGTCCAGGTCCAACTGCTGGTTCTGTTCCCTCAGCAGGCTGAGCTCTCCTTCCAGCCGGGTCCGCTCCAGCTGCGCGGCACTGAGCTCCCCCCGCAGGACCGAGCCCTGGGACAGCAGCTCTGACTGCACCTGCGCAGACTCCTTTTGTTGGCTGTGCAGCCTGTTTGGAGCACATCGGGACCACGGTCCTGTCAGGACCGGCCCAGGAGGATCGCTGCTCCAGTGCCTCCCACAGAAACTTATTTCTTCTACTGTACTTATTGGTAAAACCCAAAAGCAATTCTGAAGCTATCCATAGGCATTTTCCCATTATACTTTATCCTTATTTTCAGCTAGACAGTCATATTGAACCTAGCACAACTCCATTTATCACGTAAGAAGGGACTGGCAGGAAATTCAGCCGTTTAGAGCCCCACCCACTCTGACTCCATTTAACTTTGCAAATCACATGCTATAGTGCAAGGGGGTGAGCACTGATTAGAGGGACGACGGAAGACATAACCTTCACCAATAGCACATAATATACAAGCACCAAAAAGGCAGTTGTCTTCCAATATGCCCCGACTAGTTCATTCCTCCCACCACCAGGGGGCTCCCAATTACTGTCAGTGACACATGCCAGACAAAAACTGAGGTTTAATTGGACTTAAACTAAAGCTTAGATCCCTCCTAATCGAGTCTGGGTATCAATTCCAAATCCAGGCCTTGTTTTCAGTTCTCCCAGGTAATTAGTTTAATAATTACTGATTCCAATTGGCCAGAGGCTTCATGCGCTGCTTATAGGAACCCAAAATGGAGAAATATAAAATAAAAATAACCACTTAATATGTCATACAACTTGTTTGATGTTTATTTTACTTCCTAATTATGCATATCATTTACCCATTTTGCATAGCATTGCCTATCCCCAGAAGCAGCAGGCACAGTACCAGGGGCAGATGCACGTATCTTTGGGCCCTAGGCTGGCCTCAGCATGAAAGCTCGGGTGTTGCTGATCTAACTAACTGGGATTTTCATCCGAGCGGAGCACTGATGTTTGCCAGCGCATTAGGCTGTATCCTAGGGTACTCTATGCGTTACTCCAGCCCCGCAGAGAGCACTGGATGGGATCCCAGTCCACCACAGGAAACATGCAATCGGAAACTATAAGCATTTTAGGGACACTAATACTCCTAAACTACATTAGCTGTGGTGGGAATCGATCCCACAAACTTGGTGGCATGTGGCCGCAGTGCTCCCCAGTAAGGCGCCTTGCCTCCCCCCGTGGGAATCGATCCCACAAACTTGGTGGCATGTGGCCGCAGTGCTCCCCAGTAAGGCGCCTTGCCTCCCCCCGTGGGAATCGATCCCACAAACTTGGTGGCATGTGGCCGCAGTGCTCCCCAGTAAGGCGCCTTGCCTCCCCCCGTGGGAAGCGACATCCCATCCCCAGAGGCAGCCCCTATCACCGGTGCCCAGGAGCACTCGCCTCTCATTCTCTTCTCTCAGCCTCTCTGTCTCTTTCACCCTCTCGGCCTGTGCCTGTCTCTCTTTTTCCATCTTCTCTCTTTCCGCCCGTATGACCTCCTCTCTCTCTTCCAGAAGGGTCTTGCGGTCCAGCAGCTCCTTGTACCTAATGAAAACACAACGTCGCAGTGCTGTTTGCAGGCTGGGCAGCACAACTCACTCGAGAGCCTCCAGGTCTCCACGGCCCCATCCCTTTGCGTTTGTGGTGTGTGCGAATGAAGACATGCTGTTCAGTGCAAACGACTGTGTGTGTGTGTGTGTGTGCGTGTGTGTGTGCGTGTGTATGTGTGTGTGTGTGTGTGTGCGTGCGTGCGTGTGTGTGTGTGTGTGTGTGTCTGTGTCTGTGTGGTCCAGATATACCTTACCTTGTGGGAGCCAAATATCCCCAAAATGTAATGAACACCCGTTATTATTTTTTTACCTCCTGGGAACCAGGAAACAGGAAAAATGGGGAAACCCTAATTTTCTAAAAATCCATGACTGCAATCAGAAACTAAAAATGCAAAAACTGCATTTTCCTCAGTTAATTATAGCTAAGGTAAGGGCTGGGGAGGGGTTAAGGTTGTCAAAGCTGGAATTGGCAGTTTTTCCATAGAAAAGAATAAGCAGTCCCCACAAAGATATGATCACAGATCTGTGTGTGTGTGTGTCTGAGATTATGAAGGCCTCTTCAAGGTGCAGCCTAATCTAAAAATGTTTATGGAAAAGGGACCTTTGCAGTGGGTTCATAACAATGTTTACAACTTCATAAACGGTTTATAACAGTTCATAGTAAAACTCCTGATTTAGGGAGGACAGCTTTATTTGCAGTTTCTGCCATGCTGTTTATACTCAGGGTCTGTGAAAATGACATCACACGGCTGCTGTCTTAATGAGCTGTGTTTGTGCTGAGTGTGAGGTCTCACTGGGCATGCCCACTGGGGTCGCTGTAATTACCGTCCTTCCAGCTCCCGGTGCTGAGCCTCAAGGTTCCGCATGCTGCCCTTCAGCTGGCTGTGCTTGGAGAGCAAGGCCTCCAGTTCGGCTTCCTGCCGCTGCTGCAGGGCGGTCAGGCGCTCGTGGTCGCGCCTCAGGCCATCGCCACGCAGCATCACTTCCTCCCGGTCCTTCGCCCAGACCCTGGCCTCCGCCTCCAGGGTGGCAACACGGGCCTCGCTCTCACTGCAGCGGGACCAGAGCGATGCATGCTGGGAGCTCAGTGACGCCTGCTCCGTCTGTTGTAGAGCAAAGGGTGAGGTGGTGAGCAGTCAGTGTGGCAGTTTGACCACAGAGATGAGAACTGTTACTCTTGCAGAACGACCCTGTGGCAACAAGCAGGTCAAAGCTGAAGGTTTAACAGCATGCAGACATTATCCTCTCTCTAACTCTCAGCTAGTGTCTGTAGGCCATTAAATTCATATGACTACATACTATAGACCACATGCTTCTTAAAAAATATATATACACACATATACCTGTATACAAACACACATTTATATATACACACATATATGTGTTTGTAGACAGACAGACAGACAGACAGACAGACAGACAGACAGACAGACAGACAGACAGACAGACAGATAGATAGATAGATAGATAGATAGATAGATAGATAGATAGATAGATAGATAGATAGATAGATAGATAGATAGATAGTTTGTGAACCTGAAATAAGGCATTAAAAACAGGGGTCATGGAGGAATAGTAACTGTGCGACCTCCCTGAGAGCAGGGAAAGGCATGTGGATGCGGACCTGCAGCTTCGTGCTGAAAACCTGCAGGTTTGTGCAGTTTTCCTGCAGGACAATGGCCTGTCGCCGCACGCCATCCAGCTGCTCCTGCAGTTGTGCACAGGTGGACTGCGACTGCGACAGCTGGGATAACAGCACGGCCTTCTCAGTGTGCAGGACTGCATTCTGGAAGGCAGGGGTGAAGAACAGAAGAAAAAGACAAATTATGAAAGACGTGATTTGCAAGAAGCTCTCAGTAATCAGGAATCACCTTCAACACTGAAACAAAATGCACGTACACACCTGCCTCTCCACCTCGATCAATCGCTTGCCCAGCGGCTCCTTGGTCTCTAGGGTGTCAGTTGTGACAGCAACGTCAGCGGCCTTGTCTTGGCTCCCCAAGAGCTGATGCTCAACTGCCTGCAGAGCCTTAGGGAGTGACACATATTCTCTCTGTTTCTGAGGATCCCATTCCGGGTCTGTTTCCCCATCTGTTCTGGTGTCTTGGTCATGGGCTTCCTTGGAGGCGGCTCCTGGCAAAATCTGCGAGGTGTCACCGCCAGATCCTCCTTTCTGGACACCCGTGTCCTCAGCGGAGAAAGATGACAACTTGCACTGGGCCTCCAGTCTCTTATGCCTCTCATGCATCTCTGCCAGCTGTCTGACCAGCTCCTTTACCTGCATTTTCTCATTGGCCAACTGACTGTCCAGTTCCTGGGAATTTAGCTTCTCAGTGGCCAGCTGACAGACAATATCCTGGGACTGCATTGTCTCACTCGCTAGCTGATTGGCCAGCTCCTGTGACAGCATCTTCTCTTTGGCCAATTCCTGTTGAAGGGCATGCAGGAAGAATAACTGATCGATACACAATGCACACCACCTTTTATTCAGCCAGCCCATAATCAACCTCAGTAAAACACACATAAGTCCATCGAGGCCTGATATCTGAAGGACAAAGGCTGATTATCTTCTGCTGTATATTCATGTAGCATACAGCATTTTTGAATATTGTCATGCGTGTGTCTGAAATGCTAGGATGTCTGAGCTTATCGCTCATGGGAGTTTTACTTACACAAAAATGTTCTGAGGGCAGAACGAAAAATAATTGGTTCAGCTAGATAACCAATGAGTTTGTAGAAGAGGTGGGTCATAGGAACTAGAGGAGGTGGGACCAACCAATCGGATGTCATGGTCCCGCCTCCTCTAATTACATTTTTCGTTTTGTCCTCAGAATATTTCTGTGAAAGTAGACCTCCCACGAGTGTGATTACCCACCAGCAGGAAGAACTAGATATTCGCAGGCCTCATGCCTTTGCATTTACGTTTGCTTGCTTCACTGCTTTTTATCCTGAACAGCACACAGCTGATTACATCACTGGAGGACTTTGTTCAGGGGTACAACAGTAGGCCCCTGCCAGGACTCCAGCCACCAGTGTTAGGGTTACAAATCCATCTACTGTCCCTGTATTTACACCTCCTACTGGCTGCTTGACTTTTATGGGGTGTGGTATGAGCATGATGGGATATGTGAAAAGAAGCATTCCAATGTACCTGTACTCGTACTTAATAAAGAATTTCATCTTCATTTTCCATCATTAGATAAGCAGTCTTTTGTCTCATTTATGTTCCTCTCTCATGCCCCCCCCCGTTCCCCATGGGTGTTCTGACCTGACTCAGCGTGCTCAGTTGAGTCCTCATGTCTCCGACCTGTGCATTCAACTGCCTGCTCTCCTCCTCCAGCTCCCGTAGCTCAGCACAGTCCTCTTTCAGTTGGGACACCTCTTGACACACTCGTCTGCGGACAGTGTGGTACAGGCTGTTAGCACCTCATCCTATAGTCAGAATGTCTGAAAGCGGGGGTATGTTATGATAACCCATTACAATTAAAACCCAACCCGACATATACTTTCTTACTGGATACGAGGGACAAGTTTCTGAAACTACATTAAAGGGGCCCAAGTATGCTTTTCCAGTGTCTCCTTTTCCTTCAGTATGTTATATAGCTTTATGTGCGTGTAGACGGTCGTAAGTCTTAAGGCTCAATGTACACACCAATGGGAGGAATTCTCTCTACAGAAACCACTCTTTGCTAATCTGCCTGAAATGACTCGTTGGAATTCCACCCTTTACTTCCGTGACGTGGTGAGGTCACCTCGTGACACGATCCTGACTGGCTTTTCCTGCAAAGGATCTGTCTGCAGACTGCAAGAAAGGGGGCGGAACCTGTATGGCAAACTGGCCAATCAGAGCACACCAGGCTCATCACGGGGTGGGGCTTAAAGCTCTAACA
Source organism: Brienomyrus brachyistius (assembly GCF_023856365.1). Lineage (NCBI taxonomy): Eukaryota > Metazoa > Chordata > Actinopteri > Osteoglossiformes > Mormyridae > Brienomyrus > Brienomyrus brachyistius. Next base: position 10,217,591 of record NC_064542.1, read on the forward strand.
AAACATTTCAGACAGAAGTATAGACAGGGTGAATAGAGATGAACAGTATAAGAACAATTTTGCGTTTTTGGAACACTGAAGCATGTAAATATATTCTAGTAGACCCCCAAAATAAAAATACAAACAGTGAAAAGGAGCATAATAGGGGCCCTTTAAAACAAACACAATAACAAAATCTGGCACAAAATCACAATGAACTACTAAGCACTACCTTCAGTGATAAACACGGAGTTATGCCACAGTGACAGCTAGGCCGCATGTACAAGTCATGTGACAGCTACCACAATCTCAGATCCATGGCGGATGTTGGCATCAGCTTTGTTTCATTTCAACATTTTGTCAGGCAAAAAGGAAGCTGCTGAAGGCCGACGCTTTTGTGGTCAGGTGAGATGGGGGGGTCTGACTCTGCTGACCTGTGCTCGGCTTCCAGGCCACAGGCCCTCTGGTTGCTGTGCTCCAGTGCGGAGGCTGTGCTCTCCAGCTGCTGCCTCAGGCGGCCCAGCTCCCGCTCCCGCTGCCTCTGCTCTCGCTGCTGTGCGTCCAGCTGGCTCAGGCACACCTCCTTCTCCTGCTCCAGGCGAGAGGCCTCCAGTGTGGCCTCATCTCGCCGGCGCCCCAGGGCCTCCGCCTCTAGGCCCGCCTCCCGCAACTCCGCCTGGAGCTCCTCCTCCCGCCGCCGCGATGCTTCCAAGCTGCGGCTCAGCCTCTCTAGCTCTGCCTTCAGCGCCTGGTTGGCCAGTTCCAGCTGGTCGCCCTAGTTACCATCAGTCAATCAGTCAATCAATCAATCTTTATTTAAATAGCACTTAACAGCAGGTCTTAACCACAGGGTTTACAAAGTGCTTTACAGACATTTAAAAGGAAGGAATTAATATAAGCTTAACAATAAGCACAGAGAAAAACATTTAATATAGAATCATTTATTAATAATAATAATAATAATAATATAATAATAATAATAAAATACCACTTTAAACGCCCAAAGTTTTCAGTAGGGGACTTTAGATCACCCTCTCTGGTCCTCGTGCAAGGGGATCCGAACCCCTGCCACACTAGGACCCCAACCCAGTGTCCTCTGAGATACTGAAGTCCCAAAGTATTTAAAGAATCCATCCCCAGCTGAGAGTGATCACACAGACCAGTAAGAGAGGAGGGGTTATATATGAGCTAACATGAGCACCTTGCGGGCAGCGGCACGGAGCGAGTCGATGGTGGAGCGCAGGCAGTCTCTCTCCCGCTCCAGCTGTGCTCGCTCCCCCTGCAGCTGCGCAGCCACAGCCCCCTCCAGCCTCTGCAGCTCCAGCTGCGCCCGCAGGCGCATCAGCTCCTCATCGGCCTGCTCGGACTCTGACTGCAGGGCCTGCCGGCAAAGCAGAGGGGGGCGAGCTGCATGAATAAAGCACAGCTCTGTATTCTGGCGCATTGACTTAACAACAGTTTGATTAGGGACCTAATTCATTAAGTTATTTAATATCACTGAGAAAGTTCATCAAGTGTGTTTTAGCATTAAAAAAAACGCAGCCAGCTTGCAGCCCATATATAAGTTATATTAGTATGAACTGTGTCCGCTTCCAAGCATAAGCCTAATACCTTCTCTCAAAAAAATCTTCCTTCTCTGTGCAAAATCTCCATTTTGGTAGCACTATTAATGCTAACAATAAAGCCTGAATATATGTCCAAGAATGATGAGAAAGAGTAGAGATGATTAATTAGCAGAAGCAATGTACGAACATGCGATACCCACACTGAACGCAGTCCAGTCACATATGCCTGCTAAAGGTGCCCCTTAACCTCTCATTCAATCTGAATCCATTCATTCATATAACATACAATAAAGGCTCTACCTGCAGAGTCACCCTGTGGATACAAACATCCAAGCCATTGTGAATAAAAGCATCTTTTAGCAGTTTTTTAATCCATACAAAAAAGTTATATTATAACTTATTATAAAATAAGTTATTTATTATTTATTTATATTATTAATCTAATATAATCTAATGCAATCTAATCTAAATAGTATAACTAACAGAACTCATGAGTCACGGATTTAATATATCAATACTTTGCTTTCAGACATAAAGATCTTTTAAACTGATAATCATTAATAGCTGTAAATACATCTATAGATAAATATGCGAAAGCGCACAGCAATCTGAATTGCAGCTGCGGATTCTGCGCTGGGCAATGCGGCAGTACCTCAAAGTAAGTATACAGCTATAGATATACGTGAAAGCGCGCAGGGGTCCGAATCGCCGTTGCGGTTTCCGCAGCCCTACCTCGATCTGCTTCCTGGCCTGGAGCAGGCCCTCGCCAGCCTTCCTTAGCCGCTGCACCTCTACCTCCAACACGCTCAGTCGCTGCTCGGCGCTGGTGGCCCTGCGATTCTGCTCTGCCAGCTTGGCGCGCAGCTCATGGACCAAGCTGGCCTGCCTCTCGGCCTCCTGGCTCTGCTGCGCCACCTCCTGGAGGGCCAGCTGCAGCTGCAGGGCCAGGGAGGAGAGCTCCCCATCGGCCTCCTCGCTTTCTGCCTGCATCTCCTGTTGCTCCTCACCCTCCGTCCTCTCTCGCTCTGTGAGCCGTCCAGCCTCCCTCAGTCCTTCTATGCTCCCTTTAGTCCTTTGCACCTCCCCCTCTCTGTCCTCGTCTCTCTTTTCTATCAGTCTGTTGGTTCTGTCCACCTCCTTCTCTCCTTCTCCATCTTCTCTTTTTTTGGAGATTTCCTGCAACTCCTCCCGGTCCTCTCTCGCCCTCTTCACCTCTTCTCTCTTCTCTTTCAAACTCATCACTTCCTCTCCTTCCCCATCTTCACGTGTCATCCCCACCCCCTTTGTTGCACCTCCTGCTTCTCTCTCCTTCCCTGGCTCCTCTTTCTTGAATGCCAGTTCCTCCACCTCCTGGCCTCCTTCTCCCACCTCCCTGGGGAGCCCTTTCTCTGCTTTCCCTTGACCTCCTCCTTCCTCACCCCGCTTTTGCACGCTCATTGACTCCAACTTGATTTTCAGGCCTTTGTTTTCATCCTTCAGGTTCTGGAGCTGAGGAGTAAACAGCATAACTATTAAGTAACAGTACTTCTCCTTGGTCTGTACTCCTGCCCCAGAGAAGGGAGAAAATGTCTCTAACATATTCACTGAGTAAATAATAAATATTAGCAGGTCTCGTTGTTTCAGTCACAATGCCTTTAGTGAGAAGTTAGCTAGATGTCACAAGTCATCTTCTCACCTCCTTCACCACGTCCTGGTGTTTACTCTCCAGTGTGATCAGTCTGTCTGTCTCTCTATGAAGCTCTCCCTTCAGTTTCTCCTTCTCCTCCAGCAGATCAGCCTTTAAGACGTGGGCACATGCACATATATGAGGAGGTACAAAAAATGGACATGGACACACACACAAACAGACTAAACATGCATTTTCTTCCAAAATCCCAATTACTGTAAATAGTTTTTTTAGTTAAAAATCATATTAGTTGTTCTTGACAAAGGACTCTGTGACCCTGACCGGGAATAAGGATAATCCTGAGAGGAAAACCATTTTCAATATATTATTAAAAGAGGACAAATAGACCATTAGACATATGAGTTATGAATTATGAAGTTATGAAGTTTAATTATGAATTATGAAGTTATGAGTTATGAAGTCCACTGTTGCTAAAGATCCTGTGTAACGTTCAACAGTGCTGGCTGTTAAGTTTGGTTTATTCACAAAGCCAAATGTGACCCAGTTACATCCATCCATCCTCTGAAACTGCTTACCCTGTTCAGGTCCTTTGTCCTATGTCCTCTTGCTAAGTGTTTGTCCTATGTTCTGTTATTAAGCGCTGTCCACTGTCCTGTTACTAAGTATTATCCAATGTCCTATTGTGAAATATTGTGAAGTCCAATCTTCCTTTAATAAGTGTTTTGTCCCACGTCCTGTTGCGAAGTATTGCCCAATGTCCTGTTACTAAGTGTTTGTCCTATGTCTTGTTAACCCATGTCTGTCTGCAGGAAACACACAAATAGTACTTGTACCAGTACAAATGGCAGTAAACCTTTTGAATCCTTAGAATCCTTGAATCCTAAAGCTATCTGAAATCATTCCCTTACACCAATCCCCCTGTATATATGGCTTTTTAGACTGGACAACACAGGTGTTCTCACCGAAGACGCCTGCGCAGGGTCTGACCAGTCTGCGCAGGCCTCTCGCTCAGCCTGCAGCTGCTCCAGGCGCCTGCGCAGTTCCATGTTCTCATGCTCGGCCCCCAACAGTCTCCAGGACGATGCCTCACTCACTTCCTCGCTAAGGGGCTTCAGGTCCAAGCCATCCAGAGCCAAAGGGATCACTGACACAGAGGGTTTACACGCATTAGCATAATGTTGCCAAACGAGAACGTTGCTTTCACTTTCAGTTTCACACTCTGCCGAATGTTTTTACTGAAAGCTCTCAGTGCCTTGTTCTATGATACACACACAGGCGCCTGGCCTCCCCCTGGTGAGGGGTCACATGCGTGCTTTGGAGCTCACACACACAGGCGCCTGGCCTCCCCCCGGTGAGGGGTCACATGCGTGCTTTGGAGCTCACACACACAGGCGCCAGGCCTCCCCCCGGTGAGGGGTCACATGCGTGCTTTGGAGCTCACACACACAGGCGCCAGGCCTCCCCCCGGTGAGGGGTCACATGCGTGCTTTGGAGCTCACACACACAGGCGCCAGGCCTCCCCCCGGTGAGGGGTCACATGCGTGCTTTGGAGCTCACACACACAGGCACCTGGCTCATTCTCGTGCCCGAGCTCATCATCAGACTCCACAAGGGGGCGCTGTGCCCTGCGGCTCTGGCTGCGCTTCAGCTCAGCTTCCAGGCTTATGTTCATCTCCAGCATCTCCTCCACCCTGTGCCGCTCCATGTCCTTCTCCTGTGTCACAAACAAACACAGCCGCGGGTCTACAGGACATTCATGTGCTGGAGGCCGTCATGTCTACACAGGGAACCTCTGGTAGGGGCACAACAATCTGTATTTCACTGCAAGACTTTAGATAACAGACACAGGATTTTAGGCACTATACGGCCATTATCTTCGGCCACAATTCAGTAAGCAGATTGATAATACGCCTAAAACATTAATGAAATGCATACTGTGATGGCCAAAACTTATACAGTGATCGGTATCTTTATGCTTATCAAATTTGGTTAGCAGAGCACCACATGCTACTGTTCTGGTAAATAATGGAAGCAGTAAGCACTGAAGAGGTGGGGAGGAAAGGCACAGCTCAGCATCTGCTACACCTCTTTAAAGAGGATATATTGTGGTTAAACTAGGTAAAAAAATATTGGTGGGGTGGCAGTATTATTTACTGATTAATTCTGACATGTTTTTTGGTTAATATAGTTTTCATTTCTGTTTCATTAACGATTTTTTCATTAGTTCCCGTTTTCCTTTCATTTTTATTTTACGATAATAACACTGGTCCCAACAAGTCCAACGCGCATCAGCACACACACTGGTGCCGTGAATCGAAGTAGAATAAGTGCAGATTTTAGCCTAAACATTTTCTCAAACACTTATTCAGTGAAGGCAGACAACTTTATGACTTAGAGGGTGTTTATCAACTACAAGGACAAGATATTAAAATATCTCCATATTAATGGTAATTTAATAAACATAAACTGGTAACACTTATGCTGGGGCTTCTGGTGACCCCCCCATCCAGAATAGTGCCTGTATGTTTTCCCTTCCCTTCAGGTGCTTGTGCATATCAGTGCCGTGTGGCATGTCCCTTTGCACTGGGTAACCACTATTTTGTTTTATTATTTATTTATTATAACTATTCCCATAATTAATTATATTAAAGGAAGACATTTTTTATAATGAACTGAAGCATTTTAGAAATAATAAAGGTAATTTCATTAAAATAACAATATTGATGCTGATGCATTTTCAGACTAATTGTGTCAGTTCTAGTTTTAACATCTTTTATATATCTGCTTATGACTGTGTTCATATGCTCTAACCTCCATTTCACTGTATAGTAATGATTTGTACTACATTACGCTGCGCTTGACTGATCGGTATTTTATTATGCTGTTCTCCTGTACTGTACTGTGCTATACCAAATTGTGCTGTATTGCACATTTTACTACACTGTACTGTACTCTACTATTCTGTACTGTACTATGCTGTACTTGACAGTAGTGAGCTAAGGAGTATTAAACCATACTGCACTATGCTATGCTAAGCTGTACTATGCTCTACTGTGCTCTACTGTTCTGTGTTTTACTGTTATGTATTGAACTATGCTATGCTTGGCTGTATTATACTGAACTGCGCTTTGCTGAGCTGTACTATGCTGAACTGTGCTGTGCTGTTCTGTACTGTACTGGGCCGAGCTGTGGAGCATTATACCACACTGTACTGCACAGTGTTATGCTCAGCTGTACTATGCTGTGCAGTGAGGTACTACATTGCACTTCCGTACTGCCTCAAGGTCGATGAGCCTCTGGCGCAGCAGCAGATTGTCCCTTTCCAGCTCACGGAGGCCGGAGCATCGAGCCCGAGTCTCCCCCAGCTGCTCCTCCAGCAGGGCCCGCGTCTCCTGAAGTGTAGCGCAGTACTGCTGCTGCTCCTGTATGGGGCGCCAGAAGGGCAGCAGAAACATGTGAACAGGAGGAGACGTTGGACGCTAAAATCTTTGAAGGGGAACCTCTATTGTACCCCAATACAGGAGATCACACTGCACTCCAATTTGTTAATGATATATTATATTATTACAATAATTATTATTACTATTGTCAAATGTTTATGGGTTAAATTGCACAATAAAGTGTAAAATTTGGACTGCTTATCCTTCTGTTTAAATGCCCCAAGCTAAATTATACTGCTTTAAGTTTTAATTTAAGATTCTACTTTATTATTTAAGACTTAATGCATTAAATATTATCTGCCCAAGAACCAGCCAAATAAACGTACATGAATTTTAATTTGCAAACATTAATGTCAATTAATTAAAAAAAAAATATGTTTAACATTACTGAGTCTATCATATATAGACCATAAAATATTCAGACAACTGATAGTCAAAACTTCATAAACAACTCAGTCAAAATTCATTCATTCATTCATTAAGAACCCAGTATATCTGTGAGTGTTTTCCACTGCCATATCAGCCTGTCAATAATAGGTAAAAGATACTGATGTAAATCAAAATATGCAAAAACATTTGTTGGTGAAATGGCCTCTGTTACAGCCATTCATCCATCCAGGTGCTAAATAAACTGTTTGTTACCTGAAAAAAAAAAAACAACCTTATGAAAATGTCCCCTTACGGCCCATATACCTGCAGCTGTGTGCGGTACAGGTCCAAACTGCGCAGGCGGTGGGCACAGTTCTGCAGCTCAGACTGCAGCCGGTCTGCCTTAGCTGCGCGCTCACGCAGGCAGTCGAGCTCGTCGCGCAGACCCCGTGATACGCGCAGCTCTCCCTGCAGTGCGCGGTTCTAGCCCGGAAACGGTAGGGAAGATGTTAGCAGCTGTCAGTCATCAAGCTGCAGGAATGACGACCATTTAGTCACCGCGCCATGCAGGGCCTCACCTCCTGACGCAGTTTGTTAAGCTCTGCCTCCATAGCCTGCAGTTCCTGCTTGTAGTCCAATAACTGATCTCCTTTGTCCTCCCTGTAAGAAATGGATGATAAATACACCTTGTTGTTTAACTCTAAAGCAACTCTTCTGCCATTTTCTCACTCTCTTCCAGCCTTTTAATTCGAGGCACATCGGCCTCTAATGCGCCCCTTTCCCCCCACACCCCTGACCCACCCTCTCCAATCATCACTTACAGCTCCTGCCGCACCCGGCGCAGTTTGGCGCGACTGTCTGCCAGCTGCACAGCCAGCCCCTGTGGCGCGTCATCAGGGTGGCTGTTTGGGGTCACCGCCGGGGCGTGTCCCCTGGCCGAATCGTGCTCCCGACAAAGCTCCACAATCCGCTGCCAAAATAAATGATGGAGGACAAGAGGTTTGAGTGGAAACCTTAATTGCTGTTGTCTGTGACTGCAGACACTTCTGAATATTGTACTGGATGGCAATGCTTCAAGTGGTGAAATAAGTTTCCAGTATCAGTTGCCAAGAGTTTACAGTACGCAGCACCAGCCTTTTATCTGTCAGACTTTAAACTGCAAAAAGTGTCGCCACAAAACCAACGTCTTTTTATCTCGTTTATCCACAATATCTCCTTTTTAAAAGGATGTGTTGGTTGCTGAGCTGTTGCTTTCTTCACCGACTGGCTTTCTCTGAGGGAGCAGTTATGTCTCCCATAGTATTACCTAAACAGTAACATGTGATGTGCTCCACTAACTTAATCACTCTTGCTAGTGCACTTGTTAGGCTGTCTAATCTTATAAGACTACCATACGTTCTATCTGTGATGTGACTGGCTGATGTGTGCTATCGTACAATGTTCCTTTTAAAACGTTTACTGAAGAGTCTTATTTTGTCCATCCATCCACGTTCTGTACCTGCTCATCCTACTCAGGGTCGTGGAGGGTCACAAGCCTATCCTGGAGGCTATAGGCACAAAGCAAGGAGCAACCCAGGATGGGGCACCAACCCATTGCAGTCATTTTGTTTTAGTTTAAATTTTATATGACGATTAGTTGACGTATCATCACAGGTGGAAATTTCTGTCCCAGAAAGTAAAAATCCAGACCAAAATTTTGTTTCAACCAACCAGTTGAGCATAAAGAGTCAGAGTCACACAGTACTCAACTAGCTGGTTGAAACAAAATCGTGGTCTGGATTTTTACTTTCTGGACCTGAAATTTCCACCTCTGCGTATCATTTATGTCGTCCAGCCCTTACTAGTTACCCTAAAGGTAACACTGTGGCCCGTGGGACTCGTCAGCCCTGGTTAAAGGCGAGAAACAGGATGAGGGAAAAAGCTGATAAGCTGACAAGTCTCTTCAAAGTCACAGAATCAGTCAAACCTGTAATACACAGCAGCTGCAACAGCCTCAGCCCTGGCTGTCAACAGTATGAAGTAGATCCTCACAATAATGAGGCCAGAAGGGAGGAAAATAGTAGTGATTAGGGCTGCACACAATTTCAACTATCACAATGTGAATTTTTGTGTCAAATATTGTGATATTTATAAAGACAAATTGCCAAAAAAAACTATAACCAAATAGAATTTATAATTTACAAAGGATCAATCACTAAAATAGCAAAGTTTGCCATGTTTTGTTTCCTGTGACAGGGTAAATGTTTTAGCTAAACTGTTTTAGCTAGTGGATGATATATGTGAGGATGGGCAGTACTACGGTAAAACGGCACACGAGTCCCCCAGACCGCACCCCTGGGGCCAATTTTATTGCTTTTGAAAATACAGTATACCGCAGTATAATATCCGGATGGTATGACAAAATGAAAAATTAAATACTACCCAAGCATAAGTCACCCAGCTGACTATCACGATCCTTGTGATCTCACAATTGCAAGCGCTTAACGTGAAGTCTATAGTTACGTTACTTTGCTCGCCCTACTTTGCCTTGCAGTAACCTGTCTGCTTCTGGCTAGTCACCCGAGGCTAATGCTACATGCACAGAAAATGACAGGAAATGAAGTCATTTTCTCTCAATGACAAAAATAGACTCATCAAAGCTTATAATAAACTGCCAAAACTGAGCCATCAAGATGCGCCACAATAAGGTGTATTTTAATGTACAGTATTGGATTAGAGCGTATTTAAATTGTACAGTTCAGTAATATGAAAATCTTTTGAAACAGCTGTACGGTACTCTGAACAAGTCAAAAAAATTCAGTAAATAGCAACACTGTCCATTTTATTGCCGTATATTCATGTTATGAATATACAACTGTCAATTAGATAGTAATCTACCTGAGGCATAAAGAAAAAGAAAAAATTCAGTTACAATGATCATCCGCTTATAGTGATCAATTTCACCCATAAAGTGTTGCATTAGCGCTGCCAAGGGTAACACACAGTAATGCACATTAGCATCATTCAGCAAAACTGCTCTAGTGCAGCAGCGTGCTTCAGACTAGGACGGGGCAGCGGTTCAGCACCCTGAGCTAAGGACTGGGAGCGCGAGTGCACAGCTAGGGCACCCACCTCAAGGTGAGTGTCCCTCTGGGCCAGGAGGCTCTGGATGTGCTGAGCCATGGAGCTGAAGACACTCTGCAGCTCATTCGTCTCCAGGGTACACAGCTCCCCCCACTGGAGGGGCAGCACATTGCTCGGATTCTGGGTCACCTGCAAAGAAATTCAGGGTAAATTAAATCTGCGCTAGTCTTTCTCAGCCGTACGCCTGCTGTTAATTTCAAAAAGAATCGCAACATGTAATAATAATTATTATAATTGTTTATATATTTACAATTTTTTTTTTATTAATTATACATGTGCTTATGTGAAATACAATATCAAGCCTACCAGTCTACAAAACACAGAAGATATGCTTTTTTTAAATAAAAAAGACATGTAGATCTATACATATCTATATCATATACATAGATATGACTTATTGTCTAGTACTAAGCTCCTGTGTTGGTATTTGAAAGTCAGTAAAGACAAGACTACAGACAGGTGTGTGGGGTGGAGTTTAGATGGGACTGATGTCACCGGGAACATCAGCGGGGAGGACGCCGGAACACACCTCCTGAATGCAGGAGGCGATGGCGGCCTGAGTCTTTATGTCGAGAGCCTGTATTTTCTGTATAAACTCCTCCTTCCTCTCACACTGTAATCGCAAACAGCACAGAAAGACACAGAATAAGTATATGGTTTGTTGTTGTTTCTTTGGGCTTCCTGGTTTCAGCCACATGTGATGTCCACACATCCAACAATATCACGGGGATGCCTCATCCTTACTTAATACACGGCTTTGCTGCTTTACACTTCATTTCCCCAAAAACAGCATTGATCATAAACAAAATTTTTTATTGAATAAAATAGGCTGATCACCCCAATGTCAGGATTTTAAAATTACTGCACTACAGCAGCGTTGTCAAGTCCTGGGGGGCCGGTGCCCAACACATTTTTGGGTTTACCCTCATTTAACACACCTGATTCAACTCCTTGTACCTTCATGTGCTAATTGTCACACAGCTCTTGAGTGGAATCATTTGTGATGGAGCAGAGAAAGAACTAAACTACACAGGGTTCTGGCCCCCCAGGACTGGAGGCTGACACCCCTGCACTACAGGATTCCACTTTCAGGGTGCAATATTCACAATATCCAAACCACAATTTGTCACAAGGAAAATTCACTGGAAAAAAACATTTGGCCTACATAACAATGTGCAAAACAAACATGTAAAACATCACGATCTGGCTAAACAAAGTTTTTAAAAACTTCTCAAATTTCAGACGACATACTGACATAAGACATCCACGTTACTTTGATACATTTCATTTTGAGATAATATTTGGTTTCGCCATTTCCTGATTTTCGACACTGCCTCCTGTTTTCACCACATCATGGTGTAATGTGTCACGCTCATAAGATACTAGTTGAACGTTACAGAGCGGCTAAGCCAGATGTTTTTATCTAAAGCAACCTGCACAGCTTTGAAATGATCTCTTTATTCGTTTATGGAGGCTTAGTGAAGCGATTCAGATGAAATATAATCTGAACTGAGAGGGGTTGGCATGTGGGTCTAGGGTTAAGCTTCTGTCGATGTGATTGAATGGTTGCCAGTTTAAATCCCATTTTCAGCAAAAGAGTCACAAGTCCGTTGGGCCCTTGAGTAAGGCCCTTAACCCCCCCCCCCCAAAATGTTGCAGGATAGCCAGATAAATGTCTAAGCCTGTGCTCAGACCCCAAGTTTCTCTTTCAGCTGTATATGTGAGTGTGTGTGTGTCACAAAGGAGAGAACATACATTATGCAAAGCAAAGAATTCCAGTGCACTCATATTTGTGAAGACGGCAAATAAAGCACTGGTTCACTTCCATTTCAGATATGTCAAAGTGCCCATCTTGAGAAGCAGAACCCTGCGGCGTATCGTTCAGCTGTCCTGCTGTGGTCCGCATTCCCTACGCTGCTGAGCTCCGCAGCTGAGTGTGTGCGTGAAATACAAACTCACCTGCACGGCACAGCCCAGCAGCAGCAGCAGCAAGTTCCTCAGCTCCTCCAGAGCCGCCTCTGATGGCACAGAGTCACACACACACTAATACTAAAGCAAAACTTTGAAGAAACATCCATAGCACACAATCTAGCTAATTATACACAGTCCACAGTCCAGGAAATGTGTGTAAAACCAGGCACAGGGGCCACTTGAGAACCACCACAGACGTTCAAAGACTGAGACACAGAGGAAAAGAAATGCACCAAAGACCAATATCTGTGCGACTGAAAGAGGATGCCGTGGATCACCACTGGTCAACAGTAGATGCCAGTAGTCCGGGGTGCAGCAATTTCTGTTAGCCAGCGATTTGTGGGAAAACGGTGGAACAGAAGCTACAGAACCAAGCTGGATTCCAAGATGAGCCAAAGGTGCCGAAAATAAGTACCGACCTGTGAGAGGGTCTCTTCCCAAAACAGCAACGTTCGGGAGGGGCACCAAAATTAACTGCTGCAAGTTCTCCTGTCAGGAGCAAGAAGAGAGGAAAGACATGGACATGTAAACAGAGGTTTGTTATGCTATTGTGTAGAAGCCCGTATTTACACAGTATGTTCTTTCTTTTGTCCTAGTGCAAGAGAGTCATGTCTAGTAAAGTAGGTCCCTTAAGTCAAGTATATATAGGTATCCCCATACATTTGGTAGTTACAGCACTACACATCATACCATTAACACTTTATTTTTCATCCACCAAGAACACAAGAACCGAATAATTATAAATACATCCACATGTTTATTTCCAAATAGATTTATACTGAAATTATGAATTACATGACATTTAAAGTACCTCTGCGCTTAACAGATTTAGTGAAGGAAAAAAAAGCAGTGGTTTGGTAGAGAGGGAGTGGCAAGTAAATGCAGAATCTCTTCTCAGAAAGGGAAGTTTAGGTAAGTCACAGGAAGTGACGTTTAAGGTTGTGAATGTGTTACTGTGGAAACCGCCAACCCACAAAAAGATAAAAAAAAAGGTTTGACTCATAGTTGAGCTGGAACTGGAATTTCAGTTAATATAATATAATACAGTAGGTAAAAATAAAACCATTTCCTTTTCCTCTCAGTACAATCGTAACAAAAACATTCATGTGTTTTTCTACAAAACAAGTGACAGACTAAAATTAATACTAAGCAAAAAAGCAAACACCATTCACATTTATCAAACCATCCAGGAGAGACATAATTCATTTCAACCATTCATCAGACTTTAAACTTCAATTTCAGGTATGAATATTAAGCAAACCAACTTCTACATGTCTGAATCAAAAGAAAGAAACTGTGAACCTATTCTGGCCAACAGTGACCAGGAAGCTCAAAGCGAGAAGTGAAACCATTAAGAGAAGTTTGCCACCAACTAGCCCAAGAGCAGGAAAGCTTATTCACAAAGACAAACAACAAACCCTTTATTCATTCCATAAAATTCCAAAGGTAGTTTATGGTTTGAAAAAATGACAATGAAGTCCTTTATTAAAGGTGTATTTGAGTAGAAAGATTAACTTTATTGATCCCAGAGCAAAATTCATACACAAAACTGTGCATGCTCACTAAAGTGCACGATGCATAACTGCACTGCACGCTCACTGGATACTTCACACAGAGCCATAATTTTGGCTCATGCTTTTAAAGATGTCTGCCAAGTACAGGGGTGCCTACATGATGTTACTGTCACTACTGACATTTTTCAACAGTATAACATACTGTAGATATTAGAAAACTTGGGCAGTCATCATGAGTATATGGTCTCGATGTATTACTGCAGGTCTGAGCCATATTTCAGATTCCATATTTTTTTATTTCCTATTAGTCAATTCCCTGCATCCTTGCAGTGTATACAAAGTTGGAAGATGGATGCATGATGTCGACATAAATCTCTGACAGTATAATCAACAATTGTATTCACTTTACTTTTTTCTACTAGACTAAGTCCCGATAAATCATAGGTGTGTAAAGTAGGCTAGTAACTACTTCATCATTACTCCATTATTGCAGTCTCTCACCTGATAATAGGATCGCAGGTGTCGGTTCAGAACAGAGAAGTTTTGGACCCTTAGAACCTCATCGTTGCTCTCTTCCCAATATATTCGTTCCACCTTCGGATTGGGGTCACTGAAATGCCAAAGTACAGACAGAGGTCAGAATGCCTGTCATCAAGCCGTACTCACAGCACAGTAAGAGAATAGTGAGGGAATTATGAAACAGTAACTCATCTATTAAGACAGCACACCCTTAATCCCAGTTTCAGACACCCCATCCCAGCCTGAAGCTCACTTGTGCAAACATTATACACTGAAAAAAAAGCAATATATTTTTTTTCTGAGGCACTGATATAACAAAGCACAACTCACATGACCCTCATAACCTCATTGAGGAAGATTCCATTGGTGAGCTCCAGGTACTGCTTCTGGGAATTCTGGGTACTGGAGTTCACTTCAAGGTACTGAGCAGAAATGGGTCCCTCTCCATCAATCACACCGTCAAACGTAAGAACCTGGGAGGGCAGCACGAGAGAAAATGGCATTTAAAGGCGCATGACTCAAATGACAGATAACGGCAGAAGCACAGAAAATGTACTTTACTGGCATAAATCCTAAAATAACACTAAAATGGGCTACTAATGGGAGCGGCATGGTGGTGCAGTGGTTAGCACTGTTGCCTCACACCTCTGAGACCCAGGTTCGAGTCTCCGCATGACCCAGGTTCGAGTTTGCATGTTCTCCCCATGTCATCGTGGGGTTTCCTCCGGGTACTCCGGTTTCCCAGCACAGTCCAAAAACATGCTGAGGCTAATTGAACTTGCTAAATTGCCTGTAGGTGTGAATGGTGTGTGAGTGTGCCCTGCGATGGGCTGGCCCCCCATCCTGGGTTGTTCCCTGCCTCGTGCCCATTGCTTCGGATAGGCTCCGGACCCCCACAACCCAGTAGGATAAGCGGTTTGGAAAATGGGTGGGTGGATGGTTGGATGGATGGACGGATGGGCTACTAACGATTAATGCCATCAAAAAATGCCTTACTGACTCACTTATGCCTTCCAGAATAACAAATGATCGATAATAACACTTGCCTTATTAATATCTAAACAGAGTTTACATTGTATATATAAAGTTTGGGTAGTACAGATGAGTAAATCTCATAGTAAGTCCTCCATAGAATTACAGTGCAACGTGGAAAAGGAGCCGCATAAAACGGGAACGAAGACCAAAAAGAAAAACCTAGATGGTGAGGAAAAATAATATCTAAAACAAGGAAATACTCACAGGGGTGACACACAGCAGAAAAAGGAGAAGCTGTTTATGTTAAAATTGTTTACTTTTACGTTTACTGTATTTTATACTTCTGTGTGCGCAACTCTGTATATAATATGGAAAAGACGATAACTTTTTTTAAATCACCTAACAGGAAGAATAAAATACAAATGTCATCGTATAAACAGCCACGCTAATCATTTAAAACGGCCGTTATCCAATTAGTAGTTTTTTCCCGACGTATTATGATTTTCTGTCTTATTTTCTACATAACTTCGGGGTGTCACTTACCCAAGTCACGAGGGCGCTCCCCATGAACTCCTCTAACATGTCAGCAAAAATACCGTCCATCTTTGTCGGGCATTCCATGTCTTATTCTTCGTGTGACGTTACTTCATAATAATTACATTTAAATAACGAATTGGTCGTTAAAAAATGAAACAGGTGGATTCTGACAGTCCTGCCCGGCTACCGGCACAGAGGCATGCCGTACCCTGCCCTGTCTGTTAACTGCACTGGTACTCAGCTAAACCGCACCGGAATTTCGCAACTGCTTCGCTTCTGATAATAACTATACAGCAGCCCTTAGCGCTTGTTTCCACACACAGTTAACCTGCTGGGTGACGCATCACCACGGGTAAACATAAACCTTGCCGCACCGAAGAAAAAAAAAACGCTTTTAATATCATAGGCATAGTTATAGCGACATTTTACTCATCATCGAGTTCTCTCGTAGGATGCCTCGTTGCAATTAAATAAAACGTGTAGGATGCTCCTGAAAACCCCCCCAGAACAACTACTAGCTCCCCAGTCAGTCACGTCATACTTTCCTAGGTGAAAAAAGCCGGTTGCCTGACAGTAGCTGAGTTTGATGTTCTGTAGGCGTAAATCTTTACATGGTGAAGTCACTTTGCGCACTAGGAGACAAACTGGAAACTTTGTAACCAAAAAAAAGTGGGCTTTCGATACATGTTTGGCGTTTAACCCAAATGGTAAATTGGCTGCTTTTAATATGAAGGATTCTTCTAAATATCACAAGATGGATAATTTAAAGCAATTTGTTTTGGCAATAGTTTTAGTGCCGAAACACTCGCATTTCCTTGTTTACTTTTAAAATATACCATTTTAAACTCCAAATTTGTGTGTACATCTGAAGGGTGCTACTCCCAGGAAATCCTGGACGTGAAGTAAGGTGCGCCTTGGATGGCGGAAACTGCACCAACATTGTTATGGCAAGAGGGCTTATTTCTGACAGGAACTGGGCCCCTAACCGGAAGAGGGTCACCAGCTGACTCAAGACTGACAAGTAAAAGGAAAAACAAACAGGAACACAGAAATCAAACTAGCAAGCAGAATCTCGACTCAAGAAGGCCAACAACAGCTCTAAGTTGACACAAGATTAACGCAGGATACTGAGCAGAGATCCAAACCAGACTGAGCAGCGAGCTCTAGTGGCTGATTAGCAAACTGCAGGTAGAGCCGGGGATCTGGGTGCATCTTCTGAACCATGGGGACCAGGTTTACCATGGAGACATGGAAGGTGGGGTGGATTCTCAGATGTATGGGCAATTTGAAACAGTAAGTTATAGGATTGATCCTCTTTTCAGTTGGAAAAGGATTAATGTACCTGGATATGAGTTTTTTGGAACATTGAGGAGGGTCGATGTGTTGTGGTCTGGCACCTCCTTCAATCAGTTTAAGGCCTCCTGTGTCATTGGCTTCTCTAGATGATGCTTGAGATATTTTCAGCGGACCATTCTTTGACAACTGGAATGCTAGTGCTTGATAGATCTAGGTCAGGGGTGGCCAATCTTATCCGCAAAGGGCCAGTGTGTAGGCAAGGTTTTTGGGATACACTTTAGGCCAATCCCAGGTGTGAGTACTCTTCAGCCAATCAACCCTATAATTAGTTAACTAATGAAGGAGTTGCAGCGAACATCGCGACCCTTTTTGGATAAGATTGGCCACCCCTGATACAGAGGGAATGGGGAGGTTGATTACAATTGAAAAGGGGTTAAACAGAACTATTAACAAGCCAAGAAGTTCTGGGCAGACATGGCATAGATAGATAGATAGATAGATAGATAGATAGATAGATAGATAGATAGATAGATAGATAGATAGATAGATAGATAGATAGATAGATAGATAGATAGATAGATAGATAGATAGATAGATAGATAGATAGATAGATAGATAGATAGATAGATAGATAGATAGATAGAAACTTCACTTGGACTCTACGAAGCTGCATCCACCAAAACACAAGTAGACGTACCCCTCCATCACACAAAAGACATCCGACAAAAAATACAGTAAAATTACAAATAAAATAATAAGAATGAATAAACAAATAGATGAATGAATGAATAAATTCCATGTATGAATGAGTAAATAAATAAATAGATAAATAACATACTCATTATTTATTTTGTTATTTAAGACTATTAAATAGTGGGGTAAATAATTGCTTATAAGAAGTGCAAGCACAAAGTTTTCATGAGTATCTTGGCAGAATAGGACCCTGTGCCTGTGATCAAAAGGTTGCAGGTTCAAATTCTGGGATCGACAGACTGACATTGGGCCCTGAGCAAGGCCCTTTACTATCAGCTCCAGGGGTTGACACTGGTTGACCCTCTGCTGTGGCCCCCAAGCTTGCTGTCACCTCTATACCTATCTGTGTATCTCATAGAGTGCTAGATGCGATAGGCAGAAATTCCCCATGTGGATGAAGAAAATATCACTACTCTAACATTCTGTCTGTTGCATTGTGGGTGATAGTCCAAAGAAAGGCTTACCCTGATCCTCAGGCACGTACAAAACACATCCCATGCCCCTCATCTTCAGGGGTCCTGTGCAGACATGATATCTGATGAAATAGGACTTGCATTGCTGAGCGCCATTTGAAATTGCCCTTCTGGCTTTTGAAAATCAATTCAGGAAGTCTGGGCCAGTGTGTTAGGTGGGTGTAAGACTGCTGGTGGCCTGTGAATTGCCCGGGGGCATGCGTGCTTGGAGAAGGCCTGGACAAAGATCGACGTCCATACACTGTGCTTTTTCCTGTTTAACTCCTCGACTTTGGAACTCACTCCCTTAGTTGAACATAGTTGAACATAGTCTCCAGTTTCAAAACCAATCTGAAAACCGCCTTGTTTAATAAAGCCTACAACGATCCCTATCCATAAAATGTTTTTTGATGTTTGTCTTATCTGTTTACGCTTTCTATGTAAGCATCTTTGAGTCTTTGAAAAGGCTCTTTTAAAGAAAAATATCCACTATATATAAACACTCTATTTAAAGATAGATGCATTTTGTGTTTGTTGTCCTGAATTATTTGTGACCTTGTAAATAGGAGGCACTGGACCACCCTGGGATTACGGCCAGTCCATGTGGTGGAAGCCTTTCCTCTGAAACCCAGGCATCTCGCTGCAGACGCGCCCTTTTTGTCAGTTAAAGCTTTTGCTGCAGGTCCACCTCCACACACAAACATCATAAAAATGGTTCAGCAACGTCCTGGTTTCAGTCGTTCAGGGCATGGTCTGCCCCTTTGCCCACTGATTCAATCAGACTTAGACGTCACTTCAATGTTCTTACAAATTTGCAGTTGTGGCTGGGAGAGTTTTCACGATGGAAGGTGGAATGATGAGAGAAACAATGGAAACAGAAACACACCTGCAAGTTTTTTTAAGCATTAAACAGCAGAATGTGTAAAATATATGGACAAATATTATTATTTTTTTTTTCATTTTAGCTATCATAGAGGTATCATTGTATGATATCGCCCCCTAGTGTTTTTAGTGGGGGACACAAGGTTGATATGCGCAGTGCAGTAGGAGACATTGTCCAGTGGAGAGCTGGCTGTGTGTGAGAGCAATGCACTGGGGTATCAGTAACGAGGAGCAGAGAGTGTGAAGAGCCGTTGATGATCCAGGTGCACAGGCTCACATACTGTGAGACAGACTAATACTGTCATGTTCAGGAAACAACAGATTCAACAGAAGTTAGTGATGAATTTATGGTATAGGAGGCTAGTTTTCTCAGTGTTCTGTATGCGTAACTACAGTATATTTTATTTAAACTTAGAATATTCCGTATTCTTTGAGCATCTCCTAAGGATGAATGATTAAATAATCAAAATTCCAATGCACACCACACATAAACCGAAAACTAGTACATTAAAGTCGTCACTTCAGAATTCTTATAAACTACCTTGAAATATATTATTGATAGTTATAGTTATAATATTTCACCAAACTGAGTGAAATCTGGCTCATACCTAGCAAATCACAAATGATAACATGTAAAAATTTGTAATGAGATACTTCAAATTGTAAAAAATCGATTCAGAAATGGTCTTCTGAATCGGAAGGTGCTGATGTGAGAAATGAGGCGTCTAAAGGTGGGAATCTAAAACGGCGTCTAAAAGCACAAAACACATAAATGCAGCTTTTCTTTACATTTGTTGGCCGGATGAATTACAACAAACATAACATAAACATGACAAAAATACACAGCTGGTCACCTCAAGGTGTACATTTCTGCTTCGACAGCAGTTTAGGAATTATTTAGAGGGATTAGCAGTTTATGAGCTGTCCGAGCAGAGGACACGGACAATGAGCTTTCTCTGGGTTACTGACATCAGCCATCAGTCTGCATAATCCTATTCCTGTCTGCCAATGACATTACGAAGATACTGAGAGAGTCACGGGTGCTGGAAGGAACAACAAGAGCGAAACAGAGAGAGAGAGAGAGAAAAAACAGACACAGGGGAAAAGATAGGAAAGGATAGATGGAGAATGACAGGGGAAAGAATGAGTAGCAAATGAGTGTGAGAATGGAGGAAGACAGAAAATAAATTGCCTCAGGAATCAGCTGAGGCTGTGGAAGGGAGCGGTAGCAAAGTGACAGGTTTCTGGTTTTAACTGGCTTCCTTATTATTCCACTGTGTACGGCCTGTGATTACTTTGGCAGAACGTTGTTCGCGTCAGACAGGTGTCCTCTAGGGGCCTAATGAGGACTGTACTGGGGAAAACCCTGCAGAATATTCAAAACATGCAGCTTGTCACCTCTCTAAAACAGCATACACAATTCTTCAAAAAGGACATTCAGCTCCATTAGCAAGAAAGTAAGCTGGGCATATAATGTCACTCAACCTGAAGAAGCAGATACAAACTTTAATGGTCTCCACTGTGACGGTTGTGCTCTTACTGTTTACAAACAGCAATTCACACACTACAGTCAACATACAACATACAATAAGGACAAGAATTTACATTGCATTCCACAGTTTAAATTTTTGTATCTGTTCAATCATGTATTTTAATAATATTACATTTTACTATATAACACCATTTTCTATGCTAGGGACCAAAGATGTAAGTTAAATGTTACATTGCCATGGTCATAGAGAAATTGTGGCCAATCAGATTCCTTTTCTCCTGGGGTTTTGTACTGCGGGTTCCCTTTCCTTGGTAGACAACCAGGAAGCTCTACCCCCATTCTCCATTTAAACCCAGACTCTCAGGAGCTGTGAGGAGCTATGAGGAGCTGTGAGCAGTAGTGAGGTGCATTGCAAAGCTGTGAGGAGCAATGAGGAGCAGTAAGGAGCTGTGAGCAGTTGTGAGGGTCATGCTGCAAGTACTGTCTTAAGAGTTTTTAATAATCTGGCTACATTTCATACAAAATAATTTGGGAGTTAGGGCAGCACAGTGACCTCACACCTCTAGGACCGGGGTTGGAGTCTCTCCCATGGCTCCATGTGTGTGGAGTTTGCATGTTCTTCCCATGTCATTGTGGGGTTTCCTCTGGGTTCTCAGGTGTCAACTCACAGTTCAAAAAACAGGTTAATTGGAGTTACCAACTTGTCAATAGGTGTTATTGTGCGCTGTGATGGGTTGGTGCCCCATTCTGGGTTGTTCTCTGCCTTGTGCCCATAGGCTCTGGAACCACCCCCACCCCCCCACCCCTGGCATCCTGTGACCCTGAATAGGACAAGTGGTTATAGAAAGTGAATGGATGGATGGATGAATTTGGGAGACATTACATGGGCAAAATCAGTAGAATATTAAGGAAAAATTAAGAAAATGTAATCTACATGAAAAATGTCTAGTATTTCGTGGTAGTAATACTGATTATGTCTTACAGGGGTATTGAGTAACTATCTGCCCAGGGTTAAAAACTCTGCAATAGAGATGCATGTCTCTGCGAGGAACAGCAGTTTCTGGTTGTCTTTCCAATCCACGTAAAGGACATATGAAGTAATCAGCAGATGTGGTGTGAGCTTTGATCCTTCTCTGAATCAATGTGGAGCTCAGTCCGGTTCAGTGGCCATTTCTGCACCATTCAGCCTCTCTACTGGGATCCCAGAGTCACAGCCTTGTGGGTGGGGGGGGGGGGGGGGGGGGGCATGCAGTGCATGCAGGTTTCCCGGCTCAATGTAAAAGAGCTAACCATATTTTTTAACTAGACTAGTTCAATTAGGGGACTAATCAGTTTAATGAGATGTTCAGGTGCTTAGGTGCAAGCACCCCTGTCCCCAGCACACTGCAGCCTAGCTGGACATAAGCAGAGATACTTTGCCCCCCCCCCATCCTCTAACCAGTTGGTGTTGCAGGCTTCTCCCCTGCCTCTGCCTCCTGCTCCACAGATGCGTCCACCTGGTTGAAGTGGAAGAACTTGAGGACATTATCCATCATCTCCTTGATGGTCTCCTTCACTCCCTTTTCCAGAAGGTATCCCTCTGTCTCAATCTCTGTGTTCTCCTGTCCCAGCACTGCCTCCATCGAGGTCTGCAGGTACCTTAAGCTCAGCAGCACTGACACCTTCAGAGACATTTTGGCATAGAGCGTTTGGGGGCGAAATAAAGGGATGGAAATAAGTTATGAAGTTTCGGGGGGGTTTTTGGAAAAGGTGTGGACAAGACAAGATGTGGGGAAATAAATAAATGAAATGGTAACATTTGATTGTTTGGAAACAGGCAATAGGAACACATAAGTCAGGGTAGCAGGGCCAGACCGACAGAGAAGTGGATGGATGTAGGGGTGGGAACACAGCAAGCGAGACAGAGACAAGATAATACTTTCATTTATGACAAAATACTTACACCCTAGCATACTGAATACTTTTGACACTTATTTCTGTAATCCATTAAAAATTGCTCTATTAAAATAAATAAATAACAACAGTGACAAAAACCTCCCTAAGCCATACTGGACCCCCTGGTTTAAGAGTTTTAGATAAACTGTATGGCCAAAAGTATGTGGACGCCGATTAATAGGAGTAATGGTCTAATTAAGCCGTACCCATTGCTGAGACAGCTGTGTAATTAAGCACACAGTCACACATTCGACTGCAACAAATATTAGCAGCAGAATGCGTGGTTGTACAGGAGAGGTTAGCACTATGGTAAGATGCCAGCTTTCCAAGTCAGTTCTCTGCATTTCTGTCTTGATAGAGCTGCCATGGTCAGCGAATTGTGAAGGTCAGAACATCTGGGAGCAATTCAGCTGCGAATCGGTCGGCCACACAAGCCCAGAGAAATGGACCTGATCACCCAGCATCAATACTCAACCTGAATGGCAGTAAATCCCACCAGCAATGTTCCAGCATCTAACAGAAAGCCCTCCCAGAAGAGTACAGACTATTATAGCAAGAAAGGGTTAGCCAGCTTCATATTAATACCTTTGGTTTTGGAATGAAATGTTTGACAAGCTGGTCCCCACATACTTTAGGCCATATAGTGTACTTGTCGGGGGGTGAGCGTACCTGCAGGAGGAAGAAGGAGAGCACTCCCGCCCCGATGCTGTTCATCAGGCCCATGTAGTAGCTGACCAGGGCCTCACGGCATCCGGGGGAGAAGAGGTTTAGCTCTTCCGACTGGTGCTCGTAGTTGTAGTGGGCGGAGTTGTTGGTGAGCTGGTGCTGGATGCAGGGCCGCGGGGAGGCGGGGTTACAGCAGCTGAAGGGGACCCCGTCCACCAGGTAGCGTCCGTCCACATTGCTCTTGATCCGGCTGGGGGACAAAAAAGCGACGGCCATATTGACATAAAAGGAAAAAAAAAAACAGAAGATCCCTCCCATGACATCTGCCCTTGGAGTATATTCTCCCATTGAATGATGAATGTAAATATTAGCTCTTCTGTTGTTTAAATCACATTGTAGTCATATCTCATATTAGTCTGGTTTGGAAGACCTCCTTAATCTCAAGGTTTTCCTAGAAATGTCTTTTTCTTGCTGCCAGCATAAATTTTACATTCTTTTGTAGAGAATTATTTGATGCTAGACTCGTTTATACACATAATATATGTATTTTACATATGTTGCATATATTATGTGTTTTATATAACTATCACTGATTAACAGTGCAGGGAATTCAAAATGAACACCATGCAGCCCACCTGTGAAGATCTTGCTTTAAATAATGCTTTGATGCGGCCGCCCATCGCCCCACACCCTATGAAATGCCAGTTGACATGCAGAAACATACTGCTGACACTGTAGTCCAGTGTTTCCCAACCTGGTCCTCGGGGACCTACAGATGATTTACATTTTTGTTCCCTCCCAGCTCCCGCAAACACGTTGACTGTCCCTACGGACTGGACTGGGAAACACTGCTGTAGCCCTTGAACAGGTTTGTTCACAGCAAGCTATCAGTGCCCTCTATTATTTTTACAGCTCCTCCACATGCACCTTCATATCTACTGCAAGCTCTATGTTGCTCTGCTTCACTCACTCCTTCACTTCCTTGGAGGTGAAATCCAGGTAACGGTTGCTGATCCACTGCACTTCAAACCAGTCCTTGTAGTTGTTGTTCCCACAGCAGTGGAACTCCATCTGCAGCCGATCGATGGTCTCCTTCTGGAAGCATCTGCCTGGTGTGTCCGTGTCCTTGTAGAATCGGATGCCGTTCCTCAGGCCTATTTGCAGCGACTCTTCGAGGTTGCCCTTCATCGCGTAGCTCATGATGATCGCCACCAACATCAGGATTGTGAAGAAGAGGGAGAGGGAGAAGTAGGGTAGCATGAAGGTCTTCCAGCGCGGGAAGCGACTTGCATCCAGGGAGTCCTGGCAGATCCGCCCAGCAAAGAAGTTGATACCCAGTGATGCCAGACCAATCATCATCAAGGTGTTGGGCACTGCGTGGATCTGGGTGTTGTCCATCACCTACGAAAATCATCCTCATCATTCTTGTAAACATCATGATGAAGGAGGGGTCGTTAATGAATTTGGTCAATTCTGAGGCTCATTTAATTTTCACCCTGAGATCATTTGTTCCGTCAAGTTGTATGTTTTGCCCAGGGTTCTGTATAAATTTCCACAGGACTAATCCATTTTTAGTGTTTCATATGTAATTGCAATTGTAGTAAGATGTCATGTATTGTGTCCATTTTTTATATATAAAAAGCTTTTCTGTATCTTACTACATATGTGTTGGTTGTGTTGACTGCTGCCTGCAAACCAAATTGCCCCTTGGGGACAATAAAGTCTCCCAAACGTAATCTAATTCTGCTGGTTCACACTAAAAACAAGCCCACTGCATTGATTTGCTGTATGGAAAATCTCAGAAGGCCTACATTCACTGTCAGGAGCACCTAAGCCTGGCCTCCTTAAGGGCAACTGCAGTCCCACTGCAAGACTATTTAAAGGGCCTCTGCAGTGCTGCATGTTACAGAATCTTTTCAGCAGAGATCCAGTGATCAATAAAAGATAATAACGCTGAAATGTTCCCCCATCCACATACTCACCAGGGACTTGTTAAAGTGGACATGCCTTCATGACCTGTACCTGAGTACATACACATTACGAAAAAATGCAATCATGATCTCACCATCTTTTTAAAGTCCCGGGTTTCATAATAAATTATGTTGGCTGCTGCAGATATTATAACAGCTGTCATGAACAATTACGACCTGTTGGCGTCCTGTTGTGACATATTTATGATAGTTTTACTAATTAGCTAATAAGCGTAGCTCAAATAGAGTGTTACCAGTGGCTTTTTAGCTCTCATTTGGAATGTGTTGAATCGTCTAATATACTGGCTGGTATGTGTGGAAAACAGGTGTACATATATGCTGTAAAAAATAATATAATATGCTTAATGCATTTACCATGTAGTAGAAATAATTTAATATTAGACACTTATGTATGCATGCAGGGTATTAGTAGATTATTACTATTAATGCAGTCTAGACTTGCTTAAGGATATAAGAGCAGGATCACCCCAAAACTTCAGCTGACAGCCATTCTTGACAAATAAAGTACCTGCTGCCAATTGCCATAAATTATGCAAACTGGTTGACAAGCAATGCATTCAGTCTTAGACACAAAGGCCATTTATGCATGACAAAGGCAATGATGACGTCTGACCTTACCTCCGCCTGTCTGTGAAGTTCTGCCTTGAGGAACAGACCCATGGAGAAGGTGAGGGTCCCAGAGATGACAGCCATCCAGGAAAGCAGCCACAGACCCTGGGCCAAGCGCACCCGCTTCTGGAAGGGGAACTTCATCTTTAGAAGAACCATGGTGGACAATCAAAAGGGCAGGGAGGTGTGAGAGACAATCGTCTGGGAGAAATTGGAAATCGGAGGAAGGTGACTTGGGAGGAGACCAGGGGTGCGGGGTGGAGTTGGGCTTGAAGAGCTGGGTTGAAGTGATAAAAAAATGGAGGTGCTGAGATGGGTCCTGGGGAAAGGTGCAGATGGGAGCGGAAGGTTCTGCTCCGGATCTCAGGTGGGGTGGAGCTGGTTGGCTACAACAAGGTCGACGCTGATGTAAGTATATACACAAATGAGGCTTGGATCTGTAGGTGTGGTTCTTCGGAGGAGATGGTGGAAGATCAACCGAGTGCTGGACAATGAAGCACCAAAAAGGAATGATAATCCAGAAGTGTGGGAAAAATTCTTTTGGAATCTCTTATTTGAATAATTCCAGTGTATTCCGAGCTTGGCCCTGCTTTATGCAGTGGAAGGATCAGGTACTAAACAGACAAAATCAAATCCCAAACTCCTTTGATTTCCTCAAAACTTAGGATTAGTGCTGAGTCACAGCAGTGCTGTTGTTGCCCCCCGAAACTGGATAAGAGCCAGCATGTGATTGGCTGGACCCCCGCAGTCCCACACACAGCACCCTTAAGCCTCCATGCCCACGATGGGACAAATACACACTGGACATACCCCAGTCGCAGGTAATGGACCCATCTGAACACTAATCCCCCTGCGATCCTATTAAACAGCACCTTCCAATGGGAAAGCAGGCCAGTGTCGGCTCAGCAAAGCTGAGCAAACTCCCTCTGCAGAGTGGATGCTGTCAGACCAGAGACCTCAATCGAAGGTGACAGTAAGGGGGGGGGCAAAGGACTAGCTTACTTAACGTCCCTAATTATCAGCTTGTTAGATAGATCCCACAGAAAAATACCATCACATCACTGCTAAATGCTCAGGCGGTACAGGGAACACGGACACGGTAAACATTTAAATAAAGTTTGTCGTTATTACCTTCAGATTTCCTGCTGCTTCGGACCTGTCACAGGTCCTGCTGGACTGTTTATGAATGGATTTACATAAAACGCTCATGACCAAAACACACAATGTTCACAGAAAAGCTTGGGGTGCTTGCTTAATTCTGCGAAAATATCGCACATTTATTGGTTTCATAACAAAAGTACATTGACAAGCAATGTTTAACATGCATAATGTCTTCCACACAAATATTATCTTTTTATTAAGTGTCATTGAGTTTTTTGACTGACTCATTCAATTCTGTTCTTGCCATTTTTCTATTAATGGCAACTGTAGTTATTGGCTCCCACATGGATGCTATTCACAGATATTTAGTGATTAATATTATGGCAAAGGTGTAACGAAAAAGCACCCAGTCAGACTGTTTGCCAGTGAACTTTTTAACTTAGCTCTTTTAGAACTATAATTTAGGTTTCAATTTATTGGTGCTTGAAATAAATGTTTTGCTTAAAAGTACTGGTTGTTTATTTGTTTATAATATGATATGAGATATGAGACATATATATATATATATATATATATATCAACAGCTCAGTCGTGGAAAAAATTAAGAGACAATTCTTTAGTTTTAAACAAATCTGCATTTTTAAATCCTGGTTCAATCATAGTTCTGCTGGCAGAAGGCTACGCTAAACAGCAGGTTGCTTCAAGGTTCAAAATTTGTAAGACAGTAGTACACAAGAACAAAGTAAAGCAGGAGACACTGGGAAGGACCAGAAATTTTGATGATTCTTAACTTATCCGACAGTTTCTCATGAATCGGATTATGACATTAAGTGACCTTCAAAAGGAACGGGAAACATTAAGTGCGGGTGTGAAGTGCACTGCTAGGACAGTTCATATCAGGCTCGTAGAAGCAGGACTGAAGTCCCATAAAGCAAGGAAGAAGCTCTTCATTAACGAGAAACAGAGAAGAACCAGGCTGCACTTTGAAAAAAATAATGTAAATGTATAAGTATAGTGTGAACCTGGTAGATAGATGAATAGAATGTTTCTTATAAAACCAATACATTTGTTTTAAAGATATTCTGTGAGCACTGTCTGTGTTTAGTCATTATAAACATATTCTTTGATGTGATGTCCATTCAGCTGTGTGTGTGTGTGTGGGTTATGTTTATATTACATTGTGGGGACCCAATGTCCTCCTCAATGTAATAAAAGCCCATTATTTTGACTTTATGGGGACCATTTTTCAGGTCCCCATCTAACTGATGACCCTGTATTGGAGAATCTGTTGGAGGATGGATGGATGGATGGTTAGGGGCTGATTGGTCTGTACCAATAATGTGGGAGTACCATGTGTGTTAACTGGGGCAGGGGGTTCGGGGCTGATGGGCCCATAGCAGCACTGGGACCAAACCTGCACCCTAGGTGACTGGTCCTTTGACGAATGACTGAGCTGTTGAATAAAAACAATAAATGAAGCCATACTAAGAACGTCGCTGAATTCTAATTAGAAACAAAACACATTTAACTCGCCTTTTCGACAAAATTAATACAAGTCAAGTGTGCTATGTTATCTAACTCAACAGATCAAAGGATAGTATTTGAAAGTGAAAATAGTAATTATAATGAAAACACAGATAATATTTATTAAACATCGCTAAGAACAGCCCTACTTACTTCTGGTTCTTCCATTAGTGTATCCTCGGATTAAATAATATTTTCATAACAAAAATAATTTCATATGGACGAGAGAAGCTGATCTAGAGTGAGATATAAGCAGCACTTGAAGCCTACACCCCCTTCCTGTAACCATGGTAGCTTCATTACTGACCTCATTACTGCCTTAGTGCTGCCAGCAGGGGTGGATAAGTCCAGGGAGTACAAATCCAGACCAAGGTTTTGTTTGCACCAATCAGCAGAGTCCTCCGTGACTGTGACTCGTTATACTCAACTGCCTGGTGGAAACAAAACCTTGGTCTGGATTTGTACTTTCTGGACCAGACCTTTCCACCTCTGGCAGCCAGTATAACTCTACACAGCTTCTTCACCACACCAGGCCGAAAAACACCAGACCTGCAGAACCTTGTGTAACTGAATCGCACAAACGCAAGCCTTACACAGGATGCCACACTATTTGCGTAGACAGTAGAAGGCCTGCTTATAAATAACTGAGACCAGATTATTCTTCTTCTTTTCTTAACTCGCCCAACAGGCCATCAGGAAGCATAAACCACAAAACTCCTCACACAGCTGCCACTGCTGGTGCATGATGCTAAATGTGATAAAAACTGACCCTCAGTTCTCTGTCTATAATAAATATAGCACAATTAAATAGAACATGAACAACAAGGAACTGAAATTAGTTATCTAGAGCTATCAGAATAAATAAAAGTCCTAAACAATTTTCCTTTCCAAAAAAATACCCTGCTGAAAAATCAGCATAGACCAGCATGACTTCCACACTGGTCTATGCTGGATAGTGCTGGTCTGGTGCTGGTGCTGCAACGCAGTAGCTAAAATCAGCATTGATTTTGTTTACACTTGGATTATATAAGGAAAACATCTCAGAAGTGGAACATTTACATTTTTTTTTCAAAGCAATTTACAAGTAAGGCAAATAGAGGAAGCAAACAGCAGTCAAGGAGCCGACTAGACTAAACTCGAGAATCAAGAGTTCTTTATTGTCTACACGTCCCTGTACAAGTACACCGTGTGATGAAATACCGTTTGCATTGGGCTCCCTATGGTGCAACACAAAAAAACAAAATGTGTAACATGAACAATATGAAAAACACAACACAGTACAATACACCCCGCTGGGGAAACCAGCCTGAAAAGCTGAAGCTGGGTGACCAATTTATGAAGGCTGACCAACCTGAGGTATGTTTTTGTGGTGTCCCCTGTGAGGGGAAGGGGGAATTATAATTTATGGGTTGTTTATGGTTTGGTTTTTTTTCTATTCTCTTTTGTTTTCTTTCTCCTGTCAGCAGTGCCACGAAAGCTTGGGGAGGTTGCGCCGTCCCTCATTGGTAATTGAGGGGCGGGACTTGTTAGATTGGTTGGCGGAGGCGGGGGCTTGATCGGGTTTAAAGATGGCTACATCAGAGTGGACGGGAGCGCGGTCCGGGGACGGAAGGTAATCGCGGCGGTTGTTTTAAGGAGGCGTCGGTGGGGCGATGCGGGCTTTCCCAAGCGGACCGCGGACGTGAGTGAGCTGAGGTACCAGGCTACAAGTCACGGGTCCGCGGTATCGATAGAGGGATAGCGAGCGCGCAGCCATAGCGTCTGGGGAGGTAAGAGCAGTGGGAAGGCGACGCAGATGACGGTGGGGGGAGTGGCCTGGGATACTGTGCTTAGAACCCGGAAGTAAGGGAAGGTTCCTAACCGGTGGGGTGTAGGACGTATCCGTTCGGGTTATAGCCGGGACGGTGTGGTTCCGGGGTTGTTTTGGGCTTTGTTTCCCCCACAGGTCTAAGCTCGCCGCCGTGGGTCGGCTGGCTTGGGAGGCACCGGGTTGGTGCATATCGCTGCCAACGGATTGAGGCGGTGAGCGGCGTACGAGCTACCAGGCTAAGAGAAGGACAGAGGGAAGAGTTTCGGTTACCTCCCACGGGACCGAGAGAGCTCCGGGAGGAGGTGGACGCGGCCGGAGGGTAGCGGCATTGCTGAAAAAGGGATAGTTAAGTTTTGTTTTGTTTTTTTTATTTTTTGTTTTTTTTGTTTTTGTGGGCCGGACGGGGGAGGTGCGCCGGCCCAGGACTGAGTCTTTGGTTTCTTTTTTTTCATTTTTGTTTCTTCTTCTTCTTATTATTATTATTATTATTATTATTATTATTATTATTATTATTATTATTATTATTATTATTAATATTATTATTAATAATATTATTGTTGTTATTATTATTACATTTTTGTTTGGGGGTTAGGTTTATGTAGGGGGGACCTTTGCAGGTCACCCTTCGGTTTTGTCCTCTCCTATGTTAACTGACCTCCTCTCCCCGCTGCGTAAGGGTGCTGTATATAAGGGTGCCGTGTGCTGTGCCACTGTGTGATTAGTTGTAGTGGATATTGGGGGAGGTGTGAGTGCTGTGGGGTTGTTTTGGAGTAGTATTGGGGAAGGAGAAATAACACTTGTAGTGGTAGTGTGATTTACCTGTTGGTGGGAGGGAGGTGGTTGTTGCCTGGGAGTTTGGAGTATCTGTAACCGAGCCCCAAATAAATCGGTGCCAGCTCACCCAGTTGTTTGCCCCATTGTGTCATTGCCCCAGGAGATCCTAAAGGGTGTGTGGGTAGCATTGTGCTGTGTGAAAGGGTTAAGGGGAAGAATTAAAGACTCAGTACAAAAATAGTCATTAGGCAGTGGGGGTCCTACACCCTGGGCCACCACACTGCTTGAATTTGGCGTAGTCGGCAGGATCTCCTCGAGCACGACATGGATGGGACAGCACCTGGGGTACAGGAGTTGTCAGGTGGGTGGCCATGGTTTTTGGGGGGGGCTTGGATGACCCGCTTCGATGGGTCCACTAAGGGGACGTATCAAGAATGGAGGCGGGTAGTCGGGGTGGGTCTCCGGGCGCAGTCACTCTCTGCAGTCCAACAGGTGGATTTTGTTCTTAGTGCTTTGGAAGGGGAAGCGAGGCGAGAAGTGGAATTATTGAGGGAAAATCAGCGGGATACGGCTGAGAAGATATTAGAGGCATTGGATAGACTTTATGGGGAGGGTGCCGGGCTGGCCCAGTTGAGGGTTGAGTTTTTTACCTGTCAACAACAGTCTGGGGAAGGGGTGGGTTCGTTCATCCTCCGTCTCCGGGAGTGTCATTATAGATGGCGGAAGAAGGAATCAGTCCGGGATGAGGATGATGACGATGCTACCCTTCGAAGTCAACTGGTGACTGGCCTCCTAGCGGGGTCGACTAAGAGGGAATTGCAGCGACTTATTCGACGAGCCAGCCGGTTGACATTTATGGAGGCATGTCGGGAGGTGAAAGAAATGGAGAAGGAGGAGGGGCCCGGCACCGTAATGGAAGGTGTGGACGCCCGGAGGACGTTTCTGCCCGTGCCTACTGCAGCCACAGAGCCCGCCACTGCCCCTTCACTTGATTTGGAAACATTACGGTCATCCCTGAGGGAGGACCTTTTGAGGGAGATCAGTGACCAAGTACGGGAGCTGAAGCAAGTTTTGGAAGGATGGAGTCAGGTTCGAGAGGGGCAGGCGAGTGCTCCTGGGACCACCTTGGTAGTTCCCCCTTCTCGTCGGCGTGGCCGCACTTACGTAAGTTCGGGGGGACCTCGTTGGGATGAACAGGGGCGTCCCATTTGTCTGCGCTGTGGAGAGGCGGGACATATGGCAAGGAGTTGCCCTCGGGGAGAAACGACGGTGGTGAATAGTCGAGGGGTGCAGCCGGAAGCCAGCATGTCCACGACGCCTGTTGGGTTGCGGGAGGCGCTGGTGGGGGAGAGCCCGGTTCTGGAAGTGCTGGCAGCTGGAAGGCTGGTACCCTGTATTCTGGATACTGGCTCGCAGGTCACTTTGTTTAGTCGTAGTATATTTAATCAGTGTGTGAAGGGTATTGAGGTCAAGGGGGCGGCTGAAGTCCCATGGCTAGCCCTTAAGGCAGTGAATGGGTTGTCCCTCCCGTATGTGGGCTATGTGGTGCTGGACTTCACGGTGGCTGGGGTGGAGATTCCTCAGCGAGGGGTGGTGATCGTGGAGGACCAGCACCTCCCGGCCCCATATGGGATTTTGGGGATGAACGTAATTAGGCATTGTTGGGAGGTATTGCAGACACGGGGGGGAGCCCAGGTGTCCTTGTTTCGTTCTGCCCTCCCACAGAGTGACCGGCGAGCCTGGGATCAGGCTTTCACTGTATGTCGGCGATTGGAAGCAGCAGTGAGGGGACCGGTGGTGGAACAGCTTGCCAGACTGCGGACCGAGAAGCCGTGGGTGTTGAGTCCCGCCACGGAGAAGCTGATCTGGGCTGACGTGCCCCGGGGGCATTTGCGAGATGGGGACCAGGTCCTGGTGGAAGACTATCGAGGGGGCCAGCAGGAGTGGTGTGTGGCTCGAGCTGTGGCACGAGTATGTGAGGGGAGAGTGCCACTTCGTATTTGTAATCTCCATCAGTATCCTGTGGAACTCCCTCCTCGACGTCCACTGGCCCGAGTGGAGAAGATCACAGCTGGGTGTGTGCAGCCTCAGAAGGAGTTGGTGTTGCGCCAGCCACAGGGGGGGGTGGTTGACGTGGAGGTGCGGCCAGTGGCCGGGGCTTTGCCTGAGCAACTGCACGCCCTGGTGGCTGACAGCACGGGGTTGACCCGTGAGGAGGGTCGGCAGCTGCAGGAACTGTTGGAGCGGTGGCAGAGGGTGTTTGCCCGGGACGAGGAGGACCATGGTTGTACAGATGTGGTATACCATTGCATCCCCACGGGGGTGGCGGCTCCCTCGAGGGAACGTTACCGGCCTGTTCCCCCCAGTCTGTATCCAGAATTGCGGGAGTTGTTGAAATCCATGCTTGAGGGGGGAGTCATTACAGAGAGTGCTAGTCCCTGGGCTGCCCCGATAGTGTTAGTCCGTAAGAAGGATGGCTCCTGGAGGTTTTGTGTAGACTACCGAAAACTGAATGCTGTGACCCATAAGGATGCTTACCCTCTCCCGCGGATCGAGGAGTCATTGACAGGGTTGAAAGGGGCAGCCTGGTACTCCACCCTG
The DNA here is from genome assembly GCF_023856365.1 of Brienomyrus brachyistius. Lineage (NCBI taxonomy): Eukaryota > Metazoa > Chordata > Actinopteri > Osteoglossiformes > Mormyridae > Brienomyrus > Brienomyrus brachyistius. The sequence continues at coordinate 10,251,096 of NC_064542.1, forward strand.
GACCTGGCAAGTGGATACTGGCAGGTGGAGGTGCACCCCAACGATAAAGAAAAGACTGCCTTTACCACACCTATGGGCCTCTACCAGTTCGAACGGATGCCCTTTGGTCTGTGCAATGCACCAGCAACCTTCCAGCGACTGATGCAGCGGTGTCTGGGTGAGCAGGTTTATGACTACTTGCTGATTTATCTGGACGATGTAATTGTTTATTCTCCCGATTTTGGGGGGCATCTGGAACATTTGGAGAAGGTGTTTGCACGGCTGGAGGCTCACGGTCTTAAGCTTCAGCCAGAGAAGTGTCGGCTGTTCCAACGGGCCGTCCGCTACCTGGGTCATATAGTCAGCCGTGAGGGGGTGACCACGGACCCCGAGAAGACGGAGGCAGTACGGGGGTGGCCTCGCCCAGGAACAGTACGGGAAGTGCGGTCTTTCCTGGGGTTTGTGGGGTACTACCGGCGGTTTGTACCGGGGTTTGCTAAAAAAGCAGCTGCGCTCCATGGGCTGCTGAAAGGTGCTGGCTCCTCGTCAAGACAGAAGATCGAATGGACCAAGGAGTGTGAGGAAGCATTCCAGGCTCTGAAGGAGGCCCTACTTGAAGCCCCGGTACTTGCTTATGCTGACTATACCTTGCCATTTCGCCTGTATACTGATGCTAGTCTTCGGGGGTTGGGGGCTGTTTTGACCCAGGTGCAAGGGGGGCAGGAAAGGGTGATTGCTTATGCCAGCCGGAGCCTCCATGAGGCGGAGCGCAATGATCAGAACTATAGTGCCTTTAAACTGGAGCTATTGGCCTTAAAGTGGGCAGTAGTAGAGAAGTTTAAGGACTACTTGTGGGGAGCTAGGTTTGAAGTATTCACCGATCATCGCCCCCTCTTGCATTTGAAGACTGCCAAATTGGGGGCTGTGGAGCAAAGGTGGGCGGGTCAGCTGGCATCATTTGACTATGAGTTAAGGCATAAACCTGGCCGGGAGCACCAGAATGCGGATGCCCTGTCGCGACGATCAGGTATGGCGGTGGTGGCACAGATTGGATCCATAGAGGATTGGGCGGAGCGGCAGAGTGAAGATTCGGCAGTGGCCCAGATTCGGCAGTGGGTGTTATCCGGGGAACGTCCAACTGTGATGGCTGGCCGAACTGTTGGAGGGATGGGCCGGTGCCTGTTGGAAGATTGGGAGCTACTGAGAGTGGATCAAGGGGTGTTGCGGCGTAGATCCCCAGTGGGAGGTGAAGAGAGCTGGGCCGTGGTGGTTCCGGAGAAACAGCGCCAACAAGTGTGGTTGGAGTATCATCGGGCATTGGGGCATGCCCGAGGGCGACGGATGGTCCTGGCCCTGCAAGAGAGGTTCTACTGGCCTGGCATGCGAAGGGATGTGGAGCAGAGGCAGCGTGGCTGCCAGGAGTGCCTGATTGGGAGCCGGGGGAAGGGAGAGCCCCTGCCCCTAGGGGGGATTAATACCAGCTACCCCTGGGAGGTGTTGGCGGTGGATTACCTGTCCATGGGGCGCCCCGGAGATACTTATCCATATGTGCTGGTCGCCATTGATCTGTTTTCCAGGTTCGCTTTTGCAGTACCGACCAGGGATCAGACAGCCGCGACGGCGGCCAGAGTGATCTGGGGGGAGGTGATCCAGCGTTATGGCTGCCCCGAGCGGCTGCTGTCTGACCAGGGGCCTGCCTTCGAGTCACAGTTGGTGAAAGAACTGTGTGAAGTGTATGGGTGCCGGAAAGTGAGAACTACTCCCTACCACCCGCAGGGCAATGGGGCTTGTGAGCGGTGGAACCAAACGCTGCTACGTCTGTTGAACACGCTCTCGGTGCAAGAGCAGGGTCGTTGGGCGGTACATCTACCGGAGCTGGTGCAGGCCTATAATTGCACCCCGCATAGCAGTACGGGTTTGTCCCCATTTTGGGTTTTGTTTGGGCGGCAACCTCGGTTACCTATAGATCAGCGATGGGGGACCTGTGATCTGGCCGGAGGAGAGGCCGGGTCGGAGTGGGTCCGTGGGCATCGGAGACGAATGTGGGCAGCCTGCAAGGAAGTGGAAAGGGGAACAGAGCGCCGGCGGCAAGGGGATCGGCGCTATCACAATGTAGGGAAACGTAGATGGTTGCTGGCCCCAGGGGATCGTGTTCTGGTGAGGAACTTCCGTCGACGAGCTGGAGGCAAGGTGAGCCCATATTGGCAAACTAACCCTTGGGTGGTGGTGCGACAACGGGATCTGGAGAGCCCAGTGTTTCAGCTGCGGCCGGACGGAAGAGAGGGCCCTCTCCGGACTCTCCATCGACGGCACCTGCGGCCATGCCCCCCAGGATGGATATCGGTGACACCGGAGATGGGGGGTGAGCTACGGAGGGCTGGGGTCTGTCCTCGACCAGGACCGTCTCGTCCCAGGGGTTGGCCTGGTGATTGGGACGAGCCATGGGCTGGGACGGCTGAACAGGTAGTAGAAAGGCGGCTACCGGCGGAGGATGGGGAGCCGGTTGTGGAGGTTGAGCCAGTTCCGGAGGTTGTGGAGCCTGTGCGTCGATCCCAGCGAGCCAACTTTGGGATAAGGCCAGCCCGGTATAGAGAGTAGGTGCTCGGGGCGAGCCCCCATTTAGTGGGGGGGAGTGTGGTGTCCCCTGTGAGGGGAAGGGGGAATTATAATTTATGGGTTGTTTATGGTTTGGTTTTTTTTCTATTCTCTTTTGTTTTCTTTCTCCTGTCAGCAGTGCCACGAAAGCTTGGGGAGGTTGCGCCGTCCCTCATTGGTAATTGAGGGGCGGGACTTGTTAGATTGGTTGGCGGAGGCGGGGGCTTGATCGGGTTTAAAGATGGCTACATCAGAGTGGACGGGAGCGCGGTCCGGGGACGGAAGGTAATCGCGGCGGTTGTTTTAAGGAGGCGTCGGTGGGGCGATGCGGGCTTTCCCAAGCGGACCGCGGACGTGAGTGAGCTGAGGTACCAGGCTACAAGTCACGGGTCCGCGGTATCGATAGAGGGATAGCGAGCGCGCAGCCATAGCGTCTGGGGAGGTAAGAGCAGTGGGAAGGCGACGCAGATGACGGTGGGGGGAGTGGCCTGGGATACTGTGCTTAGAACCCGGAAGTAAGGGAAGGTTCCTAACCGGTGGGGTGTAGGACGTATCCGTTCGGGTTATAGCCGGGACGGTGTGGTTCCGGGGTTGTTTTGGGCTTTGTTTCCCCCACAGGTCTAAGCTCGCCGCCGTGGGTCGGCTGGCTTGGGAGGCACCGGGTTGGTGCATATCGCTGCCAACGGATTGAGGCGGTGAGCGGCGTACGAGCTACCAGGCTAAGAGAAGGACAGAGGGAAGAGTTTCGGTTACCTCCCACGGGACCGAGAGAGCTCCGGGAGGAGGTGGACGCGGCCGGAGGGTAGCGGCATTGCTGAAAAAGGGATAGTTAAGTTTTGTTTTGTTTTTTTTATTTTTTGTTTTTTTTGTTTTTGTGGGCCGGACGGGGGAGGTGCGCCGGCCCAGGACTGAGTCTTTGGTTTCTTTTTTTTCATTTTTGTTTCTTCTTCTTCTTATTATTATTATTATTATTATTATTATTATTATTATTATTATTATTATTATTATTAATATTATTATTAATAATATTATTGTTGTTATTATTATTACATTTTTGTTTGGGGGTTAGGTTTATGTAGGGGGGACCTTTGCAGGTCACCCTTCGGTTTTGTCCTCTCCTATGTTAACTGACCTCCTCTCCCCGCTGCGTAAGGGTGCTGTATATAAGGGTGCCGTGTGCTGTGCCACTGTGTGATTAGTTGTAGTGGATATTGGGGGAGGTGTGAGTGCTGTGGGGTTGTTTTGGAGTAGTATTGGGGAAGGAGAAATAACACTTGTAGTGGTAGTGTGATTTACCTGTTGGTGGGAGGGAGGTGGTTGTTGCCTGGGAGTTTGGAGTATCTGTAACCGAGCCCCAAATAAATCGGTGCCAGCTCACCCAGTTGTTTGCCCCATTGTGTCATTGCCCCAGGAGATCCTAAAGGGTGTGTGGGTAGCATTGTGCTGTGTGAAAGGGTTAAGGGGAAGAATTAAAGACTCAGTACAAAAATAGTCATTAGGCAGTGGGGGTCCTACACCCTGGGCCACCACATTTTCACTTGATAGTTTGATGGTTTAGCTGATCATACCAGCATGACCAATATGATAGGCTGACCAGCTGGTGACCCTCCCAGCTAAAAACATCAAAGAGCAGCAAGAGCTGGGACATGACCATCTAAGACCATCTAAGACCATCTAAGACTATCTTAGTCCATATTAGACCATCTGTAACCAGCTACCAGCTGATTTTTTCAGCAGGATACATGTAACTATAAAGGCTTAAGTGCAGCTAGACTGAGCTTCCAGTGAGCATCCAATAAGAAGCACAAGTCAGCATCGGAGCGAGAGCTATACGAACGCATATAAAATATGGACAAACAGGGCAAAGACCTAAGAAGAGAGCCATTGGAATAAAAGAGAAAGTAGAAAACTAAGAGCATTCAGGATCCATAAAAGGCAGGACCGTGGCTGTAGTGGCTGGCTAGCTGAGTCAGCCCCACAACAGATCGCTCTTGTGGCTTTTGAGAGGATTCTGATGACTGGATGTGCGTGGCTAGTGCATTCCACCATTGAGCAACCTCACACAGTCACTGGAGCAGTCAGACAGGTCATGGAGGCCCTCAAACTATATGACCTTTCAGGCTCTGGGGTGTTATGTTTCAGTGTGGCCTTTATAGCTGATGGCTCCATAGGCTCATTGCACCTCTGACAGATCACAGCTCACACAGCACTTATACAATGTCATATGCTAGGTTCCTGTTCACCAAGTGGCAGTCAGAAGTGCCTCCTAAAACACATAGAGGGAGCTGGCAATGAGAGACGTGCTGCTGATCTATTCAGGGATGGGTATAAATTTAGCTATGAGCATCGGGGGAATGTGCCATCTGGCCCTTAACCATTGGAACTGGGGCGTCAGATTCACAGAAAGTCAAGCATAACAGGAGCTGGAAAAGAAAAACCCGATTGAAAAGGTGATGGATATTTTAATACATGTATTAAAACGTGAAAGCACAGAAGTGATCAATATGGTGACCTCTTTCATACTGGAGAGTAGATAAGGGTGGTCTTTACCCCCCTCAAGGGTCTACACCCTATCTGCGTTCTCTCCCCATAAGGTTCCGTATCCTGTCTGCGTTCTCTCCCCATAAGGTTCCGTATCCTATCTGCATTCTCTCCCCATAAGGTTCTACATCCTAACTATGTTCTCTCCCCATAAGGTTCTGCGTCCTATCTGCATTCTCTCCCCATAAGGTTCTGCATCCTATCTGCATTCTCTCCTCATAAGGTTCTGCATCCTATCTGTGTTCTCTTCCCATAAGGTTCTACATCCTAACTGCATTCTCTCCCAATAAGGTTCTGCATCCTATCTGTGTTCTCTCCCCATAAGGTTCTACATCCTAACTGCGTTTTCTCCCCATAAGGTTCTGCATCCTCTCTCCGTAAGGTTCTGCATCCTAACTGAGTTCTCACCCCATAAGGTCTGGCATCCATTCTGCCCCCTCTGGAGGGTGCAGCTGTCACAGGAAGTCATCCAAAGTTCTCTGGGCAGGCTGGTAGGTCACCATGGCAGTGCTGTGCTCTGGGTCATTCTCATAGTAATACTGCCTTTCTGTCACATGTTCTCCAGTTAGACTGGGTCTTTTCTCCATTCAAGTAAACCGGTGCAGTGCCTTCCAAATGGTGGGACCCAGTGTGGACCCAGAACCATTTCGGCTCGACCCTGCTCCTGTTTGTGTAAAGGCGACATCTCTGCACTGTGGACCCTAACTGGGTTTCTCGAAAATACCTGGACTCTTCTAGTCAATGGGTCCATCTCCTCCATCAGGTTACTGGCTGTCCCCCTTAAGCTGCTGAGAGCAGCTTCCACAGCAGGACAAAGACAGATTTCTGTGGCTGAGCTGACGGTGGGGTATCTGCAGGAGGATTTCGTGACTGTGGTCTGCCTCCTGCCTCTGACTCATCTTCTGTGTTCCCACATCTCTTTAGGTCAGGACAACACATCCAATTTATTCTGCAGCAATAAAATTGTGAAGAGCACAGCAGTCTGGCTGTGACCAAAGGAAGTGTGTTGCCCTCAGTGTGGATCTTTATAAAACAATGTCTAGCCATCATTGTGTTTTTAAACAGGGAGGAGTTTGAGAGTTAAATTAACTTTACGCAAAATCTACTCTTGGTGCTCTTGCCAGCATTCAAGTCTCGCCATTAAATGACCTCCACGAGGGTGGATGAGCAGGTAGTGACTCATGTGTGACCCACACAAGGGTGGATGGGCAGGTAGTGACTCATGAGTGACCTCCACAAGGGCGGATGAGCAGGTAGTGACTCATCAGTGACCCCCACAAGGGTGGATGGGCATTTAGTGACTCATCAGTGACCCACACAAGGGTGGATGGGCAGGTAGTGACTCATCAGTGACCCCCACAAGGGTGGATGGGCAGGTAGTGACTCAGTGACCCCCACAAGGGTGGATGGGCAGGTAGTGACTCAGGAGTGAACTCCACAAGGGTGGATGAGCAGGTAGTGACTCATCAGTGACCCCCACAAGGGTGGATGGGCAGGTAGTGGCTCATGACTGACCTCTACAAAGATGGATGAGCAGCTAGTGACTCAGTGACCCCCACAAGGGTGGATGGGCATTTAGTGACTCATCAGTGACCCACACAAGGGTGGATGGGCAGGTAGTGACTCATCAGTGACCCCCACAAGGGTGGATGGGCAGGTAGTGACTCAGTGACCCCCACAAGGGTGGATGGGCAGGTAGTGACTCAGGAGTGAACTCCACAAGGGTGGATGAGCAGGTAGTGACTCATCAGTGACCCCCACAAGGGTGGATGAGCAGGTGGTGACTCATCAGTGACCCCCACAAGGGTGGATGGGCAGGTAGTGACTCATGACTGACCTCCACAAAGATGGATGAGCAGCTAGTGACTCATGTAAGGGGAGAAACCAAGCACGCCATTGTTATAATTAAACATAAGCTGGACATGTTGTATACTAACATTAAGACCTAAGTCTCATTACTTCCATTCACTTCAGCACTCTGAAAAAAATCTATACTGTAATTAGCTTTGTGCCTTTAAAACTAAAGCGAACTCATATTAAATCGATAAATATAAAAATTGATTTTTAAAAATTACATTTAAAAGTATCCATCTCTCAATTTTCAGTAACAGCTTACGTAATTGCTTAACTTGATATCATTTAATCAGTACATTCAATGAAAACAAACAGCATTGGCCAGCACACTCTGCTGGACAGGAATGGAATTGCAGCAAAGATTGCTATTGGCATGATGAGTATTTTTCTTTCAGGGGAAGCCTGACTTCCTCTGTAAAGTTTGCAGTGTGTAAGAAAATTCGCTAAAGAGCATGAGGAGACAAAAAACAGAGGGGCTATGAGGATATGGTCCAGCTCTTTAAAGCTTTTCTCTTCACAAGGCTGCAGCAATATCTCTTCCATGGCGATAAAGTCTCCAGAATGCTGTGCTGGAGAACCTCGATCCTCTCCTGAAGAATTCTGGGCAGGGAGGCAGAGCGGGTCAGTTCAGTTCTACACACCGTTCAGGACTCCGCTGGAACGCAATTCACAGAGGAGACTCTGAGTTGCAAGTTCAGCTTGGCTTCCGGCGATCAGGAAGAGGAAGATGAGGAGAGGTTTGTGACACTGCTATCAGTCACGCTGTGACGGGACAATCACATGGGTGCCCGGTGGGCCAGAAGCTGTGCGGGGAGGGCCTAGAGTGCCCCGCCCCCCTGTCTCCAGCACTGTCCTCCCATGTGGTAAAGCGAATAGTTTAAGTCAGAGTTACATTAAGCCAGTAAACACATATACCCAGTTAACCCAGGAAAATAGAATATGCTACAACCACAAACCCATAAATACAAAGAGGCTTTAAAATATTTATAAAACGTGTCATAACCATAAAAATTACATAGTGTTTACATAGTGTAAAACCTAAATAGCAGCCATGGATTTCCTTGCCCTTACTGCAGTAACAGTGACATAAGCAGGGAGAGCCCTGCCAATGTGCTACATGGGAGTGGTAAAAAAATTCTGAGACCACTATCCACTTTTATTCCTTAAAATATTTTCATTTAAAATCATTAGTAAAAAGCTGAGACAATTCAACAATATCATATGGCTGATGTGAACATATGTGAGAGGTCTCAGTGCTGGAGTTGTAAGGCGTTAGTACTACACACATCACTTTCCAGTTTCCTATGCATGAACAGATACTGAAAAAGACCAGGCACCAGGATTCCCATCTCCTTTCCATAAAGCACGTACAGGTCCTCATTTATTGGGCGGACAGAAAAGAGAGAAAGCAAACATAAAAAAAACTAAAGCTTAGACACACATATACACTCAATAATGGCAGACAGAAATCTATATACAGTAGGTCATGTAGACATTAACTATCATGAGGACTGGCTAATACAGAAAGAATTAAGCAGAAACTAGCCAATTAGCAATTACAAAGTTTTTTGACGATACTTGTAAAAGAAAAATACATTATAGTAAAACTGGATCTTCAACAGCTGCAAGATAATAATGAAATAAGTTCTACAGAAACTGGATGTTTTATTTACAAATAGGTACAAAGGAAAAATTATTTCTCCATTTCACTTATTTTTCTTGTTTTGTGACACATAGTTTCAGTTCAACTGTGGCAATTTAAGGATTGAGGCAATTCTTATACTGGTCTCAGTAATCCAGTAACGTCGATCACACTATGCAACTCATTCAACAACTGTATTTTACCAACCGAGACATCTGGTGATGTCATTGCAGAAATGATGAACATGTGACTGGCCACACTGCAAGACAGCAATATGTAACTGCAACAGCCGATAAGACAAACTTTACTCCACCACTAAGTCAAAGCACTCTGCCTCTTCAAATTCTGCATTCATCTTTGCTGCTAACGAGTCCAGCTCTGACATCTGAGAATGAGATGAAACAGAGTGTTAAGTAATGACTAAAGACACTGTAGGAAACAGGGTAACCATTTCATGAAGCTGTAACACATAAGTATATCAGCCTACAGAGAAGTAAAAGCTGTTCAAACACAGACTTAATTCACACTTAAACAGGTAAGACAATTTTAAAACCAGGAGGGGCCCATATCATTGCGTTAACTATTGAGAAACAATGTTAAACGTTTCAGAAAAATCGCTTTTCTGTTCTACGACAGTTACAACATGAGCTGATGGATAGTGAATGTTACATATCTGATGGGTCCTCCAAAAGGTATGTTTGAGAACCTCTGGGATGGATGGATAAGTAAATCCAGACAGTGGCAGAAAGACCAGGTGGTTCTTATTTTCATACTCACTTTTATCTGTGGTGCCCTAAACCTTTTTCGTTTTTCCTTCACCACCACCACCCCGGGGATATTCAGGTCTGGCTTGGGGGGGTCCGCCACACAGGTGCTCCCATCCAGCAGCGTGAAGGATCCCCCACAAATGGATGCTTCTATCCTCAACCCTGACTGTTCCACCTTCCTGGCCATGACCGGCGGAGTTTGCAGGTGCTCAAAGCCAAAGAACTTCTCTCTATGGTCGGTTCCAGGGGATGACGGTGACCCAGTGAAGGAGTGGTCCCCGTGACTGAGGCGGCTGTAGGAGCGCCGCACCTTCTGGGACCACTCTAGAGCACGGAGGTCCTGCTTTTTCTGGGTGCTGGGAGAGGCCGCAGCCTGGATAGGGGACATGGCAGTGGGTCGCAGAGGAGATGCAGCGGGAGCTGGATTAGGGACCGGGGTGGATCTTTTTGTCTCTGGCTTTCCAGCTGTAGACCCATCATTCTCCTTGTTCCCTTCTGCAGAAATCTAGAGAACCAGGTAACAAATAAGAGATTATCCTTGGAAATCACTCTTGCGTTCATGATCAATGGATTTCCAACAATAAATGAGATAGGAAATTCTTATTGCACCGTACTCTCTATTGCACTTTAACACATTATTTGCACCCTCTGCCTATTGCACATTTCTTGTTTGACGCTAAACTGCTTTGTGTTGTACCTGTGCAATGACGATAAATTCTAATCTAATCTAATCTATATCAAACTTGCTCTATTGCCCAGGCCAGGGAGGAGGCTCTTCTCGTTTAACATAACATCTCCGTACAAGCCAACAAGAGAGCAAAGATCAAGTCTGTCATCAGAATTTTAGTATATGGACTTACTCGTGGGCTCCGCCTTACTGAAGGGGTGGGCGTTTCAGGGATCTGGATAAAGAGAAGTTCAGCAGAGGAAAGAAAATGAAAGAAAATGTCTGCAAGTCCAAAAAAAATAAATAAAATAATAATAATAATAATAAAAAAAACAAAATACAAATGATAGATATTTTCTCGCCTCTTCAACAGGAACTGAACACACACAAAAGTCATTTTCTAAAACCCTGTCACAGAAAGGAGGCGGGCTGGTATCTGACAAACCTGCGTCTTCCTCGGTGCGATCTTCCTCACGGTGATGGACCGCTTAACAGGAGGTCTGGGGCTCTTTGCCTTACAAAGGAAACACACACCCAATTAATATGGAGTCCCATTTTCACACACAGGCCAATCAAAATTAATAGACAACGCGATGCAAGCAACTGGGAGTATAGTCACACACACAAGCCCACACACCCATCCAATTTCAATGACCTCTTTTTTTACACACACACGTTGGTCTTCTTATCTAAATGCAGACCGTCCATTCATTTCTATGTGAAAAACCCTAATCCCAGACACGACACCCTTAACCCCTACCCAGCCCTAACCTTAACCATAAGTAACCAACCATTGCTTTCACAGATTTTTGAGGTTATTCAAATGGGGACCGCAAAAGATGTCCCCAAAAGTACGGAAATTTCAGTTTTACTACGCTTTGGGGACAATTTGGTCCTCAAATGTGATCTATGCAACCCCACCCCCCACACACATACATATACATGCATGCATATACACATTTATGTGTTATACATAATGTATATCAGAATAATACAAATTGTTAAACGGCGACTGGTTTTTATTCTCCTCACCTCATCTTTCTTCGCGGCTGCAGAATGCCTGGGCGACCGCCTCGCCTGTGGGCTGATTAGCTCTGCAAAACAGGCACAGCAATGAAAACATATTGAGTTAAATCAACGGACGCCTAAACGACGAGAGAAAGTTCATATCAGATGCTAAACACGCCGCCGTCGGTCGCTCGGTGAAAAGATCGGTCGACGCCAACTTCAGTAACTAACTGCACATCAGTTTTATAACTCAATAGAGCTCCAGGTCACCTATCGGCGGATATCTACTCTTTGAGTAACATGCAGATACATACGGACATCTTTTTCTTTCCCTTTCATTCGTCCAGCCGACATAGGTCGTGCTTTCCTATTACTCATTTTGGTGGCTAGACGCCAACAATTTAATTTAAAAGTTATATTATCTCCCAAAAAAGACACCGTCTTCAGCGGAACGGCGAAAGCTGCTTTTTTATTTTAAATTGCCCGCCTGCGCGCTTGCGGAGGCGGAACTTCCGGATTGGCTGGGTGGAAATGGTCATTTTATATTTTCAGACAATTGAAAAAATTCACTGTTTTTTTAAAATTACGTCAATAAAAGACAATCAATACTACATCAATTATTTCTAATTTTGCAGTGCATCGTTAGGTGCTTTTTTTAAAAAAACACTAGGTTTTATAACATTTAGAAGTTTAGGACAGCTATAGGGGCCGATGAGATCTGCGCACTTGACGTCATCAGCCTGCGACGCTGCCGGAAGAGACGTGGCATCCGAGTCAGAGGAAGTCGGTAGTCACCAGAAATAGAGATACATTTCATTTCCATATTCCTGCAGCGTATGCCAGAAGAGGGACTTTGACAATTTGTGAAATACAGGTAAAGTGCTTAATATTCCTTAAATGTGAACTCTACGCGCTGTGTGGTGCGAAGCTGTTTTCAGGATAGCTTGACAGCTCGTGTCACATGATTCCGAAGTAGTTAGCGCTACAGTTACTCTAGCTAGGTTAATCAAACTTACTGATTCTGAAATCTAAAATTACAGCTAAATCTAAAATATTGTCACAGTGGTAATAACCTCAATGTTTTAGCAGGCGTATTTTTGTTAGCCAGCTAGCTGGATACACCTGTAGGTCAACTTGAAGACAGCGTAGCTTCCAGAAAAAAAACTAACAAGCCTGAGGTACAGCATACACGAGTACCCTCAATTGATGTACTGCAAATAAAATGCCTTTTTCAATGTAGTCAGTTTGTTCTTAATATACTATTTTATGACATGCTGCTTATGAATGAGTATTGAGAGTGACTAAAGCAGGCTTTACATACACTGTTTTGTAATTTGAACGCAATTTATTTTTAGCTTTGGTATCTTAGATTTATTCACCGTTTTTTTATAATTAAACTTTGTCACTGATGTTCATGTTTCATTTGTACTCACTGATCTCCATGTTTATTGATTATGTTGTTTCTTTGATAGATCAGGCCATGGGTCTGTGTAAATGTCCCAAGAGAAAGGTGACTAATCTCTTCTGCTTTGAACACCGAGTCAATGTGTGCGAACACTGCCTTGTCACCAACCACAGTAAGGTAAGTGGGTTTGAGCAGTTTTATTTATTTTTTTAAACGTCTTATTCATTTTCCTTCCTCTGCCAGTCCCTGGAGAATGGGCTCCCTGTTTGAGTCTGGTTCCTCCCAGGGTTTCTTCCTTCTAGGGAGTTTTTCCTTGCCACTGTCGCCTCTGGCTTGCTCTCTGGGAGCTTTGGGCAGGGGTGATGTAAAGCGCTTTGAGACAATGTAACTTTGTGGAAATGCTCTATATAAATAAAATTGAATTGAATTACCTGGAGAGGGGAGCTGCTGGTTTGAACCTCACCTGCACCTGCTGATATAATTAAAGCCGCTTTTATATTAAAAACATGAGGTAGGTCTTCCAGAAAGAGCTCTCTCCCCTGACTTGCCTGATTGTCTGGCTTGTATTACAGTCTAGGGCAGGCTCAAACCTGATAATGACTGTCTGTGCTACAGGGACTGGTGGGGTCTGGGTCAGTAGGTTGTTGGTTCACCATTCAGGAGTCACTCGCTACATACCAGTCAGTGTCGACTTTACTTTAGTGATATAGCTGTCTGAGTGGACCGTGCCCACCTGTTTGTAAGACATTTGACAAAGTACAAAATATAGTTACAGGAAGTGTTTAAGCTTGTTTAAGAATGTATTTGTTTAGCCTTACTCTGAAGAGCGATTCATTTTGTTTTTTATATGGATAAAAACTGTGTTGAAAGTTAAAGCACCTGCATACTCTCAGCATTTACTAGCATTTTTAGTTTCATGCATGCAAAAAGGATGTTAAACTGATTATGGTGTTGAATGTACTAATGAAATTAAATTTGTAAGCGAAGTGGATACAGTGGAAAAAAAAAGTTATTACTAGTGTTAAAGCAGCTTGGTGTTTGGTGATCACTGCAAGCTTGCCTTAGAGTCGTGCACTGGAATAATGGCAGTGCAGCCAATTGCCTTTTCTATGAATTGATTCAAATGCAAAGACATGCCTGAGCTCTTCATGCTGTAGAGGCAACATGCACATGTGAATGGAAAAAAACTGAGTGTTGTTTAAAATGCAGGAATAAACTAGGCAGCTAAAAGGCAAAAACAAAATCACTGATTGAATAAAACTAAAAATGAAGATCTACAAATGGTAATGCACTACTTGTGAAAGTTTGCTGTTTAAGGATAAGATTTTAGTAAATGTACATTTTGTATGTATTTGTAGGTGGTTTTACAGTGTTGGTTACAATGTTCCAGTCACACCTGAACCTTGCTGTCTTTCTCTTTGTCGCAGTGCATCGTTCAGTCCTACCTCCAATGGCTCCAGGACAGTGACTACAACCCCAACTGTCGCCTCTGCTCCACCCCCCTGGCCTCCCAGGAAACCGTCAGACTGATTTGCTATGGTGAGGATGACCGAAACAGCTTTGACTGCTCACTATGGCTGCATGATAAATCACTTCAGCATCCACGTCCCAAAGTGTGCAAGTGCAATAATTATATCGCAGGACGTGCAATCGAAAGTAAAGTAAATTAGATCAGATGTGTCATGTTATGAGTTTTGTGCTGCTTGATACAAAAGGAAAACTCACACAGTTCTCATTTTCTATGACTAATCTACAAGGGAAGCCTGTCTGGTATAACGTAATTAACTCTGATTTTAAGGATTTTTGGATACACAGAGTTTGTTGTCAGTGAGTGACATACAGACTCTGCATGTACAGCAAACCACCAGTCACTTTCAATATTGAAGACATGCACAATGTACCATATTAATATTAACATTGCATGTTATACACATGTAATTTTTGCATAACAAGGACCCCAACAATCAGCTAGGTTAAGACAATGACATTTTTACTGTCTCATAGGGAACAAAAGAGTGCATGCACTCTTCAAGCCCGTCATAATTATTTTTGTCCTTGCTGTCAGTCTGACTTGTAGACAGTGTGGCGTGTTTGTGAGATGTTTAACAAAAATGAATGAGGAGAAAGTCAAACAAGAACTGGTTACCTTTCGCTGTATGGAAATATTTTGGACTCCATAAAGTAAGTTATTTTTTAGCACTGCTTTGTGTCTGTTGACGCAACTCGTGGCAACACCATGAACTGATCTGGCACTCTGTGGGAAGGTAATAAGTTAATCTCTGAAAGGCAGTACCGTCCCCGTCACTGAGGGAGAAATATGAATCAGTGTCATTTGGCAAATTACCAGCTCAGCTACTTAGAAATTGTGACACACAGGACTGGACCTGGAAGCATGTCTCCTGTTTTGGCTTCTCTACGATAGCTCCCAGAAAAAACATCAGACATTATAAGAGTCTTTTATTTACTTCTAAGGCTCTTAACCAGATCCTCACTTATATCGGTGAACTTTTGACCCCAAACTCAGCAAATAAGACCCTCATGTCTTCTGACGAGGTCTGCTTGTTATCCTGGGTCCAAGTTGAGCATTTTCTGTTTCCCCACAGCTCTGGGACGGCCTTCCTGTGGTCATGAGATCAGCCGGCAGAAAGGAGCATTTAAACGGCGTCTGAAAATGTTTTCGTACAGACAGGCCTTTTGTTGATGTCTGATTTTCTTTATTTTATTACACTTTGACATTTTGCTCTTGAACGGTGCTGTACAAAAGAACTACTTATCTTGTCTTATTCCCAATAAGGTTTAATCAGGGTGCTTATATGAGTGTATTCTAGTTATGATGAAGATGTTGTAATGATGCAGGAACGATGTCCTCTATATATCTGGAATGATTTTATGAGGCGGCTTTAGAATGAAACAGTTATACAGAAGTCACCATTGTGGGAAAATGTTAGTTTGATTAGTTCTGTCTTACTCTTAAAAGCTCAGGTAGAATTAAATACTAGAGGAGCTGCAGCCCTTCAGGGCAGGAGGAGAATGTACTGCGGAGTCCCAATCTGATATTTTAATAACAATTTAAATATCCATACACAAACCATAGGCGTCAGTGCAGTGTTTTATCTTCAGTGAACCTCGGGATATTGCAGTATTCCTCCTTGTGGGGTTTCTGCTCATGCTCAATTAAGTTTGTTGTATTAAATGATGTCCTGTTGCTACCTCCTTTCTAAGGGATGGCATTGCAAACATGGCAGGCAGCTCTTGGGCTACGTTGAGTTTCCAGTTTCAACAGTTTCCACGTGGCCGACATCTTGATAGCTTGTAGTTTAAAGCCATGAACCTCAGGCTTACTGCAGCGTGTCACAGAACCTTACAGTCTGTGCAACTGGCATAAATTAAGTGGATGCAGGAAGCTAAATAGATCAGGCTTTGAATTGGGCTTTGGTAGCTGATACTGATCAAGTATAAAGTCCTTGGCTTGGACCCAGTTCTGATCTTTGACATCAGCATCAGGGTGTCTCCTGTGTTGCCTGACCTTGTTTCTAACATATATGCGCACGCTGTATTTAAGGTAACTCTGTGTATCTGGGCTGTATCACAGAAGGCCTTCTCTTCATTTTCCCCCACAGATGTTTTCCACTGGTCCTGCCTGAACGAGCTGGCAGCCCGGCTGCCGCTACACACAGCCCCGGCCGGGTACCAGTGTCCCTCCTGCCATGGGCCTGTGTTCCCCCCCTCCAACCTGGCCAGCCCGGTGGCAGACGTGCTGAGGGAGCGCCTCTCCTCAGTGAACTGGGCCCGCGCGGGCCTGGGCCTGCCACTGGTAAGAATTTGCACCCACGGCCAGTCGCACTGCCGTCGGTCTTTCACTTAACTCGGAACGTGTGTGCAGAAGTGAGACGCCAGGCTTTTAGAACAGAGTTGTTGCTTGAAACTGCCTCATGCATTTTTTATGAGAAGCCAGTTCATTTCAGGGTTGTAAGAGTAACGAGTCATAATCTGGGAAGTGTGGGGCAGTGTGGGTTAGGAGACTGTGCCTGTAATTAGAAGGTCGCTGGTTCAAATCCCAGGGTCTTTCGAATGTTGTGTCCTTGAGCAAGGCCCTTATACTCCAGTTCCTCCAGGAGCTAGTGGACCCTGCTTTCCCAGTTGCACGTCACTGTGCACAAAAGCGCCTAATAAATACAATTTAATATTTCTTTTTTATTGTCTGTGATGATATATTGTAGATGGATATTTACTTAT
The DNA here is from genome assembly GCF_023856365.1 of Brienomyrus brachyistius. NCBI lineage: Eukaryota > Metazoa > Chordata > Actinopteri > Osteoglossiformes > Mormyridae > Brienomyrus > Brienomyrus brachyistius. The sequence continues at coordinate 10,267,790 of NC_064542.1, forward strand.
TTGGTTCCCCATCCTGGGTTATTCCCTGCTTTGTGCCATAGCTTCCAGGACAGGCTTTGGACCTCCCCACAACGTTGCATAGGACAAGCGGGTATAGAAAATGGATGGATGGATTACTATTTTTTTGTTTCCATCAAATTAATATCCATCCATTTTCCAAACCGCTTATCCTACTGGGTCGCGGGGGGTCTAGAGCCTAGAGCCCGGAAGCTATGGGCACGAGGCAAGGAACAACCCAGGATGGGGGGGCCCATCGCAGGGCACACTCACACACCATTCACTCACACATGCACACCTAGGGGCAATTTAGCAACTCCAATTAGCCTCAGCATGTTTTTGGACTGTGGGGGGAAACCGGAGTACCCGGAGGAAACCCCACGACGACATGGGGAGAACATGCAAACTCCACACACATGTGACCCACGCGGAGACTCGAACCCGGGTCCCAGAGGTGCGAGGCAACAGTGCTAACCACTGCACCACCATGCTGCCCTCATATTAATATGTTATATAGTATGTTATATACAGGGATGCACATGACTGGTACACAGGTGTGCATTCACCATTAAAAGTGATGCTTGTGGCAATCGATTGTTATAACCGCACATGTTTACGTATTTTATGTGCATTTGCTTTACTATGGCAAGAAATTACCCTGCATTTTAACCTTTATACTGTGAATGAAATACTATATGAATTAGCATATAAAGGTTAAAATGCACCATCATTTCTTGTCATAGCAGCGCAAATGCACATAAAATGTGTACGTGTTTGTGCTGTTACAATAGTCGATTGTCGCATGTATCGCTTTTTAAGGTAAATGCGTACTTTCCTACCAGTTATGTGCATCCCTGGTTATATACTATTCAACTGGGCGTTAAAGAAAAACCACTTCTGCCGAGGAGTTGACTGGATCTCACTTTTCCCGCAGTTATTTAAATAAGCACGGAAATCTCTTTTATATGCAGAGATCACATGTGTCGTTGATTTTTACCGACAGGAGTCAGCAGTATGCTATTACATTTTGCGTATTGCATTCTTTCCACTTTTGACCTTCACAGGGTTGCCAACTCTGACACATTGGCGTGACATTCACACTTTCAGATTCTCACTCCCATGCAAAAAGTCATATGGCTAATCTGTATTATTCTATTATTAACCTAAAATTAGCTACATCAAAAGCGTTGCGGTAGTTTGCAAACTATTTGCAAGGTATTAAAACTGTAACATACATGTACAGGAGTGTGCTAGCCAAATCTGGCAACCCTGCGTCACCTATGTAAAGGTAAGGCTAAGCTAAGTAACAGAAAAACTATCGTTTAATTCAGTACACTTTAACAGCACCACAAACTACATCCTGTAAAACGATCATACAGTTGAATCATTACCACTCTTAAACTGTTTCAACATAAGCTAAATATTATAACAATCATTTCGAGGATTTATTGCAGGAGTGCATTAGTTTTCGCTACGTGTACCTAGTAAACTCACAACTGAGTATATACATATACCTGTACTTGCAGAATGTACGTATTTCCGCCTAGACAAGGGCGTCAGTTCAGTAGACGGTCCTTCTATGCGGCCCGGGACACATTCATGTTCACACAGCTATAGGAATGTGACCATATGAGGCCCAGACTACCTCTGAATGTGGTCTGAGCGATCAGATCTCGATGTGTCCTCATTGAATTTTGAGTGTGATCACACCTGTAATTAGCGCTGCCCACTTGTGATCGAATCACCCAGGACACCTGTTAATGCCAGGGGTGAACTGGGCGTGAAAGCACACATCCAGGATCCCTCTAGAAACGGAATCAAGGAAGCTTTCCGAGTGGGACAATAAATACAACTCCAATCAACGGTACAAAGCATTGGGGGCCAGGAGCTGTCATTTAGGGCGCTTTTCCACCGCACCAAGTACAGAACTTTGGGTACTTTCGCTTTTCCACTTGACTTCCGGTCAAGTACCAGTACCAAAAGTTCCAGTACTGAAAGTGCAGTGGTAAACACCTTTAGTCAGCCGTCTATTCATGCCTCTGGGTGGGGGTGAAGGAAATTGCATGCCATTTGGACAGTGTGGGCTTGGTGGCCCACTTGCGTATCAAAGGGAAGGAGTACGTGGTCAGTGGGAGATGGGAGGCAGTTTATGTGGTTGGGAGAACCTAAGAAACGTGCTGTTCTGCTTCCACATGGGATGGGAATAACCTTTATTTATGATGATTATCGTCATCTTTTAAGATTGAAGAAAGGAGCGACGTACAAGAAAATGCATCACATGACGTCACTGACTACACCGACTGGTCCTCTTTTGACTGTGAGTGAAAACTTTTGGGACAAAACTATACAGAATGAACTATAAGAATTTTCTGGAAAAGGACATCATTGATATCGTGAGTGAAACTTCACCCCCCGCTTTTCCAACAGCACTCACAGCACCATCCACAGCCTCTCCAGCCAGCCAGCCCTACATGTCGAACCCGGTGCCCCCCGTGGCCCCCACCCAGGCAGACTTTCCCAGCAGCAGTAACAATGGCAGCCTGCTGTCCCAGTCGCACTGTGTCGTCAGCATGAGCACCGCGTCAGCCAGCGAATCCGTTGTGCTTCACTCAGGTACTGGCTGCAGACGTGCTCCGGGGTTTCCCGCAGACGTGCTCCGGGGTTTCCCGCAGACGTGCTCCGGGGTTTCCCGCAGACGTGCTCCGGGGTTTCCCGCAGACATGCTCCGGGCCTGTACTTTGTCGGCTTCAGGCAAATTGTCCTGTGATGTAAGAAAATGATGCATATGTTTAAACCTTAATGAAATCATAAAGGTTCAGACTGAAAGTTTGTAATATTGTATTCACCGTGAATCATATCAAAATCAAAGCCATGTCACTTACTGGTGGCACATGAAGCAACAGCTACAGATGCAGACCTGGTGAGTCTGATTACACTGAGGCAAGTCACACAAAGTTGGGCTTGTGATAGAGAGTTTTTTGATGAGATGGGGAGAGTGTGTAGGGTAGGCTAGCGTGGTATAACTGTAAAATTTTCAGTATACCATGGTATTTTCATTCAGGAGATTATATCACACCAAGACTTTAAAAATACTGTAACTTGCGGTATAATATATAGACAGAATGACAGCATGAAAAGTCCACCCTCCCTATAATAGACACCGCCCAAGCCTATTATAGGGAGGCTACAGTTAATGGTTTTGGGGGTGTAGGAAGAGTTAGGATTAGATAGGGGGAAGGGTGACAGAGCTGTCCAGGGAATACATTATTTTCGTTACAAAAGCATCAAGTTCCAAAAATTATTTTAGCAAAAAAGCACAAGAAATAACTGATAGAAGTGCCTTTGGCTGGGATTACAGCTGGAAGGTCTTTCTGGATGCATCTCGCTAACTTTTATAACTTAGTGTGGTTCTTTGTCGTCTTAGCAAGTTTACCCAAGCTTGATCATAGAGGACAAGTTTACGTACCACGAATTTAGCCTTCTCACCAACCCTCAGATGGATTCAAATAATTACAGTCATATGCAATGTCTCTAAAAATGGCAAACAGAACCTTGAAACATGGGAGACAGAGTTGGTATTTCGATACAAATTTGATTTTCTGAGGTTGATATACAGACAGAAGAAAACAAGAAAGTTAAGCAAAGCTGTTTATGGTAGAAATAAACTTAACAGAGACCGGTGAAAACGTGTTCAAAGTCACACCACAAGATGCAGGTGGATGACACAGGCACAACAGTCTGGTTTACCCTTATTGCATTTGATTCTGAAGCCCCATACCTTTGCAAAAGGCTAACTGGCTTATTGCTGCAGTTTCCATGCAGGTTTGACTGACTTCCTGCTTTCCATGCTGGCATGCAGGCTCCTTTCGGTCATGTCCTGACATGTCAGGAGACGCATTCGTCAGCTCCTTCAACTGTCACTGTGCAATCAGCGGTTTCCCCAAGTTTTCTAATTGTCTTATATTTAAGTTTGTAGCAATGATGCTCATTTCCATAGAGATCACTCACAGGTTAGTCTGGGCGTTTTTGGTTCTCTTCTGCGGTTCAACTTACATTATTGAAGACTTCAAATTCCTTGGTCTCTGACTCTCGTAAAACCCATTTGTGTGACTAACCTGCGTGTTTTTCTTATCTAACTTAATTTAGGTTCAGCAGAGTTTGAATGCATACTTCATAGTTTCTTGTACTTATATACTGGCTTCCTGTGTGTAGCCTGTTGTAACCCCCCCCCCCCCCCCCCCCTCAACCCTGTTGTCCTCAGCATCTTCCCCCCGGAAAGTTTATGACACCCGAGAGTCTGGACACGCGTCCGTCACGCAGATCGACTTTGACGACGACAAATATCGGCGTCGTCCAGCGTTAAGCTGGTTCGCACAGATACTCAAGTTAGTTACAATCCGTTCTTAGTACCAGTTTCATACACTTTCATGTTTTAATTCTTTAAGCATTAAGTTTAATAATAGTCCTACACATTTTATTCAGTATGCAAATATACAGCTATCATATTCAAATGATGTAAAAGTATCAATACCAGATCTTCAGATTTTGTGATGTTTAGTTTATAAATTAAACCAGTTTATGAAAAAAATTGCAGCAGCAGCTTAAACCTTTCAGCGTCCTTTCACACTCTTCTTTTTCTAGAAATCGATCGGGTTCCAAGCGGACATCCTTGACACTGAAGCAGAGGGTTCTTCTGGTGCTCCTGCTAGGCACTCTGGGATTTTTCACCCTGATCATCGTCATGGCGAAGCTGGGACGAGCATCGGCTGACACTGACCCCAACCTAGACCCCCGGCTAAACCCACACATCCATGTGGGGAACAACTAATTGGGTCCTTGCTGTAGGACATGGAGCAGAAAAGATAATCAGCTATGACAGAAAAGCAGGTTCTGATATGGTGGGTATGAATAGATGTTGGGACCAAGGGATCCAGAGACCATATATTCTCTCTGGAACTATGGTGCAGTTCAGCACCTCTTTAATTTTGCAGTGGGGTGAAATAACCTCTCTGTTTCCAACCCGATTTTAAGTAGGTTGGAAACCTTAAATATTTTTGTTAGACATCAGATTTGCTATGACCTCAAACACCACATGTCATAATTTACTTATTTTGCTACAGCCTTAAAACAAGTGATTTAATTGTCCAGTTGTGGCCACCACCATGGCTATTAGATCAGTGTATAGCTGTCAGTGAACCATTTAATAGATATACATCTTCTGCTGCAAATACTTATGGCATCCGACACTGATGCAAGGCAATGCCTTTCGCGCAGGGTGCTGTGTGCGGTTTTGAGCGCTGCTTACGAGTTCAGTACTGAGAGACGGCCGAATTGGTTCATAAACCAGTAACGGTCAGTTTAGTAGAAGAGTACTAAAGTAGACCGAAAACGTGTGCACGCAGAGGTACCTGCCGACATTGTTGTTCTGCAGCCCTGTGTGCCCTCTGTCAGCATGCGGATTTTTAGCAGCCGTGTTAACTCTTGTGTGTATGAAATCATATTCTCTTTCTTTATGTAATTCTGGGTGCATCTACATGAGCTGCAATAGATATTAATATACTGGAACAATGACAATATGTATATTACAAGCTTTATTAAATATCCTCAATTGAGTGAGTAGCCTTGTGAGGAAAATGTATAAAATGAGTTTTTAAATGACATATACTGAAATATTACCTTGCAGAGTTGCTAGGTAAGCAAATCTGAGCGCCAACCCCCCCTCCCCGGCAAAATTTAATTTCAAATAGTAAATTGTTCAGGCTGATGTGAATGCAATTAACACTACTTTGGTGGGGGGGGTTATCCATGCACCTTGCCTCTGTACTTTCTGTACTGAAGAGTTTGATAAACCTATGTAAAAAAGCTTAAGGAAAAATGTCAAATCTTACTGTTATATTAGACAATGTCTTATCAATGACCATTTCCCACAAGAGAATTGGTACCAAACTAGCAGGCCTGATCTAGGCCCATGTGGACTTAGGTTGAGGGTCAAGTGCTGAAGCTGGGTCTGACACTTCCTTAACTCATAACAGTATAAACAGTATACGGTCACTATTTTTCCCCTTTGAAAGATATTCTTTACTGCTTATCTCATCAGATGACTTCCTGTCCTCGTGTTTGTTTCTTACATTTTTATTTATTTCATCTGTTAATTTTTGCTCATTACACTGAATTTGAAACCCGCAATGTGTCTTGCACTGCTAAAAATAAACGCGTCTTTTTCACGAAACGCACATTTCTACGTACTTGGCTTGGCAAATTGTAATTCAGTCCACTTCAGGAACTTGCTCCCCCCACCCAACTGGTAACAGCTTTTCTGCACTTTGCTGAGTGTGCAACATAAACATCTGTTATACTCATCGCCTTGTTTCAAAGACACGTGGGAAGCCCCAACATGTACTTCACTGTAGGCGATCCCAACCTTCTGTACGTTATACAAAAATCATACCATAAGGCAGTCGAAGAGGGGGCGGGGGACGATCGGCCATTTCATGAGTGTGACCCTATCCGCTTTTTCAAAAGGGAAAAGAAGTGCGAACCCGAGGGAGCCTTATAAAACTGAAAGGAGATTTTTAGAAATCAACCAACCTCTCCACAAAATGCCCAGCGTTCCGGAGGCCGCTGGGATACTGGGTGCGGACAGGGGTTGGCAACCCCTACTCTAGTGCACAGCATTTTTGGTATTTCTATAAACATTTAACATTATTCAACCTACTATCTTTAAAAACGTAAAGCATCATTCAAGGTCTGATATATACTAACTATGCTTTAATGATACCACATTACCGAAATATTAGATTTATGTTACATCAACAACGAAGAAACATAGAACGCTGAAACATCGCCGAAGCGATTTACGCCGGAAATAGCCAAATTTGCACCGGAAGCGCATTTGTCGCAGGTTACTGCGCAGAAACAGAGCGCTTTGTTTACACCTTTTCGTACGTGGAGTCACAACAGACTAGCAAATGCGTATTGTTTACATGATTAGGTGCTTAAATCGTTAAGCATTGATTTGTGTTATGTTTGGCCACAGATATAAGATTTCTAGCATTAATCAACTATTAGACTATTTTCGACTAATCACTGCCATTATTTACCACCATTAGTCTTTAGATTTTGCAGTGATAATTGTTCAGTGGTAGATTAAGGTCATCGAATTTTGATTTTCACAAAAAAAAAGAGGACACTGGGGGCATAACGTAAAAATTGGCGTTAAAGCAAAGAAAATACGTTAGCCTGAACAAAATTGAAATCCCTGACATTGCAGGTCTCGACATTTTAGGTTTCAAAACAGGACGTTTAGTCACCCTAGTTTAACTTTACCCTTTGGTTAAATTGTTTAACTAACAAAAATACAAATTAACACAAACAGTTATATGAGTACACGATCGTTTTACTTGTTTTTGTGCTGTACACACAGTACGTGCTGTATCCTGTTTTCTAGACACTTACAGAGTTCTAGAGCTCGCTTTTTGTAATACGCTGGTAATAATAAAACATTGTCCAGATTGATCTGTTTTTGACTCAATGACAATAGAAAGAGCTTGATTAATTATTTTGGGTGGTGTTCGACATAGTTCTTTGACTCGAGTTTTACCTCGCACTACATTAAAAACAACTTTGGTTGAGTCACGTATTTCACGTGTTACACATGCGCACTTCTTAACTGCGCAAAAATGGAAAGGAGTTCGGTTGTTTTGGCCGGTTTGTTCCAGTTTGTTCTGGTATGATAAAGCTTTGTCTCTTGTATACATCCGCCTGCTACAGTGTGCGTTTTTGTGACGTAACGTGTTATTTTTTGAAATTTCCAAATCGAGCAAGGTTTGCGTCGGCGTGGTTCTGGGCTGGACTGCATTGTACTGGAATTTAAGCAGAGTTCGTCATGTTTGCCACTTGTGATTTTTTAATTAAGTTCTTTTTAAGTATGTCAACCATTTTATAGTTGACAATCCCCGTTCACATATAGTTCACGTAGCCCCGTTTACAAACGAGGAAACTATAAATCCAGTTCAACTGTATTGTGTTTGTGAGAAATCTATTTTTAAATCTTCATTCAGCGAACTACTTAATATTGTCTTAGTTCTATAATTTTTTGCCCCAACGAGCCCTTTATAACGTCAATCTAGAGAGCTATCGGACGGATAAAAGCCTTTCATTTATGCATTATACTATTATAGGGCAGTCGTATTAAATATGAATAACCATAATTTAAACCACTTAATGGAATACAGCAGGGCAACTTTATTTACACTAATGAATCATTGAAAATGTTTAAAATGTGTGTTAGACGGTACGTGACTAAACTAAAATCATAAAGACATTAAATGTAGCTGGTGGGTCACTTTTCGTTAGGGAATATATGTAAAACCCATACAATACTTATTAGACTAGTATTTGTTTTATTTAGTATTTAATGTTAACTTATTTGTTAGGGACTATTTTTTTCTTCTTGGCGCATTCAGGTAGTGACTTGGTTGCGCTGTGTCCAGGGTATATATTTGACTGGATCGTAGTAGCGTCAGCCATTTCATAGGGTTTATGCTGCTTGTCGTTGTTAAGCGAGTTATATGGTGTAGGTGGTTTTCGGTCTTATAATATGCAGCATTTGTGATCGTTCGTCGTAACTCTCAATTGTTCTGTTTTGGTTCATTTTATTTTTTAAGTTGAATTCGAAGAATTGTTTAGCGCTTGTTGTTAATGTTAACCGTAACTGTACTTAATTCTTATCGGTGCGTGATCGTGATGCTACAGTTTAGTTTTTTTCCCCCCCTTCGTTTCAAAGAAAACTACCGAACAAGGGTGTGGTAAGCAATCTGTTACGTAGCATTGACTAAATAATTGTCCATTTGGTCTTTCACGGTAGTATGTTGACTATATTAATATCATCAAGTTTTGAAAAGTTTTTTTTTTTTACAGCTAAAATAATATTTTGTATCGCTGTATGGTCAATTAATGCAAGTAAACGATGCGGCGAGGTGTGTGCTTAGCTTATTGCTTCAAGGGTGGGCGACTGGTCAAGTGAGAATATTGTCGGATGACTGTTTTTTCTTATTGTGCTGCGTCATGTTAAATGGTTGCCAGCAATTACATTGTTTACTACGCTTGTTCGATCGGGACGCAATAATGTATTACGGTTTTATTTTTCTGACGTAAGTGTATGCTTTTAACTTTAGAAAATGTTAACCGTGATTTATTTTATATTTGACAAGGCCCATTTACAAGCGAGGTAACCAGAATTTTTAATCCAGTTCGACTGTACTGTGTTCGTTAGAAACCTATTTTAAAATTCAATGAACTACTTCAGTACTTATTTAACCAAAAGATAAGTTCATTGCATTTTTATTTTTATAGTATCGGTTTTGTTAGAAGTCTATGGTCATTGTCAATCACCAATTTAAAAAAAAAAAAAAGGTATAAGTAAGACGAAGGCAGAACCGGAAGCTTGTCAAGGGCCAATGTTTCTCAGTTAGTGACGCATTGAAGAAATCTTTAGGGTCTAGCAGCCTCCCCCAGTGGCTGCCTAGGGAAGGACATCTGATTTCTCAGCCTGCAAGGGTTAGGGAGATTAAGGAACCGCCATATGTGGTGTAATTTATGCAGGATCATCGGTTTAAAAAAAATACATTTCTAAAAAAAAAAAAAAATACACTGCATTAAAAAAAAAAAAGTATGAAGATTGAAGGTTTTTTCCCCCCTAAAATCCAATGGGAGAGGAAAGTGGACTGAGTTAATACTGGACAATGCTGGTTGTGGGATCATGGAGCAGGAGGAGGATCTCAGGATCGGGAGACAGCCAGGCAAGATGAGAAGTCGCGTGTGCCAGTATAATCCGGAGAGTGAGGACCAACAAGAGGGCAGCGGATAGCGGGCGCATCAGAAGAGTCGGCGTGAGACGGAACGGTCGTGGCTGAAAGTTTTGAGAATGACGCAAGTATTGGTTTTCACAAAGTCTGCTGCCTCAATTTTTGATTGTGATTTGCATATATTCCAGAAAACATGGAGTGATCAAATTAATTGCAAAGTCCCTTTTTGCCATGAAAATTAACTTCAATATCAAAAAACCCATTTCCACTACATTTCAGCCCTGCCACAAAAGGTCCTATTGACATCAATTCAGTAATTTTCTCATTGGCTCAGGTACAAGTATTGATGCGGACTAGGCTGATTGAATTAGTATAACAGACTGGACACTTTAAAAGGAGGGTGGTGCTTAATATCGTTGTTCTTCCTGTTAGCCATGGTAACCTGCAATGAAACGCGTGCAGCCATCATTGCTTTGCACAAAAAGGGCTTTACGGGCAAGGATATTGCTGCTAGTAGGATTGCACCTACCTCAACCATTTATCGGATCATCAAGCACTTCAAGGAGAGAGGTTCAATTGTTGTGAAGAAGGCTTCAGGGCGCCCAAGAAAGTCCAGTAAGCGACAGGACCGTCTCCTAAAGCTCATTCAGCTGCGGGATCGGGGCACTACCAGTGCAGAGCTTGCTCAGGAATGGCAGGAGGCAGGTGTGAGTGCATCCGCACGTACAGTGAGGCGAAGACTTTTGGAGGATGGCATAGTGTCACGAAAGGCAGTAAAGAAGCCACTTCTTTCTGAGAAAAACATCAGGGACAGACTAATATTCTGCAGAAGGTATAGGGATTGGACTGCTGAGGACTGGGGTAAAGTCATTTTCTCTGCTGAATCCCCTTTCCAATTGTTTAGGTCATCTGGAAAAAACATGATCCTGAGAAGAAAAGATGAGCGCTACTTTAAGTCCCGTCTCATGCCAACAGTTAAGAATCCTGAGACCATTTATGTGTGGGGCTGCTTCTCAGCTAGGGGAGTGGGCTCTCTCTCAATTTTGCCCAAGAACACGGCCATGAATAAAGAATGGTACCAAAACGTCCTCCGAGAGCAACTTCTCCCAACCGTCCAAGAACAGTTTGGTGATGAACAATGCCTTTTTCAGCATGCTGGAGCACCTTGCCATACGGCAAAAGTGATAACCAAGTGGCTAGGGGAACAAAACCTTGACATTTTAGGTCCATGGCCAGGAAACTCCCCAGACCTTAACCCCATTGAAAACTTGTGGTCAATTCTCAAGAGGCATGTGGACAAACAAAACCCCACAAATTTGGACGAACTCAAAGCATTAATTTTGCAAGAATGGGCTGCCATCAGTCAGGATTTGGCCCAGAAGTTGATTGACAGCATGCCAGGGCGAGTTGCAGATGTCTTGAAAAAGAAGGGCCAGTACCTCAAATTGACTTTGCATACATCTTAACGTAATAGTCAGAAGCCACACGATACGCTTGTAATTATACTTCGGTATACCATAGAAACAAAGATCTACAAACACGGAAGCAGCGAACTTTGTGAAAACAATACTTGTCATTCTCAACTCTTGGCCACGACTGTAGTCAGCGAGAGTGGTGGAGCAGTTTCCTGGCAAGGAAGGAAAGGGAGAGGGCAAGCCAAAGATCCGGGGGCTACACTGCCTAGCATCGCATTTACAACAAGGGTTTGGTTTGTATTCGGTAGATGTATCGCTCTAATTAAGGTCACATTTATCCTTTCCCTGTGAAAGGGGGTCAGAACACACTGCTTGCGTAGTTTTGTGTTTTCTTTTTACAGGTTTGGGCGTGTTAATTTTGAGTTGCGTCACTACAAAACAAGTTGTCCCCTGGGTGTGGTCTCTGCGTTAATTCCTCCGGGCTAATGGTCAAGTCTGTCCCATGGTGGTTTCAACTGAGGGAGGATCATCTCGGACTCCGCTTCAATCTGCGTTCCGATGTAGTCCGCCGGCCGGAAAGTCTGTCGCATTAATTTGATAGGTCCTGTCCCATGATGTGGCCAACATTGGAGATGTTTGGATCAGAAGTTCACTTCCTTTATCCACCCCTAAAGCAACACCCGTCTCTGCAGCTAAGTGAGCTGTGCATGAGTATTTCCCCAAGCCGTTTACAATACTATGAAAATCGTGTTCATTGTTAAATGTCTTAAGTGTCTTAAATGGCCTTTGTAGTCTGTGCTGTGAAATTTGAGGAATAGTGTATGGGGTACTGTGGGATTGGGGAGGGAAAATCTGGGGTCTTGCATTTCTTCCTTGCAGGTGCATCCATTTTTGCGCGACTCCAAAGACCGTGTTGGCTGAAGAATGGTTCTGGCTTGTTTGGCACCATGGCATTTACCCCATCGCTGTAGCGTGGTCCCAGCATTATAAAAAGCGACAGGCTGGAGACGCTTAAAGGTCGTGTTCGGCGTGGCTCATGGTCATGGCGCAAATGTGCCGTAGGCAGGTATTTTAATTCTTATTGGAACTTGTGAAAAGAACATTAGGCATCTTGACTTGCGCTTTCAACACAACTAACTGCAGATAACATCTATGTTGACGTCTTGGTTTATAGTGGACATGTTTCCCTTTGGGGAGGGGGGGGTGGTTAACGTCGATCTCAGATTCTTTTCAGCTCCTTCGTAAGGCCATTTTAAAGTAAGCCAAATGGATGCGTTCGATTTGTAAAGCCACTGAACCACCTGAGGATCCAGACAGCAGTGCCCCCTCTTGTTCAAGTGATCATGGAAGCAGCATAATTCTTCAGGGCTAGCTGGAAACATTTACTTCAAGGTTTGGGATAACACGAGTGAGCAGTTACTGCAAATCAATTTGGGATAGTCATCGATGTATCTGGAAGAAATCCATACTTGCTAACAAAGTTACAAGTCGCTTTGAAATGGGAATGGGTGGTGGGGGTGGGCAACATAATTGTGACTCTTCCCAATCTTAAGCGCCCCCCTCAAAGAACAGCGGTTGCAGAGCCAAGATAATGTCAGACCTGTGGTGGAACTGGAGCATAGAGGCATGTGGAATTTATTTTATTTTCCCAGGTAATCTTGTGAGTGTTTTTGTTTTTAATCCTATACCACAGCCTGAATGACTGCTTTGGGGTGGGTTAACTAAATGAAGGGAGAATGTTGGGTGGTTGTTTCGCTCTTTGCCTTTTCAGTTCGCTGTCTTCCAAGCGCTTAATGCGAAACCCAGCTGAAGTGGTCAGCTGTAGCTCCTGAGTAAGCATTGTTAGCACTTTCACTTTGGAATCTTGGTGCCAAAGGTATTTGAATGCTTTTAAATTCGAAATCTACACTTGTAGTCCTATGCATTTCATTGTAAATCTGTAATGTAGTTGGAGAGGTTCTCCTTTTTGAATTTTAATAAATATATGGTGTCATGATGATGTTTTGGTATATTATTTGGGGTGGGGTGGGTGTGTTGGCCTTCTCTCTTTCTAATTTTCAGGTACGGTTTTAAAGCACGCCACTTTGTAGAGCACTGAGGCAGCTGGCGCTTGGTAGCCGCTTGGAACGTGGAGCCGATGAGTCAGAATGGCCCTTTAGATGTCTTGACAAGAAGGAACCATTTGTACTTAAGTAACAGGCCCAAGCTTGTACTTCAATGCATTCTATGATATGCTGCCTTATGGCATCTTTTTGGAAAGATTCGGAAATAGTCGGGGTTTTTCTTCCTCGATAGAAAATGCAAGTGCCTTGTGGAAGTTGTTGCTCTCTTAGTTGCAGTTTAAATGGACAACCTGTGCCTCTTGGAAGGATTCGAATGGGTCGAAAGTCGAAGGTCAGAAGCTCATGGTTTCTTTTGATTCATGATGTGGAATCCCATATGTGAATAGGGGGGGGCTGAGGAGATTTTGGAGGGGGGGTGTTTCTTGCTTTCAATCTTGCAGTCTCAAGGAAGTCTGACGGAGCAGTCCGGCTATGAAGTGTGGCGACCAGAAGTGCACCGTTCATTTGAACAGCCGTCTCCTTGTACCAGGCAGGAAATTCAGGCTAGTTCCTAGATTTTAGGAGGTAATGTGATTCTTCAGCCTTGGCATTAGTGCCTATGCAACTGTGTAGGTAATGTCTTGACTTCAGGCTCTGAATATGTTTCATTATATTAGTGCAGTCGTGCAACTGTGCGACAGCCCCCATTGGGGGAGAGGCAAGGCTTGTGCAACTGTGCGGCAGCCCCCATTAGATTGTGAGGTAGTTGCAGTTTGTGCAACTGTACAACTGCAATTCAGGTAGGCTTAAAGTTGTACAAATGTGCAGCTTAATGTAATTTTCAGTGAGGCAGCACAACTGTGTTGCTAGTAAACTGTTTAGTGTATGGGTTGTTGGTTGGGGGGGGTGGGGTGGGCCTGTGTATTCTAGATTCTTTCCTTTACAGGCTTGTATTCGCATCCAAAACAAAGACTTCAAAATGAGGTCCAGCCAAGTTGGTGTCCCCAAACGTGGAGTTCATAGTAAGAGTTATCAAGTTCGAAGAAACCTGCTTAAATCCATTGCTTTTGTGCTATATTCTTTTGAGGTGAGGTTTTCTTTTCTCATAAACGTTCAAGGGAATTCAGTTCCACATGCAACGCTAATCAGCATTTGCATTATCACTGCCTTCAGTGTCGCTTGCATCTTTTAACACTTAATTCAATCACACAAAATCATGCAATTTAAGATGTTTGCCTTGGGGGAGAATGTGGGGAGGTTGTTTGTGTTTCAGATCATTTTCGGCTGTTGCCCACTCTGGTCACATCTGCATCTCTGTGCAAAGCTGTCTGTGGGAGCTGATGGCGAGTGAATGGCCCTTGAATGAAGAAGTTTCCTCTTGACTACCTGCACCTGTTTGCTTGTCCTAAAACCTGAAGCACTTGATGTCCTTCGTGGAGATCCTTCCGTGTGCTTTTTGTGGGCCCCCTTCCTTTTTCCCTGTAGTCCTTTTAAAACAGGTGAAATTTCCCATGTTGCAAAACAAATGCGAATGCAAGAACCGGCTTCTGGGATCGGCTAACTGCGAGATGGATCTCTGGCAATCGGTGGGAAATCACTTGTCTCAATTTAATCACACGAAGTCTTGTCATGCAAAGCATTACCATGCAGTTGCTTCGGTAAAGTTAAGTAACCTCTGCTCTGAATTTGCATGCACATTGACATAAACATGCACCTTACACTTGGTAAAATCTTAACTGGTATCTTAAACCGTGCGTTGGGGACTTTTTGGGTTGGGAGGGGTGGGACAACAATGTCTTACTATTTTTTCAGATACACTCTTTGCAACTCGCTTGAGGAACGTTTGGAGTACACCCCGGGTCCAGAATGGTCTGAACTTGTCTCCCAGTTTCATCGGGTTCCTGTTTGCCGTAGCGGACTTGCTGGGTTGGTTCTTGGGGGAGGTTTTGCATTTCAGGGAACTTGGTTCCAGTAAGGATCCCTTTCCTGGCCCCCTACTTAAACTGAGGACGAGGCTTTTGGGACACAACAGTGAGTTGGTTTCTAGATCGTTCTTGGAGCACTTATTTGGAATTGTTCTTAAGTTGGACCCTGGTATTTTATGAAGTGTGTGTGGACTGGTTTGGGACACATCTGTTTGGGGGGGGGGGGGGTGAGTAAATTCTCAGTTTATTCTCCCAGCAGCTCGTCTCAGGAATCCATGGTGACATGAAAAACCGTCGTAACATGAAGTAGTGTATCATTTCCTTACCCTGGTATTTAGACTGACGCTTTGACTTGAACAAATGGGGACATCGGTTGGGGGAAAATGGCAACTCTTCTCTAGTTTTCAAGTTCGACATGCAGCAAGCGCTAAAATGAGAATTCAAAAATGTGGGTTTATGGGTTTTTCTTTTCCTGGGGGAACAAGCACTGTCTTGTTCCTCCAGGTTTTGCTTTTTCTCCTCTTTATAGAATGCCTAGTTTTAGTTTAAGGGAAAAAAAAAAAAAGCAAAAGACTCCAGTGGTGGCACTCCTGGTTTCCAGGATGGGGTTCAATTCCCTGTGGTGTCTTTGCTTTTAAAATTGCTGCTTTTGAGGAGATGGTGAGGTGTGCAGGACCTTTGGTCATTCCAATTATGAAATCCTTGTCATTTTCATCCTACCAGTTTATGGCCACTTGGGAGAAACACATTTGTAGAATTCTAGGTCCAGTTACTGAACCTTTTGAGGAGGGCTAATCTAATTTGACTTCTGTTGTATGGTGCAGCTTATTTCAGGGGAGAGTCTGCAGATAAGCCAAGCCTATGAAGAAGGGAGGGAATCTGGCTTGCCAGGAATGTAGCTAAAACTGCATTTGATGTAGGTGCCTGTGCAAAAGTGCTCCCTTTCCACAGTAGTGAGTTTTGCTGTTTACTAAATACATGGTTCCACAGAACGTGCAATTCTGCATTTCATTGATAAACTTTAGCCCCCGTTCAAACAGCTCTAGTGAGCACGCTAACAAAACCTTTCCTTATTTGTTGTTTATCCACTGATGCACTAAACCAATCAGGGCACAAGAACTTCACAGCCGCTAAATGCCACTGACACACCTACCCCCAACCTGCTGGCAGTCAAATTTTTATTTTAACCCCCTGACAAACTGTTTGCATATTATAATTGAGCGTGATGTGTGTTTATGTACTACATGTATAGATGTATGTCTTCTGTATTGTCTTAGCATTTTTTTCCTCTTGCACATCTTTACTTGTATTCTCTCATTGTCATATTTGTGTTCTCGTGGGATTGTATGGAAATAAAAATTCTGATTTTGATCATCTGAAGTGCATTGGCCATCCAGCTGCCCCCTGTGCTGGTAAAATCAACTCTACAAAAGGACTGGTGTTTGACACTTGATGCATCACACCTGAGGATATACACGTAATTCGGTTACTACTAAAAGTCTTAACGCTATACACCAGGGGTGGACAACCCTGATCCTGGAATGCCAGTATCCAGTAGGATTTCTGTCTTAATGAGCTTTTATCATGTGTGGTTCAGCAGAAACCAGGTAAGGTAGGAAATTTGCTGAATACCAGCACTCCGCTGTCGGTTGCCTATGTTTTCTTGACTGACTAAACCTCTCACCATTTCTACACGTTCTCTCCTGTCATTCATACAAGACTGTATTTTGTGAACGCCACTGAGGGCAATATCTGACATGAAGCGCGATTTGACTTGATTGCATCTAGAAAGTGCTGTGGAGAAGTGCACCAGCAAGAAGGGTATGCGGGAAAGCAAAGTGCGTAATTCCAAATCCACCCCATCCTCTGTTGGCAAATGTGATGGGTTTGCATCTCTTGTCAGTGATGTATTTTAAAGAGTAGGTTGGCTATCAGCTCTTCTGTTTTAATTGCAGCTGGAGAAGCGAAGCTGTTCTCACCACTTCATACATGCTAGCGGTGAGCAGTACTTTCTACTTGCTTACTCAAATGTCTCCCCACCTGGTGTTAGAAAAAAATGTTTTTTTGCTGTTTTCAATTTCAATTTGGCAGCATCTTAAACTCCAAATGGCTATTTTGACAAAATTCAGTCTTGTCTTTTCTTTTAACCTGCATTACTGCATTGAGACAATCCTCATAGAGAATATATGACATTTATCTGAAAATAGACAAGCTAATTATCAGTTCAGCTACTAATAGAGCTGCCTTTTGGCACTGTGTATGTTTTAAGGGCAACAATGTAAAATAAAATAACCTACAATAGTTGGTAGATGACAGCCTGATCTACAGGATCTACCCCGATCATTAGTCCCATGGATTACATGTGGCAGAAGATCAACAGGTAATTTTATCTGATGATAAGCGATTCAAGGTGAAGGCGTGGCTAGAGACTAGTGCGCTAAAGGATAGAAATTAGAAAGTTAATCTGGGTGCTATGAACTCAAATCTTAGCCTTGACGGCTATATCAAAGCAGTAATAAAATCTACATTTTGTCATCTTGGGAAAATAGCAAGAATCGGCAGTATCTTATCCAAACAGGATGGGTGTGTCACCAGTAATGCAACTGCTACTTTGTTTATAAATCACTTAGTGGCTCAGGATCAGGATAATCGAGATGCGCAAACTTGCTAGGCCACTTACCACTTGCACCAGGGGTGTCAAACTCCATTCCTGGGGGGCCAGAGTCCTGTACAGCTTGGTTCATTCCCTGTTCCACCACAAATGATTCAGCTCAAGAGCTGTGTGGTAATTGGCACAAGGACTTGAATCCGGTGTGTTGAAGGAGGGGAAACCGACCCCCGGGACTGGAGTTGGGCACCCCTGACTTACACAAAGGGTTCCAGTTAATGTTGTGCAAGAATTTCATTGGCTAAAATGATCACCTAAGGGGGTGGGGGGTGTTGACGGTAAAGCTTATCGACAAGGAGGGCGTCGGTGGCAGATGGATCAGGACAGGTAAGTTTGATCATTTTCATCTTTTTTCCCAGGGGTGTCAAACTGCAGCCCGGAGCCCTACACTTTTTTGGGTTTCCCCTCATTTAACACACCTGATTCAACTCCTTGTGCTAATTACCACACAGCTCTTGAGCTGAATCAATTGTGGTGGAAGAGGGAAAGAACCAAGCTGTACAGGGCTCCGGCCCCCCAGGAATGGAGTTTGACACTCCTGCTTTATGCAATCAAAATGTAGACATCAGTGGCCATCAAAAAAGGCATCACTTGTTAAAAAATATTGTTCCTCAGCCTGGTGGAATATTTTCCAAGGACCAGGGGTTGGGAACCCCTGAAGATCAGTGAGCTAGTATTAGCTATCTCAAAATCCAAAGATTGAGACTTTATTTAGCTACCATGCTACCCCAACTTGGAACAGACTACCCAAAGATCTTGTGCCCCAACTGCAGCCATTTTAAAGACCAAACTACAAAAACACCTGTCCTGTTCTACCACTGATTTTTCTCGTGTTTTTTGTTCTGCACTTTCTCTTTATCTCATATTATTTTCAGTGCTTTTTAATGAACTGAAAGTTTGTCTATTTCAATATGTTTTAATTGTGTATTTAGATGGATATGCATTTTATGTAAAGCACTTTAAATTACTTCTGTCAGTATCTGTATGTATGCTAAATAAACATTCCTAGAGTTCCTAGTCAAATATTACATTGCAACTTTAGTGTACATCACTGCATGAACTGGTTTGAATAAGAAGGGGAACTCTTTCGTACTTGTGCTCAAGACCATGAATAGAGAGCACTGCTGCTTGGGGAATTGCCTGATAAAGCAATATAATGTAATGCTGAGCTGTGTAAAATTTATTCAAACAAATAACCTCCTTGGCTGCTGTACGCGGTCTTTGACAGAATTCAAAGTGTAAATTGCAACATCTTCACTAAAAGTGATCAGCTGTTAACAGTCAGTCATCAGCAACAGAAATCAAAGGATCTCAGTTAGGCTGTTGGATTTAGAGACATGGAGGGAGCTTGAAACCGAGTTGATCCTCCCTTGGATCAAGAAGACAGATGAGGTCTCTAGATTAATTTATAAAGATTCAACCTGTGGTGAAGTTCATGGGACAGAACCAGGAGTTGCAAGAGGGATTATATCATCCAGCTGGTTTAGGAACATTTGAGGAAGCTTCAGAAAAGCCTAGTCTGGGGCCTTGGAGAGTGAGGTCTGGTCTGAGCTTTTCGACAGGCTGCCACTGTGATCTTCACCAGAAAAAGCAAAGATGGTGGTGCAGGAGGTAGTGCTATTGTTTGGCAACCGGAGGGTTGTAGGTTCTAGCCCTGGTTCCTCCTGACCCCATCAAAGTGTCCTTGAGCAAGACACTGAACCCCATAATGCTCCTGGTGTGCAGGTTGGTATCTTGCATAGCAGCCTCCGCTACCAGTGTATGAATGGGTGAATGTGAGGCATGAAATATAAAGTGCTTTGAGTACTCGTAAAAGTAGAAAAGCACTATATAAATGCAGTCCATTTACCAATCGTCCTGTTATGTCACAAAACTTTCTGTGAGCCACTGATGCTGTCCAATATATTAATTTATTTGCAGAATGTCCTGATTAAGCTTGTAAGTAGACAAATAGCCTAAAGTTCTGTAAATATTTCCTATTATTTCCTAGGGACAAGCTGTTCACTAATGTGCTGAAAATCTTACTTCTGTTAAGTCAAAATACCTTTGAATGCTTGGAGAACTGTACAGCAATCGTAACTGAAAAGCCTTGAAATTTCTTTCTGTTTCTACCTCTCACACTTGTTGATGGCCCTAAATCCTCAGTGGAGAACTCAGCTGAAGGTCACAGGGCATGATGGTTTTCACTGTACTGCTCCAAGCTGATTTAGTGTCGATGTTATTAAGGATCACGATACACCAGCTGTAAGTCAGTTGCTGAGAGAACAGTAACCCAAAAACCTATACAGAAAGAGATCCCCTTGCCTTCAAAATGTCAGAAATAGTCTCTGATAATCAACGATATTAAGGCCAAAGGTGATTAGTTTCATGGGAGTGGCCTGGGGGTCATTTAAATAGGGAAAATGAAGGTAGTCACAAAATTAAAATGTATATATTTTCTTGAACTACACAAAAATTATGGCTATGACATCTTGTTTATGTGTTTGGGAAAACAATCCCCAACTGCCTTTGTCACTGATTTAGACACAAAGACCAAGCAATACAGAGCTGTCATTGTGTTTGTGAAAATTAAACCAAACTAATAATAATAGATATCTAAATTAAAGACAAAATATATTCATTCTGTACTGAATAGGCGATAGATGACTGAGCCAAACTTGCTACCGTGGGAAGGGGGCGCTTTTGCGCAGGCGCCTCCATCAAATGCAGAACCTTCTCCATTTATCTGGGTCCTGCGGTTTGATGTAGTTCCTGCACAGTTTGGCACCGCCGCCCCCTAGCGGCGACGGCGCACATTGCATCTGCGCATCCAGCGAGCTGCCTTCATTGTCATCGTATGTGTTTATGTAGCCGGAACAGGAGGCGAGATGTGGTCCTTCTTCGCCCGGGATCCCGTCAAAGATTTTAATTATGAAATTTTGCCGGATACTCAAGAGCCGTCCGGCATATGGACTCTTCATCGCGGGAAGCGGAAGGTGAGGAGACGGTTGATATTTGTGAGGAGGCTGCTAGCTAAACTAGTCAGCATTCAGTTTGAGGCCTCGTTCAGTCATAGGTGTAGATTCAGCGCTGAGCTCCGTTTGGGAGCACTGTGCTTGGAATGACATGACAGTGCTAATTACCTTTATACAACAATATAACCGGAGTTTTAAAACGATTTCGCGTTATATAGCAGTCAGATTTAAAACCGAATTAGCCCGAGATCCATCCGGCGCAGGCGCGTCTCAGCGCCACGTCGCCTGCTGCTGGTGCTCAAACTCTACACATAACTACACATTTCTTCCCATTATCGTATAATTTACAGTATATCACTCTAAGCAATGTTCGATCGGGTTTTGTTTCCTCATAATTTATCTATTGATTTACAAGCACCTGATATTTTCGATTATGTCTGTGGGATTTCTTGTTATAGTGACCATGCGATGACGTAAGCCACCATACTTTTTTCTGTTTTAATTGCGACAAATTCTAGCGACCGGAAATATAAGTTGTATTCATAATGTGTCAACACACTGAACTATACCTGACGTATAGCTTTAAGTATTAAATATCCCTAAATGATTTTTTGTGAAAGTGCACCTCTTACCGTGGCTTAAAGTAGTTACCCTGTAAACATAGATGTGCTGAAACACACAAGGAAAGATCGGGGTACTTAATCATCAGGTGCAGGTTGGATCAGTAGAGATCACGTAACACCAACAACCTATTGTCAAGTGTCTGTTTATCGAGGTGGTGGTTGAGTATCTCTTCATCTGGTGTATAGAGGTGTATAGCTGCGATCAGAAAATGAAGACACCATTGTTGATGTGCTCAGAGTATGTATGTGACATGAATAGGCTGAGGAGGTCTGAACACCTCTACGCCAGCTTCAGTGTCCTTGGATTAGATGCATAGAAGGTCTTATCTTCTTTGTCCTGGTTGTCTGCTTTGTCTACTGAGTTTAAGGGAAATGACAATAGTATCGGTACAGAATGCTTCGGAAATTTTGCCTTCTGCTTACATGGAATGTGTTTCTCGGCGGATTCCCTCTGTCCCCTGGCATTTCATTTTGCTGGACATATGCTTGCATTAGCCATTCAGATGGAGGACTTACTAACAGAATGCCCTCCCCCTCCCCAGACGACGGGCGAGCCCGTGTCGGTATTCATGTTTGAGGTGACGTCAGGGGCAGAGGAGCAGACCCAGCTGGCCAAGGCGGCGTTCAAACGCATGAAGACCCTCAGGCACCCAAACATCCTGGCCTATGTGGATGGGTTGGAGGTGAGACTCCGTCGGCCTGTCAGATCCTGCCTGTGTGCTGCAAGGTGTGTAAAGCCAGTTTGTAGAAGCTCTGTTTTGATAGCTGTGGGCAGTATTCTGTATCACCATAACTGCATCGCGAGGACATCTTCAGTAGCAGGAATCCACACATGAAATGCATTATCTGACAAGAGTAACACAATTCGCTTTCAGTATATTATATTATATTATAATACATGACAGATGACTGCAGTTAATCAGCACCAAAGTTCACGTTCCTCTGTCTGGTGTTAAATTATTCGTTTCACCACCCCCGTGTTTCTTGAACCGTTCGAGCCAGTGTAGGCAGTTTCTCTCCGTATGTTTTTAATTATATGTTTACATTTATTTATTTAACAGACACTTTTGTCCAAAGCAGCATACAAGTGAGAGAAATAGTACATTCCAGCTAGGCTGAGCTTCCAGTGAATGTCCAGCTTCAAGTGTAAGTAGTTTTGGAGTAACATATTCAGTGAGCCGAAAGTGCATCATTCAGGGACCACAGGGCAGTATCTCAGGCATTCTTGGAGCAGGTCCTGAGATGTTTCTTGAAAGTTGAGAGGGAATCTGGCAGCTTGTCCCGCCATTGGGGGGCCAGACATGAAACTGTATGCATCATCAGTGTGAGGCCTTTTCATCCTGGGAGAGTAGGCCTCTGGCTTCTATCTGTGACTCTGCCGAAAACACTTAACGTTTCTCTTTCTTTGTCAATCCCCCTTTCGCTTTCTGAAGACGGAAAAATGCCTGTACCTGGTCACGGAACCTGTGACCCCACTCAGCGCCCACCTGAAGGCCCAGGCTGAGCGGGGGGGATCTGGGGAGCTGGGGGTGTCCTGGGGGCTCCACCAGATAGTGGTGAGTTGGCAGAAAGGAAGAGAAGAAGATATGTGCTCCAATTGGGACTTCACCATTTAAGTTGACTTGTTATAGTGTTAGTTTTGTTTCTCTTTCTTCCTTAATAATACTTCTTCTCCCCCCCCCACAGAAAGCATTGAGCTTCCTTGTGAATGACTGCCATCTGCTACACAACAATCTGGGCATGTGGGCTGTTTTCGTCGACCGAGCTGGCGAGTGGAAACTGGGGGGATTGGATCATGTGACTCCCGATCAGGGGGACGCCTCGCTGCCCCCCAGGAAGTCTAACCCCGATATGGAGAAGTACGACCCCCCAGAGGCACTGACCAGCAGCGGCAAGACTGGAGAAAAATGGTGAGAGTGATTAGATGCGGGAACTTGTGGTAGGACAGGAACGCGTTAGTGCCTAGTGACTAGGCTGGGAGTAAAAGAAAAGTGTTATGGGGGGGGGGGGGGGGGGTTAACCCAGATTGGTTGGTATTCATGGCTAGAGCACCTGGGGGCAATCCCACACAGATATGGGGCAGGGGGTGATAATACTACAGAATTGTTCACTGGACCTCTGTTTGATTAAGGCTGATGTTTTTCATTGTATGCAAGTACTTTTATGGATGTTGACAGCTAAATTTGGAGCCTAAATCTTTAAACCTAAGTTCTGGTTGTCCGTTTTAGCGTCAGACACAGAGTAGGTTCGCGGCCTGTGTGACTGAGTGAGACACTGGTGTTTGGCAGGTCTGGGGACGTGTGGAGGCTGGGCTGCCTCATCTGGGAGGTGTTCAATGGGACCCTGCCCCGCGCCTCTTCCCTCCGTTCCCTGGGAAAGGTAACTTTCAAAATGCCGGCTACTTTTCATTAGCTGATTTGGGTGTGTAGTAATGAGGCCGGAGACTCGGAGTTGTGATGTCACAGACATAGGCAGCCCCACAATAGCCATCTGTCTGTTTTTCCTTTCATTAAATTTGCGAAAGGGGCGTCGGTTCACCTTACTCCAAGGCGGCGCTGTCTTAACTGAACTGTACGTCCTGCAGTGGACTCCAAGCCAAAGATGATCATGACATGGCCAGACTCACACTGCCAGATATATGCAGTTTTAATGATAATTGTAATGGTTTGAAATCCTTCCCCGCCCCGGCAGATACCCAAGCCGCTAGTACCACACTACTGCGAGCTGGTGGGGGCCAATCCCAAGGCCCGGCCCAATCCGGCCCGCTTTCTGCAGAACTGTCGTGCCCCTGGCGGGTTTCTCAGCAACAGCTTTGTGGAGAGCAACCTCTTCCTGGAGGAGATCCAGGTTTGCCGACCTGCTTTCTGTGTGCCTGTGTGCTGTCCTGCAGTGGACCGGTGTGCTTTGGTGCCTCGATACCCTTGTTTACATGTACACCGTCTGCCAGAGTCCTGCATGTCTGTCAGAGTCGAGTTCGTTTCCGCGATCCCGTATTCTGCTTGTTCCCAGCGACCGTAGTGTCTCTGCCCCCCCCCCCCCCCCCCCCCAGATCAAAGAGCCAGCGGAGAAGCAGAAGTTCTTCCAGGACCTCAGTGATCACCTGGACTCCTTCCCCGAAGATTTCTGCCGCCACAAGGTTCTGCCTCAGCTGCTCACGGCCTTCGAGTTCGGCAACGCCGGTGCCGTGGTCCTGACCCCGCTCTTCAAGGTGGGCCCCCCCTCCTGGCCGGGACTGTGCCATGTGTACCCTGCAAATGGCAGGACTCTGAACCCCCGTCATCCCTACGCTTAGCAGCAGGACAGTTTTGATCTTTCATTAGTGTTTCTAGAAAGTGTCTCCACACTGGAATGTTGCTCTGAAAGTTAGGACAGTCAAAGTCTGTTTCGAAGAGTGCTGGGTCAAATCCCAGGGTTGTCAGAGTGATTGGCCCCTTAACTCCCAGCTGCCCTAGGAATTGCCTGACCTTGCTTTCACAAAAAAGTATGTCGATTTGGATAAAAGCATCTCATAAATACAATATATTATGAAAATATATGTAATGTAAAAACAACTTATTAACAGCATTATTGTTAACAAATCACAATTAAAAGAGAAATTATCTGTTTGTCCTTGTCAGCTGCGACTAGTCATGTAGATTTTCTTTGCAGTGGTGTGATGTAATTTGCGTAAAAGTCCTACTGTTACCCCCCAGCCAAACCAAGCACTGGTGCACTTAGTCAGGCGAGGTTGGTAGGTGCTGATCCGAGTCTCTCGTCGCCGCGTGTGAGTGTCACTGGTGTGACTGCGGCTTCCTTCTGCCCAGGTGGGCAAGTTCCTGAGCCACGAGGAGTACCAGCAGAAGATCATCCCGGTCATCGTGAAGATGTTCTCGTCCACCGATCGCGCCATGCGCATACGGCTGCTGCAGCAGGTCAGGAGACAGGGCTTAAAAATACCAACCGCTGGCAGAAACGCAGTAACCGATCAGGCTGTCAGTAGGGGCCGTTTGCACATTTCCCTATTTTCCTTGTTCTACTGTTTTACAAATTTATTTACTTGTTTAGTTTTTTACATAATAGCTTTAATTGCCATATACAAGCCAGGTACAAGGAATTTGGTATAATTGGTTACATTGAAGTAAAGTACGTAAAATAACCATCCAGCAAGTATGTACAAGTAAGCAAAACGAGTCTTTTGGATAAGGTGAAATGGGACAGATGTGCAAGAAATACTATTGCTATTCCTATACTTTAATACTTTTACTGCATTCCATGTATGAAACATACTATATGGAGATTATTATTATTGTATTATTAGCAAACCCGTTTGATTGCCGGCGTCCGCTGCTGCATTCTGTACTGCTACGCATCTGAGATAAACTTTGATTGGATTCAATCACTCAAAGAGCATCCGTGACATTCGCTGCCTTCTCCATCTTCATCGTTCTCCACCCCTGATGTTCAGATGGAGCAGTTCATCCAGTACCTGAATGAGGCGGCTGTGAACTCGCAGATCTTCCCCCACGTGGTTCACGGCTTCACAGACACCAACCCCGCCATCCGAGAGCAGACGGTGAAGGTGAGCGCCTTCCCCAGGCCGTCGGCCCGGCGCCCTGCATACAGCCGAGACCCTAAACCCACCCCTCTGCTCTCCTCAGTCCATGCTGCTCCTGGCACCGAAGCTGAATGAAAGCAACCTGAATCAGGAGCTGATGCGCCACTTCGCTCGGCTGCAGGCGCGAGACGACCAGGGTCCAATCCGCTGCAACACCACTGTCTGTCTAGGCAAGATCGCCCCCTACCTGAACGCTGGGGTAAATGCAGCATCCTTTGTAACTGGAGTACATAAGCAACTGGATTTTTTTGTTTTAATCATACAGGAGGCACTGAATGGTTTATACCATGAAAAACGACCTACTGTTTGGTTCTGTATGGTGAAATATCTGTATACTGGGGTATTCATGTTTGTGTCTATGTATATATAAAAAATGAGTTAATGGTTCAGTTAATTATTTTTATATACTTTATATCAATTTATAGCATTTGTATTCTGTTTTGATTATTGATTAGCTACATTGATTATTATTACAGATTTATTTACTCACCTATTTATGAAGTAATATGGGGACAAGCAACCACATGACAGTGCAACAGTAGTACTATTAGCACAGTACAGTAGTACAGCACAGTAGTACTATCAGTGCAGTATAGTAGTACTTTCAGTGCAGTATAGTGCAGTAGTAACTGTGTGTTTGCTGTCCCCCAGACACGGCAGCGGGTGCTGGTCTCAGCCTTCTCCCGGGCCACCAAGGATCCCTTCCCTGCCTCTCGGGCCGCCGGTGTGCTGGGATTTGCCGCCACACACAACTACTACAGCGCGGCAGAGAGCGCTACCCGCGTGCTGCCTGCCCTCTGCACCCTCACCGTCGACCCAGACAAGAGCGTGCGGGACCAGGTGAGACCCGGCCTGCCCCCTCATTTTCAGGTGGCGAAGTTCAGCTGTGGAGTTGGGGGCAGGGGGGCTGGGCTGTGTCATTAATGCAATTACAGGAGAAACAGATCCGACCCCCCCACAGTACAGCAACTGCCTGACTGCTTGGGTTTATTCCGGAATCATTAAGATCATCCCTCTGCTGAGGACCAAGAGGTTTCTTTTGTTCTTGCTTGTTTCGCAGGCATTTAAGGCGATCCGGAGTTTTCTGACGAAGCTGGAAACCTTGTCGGAAGATCCCTCCAAGCTGGCTGAGATAGGTACCACGGCTTTGTCCCTCACCGCGTGTATCGCATCCCCCCTGCAGTGCCGCTTTTTACCTTTTGTAAAACAACTTACTCATTTAACACCAACATTAATATATAAAGTGTGAAAAATGTACTCATCCACACCTGGATTACCAGTCAAAATACAGGGTAATAGGAGAATCTACTGTCTGAAATGTACAGTGTATGTAGTCAGCATAGTGATTATATTCGCTCTCCTTTTCCAAGGTATAAGCTGTGTTTAATCAGTGATCATCTGCTCCTAAATAAGCTATCTGTGATGATCTCATGTCCTTAAGTCCAAATCATACTTCACTTGTCTGCGTGCCATTACTCACAATGAAGGTTGCTCATAAATTCATGCACCACAATATGTCCTAATGCTCTTTCAATGATGAGTTGCACGATTGCTCTTCTTGTACTCTTTCTCCATTGACCTCTGTTCAGTGATAATCAGTGCTGCCACCTACTGAAAGCACCTAGTCATATACTGTCAATGTCTTGCACACGCACAGTCAACACACACCGACGTGCAAAAAGTCCACTAGACCCTAAATCTGAGCCGCATACAGTCTACATGGATGACAGAATTGCCATGATGCGCTCTGTACGTAGACCGGCTTTTATCACTGCATGTTCCGCTGGCCTCTAATCATCACTATTCTTTCTTGTTGCGGCCTCCTTCCCCCCCCGTAGAGAAAGATGTCACGTCCTCTGGGCAGGCCGGGGGGGCGGCGGCTTCGGCAGCCAGCTGGGCGGGGTGGGCCGTCACCGGCGTCTCCTCTCTCACCTCCAAACTCATTCGTACTGCCCCCGGTGGTACGGAGGGCGACAGCCCCAACAGTGTGCCTGTGGCCCCCGTCAGCTCAGGCACCCCCAGTACAGACAAAGGTGAGAAGAGGGGCAGCGTTCTGGGGAAGTCAAGGCAGCCATGTGAGATTATCTGCATGTTGGAAATGTTGATGAAGAATACGTGGCTTTTCAGCTTGTCAGTCTCTCTCGTGTATCAGCAGGATCGGGACCAAAGACGGATGGATCAACTCCACAGGCACCCCCCTCTGCCCCCGCCAGCCACTGGAGCACCTCCAAGGAGGAGGAGGAGGAGGAGGAAGAAAAGGAGGTCACTGAAGACCGCTGGGATGATGAAGACTGGGGCAGTTTGGAGGTAATCATGAAATTGCTCAGAATTTTTCTTTGCTTAAATCCCATACGGTAATAAAAGGTTTGGGGTGTATTTGGTAGCAAACTCTGATGTTCTGACACAGGACACCGAACACTCAAAAACACAGACAGACCCTGATGACTGGAACTCCTCAGATTGGTCAGCAGTCTCGTCTGTTCGAAAGAAGACCAATGAGAAACGTGTATGTCTTTTTGTTTTGCTTGATTTTATGGAAGTGCTTGAGTTTCCCATAGTAAATATATCGAAATCTATTGCTGAGGAATGTTGCTGGGCTGAAATGCTTATTGCATATTACAGGGTAATATTGGCTGTCTGGATTATTTAAGAAATATGAATAGTTGTCTTGCATCTGTACAGGTGGGTGGAAGCTCCGCTGAAGCAGTCAAAAAGCAGAGTTCTGATTGGAGCAGCGGTTGGGATGCAGATGACAGCTGGTCCAATGAAAAAGACGCCGATGGCCAGGGTCAGAGCTCGCCTGGCGACGAGGGCTGGGGCCATGACTGGGATGAAGAGGCCGACTCTGCTGACAGTTTAACCTCCGGCCAAAAGGAGGCGCCAGACTTTAGTAAAAAGAGCCGGCCCACAACCAGCGGCCCTGCAACCTTGCCTGAGGGCACCCGTCTGGCCAGCGAGTACAACTGGGACAATACCAGTGCAAGGGGCTCACAAAATGACTTTTTCTCTGGAATTTCACAGAGAGCGCCCCCTACTGTCACGGTGAGATGGGGCATGACAGTGGAATCATGTCTGACAATTTTTAGTAAAAATGGCTGACTGTGATATATATTATGTAATGTTTAATGTATGACAGGACGTACATTATGTTTTTAAATTGGCAGCTGCAGAGATATATAATGCAAAACATATAATGCAAGGCTTGGAGTGCAATAGCTTGCTTATACCACAGTTACCACACATCTGGCTTACATGTTTTCACAGGAAGACATTATTCTCCAATTTAAGCTAATGACGCATTTATTAGTAGAAACATTTCAATTTTTCTGGTTAATTTAAATTCTATTATGTATTAGTTCTATTTCTGAAATTTTAGGTAACGTTGTTATGGTGCTTTGATCTACTGCTGTGATTCCCCTGGCTCGCATTATGTGCGCAATCATAGAAAATTAACCAACACCCTTCTGAACAATCAGAAGTGCCCCAGTGTTCAGGGAATGTTTTGCCATGTAAAAGTCACCTGCGGTGCATTGAGAAAGTATGAAGGTTGACGACTGGAAATCAATATAATAATCGATGGATTTTTATCATCAGTCACAGAAAAACACAGAGGCGTGGGGTGCGGATCCAGGGGCAGACTGGGGTACGGAGGAGAACTGGGAGTCACTGGACAGTGAACACGGTGCGTTCTGAAAGCCTTTCGCAGTTTATATAGGTCAGTGAAAAACAGCGAAAGAACTTGCAAGCTGTATGCATGCAGTCTGTTACTCAGCATTCATGCTCAGTTATTGTCTTACATCCATGGAGGGTATGTAGCAAGCCAGTCTGCTGTTAGTGCCCCCCAAGCTATAATACTAATGATGATGGACTAATGTGAGGAGTAATCTTAGCCTACCTTTAGATATATTTGGTTGAGAATAGGGTTTAGGGAGAACATGCTGTGCTTAGAGCCAATTTGAAGTAGGTGCCTTAAAATCTGTGTCTGTGTTGACAGGCTTCAGCAAGGCGGATTTGGCCAAGAAGAAGCGCGAGGAGAGGAGGAAGGAGCTGGAGGCCAAGCGGGCAGAGCGCAAGGCAGCTAAAGGGCCTCTGAAGTTGGGCGCCCGCAAGCTGGACTGACAGATGTAGTTGGGAAGGAACAGGAGGGGAGTGGGCGATGACCCAAGGCACATGTGAAGGCTCAGCCGAAGCCTAGCTGTCTCCCAGTAAGGCTGACACAGCTCGGGGGGGGAGGGGGGGGAGACGTGATTTCTGTTTTTCCCCATTTGTCACAGACAGACAGGGTGGTGGGAAGATTGTGTCCAAATGAAAGAGACTCAGACAATGACCTCACAGCAGACGGATTTGAAATCCCAATACTTTTATTATTTCCATTTTTTTTTATACACATACAATATTACTGTTGTAAAGTGTGTAGTATATACTCCTGCTTGTCGGTGAATGGGGATAAAAAGGCCATGTGAATACTAAGTGTATATTTGAGTCACTGTATGTGGTGTGAGCAGATTGCACTGCACTGCACTGCACTGCCCTGCCCAATCGCTGCTGAGGGAGACGTTCATCGCCAACTGCTCTCACATTGCATTACGTTTCACAGCCCTGGACTCGTGGATAAACGCATCACAACAGACAGGTTTTCTGTATATTGGCAAAGACTCTTTGGCTGGGTGGGTGACATGAACATGTAAACAGAAGCAGATTATCAGGGAATGCGGAACATTCTGGTGTTTACCCTGATGTAGAGCAAACATCAGAAATCCACATAAGGACTAGTCAGGCGATGTGTGCCTCTGTGGGATAGGGCTCTGTGCCTGTGATCAGATGGTCACCAGTTCAGATCCCTGGGTCGGCAGAGTGATGTCACCACTGGGCACCAGAGCAAGACTTTAACCCCCAACTGCCACAGGGACTGTCAGCCCTGTCTTGATAAAAAAAATGGATGTCACTTTGAATAATAAGCATCTGCTAAATAACTAAAATGTGAATGTCTGATTATGTAGCTGAAGAGGCATTGACAGCAAAATCGAACTGCTGTTTCCTGTCAGGACCTTTCTGTGGCAGTGTGGGTAATGGTGACTTCCCTTATGCTGTGTGGCCTTTCATGGCCAAGACCAGAATGTTGGAGAGAGGGAGGCGGCCGCTGTGCTTTTATAGGATGAATTATACTATGTATATCTGTACATACAAAATAAACTGAAACAATAAAATCACTTTTTTCTGAATCCCTTTTTTCTCAAATAGAATTCATTGTGCATGACAACATTTGACATTCTGATGTCACCATCGCCCAGAGCAACATGATGTCAGCTTGCAGTAGTTTTGGGGAACACTCCCCTTTTTCGGTGAACGCAAAGCGGTAAAATTGACTGGCAGCAAATAGGTGGAGGATTTCACCAGGTCTAGAAGGTGCTATGTTGTGTAAGTAATATGTCTAATCTACATTATATAATGACCATTATGAATTTGTGAATTTCTGTACACAGTAGGCTACAGAAAAGAGAAATTGCTAAACTCAATCCACACACAAACAACAAACAACCACGACTCCTCTGAGAACCTAAAATGTGGAACCTGATCCTGTGACTGTGGCAGAACCCCATCCGTAATAAAGAACATTTACTGTGCTGCTCCCCCAGTCCAGCGTCATTTAAAGAAACAGACAATAAATCACAGCAGCCAGACCAGTTACTGCAGTTACTTTATTTTACTGATTTAAGCAATAAGATGCCCAGAAGATGCAAAATATTAGTCAGGTTACACAAAGTCAATTATCAAGGTTTTAATTTCCACTCAAATCATTGTCATCATTATACCAAATGATCAGAATGCAGATCTCTTCTTACATTACAATCAATATGAATATGCAAATCAATATGAAGACCTTCTGAGAAGGTTTTGAGAGTGACCCACATTTACAGATTTCCCAGTAAATACTTCAGCAGTGAGCAGTAAGGAAGCAGGATGTCATTCAGGCTGGGTGGGGGCACACTGTTTGTGCAGGTCTGTGCTTAAGCTGACCCTCCACCTCCACTGTCGGGCTTCATCTCACTGGCTGTTCTCCCACCCAAATGTACTGTCATGTGCAGCTCAGCTGGAAAGTCTGAACATTCGTCCCAATGCAAATCGAAGGATGAGTATACCAGCAAAGAAAAGGCCTCCATGTACAGCAGCATTACGTGCCTGCAGAGTCACACAGACATGCACAGAAAGTTGAGACAGAGTGGGCTTCTATAGTCGTTGGTCACAAACATTTCTTTACAGCATAAATACAGTTTAATTGCAATTTCCATACTATACTCCCTCTTCTAATATGTCATACATAGTTTTACCCCTTAAAAATAAATAAACTAGAAAGGGGGGCCGTCAGAAATGACAGCATTGTATTCGTTACTCCCCCCATGTAATCCGCATTCACTTCACACTCACTAACCTGTATCATTTATACTAGCACTGGACAGATCATCTGGAAATGTGAAAGTTAATAAATGTGTTTTTACTTGAATGCTTTGAGTTCTGCTGACACGTGAGTCTGAAACTTAACTTTTTAATTTACTGCACATTCCACTTATATGGCAACTGCAGCATCACTCCCCACCTATTATGTAGTTCTTTGTGTCCCTTTGTGTGTGTTTAAATGTCTATATCTGAAAATTTTATTTATAATGTTACATTTTTTATATGCTTAAATATTTATATTCTTATTTCTTTTGCAATATGACCAGAATTTTCCGTGAATTTTCCAGAATTTTCTCATCCGTCCATATAATATTTTTGTGATGAAGTAATAAGATCCATCAAATACTTTTTCACGTCACATTCACAAGGTCAAATGTCAAATGTCATCTGCCTTCATCCTTCCCTTTGCTGCCACTAAGCAGCATCACTTCAATTTCGCGGCGATCCTTCTGAGAAGAACTCAGGTTTCAATTAAGTAAATGTTACGGCCAGTAGGGCGGGATGTACCAGCTAAGCGGAATCCATGCCTTCTTGGGCGCCCTATTTAAACCAGCCAGCCTTCGCGATCCTCACCATGTATTGTTGCCTGTTCAATGTGCTGTACTGAGAACTCTGAAGTCCCTTGTTTCTCGTCTCTTACATCTTGTTCCTGTTTCCTCGTCTCGTCTCTCTACGTAGGACTGACCTATCTGGCTACCAAACCTTTAGAACTTCCGACCCTGGCTATTCTTTATGCCTGCTGTCTTCATTTGGTTGTCTGGTATTACTGAATAAACCTCTTGGTCTCCTGCAATCCAGGTCCCCTGCCTTCCCTTACCCATGTTGTGACAGTAAATAGATACATACATACATACATACATTTCGTGAATTTATATTTATTATACATATATGCATGCATGTGTTACATTTTGTTTTACAAAGTTAAGAAAGCTTTATTTAAGTTAAGTCTGATGTTGCCTTACACATAAAAGAATGATCACAGTCTCTTCCACACAGTGAGACAAAGCCTACAGCTTAAATACTGGTATCGGATCGATACTCAATACTGGCCAATGCCCAAAGCCCCGGCATCGGTATTAGTAACAGGACAGAAAAAGTGGGATTGTGCATCCATAATTTAAATATTTGTCGGGATCTGTCCCGGTCGGCCCAGTCATGTTCCTGTTTGGCCAGCAGATGTCACTGGCTAACCCATATCACTCCATGCTTTATTGTCTACAGCCATAATGTGTCAATCACTTACACTTGCTTCTTCTTGACTCCTTATTTTCTGTGTATATATGTGTCTGCTTTTGCCACATTCCCCAGTTTGATCATTGTAGCTTTTGATGGAGTTCAGTGTTGGTGCTGTTGGTCTGTCTGCCTTTGTAGTTAGTTTTCCTGCTGCCCTGAACCTTATATCCATGTTAAGTTAGCGCCCTCCCCCCCCCCCCCCCCAGTCCTTTGTTCTCAATCTGTATGTGTTTAGGTGTCAAATAAGCCTGAGGAATACAATGTTGTTGTTCAGACAGCATCTTTTCTAGTTAAAGTATGACTTCAGTCTAGGGTAGTTACATTTCCTATTTAATAAATTACAGTTTACATTCCTAAAATACCAGAATCACAAAGAGCTTTACAAACATACCCTCTGTAGCCAGCCCTGAATTTGACTTGTTTAAAATAGGCATTCAGCCTTACAAAGAACTTTTTCATTAAATTTGTCAGAAGTTTGATCATATTAGATGCAAA
Organism: Brienomyrus brachyistius; assembly: GCF_023856365.1. Lineage (NCBI taxonomy): Eukaryota > Metazoa > Chordata > Actinopteri > Osteoglossiformes > Mormyridae > Brienomyrus > Brienomyrus brachyistius. Next base: position 10,301,998 of record NC_064542.1, read on the forward strand.
ACAACGGCTCACTGTATTATCCCTGAGCTTATACACTGACCTTATGAAAAAGCCATTCAGAGCACAAACACACACAAACACATACACACTCACAGAGGAGTGTTATTGTCTCAGAAAGCACTGAATAAGACACCCACCTGTCGGGACTGTGGCTTGCCGTATCTCAGGTTTGTCACGAAATGCTCACAGTTGCCTAGGAAGACACAGTACGGCAGCTCCTGACCCACCAGATTCCAAGCATCCTCCAGTATGTCGCTGACACCCCTGGGCTCAAACTTATCATCCAGAAGGTTGTTGATGCGGTATCCATCGTCACCCACCACATCTGACAGCTTTTCCATTTTTACAATACCCATGTTAATCGAGACAGACATCGTGCTGCTGGTACTTGCCCCGTCTGGGTGAGAAAAAGGGATACAGTTATGAAATCAGTTAAACTGGTGAGAAGATACTGCATATACATTAAAAAATGAATCTAGCATGAAAATTAGATGGAAGGTAAACTAAGTAACAATAGTTGTCTCAGGAACATGGTCTGTGCTCTCACCTGGTGTGGTGAGGTGGATGACACAACCTTCTCCAACAAATATGGCCCAGTGCTGGAATTGCCCACGAAGAATCTCAATTAGGTCACCGGGTTTTGGCTGAAAAAAATACTGCGAAAGGAAAGAATTACTCATGGAAACAAGCACAGCAAGCACTAGGGGTGTAAATTTTTGGTTCCAAGGCAATTCAGTTCAATTGTGATTATTTAGAGGACAATGCAATGCATGGAAAATCTTTAATTTCTACCAGGATTCGATTCGATTAATCGATTATGGGTGTGTTTCCTAATGACGAACGATATTAACAAACAAGATAACAAATGACATTGGTAAAGAACAAGCGAGATCTGCCAGTGTTTCCAAAAGCCCTTCGTTATGCGACATTTGATTAACAAAGTTCAAGTAGTTCCATTCTGATAATGATTAAATTATAATGATTAAAAACATAAAAAAAAAAATAAAAATCTTTTTTTCGTATGACGTCACGACACTCTGTGCACACAGTGTGTCAGCCATTTTGGAGTAATCTAAGTGATTCGTGATACGGTAGTACAGCGTGCAGTTTAAAAGGGCAGGGAACATAGGGAGAAAATGGTTAATTTCTGCGCAATTGTTGTGTGTAGTAACACTCGTGGAAGGGACCAAGTGTCATTTTACCATTTACCAGCTGTAATTTATCATCACAATGAAAAAACAAGAGATTTGTCGACAAAAAGACGACAAACTTGGCTGTCAAGGATCAGCCGAACAGATATTAATTCGCCGCAATATGTTCGTGTTTGCTCAGATCATTTTGTTAAAGGTAGGTGTCATGCCCTGCTCGTCGGCTCCTCCTGTGTGCCATGCCCCCTGCTTACCCACGTGTGTTTCCCGGATTGTACCCAGCTGTGTCTGCTTATTTTCAATCAGTCCTGTGTATTTCAGTCCGTGTCTTACCTGAGTCCTTTGTCCGTCATTGATGTTACCTGATGTCTGTTGCCGTCCTGTATCCCCGTTTCCCGGACTTCCCAAATAAATTTTCCCTGATTACGGCTTGTCTGCCCGTTTCTGCCTGCTCGCCCGCACGATCGCCGCTCTGCCCGCGATCGAGCGTGACAGAATGACAGACCAAAAGAAGACGCGGAGACGGAGGAGAGTCCCGCAGGAGACGATCCGTCTCGGCGCCTGCTCGCTCTCCAGGATTTGGCTCCCGACGGAGGACGAGAGGGAGGTACCCCGCCCTACCTCCAGCCCGGGGGCCGACCACACGCGACCCCGATCCCGCGTGGAAGTACTGGCTCTCCAGTGAGGACGAGGACGAGGAGCCCTTCCTCTACCCGGAGCCGGAAGCCTTTCTTCCGCCGTCCGTTTTCACGGACATCGCGCCGCCTCCCGCCACCGCCAGGCGCCAGCGAGGGAGACGGAGGAGACCGGCGATCGCCAGTACGGAGGACCTCCCTCCGTTGCTGCCGGCGGACCCCGCTCCCGTGCGGCCGCCGCTGCCGGCGGACCCCGCTCCCGTGCGGCCGCCGCTGCCGGCGGACCCCGCTCCCGTGCGGCCGCCTCCGCTGCCCGCGCAGCCCCCTTCGCCTGCTGCAGCTCCCGGGCCGGCGCTCCTGTCCCTTCTTCCCCAGTGACTCTTCTGCCCTTGCCCCGGCGTCCTCGGCCCCGACCAAGGGGCATGATGTCTGTGTCCCAAAAGGGGCGGGGACACAGACGCAGGGCTGGGGTCCCTCCCGCCCTGCCCCCTGGCTCGCCCTCCCTCGCCTGCGCTCTGGCTCGGTTGGCGCCCGCGGGTCCTGGCCCTCCTGTCGGCTGTCGCCTGCGGGTCCCTCTCCGGTGCCTCGTCGCCCTGCCTCGCTCCCCCCTCCGGTGCCTGGTCGGTCGCCTGCGGGGCCCCCACCTCGCCTTGCCTTCGCCCTGGCCCCTTCCAGCTCCCTTGTCCCCTTCCCCGGTGCTCCCTCCCTGGCCCCTCCACGGGTCCCTCGCCCTGTCTCCTCAGCCCCTTCTTTGTCCGTCATTGATGTTACCTGATGTCTGTTGCCGTCCTGTATCCCCGTTTCCCGGACTTCCCAAATAAACCCCCGTTTTCCCTGATTACGGCTTGTCTGCCCGTTTCTGCCTGCTCACCCGCACGATCGCCGCTCTGCCCGCGATCGAGCGTGACAGTAGGTTACACCATTTCACTACATTATTATATTATTTTCTTTAATAATGTTGCTAATCCGCCCAAAGGAAAATCACTTGCCTCTTAATGTTGCTCTAAGAAAGTTTACTACCCAGTAGGCAGTAATTGCTTTGTTGTAAATTCCTGCACGTGAAGTTATAAGATTTACCTCAAGCTGGTGGTGGGTTAATAAGGCTCATATTTTATGTTTAAATCCTTTTCTGCAAACTTTGCATTTATATGGCTGTAGAAGCTTATTTCATTATCGTAAGCATTTATTTCATTTCAGGAAACCCCCCCCCACTCTATAATGAGAGTAACATTGACTGGTCACCAAGCTTGAACCTTGGCCATGGAAAGCTGAAATGCACCAAACTTGTGGGGAATGAGAGGGGTAAAAGGAAAAGAGAAAGAGAAGAGAAAAGGAGATAACTAGAGGCATCAGAAGCATTACTGTCATTACACAACGTCATGGATGAAGTTTCATCAGACCTTGTATTTTGTAACTTTCCTAATTTTCATGACATATCTGTAACTATAGCCTGATTTAATACTTATGCACTGATACATGGCCAAACAAACTCATTATGACTGGAGAATAAAGATGTACAGAGAAAATGATTACTTCTTACGACTTCGTCTTTTACGTTTGAGGCGTGGTACACTGTTACAGTCAGGACAGTACCACTTTCCCTTGGCCAAGTTATAATCCAGGGAGCTAGCGGTGGCTCATTAAGCTTCTGCGATCATTTACATTTGCATGTGCCTACATCACGAACCCATCTGGATACAAACTGGTTGTACGCATCAAGGCTTTTTAAAGATCTTAGTTCCTTCATCGTGTAGGGGCTGTTGTGGTGTGTTCGTTTTTCTCTCGGAACTCGGAAATTCATCACGTCCGACAATCTCCCGTTCAAGCTACCACATCTCGGAACAAACATGGCTGCTTCCATGAATACGCTGCTGTGTGTTGTTGCTTTATATTTTTGCAGATTTGGAGTGAAATTATTTTTTCCAAGAGACAAACAAGAAACACGAATTAGTCAAACCACATTAAAAGCTTTATAAAATATTTTAGTACATTCATAGCGATGCTCTTTTTTTCGAGATGCGAACAAACTACAAACAAACCAAAGACACTAACAAGTCTGGTAAAAATCTAATATTGCATGCTAGGATACTGTTTACGGTCAGTATACGGTATTCTCTAAATCAAACACGTGCAGTTACATTTGTAATTATTAATACATTTAACAAAATAAACATTTTTAAAGATTTATAAAATAGAATTACTGTTGAGTGTGTAAGCCGCCATGTTGAAATTACGTCACAGGGGCAACTCGGACAAGAAAATTATGTCATAAGAGGCGTGTTTCCGACGGGAAGTGACGTTTTTCGTGACGTTTCGTAACGTTTTCATCCGAGTCAGAGAGAAATAATCGAACGCACCATTGGAGTACACCAAATAATTTATGTCATAATACGACACATCCGCCCACGTCGACACGTCGTCAGCACAGGCTGATTTTTCGATCCTATAAGGATCAATTTCGCTTATTTTAAGTTTATCTCCTGTAATCTAACAAAGATTTTGAAGACATTTCTTAATGAATGCAAAAAAAATTCTAGACACAAAATACGCACAGTTCGTTTACCTTGAGCACCTCCAACATGGCGGCGGTAAACAAAGGAAGTCACGTGTTCGTAAACCATCTATAGTTTACGTTGATTAAATGGTCTGCAGTGCCTCCTTAGGGGGTCACGGGTGTGCTGTGGTTGGTTACGAGCTTAACTACCGTGTGACGTAATGAAGCCAATTGTCTGATATTACTTGTTGCCTCTTCCCTCGCGACCTCTCTCACTCTTTTAATGAAGAAAATATGTTTATGATTTAATAAAGGCTGTTGATCTTTCTATACAAATGTTTGTGATCATTTACAGGCTCTGAAATTTGTAGCAGTTTTCTGATTTGTTAGGAAACCCTCATCTATTACAATACCAAGCAGACCAAACACGCAGTACCATGAACACAATGACTGAGTAGAGAAAAAGCAGGAGTAGGCACTTACGTACACAGATAACTGGGCTAACAAGAGGGCAGGTGTGAAACATTAGATGATTTATGGAAGTTTATATTGGACTTCATTATTTGTAACCCGCAGAAGACAATCCATAAATACGTAGCCTACCATGATCCACAAATACATTGTGGAAGTAAGATTCCGGTAAATTGAGCAAGATGAGTGGACTTTACCTTGTTACCAACGTGAACCAATAGAGCAGGAGAATTGTGTTTGTTATACGTTTGAGCTCGGTTTGTTGGTGTTTTGTGACCAATCAGGACTTGGAAGTCCTTATTTGGAATTGGGAGTTATGGTTTAACAACTGATTGCTCTGTGTGCTCTGGGTACCAAGTACCAGAGGGTGATGAGAGCGCTTTGCTGGATTGCTGGAATAAAAGAGATTTTCTTTACATACCAAACTGAGAGGTCCAGACTTTTATTCTCTGTGGTATCAGAGAGGTTGATTTATAAATTTTCTTCCACAACATCACTATTCATAAATATGTATTTTTTTAGATTTTGTAGCTTTAAGGGAAAACCAGTGCGTGCAAAGGACAGTGGGTGTACGCGAGACGAGAGCCTGAAAGAGGAGGCACCGCGGAGGCAAGCCGGGATTTAGTTAGCCTGATTGTTCCCATCAGTAAATGTGGTCCCCGGGATTATGTATGCGTCACTGACAAATGTGAGTACTAAATTGTATCATTTTATGTAACTGATAAGTGACGCTGGACTAATTTAATTTCCCTGATTACACTAATATGTTAATGAAACTTAGGTTTGTGTGCTTAAGTCATTGTAAGCACTGCAGTAATTTATTTTACCTGTTTGTTTGTTAAAGAACGATGCATACATACATACATGTTCACCTACCTACCTACTTTCCTCCGAGTGTACATCCAGCTTACTACAAGTAGGACATGCCAAAGTACAGCTAACTGTTCCCCTCTCCTGCTTCTGAATGTGTATCTGGAGTATATAGTTATCAAATCTCGCATCTTGTCTTTCCTGAATCGTGACTGATACCCCACAGGGAGTACTACCCTCCCGCAGCAAACACTATAACAGTTTCCCAGGGCGAGTGTGCCCCACCACCCCCCATTCCCACAGCTCCTGTTTATTTGTGGATTTTTGTCCATTTTGGTCTGCCAGCGCACGGGTGCAGGGCAAGTTGAACTCGCTCAGAGCGGAGATACTGCGTATGAAAGTCCCTCTGCACGCTGTCTGGTTGGACAGGATTCCTGAGTACATACCTCTACTTAAATATGTAACCTAATCTTGTTTAAACATCATTGACATCACAAACTTACCATCCTTTGGGCCAAGATAACTAACAGCAGTTGTCTGTTGAGAGCGTCTTCAGTCTTTTATGAAAGGAATTTTTGTCTTTGAAAGCTGTTTCCCCAACAATTTTTTTTTTACCTATAAATTAATACAGAAATTAGTGGGTCATCAAGCTGTAGGTTTTAGGGTAATAGTGATTCCATAAAGTGATAATCCAAACCACTAGTAATATTTGGTTAAAAGCTTTAAAAATTACCAATATGTTTAAAAAACACCAATATGTTATATAATTATGTTAAATTCATTCCAAATATAGCTAAACTGAACATCTCACAGTTTGGTTCATGATCTGATTTTAATACAATTACATGCTGGCTAGATAGAGGAATAAATGTTGCTCATTTGCATCCTGTAATACAATACTGTTAAATATAGTGGTGCGTAACAACGAAAGCAGATACTACTCTGTGATGCTCACCGCGGTGAAATTGGTTTTATGTTCGATATTCGCTACATTTACTGACATCTAAACTGTAATACTGATACACGGTTATTGTGTTGTCTTACTTATTTTTATAATCAGCAGACGAGGCGTGTAAGCTCCTTTTAACGCACTTTATTTCTACTACATTTTTAGTACCGCCATCAGTGCTACATTCCTTAGCCATGCTGCCCACCCCGTTGCCCCCTGGGTAACTGAGTTCTTCCCGAACTATACTCATAACATAACATCTTTCTCCCTATAAAGAAAAATAATACTTACCCATTACGGAATAGCTTTACTGGTGAGCATTTTAACTTTACTTGTAAATAACTCTTTTAATTTGAACAAACTTTTCCTTTTTTTGAATACTAATACTAACAATAACAAGCAGCTCTCTAAGCTTCAAAACAAAAGCACCCATTTCTTTTTTTTTATATTATTCCTTATTGGAGCAACCTGCAACACTTAAGACTCCTTAACAACTCTCAATCAGTCTCTTAGGTGGCAGAACATGCCTCCTAGGCCTTGACTCTCTTTCCACGTGTGGTGATTTCACCATTTTAGAAAGTCTCACAGCAGCGGGTGACACAGGTTCTACTTTCAAGCCACATCCCACATTTTCTGGCCCATTGTCAGTTGACTCTGCAGACCTATCCATGTCCTTCTGAATTGTCTCCTGACTTGCTGTGTCTCTTCCACCTGGCTGTAACTGAAGATCTGCTCGATTTCTCCTCAAGGATAATCCACTCTCCATCTGGATCCTATACGAACGTGGAGCTACTTCCTCCTCCACCTGTCCTTGTTGTCTCCATGTGCCTATAGAAATGTCTCTTATACGCACCTTGTGTCATGCCCGGCTCGTCCGCTCCTCCTGTGTGCCACGCCCCCTGATTACCCACGTGTTTTCTCCCGATTGTACCCAGCTGTGTCTAGTTAATTTGCTCAGTCCTGTGTATTTCAGTCCGTGTCTTACCTGAGTCCATTGTCTGTCATTGATGTTGTCAATGCCTGTGTTCCGTCCTGCCCGTACCTACGTTAATAAACCCCTAGTCTACCCCGAATTCTGCCTCCTGCCTGTTCCTGATCGCTCTCGCTGCCTGAGCGATCTCCCGTCCGGCACGTGGTGTGACAGAATGACAGACCAAGACAAAGTAGCTTCCGTAACTGTGGAAGACTACGGCAGTTACGTCGACCAGCTGCTATTCTGGGTAGCCCAGCCCGGCATTCGGGAGAATGCCCCGGCATGGAGACGAGTGAGCCGGAACTGGGATCTCCTAGACCAGCTGTCCCTCGAGGAGGGCGCGCACCCTCGTCCTTTCGTCTCTCCCTGGAAGTGATCCGGAACGCTTCCCGATCACCGCGAGGGTCCCCGGTGCTGCTAAGCTACCTCCCCGGGCAGCTTCCCCGGTCCGGAGAACTCGCCGGGCCGCTGCGATCGCCTGGTCGGAGGAGCTCCCTCCACTACTGCCCGCGGACCCCGCTCCCGTGCGGCCGCCGCCGCCCGCGGACCCCGCTCCCGTGCGGCCGCCACCGCCCGCGGACCCCACTCCCGTGCGGCAGCCTTCGCAGCCGCCTGCGCAGCCACCGCCTGCGCAGCCTGCAGCTCCAGGGCAGGCGCCCCCACTGCAGCAGCCTGCAGCTCCCGGGCAGGCGCCTCCACTGCAGCAGCTTGCAGCTCCAAGTCCTGACCGCGCTCCAAGTCCTGACCACTCTCCAGCAGCTCCCAGGCCGGCGCCCCCACAGCCTGCTGACCCTGTTCCGGTCCCTGACCGTGCCCCTGCTTCTGACCGTGCCCCAGTTCCTGTCGCCCTAGTCCCCGAGGTGGTCCCGGAGGACTCCATCGTGGCTCCTCCCTCTTCGGAGGTGGAGGAGCTGGAATGGGACCCCTCGGGGATCACACTTCTGACTTCTTCACCCTCACCCCGGCGAACTCGACCCCGACCTGGGGTCGTCATGTCTGTGTCCCGTAAAGGGAGGGGACACGGACGAAGGACTGGGGTCCCGCCCGCCCTGCCCCCTGGCTCGCCCTCCCTCGCCTGCGCTAGGGCTTGGTCGGCTCCTGCAGGTCCTGGCCCCCCGGGTCGGCGGTCGCCTGCGGATCCCCCTCCTCGCCCTCGTCGCCCTGCCTCGCTCCTTCCGCCGGGTCCTCGGCGGTCACCTGCGGGTGCCCCTGAGGCGGCTCCTCGGTCGCCTGCTGGTCCCCCGCCTCCTGCGATCTCCCGTCCGGCACGTGGTGTGACACCTTGTCTCCTGGCTTCAGGGAAGGCAGGTGCTTCGCTGTGCGATCATACAGCTGTTTTTGTTTCGCCTTTTGTCCAGCCTTTATTTTTCTGTCTTTATGTGCAGTTCTTGGCGTCAGCAAGTCCTCATTTACTGGTAGGTTTGAACGAATACGCCTACCCATCAGCATCTGGGCTGGTCATAGTTCATTCTGTAGGGGTGTACTTCTATAAATCGGTAAGCTCTTCTGAAAGTCATCTCTATCCTGTGCTTTCTTCATCAGTGTTTTTACTATTTTGACTGAGCTTTCTGCCAAGCCGTTAGACTTTGGATAGGTTGGACTTGATGTTGAATGTTGAAACCCCCATTCTTTGGCAAAGGCGGCAAATTCACAGCTAGAAAACTGGGGCCCATTATCTGAGAACAGTATGCATGGGACACCATGCCTGGCAAAAACAGTCTTGAGGTAACTGATCACTGCTTTACTTGATGTAGACTGCAGTAACCCAACTTCAGGATAGTTTGAAAAGTAGTCAGTGACCACTATGTAACTTTTCCCATCGTAATTAAACAGGTCAGTTCCTACCTTGTAATAAGGTCTGTGTGGTACTGGATGATTCAGTAGCGGCTCAGCTTGTTGTTTTGGCCTGTAGGTGCAGCAAAGTTCACATGAGGCTGTTGTCTGGCTGATGTCATGATTGATTCTTGGCCAGTACATTACCTCCCTAGCCCTGCGTTTGCACTTGACCTCTCCAAGATGACCTTCGTGTATCTTTTGGAGCATTTGTTTACGTAGTGAGGATGGAATGACAAACTTGCTCCCTTTCATCACTATGTCATCTACCACTGTGAGCTCTCCTCTGCAGTTCCAGTAGTCTTGGATTTTCTCAGAGCAGTCCTTCTTGTTTTCCGGCCATCCATTCTGTATTGTGCTCTTGAGTTCTTTCATGATTTCATCTGTATCTATCTCTCTTCGTATTTGTTCTGTCCTGTCAGCAGTTACTGGCAAAGACATCATCACCATGTCAACGTATGCCTGTATTTCTGCACTCTTCTCACTGTCCTGATGTTCCTCCTTATCCACTGCTCTAGATAAGGTGTCAGCTGTGTACATGTACTTTCCTTTCGTATATATCATGTGCACGTCATATTTTTGCAATCTGATTAACATACGCTGTATCCATACTGGACAGTCATTCAGAGATTTGGACATGATAGACACCAGAGGTTTATGGTCAGTTTCCACTTCAAATGTTTGACCATAGACATACTGATGAAAACGCTCACATGCATACATGCTCGCTAACAGCTCCTTTTCTATTTGAGCGTATCATGACTCTGCGCTCGTTAAGGCTCTGGATGCGTAGGCTACAGGTAGCCACTGTTCCTCGTGTTGCTGCAACAGCACCGCACCCAGTCCGTACTGTGACGCATCTGCTGAGATCCTGGTACTTTTCTTTGGGTCGTAAAACTTCAACACCGGCTCTTGTGTGAGAATCTCTTTCAGTTTTTGAAAGCATTGTTCCTGCTCCTAGGACCAGATCCATTCATTCTTTTGTTCAAGCAGACTCCTGAGAGATGCTGATACGGTTGACAGTTGTGGGACAAACTTGGCAAGATAGGTGACCATTCCTAGGAACCTTCTGACCTCATCCTTGTTGTTCGGTCTTTCCATGTTGTCTATTGCTGACGTTTTCTTCGGATCTGGCTTCACCCCCTCTTGACTGACAACATCTCCCACAAAGGTAAGTGTTTTCACTCCAAACTCACATTTGTCTTTGTTAAGTTTCAGATTCACTTCTCTTATCTTGTCTAACACTTGTCTCAGTCTTTTGTTGTGTTCTTCTCTAGTAGTCCCCCACACTATGATGTCATCCATCATGGTCTCTACTCCTGGTATGTGCTCAAAAATCATATGAATGGTCTTATGATAGACTTCAGGGGCTGATAAGATGCCGTATGGCAGACGAAGAAACCTGTACCTGCCCTCCGGTGTGTTGAACGTACACAGCCTCGAGCTCTCCTCGTCTAGTCTCAGCTGCCAGAAACCTGATGAGGCGTCTAGTTTACTGAACCACTTAGCTCCAGCAAACTGTGCCATGATTTCTTCTCTGGTTGGTAACTTGAAATGTTCTCTTTTAATAGCTTTATTTAAATCCCTTGGATCCAAGCATGTTCTGAGAGCACCTGTTTTCTTTTGCAGAATAACCAGCGAGCTGACCCATTCAGTTGGCTCATCTATTTTCTTGATGACCTGTAGTTGTTCCATGCGTGCCAGTTCCTCTTTTAGTTTTTCCCGCAGTGCAAATGGGATTTTCCTACAAGGATGCACAACAGTTGGCACATTTTTATTCACACAAATTTTATGTTCTCCTGGGAGACATCCGAGTCCCTCAAAACTCTTTATACAAAAGTCTTTATACTCTTCCATGAGTGAATCCTGATCATTTGCAGCATCGGGTGATGTGACTACAAACACTCTTTTAACCAAGTTGAGCTTTATGCATGCACTGAGTCCTAGGATTGGTTGTACACTCTTATCCACAATCAGCAGCTGTGCTCGTATCCGTCGATTTCTGTATTTGAATGTTACAACACATCCACCTTTAACAGGAACTCGCTCTCCTGTGTATCCTGTCACCTTTGTTTTCACAGGTAGAATTTTGCTCTTTTTTGTCAGAACTTTGTAATGTTCCCAAGATAATAAGTTTACCTGGGCACCTGTATCTAACTTGAACGGAATGATTGTCTCATTAATTTCAATAGGTACAACCCATTCCTCTTTCTCCATTGTACAGGTGTGCACTTCATCCACAATGAACTCCTCATCATCCTCATCTCCCTCATCAACTGTGTGAACTTTCTGTTTTGGTGCTGCTTTGCAACATTTGGCGTAGTGATTACTTTTCCCACAGTTGTTACAGGATTTCCCAAATGCTGGGCATGATTTTGGTTTGTGACTGTTTCCACATTTACCAAATCTGAACTCTGCAGATTTATCTTTTTGTTTGGTAAATGTTTTCTTTTTCTTTCCTTCCTTATACATTGCATGCACTGTTTCACCCCTCTGGAGCTCTCTTGCTTGGGCTCGTGTAGTTTCTGCTGCTCTGCACATACTGACACACTTATCCAGTGTAAGTCCAGTTTCTCTGAGCAGTCTTTCTCTCAGTGCATTGTCCACTGTTCCACAGACAATCCTGTCTCTCACTAGTGAGTCTCTCAGGGTTCCAAATTCACATGTTTTGCTTAATGTGTGAAGCTCTGCTAAGTACTGATCAAAAGGTACTCCCTGCTTTTGGTCATGGGTGAAAACCTTTCAAAGGTCACATTCTGTCTTGGCACGAAGTACTCTTCAAACTTTGTCATTACATTCGCCAAAGTCATATTAGCTTCGTCCAGCTGAAAGCTATTATATATATCCAAAGCATCTTCCCCTATAACATGCAAAAGGATATGAGCTTTCAATTTTTCATCATCACCCCTGCTCCGCTTGCTGTTAAATATATATTAAACCTTTGCTTAAAGCGCTTCCAATTATCAGCAAGATTACCGGTCAATTGCATAGACGCGGGCGGACTTAGCTTTTCCATAGCTGCACGTCGGGATATCTGGATTTCCACAGCCGTTTTCTGTTGCCTGTTATCCACTATCACGGGCAGAAGATCCTCTTTCACTTGACCTATCTGTTCCCGCTATGCTTTTACTGCAGCTTACAGCCTTCACACGATGTAGCACACTTCGTTAACATATCACTCGTTTAGCGCGTATTTTCTTTACTTTTTTTTTCTTTTCTTCTTTTTCCCGTGGCGAATTCTATCCACAGCCGCTCACGGTCACTTCTGACACCATGTGTTGTCTTTCTTATTTTTATAATCAGCAGACGAGGTGTGTAAACTCCTTTTAACGCACTTTATTTCTACTACATTTTTAGTACCGCCATCAGTGCTACATTCCTCAGCCATGCTGCCCACCCCGTTGCCCCCTGGGTAACTGAGTTCTTCCCGAACTATACTCATAACATAACAGTTATAGGTCAAGTAGAGCAGGTGTTGTAGAAAACAAATGAGTGTGAAACTTTTATGAAAGGCTGTGAAAGATGAGAGAGGGCCAGAGGAACTCACTGAACTTGGTTTGATGTTGATTGGTTTAAAAATGAAAGAGCTATTGCAATTTATCCAACAAGGTTATAGGACACATACTGTACAAGTGGTGTTATGGTGATTGGCATTGCACTTTTAAGACGGTCCCTCAGTTTTCCGGCAGTTTTGTATGAGCAGACGGGTATTCCCGTCTTGCTTTATATTTTTAATTCATATTGCTGGAGAATGTGGAGCTAACTAAAAGTGTGAAATATTCTCCTCGTTTAACTTCACATGTGGAGCCTAATCTGAAAAGAATTACCGTCGTGATCCCGAGGATATTGCAGATTAGATGTCAGTAAATGTAGCGAAAATCGAACATAAAACCAACTTCACCGCGGTAAGACACCCGTGGTGTCAGGGTCAGCACCAGTTTGTCCCAGTCTTTCATGTCCCCTCCCCATTTGACCAGCAGGTGTCGCAGGGCATCCTGTCCTCCGTGTTGTCAGCCTTTGTATTTCTACTTACTCCTCATTGGCTGCATGGCTCAAAGAGTTGAACATACAGCTACCTGTTAATTTCTCTGGTGTGTGTTTGAATCCCACCTCTTTTGTTTTTGTATTTTGTTAGCTAGAGTTTCATTGGTATCAGTTTTCCTAGTCCCTGTGATTTAGTGGTTTTCTGTTTTGGTTTCTAGCTTTGTGCCTGGGTTGTGTTGTACCTGTCTTCCTTATTCCCCAGTGTTAGTCTCGCCTGTTGCCTGTTTTCTTGCATCAGTCCTTGTGTGTTCTCCCTGATTGGTTAATTTTTTCATGTTTCATTCCTGCTGTGTGGTTACCTGGTTTAGTTTCTTTATGTAAATTCTGTATTTGAATAATATAATCAAATGAGAGAACAGAAATTCATTTCCTGGCAGGTAAGCTGTCATAAAGACAAACGTCTTTTGTGTTTAGGTATTTCTGATCACTGTACCAGAACATTGTCGAAAAAAATTAATTGCTAAATGTGTATAAGCAATCATATTGTGTAATTTTCCTCCTTGGGTTAATAAAACTAAGGACTTATTTGTTCATAAACTAGTAAACTAATGATGAGACAAATAACCTTTTTTTTCACTGGGCCAGTCATAGGCAGCCACCGACCATCAGACGCGCCTCGTTCTGTGCAAGTTTTAACAGGTCTGTTTTGTTTTGTTCTGCTCTGAGTTTTCAGTTGAGTTGCGGCTAGATCTTTCTCAACCGACCCGCTCAAGGTCCAAATTGGGAGAAACTGTTAAGTACCAAGATTTTGATCAAGGTACAAGCTGAAAAAAAATCTTCAGACCGTTGGTCAAGTTAAGAGGCGTTCAAGTTACATGGTTCTACTGTATCTTTGATTTTGTGTCATTTTGGCAACTTGTTGAAGTTATTTGATAGACAACAGTGCATGTTTTTTATATATTACTTATTACTTTATAATACATGAAAGAAATTGAAATATTCTAAGTTACAAGCCTGATATTAATGGGTACGAAAATCAACGCATTTGGCGCTTGTCTGGTTCTAAGGGGTAAAATATCTGATATTAACAGTACTTATCAAAAGTATTTAGTTGGTATTGAATTCATTTATTAATGTTCCTACCTGGTCAGGGTGTGGATGGGCTTGTGGTGAGGAACGTTAAAGCAGCGTCGGCATTTGACTTACTTTCTGTTTTGTTTCAACTAATATAATATCGGTACCGTAAGTTTCACTTTCTTGTTAATACCGCCTCTAAGAGTGCAATTGTATTATTGTCCTCATTGTATAACTTTACATATTACATGCACCAGCGCTTTCGTTTCAGATGTCTACAGATATGACCTATAGTGTGAGAATTTGCATTCCCTATCATCCTCTACAGCAGTTGTATGTTAGCATAATGTTATTAGATCAGTCCTTTAATGTAACGATTATGTTTAATCCTGTGGAATCAGAATCAGTTTTTATTGGTCAAATAAGATCACACGTATTGTACAAGGAATTTGACTTGGTGTTTGCTGGAGAACCACACAAATAAGAACTTTCAGTGAACTTTAAATAAAGGGCAACACACAGTATTAAAAGTGGGATGATGGCATGATTGTGCAGTGAACAGTGTGTAACAAGATGTAACCGGTACGAGTAGCAACCATATAGCTGAAAAGGGGACCTTTATTTTGATATCAAGAGGGGACTTTTATGCTGATATGGGGCCACGGTATTCTAGCAGATTTATACCCGCGTAATCTCGCGATCCGAACAGAAGTACTGTTTGGTCTTGAAGGTTTCGTGGGAAGAGGGAGTGCGGCAAGTGGTATTCCTTTGGATAAGTCGGACCGCTCTTTGTGAAGCTTGGGGCATTGATGGTGAGGGACGAACGCATTTGCCCAAAGGCACAAGATTGTTTGCAAAGACTGTTTGTTGTCCAATACTGTTTTACACCAATTTTTATATAAGTTCTTATCATTTAACAATATCTCGTCACTTAAGCATCATCATTCCTTCAGCCATTCACAATAATTGTTTTTTCCCTTAATTCACACCCCTAGGTGATAAGTTTGTCCATCATTTCTTTTACCGTTTGGTCTCTCGGCTGAACATAATGGTGGTGCGAGCAGCTCCACTTGGTTTTTTAAAAACGCTCAGCCGTGAACTTCTGGTGAACTCAGGCGAATCCCTTCAGTAGTAAACCTTGGCAGTTTCAGCCTTTTACACATTGTCTAACTAAAAGGTTGATAATATATTTGTCCTTTAACATAGTGATAAAATATACGTTAATAAAAGTGAATATTCATAGATTCAGGACTAACATAAAGTAGCTAACAGAATCTCAGACTAACAAAAGGTGTAAATACATACTCAGTTGATTACATTGTGTTGATTACATTATAATGTTTACATTGTAATGATTACATCATGGATATTTGACATACTTTTTAATAATATCATAATACTTGTATTCTACGTTATTATAGTGCTAAATAATATTCCATATATTTCCCCCCTTTGGGACTCCAAGGAGTCCCACACACAATCCTGTCCATCCAACCTAGGAGGGAGGGCAAAATCCCTAAGATCTAGGGAAATTCCACTCCCAGCCCGCCACAGGCACGGCCCCCCTTCGGGGTCCATGGCAGGCATGGCTCACAAACTACTAACACTGAGAATCAACCAACAGCAGCACAGGGGGTACATCAGGAAAGGGAGGGGAGGATCGCCATACAATGACCTCCCCTGGATATACTGCATATACAGCAGGACTACAAAATCTATTACAAACCCAATACAAAAACAAATATATGTAATACAAAGAAAAGTAAAAGGTTAACTAATAACATTGCAGACTATAGATGTCGTGGGAGGCAGGCATGCTGCAGGTCTCCTGCTCGGAGTATTCACACACGGAACGGCTGAACTTCAGCTATGGGCAGGACTGCATCCGAGGTGTCTATGTCGCCATCCGTTTCCGTGTTCGTCCAGGAGGATGCCGCTCCAAACGGTCCTCCCACCATTCTAGACATTGCAGCTATAATCACCTGCCGGGACAGTGCTCTCCCCACTAGGGAGCGAACAAGAGGAACTACACAACAAAAGATTAGTAGCAGAGCAAAAATGAGCAGAGCACCCACACAGAGTGCTTTCATAACGGCTTACTGCCAACTTCCCCACATATCATACCACCAGTCAAACAACCCGTCATGTTGTCCTGCATTACTTGCCATCTCATCCTGTAACCCCTGCAACTTTCTCATAGCCTCAGTAAAGGAATCATCCGGGGCTGTATTATTAAGAATAAACGTACAGCACTGATCCCCAAACAGCACACACACTCCCCCTTTTTCTGCCAGGAGCCAATCCAGGGCCACCCTGTTCTGCCAGGTCATCAGACTGGTGGCCTGAAGCTGCTCCCCCAGAGATGCGAGTCCCTCCTGAGTATAGTTGGTAAACCTCTGCTGATTATAGTACAAATAATTTATCCATTCCACATTTTTGTTAAGAGTAGGCCAAATTACTATTGATTCGAAACCAGCAGCTATCTCACTTCTCGCCTTATATTTCTCTGGAATGCCCCTCGGCTGGCCAATCGCATCTATATATACATTGGGATCCTTCACATAATTTGCAACAAATCTGCGGGACCTAGATGGTCGTCTTCTAGAATATATATCCACCTGGCTGGCTAACATTTTCCCTAGCGCAGCGGCCGCCCCAATTATAGGGAAGAGTAGGCCTCAATCCGCCCTCTTTACCACACAGCCACCACACATCTGCCAGGGGCACACTCTGGTTTTCTAGCGCATCCAGCAGAACACGTGATAGTTCTCCATTCTGTACTCGGGGACCTTTCACATCCCAAACAGTTCCACAGATTCCCCAGAAGATGCCTACCTCCTCTGGTCCATCATTTGTAAAACACTCATAAATAAGTCCCTTGAAAAAACTCAATTTGTTCACCACAATATCTTGCTGTCCCCCTTCCCAGGGCTTAAACTGCCCACAATGCTTTTCCACCTTGTAAGTATATTTAGTATTTCCCTGATATATCAGACACTGATAGGGGCAGTATGGTATGCGCTCTGACTGGTTAGATATGGGTCTGCAGTCTTTCTCAGGAGCCTGCCCCTCCTGACACAGACTCTTCCAGAATCTCATAATCCTCTCCATTTCCCATTCTTCACACCGTTTATTAGTGTATGGGAATGGGACTACCCTAACTGAAGGGTCAGGACCTGCACACAACACACAACCCTCCTGCCCTAATGAGGCAGCGGTATACTTAGCCCATTTATACCACCAATTTCCAAGCGTACGTTTTGCTAATCCATCCAGGTCTGTTTCATCCTGGGTATATTCTACAATTTGCTCACTCTCCTCACTCCCATATCTCCTCCCTATCTCTCTCCGCTTTCGCTCATTGTTATCTAAGAAGTTATTCAGCATCAAAGGACAAGGCTGAGTCAGTGAAGTCAATTGTTCTGAACTCATCTGACCTGTGGTCCTGCTGTGCCCCCAGACCTGAAGGGCCTAATATATCATTAGCATCACCAATATCATCGCTGTCAGCCCTACCAGAACCCACAGCTTCGTGTCCTGTCTGGAGTGGCTGGTCTGCTTGCGACGCTCCCTCTTGACCCTCAGTCTGTTCTGAACCTGAAACTGGCTCCACCCCAAGCTGTGGAGCTCCTCTGGGACCTCCATCAGGGCCATCTGAGCCAAGGGCAGCTGCATCCTCTGTGTCGTTTTCAGTGACTATCTGCCTTTCGTGCAGTACTCTAGTGCAGTGGTTCAAATGATACCACATGTTACTCCCTTCTACCTGTACTGCTGTTGCTGTGGCTCGTGTCACCTTGAAGGGTCCCTCTCGTCGGGGCTCGTGCCACTTTCGCTGGAACACTCGCAGGTAGACTTTATCTCCTGGAAAGATGACTGGCTCCTCCCGGTCTGTGTCTTCTTTCTGTGCTTTCTCCTTTTCCTGTTTGGAAATAGCTTTGTGTATTTTGGTTAAAGTCCTCATGTACAACTTTAATTCATCCCCAGCTGATTTAGGCTGGGTCCCTTATACGGCCCCCTCCAAGTCGATCCAGGCATAGGTCTCCCTGTCAGCATTTCATGCGGAGACAAATGCGTCACCCTGTGCGTTTCCATCCGATATGCCATCAAGGCTATTGGCAGTGCATCTACCCAGTTCATTTTCGTGGTGGCGCAAATCTTATTCAGTTTCTGCTTAAGTGTGCCATTCACTCTCTCCACCATGCCCTGCGACTGAGGGTGATACACGCATCCCAACCTTTGTTTTATTCTCAGCTGTTGAACCACTAACTTCGTAACTATCCCCACAAAGGCAGCTCCATTATCAGAGCTTATTTCAGTTGGTATCCCAAACCTCGGAATCACCTCTCTGATCAGGAATTTCACCACTGTCATCGCCCCCATGTTCTTGGACGGTATTGCCTCCACCCATCTGCTGAACCTGTCCACAATCACAAGTATATATCGCTTTCCATATGCTGTTTTTCCCATGTCCACATAGTCCATCACTAGGTGTCTGAACGGTCCCTCAGGCACTGGAATGTGCCCTACTGGGGCCATGATTGCTTTGCGCACATTGTTCTTAATGCACACCTCACATTCTGACAACCTTGCATCCACCATTACTTGCAGCTGAGGTGCCCAGAAACCTTGTCATGTAATTTTCCGTAACACCTCCCCCCTTGTGCAATGGCAAAGACCATGCGCATCCGTTATCAAAATGTTCACCAGAGACAGAGGTGCGGCCAAACGTCCCTCATGGTTGCGATACAGACCATTAGCATCCTTAGAGGCCCCCCTTTTTAGCCACACAGAGGCCTCATAGGGACCCGCACATTCCTGCAGGGCCACCAGATCAGAAACAGTAAGGTCCGGCTCTACAGTCACCATAGGCAAAAGATGAGCAGTCCTGACCTGCACAGCCGCCCTGGCTGCCGCATCAGAGGCCGCATTGCCTTGAATAACAAAATCACGACCTCTGCGGTGGGCCTGACACTTAACAACAGCCAAACGCTTAGGACGCATCATTGCTCCAAAATCTGATTATAATGCTGACTGGGGGAGCCGTCACTTTTGCGAAACCCCCTTTGCTTCCAGACTGCTCCAAACAGATGGCATACACCGTGTGCGTATGCAGAGTCTGTGTAGATTGTAACCGTCTTATGTTGTCCTCGCCGGCACGCTTCAGTCAAAGCCTTTAGCTCCGCTAATTGAGCGGAACACGGTTGTGCCACTGGCTCTGAAACGAGAGTGTAAAAATCATCACCCTGTGCCTGAACTACAGCAAACCCAGCCTTCAAGGCATCCCCATCTCTCCAACATGAGCCATCCACAAACAACACCATCTCGCTATTTTCAATGGGAGAGCTCTCCAAGTCTGGTCTCAGTTTAGTGTAAACCAAAGACTCTGCCACACACTCATGTGGCTGCCCCTCATCCTCCAGGGGAATGCTGTCTGCAGGGTTTACTGTAGTGCAGCGCTTTATTGTCACATCTGGGTAAGTGAGAAATGCAAAGTACGCTAGCTGCATTGCTGGGGTCAACACAAAGTTGCCTTTGTCAATAAGGTCCACCACCTTATGTGAAGTATAAATTGTCACTGGATAACCCATTGTGATGGCAGTGGCCTTTTCATAGCCTAAATAGGCAGCCACCACTCCCTGGAAACAGGGTGGGTATCTCTGAGCCACATTGTCCAGCTTCATGCGGTAGTATGCCAATGGCTGCTTCCGTCTGCCAGGACACAAGTCCTGAGTGAGCAGGGCTGTCCCAAAGCCGTCCTTCCTGTTCCCGACATACAGATAAAACGGCTTGGTGTAGTCTGGGAGGCCCAGAGCAGGTGCATTCTGTAGCTCCTGCTTGATAGATTCAAATGCTACTGAGGCCTCATTTGTCCAAATTAAGGAGGCCTTCAAATTAGTGTGGCCCTCCTCCTTTATCAGTGCCCGCAACGGTGCCACCTTCACAGCATAGTCCTCAATCCAGTCCACGCTGAATCCTGTCATCCCTAAAAAAGTCAGCATCTGTGACACAGTCATGGGTTTAGGAGCCTTAGTGATTCCCTTTAGCTGTTCTGCTGCTATAGCTTTCCTCCCATGGCTGATCTCACGCCCCAAGTACGTAACCTGCTCTTGGCAGTACTGCAACTTGGCCTTGGACACCTTATGCCCCCCTTTCGCCAAGACCTTCAGCAACTGCACTGAGTCCTAGTGGCAGTCTGCCAGCGTTTCAGCACACAACAATAGATTATCCACATACTGTATCACTGTACTTTTTAAATTCAGTCCATCTAAGTCTGCCTTAAGCACCTGATTAAAAACATGCGGCGAATGCTTAAATCCCTGTGGCATCCTCGTGTAGGTATACTGCTGACCCCTGTAGGTGAAAGCAAACAGAAACTGTGACTGTTCTGCAAGGGGCACATTGAAAAACGCTGAACACAAATCCACAACTGTAAACCATTTTGCATTGGGGGGCACATTTGTCAACAGTGTGTGTGGATTGGGAACTTCTGCTGTCTGATCCTCCACTACCTCATTCACTGCACGCAAATCATGAACCAGCCTCCACTTTTCACGTCCTGCCTTTGGCACAGGCAAGAGGGGGGTGTTGCAGCAGCTAATGGTAGGCACCAACACCCCTGCATCCAGTAATCCCTCTATCGTTTCCCTTATACCTTCCTCTACCTCAGGTTTCAAGGGGTACTGGTTTTTCCAGGGTGGTGTGCACCCTGGTTTAAGATAAATTTCCACTGGGCTAGCTGAATTTACTAGGCCTACATCTGTATCATGAGCAGTCCACACCTCCTCAGGCACTTCTCTTTCCATTTCCTGCCAACATTCCTCTGTACTTTCTTTTGCATCACACTGTACTTCTATCATGCTCCACAGCCACAAATCTCTGTTGTCTAACTTCAAATCACCTACAACCTTTGCACTCCACTGAATCCTTAACATCTTCTCTCCTGCCGCTGCCTGCATGCCTTCACGCACCGTCGGCACCCAAACCACCTGCTTTGCTCGCCGCATCATTTCTCCCAGATCCAGCATAGACCAATTAAAAGCCACTGCTATGTGGGGTTCCGTGTCTGGTATGTTGTACCATTCTCCCACTATTCCCGTTTTCCGTATCGGAATGGCTACTCCCTCAGGGCCTAATTTTATCCCGTCTGTTATCATGCACATCCTTTCTTTCTCCCGGCCAGGCAGAGACTCTATCAGCTGATCCCACTCACCCTTTACTTCAGGATCACTGAATTTTCCCCATCGCAACAAACAAATATGTTTGTCCTGTGTCCAATTTAACCTATTGCTATATTGTTCCTGTATAAATGGGCCCCACTGTTCTAAAATTTCCCAAATTTTTCCAGTAACATCTTCAATCCCATATAAACTATACTGCCCTCTATGGAACAACAAATTTTGTCGCATAAGGCTGTACTGTCCACTGAGCACCTCTACACCCCCCTCTGTACATTTTATGTCTATCTGCAGCTGACACAAAGCATCTCTGCCTAACAAATTCACTGGGGTGTGCTCTGATATTAGTATGGGCATATTTACATTTTTGTCCCCTATCTTAATCTCCACTGGAGCAGATTTTGGAATATGCTGCACTTGTCCCGAGAATCCTATGGTCCTGACCTTCTCAGCGGACCGGGGGATATGACTGGCATCTTTTAGTCCTACACAAGTGTAGGTGGCTCCAGTGTCTATCATCATTGGTATTACTTTGCCATTTATTTGAACCTGCAGCATCGGCTCAGCCTCAGACCCCTTACTCAACATTGGCATCTGAGGTCCCCCTTTAGGATTCTCTGGGCACCCCTAGAATAAACGTCCCTGGGCCCACGGGTTGATCGGACCCCGTGGTCTGTTATTCTGCAACTGTGGATTGCCACCCCTGCCTCTATTTGGCATTGGACCTATAGAGCTTCCTGGATTAACCGGGCCCATAGGGCGTCTCGGGCTCACCTCCTGAAAGGGTGGATTTGGCAGACTCTAGAGGTGTGTCCGGGCTGGTTACAGTTCCAGCACACCAGCTGAAGTGGCCTGTTCCCCAGTCTTCCCATAGACTGGGATTGTCTAATTTGTGGGAAATCAGGTGCTCTCTGGTCACCCCCCCACCTATCATATCTATTGTCTCTATTCCAATCAGGGACCGAAGGCCAATTAGTGTTCTGAGGGGCCCCAGCGACAGGAGACTGTTGACTGTCCACAGGCTGCCCCCGGGGGCTGGGGTCCGGAGAGACCACTGGTGCCTGGACTTTTTTCTTTTTAGCGGTCTGCTCCTCCAGCTGCATCTGATTCAGTTTCTTTGTCAGCTCCTTCTCACGCTCTTTAGCAGAGTCCTCCTCCTCTCTGTACATGTCAATAGCATGAATCAGCTGCTCACGGTACTGCTCCTCAGGCATAGTAATAAGTCCCACAACTTGCCTTTTCACTGGCTTAGGGAGCGCGTCCTGCAGTGTCCTCCGGTACAGACCTCTGAATGCCGGATTCTGCAGGTCCTGCTCTGTCTCAGTGCGCCACCGCTTTTCTTGAGCTTGCAGATAGGCAGCTGGGCTCTCCCCCTCCTTTATGGGCTCCACCTTCATTTCAACCACACTCCACATGGAGGAAACATTAATCGCAGCTGGTGCCAGAGGTTAGCACGGTAACCGTCAAAGGGACATGCATCATTCACAGGAGTCCCTGTCGCCGCTGCCAGGCCACTGCTTCGCAGCAGTTTCTCCATTGCATCCACCCCCAAAGCGCGAGCCATAACCACCTTTATGTCACCTATCGCCAGGAGCCGACCCATAGTTTCCTCCTCTGATGCTTTTATCCACTTTCCGGCCCCTTCTGCCAGGACAGGGAGTCTGAGAAGCAGGCCCTCCAGATCCTGTCCTGCCCATGGCACATACTGTCTCTGTGCTCCTTTCACCATTAACAGAAGCATCGGAGTGTACCTGGTGGGGGGCCTTACAGCCCTCCTGCTTCTCACTACTCTATCCTCTACTCCTTCCTCACTTTCTGTTTCTGTCTCCTTCTCCTGAAACTGACTCCATCCTTTAGATGGAGGGTTAGGGGTGTCCAGCAGGTGCATCAGCCCTTCTGTATCACTACCACCTGCTCCATACCCCACCTTTTTAGCACTTCCTTTTTTCTCAGACCCACATGCCTGGCCTTCTGTTATTAGCTCACTCCCTCGCAGTCCTTCCTCCACGGCCTGCCGCAGCAATGCACTCACTTCCCTGTATCCATCTAAACAACTTGCTGTTCCTTTCTGCTCACTTCCTGCTTGATTCTTCTGTGTCACCTCACCTTTGAATTCTACCTTCCCCTCTATTACTGGAAACTGACCCTTGTATGAAGGAGGTGGGGCTTCCACTAACGGGTATTGACTTTGATAAGACGGTGGCCATATTTCTTCCTGCCTCATCTCTTCTTTCTCACTTAATGCCTTTCTCATTGCTTCCTGGTCCCTTCTCCGGGTCTCTCCCTTTACTTTAAACAACCTCAAAACTTCCAGTTCCTTACGCCTTTTCTTTTTACGCCTTTCTGTGTTCTTATTAGCCTTATGATACTTTATCAGAGTCTCCATCTCCTCACACACTGCCACATCCCATGTGCCCCCTTTAGGCCACTTAGTTACCAGGGCCTTTGTTCTATTCTCCCACTTTTTAGACATCTTTTCTATCTTTGTTTTAAGCAGGGGGTGCTCCCTCCCCAGCTGCTGTACTGGTGTGTCTGCTGCCTTTACTGGGGCCTTCATTTTACTGCTTTCCTCCACTCTACTGTCACTTGGGCTGTTTTCCTGTCTGGTATAAAAATTAGCAAATTTCCTCACAGCCAACCCGTGTTCTATTGTTTTCCTTTCTTTTCCTTAATAAGAATTCTCTCCCTGACTGAACCTACTTCACCTTAAAGTGTCACTGACTCTAAATTATTTTCTACTTACTCCTAACGTTGCACCCAATTATCTACGGGCACACATATACCGAAACTTCCCTTGTACTAGATCCTCAAAAACTTCCCTTCTCTCCTTTTTATCAGCCTGATTTTACGTTTGTCTGTCCACCGTGCACACGAGCCTCCTCACGCTTTCTCTGTTAAACTCCCTAATTCCATGGAAAGTCACGAAACCCCTTGTCTATGACCTGTTGTTCTCTCACAAAGATGTGCTTTAATACCCTTTATCTCTAAACTTAGTCTCTATAGTCCATAGAATCTTCTAATCACATTTTATTCAAAAACTTTATTTTGAGATTTGTCAAAATTCTAAACTCACCTACCTGCACTTCCACTACTATAAATGATTTTTTATAGAAATACACAAATGCTCTATCCAGTCCCCCTGCTAGATTGATCCCTTTTTAATTTTAGTCTCCTAAGCGGTTTTACCTCTGGGGTACTTATTTCTGCTTTATACACCTTATCACTCAACTTATCCGTCAAAAATATATGTGCTTTTTCACTGATTCAACCCAAAATTGCATATATGATCACTTTCCCCACTTCTGCATAACAAGACCAGTCTGATCCAGCAGACCTTTAAAATCCCCACAACTTCTAATACTTAGGCTCTCTCTGGCCTTATTACTTTACCAATATTTTATTTGCAACAAAACATAACCTTTGCTTAAAACAATTCCTTAGCAACTTAGCAATATCTTTGTATCACGACATAACAGCACTTTTCCCCCACAACTTGAAACACACGGGCCCCTCCCTTAGGGCAACCCAACCTTTACTTTATCAGAACAGGGAGACCCCCCTCTCTTAGGGCGATGTCTCCGACTCACACTAATTCAAGAACCTGCAGCACAAACACTGGCCCTCTCTCAGGGCAATACCTTTAAATCACTTATTAAACCTTCAAGGCCTCTACGCCTCGCAACAGTATATCAAGCCCTCAGGGTCAACTTTCCCCTCCTTCAAGGCGCTTATCTCTGAGGGAATATCCACACGTGACCCTTCCTTTAGGGATTTCTCTCACATCACACACACACTGGGCCCACTGGACACTGCAGAAACAGCTCTCTTATCTTTAGTTCTTTTAATCGGCGAGTACCCTTACCGGAAGGCCCTGCCTGGCGGCGTATGTCCCCGAGACACCCCCGTCTCCGTCTCCCTGTTCTATTTCCCTATTCTATTAAACAATAATAAAAAGCTTTCCTTACCTATGTTTGGGCGCGCCGCTCAAATGCAGACGGGTGTCTCCCGGTTCTCCGCCAGGTGGTCGCCTCCCCAGGTCTCTTCTCCGATCCTGTTTGTGACGCCAATTTATGTCGTGGTTTTTTCTCCTTCCCCGCCAAATCAGAAGTCCGAGGGCCGCTTGTGCAGTATCCAGAATTCAGTCTTTATTGCAACAATGAAGTTACAACCAAGGCTGGACACGTAAAAGTATGTCCAGTACTGTTTTACACTAATTTTTATATAAGTTCTTATCATTTAACAATATCTCGTCACTTAAGCATCATCATTCCTTCAGCCATTCACAATAATTGTTTTTTCCCTTAATTCACACCCCTAGGTGATAAGTTTGTCCATCATTTCTTTTACCGTTTGGTCTCTCGGCTGAACATAATGGTAGCATGAGCAGCTCCACTTGGTTTTTTAAAAACGCTCAGCCGTGAACTTCTGGTGAACTCAGGCGAATCCCTTCCTTCAGTAGTAAACCTACGCAGTTTCAGCCTTTTACACATTGTCTAACTAAAAGGTTGATAATATATTTGTCCTTTAACATAGTGATAAAATATACGTTAATAAAAGTGAATATTCATAGATTCAGGACTAACATAAAGTAGCTAACAGAATCTCAGACTAACAAAAGGTGCAAATACATACTCAGTTGATTACATTGTGTTGATTACATTATAATGTTTACATTGTAATGATTACATCATGGATATTACATCATGGCACATATATCAATCAGAGGTCAGAACATGGTAAATATGGATGAATAATTAACAGCAGAAGTGGCACTAATTGAAGTTATTTGAGAGCTGAAATAGCTGCCTCTTATTTCTAAGTCGAGCCGAATGATCTGGCTCACTAACAAGAGCCGAAATTCCCATCACTAAATGAAAGACACTCAGTTGTTCATTCACTGTAGGTGTTTATGTTCATTCCCAGGTGTAGTTTCCAGGCAATCGTATGCTGGCTTACAGCACAGCCTTACATGCCTCACTGACTCTCATTGGCCTACCTTCCGCTCCCTAATCTGCAGGTGTTCTCTTATTCCTTTTTCCGCCATCTACAGGGCGAGCAGTGGAACTGCAACTTAATTCAAAACTCAACAGGTAGCATCTCCTCCATATTAATGTATGTCCATCTATAGAACAAAAGGTTTATCCACAATTAAAATCAGCAGAAATCAGCTAAATTTCAACAGATTTTCAAGAAGTTTGTTTTTTACGAATGTCAGACATGTATTCATGATACAGAATACTTGGTCAAATTAAAATTTCATATTTACAATCTAATGTACTAATGAACTTACTATATTTTCTAAGGACATCGTATATTCTTCTTATATGTTTTATGATGTGCTTTTAAATAAAACAGACGACCATGGGTTCGATATAGCTTTAATTGTGCACTGGGGTTCTTCCATTAACACGTTTTACCGGGACTCATTTCCATATCACAATACCCTTCGACATGTGGATTAATCTAATTATTCTAATATCATGACATCACCCTTCTTTTAGAAAAAACTAAAAAGGTCTTACTATCTTCATTAACCATTCAACAGGTATATTAAACCGCTCAAAAGCAAACAACATATTCATGTTTTAAACCAACATTACAGCATTACCAGTGTCTAATTTCTACTTTTTTCTTTTTCCTTTCTTTGTACAGGATTAACTAGTAGTACACAACCTCCCTACACATTGTACCAAACATAAGAACGTGAAGTATGTACTGGTTACTGAGGCCACTCCTCAATAAGCCTCCTTGGTTTCACAATGACACGTCCGCTCGCTGTCTTGACTGAATGTGGTTCTGGTCCTGTTGGACTTACACTCCTTTCTGGTGTGCTGTTTTGAATGTCCTGTTCCTTGGGTGTGCAGGAACTGTCGCAATCTTCCTGATGTGGCATTTGCTTACTGTCAGAGTCCAGTAGAGCCATGTCTTCTTGTTGCTTGGTATTCCTCAGAAACTGTTTCTCCTGAACACATGTCCATCCGGTGTTTGTACCACATAAGATCTGGGGTGCCGATCAAGTGCTGTAACCCGTGCCTTATTCCCCATGCCATCCTGCCAAAGTCTTACAGTACATGGTCTCCAACCTGAAGCTGTGGAAGCAACTTGGACCCTTTATCAAAGTATTGCTTCTGCTTCCTTTGCCTGGCTTCTAACAAACTTTTCACTGGACTGTATGGTATGCGAGGCTTTAGCAGTTTTTTAGAAAGTGGAAGTCTGGTTCTTATCCGCCTGCCCATCAACAGCTGTGCTGGTGATGCTCCAATGTCTTCCATCGGGGTACTTCTCCAGTTTAGCAGAGGGAGGTAAGGATCTCTTCCTGCAGCCTTAGCCTTTTTCAGCATGCCTTTGACTGTTTGCACTCCTCTCTCAGCTATGCCATTAGACTGAGGATGGTGGGGGCTAGAGGTCTTGTGACAAAACTCCCACTCTTTTGCAAAGTTCTGGAACTCCCTAGAACTAAATTGTGGACCATTATCAGAAATAACAGTTTCAGGGATTCCATACCTGGAAAACTGCGACTTCAGATGGGTTATGATGTTAATACTTATTGTGTCTCTCTTCAGCCACTCAATTTCAATGAATTTGGAGTAATAATCCACCAAAATCAAATAGTCTTGCTAGTCAAATGTGAATAAATCAACACCTATCTTTTGCCACGGCCTATCTGGTGCAGTATGTGGACACAGTGGCTCCTTGCTTTGAAACTTTTGGAATGTGAGACACACATCACAATTGCTCACCATATCAGTAATGCTCTTAGACATTCCAGGCCAGAAAAGCACATCTCTTGCTCTCCTCCTGCAACTCTCTATGCCTAGGTGACCTTCATGAATTAGTTCCAACATCTCACCTCTCATTGTTTCTGGAACAATAATCTTCTCTCCTTTGAAGAGAATGCCTTCCATGATCGAAATTTCCTCTCTGTAATTCCAGTACTCTTGTATTTCTTTAGCAACGTGACATCTTCTTTCAGGCCATCCACTATGCACAACATCAGTTAGCTTCCTCATTGTCCCATCCTTACTTGTTTCTTCTCTGAACTTGACCAATTTCTGTTTTGTCACAGGTAAGTGTGCTATAACCAGGTGAACCTGAGCTTCAATCTCTTTGTCAGTCATATCAGTCTTTGGTAAGTATGCTCTGGATAAAGCATCTGCAACATACATTTCTTTTCCCGGTTTGTATTGCACACTGACCTGATACTTCTGTAACCTCAGCAACAATCTCTGAATTCTGGCTGGTGCTGTATTCAAGGGTTTTTTCATGATTGCTTCCAGAGGCTTGTGGTCAGACCATACTTTGACATCTCTGCCATACACAAACTGATGCAAACGCTCAACTCCAAATACTATGGCTAACATCTCTTTCTCAATTTGTGCGTAGCATTGTTCCGTCTCAGTCAGTGCACATGAAGCATATGCCACTGGTTTGTCGTCTTGCAGCAATACAGCTCCCAATCCACTTTTGGACGCATCAACGGAGACTGTCATTGGTTCATGAACATTGAAGTATCTGAGTACAGGTGTTTTAGTAAGCAGACTTTTTAGCTTTGTGAATGCTTGCTGATGCTTTTCTTGCCATTGCCATGTACTGTCATCTCTAGTGAGTTGACGTAACTGCTCAGTGTGTTGTGACATGTTAGGAATAAACTTGGCAAGGTATGTGACCATTCCAAGGAATCGTTCCACGTCTTTTTTTGCACTCTGGGCTGGGCATTTCTCTAATGGCCTCAATTTTACTGGGGTCAGGTTTCAAACCATCTCGTGAGAAAATATGACCAAGATATTTGATTTCCTCAACTCCAATCTTGCATTTTTCTTTATTCAGTCGAAAATTCTTAGCTCTGGCTCTCTCCAACACTTGTCTTAACCTTTGGTCATGCAGTTCTTTTGTCTCCGCCCAGACAAGAATGTCATCAATATACGTTTCAACACCTTCAATCCCTTCAAACAGCTGTTTCACCGTTCTGTGGAACACTTCAGGTGCTGAGTTGATCCCAAAGGGAAGACGAAGAAACCTATAGCGACCAAAAGGGGTGTTAAATGTACAAAGACGAGAGCTGGCGTCATCTAACTTAAGTTGCCAAAATCCTGAGCTGGCATCCAGAACTGAGAAGTATTGAGCTTTTGCCAGTTGACTTATTTCTTCCACTGTCGGTAGCTCAAAATGTTCTCTCATCACAGCTGTGTTGAGCTCCCGAGGGTCCAGACAGATCCTCAAGCTGCCATTAGGTTTTTCCATCATCACAAAAGGCTTGACCCACTGTGTTGTTTCGTCAATCCTTTTAATCACCTCCATCTTTTCCATTCTGTGCAATTCTGTTCTAAGTTTTTCCCTCAATGCAACTGGAACCTTTCTGGGTGGGTGGACTTTTGGAGCTACTCTCTCATCTATCTGGATTCTGTGTTCACCCTCAAGGCGACCTACTCCTTCAAACACATCAGAATATTCAGTGAAAATATCATTTGTGCTCAATGTCATCACCCTCTGAATAAGTTTCATTTTTTCACAAGTTTGAATTCCCAGTAAGGGTTTTGCCTCATTTTTTACCACTAGAAATTCCACAATATATGTGTCATTCTTATAGCACACTTCCAGGTTACATGTTCCCTTTACAGGTATTTTTTCTCCTGTGTAAGTAGACAAGTTTACAGTGCTGGTCTTCAGTACAGGCTTCTGGTCCAGTCTGTGCAACAGACTATAAGGAATTACATTTGCCTGTGCTCCAGAATCTAATTTGAAACTAATGTATTGACGTCCTATTTTTAAGTCAACTCTCCATTCGTCTGATGGTGGTTGTGTCTGCACAACACCCACAAACAAAGTTTTACACTCTTTAGAGTCTTCTTCATCATCAACCACATGATTTTTTTTCGATCTGCACATTTTAGCAAAATGATTCATTTTTTCACAGTTCTTGCACTGTTTACCAAAAGCTGGACAACTTTGCAGTGCATGCTCAGTGCCACATCTTTTACAATGAAATGTGTATTTTGTTTCCTTTTCACTTTTATTTTTATGCATTGGAACTTTTCGGCGCGTCTGCTTGTGCTTCACAGCATCAATATGCCTACCATCATGTGGAGATGCTTGCGCTGTCCTATCCTCCTCTTGCATTTGCTGTATTTGTGCCTTAGTAGTTTCCGACGCGACTGTATCTATACAGGTTTTTCGAGAGTAATGTCCGCCTCCCTTAACAGTCGTTCCCTTAAAGCATCAGAGGAAATGCCACAGACTACACGGTCCCGAATGAGTGAGTCAAATAAATCACCGAACTCGCATGACTGTGCCCTTCGTTTTAGCTCCGCTAAATATTGGGTAATAGACATATCCCCTTGCAAACAGGTGAAAAACTTGTACCGTTCGTACGTTATTTTTTTTTTTCGGGTTGCAGTACTCCTCGAATTTATCCATGAGAATTTCCAAGCTATACTTGTCATCAGCATCGTGAAACGCGAAGGTATTATACACTTCCACTGCATCTTCACCAGCCACATGAAGAAACAGCGAGGACTGTACCTTAGCAGGTTTGCTAGCGCCTCCAGTAGCAGCTAGATACAATTCAAACCGCTGCCGAAATCTTCTCCAATTTTCGGAAACGTTGCCAGTGCGTAAATCAAGTCCTGACGGCGGCTTTAACCCTTCCATTTTTTTTTCAGTAAGTTGTTTATTTTGTCCTATAATTTTAACAACCAACTTCTGACACCATGTTTTATGATGTGCTTTTAAATAAAACAGACGACCATGGCTTCGATATAGCCTTTACTGTGCACTGGGGTTCTTCCATTTAACACGTTTTTACCGGGACTCATTTCCATACCACAATACCCTTCGACATGCGGATTAATCTAATTATTCTAATATCATGACTGTCACGCCCAGGAAAGGGTCGATGGGCGATCGGGGCTCGGACTGCTCAGAGAGCGATCAAAAAGCAGGCAACAGGCAGGATACAGGAGTAACGGGGATTTAATGGGGAGATTCGGGATAAGGAACATTTGACGGCAACTGACATCAATGACAGACAAGGGAAACCGGGGAGACCTGGACTTAAATACACAGGACTGATTAAAGTAAATGGACAAAGCTGGAGACGATCAGGGAAGCACACGTGGGTAATCAGGGGGCGTGGCACACACGAGGAGCCGACGAGCCGGGTCATGACAATGACACTATATGGTGGAGTTTTATTTAGATTTTTTAAATAAATATTAATTCGTTTTAAATGTAAGGGTTATTAGGCAGGGGCGTAGATTTAGGGTGGACGGAGGGGATGTGTCCCTACCAATATCCTCCGACCATTGAAATGTCCCCACCAATAATTTAATCCACTTAAAAAAAAAACAATCGTGCTGTCAACATTAACCTAGACACGCAGAAGAAATCACGTTCTCTCCTTGAGTCCTCCCGCTCCCAAAACACATATGAACATTTTGATTGGCTGTGCATTTCCCTGCTATCATGTGAGAGGCTGTGGCTGCGTTCAGATACAATCAGCGCCAAATGCAGTGGATTTTTTTCCCCGTGCAAGAAGGTGTGTTGGGTATGGTGACACATGTGAGGATGGCGGCAGCAAAAAAAAAGAAGCTGGACATAAGGAGCTTTTTTTCAAAGAAAAGTGTAAGTCACTTCAAGTTCGCTAGTGAATCCATCAAAGTCCATCAAAGTAACGACAACAGTTAACGTTAATGCTAGTGGGTTTTTTTTTTACCGCTTTGACGCACATTCATTATAGCAGGGCAGGCTATAGTCTGTGAATACGGACTTAAAACTAACATCAGATTAAACAGCTAAATGTAAAAGTATAAATATGATCCCTGTCAGTTCTTCTAATCTAATGACGACTATTTGTCAGAAATCAGTCTTGTGAAAGAAATTGATATGCTACATAATAATATTGCCATGGCTAGAATTTTATTGACAGTTCACCAATAGACAATCCACTTTGCACAAATAGTTTTTAAAATGCATTCACTGACTTGGCAAACATTAATGATTTGATTCGAGATTTGCACACTAAGACTCAGAAAAAGTGAAATAAAATGATTGCTGTTTAAATGGCATGTGTTTATCCTGTTTTGTCAGGTGACAGAACCTAAACAACTGTGCTGTGTATCAGACAGTGATGGAGAGAAGGGGTCGCAGGTGATGTTGAACGATGACTTGATATTATTATACCTAGTTGTCCTGAGATTTAACATTGTTACCTATAATAGACTGAGGCATTCTCTGTCAATGCTCATAAGGAATCCCTCAATGTTTTTTTATTAGGGGACAGAAGCAGATCAGCCATGTTGTAGTTCAGGTGAAGAGGCAAGGTCACAGGAGGTGAATCTGAATGTTCTGTTAACGAGAGGCGAAGGCATGTTTTTGGCTCCTTCATATAGGAGCAATAGGCATTGAGGGGGTGGAGTCATAGGTCCCCACCAATGTCCAGAGCAAATCTACGCCCTTGTTATTAGGCATCTTCCATTTGTGACCTGAAATACTGGCCAGAACCTCGTCACAGGATGGCAGCGAAGTTTACGCGCGCTGACAAGCACAATGAGGCATCTATGTAAAACTTAAATCAAAGAAACATAAATAACCCACTGTGGGTAGGTGTCATGCCCAGGAATGGGGCGCTGGGCGATCGGGGCTCGGACGGTTCCGAGAGCGAGCAAAAGCAGGCGAAATAGGCAGGATACAGGACAAACGGGGATTTAATGCAAGATACGGAGCAAGGAACATTCGACAGCAACTGACATCAATGACGGACAAGGGAAACCGGGGAGACCTGGACTTAAATACACAGGACTGATCAAAGTAACTAGACACAGCTGGGTACAATCGGGAAAGAACACGTGGGTAATCAGGGGGGCGTGGGACACGAGGAGCGGACGGGCCGGGCATCACAGAACCCTCCCCCAAAGGCGCGCTTCACCGGGCGCGCCCGGGAGGAGGCGACGGACCGGACGAGACAGGGGAACCAGGACCTGAAAAACAAAAACCAAAACCATTAACGAGGGACCGGGAACAAGACGGACAGACAAAACTGGCACAAAGACAAGAAATGGGACAAGACCTGACACAGGACGGGGAACGCGAACAGACAGACCAGGAAGGGAGACACAGAGGGAACAGGTGGAACAAACGGGCCAGGAGTGAAAGGAGGGAATACAGGAGGATGAGGAGCCGGGACGGGAGGAACAAAGGGACGAGGAACAAAGAGAGGAGGGACAGAGACAGGAGGGACAAAGACGGAAGGAGGAGCAAACAAAGGAGGGACCAGGGCAGGAGAGCAGGGAGAGAAGGAGGGGGAACAAAGGGGAGCCCGAGGGAGCCCCAGCGGGTGACGGGAGGCGACCGGAGGGGCCGCAGGCGGCCGGGAGGCCGGAGCCAGAGGGGACTTCAGAGGGGCCAAGGGGGCAGGGCGAGGAACCTGCGGAAGGGCCAGGGAGGGAGCAGGAGGGAGCACCAGGGAAGGGGACGAGGGAGCTGGAGGGGTCCCCGGTGAGGGCAGGGTGAGGGGGGGAGCCGCCGCAGGCGGCGACGTCGTCTGCCACGCCCGAACAGGTGGACCCGCAGGCGCCAGAGGGACCGCCGTCGGGGAGCCCGCAGGCGGCCGACCAGGCACCGGAGGGAGGAGCGAGGCAAGGCGACGAGGCATTGGAGGGAGACCTGCAGGCTACAGCCGACCCGGAGGGCCAGGAGGTGCCAACCGAGCCCCAGCGCAGGCGAGGCAGGGCGAGCCAGGGGGCAGGGCGGGCGGAACTCCAGCCCTGCGTCTGTGCCCCCTCCCCTTGCAGGACACAGACATGCCGACCCCTGGTCGGGGTAGACGTCGCCGGGGTGAGGGCATAGGAGTCACAAGTAATGTCCCCGAGGGGTCCCATTCAAGCTCCTCCACCTCCGGAGAGGGAGGAGCCAAGATGAAGTCTTCTGGGACCACCTCGGGGACTAGGGCAGAAGGGACTGGAGTTGCAGGCGGAGGGGGCGCCTGCCCGGGAGCTGCTGCAGGCGGAGGGGGCGCCTGCCCGGGAGCTGCTGCAGGCAGAGGGGGCGCCTGCCCGGGAGCTGCTGCAGGCAGAGGGGGCGCCTGCCCGGGAGCTGCTCAGGCGTGGGACCCGTAGGCAGTGGCGGCTGCACCTGCGTTGAAACCGCAGGCGGCTGCACGGGAGCGGGGTTCGCGGGCGGCGGCGGCTGCACGGGAGCGGGGTCCGCGGGCGGCGGCGGCTGCACGGGAGCGGGGTCCGCCGGCAGTAACGGAGGGAGCTCCTCCGCACAGGCGATCGCCGGTCTCCTCCTCCTCCCCTTCTGGCGTCTGGCGGTGGCGGGAGGCGGCGCGACGTCCATGAAAACAAGCTCCCGCTCCGGGTAAGGGTAGAGGAAGGGCTCTTCCTCCTCGTCCTCACTCGAGGGCCAGTACCTCCACACGGAGTAAGAGTCCTGTGGGGTCGGCCCCAGGGCTGGAGTTAGGACGGGCTTCTTCACCTCCGGAGACTGCACGACCGGGAGAGCGAGCTGGCTCCGAGACGGATCGTCGGCTCCTCCGCTCTCCTTCTCCTCTGCTTCTTCTTCTTTAGGTCCGTCATTCAGTCGCACCCAGGAATGGGGCGCTGGGCGATCGGGGCTCGGACGGTTCCGAGAGCGAGCAAAAGCAGGCGAAATAGGCAGGATACAGGACAAACGGGGATTTAATGGCGAGATACGGGGCAAGGAACATTCGACAGCAACTGACAAGGGAAACCGGGGAGACCAGGACTTAAATACACAGGACTGATCAAAGTAACTAGACACAGCTGGGTACAATCGGGAAAGAACACGTGGGTAATCAGGGGGGCGTGGCACACACGAGGAGCAGACGGGCCAGGCATCACAGTAGGTGACGTTTGGATTTTTTATTGTTCAAGAAATCATCACGTCATGTCACATGTCATCTCTAAACTTCGGGACTGGGCCATGCCGGTGAGGATTTCGGCCCGTCCGTCATGGTGCGTCATGCATCCACCCCTGCTCCTCTTCATCTGCATCTGTTTCCATGTTTTGGGTGAGGGACAAAAACATATTCTCCTGGGCTCGGAAAGCAGAGCTCAGGGCAGAATTAATCATTATACGAAAATAAAGTATCACTGTGATACAACAACAGAAGAACATCACAAAGAATGCAAAAAATGGTATACTCAATTTGAGTAATATGGACCACCAAGCCCCGGTAGTGAACCAGGACATCCAATAGTCGTTCTGCGTCCTTGTGTCGGTGGTCATAGCAATTTACAAGTCCTTCAGCCTTTGCATTGCCTTAGTCATGTTGGGTGAATGCACATTGTCAGGAATGTATGTACAACAAGTTTGGTTCAACAATACGCACACTCCTCCCTGCGCTGCAGTGAGAAGATCTAGCGCCATGCGATTCTCTATCACCATTTGCCTTTGTAGCAGTTAGTCAAATTCTTATTGGATACCACATCATATACATATCGATACCAATAGTTCCGTAGGAATGGATGGGTTTCGTCTCCTTTTATGCTAGTGAGGTGCACTCCGTCCGGAGTCCACCTTTTCTTCTCCTGCACCTCAGTGTCTGGTACCAGCCATAGAATCAATATTACCATAAGACAGAAAAGACTTCCTAATATTCCCTTAGCCCACCACGGACACCCTACCAGAGCCATCCTAAAGGAGTACAGTTCAGCTGTTTTCTTCACCGGGTTGAGACAACGAAAACCTATTGTTTCTTCGTGCCTTTGTAGCGGACTTCCACTGTTACTCCGCGAATGAGGCATCTGGTAAGGGTTGAATGAGCTTACAGTGGCTCTTGTGGATCCAGGAAGGTCTTTCCGCGATTTTCAAGGCTGTTGGTGTCGTCAGGAGGACTTGGTATGGCCCGTCCCACCGAGGTGAGGTCCAGTCTTTCCTTTGTAGTACTCTTATCAGCACCCAATCCCCAGGCTTCACCGTCTCCTGTAAAGTAGACACAGACGCTTCTGGCAGATTGCCAGGGTGCTGGGTGTTATTCTCATCCACAGTTTTACTAATGCTAAGCATTCTGGCCACGGTCTGCCTGTTTCTTCCATAGTTTTTCTCAATCTATTTTTTACTGTCCCGTTTGTTCTTTCCACCAAACCTTTCATCCTTCTCTTTGCTATCACTAAGCAGCATCACTTCCTTCACAAAATTTGATCAGTTCCAGTTCAGTATCTGTACAATGCCGCAGCAATGTTTGAAAGAATCTAGTAAAAACTTTAAATTATCGTATTAAGTATCAAAACTGCCCCTTTTTGCAATCACTGTGCAGCTCTGTTTCAGTTTTCAGTCTCTTCAAAATTTTATCCGTTCCAAGCACCCATACAGTTCCTCTGCAAAAGAAGATCCATTAAATACTTTTTGAGTTATCATATTTATATACTTAAAGCATATGTATATCCGGAAGTCCAGGGAATACAATAACATATGATGCAATGCTAAGCAGAACACAGATCTGCCGGAAATAATGCCTCCTCACACTATAAGGTGCAGAAAAATGCATAAGATTTTCTGAGTAATATTTTTCTTTTTTTCTGAATTAATGAAATAACCTTCTTGTTTTTCATGATGCACGATCTGTGTAGTTTTAATCCGCTTTTATTTCTGTCTAGGTTTTGTTCAAGTTTTGTTCCTTTGTAAAGACCTTTCAAGGTGAGAACTGCAAATCCTGATATAAATGATTGAGTTTTTTGAAAAAAAAACTCAGGTTTTAAGTAAAGTAAATGTCACGCCCAGCAAGGCGGGACATACCAGGTAAGCAGAATCCATGCCTTCTTGGGCGCCCTATTTAAATGAGCCAGTCTTCATGATCCTCGCTAAGTTTTGTTTGCTTGTTCTATGTGCTGTACTGAGAACTCTGAAGTCCCTTGTCTCTCATCTCTTACATCTTGTTCCCTGCCTGTCCTGCCAATCCTGCCTGCCTGTCCTGCCTCCCCGTCTCGTCTCTCCACGTAGGACTGACCTTTCTTGCTTTCGGACCCTTAGAACTTCCGACCCTGACTATTCTTTCTGCCTGCTGTCTTGATTTGGTTGTTTTACATTACTGAATATACATGCGTGTTACATTTTGTTTTACCAAGTTAGGAAAGCTTTATTTAAGTTCAATCTGATGTTGCCTTACCCAT
Organism: Brienomyrus brachyistius; assembly: GCF_023856365.1. Classification (NCBI taxonomy): domain Eukaryota; kingdom Metazoa; phylum Chordata; class Actinopteri; order Osteoglossiformes; family Mormyridae; genus Brienomyrus; species Brienomyrus brachyistius. The sequence goes on from NC_064542.1 coordinate 10,339,674, forward strand.
AAAAGAATGATCACAGTCTCTTCACACACAGTGAGGCAAAGCCTACAGCTTAAATACTGGTATCGGATCAATACTCAGTATTGGCCAGTGCCCAAAGCCCTGGCATCGGTATTAGTAACAGGACAGAAAAAGTGGGATTGTGCATCCATAATTTCGAGATATTTGTCAGGATCTGTCCCGTTCAGCCCTGTCATGTTCCTGTTTGGCCAGCAGATGTTGATGGCCAACCCATATTAGTCCAGTATGCTTCACTGTTTCCGGCCCTAATGTGTCAATCACTTACACCTGCTTCTTCTTGACTCATTGTTATCTGTGTATATATATATACCTGCTTATGCCACATTACCCAGTTTGATCATTGTAGCTTTTGATGGAGATGTCAGTCACTTTGGAGTTCAGTGTTGGTGCTGTAGATCTGTATGCCTTTGTAGTTAGTGTTCCTACTGCCCTAAACCTTGTCTCCATGTTAAGTTACCCCCCCCCCCCCCCCCCCAGTTCTTTGTTGTCAGCCTGTACGTGTTTTGGTGTCAAATAAATCTGAGGAATACAATGTTGTTGTTCGGACAGCATCTTTTCTAGTTCAACTATGACTTCAGTCTGGTGTAGTTACATTTCCTATTTAATAAACTACAGTTTACATTCCCGAAATAGCAGAATGACAAAGAGCTTTACAAACATACCCTCTGTAGCCAGCCCTGAATTTGAGGCATTCAGCCTCACAAAGAATTTTTTTCATTAAATTTGCCAGAAGTTTTATCATATTAGATGCAAAACTATGGCTCACTGTGTAATCACTGAGCTTATACACTGACCTTGTGAAAAAGCCATTCAGAGCAAACATACACACACACACACGCACACACACAAGTTGGTTTTCCTATCTAAATGGGGACCATACATTCATTTCTATGGGAAAAACCCTAATCCCTATCGCGACACCCATAACCCCTACCCAGCCCTAACCTTAACCATAAGTAACCAACCAAAATACAAGACTTTTGGTATTTTTACTTTTTTGATTGCACTCACAGATTTTTATAAAACTGAGGTTTTCCAAAGGGGGACCTCAAAAGAAGTTCCTAAAAGTACGGAAATTTCTACACTTTGGGGACAATTTGGTGCTCAAATGTGATCCATGCTGCAGTGCTATGGTGCACTGTTGCCTCACACCTCTGGGACCCGGGTTTGAGTCTCCGCCTGGGTCACATGTGTGTGGAGTTTGCATGTACTCCCCATGTCGTCGTGGGGTTTCCTTCGGGTACTCCGGTTTCCCCCCACAGTCCAAAGACATGCTGAGGCTAATTGGAGTGGCTAAATTGCCCGTAGGTGTGAATATGTGCGTTAATGGTGTGTGAGTGTGCCCTGTGATGGGCTGGCCCCCCATCCTGGGTTGTTCCCTGCCTCGTACCCATTGCTTCTGGGATAGGCTCCAGACCCCCCGTGACCCAGTAGGATAAGCGGTTTGGAAAATGGCTGGATGGATGGATATGATCTATGCAAACCCACACACACACACACACACACACACACACAGAGCAGTGTTACTGTCTCATAAAGCATTGACTAAGACACCCACCTGTCGGGACTCTGGCTTGCCGTACCTCAGGTCTGTCACAAAATGCTCACAGTTGTGTTGAATGACACTGTATGGCAGCTCCTGACCCACTCGACTCCGATCATCTTTCAGTATGGTGCTGACACTCCTGGGCTCATATTTATCATCCAGAAGGTTGTTGATGCGGTATCCATTGTCACCCACCACATCCAACAACTTTTCCCTTTTTACAATACCCTTGTCATTCAAGACAGACATCGTGCTGTTGGAACCAGCCTCGCCTTGGTGAGAGAAATGGAAATGGTCATGAAATCAATTTAACAGGTGAGAATATACTGCGTCTACATTGAAAAATGAATCCATCCATCCATCCATTGTCCAAACCGCTTATCCTACTGGGTCGCGGGGGGTCCGGAGCCTATCCCGGAAGCAATGGGCACGAGGCAGGGAACAACCCAGGATGGGGGGCCAGCCCATCGCAGGGCACACTCACACACCATTCACTCACACATGCACACCTATGGGCAAGTTAGCGACTCCAATTAGCCTCAGCATGTTTTTGGACTGTGGGGGGAAACCGGAGTACCCGGAGGAAACCCCACGACGACATGGGGAGAACATGCAAACTCCACACACATGTGACCCAGGCGGAGACTCGAACCTGGGTCCCAGAGGTGTGAGGCAACAGTGCTGACCACTGCACCACCATGCCACCCCGAAAAATGAATCTAGCATGAAAATTAGATGGAAGGTAAACTAAGTAAAAATAGTTGTCTTAGGAACATGGTCTGTGCTCTCACTTGCTGTGGTGAGGTGGATGACATAATCATCTCCAGCGTATATGGCCCAGTGCTGGTATGGTCCATGAAAAATCTCAATTAGGTCACCGGGTTTCGGCTCATCATCATCCTGTCCACATGAGAAAAGCACAGACTGTCGTTAACAGGAACATTGATCCCAGTTATTTAATATTCTGATGAATTGGTGGCATTTCTGTACCCAGTACATTATACAGATAAATATGCATGAAAAGCAGCTTTATAATACATATTACTGTCAAGCAAAGTGGCCTCCATAATGTTCTCATGGCAAATTCAAAATACATAATGTAAAACATTAATAACTACCTAGAACACCGAAAAAATAGTTTGTCACTAGTCCCTGCTCACTAATGCTACACTTCAACATGAAATATAATGATTCAAAACCTTCAAAAATCTGTATTGTTGTGTGACAGTATTTCCCATTTATGCTTTACATACATTTTCTTTATGATATTGTACAGTAAGTATTGTAAGATTTTGCAAGGAACATCCTGCGCTGTCAGTCATCTATAAAATAGCTATAAAAAAACAGTTCTAAAGCTAATGAGAGGCTGATGGTTACACAGCTAAGAATGGGTAAGCAGCCACTGAAGCTGCTACTAGAGGCCGACACCAAATGGACACAAGACAGAGACTTTATGGCCCTCGTGAGCCCACTGGGGCTGCTTTAGCCAGTCTGACCACCGAGGGGCGGTTATGTCATTGTCATACTCGGACTGTGATGTCATTAATCAGTGTCTTGGAGGACCAGCACCATTCAAATGTGCCACCACTGAACTGTCAGAGGAGGAGAGGGGGACAGCATCTAGGGTAATTCCAAATATTGGAAGATTATAATACGAAATGGCAGAGAGGGCAGTGCCAACATCACATGCAGCTCCTAAACATGCAAGTCACCTTCTGTGTATCTGTGTTTTTCTATTTTGATATTTTGAAAATTTACACAAAGGTTGTAGGCTGCTTTGTTTATCATATTTGAATCAACAGTGTTATCATAAGTGTTATTATAAATTACTGATTGAATTTGTATTGGAGTTGCATATATTGGATTTGCAAAATCATGGATTTTTCTTCCACAAAGGAACTCTAAGAACTTACGGCTGGAGTTCAGAGCCGGTTCTTCTGAGTATTGGAAAACCCTGACCCCTGACAACTATCAATATGTATAAAATGGAGTACATGCACACTCTATAGGACATGCCTGGCATATTTTTTTCACAGCTATTAACCCTTTAGTGCGCATCGGTGTGCATCGTTGTTTGTGTACTGGACATCACAGTTCTGTCATTAAAAATGCCAAACCTTACTTTAGTTATTAAAGCCAGAAAACTGAATATCGAATATGAGGCTAACTTAACCGTGGTTACATGCAAACATGTTCACCTACCTACCTACTTTCCTCCGAGACACTATCCAACTTAAAAGAAGTAGGATATGCCATAGTACTGCTAATTTATCCGCACTCCTGCTTGTGAATGTGCATCTGGAGTAATACAGTCATCAGACCTTGCATCTTGTCTGTCCTGAATCGTGACTGATACCCCACAGGGAGTACTACCCTCCTGCAGCAAACATCTTACAGTTTCCCAGGGCGAGTGTGCCCCCCCCCCCCCCCCCCCCATTCCCACAGCTCCTGTTTATTTGTGGATTTTTGTCCATTTTGGTCTGCCAGTGCACGGGTGCAGGGCAAGATGAGCGCGCTCAGAGCGGAGATGCTGCTTGTGAAGGTCCCTCTGCACGCTGTCTGGTTGGACAGGATTCCTGAGTACATACCTCTACTTAAATATGTAACCTAATCTTGTTTGAACATCATTAAGATCATAAACTTACCATCGTTTGGCCCATGATAACTGACAGCAGTTGCCTGTTGAGAGCGTCTTCTGTCTTGTATGAAAGGTATTTTTCTCTTTGAAAGCTGTTTCCCCCACAATTTTTTTTTATCTATAAATTAATACAAAAGTTTGTGGGTCATCGAACTGTAGGTTTTAGGTTAATAGTGATTCCATAAAGTGACAATACAAACCACTAGTAATAGTAGGTTAAAAGCTTTAAAATGACAAAAACCAATATGTTATATAATTAGATTAAATTGATTCCAAACATAGCTAAACTGAACATTTCACAGTTTGGCCTCAGATCAGATTTTAATACAATTACAATTTGCTAGATAGAAGAATAAATGTTGCTCATTTGAATCCTCTAATACTGAAATTGCATTGTGTTGGTTTTAATAAAGAAGCGGGCCGTGCTTTATTACAAGACTTCGGCCTACACACTGCCCTCCTTCAATCCTCTGTTCACACATAAATGAAAAACACATGAAAATTGGCACCCCAGGTACTCGACTCCACACAAGTTCTAGCAAACAAAGGAAAGTGTGCTTTAAACAAAGCTATGTGCACTCAGCTGAGGTACATGACTATGCTGACTCAATAATTCAGCTAGGCATTCAAACTAACTGCCTCCAAAATCCCCTTCAATAAAACACACACACACACACACACACACACACACACACACACACACACACATATATATATGATCAAGATATACAACCATAATTCAGACCCAATTGACACTTATGTACATTACAATACAGACTATCGCAGTATACACTGACTGTTTTACATTTTATCCCTTTGTGAAATTATTTCTCCAAAGACTGCACAGAATCGCTGCTCACCTCTCCTGTCCGTAAGCAGGAATGAGGATGAGACAAAGCGTGTCAACGTGACATACCCAGAACCATGGTCAAAGTGAAAGTACCTGCGTGCCTCCGCATGTAAAACAAAACAGAAAGAAAAATCAAAAAAGTAGTGGATTACAAACACTTTGCAAAACCTGAAATGAACATTTCTGCTATGATTTTGATGAATATTCACATAACATTTTACCCTCGTTACACCAGCAGCAGTTGTATGTTAGCATAATATTCTTAGCTCAGTCCTTTACAGTCCTTTTCCAGCAAGACAATACCAAGCCATATTCTCCACGTGTTACAACAGTGTGGCTTGCAGGTAAAAGAGTGCTGGATCTAAACTGGCCTGCCTGCAGACCACACCTGTCACCCTTTGAAAATGTGTGGAAAATTATGAAGAGCAAAATGTCGTGTATCAAGTACAGTATGAATAGGAAAGAATTTCTGCACTTTATAGCAAAACAATATAATGCCAAATGGAAACAAAAACTACCCGAGAATTCGTAAACTTCAACACTATTTACATAGCATTTCCCTTTTGTAGGCCGTGATGCGGTTATAAACGTAGAATTTCAGGTTCTGCCAGTTCCTTTGCTTAAGAGCTCCTGGTTCAGCTCTTATACACCTTTCACAATCACTCTTTACTGGTTCAATACCAGATATGATTAATGGATTTATGTGCCTTTCCACTGCCTGCACCTCTGTCTGCTGCCAGGGTGTCTTCTTCTTCTGGGTCATTTTACCTTAAAGTGGTCAGAAAAACTAATTAGTAATTGAAAGGATAAGGAAGTGTGTTTTTCTATTTTCATATTTTGTAGGTTACTCAGTAACACAAAGGTTGTAGGCTGCTTTGCACATAAGGAAGTGTGTGCTGTAATTCAGATATAATTTGCTGAATTCTATATCAGCATACATGCAGCATCTAAGTAAAGTAAAATTCTTTTTTATCTACCTATGAATAGAATTACATTGTCAGTCAAATGCTGATTTGTGCATTCTGCCACTTAGACTGAATTGATTACTGTGTTAATTAGGATAAACTTTTTCTATAAGCATAATAACACATAATACATATTGTGTTGTCTGAAAATTCTCAATTATTGTGCATTTATAAAAAGTGAGCTCAGCACAGTGACCAAATTTTAAGAAGAAACAACAGTATTTATCTTCTTATTAACATTAAAGATCCACTGGATAAAACCATCTAGTTACTCTACTATATATAGTATTTAATATATAGTAATTATATAAGACATTACAACCCTGATTCCAAAAAATTGGGATGCTGTGTAAAACATAAATAAAAACAGAATGCAACCAACATTCAACTGAATACAAAAGAAAGGCTCAGTTCTTCACAAGCAAGGATAGCACAGTGGTTACCACTTGGTGTGTTAGCACTCATGGCATGTGAAAGTACCTTTAATGTTGAATGCAAAATATGCCGCCATCCATATGATGTCTTTTTCAGAGACGTTATTGCTTATTCCAGCAAGACAATGGTAAGCCATATTCTGCACGTGTTACAACAGTGTGGCTTCATGGTAAAAGAGTGCTGGATCTAAACTGGCCTGCCTGCAGACCACACCTGTCACCCTTTGAAAATGTGTGGAAAATTATGAAGAGCAAAATGTTGTGTATCAAGTACAGTATGAATAGGAAAGAATTTCTTGTTCAGAACTTCAACAACTGGTGTCCTAATTTCCCAAAGGCTCACTGAGTGTTGGTAAAAGAAAAAGTGAGGTAAACAGAGGTAAACATGCCTCTGTCCCAACTTTTTTGAAGCATGTTGCAGGTATCAAAATCAGGTTCATCAGTATGAACACTAAATATTTTGTGTTTGTATTGTATTCAGTTGAACGTAGGTTGAGATAGATTTGCAAATAATTGCATTCTATTATTATTTATGGTTTACACAGCATTATGATGTTTTTGGAATACTGTACAACTATTATACAAGTACAACTATGTACTGCTATAGCTATATTAGCTTTGGTAACAAGAAAATTATATTAAAGCTGCTTGAAGTTGAGTTGCTTCTATATTATGAGTAATGCTGGAAGTAATCCAATCATTCACATTAAATTGCTCCAGCACCCTGTGAACAGGACAGGTGGTTTAGAATCAATTAAGCATTAAATACACAGGACAGGTGGTTGATATAGGGGCTAGTTATTACTAATGTTTAATTTATTAGAACAGTTACTGTTGCTAGTCCCACTTCAAGCAGCTTGTAGAGTGTAGCAACAACCAACTAACCCCATCAAATGGCACAGATGGGTTTCTGAGAATTGTGATCTTCAGACAGAGCAGAACTTTGTTTGGCTGCTACAACATTTGGCCATTTCTAGTTCAATTCATACACTGACAGTACAAATTAACCAAGTTAGATGAAAATACAATATATGGTCAGACGTGGTCAGGTCAACAGAGATGAAGAAGAGTGTGTAGGCCGGGTGAAGTGGGTGAAGATGAGTGTCAGGAGTGATTTGTGATAGACTGGTACAAATGCAAGAATGAAGGCGAAGGTTTACAAAATTGCAGTTAGACCAGCTGTTATATGGGTTGACAACGGTGGCACTCATGAAAAGACAGGAGGCAAAGCTGGATGTGGCAGAATTAAAGATGTTAAGATTTGCGTTAGGAGTGATGAGGATGGACAGGATAGGAATGAGTATATTAGAGGGTCAACTCAAGTTGGAGGGTTTGCAGACAAAGCTAGAGAGGAAAAATTGCATTGGCTTGAACGTGTGCAGAGGAGAGATGCTGGGTATATTGGGAGAAGGAGGATGGAGCTGAGAAGGCGTATGGACATGATGAAAGAGAACATGCATGTGGTTGCTGGGATTTGGTTACTGAGGTAGTTAAAAAAAATCCTCGTTGGCAGGGTCCCAGAGGTGGATGAGATCCACCCTGAGTTCCTTAAGGCCCTGGATGTTATTTGACTGACTTAGTTGACACAAATTTGAAACACTGTGTGGTGGTCAGGGATAGTGCCTCTGGATTGGCAGACTGGGGTTATGGTCCCCCACTTTAAGAAAGGGAGTATGTTCCAACTTTATGGGGAATTGCGATTTTGTGCTTCATAACGTACCACACATTTTAAGTAAGAGACTGGAGTCTAGTACCCACACAAAGCCACATGTGCAGAATATGACTTTGGCATTTTCTTGCTAGAATAAGCAGGAATGTCCCTTTGAAAGACATTGTCTAGATGACAGCATATGTTGCTCCAAAATCTGCATGCACCTTTCAGAATTAATTGTGTCTTCACAGATGTGGAGGTTACCCATGCCATGTGCAGTAACACTCCCTGTACTTTCACAGATGTGGAGGTTACCCATGCCATGTGCAGTTACACTCCCTGTACTTTCACAGATGTGGAGGTTACCCATGCCATGGGCACTAACACTCCCTGTACTTTCACAGATGTGGAGGTTACCCATGCCATGGGCACTAACACTCCCTGTACTTTCACAGATGTGGAGGTTACCCATGCCATGGGCACTAACACTCCCTGTACCTTCACAGATGGTTACCCATGTTAAGCACATGGCATGGGTAACTTCCACACCTGTAAAGACACAATTAATTCTGAAAGGTGCATGCAGATTTTGGAGCAACATATGCTGTCATCTAGGCAATGTCTTTTAAAGGGACATTCCTGCTTATTCTAGCAAGAAAATGCCAAAGTCATATTCTGCACATGTGGCTTTGTGTGGGTACTAGACTCCCTGTACTTTCACAGATGTGGAGGTTACCCATGCCATGGGCACTAACACTCCCTGTACTTTCACAGATTTGGAGGTTACTCATGCCATGGGCACTAACACTCCCTGTACCTTCACAGATGTGGAGGTTACTCATGCCATTGGCACTAACACTCCCTGTACCTCCACAGATGTGGAGGTTACCCATGCCATGGGCACTAACACTCCCTGTACTTTCACAGATGTGGAGGTTACTCATGCCATGGGCACTAACACTCCCTGTACCTTCACAGATGTGGAGGTTACCCATGCCATGGGCACTAACACTCCCTGTACTTTCACAGATGTGGAGGTTACTCATGCCATTGGCACTAACACTCCCTGTACCTCCACAGATGTGGAGGTTACCCATGCCATGTGCAGTAACACTCCCTGTACTTTCACAGATGTGGAGGTTACCCATGCCATGTGCAGTTACACTCCCTGTACTTTCACAGATGTGGAGGTTACTCATGCCATTGGCACTAACACTCCCTGTACCTCCACAGATGTGGAGGTTACCCATGCCATGTGCAGTAACACTCCCTGTACTTTCACAGATGTGGAGGTTACCCATGCCATGTGCAGTTACACTCCCTGTACTTTCACAGATGTGGAGGTTACCCATGCCATGGGCACTAACACTCCCTGTACTTTCACAGATGTGGAGGTTACTCATGCCATTGGCACTAACACTCCCTGTACTTTCACAGATGTGGAGGTTACCCATGCCATGGGCACTAACACTCCCTGTACTTTCACAGATGTGGAGGTTACTCATGCCATGGGCACTAACACTCCCTGTACTTTCACAGATGTGGAGGTTACCCATGCCATGGGCACTAACACTCCCTGTACTTTCACAGATGTGGAGGTTACTCATGCCATTGGCACTAACACTCCCTGTACCTTCACAGATGTGGAGGTTACCCATGCCATAGGCACTAACACTCCCTGTACTTTCACAGATGTGGAGGTTACTCATGCCATTGGCACTAACACTCCCTGTACCTCCACAGATGTGGAGGTTACCCATGCCATGGGCACTAACACTCCCTGTACTTTCACAGATGTGGAGGTTACTCATGCCATTGGCACTAACACTCCCTGTACTTTCACAGATGTGGAGGTTACCCATGCCATGGGCAGTAACACTCCCCATACCATCACAGATGCTGTTTTGCATCTGGACAGTCTTTTTCTTCTTTAGCCCAGAGAACATAACATCCATGATTTCCAAAAAACGTTGATGAAGTAACATAATTAAAAAGCAAAATAATAATAATTTGTATATTATTTTTCCTCATTTGTTTTAAGACTAATTAGTACATTTTTTTAGTGTACATTATATTTTCGATTGACTTCTGATATTGACGATGAATTACGATAAGTACATAATGAATTATGTTTGATTTTTTTAATCATTGTAGCTTTCAAGTCCCAATCATTACGTCCATATGCCCCTGGCATTAGTTAGCTAAATAACAAATGAAAGAATTCTGATACCATTCTATGCATTGGGACTTCAATTATAGCAAGAAAGTATGTTTACTCTAACTTACTCTCTTACTTACTGACTTAAACTAGTGACAATACATACCATCTATAACTGATGATCCTGCCTGACATTTCTCCTGGAAGTCTTCCTCATCACTGTCCAGATCTTTTTCTGTGGAAGTCATACAAAGTACAGCTTAACAATGTGATTAAACAAAAAGAATAGATTGCAAGCAGAAAAATAAACAAAGTCAAACAAGTCAAATAACATCTGGATCTATCTGAATTCCATCCAAGTTCTTGCCATGAAACCCAGCTAATCTTCTCTGCTCGAGTGCCATTAGAACTTTGCTGATTTTTACAAGTTGCAGGGTCTTCTCGGGGAGTCGATAGAACTCACGATGGATTCTAATGTCATGTCCAAGAAAGGTGGCCAGCTGGTCCATCTCCGTGTCTGTCATGTTCAGCACAGTTGAAAGGGTTGCAGCATGCTTTCGCAGTCTGGTAGATGTCAGTGATTCAGGACATTTTGCACCACACACCTTGGCAAATCCACGGATGCAATCAGAACCTCGGAAATGTGTCATAGCTTCTGGTCTCGCAAACATATACTGATTGTCTTTTAGTACCCCACAGGCCCCTCTCTGCTTAGCAAGGAGTTCTAATGCACACAGCATTTTTGGAGTCAATAGAATTGGAACTGGGCGACCACGTTTCCCCCTTGTGACAATCAGTGTAAAGTGTCTGTAAAGTTTTCTATCCACTTCAGACAGAGCCCAGTCCACATCCTGATGTGGATCAGAGGTGTCTCTTGATAAAAATGCAGATAAGGGCATGCTTGCCACCTCTCCTTCCCTTAAAGAGAATGATCTGGGTCATACACACCTTTGTAAGCTCAATCCAGGCTTTTACAGAGGGATTTCATAGAGCGATTTGTACCAGTTATCCTGCATTTCATTGATATATGCATGCATTTTTTGGACATCTTCAGTAAAGGGCATGAGAGTGGGCACATTCCACTTCGCTTCACTGATGTTCCTCAATGCTGTAGCTGAGATCATCTCATTCCACTTTTGCTGATGGACATGTAGAAACTTACTGGCATTCTCAACAAGCTCTTTGTTGGTTGAGATTAAACCCTGAGCTTTTAAAAGTTTGCTTACTTTAACCAACGCATTTCCAAGTTCGTTTGCCAGTGATGGAATTAAGAACTTGTTTGTTTCACTGTCATACCCACATGTAAACTTGACAGCTTTGACAGTGTCCATGTAGTTCTTTGGATTTATGAAATCTTCCAGTTTTTTTAAGGTGGTCACTTTGCTGGCATTGTAAATCAGCCTTCCGATTTCTCTCATCTTCTCTTGCACATACTGTTGATTCTTGCGTGATGGTCCACCTTTGTTTAACAAGTGCTGTCCAAGAGCAATACTGACTTGGTCATTTTTGATTATATCTGTGACTGGGTCAGGATTCATGGCACCGATTACTCCCCACAGTTGTTTACTTACGTGTGAAGGCACAGGCCCTGTGTATGTACACATGGACTGAACACGGTTCTTTCCTGGTTTGGAGGTGACTGATCCGGGTTTAAGATTACAATTATACATATGTCGCCAAAGGACCTTTCTTGTAAAAAGACCTTCCTTGTAAACCGGCCGGCTGTTTCAAGCTTTCAGATGTATCTGTATTTTGTGCTACCCACTCGCTCGCTTAATAAAGCGTGAGGCAGGTTACCCCCCTCCCAGCTGGGGGGCGTTTCTATTAGGCCAGCTAAGAGATTATTCTTCAAAGTTTTTTAATGTGTATTTGATGCTTGATTGATTCTAAATGCATCTTACTAGGTACTATTAAAAGTAACTAAATAACCATGTCCACCTCCTTTAAATAACAAAATAACAGTTACTGCTAAACTGTTTTTTTTCCTTGTTTGAAACATGGCATGTCACCTCTTGACCAAAACTTTTGTAAAGCAAAGTTACCCCTTAAAACACTTAAGGGCCAGCTTGTAACAGTCCCAAGTCTAGGGTTGGGGATCGTGAGAAAGAAAAGGGACTGGGTAAGGGGTGGACGAGACAACCAGGGAACGGGAAAAGGGAACACGGGACACAAACAGATCTTTTTTTTGTATTTTATTCACAGACACTTCACAACAGTAGGTACAACAGACTTCAGGAGTGACAGAGGCCAAAATAAACAAAAAAACACATCTACTGAGCACAACCCAATCTAAGCTAAACCTAAGTGTAACAAAAAAGCAAAAATGAAACAAGAACTAAACCTGACTCCCTAGCCAAACGTAAAGTAAACACCACGTTGCGCATGAACAAATGGGCAGTCACTCCGTATGCACCAAACCAAACATAGAACCTGCAGGGACATCCCTAAATTGCTTACGGCAATCAGTAGTACCACTGCCATCCATCCATCCATCCATTTTCCAAACCACTTATCCTACTGGGTCGTGGGGGGTCCGGAGCCTATCCCGGAAGCAATGGGCAGGAGGCAGGGAACAACCCAGGACAGGGGGCCAGCCCATCGCAGGACACATTCACTCACCATGCACTCACACATGCATACCTATGGGCAATTTAGCAAGTAAAGGGCAACATAAAGTATTAAAATTGAGATGATGGCATGATTGTGCAGTGAACAGTGTGTAACAATATACACAGCAAAGTGTATAACGCAATGAGCTATGAGTTACAATTTTACATCACAACTGAAGCAAAGATTCCCTGGCCTGTCACTCGGTTGTAGCATGTATGTTACTGTGGGGGAGATCCATCAGAGTCACGTGGGAAGAAACTGTCTGTCCCTTGGGGGTGTAGTGACTGAAAGTTGGGACTGGCAGGATGTGTCGTGTCGGTACCAATCTTGCCCGCTCTCTTCCTGCATCTGTTGTAGCTGAGGACGATATAATTGTAAAAAATTTCCAAACCTGCCTTCCCTACATTCCAGCCTCCACTAACCAGTTGTCACGATCTATGCGGAACCTTGCGGCGATCGTGCGGGCAGGTGGCCAAGGACTAGACACACAGGCAGGAATCAGGGCAAACTATGGGGTTTATTCAGGGAACAGGGAGCAGGAAACTTTGAACCACACCATAACCACAATGACGGACAACGGATACAAGCAAGACCAGGACTTAAATGGACAAGACTGATCAAAATAATCGGACACAGCTGAGGACGATCAGGGAAGCACGTGTGGGTAATCAGGGGGCGTGGCAAACACGAGGAGCGTACGAGCCGGGCATGACAGAACCCCCCTCCAAAGGCGCGCTTCTCTGGGCGCACCTCAGAGGAGGCGACGGACGGGACGAGGGAAACGGGACCTGGAACAAAAGAACAAAACTGTTAACGGAACACAGGGAACAAGACCGAAATACAAAACATGGCCAGCGACAGGACGTAGGACAGGATCTGACTAAGGACTGGGAACGCAGACAGACAGACCAGAAAGGGTGAAACAGAGGGAACAGGCGGGACAAAAGGACCAGGAGTGCTAGGAGGGAACACCGGGGGACAATGAGCAGAGATGGGTGTAACGAAGGGACGAGGAGCACAAGACGGAGGGACAAAGACAGGAGGAGGAGTAAACACTGGAGGGACAGGGACAGGAAAATAGGGAGAGAAGGAGGGGGAACTAAGGGGAGTCCGAGGGAGCCCCAGCGGGCAACGGGAGGCAGCCGGAGGGGCTGCAGGCAGCCGGGAGGCCGGAGTAGGAGGGGACCTCGGAACGGCCGAGGAGGCAGGGCGAGGGACCGACAGAGGGGACGAGAAGGGAGTCGGAGGGGACCCTGGCGAGGGCAAGGAGAGGGGGGGAGCCACAGCAGGCGGCGACGTCCTCTGACAAGCTGGAGCGGGAGGACCCGTAGGCGACCACCGAGGAGCCGGCGGAGGGAGCGAGGCAGGGTGACGAGGCTGTGGAGGGGACCCACAGGTGACAGCTGACCCAGAGGGCCAGGACCCGCAGGCGCCGACCGAGCCCCAGCGCAGGCAAGGGAGGGCGAGCCAGGGGGCAGGGTGAGAGGGACCCCAGCCCTACATCTGTGTCCTCTCCCCTTGTGGGACACAGACATATGGCCCCTTGGTAGGGGTCAAGCTCGCCGGGGTGAGGGCCGAAGAGTCATTAGAAGGGTCCCCGAGGGGTCCCATTCCAGCTCCTCTACCTCCAAGGAGGGAGGAGCGGCGGTTGGACTGTCCAGGACCTTCTCGGGGACTAGGGCAGGAGGGACAGGAGTGGGATCAGGATCAGGAGTCACAGGGGGTACAGTCACTAGAGGTGGAGGGAGCGCCTCGGGCATGGGCGCGGGAGCTGCAGGCAGAAGGAGCGCCTCGGGCGTGGGCGCGGGAGCCGCAGGCAGAGGGAGCGCCTCGGGCGTAGGCTCGGGAACCGCAGGCAGAGGGAGCGCCTCGGGCGTAGGCTCGGGAACCGCAGGCAGAGGGAGCGCCTGCTCGGGAACCGCAGACAGAGGCGGCTGTACTGGCTGCGCAGGCGACAGTGGAGGCAGCTGCGTGGGATGCGCAGGCGGCAGCAAAGGCGGCTGCTCGGGATGCGCCAGTGATGGACAAAATGATTTTTTTGGATGCAGTTTGTTTGTCTCAGTTCACCTAAATGATTTGTTTTGATTCATTAACCAACTTGTTCAGTGGCACTTTTTGTTTGCATAAAATATATCTGAAACTCTTGTCTTCTGATATGTCAAAAAATAACGTATTATCTAGGGTAAACAGTGTTGAGGAGTTAGCTAAATGCTACCAATAAGCCATATGAGAAAAGCAATATTTGTTATTGAACTGTAGTTTAAGTCTCTCAACATACCGTAGCTACTGATGTTTGTTAAAAATGCAAACCTAACAGCTCATCAAATAGTCAACCAATGAGTCCAAACACTAACAAACCTTGGTTTAAATCGTTAAAGTGTTGCATCTCTAAAATCCAATTGCAGCATCTGGGAAGTCACTGCACATGTAGGCTATATACTGCACCAGTAGATGGTGTATTTCAGTGACGACCGACGTACGACTCTCTCGTTCAGTAGTCCATCTCTCCTTCACCGACTCACTCACTCACGACTCCATTTCCCATTCTGTGGTCTATTTCCCAAAACCCCCTCTAGCAAGTTAGATACTTGGACCCATCAAATAATTTAAATGATATATATGCTCATATGTGACCCATCACCACGAAATGAGTCTTATGGGTGTATTTCTACCAGTGCTACTTAAGACTCATTTTGTGGTTATGGGTCACATATATCAATCAGAGGTCAGAACATTGTTAAATATGGCTGAATTATAAACAGCAGAAGTGGCACTAAATGAAGAGTTATTTGGGAGCTGAAATAGCCAGCTCTTATTTTTGAGTCGAGCCGAATGATCTGGCTCACTAACAAGAGCCGGAATTCCCATCACTAAATGAGAGACACTCAGTTGATCATTCACTGTAGGTTTATATGTTCATTCCCAGGTGTAGTTCCCAGCCAATCGTATGCTGGCTTACAGCACAGCTTTACATGCCTTACTGACTCTCATTGGCTATATGGACGAACAAAACAAATGAATCTTTGCAGGGAAATGAACGTGAGTGTATAGGTCCTTTAAGGTCCTTCCAGAACATGCCATGTGCTACTTGGGACCTGCATGTCTGTCGAGATGCTTCATTGGAAGCGTACAGGTCAGTAGTCAACATTTGCACCTCAGATGATACTGGTGAGGTGTATGTCAGCTGTTTCCAAGCTAAGTCCTGAGTCGCCCCCAAGAAGTGTTTGTCGGTGCCACACCTAGAGCTTATTGCTGCTCTTGCAGATGCTCAGATGAATGCAGAACCAGGATTCCTGCTGTAGCCTGCTGACCACTGGCCAGCTATGCTGACTTCTACTTCAGAGCCTGCCCATAGTGAACTGAAGAAGTCTTTATTCAGGGGAATAGTTTCAGCAGCCCCTACATCTTCCAGTCTCAATGCTAATCAGTGCCACTCCTGGAAGGAACTTCTTAAGGGTTCTGGCAGAGCCACATGACTGCTGAGAAGCTTCTGCTTGCACAGGCCCAAATGGACTCATTCCTAAGTGAAGTAAAGGCTCTCAAGGCCAAGTGGCCCATTCCTGCAGACAGGCATCTGAGTTCTCTCTCACCGGAGTATGATGAAATCATCAGACTAATCAGAGTCTGTGATCAGGTCTTTTGTGTGGAGGGTCTAGAAGCAGATGTTGTTCACCTTTTCATTCTGGATCTAGCACATCACATCATGGAGCTCATAGCTTGACACCAAGCTGCTTCATCCTGGACCAGTGAGCTGGCAGAGTTGCACTGTGCTCCCAAGCCATTAAATTACCCAGCAGGTGGAGCACTGATTCCACCTGCAGGCCACACCATCTCCATGCCCATTTCAATCAAACAGCTAAATCTCAGGCATCCTTCATCCAATCCTCACAAAATTTGACCCACTAATTTAGCACTGGACCACAGACAGACCCTCCACCTTTCGAGCTAATCAGTGAGACGGAGGCGCTACAGCCACTATCCAAATATGTCTAAGACCCACCTTGGCTAATGCAGCTGCAATGTCCTTATTTTTTTATAAAACATTCAAAGATTAATCACCTTTCCCTTCATCTGAGTCCATATTTTAATTCCTTTTCATTTTCCTGCCATTTGACTTTTAGAAATTTCAATGATACTTCAGGCTGTGTACACCGCAGCAATTGCAATTTCTTTAATAAATTACCCAGCAGGTGGAGTCTCCATTTCAATAATGCCATTCAATACTTTCAGTCTTTCTCCTGTCTAAATGAGCAGCCCACAACAGGATAAAGCATGATATTACTGCTCTTACATGCAGCAGTTCCCCAGCTCGGCACTGTTGTTACAAATATGCAACACAGCTTAAGTTTACACAGCCAGTACAAACAAACTTTAACTTAAGATCTAATCTTACCACATCAGGTAGGAAGGCGCCTATTTCTACCAACTACTCAGACCATCATACCTAAACCATACATTCAGTCAGGCTCAGGCACTACATCAGTGGGTTCTACACAATCTCCATCCTCATTTCTACCTACTACTTAGACCATCAGACCCAAACCATGCATTCAATCAGGCTCAAACACTGCACCACACAGTGCTACATTCTGTCCTACATCTACTGACCTGTTAGACTGAGACTCAACAATCTCCATCCTGATTTCTACCTACTACTCAGACCATCTGACCCAAACCAGTCCTGTTCTGTCCGCCATTCACTTGTTAGTCTCCTCCTCTACTGTTTGCCCGACCAGGACGATCATCCTACGCTTTGGACCCTTCAGTCACTGCCTGCAGTTACTAGTTTTCCCTTGTTTTTCTTTGACACATCTGTGCATGTACCCCTGTTTTTTGTGTATAATATATGGACTATGTTCCTTGTACCTCATTTATTTTTTATCAATAAAAATGATTTTGGAAAAAATAAGTAAAAAAAAAAATGCCACTGCCATCCCGGTACGGGCCGCTAGTGTTGTGTAGCAATCAGACACGGATGGTCAGAACGTTCTTTGTCCGACGGAGCGTTTTCTGTTTCGCCAGCTCACAACCCTAATCTGCAGGTCTTCTCTTATTCCTTTTTCCGCCATCTACAGGGCGAGCAGTGGAACTGCCACTTAATTCAAAAGTCAACCGGTAGCATCTCCTCCATAATTATTATGTATGTCTGTCTATAGAACAAAAGGTTTATCTACAATCAAAATCACCAGAAATCAACTAAATTTCAACAGATTTTCAAGAAATCAATCCGCCATTGTGGAGTTTTATTTTGAATTTTTGAAATAAATTAATAAATAAACAAACAAATAAATAAATAAATAAATATTTTTTTCCACTTCTGAAATAAGAACCTAGACACATCTCAAAGTGCATAAAAAGAAAAAAAAATGCCTATTAGATGGTAAACTGCCAGACATAAAGAAAAAGTGAAAAATCGGCTATAATCATCATCCGCTTATACTGTAGTGATCCATTTCACCCACACAGGCATGATCACCATAAGCGGTTTCCACATTATTGTCGAGGTGACTATTCACTTTACCTCTGCTTTCTCCGACATCTTCCTGATTCTGCCGCCAACAAGGGGCTCATAGGGTGGAGACTGAGGGTGTTAAACAGACCAATCTTACTTTTGTCACTGAATGCAACAAATAATGTTGTATTTATCTGTCAAAAGTCCAGCACCAGGAAAAGCAACAGAGCGACAATAGAAACTGCAATAATAATGGAAGTGCGCCACCCTACAGTGAAGGAGGACTGATGGGAGTCCAGGTGGTGGCTAAGCGTGCGTGGGGAGAGGCGTCGTACTGTGAGGCTTCATGAACTTCCGATGGGGCAGTGCTGTCATACGGCAGGGAGCCTGAGAGGGGCACTGTGGCCGCGTGCGAGAGCCCTGGGTAATGAGTTGTAGAGCTGCGCAGGAACTGAGAGCCCAAGCTGTTGGACATTCCACTGGACTGGGAGACTGGGGTGAGCGAGGAGGAGCTCACTGACCACAAACTGGGATATTGGCTGTGTGTGAGCAATGGGGTTAAAGACGTTAAATCAGCATGCAGTGTTGCCTGGAAACAACAACAAATATACTACAGTGTCACTGTACTAAAACAATATCAAAATAATGCCTATTTTTTATTCATTTTACTTGTAGAGTGCAAAGTACAAAGGAAAACAAAGAGTAACTATCGCGAAATAAATCAAAGCATGTCCCAGAATGCAGTGATGGGCCTGAATAGATCAGGACAGAAGAAGGTGAAAGACCTGTTAACGAGGTGAGACGATGCAGACACAGGCCAGGATGTGGGTATAGGCGAGAACAAGAGGGAAGACGGGGGCCTGAGACTCAGCATGGGGGCAGGTGGGGGAGGGGAGGCACGGGCTCACCTGGAGATGCTCCCGGAGGTGCCACTATGACTCATGGGTAACATGCCGGAATGGGACGGCACCTGTAGGCTGGACTAGTTGTCATGGGACGGCAACATGGACAGACAGGTAGATGAGCTGTCTGAATAAGCAGCTGCAAGTATAAAACAATAAATGAAGCAGGTATGTGGTGGACAGTGTTACAGCGTCCTTAATATGGTCAGTACAGAAAAGGCATGTCATCATGTTATGTATATACTGCCTCCAGTTACTTAATGCCTAACTTCAATACATTGATTGATTTGTTCACTGCTGTAGCCTGTGTCAATTTTCCTTTCAGACAGATTTCCTTTCTATTTTTGTTCAGTGGAGTTTTTTTTGAACAGCATATGGCTGAATTCTGTTAAACCTCAGATTGAAGAAAATTGTGTTAATTGAAAAGCAAATATCAAAAACTCAGTCCGCAGGAATGTTTTTCAGAAGATTTCTGTGGACTTTTGGAAATTTCATGAAATTCCATCGCTCAATTACATAAACACTGAGTGAGATTTCATTCCCATTACTGCAACGTATGAAGAGGAGTATGACTTATTACTTTAGGTTATCGGACTGAGTGAGTTTAGGAAATTTGCTCTTCAATCGATAACTGAAGCAGTGCTGTGAATGCAGAGGTTATATGCATCGCATATCAACAGAACTGTATGTTTATGTCTTGTCTTAATTATTTTTATTAAATGTCTGACTATTCCCAATACGTGTAAACATACTTGGCCAAATAAAGCTGATTCTGATTCAGTCAGAGGGTAATCATCAGTGTGCTGTACTATCGTGGTGACCCACACAGAGAGCTTAGGACCATGATTTCAGTGTGCGCTTGTGTGAGGGGACAGGCAGGGCGGCTGCTCACTGGGTGATGCACTCCTGTAGGTATAGGGTCTGGGATAGGGTGCGGAGCAGTTACTCCTCAAGGAGGAGTAACGATCACAGCCATGGGGGGAGGAGAGGGAGAGGGTGCTCCCAAACTGGGGGTGTGGGTTTGATGAAGAGCAGAGAGACCCTGAGCCTGGGATGAACCAGCTGCCTACTGAAACGAAAGCGGATAAAGACAGAAACTAGAACCTCAAACTAAACGACACAAACAACAATATCAAGTTATATTCAATCATTAAACAGTTATATATTTAATCTAAACAATAGTAATAAATATCGTTCCAATTCAAAATATCATTTACGGGTGAATCTTATGACTTGCATTGGGAAACAGGAAATGGGCCAAGCTGCAGGGCCAGTTCAAAGGCATAGTGCGAGGCACCCAGAAGGGGGCACGGTCTGGGTGGAGTCAGCTAAAGAAGAAAAAGGCCTGACCTTTTTCTGGATGCTGTGGACTGTGTTTGTGTGTGAGCTGCAGCTGCATGTTCCTTACATTTTTTAATCAACACCAGCACCGTGAGGTTTGGCCTGGACTGGGTCCTGTCCTGCACGGTTGAAGGCATGTTGACTGATGGTCAGCCAGCTGTTGGATCCCACAGAAAGGAAATGGGAATCCCATTTGAATCCGATGCTGACAGTTGAAAAAAAACTCATGTCTGTGTGTTATGAAAGAATATCAATAAATGTTTCCGAAAGGGGATGACTCATTTGGTAATTATTTACGGCTTATGTTATGGCTGAGAAATTTACAGTCTTTACTGAAGTCTGACTTCTTTCGAGTCACCTTTAATATAGATTGGACACTCTCTATGCAATGTGTAATACTTATATAGATGGTAAATGTTTACTTGCTTGCACAGATGGTTGATTAGGTAATTAGTGTAAGTGTGTATGTGTGTGTGTGTGTGTGTGTGTGTGTGTGTGTGTGTGTGTGTGTGTGTCCAATCGCATGTATGTCCAAGGTCCATAGTAAGTAATATACACTGATCAAGAGATGCCGAAAGTGGATGAAAGAGGACATTAGTGGGGGTATCACTTAGTGTAACGGGTGCAGGAAAATGAGCAGGACTGCAAGCCATATAATGACCCACTGTCCTTATCTAGCTCTTAATACAGTATGCATACAGTGATGTATCTACAATGGACAGCTACTATAAGCAGATAGCACAGTACAGGTGCTTAATCTGTATGCTATTTCCATCCATCCATTGTCCAAACCGCTTATCCTACTGGGTCACGGGGGGTCCGGAGCCTATCCCGGAATCAATGGGCACGAGGCAGGGAACAACCCAGGATGGGGGACAAGCCCATCACAGCTCACACTCACACACCATTCACTCACACATGCACACCTACGGGCAATTTAGCAACTCCAATTAGCCTCAGCATGTTTTTGGACTGTGGGGGGAAACCGGAGTACCCGGAGGAAACCCCACGACGACATGGGGAGAACATGCAAACTCCACACCCATGTGACCCAGGCGGAGACTCAAACCCGGGTCCCAGAGGTGTGAGGCAACAGTGCTAACCACTGCACCACCATGCCGCCCCCTGTATGCTATTTCATTGTATAAAAAGAAACTTACTGTACTGTACAATAAAGTATTTCACCACTGCTTCTCCCTCAGCTCCCACTGTTTGCTATCACATGCATCTTTGGATTTCTTAGTGCAATCTGTGCTTTATTTTTTTCGTGAAATGTAAGTGCAGTATCTGTTTATTAAGTGCTGTGGTTTGATATGTACATTATTATTTCAGTACTGTGTATACTGTCCTTAATGTCTTGCCTCTCTCGTATAACTTGAGATACGCCCAAATTGACTTGCAACAAGTGGTCCTGGTTCCAAATGCGGAAGCTGATGGATACCTGTATTTTATATGCTGTAGTGTGCTGGGTGTCAGACATTGCAATGCACCTTGCTTTGATTTTGACCTGTTAGATCAGAGGGAGGTAATCTTATCCAGAAAGGGCCGCTGTGTATGATGGTTTTGACTGCAACTCTCTGAACAGCGAACCTAACGGTTATCCCAATACCTTGATCTTGCTAGCATATTTAAATGTCTACCTATTCAGGAATAGAGTGGAGAAGGCATTCAGAGGAGGACTGATGATTATCAGAGGGAACAAAGGGGCTGGGTACTTGTCAGTATCCAGTAGAACCACCAGACTCCTACACTGAATGGTTCTGGATGTGGCACAGACGTTAATCCCTCTGTATTAGGGGATCCGTCTCCAGTTTGTACTCTTCTAGTTAATAGGTAGATTATCAGACAGATTTTCGCCCTAGTCCAGTACTCATTGACAGCCTAATACACCGTGTTTCAGTTTGTCTTGATAGTCAATACATGTCACAGGATGTACATTACTCTGATGGGCAGGCCCTCTTACATATGATGGAAACACTACAACAACTTAAGAATAAGGGTCAGAAGAATAAAATACATATAATGAGTGTGTAGCTCAGCAGACTAAGACTCTGTGGCTGTGATCAGAAGGTCGACGGTTCGTGCTCGGAATTGGCAGGATAGCCACACGTCCACAGGCTTTTGAACAAGACCTGAAAACCCTTGGGGCCTCAAGGTAGCAGTCTCTTCACTGTGACCCCAAAGCTTGTTCTTGCCTTTATGGAGAACAAGATGGGGCAAATTATTAATCCCATGGGGCCTCAGCAGAATTACAAACCAGTACAAGGAAAATAGTTGTTAATTTTACATACTACCTTCTGCTGGCCTTATGAGAATATTCAGATTATCATTTCCCCCCATAATTGCAATTTAAACATTAAATTGATGATTTTCCCACGGTCCTGTGGCCGCTTTATATGGTAATTATTGATGAAAACTTTTTTGGAAAGTGAAACAATATTAAAATTGCTTTATTGCGTAAAAAAACTGTTTTTGTTTAGTAAAATAATGTTTTTTCGATCTTTATACTGCCGTCTTGTGGCAAAATTTAAGTACTGCAGTTTGAAAACAATTAAATGATTTCTTCCCGAAATTGCAGTACCTACGTTTGGCCACGAGATGGCAGTAAGAAAATTAAAAAATTATTTTCCCACGGTTTACTAGCAGCTAAGACTTTCGAGAAGGTGGTATCTGAGCTGTTCACAGAACAAATTATAGTTAATGAGGTGTCAAGATCTTGTCTCTGATCCACACACTAAGCCTACCATTCAAAAGTTTTAATTATGAAAATGAAATGTTTTTGTTTTGTGAGGTGCTTGTTCATGTATGATGATGTAGTGGCTGCTCTGTTTGATCGTGGTAAACCTTTTCACAAACAATAGAAGTGATGAAGTATGACACTAGATCTAAGGACCAGAATAAAAAAAAAACGTGCGCGACTTTTGGCACTAATTTAATCCCATAGAACCCCGTCACAGGATGGCAGTGGAGTTTACGCGCGCTGACAAGTACAGTATGAGGCATCTATGTAAAACTTAAAGAAACATAAATAACAACCCACTGCGGGTAGGTGACGTTTGGAAACCACTATAACGTTCAGCATTTTTTATTGTTCAAGACATCAACACGTCATTTTACCTGTTTTGCTTGGATGGCATCTTTCATTTACGTCATAAAATATCTGTTATACACCGATAAACAAAACAACAAAGCGGCCACCATAATAACAGAACAGATTCACCACATAGTTGTCTTTGTTTGCTAGAGTAACTATAGACCGATTCTAAAAACATTGCGAAATACACTTCCAGTCTCTCTGAAAACCGTACAATAGTATTTGGGTAAAATATGTCTTTTAATGCAGTAAATCCTTTAAGGTTTTTTTCTTTCAGTAAGGAAACTTTTTAAGGGATTCCGTGCAGCATCCTTAAATATAAATCTCTTAGATAACGAGAAGTTAAACCTTTCAGGTCATACTTAATTAAGGGGAAAACCTAAGACGTTTTATACAACCAGCCCCCTACAGTACCTAACTTTTAAAATATTTGGCTGATATCAAATTTATTTATTATTTTAATAATGGGCGTGTTCAGCAGAACGTTTGTCAGTGGATTAATATAACCTCAGAACAGTAACTTTCACTTTCTGTTATTCATTGTTTCAGTGCTTTCGGTATGACGTAAAAACATACAAAAGAGTCCCTAACCTGTTGGGAGGTATAATGTCACGAACGAATGGTATGGAATATCATATAACACGTAGAGAATGTATATATATAGGCAGGGACGGATTATGGGTTGTGTGGGCCCCTGGGCAAAACGTTCGCTGAGGCAAATAGCACAGTACTAACATGAACTGTGGAGGAGTTGACTAAGCATAAGTATACCGAAGCTGAGGCAATAAATGCCCAGTTATAAGTGGATTAACTAACACTATTATTATAACAAGACAAACTGGAAAGTGCCTGTCTTGTTACTGCATCTTCAGAGGCTGAAACAGTACTACAGCAAAATCAGAGCAATTTCAGCCTGCATGACATCTCAGCGCTGCCTGTATATGTCATTTATTTGTCAGTTATATGTCTCTCAGTCGATAGTGCCTAGACATTGAATTCAAAATAATTTATCTTTTTTTTTTTAACCAGTTAGCAAAATGATTGCTTAACATTACTGTGTACATTCAAAAAATACTGATGTATATTGTAGATGGTAATATTTACTAAAAGTATCATGATATGACTACTCAGAAAACTGTAATCGGTCAAGATTGGTATCGGCCGGTCAGGCTAAAAAAAAAAATCAGCAATCAGGATCAGCCAAGATAAATACAATCGGTGCATCCTTACTTTGAATAAAACTGAAACTTGATTATGTCAAGCAGGGTAGTGATGTGTTCCCTAATGCTGGGGGGCTTTTCATGTTCAAGGCAGAGCTTAAAGGCAGGCATGTTGTAGAGAGGGGATAGACCACTATGGTTTCATAGGATGACTTCATAGTTCCATCCATCCATCCATTCATGCATCTTGTATACCTGCTTGTCTTATGCAGGATCACAGGGGTCCAGAGTTTGTCCCGGAAGCTACAAGTTCAACCCAGGAAAGGGCGCCACCTATAGGACGATTCATACTCTGAAGTGGCTGAAACAAGGAAACCACTTTCCTGAAATGCAATTCTGCCGGCTAGTGCTGCTGCTTCAACTTCGGAGTGATTTGTCTCAAAATGGTTAGATGAGGGGGATTTCAAAGGAACTGACAATAGATCACACCAACCATTGGGCACAGATAATAAGTGTTAATAAGAGACAATATAGCATTATGAAAATGCACTATACAGATAGAACTGAATTGAAAGACTGAATTGAAGCAGCCAAATCAGTTATTGCAGTTTAATTATTTTATATTGAAAACAATAAAACACCAAGAGAAAGCAAAACAGTCAGGTCATATAAAGTGAATTATCAAAGTTTCAATTTCTCCTTAAGAAATTAACAGATTAGTTCCAAAAATCACTTTAATAAATATTCAGTTTTTAAAAAGTATTAGATCATGTAAATTACCCTTTATTGCAGAGTATAACTTTTAAAAATCCTTGGCACAAAGCTAACAATTAGAATGTAAATGTACAAATCATTCCAGTTCTCACTGCATGGCATCAAATAGAGCTCAGCTCACTACTCTTATGTCAGCTTATCTGCTTGGCAAAACATCAGTATCCATTTGCTGGCAGTTATCAGTTTACCATTGTGCATTAAAATCAATTTGAAGGTTGAGAAGGTTTTGAGATAGACACACATTTACAGATTTCCCAGTAAATACTTCAGCAGTGAGCAGTAAGGAAGCAGGATGTCATTCAGGCTGGGTGGGGCACACGGTTTGTGCAGGTCTGTGCTTAAGCTGACCCTCCACCTCCACTGTCAGGCTTCATCTCACTGACTGTTCCTCCGCTCTTTCGCCCTGCTACCAAACATAGCAGAAGCACCTGCAGCCAGCAGACCCACACCGATCGCAGCAGCTCCCACTCCTGCAGCCGTCTGCACGGCACCACGCACCTGCAGAGTCACACAGACATGCACAGAGCTCAGACAGAGCGGGCTTCTATAGTGTTTGGTCACAAACATTTCTTTACAGCATAAATACAGTTTAATTGCAATTTGCATGCTACACTCCCTCTTGTAATATGTTGTATATAGTTTTACCCCTCAAAGATAAATAAACTAGAAAGGGAGGCCATCAGAAAGGACAGCCCTGTATTTGTCACTCCGCCCATGTAATCCGTATTCATTTCACACTCACCGACCTGTACGATTTCCTCTAGCAATCGCAGAATCTTTCCCCATCAATTAGGTAGCTGCTTGTGTCCCTTTGTGTGTGTTTAAATGTCCATGTCTGAAATTTTTATTTATATCATTTAATTTTTTATATGCTTAAATATTTATATTCTATTTATTTCTCTTTTGCAATATGACCAGGATTTTCCATGACGTAACAGTAAGAACTGCAATAGATTCCCTAATGGTACATATGGAACACTGGAGGGGCTTCGGACATTTAAAAAAATGTTCAATGCACTGTACTGAGAACTCTGAAGTCCCTTGTCTCTCATCTCTTACATCTTGTTCCCTGCCCATCCTGCCTGCCTGTGCCTCTCGGTGTTCCTGTTTCCTCGTCTCGTCTCTCCACGTAGGACTGATCTATCTGGCTACCAAACCTTTAGAACTTCCGACCCCGACTATTCTATCTGCCTGGTGTCTTGATTTGGTTTTTTGGTATTACTGAATAAACCTCTTGGTCTCCTGCAATCCAGGTCCCCTGCCTTCCCTTACCTATGTTGTGACAGTAAATACATACATACATACATACATATATACATACATTTACTGAATTTATATTTATTATACATATATGCATGTATGTGTTACATTTTGTTTTACGAAGTTAGGAAGAAAGCTTTGTTTAAGATAAGTCTGATGTTGCCTTTCACATAAAAGAATGATCACAGTCTCTTCCACACAGTGAGACAAAGCCTACAGCTTAAATACTGATATCGGATCGATACTCAATACTGGCCAATGCCCAAAGCCCCGGCATCGGTATTAGTAACAGGGCAGATAAAGTGGGATTGTGCATCCATAATTTCGAGATATTTGTCAGGATCTGTCCCGGTCAGGATGGGCTGGTCCCCCATCCTGGGTTGTTCCCTGCCTCGTGCCCATTGCTTCCGGGACAGGCTCCGGACCCCCCACGACCCAGTAGGATAAGCGGTTTGGAAAATGGATGGATGGATGTCCCAGTCAGCCCCGTCATGTCCTTGTTTGCTCAGCAGATGTCACTGGTCAACCCATATATGCTTCACTGTTTCCGGCCTTAATGCGTCAATCACTTAATCCTGCTTCTTCTTGACTCCTTGTTATATGTGTATATATATACCTGCTTTTGCCACATTCCCCAGTTTGATCATTGTAGCTTTTGATGGAGTTTTTGTTGGAGTTCAGTGTTGGTGCTGTTGGTCTGTCTCCCTTAGTAGTTAGTGTTCCTGCTGCACTGAACCTTGTCTCCATTTTAAATTACTGCCCCCCACCCTTTATTTTCAGCCTGTACGTGTTTTGATGTCAAATAAAACTGACTGGGCTGTCCAGGGAATACAGGGTTGTTGCTCCAACACCATCTTTTCTAGTTAAAGTATGACTTCAGTCTAAGGTAGTTACATTTCCTATTTAATAAACTACAGTTTACATTCCTAAAATAGCAGAATCACAAAGAGCTTTACAAACATACCCTCTGTAGCCAGCCCTGAACTTGACTAGTTTAAAATAGGCATTCAGCCTTACAAAGAGTTTTTTCATTAAATTTGTCAGAAGTATGATCATATTAGATGCAAAACTATGGCTCACTGTATTATCATTGAGCTTATACACTGACCTTATGAAAAAGCCATTCAGAGCACAAACACACACACACATACACACACTCGCACACACACACACAGGCACTCACAGAGCAGTGTTACTGTCTCAGAAAGCTCTGAATAAGACACCTACCTGTTGGGACTCAGGCTTGTCGTACCTCATGCCTGTCGCAAAATGCTCACAGTTGCTATTAATGACACTGTATGGCACCTTCTGACCCACCAGACTCTGAGCATCATTCACAATGTTGCTGCCACTCTTGGGCTCATATTTATCATCCATACGGTTGTTGATGCGGTATTCATTTCCACCTGCCACATCTGACAGCTTTTCCATTTTTACAATGCCCTTGTCATTCAAGACAGACATCGTGCTGTTGGATCCTGCCTCGTCTGGGTGAGAGAAACAGATACAGTCATGAAATCAGTTAGACTGCTGAGAAGATACTGCTTCTACATTAAAAAATGAATCAAGCAAGAAAATTAGATGGAAGGTAAACTAAGTTGTCTCAGGAACATGGTCTGTGCTCTCACTTGGTGTGGTGAGGTGGATGACATTATCATTTCCAACGTATGTGGCCCAGTGCTGGTATATCCCACGAGAAATCTCAATTAGGTCACCGGGTTTTGGCTCAACATGATCCTGCAAATCAGACAAGCACAGTAAGTACTAGGGCTGTAAATTGTTGGCTCCAAGGCAATTCAGTTCAATTATGATTATTCAGTGGACAATGCAATGCATGGGAAGTCTGTGATTTGATTAATTGATTATGGACGTGTTTCCTGATGACGAACAATGTAAACGAATAACAAACAAGATAGCAAATGACATGTAAAGAACAAGTGAGGTTTGCCAGTGTTTCCCAAAGCCCTTCGTTATGCAACATTTGATGAACAAACTTCAAGTAGTTCTGTTTTGGCTCCTCCACAGTGTCCAACTGTCATTAATAGGAACATTGATCCCAGTTATTTAATATTCTGCTGAATTTGTGCCATTTCTGTACACAGTACATTATACAGATAAATATGCATGAAAAGCAGCTTTATAATACATATTACTGTCAAGAAAAGTGGCCTCCATAATGTCCTTATGGCAAATTAAAAATACCTAATGTAAAACATTAATAACTACCTAGAAAGTAGTTTGTCACTAGTTCACTTATGCTCACTAATGTTATACTTCGCCTTGAAATATAATTAAAAACCTTAAAAAAAACTTTTTTTTGTACTGTTGTGTGACAGTATTTCCCATTTATGCTTTACATACATTTTCTTTACAGTAAATCAGTAGTATGTTAATTAAAATACACATTTTTGTCTTGTTACCAAAATACATTTCCATCCCAAGAAATTTGTCACATTCCACAAGTTATATGTTTAACTGGAACTTGCATTATCTCAGCCAGCTGAAGACCACGGGAAAACCAAAAGTAAGTTGTCTCACTTTGTTTCCTGTATTTTTGATGATATTGTACAGTAAGTATTGTAAGATTTTGCAAGGAACTTCCTGCACTGTCAGTCATCTATAAAAATTGCTATAAAAACAGTCCTAAAGCTAATGAGAGGCTGATGGTTACACAGCTAAGAATGGGTAAGCAGCCACTGAAGCTCCTACTAGAGGCCGATACCAAATGGACACAAGACAGAGACTTTATGTCCCTCGTGAGCCCACTGGGGCTGCTTTAGCCAGTCTGACCACCGAGGGGCGGTTATGTCATTGTCATGCTCGGACTGTTATGTCATTAATCAGTGTCTTGAATGGAGTACTTGCACCAATCAAATGCGTGCTCAGAAATAAGGTGGAAATATAACGCCATAATCTGGTTGGACGGGAACATCATTAATATAATCAACATCAAACTTACCATCCTTTGGGCCATGATAACTGACAGCAGTTGCCTGTTGAGAGCGTCTTCTGTCTTTTATGAAAGGTTTTTTCTTTGAAAGCTATTTCCCCCACAATTTTTTAACCTATAAATTAATACAAAAATTAGTGGGTCATCGAGCTGTAGGTTTTAGGGTAATAGTAATTCCATAAAGTGACAATCCAAACCACTAGTAATATTTGGTTAAAAGCTTTAAAAATGACAAAAACCAATATGTTATATAATTATGTTAAATTGATTCCAAACATAGCTTAACTGAACATCTCACAGTTTGGTTCATGATATGATTTTA
The DNA here is from genome assembly GCF_023856365.1 of Brienomyrus brachyistius. Classification (NCBI taxonomy): domain Eukaryota; kingdom Metazoa; phylum Chordata; class Actinopteri; order Osteoglossiformes; family Mormyridae; genus Brienomyrus; species Brienomyrus brachyistius. The sequence goes on from NC_064542.1 coordinate 10,369,799, forward strand.
ATACAATTACATGCTTGCTAGATAGAGGAATAAATGTTGCTCATTCGCATCCTGTAATACTGAAAATAGAAGTTAAATAATCTTTATTGTCATTGCGCAGAGCGGCATTAGCGGCATTCCAACCAGCATAAGTAATAAGGAATGCAGACATCTGCGACAAATACGTAAAAACGAACGCAGATAATACTTTGTGACGCTCGTGGAAAATATTGCGCAGTTTCAGCGGTTCGTCGGCTCGAGGTACAGTACAGTGCCGTATGTAGTTACTATAATAATAATAATAATAATAATTATTATTATTATTATTATTATTATTATTATTATTATTATTATTATTATTATGCACTGTATTATTTTTTCTGGCTCATCTACAAATTCGACTTAAAGACAGACTTTGGAAACGGATCTCGCTCGTTGGCTTAAAAAATTTAGATGTCTAGTTCTACATTTGAAATGCCGACAAACCGGACCTTTTATTGGGCCAGTCACGGGCAGCCACCCACCACCTGTTCAACCCGAAAGCGCGTCGTAATTGCTCTGTACAAACTGGCAACCTGCGCCTGCTCACTTTTCAAGGGGTCATGATCACTAAATGTCCTGTAGATTAAGCACAAAAATATGACATCGAACACAGCTTTTGCACGCCGATCTCCGTCGAGAGGTACAATGAGACTGAGACCGATTCATGGGCATCAGCATCCCAGCAGGTCCGTCTGCCTTTGTTTCAGAGACTGAGAGTTTTAGCAGGTCTGTTTTATTTCTTCTTGATCTGAGTTTTCAGTTGAGTTACGGCTAGATTGTTCTCTACCGACCCAATCGAGGTCCGAAATGGTCTATTTGAACACATCCCGACCCATAGAAGTTTTAGCGAAAACGGTCAAGTTGCAAGATTTTGATCAAAGTACAAGCTGAAATAAAATCGACAGACCCGTTCGATGTCTAGTTGGTCGAGTTAAGATGCGCTCGAGTCCCAAGGTTCTACTGTATCTTTGATTTTGTGTACATTTGCCAACTTTTGGAGTGATCTGACAGACAATAATATATAGTTTTATATAAATATTTATTTCTTTATAACATCTGAAAGAAATGAATATATCCAAAGTTACGAGCCGAAGGTTAATGGATACAAAAATCAAAGCATTTGGCGCTTGTCTGGTTCTAAGGTGTGAAATATCAGATATTAACAGTACTTAATTATCAAGTATTTAGCTGGTATTGAATGTATTTATCATTTTTCTTACCTTGTCGGTGTATAGATGGGCTTGTGGTGAGGGACGTGTAAGCAGCGTCGGCCCTTAATGACCTTTCTGTTTTGCGCCAAAGTATATAACATCGGTCCTGTAAGTTTCAATTTCTTCATACCGCCTCTAAGAATGTAATTGTATTATTGTCCTCATTGAAAAACTCTACATATTACACGATCCTCGTTTCGCCCCGATGTATACAAATATGAACTATAGTGTGGGAATTTGCATTCCCTATCATCCCCAGCAGCAGTTGTAGGTTAGCATAATGTTATTAGATCAGTCCTTTAATGTAACGATTATGTTTAATCCTGTAGAATCAGAATAAGTTTTTATTGGCCGAATAAGATCACATGTACTGTACAAGGAATTTGACTTGCTGTTTACTGGAGAACCACACAAATAAGAACTTTCAGTGAACTTTAAATAAAGGGTAACACCCTTAATACACCTCCAGTCTCTCTGGAAAGCGTACAATACTACTTGCGTAAAATGTCTTTTAATGCAGTAAATCCTAAAAAGTTTTTTTTCTCTAAGTAAGGAAACCGTTTAAGGAATTCCGTGCAGTATCCGTAAATATAAATACCTTACATAAAGAGAAACTAAACCTTTCAGGTCATACTTAATTAAGGGGAAAACCTAAGATGTACAACCAGCCCCCTACAGTACCTAACTTTTAAAATATTTGGCTGATATCGAATGTATTTATTATTTTAATAAATAAATCCGTGGTTGGGCGTGTTCAGCAGAACGTTTGTCCGTGGATTAATATAACCTCAGAACCGTCACTTTCACTTTCTGTTTTTCATTGTTTCGGTACTTTCGGTATGACGTAGAAAAGAGTCCCTAACCCGCTGGGAGGTATAATGTCACGAACGAATGGTATGGAATATTATATAACACGTAGAGAATGTATATATATAGGGCCTATATGTGTGTGTGTGTGTGTGTGTATATATATACACATACACTTGCACATATATATGCCTGCCCTTGTCCTTTGCCTTTGCTGGTCACTGTATGTGTTGGATTGCATATCCCCGTGTTCCTTATTATCACCCCTCGATGTAAACACCAAGTTCCCGGTTTATTTGATGGTTTTATGTTCTCCTGCCTTTCAGTCTTGGGTGTGATCCATGAAGCTGGATTTCTTGATAAATGTATGGGAACAAAAATACTCCATTTAGCTCAGTCTACCTTAAATCCAACAGGTTATCCAGCTAAGCAAGTTGACCTTGGACCCCCAGAGGCCTTTTTTCTCTGTACTTGGGAGTTTTTGATTCCTCTCATCCTCATTTCTCCTCATTGGCACTAACCGGCACTTGGCCAATCAGTTTAAATATGGCTGATATTATGAGCTGATAAAGTAGTTTACCAACTAACGTTACTTTTTGTTCCAACTAGTGGTGGCCGATGTGGCAATATTTTTATCGTACCCAGTTGTAATTGTATCCACAGCACACATTTCACAGGTAGGTCTATTGTAAGAATCATTATTCATTTGCATATTTACATTTTTTCAGCAGACGCTGAGGCAAAAAGCACAGTACTAACATGAACTGTGGAGGAGTTGACTAAGCATAAGTATACCGAACAAGTATACCAAGGCAATAAATGCCCAGTTATAAGTGCATTAACTAACACTATTATTATGACGACAAGACAAACTGGAAAGTGCCTGTCTTGTTACTGCATCTTCGGAGGCTGAAACAGTACTACAGCAAAATCAGAGCAATTTCAGCCTGTATGACATCTCAGCGCTGCCTGTATATGTCATTTATTTGTCAGTTATATGTCTCTCAGTCGATAGTGTCCAGATATTTGAATTAAGCTTTTCATGTTCAAGGCAGAGCTTAAAGGCAGGCATGTTAGAGGGAGGGGAGAGACCTCTGTGGTTTCATAGGATGACTTCATCGTTCCATCCATCCATCCATTCATGCATCTTGTATACCTGCTTGTCTTATGCAGGATCACAGGGGTCCAGAGTTTGTCCCGGAAGCTACAAGTGCAACCCAGGAAAGGGCGCCACCTATAGGACGATTCATACTATGAAGAGGCTGAAACAAGGAAACCACTTTTCTGAAATGCAATTCTGCCAGCTAGTGCTGTTGCTTCAAATTCGGAGTGATTTGTCTCAAAATGGTTAGATGAGGGGGATTTCAAAGGAACTGACAATAGATCACACCAACCATTGGGCACAGATAATAAGTGTTAATAAGAGACAATATAGCATTATGAAAATGCACTATACAGATAGAACTGAATTGAAAGACTGAATTGAAGCAGCCAAATCAGTTATTGCAGTTTAATTATTTTATATTGAAAACAATAAAACACCAAGAGAAAGCAAAACAGTCAGGTCATATAAAGTGAATTATCAAAGTTTCAATTTCTCCTTAAGAAATTAACAGATTAGTTCCAAAAATCACTTTAATAAATATTCAGTTTTTAAAAAGTATTAGATCATGTAAATTACCCTTTATTGCAGAGTATAACTTTTAAAAATCCTTGGCACAAAGCTAACAATTAGAATGTAAATGTACAAATCATTCCAGTTCTCACTGCATGGCATCAAAAAGAGCTCAGCTCACTAGTCTTATGTCAGCTTATCTGCTTGGCAAAACATCAGTATCCATTTGCTGGCAGTTATCAGTTTACCATTGTGCATTAAAATCAATTTGAAGGTTGAGAAGGTTTTGAGATAGACACACATTTACAGATTTCCCAGTAAATACTTCAGCAGTGAGCAGTAAGGAAGCAGGATGTCATTCAGGCTGGGTGGGGAACACTGTTTGTGCAGGTTTGTGCTTAAGCTGACCCTCCACCTCCACTGTCGAGCTTCATCTCACTGACTGTTCCTCCGCTCTTTCCTCCCGCTACCAAATATAGCGACAGCAGCTGCAGCCAGCAGACCCACACCGATCGCAGCAGCTCCCACTCCTATAGCCGTCTGCACGGCATCACGCACCTGCAGAGTCACACAGACATGCACACAGAGCTGAGACAGAGTGGGCTTCTATAGTGTTTGGTCACAAATATTTCTTAACAGCATAAATACAGTTTAATTGCAATTTGCATACTAAACTTCCAATATGTTGTATGTAATATCCATCCATCCATTTTCCAAACCGCTTATCCTACTGGGTTGCGGGGGGCCCGGAGCCTATCCCGGAATCAATGGGCACGAGGCACGGAACAACCCTGGATGGGGGGCCAGCCCATCGCAGGGCACACTCACACACCATTCACTCACACATGCACGCCTACGGGCAATTTTAGCAACTCCAATTAGCCTCAGCATGTTTTTGGACTGTGGAGGGAACCGGAGTACCCGGAGGAAACCCCACGACGACATGGGGAGAACATGCAAACTCCACACACATGTGACCCAGGCGGAGACTTGAACCCGGGTCCCAGAGGCGTGAGGCAACAGTGCTAACCACTGCACCACCATGCCGCCCCCTGTATGTACAAGCAATATTTATTTAATAATAACTGATGCAACTCTAAATCGAATACAGTTCTTTTGGGAACAATACAGTTCATCAAACTGAAAGGTGCAGAAAAATGATTAGCATTCAGTTGATGGACATGTCACTCAAAATTAAGGTGTGTTTTGAACTGTAAGTTGCTAAACTTCATTCACGTTATAGATGAGAGGCTCCTGCTTGCACAGTCCCAGCAATGCTTCCTGTCTGAAGCCTATGCTAGGGGTGGCTTCATTAGCTTCTAAAGCTCCTGCACACCAGACCTACATCTACGGGAAATTTGTTCTCAGCACTTAACAGCAAATAACATAAATCTGAATTACGAATCTTCTCACTACCCTGCATCCCTGACCAGGATAAGCATTTAAAAGGTCTGTGTTCTGATTACCTGTGGGCAGCAGAGGCTGCTGGTCATTACATTACCTATTCTATAAGTCACGATATGCTTTCCTAAAATAGCAGAATCAAACTCAACCTGACAAGAACAAAGACAAACCAAACACACTCTCTGCAGTAAGCACTGACCTGGACTAGTTTAGGATAGGATTTTCATGACGTTTGCCAGAAGTTTGATTATTTTGAATGCAAATCAGGCTAACAGGATTCTCATTTATAGCACACCCAACATAACAGTTGAGTTCATCTTCTTATGTTCCCCGAATAGCATGAATTTCCCAGAGGGGCAAAAAAAATTCACCACCACATGCCATTTTTACTGGGTTTCAAAAGTTTGCAACCTGCATCTCTCCCCTGAATAGCTGGTTCCATTTAATCTAACAGATTCTTGTCTATATTCAGATCAGGTGACTGAACAGGTAACTCAAAATACAGAACAATATCCAGTGAACTAAATTCATTATTCCCAGAATGACTCCCAGGCAATCCAAGCCTTAAGAATCACTCAGCATTTTCCTGGTGAAAAAAATCTATGAACAAAAAGTGAGGTAGACTTTTTTTTAAAACCACACACACAAGGAGTAGTGTTATTGCCTCTGGAAGCATTGAATAAGACACCCACCTGTCGGGACTCTGGCTTGCCGTATCTCAGCTCTGTCACAAAATGCTCACAGTTGCCTCGGAAGACACAGTACGGCAGCTCCTGACCCACCCAACTCCGAGCATCTTTCAGTATGGAGCTGACACTCCTGGGCTCATATTTATCATCCAGAAGGTTGTTGATCCTGAACTTACTGGTCCCCACCACATGGCACAGACTGTCCATCTTCACAATGGCCTTGTCATGCAACACAGACATCATGCTGTAGGCACCACCACAAGCTTCCTCACCTGGGAGAGAGAGAGAGAAGAATGACAAAAAGCCACGAAAACAAAATAACGGATAACAAGACATCTACAATGAAGAATGAGTAAACAGAAGTATGTAACAGCAGCTTTCTCAGGTCCATGTTCTCACTTGGTGGGGCGAGGTGGATGATGTAATCATCTCCAACATACATGGCCCAATGGTTGTACGTCCCACGGAAAATCTCAATTAGGTCACCAGGTTTCGGCTTCTCATCATACTGAAAAAAAGACAAGTCACTCAAGCAAACACACACAGTATTCACCCATCCATCCATCCATCCATCCATCCATCCATCCATCCATCCATCCATCCCAGTCAGGGACACAGTGGGGTCTGCACTCTATCCCAGGCAGCACAGAATACAAGACAGCCAATCAACCTGGAAGGGATACAAGCCCACTGCAGGAAATATACACACGCACACACAAACACAAACGGACAATTGAGAGGTGCCAATTAGGCTGAATAAACCCACATGACACTTAAGCACTAGGTCTAAATTAAATTTAGTAATAATAAAGAAGACTGCGCGACCTTTCCACTTACCGTAACTTTAACATATTTAGTGCCACTTATGGCAACATCTTAGTGAAAATTTGACTCTTACGCACCTAAGTGAACTGTTTACCTGTATACCTACAATTTCCATCCATCCATCCATTTTCCAAACTGCTTATCCTACTGGGTCACGGGGGGTCCGGAGCCTATCCCAGAAGCAATGGGCACGAGGCAGGGAACAACCCAGGATGGGGGGCCAGCCCATCGCAGGGCACACTCACACACCATTCACTCTCACACACACACCTACGGGCAATTTTAGCAAGTCCAATTAGCCTCAGCATGTTTTTGGACTGTGGGGGGAAACCGGAGTACCCGGAGGAAACCCCACGACAACATGGGGAGAACATGCAAACTCCACACACATGTGACCCAGGCGGATACCTACAATTTTTTTTTTTTTAATTAAACGGAAGTATACAATTCTGTATACACCTTATTGAAAATAAATGCAGTTGGGTGAATGACATGACATGCATTTTTGTGTCTGAGATCATAATTTTATTTTTTTATCCTTTAATAACCACATAGGATGCCAATCATTATTGCATAAAGCCTCCTTAATGTGAATATATTTTCAATATGAGAGCTGTATCGATACTGCAATTAATCGTTGCATCGCAATTCACTTTGTCACAAATTTTTCTTAAATAATTAATGACATAATTAAATAAATATAAAACATTAAACATGGCAATATAAAACAATTAATTACAATTATCAAGGTCCCCGACTCTGCCCAAAGAGGTGCAGAGATCTATAGTATGGGAGGGGGTGAATCTGTAATACAGTAGGACCACTAAATAAAGAAAATAAAAACAGATAAGAATCTGGAACAATATCTAACCTTTAGGGCAAGTTGCTACCTTAGTTATTATCTTTCTTGGCCAAGAAATCCAGCATGTTAATTTTACTAGGTTTCAAACATGTACGTTGACATGTTGTCACATTCCCTGATGCGCCGAAGAGCATCTCTGAGGGTGAGCTAGTGGCAGTTATACTAAGATAATCCCAAACTCGTTTGCTCAGTTTAGGATAAGTGACCTGGAGGAGATTCCACAAAGCTAAAGGGTTTCTCTCTCTGTCAATGGTGGGGAATAGCATGTAGCTCTTTGTAAACCAAATTTTGCTCATTCAACTATCCTTCCTCAGCAAGAATAGCTAGCATGACTGTCATCTGATTGGCTAGCATGGGTGTCATCTGATTGGCCAAATGGTGTGAAAGCATGGCCCATGTATCCAGGGCTTCATCTGATTGGCCAAATGGTGTGAAAGCATGGCCCATGTATCCAGGGTTGCATCTGATTTGACAAGTGTTCGCATGCTGAGTGTAAACCAAAGTATTAGTTTTAGAAGCCCTCGGTAGATTTTGCCTACCGTGTGTGTATAGGGGGTAGTGCTTGGCAATCAATGGCACAGCCCAGATGCTAAATGAATAGCCATTGCCCTGGAGCAGGGGTGCCCAACCTATTTTAACTCAAGATCTACTTTTTTGTATATATTAACTCTTTTATTGAGAAAACACATAATATATTACAGTAACATGACTGTTGGCATTGCTTTTGCTTTCACATTTTATCCTTTATGAGAAAAAAATAAAAACGTTGGAACTTGGGTGGGGGGGGTAGCCAGATTACAGTCACATCACTGAGATGAGGGTTCGAATCCACGCACCAACATACAGAGCAGAATGATTTATAGAAAATCAGACCTAACAGGCTTAACAAATTCCATCCATATTTTGTACAAGGTAACCCTCTGCACTTTAAGAGAGAAAGACACTTTTTCCATTGTATAAATTCCTTGCACCACATTTATCCAGTCCTCAGTTGTCGGTGGTTCAGGTTTGATCCATCTCCTCCTGAGGGCCTTTTTACTCGCAGCCAGTAAGATGTACAACAGTTTTTTATCGTTAGGGTTCGATTTCAAGATCTACTTTTCAAGTGGCCAGTGTGCAGAGATCTACCAGTTCAAATAAAGAGCCATACCTGTAACTCTTTTATTTTATTATTACTCTAGCTGATGCCTTTCTACATATTTAACATGCACACTGCAAATCCAGGTATTTCTCCAAATTGAATAAGTATAAATAAATGAATTTCTCTACCTTAGTGGGGCTGCTGGCACTGGGAAGATGCAGCTAGGTAAAAACTGACTGCTGTGCTGCTAACTTTTCAGTTCTCGCACTTTTCGGCTGCGTGTGGCTGTTTTTAGCGGGGAACTTGGTCTCGTAGCTTTTGTGTATCGTTTTTGACATACCGCTCCAAATTGCCCTTTTTCTGTAAAGCCACGCTCGCATTGCATACAAGACATATGGACTTCGAATTTGAGTAAACAAAAAAATAATCCTCTTCCTACTCTGAATGAAAATGATGCGTTTTGATCTTTTGGCTTCTGACATGTTTGCGTGCTAAATGTTGTCCTCGATTAGTCACACGCTGAGAAATGGGTGCACGCGCCCAAGTGCATGGGAGCTTGTGACGCTCATTACGATCACATGTTTGGGCACCCCTGCCCTGGAGGATAACCTTATAAATAGGCTAAATGTTTCTAACACTTTTCTCAGTCTTGTTGTTGCAATGTTCATCTGTTCAAAGACCAGACTACTTATCACTCCCAGTGGTCAAATTGAAAATTATTTCAAGGAGAATGGTGGGGTCAAATCCGTGCAGAGGATGGGCTTACAGATACATATTTTGTAGTTTTTCCTTTACAGATAGGTGCATATTAACTCTTACAGCTGCTGATACTGATTCTATGATTTAAATGCGATTTTAACTAACGTATTACACATCTTCTGTTTTTGTCATTATCAGTAGTATCACCCATTCCTAATCTAATCTCTAATCTCTTCATCTGCACCAAGGTTCAGACATATGTAATTTTATCAATTTGAGATGCTTATAATAGGCTACTATCGATTATTTAGAGGAGGGACGTCTGGTTGCTGGTAGTCTGCAAGCAAGCTTTTAAAATCAAAAATAAAGTTTAAAATGGAAACCACAGATTTTTGTTTCTACTCATTTTTTTTCAGTTAGTGTTGGAGTTTTAATTTCAGTTTTATTTTCATGCCTCACTTGCGGTTTTAGTTTCATTTTAATTTTGATTGACGAAATGCCTTTGTTATAGTTTTCGTTTCAGATTTAAAATTGAAAGTATTTGTTAGGGTTCTATAAAGTCAAATGAATAAAGCCACCTTATTAGTGTAACTGAGCTATACATTAAGATAGAATGGGACAGTTCGCGATCACTGGTGTAAAAACAACACATAACTTACCAAGGTCGGGGCCATAACTGACAGCGGTTTCCTGTTGATACAGTCTTTTGTCTTCAATAAAAGGTATTTTTCTCTTTGAAAGCCGTCTCCCCCACAATTCTTACCTATAAATTTATACGGAAATTAGTGGATCATCGAACTGATCACAAGAATATGGGAATCAGAGAATGCAAACTATATGATATGAAATTATTAAGTAAATAAACTGTGAAAAGATGTTAGGGATGCACCAATACCGACATTAGGTATCGGGCCAAAAGTCGTAAAAATTTCCTGATACCACTCAGTTTGGAACATTACATTAAAATTCAAAGCCGCGTTTTTGTTTTTTGTCTTATTTTTGCTGTCCAATCAAATTTTGGCATCTAGCGAGACATTTGTCAACCGGAAACATTTGGGAAGGATAAATGCAGACAATACGGAAGGTGTCAGCGATCTGGCCGTATTTTAAGATAAGGGACAACGACAGAAGTAAAACAGACTGTAAGATCTGTTTTGCTAGAGATTCAAGGGGAGGAAGGGACAGCGCGTCATTTAACACACGGAATCTGATCAAACATCAGAAGACGCATCACAGTGCAGAGTACTCGGAGTTTGCTAATGCTAGCAGCGAGTCTATAGCGCAAATTATGGAGAAGCGAGAGAAAGTGAAACCAAAGCGTTATATCTAATTAACTAAATACACTATTTAATATTAGATATAACTAACGCCTCAGGTTCAGTCGCCAATATAAGTACATCGGGGTGTATACTGTCTTCGCTCCTATAAAAATACGAACAATACCAAGCGTGCAGTTCTTGCAGTCTGCATCGCTGAGACGTGGTTGCAGTGTACTTTTCAGGAGGGATGTGCACGTCAGGTTATGGCGTAGAATTGTAAATCAGTGTATACAGTCAAAGGTCTGTTCCTCTGTAAAGACCTTTCAAGCTGAGAATTGAGAATCATGATTGAGTTGAAAACTGAGGTTTCAAATAAGGTAAATACATATATATTTACCAAGTTGTCATTATTGTCACGTTATGAAAGCAATATTAATCTAAAGCCTATTCGATATCTTCTTTGCATCTTTCAGGGATGCACCAATCTTTTTTCTGTCCTCAATCACTTAATCCAAGCCAGTGGTTGTAGCAGGTTAAAAGGGTAACACTTTACTTGACAGGGCACAATTAATATAGTATTACATTATTATGTATTAATTAACCACAAACTTAGTCTTAGTTATATATTCATCTCATGTGAATTAAACATCAATAAATCGTGACATGTTTTATCGCAAATATTTACTATATTTGTTACTATATCTGTTAATTTTGTAAATCTTCGTGAACTACTGAAGGAACTACTGAATGAACAAGTAATAACGTACACAAGTCAAATACTTATGTTTGTTCATTAATGAATTGTGACGCATCGTATCTCAAGTAGCGACTGTATTTGTTCAAGATTTGTGCTCCAGTAGTAACTTATTACTAAGTATTTGTGCTCCGTCAAGTACTGTGTTACAGTTAAGAGCTTTATAAAAATATATATATAAAAATATTTTATTCCAAATATAGCTAAAATGAAGATCTCACAGTTTGGTCTCTGGCCTGATTTTAATACAATTACAACTTGCTAGACAGAGGAATAAATACCGCTCGTTTGAATCCTCAAACACTGAAAAACAAATATGAATACAATTTTTTTCGGTCACTGCACAGAGTAACAAAACATCGTTTGGCAACTTTCCAGCCAGCATAAATAAGGAATAGATATCTACGATGAACACTAATGTGTAATAATCACAAATACAAGGTGCAACATTAACCAAATGAGAAACGCGAAATGAAATTCGTTCGATTTAAATCAGTTTGCCTCAAAGTTTTAACTTTCGTATTCGCACAACTATACCCCTAAATGTATAATAAAAGGACCTACCTGGCACTTCCATTCATCCGCGCAGATTTATATTTTTGACACTTTGACTTTTGACATTTACAACAATGTAACTGCTGAATCAGTCCCGTGTATCTTAAACTTGGTTCAAGGTTTAGCGAGGCTGATAATTATCATTTTAACTCTACCGGTGATAAGCTATTGCGGAATTTCCAAACTAAACAAAGTGAATATTATCAACCCACTAGGATATTGTAGCTACCCGGTTAACCAACTCTTAGATGTCGATCTGATGACAATTCCAAGTAAAAGAAGTAAAACATGTTTTGCTAAATGTGCAGCTAGCCGTTTGCCACCTTCGTAGATAACTGACAAGTTGCTAAATATAGCGTTTTATTTCTTCAGCAGATTTAGCTAGCTAACGACAAGAACCTTTCCGACTACTTATGAAGTAGCTCATCATATAATTTTAACATTTTGCGTCGTTCGATCTGCTCATTTAGGCTTGTGAATCTTTTTCCTTTCTTGATTGATAATTTAGGAACGCAGGTTTTACTTTTTAGGGGAAACTGGAAGCCGAAAGGATACTTACCCGAATAGAGGAGATCGGAGATGAGATGGTATCCCACCGTGACCGTGACCGTTTCCCTCGAGCGCCACAGCGCGAGCTACCAGGACCGATCAGCTGCTCGGCTCCTTTTAGACCCTGACGTATGTTGTGGGCGGAGCCTAAGTGGTGGCAGAAAGAGACTGATTTTAAATAGCGGTATTTAGGTGTGAGTGCCAAAATCATACACGAATCATACACTAAATAACCGACTTCTCCGGTTATTTTAATGCTTTTCTAGTAAAGGATAAATCATCATACATTAATAAATTAACGTTTAGCAATTGGGTTAGATTTCCGAATCCATACTCGCCTGTCGGATCAGTGGGTTAAGCACCCGACTGAATTGCCCAAGTTACAGTGGCCGGGCAATTTCGTCTGCCCGGTCTAAAAACCAAGCACATACACAAAAGAAAAACGTAAGGCATATAAACTACAGACCAACGTTTGCCTAACATAAACCTCAACTATACAAAATCATTAACAATTTGAACAATTATATACTGACAGCAAACTGCATTTGCTTGGCTGGGTGAGTATACATTTATATATTTTTTTCTATTCATCACTACAACTACTACCACGCTTACTGCTGTATGTTATTTCTAGATGAATATTATCTAGACCTGTTTAGCTTGAAATATTGTCTTTGACGATGGTATCCTATGCAAATGAAGCTCGTTGTTTTTTTAATTTCTGCTTTGGCCATTCGCTTTCGTTCATACTGGTATATTTTGCATGCGTCACTGGTCAGCCTGCTTCCGCCTCTCTCCTTAACCCTACTCCCTAGTGTTGCCTAGTTTTCCTAGTATGTTTATTCATGGTTCTTTTTAGTTATTTCTCCTCTTTTAGTTGTGACCTCTTGCGGTTCCTCCTTCTGTGGTTTACTCCTTTTCTGTTCAGTTCTGTTTATTAATAATACCCAAGGCCATGGCTGTGGACCCAACACTAGGGGGACCAAGGCTGTAATTATAATACATGTTGGGGGGGGGGGGGTATTGTGAGCAATTAGTGGATCATCGAACTGATCACAAGAATATGGGAATCAGAGAATGCAAACTATATGATATGAAATTATTAAGTAAATAAACTGTGAAAAGATGTTAGGGATGCACCAATACCGACATTAGGTATCGGGCCAAAAGTCGTAAAAATTTCCTGATACCACTCAGTTTGGAACATTACATTAAAATTCAAAGCCGCGTTTTTGTTTTTTGTCTTATTTTTGCTGTCCAATCAAATTTTGGCATCTAGCGAGACATTTGTCAACCGGAAACATTTGGGAAGGATAAATGCAGACAATACGGAAGGTGTCAGCGATCTGGCCGTATTTTAAGATAAGGGACAACGACAGAAGTAAAACAGACTGTAAGATCTGTTTTGCTAGAGATTCAAGGGGAGGAAGGGACAGCGCGTCATTTAACACACGGAATCTGATCAAACATCAGAAGACGCATCACAGTGCAGAGTACTCGGAGTTTGCTAATGCTAGCAGCGAGTCTATAGCGCAAATTATGGAGAAGCGAGAGAAAGTGAAACCAAAGCGTTATATCTAATTAACTAAATACACTATTTAATATTAGATATAACTAACGCCTCAGGTTCAGTCGCCAATATAAGTACATCGGGGTGTATACTGTCTTCGCTCCTATAAAAATACGAACAATACCAAGCGTGCAGTTCTTGCAGTCTGCATCGCTGAGACGTGGTTGCAGTGTACTTTTCAGGAGGGATGTGCACGTCAGGTTATGGCGTAGAATTGTAAATCAGTGTATACAGTCAAAGGTCTGTTCCTCTGTAAAGACCTTTCAAGCTGAGAATTGAGAATCATGATTGAGTTGAAAACTGAGGTTTCAAATAAGGTAAATACATATATATTTACCAAGTTGTCATTATTGTCACGTTATGAAAGCAATATTAATCTAAAGCCTATTCGATATCTTCTTTGCATCTTTCAGGGATGCACCAATCTTTTTTCTGTCCTCAATCACTTAATCCAAGCCAGTGGTTGTAGCAGGTTAAAAGGGTAACACTTTACTTGACAGGGCACAATTAATATAGTATTACATTATTATGTATTAATTAACCACAAACTTAGTCTTAGTTATATATTCATCTCATGTGAATTAAACATCAATAAATCGTGACATGTTTTATCGCAAATATTTACTATATTTGTTACTATATCTGTTAATTTTGTAAATCTTCGTGAACTACTGAAGGAACTACTGAATGAACAAGTAATAACGTACACAAGTCAAATACTTATGTTTGTTCATTAATGAATTGTGACGCATCGTATCTCAAGTAGCGACTGTATTTGTTCAAGATTTGTGCTCCAGTAGTAACTTATTACTAAGTATTTGTGCTCCGTCAAGTACTGTGTTACAGTTAAGAGCTTTATAAAAATATATATATAAAAATATTTTATTCCAAATATAGCTAAAATGAAGATCTCACAGTTTGGTCTCTGGCCTGATTTTAATACAATTACAACTTGCTAGACAGAGGAATAAATACCGCTCGTTTGAATCCTCAAACACTGAAAAACAAATATGAATACAATTTTTTTCGGTCACTGCACAGAGTAACAAAACATCGTTTGGCAACTTTCCAGCCAGCATAAATAAGGAATAGATATCTACGATGAACACTAATGTGTAATAATCACAAATACAAGGTGCAACATTAACCAAATGAGAAACGCGAAATGAAATTCGTTCGATTTAAATCAGTTTGCCTCAAAGTTTTAACTTTCGTATTCGCACAACTATACCCCTAAATGTATAATAAAAGGACCTACCTGGCACTTCCATTCATCCGCGCAGATTTATATTTTTGACACTTTGACTTTTGACATTTACAACAATGTAACTGCTGAATCAGTCCCGTGTATCTTAAACTTGGTTCAAGGTTTAGCGAGGCTGATAATTATCATTTTAACTCTACCGGTGATAAGCTATTGCGGAATTTCCAAACTAAACAAAGTGAATATTATCAACCCACTAGGATATTGTAGCTACCCGGTTAACCAACTCTTAGATGTCGATCTGATGACAATTCCAAGTAAAAGAAGTAAAACATGTTTTGCTAAATGTGCAGCTAGCCGTTTGCCACCTTCGTAGATAACTGACAAGTTGCTAAATATAGCGTTTTATTTCTTCAGCAGATTTAGCTAGCTAACGACAAGAACCTTTCCGACTACTTATGAAGTAGCTCATCATATAATTTTAACATTTTGCGTCGTTCGATCTGCTCATTTAGGCTTGTGAATCTTTTTCCTTTCTTGATTGATAATTTAGGAACGCAGGTTTTACTTTTTAGGGGAAACTGGAAGCCGAAAGGATACTTACCCGAATAGAGGAGATCGGAGATGAGATGGTATCCCACCGTGACCGTGACCGTTTCCCTCGAGCGCCACAGCGCGAGCTACCAGGACCGATCAGCTGCTCGGCTCCTTTTAGACCCTGACGTATGTTGTGGGCGGAGCCTAAGTGGTGGCAGAAAGAGACTGATTTTAAATAGCGGTATTTAGGTGTGAGTGCCAAAATCATACACGAATCATACACTAAATAACCGACTTCTCCGGTTATTTTAATGCTTTTCTAGTAAAGGATAAATCATCATACATTAATAAATTAACGTTTAGCAATTGGGTTAGATTTCCGAATCCATACTCGCCTGTCGGATCAGTGGGTTAAGCACCCGACTGAATTGCCCAAGTTACAGTGGCCGGGCAATTTCGTCTGCCCGGTCTAAAAACCAAGCACATACACAAAAGAAAAACGTAAGGCATATAAACTACAGACCAACGTTTGCCTAACATAAACCTCAACTATACAAAATCATTAACAATTTGAACAATTATATACTGACAGCAAACTGCATTTGCTTGGCTGGGTGAGTATACATTTATATATTTTTTTCTATTCATCACTACAACTACTACCACGCTTACTGCTGTATGTTATTTCTAGATGAATATTATCTAGACCTGTTTAGCTTGAAATATTGTCTTTGACGATGGTATCCTATGCAAATGAAGCTCGTTGTTTTTTTAATTTCTGCTTTGGCCATTCGCTTTCGTTCATACTGGTATATTTTGCATGCGTCACTGGTCAGCCTGCTTCCGCCTCTCTCCTTAACCCTACTCCCTAGTGTTGCCTAGTTTTCCTAGTATGTTTATTCATGGTTCTTTTTAGTTATTTCTCCTCTTTTAGTTGTGACCTCTTGCGGTTCCTCCTTCTGTGGTTTACTCCTTTTCTGTTCAGTTCTGTTTATTAATAATACCCAAGGCCATGGCTGTGGACCCAACACTAGGGGGACCAAGGCTGTAATTATAATACATGTTGGGGGGGGGGGGGTATTGTGAGCACATCTGAATATTGCCCCCCCCCCAAAAAAAAAAAAAATTATATAATTACGGCCTTGATAAAATCATTTTTGTCTTGGAGCCCACACGGATTGTCCCCTTTTTCCATCTACACCATGCCCTACCCTAATACTGAATAAATACTTGGTAAATCGTCCATCTTATAAATGACTACACATCCGTATACTGTACTCATCACAGACTTTTTGATTTGAGGTTCAGTTTGTGTTCCAGATTTACAGCTATAAATTACCAGACAGTAAGAACTGCAAATGCTGGTCACACCCTGAAGGAGTATGAGTTTCTCTTTAAAGCAATGCATTAAACCATTAGTTTATATAGGGAATTTTTTTTAGCATTCCCAGACCGAAAAACTAACATACGGAATCAATTCAAATAACACACACAAAAAAATAACACTAACATTTAGTATAAGCAAGAATGATAAATACACAACCCATATAAAGTAGAAATAATGTATGTACAGTGTATCTTCATCTACAAGAATAAATAAAGTCATGTGTTGCTTAACAACAGGGATACATTTTGAGAAATATGACACTAGGCTATTGTGAGAATGTCATAGTCTTACACAAACCTAGATGGTATAACCTGCTATAAGTAGAAAGAGTACATTCTAAAATAATATAATGTACATTATAGTAAATAGTTGAACCAGTAATATAGTTGCTCAATTTATAGTTATCATTATGAAGTATTATATCGTGTACATAACTGACAGTGCTATATTTTATACGACGGGCAGGGTAGTTGGTTTGTTTATATCAGCATCACCACAAAAGCCTAGCGCTACGACGTTACGACAGATGTCTCTAAGCGACAAGAATGTTCCAGCTCTGCTTATAATGTAACGTAACCATCTTTGTTCCGTCGTTAACCGAAACTATTCAGCGCAGAAACTATTCACCCGAATTATTCAGCGCATGAATAGTTGACTCGCTGATAAACAAATGCTAAGCACTTTTTGCTTTACTACTTTTTTCGTAAAAGCGAATAATCTCTTCGGATTTCTTTCGCTTAGTTAAAACGGGTGGTAATGCAGGTCTTTCGTAAAAGCAAAGTGTCGTAAAGTGAACGTTCGTCAAGCAAAGGTTACCTTTAATATGATTTTTTCCTAATCACAAAATCCTCAAAGGATTCGTTGTATTTGCAGGCTTAATCATGAAAAGTGAGAAACTAAAACCTAACAAGATTTGCATATGCAATTTATAAGTAGCTGTCATTTACATGCAGTTGAAATTAGCCGAACATTTCCCCTTTTCTAGTCTATGATGCATTTAATACGGTGTTCAGTGTCTTCTTAAATAAACCTGAATAGAAATTAGTAAACCGGTTTAAAAAGCAGTCGGAACCTGATGTGCACATTCATTGTTTCCTAGTGGGAATCTTTAAAATGTGACAGCAGTGTAGGCAGTCTTCTCTGCGGCTACATTTCAAAGGAAACAAACTCGTCTGTCTTTGCTACTTAACGTCCAGGCACTATCGATTATATACGGTGTTGTAATTACAGGATTTTTTTGGAAATTAGTTTGAATGTTTTACACTTGGGAAAAATTGAACGATGTCTGCCTTATTTGACGGAGCGCCACTTACAGCAATGCAGCCCTCGCAGCCACTACAGACTAGTATCAGGTAAAGTACTTCCTTTTTCTGTATACCAGTATGGTTTATTTGGGTTGAAGACCACATTATAACATTTTTATAAGTGACTTATGTCACATTTTCCCTGTGCTAAGCGGTTATTTTTAGTTAGACTATTGACTGCAAAATAAATTATTTGGATGGGTTTTCTTTTGTTGTTTTTTCAGCATTGCATGTCACAAATTATGTTTTTTATGTCTGCTGCTTAATGGTTTTTAATGATGGTCATATATTTCATATGCAGTGTGCAACCTTAAATTACTGCACATAAATCGTTTTCTGCATTTTGTGTTACTTAACCATGCCAAATAATTCTATGTTGTGTCCTACTTTCATTTGTCCCCCCGCCCCCACTTCCTTTTTATTATTTTGCTTTTCATATCCATTCGCCCCCATCTTCCATTGTTGTTTTGAATCTTAGCCCTCAGGAGCTGGCCCTAGAGATAAAGGCCTTCATCAGTGGGGTGGACCAGGCTCAAGGCCGAAAGCTGAGCATGCGGGACCATGCTCGCTGTGCCGTCCGTCTGCTGCGGACCGTACCAGCCTGCCGGGGCGCGGCCCTAGAGCACTTGAGGGGGGTGTATGATGAGTATGTGTTGACCTTCCTGCAAGACCTGGAGGGGGAGAGCGATGGTGGCATCGGCAGTGGTGGCACCCTGGGCCTGGAGGATGTGATCCAGGAGATCCACGGTGTCCTCTCTGAGTTCATCCGACTGAACCCCAAAGCTTGGGCCCCACTGGTGTCTACCTGGGCGGTGGAGCTCCTAGGCCAGCTCAGTAGCAAGCATGCAGGTCGGCGTGGAGCTCCACACTCCTCCAGTCTGAACGAGCTGCTGCAGCTGTGGATGTCTTGCTCAGCCACACGGTCTCTGATGGAGAGCTACTCGCAGTGCCTGGCGGCCATGTTGGCCTGGTGCCCGGATGCCTGCGTGGATGCTCTGCTGGACACATCCGTGCAGCACTCTCCGCATTTCGACTGGGTGGTCGCCCACATCGGCTCCTCCTTCCCGGGCACCATCATCAGTCGTGTACTGGCCTGTGGACTCAAAGACTTCTGCGCCCATGGCTACCAGGGTTCTGCCGCCTCCCTTGAAATCCCAAATCAGCAGAGCTCTGTGGCCCTGACCTCGATGGAGAAGACTTGCCGCATTCCCAAAATTGGCTCCGTGGTGGGGATCTTGGGGCATCTGGCGTCGCGTCATGCCGACAGCATCAAGAAGGAGCTGCTGCGGATGTTTCAGGAGAGCCTCTGTCCTGCCCAACCCTCTGCCGGTGCCGTGGTGCGTGACAATTCTCCCCAGCTGCGCCGCGCCACGGTGCCCTTTCTTCTACAGCTAGCGGCGCTCTCGCCCACCCTGCTTGGTGCCGTCTCTGCTGAGCTGGTGGAGTTTCTGCGGCCCCCGGTGCTGCTGCAGCTGCAAGATCAGTTCCAGGCTCTCCAGCGTGAGGAGCTGGACAACATGGTGGGCCTCACCGTGCACTTGATCAGCCAGAGCCCCGCTGGCGGGCCACGTGTTCTGCGCTTCTTGGTGGACACTGCCACTCCAGCCTCAGTCATAATGTCGGGATCGGTGCCAGCTCCGCAGGAGGGCGTGAGAGAAGCCTGCGACCGGCTGCTGCAGCTGCTCCTGTTGCACCTCCACAAACTGGTCTATAACCGGCCCGACGGTGAAGATGTCTACCCCGTCTCGTCTTCCTCTTCCTTCTCGTCGCCGCCGCGCATCATCCCTTTCCTGGAGGAGCTGCGGGGGCATGTGGGGGAACTTTGTGCCGAGACCCTTCGGTTGGAACGTAAGCGGCACCTCTGGCTGCACCAGCTGCTCTGCCTGCTCTCCGTGTACGGGGGCCCAAGCGTGGCCACCGAAGCCTTGTGCCGACTCCTGACTCTGGCTCGCAGCCCGGAGGAGTTGGCTCTAGCATCTCAGCTCCATGCCCCTCTATCTACCTGTCTGCCTGGACTCCTTCCGGCGGTCGTCGTGCGCTGCGTGGCTCAGATCCACACCCAGAGCCTGGGCTGCAAGGAGCTTGGGCAGCTGCTCAACAACCTTGCGTCTGTCATACACGGCAGCGACGATGAGGCCAAGGGAGCCGGCGCGGTGGCACAGTCCTCCATGGCGTCCCAGGTTGGCGCCGCCATCTCTTCCTACCTGCACGATTTCTGCCCGCTACTCCTTAACGGAAACCCGGCCGTGTCCCGAGCTGCTGCACGGCTCCTGTCCTGCAGCCAACTGTCCCGCGCCGCCTCTCCCGCCCAGCTGCTTGTCATCTCTCGAGCAGCGGTGGCGCACTTCTTCCTGGCCCTGCGACGAAGGGCTGGAGCCAGTGTAGGAAAAGACACGGGGGGAGAAGAGGTGAGCTATTCCACCCGCTTGCTGTCCCGCTTGGCCGCCTTCTCCCCACTTACCCAGAAGGCAGTTCTCCAGCAGCTGGTGGAAGGTGCTCTGCACAGGGGGAATGCTGACTTGTTTGGCGGCCAAAGAGAAAATTCTGATGGAGACTCATTCTCTCCATCCCTAACACCAGACTTAGGAGCTTCTTTGCTTGATATCAACTGCAAGTTTGGGACCACAGTTAACTTCTCTGGCAGCGTGTGGTCTGTTTTTCACGCCGGGGTTATAGGGAGAGGGCTGAAAACACCCCACTCCTTTCCGCAGTCCGATCCGGATCAGGTCACTCAGAACGTGCAGATCCTGCTAGCGGTGGCCGTTCATTGCTGCGGCTCGAGCAGCGGCGGCGCCGGCAACGGTGCAGGCACTGGGGGCACCCGGTACCCGTTTCCTGAAGAACCGGCACCCATTAGTGCTGAAGCAGCGAAGGTGATTGCCATGGCTCTGGTGGAGAACGTGTGTCCTGACGTGGCGAATGGAGAGCTCGTCTGGCCCCCGGAGGAGCACGCCAGGACCACCGTAGAGAGAGATATCCACATCCGCCGCTGCTTCGAACAGAACCCCGTCCTCTTTCACCTCTTGCGTGTGGTTGCTGCCGGCCGGCCTGCACTGTGCTATTGCTCAGTGGTTCTACGGGGCCTGCTTGCCACGCTTCTGGCCCACTGGGAGTCGTCCAGAGAGCCTTTGACCCTTGATTCCCCCTGGCACCTCCAAGCCTCCTGTCTCCTGGTGTCCTGCATGGGAGAGGGCCAGCTTCTGCCTCCTGTGCTGAGCAACGTCCATGAGATCATCCCCCACCTCACACCCTTTGAGGTCCGTCTCCTGCTACTGGCCGTGTGGGAGTACATGCGAGGGAACAGCCCCATGCCACAAAAGTTCTCTTTCAGTGCCGACAAAGGTCTGTTCTACAGAGACTTTTCCAGGGATGGAGATCTTTCTCGCTACCTTGCTCCACTTTACAGCGTCCTACACAAAAACATTGACCAGTTGGGTCACTTGTGCTGGCGATTCCAGCTGTCATAGAAGAGGGAAGGACAGTGACACTGTCGGAGCTAATGGCACATGGGAACTGGAAGATGGAAGGGGGTTATGTTGTGGATTTTGGAAGTTAGAGTAGCATTTAGTTACACTGTTGCAAATTTACATGTTACAGTTTTTTTCATGTCTGCTTATGCAAGCAGATGTTGAACATTGCTTCAGATGCATTTTTGCCAGAATATAACATTTCTACACAGCCGGACACTTGTTGCATATTATGCTATGATTTAAGTACAGTGCTGCAGTTTGTGTAGGCTTTCATTAATTTCTGGTATTTCTTGTAAACCATCTTTTTCTATTACACTGAGAGAAAGTAAAAATTTCTAAGATTTTTGCTGGTGTGTTGTTGTATATGGTGGTTTGAGTGGTTGTTTAACGAAAGATGGTTCCGGTGATCTCAGTCGCATTCCGTAGTGATACTTTATCTATCCCTGTGAGGAAATCCCTCTTTGCCTACCCCATCCTGCTCTCCCTCTGATTGACATATAGGTGAGTGCAAGCTTGGGGATCACAGCAAAAGGTAGGCCACCTAAGGCGCCTGTGGACCTGGGGTTAGGGCGCTTTCACAAGGGCTGACAGGCAAAGAGACTTAGGCCCCCAAGCCACACGCTGCTCCCAAAATGGATGCTGGAGGCCTCGCAGCTATTGAGGCCTTATCACTGTGAGACTGCTGCAGTTGTGCCGCCACAGCTAGGACAATTCAGGTCACCCAGTGCTGAAACTTGAACAAAATCGCTAACAGTACATCTGTACAGTACAGCCCCCCTCCCCCCCCCAGCATGTGGACAGCATTACCTCATAAATGTGGCGCAAGTCACCATGTAAAACACCGTAGTCTTTAGCTTTGGCAGAAATATTTGTCCTGTTTAGCCCATTTTCCTGCCATCTAAAGCACTGCCAGACTCTCCTGATTGAGAAACTTTTGGTTTGTACTGTCTCCAGTTAACTGAAAAACCACAAGTTCTATGGCCTGCCAGCACTGGCTGGCTTATACAGAATTAACTAAAACAATCCCTACTCAGATTTAGCCCTTTATATATAAAGGCAATATTTGTTGTACAAATTCATTTGCGCAAATTCAGTTTGTACAGCAATTGAATCAGGATTCAGGACCTTTGACCCTGCCACCGTAAATACATCTTAAAGACAAACGGACGAAGGAGGTCTCCCGCAGCAAAAGCACTGAAAAGCCTGGGTGTCCAAGCTTGTCATTATCATTATTTCCAGGTATACGAGTACAATCGTACTCGTCAAAAAACTGTTACCTAGTGAAAAATAAGTGTTTACGACTAGAAACAAACGACTGCCATTACTGGGATGGTCATATTTCACTTCCAAATCATTGTCGGTTCGGTACTTATAATTTATTTAAATAACATTAAATTTTAACTCCAAGTCGTTAACATCATTATTACAAACGCAATTATACAGCATTGTGTAAATGTACAACTCAAAACTCTCCGGTTTCTTTAACTGAGAAACTTCCGCAGCACGCCGGGCCTGATAGCCGGGAAAATGTATCATGCCGCTGACCTACGGCTCTGCACCTCTGACCAATAAGAGCCCAGAGAAAGCTCGGCAAGTAACGCCTTCCGTCGAATTAGCCAATCGGAAGTGGCTGACGTGTCCGTGTGGAGAGAAAGGAAGTAGGGGGCTGGCCGAAGAAAGCAGAGCTTAACCAAGATGGCTGCTTTCGTGGGGAGGTAAAAAGATTACCGCTGTAATTAAACGAAAATGTGTCTTAGGCTTTGTCCGTATGCTCGACACAGTGTGATTACTGTAATTGCAAAGGTTAATTTATTCTACAAATACACATAATTGTAGTATTCGCTCACTTTGGCGGACATGCGATTTGGAATTATGTCGTAAACTGCATGGCCACCTTTACATGCATCAGAATCGTAATTACTGGCTTATGGTCTTAACTTCACTATTAGTCGCAATTGCTGCTTGCTGAACGTATGATAACTTTTGCACGTCAGGCTTCACCAAAGAGCGTAGCCGACAATGTTGTAGGAAAGAGTTAGTGTCCAAAGTCAGATACCGGTACCGGATTACAGTTGTGCGGATTACTTGCCTAACGCAAAGAACGGCACTGATGAAGCTAGCTAGGCAGCTAACTGTTTAGCGAAACGACTTGTTACTTGCATAGTGTTTGGTATTAAGACGAAACTATACGCTGTTATGTATCGCCTTTATTAAGACCGTAGTGTATGCCTGTGCTTTTATTTAAGTCGACTGTTGAAAAGCTTGTCTGAATGCGATTGAATGAATGGCATTGCTGTCATCGTCTTGATCTGGATAAGCATGCACAATTAAAATCTGCTCGGTTTCTCGTGGCTCTACATGATCCTTCTCAGATTACGTTGAAAATAATATTAGCTTTATGGGATGTTTTTATGGACAGTTACTGAAGTTGGGATTACATCACACTTGCATCACACATTTGCTTCCCATGGGCATTTGCATTGTTACAGTATTACGTATGATGATACCACACTAATGAAGGTAAAAGCCTTTATTGGAAGTCATTAGGCTGAAATGAGCGCTAAAGGAGCCTTGAAATTTTTGTCATCATTCTACATTACGATTTTGTCAGTTTCTATAGTACTTGTGTGAAGGATATCCAAAATTATGCGTTTTGTTTTCTGCCCAGATTCTTTGTTTAGTTTCATCCTAAACACCATGTCTTCTGTCTGTCCTCCGCACCTCTCCCCCATGTCCTGTATCTCTGCTTTCCTCTCCTGTCTTTCCTCTTTAGAATGTGGATGTTCTGGGCAGCTTGGCTTTCCTTCTGCCTCACCGTTACTGTGGCCGTGGATCGCGGCAATTTCAAAACCTGTGACCAGAGTGCATTTTGCAAGTAAGTCTCCCATGGGAACACGCCCTTCTTACGCCTTTTATCTTCGGGTCATTTGGCATGCAGCTGATGCTCCGCGAAAACAAAACGGCAGCTAATGCCGGCTGTCTGCATCTCTGCCTTAGCTAATGTCTAATCTGCTGCATTAGCTAATGTGTAACAGAGCCTCTGCTCTAACAAAGTTACTGAATATCCTAGAGCCAGGCTTTTAAGCAGTTGTCTTGGAGAACCAAGTTTAGAAGGTCTTTCTAGCTCCCATTATGCTATTAAGAGCCCAGAAAGAATCTTAAATGCATTCGCTGAAGACTGTTTGATAATTCAGGTGGTTTAGTGTCTGGCTGGAACAAAAACGTCTTTGTGCTCGTCTGAAGGATTGTAATTGAATTGTCCTGGAACAGGGCCACTGTACAAAACATCTACACAAGCCACCTATCTTTTTCCTGGGTCATCCTCAGATGTGATCATCATGAGAACTTTGCTAATGGTTACAAAGGTTGGGATATTAGAAATGGTTGAGCTGAAGAAAAGAATTCCTGTCCTATTGGCCGGTGTGGAATTGCAGAGTAAACTGTTGAAATAATGATTGATAATTTACGATGAGATGTAGCAAGAACAAAACTGGAATTCTCACTTAGAATTACACAGTTAATTTGCAGATCGCAAAACCAGTATTTTTGTGCAGTTGGTTAATGCCGGTGAGATATTAGTAGTTTTTAAATCGTCTAGGGAGAGATTTCTTCCAACTTGTGTTTATTATCAGCTGTGTGCGTGTGATGTGTGACCAGCTGCTCACGGCGTCCTTGCCTGCAGGCGGCAGAGGGCCATGAAGCCAGGCCAGTCCCCGTACCGGGCCCTTCTGGACACATTGGAGCTCAGTGACTCGCGCCTCACTCTCCAGCTTATCAATGACAACAACAAGGTCTGTCTGTTCATCACTCCACGATGACTTTGCACTGACTAAAAATTCCCCCTTCGGAATCAATGAAGCTCATCTGAACATTCAGCCAGTCATTCTTTTACTCAGCTGTGGGGGATTCTCGAGGAAATGTTGAACTCTCTACATGCTGATCTGTGGCTTCTCCTGATATCTCTTTCATGATACTGACTTCCACATGCACTCCCCCCCCCTGACTGAATGCAGGTGCGGTTGCTGCTTGAGCTTTACCGTCTCCAGGGCAACATGACCCGGGTAAAGATCAATGAGTTGAAGCCCCTGAAGCCTCGGTACGAGGTGCCGGACATTCTAGTCACGGACCCGCCAACTGAGCCGTGAGTGTATATAGGGTGACGCCAAACAGCTTGATCTGTACTGATCTAACTGAGCTGCTGATCCCTGATCCGGGCTCTCGGATAGCGTGTCGGCTAACAGATGTCCCCTTGCCTGCAGTCTTTCGGTGGTCTCCCGGGACGAGAACGGCGTGGTTCTGTCGCTGGGCGCCGAGGCTCGCCGCCTCATCGTCAGCGCCCAGCCCTTCCGCCTGGACATCATGGAGGGACCTCAGGTTCTGTTGTCGCTCAACTCCCGTGGCCTGCTGGTGTTTGAGCACCTGCGGCCTCGAAAGGACACGTGAGTAGAGTGTCGTAATCACTCTCCGTGCTCACACTCAAAGGTTACGCTCTACACTCTGTAAAATGGAGCACGCTGAAGACTCTGGTTTGGAGTTTGTTCGTGACATGTACTTTACTTTGTTCGCTGATCTTTGGTAACGTGTTGCCTGGTTTGGATGAACTCAGTCAGCCCACTGAGTTTCTGCAATCGCAAGGCTGCTTGTTGTTGTAACGACATCGTTTAAACCACACAGTGACCTGATTTGCTTCTTGTCAAGTGAAGTGGGCTTTTGTCATGCCATCCATATGAAGGTACACAGTGGCACCAGATGATACTTCTCTTGGATTGCGGTGCAACATGCAAACAGCAAGTGGCAAAGGGAGGGATTCACTATACAAAGTGCAAAATGCAGGATGATGCAAGATTAGGGGCTGAACTCAAGGACATGCATGCATAGTGCATTAATGTGCGTGAACAATGATGGCAGCACAAAGTGGAATAAATATAGTGTCTTTTTCCTTATAAATAGATAATTAGTCGGGTAAAGTGACTAGTGCCATTGGGGAGGAATGCGGGTATTTTTAGACATGGGTAGGGGGGTTAGTGATGGTGTTCAGCGTAGTGGCAGCCGTGAGGGAGACGCTGTTGCTGAACCTGAGACGTGGCTCAGATGCTCCTGTAGCTTCTGTCAGACGGTCCATGTGTCCATGGGAAGGGTGAGATGGTTTCTTCTCAACGCTGGAGGCTTAGCAGCTACAGAAAGGGCTTTGTTTGAAATTGATTTGTGCAATCAGTCGTGTGGTGGCTCTTTCCCCTTTTAGATATTTTTGTGGCGTTCTGAATGCTTATGTCAATTGGTGGGTGTGAACGCAGTGACTTCCACCTCCTGTGACATCACGTGCATACATGTCATAGTAGGAGGAGTGTAAGAACATCAGATAAGAGGGTGATGATCTGGAAATATTTTGTGCTTTTAACAACTAGTAGGACAGTTATCTGCAATTGTTTTTGTAAAAAAAAATTTTTTTTTAAATTGTGGGGTGGGTGTAGAGTTTAGTGGAATATCCCAATACACAAAGCACTTGCAGTTACATGCAATTCGGGTACTATGGGGGGGGGAAGCAAATGGATGAATTCAGAGTCTGTGGCTTTGGCCATTTTTGCCTTTTTGCTGCAACTTTTGATATACAGGGGAAGTGTACATGTCTGCATTTTCGTTATTCTTAACCTAGAAGAGAGGTGTGCGTGCGTGCGTGCGTGCGTGCGTGCGTGCGTGGCAGCACACCCGATCTCACGCTCTCTCCTACACAGCAACATGAAGTACGCGCACGAACACTCTTAGCGACGGTGTCGGAGTTACCTAAACACTCAAAAGTATAATTACATTTCACTCGTCTGCTGACAATGCTCGAGTCTTTTTTCTTTTCACAGTGAAAACGTGAGCAACCTGTCTAAACATCTAGTGGAAGTTCATCACATGCATACAGAGAAATGCGCAGCTTGCGACTGCTTAGCTCGTAGTTTCTGTCATTGCCGCAGGTATGTTACATTTACTCATGGCCTGGAACCCGCACAGGGTGTTTAAACAAATATGGATTAACGATTGAAAGTAACCATTAGCTGGCTGGCTGCTCATAATAAACTCAGAGTATACATTTGTGTAGGAAAATGGTATTTAAGTCAAGTATTTGTTACCGTAAACATAACAGAATAATCAGTCTCCTCTCCACAGTGAGACGTACAGCTTATTAATTAATAAGCTGAGTCCCATCTGTGATCGGTACTTGGGATCGACCCATAACCCGGGTATTGGTCCCAGTATCGGAGCTGAAAAATCGGACCAGTGCATCCCTGCTACTTGCTGCAGGGACTTGCAGTCTAAGGGTGATGGTGCATGGGGCACCTTTTTGTGACCATCCAGGTCCAAATGAGCTGTCCTTTGCCTCGGCCACATTGCTCAAAGTTGTCGTGTATCATCACCTTAAGGCTTTGCAATCCCCAAGAGAGACGGGGCTGCAGCCGGCCTGCATGCTCTTTGTTACACCCGTTCTGGCGGCGGTGGAGGGGGAGGCCTTGTGTCGCTCAGCCTCCACAGGAAGTGGAGGCTCTGCTTTGCCGCACAAGTGTGCGTCTTTACTGAAGAGGTTCTGATGGAATGAATCTCGTCCTCAGATGTGCCGTAATCGAGGGGCCCGTTTTGTGTTCTTGTGAATATCATTCTGACGCGCCGAGCCCGTGTTTGTGTCTAGCTGGGCCAGAGACCTACAGATAGTGGCTGAAGCCAGCTGCTCGGTCTTGAGAAACGACCATCTGGGCTCCGACATTTGGAAACGTCCGCAAAGACGTCGTAGGGAAGCGAAGGGTACTCACCGAACAGTCATGCGACATTGCGAGTGAGCATTAGACTAAAGTGTGTAATTAAACCATGGAGCCCCCCTGCTGTAAGGGTCCCGTCTGTGACAGAAGACAAATATTGTTGCAGTTACTGGTATTAAAATTCTGATGAGATATTGGCTGATGCTGATTTAAATTAGGCCGCCACCAGTAGTGTTAATACAATCAGGAAAGCATGATTTGTCATCTGAAACAGAAGAAATTTTCCACCTAATGACCTTAAAATAATATAAGCTCTCTAATGAGCAAATTGCTTGCACCTTACATTGCTATTGTGAAAGCAGGAAATAAACTGATCCTGCCTGTGACTCTTAGTAAGAGGAGGTGCCGTGCTCTTGTTTCCTGGAAGCTGCACCGAATAACATGGCGCTGTTACAGACAGGATGTGTGGTTGGACTCGCTGAACTGCAGGCTGGGATTTTTCCCATGGCAGTAATCTGATCTGTATTTAAATATAATCTATTAATTGCCCTCAGGTCCTTTTTTTTTTTTTTTTTTTTTTTTTTTTTTTTCTTTTTGAAGTTGCCGTTTTGCTGGTTGTACTTTGCCCATAAAATGTTCCCTTTTCTCGTTCTCCTGACTGGCTTTCCTGTGACTGACTAAATCTAATTCCCTTACGAGGCGTAAGAAGCAGCCTCTGCTGATTTGAATTAGTCTTGGATGAGGGATGTGGCCGTTCATATAAATTCTTTGAAGTGCAGAATTAACTCATTCCTCTCTTCTCTGTGTGCCTGGCTTTGATAGTAATTAGCTTTCTCTCCCCCCCCCTCCCCCGCTTCCCTTCCTCCCAATTCCTTCCTGTGTCGCTGTGTTTTGCCCCCTCAAGTCAATCCGACCCGGAGGGGTCTGAGCGAGCGGAGGATCCTGCCAACGCGGACCAGCCTCCTGGCGAGAAGGTGGGGCGCTCCTCTGACTTTATGTGGCTCTTTCCTCCTTCCGTTCTGTTGTTACGGCCCCCCCCCCCCCCCCCCCCCCCATCAGCTGCCTGCTGCTTGGCGGCGTCCTGCTTGGCCGCTGTTTCTCAGGTGTCATTAACGTTTCTTTTCTTTCAGGGACCAGATGAAGAGAGCGCAAAGGATGACGAGCCTGGCATGTGGGAGGAGACGTTCAAGTCGCACACGGACAGCAAACCCAACGGTGTGTCCTGCTTCGTCACCCAGGCCTCTCGGGGGGAGGGGGGGGAGGGGAGGCCTCACTGTATCCGCCATTCGCTGGGTATAGTCGCCTGAGTATTCAAAACCCATTAGCGCCGCTTAACTACAGCTTTGTGCTTTGAACAAAAGACTGTGTCTCTTGAGTCTCGTCATTCTGGAACATCACCGATGGACCTATTTAGGAACCTCTCTTCTGACCTCATGGTTTCTGGCTTTTACACGGCTTTGTAAAACTGAGCACTTCTCAGTTAGTGACAGTGATGGAGTGTAATGGAGGGCATCGCATTGGTTAGCACTGTTGCCTCACACTTCGGGGGGCCGGGTTTTGAGTCTCCGCCATGGCTCAACGTGTGTGCAGTTGGCATGCCCTCCCCGTGTCATCTTGGGGTTTCCCCTGGGTGCTTCAAGTTCCCGCCATAGTCCAAATTACCCATAGGTGTGCATGTGTGAGTGTGCCTTGTGATGGGTTGGCGCCCCATCCTGGGTTGTTCCCTTTCGTGTGCCTATAGCCTCCAGGATAGGCTCTGGACCCTTGCAAATCTGTATAGGACAAGCAGTTACAGGCGATGGATGGACAGACTGCAATGGATCGTATAACTCAGGTTTGCGTCTCAGCTGCTAGTGAGTGAACTTACTGCTGCTCTGTTTGACTTTGGTGTGGGAGCAGGTCCTTCGTCCATCGGCCTAGATTTCTCCCTGCCGGGAGTGGAGCACGTTTATGGCATTCCTGAGCACGCTGACGACCTCAAGCTCAAAACCACAGAGTAAGTCCCTTCCGAGTCACTTGGCCGGAGTGTTCCGGATGCCCAGGCAAGCAGGCTTGGATGATCAGCTGCTTGGGTTTAGCACGTGGGGGGATACTTGGCTGTCCCATGCTTTTTGGGTAATGTGCTAAGTGGGGGTAACTTAAAGCAGATGCAGGTTTCTTTAAGAATTTTTAAGCCTACAGGATTTTATGGTCCAGCGTGATTGGTTTATGGTTACATATAAAACAAACGCTTGTTGATACGAGGCACTGAGGTCCCCTTGTCTCTGACAGTGGAGGAGACCCCTACAGGCTATACAACCTGGACGTGTTTCAATACGAGCTGTACAACCCCATGGCGCTGTACGGCTCCGTGCCCGTGCTCCTCTCCCACAGTCCCCAGAGGACTATGGGTATCTTCTGGCTGAATGCCGCAGAGACCTGGGTGGATATCAGCTCCAACACTGCTGGGAAGGTAGGCCTCTTGAGTACGAAGATTTCAAGCTATGAAAATTGATCTCATGCCATATTAGTTAGTTTCAATGTCCATAAATGTATCGTAGGGCTGGGCAATTTAATCAAATGTTAACCTTTGGAAGCCTAAATTGTAATTGAAATCATCAAAAGAAAATTATCGCAATAAAATGATTATTATGCTGCCTTTCGTTTCTCAGTGATGCTCCCATTTTGTCTTGTTATAAATGCAGCGCACCCCTTTCCAGACCCTTTTTGCTTCTTGGTTGTTGTGTATATAGACTGCAAAGAAATACACTGTTTAAAAAGAGAAGTTTTTTTTAAAGAGGTAAATGTATGCTTGATATTTACAAAGCTAACGAATAATCTTGTTATACAGTCGTGATCTCAGTTTTGGCCAGAATTATCGTGATTACGGTTTTTGCCACAGTCAAGCAACCATGATGGCTTGTGACACACGCTGCTTGCTTTTGTTTCATGTCAGTCTTGCTCTTGTTGGCGTCACTTTTTTTTTTTAGTTTCTTCTGCCTTTTTCCCACCAGACGGTGTTTGGAAAGATGCTCGACTATGTACAGGGTGCCAGCGAGACTCCCCAGACGGACGTCCGCTGGATGTCTGAGAGTGGCATCATCGACGTCTTCATCATGCTTGGACCCAAGCCTGCGGACGTCTTCGCCCAGTACGCCTCCCTCACAGGTGACTGTCTCCTCTTGTCCTGGCACTTCGCTGTCCCGACTCTGCCGGGACGCCCAAACTGACATCGCTCGGGGTGCCGTCCTGTGTCCAGGCACGCAGTCCTTCCCCCCGCTCTCCGCCTTGGGCTATCACCAGTGCCGCTGGAACTACAACGACCAGGAGGACGTGCGGGCGGTGGACGCCGGCTTGGACGAGCACGACATCCCCTACGACTTCATCTGGCTGGACATCGAGCACACGGACGGGAAGCGCTACTTCACCTGGGACTCCAACAAGTTCTCCCAGCCCCGTGAAATGCTACAAGGCCTCATGGACAAGAAGCGCAAGGTCTGTGTGAATTTGCGTGACCGGTGTGAGTAGCAGTCGCCCTCATTCCCTCATCCTCTGGTTTTCTCTACTTTTCCTCCTGTGCTGTCCAGATGGTGGCGATAGTGGACCCCCACATCAAGGTGGACAGTGGGTATAAAATTCACAATGAGATTCGTGCTAAGGACTTCTACATTAAAAACAAAGATGGCGCTGACTATGAGGGCTGGTGCTGGCCAGGTAAAGAGATGTGCGTCTGTCTGTGTGGAGTCTGTCGTCCCAGGGCTGTGTCTTACCATCTTCCTCCTTGTCCGTCATTTCAGGCAGTGCCGGCTACCCTGACTTCACCAGGCCTGATATGAGAGCCTGGTGGGCTAGCATGTTTGCTTACGATCAGTATGAGGTGAGAAACTGCCTTTGCCTCCTTGTAATCTCTGTATTTGGTATCTGATTCGCTTCACTGTTTTGCTTGCATTTATGAAGAATTGCCCTAGCTTCTGTGCTATGCCCACCTGCCTGCTCTCTTCCTGTTTCCTCCTCTATGCGTTGCCCTCCCACCCGTTCCCACCTTTCTCAGGGCTCCATGGAGAACCTGTACACCTGGAACGACATGAACGAGCCCTCCGTATTCAATGGGCCTGAGGTCACCATGCACAAGGACGCCATCCACCAGGGGGCGTGGGAGCACAGGGACGTGCACAACTTGTATGGCTTCTACGTGGTGAGGGATGGGGAGCCTGGGTGCGGATGGGGGGGTTGGGGTGTGATATGCCGGGAGGCTGTGTGCTTCTACACAGCCGTGGAGGGTATTGCTGTTGAATGCTTTGGTGATAATATTGTAGCCATTCTGCTCCGCCAGCAAATGGCCACAGCGGAAGGCTTGATCCAGCGCTCCGGAGGTGTGGAGAGACCCTTCGTCCTGACCAGAGCCTTCTTTGCTGGATCTCAGCGATTAGGTAAGTCGTGTTTCGTCGGCTCGTGGGAGTTTGACTTGCTCAAAAATGTTTTGAGAGCAAAACAAAAAATGATTGGTTCTCTCTAAACCAATCCGATTACAGAGGAGGCGGGACCAAAACGTTTGGTTGGTCAATCATTTTTTTCATTCTGCCCTCAACATTTTTGAGTATGTAAAACTCCCATGAGTGATTCATTGGGTTAAATCTTTCAAATCGGTGATTCCACAGTTTGTGCACTTGATGGCAAAAACTCTGTAGCTGACAGTAGAGTACAAGCCTTGTAGATCTGAGTCTCCATTTTCTCTCTGTTTATAAAAATTCTGCTCTCCCCAGGTGCGGTATGGACGGGGGACAATGCTGCGGAGTGGGGCCACCTGAAGATCTCCATCCCCATGTGTTTGAGCCTGGGCCTTGTGGGGATCTCCTTCTGTGGGGGTGAGGGGGGGGTGTTATTGTCAGTAACTGATTGCCTTCCATAGCGATATGAAGAAAGTACCGTCTCTGGTTTGGGGAGATTATCAGTTATTCAGAGCTGCGTCTGGCACCCAGTCTGACGGGATTCCGGTTCCATGGAGCTTAGCGTGACTTGGGAATTGTGGGAATTCATATCTGTGACCTATCGGTGGTGCTATATGTGTGTGAAATATTTTAATGGTCACACGTGTATGAATTTTATTTTTTCGTTTTTGTTTAAGCAAATTCCCCGGCTCTTCCTTTTGGATTTGTTGTTGGCTAATTTTCGTTCTTTCGTCCGAGATTTGGATTTCAAAATCCTTCATATTTTGAGAGTTGATCTGAAAGTGGTCATTTTTCTTGGGGAATATGTCCCTCGCATAAAAACACAACAGCAGAAGTGGAAAGTTCAGGTCCAGAAAGTAAAAATCCAGACCAAGATTTTGTTTCAACCGGCCAGCTGAGTCCTCTGTGACTCTTTATACTCAACGGGTTGTTTGAAGTAAAACCTTGGTCTGCATTTTTACTTTCTGGACCTGAACTTTCCACTTCTGCAGAACAGTAAGCTTCTGTGCTGAATTTCCTGTCTCTTGTGTTCAAATAAATCCTTGTGTGCCCCCACTCCCTGCAGCTGATGTGGGCGGCTTCTTTAAAGCCCCCAGCACGGAGCTGCTAGTCCGCTGGTACCAGACGGGGGCGTACCAGCCTTTCTTCCGCGCTCACGCCCATGTGGACACCCCCCGCCGTGAGCCCTGGCTGTTCGGGCCAGAGAACACAGCAGTGATCCGTGAGGCCATTCGCCAGCGCTATGGCCTGCTGCCTTACTGGTACCAGCTGTTCTACCATGCCCACCGCACCGGCCAGCCCATCATGAGGTGAGCCGACAGCGCAGGTACTGTGGCACCGGCCCACACTTTAGCCCCTCCCCTCATTAACTCCCTCTCCTTGCCGCAGACCACTGTGGGTGGAGTATCCTGAAGACGCAGCCACCTTTACCATGGATGACCAGTTCCTGCTGGGTTGGTATTTCAGGAGATCTGCGGATTAGAGAGACTTGGCCATAGCTAACTTGCAATGGACAGTCTGTCATCAAGCGGTAGAAGATCGTAAACAAAGATGTCAAAAACTCCTACATGACCTGCATTTGACGTATGCAATCTTGCACCTTTAAGACACAACTCGAGTGTTTCGGATATTCATGTACATTGGCCGTTTTACATCTTGCAAATAGGTTCAAATGCCCCTGTTTTATAGCAAAATTTTACTATCAGTGTGGATTGAGGTTTATTTTGTTCTTCACTACTGACATAGTGGAAAAAAAAGTCTGGATATTCGCATAGTCATTGACAGGTCTGTATGAATTGACTCTTAGTTCGCTATGTTCCTCCTCAGACTTGAGTAGATGATTGTAGATTTACTGTAGTCAGCTCTGCTGACCTGACTTTCTCTGTCAGGGAGAGACCTGCTGGTTCACCCTGTGACCGAGGAGGGGGCACGGGGGGTCACTGCCTACCTGCCTGGCCGTGGCGAGGTGAGTAGACCGTAGCGTTCTCCTCCTGTTTGCTCCTTCCTGTTTGCTCCATCCGCCGCCTCTTTCACTGTTATGATTCGCTCACTGCTTGTTAACTCTTGTGTTATGAGCTTAACGCCTCCTGTCCATCTCTCCTGCCAATCCCAGGTCTGGTACGACGTCCACACATTCCAGAAGCACAACGGAGCCCAGAACCTCTATATTCCTGTCACCATTAGCTCTGTAAGATATGTGTTTTTAAGCTTTGGCTGTGCATTTAATACGTGCTTTAAGCACTGGACCCACCATATACTTGAATAAAACTCAGGGCTCAGTTATAGACCTAAGTGAGCTATGCACCCAGTTGTCGTCATTAATGTGGCCTGTTCGGACAGCTTTTCTTTGTGTTAATCACAGTTACAATGCCTGTAAAAAGTTTGGACATTCCATGCTGCCTACAAAGGAGAGTGATAATCGCATCACATGACCTGCCCATCTAACCTGAACACAGTAGAGATGATTTTGGAGGAGTTTGACCATAGAGTAAAGGAAAAGCAGCCAGTGCTTGGCGTGTATGTGGGACCTCCTTCAGGACAGCAGGAGAAGCATCCCAGGAGGCCACCTCATGAACCTGGTGTAGAGGAGACAGTGGGGGGGCAGCCAGTCTCTGGAGGGATTGGGGTTAAGGGCCTCGCTCAAAGGCCCAGTGGAGGGATCACTCTGCCGACCCAGGGATTTGAACTGGCAACCTTCTGAGTCCCAAACCACAGAACTGCCCCCCTAACAAATATTTTTAATACTTTTTTGGTCAGTGTATAATTCCATACATGAGATTTTATAGTTTTGATGCCTTTTATAATTATACAAGAATGTGTAAATATGGTACCTAAAAAAAAAAAAAAACCTTTCTCTAGGTACTGTCATTTTAGATGAGATGGGGTTTCCTCTGTCCTCAGATCCCAGTGTTCCAGCGAGGAGGATCCATCATTCCTCGGAAGCTGCGTATTCGGCGCTCCACCTCCTGCATGGAGAATGACCCCTACACCCTCTTTGTGGCTCTCAGCCCCCAGGTGTGTGATGCTGAGTGTTGCTCCTTTAGTCAGTGATGGGTGGCACTTTGTCCATGACTTCGGTCTCCGAAAACTGCTCTGTCCCTGTACCACCAGAGCCATGTTTTTTTTTTTTTTTTGGGGTGGGGGGGTGGAGCTTGATATGTCGTCCCCCCCCACTCCTTGTTTTCATTCTGTTCATAGTAACGTTAGCGCAAGTATCCATTGAAGTTCTTGCTGGAGTGCCACAAATGATACGTTGTGTGATATAATGAATATGGAGGACCTCAGTTGGCTTTTATTTCTGTTTTTTTATTTTTTTTTTTTTTTTGTTACTACTGAGTCTGATGAATATGTGGTGAGCAGGAGCTCGATTTAATCTTATTGCTGTCATGACAGAGGACTGCTGAGGGAGAGCTGTACATAGATGATGGCCACACCTTTGCCTACAAGGAGAACAAGTTCATTCACAGGCAGCTGACCTTTGCCAACAACGCCCTCGTCTCCCGGTTTGTTGATTTTTTTAATTTTTTTTTTCTGTCTTCTCTCTATGTGACACACACCTGTAAACTGGATGATGGAGAGTTGCACTTGATGCCAATAATTGTCTGTCTCCACAGCTCTGCTTCTGTTCTGTTCTGTACACATTCATGCTGAGATGTGCTCTCTCCTCTCTCTTTTTCTCAGCAATCTGGTGCCAGATTCCAGTTTTTCCACCGCATCCTGGATTGAGAGAGTGCTGATTATTGGGGCAAACAAGCCCAGTAAAGTCACACTGAGGGCTGCTGGTCAGTGAACACATCTGGCACATGTCTACGTTATCCTTCAAATGATTATATATTTAATTCAATATTACCGTGATTTATTAATAGGGTCGTTCTGTAGTTTGTTGATGTTGTTTTTTCTTGTGCTAAACGATGCTCATCTTCTTCCTCAGATGGTACAGAATCTCCACTGGAATTTGAGTTTGATACCTCCTTGTCATTGTTAACCATCCGCAAACCAGGCGTCAACGCTGGAGCGAACTGGATGATGGTGTTGCATTAGTGCAACGCATCACCGAGATCACGCACCGGCAAGCTGACGCTGATACGTGGGAACAGGACTGCACTGATCACACACACACACACCTGGCATTCTGCGTCAGAATTGTAAGAATGGGAACAATGTGTGAGCTAGTCTGGAAAAAAAAAATTAGATAAAGTAACATTTCACCTCCTCTTTTCCCAGAATTCTTCAATAGTTACCGCTGCCCCTGTGAGCGGTTTATTCTTAGATATTAGTTTTAATTTTGGTCTGAAAATCTAAATGATTTGGCAGTAATGGCACTTATGTTCTGAATATTGTCTAGAATGTTTACAAAGGCACTTCCTGATTTAACCCTTCAAATGTCACTCTTTGTCCCCACACCCTGTTTGTTGATGCATGAGCCTGAAAGTTATTTGGGGATGTAAAGTTTGTTTAAACCAAACAGACCTTAAGTGGCCATATTAACTTTCTACCCACCAACCATAGTAATTCCAAGGTCTTTTTTTCCGCTACAGACACCTTTTTGCTTTTTGGAAAAGGCAATTATATACTTGGTTATTCCAATATTGAATACCGTGGATCTTGTTTTACGGTTATCACCTAAAATCAAGAATCCGCCAATTTTGAATTATGCCAGTTTGATTCTTCATTTAAAATACAAGTAAAATTTGGGTTTGATTCTTAATTTCAATGTGACTTTACACACATATGAATCTGACCTGTGAACTATTTTATTTCTTTGAAGTGGTTTGGTGGTCTAAGCTATAACAGGGAGGTGGGGTTGGCTTTGACATGGTGAAGCCCAAAAGGGTGGAGAAACCTAAGGGGCCAATTCACTTGTGAAATTGCTTTGGCAATGTTTCTTTTCCTGGTTCTGTGTACCATTTTTGTTTTTTTGTACTTGATTTTTTTTTTTTTTTTTTTTTTTGAAATGCGCTTGATTTGAGCCTCCCAATGTTCTGTATTAGTTTTTCAAAAGTCAGTCCAAACTTAAAATTCAGCCCAAATATGTGAGGAAGAGATTTGGGTGTGACACTGGTCCGAAGTGTTTCTTGAAACATACTGTCTTCTGCTGTCGAAACTGACTTTATTAAGGACAAATATGTTTTGTACCTCCGGCTAGGTATTAAAAGGTGCATCTGCTCTGAGAGCAGGGTGACTACCAAGCCAGCGCCTGGCTGCACCGCTGTGAAGTACAGCATAATTCCGCGTCGAATTCTGTGTGTTTAATCTGCAACATTGTCCTTTTTGAAGTCAGTATTTCACTACATTGAGGCAAATGAATGGCATGGTGTCATTGGTTTTAAAGATCAAGTAAATGGTTGGTCAGGACAGAGATATTGTCAGAATTAAGATTTTAGTGTCCTCAGCATCACTGTTTGTCTGTTTTAGTGTAATGCTTCTTGGAGAATTGTTGTGAATAAAACTTTTTCTTTGACCAAAATGTCTAAATGGGGTGCTGACACCGATTTGCATAAAATGGAGGCGTTGGTGGAAATAAAAAAGTAACCGTACATTCCCAAAGTTTGATTTCAGTTTTTACTGTGTCCTACCTGTATGTACCTAAAATGATGGTAATTGGCTGCCCATCTCCAG
This sequence comes from Brienomyrus brachyistius, assembly GCF_023856365.1. Classification (NCBI taxonomy): domain Eukaryota; kingdom Metazoa; phylum Chordata; class Actinopteri; order Osteoglossiformes; family Mormyridae; genus Brienomyrus; species Brienomyrus brachyistius. The sequence continues at coordinate 10,408,385 of NC_064542.1, forward strand.
TTGCAATGTGCTGCTATTTCAATAGTGTTAAGATGACTACATATTTCATAAGATCATTGAACAGGAAAAACAAGCTTTTATTTCTATAAATACGATTGGAAGACATTTCATAGCACATACTGTAAATTTTCTTTAACTTTAAATGACCGAACCCGCAATACACTTAAGTGATATTCGGACACTAATAAATTAAACTTGTAGTTAAAAAAAATACATATTAATAATTAACGATAACGAATCCAGCCCCTGCAGGCACTAGTTCCTCAGTAAATAATACCAAGCATCAGCCGTCGCCATTAAATTGCGTATTACAGGTACGCTTCATTATAGTGTAGCATGATAGTTCATGAAACGACATATCATTCATTCATTGTAATTGTACGCATCAGGGCCGTGCATAGAAATGTATATATTATACGGCACCGCTAACAGGTGATCGACCGCCACCGGAGTCGCCATAGCCTTTGTCCCATGTTGATGACGTCACACACCGCGGTACAGTTGTATCTTCAATCATGGCGGCGGAAGGACTGGACATGAGTAGCAACGGGGATGTGAGCTCAGAGCTAGGTCTGTTATTAAATGCATATTCATTTGATGTTGCCGAAAAACTGATGCGATTCTGGCGCGTAATTGCTAGACTGAAGAGGGCGGTGAGCCAGCCTTGATTCACGCAGATAAGCTGAAGCTCAGGTTACTGCGTTAGCTGGCAGCTAACTGAGGAAACGCACAGCCTTTGGCTTTGCAAATAACGTTCCGCTTGGAATATAATTATTTTTTGACTAGTTTAGACCGATTTGGGTTAAACGGCCTGAAATGGAGATTTTTCTAACGATTTCTTGTCATTTGCGGCGTTCATAATTTTACTAGCATTATGTGTAATTTGTTTTCCCCCAGACTCATTCAAAATGTATTATGGCAGTATTTGACTGTTTTTTGCCAGCGGATTCGTGCAGTGTTGCGTATAAACGATCAAAAGGCATAAACATTTCTCCATGACCGTTATCTGTCCTTCAGTCATTCTACTTTTTATTTCACTGGTTTCAAGAGGAGGAAATTCTTGACTGAATATTCTTTCACCTGTTTATTACTGAATGAGTAGGTTAGTGTGATCTACAGGTGTAATGTATTGTTTCACGAAACTACACCTTTTGTATTCCAGGAAGTATAAGAAATGCACAAATTACAACTAATTATTATAAAAAAGTATAACTACGGTGGCTATTTGTCAGTATGATACAGAGATACGCATTTGGACGAACTTAAGTTTATCATGAGTTTGCTTTTAAGTTCTCCGTTTCTTGGCCAATGGATGGACTTTGGTCATCTTTATAAATTATTCTTCACAAACACTGGGGAAGAAACGTGTTAAACTTGGACCTGATAGTATAGTTAACGATCAGAAAGTGTTGGCGTTTTGTTGTGTTTGAACAAATTGAAGTAATTGTTAAAACAGCTTCACGAGGCATTTGTTTACCTCGTAATGAAAGGAAGAGAGTTCTCATTTTACATGTGTCCTATCCACTTCTTATACTAATCTGGAATAATTAAGCATGGAATTGATGTTATTGATTTTAAAGCTGGAGATAAATGTGTTTGTGTCTGTGTGTGTTAGTGATAAGCTAACTTGCATTAACAATGATGCTTAATTGAACAAATCACTACAAGAAGAGCACCATTGTGACCCAAACGCTGACCTCAGCATTCTGCTGTCCTGTTCAGAAACCCCCGTCCCACCTGAGGTCATGCCTGCCGAGCAGCCAGAACTCCCACAACCCCCACAGCCGGAAAGCTCTCAGCCCGAGGAGACGGCGGAGCACACGGCGGAGACGCAGGACGTCGGCGGTACTGCAGCGTATCCGACAGCCCTGGAGGAAGGCGATGACGAGGAGGGCGAGCTTCCCGTCGATTTCGACAGACTGTGGCGGGTGGCCCATGACAACCCACAGGAGTTTTCCAGCTGGACGGACCTCCTGCAGTACTGTGAACAAGAGGTGAGTAGAGACTAGGCGTAGTTTTGTGATAAAAAGGTGCTGTGTTTTGTGTCACTGTTCCAGTTAGGTTTATATTTACATTTACATTTACAGGATTTGGCAGACGCCCTTAGCCAGAGCGACTTACATATTGTCTTACAGCACTTATATGACTTAGGGGACAACTACAGGCATCCATGAGACAGCAACCAGCTATGTAAGGGATGAACCATGGCAAGGTGTGTGGCTGTATGAAAATAATCAACGGCACCTTGGTTGTAATGATTATCATTATTGTTGATTATTTTCGTATAACAGCACTCCTTGAAGTGCTTTATCCCGCTTCCACCACAGCTCAACGAATAGAAAATAATAGAACGACCTATTCATAGTTAATTTTTCCCAAAGAAAATGAGTTCAGTTATCAATTAGTAATGTTCCAACGTGTTCTTAAGAATATAGTCCCTATAAGGACAGAATGTGTGGTCGGGCTGCTCACCGGAAGCAGCAAGTTTGTTAGATTACCATAGAAACCATTAACAGACATGCACTTGCATTTAGAAAACTATGGAAAATTATGCTGTAAGAATGACTGTTTATTTATAAGTAAAAAGTCACACGTGTTTTTATATTAACATGTTTAATGAAATATATAGGATTATTTAGTGGCCGGAACTACATGTACGGTTACATGAACGTAATCGACACCCAGGTGACATCTCTGGAACAATAAGACGGCAGTATTTACCCAAGTTATACTATAAGGAATAATAGATCCTACCTGCACTCTGATTACAGAGTCACACGACAGCCTCTCGCCGGGCGCTGGGGGCTTTCCTGGTCAGGTACCCCCTCTGTTACGGCTACTGGAAGAAGTTTGCAGACTTGGAAAGGCGCGCGGGGAACTCGATCAGAGCTCAGGAGGTAGGTGGCAGTGATGTGCAGAAATGAGAAGGTGTTCCTGCTTCCTCTTTCAGTCCTGCATTGTTGCTTAGCCTTGTAGGACATCCTTCTGCTCTGCAGAGTCACGTGCCTGGTTATTCGAAGCAATAGGCAGAAAACCCATAGAAAACGTTTATCTCAGAACAGTGCCCTCGGTTCATTTTTCAATCCCACAAGATCCCTCTATTCCAGGGATACCCCTGAATGCTCTGAATGTTGCACTTTCTGCTCATTGAATAGGACCAATTTTTTGTGAAGTTCTTGCTTTGTTTGGAGGATTTTGTGGAGCTTCTGCTTACACTTTTACCCGGACATTCATTGGAAGCTCAGCCTAGTCGCACTTGCGCTTAGACGACTCCTTGACCGCACACGTGCTGTAATGTGCTGTTCGCCTCGTCTGTATATCGCTTTGGACAAAAGCGTCTGCTAATTAAAAAAAAAAAAACGTAAATGCCCTGCATTTTCTGAAAGGCTACGTGACTGGCAGTGCCGGTGTGTGACGGACGTCTACTTGCAGGTGTGTGTGCGCGGACTGAAGGCCATTCCTTTAAGCTTGGACCTGTGGATCCACTACATCACCCTGCTGCAGGACACTCTTAACATGAACCTGCCGGAGTCCACGCAGCACATCCGCAGGTCAGTCCCAGCCTGCCTGACCGCCATGCTGTCGGACAGCAGCTTTCTTATCTGCTCTTCAGTCCTCTGGCGGTCCAGTGGGATTCATTGCTGGTGAACTGACGTGCACTGTTAATCACTGGACCGCAGACATAGCTTTGGGTGCAGTGTGCTCTCTGTTCTTAGGGCAAACCGTCTGCGGCTGTCAGACCAAGCTCCCCTTGCACCAGGATTGTCCACTTTGTGTTTTTCTGTGACCTGGTCTCTCATGTTCTGTAAAAGAGGTTTTTAGTAAAGTCCAACCAGTGGCTTTTTCTTAATAATAATTTTAGCTCTTATTTAGAATATTTTAACTGCTTGTAATATTTTATAGTTATTTTTGAAGTTTTACTTTTTGGGTTTAATCTATTTTAATAATCCTGTACTCTCACCATGAAGATCAGCCGTTAAATGTCTTCATATCTCGATAACTGGGGAGTCTTTTGACGCTGGGACCTTGTGTTTCCAGTGCCTTCGAGGCCGCGGTGTCTGCTGCGGGGCTTGAATTCCACTCCGATCGCCTCTGGGAGATGTATGCAGACTGGGAGCGGGAGCAGGGCGACCTGCGGGCGGTGACGGCCATTTACAGCAGGGTGATGAGGATCCCCACGCAGCTCTACAGGGGTCACTTCGAGAGGTAGCCTTCCCCTTCCGTCACATGCCACCACGAGGACCTGGTCTCTCTCATCATTTCATGGGCTGCTCAGTAAGGCATTAAACCTGCCCCTAGTGATGTCACCGTAAGCCATGGGTGTCAGACTCCACTCCTGGGGGGCTGGAGCCCTGTGCATTTTTGGGTTTCCTCTCATTTAACACACCAGATTCAACTCCTTGCACCTCCTTGTGCTAATTAGCACACAGCTCTTGACCTGAATCATTTGTGGTGGAACAGAGAAAGAACTAAACTACACAGGGCTCCATCCCCCAGTACTGGAGTTTGACACCCCTGCCCTAAGCAGTGTAGGCGAATATGATCCTGATCATCCCAGCAGACCTGCCCAGCTCATTACATTAATTGTACTGGTCCATGGTGAGCAAGATAGCCTTCAGTAATGAGGATATATCAGCTGAATTGAACATTCTGGCAAACAGTGTATGAGGGGAGAGCAGTCGCTGTTTATAGGATTGCTCAGAATCCACTGCCTTTGTAGGGTTCGAGCTCACCTCTTTGCACACCACCCCAAAGACCTCCTTCCCCCGGAGGAATACAAGTGCCTCCGTGCCGAGTTTCAGCAGAGCCAGCAGGGCGAGACTGCCCCCGTAGAGGGGGAGGAGTCTGAGGAGAAGCCCCCCGGGGAGGAGACCCCGGAGGACAGCAACACGAAGGATCAGGACACGGTGAGGAGACGAGGATTTTCGGGAGGCAAGGAGGGCAATGCGAGAGCCAGCCCGACCTGCCTCAGCAGCTGAGTAACGCTGTCTGTCTCATCCAGGAGGAGGATGTACAGAAAATGCAGGAGCTCCTGCTAGCAGACAGACAGAAGCTGTATCAGCAGACGGAGCTGGAGGTGGGCAAGCGGTGGGCCTTTGAGGAGGCGGTGAGTGACCTTCTGGCTCTCCCAAAGCACTGGGTACTACGTAAAGATGAAACGATTGCAAGTTTCATGGTAAACCGCCATTAGTATTACCATTTCAGCTTTTACCTGGCTGATTATCACGCTTTGAATAGCTCACCTTAAGTCCTGTGCAGCATCAGTCATGGAGCAATGCGACATGGGATTGTTGTGTGTCAGTGGAAACACAGCGGAAGGCAGCGACAGCGACCTGGAGATTTTTCATGGAAATGCGTATCTGATATGGGTTTCATACGTTTACATGAGGTATTGGTCATGTTTTTATTTTGCCGTTTATGCAAACAAAAGTTCACAGTGCTTCTAGTTTGTGGTTTTCAATATAAAACTTGGTGAAACTGTTTAGTTAATTTTCAGAAAGTACTGATACACTTTCAGCATGTTTTAAAAATAATCAATCCTGATAACCGTGACAATTTTGGTCATTATATTCGTGACATTAAATTTTCTTTTAGTTCCTTCTCTACCCGGTACAAGGTAGGGACATAGCTGGTAATTGCAGATAGAGAGAGTCTGTCTGCAGTACCCCTGAAATTCATGGCCTTCAGCTGCTAGTGATAGTTTGGGTTTGCCAGAGGGATGTGATCCAATTGTGATCATGTTTACCACTTACTGATTTAGTATCGATAAATCAAAACACATTTTATTGTTTTCAGTAAGTAACAGCCGTAAGTGTTCTGTGCAGGAACCCGGTACCCTAAACCCAAGTCCTGATTCAGCTTTTTAGACATTGTCAGCATGGGTGTGGCAGTATATATATATATTTTTTATAAGTTTGGGAACCAAATAAAAGCTATTTGCAGGCAGCATCAGAAAAGTCTTCCCTTTTCAGGCAATGTAAAGTTAAAGGATGATTTTAAAAGACTTTTTCCATCCTTGCAAGCAAAGCAGAACCGTCAGTGTCACTGACAGAGTGACAAGTGCTTATTTTGAGGGAAAAACAAGATTGTTGATGTGGTGACTGACTTGCCTATTGATATAGTTGAGATGGTTATTTATTAAATGAACCACTAATGATGATTAATTAGCCTCAAGCTATCTGCTGCTATCCAGAAATATATTTGTCTGGTAAATGAGATCTAGACGTGTTAAATAAAATATTGAGTTGTACCATGGATGTGTGATTTAAGTGATGACGATGGTGTTGATGATTATTTATAAATATGCTTATTTTTCAAAATTAGTTATTGCCTTATCCCTAGGCATGTCGGTGCAAAAAGACATCCTTTATGTGGATTTATTTATAGTTAATTCCTTGGAGATTTCTCCATTATTTAGGATAATTAACTGAGTTCGGTATCAGTGTCCCATTTGTGTTCAGTCAAGTGGGAACAAAAGACTGACTGAGACCCAGATCAATACTGACTCTCGCTAACTGACTGGTATATTAATTTGCACTGTTCGTTTGTTCCCTCCAGATAAAGAGGCCATACTTCCACGTCAAGCCTTTGGACCGAGCCCAGCTGAAGGCCTGGCATTCCTACCTGGACTGGGAGATGAGTGAGGCGGAGCAGAGGGTCCCCGAGGCGGAGGACGATGGCAGCCGGGCGGGACGCAGGCGCGTACTGGTGCTGTTCGAGCGCTGCCTTATCGCCTGCGCACTGTACGAGGAGTTATGGACCAAGGTGAGGCTCTGAGGAACACAAGCGGTGTTTCTCAGTTTGCGAACTCGACCTCGGTCGTGTTCTCCCGTACCCATTACATAGTCTCCCATTGCTGAAGACCAGTTCCAGTTCTCAAGAACATAAGTACAAAGGACAGGAATCCCCGGATGTCGTTCTTGCCCCGCCCCCAAATATCAAGGACACATGGGTTGCATCCTCGCCAAACGAGACATATCCCATGATTCACTGCGCCACATGTTCACTCTTGGGAGGCAAGTTGGCAAGACAATTTATTGCCATGTTCTTGGTATCGAGAAACACCCAACCCCCAAACACTGGTCCCACGAGACCCAGGATTCCTGCTGCTGTAATTATTACAGATTTTTACCCCTTTACAGAATTATTACCCCCCCCCCAGAGGCCTCCTGCAGCCCTTTGCCTTTAACTGTAGCTCCCTTTAGCTATAAATTATTTGTCATCAGGGATGGAAATATGCCAGCATGGGACCATAAAGTACAAAAGCATTAGTTAGTGCGGGGCTTCCTGAATGTGACTGAACAGAATCTGACAGGGTAGTATTTTTCGCTGGCAGATCTAAAATGAGGACACGATGCGTGTGTGATGCGTTGGTATCACTGAGGTGTGTGCAGATGTATATTCACATCTGGGAAGACCAGCTTTATCCAGCTTTTCCTCACCTAAAGTAATGCTTCGGACCCCTTTGAACTACAGAAAGACTTTGCTTTCATAGTTTATTGGATATTTTTAGCGCATTATTTAACTCTGTGCTTATTGCTACCCCACCCGTCGCCTGTGTGTCTGTGTTGACGATCGCCCCGGTATCGTACCGTTACCCTACCTTACGTGGCGTGTGTGCGTTTGGCAGTATGTGCGGTTCCTGGAGCAGCACAGCGTGGAGGAGGCGCAGGCCGTGTACCGCCGGGCCTGCGAGGTCCACCTGTCGCACAAGCCCAGCATGCACCTGCAGTGGGCCACCTTCGAGGAGAGGCACGGTGAGACATCCCGCTCGCGTCCCGGCTTTCTGTGCCATGATCTGCTGCCGCTGTGCCAATGGAGGGGCCCAGCTCCCTAATTGCACTAAAACTGTGTTTCCCAGTCCAGTCCTCAGGGACCTGCAGACAGTCCAGGTTTTTTCTTCCTTCCAGCTCCCTGATTACACTGAAATCATGGCTTAGGGCAGTGTTCCCCAGTCTGGTCCTCAGGGACCCACACACAGTCCACATTTTTTGCCCCTGGAAGTGGGGAGAGAGGAAGTGTGTCCCTGAGGACCAGGTTGGAAAACACTGATTTGGGGTGTAAATGTGGGGAAACGGTTGCCCCCCAGCCGTCCTGCCCTGTCCTTGCCTCTCCCGGATGCAGATTAGAGGCAGTAGTCTTGCTATTCTCTCGTAATGACTCCTGCTGTGGCCGCTCCCAGGAAACATCACGGAGGCCCGGAGGGTGCTGAAGAGCCTGGAGGAGGCCATGCCTGGCCTGGCGATGGTGCGACTGCGACGGGCCGGCTTGGAGCGCCGCACGGGGCGGCTGGACCAGGCGGAGGAGCTGCTGCGGGAGGCCGTGCTCCAGAGCAAGGAAACGCCCACGCTGCACGCCTTCTACTCCATCAAGCTGGCCAGGCTGCTGCTGAAGCTGTCCAAGAACTCAGCCAAGGCCAGGAGCGTGCTGCTGGAGGCCATCGAGCTTAGCCCGGTGAGCGGCAGCTGGGGACGAGGCGCGGTGCGCTAACCAGATGGAGACACATATACAAATATCCTCTCTGTGCACAAAGTCCCCATTAAAACATCGTCACAGTGGTTCGACTTCATGATATTTTGCCATCATGATGGCGCGATAGCGATGCGCATTTGAGCATTCGAACGTTAACAAACTTTGAATTTTGATTCGTTCCGCAGCCGATGGTAGCTTCCACCCAGCCGCGCCACGTAAACATCTCACATCACGTTTAACAGTGTAACACTTTTCTTTCCCTATTTAGCCACTTTTTCCCCAAGACCATTATGTCTACTAAACACCCAAGTGTGACACGTCATATATTCCTAATCTACCTGCGTATTTTTCACTCTATGATGGCTTCATTGGAATGTATCCCCATCGGAAGGAAGTTGAGGAGCATCTGTACGTTCTTCAAGTTTTCCGACGATTTTTTTTTTTTCTGCATCCCTGCTTCATTCCTTTTAATTGTGCTAATCGCTCCTCTTTCACTGCTCCCCTGATTTTATTTTGTTTTTGTTTTCCCGCCAGGACAACAGCAAGCTACACCTGAACCTCCTAGAGCTGGAGGTGGCGGGGGACCCCCGAGGTAACGGGATCGGGGTGCAGCAGTGTGTGAGCCGAGCCCTGGCGGCCCCTCTGTCTCCTCACACCAAGTTGCTCTTCTCCCAGCGTGGCCTGCAATTCGCTGAAGACTTCGGGGCCACGGTGCAGAGGTCAGTGGGCGCTGGGTCTTGCAAAGTGCTCAGGCTTTTCTTACTGTACCTCGAAGGTGACTGTCTCTCCTCTCTACCAGCGTCCTGACTGTTTACGACGAGCATCAGAAGCTGCTGAAAGAACTTGGCAGCAAAAAGCGAGGTGCTGAGAATGGGTAAGCATGGGCTGGCAGGGTTTAAACATAGAGGGAGCACAGCTCCGCCTCTTTATGTGCAAAGCACACCTTGCCGGAGCACAGCTCCGCCTCTTTATGTGCAAATCGCACCTTGCCGGAGCACAGCTCCGCCTCCTTCAACATTAAATCATTAAACACTATTAAATACAAATAACTTTTTTTTTATCACAATTTTAGTTTTTGTATTGCTTTAAAGTGCTAAAACAGCATAATGACAAATGAATATGCTGCATTGTTGATTGCATTGATAAATACATATGATGACTAATAAGGTACAGAGTGGCTTATTCTGCCACCCCCCTCCCCCACCCCACTCCGTACCTGACAGTGCTCTCCCTCCTCTCAGATTCTGATTTTGCCCCTGTGGGTTGGTTATGTGGTTCCTCCAGGTACTCTGGTCTCCCCTCACAGTCCAAAAACACATGCCGATGTTAATTACAGAACATGGATGGATGGATCATTAATTGTTATTTTTTTTTTACATTGAGTTACAATTTGTGTTACCCCTTCTAGGGACAACGATGACCCTGAGAAGATGAGCAAACTAGAAGAGAGCGCGCCAGCACCTTCCATGGCCACACCTCCGATGCCTCCCGTTGCCATGGCAACACCGCCTCCACCAATGATGGGTGGCGATATGAGCGGCTCTCACTATGGATACGGAGGCTGGTACCAGGTACTGAAGCTAGACCGCTTTTCTCAGTGTGTCGGTGCTTTTTTTAAAAGTGAAATATGATCGTTTTTGGTTGAATGGCCTTTTCAGTGCTTGTCCTCTCTTTCTCTCGCACACTTGCCTCTGTTCCCTGTGCTCTTTTAGCAACAGCAATATGGGGCTTATGGCTACCAGAATCCTTGGAACTACAATCAGTACTATCCTCCCAGCTAAAAACAGCACAGAATGTGGAAGACCAGACAGACTTCAGAAGAACCTTGGATGGTAGTGAAACTGTTGGCACACAAAACTGTTTCATGCTCAAATACAGTGACAACCCGCAAGTAAATACTTTTATATACCTAACAGTTTGAACAGTAGGCTTTTTAATGTGTAAAATGTGCATATATGTTAAATGTTGCTAAATTTAATCTGTGTTTATGAAGTCAGACTGATTTTAGAAAAAAACAAATATCTGGGATTTCATCTAATTGTTAGTTGGTTGTGCAGACTTATTGCAATGCTGCTTTGTTTGCAAATTACTGGGATTCTGTTTGGCTGAAGTCTTGTCCAATTTCTTACATGTCGTTCACAATTTTCTGTCATAATTCCTGATAGCACGTTGATAGCATTACATAGTTTTAAAAATCTCCATTTAATTAAATTGACCTGATGTAAATTGAAAATTTAAATGATTGAGGTATTATGTGCATCAATCTGACTTTGATTGGCCATGCATGTGGGGGTCCTTAAGAATCGCAGGACCAGAGACCCATCAATGAAAGTTATCCCCGAGTGTGTCTTGCTAAACTGTTCTCTATAGATGACTTGCCTTCTGTATCTTCTGGTTTTTGTGTTATTGTATATTATGCAGACTTTCAAACTGAATTGATTCTTCCTTAGGAAGCATAAGTGTTTTGTGCAACAAACAAAATCTTCCCGTCATATTATGTTAAGCATCATTCCAGAAGTAGACTAGGATTTTTTTAAGTGTGTGTGTGTGTATATAAATGCATTTTAAGCTTTGATGAAACAGTGTATCCATAACTGCGACATTAACTGTCACCTTGTACCTGAATATATAATGATAGTAAGATATTTTGTATTTTGACATAGACATTTTTAATGTTGGTATGATTGGGAATAGCGTTCTTTTGTAGCTGTGAAGTTGAGGTAATTGAACAAAAATTGAATTATACATGTCAGTCTGGATGAGAAATGTAACACCACCCCCCCCACCCCCCGAAGTGTGGCTTCTTGTAGAGGTTTCATTCTGCATTAGAGATTGCACAAAAGGATGCTGTCCATTAAGTCCATTGCACCTCTCTATGTCTGAAACGATGCCATTCCATTTATTTTCAAAGTTTTGACTAAGTATACAGTGTGCTGGATTAAAATGTTCCGGAAATTGCAGAATAGGTGAACACATTACAATTGTTTTTTGCGTGTTTAGTTAACAATTTCAAGGTTGCTTGCATATTTTTGTATAAAATAAAAGGTACTACACCAGAATTAAAAAAAACAAATGTTTTGGTTATTTTAGACTACAGCAGAATATGAATGTGTACATAAATCAAAGATGTAATTACGTAACGTTTACTTCTTTATAAAGTTGAATTTCACAATTCACAAATTATTTTAGGAGGGTGGGAAATAGTGATGGTTTTATATCAATAGTGATGAGGGTGTTGGCTAAGTGCTTTAAATAGGCCAGTCTTGTTTTGGCCTATGTAGGTGCTTTTTAATCCTGAATTGTTGTGGATAGCTGATAGTTAATAAGTGAGAGTAATACATAATTATGGGTTATCAGTGATAACAAACCCAGCATGACACCCTTGCAGCAGCTCTTAAAGGCAGTAAATTCACAGCCGTATTCTCAATACCACTTTCCCTGACTCAGTTAATTTATTCGAATTCTAGGAAAAGACTGTAAGCTGGTCATTGTTCTTGACATACGTCAGCAAAATTTGGCTGACAGTTCATCTTGGAAAAAAATGTAATATTCAAAAGTATGCAGCCAATGTTATAGATCGAAAGACCTGGGCGGGATTGAGTATATTTCTCAATTTGTAATTTGCCCATCAAGTTAAAAATAAAGTGCTTCAATAGCTGTAGTACAAAGTGTACAATGGTACATTTAAATTGGATACCTAATTGCTTAAATCATGCCAAAATTTACGAATGTGCTCTATGATTTCTGTATCTCTCTCTCACACACTCACACACACAGCTCTGGAAAAAGAGATTCACTCTGATGATCGTTGTGCTTCCAGGCTCTAAGTTTCTAAGACAGCAGTACACAACAACAAGGTAAAGCAGGAAGGAGACACTGGCAATGACCAAAATCCAGCCAGGTGGAGGGCAGGAGCAACTTTCTAATGCCACAGATGACCATCAACTTAACTGATAGTGCCTTGTAAATTGGAGGGTGACCTTCAAAAAGAATGGGAAACATTAAATGCAGGTGTGAAGTCCACTGCTAGGACAATTTATTAAGATAGAATAATAAAGATAGCTCCTAGAAATAGGGCTGAAGACCCATAAAGCAAGATGAAGCCCTTCATCAATGAGAAGCAGGCAAGGGGGCCAGGGTGTAGGTAAGGGGGCGTGCACTGATTGCAGTGCATACACCCAAAACACTGCGAACCACATCAGAGATGCGAACCTGAGTGCAGCCATGCAATGGGTGATACCTCCGCACCACACTAGCCCAAATGGACCAGTGTGTTTTTTCTGTTGGCTGTAGTGCCAATCCTGCCACTTACCATCAAATTTTCTAGTAAGTGGGAGGACCTCCACAGTTCTGGAAAAAATTGAGACTACAGCAAAATTTTCAGTTTCATTCATTTCTACATTTATGGGTATGCCTATATAGACACACACATTAGCATTTATCCTACATATCAGTAAATCTAGAAATATAATGAAGGATTAGTGTTATGCACTGTCTTTAAAGTAAAGTTTCCGTACTCTCTTATAAATTCAAAATGTAGATATGATTGCATTTACATACACGGGACATTTTTCTATGCTTCCAGTGTCACGCAATTACATACGGTTTCAGACTCAACGCAACTCAATGTCGAGACGTCTGCGCATGCGGAGACCGGAAGGGACCTGACAGCGGCGTCTGCAGATGCGTATTACGTCAGTGAAATTGAACAAACTTTATTGTTCATATACAAATAAATCCAGATATTAAAAATAAGACATGATGCAAACTGGTTTGTTAGGTGACGTTAAAGATGTAAATGCCTACACTGTCAACGTTATATAACCCTATGTATAATTTGCATTTAAGTAAACTGCTGAGCAGACACATTTGACGTGTGCCGAAATGTGTTTCCATTCCATTTCCTGCTTCCTACTGGCCAATAGGCGCGTTCCCACTTTGTGTTGCGCACACGCTGTAACTGCCGACCGTTCACAGGTGAGTGAAAAGTTAAGCAACGGGGATATTAAATAAGCAAGAAATTATAAATTCCCCGTTGGCATACATTTCTTTTTATCTCTGTATTTTTAGATTATTATTTGCAGGCGTCTAATCCTCTAGCTCTAGTTACAAAGTATTGTTTGCGGGGCACAAATGGTTAAAAGAACAGAAAAAAGCGAAAATGTATTAAGAATGGAAACAAATAAACTCGAGCTAAAGACGTTTCTAAAATACATTACAGCTCAATAAAAAAAAATACCGTAATGTTTTTTGTAGCTGGCCAGTTGTACTTATTCGAATCGTAATAATTGACTTAATACATACGTAATTAGATGATCGGGATGAACGTTAAAATATATTTAACATAAAAGCGGCACCTTGCCGTCTATTAGGGTGGTAATCGTGATTATGATTTTTGCCATAATCGTGCAGCCCTGCTTTAATCCATAGCAACATTCAATTGAGAATTTTCAGTTGAGTCGTTGAGCAGCATTGATGAATGGTCATATGGGGTATAATACCAGCATCTATTGGCTGTTAACTTTTTTTTTTTAAATATTTGCATTGTAATGCAGAGAACTCTCCGTTGCCGGTTTCTTTCAGTTGCAGCATGGGTCGGCATCAGGAGAATCCCGTGCGACTCTATTTTTCATATGATCCCATTTCCAACAAGTCCCGCTGCCAGATTGAAGGATGCTTAGCTGAGATTGCGGGCAACCATGGTGGCAATTTACAGCGACACGTTCAGAGGATGCACCCTTCTGTTTTTGCCACACTCCATACATCCACACGAGTGGAAGACCCTTCCACACCATCAGCTTCAGCCTACAAGAGGCCAGTCTCCAACATGGAGAATCAGAGGACAATAGACTGTCTTGTTGCAAAACAACCACGGTGTGAAGCTGTCTACATCACACCAGACTCCCTCAGAGAAGCTTGTGTTGAGCTCATTACTGTCAATGGCAGACCCTTCTCTTTGATGGATGATTCAGGATTTAGAAAGATAATAGATCCGTTGCTTGAGGCTATAGACAAGACTGTCATAATAAATAGTGAAACTGTTCGTACTATGGTATCAGAAGTGGCTGAAAGGGACCGGGAAAAGCTACGGAATGGACTCAAGGACAAACTTTTAATGCTAAAGGTGGACATTGCCTCGTACAAAAACCGATCAGTCCTTGGTATTAATGTCCAGTACACTGAAGGTGAGCATATTATACTCCTAACACTGGCTGTTAGGGAACTCCATGAAAAACACACTGACCGTTATTTATCTGCAGTTGTGCGCGAAGTCCTGAAGATGTATGCTATAGATTTAAAACAGGTTTATTCCATCACTATTGATGATGGTGGAACATTGCTAGATGTAGAGTGTCTAGTGTCAGAAGATAGTGATAAAGAGGCAGAGGTTGATGGAGCTGATAGAGATGAAGAAAAGCATGCAGGTGAGGCTGGCATTGATGGAAATGGTGGACAGGCTTCAGAAAAGAGCAATGATTTCCTCATGTTGGACATCTATGAGACATCAGGGAATGTGAATGGAGAACTTCACAGTGTTGGGAGTGGGGGTCCAGTTCTGAAAGGCCGCAGATGTTCTGCTCATACCTTCCAGTTGGCCGTTGAGGACGCTTTAAAAGACAGAAACACATCTAGCTTAATTGCTAAGGCAAGACACGTTTGTGAGAAATTATGCACCCCAAATGTGTCCGGGTTTCTGAGGAGATTGGGTCAAACACAGGCCGTGACTGACTATCCTAACCGATGGCTTTCAACTTTTGATATGCTTGAGCGACTTTGCCTCTTGAAAACCTTCTGCGAAGACATGGCTCCCACTATTCCAGAACTGTACTTAAACGAATCCGAATGGGATGAGATTAATCAGCTGGTTTGGACTCTGCAGCCTGCAAAAATGACGACAAAGCTTCTCTTGTTGGATCAGATGACCGCCGGCGACTTCTTTGGTGCTTGGCTCAAATGCAAAATAGAAACTGACAAAATAGGCGGCCCTTTCTCAGCCCTGTTAGTGGAGTGTTTAAACCGACACCAGCACATGCTGTTTGAAAATGAAGCATTTCTGGCTGCCGTGTTTCTGGATCCCAGGTATAAAGTTCTTTTGACTGAGGCTCAGGTTGAACAGGCCAAAAGACACCTGTGCCAAGCCTGGGGGATGATCCAGACTCTCACACCAAACACACAGCTGGCACCTCCTACACATTTACTGAAGAAACCTGGCACCAGTGATGCAGATGATGAAATTGAGCAGATGCTTGTGGCAAGGGAGCGCGAGACTGGCAGCGAGGGTATGAAGTGTAAAACATCAGTGATGTCATCTCTCAACGCATATGCAAGTCAAGAAAGGCTGAAGAGGGAGGAAAATATCTTCAGATATTGGTTGAATACCTCTATCATCAACCCTGACTTGTATAGACTGGCCATTAATGTAATTCCTCTACCGGTCACACAAGTTAGTGTACAGCGTACAGTCTCAGGCCTCAGATATATCCTGTCTCTCAGACCCAGCATGAGTAATGATGCCCTCGAAGATGTTCTCTTTGTACGACTGAATAAGCAGTTTAGGCAAACAGTGAGCTAGAGTGTTTTGCTTCGTTTGCTGCTGTTTGTGTTTACACAGCCAGAAGTACATAATCTTAATGGTGGTGGAACATGTATCTAAAAATCTGTTGAATAGTTTTAGAAAAGTAGTCTTTTGCTTATTGGATTGTATATATTGTATCAGAATTGTAAGCAAAAGTCTTAACTTGTTTCTTCTCTGCCTGAGTTTGAATGTCAGGTGCACAGTAGTGCTGGGCGACATGGTGATATTATCGCTAATCGCTGTCACAAGATAAGTAACCCAGTGGCGCAGTCTGACAGTGATTAACCACTGATTGTTGTTGACATCGGGAGAGTAGGCTACACAAAAAGCAAGAGAAAGATTTATGAATTCGCTTTTAGCCAACATTTCCGACAAAAAACAAAGCAAACACATTGATTTTATTATGGTAACAGTGTATGTACCATAAACGTCCATTATAATGATGGTAGTTTCTAGCTCGTGCTTAACAGAAGCTTGTGAACCACCTTCTTTAGATACTCCATGACACGTCTTTAAATCATAATTAAATCCAACCTGCTGATTGCCTATTTTCCAAAGAGACTAAAAATACGATGATCAGCAATCGCCACCCCCCCCCCCCCCGGCTGGCAGGTTTTAACACCAGCTGTTTAGTAGATTATCTGTGTTTTTTCATGCATATTTTAATATTAAAATATAACATTTTTTTTGTTATCACCCAGCCCTAGGGTGTAGTGTTTCCTGCTACAGCCCATACACCACACTGCTGGCTGCCTTAGGATCCTGTGGTTCACACACATCAGTCCTCTCTTCACCTTTTGCAGGTCCCTCATCACAGCCCAAATTCACTCACCCTTCCTGCATCAAACGTTTAGGCTCATGACCACGCCTTTGCTTTCTCTCAACCTTGCTGGAAAGATCAATATGATATTTCCCCCTAAGTAAATTACCTACTCTGATAAGAGTTGATTTGTATCGAATGTTATCAATAAATATGATGTTGCTGTATCCCATTAAAAGCTAGACATCAGCATTAGTAAATGTAACTTTTTTTTACTAGTGGATTTCGTATTCATAACTTTTTTTTTTTAAAAAAAGAAAAAGCTTTTTAACATTTGTTACACATGTATATAATTCATGCTAGAGATCACTTTGTATACTATACACACGTAATACCTGTCAGGCACACCTACTAATGCATGAAATTCCTCCGAACTGTCGCTGAAACTGAACACATACAACACAGAGCAAAGCAACAGGATTATTTATTGTTCACGTAAACATTAGGAGAACTAAGATGTGCGTCCTAATAGAGTCTGAATGTGGTGTGATTGTAGGTGTCATGCACTTTGGTTCCAGAATCTTAAAAACATTCAGCTTCCTGTGATCTTTCACACTGCAGTGTCTAGTGAATGCAGAGAATGATGAGATGAAAAAACAGCATCCCTGTAGTCAAAAATAGTTTGTTAATAATGAGGAAGGTCAAGGCTGAATAGCTAAACTTGAAGGTAACAGGAAGGTCACAAGTGCCGAAATAACAGCTCAGTACAGCAGTGGTGTGTGGAACAGCCTCTCTGGAGAAACAAATTGTCTACCCTTAAGCAACTCTGGAGGCCAAAATGGGTTCTACTTGGTACTAAATAAAATGTAGTAACTGCAGGAGGGTGCAGTGGTTCTTCACACCTCTGGGACCTGGGTTTCAGTCTCTGTCATGGATTTGTATATGTGAAGTTTGTATATTCTACCCATGCCATTGTGAAGTTTCCCCCCACAGTCTGAAAACATCCATTCATCCATCCATCCATCCCCATAACCACTTAATCCTAACTGGGGTCACAGAGCCTATCCCAGGAACAAGGGGCACAGGCAGGAACCAACACAACACGGCTAATTTAGCACTCGCCGATGAACCAGCCCTCCATGCTTTTGGATCATGGGAGGAAACCGAAGCCTCTGGCAAATACCCACACAGCCACATAGAGGGCGTGCGAACTCCACACAGAGAGGACCTATCCCCAGCTCCAGGATCACACCTAGAACTTTCTCACTGTGAGGCAGCAGCGCTAACCATTGCACCACTGTGCTGCCCTGTGTGAAAACATGCTAACATTAATCGGAGTTACCAAATGGCCTGTGAGTGTGCACTGTGATGGGTTGGTGCTACATCCTGGGATGCTCCCTGCCTTGCTCCTGTAGCCTCCAAAGTAGGGTCTGTACACCCACCCCCAAATAGGATATGCAGTTACAGAAAATGGATGGAGTGACAGCCAAGTGCATATTCAGCACATAATTTCATATAATAAAGACCAGGACCATAAATTCACTCACTATAAATACAGAAGTTCATACAGAACTTTATATGCCTGGATTTAAGTTAGAAGTATGGTTTCATTGGCTCACTCAGCATATTCATGGATATTCATCCATCCATTTCCTGGAACCGCTTGTCCTGTTCATAGTCACGGTGGGTCCGGAGCCTATTCCGGAGGCTACAGGCGCAAGGCAGAGAACAACCTAGAATGGGGCACCATCCCATCTCAGCATATTCATGGATATGGGGTAATTTAAAAATGCACTGCCACATATAAGCGTAAAGTCAATAGATAGACAAGACAATTATAAATAAATAAACCCAATGACTGATAACACACAATGTAAAAGTTAGCATTGCGGGAATGTGAGAATAGTCACTGATTTGCACAAAAATATTATGAATAATAAATAAATATCGAAAACTTAAATAAATATCGAAAACTGATTATGGCAAAGAAGCCCTTTGTCCGTCCGCGCTGTAATCCAAGCGCACTCCTTCGCTAATGAAAAAAATAAAAGTAAAACTGTAGTTTAAGTATAAATAATGTATACGTGCCCAAGGTTCGCAACTGCTTCCCGGTTGGAGTGTAACGCGTTCCGGGTAGTCGTTCTTTTTGTTCTCCTCGGGCATCCGTAGAGTTACATGCGGACTGGAAGCTCGCGAGTGTGATTGTGAGTAAGCAGATGATATTTTGCTAACAGAAGACAATATTGCTGATCGCAAAATAGAATTCAGCTGAGTGTTAATGTGTAATAAAGTTTTGTTAGGTGAGCTGTAGCATAACCACAATAAAATCACAACAGGTATTGAAACGTCTTTACGAACCCAGATAACATACTACCACTACAGTTACCTATGCTAGGATAGAAACAGACAGCACGTTAGCTACATATAGACTACATCATCCTAGTTTTTAACCACCGCATGCCCAGATACTGTCTTTTCAAGTTAGTTAACTACCATGGGTAACAATATTACCCAGCAACTCATTTGGTTGCATGTATTTATACCATCAATACTCCAAATTTAACGTTATAGATTCGTGTGATTCATTTTGTACTATTTATTTAAGTAATCCCGTTTTCCTTTTAGTAAGATGGCGGAATGCACGACGTTAGACAGCCTGTTGGAAATGGGCTTTGACAGAAACAGAGCGTAAGTTATATATTTTTTTTACGTACTCTATGCATCTGCTTTATGTTAATTAGCTTTTTATGCGTTGGTTACTGTCCTGATGGCTGTTGTGTTCATAGGGAGAAGGCTGTTGCACATACTGGCAATCAGGGTATAGAGAGAGCTATGGACTGGTGAGTTTACCAAGCCAGGAAGTACCAGTCATGCATGACTTCATGATGCCCTGTTTATTAATTTGTCTCTATAAAAATCATTCAACAGGATGATGGAACATGAGAATGACCCAGACATCGATGAGCCTTACGTCCCGCCGGCAGGGAATGTCCTGGTGTCTAATGACAGCCAAGAGATACCAACAGAGCCGACACTAGGTAATGCACAGGGTTGTCATCCGCACAGCCCTGTAGCTGCTTACCGTCTGATTCCGACGTGTACCAGGAAACCATTGGATTGTGGGCCTGTTTTTGTTTCATAAAACAGTTTGTACTGTTTTAATCTTATACAAGACCCAAGATATCTTTATTATCACTGTACAATGAGATGATGTTTGGATCATCCTGTACAGGCCTAAAAAAAACTATACAAGCTAAAAGGAAAATGTAAGGGAAAATAACAGCATATAGCAGTGTAAAGAAAAATACAAAGTATAAAAGTATAAGAGAAATGTTGCACATGAATTATTGCACATGAGATAAATTACTGCACTTGAGAAAGGCAGCGGTTGACGATTGTAGCATTACTGCAGAATAATGATCATGGTCAACTATATTGCACAGTATAATGAACTACACAGAGTGCAATTGTGGCGCTAAGATGAATGTGATAGCAACATTGTTGTATAGTCAGCATTGGTGATTCTATGACGGCTAGTAGTCGGAACACTTAAAGTGCGTATTCTGTGTGTGTATGGAAATTTACGAAAGATCGGCTTCTACGTTTAGAGCTCCGGGCCGCTGCGCCCATACACGCTGCCGTCCTGGCATCCAACCAGCTGTTTTTGTATGCACCTTGTAGCAGCAGAGGAGGGGGCTGAGGTGACACTGGAGGAGGGAAATAAGAAACCAATGACAGAAGAGGAGAAACGGGAGCAAATCAAACGGTTGGTGTGTGTGAGAGCGCGGGAGAACAGTAAGTGGGAGTATGGGTGAAATGAATACTGGCAGGTCGCAGTTTGGAAAAGGGGGATTGTTCATTTTTAAATGGTGTTTTGGATGTTCCTTTTTTTTCTAAATGTTGTAACTATATAGGTTGTGTTTCTGTAGGACTTCCATAGAACTTACAAATGAGCATTCAAAGAGTTTCATTGCTTTGCACCTAGTATCTGCTAATTGCTTTTGTTTCTTAATTGTAATTTAAAATTACTGAAAATGCTGGTATATCTTATTACCAGTTAACTGCTGTATGTCATTTAACTGATGCCATGTAATGTAGCAGAAATAACTAATTACTTGTGTGCACTCATTGCTCCGTTTGTGACCAAACAACAAGGTAAACGATACTGATGCGAGTATTTCACCCAGGTTGGAGGAGCTGATGAAAGTGAAGCAGGAGGAGAGGAGAGAGCGGGAGAGACGGGAGGAGGTGGAGAGGGAGAAGCAGAGACGGAAGCAGGGCCAGGAGCTGCTGCAGGTCAAGCAGAAGCTCCAGGAGGAGGAGATGAAGAAGCTGACCGAGCAGCGGCGGAAGGAGAAGATGGAGGATAGGATGGCCAAGTGCGTCTGGGCTAACTTCCAAATTTGCTGACGCTAAGTGCAGGTCTTCTGTTCTTGGATGGATGGAGACAACAGCAGTTCAACAAGCACTAACATCTCATTGACAAACAAACCCGCAATGGTGGCAATGATGTCAGCAAATAGTGTCATCACCAGATGGACATTAGTTCTGACTTTTATATTACAATGCGTTTCCATTTCACCATTGAGAATCCCATGTGGGTTGTTTAATTTCATTGTTGGGACTCAGGTCTAGTAGATTACCAGTCATCTGGCCTTCACTGCCTTAATACTGAAACCTCTTCACGCTGACCTCATTTTTTTTTTTCTTATTTTGTGGTCCAGGCAGCGAGTTCGGGAGAAGATCGCCCGGGACAGAGAAGAGAGAGCGCAGAAGGTACAGAATCCATCAGCCTTCTGTCTTGCTGTTTCAGATTCTTAGAGTCTGTTATGCCTGTTAGAAGAAGATGTCTGCAGGCTGGAGATACTGACTAGACTGAAACATCTCTGTTGCCTTCATTAATGTAACAGAACTGTGTGATAGAACTTTTTTTTTATCTAATAGTCATTAAGTATATTAGATCTTTTTATGAACCACCCACCTGGGCGACAGACTGCATAAATACAAATTTCTTCCTTTGAATAATATCGGTCGTCACTACTTTGCTGTGTATGACTTAATAAAATGATTAAATGTATGATCGTGGTACTTCTGCTGGCCCTGTTTAATTCAGAATGAAAGGCAGATATGGCTCACAGTCACTGTTCAGTTGGCTGTACTCCAACGTGCACTGTCCGTCTTCCCAGTTTGGGGGGGGCTTCTCAGTGGTCTCTCCTACATCTCCCCCCTCTGAGGCCACCCCTTCTGCCTCTTCGGGTAGCCAAGGGCCTCCACCAGCCAAGAAGGACTACGACGAGTCTCGGATACAGGTATGAGTTGTGTGTGTGAGGGATGGGGGGGGAGCGCATTGTGACGGCACTCTTTCCTCATTTCACTGTTCCCCTGCACCCTCCCAGGTGCGTCTGTTGGATGGCTCCACCCTGACTGCTGTCTTCAAGGCGCAGGAGCCGTTGGCTGCAGTGCGAGTCTATGTGCAGATGAACGGGGTGGAAGGCCAGGACTTCACCCTGCTGTCCCCCTACCCCCGGCGCATTTACACTGACATGGACATGGAAAAGCCCCTGCGGGAGCTCGGTGAGTACCTGGGACATGAGAGCGGAGCCTGTGGGGCTTGGGAGGCGGAGCCTGTTGGGCTTTGGAGGGTGGAGCCTGTTGGGCTTTGGAGGGCGTATCTTGTGGGGCTTTGGAGGCGTATCTTGTGGGGCTTGGGAGGCGGAGCCTGTGGGGCTTGGGAGGCGGAGCCTGTGGGGCTTGGGAGGCGGAGCCTGTGGGGCTTGGGAGGCGGAGCCTGTGGGGCGGAGTCTGTGGGGCTTGGGGGCGGCGGAGTCTTTGGGGCTTGGGGGCGGCGGAGTCTGTGGGGCTTGGGGGCGGCGGAGTCTGTGGGGCTTGGGGGCGGCGGAGTCTTTGGGGCTTGGGGGGACGGAGCCTTTGGGGCCTGGGCCTGAGGGTGTGAGGGCGGAGCCTGTTGTATGAGGGTGTAGCCTGGGGTCTCAGTAACTACTGCATCCAGTATGAAGTGCCTTGGGACAGCAGCTATTTTAAAAACATAAACATATTTTTTAAATGAAATTTTAAACTTTAACTCCGGCTAAGTGTAAACACATCAAATATACACGGATGTGTAATAAATCATTTTAATTAAGCTCTATTTTTTCACTGTCTTGCATTCATTTGTTGAGCTGATGTCAGTAGGTGTGGGTAAAATAAGCCTTAATAAAATGTCTTTTTTCTCACTGGTTTTGTCCCTCCCCCAGGTCTGGTGCCGTCTGCTGTCCTAGTTGTTGCCAAAAAGTGAAGTTAAAGAGAAACCCTGGGAGGACGGCAACACCGGAACACCAACCAGTGAACTGAAGGAATTTGGATGATTAAAAACAGAGAGTGGAACAACAATAAATACACTGCGCTTATTAATACACTGGTTCTCTTCCTTACAGATCAGTCATGCAGCAAGCAGTAGTTTCATGTAGGGGCTATATATTCATATTCATTTAGGTATTTCCTTGTGCTAGAGTTAAACACTAGTGTAGGTGAAGTAATCAGCATCTCCTTAAATTCACATTGTTCCTCAGAATGACTTTGAATACAGCATTGTCTAAAACAGCTGTTCTGGTACTTTTCATATCTTATCACACATGATAAGGAGTAACGTTCAAAGGGCAGAGACATAGAAGGTAAGGTCCGGTGATCGCGTTTTTTTTTTATGTTCTGCTAAATATTAAGAACTATTGTGACTTAATAAATTGCTTTTTTAAATTGTGTTTTGCCTGAATACATTACATAATGTATATAGGTATGGTAGCATGTTTTTCTTTCCAACAGTAGGTGTTTGCAGAAGTGAGAGTAGAAGTTCCACATGTAAGTCTTAGCGGGTGATGTTCACTTCCAGGAGTTTTCAGTATCCGATGGAATTTCTGACAGAAGTTCGTTAGAGTGACCTCCACTTTCCTGGCCCAGGTCTCTGTCTGTTGGGGGGGGGGGGGTGAATGGATATGAATCGATAGGAGGGCTGATGGCAAACTATTCATGACTTAGGCCAATAAATACATATTTATTTGGGAGGGGGCTAAAGCTCCCCCAAAACAGTTTTAACGACGCCCCTGGTCTGATAACTTTGTGAGTCTATCTGATGGATGACTGGATTACATTGAATTTTTTGCACTGAGTCATGGTAATATGGTAATACTATTTTATTATCTCATATGCAGTTGTCCTAGACATGAGAAAAGTTATAAAAAAATAATATTGACTGTGACTCATTTGGGCTATGTGTTCATTGTCCATAAGGAGAGTCTCATGCGTGTCTGTGAGAGACTCCACATTTTTCTGCTCTTGATATGTCTTGGTTTCCCACTGTGGTGATGTTCCTCCAAGGGTGCAGCATCTGACCAGTTTGATACAAAGGAAGAAGTCAGCTTGGGTCTGACTCGGTACTGGAGGTTTGCCAGTAATATACTCGTCCGGGGCAAAGAAAGTCTGGATGAAAAATGATTTTATATATTATATCTGTTTTTTTTTTTACATTTAAACTGCGTCTGTATGTAATATACTTCGTAAGTTACTTCTTACATGAAATGAAGGATTATTCTTGATGTTAAGCATTGTGTGGCCCTTGGTTGTAATTCTGTAATGGAACAGTGTTCAGAAACAGCCCTTTCCTGGCCCTGTAAAAAAAAAAAATACTCACAGATCAGCATTGGTGTTGTCGATTGCTGTTTTTTAAATCTCATCATTGAGAATAATAAAGAAGAAACTTTTTTTTTTTTACATTTTTATTTTCGCCTGAAGTACGTGCTCGTCACTTTTCGGTTTCACGCCCACGTAATGCCCACGTTGTTTTCAGTTTATGCATGTGTTGATTTTTGTTAGCATATTCATACACCTGTTTCATGAAATACCTCGAGAACACTTGGAACAGGTGGAATGGTAGTAGCTGAAAGTGTCCAGTAGGTGTCACCCCTGCAGTTCCCCAGAACACGGCGCCCCTAATCACGTTGCGTAAGCCATGGACGCGTAAGTTTTAAATAGAATATATTACTCTGTATGTAATTGTATATGTAAATGAATGCGTCAGTCATGAACGCTGGCCCTCGTGTGTGTTTACGCTAGGTGCGCACTTGTTACATTTCGCATGAGAAACCTTTGGGTGCAGGGTTTGTGTCGCCGTGAATTGGTGTGTGTGTGCGTGCGGGAGTGAGAGAGGGTGAGAGTCAATGGGACAGTTTCTGTCTCTTGGCGGGTGACTCAGAGCGAGTGGGTGTACTAAGTGTAGATAAGTGCTGATGGTGGAGATGCATTCGTCAGTGTCAAGGTGATAAAAAGACGGAACACTGACACAGTGTTCGCAGCAATACTTAGATGTATTTTTAACCATTTTTTTTCCTGAATCGGTTCCCAGATCTGCAGAAACACTAGATACGACTGATCCAAAGCTGCAAACAAGAATATTTAGCATTTCATAACTGTGCGCGCATCGAAAAACAGTGTGATTGTACGCTTCCTCGTGGAACATGAACGAATGAGTGAGAGTGTATTATTAACGTTGTAAATTGCAGTTTCTACACGGCCTTATGCTTGTTTTGATGTCTTCTCCTTCACGACATTTTGGAAAAACTTGAATCCCATTGTTCCTAATCTCCACTGCTCCTCCTTCTACAGATACTTGTATATTTTCTAGACTAAATGACCTAATTGCAGACGACATTTTGGGAACATTGTTTTTATTTTCATTTACACCTTTTCCTCTTTACATTCTTGTCACCAATTAATGTACTGACCTTTTCTCAGCAGTCCACCTGGCGATGGCATTTTAATGACAACATTCGGCTGCCATGGGAACATAGCGAGTGTCTCCAATTCACCATGTCTCCTGTCTAACCAGCAATTATTAAACTGCATGCTCGATATGTTGTTTTTTAGGTGAGAGATTCGTAGAATATACACGACTTGTGTAACACCTGAGAGGAGTCCTATATGGATGTTAATAGTAATGTAATTCATTCATTCATTCTCTATATCACTTGTTCTCTACAGGGATGTGTGGGTCCATCCGGAGATACAGCCGCAAGGCATAACCCAGGATGGGGGGCCAACCCATTGCAGGACACACTCATACACTATTCACACACACACACACACATTGGCACCTACGGACAATGTGGCACCTCCAATTGACCTAAGGCTTGTTTTTTTTTTTTTTTGGACTGCAGGAGGAATTCGGGGAACCTAGAGGAAATTACACGACAGCAAGGGAAGAACTTATACATTCCACACACTTGGAGCCTGTGCAAGGCAGTATTGGGGCAGAAGGTACCCTGGATGGGATGCCGATCCCGATACACATGTACTGTGGGCATTTTAGAGACATCAGTGTGTCTAAGCTAATGTCTTTGTATTTTTGGAAAATAGCAACGCATGCGAACTACAGGGCAGGGATTCAAACCCCACTTTCTGGAAGTCTGAAGCAGTAGTATTACTCACTATCTTGCCCGTCTTATCCGAAAAGATGCAAGATATTAGATGGTAATGCTAATATTGTGACCCAAGGCTAATAGACTGCATTTTTCCCTCTTTTGTCGATAGCCAATAGGACAATGTTAGTCATACCAACACCTCTCCCTGTCTCCCTTTCGCTCTCTCTCTTGTGCTGTCTGATTGCTACGGTAACACTTGTCCCTGTTGCCATGACAACTGTTTCCTGAAAGCATTGTGCAAGCGAGTGTACAGCAGTGTATGTGTATGGGGCTATTGGACGCCTTTTGTGTACCCCACAAGTGTTACGCCTGGGGGAATTGCTTGCTTGTGGTTTTCGGAGTCTGTGATCCAGTATGTGATGAGACCTGCTGTATGTGTGTTACCCTTTAGTTTTGCGAAGCATCGCTTCCAGGTCTGCCTTGACGACGCAAGGGCACTGTGTGTGGTCCACCGGTCTGATGGCTTTCTGTGCACGAGACAGATCGCATAGGTCGCATGAATTAAGAGCTGGCAATGGGATTTTGGCTGATATTTTGATTGCTTGTGGCTGACATATAAGGGATGCTTAGACACCAGTTAGGGTAATATTGCCTCAAGATTGGTCATTTTGTTCTTGCTGTGTAACGCGTCGCAACCTCAAGCTGCCGCAAGCAGCAAGAGATGTGATTCCTAAGTGTATTTTTCTGTATTATTTTTTTCATGAAATAAAACTACAACTGAGCATATTGATGCATTTTCATTGGAAATGTGTCTTTTGCAGCCATTTCTTTCTCCTGTTCACGGCCACCTGTTGTTCCCCTGCCTGCCCCTGTACTCTCTGTAACATTTTTCCTGCCTTTACTTTTTCCCTTTCTTACATCTCCTCTCTGCCTCTTAACCCCCACATCTTTCACTGCAGGGTTCACATTTTTGCCTGTTTCATGTACCTTAACAAGACTTTATGAGTCAGATTCCGTCTGTTCCTTTCCGTCAGGTATTTCCTCAAAAATAAAAATACATCCAGTCTGTCTAAATTCAGTTTCCTATGTCAGCACTTGTACTGTTACTTCTAGACAAACTTCTGAAGCTTTTTATGGAAAAAATGTGACAGCTGCTCCATATAGATTAAAGATAACATGTAAGAGGTTATGTAATAATGTAAGACTGATGGCAGCGGTATATAGGTAGACCGAAATAATGAAGCAGTGACTCATTCTGAGAAATTATTTGCAAAGCGATTACTCAGTGTCTTGCAGTCTTTTTCGTGGCCCAGTGTCTGGAGAGATTCTCCTGTACATACACCACCCCCCCCCCCCCCATCTCGTCGAAAAGTGCCTCTGTGCCTGTTGACTGTGATCTGGTGTTCGCGAGGGCGTGCTGTGTATTTTTGTGTTTTCGCTCCATACGGAACACGGCTGAAAAATAACCAAAAGTGTGCATTTAGAGTATATGCAGATCGCCTTTGGCTGCATTGCTTCCTTGCCCATCACACCATATTTCGCCAGTCTTACCTTCTCCTTCTCAGTTTCCCCTCCGCCTCTCTGCTGGTGATCGAGTTCATAGCGCCTAGTAAATTTATCATACTCCTCAAAAGTCCTCATGAATGATTCAGATTCTCCTGGTTCCCTCACTCCTGTTTCTCTACACATTCCTGCTTCTTGGCAGTGCTTTTCCAATCTTAGAATTCTTGTTTATTCGGTAAACTTTCACACCATCGCCAAAGCATGAGTCTCCATCTAAGTCATGTAATCAGCTGATGAACCAGTCAGTAAATGGCTTTGATTTAACCCACCAGCTTTTTATGATAAGAATGTCACTGGTCAGGCTGCAAGGGTACTAGAAGGGTGGAGGCAGCGATAGTTGTAATGGGATTTAGGACAAAAATGACAGCAGGGTCTATGGGGAGTGTCTCAGACTCATAAGGGCATGGGAAGGTGGCATCACCAGCCAGTAGTAGGGAAGGAACCTCCTTTAGGGAAATTAAGGAAGAAACTACAGGCCTTTAATGGGGTCTTTTAAAATATATGAGTTTAATTAGTTTTGCAGGTCCAAGGTCCCAGGTCAATGGTTTGGAATCCTGTCTGACACAGTGGCATTTCCCATCAGTGCGTGGAGCGCAATGCAATGTCCAGTTTATTACAGAACCGAAATATCAATTCCTAAACTGACCTTTCATTACTGATAGGCCATGTCAATATTGTAGAATTTGCATTATTGGGGTATAAATCTGTCCATGCAGCCCATGGGATGGGGAGTCCAAATATTAGCAGCCGTTTAGTGTAAATGAGTTATGGAGCCAATTGCTTTTGGAAATGATTGGAGCCTTCGCCTGTGTTTCCTCACGACTGATGCCTTCGCCTGTGCTTCCTCACGATTGGTGCCTTCGCCTGTACTTCCTCACGATTGGTGCCTTCGCCTGTGTTTCCTCACGATTGGTGCCTTCGCCTGTGTTTCCTCACGATTGGTGCCTTCGCCTGTGCTTCCTCACGATTGGAGCCTTCACCTGTGTTTCCTCACGATTGGTGCCTTTGCCTGTGTTTCCTCACGATTGGTGCCTTCGCCTGTGCTTCCTCACGATTGGTGCCTTCGCCTGTACTTCCTCACGATTGGTGCCTTCGCCTGTGTTTCCTCACGATTGGTACCTTCACCTGTGCTTCCTCACGATTGGAGCCTTCGCCTGTGTTTCCTCACGATTGGTGCCTTCGCTGGTGTTTCCTCACGATTGGTGCCTTCGCCTGTGTTTTCTCACGATTGGTGCCTTCGCCTGTGCTTCCTCACGATTGGTGCCTTCGCCTGTGTTTCCTCACGATTGGTGCCTTCGCCTGTACTTCCTCACGATTGGTGCCTTCGCCTGTGTTTCCTCACGATTGGTGCCTTCGCCTGTGTTTCCTCACGATTGGTGCCTTCGCCTGTGCTTCCTCACGATTGGTGCCTTCACCTGTGCTTCCTCACGATTGGTGCCTTCGCCTGTGTTTCCTCACGATTGGTGCCTTCGCCTGTGTTTCCTCACGATTGGTGCCTTCGCCTGTGCTTCCTCACGATTGGTGCCTTCGCCTGTGCTTCCTCACGATTGGTGCCTTCGCCTGTGTTTCCTCACGATTGGTGCCTTCGCCTGTGTTTCCTCACGATTGGTGCCTTCGCCTGTGCTTCCTCATGTTTCTCAAACATGGGGATGATAGAGAGGAGCCAATTGCAATAGCAGGGCAAACTGCACATTTTAGCAAGGATTGTGTCCTGTGTCACCTTCAGTCAGTGCAGGGCCAGTCAAAAGTCAGGACACATCTGCTTTTAATTTCTTTGTCTCTATTTTAGCTGTGTCAGTAACCTTATAGCGAAAAACCTTGAGACGATGAAGTTATACATATCAAATATTGCAACGACCAAGAGACACGTTCAACATCTCAAACTTTTCTCAAATTTTAGAGTCTTAAAAATGGGCCCCGTTTTTGTGTGTCCAGACTTTTTATTGGTGCTGTATCTTTGATGAAAATGAAAATGCTTAACTC
Source organism: Brienomyrus brachyistius (assembly GCF_023856365.1). Lineage (NCBI taxonomy): Eukaryota > Metazoa > Chordata > Actinopteri > Osteoglossiformes > Mormyridae > Brienomyrus > Brienomyrus brachyistius. The sequence goes on from NC_064542.1 coordinate 10,438,149, forward strand.
TGGGGCAGAATAGTGGTGTTTGTTACAAACCAGCCTTATCTGTGTTCCAGCTGTGTTACCCAGCATACAGTTCATTTTTTTGAGGGTGGAGGGGTTGCTGGAGGGGGCACATGTCAGAGAGTCACCCTGAACTGGATGTCAGTCCATCACAGGGCATGAAACAGCTCCATAAACATATAGAAATGAAGTGGCAGGTTAGGTATAGGTACCTATTGTATAATGTGCATCTTAGACACAGTAACTATATTTAAAATGGCATCTGCTATGTAAAGTGACCAAGCTGTGGTTACAAATCAGAAGCTACTAAGCTTCTAGCCAGTTAGCAACAAGACAACACCTACATGAATTCTGTGCAGAAAACAAATGAGAATGTCCTGCACTGCACAAGGTAAAATGCATGAGAGGTGTGTGATGTCCTGGGGCGCAGGTGATGTCATATGAGGACTCTTCTTTGTGCCTTATTGCAGGTGATATTAAATTGGCTTCTATTTTTTCTGATCTGAATACATCCAGACACTGATTCCTGATCTAGAACCTGAAGCCTGGTTTATTTTCCTCTATGTTCTTTCTGCTGCGTCAGAATGAGCTCCATCCCTCCCCATTATTTTGTTAACCCCAGATGAAATCCGGCATCCAATTGAAGTCCCCATAGCTACTTCCTGCTCTAGCATGTGATTCTGCCTGCAACTAATACTACAATATGACAAGTAATTCAGAAAAACTGTGGATGAGAACCTCTTGATGTCCATAGATGACAATGTGGCTGAATGGGTAAGCATTCCAGTGGACAATGAAGATCTTGAATCTAAAATCTAAAGCAAAGGGTTCATTATTTATCCTGGAGGTGTTGACGAGTTTAAATGCAGTGTAACCCTAACATCTAACCTGGGCCATCATTTTGGACAGCTAAAGGTTTAGATGTTCATCATCTATCGAGCATCCAGTAGATGATCTCGGACAGGGTTCCTGGGTAGCCTGGTGCTGATCCTGGGAAGCAGAGCACATGCACAACCTGGATAGAACGCCAGTCCATCACAGGGCCCACACACATATTTGCGGCAATATGGGAAAAACAATTAGCTTAATTGTACGTCTCAGGACTCAGGGAGGAAATTGCCCCCCACTTACACACACACACACAGCAGAGGGGGGATGCCAACAGCTCAGCCACTCCAAGAGTCGGATGTCTTAGTTTGAAATATCGCGATCATTATGATGTGTGTAATAAAAGTCAGGTATGACGGGGGATGTGGGTATTATGGTGACAGGCAGCCATGCAGAGTTCGCTGCCCCACATATGGCCTTCATTTCATCCTCTTTCCCTGTTTTTGTCAGACAGTCCACCTCCTCCTAGTGAGTCTTAGCATTCATTGGCACATGTTAGAGAAACTAAATAATTAAACTTAGTAAAATATTGGTCTAATACTTATAGCAGCAGTGCCCCCCCCCCCATATTAACCCCTAACCTGCTGGTCACTCCCCCAAATCTAACAGGTATAAGAGAAGTACCTCACCCCATCCCTAACCTCCTGGTCACATGCCCCCCACCCCATGTGAACCCCTAACCTCCTCACTTCACCTTATTTTTCCCCTTATCATCTATGTACATGAAGATCTGACATGGACAGTGTCTTAACAGCACAGGATGGCTACATCTCACTTTGGGTCTCTTGACACCCCCATTCCTGCTGTCTCACAGGCTGGCCTGTCAGTGTGTGTGTGTCTGCGTGCATGTATGCATCAGCGCTGTCTGCGGCGGTCTGACTGCCTGTGTAATGTGTGTATGCATCAGCGCTGTCTGCGGCGGTCTGACTGCCTGTGTAATGTGTGTATGCATCAGCGCTGTCTGCGGCGGTCTGACTGCCTGTGTAATGTGTGTATGCATCTATGACTATGTGTCTTCCTGGCTGGTACAAATGCTCTCATCCACAGTTCAAAACACACACACACACACACTTATGCCTGACATAGATATATATGCCCTTAACCTCTTAGTGTGCTTTTATGACTCATATAAAAATGAACGATTTCACTGCCAAAATACCTCCAAAATATCCAACTACACAGATAATTTCCCCCCTGATGGCCCTGATGTACTATAAAACGATTCAACCGCAGTATATTGCACAATGCAGACGTTTTCAGCTAAATTCATTGTCCCAAAAGTTATTGCAGCATGTACCAAATTCTCTTACAGTTCTGGAGGATACAATGGCAGTATCCCATGGCAACTAGTGTGAACAAGTAAGGTGAAGTGTGCAGTTAATATCCATCATTTAGGCATCAATGTAACCGAGGAGGGAGGTCGCACATTTTGATTGTTAAAAAACAATTAGGTTTGTGACTGAGTGACTTTTGTTTTTTTGTTTTTTTGTTTTTTTTGCTTTTAGCAAAAAAATATACATTTTTAACCAGTTTCCATGGCAACTCCTCTTTGTGAAGTAAGAGTATGTGAGAGAAAGGGGATTCAAAAGCAGGGGAGCAATAGAAAAAAGAAAAGTGCGGAGGGAGAACTTGTAAAGGGGCAGAGAGGAGAGGACAGCGCAACAGCCTTGACAGAGCTCAGGGGCTGTGGGGCTGTTCAGTGGCAAATAATACATACTATTGATTATCATATTATGATTGTGATGATGGAGTGTGGAAATGGTCATTATTTGTGTACTGTTTGTGTCGAGAAGGGAGGTATATGCGCTGAATGTGTTTTTCATTGTTATTTTAAAAATACAATTTAATGATTCATTTGTATTTAAAATTACTCTGGACAAAATATTTTAAAATTACAGTGAAAAAATACTACTGAGTATATTTGGATGATATTACGATTTGAAAGAGTGTTCAATGAATAGGAGCCTAACATGCTCTGGTTACCATGGTGACCATAAAGAATGACAGAATCTCTCTCTCTCTCTTTCTCCCTCTCTCTTTTGCTTTTGCCACCAAAATTCTAAGATTTCTCCACTGGTGTTGCCATAGTTTCAGCAATGCTGCAGAGAACAAGCAGCATCCTAAAGCTGTTTGAACGAGGAAAAAAAATTAACAACATTTGAAAAGTGCAAGGTCAACACTTAAATGTTCCAATTGCGTGAGCATGTAGTTGAAATATTTACTGTCTTGTTTGCTCCAGAGTTTATGAGAATTGATCTTTGCTACTTATTCAGTCATTGCATGGATTATGTTTTCAGTGTGCTGGTGGATTAATCCTTTTGGGCAAATATTGGAGCACTCTGGCAGACCTCACTGAGGGGCTGGTTCTGAGCACACACTATACCCCTCTATATCACACTCTGTATTGCATTGTCTTTTCTAACCTCTAAAGGATTTCCTATTCCAGTTCATTGGACCTCCGCCTGGGTCACATGTGTGTGGAGTTTGCATGTTCTTCCCATGTCGTCGTGGGGTTTCCTCCGGGTACTCCGGTTTCCCCCCACAGTCCAAAAACATGCTGAGGCTAATTGGAGTTGCTAAAATTGCCCGTAGGTGTGCGTGTGAGAGTGAATGGTGTGTGAGTGTGCCCTGCGATGGGCTGGCCCCCCATCCTGGGTTGTTTCCTGCCTCGTGCCCATTGCTTCTGGGATAGGCTCCGGACCCCCCGTGACCCAGTAGGATAAGCAGTTAGGAAAATGGATGGATGGATTCACTGGACTTACCTGGGTTACAGGAATCACTTATTTTGAATGTAAACTCTTTTAAAGCATATTTACGATAAAAAACCCTGACCTTTTCATTGACACATTTGTCTGCTGTACATGCAGCTGTAAGTCTGAGATACACAAGTAATAATGGTTTATTAATTTACCATTATAGGAATTTTGGAACACCTTTTTACCTTATTCTGTAAGTGTTGAGGAATGTCACCTTTTTAAACTGGGGAATAACAGAGCACGAGTTCAGCTTCTAGATATGTGATATTTTTCAATGTTGCCTTTTGTTAAATAGAGTGTAATTTAGTGCTGATTAAATCAATGCCATGTGTGTTAGCCTTGGCAGTCAGTTTTGATGCTGTAGGTATCTGATACGACGGGCGTCCTGTCCAGGGTATCTTTGCCCCTATGCTTACATTAATGCTGTTCTAGATGGATGGATGGATGGATATTCAGATTCAGGTCAGGTTTAGGTCATTTATATTCATGCTTTATATATTGAACGTCCATGTAAAAGAACATTTACAATCATTTGAAAAAGCTGCAGGATTCATCTGATATAAGGTCATTGCTTGACTTCATTGATTACATTTGTAGAAAATGCTTTTCATATTTTGGAATGACAAATATTATTCTTTCTGCATTCAATCACATGGCATCAAATGATGCCTTATATGAGTTATTGAATAGTGTTTTGCAATTGGAATTGGCCATTGACCAATGATTTGCTCTTTATATTGTATGTCTTACCAAATTATGTGTATGTCAATTGGCCCAATTAACCTATATTACACTGCAGCTACTATATATTAAGATGACATAGGTTTTGTGCTTTCAGATGCACAATATTGCTTTTCTAGGACATTTCTCTCCCATTTGTTGAGTGCTGTGATGGTCTGGCCCCCCGTCCTGGGTTGTTCCCTGCCTCGTGCCTATAGCTTCCAGGATAGGCTAACTGGGCTGGGATTGGTGACTGGGCTGATACCTGGCAGATGAAATTTAACGTAGATAAATGTAAGGTAATCCATGCAGGGAGCAGAAATATAAAGTACCGATATTTTATGGGTTCCACTGAAATAAAGGTAGCTGATTACGAGAAAGATCTTGGTATGTATGTTGATGCTTCCATGTCCCACTCTTGCCAGTGTGGGGAAGCAATGAAAAAGGCCAATAGGATGTTGGGTTACATCTCTAGGTGTGTGGAGTTTAAGTCAAGGGATGTGATGCTACGATTATATAATTCCTTGTTAAGACCCCATCTAGAATATTGGTCACCATACCTTAAAAAGGACATTGCTGCCTTGGAAAAGGTGCAACATAGGGCTACGAGAATGATTCCAGGTCTTGGAGGAATGTCTTATGAGGAGAGGTTAGCTGAGCTCCCTCTGTTTAGCCTCAAGCAAAGGAGACTAAGGGGGGACATGATCCAGGTGTATAAGATTTTAACAGGTCTGGATGCTGTTCAGCTAAATGGCTGCTTCAATATTAGTTTAAATACTAGAACTCATGGCCATAGGTGGAAATTAGCGGGAGAACAATTTAAAATGGATTTGAGAAAGCACTTCTACACACAGCGTGCAAGTGTAGTGCAAGCTAATACCCTGGGTTTTTTAAATCAGAGCTAGATAAGATTTTAACAACTCTGAGCTATTAGTTAAGTTCTCCCCAAATGAGCTTGATGGGCCAAATGGCCTCCTCTCGTTTGTAAATTTCTTATGTTCTTATGTTACTCCACAGCTCAGCAGAAACCCGGAAGGAAATTCCTGGAAACAATAATGTCACCCAGAGTCGGTGTTGATGTCATTATTGTGTCACTGTTGATTTTAGGTTCCAGAGCTGCTTTTGATTTGTCTATTTTTTCACAATCACGGTTTTTTTGAAATTTGAAATCACGGAAATTTTTTGGTGGGATGTGTGTGTGTTTTTTATTAAATGAGTGATAGAGTGGGGGCCTCTGAACTGGGTTCATGTCCCTGAGCATTAAGACACAAACACAGAGCCTGTTTGTGGGGTGGGGGCTATTAATCCCATGCCCCCATATTAATCACACCATCGCATCATCATCGTCATTTTTAAAGTACACACACAACATATTGAGACACTGCAGCCCAGAGTTGCCTATTTGCTATTTTATTATAATATCAAGGCTTATGAATGACTTCTGTATACATTACAGTGGTTCCTATTGCGTTACAATATCCTATCAGTTCAAAATACAAACTGATAACAACAACAGTAGCATATAGTGACTTGTATTATTTGATAGAAAAGACCGTTACAAAGAGTCTTCTACTTTAGCAAAGTGACATGAGGTTCTGCGCCCCCCCCCCCCCCACCTTTTGTGCTTCTCTGATTGTCCTTGACTGACGTGCGTTGTCCAGGAATGCACAACAAAGTACAGTCATACACAAGTGGCCCACGATGTTAATAGAAAACATTTGGTTCGTGCCTAAAACACTAGAAAGATTCAAGAAACGTTACCATGGTTTCTGCTAACGGAAAAAAAAGGAAACTGGCACCATTATACTAACAATCTGAACGTCTCCCCTTCTGCCCATTCTGTGCATTAAGCAGTGAATGCTTTGATAAGCTTTATTAAAAAAAATGAAAAATACCTTGAACGTACTTTCAGTCATACATTCGGCTGCATTACACTAAAATATTTAATTGTTACACGTATGTCATCTATTCTGTCATCAATTATAACTATAAGCACAGTCTAAGTGTTATTGAAACGGAATAGTATCTTGAGTGTTACTAAACTTGACTGTAGAGGCAACCTCTTTGCACGTGAATTGTTTAATTTGCCTCCTGAAATGTAAATGACACGCCTCTTAATCCCGTTAATACATTTTCCGCGCCACCATTGGAATAACCCTCGGGACTCTGAACACTTCATCTGAAATATCTACACAGAGAACAGCCGCGTTTCTGATTTTGAAGCGTAGCAAGGCCGTCATCGTCTTCTGGCAAACAAACGATTTTCATTTCATCATCCTAGCAGGAGGGCTCTTCCTCCCAGCTTTGGAATAGCGTCAAAGATGAAATTGGAATAGTATTAAAAGCGGACATCTGGGACTGAGAAAGGTCAGGAGGGGCTGTTTCTATGCAGCCCACCATCTTAACGGCGTAACTGCTGTCTGGACGAGCAGCTCCCATACAGAGACGACCTGCCATTCTGTCACAGCCTGGCCTGCTGCCCGTGAAGAAGCAGTGCCTCGTCTGCTTCACTGTGGACGGAAGGCCAAGGCACACACCACCATGGTAAACACTGTGTACAGACTTATGGATACTCTCACAAAATCACACAGTCTACTCATCTGTTTTCGATAGTACATTAACGACTGTGTAACTGTTATTTACAACATGTGATCTAAATTGCTTGAGAATAGTAAAACAGTGATTGTTAAACTGCTAACATCTGTACATAATCTAAAAGTGAAGTAGAAAGCCATAGAACTGTATTTTTATGCTGTGAATTAATTAAGTATCATTTCTTGTAATATCACTATGGTGCATGTTCAGTTCTCTAAAAATTGCAGTTGTGCGAGATGTTCACTGTGTCAACTAATTATTGAGTAAGGCATGAAAAACTAAACAAAGCCAATGAGCTACAAGTGTATATATCACGCTGTGCAAAATGAACCAGTCTGGAAGGCTCTGCTAGCCCGTGACAGCTGCACCTGCAAAGACGATCGCCAAGCCTCACTTCCAGATGGCTGTTATTGTCTTGCTTTGTCATCGTGTTTCAGAGATTCAGTCTGCATGGCTTTTTAAATAGGTCAGTTAAAAGTTCATTGGTGTGGGCCTTGGAAATTTCGTCCGGTTCTGGTTTCAGAGTTTGGCCCCACTATAGGTTTCCTTAGAATCCGGTATTTTCCACAGTAAAGAAGTGATAGCCCGTTCCCATCGCATGGCTTATACATTCAAGTCGGCAGGAGGCGACAGTGCAGTTCGGAACAAGCGTACTGCACCGTCCTGTCCTCTATATGTCCGCACGGCTGCACACCACCCTACATTCCTGTGAGGAGTACTGTAAGTCACTGGATGCAGAGCTGCCCACTGTAAACATCGCCCAGAGGTATCAGGAACACCAGTTAGCAAAGAGGTCCTGGCAATAGGTGGGATTTCCCTCCCATTCCAAGAAGCACTTGATGGAGTGAGGAGAACGTAAGTACTGGTACAAAGTGGTGATGAGGACCTGAGTGGACAATGACTAGTGGTTATGCCCTCACCCCCATCCCCCCCCCAAACCCCACCACTCACCACCCCTCACTCCATGGGAGGCCCCAGGGTCCGCTGGGCCAATCCGCAGCACAATTATTAGATTTGTCTTGCCCATTGAAAACGCGATGTGTGTGAAAGCTGTTAGGATTTCTGGAACAGGACGGTGCCTAATGTAATTTTCATCCACTGAAGGCTCAACGCATTTAGAGAATTAGAAAACATTTTTTAGTGTACAGAAGAGGCTGCTGAACAAAGCAGCGATGCTTATTAATGCATTAATTAGAATGTTATCATTCTGTATCGCTGGATTCATCCCAAAGCCACTTCAATGTTTTTCCTCGTGTTCTCTGGTGTCCTGGGAATTTGAGAGGCCGAATTTCCACCGTCGTCAGTCTGAGCCGCCAGCCCCGGCTGTCGCCGCCATCTGTCGTCAGTGCGGAGGAACGTGGATGTGCTTTCCCAGTTATTGTTTGCTTTGATTATTCTCGCTGCCGTTTTACACCGGTGGCCTGTTATCTGGCCTCGCTTTGCGCTGGCTGCTTTCCTCGATCGCTTTCCACAATCCTGACTCAAACTCTGGGATCTTCCTCTCCTTCCTCTCCACATCATGGCCTCCTCCCTGCTTTCAGTTTTCACAGTGGCGACGTCTCTGTGCTTGGAAAAGTTCCGCCTGCATTTATTTGTTCGGCCCTCGTCAGAAATGTGCCCCCCCCCCCCCCCCCCGGCTGTTTTGCTTGGTAAACACTCTCCCCGCCCAGCGGCCGAGGAGAGGAGAGTGAGCTACGTGGCGTCCTGGGATGGAGTGATGAGGTGTAGTGGAAAGGAGAGCAATGGGTAAGACGCTCTCTGGATCGCCGCCTTTGTCTTCCCAGGTTAGAAGCTCACCAAGGTGTATACCATGCTGAAAGAAAATCACACATAGACAGAAGGAGACAGGAAATCGTATTAGAAAATTAGCACAATAGTTATGTATTTGCTCTATGTGGTTCATATTATCTTTGAAAACAGTAGCATGTTTACCTGAACTATTTAAATGATATTTTCTTGTTATATTTCCTATGTCTTGGTCTCCTAGACCAATACTATATCTATGTTATTGGGCACATGGTAATAATCCTGCTCAATATTATTTTTCTCTGAGAATAAATAACCATCTTTTGGGAGTATAACTGTGGCAGGAACTTCTTCCATTTACTTCTGATTTCCCATATTTCCCACGCACATATGACAGCACTGGCTGTGCGAACCTTGTTTATTTAACTTGTGTATTTTTATTTGCTAATCTAACAGTGGTAGCAGTGTGTCTTTGCCGAACTATGGATGAATCCATGCCATATTTCCCAAAAAAATGCTCTAATTATGCTTCTGTATTAAATGTTATAAACCATATTTAGAGCTTTAAGGTCCAGCATTTTCTGATGGGATACTATATGAATGGGATCCACATTGATATATAAGTACATCAGCAAATACACTAAGGTAAAATTACACCTACAGGAAGTGTTATGACATCACATTTTAAACCCATAGGCATTAATATGGAGCTGGTTCCCCCTTTCTTACATATATTGTAAGTTCATAATAATGAGTGAAGCACAGTGAAGATAGTGTTGATAATACCACAGGCTCCCACTGACCTGTACAGGTAATAGAAGAAGGAGAGCAGGTAGAATCCCAACTTGCACCAGGACTCCTTCTGGCAGTAATTCAGGATGTCTGCATTCATGATGCTCACTGGGTCGTACATGACCTCTGAGCCATCAGCGGGCCGGTGGAAATACCTACGGCAGGGCAGGGACAGGGTCAGCATAATGCATCTCAGATGGGTGCGTCAGCCATCATCATCATCATCAACATCATCATCAACATCATTGTCAACAGCATCATCATCAGCATCATCATCAACAACAGCATTATCACCATCATTGTCAACTGCATCATCAGCATCATCATCAACAACAGCATCATCACCATCATTGGCAACAGCTTCCTCATCAGCATCATCATCAACAGCAGCGAGATTCATCATCATCATCAATAACAGCATCCTCATCAACAACAGCACCAATAATAACATCATCATCATCATTTTGTATTTTCTGTTGCACTGGTATTTATGTTTATAAATGTAAATTGATATTTACTGATTTATCTATAAATGAAAGACATTTATATTTTTTTTCACAGATCCAGTTTGCTCCAGTCTTGATGTTTGCACATTCTTTCCATTTCCTCTGTGGACTCCTGTTTCCTCAAACATTTCCCATAATGCACACCTGCATGGTCGAGAGGGCATGAACTGACATCCCACACAGGGTTTACCCAATCAGGATAAGCAGTGAGGAGGCAGCTGGATGTCGTGTAACAAAAATGTTACAGTCAGTTGATTGCACTGGCGTGTGGTGCTGAGTGCAGTGTGTATTCTGCAGGACAGAGTACCTCCACAGGTGGTAGAAAAGCAGGGGGATGTTGAGGCCCAGGGTCACCCACTCTGCTGCACACATGAACATCAGGCAGAAGAGCCCATGGATGCAGTACTCAGGGACCACCAGCTACAGGCAAAACGTTACTGTTATGCCACCTGCAATGTGAGGACTACACAGAGCACTGTGCAAAGGCCGTATGCAGTCAAAAAAAATGATGTTTAAATCGTCTCCATTTTGACGTAAATCTATGATATAATGTCTGTCAAGTTATGTCAGCTTGCATCTAGGGAGTTTTTTCCTTGCCACCGTTGCCCCTGGCTTGCTCACTGGGGGCTTTGGCAGGGATAATGAGAAGCGCTTAGAGACAATGTAATGCTGTGAAAATGCGCTATACAAATACAATTGAATTGAAGTGAATTGTACAGCCATAACAAAACCTCTCCTTCAGTCAGCCCAGTATTTGCAGAAACCATCCAAAAGACCAATTTATTCTTTCACTTGATCACTACCCCACCTTGTTGGGCTAAACAAAACCTCATCAAATTATTTAACTAATTAAGTTACTTAATTAATTGAGCCAGTGGTGAAATTTAATGAATTCGTGGAATGACTGAGGTGCCCCTGAGGAGAGGCTTGGGAACTGAAGCGGTGTTCATTTCGCCATCCAGCAAGATATCAGTAAATATTTGGAGAACTGAATCAATTTTGTTAATTTTTTTAGTGTAGTACTGTTCATTTCCATATCTTCTAATTTTAAATAGTTTTTTTCTGAGCAAATGGACACTTGCTACCGAGATAAATAGCCCTAAACATTTTCTTTGACTGCACAAGACTTTTGCACAGTACTGACCATACACAAAGAAGCACCACACATACAAAGGTCACTTGATTACGTTCATGTATGTCCCATACAGGCAGGTTAATATCATACAGCCACTGTCAGACACACTGCCTTTCCGGCACATTAAAGAATGTTCAGACACAGAACACCATGCGATAATTTTGTAAAATACAAAAAAAAAACATTTAAAGACCAGACCTTTGACTGGGCACAGATGTAATATTTCTCTTTCTCTCTCTCTCTCTCCCCCCCCCCCCCCCATAGTCTGATTATTTCTCTTCCACTTTGTCTCTCACCCTCCGCCACTTAGCTGTAAGTGGCCTCAGTCTGTTGCCAAAGCAGCCCCAGTGTATACAACAGAAAGACTACAGATGGGCCATTCACTGTGATTATTGTTGGGTTGTAGCGCTTTTACTGCACTGCAAAAACCCGCAGCCAGACCCAAAAACCACGGGACTGGGGAAGAATCGGCTCCTTTCGGAGGCCGAACACAGGTGCAGAAGGAATGTGAATCAATCTGTCACAGCTCTCAAAATAGATTCTGATAGAAGGCCAGTCAGACCTTCACCCCTCCCCCCAGCTCCTGCAGGTTGCTGGGTAAGCTCCTCATACCTGAAATCTATTGGTTTCTTGTTACACAACTCCCCTCCCCACACACACACACACACACACACACACACATACACACATTGTGTTCTCACACAGGTAAGCAATGCGATCCAAACAAACAAAAGAATAACTTACAGTTCGTAGCAGGTTACAGATTCGTTCAACATTCTTTATCCTTTCCCTCTAAATAAAGAAGCAAAGGATAAGCTAAGAGTTTTGAGAACTAAACAGTACTTAATGATCACATCTCTTCAGTAGATATTGTTAATGTTATCCAGTCATTTAGCATGTAAAATTCTCTTTTTTATGGTAATCATTATAAAAGCATTCTATTAAATGAACTCTATGAGACAATAGTATATTTAAAGAAGGAGTATTTTCAGTACAACTGTCATATTAGTTAGTGGCTAGATAAAACAACTACGGTTGAAAAACAAATTGTAACTAATTAGATTTTTTTTTTTTAAAGTAACATAAAAATGCATCGCCATAATCTTTGTAATAAAGTTTCAATAATAATTTTGAATCCTGTATGCTAATGAATGTCAGCTCTGATTCTGATAGTTTGCGGTGAATACCTTGTATCACTCCATGTAGCTTTGAATTAATTTGCCTCGGGCTAAATAATAACAGATGCTACTGATTTAGATGTGACATCTATTTATAGCTTCAAAACCCGTGCCCACGGGTACACCTGTGCTAATGAAATGTAACTTATGTTCCAATAATCTGATTTCCAGTGATTTGGTTGGCGCGCGCCCTTCAAGCAGACAATACAGAACAGTGCTAATGAGGACCGGGGTGAAAGGACAATAGCCTTACTGCTCTGGTGGGGTTGCTCTGGTCGATGGGATTCTTGAAGTCTTGCCGGAGATCGTCAAAGGCAATAATCTACAGAAAGAGAAGGAGCAGCCCTGCAGTTCACTGATACAAGGAATTAATCAAACGGTTCACCCTATGTGAAGTAGGTAGCGCGAAGGCAGGCAGGCATGCCAACCCCCTTGGGGGTTAAGCTAATTCCATTACTACAAAGTCATATATTTCCAGAATGATAATGCAGAAGGGCTGGTGTATCACGGTTAATATCTTCCTGACAGTGTGCAGCTTTTGTTTTTCTCACTTAGGTAAAATTGTGGATGACTAATGTTTTTCACTTCTAACACTGCATTGTTCTGATGCTGCCTGTCCTGGATTTAAGACGACGACAGTTTTGTGCTGATTTAATCAGCCAGTTCTGCTCTTTGCCGCAATCACATGCCAGGGCACCACTGGCACGGAGACACCAAAGAACGTCCCTCTGGAAGTCTCCTGTTAGGAAGCACCGCCCCACGGTCTCGCATTGCTCATGACCGGCTGTCAGAGCGGTGCTAATGCTACCACCATCTTTGCCCTGGCAGTTATTCTGGCGAAGAATCCTTACTTGACTTTTGTGTACATTTGTTTATCTCACTTAGTACCACCATAATTAAAAGTTTCGTCTGTTTTCAGAGTGCCATAATGATTGAAATCCATTTCTTTAAGAAAAAAAGCAATAAATAACTTATAAATGACAGCACAATGGTGAAATATGGCCACTCCAAGAAGAGAAGGATTGGATGGATCTCATGCAATACACGACTTTTTCATTCCATAAATAGCAAATCTCCCCACAGGTTTCTGAAATTCGGTTTCACAGGGCTACGCGTTATTACAAATCTGTCCATTTCTTTTACATGCTCCTCTTTCACTCGCATCACTTTACTGTGTACTTCTGCTCTCTTTCTCCATCACTCTCATGGTGTAAACAGATGCGGTTGCCATAGTGACCAGAGGAGCACATAAGCAGGCGCCATGGTAACTATGAAGCGATCACGCAGTCCTACTGCACAAGAGCTTCACAGTGGAGGAACCATTATGTTTATCTCTTGATTAGGCTGAGTTATCATGTTCACACAAACTCATGGTGCCTAATAATGACTGTGCAGATATTCCTGCATTGTTCAGCTGCTTGCAGAAAGTATTCTGTGAGTTATTAGCTTGCAAACTGTGACTATTTCCATGCAGGGGTATCTTTTTAAGAGCACACAAGCTTCATGCATGCTATTTATGCTTAAAAAAACACAGAAAAATTGTCTGATGTTCCAAGACCTTACAGCGTCAATGGAGTCTGAGTCATTAAAAGCCATTAATATAGTTTAAAACCTATTCCAGTATAAGGAATGTGCAGCTGCCTAAGGCAGTCACCTTATGTTTGTGTTGAATATCAATCAATGAATTGATTATACTAATCATATAGTCCCATACAAGTCCTAAGTCTTACTTTCATTATCGTTGGGTAAAATACATTGACAAAACCACCCACTTCATCATTGCTCATATGCTGATGATGTGAACTTAGATTTGCAGCCTGTCTGCTTCACTTTGCCAAGACCCCGTCTTAAAATGCCTTGAAACCTCTTTATGCTTCACTGACACACAGCATTGCGTCAGTCCGTCACCATGGCGCTTATTAAATTCCATTACTCATTTTGTTATTAATTTCTTTGCACCCTGCTGCCATTTCACTGAGGGAGCTCTCTTGTTTTACGAGGTGATTTTAGTCTGCTATTAAAGAGCATAGGTAACAGTTTAGTCGGGGCACAAATAACATAGTATTATACTATTACTTAAGTATTAATTAACCACAAACTAAGTCTTAGTTACATACTGATCTTGTGATAATTTATCATTAATGAATAACGATGCATGCTGTATCTCAAGTGGTTACTATATTTGTTACTATATCTGTTATTTCTGTAAACCTTTGTGAATCACCGAAGGAACTACTGAAGAAAAAAATCCATGAATGACAAGTGAAATACTGATCTCATGTTTGTTCATCATTAATGAATCGTGACACATCTTTTATCTCAAGTAGCGACTATATTTGTTCATGATTTACACTTCAGTAGTAACTGAATTTATTGCTAAGTATTTGTGACCCATCAATACAGTATTACCACAGCAGAAATTGTACTTCTGAAATGCCTGAGTTTCTGGTTTTAAGTGTCTCACCATGTTCATCGTCCTGGCATTAGGACCGATGCTCAAAGAATAGAAAGTGGCCAGGAGATGCTTCACATTGTGTTCAAGACGCTGTTACATCCTCTTCCACAACTGACCTCGGGACCTTTTTACTCGCCATCACTTTCTCCCCATGCAATCAGTATAACACACTTGTACCGGAACATTCACTGAAAGCTGAGCCTAGCTGCGCTTAATCCTAGTTGACTCCTTGACAGTATGCATGTTGTAATTTGCTATTTGCCTCAGTTGTATGCTGCTTTGGACAAAAGTATCTGCTTAAAAATGGAAATGAATTTTTTTTTGTGCTTTTCATGGTAATACAATAGATAAAACATGTAATGACTTCAAGCTTTATCATTTTTAGACCCTTTTCTGTATTTATACATTTATACATATCTTTAGGAATCTTTAGACACCTGGTCAATATCTTAGTGAAATACCCAGTTGGAAATGTGTGATTTTCTCTCCACACAATCAAACGAAAGTCTCATTTAAATAACAACTTTAAACACCTGCCAAACGAGGTTATGGCTCTCCACAAAGGGAGAGCGTGTAAAGGTATACGTACCTGTGGGTGCATACGTGTACGTGTACGTACGCGTGCAGGTAAGTACACCCGCGTGCATGCGGGTCGGGGGCCGAACGAGAGCAGCACTCACGTGCCAGATGACGATGAAGATGAGAGCAGCGCAGAGCACCAGCGTGAGCATGTAGCAGAAAGCGGCGAAGGTGAACGCCATGGCAACGCGCTGCCGCTCCCCCGGGCGGCGGTGTTGCTCTCGCCCCCCCCGGCGCGCCTCCTCCCTCCGCTCGCTTTATGCTCTTCCTTGCGTTTCTGTCTCTTTACCACTCCTCGACTTGCAGAAGGACAAAGAGAAACGAAAGAGTAGTGATGGGTTCTCGTCCTTTCGCGGCTGTCTGCGTCTTCCTCTTGACGCCCGTTCCTTCGCAAACGCGTGTGGCGGCTGTCTGTCTGGCTTTTTCACCCGCCGTGTCACGCACTTCGTCGCTTTTCAGAGTGTTTATATGAGGATGCTCTTCTTGTTTGCTTTTCTTTTTTATCGCCTTTTCTCGCCTTTCCGTTCTCAACTTTCTCCGTCTCTACGCATCACAGTCACTTCGTCTCACTCCGCATTTCCCCCGCTCGGGTTATCATTTGGTAAAGTTGCGTTTCTTTCTCATAAACAGCTAAATAAGAGTGATAGGCAAAACTGATTTTTGGCATAAAATTATGCGTTTCAATATATTAAATAAAAATTGCAGAAACTTTGTGTTTGACTGAATGAAAATTTTCACCATTAAAGTCGCCTGTCAGAACACAGATTATGATTAAAAGTAAAATAAAATTAAAAAATCAGGAAAATTATTGCTAAACAATGGTGCTGCATTATTATAGCACAGATCCATAAGGAAAATCAATAGTAATCACATGAGTAATATTCATTCATAATTATTTTAGACACGCCATTAGCTTGAAATCACTTTTTCATTATTCTGGGAGTTTAAAGATTTTTCACTTTTGTTATACATAGCTGCAGATACAATAATAATAACAAGAATAATAATATGTTAATGCTTTACAATGTCAAATAACTTATTGGCTAATACCTACATTGTTTCACAGCTCTGCGTGAGATGAAGCTAACAATATATGATTATTGTATTACAGAGTTAATGTTAATATAAATGTACCTGTATCTTTGCCAGGCTAAGCCAGTGAAGCGCTTTACACTCTCTTCAAATAGCATTTAACACCATCCAGAACATTTCTCCTCTTCTTTTTTTCTCTCTCTCCCCCTCTCACTTTCTCTCCTGCAGTCGCTTCCATCCACTGCCTGATCTGTCACTTTTGTAAACACGGTGTAAACGACGGATGAAGACGGGAGGAAGGGACCATATGCTTTGGAGGAAAATGAATTCCTGTTTTTGTTCTGACTGTGGTTTCCTGACAGATATATTGAACCCTACGTCTCTTTTTTTAAAAAACGGCATCTGAAAATTAACACATTGAAGGAGTTCCCCTTCAGTCTTCCTGATTCTCATCCTACTTCGAACTTCTCGCTTTCATGCTGTGGTCTCTTCTTCCTCAGGAAACTGCAGTTTGATAAGACAGACCTGGAAATGTCCTCCTCTCCCTCTATCTCCTTCCGTCTCCGTCTCCCGTTGTGGACTCAGACGTCCCTCTCGTCCTCCATGTAGTATCCACGCACATTCAAAAGTCTCTGTCTTTCTGACACACTCCTGCTTTCTTTTATCCGCTCGTTGTATTCTGGCGTTCTCCGGAGTAGGGTGGGGGGCGATGAGGGGTGGGGGGGACCTGGGATCTCCAAGGCTGGTCCTCTCGCTTTTTTCTTGGACTTCCTCGCTAGTCTCTCTCCCCACTGCCTCTCTTCACTCTGTCACTCATACCATCTCCCTCTGCTGCTATTCCACCGTCTTTTGAAGGCAGATGAAAGGCTACTGGAATGACTGCTCTCTCTCTCTCCCCCTCCCTCTGTCGGTGTGCCAGTCTGCTCGTTGTGGGTGCATGTGTGTGTGTGTGCGTCTCCCCCAGCCTCCCTCGCAGCACCCCCTCTTTCCTTTTAGAGTGTTTTGTTCACCATTTTGTTTTGAATCAGTCCTCTTCGTCTTGTCATAACTCTTCTCCTTTTCTCTCTAGAATTCACTTCCTCGCTGTCTCATCATTGCCCTGATTCCCTCTGTCTTTAGTGGCTGTCCAGGCCGCCTCCTCTGCGTTAATTCTCTATTTTCCTCTCTGTTTATCACCGCTTTCTTTCCTCTGACAAGCTCCAACATTTTCGCCCCGAAACCAGGCATAAATACAGGGTACGTCAGAAGTTGAAGCGCGGAATGAAAATGCTTGTTTTGAGGACTTGACAGTCTTGCCTTCATCCGCGTTGTTCTTCTCTGCCTGCCTGGCTCATCACGGGGGCCGTTTACCAGACAAACCACAGATGTTTCACATTCGTTGTTGCATGCAGGGTGTCATTTATCCAGCCACTTGCGCCTGTATCATGGTACAATTAATACCGAGAGGAAAACCTGCCCATCCATTTTCTGTGGCTACTTATCAGTAACGAGTGATGGGACAAATGCAGGATTTGAGGCGTCACAGAGAACCTGAACACAAACGGTTCAGATCTGAGGTTTCATTCAAACTGCATCAGGAAACAACACACACAGACACACACACACAGCAACAACATTCAGACTCAGACCAGACAGGCCAAGCCTGAACCAGCAATCATGGGGAACCGGGGCAATGATGCCTCCCTGAAATGGCGACCTCAAATCTAATGAAAACAGCAAGGAAAATGCTCTTAAGTCACATTTAATTTTCTTACATATTACTGACGAGCACTCTAAAACTCACTTAGATCTCCTTTCTAGTTTAATTCACTAATGATTTTTTTTTTCTTCATTAAGCACTGAGTATAACAGCAATTGCACGCATGCACACACAACTGTGATTTAAATCAGCAGGATGAAAAAGACAGTCATCCTGAATGTCAAATACTGGACCCCACAAGCACCCCAAACCCTTCCACACAGTACAACTCCTCATTGATACCATGGGTCATCTTTACTTCAAATGTTACTCATTTCCTAATTAAGTCAACATGTACCTTCTCGCAGTCAGGCTCATTGTAATGACCTTTAAAATGAAGATCTTCTGGAGGGGGATGAATGCAATTTTTAAAAGCGTCACATCAGCAGGGACTCCTTTGATGGTGCCCAGGAGAACAGCTGAAGGTTATTAAGAGAAAGGTAGCAAACGACCGTTTTGTGAAACGTGGCATCGTGGCAAACCCAGAACGCATGTAATTGCTGTTCTTTCTGAGAAAGCAATAAGGGGCACGTATGTGGCTGCATGTTTGATCATCATTCATAGCTGCAGAGTGCCCCCTGGTGGGCGTCAGCCTTTGCACGGCATTTAGGAAATTTACGATTCAGTAGCAGAATGTGCACACATACTTGTGCACACATATGAGCTCCTGGTATAGCAGTGAGGGAGTGGATTTCCCATTAGACTTGGAAAACTGGGCCAGGATTTTAAGTCCAGAATAAAATGCAGAGAGGAAGTACCTTCACTCTGGATGGATGGCAGTGGAGAATAGAACATGAACAGTTCTGTGGTATCTTGTAGGACTAGAACTGCTTGCTGATGTCACTCCACTGTGACCTCCAACGGCTGAAAGCAGTCCCTGTCAAAGCAAGATAGCCTTGCTTACTGATGTCCGCAGTTAAGTCAACAAGGCTAAGTCAACAAGTACTAATAATGGAATATCATTTTAATAAAACATATACAATCAGTTACATTAGGTCTGGATTGAATTGTTCTAATATATCATGAGCTCCAATTGATTTATCTATTACAAGTTTCAAATTGGTTACGCCTCTATATGGACAATATTCCGATGACAGCATAGTAGAACATGCATTAAAAGAAAGCCTTAACTTACGTTGTATGAGGTCTGACATAATGTTTTATAGAAGAACAAGCATTTGAATTACAATAAAAATAATTATATTTTTTGAGGATGACAGCTGTTAAGTGTGATTTTGCTTTCCGGCCGCCTGCTATCCAACTCTCTGTCACACACCTCAGCATTCCGAGAGAGAATGTCACAGGGCAGCTTGTCTTGAAACGCGACATTAATCTGCCACAAAGTCTTTCTTCTGCCATAGTACACATTTTTAATAACTACCCAGTGGTCAGGAGCAAGACAAGAGAACAGGAGGGCTGCAGAGAATACAGAGCATCACAGTTTCTTTGCCGATATGAGACCATTGCTCTGCTGGGATCTCCTCAGAGCCAAGAACGGAGCATCAGGATCGGTGGACCTGGGGTGGCCGTGCTGCATCTCACCTGCAATCTGGACTCTGCTCACCACCAGCAACAACCCTCCCCACCCACTAAGATTAGACAGTCACAGAGGAAGTTTATTAAACAGCTTTTGAAAAATACTGTATTTTTCTTACAGCTTTTGAGAAATACTGAATGCTTTCTGGATGCGGAAGGCGGCCCTATGAGAAAAAAACAAGGCACAAGGAATTGGGGTCGGTTTCGGACCATGGGGTAGAATTAGTTCCACTTTTCACTTCTAAAAAGGGTCAGTACTACTGCAGCTTACAAGAAAAGAGAAATTCAGACAGGAACAAGCACCTTTGGAATTGCTAACAGAGATTCCTGCCCCGTATCTCATTGGAGGCCAATAAACAGCAATTTCCAGCATTCAGAACGAGTGAAGTTTGCATACTGTTAATTAACCGGAACTGGAACAAATTAATTTATGCTGAGTCCTTAGGAAAGGTCTGCCTTTGGTCTCCGTTTTGTCAGTTTGAAATTGAAATAAGCAAGTCTGGCAAAGAAGCTTTTAAAACAGAGCCATCCAAATCCTCACAATTATTTACAAAGAGAAATTAAACCTAAAGTAGCAGACAACCGTGTCAAATGGAATAAACATTCAGGGAAAGGTGGTTTGAAAGAGAAAAAGATGTGGAGGTAAATACAGAGGGTGAGGGTGAGTGTGTGGGTGGAGATGGTGGCAGAAGATGCTTTAGTTATTGTGACCCATTGTTGAGGTACAGTCGCTATGTGTGATCCCAATTAAACAGCCACTTAATGACCTCGAGAAATGGATTAACTTAAACTGCACTTATAATTAGCAGAATCTGTCAGTGAATGAACCTGCTGTAACTGGAGGAGTAAGTTGCTGATGTCTTACGGAGATACAACATTGTCTATTATGAATGACATGAAGCTGCATGCAAACAGCCAATCAATTATGTTATACTATACTGCATATTACACATAATATAATAGGATGGGTTTAAATAACTTGTGCCATAAATTCTGGGGGGGGTGTTTTTCATATCAGCAGTTGTCCTTTAGCCTGTTCCAGTCCGTGTCTATTTGCTTTATGTGCTTTCCTTCCACCCTACTGAAACTCGGAGTTTGCTGTGTCTTGCAATAAAGCAATACAACACTGTAATTTTCACGTGCGTGCAAAAGCTTTTCTTACTGTGATTGCATTGATAAGGTGTGTCCTAATCTTGTCTCAATAAGAAGACCAAAGTCTACACCTTAATAAAAACTAATTGGCAGCACACATTCCGTGACCCTGATTAATAGTGGTCTTTGATGCTGCCATCTAGTGGGCACATCTTCCATAACAAGACACCGGCATACGTAACATACACTGGGATACTTCCAACATATACTGATTAGCCATAACATTAAACCCACTGACTAAGAGGTTAACCTCGTTACAAAGGCATCTGTCAGGGGGCCACTATATATTAGGTAAGTGAGCAGTTCGTTCTTGAAACTGGCGTGTTGGATGCTGGAAAAGAGGGCAAGTGTAAGGATCAGAGCGAATTTGACAAGGGCAAAATTGTGATGGCTGGTTGACTGGGTCAGAGCATCTCCCAAACAGCAGGTCCTATGGGGTGTTCCCAGTATGCAGTGGTCAGTACCTACTGTACCAAACTGGTCAAATGAAGGCCAACTGGTGACCTGTCAATGAGGTCATAGGTGCCCAAGGCTCATGTATGTGGGAAGCGAAAGCAAATTGGTCTGGTCCAGTCTCACAGGATAGCTACTGTAGCACAAATTGCTGAAAAAG
Organism: Brienomyrus brachyistius; assembly: GCF_023856365.1. Classification (NCBI taxonomy): domain Eukaryota; kingdom Metazoa; phylum Chordata; class Actinopteri; order Osteoglossiformes; family Mormyridae; genus Brienomyrus; species Brienomyrus brachyistius. Next base: position 10,459,567 of record NC_064542.1, read on the forward strand.
CTGATACTGGCTATGATGGGAAGGAGTCCGAACACACAGGGCATCCCAGCTTGTGGTGCATGGGGCTGCGTAGCCGCAGACTGGTCAGAGTGGTCATGCTGATTCCTGTCCACTGCTGAATGGGTATGTGAGCATCAGAACTGGACCATGCAGCAATGGAAGGAGGTGGCCTGGTCTGATGAGTCACATTTTCTGTTACATCATGTGGTATTAGACAGGTAGTTTTAATGTTATGGCTGATTGCTGTATGTCCTTGAGCCAAATTAATAGCAGTTTTCTTCCCCTATTACTCTGTACATACCACCTCTGTTATTTCTCTTATTCTCATTGACTAATATTTCATAATAAAGTATTAAAAAGTAATAATGACGACTGCTTTACAATCCTCCCCACAGTACCTTTTTATATCACTGTCATCATGTCAACCGAGCCTTTATAAATTTTAAAATTATAGCCAGTGATTACCCCTGCTTTGCTGGAATATTATTTTTGTTATCTTACCATTGCAGGCACCTGTGGCACGAAATGAACAATAAAAAAGGTAATATTCTGATATTAAAAGAACAGTACAGAAACAGCAGAAAATTTGATTTTCAAGAAGTTTTTCAAAAGCAAAACTTTGTAACCGTGCACTACGTAAACACAACTCCTGGCTGTGTGAGTGTGTTAAAAAGCTGCGTTGGCAAAGATTCCTTTGATTAAAGAAATAATCCCTGCTCTAAAGCGGAGGTGTTTAGTGCTTGTCAGAGTGCTGCCATCACTGCGATGGCGGGGGCCTGTGTGTACTGGACATTGGCCCATGGGAGGGGCCCCAAGTCGGTTAAATATTGACTGGCAGGGTAATGATTAACCCATTTCCCTCCCCGTTGCTTTTAAACCAGACCCGCTTTCAGGCAGAGCACAGCCTGCCCCTCATCGACGGGCTGCTAACCAACCTATCCTCCTTCCCTGCTGCTCTCCTGCTCTCTGACCCTTCTCTTTCTTCCTTTTCCTTTCTTTCGCCTCTCTCCATCTGCCCCTTTTCCTCCCGTTGGTGTTCCCTCGCTCGCATCCTCCCGGCGAGGACCCCGCATCGTTCCCCCGTGGGTGAGTACGCTCCCGTGTGCTTCTAAGTGACGCTGCTCCAGTTTAGCTCATCGATAGCAGTGGGGGCAGCGTGTGGCTCTGTGGGCTAAGCCTGTGTGCCTGTAATCAGAAGGTCACCGGTTCAAACCCAGCCTCAGCAAATCCGTAGGACCTTCAGCAAGGCCCTTAACCCCCAGCTCCCTGGGTACCACAACAGGTGGCTGCCCTAAGCAGCAAGTTGAGGGAGGGATTGAGAAATTGGGAAGTTGAGGGATTTGGTGACACAAGGGGGACCTATACAGTTTGTCCTTGAGCCAAATTAATAGCAGATTTCTTCCTCCCACTACTCTGTAAATCAGTATCAATTATTATTTTTAAAAAGGAAAAGCATTGGGTGCTGCAACATGTACCGAGGGAGTCCGAGAATAAGGAGACGGACTGGAAGTGAAACCTGAGGAGTGACAGACACACCCAGCCACCCAGACACACGCGCATGTTTTTGAATGAAGCTTTAAGCCGATTAAATCCTCAGTTAGCGACTGGGGCTTTATAGACAAAATGAGTGCAATGGTACACTGTATATAAAAGGTCAGCAGCAAAATGAAGTCATACTCCTGCTCTGCTTATTGGCTGTACCTGTATTCAGGCAGCATTTTTAGATTTAGTTCCTGTCTGCTCCCGTCGGTCTGGTGTCTGCGTTCTCATCAGCCGTCCCCTGTCACACTGAGAACTCGCAGATCATTCCGCAGCCAAGTCATCCCAAAGCCCAAAGATATGTGCTCCAAACCATTAACACCTGGGCAATGAAGTGATGGGAATGTCGAAAATCCAACTTCCAGTAGATTTTAGATTAATTGCTGTTTAAATTTACATTTAAGTTAGTCTGGGCGTGCTGCCACCTAGTGGCAGACAAAGCGAAACTTCCTCCTGATCCTTTAGCCGGTATTCCATGAAACTTAAAAATAGAGTGATGGCTGAAGAATGACGAACAGCTTTTCCCACAAGAATGAATACGAATCTATATAAGGCTTGTTATTTCTCATCATGAAACCCACCTCCAGTAACACAGTTAGCATATTTCATTAGTATTCCAGTATTTAGAACCATGTGATCTTCTGTGTTACTATGTTAATGCTATATAAAATAAGATACAAAAATTACTGAAAGAGCTGAAGGATAATCAAACCTTGTTAGAACTGAAAAAGCAATACTGACAAAACAAAAAATGAGGCAGAAATGGGAATGACACTATGAGAGATGATGAAAGGGGACAAAGGACCCATTTCCTCACCTTTTAATTGTTTTATTGTTTTGTTTTTCTGCAGATAGGAACGAGAGTAAGGTCCACCAAGTATTTGGGCACAGATCCACTCAGGGAGATATGGGGGGGGGGGGGGGGGGGGGGGGGGTTTAAAACACACCTACCTGCCATCGAAATGCCACGGCTTCCACTACAGCCATAAAGTCCTGCGTTTTCAGCAGAAGCTGTGCTTGAGTCACTTTCATGGGGGAAGTTTCAGGCTGGGAGTGTGTATAGGCAAACAAAAAAAACAATAACAAATGGGGGTCAAAGTCACTTGTGTATTGTTACAGATGCCCCATCCCCCCCCCCCCCCCCCCCCAGTGCTGAACCTTTACTTTCTGGGGTTTCCGCTTGCATTGCAGATGCTGAGGATGTTGTGGTACATCCTAACTTCAGCTACAAGCAGAATTCCACGCCATTCCATTCATCAAATGAATGTATTTATATTCTTAGCATGCGCCCTCTATGTAAATCCTGCAGCCTGGACATATGTATTGTTTTACGCCCGTGTTGTGATGGCTGACCTCTAATGGACAGGAAGACAGAGAAGCATGGGAATGGCGAACGTCACACTCTAAAAACAACATGATGTGTAAGGGCCTCGGTGAAAATGTGAGGAAACCAGCATGGCCACTGTGCTTCTGCCGGTATCAACATTCTGAGACGGAACTAGTGCTGGCTGCCTGTAACAGCAACTCCATGTGGAAGTGCTCTGAATTCCCGTGGAGGCGCTGTTATCTGCAGACGGACACTGTGAACTGGCTAGAAAGATGCACGCGAGACCCTAATACATGTATACTGTAGTCAGTGAGAACAACCACAAACCCAGGGGCGCAGGTTGATGACCTATGAATTGACAGCCATTGGCATTGGCCCGCCTGTCAGTTCTGTAGGCCAATGAGCTGCTCGCTCCACTTACCTGTGCGTAGAATAAGAAACAAACAAGGGATATTTGTAGTAAATGGAAGAAGCAGAGCACCAGTCGTTACGATTTATTATGAATCTATTAAGTGCACCATAAGATTTATTAATAAAATTTGACTACATATTCAACTTCAATGTGTGTATTTTAAATATTAAAATTCTCAACAACAAAAAAATCAATTCGTATAAATTACATTACATACACTCTGCATACGATGACACTTGTCGAATGTTTTTTGCTTTTGAGTACAACTTTATAGTTTTACTGATTTTTTTTCTCCCCTTCAAAGAAAAACCGCTTTCTCTTTCACAAACCAGAAATAACCGGGCTTTTGGGAAGGTTGTGGGGGTGCGGATTTTCCCTCAATTCCCTTTTAAGGTTTTTCACTTTCAGTTTCCTGTCCTCCTGAAATCACATGCACCCATCTTCCAGCCCCTTCTCCAGTATAGACTCGTTGCGATGAAGGAGCTAGATTACGTCTCTTAATATCGCGAAGATCACCTTGTACAAAAATGATCCTCTAGTACAAACTTGCATAACGATGCTAATCCGCGAGTCCATAATGTCTCAATAACAACTTATGTTACGTTCAAAAATTAAATTACGTACAGATGAAGCATAATCAGAACACCCACCCCATTCCGAAGAAACGGAAATTGGTTTTAATAAAATTGAATAAGAATCAATAAAAGATTAAATAATATTCCTCAACCCCTACGTAACGCACCACCTTATCCTACCTATCAATTGTGCTTTGCACACATTTATTGTTTTGCACATATTTACAGACGATTCCGTATTTTGTACATATTGTGAAATGTCACGTGTCTTGTCTTGTGCTCTGGTTGCACACCCCGGAAAACCAGTAATCTCATCTCGTTGTGCTGTCGTGACCGATGACAATAAAGAGTTGAATCTTGAACCTACATATCTTGAAAATAAAAATATAAAGACAAAATTCATGATTAACAGGTATCATTTTGAGAAGAAAGGTGTTGACAAGTAAGACCTACATCTAATCATTTAAATGTTGACACTGTTAGGGTCCAGATTTTCATTAATTGTACAACATGGCCCATAACAGTTCACCATCAGGACTAATATGTCCCATTGTTGTGGAATCGATATACATATATGGATGTGTGTGTGTGTGTGGTCCAGGTATACATTACATTGTAGGGACCAAATGTCCCCAGAATGTGATAAAAACCTATTATCTTCATTCACACTGTGGGGACCATTTTTTCAGTCCCCACAAAGGGAAATTCAATTTTATAAAAATCTGTGACTGCAATCAAAAAACTATACAAGTCTTTTGGCATTTTTTTTGTTTGGTTACTTATGCTTAAAGTTGGGACTGGGCAGGAGTTAAGGACATGTTGGGATTAGAGTTTTCCCCATAGAAGTGAATGGAGAGTCCCCACAAAGATATAATCACAAACCTCTGTGTGTGTGAGTGTGTGCGTGTGTGTTTGTTTGACATGGTAGCCTGTATTGGGTAAGATGATGGAGGATGGATGGATATAATTATATACATTTCAGATTTGTAGAGGATCTCATTTTTAAAAGTACATACTTTGCATACTACAATTGCACCCTCCACTGACAATTTGATGTAGCAGGCCTGGACCTTTCCCCCTCCCACTCTGGGTGTATGTAGTCTGCCCTTTAGGAGTTGTGAGTCAGGCTATCATACGGGACTACAGCAAGGTACACTGAGGCAGACAGAAGCCATCAACAATGTCTACAGCTCGTGATGAGCAGGAACCCCCGCCACCTCCGCGCTTTTATAAAGACTCCGGTAAGCATTCCCTCTTTAGAGGAAACTTTGTTTTCTCCAGGATGCGTCATAATCAATTAAACTTTATGAGCAGAATTTGCAGATTCTTCTGCAGGAACGCTCTATTTTTCGTGATTTTAATGTCTTTTGCCAAGGTTCCAAGTGATTCTAGAGAAATTCCAGGGAATGTACAAATTGGGAGTGATATGTAAGAGCTTTTCTTGTCTGATAAACTCCGCACCAACATTTTCGAGTAAACCCTTAATGTATACAATAACTGTTATCCAATTAAGTATAATCATATCTAAATCAGTTCAGAGAATGAACACTTTTAAATTTCGAAAAAGATCATCTTTAAATGCCGAGGAGGTATGATTATGAAATTTTCAAAAGAGTATCAAAAGAACCAAAAATGTGATAACTTTCCGGAAAAAATGGGATGTGTGGTAACACTAATCATGTCCGCATACAATTAAACGCACATAACTGCATTGTACCCCATGCTGCCCGGGAGGGGTTCCAGGCCCCCTGTACTGGATATAGCGGTAAGTTTCAGTTATACATAATTCGCATTAAGGATTCGGGTTCCGATTGAACATTTAACTATATAAAAATAAAAAGGAAATAGTATCAGTATAAAACACAAGAGACCATTTCCTGTAATCTATGAAGGATGGACAACTGGTTGGACAAATATTTTCTAACAAACTTACTGCTTGTTTTCGACTACTCTTTCAGAAGAAAACCGAATTCAGTTTTAATTAAGTCAATTCTAAACGCGGACATTTGGGAGGGGCTTTTATTTTGAAGCAGCGCGGGGTTTCCCGGATTGCGTGGCGCAACGGGCAGGGTACGCGCAGGCGGTTTAACAGGAGGTGGACGGACCCTGTGGGCGTATGTCAAACTTAGAGCTGCGAAGACGTGCCGGACACCAGCAGCGTAACTGACGTTAAACCCGGAGATACGTTAGGACGGAACCCTTCGGTCTCGTAGGAAGCAGCAACGGACGAGCGGGGTCTGACAGGACCGAAGCCGGTTAGCCGCTAGCTGGCGGAGGGACGCGCTCGCTACTTCGAAAACTTCATCCATTCTCTTTCTGCTTGTTTGAGCCGTTTACTTTTTTTTAATATATATAATTTCCAGATTCAAGTTCGGACACCATGTTCAGCTGGTCCAAAAATGAGGGAAAAAAGAAAGATCCTGAGCTTTTCCAGACTGTTTCGGACGGGCTTAAGCGGCTTTATCGGACCAAATTGTACCCGTTAGAAGACACGTACCGCTTCCATGATTTCCACTCGCCGGCGCTGGAAGACGCTGACTTCGACAACAAGCCCATGGTACTCTTGGTCGGCCAGTACTCCACCGGGAAGACCACGTTCATCCGCCACCTCATGGAGCAGGACTTCCCTGGCATGCGGATAGGCCCGGAGCCCACCACCGACTCCTTCATAGCCGTCATGCACGGAGAGCAGGAGGGGGTGATACCCGGCAATGCGCTGGTGGTGGACCCTAAGAAGCCCTTCCGCAAACTCAACGCTTTTGGCAACGCCTTCCTTAACAGGTGACATATTCTGCTTTGAATTTGTGTTGTGTTGAGTGTGTTGACTTTTAAAAGAATCTATTTCTCAAGGCTGCCAAGAACCCCCCGCCCCCAAATACGTATCCCTAATTATAAAATGAGATGCTCTCAAAAAGAAACTGGGATCGGTTTCTTAACCCGCAAGGAGCAGATCATCTATCCCATAATAGTCTTTGTGTCTAGTGTTCTGCTCCGTAATAATGCAGACATGTATCTCTGTTCTTGATTACGTGTTACTTTAAGCCAACACCCTTAATTTGCTTATGTCTGGAGACGTATAGGTCTTCGCCGTTTATTGATCCAAATTCAGCTTTTAACGTACTGTGGGGCACTGAATGACTCTGCGTCCCCATTTACTTACTTAATAGTTACCATTTAAATCCCTGAGGTCAATTTGCTGTGGGTAATATTCTTGGAAGTGTGTGTTTGGGGGTCAAGCGTGTGTCTGAAAGAATGGTGCAGTGTTTAAGGCTCTTGATCCTGAATTTCAATGTAAATACTGGCCAGAAAGGAATTCATATTATTCAGAGAATTTCACATTAAACCAACGAAATGGCATTGATTTCTCAGGGATTACCTCTCACATAATGAGATCTGCCTTGTCCATGCCATTCTTTTAGATGAGGCTAATCGTTTCTGAAAGCTTATTTGGGATTTGAAACTGAAAGTCATGTTTGGTAGTTGTTGTTTGCTTCTGCACTATGTTCTGTGTGGGACCTGAGGGCCTGTTTGGACCTCACACGCTTTGGGGTCTCAGTTTCTGATGCTGTGAAGGTGATTTTAGGTTTTCTGTACTGAAGGTGTGGCAGCGACTGATGTTTCATGGAGCAGTGGTGTGTGTCCAGCTGATGCTGGTGTCAGCTGTTCTGGCCTGGACTCCCCTCATTGTTACTGAAGCCGCCTTAAAGCAGGATAGCATTCAGTAATTATTTTTAAGTGAAGGTCTGTGTCATTCATATTTATATTCTTGTTTAATTGATGTTTGTCTTAAGCAGCTCAGTTTAAATATATACAGTTAAATGTTGCTTTCTGGTAAATTATCCTAAACTGCTTAAGCACAACAAATTACATGTTGGGTGAAAAAGACAATATGTATTAGCACAAGTGTTGTTTTTCTTTTTTTTTAAAAAAGCAATGGTAACTTTAATAATAACTGATTAGTCTTTTCATAATTGCAAGTCATTACAAGTATGACTGCTGTATGATTTATTTAGTCTGGTATAAACGGAAGATCTGGTTAATTGGCTTAAATTATTGGCAAAATTTATTTGGAAGTGCCGTCTTTTACAAATGGCGCGGGCTGTTTGAAACTGCTTGATTAGGGTATGTTTTTATCTGTAAAACTCTTTGTAAAACTGTAGTTCTTTTTGTCAGAATATCTACAAAAGCTTTTTTATTTGGCATAGAAGGAGCATTGTATTTGAAACTAAGGGAGCCATTGAAAAAACACCGCAGGCAGAGAGCAGTGAAACTGCTTGGATGATGACAGGATGGTCTGTCTTGCCCACCAAGATGTCTTACCTTTCAAAAACGACTGGCAGCCCTGAGCAGAGTGCCACTCCCGCCGTCTTAAGGGGCTTGGTTACCCTAAAAGGAAGAATGTGTGTTTTTTTCTGTTCCTACATCCTGGCTTTGTGGCCTTGAAGTTACATGAATGAAGGTCTTTGGTTGACGCTGCACCCTGCAGAGACTGGGCTGCGGGGAAACCACAGGAGACTGCTTACGAGCTGTTTACAGTAAGCCGAGAGGCCATTTATCTTCAGGGTAGGTCACAAGCAATGTCCTCTCCATTGCAGAACAAAGTCATGAGGAGTATGTTTTAACAAACGCTACCTCTAGCAAAATAGAACAACTAGTGTTGGGTTGTCCATTCATATCCGTTGCTGACTGGTTTCTATTGTGTTTCAGACTTCATTCATCAAATTCATTGTTTGGCTGCGCTGTGACATTCCGTGTCTACTGTTAAATGTCTGCTCCTTACCAGTTACTGTATGGAAATGACTTATGAAGTTAAAGATGGAATGGTGGGATCAAACACAACCTGCATGCCATTTGGCCCTACCCATAGCGCCTTTGTGTGTGAGCACTTAATGTATATGATATTAGTGATGATATCAGACATTATGTGCTTAGAGTCCTGTAATCTGCCTGGTCAGGAGATTCTGGTGGTCAGTCTTTCCATTTTGGTGATATGGAAATATTGCAAAATGGTGAGTGATACCTCTAAGTAAGAATAGGTTGCGGACCTTTACATGTAAACTCACCCTTGCTTCTAAAACACTCAAATTTAATAAGTAATTTTAAACTTAAATGATTTCTGCCTATATAAAGCCTCTGGTGCTACTTGCCGTAAAATCTATTACAATCAATATTCCATTGTAGGCTAGTTATAGCAGTGGATTTTAGAAATCCTGTTCAGTCATTGTTTGATAAATTTACGTAATTACGTAGTTTCTTTGCTGGATATTGAAGTAATGTTTTCATGACTTTCAGTTTCCGCAGGAGGGTTTAGATGTCTTTACACTTTGATATTTCCGGTGGCCCTTTTGATTAAAGGTGTTGCTGTTAGGGGACTCATGTGATGCTGAGAAATCGTGCACAGTTGGTCATCTCTGACCTGCCCTAATGGGACAGGAGATTGGAGACTAGTGCCCAATCTCATCAAGGTGATTTTCACATACCTTGATTAGCTTTGTGGGTAATTGGTACATCTAAACAGACTAGGTTAATTACATATAAAGTGTTTTATTTAACTTTTTTTTATTTTATGAATGGCAACTCGGTATTTCCTAGTCTATTCAAAAAGGCAGTGGGCAGTCTGGGTCAAAAAGTAGTGTGACTGAGTCATGTAACTTTTGACCGAGACTCACCGAATCGAGCTGTAAAGGGCTGAATCGTTAAGTGTGTGAGATTGCACTGTGCTGAGTGTTGTTACTGGGGAAATGAGTCAGCAAGTTAGAAATACCAGTAAAACTCAGGGTGGAAATAAAATGGATATCCTGATGTGCACACACACACACACCGACCGTCTATGTATTTGTATTATTCATTTCTCTGGACATAACTCTAATCTTAACTATGATAAGCCTAAACTTTACCCAGCCCTAAACGCAACCACAAGCAACCAGGCAAAATACAAGACTTTGGCTATTTTCGTTTTTTGATCGTATTTACAGATTTTTATAAAATCAAGGTTTAAGTTACAGGCATTTATAATGTGTCCCCACAAGTTAAAAAGTAACAGCTTTTAATTGAAATACAGACCCACTCTCCCTTGTGAGATGTTTGCTTTTTCTTTCTCCTCACTTAACTTTCTCAAGCTGCTGCAGCCCTGTGAACATCTGAACTTTGTTATCAGGCATCATGCTAGAAAGTGAAATCTGCCGTACACCAGAATTGCTGTTACACAACACCCAAGCTTCCCCCACAAGTTTCAGTTTAGCTGGATCATATTAAGTTGCCTCCCTGGCAGATGAACCCTGCTTTGTGCTGGTCGGCAGTTCTTTCGCTCTTCGCCACTGCACACTTGTGGACTGCGTGGCCTCCCCCAGGAGGAGTCTGCAGACATGATGGTTGCTGCTGTTTGCAGTTCCCCCTGGAGGAAGGAGATGAAAAAATGGCAGGGGCCTAGTGTCCTGTGGAAGGGCGGGGAGATCTAGTAGGAAAGCGGAGCAATGGAATGAATGTGGGGGAGGAGTATGTGGGGATTCTAAAGGGGAGGGGGCAGCCTTTTTCCATTTGATGGTGACACAAACGTATGGCTTTTGTAAAAAAAAAGAGGGGTGAAATTCTAGAGGAGGATTTGGAGGGGCTCATGGTGCACGCGAGTTCCTGTAGATAACTAAGGAGAGAAAAGCAAAAATACCTGCCAGCGGAAGGATTTCGTTTCAGAAGGACAAAACCAATTGAGAAGGATGAGGGCCGTTCATTATGGGTATTCTAAATGCCTTATATGGAAAAATAATCATCTTCATCGCCCAAGGGATTTTTTTTGATGCAACATAAAATTCTGCTGCTGGTTTTACCATGATTACATCTGGTCATGCTGGGCTTGTTTGCTGTATAGACAGCAGAAGTACACTGCAGGAATTAAATGAACTACACGTATGTGTTGCACTGATGGGTAGAGAAATATTGACAGATTGTGATCACACTGTCTTAATTCGTTTCAGAAAGATGCAAAGGATAAAGAAAGTTATTCGCCTTTTCTCATGGTTTCTCAGTAACAAAAATTGTAAATGTAATATATCCCTGTTGGATTAACGGGCTCCAAATGACGTGGTTCTTTTCTTCCTTGTACATTTTCTTTCTTTCTTCCACCTTCTTGTGAAGAAGAGCTTGATTTGTTATGGAAGCTGCCCTAAGGTTCAGGTGTTACTGGACAATTATGTGCATCAGTGTTGTGTGCATCTGGGAACTCCCTCCCCCCAACCCACACACTACATTAATACAAATGTCCATTGTGTGATCATTTGTGCATTTATAGAAGGTTTTTAATTTCTTGCTTCCTTTTACCATGTTGCTGCTGAGGGCAGTCCAGACTTGTTGTGCAAACATTTGCGTGCATTTATGAGTCTCTGGATTTAAGTTCGATGAGGAAGGTTTGGTCGTGCCTTGAGAATATTTGCTAAGAATGGGAGTATTTCTTGGAGAATAGGTTGGAGGGTGTGGATTATATATTTTTTTACATTTAGATGTAAATGCACACCATGCACATCAAGGAATTGCTGCAATAAAATGAGCTGTGTAACTGAGTAAAATAAATAATTCTGCATGGAAGTGTCCACTGAATAGGAAGCTGTTGAGGACAATAAAAAAGAATTGAAGTGCTTTCTGTGATAAAGCTGTAATCCAGGCCTCTCTTCCTTCCTTCTCCAGGTTCATGTGCGCTCAGCTGCCAAACGCTGTGCTGGAGAGCATCAGCATCATCGACACGCCAGGCATCCTGTCTGGAGAAAAGCAGAGGATCAGCCGAGGTCTGCCTCTACAGCTCCCCGCCCCTCCTTCCGTCCTCCCTCCCTTCATTTTTTGTTTCCTGTCTCCTTCCTATATAATTCCCATTTAATTTAAACTAGTACAATAGATAAAGCCAGCATATCATCACACATGAGAGTGGAGCGGGCTCCCTTAAGAGCTTTGCTTTTGTTAAATTGCAGAAATAAAATAAAGTAAGCTTGCAGTTGAACTGGCGCATAAAGGCTGTGTGCTTTTCTGCCTTTGCAGTAAGACGTGTCACTCTGTGTAGCAGGCAGCTCTGTTTTATGTTTTCGGCTTAAAGAGGTGCCGAGTCCCACGTCAGCTCGTCTCAGAAATATCAACAGATCGTCTCTTCATCTGCGGGATGGAGCTGGATCTCCAGCCAGGAAAAGGAACAGACCCAGTTAGAAAGATGGAAAGATGCAATCACTGCAGTTTGTTAGTGTGCTGGAGGGGGTTTTCATACTCCTTATTTTTAAAGGCCCCATCTGTATTTTTGTCTTTGTATAATGGAAGGTTGCGCATGTGGCCTAGGTGGCTGGGGTGAGCGAGGCAGAATCAACCTCTAAAAGTTAGTCTCCCCAATTCCATTGAAGGTGCTTTTGTTAGGAAATTCAGAACAGCCTAAAAGAACAGTCTTGGCTATATGGCTGCTTATAGATATGCCACTGTACTCAGTAGTACAGGATCTGGGATTTAGTTAATTATAATTGATATTATTCAGTCTTTTTTAAATGTTCATTTAATGTACCCATTTCTTTTCTTAATGTGTCAGTAAGCATCCCATGAGTTATGTTGTACAGGAACGTCAGCAGACACATTGCCTTTGCTTTACAGCTGTTCCTAATTATATTTGTGTTTACTTTTGATAATTAATAATTTCAAACTAAATTCACTTTTCCTTCCTGTACCAAAATCCAACCCGAAAGCTGAAGTTTTTAAGTTAGCTTAAAAGCTCACTTTAAGCTTTAAGTTAGCCCACATGCATTCACCCCTCATCAGTCAGTAGCCACATGCCTGAGTCAGCTGTCCAGGGCCAGATTTAAAATGGAAAGCACCTCCCAGACGTCTGACAGCTGGGGAGTAGGAGCTGTGTGTGTGGGATGAGGGTATGCAGGCTGTGGGGGATGCTGTCCCGGTAGCCTTATCTGGGCCTGAATCCGAATCAGAGCAGCGGAATAGTGAGAGCAGGGTGCTTTCAGCTTGGACGCCCTTAGCAGGGCAGTGTTTACATTCTTAAAGAGAGTGTGAAAACGGAGAGCCTCTTCTCCCTGGGCTGTGACTCCTGTTTTAGGGAGAGTCTGTGCTTCAGAGTGGCCTGTGGCGCATGGAAATGGATGAGGGGCACAGGTAGCGTGCAGTCGGGCTTTTGTGATCAGAGTGACGTAAGCAAGACAGGGTGTCTGAGTGACAGATAAGCAGACTGGCACAGGAAGCGCAGAGCGGGCTGTTTTTCTCAGACTCTCATGGGGAATTCCAGGGAAACCTGATCCAAGTTAGCAAGCATATCCCATGTTAAGCCCGTATGAAATGCGCTGGATGGGACTGTGCCTAACCTGTAAATAATACGGTTTGCTTTTTTTTTTTTTTTTTGAGCCTTAAGGTGAAACTTCTTGTGTTCCGTTTCTGTTTTGTGGCTCTTTCGTGAAGCGTTCCTTTACACTGCTGTTTTCAATCACGCTGTGCGCTTTAAGCGATGTGAGCTTGAGTTTTTTCCTTGTTTTACCGATGCTTTTATGCTGTACATCTGCTTCTGTCCTGTGCTCTGAGCTTCTGATATGTTACATCCTATCATTCCTTATTTTACTGCATATTAATATGTTGAAGCTTTCTTCATTTCCACATATTCTTGCTGGCTTCTGCCTTGTCTTTCGTATTCTGTCACTTAAGCCGTCTTTTTAAATCACCCCTCCTCCCCCCAAGTCCTCTTGTCACTCCATAAGAAGTAAATTTATGCAGACATGTTCTCATGTAAAAGGTCTTAATGGAGTCAACAAAGATTCACAGGCTTGTTTTTCTGTGGCCAACCATGTGCTCAAACACACATTTACAGTAAACAGACGTTCTCTGCGGCTTTGGTAGAAACCACAGTTTTTCCGTTTTTACTTGTCAGTTCTGTGGTGTATGTGTGTCTGTCTTTTTGTGTGTACCGGAGCGCGCTCTCCCCAGACTGCACTTTTTAAAGTGCGTAACTGTCTCCCGATTGTGCGGGTCCTTCTCTGAATCCTGACTTACAGTAGCGTGTCATTGTGCTGTACCTGCGAAATCTGGTAGTACTGGGTGACATGAATCAAAAACAATATTATGGGTTTTTTAAGGCAGGCTAACCATCCATGATATATATAACAGTATTTTCTGTGAAGTCTAATTTGCTCAGTTTGTGAGATGTCACAAACACTTTTATTAGAAGTATAGTCAGAATGAAATGCAAATTCAGGGTTTTCTTCCCTATTTGTACAATTACTACAATTATTCAGTGTCGACATTTTCTTTATTACAAACAGGAGGCTCAGAATAAACACAGAATATTAATGCCTATATCTGTGTTGCATAAAACTATGCTATAGACTCCATTGTCTAACAATTGACTGTTTTTTCTTTCTATGTTTTTCACACTGTTCTCAAAACAGGTGAATGTTTATGAACAAAATAACTAAAACCTATTTGCAAATGGCTCTGAAAACAGAAGCCCAGCAACCTGTGACACTGCACTTAATTGGAAAGATCCTCATTTTAAGGTATTAGACTTCAATAACATAAAACAAATATTTCAAATTATATTTTTAACCTGGGAGCCTTTTGCAAGTGCTTTAAAAGGAAATACACCAAGTACCAGTCATTCCTCACCTTTGCCCTCCGTCAGCTTCCCGGTGAGACACTGCTACCTAAACGATTTGATTCTTAGCTGTGAATTTTGGGACTTCCTTGCAATGTCATGACCGAAGCTCTCGTGCTGTTTTCAATTACAAAGGAATACTACTGGTCCCTATTAAAAATCTTTAATTCAATCTACCACTCAGCCCTAGCCAGCAGCCTAATGCAGCAAGCCAGGGATCAGTCAGTAATTCCAGTGCAGTTCTTTCAGGCACTGTCTGCATTCACTCTGGAGAACACCAGAGTTGGGACTGAGAGGCTTGAAGGCTGAATTCTACTTCCATGTAGAATCTACTCTATAGGTTGCCTCGTACCTTTTCGCCATAGCCTGATGCACACCTTCCCAGAAATATCTACAGCATAGACTATGGCGTAGGGTCTGCAACTATGCAGCTATCTAGACATAGATTCTACATAGAAATGTGAATCAGCCTTAACAGTCACTTAGTCACTTGCTGACTGTCTCTTAAATGGCAGACTCTTGTCAGACTAGATTTTTCTCACATGGTGGCCAGGTGCCCCATTGCATGCTGGGTAGCTGACCTGCCCATTGCTCTGTTGCATGTGGTGCCGGTTGAGAGTGAATGGGTGTAATTCTCCAGTCTGTAATCAGTACAGGCACAACTGTAATGGAGTATCAGCACTGCTGCCGTTAAGTTGTCAGCATGTGTGTAGTTGAATGTACTTTGATTACTTTGTAATCATTGCATTATTACAATATGCTTTTAAAAACTTTCTTCTCCAAGATAGTTTGCAGTTGCTTAAGTACATACTGGTTTTATCGAAGGGACTTGAATTTGATACTAGTGCCCTGTGTGATATTTTTCCCTCTGTCTCTGTCATCGATGTCTACATTGCAGCATGTGGTAATGTATGTATAATATATATAATGTAGGCTATGCAAACCCCTTTCAGTTTGAAAAAAGCAACCCTTATTGCTGAATCACGACCTTGCCGTTATTCAGATGGGGCATGGCATACGATAGCCTGTCAGCAGTTTTGATTTTACACTAAATGTTTAATGTTTACCAGCTGCCTTGTATACTCTGAGACCAAAGCTTTCACCAGAAACCAGTCCATATGCACAGATTTACACCCCCCCCCCCCCCCCATCCCAAAACAAATTGAACCATGCCATGCGTTAGAGTATAATCATCTTGTTTATATTTTGGAAATTATTAAAACGTTCATTTGTACCTTTTTAATAACAGCATGATGGTGTAAAAGAACGAATGTAATTTTGGAGGAAGGCGACAGCCGGTCTAAAGAAGGACGAGTGTTTCCCACCTGTGGTGACTTCCGAGATTTACGGTGCGACAGGCAGGCAGCTGGAATGAGCCGTTAGTATGTCCTGATTGTCTGCCAAGTGATGAAAGCCATTGCACTGCCATGCAGGCTCTGATTCTGCTCAGCACAAGTGCTTGTGCAAGATCTTGATGAGGCACATTTTTATTAAGTTTTTTTTTCGCTGTGGAATTATGCTGATTGGAAGGGTCTGAATTGTAGGGTAATAGTGACGTTTTATGGTGGGATGCATCCATCTATCTGTCTTTCAGATGCTTATCCTGGTCAATTTCTTGGTGGTTATCACGACCGCTTTGAGGTCCGATCATGAGTATTTTTAGCCTGGCCCTGAGTATGTTACCCACAATGCTAGTCTTCCTTCCAAAAAAAATAAATAATCCAACCCTGGCTAACCTTGATTTAGTCCTTGTTTTTATTTTCAATAGCTAGAAATGCCCCTGGGATTTTTAAAGATGTATTTCTTTGAATTTTTATCTAGCTGTGAGCACTGGGGGGAAAAGAAAACTAAGCAGCGTGGACAACCGAGGCATAGAAAGTGCAGAGGCAGACCTGGGCTGTAAGGTGCTCTCTGCTTAAGATCAGATCAATTGTTAAACTTCATTCTTATTTATCTGCTGCTTTCACAGTATGTGTCTGAGACGCAGCCCCCACCTATCAAAGCTATCAGCTGCTTGGCTGATTAGATCTTCACACTTTCTGGTATTTCCAGCCCCATCTGTTGGGACACTAATACTTCTGTGGAAACAGGACACAAACTAAAGTCCCCACCCCTGAACAGCAGCTTTCTTGTGCGACAGGCCCCTATCATAACGGGGTCATGATATGACTAACATCTTTTGTGTCAGGTGTTGGTTTCAGTTCTTTATTCATGATGGAGTCCTCCAGTATTGAAGGACACCCTTAGTGATTAGAAATATTTCTGCTTAAACGTCCCCTGCAGCAGTCAGGCCCCTGCAGTAAGAGTGGCTGTTGAATAGTGGTTTAGTGGTAGGAATGTGAGAATTGGGGCTTATGGTCCTTGGACAAACTTCACTGAAAACTTAATGCAGATGGAGATTTGGCCTTGGTGGGGTGATGTGCCGAGCTGACTTAATGCAGATGGAGATTCGCCCCGCTGGGGTGATGTGCCGAGCTGACTTAATGCAGATGGAGATTCGCCCCGCTGGGGTGATGTGCCGAACAGACTGAATGTAGATGGAGATTCGGCCCCGCTGGGGTGATGTGCCGAGCAGACTTGATGGAGATTCGGCCCCGCTGGGGTGATGTGCTGCGGTCGCGCGGTTCCACGT
This sequence comes from Brienomyrus brachyistius, assembly GCF_023856365.1. NCBI lineage: Eukaryota > Metazoa > Chordata > Actinopteri > Osteoglossiformes > Mormyridae > Brienomyrus > Brienomyrus brachyistius. The sequence continues at coordinate 10,476,664 of NC_064542.1, forward strand.
CCTGTGTGCTGCACTAGAGAGCTAGGCTTGTTCGTTAGCTGTTGCCAGATTTATGTCTTTGGCAGCTTATTGTTGTTCTTGGCACTTAGGCCTGTCAGCTATGCAGGGTTATCAAGAGGCTGCACAGAGCAGAGGAAGCTGACTTATGCTTCCTGTTATTTTTATTAACTGTTTATTTCCTTCTCATAGTACCTTATTGTCGCATCATTCATACCTCCGTCACTCGTTGCAAAATTTCATGGTCTGTTCCTTTACATCATTAAATGTTTGAATGTTTAAGCTGATTTTCTGTAAAGGAGAAAATATCTTCCTAACTCATATCAATCTGCAATTCTAGCATTATTTGTTAACCTGAATGACGAAAGTCCAGTATTGTTCAGGTAAACTAACTGGCCTGACTGGTTAACAGTTGGTCAGTGCCTTTGTGGGCTTTTTTGTGTGTTCAGTGACCCATTCTTAAAGTTTACTTTTCTCTGTAATTTACGATACATTTGCAGAACCTTAATTTTTGTTACATTTTTTTCCTGATACCTATGGGTCAACTGCAGCTTTTTCCCATTTTGTTGGTTCCATTAAGTACCTTAAGCATTTTTTATGTCGTATGTGGAGATGCACCGATTCTATCGGTATCTGCCAATACATCTGCCATCAGCCGATGGTTAACAATAAGCTGATATTTATCGCCGATAATTCCCTTTAAAATAGTGACCCATATTGCTTTGCACATCTTCGTACTAAACAAAAAATGTCTGCTCTGTGAAATTGACATTAGAAATGCATTTTGCAAACATCGTTCTGCTAAAATTTCACAACGAGGATCTTCTATCATTATAACGTTTTAACACAACAAATTTGTTCACTTTAAGGCGAGACAGTGAAGAGTGTTTCTGAGAAAACAAATCCATTCCGATAACGAAGGCTGTAGCACTGCTGAATAACGCCGGTCCATAGCGTTAAAGAAGGCTGTGATACTGCCGAATACCGTTAGTCCATAAGTAATGCAAGGATCAGCCCTTCTCTGTTATAAATGTTAGAAATGTACAAGATTTATACAGTTATAAAATATAGTGCTCTGAGACTGTTGTATGCCAGAGTTGGAATTAATACATTCCAAAAATATAAAAAGGTAATTGTAAAGTGGAGGTGGAGTGTCCCTTTAAACTTATTTAAGCAGAACCTTCCAATCAGTCAGTATCGGTGTTAGTTTTTTGTAATAATCGGCTTTCGTTATCTGCCAGAAATTTCCTTATCGGTGCATCACTAGTTGTGTGTCCTTGTGACTGCTAACGCGAGGGCTGTCCTTCCTCCTGTCACGTTATGAATCAGGCGGCATGATGAGGCCCTTGGCATCAGGAAAGCAGTTAAGTCACTGAGTGCTTTGCCGCTCCCCACATTACCTCATTTATTTATTTTTTTTCCCTCTGTGCAACTGTCATGACTTTCATGTGTTCTTATGTAGCAAGGCACCTGTTCTCTCATGTTACTTCTGAGCAAACCAGTTTGCTGAGCTTCCTGCATGATTTTAGGAACACTGCTGGCACCAGTTCTGCAGAATTACATAAAACGTAGTGGATGTGTGACTTTTCGTAGAAGTGTTGGGTACTGAAACATTCTGCTATATTGGAAATTTGCTACAAGAAATGTAACAGTCATTTTCCATTGTGAGTCTTATTGGAGGGACTTTATTATAATAATCTGTATCTTTTACATTAATGGCAATAAAAAGAAATAATGAAAATGTTGGAGCTGAAATTTCTGTGTGAAATATGGTGTGGTGTTTTGACATCTGGTTCAGATGACCTTCATTCTCTAAACATCAGTTTGAGCTTTGTGTGGATGCTCTAGTTTTAATATTCACATAATTCTCATTTCACTAAACGCTAACAAGCATGTCATTTCAAGCATTGGTTTCCTTTAGCAGGAAAAACCAGTTTTTCCCTTTCTTTCCATAAAGGGCGGCAGTTTCTCTAGGATGACGTAGCCATTGAGAAATTGATTGCATGTTAAGACAACTTTGCTCAAACATTTGAAAACCTTTTGGATCTATTCTGCTTCTCTTTGTAACTGTTCCCACTAGTGTGAGGAATTAACATGAGGGCACATGGTTTTAATTAGTCTGTGTCAAACTTGCAAGTGTTTCTAGCGTGACCTGAACAGCAGAGACGTGCAGTGTTATGGACCATTTCTGCAGTGATGACCTCTCGTTTCTTTATATACTTCATGGTTCTATTATTATGCTTAGGTAACTGCTGAATTTCATAAAGTATGTGGGGGAAAGGGGAGGTACAATTTTCAGCTGACGTTTTAAAAGAGGACCTCATGGAAGACATCTACCCATGTGTGCCTAATTCTTAATCCCAAACATACTGTGATTGCATCATTTTTCCCACTTTCCTGGATCTGTCTGAACACGTGCACCCACAAGTATTTGCAACCAGTCCTTGATACAACCTTGGTACTGTCCTCTGTCTAGATAAAACTGTTTCCAGTAACACCTCTCTGGAATTCTTACTTAAACTCATTGCACTGTTTTCCCTCCTCTTTCCTGCAGGCTATGACTTCGCTGCGGTGCTGGAGTGGTTTGCTGAGCGCGTGGACCGCATTATATTGCTCTTCGATGCACACAAGCTGGACATCTCAGATGAGTTCTCTGAGGTGATCCGGGCCCTGAAGAACCACGAGGACAAGATGCGCGTGGTGCTCAACAAAGCGGACCAGATCGGGACCCAGCAACTGATGAGGGTCTACGGCGCCCTCATGTGGTCTCTGGGGAAGATTATCAACACTCCGGAGGTAGTGCGTGTGTACATTGGCTCTTTCTGGGCCCAGCCTCTGCTGGTTCCAGACAATCGTAAGCTCTTTGAGGCAGAGGAGCAAGACCTCTTCCGTGACATCCAGAGCCTTCCACGGAACGCTGCTCTGCGCAAGCTTAATGACCTCATCAAACGCGCACGTCTTGCCAAGGTAGGACTCCAGTCACCATTTTGAATATTCATCCCAATGGAAGACCCAAACATAACACTCATTACTAATAATGTACTCGTATGTGACTTGTCCTTTCCTGTCTGAGCATAGTTCTACCAGCCATTAGTCAGTAAGGAGGTTATTATCTATCAAACCATTTTAAATATTTAAATGTATGCCAGTTTTGTCTGAGTGTGTGTTTAAACACATTGGAGGAACGGGCCATAACAGACACATTTCAATTATTATTATTTTTTTTCAGGTTCACGCTTATATCATCTGCTCATTGAAGAAGGAGATGCCCAGTATGTTTGGAAAGGAGAACAAAAAGAAGGAGCTGATCGCTAATCTGGGAGAGATCTATGTAAAGATTGAGAAAGAGCATCAAATCTCTCCTGGAGACTTCCCAAAACTGAGCAAGATGCAGGTGAGTGCAGAACCTGTACCCAGAGCCTGTTAAACTTGAATCTGAACCGAAAACATTTGTGATAATCTTTAAATAGTGGCACGGTGTTTAGTTGAAGTGAGTACTGGTTCACATCTTATGGACACTTACCTAACTTACTTAATATTGTTTCCTTAAATTCAGTTAGGAAATATTTTTGTCTGCATACTAAAGATTTTCCTTGTCCTGCCTTGCCTCCCTTCACAGGAGTTGCTGGCAGGCCAAGACTTCACTAAGTTCCAGTCCCTGAAGCCCAAACTTCTGGAGGCTGTGGAGGGCATGTTGGCCAATGACATCGCCAGGCTCATGACCATGGTGCGCCAGGAGGAGGCCGCCATGCCTCCCCAGATTGTGAAGGGCGGAGCCTTCGAAGGCACCAATGGGCCCTTCGGCCACGGCTACGGAGAGGGCGCCGGTGAGGGCATCGACGAGCTGGAGTGGGTGGTGGCACGCGACAAGCCCAACTACGACGAGATCTTCTACACCCTCTCACCCGTCGACGGCAAGGTATCGGGAGCCATGGCCAAGAAGGAGATGGTGAAGTCCAAGCTGCCCAACACAGTGCTGGGAAAGATCTGGAAGCTGGCTGACGTTGACAAGGACGGCTTCCTTGACGACGAGGAATTCGCCCTGGCCAATCACCTGATCAAGGTGAAGCTGGAGGGTCACGAGCTGCCGGCGGATCTGCCCGCTCACCTGGTACCACCCAGCAAGCGAGGCCAGATGTGAAGGACTGAGGAGGCTTTTACCGTGGGTGTAGGTCACGACTGGACACTTAGCTGCTCTCTTCTCTCGCTATACAATGGTTATGGAAAACGTAAATAAAAGCCGAATTTTGGTAAAACATGAAATGATTCTAACTTATTCTTCCCTAGAACTATTTACGTAATTTGATCATTTGCTTACAATTTTGTTACTATAAGATATCTCTTTAAGGCGGATATTTTCCTCTAAGCTCGAACCTAAATCGTGAGAGATGCCACCTGAATATTATTCATTTAATCAACTTTGCTTCTGAACAAAACACCAAATAATGGGCTGAATGTGACAAGTGTTGGAACACTGTGCTGTGCAACCTTATTGCAGTACGACTGTCTTTTTGGTGAAATCGTTGTCCGTAAGATACAGAGGAGTCATAGTGCATAGTGGCATCCAGTCCTAATGACAAACTTCTTTCCAGAATTACAGTTCCAAAGGTGTCACTGAAGCGACGTTTGCAATGTGGAAATACATGATCACTGTGATTAAAACTCAGCAGGGTGGCTGAAGAGTAGCTGTCAAATGGGAACAGGTTTATTATTCATGGGGTGGGGTTGGTTATACCCAGAGAGATTTTCCTATAAAACTTATAAACTATAATTTTAAGGTAAGGTGACAATTTCCAGACCAGTACTAATGTGATTCGAATATGAATATGTGTGGGAAGATCTGATTTTGTTTTGTTTTTGTAACTTCTTGCACAAGTTTGCCTGTGCTTTGCTGCGTCTGTGACATAAGCTTGCCAGCGTTCGTAGCTGTTATTATTTTTTACTTCCTTACTGAATGTACGACAAGTATTTTCTACACCACCTGAGGGGAGAATTTAAACTTTGGGACAAATGTTGCCTTTTGTTGGGTTTTATTCCCACACATAACCCTCTGAAATCGCTGTGCAACTTTCATGTCAAAGTAACAAAAGTTCATTTGAAGGTTTTTGGTGAATATGTTCATTTTCCATTGTGTTTTCGATGCGGTGGGGAAAAACAGGAAATGTTTGCGCAGCAGTTTAAGAGTGTGAGAGTGGTGTTTTTTATTTTTAAGGATTCCCAATGTTTTCAGAACATCTTTCTGCTTTATACACGTAGGAAAGCATCAAACTTTCCTTGCACTTGTAGGCAAGTGAAATTTAGCAACTGTGGAGTCAGCTGTAGTTTAACTGACGCAGTCTCTACCTTCATCACGCGAGATCCTTCACGTGCAGTGTGGGAGTCTGCTAATAGACACTAGACACTTTTATTGATTGCGTGCTAAGGGTGTACTGTTTGCTCTACACCTTGCTGTTCCCGCAGCAATCTGATAAAAGCCTAGTTTCTTTTGCTCTTGGTTAATGTCAACAGCTCATGCCTGTTCTCCATCAGATGGTATTGTACACCAGCCCAGCGGATCATCTGGCAGTCATGGTGTGAAACCTATAAGCGGCATGAATCTGTGGGGTCCAGCCCCTCATAGACTCGGGTAGTGAGGATTCCGCCATGTGATCCTGCAAATTTCGCTCCCCAATTCTGATGCTGGATGCTCCATGTCGTATTAATAAAAAAAGTGCCTCAATGCCAATTGCATCACGCTTCTCTTCTAAATGATGTGCAGATGTATAATGTATATTGTTTTTGGTCATTATTTTTGAATAAAATTCACTTATCCATTACTCAGTTTTCAAGCATTTTGTGTGGGTTGTTTTTTTTTCTTGAGGATGTTTGGAAACTTTACCTCAGAAGGGTAATACGAATAGCGTAGGGACTGTAATACGAATAGTTTGTCTGACTTCTGTCGCTACAGACCTTTATCTTTTTCTTACTTTGCAGAAACATTGTAAGGGTGAAGGTTGAGACCTGATCAAATGTTGTGAGAAATCGCACCAAAATGGAGCTGTTCAAGCTGTCTTGGAGCCATAAAACGCCCAGAACAATTCCTGCCTTACCACTGTTTACGTAATCACCATAGTAACGTAATACTAGAACTAACGTCATGCGAGAACTAATGAATCTCACCTTTTCAAAGCTGAACTTTCTATGCACTTTTTCACCATTTCATTGACAGTGACTCTGCTCTTGTAGTTGGCTGTCTAGGAGATTCTATCTCCGTGTTGATTCCTTTTATTTTGAGGAACGTGTTGTGGCCTGCAGACCCAGTTAGAGTGCCAGGCTCCCGTCCTAATCGCATATCAACATCCATTGTCTGTGTGCTGTCTGGATTTCCCCAGAATTTTGTGGGGAAAATGCCCAGGCCCCTGCAACTTGGTTTTGTTTTCGTTTCGTGAACGTCTTGTCTGACCAGAACGCACCACCTGATCATTTTTAAGCAAATTGCCCCTGCATACAAAACCACACTCAAAGCAAATGTGACAATAACTTATTGTCTTCTCTTTCTGTAGGCCTCCAACTGCCTGTATTTGCTCTGACACACCCTGGTATGCTGACAGTAGCAGTCACTGCTCTTCATACTATTAGCGTTTTACTTCGTAGAATGTTTGGGCCGCCCCCTCTTGTCTGAAGATGGATCTGCAGGCTTTTTTTGTGCTTTGTGTCAGGACAGGAGTGTCTTGTCTTATGATGTAATTAAGATCAGAGCCTTTATTGAGTCCCCAAATGAAACTGCTTAAACTAATGTTTTGCCCTCTAGTCTTAAATAGCTCATTGTTGGCACTCAGGTAGTTTAAAATAAAACCACTGTCTGTATCGAGACATTTAATACTGAAGTAAATGTCATATTTGTTTAGTCTTTTCTTGATGGATCATTTGAGTAGAACTGTGCAGTATGAAATGAAATCACATCATAGTTAAAGCCAGTTAAAATGGGCCGAATATCGAAAATTTTACTGACAATCAGTAGAAGTAATAATTATTCACTTCAGAAAGTAACAAACATCGTGTACTTATTTCTGATGTTGTTATCCAAATTGACTTACAAAAGAGGAAAGGGTTATGATTTATATGTCCCTCCCAGGCTTTGTACCCATGACCTTTGTGTTATAAACACAATGTGCTACTTATTGAACTACAATATATGTCTTAAGATACCTAGTAATGATTGTCAGACTCTAAACACAATCATATTAACAGCTAAGTATATGAGTTGGTACATAAAGTAGTTAACGGAATATACAATGAATCACTACTGAGATCCATTAATTAGCAGGAAGCCGCCTGTTCAGACCATTGAAGTTCTGTTTTCGTCTAATCCTTCTGTGTATCACAGTTTGTTCTTTTAAAATATGCTTATGCTGAATTATAAGCAGTGAGCTGGACGGTCGGCATATGACTGAGCGTGTTCTCCACTGCAGAGGTGGGTGTCTGCTTGGGGTGGGCAGGCACACCTCTGTTTAAATAGGTGCTCTGTCACCTCACAAGTCACATACAGCAAAGTTTCTTCTCACTTTTATGTTAATTTAAATGGCTTTGATTGGCAGCTGCGCTGTGGCCAAACGCATCCCCAGATATTAATAACTGTGTTTTTTTAGGTGCCGCCATACACACCTGACGACAGCTCATCACTGCAGGCGACTGTGATGCTTATTCCATACCCAGTGCTCACTTTAGCCCTTAGCTCAGTAAAAGTCCTCTCTCTTTGCCGTGTTCTTGCACAGTCGTAAAGCCGGACTCATCCAGTCTTCGCTCACCCCCATCAAACGCTGCAGTCAAGCTAAAGAATACAGAGTCTTGGTGCTGGAATCAGCGGATGAGTGTGAAGTGAGAGGGAGCCCGTGTCCTGTGCTATCTATAACCCCTCCCCCCCCCACCCCATGAGCTATACTCAGGCCACACAGCCAGAAACAGCCCTGCCCACCTGCCTGACACACTAACCTGGTGTGCCGTGGAGTAGGGGTGTCATGTGACACAGCAAGGCAGACGGGCATGCCGTATGTGACAGGGTGGTGTTAGACCCAGTGTGCACGAAAGGACAGGGGCTCTCAGTGTGTGTGTATGTATGTGTGGTCCAGGTATACCTTACCTTGTGGGGACCAAATGTCCCCATAACATGATGAATACCCATTTTTTTACCTTATGGGAACCAGTTTCCTGGTCCTGGTCCCCATAAAGGAAAACTCTATTTTATAAAAATCCGTGACCGCAATGAAAAAACTAAAAATGCAAAAACTCTTGTATTTTGGTTGATTACTTATGGTTATCGTTTGGGCTTGGTAGGGGTTAAGGTTGTCATCGTTAGCATTAGCATTTTTCCTATAGAAATGAATGAGCGGTCCCCAAAAAGATATGATTACACTACTGTGTGTGTGTAAGGAGCTGGCTGATTTGCATGTCTTCTTGCAGCTGCCATTTCATTGGCTTTCCAGAATGTCTTCGATCATGTGATTTGTAGACTTTTAACCATGGTCCAGTGACAGCCAGGTCCGAGGGAACCTCAATATTTCCAGGTGATAAAGTGTAAAGAAAAGGCCCTGCATGTGCGATAAATGATCCAGTCAATGACCATATAAATGTAGGCTGCTGCACATATACATATAACTGAAAATTTACGTATCCCATAGTACATTTACTCCTCATATATCCATAACCATAGCTGTACTGACTATAAAATGTAGCAAATCTTTACTGTTTTTCTGTGAATAGGATATGAAGTCAGTTTATAGATCATTGATGCTTTGGCCTGTTTTGCCGAGAGTAGTCCAGGGGCACCTATGTTACAATATGTTACAAATGTTACAATAAATTCCATTAAGTAACAGGAAATTTTATCCTAAAGCAGGTTGGTTGGAGTGGTGCCCCCAGAGGTCAAAAGTGGACCATAGATGGACTTTTCAAGAAGACGACCCTAAATGTATATCAAAATCAAATACTATGGGCAATTTAGAGGGGCCAAATCGCCAAACTGTAAGGATGTTTCACAATATGCATACCTGACCGCACTTCTGCTCTCATGGACCCGTTTTACATCATCCACCATTGTTGGAGACCAGTTCCAACACTAAGAGGAGAAGTACAGAGGATGGTAAAAATCCCTGGATGCTGTTAATGCACAGCATCAGTTGCATCCTCTACGAGAACAATCCTATGAATCATTGCTTCCCAAGTTCCTTCTTAAGAGGCAAGTCATCAAGACCGCTCTTGCCAAGACCTTTGTGCTCTTACTATTGAGAAATGCTCTAAGTCTTTGGACTGCAGAACATGGCACTTGGGGAAACCCATACAATGAGGAGAGAGCATGTAAAGTCCATATAGAGGGCAAAGCTGGGATTTAAACCCACAGCCCTGGAGGTATGAGTCAAATAAGGCTTATATAGGGTGCATGTATACAGAATACCGGCCATACACCTACTCATATACTACGGTCGATTTACATGCACCAATTAGCCTAGCTACATGTCTTTAGACTAAAACCCAGAGTACTTGCAGGGAACCTGCATGACATGGGGGGAAAGAGGCAACTCCACCCCCAAAAAGTGGAGGTAGGGCCTGCAGATCTGACCAATACCCTTTCAGGCACCGTGTACAGAGTACCTGGATTATATATTCTGATTTCCATCAGTAGGGTGCCATACTACGATGACTCTGCTGATTTAATAACGAGCAGTTTAATGGCTACTCCTGTCGTTTCACTTTTCTTATTTTTCTGTGTGATGATGCGTGGAATTCTATAGTTACACTCTCTTGAAAACGGCCCTTGAAAGATATTAAGGACAACAAAAACAGGTTCTTAAAAGGTCAAAATATTTATTTGCATTTTTAAATACCTATAAATATGACATCTGGCTGGACAGCAATACGATGAGTGCCCAAAACTTTATAATGTACAGAAAAAACCTTTATAATTACTGAGGAATGGCTGACTGAACCAGAGCCAGAGTGAAGTTGGATTTCTGCATGCAGTTTAACAGGATTCAGGCACAGTGTCCTGCAGACCACGTGAGCCGTCCACACATCGTCCTCGTCTGCGTAGCATTTAGGAACACAGCCCTGTTGGCGACTCAGAGCGGCGGGACAGATCCACATCACATGTTTACTCCCTGTGCTTGAGGCTGGATCATTTCATAAAGTGTCAGCAGGGAGGCGCCGATGCTGCCCCTCCTCCGAACATGTCCTGGGACGCGTAGGTTAAGTAGAGGAAGCCGTCGGGGTCCCTGTACTGGGTGTAGATCTCCCCCATGCTGGCAGACATGCAGGACATGCTGTGGTCTGACACCATCAGGTACAGAGTCTGTGTGGGCCCTAGGTCTACTTTACTCCTGTAGGAAAAGGAGATTAGATTAGGTCGAGTACCTGAGAAGCCTGCTAAGGACTACTGATCTACAGTCACCACCCAGCACCTATAAAATAAAACAAAACATTATTTATTTTTAAAAGATGTTCATAACTCTGCAACTCGTTTGCAATAAAATGCATAAAATAAATATCTGAATTCTGAGGCACCATTTTTATAACTCTAAACGAGAGGAACATGAGCACGGAATTGTTAATCAAAAGAGGGAACAAACAGATGTTATTAGCCAACCAAGTGATGAGGATGAAAATGCTTAAATAGATGAAGTGAAAGATGAGGCAACAGAGATGTGTAACTCACATTAAGGGAAATCGCTGGCACGTGCATTGACATGCATGTTACAGGAGCGCAGTTGCCGTACCTGAGCAAACTGAGGAACTGACCCATGGTGAGTTCAAATGGAACAAGAAATTTGGTTTTATCCAGCAGTGGAAGGTGCTTCTCACGAACATACCGCTCCACAATAACCTGAATGGAGAACACGAAAGTGCACAATTACATACCGCAAAATAAATACGCATAAAAATAAATTACAACTCCGTTTACTTGTTGCATGCGTATTTTTTTATGTTGCGCATTTTAAGATTATACCCAATGTATAGTAAATAAGCAAGATGAATCAATAAGCTGTAGATTGGCAATAAATGACAGAAAGAAGGAAAATGAATTAAGTAAACGTACGGGTAATTTGTTTGGGAATTTGGAGCGAATACTGCACACCTCATCCTTTCTTGTAGCTAAAAGAAACACCAAAATCTTAATTAAAGGAAATGTTAATTAAATTCAGTTAAATTAATATAATGCCCATTAAGTTATCCTCATAAAGGCAGTTATTTGTGCCTGTCACCACATCAACGCCGCTGATGAGCTCTACATCAAGCGCATTATTACAGAGTCAGCTGCAGGTCACGTAAGCATCGTACAACGCAGACCGTGGTCGGGGACGCGAGCAGTGTCCGCATTCGGCAAACAGACATCGCTGGTTTGAAGTGGACACTTACCGAGGCATTTCCTCTGTTTGAAGGGTTTCACTTCTTGTGACTTCTCGAAGGGAGCCATGTTTACTTGCGGTAAAGTGTCAGAATCAATGAAGTGATACAGTATGACTAGCCTTTGGAAGGGGGGCGAAACAGTGTTTCCCCGTTGGTGACTTGGCGCTCCTTCGGGTGGAAGTCTGAAGTTGTACGGCTCCCATTTATAGGGCAGCCTTTTTGGGGAGGTGGGGGTGTGAAAATAAGGAGGCCCGAGTCAGCGTGCCTGTAAAATCAAGACCGTCGTTAGGTGAAAAATAAGTATACATAAATTCCTAATTAATCACATTATATCATTTTCAGAAATACGAGTTATTAATGGACATCACACTTAAGATAGAATGATCGCAGGTCAGAATATTGAGACTTTAAAACATATAACATCAACCATGTTATTGAACATCACCTCTTTAATGATCATTATGATTTTTTGAGGATTGTGCCAAAGTAAAATCATTAAATCATTATAAAAGTCTAATGAAACATGATGCCGGATGAAAGTGAATATTTCAGGATCAATTTTTTAAAATTCAGTCTCTCACGTGGTTTGGGGTAGCTTTGCGGTAGGCCTGCGTTGTCGTAGTGTTGTTCATTAGGAAACACTACCGCGGAAATAAAAAAAAAATTAACCAAATGACCTCTGGTTAATGACTGTTAGTGTGTATTTCTGAAAAGTGTAATTAGTTCCTCTTCTAATTTAATTGTTCTTCATTTTACTTTCAGAAGAGAGCATCACTTAAGACTCGATATACTTTACACCAGGGGTGCTGGACAGGCATGGATACCCTGTTAGATTCGGGGGCCCAACATTTTACAGAGGGCCCCAAATTCCTCTCTGAAGTGGGGAAGGAGGTGACATTTTGTCAGGGGGGCCAGAAGCTAACCCCCTGCTTTACACATTACTAATACTTAATACGTGTCAAGATAACAATCCTCTCTTTACATTGTATGCTTGAGTTTGTGAAGCGGATGAGAAAAAAATGAATGGAGGGTTTTCAATTATAGGCTACTTCTTTAATAACAGCAGGAAATACATTCACTTCTTCATAACATCGCAGAGTTATAACGGCCGACCTAGGAGTTTTCTCCTGGAGCGCCCCCTGGTGGGTCACAACGGTTCATGCGACATTAAAAATACTGCATCATTTTAGCAGTCTCGTGCCTTAAATTGCATGTTGCCCGTCCTGTACCTGCTGTGATAAACACCGGCTCCCCGTGACCCCGACAAGGATATGCGGGGTGAGACTGGGGAGGGGGGGGTGTATCACTTATGTAAGTAGCTCTGGCTAAGGTTGTCTGCCAAATTCCGTAAATGTATCAGAAAGGACCTTCCAGTGATTTTGGTTCTCATAGTAACGTGACAGTTTCATCACAATCATATAAAATCATGTAACTGAATAACTTACAGGAACCCCATTTTTATCGAGAAATTTAAACATTTAACTTTACTTATTTACATTCTAATAAATTAATAGCTTGCTGTTGCTCACGTTTAGATTCTGATTTAACCTGCTAGTCTTTTAAAGTTTGGTATAAGATATGAATTTTCATTTATCTGTATCAGAAAATTGGCATGAGTCTTTTAACCAACCACAAGCTACAAAGTAAAATAATAAAATACCTTTTCACAAATAACTCCAGGTACTAATTCAGATCAGTAGGATTAATCGCTTTACGTTGACGGCATTACGCAATATTTTCAGAGATACTGAAAAGCTATTTATGTAGTTTCGTGTGTCCCTCCGCTGTCCATTTCTTGTAATAAAGCTTCTTTGTGTCCTGGGAGTGTGCTCTCAGATAATGAGTGTGTAATGCTGATAGGCACTGGCTATCGTCACTGCTCCTTGGTGATCAAAGCCAGGTTTTATTGGGTTTAGGGGGAGGGGGGTCGGTGTAAAATGGCACGAGGTGGACAGGTGTCCTGCGTGATGAGGGAATAGCCGACGGTCTCAAAAGTCATCAGTCAACTGCAGCACTAACACTGTTCCCCACATATTTAAATTCTATAATGGTAATTCATGCTCTTATGAGTTGCAAGCAAACTTTATATTTCTTTGCACGTTTATTATGGGTTTAAGTCTAAAATTGTCCTATGTCAAATAAACCTTTCACAGCCAATCACAGCGGCCAGCAGCGCTGCTGCCCCTCCCCTAATACACTCCTTTCCCCCGAAATGTGTAACGTCGCGACTCGCTTTGTTATCTGGATCCTGGCAGTGGAAGCGCAGAACTGCAGGAAGCAGAGGCTAACCATGCTGTTTCGGTGGGGGGGAATACAAGAAATCTGGCTATATATCAATGGCAGTGCTGACCGATACTGAAGAGAGAAGATCGGCAGAATAAAGATCGTGCTAATAACTCTTTATTGTTTCAGAAAAAAACAAGTGGTGGTTTGCTTCGGAGCTCCAGTGTGCAGAAAGTTAGCCGGCAGGCTATTCCGATGGAGTGTTAATACAGGGATAGCTTGCGCGTCCAGCTACCACCAGGCAATTTGGGTTAAACGTACGGACCGCAGCCGCCGTGGCTGAGGTGTAATATGCTTCATGGGGTGATGTTTTACTGGAGCCAATCCATCGCACTTGCGTTCCCGTAAACCGGGCTTTAGTGGTGCACCTTCAACCCGGACATTGGTTCGTAATGGCCGGTCGCCGTGGCTGCGTGACCTCGCTGTGGTCCGGCAGCGAACGGGTCCGGATCGGAGAGCGACTGAAGGCGAGCTTGGCCGGCATCGTGGAGCTGGACCTCCTCCGGTGCCGGCACTGGGAGATGGTGGAGGCAGTGCTCGGTCGGAGAGCGGCTGCCGGCACGTCCGGCTCCGGGCGGCGAGGACCAGGCGAGGCTGTGGCCGCCGATGGCGTGTCAAGTTCCCGCAGGCAACAGGTCAGTGAGAGGATGCATCGGAATAATGATGGCGTGCGGTGTCCGCTAATGGAACATGTGGACGTGCTCAGTGAGATCCGTAAACGGTGACTGGGTATACAGATTAATGACTGAAGGCTGCCAACTGTACGCATTTTATATGAATTAGATAGACGCAGAGCCGTGCAGCAGTGCAATGGCAACGTGAATACCAAATAGATTTCAACCCGATGGGCATAAACCCAATGTAATACGACTGACGTGATACCTGCTACTAGTAAGCGACAGTCCGCTTGGTGATTAGTTCAGATCCATTAAGTATTTTCCAATGCATGAAGCAGAACAGATCGCTCGTCGTATCTCAACACCCGTTTTCTGTATTATTCCAGCGCTTGATTCAATCAAACAAGTGAAAAGGGAGCCAGAAAAAAGCCGATTCACAGCAATTCATACCCAGTGGGGGTACCCAGGGTAGCATACGATGCGGCACATCATCTTTTACAGGGATGCGCGCATCCACAAGCGGAATAATGCTGTTTTTCATTTGATTTTATTGCACACCGCGAGATTTCAAAATGTATTTCATTATATGGCACACGAAACATATTGTTGGGTAATGGAATTTCGGAAAAAATAAAGGAGTCTGGTGTTCCTTGATGATGGATATATAGTGTATTGTGTAAAATGTATCAGTTGCATTCCTTCCTATAATTTATATGGCTTTTGAAGAATCGGGGTGTTTGTTCAGGCTTCCAGCAGACGTGCTGCAGTGTTTTTACACGTGTGACTCCAGCTGACACTTCTTCAACTGTTTTGATGACAGTGAAGTTACGGGACACCTTGGTTTATAGTGATTTATTACCGATGCAGGCCTTTTGTGTTTTGGATGATTTTGAATCCTGTTCATTCAAGCAGACGTAATTTCATAATCCCGAAGATCTCTAAACTAGTTCTATTTTATACCAGGTTATATAACACACATTTTGTGAAATACGGCTTATTGGTCCCATGTTGAGCCTATAGGCCTGTGCAGTGGAATGTGACCGTTCATCGATCTTGTAACACTTTTAATGGGGATAGTCTATAAGACTATAAGAAGTACCATGACATAGCCTTACAGAAATCCGATATTTGAACCGCGTTACGTGGCCGACACCCTGGGTAAACACGCTGTTCATGTTAAAATTGTACATCGGTAAGATTTTTCAAAGCAGTTGCGGAATGTCAAAACTTTGCATTCAAAGGCAGATTCCGAAATCCCATGGCGCATAGCGCAGGTACCTATGTCATGGGATATTTTCAGTGGGGGTGGTATGTGTAGTGCTATCGTAAATCAGTCAGTGTTGTAACGACACACGTCCCCATTAGTAAAATCACTAAAGTACCCTTTGTTGTCCCTTTGGTATCAGCGCTGTTGATAGCTGTTCGCAGCTGGAGGAGCTGAGGTCCACGTGGCGCTGCAAACTCCCATCGTCTGGTGCTGCATTGCCATAAAACTAAAAAAAAAAGCCAAATGTTGGTCCTAGAGTAAATTCCATGCACTTAATCCCTAGACCTCCAACGCAGCTTTCTTAATTTTGGTTCCTTTGTGCAATACGCATGTGCTCTGAATTGCTTCAGAAATAGCCTACCGCCAAACGGACTGTCCTTGAAAAGCTGTAAGAAGTGTGGCTATTGATTCTCTCTTTTAAAGGTGGAGGCCAGGTGGAATATGTGTATGTGTCATAAGATGGCAGTATAAAAAGCAGGAGCTAAAAAAGTCTCTGTATGTTTATGGATTTTTTTAACGCCTTTATCAGGGTACCTCTAGTCTCAGCACTTCGCCGCAGTTATATAACGAAACCAGGCAACTTTACGCCGACGCCGTGCGGATTTGCCTGAGATCCAGTTACACAACAAGCGGAGGAAACGGGGAAGGACGTCACTTAGCGAGTGGAGAGTCCCCAGGGTAACCGGCCGCCTCGGGGCTCCACCCCTGCCTACATGAATGAAGCTGCCATGCTCATGAGTTACAGCCGCACATTACCACCCCTGTCGATATTGAATTATATCTCTGAGATTTTGTATTTCTACCTTTCTTGTGCCTGATATGCAGGTGTAAATGACGAGTATCAGCGGTAAGGTGATGTACAGCAGCCGTTTCGCCACAAATCACTGAGTTGGGAGGTTAGACGGGTAATAACTCATCATATAAAAATAATGGGGCAAGACCAACCAACAGCGGATTATCTACCTGAAGAACTGAATTGATGTAACTGCATATAAATTATGATTTCTAATGCGAGCCACAACCTTATAAATGTTGGCAATGGCAGTTTGTAAAATGAGATTCATAAAGGGTACGAATGTAGGCCTATAATGAAATACATAAATCCATGCATTACCAGATTTTTATGAAGTCGATTATAATTTAAATAAACTATTCATTGTTAAAAGGGGATAGCGAACCTGTCCGTACATGGACAAACGTGCCTGGCTAAATGTTTTCATCGAGAAAAATAAAAAAACTAAGCTACGTTTTTAAATACCATGTCTAATAAAAAGGCTATTAATGTTCGTCAGAATTCAGAATGATTTAACTGGCCTTGGTGCTACATGTAAGTCCAGAACATTAGTCTTATTCACAAACAAAACAAGCTGCAAGTTAAATTAACCAAAATAACTCAACCACTGACAGTTATCCATTTTTAAAAACTATTAACCTAATGGCACATTTTAGAAATCACTACATCTCACTCTCTCATACACACTCATTCTCTTGCTCTCTCACTCACTCATACACACACTCATTCTCTCTCTCATTAATACACACACTCATTCTCTCTCACTCATACACACACACACACTCATTCTCACACTTACTTTCTCTCTCACACACACATATACACATTCACTCACACACACACTCACTCAGTCACTCTTCTTTCTCGTACATCTCCATGTGCTCACGTTTCACACTCCCTGTCCCTAAACACTGTGTATGATTAAACTGCTTTACCAAAACAGTGTTTTTCTCTGCTGAAATGCAGCCCAGGTTAAGACATGTTTTGCCCACTGGTGCTTTGAACTGCGTTTTAAAACTTGCCTACAAAGCAGCTTTAGATCGTGAACCATCCGTATTCATGCAGTGACACTATTTGCAATATTTTTTGCCGGAGATAACAGGTACATCCCTGTTCACATACCTTCTCCAGTGTACGGATGGCAGTAGCTGCTTAATTCTGGAGCACTTGCTGACAATATGCCCGTGAGGTGATAAATAATCCGGGCAGCACCACATACCACGTGTTCCCTGTTTTGCACGGTACTGAGCAGATTGATTAATGCTATTGTGCAATACTGCAAGGCACGCATTTAGCATTTGCGTTGTATATTAGTAGTTTTAAGTATATTATAATCGGGGTGGCGGAGTCGTTAGCGCTGTTACGTCACACCAGGGTTTGATTCTCCACAACGGGTCCATGTGTGTGGAGTTTGTATATTGTTATTGCAGGAAAATGGACAGATGGAAGTGCATTATAATTAGTGGCTGATTCCGGTTTACACTGCATCCACATTTAGACCCCTGTGGCACGTTAATACCACATGTATGTATTTAGGCTTATGCCTGCTGCATATGATTATTCACAAACAAAGGCATTAGCTACATACTTAACTGTTCTCTCAAAAGGGCTATATGAGGATGGTCATAGAACCAAATAGAACATTAAGCTGGGAGGCTAGTGTTTATATTCTGTGTAAATGCCACGATAATCACGCAGATAGTGCCGTGTTATACATTTCAAACACATCTACCACACAACACGGGACTGGACCATGTGATTGGGAGAAAATGTTTTGCCCATTGGCATCAGTTTCTGTCGTCGCCTGTTTTGGACAATCTTTCATTGCCAAATGGCACTGAGTTCCCAGAGAGATGTCATTGCATTATTTAGAGCCTGGTGGCTCCCTGACTGTAAGTGTGATGTATTTCTAATTGGGGTGTAACTGCTCTGGGAAGCTGCTAAATAAGCATCTGTCGGCAGTTTTTGTCGATTTGTCCGGTTTTGTGTGGGACCTGCCTGTTTGAGTTTGGTGCCTTTGTTTAACGTTCTTTCCCGAGTTATTCCTCACAGCTATTTACTACATCGGAACTGCAGAGGCTAGTGAACCCTGGGCTGTTCTTTTTACACTCTTTGTTGTTGTTATTTTAAACAGAATCGAAGCATATCTGAAACGGAAAACAAGCTGAGAAATGCAAGAGGCTGTGAATATCGGCACTGTCATAAAAAAGGGTACAGGCCTGGTACAGATGTGTGCCCCAATGGTAGAATCAATGTTTGTACCATTGGGATACATTAATAATGTTAATGTACCCCTAGCATGTGTGAGTGAATGGTGTGTGAGTGAATGGTGTGTGAGTGTGCCCTGCGATGGGCTGGACCCCCATCCTGGGTTGTTCTCTGCCTCATGCCCATTGCTTCCGGGATGGGCTCCGGTATAGGCGACCCAGTAGGATAAGCGGTTTGGAAAATGGATGGATAGATGTACCCCTAATGGGCAAAAATGTTGCAGAGTCCATTTGTGTACCTTAAAAGGTACATTTACCTAAAGCTGGGTGCAACTGGGAGACCCTTGGGGGGGGTGTGTCAAGCAATGTGACAAGCAATAGTCTCAAAGGTACAAATTAGTACTTTTTTCTGACAAGCTGTATCATAACATTCTAGCTTAAAGAAGTTTGGATGGAGATCTAAGCTCCTTAATACTCCTACTATAATTTGCATCTTTGCATAGACACCTGGAGTAATGCATGAAGTTTCTCCTTAGTTTTGATGACATCCTCAAGTCCTGAAAGCTTTTTGTTGAGTTGTATAACCTAGTTCTGATTATAAATGAGTATATTTAAAATAAAGATTCAGTGATGTTTTAAAAGAGGTGCAGGTTTTTCGATGACTTACAGCTTGTTTATTTGAACAGTGTGACACCTGCAATTTAAAAACGTGACCAATCAGGTTTCCCTTGTCATATGAGCATTTGAAATGGATGCAAACATAATATGTGGAGCTGCAATGTAGTGAGTCAAACGGAGCTGACTGTGAAGTGTAAAGCTCACGGAAACAGTCAGCCGAAGTACATTTGGTGTTTACTGGCTGCTCCAAATGAGTAATCCTGCCTTTGCCTGCAAGCAGGAAGTCACGAAGCAGCTCCTGACAGTTGGTGAATTCAGTTTGTTCTCTTGTCTAAAACTTTACTTATTTAGCTCAGATCGATTGGCTCTCAATTGCACATTTCATGAACTGTTCATCGTTGTGGTTTTTAGGTTGGTATCCGTGACTTCGTACCAATGGGTTTATTTATGACGAAAATAGAGTACGTGGGGTGGGAGAAGGATTGAACAGCTGCAGCCGTTTTAGGGGAAAGCGGCACAATAATCGTTC
This sequence comes from Brienomyrus brachyistius, assembly GCF_023856365.1. Lineage (NCBI taxonomy): Eukaryota > Metazoa > Chordata > Actinopteri > Osteoglossiformes > Mormyridae > Brienomyrus > Brienomyrus brachyistius. Next base: position 10,496,354 of record NC_064542.1, read on the forward strand.
ATTACGGTTTCGGAGTTTTGGGCGTAGTGTTGCAGTCACCCATTCGGAGACCGGTCCCAGCTTGAAAGAGGTACTTAAAACATCTTGCTGCTTGTTCGTGTTGGAGCTAACAGCACATCCATCAACATGTCTGTTCCAAAAGCTTCTTCTCTAATACTTACTAAATCTATTTTTTGAGATATGAATTACTGTGTTTGTCTGAGGAATGCCTGCAAGGTACTTTTAGTCATATTCGTTTTCAGCACGTAAACAAATTCAGATCAACACAAGACACTCAAACCTCGGCAGTAACACACAGGTACGCAACTGGAACACATTACATATAATGAAATGAAGCATAATGAATGTTTTATCGCAGGAATGCGGCCCGCGTTACGTAACTGGGTGGAGTGGCTGCGGTGACGGATGTGTGTGTGCGTGCGCACTGCTCAGCGCGTTTGTGTGTCCGCGCCTGGGAGCGCGCGCTCTGTGGAGTGTACTTTTGGTACATCTCTCCGTGCAGAATTTGGCGTGTGGGCGACAAGTGAAAGAGAGTGACTGCTGATCAGTGGGGGAGGAAGACGGTGGAGTCAGGGGTCTTTGACTTGCTTTTCTTCCTGCTGTTTCTCCGGCCAGAACCTCCCCTCCCCCAGCAGCACTCTCTCCTACCCCCATCCTCCAGTGTCTGCATCTTCCATCTGGTATGAAAGGGGGAGGAGGGGGATAAAGCTCTAACAGGTGGAGCGGAGATAGTTAAACCCCCCCCCCCATCTCCTCTGGTCCCCTCCTGCCCTTCTTTCCCTTTAATTGTGCCACTTATTTTTTTTCTCCCTTCAGTCCTGTCTGCTTAAACCCCCCCCTCCTTTGAATGGCATGAGTCACCTGTGTTGTCCCTCATTACTGTGGACGGATGCAGGCTGCACAGAATGAGGCTGGATTTCTGCTGATTGAAGCTTTCGAGGACACCTTGGGTGACGATGCGGACGGACGTCGGAGCACACAGCTAAATCGGCTCCCGAGGAACTTCGTTACTCATACACTCATGATATGTTTTGCATATGTATCTGTATATCGATGAGTCACCTGCCCGTTTTGGAGACTGTTACATCATGGATACCAAGGCAACTAAGAACTGCAGAAATCGGTGCTATGACGACTCTGGACTGCAACAGCTGAAGCGTTTTTTTTCCCGTTTGTCATTCTCCAGGGCACTTCTCCCTTGAAGCCAGTACTCCCCTACCTCGATGGGATGGGGGCCAGTGCGGACTGGTCAGCTTTGTCCTGGGATTTGCCATCTGAGCCACTCTCCACCCCAACCCCCGACTCCTCATGTGCTAACCCGCTGGAATGTGACTCCAGGCCCAGTTCAGGTAGCAGGCAGTCCGTTGGGGCTGGGTTCTGTGCCCGGTTTGGCCTGAGAGCCCGTAGCATGCTGTCAGATGCAGGGACACTAAGTCGCAGTAAAGCATGCCTTTAGACACCCTCTCCAGTTGATGAGTGACTCACTGTGCAACAAAAGTTCTAACTCTTCTTTCTCTCTCTCCTCCCTTTGCGTTCTTAACCTTTTGTCTGCCCCTCTCCCTGCCCCCGATGCTACTCTGCCATTCCCTCCCTCCCTCTCTCTGTAGGTTTCTACTCGGTCAGCGGGAGCTCCCTGTCCGACTCCTGCTGCTCCGTGTGCAGTGACGGTGCCCAGGGGGCAGTAGGCACATGTGTGGGCAGTAGGGGGGGCTGCTGCCCCTGGGACTGTCGACCTCATTCTGCAGACCACAGTGCCTCCCAGTGGCAGGATGCTAAAAAGCCCCCCAGTCAGAGCACACAGGCAGTGTTGGAAAAGGGAGAAAGGAGGCCATTCTCTACAGGCAAGAGCATTGATATTTTTCCAGTTCAGATAATTAGCCGACAATTTTCTCTATGAATATTTTAATGGAGTGATTGAGGCAATTGACACAAAACTGTAGACTAAAGAAGTCTAACTCATACTGACCTATGGTGGACAGCGAAATAATACCACAGCTGAGCTCTTTTCTCTTCTCCCCTCCCTGACACAGGTGATTTGGAAATCAGCGGCCTCCTGTTCCTCTCTGATTTCTGTTCAGCTCTGGGAGAGGACCCATCCCAGTCCATCCCCGGTGCTTCTTTACTCTCCCGACTCCAGTTGGACCCGAAATTCTGCTCCGACTTGGTTTCCAGGAAAACCAAAGAGGTATACCCCTACCCTAGTCCCCTACATGCTGTGGCCCTCCAGAGTCCCCTCTTCACCTCCTGCCAGGACCCCCCAGCGCCTGCACCAACCCCGGACCCCTGCCCTGATTTGACCTCCGACGACCAATCCCGACCGGAAGCTCCTGTCCAACTGCGAAACCCAGCGCCTCCCAACATGGCCCGACTCGACCAGTACATATCCAAGCTGGTTCTCCGGTACCACTCCAAGTCCGTGGTAGAGCCCGTCTCCAGGCTGGGCTCTCGGAAGTGGCACACGGGGCCCAGCCGCGGCTCCAGCCAATCGCTGGCCTCCTTTGACAGCCACAGCGCCGCCGGTGTCACGCAGCGGCGATCCCTGTTCGGTAACTCCGGTGGAAGCAGCTGCCGGAACTCCATCAATCTGGGCAACCTGCCGTCGTTGAACGGGGACGGAGTGAACCTGAACCTCCACCTCAACCTCAACCTGAACCTCAATCCTAATTTGAACGTAAACACCACCCTCGACATAGATTCCAACGACAGGAAGGGATCGACCAGCTCTTGTGACCATCTGGGCAACGACACCCCTACCCCAACGCCCTCGCCATCTTCCTCGTTCTCCGCATCCGCCTGGAGGGGCAGGAAGAGGATCTCGACATGTCCCCAGACGGTGAACCATCGAGGCTCGCTGGAGATTGCGGGGCGCGGCTTCGGCACGCAGGGCTTTTCGCGTTCACTGGACTGGAGCGGCATCACTCAGGAGGAGGCGGCAGCGAGTCAAGCCCGCATCTGTGAGAGCTCGCCCAAGATCTGCGCAGACTCCGAGCGGGTCTGTGAGATCGCCCGTGTGTCGGGCCTTCCCCGTTCCGTGGTGGCTGGGCTCCTGGAGGAGGGGGTGGAGCTGGACGCTGACTGCTTCAGGAGCGACGAGCAGGAGGAGGCCTGCCCGGCACCCGCCGCTACCTCCCGGTCCCCCATCTCGATCCCGGCGCCCTTTTTGCACCCTGCTCTGCCGCAGGATGTGCCAAAGTCCCAGCCTGAGCAGCCCAGCACTTGGTGGGGCCCCCAGCTTCAGTATCACTCTGCCTCTGTACCCGAGATGCAGCCAGCTGCCCAGGCAGCCCCACCGTGCCTCCCAGAAAGCCGTCCCCCCCAGGAAGTCAGAGCCCTTGGCCTGGTCCCCGCAACCCACTCCCCGTCTCACTTTGATTGCCACCCATCAGCCCTCGCTCCCCAGAGATCTCCCTCCCCTCGCAGTTCCCCCTGTGAGGCCCCGCCCCCTGAGCGGCGGGCCCCGCCGCAGCCACGTGCCCTCTTCGTCCCGCCCCCTCTCTCTGTGTTCCAGCGCAGCTCCCCGACGCAGTCGTCGCTGCCCCGCCTGCGTGCCGCTGGCCCCCCGCCTGAGGGAGACCTGCGTCCTCGGGGCGGCTCCCTGAGGCAGGAGGCTGGCTGGTGCTCAGGAGGTGGGGCTTGGAGGGGGGGCGACGGCGAGCGGCTTTACCGGGGTAAGCATGCTTCTCGAGAGCTGGTGAGGGCGTCGACGGTCACCGGCTTTGTGCGCAGGGAGGGCTTCGGCCGGTGGGACGAGGCGGGGGAGGATGCGGCCGCCAAAAGGGGCGCCAGCTTCCGGAAGAGACTGGAAGGACTGTTCGGGGGAAGGGAGAAGGAGAGGTGGAGGGGCAGCGAGATGGATCGTGGGAGGCGGAAGGCGCAGATTGAGGAGCCCCCCAGCGCTAAGAAGGCGGGGGAGACCCTGGGGCAGGCGAACTCCGGCCTCCCGCTGGCCGGGTCCCTCTTCCGCTGCGGCTCCCAGGGCTTCCTGGAAGCGCGGCCTCAGCGGCGTGATGCCCGGGAGCGCCGGCAGCAATGGGTGTCGTCCCTGGAGATTGCCCGCGCCGGGCTGGGTCACAGCGCTGTGGGCCTGAGCCTGGAGCAGAGCAGGCCGCTGGCTGTGGCCGGCGGAGGCGAAGACGAGCGGCTCTCCTCCACGGCCAGCCTCTTCCACCTGTCCCGTTCCCAGAGTCCCGAGGGCAGCTGCCCGTCGCTGTCACCCCTCTCCTCCCCGTCGCTGTCGCCCCCGCCCCCACCCCCCCCGCGGCTCACACGTTCCCGCTCCTTCCGGGACCTCGGCCGCAAGGTGTTTGGCTCGGTGAAGCCGTTCACTTTTAAGACTCAGAGTTTGAGGAAGTGAGGCAGACTCTGATCACAGCACAATGACGTGCGGGGCAGTGCATTCCTGCACCACTGGTCGGATCATTCCGGTGTATCAGACTCCGGTTGCAGCCTTGTGATGATATGGAAACCGCGGCCAGCTCAGCATCCACACCGTGCCGCCTTCCATTGTCTCTCGGCTGGACTATTGCATGGAGATGGGTGTGTGTGCGCGCGCGTGTGTGTGTGTATGCGTGCTCTCTGCAGTGGGGTGTGTCTCTTTGCCTTTCTATAGCCATGTACTTTGCCCTTTACATACAATACCTGTATTCAGTGACAAATCTATTGTGGGGTGAAGTAAACAAAAGCTATTGCCACTAAAGAAAGTTAGATGTACTGCCTGTTCAGAATTATTTTAAAACAACAGCCTGGAAATACTTTTCATCTGTGATTCTGAACCTTACAGCATATTTACGATTTCGGTAAATGTTTCAATTGCCAAATGTGTTACGGATCATTGTATTAATGTATCTGTAAACATTTAGTCCACTTATGATGTAGCTTAGTTATGGCTTTTTTTCTGTTAAGTGTAATATGAAAAATATGATTAAAATGACATTTTTGCCTCAGTCACAGATCTTGCTGTTCTTCAACCTGGCACTGATACAGTAGCTGGAAAAGGATTCAGTTAGAAGGCATCTCTGAGTGAGTGTGTCAGGAACCAACCATTTGCTGCATTCTTTATCTCCAAAATATTTATTCAGGCAAAAGAAACAAATTGAAAGACATTCTGCTTGTCCTGGAAACACACCGCTTAGGTGCAAAAGCAGACAGTGGTTATGGGGCATCTTCCACAGACCACGTTGAACAAAATAAGACACTTAGGATTTGCTTTACCACATTTCAGTCCATCATGACAGTTCTTTTGCGTGCATCCTAAATGTACCATCCACTTCCTGGATACATATCTGGAGAATCTAACACCTCACATCCTGTTCCTGTTTTGGGCAGCATTTCAGCTCCACCTGCCAGTGACTTTCAGTGCATTTGCTCTGGGACAGGCCCCGCCCCCCTCGGGTCATGACATCATACTTACTTCAGTGTGACACCACTCCCTCCCTCCCCAGTGTCCTCCTTCTGCTTGCCAAACATGCCCTTGTACAGAGCTTTCTCCCGCTGGTACTCGGTACTCAGCTTCTCTTCGGCTCGCTGCAGGTGCCGCTTCACATTTGCATCTGGAAGCGGGAGAGAGAATGGTGGCATGACGCCATCACTGCAGAGGCGTGGTAGCACGCTTGTGGGGCTCTGACTCACCACTAGGCTGCCCTCTGCTGGCCTCTGTGAGGTACTGCCGGGCAGTGTGTGCATCACCCAGCTCCAGAGTGGCTACCCCCGCTCGGTACAATGCTTTGACGTTGCCCGGGCACCACTGCAGCACCCGCAGACTGTACTCTTGCACTCGAGCATAATCAACGCACTCCCTCTGAAGCAGGCAGGCTGAGTAATCAGACGAGATGAGTTATGACATTTAATGCCCTTAACTTTGCAGATCCGATAGATACAAGTTCTTTATGTATTTTAACTCCTACTAGGTCCTGTCTTGATTACCTTTTATTTTATAATCAGCAATCTATGTAGATATCCAAAACATTTTGGAAAATATAGCTTTTATATCAATGAAATTCAGCAAGGGGCTCAGGCCTCCGTGTCTGTGATCAGAAGGTTGTTGGTTTGAATCCCATCCTCGGCAGAATAGCCACATCTCCACTGGGCCCCCAAATAAGGCTCCTAACCCCCAAAATTGGCTGACGCTGTGCTCGGACCCCAAGCTTCACTCTAAACTGTATGCGTCTGTGTGTCACAAAGGAGACCATGTTGGGGTATGTGAAAAGAGGCATTCCAGTGTCTCGTACTCAAAATGATACATCGAACTTAATTTTACATTAGTATAGGAATGAGCTGTGTATAATGAAAAGAGCGTTTCAGTGTGGAAGGCTGCCTGTGACCCCCTGACCTCCTGCGAGCTACCTGCTAGATTGTTGTAACAATCCACCTGTGTGCTTCTCAGCAGCGCCTCCTGCTGGGGGGTGAGGGCTGGCACCTGCGGGCTGAAGCCCTTCAGCGTGGCCGTCACAGCAGAGTCCAGGCTTCGCAGCACCAGCAGGGCGCGGTGGTAGCGGCCAATGGCGGCGCGGATGCGTTTCTCCCGGTAACACGTGTTCCCCTCAGACTTCAGCCTCACGGCCTCCTCCAGCTGCTGGTCTGCCTTCGTCACCGTGCCGCCCTCGGCCCCAGCAGCTCCAAGCTCCTCTGAGTCCTCGGGGGGGCAGCTCGCTGTGGCCTCCATCGCTTACACAGATCAGATGGCTCCGCCGTCTTTTCCCCCCGGCTGCCATATTGGACATATTGCAGTGAATCCCATTACTCATGTACAAAACTGGAAAAATAATCACTGTCATAGAAACAACTCAGGTAGCTAAGTGTGATATTGCACGTAAAGGAAGGGTATCTAAAAAAAAAAAAAAAAGTTCTCACTGAAAGTTACACTGCATTAATAACAACAATAATACATTGGCTTCCAGTGACGTACCCTGGCCTTGTGCCCAGTGCTGCCTGAGACTCTCAGACCCCCATGGTCCTGACTAGGGGGCTAGAAGATGGATGCATGGAAAATAAACCAAGTACAATCTTTCTGTATATAACAGGTCCAAAAACTGTTTACTGTTTCTGTGGGATATGAATGAGATCAACAACTGTCAACTGGTGAATCTACCACTGCAACCACTGCAAAGGTTGGGGCTCAGCCAGAACCCACCAGTCCCCACTCCGAAACATATTATGGGCCAGTCCCCAGCGTGCCTGGGGAAGTGCGTGAGAACACTTGTCAGGAACACACATGTCAGGAAAATCAAAAATCAGCCACACATCAAAACAGGACTTCCAGGCTCACTACCCATGGCGGGGGGAGGAAGGACCTCCAGACAGATGGTGCTTCCTTTGAAGTGCGAGGAGTCGGCGGAGGTGGGACGGCCACCTGGGGGGCTCCTAAGGAAGCTGCTCTGGGCACGTGGACTGGCCGGAAACGCTCAGACAGACACGCTGGTATAATTATAATCCCCAGCTGGTGTTGGAATGTATGGGGATCCATCAGAACAAGCTGGAGACTGTCGTCTTCAAATGAGAGCTCTGGTCTGACTGGTTCTGCATGCTGCCAAGCTCATCAGGAGAAGTGTTGTCAAGATAAGAGGCAATAATCTCCACGTGAGCCCAGCAATGCCCTGATGGCACACCATAACTGCCCTGAAATGGATTAGCACTTCAGGCAGACAGACAATAGGTCACAATATGCGTACTTGACCATACTTGTGTTCTCACGTACCGATTTTAAGTTATCATCCATTGCCGAAGACCAGTTCCAATGTCAAGAACAGAAGCAGAGGAGAGTTAAAATCCCTGGATGTCGTTCTTGCCCTGCGCCAAATACCAAGGATGCGTCGACTGCATCCTGGCCAAAGGAGAACAATCCAAAATGTCGTTGCATCTCAAGTTCGTTCTTGGGAGGCAAGTTAGCAAGACCGCTCTTGCCGAGACCACGAATATGATCTTTGTGTTCTTGCTATTGAGATACACCCAATGTTGCAATCAGGACTCCATCTTACTGTTCAGTGATAAAATAGAGTTTAATAAACATGCTTCGTGCAGAAACACTGAGGTATTTAATGAGATATATCTATCCCATGTGAAGCAACAATGCTAACCGCTGCGCCACCATGCCGCCCGCCTACAGTAATATATAAAAAGTGGTTCCCTTTGAGTTTTGGAAATTTTCACTGTAATTGAGCGAATAATAACACCCCACAAAGGCAAAAGTCCGTAAGTGCGTATTTTATCGAAATTGAGTTATAAGTGAAATCGGGTCTCAAAAGGCTGTTTTATCTCATGAGAAAATATCTTCTTAATTATGTTAGTTTCTGAAGAACACAAAATTTGAAAATTACAATAACAAAATCCTCACAAAAATCAAAGCAAAACACAGTTTTTTTTTCAGTTTCCGCATCAGTGTAGTTACTAGATGTTTTGCCTTTGTTGAGCAGAATGCAAGCTATAACACAAAAGGTACCTGACCTTGACTAAAATACATCTCTTCTATTCAGGTTTGAATAACTTTGAATTCGGATAAGCTGTTACTTTGTATATTACAAAAACGTCTCTTGTTCTCCACTTTTGATAGCCACTGTGACTACACAGCGTTAATCGTGTCATTAACATAAATCTGTATGAAATTACAAAATTAGAAGAATCCCCAGTTATTGTCGTCTCCTGTAACGCATAGTAATTGTGATTTAACTAAGGAATCACCAAGAAACATATTTTACAAACAAAACTTTGCTTAGTCTTAATTAACTTGTCAGATTTTCGATTGCTATCAATAAAGAATCCCCTTCGCGTTTTAAATACAGGGGGGTAATACGAAAATTTATTTCCATACCTAACCCTAAGGTTACCAGCTGGATGTCTGGAGCGTCACACCCTGCTGCAAGTGCAACCCATTAAATAATCGCGCACAGCAGATAGAAAGCTCATTTAACACATTCTCGTTCAGCATTTAAGTCACTTTTCGGTTAATGAACCAGCTAGCTAAGAACGCGGAGGGCCGTTTTTTTGTGAAGCCCCGTTTGCAGTAAAGCCCGCCGGCTCCCCCGCCCCGGGATGCGGATTTGCGCCTGTTTGCCGCCCCATAGCCGCCTCGCGTGTTAAACGTCGCTGATCCACAATCAACTTTCGCTTCAGAGGCAATAAGCAAGCCCGAGTTAATATTAACCCTATAGCGCATCATAGTGTGCAAAGTTTCTGCACTTGCTAACTGCCCGCGAGAAACGTGAATATTTTGTTAAGAGAAACGCATGGCGGGCGCGTGATAAGCTTGCCACGTGCGTATACTTACATTAGGACTGTATTGTGCTTATTCACTTGGGGAGATGCGTCCGCTTTCACCATGGAAAAGAATAAAAATGTCTTCTCTGTGCTTCCAGAGAGATTGGTTTCAGTGTGGTTGTAACTACAAAGAGAGAATTTGCTGCCACCTACTGTACTGGAGCATACAATAAAATGTATAATTCTAAGTGAGGGAATCTTGTCTTTTTTGCGTCATGTACCCCTTTGGCAGTAAGATGAAGCCTGTGGATCCCGTCCAGAAAGGTTTTTGATGCATAAAATGAAAACTATACAATTTACAAAGGGGCCCAATTATACTGAAATACTGAAGAACAAAGTTGTGTTATAGTTATAGTTAACATACGTGCAACTTTACCAACACATTAAAGCAATGTATTTACGATATATTCAAAAATACTTATAGTAATTTTGCTGTACATTTTTACTATAAAATGTATAGCATCAAATGAGACAAAAAAATGGAAAAAATGATGTACTGAGGGCACTGAATTTTCCCCTGTCCCTTTTAATGAATGCAAAAGTAGTATCTCTGGATTGATAAAAGTTTGGAGTGAGAATTAATATATCTGTTAGGCGTCCAGCGTGTGTCTCACGGTCAATGCTTGAGACTGCAGATCTCTGTCGACATTCATCGGATCTTGCTCAGCCACTTAATTCCACCTTGTTTGCACCCCAACTGTGTGCGCATCCATGTAATAATGTGCTTGCAGTCTAACTTGATCGGGACAGCTATGAACTCGGCGGAGAACTCCACTCCGTGTGCCTGCGCATCGTCCATTAATTTTATATAACAGGAGACCTTGGTGTGCGTTATTCCTTACGTTTTATCGTGAGAAACACAAGGTGTGGTTTGTGAACTGGCGGAAATGCATGTGTCTCAAGGTTACTGCGTGAGACTAAGGAACCACGATAGTGTTTAGAAATAACGATATACAATATATAAATAATTTCTTCATGAAAGCCAACAACTGGGGGTGAGTGATCGGGATGCATGCAGTGTTCTAGTTGAGGTCTGATGGGTGCTACGTACGTCAGCACACTTGATAATGCCCAACACACGAATCCATTCTCTAGTCTAGCAGACTGGCGGTCTGGGCATAGTCGATGGGAGTTCACAAAGGTACGAATAACCACGTACAATATGGAAATAGCCAGGAAGTAACCTATGGCAGCCTAATAGAATGATATGAGGTATCCTTATCATAATGGAGATCTGAGGGAGGTAAAGAGAAAACAATGCATGAGATATATCGGAGTACTCTGGGAGACCACGTCGATTGCTTGACTAATAATGGAATAATATATTAGCAAACAGCTGTATTATTACAGCAAGTTTTTCAAGTTTGGCACAAGCAAATGAAATTGATCAGAGAACCGATGGGGCAAATAAGGGCAGAATCTCAGACAATGTCAAACTCCTGCAAAGAGCGTATATTTCGCGGTGGTTTATTTGAGCACGTAAACTTTGTTTTACTGTATGGCCAGGCAAAATCTTTTATTTGATTTCAATGAAATTACACGACATTATGACAATGAGTTGCCAAATAATCTTTTTCGTCTATTAGAATGCGATTGGTACCATAGCGAGTTAAATTACTTTCTGTTTTGGTCTCAATATGAGCATCAAGATAAAGTATTTGATTTGATATAGTTCTAAAAGTCTATTTGAACATATTTTGCAATTAATGTGTTGAATATGATATTTTGTCGATATTATTTCCATTATATTTTACAGACGCATCTGTTAGTTTTGGTTTGACGTGGTTTTACCTCGGAACTAAAAATGGGTACTGCTCTGTATTTGATGGGGGAAAAAATTCACGGGGGAGACATTCACTGGGGGGGCGGTCCGGGCGGCTCCATCGGCTATTGTGCAGCATCTGCCTCCCGCTGGAGGGCCACACCCTGTCTGTAGAACCGCTTCCATATTCGCTCCGGGTTTTTTTTTTTAAATATAAGCAGAAGATTTAAAATGATGTATTTTGTATTTCAGTAAGCGTTTTGCTGGAAGTGCATTACAGTAATAGGGGGAATAAGATCTTACTGATTATAGTAAAGGGCTGGTCTGCGTGCTGCGTGTCTTCGTGCGTCACTGCAAAATCTGTGTCAGTCATTATGCAGTTAGAGCATAGCGGGATATTATAGCCCAACCCATTTAGAATAACGACTGTACATAAAGATTTTTATTCGCTCGGTTCTGTTAACATACTAAACCAAGCAAGCTCGATTCTGGATATTTTCTCGATTTTGTTTTTGTTTTTCCTTTCCGAAGGACCAGCTACCATGGAGCTCGATCGGCGACTTCTGCTCGCTCACTCCGCCGCCTACACCCTCTCCGTGCTGGCCGGCTTGATGGTGGTCATCCCTCTGGCACTTAACGGATCTGATTTTAAAGGACGCTGTGTTCTATTCAGTCAGGGGTTCTGGAGGACGGAGAATGTAACTGGGAGCGCAGAAAAGTCCGAGTGGGTCTCTCGGTTGATAGTGCAGGAGTGGGGTCCGTCCGCCGCATGCCAGTTCCCCACGTTTGTCGGGGTGTTTACGGTGCTGTACGGCGCGGCGCAGGGCTGGCGCAGCATATTTTACCTCCATCGCCGGCACGACGAGTGAGTATAAATATTGCATTTGACCGACAAGACAAAAATAGTGATGTTAATGCTGTTTTCTTTTCCCTCTAGCACCCTGTTCTCGGCTTTCCTCACAGTATTGCTGAGCCTGTGCGTACTGTTCCTGTCCGGAGGAGCCAGCGTCACCTTCACCCTGGGGCTGATTTCTTGGTGTAACACCGTGACCGACCGAGGCTCCCACCCCTACAGGTAGCGCAACCCCAATGCTGATTTACACTGATCTATGCAAAGCGCCGGATAAAATAAAATTATTTATCCCACTGTTGCCATCTGGTGTGACACTCGCTTTAGGACTCTCACGTAAGATATCTTACCTCTGCAAACAATACAGACTATTTACATGGCAATAAAACTGTCACATACATGTAAATGCCTGTGTATGTGTGTCCAGATTAGCCTCTAATGGAAAATCTCAGTCCAGCCAGCTGACCAAATTTGGCAACCCTCAAAAATTGTTACTGTTAATTTTTGCACAAAACAACCTACAGGTTCATTGCTATAATACCGTATATACAAAGATTATCCGTCCAACTTAGTGTTTTCCTGCTGCTTCCCAGCTGTGCAGAAGCGCAGTCCGTTCCCATGTACCTGGATGTCGACACGTCCTCCTTCTACACCGAGCTCACCGCTGCACAGGTACGTCCATCGTTAAAACCAGGCAGCCATTTTTTATCTCTGCTCTCTGATGCTGTATCGTTTTAACACACATTTGCACATATAAACGCTGTCACCAGCGGCTGCACTTCTAGGCCTAAATTGCTATAAGAACATAAGAAATTCACTAACGATCGGAGGCCATTCGGCCCATCAAGCTCAGGGATTGGAACTGCTTTTTTTTTTTTTTTTACTAATCAGCCAGCTAGAGTTTTTTTTTTTGTATTTGCCCTTTGTCTAAATTACTCGCTTCGGGCAAGTAGAGGAACTTAATTTCCAGCCCTGCCACAGCTGAAAGGGCTGCCACCCTATTCTGGGTTAGAGGTTATGAAAGATGGATGGGTTTATTCTAGGAGATTATAAGAAATAATGCAAAACATATTTAAACTTTAATTAGAAAACTTGAAATCGCATTGTACTGAAATAGGTTCTTTATACAGGAATATAAGGGCAAAAATCTTTTCTCGGTCAGAACTGTCATGTTTATTCCACAGTTACTTTACAACACATCAAGCACAATATATTAAACAAATATGTTGTTAAATTAAAATACTTTCCCTCCAAGAACTTTATTTTATAAATAAACCCCAGCTCAAGGCCAATCTTGTAGAGTGCCTAATGTCCGCGACATTTTATAAATAAAGTTAACAAAAACAGGCCCATAGTGCATTACAAAGACAGAGTGCAGAGTGGTCTGCGGTGTTTGGGTAGGTGGTCTGCATGCATTTAACTTGTCCCATGTCTCTCCTGGCCTTCTTTTTGTCTCAGGCTTCTCTGTGGTGTGTCACGGCCCTGTGGCTGAGCCATGCTGTGCTGTCCTTCCTGCGCCTCTATCACTCCCACAGCCAGAAGATCAGGGGGCCTTGCCTGTCCAGAGAAAAGGAGTTGCTCCTAGGGGGTGCGACTGTGGAGAACAGTGTCCCACACCCAGACCCACAGGGGACACCTGGAGTTTTTATCTAGGGGGCAGTTTGCAAAAGCATAGGAGCTCTTCCGTGGGTCTTGTATGTGTGTTTAGTTGACATTTGTGTGTTGTTCTGCATTGAAATGACAAAGAGCTGAGCTGATATATGTCTTGTTTGTTACTGTTTATTATAAATAATATTTCTTATTCATTTGCAAAATATCACACACCTATAGCCTGAATTGTTGACACTTTTCCAGTCACAGGAAAAAAACAGGTGTAATATTATAAATGTTGTTTTCTTAAGCTTTAACACCTTTCTAGGACGTGCTCCAAAGGTAACCATACACTCTCTCACCTGTGAAGGTTTTATGATGCTATCTGTGTTGATGCAACTGAAGAAGTTACTAAGCAGCTTTCTTGAAGCGGTGCTTTAAATACTGGTGAAAAAAATTATGTAATAGAAAATGGAAAGACACATACAGGGATATTCTGTGTTGTTTACTCAGAATACATTCATTTTCTTTCAATTATGAACCAATGACGAGGCTCTGCAGAATTGTATCCTAGTTGCAGTGATGCACAGATATCTGAACTGCAAGCTGGAGGTAAAGAGAGTATAACATCAATATTGTTAGATTTGATTAACATCTGATCTATTTTTCTGTAATAAACTTGACCCACAAGGCACAAACTTGTTATTTATCTGTGAATTATTTGGTTATGCTGTAGGGAGATGGTATCACTTGTGTGCATGTTCTACTTTTAATGCATGCAAGCTATTTTTTAGCTGGTGTTTAATTTATGCAGAAGTCTTATAGACGTGCGTTAAAGAAAACATAGTTTGGAGCCAAGTTTGTTATATTGGCAGTCCTCAGTTCAAATTACAGCATTCCGCCCAACCAAAGGAAGTGGTTGTAGGCGGGACCTTTCTTTAAAGGCCAATAGTATTTAGTTATTTGAATAATTGGGAGGAGTTAAAAAAAGCGGCACCAATCGTACAGCAGAAAAGAAACACCTGCGTAAACTCAAAACTACTGTACAGTGTCGTGTGACGCTGTGTTATTTACGGACTATAATCGATTTCTTAGCCGTAGCTAACAGTTGAATTGCTTGGGAAACTGGAAATATAGGAATAGGGCATACGAGTGCTACCGAAAATGAATTTAGCAGAAATAAAAAAGTTGAAAGTGGCCGATTTACGGGCCAAACTCCAGGAACGAGGCCTGGATTCGAAAGGGCTCAAGGCCGACCTTGTAGAGCGCCTAATGTCCGCGATTGAAGCCGAGTCGCAGGGTAGCGCGACAGGCGAGACCGAGGATGAGAAGAGGCCTGTCGGAGAAGACGAAGGGATGGAAACGCAGGGAGATTCTGTAATGGATCTGCCCGCGTTGGCGGTCGAAACTGCAGCAGAAACGACTCAGCAACTGCCGACTGGAGTAGCGGAAGTTAGTCCGACAGTGAAAGCAAATGAGGGATTCACTGAAGTAGGCGGACTGGCCATGCCCGGATCCGGGATTTCCGAGGAGTTGACCTCTACCGGAGCTCCCGGAGCTGCAATTTTAAAAGCCGACTTTCCCGCAAGCTCTGTGCTGGGGCAGGAGAAGGTTTCACAGCAGATATCAGTCGAAAGCAGCCATACTAAGCCGGCTCACACTGGGGTAGCATCGGAGTCGCCGCTCAAAGCATCACCAGAGCAGGGCTTGTTCCCGGTCCCAGCCAAAGATCATGAGAAGAAGCCCGAGCAGGAGTCGGAGTCTGATGGCGCTTTGGTGGAAAGTTCCCCTCCGGAGCATATTCGGCGGGAACAGCAGCGAAGTAGTGATCAGCCTGAGCTCCAACCGACGGCTTTCAACCAGGCCGCCGGACCGCGGACCGGAGTGACCGCTTCTCCCGGTAGTGAACCTCCGT
This sequence comes from Brienomyrus brachyistius, assembly GCF_023856365.1. Lineage (NCBI taxonomy): Eukaryota > Metazoa > Chordata > Actinopteri > Osteoglossiformes > Mormyridae > Brienomyrus > Brienomyrus brachyistius. The sequence continues at coordinate 10,511,720 of NC_064542.1, forward strand.
GCCCCGAAGTCGAAGACGGCGATGAACCTGCGGGCGTCGAATGCGCCGAATCCTGCAGTGGCGTGGAGGAGGAAGAGGGTCTAAACGGCGGCGCTGGACGGAGGGGCGAAGACGCGGAGGCCGAAAAGGGCAGCGAGGAAGAGACCGGCTCGGAGCCCGAGAAAGGCGAGCAGCAGAGCCGCAGCGCAGGTCAGCACGCTTCGATGTTCGGTTTCCCGGGCAAGAATGTGCGCATCTACACCTAACTGCATCATCATAATAATAATAATTATTATTATTTTATTTTTTTTAAGTTGTTCTTCCGCAAAATCTCCATAATCTGTGTGGGCCAACAGGTGTACGCGCTACAGATTAAAACCGTTTTTTTTTAAATTAAATTTTACAAATATCTTTTTGATACATAATTATGTTCACTTCATCCCTCAAACACAGAATTGTGAGTAAATATGTACTTTTTGAGGAGGTCTGTAGATATTTGAGATGTTAGTCTTTACTGAACTTTTTAATATTGGAGCTCTATAAAAAGATCGATGGTTTTAATGAAGGACGGTGAAGCAAATGTCACTGTGCGAGTCGCGTCCTCCTTTGAGCGCCCGATAAACTGATTTTGCGCGAACGTTTGTTGAGCTGTGGTCTTGCGAGCAGCTCATTCGCACTTTTATTGCCGTGATTGTGTGTCACGCTGGTTTATGTCTCCCCCCAGTTTGATCCTATAGATTAAAGCAAACTGTCCCAAAGCGTCGGCACGGCGGCGCCCCCTGGTCCGACCGTGTCCCCCCAACCCCGGAGGCCCTTTAGCATCAGGTCGAAAGGATAATTTTTCCAATTAACCATATACATAATCATTATATATCATTCTGAGTCAGTAAAATAACATTTCGTTTATCTGCATCCTTTTGGTAAAAGGAACTTTTCACGTGTGTGTTTATCGTAGAGAGCATTTGAAAGGAATGAACAGGAAACGGGCGAATTTTAGTGTGAGGCAACGTGTCAAAATTTTAACGTTCTTTACATGGTAAAGAAATGCACAGTAAGACACTAAAGCAGGAGTTCTCATAGTGTTGAATTCCGCCATTTGGTTGTTGATGTTTTGGTGTGTCATTCAAGTGTGTTTAATCTGTTATAATCTAGGAGGTGTATTTATTACCCTGGCGGTACTTTGCCATCCCTAATCATGAATGAGATTTTGTGAAGCAGTTATGTTCAGCTCTTCACCTTCATGAATTCCTGTCATCCATCATCTGTCAGGTGGATGGCACCATACCTGCTCGCATTGGCTGGTGTGACCCCATTTTCAGTGGAGTAACATAGTCATCGTCCCATCTGTACCTGAGATCTGTTTGTGCTTGTGAAATCATTTTCTCTGCCAGTAGCTGTTTGAAATCCAGGAATTGAAGGTTGTGCATCACAGGTCTTCCGAATAGCTGGCTGTCTTCCTTGTACTGAATCCATGAATCGGTTGTGGCGAGATCAAAAAATGCACGCTTGTATGCCCTGTCCCCTTTCTTGTGCTGTTTTATCTATTAGTCCCGTAATAGATTATCATTCTGCACTCTTTGATTTTCTGTAGCCACTGCTAGCCTGGAATCCTGGATGTGTTCCCTCTTTCTGGGACCGCCCCTTACACACATATTGTGGTCCATTCCCTTGGCTGCGGAGGCAATGGAGCATTGGCATATTCCACGTTTTTGAATCTCCCTGTATCCTAATTTAATGTCTTTTTATTATAAGTGCAAGAGGGATCACGGAAGTCAGGTGTCCTCATCAGAGGATGTATACAAAAATGTCTCACGTTTATGTAAAGTACGTTGTTCTTGAGGTGGTCCCTCAGAAATTAATACTGTACCTTCAGACACACTCCTGTATTCGTAAGTTGGTAACTTTTTGTGTTTGTAACACATGCTGGAGAGAAATAGCACATTTTGGATAAACAGGAAGAGGAAATTGTCCAGGTTCCACACTCAGACCTTTGCTGTCACTTAATTTAAGGTTTGTCCTATACAATAAATGCTTGAATTCAACAATATCCTTTGTGTAGTGGGAGATTCAGCTAAAATGTTCCTTGGAAGGGATGAAACTGAATTGGCATTAAAGATACAATCAGATAACTGTTGCTTGATAACTGTATTTTGTAGAGGATTCAATGTAGTTTGTAGAAAGAAAACACTGGGCAAAGAGAATTTCTGTAGGCAGAGAGAGAAATATATTCCATTGCAGGAACGTTGCATTTACAATGCACTTTGGCATGTGTGTGCATTTGTGTACAATATTTATTATTCATTTTGTCACAGTAGTTTAGCAACTAGTCTTGGGCGGCATCTAGGTTTTTTTTTTGTACCATCCAGAAATTATACAACCCTATACGGAAATTTGACTGCATTTTCCGAAGCAATGCTATTCTGACATTATGAAATCTTGGCAGTAAAATTTGCTGAGCCGAGGGATGCTGGCTGAAATACTGCAGTATGCTGTATTACCGCACCCAAGCCTAGTGATAACTTTTAATTGGTTTGTAAAAGCTTACCCATTTCACTTCACTGCTCATATTTTGTTTTCCTTGCAGTCGATCTGCCCTCTGCTGGTCTGGTGGAATCATTGCTGTACACAGTATGTGCCTTGACTCCCAGACAAATGTAGTGTCGTGATTAATCCCTTTGCATCCCTTTGAGGAGCCAGAAGCTGCTTGTGTAGAATTTCTAAGTTTTTCGTTCTATCCACGTAATTACATCCCGTACTGGGCATTCTGCAGATTTTTTATATACTTTTCATATTTCTTTTATCAAAATATTCGTCATGGGGTGTCCCAAGCACCATCTTCTCTGTGCCTCCCCCTCTAGAGCTCAGAGTCCTTGCCCCTAGGTGTCTTTACTATTATTTGTATGTTTTGTGGTCCAACTACTTCCTCTCTGTATGAAAAGGCTACCGGTCATTTTTGTGACTCTTTGAAAAAGATAACTGAGGCAATATTGTTTCTTTGTATAATTATGGCCAGAAGCCCATGACACTACGATCAGAAAGCAAACTTCCCAAGTTTTATTGATTAGAAAGTAACAATTCATGGCAATTTCAGCTGGTCCTGTGATGCTTAACCACTGAACTGACTATTGTGGGTCTCTAAAATATCGATAAGCTGCAAACTAATGAAAGTGAGCATAACTGTGAACTAAGTTAAACTCTCTCCTTACAGACTCCCAAGGGGCAGAGACGGCGGGGAGTCACACGGAGTCTCGGGGGCAGAAACGGCCCCATGGCGAGAGAGGGAGGGGCTACTATGAATTCAAGGAAGAGATCAACTACAACAGGTACCTGTGAGCTCACCTGGATACTAGCTCTTGTACGTTGGTAGTTAGCTGTGTTTAGAAAAAGATGCCATGCTGAAATGCATAAAAATTTCCATTCCATATTTCTATGAGGAGCAATATCGCAATTTAGTGAAGACGATACAGCACAGCAAAGGAGTATAAATGTATGAGCAGATTGCGTTGCCGAGTTTGACATCTGTCTGGAACTGGCTTTCTCTCCAAACCCTCCCTTATCCATAAATTGCACATCTTTTCCTTCATGGTCACTGCCCTCTGTTTTCTTTCTCACGAGCATCTTTGACCCTTCATTCAGTTGCCTGCTGTTTGTCTCTCTTAATCTGTCACATCACTTTAATTGTGTGAGTACTCAGTAACCAGCAGTGAGATGCTTTGCTCTTTTGCGAGAACCTCCCCACAGGTGTCCAGTGGGTGGCGCTGTGGCCGGACTTGCGATGGCCCTGATGATGGTGCGGTGTGCTGTAGTAGTAGGCTGGAGGAGGGGTCTGGTTTTTCTTTCTCATGCCTTTTCCCTCCACAGGGCCAAATCCCCAGAGCCCGAGCCTGAGCTGGAGGAGGAGGTGGATGAAGGAGTAGTGCGACTGGACACCTGTAAGCCTTTCTGCGTGCTGCCATCTTGTGGCTGCGCCCTAACACACACATGACCTGTGCAGATAATTTGCTCCTAACTCCTTGGGTATCTGCAATTCAAGCCTGCCTCCAGTAGAATCCCCCACACCCACATCTACTTAATTGACTTGCTTCACCAACTCCTATCCTTGTTTTGATCAGACAACTGCGACCTGCATTTTGAAGTGAGCCCGGACGGCAGCACTGGGCAACCCCTGCTTTCTGAGAAGTTCCCTCTGCTGTGGTCGGGCTGTCGCCTGACCCACGGCGTTGACCAGGGGAAAGTGGGCTTTGAGGCCAAGGTGGGAAGCCTTCCCTGCTGTACCCCATCGCTGCTCTTATTTTGCCAGTCAGCTAGATTAAGATCAGACTTTCTCTTACCTTCAGTTGTTTTACAAACATTATAGTGCAAGCAACTTAAGTCTCTCTAAAACATTTTTACTCTCATAGGAAAAAAAATGATCAAGCTTTGCTATTTTAATTTCTTTTCCAGATTGTATAGTATGAGTTTAAAAACCAGTTTAAGGTTTGCCTCCGCTCCTTTTGCATCAGCGCTGCATGCGTTCTCTGACACAATCAAAATCATTTTCTTTCTTGCTGTTTAAATCACTCCTAGTTGAGTTTTTGAGAAGTGTTGAACTCTGTTTTTTTTTTAATTACCCCTAATGTTATTACAACAATATAATATTTAAATAGTTAGAATTTTTCCAATACCATGCTGGCCTAGTATATTATACAAAATATTTCTTTTTATGCTGCCCTGATCTCTGGTTCTTCTGACCAGATTGCAGTTAAAGCTTGGGTCACTTCATTTGTCCAGACATTGGCTATTTTTATTTTTATTATTATTGTTTATTTCCATTACCGTCCGACAAAGAAAGCATTTCAGGTCCCGTCCCAAAGTACCAAAAAAGTATTATCCTGCTATTATTCTGTCTATTATCCTGCTTACGGAATGCACCTTTGTTTGTCTGCTGTTGTTCACTATTGTTTGATCAGCCATGGTTTTTGCTTTTTTAAAGTATGTGAAGAAGCTTCCCGTGACGGGCCTTAATCTGGAGGAGTCGGACACCCATGTCCTGAGAGTCGGCTGGTCTGTAGACAACTCCAGCTTTCAGCTGGGTGAGCAGCTCTGCATTATGGCAGAGCATTCGGGGAGGTGATGCTGTCTGGGCTGGAATAAGTACAGGCATTTTTTGGGTCATTGTGTTTATTTTATAAAGAATACACTGCTACACTACTGAAAGCAGAGGGAAACTATACTGTATACCACAAGAAGATGCAGAGACAAAACTGGTGAATGATGGAAAGGGGTCTCTGATCCAGTTTGCTCTTTTATGACCCTGTGTGTAATGTTCATTTTCACAGGTCAGGTGGAGTTTTCCTACTGTTACGATGGGCGGGGTAGGAAGGTGACGGAGGGTAAAGAGGAGGAGTTTGGCGAACCCTTGTCAGAAAACGATGTCATTGGCTGCTACGCTGTGAGTTAGCAGTTGCTGGTCAATACGGCTCCTCCTCCTCTGTTCTCCTCTCATCCCTCCTTCTCATCCCCCCCTCCCAGGCATTTTTGGACAGCGACGTAGAACTCTCCTTCCACAAGAACGGAGACCCCCTGGGCGTGGCTTTCCGCCTGTGCCGTACCACCCTGGATGGCCGAGCCCTCTTCCCACATGTTCTCTGCCGGAATTGCTCCGTCTCGCTTGAAATAAACTCGAGTGGATCACCATGGTACCCCAGCCCCGCAGGCTTCACCCCTATCTCATCCCTGCCTCCCGAGCTCAGGGTCCGGGCCCCGCTGCCCCCAGTCTCAAAGCGTGATTGTGAGGTAAGGTCTCCTTTAGAGGCTGCTGGTTACAAGTTACTCAAAATTCACCTGTTGTCTCAAAGTGGATTGTGTGAGCCTGTGATGCTGGTCTTGCCTTCCTTTAAGGCTTTGGTTTCTATGGCAGGTTTTGATGATGGTCGGCATGCCTGGTGCTGGAAAGACCCACTGGGCCCAAACACACATAGCCCAGCACCCAGAGAAGCGCTACAACCTGCTGGGCACGCGCACTGTCCTCGGAAACATGCGGGTAAGCCCCGCCTCCCCTGCCCGCAGGCCCCGCCTCCCCTGCCCGCAGGCCCCGCCTCCCCTGCCCGCAGGCCCCGCCTCCCCTGCCCGCAGGCCCCGCCTCCCCTGCCCGCAGGCCCCGCCTCCCGCCTGATGGATGTATCGGGCTCAGTGTTGTGCATCTCTTCTGTTGCTCAGAGTGTCCCGAATCCTGCACAGAAGGACCAGATTCTGCAGCAGGCCACACAGTGTCTGAGCGAGCTCATAAGGATAGCAGCCCGGCGCCGCCGGAACTACATCCTGGACCAGGTGAGATGGCACGGCAAGTGCGGGTGCAGGGACGGCCCAAGTATGGCTGCGTTTCTGCTCATTCAGCCCCCAATGTTCTGCCTATTCATGTCCCTCCCCCAGGCCAACGTCTATTCCTCGGCCCAGCGGCGCAAGATGCAGCGTTTCAGTGGCTTCCAGCGGAGGGCGGTGGTGGTTTGTCCGAAGGATGAGGAGTGGAGGAGACGCCTGGAGCTGCACCAGCAGCAAGAGGGAGAGGAGGTGCCGGAAATGTCCCTGCTGAAAGTGAAGGGTGAGGCTGGGTTGAGTGGGGCTTTGATGGAGGGGTGGGGTCATGGTTTAAGGGGCGGAGCCAGACTTTGCAAGATACGGAGGTGTATCTGTCTAGGTGTCTCCTCACTCTCACTGCTGTCCCTCTCTCATTACCCAGTGAGCTTCTCACTGCCAGAGCAGGGCGACTACCTGGAGGAGGTGCTGTTCCCTGAGCTGACCCGCAGTGAGGCCGAGAAGCTGCTGGCCGGATATAAAGAGGAGGCGCGGCGCCTGCTCCCCACCCCACCCAAGCGCAAGAAGCCCCGCACCTGGCGAAACAAGCCCCTCCCCTCTGGACCCCCAGGCCGTAACCATAGAGACTGGGGCCATGGTGAGTGAAGGGGGGTTGCCATGCAAGTGGGACACGGTAACAAGTGGAAGCAAGGGAACTGTTACCATAGTGATTCCCAAAATAGCTGCTCCTTTTAATCTGTGGATTAAGCAGCTTTTCCGTTTCCTCACAAAACATTGGTTTGAACCAGAACTTAAGGCGAAGTTTTGAATGAAACAGCCATGCTGCTGTGGAATAAAGAAGTAAATCCATTTCTAAAATGCGTCCCCTATAGCTGTAGGCCAAGTACTGATATTAAATGGACAGCAGTCATTGTAGATGTGATGCATTTCGTGACGTGTCTGTGTGCCGTCCTGCACAGGCTGGAACAGAGGCAGCTATAATCCTCGCCCCTATGGACAACAGCCCTTCTGGGGCCCTCAGCGCAGAGAGGTGAGTTTGTGGCCCCACCGGCCAGTGGGTGACTGTTAAACACTGGGGGAGTGGAATTTAATTTTGTTAGATCATTTACCTTTAAATCGCTGACCTTGCGTTTATCAGTCATTGTGGAATGTATGACTAGTCAAGAGAAGCAATTAGTCTAAGATGCCCTTTAGTTGTACCAGAGTACAATTAATTTTTCTACATATGTCAGAAAATGGTATGTTGTAAAATCGCATTTGGCTGGTTCAGCACCAGTTCAGGGTTTGATAGTGTGTTGTCAGAATCTCCAGTTAAGCTCCACCAGGGTGTGGTCTGAGAGCTCTACATCTCAGGAAACTGAGTCTGAACCTTAAAACTAATGCAGAAGCTTTTAGATTGTTAGCATGGTTGGTATCGGTCATTACTGCATCAGAATAAGGATCTCCTGTATTTAAGGTTTCTTCAGAGGTAGAAGGTTCAGAAAGTACAAATCCAGACCAAAATTTTGTTTCAACCGACCAGTTGAGTATGAAGAGTCACAGTCACAGAGTATTCAACTGGTTGGTTACAACAAAATCTTGGTCTGGATTTGGACTTTCTAGACCTGAACTTACGACCTCTGGATTTCTTTTACAGTATCCATTTAATTCAGAAGAAACGTGGGTGTTTGAATCTTGCCTGTGATTTGACACTCTGACTGGCCTAAATTCTTTGAATTTTGTGAGTTTCCATAGTTGGCATCAATGCCCGATGTACGGGCTTCCTACAGACATTCCAGTATACACTGCCTGGCTGTGAGTTCGGGACATGAGTGGATGCTAATGGTTGCTCTTTGTCAGGACTTCCGGCCCTTCTATGGTCAGCAACGTACGGATGTAGACCGCTTCTACGGCCGTGAGTACAACCCCCAGAGGTACAGGGACTATTACCGGCAGTATTCTGGGGAGGTGAGTGGCCACGCAAATGGGAATGACCCATGTGTATAATCGTCTGGACGCCCTTTGAAAGACAGTGGCGTTTAATGTAAAATGTTCTTTCTCTTTTCAGTGGAATTCATATTACCAAGACCAGGGTTACTATGGCAACAGAAACTATGGCTACGGTGGCCGTCGAGGTCATTGGTAAACGTATCTTGGGGGCAGCTAAAACAACTTCTGTCCTTTTTTTGTTTTTTTTTTTGTTTTTTTTAAATAACCAGTTTGAAAATGTATGTAAATCTGTTTTAACATTAAGGGAACGTAGTTGATTTTAGTGAACAATTTCTCTTCTGCTTTTATTCCAAAGATTTTTTTTCTTTTTTTAAATTTTTTTTCACTATAGATTTCAGACTGGTTTAAATGGTGTAACTTGTGAAGAGAATGTGGCCCTACCATGCTAACGTTTTAAAATGAGGAATGACATGTTTTTGAGCTTGAGTGGGAATTAAAATAGTTTCTTTTTTTCCTCTTTCTGACAAACCAGCAACAATTGGTCATTTTTGTTTCCTCCTTCATTTTGAAATGTCAGTTTATACTTTTGTTTTTTATTTTTAATTTTAAGCCTGAGCTGTCTTAATTTGTAAATCTAAAACCTTCCCCAGGATCCCCTGGACTTTTTATATAGGGTAAAATGTACATATTATGCGCACCCCTCTCTCGCTTGTACAGCGCTTCGGGGGGGTTAGGTTCTGTGTTGTTCTGTAGGGTCACTCCCCGACCCTGTATATTGGCAACGTCATTGTCACAAAGGAGAACTCCCACCACGTGGAGGAGGACAGGGTGGCTGGTGGAGCGTGACACTCAGCGACTGGAGAGGTACGCATCACTGTAACCATGGAAACCCGTCGGCACTCAGGGTATGATTGATGCTGGGGAATGCAGGCACCTGTGCGGTGATGCGGGTCCTGATGGGCTCGTAGTTGGCAGCCCTGTGGCGCCAGGCTGTACATATATGCCACCCCCCCCCCCCCCCCCCCACAATCACCGTAGCGTCCTGCTTTCACTTTTTGGGGAAATCTGAAGGCCTGCAGATGGCCGTGGGACACGTATCGCTCCCCCCCCCCCAGCGTGAGGTGGCTCTTTGTCTGTCTGCCAGCAGATGGCTCCTCACCTACAGACCTTTTCAGTTGACACTTTCAGCTCAACAGTCAGCTGAACTTTTTTTTTCTCTCTCTCTCTCTCTTCACTGTCTGCACTGTCATTTCTTCTTCACTGTAGGAGAGTGGAGAGGTGCCACTGAATGGGTTTTTCTAAAGGAGGGTTGAGGGAGTAGTTGGTATAAGTCTGCTGTGTGATGAAGACCATTTTGTGATGGTTTGTTCATCTGTATCCAAGACTCTACAGTATCCTGTTCGTTAATCCAGTGAGTTAATCCCTCGTAAATATGCAGTTTATAACCAGTTTCCCCTCCTTCTACGTGCTCTGCTTGACTGTTAGGATTGTGTGGCTTTTGTCTAGAAATACATCATTATCTTACTACTGATTATCAGAAGCAATATGTAAGCTACTCTATTTCATATATCCGGTCTGGCTGGTATTTCTTCCTCTTGCTTATTTAGTTTTTAAATTGTATTTTTTTTAATTGATTTGAATTGACTGGGTATTTTTTTTTCCCACCTCTGGAAAAGTTATGTAAATCCAGTATTATGGGCATGGTCTGCACATTGGGTTATAATGTAATTTGCAAATTCAGAAGTAGTGTTGCCTCAAACCAACCTATGCAGTTAATGCTGTTGAGTTAGTAAGCCCCGGATGATTGGCTGCAAATGTAAAATCTTTATATGCCATGAAGGATATTAAGTGGAGAGCTGCGGGCACAGAATTGTGGGTAATCAGTATTGCAGGCGGCGTCCAATGTAAATTTATTATCTCTGATGTTCGGGCAGCAGTTTCATTTGCACTCGTGTGTGTTCATGTACTGTGAGCTTTTTTTTTGCCAGTGGGGTGTGCACAAAGTAAATGGTTTATCTCCGAGCCCTGCAGCTCTCCTTCTGCCCCCCCAGTCAGATCATTGGTGACTCAAGGCTTTTCTTCCAGGGTGTCCAAGGTGAGCGAGCCCAACCATTCATTAATGCTGATAGATAAACTTGTTAAAAAAAAAGTCTACTAGTTAAAGAGTAAATGCATATACATCGATATGACTAGCACAAACCATGTTTTCAATATAATTTTGGAGTTAAAATTAAACTTAATATGTTCATGTTCAAATAGCATTTTCATCTTATTGTACCCGCCTACCCCGGTAAAATCGCCTGTGAGTTGCTTGCTTCTCCTGAGGGTTGGTCCACCTTGACAAACGTGTCCCACTGTTGGCAGTCCAGTCCCATACCTAACATTAGATGTTGTACGTATCCGGGAGGGAGGGGGGATTCACTTTTAAAATAAATGACTTGCATACTACTGAACAACCCAGCACACCAACCGCATGCTGGATTTTTGGGTTCACATTTGCAGCTGTGTAGACATGCGAAAATGCTATTTGTCTTATTCAAAAATGACTATTTAAATTTTGATTGTAATCTTTTCGAATGAATTGTATTCTATATTGATATTGCTGTAAATTACAAATGTTCATTCAACCTTTTTAAAGAAGGGTTTTTTTTATATATGTGAGTTTGAAAAAGTGATTGAGCTTATAACTGCCCTTTGCACAGCCTCCTATAATATTCAGTCCTAAATTAGTTTTTTTTCTTATTTTGATGAGAAACATGAACATAATTGTTAATTGGAAACAATGCTGTTGACTGATTTTTTTCTAAAGCATGAAGGCTGTTTTAAAAAGCCAATAAAACAATACTATTTACTGATTTTTAAAATTGTCCGTGCTTTTGCTCCCTCGACATTTTTATGTTCCTTTTCTCATCTTCCTCCTCTCTTTGCCTCCCAGATCTCATGTTATTCTGTACCCTGATGTTGCTGTGATGCTCCGGGCCAGGGGTCTCCAACTCCGGTCCTGGAGAGCTACCGTCCAGTAGGTTTTCTATCCTACCCGACTTCTGATGAGCCACACCTGCTCTCAGGTAAATACCAGGAACAGGTGTAGCTCATCAGAAGCCAAGTGGGACAGAAAACCTACTGGACGGTAGCTCTCCAGGACCGGAGTTGGAGACCCCTGGTCTGGGTTGTCTAACCAGGGATACAATACTGCACTCTGTCACCACGTCTTTCCATTTGTTTGTTGAAACAAAACCTTGGTCTGGATTTTTAGTCTCTGGACCTAAACCACCCACCTCCAGTTTGTTGTGGAGACAACTTCTAAGAAAGCAGGAACCTAATAAGATTATTCAATAGCCAGAAGTGCAGCACAGGAGCTTTCAGGGAATGTAAAGAGGCTTTGTACATTTCAGCCAGAGATTTGGTTCTAATATAAAGAGTGTTTTATTTTCTATTTGGGCTGAGAAAGTACTGTAATTCAGCACCACATGCAGTCTTTCCTTTTACTTGCAGGTCACACACGCAAATCAACAAATGTTGAGGCAGTGAGCATCGATGTGCTGAGAAATTGCTCAATCAGGAGGAGTCGGATTACTGCATAATTTAGAGACGCGATTGTGTAAAACTTTGAAGAACATTCTGTCTTGTTATACCTGGGCCCAGCTTTGAAACTAATTGATACTCCCTATCTTACTATGTCAAGGTTGGGAAGGGTTGGGGGAACATGGTTTTCCCTGCAGTTTTATGTCTCAGCTGTGTACCTTTATCACCCCCTAGTGTGTATGCAAGGAAAGACGATGAATGTTAATATTTTATGGCTCAGGCACCCCTTACCTTACCATACTGGACTTGTATAAAACAATCGTTGCATTTAGCTCTGTTAACAAACAACATTCCTCAGTTCCTGTTTTCCCACAGATGCATCAAGCTAGTAGAGGAACTTGTATAGCAGATGTGTTTCTTTGAAGGTGGTGATGGAACATGACCCATCCCAGATCTCATGTTATTCTGTACCCTGATGTTGCTGTGATGCTCTGGGTCAGGGGTCTCCAACTACTAGCAGGTGTCAGCGATCCCGACCTTTCATCGCTGAAGCTGTGGAGACTGTGGTAGGTTGCCGTTTATGCATGGATCTCGATTTCCATTCGAGAAAAGGAGGGGAAAAAATAACTTGGATGTGTTAGAGTGAAAGTTACATAATGTAAGAATGTGTGAAATGATAGTCCTGTCCATTACTGTTGCCGCAGGTGTCAGTACATTATTCACAACCAAAATGACACGCATGGGGTTCCATTATCCCAGATATGCCTTGAGAAACATTGAAGATCTGATAGTTTCACTCAATCCCTGCCCTTGAAAACTGTCGCCCTCCTGATTTACCGTGCTACCCTTCAACTGGTGCTTTACTTACCTCTGGGAAACCAAGGTGAAATGACTGGGATGTTTCAGCACTCAGATTGAACTGGCACACTAAGGGCTGAGAGGATCGGTGTCAGACATGCGAAAGGGCCATGCTGCTGCTGCTGCTGCTTTCTTTTTCATGACAGAGAGCCGTGAGACGTAGGACTAAAGGCCGAGATCAGAGTCTCAGGTGTTTCGAAAAGAGACCATTCAGCTGGATCTCCTCAGCAAATCGTGTGAGAGTGGTGATTGTTCTGCCTCTATCGTAACGGTTCCGCAGAAATGTTTCGTAAATTGACCGAATGCCGATATCGCCAAAAAATATGATACAAGTAAATACAAGGGCACTGATTCTCGAGGAAAAAGGGCAACTGGTGTTTTTTTTTTTTTTTTTTTTTTTTTTTTTTTTTAAACGGTGGACTTGCCACTGTGATCATGCATGAGTGACAGGGTGGGTCTCTGGTTTGAAAAAGTTGAGAGAACAAGGAAGAAGCCCAGCTGTGGTTATTCAGTGTTTTATTAGCTAAAACAGATGCAAATGGATTATCATGCTGCATTTTCTGACAGAACTGTGTGTCTTTGTTGTAACGGGTGTCCATGCTGATGTGTAGACATGTAGCAACCACATTGCATCTCTCAATTTAAATCAAGTTTAAAATATCCGGAGAGAAATTATACAGAGCATGCTAATGCATGCAAAAGTCTGCTTAAATTAATTAAATTATGCGTGTAGTGAGAGATGAAAAAATCGACTGTTTTTCCAAGTATCAACACCAGATGGCGGTCTGTAATTCCTGTAGGATACGATATCAGGCCGTCTGTGTCTGAAAGATATGCATCTTGTATGATGAAAATAGATCAACTACCTGTTATTACAGCCCAGAGAGAAAGGGGAGAAAACCTTTTCAGCTTCACCTCAGTGCTACCCCTTAATTTTAGTTACATTGATTTGCGTCTTAGATGCAGATTCTGAGTGTGGTACGTTTACATATGGTGAAATTAAGACAACCATAATTCCTTATCAAAATTAGACATATGGCTTCATTTGTTTATGTATGACACTAGTTAGAAGCAAAAACCACATGTAACGATGGTACGCATTCAGTGTGCAGATTTACCTATTATCAATATCAGCACCACAGATGAATCTCCCCCAATTTCCTTGATTCATTTGGGCAGATTTGTGCTTCCCATGTTTTCTTTTATGTCTGACCTTTGTTATGAGGTGAATGGTACTTGGGGTGTTAATGCTGCTATTCGAGCTGCATGAATCATCATCTTTCAAGTGCTTTTCAGAAATCCATGCGAGAGCAGCACAGTGTATCCGAAACAAAAAGCCACAAGAGCTTTGCTCATTTTAGTTTTAAAAGGTCTGCTTCTGTTTGTTCTTGCTGGGGAGGGGGGGGATCTGTAGTCCTGTGCAAGAAAAGTAACAGAATGTAGTGTTTACAGTTCACCAGGCAAACCAGGTGATAGTCTTTTACAACTCTGCCGCAGTCCCTGTCTGTCTCCATAACAACACATGCGTAGTTGTGCTGATATGTAAATGCGTGCACTGGCAAAATCCATCCTAAAAACCCACCCACGCCATCTGCAGAACCTCTTTTAAGTACCTATTAAATGTGATGGCTTTGCTCTCTGACACGTGTGTCTGTCTCCAGAGAGAGAGAGAGACGCCATAGAACATAAAACACAATGCATGTCTACATCCAATAGGTTCTTAATGCAATGCACATTTAGGCCATTTGTCTCCCATCCATCCTTCCATTAATTTTCTGAAACTGCTTGTCTATTCAGGGTTCTGGGGGGTGGTCCGGAGCCTCTCATCTCTATTCAATTGCTTGGTTTTAAAATTCAGTCTGAATGCTGGTCCCAAAAACACAGATTAGCCCTCGTTCTACTGTTATAAAAATTCTGTTCTAAACAACAAAGGTGAGTCTCTCTCTCTTCCCCCCCCATCCCAGATCCCACACTGCCCTCCCTGCCCGCTGGCACATCTCTCACTCGTGGTTGGGCACATCTGAAATTAAGAATGGACTCATGCATACAGGAAGCACGAGTCTTTTAAGAAGGTCTCCCCAGACTCTGACTGACCAGTAGCCAGTCTTTCCATCAATAAAACAGCAACATGTAATGGAAATGTTTCCATTCTGCAAATGAGCCCAAACCATCATTTGTTGACATTAATTACCACATCACCATTTCTAAGGTGCCAATAATACAATATATTTAATGATTAACACATTTGAATATGTAATTTTTATTTTTACATTATGCTGAAGAATGTGGTTTGGGACGGAGTCTTGGATATGCAGGTAGGTCAAATCGATATGTTTGGTAATTTGCCTTGAAAATGTCACCTTTCCGCTTCACACCAGTGACACTTCGTATGCTGTTCAGTGTAACTGTGTAATGAATGTTTTTTAAAAAAAGACTCAAAATCTCTTGTTCTAACAGACCGTGAATGCCGTTAGGCAGCATGTGAGTCAGGGTGCAACTTTAACTTGATTTCTTCAACTATAAGTCATAACTTGCATCAATCGAATGAAAACAAGAAAGCAAGTAGTTGGCAAATACTCTTTTATTTGCAAACACCATTAAATATTTCTCCATGGCAGTGATATATTTAGATGAATATAATCAAAATCAAAGCAACAAGAAACAGATTAAATTTAGAATTACTACCCTACTGCAGTGATGCAATAAATTACAATACTATTGTACCTTCAAAAATGCATAAGGCAGCCATTGTATTCACACAGAAATACCGATATATTTGATGCAAAACAACATCCCTTTCATATAAATACATTTCATAAATATCTGATATACAGCGTTATACACAACTTCTGAGAGACTTTGACACAAGCTGCAGTGACTGAATAGGAAAACGTGAGAAAAAGTTCTGTTCTGAAGAGCATATCAGATACTGGAGGGAAGACGATGCTTAAGTACAACAAAACGATAAAGAGCAGGCCTAACTCATATTCTGCTTCAGCACTTTCTTTTGTATTATATCAGAACAACAACAATAATTTTAAAAGTAACAGGGTGTGATGGGGGGAAAACATGCAAATTGTCTGCAGGTCTGCTTGGGTGGGGCCTATTTACAGGAATAGGGCATTTACAGCTTGTAATAGGTTTTGAGGTTATAATATCTTTTTGTCAGCAGCACGTTGGCCACTGTCTACAGAGCTCTGCTTCTTCACAGAGCTGAACCGAGAAAGTGGAACTATTTATAGAAAATAAAATAAAATTTTATTTTTATAATTTTTTATTTAAAAGTTGCCCAATCATTTTTTTTTTGTACAAACAAAAGGCAGGTGATCCCAATTCCTAGAAAAATTATAATCCATCCGTTTTCCAAACCGCTTATCCTACTGGGTCGCGGGGGGTCCGGAGCCTATCCCGGAATTAATCAAACTCAGCTTGCAGAATTTGAGAGGCACAGCCATACCGAATACCATTTGCATGTTTTAGAATTTTATGAATGTGCTTCTAAATCCACAGTTAACAGGTGTCTAAATCGTTTTTGAGTTGAGTGAGAGACACATTTGAGGCTAATAGGAGGGAATAGCATACAGATAGACCACTAGGGGGCGTTCAGCACCCTCCTCCTGAACACCTGGGTGCTCCATGGCAGACAGATATGAAGCAATTACATAACTCCATAAGCAACAAAATTATAAGCATTTCACCAAATATGAGGTACTGGAGAATACATATTAAAGGCAGCATTGTGTATGGAGCTGCATGTGACCAGGTTTCCTCCCACAATTCAAGGACTCGCACTTCAAATGATTTGATGAAAGTAAAATGACCATATGGTGTGAGGACGAATGTCGTGACGGACCATCCTCCTCAAATCAAAACGCTCACTTTCATGATTATATCGATGTAATAGTTCATGAATGATCACAATACTCAATTCTTTGATTTGGGGTAAAATTTGTATTTACCTATCAAGATTGGATTAGTGGTTTAAACAAGTAGAAATGCATTGACAGGAAATAAAATAAGGAAACCAAAATATTATGTTTTAGCAATTATATTGTACTAGTAAATGACACATAGAAGGAGCAAAACATGTAAAATGTGTATATATATATGTATATAAATGTATATATAATTCACTCTATGTAATATGTGTTTATTGAGCTGAACAGCATGTATGTGGAGTTTTAGTCTGATGTTCCATACTATAATGATTGGGCAGTGTTCAGTGAATCTCAGGCTATAATCAGTAGTTACTCAATTTTTAAATAATTTATCCATTAAAAACAATCCCAACTCAAGGCTAAAAAGGAGATATCAATACGGTTATTGCACCCTCAGTTCTCAAAACTGCAGCTTGTTTCATTTCTTTCTCTCCGCATACTGTATTTTTAACATTGTGTACAATTGAAAATAGGAGCACAGTGTCCCCTCCCCCACCATCACACACACACAGGCACACACACGTACAGGCACACACACACAGACACACACACACACAGGCACACATGCACAGGCACACACACACACAGACACACACGCACAGGCACACACGCACAGGCACACACACAGAGACGCACAGGCACACACGCACAGACACACAGGCACACACACAGAGACACACACGCACAGGCACACACACAGAGACACACACGCACAGGCACACACACACAGACACACACACGCACAGGCACACACGCACAGACACACACGCACAGGCACACACACACGCACACACACGCACACAGGTTTGTAATTATATCTTTGTGGGGGCTCTTCATTCACTTATATGGGGAAAACACTAATCCCAACATGACGACCTTAACCCAAACCCAGCCCTAACCTTAACCATAAGTAACCAAACAAAATTAGTCTTATTTTTTGATTGCATACACAGATCTTTGCGGGGAACTGAAAAATTGACCCCACAACATCAAAATAACAGGTTTTTATCATATTGAGGGGGGCATTTGGTTCCTGCAATGTAATGTAAACATAATCCACACACACACACTCACACAATGCCTTGCCATTTGGTTGATCATCCGGCAGTAGCAGAATCATAATAGCGTCAATGGAATGGATATTACTTGGTATATTACATACAGTACTTCACTGGAAGAACGGAAAACAAAGTGCTCTGTGACTCCCACACGAGAACGACAACATCGGCGATCTTTCCTCACCCAGAGGTAAAACCTCTAACGATAATTAATTTGCGGCTGTGAAAATCCACGGACTGAATTACAAAATCTCCTCACACCATAAAGAGGTACACAGGCAGTGGGAATGGATTATGCTAGATCCAGACCCAAAGTGTGTTCCTACAATTTCTTTCTTATGGAAGTTAGGTCAACGAAATATATAATCCCCATACTTATAAACCAGAGCAGCTGTAGTTAAATGTGATGTATCAACACAGATAGAACAATTCTCATTCCAGGAAAAGTAGTACAAAACCATCAAAATTTAGATTGTATCAAAGAGACTGGTTATATTTTGTTTTTAAACATACACTGAGTGACAAAATTTTGTGCTTTACAAAGAGCAATAAAGAAAATTAGTCTTCTGAAATGCTCAAAAATGTGGATTAATAAATACACACCTGACCTCCAGATGTGCCGCAGGGACCAGGGACTTTGATGACATGCGCTGATTACAGCAGTTCATAATCAAAGTTAATTTGTGATGTCTTGACTTCTTAATATTATCTTGAGCAAAAACAAAGCGATAAAAAGAATATATATCAAAAGTAGTAGAAGTCGGTTTGCCCTTCTGAAGAAATGGACGGCATGAAGAACTCGGGAGCGTGACGATGGGAGCGTGTCCATGGGTGAATGCGGAGTCAGCAACGGCCATGCTGACTTGGTGGCATTGTAAACAGCCCTCACGGAAACAATGAGATGAAGATGATGCCCATTCATGGCAATGGGATACCCCTGCCCCCCCCACCCCCCACCCCACCCCCCTTATCCCAGTATCGACCCAGTCAGCTGATCGCTGCCTTCAAGCAATCTCCTGCTCGTGCACTGAAGTTCACCCTGCGATGCAAGAACAGAGCATATAATCACACAAACAGACATGGAGAAAAGATGGTGGCAAACACAGAGGCACGTAATTCTTTATTAATGCTTATGCTGACCATTATAATGCATTATGAAGGTATCTATTCATGAATGTAAGTGAATGTGTATCTTTCCCCTCAGTTTCACTGTCTTACAAACAGTTTGACAGACAGCTGATACATCGCAGAATAACAGTCAGAATGAAGGCAGTCCCTAGAGAAGCCAGCATGTCACTATCATGGGGGCGATGATGTGTAGTTAGGACACTAGACGGCCCTTCAAAGCTGACCGAACAGCTGCCCGACAGGGAACTGACCTCGCTTTCTCATTTGGCGATAGCGGAGGGCGACCCCGAGCGGTGGAAGTGGACGATCTGCCACTTGCCGTCACGCCGGTGCCAGATGCGAGACTCCTCGGACTGGGCCGTGCGAGGCATCCCGTTGGTGTCGATGTACTGGGTGATGCGGACGTAGGCGATGCAGGCGGCTTCATCGCCGACCAGGTGGATGTGCGGGTTCAGGATGGTGGTGTGAACCGGCTTGCTGTTCTTTGACCACACTGGCCAAAGCAAAAGCGCACAGGATATACAAGTAATGTTACATGTACATATAACATCAAATTAATGCACAACTATATTAACTGCGGTGTCTGGTGTAGCATCCATTAAAGTCCTGTTCTGTCCCTGCTACACAGGGTACACGGACACCTGGTTATTCAGAAGAAAGATGATCTTCACTTGAACACTGCAAGTTTGTTGCCACAGAGTGACCCCCTAATCCATGTCAGGGGGGGGCACAATGAGGGGGGACTATGAGCTACAACAGGGTCTGTAAACCACCATTTCAATTAAAAGGACCTGGATTTCACTTTAGCACTGAGTTCTTGCTGTGCGCTGATTGGTCAGTCTCTGAGTTATTACTGTGTGCTGATTGGTCAGTCACCTATAATCATGCATGTGTCACTAATGTTAATGTGAAACAGCTGGATGAATCTTTCAACCCAGGAAACAAACCAGTAAAAGCACAAGATGAACTGAAGTATTTAACGAAGCAGGGGAGCCTTTCAGTTTTAAAGCAGTTTGTAAAACCTGAAGTACCTCATTGTGTCCCCCCTGACATGGATTAGGGGGTCCCCCTAGTTGTCACATCAGGCATGGTTTTCGTTAGACTATTTCTTTTTTTTAAATTAATTTTTATTTTCTAACATGGACCAGTATTAGCTACAACATCAGTTTTTGCACTGGTTTTTGTCTTAGTGAGATCGCTATCATTTCTGGCCGTCTTTCCCATACTTTCTGCTGTCCAAAATCTGGTTTGTGTTAACATGTTTTTTTTCCCCTTAATTCATTCAGTTCTATTTTCACAAGGCATTTGTCTCTGAAAAGATTCGGCACGATGATCAGACCCAGCAGTGCAGTAATGTACAGAGCTCTGCACTGAACCTTAAAGATTGTGGTCAATTATCTACTCTGATCTGCTTTGGGATGAGGCCCCTTTGGGAATGAAAGGATGAGTGTATATCCAATTTTATATCCTCTTTGAAACCACTGTGTAAACTACTGTGTAAAATTACTCTGTCTACACAACAGAATCTATAGCCAGGACTATTCATTTTATAGGCTGTGTTGGGAGAGACTATAACTGGAAATCCTTAGTATCAGTGTAAAAGGTTTGCATTAACATTGCTTCTGTCAATTCCATTTAAACCTCACATTTGAACAAAGCAAAGCTCAAATCCACAGCCAGAGGTGGAAAGTTCAGGTCCACAAAATATAAATGCTGATAAAGGTTTTGTTTCAGTCAACAAGTTGAGAATAAATGGTCACAGTCACGGAGGACTAAGCCAGTTGGTTGAAATAAAACTTTGGTCTGGATTTGTACTTTCTGGACGTGAACTTTCCACCCCTGTGTACGTCTCCATTGATTCAGACACAGCCAATGCTGTCACCCTGGCTTACGATTCTCAAAGTAGAAGCGGTGAAAATCCAGGCCCTCCACCAGGTTTCCCAGGGCCTCAGGTTCGAAAGCCGTAACACTCGGGTCACACATCTTCCTGCGGGGAGCCAGGGATAAAAATGATTCAGGAACCCTAAGTGTCTGATTCAGGATCCCTAAGTGTCTGACTCAGGATCCCTAAGTGTCTGATTCAGGATCCCTAAGTGTCTGATTCAGGATCCCTAAGTGTCTGATTAAGGATCCCTAAGTGTCTGATTCAGGAACCCTAAGTGTCTGATTCAGGATCCTTAAGTGTCTGATTCAGGATCCCTAAGTGTCTGATTCAGGATCCCTAAGTGTCTGATTCAGCATTTGTAATGACCCCCCCCCCTCCCCCAACACATGGAGCCATTTTCTCAAATATTTAAAGGCACGCAGAAGATCCTCCTATGGACTATTTGTCTTTAGCATTTGATAAGCCCTTAAAATGCTTCCCATCTTGTCTCCATATTGTTGCAGAATTTAACATCTGGGTAAAAAAAAAAAATCTAAGCGTAATATTTCTCATTAAGCAGACAGAAGAATGTTAAAGGAATGTTAAGGAGCTAATTGTGTCACAACCAGAGGGTGCAGATGGGCAATGAAACCTTACACTTAAATTCCATTCGAATAACTTCTTTGTGACTCTTAAGTGCTGATTTATTAATGTACTCAAGGTTTTCAAGTCAATAACAATAAAAAAAAACAACATTCTAAGATTTGGCGGACGTTTTAATATCAAGGTGGTGGCATATAGAGCTACAGAAAGGTGGAGCTACAGAAAGGTGGAGCTACAGAAAGTGACCTTTTCTCTTCTATGCAAGCAAACGGCAGCGCGACAGAAGCGACGTGTAGGTTCTGACTTACGTGTAACTCTCGAAGTCTCCATTGCTTATGGCTTCAATGAGCTGTTCTGTCACCTTAATGATCTCCTGTTTCCTCACTGCGCAAGACAGACAACATAAACACGCACCCCAGAAGAATTCTCAGACCTTGTTCAGTGACTTTCCGGAAAAACTACAAAGAATTTAATGACAGTCAGCGAATTGTTTGTTTGTGTCAAAAGCACAACAATAGCAGTGACAGTTTTTCGTAAAAAGCGCTGCAGGAATCGCATAAAAACTTCACGATAGTCTGTGGCATCACTGTCTATATACCTGAGCTGATACATGTGTAAGCATGTGTGTATTTATACAATACATAAAATATACATGCCACACGTAGATGCTATGGGGTGACATGGAAATGCTTGTGGAGGCGTTTCTGTCTATGATTTCAGAAGCATAGGTATATAAATTAATGCCATATTTCATTTTTTGGCAGAAACTGGCTGAAATAATTTATCCGAGTTTGAGTGAGTCTAGGAAATCGAGGGTTTTTATTTTTTGAGCTTTGCTGTTTGAAAATTGAGACTTAAATAAATCCCACAGCTTAGCTAGCCAGAGGATTGCTTGTAACGTAACGTCAGCCTTGATCTTCACACATATTGTCTATGATTAGCCTGCTGTTAATTACTTTTTATATGAGGTTCACCAAAAACAGACAGGAATTGGTCAGAAAGGCCCTTTATCAGACGAATTCTTACGCTGACAGGTTAGTGATTGATTCGGTGTAGCTGTGTCTGCCTCCTATGTTTAGCTGTAGGTGTTTTTTTGGATTGTTTTGACAAATAAATGTTTTTGGAATGTGATGTATAATCATGAAATGATGACAGCAGTCGCACATAAAGGACTTTATGTCACCTCTCACTGTGCTGAGGAGAGAGTCTGTATACACTTAGTCATGTACCTTTGTGTGTATATGTGTGTCCGTCTGAAAAATGCCTCTGTTAGCTTCAGCCCGGCAGTACGCTGTGTATAGGTGGTGTGTATGCTCTGTATTTCATGATTCAATGGTAATATTGAGTTCTGCGACCACGAGCTGCTCTCCAGTCCTCCGGAGGTCTTCTTCATACAGCAGGCCCTGCCTGTAATGTGAATCTCAGCAGGAGTGGGTGTCATCGACTGGGGAACGCAAGGGGCCAGGAAACTCAGGCCCTCGCTGGTGCACAGTGTGTGTTTGTGTGCGCTTCTGCGCGTGTGACTGAATGTATGTAGGTGTAACATATCCCTGGTGGCGGGAGGGGGGCAGCCTCAAACAGTATGCCCCCTATACTAACCCAGGGGGAGGGGGTCCTGACACGCCTACCGCCTTGTGAATTACAGTCTGTTTGGACTTCCTGCTCCTTTAATACATCCCCCATATGAACCTCAAATGTGCACGTAAAGGTAGCCAAACCCCAAACAACATTCTCTGAATTTCATACTTGGAGGTGCTGCCGTTAGGGTTATCTTATCATATATTATATAAAACCCTCATTATCCTTCTTTTATAATAATAATAACACTTTATTGATCCCTGTCAGGAAATTCGCTTTTTGCCGACCCCATCTTGCTCTCCATGACACACATGTAAGTGAGAGCGAGCTTGGCAGCGAAAGGCAGCCACCTACAGTGGCACCCATGGAGCTGGGGGTTAAGCACTTACAGGCACAGCTATTCTGTTAAAGCTGGACTCAAACCAGCAACCTTCTGATCACAAGCACTGAGGTGTATCCCACCGGGCCACACACTGCCCCTAAATGGTGCTTTCTGCACAGTGTGGTATATCTGTCCCTGAATCTGACACGTGCACAAAGCAGAGATTTACACGAATTCTGCCGTTTCTTAATCAGCATCCTTCCCAATCACAATAGCAGACGTTTGAGCGTCATCCTGACCTCTGGTGTCTTCATCCTCGATGGTCGTGTTGCTGCTTTCCGAAGACTCCTGCAGAGGAAGACACACAGGAAGTGAGAGCCCGCTCGGAGTATATATACACGCAGAGACGATAAAACCTGGTCGACGTTTTGTCCTCCATGGTGGCACCTTGGGGGGAAAAAACAGCCTCGGTGGGAATAAGGGATTGGATGTGGGAAATGAGAATGGCCATTTCTGGAGTGAGCGCCAGGCCGGCCAATGGCGTTCGAGTTTATCGGAACTTGACAACATCAAGAATGAAATACAGCCACAGTGATGGCAGAGGACAGCAGAAAGAAAGTCCAGCTCCGCTCTGAAGCTCAGGCTTGTTTCCCTGTGTCAGCAGTCATTCTCCCACTTGTCTAGCCTCCCACGGCCTGGCCGACACTGGGAGACCCAGAGGGGGAGCTATAGCACACTCACCATCAGCTGCACATTGGGACTGGACTTCCTGTTCTGGAAGAGAAATGAGAAGAAACACACAGGATGAGATGGAGACCTGAACACGACACAGTGTGGGGGGGGGGGTGGGGGGGGTGGGTTGCCAGTGAGCTCGGTCACTTTGAGTTTGCGTGTATCTCTGCGTGTCTGTGAAATCACACCCGCGACATCCCGTCATCGCTGCCTCATGGGGTCATCCAAGATCCCTACAGAAAGGAATGAATTTCATAAGACTGGTGTTGATGTCTCTCTCGGGCCCACATGTAGCCCCCCCCCAGGTGTCTTCTCGCCCCCAGCCACTCATACGTTGGGTGTGTAATAGTCATAAGCAGGCCGCTGACACAGACAGGAATATACCGGCATACCTGAGCGTCAGCACTTATGCCGTCTCTCTGCATCATACCTCCGATGCAGGAAGGTGGTGTCTGGTGGTGAATTTTACACTGATGAACAAGTCAGCACACATCACTCTGGCTAGACAGATACAGCCAGTCTCGGGAGGCCGCACCCTCCCATCCAGGGGGATTGGCAGTCTTTTGTTTCATTTTGAATTAAGTGCCAATGAATTAAGCGGTGCATCGAAATTTACGGAGAACTAAGAACATAGAGGTTTCTTCTCAAAGGTAATGGAGACATGGCTTTTCTGAGGTTCTCCAAGGTTCACCTCAACATTCAGTGGGGCAGAATGGGAGAACTTGCCATGTTCTGCTTTGGGTCTGTGTGAAATCAACACCCTGGATGCTGTTCCTCTGACATACCTAGAACCTTTCAGAACCACAGGAAGTGCTCATACAATACAAACTCACCATAAACAAAGACTGTGAAACTCACTGTGAACCGAGACCACAGGACAACCACTTAAGAGAGAGACAGACCATGCTTCTGAAAAATCAGACCATTTTGAGGTGTAAAGCTTTAAAAATCAGAACAGTAAAAATAAACACTTTGCAGTATTGTGTTCTACTATTTACTAAGTGCAAATTCTTTTAGTGCTAAAAAAGTTCACTCTAGATAAGTTTTATCAGCAAGCAAGGGCAGCGTCTACGTCTTTGCTCTCTCTGAAACGCCGCTGTTCCGAGCTGTTTCACAGTAAGTGACTCACAGTCACAAACACAAGCTTCTCCTCTCCCCTACCTTTACACCATCGGTCTTCTTATTGGCGACGGTCTTAGCTCCTGAGCAGAAAATAAAGAACAACAGAAAGGCGGCAATCAGAAAAGGAACGAAAGCCCAAAACAAAAGTGCCAAAGGCATTTCAGAGTGGCAGTCCAAACCCGCGGGGCGTCCAAAAACCGGTCGACTGAAAGAGATTCCGCCCAGCGCAGTGGCCCCGTGAACACGCCACAACCGGATCGACGTTGTCCTGTAACCATAAAATCGGCACACAGGCAGTCTTCTTCCATCAGATAACGCAACTGGTTGCAAGACAAAATGAACGTCTATTGGAAATTCAGAAACGTTGGAAACCTGATGCAGCCTTGAGGGTCGTTCCTGAGGAGTTCAACCAGAACTCCGCAGAATCCAGGCCTGAGCAGGTTCTACTGCACGGGGAATTATTCTGCAGCTTCTGATAGTAGCTGCGTTTTAACTATTGTAGTTAAGTGTCAGTGTTTCTTTCTCTCACGTTTCTCTCTTTATTTAAAATCCCCCTCAAAGAGACCAGCCTGGCTGTTTTCTCTGTTATTTCAATTGGCACTTGTCTAATTATAGCCCCCCCACCTTGGGTGGGTCATGTGGATATTCCATCATATAGCAGCTGGGGGGGGCGTTGTCCAATGCCCAATCCCCCAAGCTGGCTTTGCAGGCCCTTCCTGTCCCTGTGTGAAGTGCCACGTCAGGGGACAGAAGCAAATGGGGCATCCCACTTTGTCCCTGCCCCGGGGTCAGTCTGAGGGGCAAACAAAGCAAGTGACCCCAACCAATCAGCAGTCAGTTTCCTGTCCAGGAACAGAAAGAGCAGGCTTTATGTTTTGCTAGCAACGTTGCAACAATG
The DNA here is from genome assembly GCF_023856365.1 of Brienomyrus brachyistius. Lineage (NCBI taxonomy): Eukaryota > Metazoa > Chordata > Actinopteri > Osteoglossiformes > Mormyridae > Brienomyrus > Brienomyrus brachyistius. The sequence continues at coordinate 10,537,548 of NC_064542.1, forward strand.
GATTGTTTGGCGTGAAAATGAAATGGCTGTTAGCGCTCGCATGCATCGAAAGCTTCCACGATCCACAAAGTCTCTGAGGTAGCGACTGGCAGACTGTGCTGACATTCCCTGGCACATTGACGGAAGTCTATTCCTGGTCGTCGGGAATTCCTGCCCGGCTCTGTCATGCCATAGTTCATGTTAACATCTGACATGTCTAATCCAGCATTAGAACTTCAGGGTAGTTAGGTATCCCCATTTCATCTGGGTGCGGCCACAATGCTTTCCGCTAACGAATTATGAGTCATTTCACACCCTAGTTTTCAGGCTGAGGGCAATTTATAATGTAAAAAGCAGCCATGGGCTGCAAATTTGTACAGAAAATCTAAAGCATTATCCAGCAAAACTGGACACAAGGTTACAGGTTATGCTACATCCTTGAGTGACATAACAGTTCCTGTAAATATTCTACTGAACAGATGAATAAAAGGCAAATTATATGTAAGTTGTGGTCTGCAAGTGACTGTGGGTGACTGTCATGTACTAAGAAATTTGCTTGTTTTACTTACACAAAAATGTTCTGAGGGCAGAACATGATTGGTTGGTCCAGCCTCCTGTAGTTTCTTGGTCCCACCTCCTCTACAATCTGATTGGATATCTCGCTGGACCGATCTTTTTTCCTTCTGCCCTCAGAACATTTTTATATTAAAACTCCCATGAGCAAGAAATTTGATAACAACAAATCAAATGCACAGAATAGAAACAAGAGGAATGCAATGTATAAAAATGCACAAAAGCACTCCTGTAGGAATCAGCATTTTTAACAGGTATCCGTCCTAGTATTCGAACCCTGAAGCTGGTTTGTTCATATCGAAGAATTCCGATTCCGCTGTGCAATGTAGCTGTATCCATCAAATGTAATCTGCAGGCCCTCTGAATGGGAGGGTGGCTAATCTATGCAAGCTTACTCGGTGTCCTGTACGAGTTTAAAGTGCAATCCCTCAGCTTCTGCTGTCCTTTATTTCTGTGTTTAAAGACCCTTCTTGCGTGAGAGCGGGACCGCAATGATGAGGCGGCCCATATACATAACAGAAGCACCACTGGCCTTGAGAAATATGACAAAAAAAGGAAGCGCGACATCACCCTTATGTTCCACAAACCCGCATTCCGGTTAGGATACAGTTCACTTACCCCATTACGTGAAAAAACTTACCATTCATCTTCCCCATCCTATTTCTAAATCGACTTCTGTGTCGGTTGCCTCAGAAGTGGTAGGCTAAGAGATTTCGTTATAAGTGGCTCACAGCAAGTTAAGGTGCCACATAGTTAAGCCAGGCTGGAGGTCACATTGACCTGTTTCAGAGCCTCAGAGCACATAGTAGATGATTGTGCAGGTCAGCCACGCGTGAGACATTCAGCTCTACATTCACAGCTGGGCTGAAGTTCAAACGGTGCGGCCCTGGAGGAGGTATCCCCTCAATAATCACCTGTAAAGTTTCGTGTTGCCAACATAGTGGTGAGAATAGCACCCTGGAAGACAAGATAAAATGGGTCAATCATATTGTGAAGAGTCTGCTGTCATCACTAACGAATATCACAAACTGCCACAGCAAGGACATAGCTGATGGCATTTTCTGTGACGGTGACAACTGTGGACCTCTATACTTCTGTTCTGAAACATTTTTTAAAATTATCCTCCAAAGTAACAAGTGCCATGAAGACTGAAGATGGAGAATCGTATGAACAAAATGGTTTCTGGTATCTAATATTCATTTAGATTAAAAATGTTATGGGTTATGTCTTTGTATGTGTGTTTTTATACTTGGTGATGGATTTATAGGTAAACTCATACAAACTTCCTCAATCGTCCTTTCTGGACACAGGTCCATACACGCAAATAAAATCCCTGACCCTTAGTGGTTAAATGGAATGGATGTATCATGTGTCTTTGTGAAATATCCTTAAGGCGTAAAATATATGCTTCTCTGTACCTTCAGCTTCCTGCGTGCATTGAACTTCTTCAAGCACTCCACCGTCTCCTGTCTGTGCATGCAGGAGGCCACCGTGGAGCGGTGCTGGTGGGGAAGAAGAGACAGGAGGTGGGGTCAGAGACACGGAGGGCGTGGTCAGAGATGCGGAGGGCGTGGTCAGAGACAGGGGGCGGGGTCAGATACAAGGGGGCGTGGTCAGAGGCGCGGAGGGCGTGATCAGAGACACGGAGGGCGTGGTCAGAGACAAGGGGGCGGGGTCAGAGACAAGGGGGCGTGGTCAGAGACAAGGAGGGTGTGGTCAGAGACAGGGAGGGCGTGGTCAGAGACAAGGGGGCGTGGTCAGACACACGGAGGGCGTGGTCAGAGACGATGGGGCAGGGTCAGGGCCTGGTAGGTTGCTGGGAGGGAGATCTTTACGTTGGGAGGTGTGGGGGGGGACATTGGAGGGGGATTCTTACTGAGATCCATGGATGCTTGAGGGCCTCAGAAGCAGTGATTCGCTTTGTCGGATTGATGGTCAGCATCTTGTTGATGAGATCCTTGGCTTCGGGGGTGACGGTGTCCCATTCAGGAGAGGGGAACTGAGACAGGAGGAGAAGGAGTGAGTGGCGGGGGAGCGAAACACTTCATACACCTCGAGAAAAAGTGAAGCACATCTGCTCACATCATAAGCTCCGGCCTTGATCTGCTGATAGAGTCTGTGCTGATCCTCGTCCCAGAAGGGGGGGTAGCCCACCAGCAGGATGTATAATATCACACCTGGTGGGGGAGATGGGGGTAGTTTGTCATTTTAACACATATGCTTTATTGATGTGAGGATGCTATATGGATCCTCAAATAATGTAATGCATCTAGCTTATTAAAGAATTAGACCACTCATACTGTACTAAATCTGAGAAGAAATGAGAACATCTTCAAAATCCCTTAGTAATAGTATCGGGGATATAGCTATAACTCCTGGCCCTTGCCAAAATATCACCTTGGCCCTCCTGCAACTTTCAGTTTGAAGAAATCTTCCATGTGAGAATTTACAGAGTGGGGGTATAATGTTTCCCGAGCGTAAATTATTATTTTGTGTTGAGGATCCCCTATAAAATGCTTCCCCCCCCGACTCTGCCAGTGTACCTATGCCCCTCAGATCCCCCTGAATAGTTTATATAACAGGTAATTTAATCCAATATGAAGGCTGTTCCACATTTTTTGGAGGAATCCAACACACCAAGCTGGTAAGGAACATGGACAGGAAGCTTTTATAGTCTTTGACTGTGAGGATACAGGAAGTCCATGTTCATTTGTAGTCTTTGACGGTGCAGATACAGGAAGTCCATGTTACTTTGTAGTCTTTGATGGTGAGGAAACAGGAAATCCATGTTCATTTGTAATCTTTGACCGTGAGGATACCGGAAGTCCATGTTCATTTGTAGTCTTTGATGGTGAGGATACAGGAAGTCCATGATCATTTGTAGTCTTTGACCGTGAGGATACAGGAAGTCCATGTTCATTTGTAGTCTTAAGTGATTGGCAGCTCTCAAGCTGTCCACCAGTGCTGGCCAGGGGTGAATTGACATTAGGTCCTTGCTTATTGTTTTCCAAAGGACTTTGTTTTGCATTTTTAGGGCCCATATATATAGCTTTGCACCTTCTGTCACTGGAATTTGGGGGAAGCTAAAAATACTTCTTTGGTTAGCAGAGAGGCATGTGAAATGCTGTCCTCATACAGTGAACATACACACATACACACACATCCCAAAGGAGAAAGGAGCCCAGCACTATCTCTAAGAAAATGCCAGCACTTTAGAACACAGAGGCAACACAAACTGTCCTGCCAGCTTTTAAAATCCTCAAGCACTGGATTATTCCACAGCAAATTCACTGTTAAAATCTTACGTGATTCAGCGCTAAACTATGAAAAATTTCCCGTCGGTTTTATGAACAACATCAAGTGTGAATTTATGTTAAGCTGCAAGAGACCCGACTTTGTTCTCGCTCACCAAGCGTGGCTGACGAGCTGCTATGAGGCGAACGTGGCTGTGGCCTGGCCCTGAGCTTCATTACCTCTCCTGGCAGGAAACTGTTTCTGAGCTTAACTGCCATCATGGTGCCTTCTAAGTTTTATAAGCGTCAATCAAAAATATGTTACACTTTTAAAGTACATACATTAATAAATGTTCTAGGTTATTGAAGAATATGGATATTTTTGTGTAAATCTATATACATTATATATATATAATATACACACACACACATACATATTTATGCATATATACACAAGTATATAAAACATGCAAGAAGAGTGAAAGTGTTGCTTATAACAGTTTTTTGCACTGAGCCTCTTAAATACAATTTCAAAGTGTGGATTTTGATGCCTGCAGCGTTAATTCGTCTGTAGAGTTTAGACTTTCACTAGCTACTGCTACAAATGGGGTGTTTCGGTATATTGGCTATGAATGATTTATGATCTAATGCAATCGAGTGCGCCATAAGAATGGTTATAATAGTGTTACTGATCCCCTTTGTGTGTACTCGTTTTGTTTTAATAACTCTGAAGGCCTCTTCAAACTGCACAGAAGACCGAGGTTTAATGATGCATCCTTGTTGAAGTAGCTTCTGTTGAGCATCGTTCTAGCAAAAACATTAATACTGCAGAGGAGTAAATAAATTCAGTTGCAGTTAGTGGATCACATGCATTTGTGTTTGAGCATCACTGATCTAGTTTATTTTAGTCGCATACTGTTCAGTGTCACGTTAGGAGCAATTACAGGCTGAAATGTGGTTGTAGAGAGAGTGAGAAATTACTCTCCAGATATGCGGCTATTTGAATGGGCTTGGTCATACGTCTCAAGTTAGCATGAGTTCGGGTGAGGGACATAAATTGTGACTGGAGTCATGTAGCTTCAAGCCTTAACACGATGTGTTCTGGCTTCCACACTTAGGGTTATATCTCTGATCTCAGAAGCTCCCGAGGCACCTGTCCCGCCAGGTGAAACTGGGCAGAGCGCGGAAAGGGCGGTCAACATGCAGTGGAAGGGTCGCCGAGGTGTTTGCAGTGGGCGAATGGACGGCACTAGCTGGTGTAAAGAGCAGCCTGTCAGCTCGGTAATAATATAATTTAATAAGGCTGGTAGTAGGGACATGCATTCCCTGGCAGATTCAGGGGGCCCGACCCTTTACAGGAGCCCTTGAATATGTAAAACTATAAAATTATACAACGTATGGAGAGCCCAAGGTGACATTTTATCAGGGGGCCAAGAATATCTAGCTACGCTTAGCTATACATAAGACAAATAACATGTATCAAAAAATGTAAACACACATATATTTAATAACCAAATGAGCAATTAAAGACATATCAGTAATTCACTTCTCACTAATCATTCTTAGTCCCATCTGTGTATAATCTGACCTTTTCATTTACGCACAGGGGCCAAATGGAATGAAGAAAAAACCTTCGGTCTGTCATCCAGCATTAAGGAAAATTACAGTGAAGGTGTTCTGCATGGAGGGTTTCATTCCATTGATAGGATGGAAAAGGTGTCAGTGAAGCAGGGCTCCAACCAGACTGTCTGTGCCCCCCTGCATTCACATAGCCAACCATAGACCATGGACTCAGGGGCCAAACTTAGAAGTTCCAAACTAACAACTGACAACAATAGACTGCATTGCAGTTATTATTTTAACAAAACCCAAAAGCTTGTTATTATAAATACCATTCAAAGGTTTAGCCTACAGCAAAATAGAACAATAGAGCCATTTCCTAAACATTCATTTTTAAGGATTATGTTGAATGGGACAGATAGATTGCAGAAACACTGGAATGGACACTGTCAAGGGCACCAGCTGGATGATCCCCACAATAATTCCATGTTTCCCAGGAGCAAAAGAGCAATGGAAGGACGGATACATTCTACACACAGTAAGTCCAGTTGGGTAGACAATCTGGGCTGCAACGGAAGTCAAAATGGAGGAAGACTATGGACATTGTTGTGGGTATGATTATTGCAGGTTGTGTAGGGGGCTTTAGGACCTGAGGCTCATTAGCCTGGTGCTAAGAGACAGAAGAACAGCAGGTGCCCCACACCGTGCCCCACACCGTGCCCCACACCGTGCCCCCATGTCTCACCACATGCCCACAGGTCCACCGCTTTCCCATATGGATCCTTCCGCAGGACTTCGGGTGACAGGTATCCAGGTGTACCGGCAAAGCCTAGGGGAGCATGGAGACAGGGAGACAAGCGGGACGTCAAGAGGACGATGTGGGAACATCTGCATCCCCACTGAAGCAATCAGAGTGGACATGATTAACAGGTTTCTCACATTGTGCGGAAATTTGGTCCCCACAATGTAATATATACATAACCCACACACACAAATAACACATTGTACCCATATATACAATAGAAATGTGACTGCTGTATGACTTTTTTTGCTTCATTTAGAGGACGACATATTAAAAGATGGATGATCTCATTCTGTCTTTTATAACATTAAGCAACCAATGAAACCGCATGCAAAAGGCAGTGGCATGCCTGAAAGGCGAAATGCCCCTTTAAGATTGCTTCATTATCTTTGTTCGGTTTCCAAGGAAGCATTATTACCTCTAAAATCCCCTTTAAAATCTCCATAACTATTTCACACAGAAATATGCATCTCCCTCTACAATTGTTATTATCTTATTTCTGAAGGAGTACTTTCTTTGGTCACAGTCAGAATCAACAGGACTCTGACATTTAGAATGAATTAAATTGATTTCAGATTATCTTCTGATGACAATGGAATCTATAAATCATCAACCTTTGTCATCTTGCTGTCGTATTCTCTCAACTCCTTTTATCTTCCACGGGTGAATAGTGTAGGCTACATTTTGGCTTAGTAGAAAGTGATTTAGATCAAATTTTACCCTCAGTTTTTTTTGTGCACTGCAGAGCAGATTGTTAATGGTGTTCTACGCTTTGTGGTTTTTGGAATAAGGTGACTTTGACCGAATACCGAAAACAAATTTATAGGTAAGGGATTTTTACTGACAGCATCACACCCCTTCAGTGACTGCAAGATTAACTCCGGAATTAATTATTACATACTTAATCGCATCGGAAATCTAAAATATATGCATGCATTATGTTCAAGGTCTACCAGCAATATCACAGGCATTTGGTTCTCTTCAAAATTCAATGAACCAAATACAAGAATACAATATTATAAAATCAGTCAACAGCATAATCTCTAGAGTGCTGTCTTGGTCTACAGCATGTCTTGCAGATCATTGTTAATATCACCTATAATCTCAGGAGAGGCAGATGTAATTAATGTGGTTACAATGGTATCTCCATCCACCTTGCCTTTTAATGCCATTTAATTTTAGGTGTGACTACAAAATGGGATTCCCCACATGCAGATGCTCTCCTTTGAGAGCTGGCAGTTTTTAAATAATTAGCATAGCAATTATATCTTTAGCGGAGCTGTTGGAATGCTACTTTAGGACACTTAATGTGTCACTTTATCTTTTTGCGTTTCCCGATGGGCATCTGAGGACTTATTGAATTCTAACCATACATACAGCCCCTCCCTGGGTTACGATGGGGTTACGTTCTGATAAACCTATTGTAAGGTGAAAACATCATAAAGCGAAAATGCATTTTAATACAGTACACCTAACCTAACAAACATCATAACCTAGCCTACCCTAAACATTCTTAGAATGTTTACATTAAAAACATAAGAACATAAGAAATTTACAAACGAGAGGAGGCCATTCGGCCCATCAAGCTTGTTTGGGAAGAACTCAACTAATAGCTCAGAGTTGTTAAAATCTTATCTAGCTCTGACTTAAAGGAAGCATACAGGTCTGCAAAATTATGAACACTTGGCTTATTTGATAATAAAATGTTGAATATCTCATGTAATTTATTGAATAATGTACTGAAAGTGAAAAACATTTACCCACTGTAAAGTCGAGATATCGTAACACGGACCATCGTAATCCAGGGAGTGTCTGTATTTTGCAAGAACAGAACTAAACAAGATGCAGGAACCATTTATAGGAACCTTTTGCATAACACTCTGAACGAAGAGGCTAATGGTCCATGATGGTTATGCAAGATCGTGTGAAAATGCATGTTATGTGTTTCCTGTTCACCCTTTCAGACTCATGTCACTCTAACTTTGCTTCAGTCTACTGCAAAACGTCCTGTGGGAACACCAAGTTAGATGAGGTGATGAGTTTTTTGACTAAGTAGGAGATAATGGAGATGACAACAATTCCCTGTTCAGGAATCACTCACATCCTGTGTAAGAATAACTGAAGGAGAGTTATGCTTTACTGGCCACAGTACCCCTTACAGCACATCTGTGTCTCTGATCAGCAGTAGCTGAGGTGCAACATGCTGCCACACTAAAGAGCCTGAATGGAGCTGGGACCACACACTCATGTGTAGGCATGAGTGATCCATGGATCAAACATACAGGTACCATCAACCATCTCCCTTCCAGCTATACTTCAGTGGCTCCGTTTCGTCTGTGTTCTTCTATCCATATGTTCCGGAGATGCCTCCTAACCTCCAGGCATTCCCGCTCCCTTCTCAAAGCCCTGTGTTCAGTCTTGTTTTGGTTTATTAGATGTTTCCCTCCTGGTTTGCATGGTGTGCTTTGAGTTTGGACTGCATGCTAGGGATGCTTTTAACAACCCCCCCACGCCAACTGCTATCCCATGGACCCACAGCAGGCTTATTGGAGCACAGAGCACTGTATATGTTTGTTTGATACAGGACTACAGTCTTTGTTAGGTATATGTTTGTTTGATACAGGACTACAGTGTTTGTTAGATGTATGTTTGTCTGATACAGGACTACAGTCTTCATTAAGTTTATGTTTGTTTGATACAGGACTACAGTCTTGGCCTCAGTAACATGTGCATTCATAATAAAAGATGAAGAATGCAATCTTATTTTTTGGGGTTGTGGTGATATTAGGGGGACATGTCCCCCTGTACTCCTTGTCCCCTCTATTTCCGACCACCTGCCTCCTTATGCTTTTGAGCTTCAGCATTTTGTCGGCATCTATCCGATATGCATTCCTAGATCCTGGGTTCGGACTGTGGCATGTTGATGGGTGCAGTCGGCTGCCCTCTTACCGAACCATGCCTGTTGGTCCCCTTCAACCTCGATGGCCAAGCCGAAGTCGGCCAGCTTCACAGCTGCTCCCTTGGACTTGGACGCCAGCAGAAGATTCTCAGGCTGCACACAACAACAGAAAGGCTGTCAGACAACACAGGAGGGGCATCCCAGAATTCCCTTCTGAACGCCGATTAAAACAATTCTGAGCCATGCCAAAGCAATATGTTGATGCTCTAAACTGTACTCCTGTGGCCACTGAAAACTTGATCCTTAACTGTCATAATTTATCATCCATGTTTTGGTATAAAATACCGGCAAGTAATGGGCTATGAGAAATGGCAAAATCCATAGCAGGATTGCAGTGCGAGCGACAGCTGTGATCAGCGACCCTCATCCAGCTGTCCAGGGTGTTCTGTGTGGGCCTCAGAGAACTCAGCTGTCGTTGGAATAAAACGAGCCTGACATAATGGATATAGCTGGGACTGCGGCCATTTTGGAGCACACTGGGTGGCGTCTCAACACAAAATGAAGTGTCGCTAATTTCAAACATCTTGTTAGCATAGTGGAATAATGCTGTCATCGTGTCCTCAATCAAGCGACCTAACCTTAGCATCTGCTAATCCCCTAAGAATGTGAAATGACAAAAAACATTAGAAAAGACAAAGTGCTGTTTCTGTCCACCTAAAAAAATGTATAAAAGAATGTATACACTTGATATCTGGGGAGTAAATTACTCAGCCTGCTTCTGTCTTGTAAAGTATTTTTCACAGATTTTCAGTTACTTGGCTGACCTGCCTCCAGGGACAAATTTCCTGCTGTGGAAACTCACTTTCAACGGTTTAGTTTCCCCAAAAATCAAGCTGTTTTTTTCCCCCCATAAATCATGACGTACCAATTTCCTATAAACTGCCTTGCTAATCAATTTCACAATTACCGAGCACCCTGACCACATAATTCAATTGTGACCTTCATGGTTCTCTTGACACCAAGTGATAGAAAAACAATAACTGTTTCAATTCTCACTAATTCCCTTCCTCCTCTGTTCCAGCTAGTTCACCAACTTTGTACTTGTACCTCTGAGTGGAGGTGATAATTCAGTTCAATTCAGTTCAATTTATTTTTATATAGCACCTTTCACAATAGTCACCCCAAGTCTCATTACAAGGAAGTGCTGTGATATACTACAACATCATTATGACGGAATAATACAAAAACAGGGGAAATGAAAGATGGGGAAGCCAAAGGTGTTTGGTGCAGTGCTGGCAAAAGGAAGAAGAAGATGAACACGACTGTTCATGTGAAGAGTTATGAAGCGTTCAGCGGAGGTTAAGGTTCAATTTCATGTCATGTTGCGTTACAAGCCGGCCCACACACATCAAGTAGAACATTTACGTACGCAATATACATCTTTAAAGCAAAAAAAAAAAAGCAAAAAGGAAGTATGATGTCATGATTTCAATTACGGTCCTCATAATTAGCCCAGTGAGCAGTGCAATTAGTCAAGGCAGTGAACACTGGAGCAAGTTTTCAAAGCATCGTTGGGATTAGCGTTAGCATAAATTTTAGTCTGGAGTCACAGAAACATCAGTCTTTGAATATCGTTGGGAGCCGAATCTGCTGAAAGCATGAAAGAACGAGAAGTGCCTCATCCGGAAAATAACCAGGACAGGCAGCCTTTTTGGGTGACGCGGAGAAGCCTGCAAACGAGGAAGCTGCCGAGGAAACAGGGTAACGGAATGAAAGCGACAGGGCGGTGTAATATTTGTCAGTTAATAATACTTTTCATAAAATGGCCCTGTACATTAAGCCATAAAAATAACTAATGTCAAAGCTTTAATAGGATTTGGAAGAAATAATTGGGAAGGTCCTCTAAGAAAGGAATTAAGGGCAGTGAAAGTGAAAAGAGATGCTGATGAAAAACCTGCATCCATGTGCTGGAGTGAAACGCAGGAAAGTGACCCGCGGCATGAGGCCACAGACTTAAGGCAGCGACTGAAGAGGAACCGAAAACAGAAATGAAGGTAAGCAGATGGGAAACACAGGAAACTGATGACTTCTTGTGAAATGAAACAGGAACCCAGTGAGATTCTGTGAAATGAAACGTAGGAAGCTGATGGCGTTCGGAAAAATCAAACACAGGAAATTTATCACTTTCTATCAGATGAAACAAAGGAAACCAATGATTTTATCTGAAATTAACTGTACATAACCCATGGCTCCCTGGGGAAATCAGTGATTTTTTTTTGTGAAATGAAAAACAGCAAAGGAATTCCTTTTGGTGAAATGAAACACAGCAAACCAATGGCAATTTACCAAGATGAATACAGAAAATCAATGACATTCTGTCAAATGAAACACAGGAAACTCATGACATTCTGTCAAATGAAACACAGGAAACTCATGACATTCTGTCAAATGAAACACAGGAAACTCATGAAATTCTGTCAAATGAAACACAGGAAACCAATGACATCCTGTCAAATGAAACACAGGAAACCAATGACATCCTGTCAAATGAAACACAGGAAACCAATGACATCCTGTCAAATGAAACACAGGTAACCAATGATATTCTGTGAAATGAAACACAGGTAACCAATGATATTCTGTGAAATTAAACACAGGTAACCAATGATATTCTGTGAAATGAAATGGAAAAACGGCTATACAATTGCGTGAAATGAAAGTGATGACTTTCTGTCAAATGAAACTTATGAAACTGATGGCCACCCGATGAAATGAAATGCAAGGTGAGGACTTCTTTTGTAATGACACAGGAAAGCAATTATTTTTTTGTTAAATGAAATACAAGGAATTTACTTCCTCTTAAACGATACAACTGCTTTCTGCGAAACTCCCTTTAAGAGTAAGGAAACATCCTGACATAAATCCTACTAAGAGTCTTTTGAAAGACCATAGCAATTCACACATTTAAGAGAGCATGAGTGGACAAAAAATGTTCCAACCAGTTTTTAAAGTTGTCAGAGACTTTCCCCAAAACTGCTGAATGTGCCTCCACCCAACACAACACTTATATAATTGACACAGTCTAATTTATTCTGCGTCATTTTTGCTGACTTTCACTGTAACTTATCTTTCTCATACAAGTCTTCTCATACATTGTGGATCTGAATTTAAAAAGTGTACAACATTTCATAATATGACACAAGTAAATGCTATATACAGAGTAAAGAGATACTACATAACAGTATAAATGAAATAAATTCACACAATAGTGACACTGAAGGATATCATATTTTAAGAGAAGCAGACTTCGAGGAGACATCTCATGAAAACACCTGTTTAGAACTTCAGGAAGTGAGATTCAATGACAAATGTTAACTTCTGTTTTACATTTATGTCTGTCACATTTATGTATGCAGAGAACTTTTGAGGAGGTTGACAATGTGTAGATAATTTTTTAAAATTAATTTAATTGATGCTTTATTGATCCCCTGTAGGGAAATTATCTTTACGCCTCCCTCAACTTGCTCTTTGTGGAGTAAGTTGACTGCGAAGGGCTGCCACCCATAGCGGCGCCCAGGGAGCTGGGGGTTAAGGGTCTTGCTCAACCACTGAGCCACACGCTGCCCCCAAGATAGCTTTTCCCTATCAAATTCCCCTGACTGCATTAACCTATATAGGACTAGGATTATCTTATTGCAATTGCCTTTAGGAAAGGCTAATGAGGAAAACATAGGTGGTAGACTTTACAGGCCAAACAGAACAAGTCTTACCTTGAGATCTCTATGAACAACCCCCATCTGATGACAGTGCAGCACCGCTTCCAGGATCTGCTGAATACAATGGCTAATATAAAAGGAAAGATGTTTATACATTAAAATTGTTGTATACAGCTAATGCTAATTGATCAGTGGAAGACAGACATGCTAGTAAGAGATTTGTATTCCTCAAAGATTGCAAGTAACTTGAAACATCCATCTTATTACAAGCCTGAAGGTCATTCTGTCAGCTGCGGGGATGTTTGTTCCCCTTCAGCTACTTTTATTATTGGTTTTCACACTGTTCTGCACATGCTACATATTGATAGTAACTAATCAATAACCAGATAATCGTTACTAGTTTCTGATGTAATGTATATACCTCACAGAGAGGCTGAGTGCGCTTGTCTTTAAGTGTCTCACATACGTCGTGAATGACGCTGTTGACCGAAAAAACGTACATGTACTGAATTCTTGGTCTGATTGAAATACCTAGTGGTGTAATATCATGGCTAACAAGGTTAATGTTCCCTCAAATTCTTAGCTGAGATGCGGGCTTTTGTTTGAAATGCACTGAGAAGACTCATCGAAAAGGTCAAGAAGGAATCAGAAAGAAAAGGAGCCAACACAGAATAAATCCATCACCTGGCATCCGCCTCGCTGTAATACTCCCTGGCTACGATGTCTTCAAAGAGTTCCCCTCCGGTCACCCTGGGTTAACAGAACAAACACATGGGGTTATGAGTTTGTAATGGCAGCGAAAAGACAAAAGGGAGCCAATATGTAAATAATGTTCTCTTCAAAATAAGTTTACTTTCAAGTGCTAATTATCTTGTGGGACTCCAGAGAAGTACTCAAAGAACTGAACAAACACTTGTCAGTAATGTTTCATGACCTCTGGCTGCGAAAGTGCCTATGTGTCCCTTTATTGTCCTGTTTGCTAGTGTACTGTGTCTGGGTTTGCTCTGTCAAACATGCCTGGCACTATCCAACAGTTGTCTCATGGACAAATGGGGGAGGACAGGTTAACTTTTTAACCCCCCGCCTCCCCATACACCACCCCCACACACAGCATGATATTAGGAGAAGTGGCATTTCCAGCAGCCTTGGTCAGTTTGCAAGGTTACATGGGTTTGAAATGGCAGATGGACGCGCATTTCCTGTCCACTCGTCCGTTACACCCACATACACATGCGTGTGCACATTTTAATTATTTGTCCATGGCGCATGACACATGTGGACAGTCTCCTTGGGAGTGTTATCATCTGTCATGGCAATTCCTCACTGTCCCTGTCTGACACCTGAACAGTTCATGTGTGGATCACATGGAACCGAGGATTCGAGAGCCCAGGCCAAGTCACCCCCTCAAAAAATCCTTCTTTACTCACAATTTACTTGTTGTTGTTTTCCAAAATATGTGTGGATTTTATTGTACAAAGTCATATATTTCTTAGGTTTTAATTATTTTAGGTTCTGCCTAAGGAAAAAGTGGATATTTATTTTTTTATGGCCTGTTTATGGTTAGGAATGAATTTCGTTCTTCATTCAACACGCAGAAAAGCTAACAGGCCGCCTTTTCAGGCTGTTTCACAATGCAAGTCTTCCTGGCACCGTAACCTTATATTTTCTAAGCGCCAGTTTTCAGATTATCCTCTCAGGATTGCGTCCAATAGCAAAAGTTAAGGTTTGTCTCAGTGTTATTTCAAAGGCAGAGAATATTGAGAGTGTCAGGTAACTTTGATTCCCAATGCATTCAAAGAACAATATTTTTTGTTCATTGTAAAATGTTACGTAGCCCTGGTGTACACCAGCCTTGTCTCCCCGTGATCCTAGCCAGAATAAGTGGTTCGTCTATCGAGGATTCAGCACAGTACACCCAGAATGTTCTTTTTCACATCGCATTGTTATGTTTTCGGGTGTCACATGGTTTCACCCATAAATGACCACAGGAAATCCCCAGGTTCTATCACGAACATGTGCTTGTGTTTTTCTAGGAGCTGCTCTTGTCAGCTACCCGGTCGAGGGAAAGTCCTAAGATGACAGCCAGTGCTCACACACAGAAACAGCTCTCCTACTCCTGGTGCAAAGCCTAAACAGCAGACAAGCAGAGCGTAATTCTTCTAACCATGTATCCAAGTCAGGGTCACGGGGAACCTGTGGCCTGGTCTAGTTAACACATGTACACCTTGGACTGGATGCCAGTCCATCAAAGGACACACACACAACCCAACAGGTGACACAAGAGGCCACCTAGGACGCCACCTTCTAAGGGGGTGTCCACTTAGCCAACCAATTTGGGTGTAGCCTCCATCTGAGCCGTAACCAGCAATGCACACAGAAATGCATTATGGGAAGTTTAGAGACATCAATTAGCATTAGAGCGTTCTGTGTATCCTGCCTATGTTTGACCAGAGTGCATATATTTTGATGTCAGAAATATTTGGTCATTTCTATCATACTGTCGCTTATATACTTTAGAGCAGGGATAGGCAAAAAGGGCTGTTGGGTATGCGGGTTTTCGCTCCAACTCCCTAATTAGATTACTAATTAGAGGGCCGATTGGCTGAAGAGTCCTCACACCTGGGTTTGAACAGCTGACCAAAAGGTTATCCCAAACACCTGCATACACACCGGCCCTTTGCAGGTAAGATTGCCCACCCCTGCTTTAGAGAAATGTTAGACACATGGACATTATTCATTATGAAGTTGTCTACATCAATCAAATGTCATGTTTATCAGATCAGAGGTCGTTAGCACAAATGCGAACGTTCTCCCCTCTTGTGCATTCGTAATCGTGCACGGCTGATGTGTACTATACACTGCAGCAAGGTGATTTTGCACAACATGTATGCAGCTCGCAAATATGCACTCGTTGCTGTACAAGAACCAAAAGTGAGTTATTTTTGTTGCAAATGAAAACAGTAATGGCTGATCGCTGACGTGAAAACCGATCGCTGACGTGAAGCGCACTGTTAAGGGAGCTGTAGTCTCTGAATAGAGGCCTTTTCTGTCTAACAGGACCATACAGAGCAGGTTTTCTTAATTATGGTCCTATCCCTGCAGTGTGTATATTGGTTGTGTTCCAGTTGAGCTCTTAATGAATCAGCCTTTGTTAGGACATTTGAATAAACAGTGGAATTCAAATCATGTTAACCTGAAAAGGTGTTTGAATACTTGATTTTTCAGTCCTCAAAGCAATCAGGTAAGGGCTTAATTAATTTAACCTACATTCATTGCTAATTTAGAATTTATTTGTTTTTCGGCTAGAATATCATTTAAAGTACAAACAGACCTGTAATGTTTTCCAAGATAAATCTGAATAATGAAGTCTGCAGGCACATTTTAAAATATTTTAAGTTTTTGTTGCTTTCTTGATATCATTCATAATTATTGCTATTACCTGACTAACGTGACTTTAGATTCAATTATTATGTAAATTCGAAATTATAATAACTGTAAGCGTCATTTATTTATTCAACAGGACAATCAAGGTTAATTAGTCAAGAACAAAAGATGACTGGCATTGGCCAACAGGTCACCAGGACCAGGATTAAGGGATCCTGATGTAGAGGGGATTCATCACAACATACCTATCGCAAAATCATTCGATTGCTTTTATCCAGCAGGACCTCCAAGTGAAAGCCTTGGGTATGTGGAACCCATCCATTTTCTGAAACTGCTGAATCCCAACTGGGGTTACAGGGGGGACCAGAGTCTATCCCGGGAACAATGGGCACAGGCAGGAACCAACCCTGGGCAGGAACCAACCCTGGGCAGTCGCCAACACACTGCTGGGCGCATACACACTCACAGGGCCAATCTAGACTCACCAATAAACCTATCCTGCATGCTTTTGTACCGCAGGAGGAAACTGGAGCCCCCAGCAAAAACCCACGCAAACCCAGGGAGAGTGTGTGAACTCCACACAGAAAGGACGCGGGACCGAACGCAGGCCTTTTTCGCTGTGAGGCAGCAGTTCTACCCACTGCACCACTACGCCATCCCTGGTATGTAGAATGTCTCAGCAAATCACATGGCCATTTCCACCCTTAGGCGCAACATAATATTCAGAATACATGGTAATCAAAAACACAATGCAGGCTAGTTTTTATAGGCTCCATATAGTGATGTTGGGCTAAACCGTAATCCTGAATGTCTCCGGCTTGTTGCATAATCACTCTCAAGTTTCCTGCACCAAAGCATTCAGAGCTGTCTTCTCAGCGCATCTGAAGCCAGCGTGGATGTGTTAAGTGCCATTAGCCCCAGCTTTGCATTTCATGTCGATGATTGCTAAGTTTAGTTGCCGTCTTTCTGCAACGTGCCCTATAATCTCCCCAGTGGGTTTAAAAAAAAAAACACAATGCATTATTAAGCCATATATCATAATGCCTGCATAATAGCTGAAATGAGGGCTAAGCTAATTCTATAAACCAGAGAGCAGAACAGCATTGATGTGAAAACTAAGCCAACTACTGGTTGCCAAAGATGATCTTTTGCATTTTTGTTTTGAGTAACCTACGTCCAAAGGGGGGTCGAATGGCAGCGTCCTCTCCGTCCGGGAAGCTGCTAGACGGCAGTGACACAGATGCTTTAATGCGGCACCCAATCGGCGGCCAGTTGCCTCTATTTTCCTCGTTCACTTTCCGCATTTTCTGTATTTAATTGCGTTACCAAAAAGTCGTAACATCCCGCATTGATACCGCGTTGCGTCAGCTCTGCTGAAGGGATCAGCGTTTGCCTGTGATGGACTTTCAAACCCTTTCAAAGTGACAGATGAAAGACGCGGGGAAATCCGCATTACGCCCCAGAGCGGTTCACTGCAGGTGCTAATGAACGCTCTGTTTTGGGGATGCCACCTTGATATCGGACAACCTGCAAATAAATCAGCGTAAATGACTGAAAAATAGCCCATATTTCCCCCCATGAATGGGACATGATCCTGTTAGACCTGGCATATTTAAAAGGTTAACATATTCATAGCTGCCTAGTTAACATACCACTTCCTCACTGAAATAACACAAATCCCATAGAAAAGGCTGTCAGTGTAACCTTGCTCAAACTTTGTATTGTTAAAATAAGTGACATTATTTACTTACTGTTTTATTCTTCAAAAATGTCAACCGTCACGCTAACTTACATTTGCTGTTGCCATCACGTCAAACACCAATGTCATTATTATACTCTCATAATCATCAGTCATTGCCGTCTAAATATTTACAGCAATCCCTGGTTTATATTAACTAATTGAAAGTGTATATTTGTGTGAGAGAAACACAGGGGCTCCCACTCAGCACAACAAAGAGCCTAAAGACTGAAGTGACAGTAGGTGACGGTGCCGTGCGTTTCCTCTCAGAGACGAAGGTGCATTTGCAGCGCTGTGGTATGTACTGTGAAGGAATCTGTAAGTGATATCCAGGTCAAGGCAACCCGGCAGGCAGAAGAGGAGATACTCACAGATCAAAGATGAGGTAATGATGTCCCTCCTCCGAGATGCTGTCATGAAGACGGACTGCAAATGGAAGAGAGGCGAATTGTGAAAAGCAGGGGCAGGGGGAAGACGACGAATTTACAAATATCGTGGCACTCTGGCAGTCATTCTTCTATGAGAGTCTTTTCGTGATAAACTGCTCTCCTCTCACCCTTGAAGAATAAACGTCAAACTGAAGGATGTCGAGCGTTCTTATGTTATGGTGTGTTTTTTTGATTGATTTTACTTCTGTTTTAGAAAAAAAGACCCAAGAATGAATACGTAATAGAATCTTTATCCACCACCTTTTGCACACACACACGTCAGCAGTCACACAAGCGGGAAATATTAGACTCAAGGAGTGCGTGGGAGAGGGGAGGCATGGGTGCGTTTGTGTGGGTGATCAGCGAGGAGAGACGTCCTCCTTCGCTCCATCACCAGTATCTGCTCAGAATGATTGCAGTCGCATCGCATCCACATTATGTGTCGCCCATTACCTGCACTGAGCAGACGGCCGCATCAGAATGTTCATCCCTTGCCCTCCATGTGGATCCTACACATTTTTTTACTGTGCCGTACACTACATCTCAGAGCCTGCATCGTGTACGCCTGGAGCTTTCTCACTGGAAACCACAGCCAGAGATTAAATCGCCGTTTTGCTGCTGCTTGTGCTGACTCTCCAGTCAGCTTGCACTCCACCTTGCGGAAAAAGCCTTCAGCTTTGTGTTTTGTTAGCTTTTTGCTGGATTCCAAATGATCCAAGTCAATTAAATTTAATGCACATATAATCATTGTTGTAGAGGTGGTTGGAAGAGAGAACTGAAACTGGAACCTGGATTGACAGGTGGCGTTAGTTCTAGAACCAGAATAAACAATGATTTGGTGTTTGACAGAAGAATAAATGCTCAATTCACAGATTTAGTGACAAGAAGTTTTCTTGGTGTTTGTAACAATCTATAGGATTGGGGTTAGACCTGTCCTCTCAGCGCGGGCAGCGACAGGGGTCGGCTTACAGGGTTTAAGCCCCAAATATTTCTAGTAATGCCCAGGTTGGTTTTTACAGTCACTTTAACAACCACTGTGACAGTGTTATACTGCATGACAATTTCTGTTCTCAGCCCCAGACATGACCTGTGCCCGGCCCGCTCCCCCTGCACCCGGCCCACTACCCCTCAGCCCAAAGTGCTCCCCCTCAGCCTGGCCCACTCCCCCTGAGCCCGGCCCACTCCCCCTCAGCCTGGCCCACTCCCCCTGAGCCCGGCCCACTCCCCCTGAGCTCGGCCCACTCCCCCACAGCCCAGCCCGTTCCCCCTGACCCCGGCCCATTCCCCCTCAGCCTGGCCCGCTCCCCCTCAGCCTGGCACGCACCCTGCCCCTCACCCTTGGGGGGTTGAGTATGTCGCCAGCCCAGCATTTATACAACAATCCAAAGTCACGTAGCTCCGTTGACTTGGTGACTCTAAATTGCCTTTCATTTGTGAACTTCCTGATTTGTATCCAGTGTCTCCTATTACAGCTCGAGTTGCTTGTGACCTCAAAACAAAGGTCACATGTGGGTGCCAATTTCACCCCCATCCTATTAACTTCTCTCTATTACTTTTTACTGTCACTCAAAAGTTTGTGTGCTTTGTGTTGCCTGTCAGATCCAGACAGCTGTAGCTCCCCAGTCAGGGTAGTGAGGGTAGTGAGACACCACAGACCTTCCTGTTAGTGATGCCCACTTTTTAAGCCTCTTTATTTTAATTAAACATGCCACAGTCACCTGTAAGCCAATTAGAGTGATTTCACATCATGGGTTCCCCCGTGGAGCATGCCGCATGGGTTCCCCCGTGGAGCATGCCGCATGGGTTCCCCCGTGGAGCATGCCGCATGTAGTGTTGTACATTAAGGTGTGCGAGCTTCTTTGTATAGTAATTCTTCAGGCCAGTGCTGGTTCCCAACGCTCCCTTAAGTCCTCTAGTGAAAAAAACAACCACACAAATGGGAAGTTCCCTGAGGCCAGTCAGGGTCACATCAGAGTGACACCCAGTGATGTCCGACTCTCCCTTCTGGCACATATGTCTAAGATTTCGTGGATTTTCAGGGGATTTTTTTTTTGTTTATTCATGTAACATACCAGACACTGTTCTCCGCTGTAAACAACACCAATATAACAAAAAACTCAACAACAGGGTGCATCTAACATCAGTGAAACCGTCTTAGAAACACAAGTACTATTTTAACATACCGTACTCCTAGTCACCAGTATAGTATTATACTAACATATAGGTTATTACAATTGCTACTCCTTTAACTCAACCTGGATGAAATGCATAGTCAGGGCAATTAGACGAGCTTCTGCAATACATTTTGTTGTGAATGGATCTGCTTCCTATGAATAATGATGATTTGATGTCATTCGACATGGACACTGTGTCATACTGACAGGCTTACTATGAAACACCTCCTGTTACGCCTCGCTGTCACTCATGCATCTCTTGAAATCTCAACCAAAGTGTGTTTGGACAACTATCGTAGAAATGCAGAGTGTTTTATCTATAATAAGGTACCCCAGCAGCATAAGCCATGCGAAAAGAGGCAGATGAAGAGGAGAGCGCAATATTTAAAATGCAAGCAAATTTTTTTTTATGAAGCTCAGCAATATATATATATAAAAAATAGAGGCACTCGTTTTAAGAGCAAAGATTATTCATATAATTATTTTAATGAATCACGGCTGCAATTAGGACGGCAGGATGGCTCAGTGGGCGGCGCATTCGCCTTCCAGATCAGAGCTGAGGCTTTTGCACATTTTGCCTGCTGCACAGGTTGCTTCCTGCTGCCTAATGACATGCAGGTGAATTTGGTAACACTTTGTATAAATCTCCTGTCTGTAAGAATCTATGGACACATTCATAACACATTGTACATTACAAACATGGCTATAAAAATTGATTTAAAAAAGCATCTCATTATAGCCATGTTTATAATGCATTATGAATGCTTTATGAAGCTCTCATCTATAATGCAATATAGATACCTTCATAATGCAGTACAAAGCATCCTTAATTCTTATACTGACCACTATAATACATTATGAAAGTATCTATAATGCATTATAAATGACAGCTTCATTGGCACTTATGAAGTATTATAATCAACACTACAATGCCTTATGACTGTCAATAGGCAATGTTTTAATGCTTTATTAATTATTATACTTACCATTAAAATGCATTATAGATGGTAGCCTCAAGTACAGTGTTACTGTGAATTTTTATCTCTATATGGTTTGTGTGGCATAGGACAGACTAGCATCTATCCCAGGATGCACCCCTGCCTTGCGCCCGCTGCTGACTAGGATAGGCTCTAAGACTCACCTTCCCCTTCACACTGTACTGGATAAGAAGATAGATCACATTTCATACTCATTTCCATCCATCTTCTAACCACTAATTCAGTATCGTTTTGCAGATTGCCTGGAAGCTATTCCAGCTCGCACAGCAGGGGAATTCCCTGTAGGGGAATGCCCCATCGCCAGAGGCCACATGTAACTAATAGCTTAATTGATTAATTGTCCCAAAGCATTAAATGCTAACAATCTGCCGGCAAATATATGTGTCTCTAAATGGCTCAACTAAATCACACCAGGTAAGTGATATAAAATTTTCAGGCTCGCAGGTAAAATATGTGGCGTGAGGATAGCCACCTTCCTTCCCAGTGCCTCCACGAACGGTGCAGTGCCAGGCACCATAACGAAATTTAATATCTCTTCCATTTAGGCTCATTATCACAGCGCCCTTGGTTTTCACAAAGCCACACTGATCTGATGACTTTCTCAGACTGTTCCATTCAGTCCACTTCCCTGAGGCTACTGGGCAGACAATTAAGCTGAGGAAAATAATTCCATAAGAAAAAAAACAAGATTTTGTTTGCATTTTAAAATAGGCGTGCGTGAGGTCAACATCGCATTATGATATTAACTCCTGAAGAGCGGGAATATGGATTTATACCGGACTCCAGTAGTCTTTGATTTCCTGTGATATCGTCGTACTTAGAAGTTATAGGCCCCCCAACAAAATGCTACTTCTGACATCCAAGCCTGTAATCTCTACAAAATAAAAACAAAGTTGTGTATTGCTGTCGGAAGCACTTTACTTGATGGGACACTGATAATGTAGTACTACTGTAGGTTCTTACTTATGTATTAATTAACCACAAATTAAGTATTGGTTACATACTGGTCTGATCAATGAGTCGTGATGCATCTTTTCTCTCAAATAGTTCCTGTATTTGGTACTGTATCTGTTAAGTTTGTAACCCTTTGTGAAGTACTGAAGTACCAAGCAATGTGTAACATAAGTGAAATACTGATCTCAAGTTTGTTCATCATGGTCAAGCTTTACTTGAGGGGACATGAATAATGTAGCAGTACACACTTACTTAATGCATTAATTAACCAGTATTTAAGTGTTTGTTACGTACTGATCTCATGCTTGTTCATCATTCATCAATCATGAGAGTACATAACAAACACCTACTTACTGCTTAAATAATGCATTAAGTAAGCGAGTGCTGCTACATTATTCATGTCCCCTCAAGTAAACTGTTAGTGTTCATCATTAATGAATTGTCATCCATTTTATATCTCAAGTCCCTACTATATTTGTACATGATTTGTTCATGATTTGTAATTCAGAAGACTGAGTTACTACTAAGTACCCTATCAAGTAAAGTGTTACCTTACTGGTGCTTTAAATAATGTTCACTATTGATTTGGCTGTTTATCCTGGGTACATGAAGCACAGAAGGGAGGTACAAAGGCATGTTGTCTGGTTAAAGTTGTAAGTGCTTGCGCAATATTGGGTCCTGTTTTCAATCGCGGCAGTGGGTCAGTCTTCGGCTGCTAATCGCTGTCATACCTCACAGCCCATATTAAAATGAAAAGTTAAGACCATGGAACACTAAAGCACAGCATGGTGCTTTCACTATGCAGTGTCTCAGCTGGATCCAATAAGCAGAATGCTTCTCAGATCCAGCAGAGTAAATCTTCTGGGAATGTTCGGATACGGATTCATTCTCCATAAACAGCTGCGGGAATGGGGGGGTGGGGGTGACCATTTTACAACGCAGAGACCACAATTATTAGCATTAATTCATTATAGCGAATCCCAGTTCCCCTCGCCTTTCACATATTGTTGTGTTTCGCCTGGTTTGCCAAACACCGGAGTAGCGCGCTACATGCGCACTCAGTTTAGCTTCTCTGATCTTCCCCATTTTTATGTCTGTTTATTCAGGGCTTTTGTTGCCCTGTTCCCTTCCTACTCCGGCTTCATGCAAAGGCCTCCGTCTTTCCCACAGAGGCACTGTGTAATTATATAAAAGAAATTAAGGATGAATGTCCCCAGTGAAGAGACTGCCTGTTATGCTGTTATTATCTTCATATTCGTTATGTCAAATGTTAATGTGAAGCCATAGCTGGCTCCCAGCGACCCGCCGTGCCGCCGATGTCCTCAGTTGCACCTACGCTGCCGGTTCCGCCCCACTCTTGCTCTTTTAGTGTGTCCCTATGCCGTCTGCCTGTTGCAGCTCCAGCGCAGCGTGCATCTCGGCTGGCTACTGCTGTTGATGGCATTTCTTACTGTTGTAGTGTTTGTATATATGTGTGTGTGTGTGTGTGTGCGTGCGCGTCGATTGTGTTTATATTACATTTTGGGGACCAAATGTCCCCGTATTTCAGGTCCCCACAAAGATCCATGAATGCAATCAAAAAAGTTTTGATTCAAGAAATCAAGAAATTGCCAAAAGTCTCGTATTTTGTTTGGTTACTCATGGTTAAGGTTAGGGCTGGGTAGAGGTTACAACGTCGTCATGTTGGGATTAGAGTTTTCCCCATAGAAATGAATGGAGAGTCCCCACAAAGATATAATTACAAACCTGTGTGTGTGTGGTGTGTCTGTGTTTGTGTGTGTCTACTGTAAACCTGCATGCACAGGTTGGTGTGTCATCACAGGGGAAGGGAGATGGGGGCCTTTCATTAAGCCACGTTTATGAGATGGAACGTCACGAAACAGGATGTCCAGTGAGACAACTTGCAATGCTTCCACAGATAATCATAAACCACTCATACCAGACTTCGAGTGTAAGACACGCATAACAATGTCTATAGGAGCTGATGTTTAAAAAGCTGAGATTAGTCAGATACTTTAAAAACCTAGATGTGTCATAATCGGTATAATGTCACATCAGAAGTGCCTCCACTGATGTTCCGAGTGTACAGCTTCAAAAATGTATACAGAATAATCTTTGAAGTTTGAATATTTTTACACCTCACCGCCCACTATAAAATGGTGTGGGGGCACATCATTACTGGAACAGCATCCTTCAATGATTGTAGTGTCAAAGCACTAAAAAAGGTTTCATAATATCCACTATTTAGATTTGTTAGAACAGCTTAAAGTGACATTCTACAGAAATTCCACAGCTTCCATAGTGTGAGAACAATAAAAACTCTAGAATATCACTTCAGACTGACATTCCTGCATGATGCTCTTCATTGTTTCCAACATCCTTTGACTAATTCATCCACAGGAAATAGTCTACAGGAACAGACAAGCAGAGACTACAGGCCGCTAACAGAGATCCTTTTTCAGCTGACGAAGGGGAGCATAAAGCTGTAACAGACCCCCCCCTCCCCCCAGTGACAGTACTGACGGAGCGCTCCGCTCGCTATCAGCTGCCGACGCCTACGCCGAAACTCCACCCATGAGGGAAGACACCTCGGCTCGTCTTTCTCACTCGGCGATGCCGCCGTCGCCCACTAGGGAATCTCCTCCTCAATGCGACATGAAAACAGGCCGTGGATGAATAAGACAGTGTACCCTGCATGCGGTGAGTAGCTTGAATGATTTACCACAGAAAATCCCATGAAACGCCCTTTAACAGCCTCTTAATCAAAAAGCCACATGCTCCATCCCCATCCGGGCCCTGTAGCTCCACCTAACAGGGACTGTTTTCAAACAAGGCAGGAAGGACGGGGGACTGAAAAGTGAAAGCCAGCTGAACTTAATGTGGTCCACATGATACAAATATGCATGTTTGGTACAGTATTCATCATTTCTTTGTTCACCCTCCAGATGAAATAGTGCTATTCTGACAGTGTAAATGCATGTCAGTTTGTGATGGTTGCCGGTGACTCACCAATATTGTGGTGTTTTAGCAATCTGCAGATCCGAGCTTCTCTCTCCAATTTCTGGTGATCTGAAGAAAAGAAAAAGGGAATCGGTGCGTGACCTTTGGGATGCAAGAGGAAACGATTCTGACGCATCTCATCTCGGGGCTCAAACTAATTAAAAGTTAACCAAGCGTTGTGTTCAAAGCCCAGTCAGGAAACTCCCGTGCTGAGATACTGTGGGTTTTTTTTAAACATTTTAATGAGGGCCTGCTCTCTACCTGATTATGGAGACAGCGGACAGTCAGCCTGAGTGAGACTACAGTGATACCGAGGCCCAGAAAACCGTGTTCTCTCAGAGTGAAAGAACAGCTCCACTCATCCCATGTCTTTCTGCCTCCCGCTTTAGGAAAAATGTTTAAAAAAAATGTAAGTTATTTCCCCTTCATTGGTCAATATTAGCGGGCAGCTCACATAGTGGAAATGCTGATTGGTATTTTATGGCAGTGTTTCTCAACCTGCTTCTGGAGAACCTACAGATGTTTTTGCTTCCTCCACTTTTTTGCTCCCTCCACGTTTTTGCTCCCTCCATGTTTTTGCTCCCTCCATGTTTTTGCTCCCTCCTAGCTTACTGCCAGATACTCCACATCGTGGATTGTCTGTGGGTCCACAAGGCCCGGACTGGGAAACATTGGTATATAGCTTTTCTGCGATGGTGCTCTATGTTGAGACATATGATTGTTTTAATTGTCCGTTAAAAGAAAAATGAGGAAAGTGTCATGAAGCTCCAAAGCTGCTGTGTCACCGTTTTCATATTGCTAACTGTTTCACTTTCTCAGCCATGTTCTTCTCTTCACGGCCTTCAGCCTATTTCCAAACATCTGAGGCAGGCAGAGTTAAGAAAGCACAGACGTGACAATAAGGTTCTGATGGTATTTGAATGTGCTGCAGTTTATCTTCGTTTCTTTTATCGATTGTGGCCTGTTGATGGGATCATAGCTGAGGGAATTACTTTTCATTCCATGAGGCATTGAATAGCATTTTGATTGACTGGAAATGCTGCAGCTGAATGTTTGCCATTTCCAACAACGTTTAAAAATCAGGGAACGTAGTTCACAACATTGTAATACAACTTACAACACAAGGTATTCCCCATTCTGTAGTTCTGGCGTTGTCTGTCTGATAGTGTTTCTGATGAATACCTCTAAGTAGCTACATACGGTACTGCACTGTACCTCGATCCAACAAAACGCTAAAGCCACGCAATGTTTTCATGAGCGTCATAAAGTAGTGAGTGCGTTCGTTGTTACAAACCATTGTATTTAACCTGAATTTTTAATAGGAAAAATGGCAGTCCATTTGTATGAGTATGAGTTGTTTGTCGGACATTCTTCACCCGGGGAGTGCCTGTACTGGACGTTCAGAGTCGTAATCACAAATGCGCACACTGACTCTGCTTCTACCTCATATCACCGATGCTGTGTCACCAGTTTTAAATGAAACGTCAAACTCCTGGCAGGTTATCAGAATCCAAATCAAACTGCACGTTACACCCAACCCGTGGAAACCTAATGATAAACTATTTCAGTGGCATTAAGGAGAAATGAGTGAAACTGAATGCTAGTAGCAGCTTGGGGGAACAGTAAAGCAGCAGGATGGGGGGGGGGGGGGGGGGCAAATGATGGCGGAAGTGATACTGTAATAATAAGGTGACTTATGGGCCCAGCCTGGGAGGGTCACAGCTCTGTAGGTATTGCCTTCATTCGGGAGCGTGCAGCAAAGTGAAAGTGATAGCGAGCCCGGGCTAACGGTACGATAGAGGCTAGCGCAGCCAAACATCTGGCAGAATTCTGCGCGGTTATCATGATTCAGTCAAAATATGACCGTCTCTGGAAGCGACATCATTGTTGCTCTTGTTTCCCCCCTCGTCGCGCCTACATCCATCACTCTTCCACCACTTCCCAACCAGCTCTGGGCGGCTGGCCGGGTCCAGGCTGCTTCACTACGGTTTCCATGTGGAGGCAGATTAACTCCGTCATGCAGGTTGCCAAGACAGGCAGGTGCCTAGGGGACTAACAGGGAGTGAGCGGGCACATGTAAGCCTTCGTAACGTGGGAGCGCAGCGTTGTGATTGGCAGTCAGCAATGACGTTCTCGTAAATTTAGGAGTCTAATATTTAGCCTGGAAACAGCAAGTGCGGACATGAGGTGTATCATTTCATATGCATACAATGTATATTACATATATTTAACAAGCTTTTCTCTGACTCTGACTGCTGCATTGTTAGTGTGACACAATACTGTAAGCAAAGCTGTGTGTTGGACTGGCGTTGCTAGGCAACCCGGTGGAATGTACCAGCAATATATCGGAATTATGAGGCACATTTAAAAAGAAATAACCAAGAAGAGGAACGTCAGGTGGAACCTGGAATGCTGAAGGAGCATCAGTATATAGTTTTCAGGGACAAACAGGAGCCGGCGAAGGGAATAACACCTGGGGGGGGGGGGGGGGGGGGGTCTGGAAATTCTCTGTCGCTCTTTCTCTTTCACAAGCAGTGCTGTCATAATGCAGCATTTATGAGTAACTGAGTGAGGCAGTAAGTGGGAGACTGGGTGGGTGTTTCTCAGTTTGGGCAAAGTGCAGGTTTTTGTTATGTTAGAGACCGAGGCACAAATTGGTAGCATTGGAGACTTACAGGGTGGATGTTTGTAGGCTCACATCCCTGTCAAATTAAAATGGGTCCTGTAAGGATTTTTGCCCATACAGCTCCATCACACATGCATTCTTATCATAAAATGTACCTATCGAAGGGTGTTCCCATGGTAACATTTGCGGCCCACAATCCCACTGGCAGATACCGTCATGTGCCAAAAGCCCAGTGCAGCCCTGGTCCCTATTATTAATGCACTTTTGTACATTTCTGCTACTTCACAAATCCCTGACCTTTGAACCGAGCAAGCTGTCATGTGACCTTCAACAGGATGTTCCGTTTCAGTGATCCAGTTTGGAATTTTGTTTGTGTTCGATATGGTCAAAAATTCTGTCCCTGAAAGAAACCAAATGCTTCCACGGAGCAGTAACTGGGGGAGGGGGGTTATGTTTGATGCTTCACTTTTATGCTTCACATTCCACATGCCAGCTGCCATTCGTTTTTTTTTATTTTTACATCTGATTATTAACGTTATTACAAGGACAATGCGTCTCATTTAACACGTTCATTTTGTTTCGCAAGAAAAATGGTCCCACTTATTCCTTACACTCCGCGAAGTCCATACAGGCATTTCACACTCCGTTCTCCTTCAGCGAGGCAGTAGGGAGAGTGAGGCTGGCTGTATGAGCTCTGACACTCATCAGAAGTGAAGGGATGGATTCTCATGGAGTTTTTTTCCGCCAAGCGAGTCTCTCAGGATTGCAGCCTCTGATATAAAAGGTCCTGCAGATCCGTAGCAGAAGCACTGGAGATCGGTGCTTCCAGTGCATTGGCTATGAATGGCTGAAACACTCTAGAACTTTCAGTAGATGGCGCAGTGGTTAGAATATCAAACATTTTGAGTTTGAGAAAAGGCGTTACCTGAATTCATGATGTAATTCTGGCCCCCCATCCTGGGTTGTTCCCTGCCTCGTGCCCATTGCTTCTGGGATAGGCTCCGGACCCCCCGCGACCCAGTAGGATAAGTGGTTTGGAAAATGGATGGATGGATGGATGGATTACTGGTGTATTTATACTACAGAAAAATTCCCCCCTAAGAATAAAAACCAGCCAGTACTTTCCCTAGTTGCAATATGCATACCATGTTGTTTTGGTATCGCCCTTAAAAGTCATGGGAATCAGCCCCCCCCCCCCCGAATGGTGTGTGAATGGGACCTGTGCTGGGCTGGTGCCCTGTCCTGGGTCTCTCCCTGTCTTGCGCCTATAGCTTCCAGAAGAGGCCACAGAGCTCTTTGACCCTAAATAGGACAAGCGGGTCTAGAAAATGGATGGATGGAATATCGAGCATTTCTCCCTGTACAGGCCATTGCATTTTTCCTCTCATTAGAGCTGCGTCTTTATAATAAGAAAAGGAAATATGAAGCAATTCCGAGTGCCTAAAATGTAAAAAAAAAAAAAATGTGACAAAGAACAGAGGAGGAATGACAGTTGGCTGTTCTGTTGTTATTTTTACTACTATATTTCTGTTTAAAATGCGATGCTGGATCGTCTTGCTCTGAAAAGCTACCTAAACACAGCAACGTCTCCGCGTTACATTTGCCTTCTGAAGTGACAGGCGACTCGGCACTCTTGGATTCCGACGTGTTCATTTCAGCCTACATTTTGACACGCATCACTGTTAGATAATTATGCTAATAAGAAGCCATAGATTCCGCTAATTAACATATTCATCTAAAACAACATCGAGGTATAAAATAATGGCCGGTGATAGTTGCTGGGCCTTGTACTTCGCGGTAGCATCTGAACATACACACTTTTCTTGGTAAAAGCAGCAGGAAACAAGTTTTTTTTTCCCCATAAAATCCCTCTTTCACCTTCTGTCCATGATCTTAATTGGCTAGATGTACAAAACCAGTGGAGGTCTTGTACTCATCACTAGGTGGCTGCATCATGACTTGCAGCACAGCAGGTGAACTATGCACGGGGGTAGACTGTGATTTCCTCCCCTAGTCATCAAAGCTGTTATTTATCCTGAGAGATCTCTATTTGCGTGCCTATTAAATCCCACAGGCTCCCCAATCATATTCACACACAAACACAAACAAACATATTCATTTCCTACCAAAAGGCTACAGCAGGTGATGTTCTCCACCTGTATTGGAAATCCTTGGTTACATTCTTTCCTCCATCAGACTCTCAGACTCAATGATATGATTTTGTTTCTTATACAAAGGTTTCGTTGAATTTTACCCAAGTATATATTTGACGCTTAAGACTTCATCTGATACGTCTTCCATCGTTATCTCCCATCCTTTCGGACACTGGCGTACAAAGATATGTCCCTTGAACACCGCAGTCATGGAAAAAATATGTATCAGTCTGCCTGGATTGGGAATTATGTAATATCAGAACACTTTACATCCTATTTTTACTTCATGATATACTGTATAAACCATTGCACACCTGTTCTGACTCACTGTTATGCTAAATGTAATCTGTGTGCTCATCTCCTTACTCAGATATACTCTTCAGAAAATCCAAAAAAGTCAAAAGTCCCCAAAGACTCTCAGGGAATAGACTGTCGGTTATGAGTTACGACTCCCTGTTCCCAGAGAGTGGTGTAGTCAAACCCACCTT
The DNA here is from genome assembly GCF_023856365.1 of Brienomyrus brachyistius. Classification (NCBI taxonomy): domain Eukaryota; kingdom Metazoa; phylum Chordata; class Actinopteri; order Osteoglossiformes; family Mormyridae; genus Brienomyrus; species Brienomyrus brachyistius. The sequence continues at coordinate 10,568,253 of NC_064542.1, forward strand.
GAGAAAACTAACTCCATAACAGTGCATTGTCGGTTGGTCTACGTAAGATGAAGTTGGATGCCGAAGTCAGATAGCTTACTATTTCAGGCCAACACCGGCGGAAAAACACGAAGATGGTCTGAATCAAAGGATTGTTGAAGCCTTCCCCATTTTTTAAACAACAGATCTAACACTCAACTACCTTGTGGTTACCGGTTTAGCAACAGACAAACAAGTGAGTAAAAAAAGGTACTTCTGACCTGCTTCTAAAGCTCACTGGCTTTATGAGAATCTCTGCAGCTAAACAAATCCTGTCAATGTCGGCTTTAAATGGAAGCACAGTGAAAGGTTCAAGCTGTCTCCAACCCAGCTGCACCGCAGGCCGGTCCATAGCCTGAGGGGACAGCCAAGGATTCCTATACTGTTCATTTCAAGTTTTTCCACAGTTAAATCTGACAAGGCAAAAGAATCTTGTGGGAGAGCAGACGGTTATACAATCGATGCTGAGGTACAGACGCGAAAGTCGTCAGGCGGTTGCACGTGACGTGCTTCGCAGTGGGCACACGTTCAGGGTGAGCCGCACTAGTTTGGCTCGTGGGGGAAAATGGTGCCTGTCAATGTCTCCTTTTCGTATGTCGTACTCTAAACCGGAACTCAATTAACAAAAAAATAAGCGGTGTATTCAATAAGTAGTTATTAAGCAGAAAATGCACACAAGAAACATTAGCCATGAAGGAGCTCTCACATGCTGAAGGAGCACAGATTAGTATTTTGACAGAATAGGTCTCCCACCAAAAGGCTGGATTAAAAGTATTTAGTGTCACTGCGCAGTAGCACCTAAGGCTGTATTCACACTTAGCCCAGTTGCCTTGTTTCGTGTCCGAGCATGATTGCTCCTCCTCCCCACTCCCCCGCAGGTCTGTGCTCACGTTGTGCTTCACTTTCCAGACCCAAGCACTGCTTCATCATCACCATAATGGCCACCAGACATTTTGTGTCAAAGAAGTTGTTTTCGGCTTGATGACACACGGCCCTTTTATGGATTTATTTAGTCTGCAAAGTAGCAGTTTTCATTTAATGATGCTGTATGTGCTTTAAGTCCCATATTTTAACAGAAATCTCAGAGTTTTTGTGTTTTACATCCAGTTGTTCCTGAATACTCTCATCGGTACCAGCCAACACTGCACCTCTGCTGTAGATCAAAGTGATCCATTTGCCGCCTTGTTTGTTAAGTGTTTGTCGGTACCTGATCTCTATGGCTGGCCTGATCCATTCTCTACAGGCCTGCATAGTGTATGCATGTGCAGTCAGATCATTGATGTCATGCCTGAATTCTGTGCTCAGGCACGGTTAGCGATCACATCAGATCACAGCAGGCCCTGGCACGGGGTGGAGCGATCATACTGGTCACACAAACTGGACATTGGGGGTCAAATGTGCGTGGATATGGTACAGATCACCTAGTGTGAGTGCATCCAAAACTATTCACTGTTCAACCTCATCAACAGTAGCCCTTCATTCAAGTTTGCTTCACTTCCGTTGTCTGTAGGTCAATAATAAAACATATTGTATGCCCTTGGCAATGCGTTTCCAAAGCTTCCTTCGTGAGGTATTGAATGATTGATGTGGCAATTGTTGTTTTCAGTTATTTTGTCCTTGGATCCAGATACTTATCTCATAACTGAACTGCAACTCAGTTGGAGACTGCTGTCAGACTGCTGCAGGTGAATCCAAATGCGGCAGCACATCTGGTATTCAGGCAGCCTAACTGTTCGCACGTTATACTCCTCCAGCACTCTCTTCATTGGCACCCTCTAGATCAGGGTTTCTCAACCCAGTCCTTGGGGACCACCAGACCGTCCATGTTTTTGCTCTCTCCCAATTCCCTGGCAATTGTGGACCGTCTGCTGGGTCCCGAGGACTGGGTTGAGAAACCCTGATCTAGATGTTTGCATCAAGTTCAAATGCTTATTGCTGCCTTTCGTAGCTGTTAATGGAAGGACATCCATTTCCATCAAGATGCTCCCCAGGACCGGATAACTGATACATCCTTTATTTGCCATTTGCACAAGTACATTGGAATGCTTCTCGTTGCCAACCCCATTTTGCTCTCCATAGCTTGGGAGTCACAACGCAGGGTCAGCTAACATGCAGCCCCCCCAGTGCTGGGAGTTAAGGGCCTTGCTCAGGGGCCCACAGACATGTGACTGTCCTGCCAAGGCCAGAGCACAAACCAGTGATCTTTTGATCATGGGCACAGAGACTTAACCTGCTGAGCCACTCAGCACCCGACTGCTCAGCCTGTCCTTTTCAAGTAAGCAAACCTACGCCTCCCAGTGATCCCTCCATCACTCTAGATGTTTCTCACATCTGGTTCCTCTAGAGTGGAATGAGCTGCCAGATTCCTTCTCAACTTTCACGAAGCATCTCAAGACCCATGTGTTTTGGACAAAGTATCTGCTAAACAAATAAATGTGGTTTCCTATATATTTTTTCTTCTAATAAAAGTGCTCCTATCATTAGTCACTAGTCTTACTAGTTTTATATAAGGAGCTTTATTAGAAAATATTATTTATTTATCATTGGCCTGATTAATGGTGCAGAAGTTATGCATATCAACCTTTGATGTGGAAAGTAGTATTAAAAATGCTGGATGTTCTCCTGGGTTGATTTTTAATATGTCTCAGGTAAATTATGTCAGATGATACATTAAACAAAAGCTGCTTCTTCTCTTCCTAAATTTGTGTTCAAAACACTATACAGTAAGTACCACATATACCTACAGATATTAGATGGTTTTAATGGGAATTTTGTACTGATTCACTTGCCATTCATAATTAATCTTAAAACCTGAATTACTAAAATTGGGACCATTTTACAATAAGGGTACCCTTATGACAGGTTCATAAATGGCTTATAATCAGGTTATTAATGAGGTTGTAACACTACTGAAATCATTAATAGCCAATTATAAAAAGTGAGCCTTATTGTAAAGTGGTACTCTGAAATTAAATATAGATACAGCTTCACACCAAGGTGTTGAAGCATTTTTGGTAGTTGTTTTTATTATAATCATTGACATTATAATTTTTATGCATGGAAGCAACACTAGTAAATAGTGATCTCTCAAAAACACAGTTGATAAGTTACTAATTTGACACATCCGGTACGTAATATCGATTTTGCACTGGGGCTCTTTCTACCAAGTGTAACTATGCAGTAATTATACACCACTGTCAGAGTGGTGATACAATATTAATCTCCGGTTTTTAATATTTACTTCAGTCTTACTGTCTGCATTTTGTCAATTATCCTCAAAATTTCCTGTAAGGTCAGCACAGCTGAGGATGCATGGGCCAGTCAATCGGCAGATTGGTTAATGGTTCTAATCTCTTCATCCACATCCTGTTTCCAGAGTAAATGCTTCAGGGGCAATGTGAGTGTCACGCCTGCTGAAATGAGACCCATTTGCTTTGCCATCACTCACTTATTGTTTTCCACACTCCTCTAAATGTTCTTTTCTTCGTTTATTCCCGTTTACGCCAAATTCCGGGTTCCCTGAATTCCCTGAAATTTCTTTCAAAAGAAGTAAATGGACAATTAAGCGTATCTTTATACTCATTTATATTATGATGTTTTACGTGTATTTTTCCACACGGTGGAAATTCATTTATAGGTCGTATAAAACACTGCACTTTACACCTCGGGCTGTATTATGGAAGACAGTCTGCCCAAGCAGAAATAAAAAAAAAAATAGGCTTCATTGTAAAAAGGCAGATATAACTGAACAACCAGTGCCAAAATGAGGCATCTTCCCGATGCACCTCTTCATGAGTAAAGAAATGATAGAATGACCACTTCCTCCATCCCGTTAATAATGAAAGCGCATGCTGGCTTTTAGGATCACAGCGGCACCTCCGGCTCCCCAGAGGAAAGCATTAACAAAGCCCACGCTGTCATTTCAGCCTCCCTCTCCCAGACTGACGGCTTTTTGGCCAGATGCGCCCACACATGCTCTGTGAACGGCGTGGATATAAAATCTCTGGTGCCTTGTCGGTGACCTCGCCAGCTCTGCAGCCTCAGCCCTTTGATCCATCTCGCCGTTCAGGGGTGGAGGTGCTGTGCTCTGCGAGGTAAAGTGTATCAACCCCCCCCTCCCCAGATCATTATCTCTGTAACTCTGTGCCTGTGTACCCTGACTTGCTAGAGTTTTGTTTAGGTGGATATTCAGCAAAAATAACAATAATGGCAACAGTAAATGGGTGCAATGAACTGTAGAGCTACGTCTGGTCATCAGACTCCCTCTCCACCTTCAAGGAACACCTCAAGACTCATCTGTCCCATAAATCCCTCTACTAGCCTGATGCCTCTTTATGTTTCCCAAACATTCTTATGCTGAACGTCTGCTCCATGAATAGTCTTATTAGGTTCTTACTGTGTTAATAGTTATTGTGTAGCTGTTGTGTAGTTTTTGTGTAGCTCCCGCTCCAGCACTGCTTGCACTTTTACCCGGACATTCACTGGAAACTCAGCCTAGCTGCACTTAAGCTTAGTCGACTCTTTGACAACATAAATGTTCGCAATGTGCTATTTGCTTTGCTTGTACATTACTTTGCACAAAAGCATCTGCTAAGAATTTCTTTTCTGTGGTTAATGGCTCGGTTAGTAAGGAGCCGATATATATTCTCAAGATTGCATTTACTGGAACAGCGATTTACGAAACAGCGATGAGCAAAATGGCTTCTTCAGATGCTTGTCAGAAGTCCAGTTTCCTGACTCCTGCACCCACACCAGAGCATTTAAAGCTTGTTTTTTCCTTCAATCTGAAATTTTACTCTGGATTTCAGCTCACTATCCCTGATACCTTCCCGCCTCTCTGTCTGTATATACACCCCCCCCCCCCCCCCACACACACACACACACACGACACACACGGTCCAATACTTCCTTCATTTGATCCTCACACTGACACCGATGTCTCCAAGGTCTGGCACAGCAAAGCTTCCTCTCCCTTGGATTCTCTCCCCTCTCATCATCTTGAACCTCTTCTACATTCACCCCTCTGTTTATTTACATCACCGACACACTGCTCCAGACTGGTAATTTCCCACTACATTTACGCAATCCTAAGTAAATCTATTTGCTGCAGTTCAGCATCCCGTTCTGCCTGACCTTGCCCCCCAGAAGACACCACAGTCTAGGCTCAGATTTCCAAGTGCTTCGCCGAAACTGCAGCTTGGATGATGGATCACCACCTCCAACCGGCTCTTTCAAGGACGAAGCTTCTTGTCTTGTTTCTGCCAAAGCTACCGTTCCACACAGCATCACTATCCTGCTTGGATGACCAATATTGCCTCCGTCGAGGTTTCCTGGGAATCTAGGGAGAGAGATACATCAGCAGCTACCCTTTGCTGACCACACCTCAGCTATCGCCCGGTCTTGTAGATTTATTTTGTATAGCATCAGGGAGATGAGACCTTTCGTTATCAGAATTAGCAGCCTCATTCCTTATCTAGGCATTTGTCATTTAATGACTAAATTAATGTCACTCTGTAATGACAGAACTGCCAGAATGGGTTGTGAAGCCGCTGCAGATGATTCAAGATACAGCAGCACATCTGGTATTCGATTCACCGAAATGTCGCACCTCTTCTTGTCTCCCATCTCTGGCTTCCTTTAAGTACTCGCACAAAGTTAATGTCTTTGGTGCTAACTTTCAGTGCTTTCGATGGAATAGCACCTAATTATATGAGGACCTACATTCCATCTCAGCTTCTGTGGTCACCTGCTGGCTTCTCCACCACATGCTTTCATGCGTGGCTCCTCGATGGTGGAATTTAGCTCCTACAAGAGTCTCTTGGTCATATTTATTCAAATCGATTTTCAGATGGTCTGATGTAATGATGTTCTTGTATGGCTCTTGTCCCTATATCGTCTAGCACTTGTTACTAGTCACACATAGGAAGCTCAGCTTAGCACTTGTACCTTAGCTGGCTCCTTGGCAGCTTGTGATATATTATCTGCCCCACTTATATATCACTTTGGACAAAAGTGTCTGTTAAATAAATAAATGTAAATAAATGTAAATGTGGTACTGCAAAAAAGGAGGGTCGGATCCTCCCACGTATTCTGAGACAGGGTTCAATCGACGGGTCACTCGACTGAGCAGAACCTTGGCAAATTCGTCGCTGCTGGCCACTGGCCACTTTAAAGCTATTTATCTGGACAGTAAGTGTATATATGCTCAGAAAAAAACACAATTATTGAATAAATTAGAAAATAGTACAAATTGTAATACAATAAAACAGTAACAAGGGTCTTCAAAAGTTCTCCAAAACTTTTGTGCGCCTAGAACACAATTTTTGTTCCCAAACCTCTCCTTTGGGGCACCCTAGCCATTCTCTGTAATTGTTTAATTATACCGCCAGCTCACTTATTTAACTTAATCAGCTAATTACCTTCATGAGATATTTATTAACCAAACAATGTACCCAAATACATGGGTACATTGGTTAGTAACTACAAATACCAGGTGACTTGTTTTGAAATTGATAAGCTGACCCACTCTAAGAATCAGTACTGTACAATATTAACATTTCAAACATCTAATTCATTCAACCACTTCTAAATGGATTGGTGGGGCCTGGAGTTTATCTCAGGCAGTGCAGGACACATGGGGGGGGGGTTATATCCTCAATAGCATGTAGTCCATTGCTAACATTTGTTGTCATTAATTTATCTCCAGCCACAAAATAAGCACCGCTTATTCATCAGCATAGTAGTTAATTAGATCACGTCTCTTTCAAAACACTTGTGCTGCTAATGGGCCTCTGTGATATGATCTCTTGGGCGGGTGGAAAATACAGGTAGGTTGTAGATGACTAGATGGACGTCACATGACGCCTGTGTGAAACAATAAATGTAATGACAGGATGCGCAGAGGGTTCAAAACTTCAAAGTTCAGCAGCAACAGATATAAGTCCCATTACCGACTCATCGTTAGCAAACAGGCAAAGGGTCAGATAACCAAGTAGGGGCAAACAGAGCCAAACCAAGATCCAAATCCATAGCCCAAACACAGCCAGTAGTGAATAGAGGGAGTACGGGGTAAACGACCAACTCCAAATCACTAGACGAAGAGCAAGAAAATCAAGAAAGCAAGTAGAAGTTACACACAGAAAGCAGACCCCGAAGCAAGCACTCAGTGCAGCAGGACACTATAATTCACAAGGAGTTCATTGAAGGTGCCTGCAGTGCTTGTCAGTTAACCAGGCTGATGAGCTTTAGGTATCCAGGGGTGGCAGAGCGAGAATCGCCTGGGTGTGGCCGCATGGGTGAAACAGATTTATGCGACTCATCGGACGTCTTACGTCTAATTCACGCCATCGGTGTTTATCATCTAGATGATTTATAAAAAGAAACACAAGGAAATTTTACCTTCTAAAATAAAGCACTACAGATGTGCTTTGATTCCGTAAGATGGAGGATGCCAGCTGTCCCGCGGTCTCGCACCGTGCCCCGCTCACAATCGCAGCACCATGCTAGACTTCCCATCAGATGCTTGTTGCTTGTTTGTGGGTTGCCCCTGGGGTATCTAACTCCTAATTAGACTTGACATTTCTCCGTCAAAGGCTATTCTTTTATCTCAATCAGTTCCACTAACATCAACCAAATTTTTTTTATTTTTTTTTGAATGGTCACAATTCATCTCCAGCCACTGGGCCAAAGTTGGCCAGCCTCCGTTTGGGCTTTTCGCTGAAAAATGTAACAGCAGTTGCGTATTATATAATGCCATTTTTTCATTCTCTTTCCTGTCCCTGTGCTTGCATTTCTGAATCATCCGTGCCTCCTGGTCTCCCTCAGTCCCCCCCCCCCATGCTGCAGTACATAATATACCACAAAAGCGACACCAGGCCGTCATTAACCCTCTGCTCCATAGCCCCCATCATACCTCCCCAGTGTCCATCCTACAGTAATCTGAAGGCTGCGTAAGCCAGACATTCATTATCCCCTCAGGATTGAGCTTTTTTTTTTGTCCTTCCCTTGTGAGACTGCATGCCCCCCTGCACAAGGGGTCCCCCCATCACTCAAGATAAGGGTTGTTATCTCCAGCGTGAGTCACCGTCTTTCACAGCTCGCGGAGCACAGCGAAGTGCCGGAACGAAATGTGTTCAAGGAAAATCAAAAAAAAAAATAAAATAATGAAACCAGAGATTAAAACAATACCGGGAAAGAAGAGAAAAGACGATGAAAAATTTCATATAGTATAAAAGTTGTTTTTTGTTTTCTTACATTTACTTGTAAGTGGTAACTTTCGGTGTGCAAAGTCTATTCTTGATGTCTCTGTGCAGCACTGTTGAAAATAAATGAAACAGTCTGACTTTTCCCCAAATAAATCAATACCATTTGAGAAACATGCTTCTATATAAAAACACACACACACAATCACACAAACTTTGTGCCTAGCAACCAAACGCAAGAACTGTATGCTGCTGATAACACTGAAGTCCTTTGTGGTGGCAGGATCCCCCCCCCTCCCCCAATGGATATTACTGCATATCAGCTAAAACACCTTAATTCTATTAATGTTTCTTAATTCTGTAAAAAGTTTTGTCTTCTTTTATTCCTTTAACACAAACGTCGCTTCTTCAAAATGCTTCCTGGAGAAAGTCAGAAAGTGCGTCCAAGCACGAGAAGCACTCAGCGGAGCGGAGAAGCGGTGGAACAACGGGCTGTGTAGAGTGGATGTGTGTGTGAGATGCAAAAGTATCTAAGGCGATCAGCCGCGTCTTTTAAATATTCAGAAGAGCCGTTAGCCCCCGGAAGCTGTATTTACACTTTTAACCAGTTTGATTACGCTCGTTTTGTTAGTGCGTCCAGTGTCAGAGCTTCATAATTTTGTAAAGCCAAATGACCTTGAGATGCTGTTGATCTTGCATATTCGCTTTTGACTTCAGGGCTGTTTACAAACAAAAATCGTCAGGAATTCGGCTGAAGCTTCAGGCGCGGTCGTAATGTTCCTGTCTCGCCTGCATGCCTTGATGTCAGTACAGTGCAGGCTAAGACAAAGAATGAATGGAAAACAGAGAGGTTACAAATACCAAAGAGCCAAGGACCATGCAAGGAAAGCTTGGGCTTTAACAGTGCTGTTCACCAACTTTACCAGCAGAGAACATGCCCAGCATCCTCAGTCTGAGGACCACTATCTCCTAAATGACCTCATAGCAAGTCACTTCTCTGCTGCCTGTTGTGGCTGGGGGTCTGACGGCATGCGCCTCGCAAAGAGGGCCAATAGCTCGCATTACACATATCGAAATCCAAGTCTGGAGACAAAGGGGAAACATCTTCATGACATGCCAGAGCGATTGCTCTGCAGATGAGATCTTTCCGTTGCAAGCCAGACCCGCGACTGTTGCTTAAATGAGATTCACGTGGACGCCCCGTAATTATCTGCACGGATGAGTCCTTTGCCATCCTGCTCCGCTGCCCCACGGAGAGTCCCTCAGGCGGCACAGGCAGCAGAAACAGACCCTCCATCTGCTCTTGATGATAGACCTCTGAGAAACCTTTCCTGCTCATCGCAATCAGAGAGCAAACAAGACTCTGAGGGAGGGTGCAGTATGCAAACACTTCTGTGGACACAAAGACGGGGGCTTTTGTAATTAGCCGTGCAATTTACAAAATGGCCAATTGCAGGGCGGTGAAGGCGAGACAATTATTTTCTTGTTTTCTAACGTCCCATTTGTCTATTTCAGGTTATTATGAAAGATGCACATTTATAAAATCCAGTTGTTATTATAATGAGTGAGGACTCAACAGGCACTTTGGATTTTAATTTGCAGCCCGCTTCCCAAATCGAAGTCACAGCAAAATGATGATGGACAATCAGGAACACAGAGCATCTGTGTTGCACCAGGCAGGATTATACACTGAGAAGATGTATTTACCCCTGGTGGAGAGCTTTTTGGTGTTGATGATCTTGGCCGCATACTCCTGCCCTGACAGCACTTTCACACACCTTCGCACGACTGAGAAGGCTCCCCTGTGAAGATAAAACAAAGGAACATGTTGCACATTGGGAATGTGAACCTGTCAGTAAAAGGAAAAGAGAGGAAGGCGAGCTATGGAAAGCATGGTCTCCATACCACGACTTCGGGTAACTTCTAATGAGCCTCTGTTAATATCATGGCTTTTCTTTCAGTTTTGACCATAATTTCACCATACCTGAGAGTTAGTAGTATTTCAAGAATGAGACAGGTGACCATTTGATTTCAATAGAAGAAGCAGGGGAGGTTCTCCAAGATTCTGCAGGGACTTCATTTTGGGATCCAGTAGACCCTTCTGTGAGATTTTCAACCGTCATTTTTTTCTGAGGCTCTTGCTTTGATCTTGAATCATAGTTTTAGAAAACAGATCTCACTACAATTAGCTCTTTCCTTTTGGACAGCAACGTTTCTGCTGACATGAGGAATCTGAACATGGGGCAAAGTTATGCCTGAGGAAAGCCTGACAAGACACAGGACGCATCTGTTAAAGGTTGCATGAGAGATAATTGTTAAGGAAAATGCAGGTTAAGGACTCTGGAATGATACTTTTATACGCTTTGACAAAGTATGTGACACTGGATGCTTTGATGTAAAAGTGTTCCTGGGTGAGATGCATACAATTTATATGCATTACATATAAAGAGATCATAGAGAATTAACATGCAGGCTACCAGCTCTCATGAGATGGAGTAGTGGCTCTGAGGATAGGGTTCTGTGCCAGTAACTGGAAGGGTGCTGGTTCAAATCCCATGCATGCCCTGAGTGAGTCTATTCTGTTTGGCACTTGAACAAGGTCCTTATCCTGCAATCGCTTGGTTCTGGGTATGATGTTAATAAGGAGGTCCTCCAGCTCCCAGGGAGTAACTTGGGGGTTGGTGGCAGGATTGGCACTCCAGCCCCCAGAAAAAACCTCACACTGGTCCATTTAGACTAGTGTGGTGCTGAGGTATCACCTGCTGCACGCAGGTTCTCACCCCTTAGGTGGTTTGTCATGTGCTGTTTGTAGCAACTCACTGTAATCAGTGCATGATCCTTACCTCTGCCAATTCTTATAAAGGAAATGAGAATCTTGCCTTTGATGAAAGAATCTTCTTCTATCTTTTGTACGTATCTTGGATCTTGCTGACATTGGTAGGTGTTTAATATCAGAACTGTAGATCCTGAGTGTAAAATTATTGGCACACTCTTTGAAATAATCCATTCCTTTGTTTTTATGTCTGTATTTTTGAACCGTAGCCTCGAGGTTTCTGGATACATCGAAGTTTTTGATAGTGGTTTCATCTCAGATAGACAAGCCCTCGCCTATACATACATTGATTTATGTTCCACTGTATGTTGAAGGTGCATGAACATGCATCCACAGGGCTGACTGGAAGGCTGATTTGGCATCAGAGGTGAGCTGAGAGGAAGCCAGACTTAAGATCACGTAAGGCGATAAGAAAAAGACTTTGCTTACTTTCTCTGTCGGACGCATGGTATTCCCAGAATCATTAGCGCAGCTTTGCTTTAAGTAAGAGGAAAACAGCTGCCAAATGAAACTAATTTACATATTTAATAGCAGTCTGTTACCTGGAGTTCACTTTCAGTGGAGCATCTACAAAATGTCGGGATAAAGGTCTGATAACATAGATAATTCACTGCCCTCGTTCCTGCGCTCTCACCGACTGGCATGCTCAGGCAGTGTGCCGAAAGTATTTCATTTGCTAGGGGCACGCTTGGAGGGGCTGCTGACGGGGTACAGTACCTCTGGCAGCTCTCCAGCAGGCCCTGGTACCTACCTGGCAGGGCTGTGAGCATCATACTCCCCGGCTTTGCCTCCCTACTTGCTAATGAGAACGAAATCGGCTGACCATATGTTTCCACTGGGGACCTGGGGTGACTTGATCTGATACGGTCTTGATGTGAATGGACAGCACTAGCTTAATATTCCCCTAAGCAAATCCCCCCCACCCCCCCCAGCCTCAGGCGATGCAGAGGGTGTAGTGACGTTAAACGGAGTACAGCCCACACCGCTATCCCACTCCTCAGTGGCTTCATAAAAAACAAGGCTTATATATTTTCTTATTTTTTTTTAACCATGCGAGCTAACCTTCTGAGCTTTAAAGCCCTTTAGAGTCTCTCAGCACACCGGAGAGTATGGTAAACCTGTATGGTGGAGGTTATATCTCCCAGCTTATCTCTCTTGGTCTGTCTCGCAATGATTCAGCTTCCTAATTGGCCTGTTTTTGTGAATTTTCCTGAGTCTGCGGTAACAAAAGCATATCATGGCTTTAGAAAATTAAATAAGCTCACTGGACAATGTGAAAATAACCTTGCTGGTTAATTAAAGAAAACACAGTTCAAAGAAACACAACTGGTTTTAACCGCTAGGGCATCTACTTGGTAAACCTTTCTCCTGGAAAGATGTTTGACTGATGTAAGGAATATTGTAGGCAGTTAAATTACAGACTGTAATGAATCTTCAAATGGACAAGAGATTTTATGGATAATGCTGCCTTGTCACTCAACACAGACAAGAACCAACAGAATGACATTAACCAATGGAATGATGGATAGGAATGGATTGAACGATGGACAGGAACCAATAGAATTATGGGCAGGAACTTTTAAAATGATGGACAAGTACCAATAAAATCATGGACAAGAACAAATGGAAAGACAGACAAGAACCAATGGAATGACAGACAAGAACCAATAGAATGATAGGCAAGAACCAATGGAATGACTGAACCAGTGGAATGATGGATAGGACCTGATAGAATCATGGACAAGAACCAATGGAATTATGAACAGGAACCAACAGAATGTTGGACAAGAACCAATAGAATGAGAAGGGAAAAGTGCCAAGCAGAGAAGACAAGGATCTGGCCTACAGGCCACAGGATGTCTTTCTTAGCAATCAGTTTCATTGCCATAATTCCTTTCAGTAATAAAGACGTCACATTGCTCAAATAATACATGTCACACTACACTGTGAAAAACCAGATAACAAGAGAAAAAGTGCCCATTTGCTCCTGCTCACAGAAACTATGGATGCTGAAGCAGAACAGAAGGAGCGAATGCAGCTGCATCGACTGCTTCTATGAGATCGACATGTGACAGCTTGGAGGACGTTTGGTTATAAAATATTTCAGTTTAAGTGTATTGGATTGCCACCCCCAAATCAAATTACATAAGCATTTTTCCGTGCCTGGCGTGGGCCACAGGGGAGGGAGTGGGTGTAGCATGGAGGAGATGGAGCCAGCCGGGGCCTGACGCTGCTTAAGTCCCCCCCTTGCTCTGCTCTATTCCAGCGGGGGGGGGGGGGGGGGCAAACAGACTGGAATTAGATGGAATTATTGCCTAATACTCACATATTACAGGGCTGAAGCCTGTGTGCCGTGCCAGAGAGAAGCACTTACATTTACTCACACACACACACACACACACTCACACACACACACACACACTGGTTTGTAATTATATCTTTGTGGGGACTCTCCATTCATTTCTATGGGCAAAACCCTAATCCAAAATATGAAAACCTTAACCCCCACCCAGCCATAACCTTAACCATAAGTAACTAAACTAAATATGAGACTTTTGGCATTTTTAGTTTTTCAGTTGCAGTCACAGATTTTTATAAAGCCGAGTTTTCCCTGGTGGAGACTGAAAAAATGGTCCCCACAACGTCAAAATAACAGGTTTTTATCATTTGGTCCCCACAATGTAATACATACATAACACACACACATAAAACACAACCTATTAATAAATCCTATATTATTTTATTAACAACATCTCAAGAAACTATATATTCTGTGTAGACACACACTCAGCCTCGTTTACATACACATCCACTCAACACAATCTGCAGAACATACAAATTGGTCACACACACACACACACACACACACACACACACACACACACACACACACACATACACACAGACATACACTACTTGACCAAATTGGAGAATACATGTATACTGTATGCCCACAAACACGCCTCCTCTCAGAATCACCAGAACAAACACACTTTGGGGTCAGTTACACACACATAGACACACCACACTTAATCACATCCAAAATCCTTTACTCTTACTCTGTAGTTTCAATTTGTGTGAAAGGGCATGGAATTTGCCCAGATTGTATTAGGAATTGCAACAATCCATACAATAACCAATAAAGTCTCTCTGTTCTTACAGACGTGGCCGTTAGCATTCCGTGGCAATCATTGGCAGCTGTGAGGATTCCTTTGCACGTTATGACTGCAAAGTTAACAACTGTTTTATTTACATAAACCATAACTTAATTAATTGATGCACATCCTGTGCATTTCAAACATTCCCATCTTGTCTCCCTTACAAATATAAGAATGTGTCTCACGATTAAGTTTATTTTGCCGGTCTTTTCTGGCAGTTTTCAGTCAGCAGTCTCTGCTCTCATTCTGTCTTTGCCCTCAGTTTGCAATCATCTCTGTCACAAACTCCTGTTATGAAAACTCCTGTCCTTGTTATCCTTGTTATGAAAGCAGCATTACAGGTTTACCCATGAAACATAGAATCTTCAATTCCAGAAAGAATCTTGCTAACTTCACCCTCACATACCCTGCCTCCTTCTCCTGCTTCACTTAGACAAGGCTTGTCAGTCAGCCTCTGACAACAAGGAGATAATCTCCACCAATTCACTATGGCATCCAGGTTGGAAATGACTCTCCTGTCACCATCTCACTTCTGCTTCAAATTCAATGACAAAACGATACAAGTGCATGAAGGAGACTTACTTGCCCAGTTCTTCAAACATCTGGTATTCATCGGTAAAGCGAGTACAGGTAATGGTGGTCATGATGGGGGTTGGTGAAGAGGCTTTGCAGGTCTTTGCTTTTGCTCTCGATCTGCTTTCCCAGAGATGGAGATAGGTCTGAGCAGATAGAACACTCTGAGCAGAGCTTCTAAATCACTTTTCCGATCTCCTGAGCGAAAATAGAGGTGGGGGGGATGCTGGGTGATTGACAAGTCTGCTCGGTGTTGGGCCCGCCCCTCTGCCTGTATCTCTTCCAATCCCGGCTGCCTTTCTCCAGAATACACAGCCCGTTGTCATGGAAACTGCATCCCCAGTCACACACTTGTTCCACACAGTACGCCGCGCTGGCTCATATTCCCATCCGTAAGTGAACATAGAAGCATACACACACACACGCAAAGTCACACACAGCCGATCTGAAGTAATCATTATTTCTTTGATTTGTTCTTTTTGCTGCCTTACGCACAAGCCCACATTTAACTTTTCATTGAAGGTACCTTGGTGTAATTACACACTAAATATCCATCCATCCTTCTTTCCACTGCTTATCTAATACAGGGTCACAAGGGTGGCCTGGAGCTTATCCCAGGCAGCATATGGCACAAGGCAGGGGCGCACATGCCGTCCATTAGAGGGAACACACACTTACACACTCTGGGCAGTTTAAACACATGACATGAGGAGAACATTCAGTCTCTACACCAAGGTTCCCTAATTCCGGTCCTGGAGGGTCAGTCCGCAATACAATTTGCAGATTTCCCTGCTCAGACATGCCTGCTAAACTTGGCAATCAAATGGTGAACTGAATAAGGTGTGTCTGAGCAGGGAAATCGGCAAACTGTGGAGCAGACTCGCCCTCCAGGACCGGAATTGGGGAACCCAGCTCTATACCGTAGAGTATCTACGGTATCTACTCTCTGCATCTAATCTTGGTTTCTGTCTAACATTTCAATGAAATCTATGCTGGGATGACCCAGCCGTTAGGGGACTTGTGATCAGGCAGAAGCTTCTGATTTCTAACCGACTGAAAGAGAGTCCAGCTTGACCAAAGAAGCTGATTAAGCAGTGACTGCCTGATTTTCGTCGGCCTTATCCTCTCGCGGGCGCCATGCTTGTACTAATCGTTCACAGTAAGCTGATCTGACTCAGGGAAGCAGAACATAAGCCTGCGCTCTCGTCAGACCTGGGAAAAGTCAACCAGACAAATGATGGCTGACGAGTCTCAGAGCCGCAGGAAATAGCATGCACTGGCCAAGTCTGGAATCTTGTTAAGACTTCATAAGGCTCCCGCCCCCCCCCCCCCCCCCCATTCAGACCCCCGGAGCACATTGCTGTGCTTCTCTCCCCTCGGCATCTTTGGAAAGCTAACCATCCGCAGACCCTTTCATAGGTCTGATTTCCAGCACTTGTTTGTTCGCCTGGTATATTTGCAGGACAGAGAGATTTCATCGTTGCTCCAAGTATGATAATCTAATCATGTGTTACAAAGACACATTTTCTTCCCTTTGGCCACAGCTGTTTTGAGAGCTCAAATAACAGTTGGATAAATTCCACTGACAGTGCTGGAAACCACAGACCCCATCTTCCTGCCCTCCTACATCCAACGCTTTCCGTCACCTGGGATCAGAGGTGGGTAGTTCAGGTTCAGAGAGTAAAGGTCCAGACCAGGATTTTGTTTCAACCAATCGGTTGAGTATTCTGTGACTCTTTATACTCAACTGATTCGTTGAAACAGAATCTTGGTCTGGACTTTTACTCTCTGGAGCTGAATTTCCTGCTTCAATCTGGGACTCATACCACCTGTCCATGCCATTCAGGTAGCTGTGATTCATTCTTGTATGCTGATGTCAGCGAGAGCAGGTCCAACAACCTACAAGGAAAGGTTCCAAACAGTTCAGCTGAACTGGCATGTCGGCTCCATGAAACATGAGGAAAATGATTTAAACCTTAAAAGAGTGTCAGTGGTCCCAGGGTTATACAGACCTACCAGCATACATTCATTTTCCTGCCCTACGTTCCACCTCTTTTATATTCTCTTCTACATACCAGCGTACCACGGTGAGCTGACACTCTTTAAGAATTCAGCATGTCCTCCAGCTAAATGTTCTTGGGGCGAATCAAACTATGTGGTAGAATGGCACACATAGCCATGCTTGCAACCCCAAGACTAAAGGACTTCCACGTGGGGGGAAATGACAGCTCCGAGGCAGAGTAAGCATTTCTCCAGGAAATATAAAATGATGGATGTACATATTGCATTTTTTTTTTACTTGAGGAGACAAAACTGGAAGCTCATCACTGCTGCCCGGTGTCAGGCATTGGAATTGCAGCTCAGGAACAACTCATTGTCGTAACAACGTTCTTCAAAAGCTGACAAAGTCATCGGAATAATTGTAAATAAATTGTAGGACAGCTGTGTTTTCATGCTTTTGGGTATGTAGGAGGGTCTCAGTTTCCCATGTGTTCATTTTATTTTATTTTTGTATGATTTAATTTTATATATATATATATATTAGAGTTCTGAGATGGGCTAGCCCCCCATCCTGGGTTGTTCCGTGCCTCGTGTCCATTGATTCCGGGATAGGCTCCGGACCGCTCGCGACCCACTAGGATAAGCGGTTTGGAAAATGGATGGATGGATGGATATATTACAGTTCTGAGATGGGCTGGCCCCCCATCCTGGGTTGTTCCCTGCCTCGTGCCCATTGATTCCGGGATAGGCTCCGGACCCCCCGCGACCCACTAGGATAAGCGGTTTGGAAAATGGATGGATGGATGGATATATTACAGTTTGTAGACTCACACACAGTGCACAGAGCATATTGGTGAGAGTTTGTATTTTGTGTGTGCAGCATTGTACACTGGCTGACTTACACACATGCCAATTTCTGCTTCAAGTGAAAGGATTTATTCATGAACATTCAGGCTGCTCGGCTGTACAGTCATATGTGCAAAACTAAGGTGCTTTTGCTAAATGCCCAAAGGTTCCCATCAAAGGGGTCTCAGCCTCCGTGGGACCCTTTTGGCGGAAAGGGCAAGTCTGCAAAAACACTACGCTGCTCCCTATATAGATAAAGACTTCGCAATGTGCAGGAAGACAGACCATCAAGCAAAGGCTTTAAGAACCGCTACAAACTGCTCGGAGGAGAAGAGGGAGAAGAAGGGAGAGCTGTGGATTAGACCTGGGCCCAGAGAGATGGTGAACTGGGAGATAAACTCATTCTGAATTTCAATGTGTTAATCAAACGCTCTCTCTCTCTCTCTCTCTCTCTCTCTCTCTCCCCATGTGTATGATATTATATACATATGCTTCTGTAAAGACAAAGAATAAGGACAATGAGACATTAAGCATTTGAAAACTGAAATATCAGTTTCAGTATAGGATACCAAAAGATTCTACTGAGCTCCATGCAAATCATTGTTTACCCTCTTTTGCCACCCCATTGAATAGTCACACACAAAAAACCTAGTTTGGTTTATTTCTCATAATGCATCTTCCCTCTCCCATTCCTGAGCTCAAATAGGGAACTGGAACTGCAGTGTCAACAGTGATTAGAGATTCCAGAAGGCTGGTCGTTCCTGAGAACAAATGCAGCGCTCGCGCACCACACACACACACACACACACACACACACACACACACACACACACACACACACACACAGGGTGCTCCCCCTGCCAATGTTTACAGAAGAGAGATGTGGCCAGCAATCATGTGCTCCATGTCATCAGCACTGAGCTGTAAACCAGGAGAGCGATAAGACACTTACCAGGAACCCCACTGGCCGAATGCATCAATACCCATGGCTCGTTTTTAGAAGAAAACAAATAGCAAGCAAATATAACCTTCTGTTCATGAACACCTACATTTAAGCCTCATTCCTGAGACTGCTGCAGAGATGGGCATTTGCTTGTCCCCAACAGAAGAAGAGGGGGGAGACATGGCGGACTTGCTGGTGCCCGGAGACTGCGATCCAAACTCAAAGCAACATGAAAAACAAGATGGCAGGATGCAAATCTAGAAAGAACATTAACTATGGCCACCATGTCAGTGCCTTTATTGGACATTAAGATAGCATAGTGACAGTCAGTGGCGAGACCGACTCTACTTGGATCTTTCCTGGGACACTCAGATCTAAACATCGCTTCCGTTTCAGGTTCTTATCTTTAAGGAATCAGGACACTGCCACTTCTTGGCCAGTACCCACGTAACGCCCACTGTTACAATCACACAATCGGCGGGGAGCATGAGCTGCCAGTTGGAGGGAAAAAAAGTCAACAAAGAGCATGTGTGCTTTGGTCAAGTTTGCCATAATAAACGGTCTGTCAGCTGGCTGGCGGGGGATCCGGATTATTGGACCCTATGTGGTCTTTGCTGCAAAATTATGTTCTTTCAGATCTACTTTTTCCTCAGTGGGCTCTTATAAATCGCCCCAGTTCTGTTGCTTACATAACCAATAATTCCATGTAAGGCAATCAGGCGAGAGACCTGAGAGGGGGGTCTGAATCGAATTAGCCGTGTTTCGCTTAAGCCGGAAAGAGATGTACTTTGCAACAAACACATTCTGCATTCTGGCCCAAATGCTGCAGGGAACATATTTCTGACCAAATCACAGTAAACACAAGTTCTTGTTTTGAGCTCCATTGTCTGAGAGCCATTGTGTGGCCAGCAGGAGAGCTTGTGGTCCATCCATTATTTAAGGGCAGAAGGGAAGGCAGACGGAACACAGGTTTACCAGATACTTTACTGCAGGAGAAGGATCCGTCTGTTAATACTTACAAAACACAATCGTTTAGGATGTTCTCCAAAACACAAAATGCTGTGACTCTGATCAATACTCTCCAGCTGCATTTTCGGTCCGCCAAGTCGTCACTGAAATCATACTGTAAGTAGAATTTGAGCTCAAATTCAACCAAACGTAAATCAGTAAAGAAAACAAATGTTTTTTTTAATATAGCTAAGTAAGCAGTGACTGTCTACTACCTAAACACTGTACTATGTAGTTAACTCGGTGTGTACAACCGAACACCATCCTCTTCCCGTTTTCACATAAAACATCCACGTTATAATGCTTTAGGTTAAAGTAACATTTTTACAAATCAAAAAATCGTTTATTGATCCACACTGATGAAACATACATCTGCACTGGATTAAGGAAAAGTGTGGGAGAACCTCCATTTTTCCAACTCGTAAAGAAATTTTAAAAAATGAAGAACATAAAACGAGGGACAGGCCTGTTTCTTATGGTCCCCCAGAGGAACCTCCCGGTACTGCGGGGTGACCATTTGATTGCCTGACAACCAATGAATGAGGGAGCAGCGCAGCAAGGAAATTTATGGCTTTTTCCTCTTGTAAGCAAACAGGACGTTCAAAATACAATACAGCAAACATTTGTTTATCTGAAATACATAAAAACAAATGGAAATTTACTGAGGCCAAGAGGAATAAATGCCTAATGATGATCAAATCCGAAACGCTGAAAATCATAGTGAACAGAGCAGAGAACGAATTCGCCTTCGATATGGGTCACGCGATACAGCAACTGTAGTGTTTCCCAACGTGTCATCTGTTTCCTTTCACTTTTGGCACAGTTCATGCAGGGGAATGGGGTTACCTTTAAGATATCAGGAATGTTCCTCCGTTGTTCTTACAGTGTTGGATGCAGCATACCTTCTTAGAGAGAAAATGTAAATTTGCTTGGAAGGAGCAGCGAGCGTGATTCCGTGTCCTAATTCACTTTGCTGCGATTGTATTTAAGGTTTCTTGCTTTCTTCCAGCTTTTGTTTTTTCACCCGTCTCTCTGCACATTTCTGCCCCTGTGCCAGCCGCGCTGCCAGTTTTTCACCCCTGTTAGTTTCTCTTGGCCGAAACATACTGTGTCGTCAGGGTTTGGATGGTGGTATTGGCACAATTTCCTCACCTCTCCACGAGCCTGGCCGGCTTCCCATATCTCTACTAGCCAATCAAAGTTTTCTCCAACCGTTCATCGCAGCCCGTCTGACGGAGGGTAAGCTGAAGTCCATATTTCATAAAATCATGACTGTTTGCAATTTACGTCTTAATTGTTATTCTGACCTCCCAGAGACGTCATGGAATAAACGTGCTTCAGCTGGCAAGTGTCAACCTGATTTTATTTACGAGGTGGTTTCCCTAAATGATACTTTCTCTAATTACATAAAGATCACTTTCAAATTGAATGTTTTAATTAGTAAAAGGTCGGTAAATATTATTTTTTTCACAAGTGTACTGTGAGACTTTTGTATTCTATTCCAAAGAATAATCTGCTACTAAGCATATTCTAAGCATGCGATGATTCCATCAGACAAGTCAGTGTTAGATGAGATAAATGTGTTTGTATCACTCACAGATCATTTGTGGTCACAAAAACAATCATATTGTCTGCAAGGGTTGCAAGGTTATCGTGAGACACCTGGTACATGGAAGTATATCACTGTGACCTCTCTGGTATGATAAGAAATGTCATCAAAGGAGTTTTCTAGAGAAATGCAAAGCTGATGTTCTTTGGAAGTTTCTTTATGGCATAAATTCTTTCATTATCATTATCATCCAGGCCTCTCATCCAAAGTGCTCCCTGCCTTGCACCCTGGTTCTGGGCAAGTCATTAGAGGAAGGATGGATGTATGGATGGATGGATGGATGGATGGAGCAAAGATGTTCTGTGCTTTGCCTCCGAGTTTCAATGCATGGATTGCAATTAACACCGAACTTGCAGCCAGCACTATACTATAGTCTATAAAGAACATCCTACTACATTCCCAGACGTTCAGGAAGCCTATCCAGATGCCCTCAAAGAGGTGCTCATGCTTTCATGCAGTTTCTCATGTGCTTTTCAGAGGCTTGACTTGACAGTCTTTAGCACTGAGGATCCAGGCAGGAGTCGGGAGAGATTCCCTTGCCGGAGCCCGTGACTCGATCCCAGGATAAGGGAAGTGTTAGGAAAATCACACTGCCAGGTTTCCAGTGGCAGTGCAGGCCACCTAACAGAAGCCAGCTGCAGTGTCGGTGTCTACACAGCAATGTGCCAGCCTCTGGTGCCACCTCACAGTGATCTCTGTGGGGATTCACAGCAAACTGCCTCCTTCAGCACTGTTTGGTTAATATGTCCAGCACCGGGTCACCGGTCCTGCATAGGATGACAGATTTTTTTTTTCGATGATGGAAAGCAGGTGCTTTTACAGGAGCTGCTCCCCCCCCCCCCCCACCCTACTTATGGTTCTGTAATAAGTTTTCCTTTCCATTCGTTGTCATATATATATATATCTCATCATTCCTTTTGATATAAAAAAAATTCGGGTATGTTCCCGATCTGCCGAAATTATTAACGTAGCTCATTTCAATATGCCGCCCCGAGGTGTTTCTCTTTCAGGGCTTGATGAAATTCAGCAAACGAACGACGTTTCTTCGGGAAGAAGTGAAGGGAACAAACCACCGCTGAGAAATACCCTTTGCGACTGAGACCATTTGCATGGGAAATGACGACTCGGGGAGCACCGGCCAACAAAGGTTTACTTAGAGATTCACAAAATGTAAATCATCGCATTTTCGTATTAGGAGATAAAACCGCAAGAATTTCTGATGGAGTACTTGAGTAAAAATTAACAGCTTTGAACACATTTGTCTCTAATATGAAAAGTAGCTGCAGGCGGATGAGATGAGCTTAGTGTGCCTCTCTAGTAGATTTCATAACCTGCAGTGATGCAGTGAGCTAAAGAGCCAGTGATGAACTCCCACATAACTGGGGTTTTCATGCAGAGTGGACTGGACTGGATAAGGTTCTCGCATTCAGGTCACTATTCTGAAATCCATTGTACACAAAACCAGTGACTGAACAGTTCTGGTAATAAAAATCAGTGGGGGGGGGGGGGCTTTAGCTAGTGGAAAATCATTGGTTTGCGTTGATCTTGTCTGTGCTTGTCGACTTCCTGACTTTGCTGTTTTAGTGTAAGTGGGATTTATATAGGATATATGGAAAAAAATATGAGAAATAACCATGTTCAAGTGCATGCTGCATTTAAAAGATGTATAATAGCATGATTTATTAGTCCCAGCGCATGGTGATAATTTTAAGACCAGACACAATGAGGCATTCAACCAAGTTGTGCAACTGGCCGTATAAAATATTTAATGATGGATATTGTGCTATTTTGTTGCATTTTGGGACGGCTGCATTTCCTGCAGATTTGCTTTGTGAGATTGCTTCCATCTGGATGTTTCGTGAAAACGGATAAATTATGTTACGCTAACATTTAAGTCCATCCGCAGCAGTAGTGGAATCCTTAATAGATTAGCCCCCAACAAACTGTTGACTGTGATGCTGAGAGACTCACAAAGGAACCAACGTGAACTACTATGTTAAAACTCAGACACCAAGTTCTGCTGTTTGAACCTCACCTAGACTGACAGATTTTATTTGGTTGAGTTTTTGCACCCCTTAAATCTACTTACTTTGTACTTAAATATATGCCATTCCCTATGTTTTCCAGAATCTAATAAATCAAAATGACACTTTAAAAATGAGCAAACAAACAGAGAAAACAGGACAATCAATCACTTCAGTGTAAACACTAGTATAAATAAGACTATTACAAAGTCCTACACAACAAAAAGCCGGCTCAGAACATGCCAATTGTCAGGATCAGTCTTTGGACAAACTTGGTTTAAAGCAGCCAAGACATGGTACTAAAACACACTCAATGGGAGAGAATCTTGTTAAAAAATGTCCATCTAATCTAATCTGTTGGATATGATCCTGGTGTTTAGTTTCTTGAAAAATGACCGTAGCTTGCAAATTTTACACTTCTTGGCTTTCATCCTCTTGCGATAGATCTCATCCCAGCTATCCTCTTCCTCGTCGCCCGCCAAGGCACCCACGCCCCTCCGTGGAGCTCGGGGTTGGCCCTAGGGTCCTCTGCCGGATAGCGTACAGGGATGGCGGTGCGGTTGTAGTAAGCCAGGCGAGCCAGCAGCTGCTTGACCACATCAGGCCGCTGATTCGAGAGGTCGTAGCGTTCGTAAGGGTCTCCGGTGATGTTGAAGAGCCACACTGACTTCTGGATGTCTGTGTGGCGCTCCAGGTTCCACCAGCTGCCCGGGAAGGTGGCTAGCATCTGTGGGGGGATCCAGTCGCCATAGCCAGGGTCTCCGGTCAGCAGCTTCCAATCCCCGACACGGATGGAGGCCTGCACAGCCGTGTTCCAGATGCGGTGTCCTTCCTGCCAAGAGCCATGCTTGGCATGATTGTAGAGGGGATCGATGTTATGCAGAATCTCAAGACGAGGAGATTGCTTCCCCTCGCTGATCGCCGGCCATACATTGTAGCCATCGAGTCTCTTGCTCGTCGAGATGTTGCCTCCTGCCAGAGCCACTAACGTGGGATACCAGTCGGTGATGTGCACCAAGGCCTTGCTCACGCGACGCCGTCGGCGCAGCAACGGACTGTGGACGAACCCCAGCCCTCGAATGCCACCCTCCCAGTAGGTGCCCTTGCGGCCACGCAGCGGCCAATTACTCCCTCCGAAGAATGGCTGTCCACCATTGTCGGTGGAGAAGATGAGGACGCTGTTCTGGTAGTAGCCGTACTTGCGGAGGGCATAGGTCACATTTCGCACAGCCTCATCTACTACAGATACCATGGCTGCATATTTCCTGCGGGCTACATTACTCATTCCCCGATACTGGTAGATGTAGTCCTTGGGGGACTGCAGGGGTGTGTGCACAGCCTGAAAGGACAGGAAGATGAAGATGGGCTGCTGGGGGTCATGGCTGGCCAGGATCTTGCGCACCCTCTGAGTGTAGAGGTGGGTGGAGTACTTACCCCCCCTGGCCCCAGGCTACGGTCTCCCCCTCATGCAAATCAAAGCCGCACATGCCAGGTCCATCGCAGGACTCGTACGTGTAGTAATCCACGCTGCCCGTCAGCGAGCCAAAGTAGGTGTGGAAACCTCGGCGTGTTGGCAGGCACTCTTTCTTGTAGAAGCCCAGGTGCCACTTGCCCACCATGTGAGTGGCATACCCTGCCTCCTGCAGCTTCTGGGGCAGAGTCACATGGTCCAGCGGCAAGCAGTTGGGCTGGCGAGGGCGGATGATGGAGTGCTGCAAGCCGGTGTGGATCTGGTACCTAGGCCAAATATCACGCTCATTAGTACGAAAGTCCATTCGTCCATGAAATGAATTTCACACAATCAGCACAGAAATACAGTGCCAGTCAAAAGTTTGGACACACCTACCCATACAGAGGGTTATTGTTTACATTTTTAAATAATTGTAGAGACATCCTGGGATGTTCCTCCAGCTGTCCCACATCATTGGCCGATTTTCTTCCACTCTAGTCAAACTCCTCCCGACTATATCTAGTGGGGTTTAGGTCAGGAGGCCAGGTCACGTGATGCGACACTATCACCCTGCTTTGTATGTGGCTTGGCGTATCCAAACTTTTCACTGAACCTTGCATTGCGGGGTATTTGCATGATATTAACTACAGTAATCGATAAAGGCCATTTACACAAAAAATAAATGCTTTGAAAAATGTCCCTACATATATCCAGGCCAACCCAGTCCTTTTTTAAATCCAGAAACATACACTCCCTATCAAGATTGCTTAAAGGATTTTCACAGCCCTTTAGTTGCCAGAGTAACAGAGATGAACCTCATATTTCCAGTGGTGCAAAACCAACTTCCCTTGAATGAGTTTATACTAAGACTGCTAACGATTGCACATTCACATGCTTCAGCAGCCCTTTGCCCAGAACAGTCCGCAGCTGGTTTCTCTTCAGCTGTGACTCTCACAGCTCAATGTTTTGTTTGACAAGACGCACATCTCAAATCCACAGCCAAACCTGCAAACCAGAGCTAAACCAAAAGTCCCTGAACACCCTCAGCTACCAACAGATGCTAAGTCACGCTTATTTAAATCAGGACATGCTATGCCATCACGCAAATTAACCGAATATACACTTTTCGCAACCAAAGGCAAATAACTAAATACACATTAACGACATTCAAGGTAAGGTTATCACTATATATTATCCCAAACTTCTTCCCAGCCTAAAAATGCACATTTCTCTCTCTCAACGTGACAGTATTTACTTCATTCACTGTCAGAAACAGCTGGCACCAAAATTAATTTGTACAGAACAGCTTTGTCTCTGCGCACTCAGCCTGTTTTAAAACGTTCCTCTTCAGTGACTCACTCCTGGCTCTCTATTTCATTTTCAGCTGGATGGTTTCGTCTGGAGCCTGCAAACAGACGAATGTGAGGCGCAAACCGGGTCCCCACAGTCCTCCGCCATACTGAAATTCCCCCCCCCCCCCCCCCCCCACACACACACACACACACACAGCCTTACAGTTAATAATAATGTCAGACACGAGGTATGATGTCAAAAGTTATCCCCCAAGACCTTCCCCAGCTATAGGTACTGCTGATTAAAGTCCCATAAAGGCATTTTTCACTGGAAAGACACAGGCTGTCCTTGACACTGCGGTGAACTTGATGTTCTGGGTAGTCAACAAATCCATGGGACGCAGAAACTGGAGAATGGAAAGAGACATTTGATCATCACCCTTAGGATACAAGGAACATTAAACGAAACATACAATCTCTCTCGTAAACTCACAAAGAACTCAGATAGACAATTACCAGCTAATTACAGGTGACAGGAGGGGGCACATCCCTATAATCTCACCCCACCCCCAAGGAAACCCACACCTGCTCTGTATCTCACAAACAGCCTCTTTCTCAAACGCACAAATTTAGCCAAACACACCCAAATGCTACTCTAGGTGCTAACAGCGCTGCAATACACCTGTGTACAAACCCTGAGCATCCCACATAGCACAGAGCACACACCTGTGTACAAACCCTGAGCATCCCACATAGCACAGAGCACACACCTGTGTACAAACCCTGAGCATCCCACATAGCACAGAGCACACACCTGTGTACAAACCCTGAGCATCCCACATAGCACAGAGCACACACCTGTGTACAAACCCTGAGCATCCCACATAGCACAGAGCACACACCTGTGTACAAACCCTGAGCATCCCACATAGCACAGAGCACACACCTGTGTACAAACCCTGAGCATCCCACATAGCACAGAGCACACACCTGGCAGCAGCAAACTCCAGTGTACCAGGGTTCAAATTCTGTACCATGTAATATATCCATTTCACATTCTGAGGGGAAAAAAATCTTGCTCTGCTCAAAAGAAGGGTATTGTGTCCAATAAGTGCATCTTATTTTACTTGACTTACAGTACGGGGGGGGCTTCACATTTATGGAAAGTTGTATAAATGTGTGCTCTATGCCTGCCAGTGAAAGTTAGGTTACTTACTGGCATATTACACAAAAAGACACTTTTGAAAGTTTTTTGGCTTTCAAAAGTCTCCTTTCTGACCTACCTCAGCTAGATATTCGGCACTCAGGGAAACGAGGGAGGAATCACAGTGTGACAGTGACAGGGAGCACGGCTTATACGGCACACTGCTTCCAATATGCTGCATTACTGGGCTTAATTTGGAAACATGGCGGAACATGTGCCGTCTGCATTTTCTCCCTGTGTTGACCTGCAGTTCAAAGGCAATTTCAGGTGATTCAATGGCATCCCATTCAAGGTTAGGTTTAAGGTTTCATTTGTTGTCATCATCAACTGTGTACAAGTACAAACAGTGTTCCTCTGTGATAGCAGTTCACTTATAACAGTTAACAATACACAATAACTATACCACACAATAACAATACCTATCTAAAGTACAGACAGCGGGCATTAGACATGAGACACAAGACAATAGCAATAACGATTCCCGATGCAGTTACTATGCCCACATGATGTAATAAATCCTGATATTCATTAAACCATTTAAAATAGTAAATAAACTACTCAAGTAACCCCAAAACTAAGAAACAACGCTAACTTATTAATTGTAAACAAGTTTTCATTCCACTGTCAAGCATTCAGCCACAAATTTACTGTTATAAGATTTTCCATGACAAGTGTCTTTTACTCTATGGAAGTTACAGCACCAACAGGAAATGATCTTCAGTCAGTCACTCAGAGGATTCCGTCGCTTCGTTATACATTCCTCCATCATGTCATCCGTCTCCTAAACACTTATTCAATAAAGGGTTATGTGAGGCACACCCCAGGCAGTGGGCGCGAGGCAGGAGAACATCCTGAGTGGGATCCCAGTTCATCGCAGGGCACGCAATCGCACACGCAGTGGGCAATTTACAGAATCCAGTCGATCTTACTGTGAGATGAGACATGGACATGGGGGAGAACATGTAAACTCCACACGCACACACAACAGGGATATAGGGTGGCAGTGTGACTCACCGCGCCATCCCATAATACCAGCTGTGGCTCTTAGTCTCCGAAGAGGCTACACCATGATACTTAGGGTTGTCATCCTGAATGGCCTTTTACAGTAATGTGGTGACATCACGCTCCACTGACTGCGAGGAACAGCTACTGACAAAACTGCCCAGGGACGTCTGCCAAGCAGCTGAGGAGACCTACAGCGTTCAGGCCAGCGGCTTTCAGTCAACCCAGCGAACACATGCCATTTGAACACTTCCAAATTTGAAAACAAGACCTTTCAATGCAACACTTCTTGTTACCAGGTGATATTGAATTTGGCTGAATTCCAAGACAAAGTTTTATTCTACAACAGCAAGATTAGCTCTTGTAATTGCTTGGTTATACAGTACTGTGCTTTCAAAAGAAAATGAATGTTTCGATTTCAAAATGTTCCTCTACTCAAAAATATGACTGCACTCATATTTGAAAACAATTTAATTTTTTTTTTTAATGAGCTGGTGAAATCATACCGCAAGCTGCTATTCCGATAACCATGAAGCACAGTATCAGTACCCCCAGAGTTAGAAATATTGCGAGTGAACCACGTATTAATAATTTTTTCAAAATAAATATAGTTAATGGTTAAAGTGTAAACAAGCTCTCTCTCCACAACTGAAGAGTGACTCTTCATTCGGCAGAGCGTAGCAGCCTCTTCCCCGTTTTGTCAAATTTAGCACTCGAGATTTATTTGGAAAGGGCACCTAAACCGTGTGAGAAACTAACATTTAAGTTGTTAGATTAACTTATAGTTTACTTGTCCTCTTCAAAGAAGTTATGAGTTCATTAATGACATTGCAAAAACTGTTTATCCAAAGATATTTATCCACGAACCCAGTGCCTTGATATAATATTAAAGTCATCAAAATTAATCCAAAAGTGTTAATTTTCTGTATTATTGCCACAACGGTTGTGATGGCCATGTTTTTTTTAAACATATGAAACCCAGTTTTTTTAGGGTTGATTCACTTGTCCTGTCTCTCTATTCGTAGTTACTGAATTCCGATAAATTTAAGAAGTCATGACACTTGCCACAAATCTTGAACTGCTTGACCTAACGGCTCATAAGTTAACTTGAAAGGCTTTACATCAACAGTATGAAAGATACTTTAAGAAGACTTTAAGGTAAAGTGGTTTGTTGAGCTGAAGATATTTGCACAGGTCAACAATATTACACGAGTGACGATGACATGTAGCGTGTTGCCAGAGAAACTACAAACTTTCAATGTTCGTTGGATACCATAGTGGATTAATGTATAGCGATAAATATGTCCTGACGTTAAAGTACAAACCCATTACTTCGTGGGGGACACACTTACAACATCTTTATTTGATTTCACACACAACTTAAATTCAGCACACTGCATGAATAAACACGGTGGCGGTTTTGTTTCCGTTTGCCCAGAAATTCTAACTCAAAGCAAAAGCCAGGCTGGAAATTTGGACTAATCCCTGGGTATAATAAAATATATATATATTGAAAATTATCTGTTACAAACAGTCTTACATGACAGATGCCTGAGCTCCTGGATGGATGGATGGATGGATGGATGTACGGATTTCTCATTTAAACGTCAAAATTTCAACATTCCGAAAAAGCCTATCTAAAATAAGATTAATTATCTCAGGCACCTTTGTATTACTACCAAATGCAGTCAGTGTGTAACCTTCGAGAAATTGTAGAGGGAAATGAATTATATAAATAAATAAATAAATAAATAAATAAATATTTTTAGATAAATTAAAAAGAAAATAGGTTCAAACACCTGCACTATGTCTTAACAGAATACATCTTTGTTTTCACTTGCGCAAGGCAAAACTTATGCATATTATTTGAATATTTATTGGGATGCATTAGTTTTGCTTTATTAAATTCCTCCGGGAAGATTATTTTACTGTGTTAAAGTTTACTTCATGCATAAACGTTGGTTACAAAAATACTTATTATAGTAAAGATAATGCATGTTTACCATTTTCTATTAGGAAAACGATTACTAATGCGTTCATCTTAATTAGACAGATTTCACAGATGCCACTTCGGGGGACCTGGTGTGAGCTTAGACGGAATCAGACTACCTTCCCGTGATCAGCTGACTGCGGGACGGCGTGCATATCGGCTGGATGTAGTAATTCTCCAGCTTCACTCCTTCCGCTGCCAGCTTATCCAGGGTCGGCGTCCGAATGTCGGAGTCGTGGTAGCCAATATCGTGGAATCCCTGGTCGTCCGTGAGTATGAAGATTATGTGGGGCGGCTGTCTGGATTTCAACGTAGAGCCCTTGTGAGTGAAATCCGAAATAGGCTCATTCTCCACCTGATTGGGCTTCATCCAGTCCCAGGAGAAGTAGCCAAAACTTAGTAAACTGACTAATGAAAACCCAGTGAGAGCATAAACTGCCATGGGTTTGGTTTCAGTTCAAATATGATGTATCTAAATATGAACTATGGAAAACAGAATGTTGCAACTCTGCAATACAGGTCCCTTTCTCAATCAATTACTGGGCGAGAATACACATCGCCTTTTCTCTATTCTTTTATTTAACAAACGAGAAACCCGTTGCTGTCTGCGAGTTTCGTCTTTAATCAAAATCATTCCTAAGAGTGACAAAGTATAAGAGTATGCTGACAAAGAATAACGGCGCTTATATGGATCTGTTGGAAAACGCGTGTCTCATTAGATATCCAACACAGCTTCCCTCCTGTTTGAAGATCCCCTTCAAACTTTTCTCCCCCTTTCCCCACCCATTGGCTGTCTTAGTTCCGCCCACTGGAGTACGGGTCCGCCAATAGAAATACAGCGTTATGGGTAGCCCAGCCCCCGCCCCGTCATGATGTGATAGCCGCGCACCTCTTTTACGCTGGATAAAAGCGGCGTGACTTCAGAGTCTCGCCCAGCCGCAGCAGCTGTGACACATGCGAGTCGTTGCACAACGCGATCTCTATCCACCCGCGGCCGAGTGTTGCGTGATGTCCCTGGCGTTTGGTTTCGCTTATCTTCATCCCTCGCCTTTGAAGTATACACAAACGGAATGTGCCGCAAAACATTCTTGAATGGCAGTATTAAATAGTTGATAAAAAAGATCTTGCAGATATTAGGAAAACCTTAATGCGCAGCAGTCATTTCCTGTTTAATAACACTCGCACATTTTGTATTGTTTATTTAATATTCAGAGTTATAACTGTGTATTCTTTCGTGGCTGAATGTAAATATTTTGTCTTAATAGGTCTACATAATTATTGATTGATTTTTTTTGATAGATTATACTTTTGTGTTATACATCCAAAATTATTAATGTGTATGTGTGTATGTGTGTATACTGATGGTCACGTATAATTTAAACGATAGATGGGGACAATGCATTTTGCAAGGCAAAATATTTTTTGTCATAAATTTAGCAGTATAAGATAAAAAAATAGTAACCGCAAAGTGAATCAAGCAAACAACTTCGGATAGTTTTGGATGTTTATGCAACAAAAATAGAAAATGATGATTTAATATAGTTCGCAGTTGTGTTTGTGACACTTGGGGGTTGCGGTAGGCTCGGAGCATGCGAATCCGGGACATCAGCTGGAGAGCGACTTGACAACCAGACAACCGTGTTTTCCAAAAAACTTCGCTCATTACTAATATTAGGTTTAACTATTTGAGTTTGATATTTGTCTTTCTCACTTCCAAAGATTTTTCGCGCTAAAAAGATCTAAACTTACAATTTTTGTACTCGAATCCAGGTGATGGTTTATATTGAAAAACCTGAACAAAAGGTGTTCTGTGCCTCCCGTGTTTCCGTGTCTCCTGCTGCTGTTGATGAGACCAGAACTACACTATAAACGCAAAGAAACCATGTAGTCTCTATTAGTCATTACTAGCTGCATGTTTACTGACTTTACCTTCAAATCCTTCAGAAGTAGCGAATGGCACCACTATCCGGGAACATGAAACAGCTTCCTGTGTTTTCTTATGTATTGCTATAAAAAACGCGATGGGCTTATACTTGTGACTGTACAAGAAAGTATTCCGATATATATGTGGCCTATTAAGAAAGTGCTCACAGATCGACAAAGACTCGGGAATATAAAGAGGAGAGAGTCACCTGATGATATTAGCAGAACTGCCCACTTCTTCTCTTTTCTGTCATCAGTATCAGGAAAAAAAATCCCCAGTTTAAGCAAATGCTTGGGACTGGCCAAATCCTGGCTGTGGAGCAGATTGCAGATCTATTATTTTGTATGTGTGAAAAACATACTGTGTTTACATTTTTAAGTTTGATGTTAACAGCTGGAAGTGGAGCTTAATGGGGTAATGGGGTGAGATGTTGAGAAGGCTGTACGTTCTGTCTGTCTGTGGTGGATGGCAGATCCTACCATCCACCACAGCTCACGGCAGCTTGCTTCAGTTCAGCGCTGGTCCTTTCTCTGAGGTGAACTTCCCAACTGCAGCCTTACACACCGAACATGGACCTGGAACAAAACAATCTCCTCCTTTCCAAAAACTCTAAGGTTTCCTTCAAAGGTGTGTGTGTGTTTTTTTTTCTTACTATCAATACACATTGGCCACTTTTGATATTTTGGCCATCTATTTTGACAGGATCATGTAATGATTTTCTCTGTGGGGAGGGGGCCGTGCGTGCAGGCCGCCCCCAGTCTCATTGGTATAAGGCAGGGCTATGCAGCTGACTATTCTCAAGTTCCGAGCACTACCGATTTTCCCGGCTTCCTTCACCAGTGAGCCAGGTGTGAAGCCTCTAGCCAATCAGAATCTGTTATTATTAAACTAGCTACCTGGGAGAACTGAAAACACGGCACGGCCTGGATTTGGAATCGAGGTGCAGAGTTGAATAGCCCTGGTATGAGGCTTTAATACGATTCCTGCTGCCTGTTTTATTCAGTCAGCTTGTTACAGGTTATTCTCCTAATGCCACTGGTCTACAGATTTGCTGATCATTGACAGTGATGTTTGTTACCATCTACGTGCTGCTCGTCGAGTTAGTGTCCGTTCAACTAAAAGCACATCAGCCTAAATGAGACTGGCGCAATTACTGTTGATAATCTGAATCTATCAATAAAAAAATCAATCAATAAAATCAACTAAAAAAACAATAAAATCAGTAAAAGTCCCCCCCCCCAGCTGGACCCCTCCCGTAACATGTGGATGATGTTATGTAGACCAGAATATCACAAGGCTTATAAACAGACACAAACTCTGGTCTCTAAAATATAACAGTCTCTTCCTCAGGAAATCTGTTTCAGGAATAAGCTTTTGGTTTTGAAGAATGTTTTCCTGTTTCTTTTTATGTGTTTTACCTTCGCCTGCTATTTTATGCTCCCGCTATGCGTTGCTGGAATGACGCCCATTTGAATGTGAATGGGGCAGGGAGTTCATCGCACTGCTGCTGCTCGCAGGACATGAAAAGATCCAAAACCCACTTTATCCTCCACCACTGGGCCCCAAAGGTGTGGCTTATTGAGGTTACAAAAAGCTCACATTGAACACATGTTCACGGTAAGGCTTAATTTTCTCTTTTTAGGGGAAATGAGCTAATTTTGTCCAAACTGCTTCGAGCTGATAGTTGCACTCAGGTGTGTGTTTCTACACTGTTTTCTGAGAAGGCAGCTGTGCCCACCCCTGTCGGAATGCTGTGTCTTTGCCGCCCTATCTTTGCTGATCTTTCTGTTTTTTTTATTATCTGTTTCCTGATTCAACCCTTTTACGCAAGTCCAAAATATGCACAGACTGCAAGGCATCTCTGGTAGGCCTCCCACCGGCCACAAACGGGCCTCTGTTCAGGGAGGAGAGCGCGAGCGAAAAGAGCAGTTAGCTCATTTGAAAAAAATAAAATGCCAAGCAGTCCGGGGGGGTTGCATGTGTGGCCGAGACAGGAGAAACAGCCGTGAAAATTAAGTATTTAGTAACATGTCACTTTCGAAGCATCGTGCATAAACATATAGCTGGTTTGAATCAAAACAGCCCCACAGAAGACATTTTGACTAAACATTCTCGTGAGTCATAATTAGTTCTAGAAATTATTCAGTTGGTGCCAGAATTGGTTTTGTTCTTCCCCTCACACTTGGTACCAGATTTGAGTATTTCTCTCCCTTCCTGGGAAAGTGAAGAAGACAAAAGGTAATAATTAAATGAAAACTTGAGTTGTGTGCTGCGTCCATGGCAGATGTTGTGCTTGGCTGCAGGATGGTGGGGGTTTTATTTCTGTGGGACGGGAACAGTGCTGCCTTTCTCATCAGCGCTAGTAGGGAGCTCGGTGCCCCCGGCGAAGTCCCACTCCAGCCCGGTATCCGCCGTGCCGCTCTCTCCCCTCCTCCCTTGCCACCGCTCCCTGGCTGTCTGTCACCCCGGCCCTCTGAACTCCTTCACATCTTGCTGATGTTGAATAAGGTCTGATGCCTCCCTGTGGGCTCATCCTACATGAAAGGCTGAGCAGCCGGGAGCAGCTAGTGCTCATGCTATAGATGGATGCCAGCCTCAGTCATCCGTGTTTATTACTGGGGAAACGCATGAACTCATAAAGACATGAAGACAAAGACAGGAAGGCAGTGCTGCTCTAAGCCCGTATGGGGCCTTTGGGGGGCTTTACTGCCCTGCCCCCCCCCCCCCCACCACTGCAGGCAAACTTCAGGGCCTGATATCACTTTGGACAGAGGGACAGAAGCGCTATATTAATTCTTTGTGGCTTAGTGAATGCACATGTATGAACTGAATGATCTGTCTATGTGTAGTTGTGTAAGACTAAATGTAATTTATTTGTATATATAGTGTGTGAGGGGCGGCATGGTGGTGCAGTGGTTAGCATTGTTGCCTAACACCTCTGGGACCTGGGTTCGAGTCTCCGCCTGGGTCACATGTGTGTGGAGTTTGCAGGTTCTCCCCATGTCGTCGTGGGGTTTCCTCTGGGTACTCCGGTTTCCCCCCACAGTCCAAAAACATGCTGAGGCTAGTTGGACTTGCTAAATTGCCTGTAGGTGTGCATGTGTGAGTGAATGGTGTGTGAGTGTGCCCTGCGATGGGCTGGCCCCACATCCTGGGTTGTTCCCTGCCTCATGCCCATTGCTTCTGGGATAGGCTCCGGACCCCCCGCGACCCAGTAGGATAAGCGGTTTGGAAAATGGATGGATGGATATAGTGTGTGTGGTCATGTATATATTACATTGTGGGGACCGAATTGTTTGATGGACACAATTTGTCCCCACAATGTTATAACCTGTTGTTTTGTCCATGTGGGGACATTTTTTGGTTTTTAAAAATCTGTGAATGCAGTCAAAAAAACTAAAAATGTGAAAAGTCTTGTATTGGGTGGCAGCGTGTGGCGCAGCGGGCTAATCCTGTGTGCCTGTAATCAGAAGGTTGCCGGTTCAAACCCAGCCTTAGCACGTTTGTGGGTTCTTGATGAAGGCCCTTAACCCCCAGCTCTCTGGGTGCCGCTGCAGGCGGTTGCCCTTCACAGATAGCTTACTCTACAAAGAGCAGGTTGAGGGAGGCGTGAAGACAGTTTCCATACGGGGATCACTTAAGTATCAGTTATTGTTATGTTTGGTTACTGTTATTATTATAGATGCCTCACCAATTATACGGTTATTGTTATAGTTAGGGCTCGGTAGGGTTAAGGTTGTCGTAATTTGGCGTAGGTTTATACCCATAGAAATGAATGGAGAGTCCCCATAACAATATAGATACCTTGTGTGTGTGAGAAACTTTAGTGTTGACACACCACAGTGCACAACAAACAACAAAATGCCTCCTCTGCATTTAACCCATATGTGACAATGTGAAATAGCAGTTGGCAGCTAATTCAGCGCCCGGGGAGCAGTGCTTGGGGGCGCAGTGCTTGGGGGCGCAGTGCTTGGGGGTGGTACCTTGCTCAGGGTACCTCAGTGATTCGAATCTGCAGTCTTTCTATTACAAGGGCGCTTCCCTAACCATTAAGCCACCACTGGCTTTGGTGAAGTTAGAATACTCTAGTCAGATACCAAATGGGACAGAATGTTGTTAGTTAAGATTGAAGAGTATTTGACACATGAAAAGTGATACAAATCCATAGAATATGAAGGTGGTACAAAACACCTATGAAGATACTCATCACAATTAGTACCGCTGGGTCAGTAATGAGGAAGTGGAAACATTAGATGTTCGGTTTTTGAACAAGTAGACTTGAACCAAGGAGAGGGAAACAGTCACTTTATTACAGTGTTACAGAGTTCGTTGTCTGAGTGCAGTACACCAATCAGTGTTATTAGCTAATTTATCGTTAGTCATTTGGGTTTAGAATAAGTCTTGCCTGTATGGTAGTGTGGAAAGAAATAAATCTATCCATCCAGCTGTCCTTCCATCAACCCATCCATCATCTGTCACTTACCCAGGGTTGAGTCGAGGCAGCAATTGTAATTAGGGATTCCCAGACCTCCCTCTCCCCAGCCACCTTCTCCAGCTCCTCCAGGGGATACCACGGTGTTCTCAGACCAGCCAAGAGATATAATCTCTTCAGCATGTCCTGGGTCTGCCCTGGGACTTCCTCCCAGTTGGACATGCCTGAAACACCTCCCCAGGGAGCCATTTAGAAGGCATCCTAGATAGATGCCTGATACACCTCAACTGGCTCCTTTCGATGCGGAGGAGCAGCAGCTCTACTTTGAGTCCCTCCTGAATGTCTGATCTCCTCACCCTGTCTCTAAGGCTGAGCCCAGACACCCTGCGGAGGAAACTATGCAAAGCTTGTGACTATAGATGAGGGTAGGAGCGTAAATCAACTGATAAATCAAAAGCTCTGCCTTCTGGCTCAGCTCGATCTTTATCATGACAGATTTGTACAGTGCCTGCATTACTGCCTCCGCTGCACCAATCTGCCTGTCGATCTCGCATTCTCTTCTTCCCTCACTCATAAACTATACCCCAAGATCAACTCATTCCCCACCAGGAGAGGGCAATCCACCCTTTTCTGGCCGAGAACCATGGCCTCAGGCTTGGAGGTACTGACCCTCATCCCAGCCGTCTCACACTCAGCTGCAAACCGCCCCAGAGCATGCTGGAGGTCACAGCCCGACGACACCAATAGGACAACATCATCGGCTAAAAACAAAGACGCAATCCTGAGGTCATAGAACCGGACCCCTTCCATTCCTTAGCTAGGCCTAAAAATTCTGTCCGTAAATGTTACAAACAGAATCTGTGACAAAGGATCCTGGTGGAGTCCAACTCCCACAGGGAATGAGTCTGACCTCATACCTGATATTCCTGAAGCACCCACCACATTCTTCTGAGGGTGAAGAGCTGGTCCAGCATTCCATGACTAGGATATAATCCGCGTTATTCATCCTGCATCCGAGGTTCTATCAGGGAGGCTGAAGAGTGTAACCCCGCTATAGTTGGAAGCCATCCTCTGGTCTGCCGATCCAAAGGCATTGTCCCCGGCTTCCACGCAATGCTGAAAAGGCGTGTCAACCACGACAGGCCAACAGCATCAAGGAATTCTAAGAACTCAGTGCGAAACTCATCTATGTCTTACCACTGAAGAGTTTTTTTTGGCTACTTCAATGACCTTGGCCCAAGAGATGGGTGAATCTTCCTTTCAGTCTTCCAGCTATACTTCCTCCATGGAAGGCGTATCAGAGGGATTCAGAAGGTGCTCAGAATACTTCTTCAACCACCTGACTTTATCCCCATTTAAGGTCATCAGTTCTCTACCCCTGCTGTAATTAGCATGGGTAAAGCCTTACTTCCCCCTCTTGAGTTTGCCTGACGGTTTTCCAGAATCTTTTCAGGGCCGACTGAAAGACCTTCTCCACGGCCTCACCAAACTCCTCCCCCGCCCAAGTGTTTGCTTCAGTAACTGCCAAAGCTGCATTCCGCCTGGCCTGCTGGTAAGAAAGAAACGATTTCTAAAAAGAAAAAGAATCTCACAGCATGTCTGGAGTTTGCCTGATGCTGTGAGTGTGTCTGGTGAGCTGTGGCAGGAGCTCTTGTGTTCAGATAAGAGACCAAAGCTTCGGAAGAAAGGCCGTCTGCAG
Organism: Brienomyrus brachyistius; assembly: GCF_023856365.1. Taxonomy (NCBI): domain Eukaryota; kingdom Metazoa; phylum Chordata; class Actinopteri; order Osteoglossiformes; family Mormyridae; genus Brienomyrus; species Brienomyrus brachyistius. Next base: position 10,606,460 of record NC_064542.1, read on the forward strand.
GTGGCTGCATCGCGCCTCGGGGTGCATCTTGTAAGAGTGGATGGGGGAAGAATAAGGCAATGTGCATGAGAGTATCGCCAGCGAGCTTGTTTGCCTCATCTTAATGACTGAAACATGGAGGGAAACTCACCGTTCAGTAAGGCGCTGCTCTCACCCAGAGCCAAAGTAACATAGTCCAGTCTGAGTCCCAGCCTCGATCACACTGAGCATTATTGGTGCCATTTTACAAATGACTCACAAGCGCCATTAGGTCGAATGAACTGTAGTCTATCTGCCAGTAGGAAGATAGCAGCAGGTGATGCCGGTGCATGGCGTACCCCCCCCAAAAGACACAAGGGGGCGCTCTTAAAGGTCAATGTGCCAGGGCCGAATGCGGCTTCTATCAATATGTTCCTGTTTTTGATTTTGATTTGTCTGTTTTTTTGATTTTGCCTGCTTACAAGCAGCAATCGGATCTTTGAGAACATTCAAAAAGAAACAAAGATCGCAAATGTTTCAATAATTTTTTTAAAAAAAGCTTCTTTAAAAGGTCCCTGCGTCCATTGGAAAGGCTGAGCGCGGTTATTGCCAGCAGCTGGTAACTCTGACAGAGCAGAAATGAAGGCGACGTTTATAAACCCCCCCTCCTCCCCTCCCCCCCCCCAAAGGAAGTTCAGTGCTCCCTCTAGACCTTTCTGCCAGTTACATGTCAATGTTCTCTGCTGCCATTATTAAGGAGCCTCATTTGTGGCCAAAGTCTTGAACACGGTGCCTGTGAGCTGTTTACGGTGCCCTGGTGCCCAGCTCAGGCGAATGCCAGGCCATTAACCCTTAATGTGGTCAGTCTGAGTGTCCGATGTGCCACGGTGTTTGTTTGGTGCATTTTGTCAGACACGGCGACTTGGGGGGAAGAATAATGCAAGAAGCATTCTCTGCAACCTGGAGCTCCCCCTTCAGGTGAGGCAGATTCTGTTCTGCAAAATTAGTTTTACACCAAAAGAAAGATTGAAAGGTCAAATAAAATCCGGGGTGAGAGGTTGTGATTGGCCTGCTGTGGAAAGGTGTTTATTTGCAGAGAATGTTGAGAAACAAAAGAGCATCAGTCGTGTTGAAGAAAGGCAACGAGGGAAGTCGGTCTGGATAACTTGGGAGAGAGTGAAAGATGTTATGCGGCCGAGAGCCAAAGCTGTAAAGCCAGTTATTTGTTGCTGCATTTGGACTGGGATCTTTGTGAAGGGAAAAAGGAAATGGGGAAATAATTAGGAGCTTAATATAAAGTGAATGGATGTTAATCAGCTTGGTGGGAGCTGATGTGAGGCCTTCGAGAGGCTGGGTTTGGGCGGCTCGCTGTGTGCTGCTTTCCTGTCTCACACACTAAGCCATTAATCACAGGAGGGAGTGTTTTGTTGAATTCCTGTGTGTGTGTGTGTGTGTGTGTGTGTGTGTGTGTGTGTGCGTGTGTGCGTGTATGTGTGCGTGCATGTGTGTGTGTGTGCGTGCGTGTGTGCATGTATGTGTGTGTGCGTGCATGTATGTGTGTGTGTGTGCGTGCATGTATGTGTGTGTGTGTGTGTGTGTGTGTGTATGCGTGCATTATGTGTGTGTGTGTGTGTGTGTGTATGCGCCTCAAGCAACAGCATAGGAGAGAGTCTGATTTTGGTTGGGCCAAAACTTAATAATTTTTATTTATTGGTGGATGAATGACGTAAAATTAAACACTGTGAAGTACATCCCTGCCCCTCCTCTGCCGCAGTTTTTATGCACTTGCCCTCAAGGTTCCAATCACATGCTATCAAATACACAAGTGTGTTTTTTATATAATTCAATCTTTTATTGATCAATCAATAAAAATCAAGGCACTTCCATCTTAAGACACTCAATATAAGAATGTAACAATAGAAACAATACAGTATCAAAGTATATAGGCGTACTTGGTAAACACAGGAGTCCCTGCAGATAAAACCATCCAACTGGACAGTAAGACAAGTAAAAGAGACCAACACTTCTCACACTCCCCTCTTAGCCTGGTCACCTATTGCAGAAAACCAATTGCAGAAGCCTTTGTCTTCCAATGTCTCCCACCCTTCCTGGCCAACATTTTTTCATAGGATCCGCTTCTGTCATTAACATTTTCCATCCATTCAATCGGCAATGGCACCTCTAACCATTTACCTTTGGCTCGTAATACTTCACCCCAGAATGGATAGACCTTTGGCCATTACCGCCTAAGAAGTAAAAAGGTGCTCACCACATTCTAGCACAACAAAAAGATATGTTATAGCGTAGAGGAATCATTTGCTCTAATGTTTAGTAAAGGTTTGCAAACTGTGGGATGCTTATTGTAAAATAATAACCCATAAACATTGATACGCCCTCTGGTGTATATAGTGGGACTTGAAAGCTGCTTTTTCCGTTGGCTTGAGAGGCAGCAGCCTCTTACATGAACCGATTCGTCGCTCCGTTCTTCCGTGCCGCCTTTGTTTCAGCTTTCGCCGCTGCCGCGGCGCCTAGAGCTGAGCGGCCGCCGTGCACCGTTCTGCAGCTCCGGTGTCAGCTCCACCAGCGAGCCCGTCTTCTGCGAGGTCTCAGGCGAACCGGAACTCGGAACCGTTCACGGGCGAGAGGCTGCTGTGCCCCCCCCCCCCTTCTTCCCACACGCACACAGACACACAGCGCTCGCCCACGCAGACACTCGCATCTCTCTCCGTGAGACGTGTCTGAGCGCATGGCTGCTACCTGCTGCTCCGCGTTTCACACCACACATGTGTCTTAAGGAGGGTAGGGCTTATGCTGACGCCTGCGGCGGCCATTAATGTCAGTTTCCTGCACATGTTTACACAGGACACTGTTGACTATTAAGCCAAGTACCTTGTTTCCGGCATGAAAATTTGTACTCAACCCAAATAACATTATGATGATTGTACTTCTGAAGGCAGAAGAGGTTTAAAAGCTCTTTCTTCTCCCCCTCAATGTGCTTGCGCCCCTCTGCTATTCTCCTTTAACATGATAGCTGTGCTTTGCTTCATTTGTGCGGCTTCTTCCTGGATTTGTGTTTGTAAGTGAGCTGTTACTTTGCTTTGTTGTTATATTCCACTCTCACCATGTTTTATTCCGTAAGACTCTGGCTCCTCCGTGTGACCCCCGTGTTTCCCGTCTCATTTTGACATCTGATGACTGTTCTATGTCTTAGACCAGTGTTTCCCCCCCGGGGTCCTCGGGGACCCCTAGCTTTCCCACCTCTGTGCTCCCTCCCAGCTCCCTGCCAGACAGTCGACATTTTACGGGGGGGGGTCCCCAAGGACTAGATTGGAAAACACTGTTTTAGAAGATGTTACCGTGTTCTTTTCATTGTACAAGTTGTGGATAATCAGATCTGTTTAAGCATTTCCCCATTTTGGTATAAAGCCTCTTTGCAGATAATTTGCTAGTCCTCCCGTTTGCTGTAAAAAAAAAGTCAGTGAGGTGTACCTCACGGGCGAGCTGGGTGGAATCGGACTCGATTAGACTGAGTGTGAGGGCTGTCGCTGGTTTTGGAATGAACCCTGTTTTTCTTCCTTGTTTTCGCCGGCGTGAATGGAGCTCTTTGACAGGCCTGCTCCTGCTGACCCCTAGTCGTCCAATGCCCTCTTTGCAGCTTGCCCAAGGGAGCGGCTCCTCGCCTCACACTGGCTTCCAGGCAGCATACCGCTGGCTGGCACGCGTGCAGCCCCACGCTTCTCAGCACTGCGCCATCGCCCACCCTGTGACCGCATCCCTGCCTCCGAGGCTCCAGTCCAAACACACCTGCTCCCATCAAAACCCTCCACTTTCCTGTTCTTGAAAAAAAAAAAATCACTAAACGCGACTCCAGCAATTTTTCAGACGGCAGGGTTGTAGGTGCGCAGTAGCATGTCTTTTCTGGGTGCTACATCTCCTGTACAGTTCGCTGCTGTGTGCATTTACTGTACAGCTGTTTTCAGCAAGCAGCACAAGCGAATGATAAAAGCTGGAATGAGTGAGCAGAATTATGGGAGAAATCAGGTTCTGTGAAAGGCAGGGGAGTCTAGCAAGGATATTCCAGTTCTACCCACCTAACAACCATTAACATGCAGCACTGTGACTCTGAAGTGAAACCTGGATGATTCCGCTTAAGAGAATTTGAACTGAAATATGCTGCTGTCTACAGAATATGTGAAGGTAAATGACATGCTCATATGAGCCTGAACGAATGTCCTGATGCCTTGTTCAACTGCAGACATCATTATGATGTCATTATGATGTCATTATTACATCATAATGTTTCTAACCACAATAATTTGCTCACACTGTAAGATATTCGCCTATGCATTGTGTTATTGTGCAATGGGGAAGATACCCAAGCCAGAGAATTCTAATTAAAATGATTTTATAATAACTTTTGATCACATTTAAGCATGTTGACTTAAATCTGGGAGTGAAATAAGGCAACATTACATAAAAGAAAATTGGTATTGGGGGAGTTTTTTTATGGTCTGATCATTTTTGCTTGTATGATGGTGCATAAAATTTGGATTTTTATTGTACAATTTGGCATACGAGTTCAAGTGCAGATACTATTATAGATAGTATTATTAGCATTGTGCTGATGAGTCTAATTTATAAAGCTGATACAGTGTTAAATCCAGTGAACAAATTCCTTTGCATGTCAGGGAACTCAGGGAACTCAGTTCTGCTTTCTGTCATTCAAGCTATACTCCAGTTTCCTGAGCCGGGAATTAATTGCTGGCAGCTCCACAATGCGATTTAACCCTGACGCCAGCACACATCATAAATGGAACTTGTTAGCCATATTGAATGGAGAAGGTTAAGGTTGGTGCTATATTTGGATTTAGAATAAGCCCCAGCAGTAGCAAAAGTCATACGGTATCTGTGGCAAATCGGCCTCATTGCGAGTTGGAGGCTCTAATGAGCTGTTGGTTCTTGTTTCCCACCTCATTAGTCCTGAGGGCAGGCGAGGGGGTATGGGCTCGGGCCCTTGGCAGGATGTGCTTATGGCCGCTGCCTCAGTGTAGCCCATGTGTTTTATGTATGTTAAGCCATTCAGCTCGTCAAATGTGATACCAGAAATGCTGGTTGTGTATATGCTGAATGCAGCATGTCACGCCCCTCAGACACATGCCCTGATGGTACTTTCCGGTGGTCTTATGGGAGCTATTGCAAGTGCAGAGCAGCAGAAAGTCGCATCTAGTTATTGCATGCTGTGCGATGGCGCAGGAGAAGCTGTACTGACCAGACAGTAGCTCGTCTCTCAGTGGTGTCTTGTCGCCTCATACACCCTCCACAGTGCCCAAGTCTCCTCCTCCAACACTTATCCTGTTCGAGGGTTGTGGGGGGGTCCGGAGCCTATCCCAGAGGCTGTGGGCACAGGGCGGGGCACAACCCAGGATGGGGCGGCAACCAATCGCAGGGCACGTTCGCACAACATTCACTCACACAGGCATACCTACGGGGAATTTGGTAACACCAATTAACCTCAGCATGCTTTTGGACTGGGGGCAGGGTGAGGCGACAGTACTAATCACTGAGTCACCACGCCACTCCATGAGCTTCCATTTACTTTCCATTAATCTTTATTTAGCACCTTGTTTAGCACTTTGTTTTTGTCCAAAACGACATACAAGTGAAGCAAATAGCACAATACAAACATACAGCTGTCAAGGACTTGACTGGGCGTGAGTGCAGCTAGGCTGAGCTTCCAGCCAATGTCCAGTTACAAGTGTAAGCTGTACTGGAGCAAGAGCTACACATATTTTTCCAAACAGAGCAAGTACTTGATAAGATTACTATTCAATGAGCAAAAAAAATGCAGTGTTAGCACATTCAGGAGCATCAGGTATCTCACACTTCTCCTTGCATGTGTGTTACTATCATCGGGGCGTAATTGGTGTTTTTTTTCTTTGTGTAATTTTGGTTTGCGCACCAAAAGTACTGGCCACCTTGACTACTTGTACACACGAAGTATAAACAATTGCTTCCCTTTTATTTAAAGAATATCTTTCATCCATGTTTCTATTTTCTTTCTATCTCTTTGTGTACAGTGCTAATAATTAAAATCCACTATTCAAACACAGGTCCATTTAAATGTAGCTCAGGACAAAAACACATTTAAATTCAATGATGGCACCGGTAACTGCATAACAGATTCCAGATGTTAATATATCCATTGAACATGGGCCATTCACAAGTTCCATCACCGAAAAGTGTTTTCGGCCTTGGGCCACATGCAGCCCGTTCTCCACATAACACTTCAAACCATCGTAAATTTCATTAATATGTTTTGTGCTGGATTGATTTACATAAAATTGCTTTAGGTTCAATGCATGTCATAATGTTGTTTTGGTAAATGGGGTTTACTATTTAATAAATGGATGAATTCATATATATACTTTGGTTTGGGTTTGGTAATTCTCAGTTAATATGTAATGAAAGAAAATACTTTTCACTGTAAAAGGATTACCTGTGTTTTGAATCGTTTCTTATTTCAACTTGGGTGAGTTTGACTTTTATGCAATACGGTGAGTCCAAAAAGGTACCGTATACTTTTGAGAATAGTGGCTGACAAATATTTCAGTTCCATTCCACAGACATATTAAAATTGACTGGTGTGGACACAAGCGATATATGGACCCCATTTCACCAGAGGAAACCTGCAAATCTGTGTGCGCAGACAGTTCAAATATTAGTCATTTGAAATGCCATGAGCTTTTTTTGTGCAGATGTCACAGCTGGCATGGATTTATTGCAAATTCTCACAGACAATGACCTTTTAACCCTTTCCAGATTCCAGCATATATGTTGCGGATTCAGAACAAGTAGATATGTTTTGGTAAACAAACTGTTATGATGATGGCTGTGAAAAAGTAAGCATTAACACACGATAAAATTATAACTAGGATGTCACATTTCTTTTAGATTTATACATATCTGTAGTGTTGTTTGAGAGGATTATGCCTGACGTAAAACATTGATGAAATACATTGCAAAAAATATATACTGTCGTTGCTTGGAATGCCTCAATCGCGCCACCTTGCGTGAGAAAACCGCAACTCATACAAAAGCAGACCAGCGGTTCACAATTGCATACTATCTTTGAAACAAAAGCTGGTTTTGTATTCATTACATTCAAAATGCAAAAAAAAAAATTAATAAATAAAATGAAATGATAAAAAGAAAATTGTCTCCATTTTGCTATTTAGATATCAAAGTCCATGCCAAACATTCTGCCAAAATTAAAATGGAACAGCATTTGCATTTTAATTTTCCACTTATATATGAGTCAGATGTGAAAAATTAAAAAGTGAAACGAAATAACCTTTTTGCCTTGCAATTTGACTTTTCATTTCCTACTTTGCATTTTAATTTTCAAGTTCACAACACGTGAATATATGTATGGAGCTATATGTCACTGTTGGGCTCAGTGCGTTTGCTGAATCCATTGTCATTCCGTGGTCATTGCATAAATATGTGTGCTACGGCTTAAAAACTCTATTCATATTTTATTTCATATTTTCAGAATGTACAGTATGTGCCGTTGCGAACAAATAAGACGCTGTGAATAAGAAGCTAAATGAATCGGATGCTGCAAATAAGTAGCTAACTTAAGCCATGTGTGACTTTATCATTAGTTCGGGTGACACGGGTGACCATACACAAGAAACATAACGACAAGGGAATCCGTAAACGCACTGAAAGCGCAGCAGTGACTGTCCCGCTCCAATTAACATATATTTGCATGTTGTGAACTTGAAAATGAAAAAGCAAAGTAGGAAATGAAAAGTCAAAATGGAAAATGAAAAGACAAAAGCCTTTTTACATTTTATTTCTTAATATTTCATTTGAATTTGCACTTTGGCGTGATTTTTGTGCATTGACTTGAAACTAAATGGAAAAGTGGAGACTATTATCATTTTATCCATCCGTCCATTTTCCAAACTGCTTATCTTACTGGGTCGCGGGGGGTCCGGAGTCAATGGGCACGAGGCAGGGAACAACCCAGGCAGCCTCACAGACCATTCACTCTCACATGCATTCCTATGGGCAATTTAGCAAGTCCAATTAGCCTCAGCATGTTTTTGGACTGTGTGGGGGGAAACCGGAGTACCAGGAGGAAACCCCATGACGACATGGGGAGAACATGCAAACTCCACACACATGTAACCAAGGCGGAAACTCGAACTCGGGTCCCAGCGGTGTGAGGCAACAGTGCTAACCACTGCACCACCATGCCGTATCATTTTACCATTTTCATTTTATTTTTTGCAGAAAATGCCTCCCATAGTAACGTATTACTTTTTTAATTAACGTGTGATATACGTGCTATACCGGTTTTGCCCTCAACCAATAGGTGGCACGTAAATAATTTTATCGTGTTTACAGAACTCGGAACACTCGCAATTTTAGCTTGGGGTTCTTAAATTATTTATTTAGGAGTCGGACGGCTTCAGGGAAGAAGCTGTGCAGGAGGCGACTGTCTCGGGAGGTGATGGACCGATAACGTCTCCCTGATGGCACTTTGATGAACAGATGGTCGCTTTGGTGTGTGGAGTCTGCTGCAGTCCTCACTGCTCTCTGTTTTGCTCTGGAAGTGAACGGTCCTTTTATGGGTGGAAGCCGGCAGCCAATGGGCTTCCCAGCTGAGTGGATGACCCGCTGCAGCCTGGACTTGGAGAGGCTGGTAATGGCAGGAAACCAGACGGCAATGGAGTTTGTCACAGCACTCTCTATAATGGCTGAATATAAGTTCACCATGATGCGTTGTGACATGTTGAGTTTCCTGAGCTGGTGCAGGAAGAACAGTCTGTGCTGAACTTGTTTTGTGATGGATATCATACGCTTGTTCCACTTAAGTGTGCTGGAGATGGTGGTTCCTAGAATTTGAAATGACTCAACCACACACATGAGCTGACCCTTAATCTCCGAGGGTGAGTGTGTGGGGCTGACGCCTCCACAGTCTTGGCAGTGTTGAGCTCCAGCTTGTTGTGAGCACACCAAGCCACAAGACAGTGGACTTGTTCATGATAGCTGGTCAAAATGTTGTTGGCGATGAGGCTCACTACAGGTGTGTCATCCATGAATTTCCGGATTTTGGTGAAGCTGTCCTTGGACGTGCAGTCATTTGTGTATAGTGAAAATGGGAGGGGTGCCTGTGCTGATGGACATTGGATCAAACAGGTGGGGGCCCAGGCTCCCATACTGCTTCCTATTTGTTGTCAGGAAGTTGGTAATCCACTGACAGAGGCTGGAGGGTACAGTAAGCTGGGTTAGTTTATTGTGGAGCAGCTCCGGCACAATGGTATTGAAGGCCGAGTTGAAATCCACAAACAGAATCCTGGCGTAACGTCCAGGGGAGTCGAGATGATGAAGGATATGATGGAGGCATAAGCTGCATCCTCCAATGATCGATTGCTCCTGTAGGCAAATCGTAGAGGATCAAAGAGCTAATAGGTCTTCACAGTGCCTTAAGGTGGCAGGTGACTCACCATCAAGGTCTGTTGCTTTTCTGGATTTCTGTTTTGTGAAGAGTTTGTGAACATCTTCCTATTTCTGAGAAGGAGACCGAAAGATGGACACTGAGAGAGATCAGATTTGACGTATCTGGTTTTATTCTCAACTGGAGAAAATCAAAAATCAGAGAGCCGGGTCGATAGGGATTCCCCAAGGAGGTGAGCCCTAACGGACAGAATACCAAGGGGGGCATGGTTGGGATGACAATGAGGTTACTCCATGGCGATTCATGACAGCTTCACAGTGAATGTAGGGTGAAGGGTCGGTGGAGGGGAGGCTGGTGGAGGTGTGAAGTGACTGGTTGCAGGGGATATGGTGACAATGGGACCATCCTCAGAAGTGGATGGGGGGCTGGGAGGAACAAAATGGGAGCTGAGTGGCAGACTCAGGAGAGGAGAGAATGGGCAGATGTTGATTGTCTAAGCTGATTGGCCAGGCTGTGGGAGGGAGAGGCTCAGCAGCTCTTCTCTTTGATGTTTGTTAGTCTTTGCAGGGAACTCCAGATGGCTGTTGTTGATGGAGAAGTCTTTCTCCGGCCATTCCTTGTAGGTGGCTTTCACAGCTTACATTTTCAATGATTTTTTTAATGTTACACACACACACATATGGCTAGATACTGAGAATAAAGTTATATTGATATTATGTGGCATGAGACGGAAGAACACACGTTGAAATGCGAACTAAGCCGATAGAGCACACGCACACTATAGAGGCGCCTATTAAATTTAGCAGAACTACCTATCCCATGATGCAAAGCGGACCAGATACGGAAAAATGTAATAGTTCAGAGGTCGGCACTGCATGGATGTTTGGGAGCAGTGATGAGAGTAACGTGTTTTTAACGTTTTTAAAGATCGACTTTTATTATAGGAAAGATGACTTCAACCGGTGGTAATTCCACAAAACGCGATTTATTGTTTTTGATTTATCAGCATTTGATGGCTAATGGCCATCCGAAAGCTGCAGACGTGCTGAGAAGACATGTTGCACAGGTAGCCGCTTACTGTACCTAAAGCGTAGCAGTTGTAGTTTGTTTGCATTATAAATGTTCAGATTTGTGCCGTTGTGATTTTGAGTCGCACAATGCGAGTGTTCGTTTTGTCAATAAATGGCTGTCAGAAAGTATATTTACCTAGTCTATCAAAAACAGTTTATGTACAGTAATTTATAATGGCATGCCTGTTACATTAAAATATTATTTATATGGTTGTAGATTTAGTGTAACCACCTGAACGGAAAGTGTTTAGTAAATTTCATTGCGCAGTGGTTCATGCAGTATTGATATTTGATGTACAGAAGGAATCGACAGCAGCAGGAACGTCGCTTGATGAGATCTACAGGAGATGGCTTAAGTGCGTATATGCAAAGGGAGCGTTTGTCGGCGCCCATCTGATCTTTATAATCGTTATACAGAATAGTGTGTTGTATGAATGACGCTATTCACATAGAAAAATATATCGCTCATCAGAGACGCAAAGGAAACTAGTGCGAGTCCTGTGAAGAAGCCTGGCCAGTCGGAAAGCTCGGGGGAAGATGACAAGACGCCTCCTCCCTCAGGTACCTTGGCTTAGAGAGTAATTCAGCTGTATTTTTTCTCAGTTCTTTTCATTTTATTTTCCTCTCAATACTGAACTCCTCTGGATGTTTCACCAGCTTCCCAGGCTTCCTTGAATCTCAGCACTGTGAATTCCAGAAACCAGTCTGTCTTGAAGTCCCCCCGTGGCAAAGAAACCAGGAGCTTCAGACACAGAAAGCACAGATGACTCTGACGTCATAGAAAGCACTCCTCAGCCCCCGGTCAGTATCATAAATTGCATCTTACTCTGAGCATGGGTAAGATCCATGTTGGCCTTTCAAGCTTGGGATGTGTTTGTCCAGTGAAGTCACATATACCCTCACTGTAGAGTAAAGTGCCATGTATATGTCTATGAGCCAGCATTTGTTCAGATTACCCATCTTATGTATTGTGTTATCGGTTATTTTCGTAGCTGTGCACAAGTTGCAGAATAAGGACTCATATCAACTTGTCATTTTGTTCTGATGCAAAGTGCATCAGATAGATATATGTTTTGTATGCATTGTGTACTATGTGTGTACGCAAAATTTTGTAATTTCAGCTATGTAAAAATCCATGAATTAGTCAGTATCAACTGTTCATATTGTTAGCATTGAAATGATGACATGCTAAAGATGGTTAACTCTGACTTTTCCTCTCTACTTCCAAACGCAAGTGAAACAGCCTCCTGATTAAGTAAACAAATACACTTGTTCTGTACGATGTGTGCAGTTCTGTACCATCCACTTAAAAAAAAATCAGGTTTTCAAGTTCTCGTTTATAGTGCTGTTTACAGTGTTTGCTGTAAAAGTACACTGGGGGGGGGGGGGGGAGACAGATGTTAACTGAAGTGCTGTTATATTTCACTGTTCACAGAATATTTTGTCAACACCTAAAGTCAACTCTGTGTCAGCTGCTGGCAAAGCAAGTAAGATGGTTCGTTCAGGACAACCAAAAAAGAAAACGGCCCCTAATGGTGACTCGGACAGTGAATGTGACATCCAGCCTTCGCAGGTGGGAGTGTAATAATATTCTTATTTAATCTACAAACATGAGCTGATGTATTGTGTTCCTGGTGATCGTGGCATCCTATTCAGTGTTCGTCACTCCCCGATAGGTACCCTTCTTTACACCAACACGTACCGCCAGAAAGAATCCTGTAGCTACTGACAAAGACGCTGTCAGTACAGATTCCTCAGATAGTGAGGAAGCGGGTTTGTCAAAGCAAGTCCAAGCCAAGCGGTCACCAGGAAAGAGCATCTTAGTCAAAGGAACCACCATTAAACCTAATCAAGCTCTGCACAGCAAGACCGCAGACACTAATCAGGTCACCGCTCCAGAGAAAACAGGCTCTAGCACTGACAGCGAAGGCACCAGTGACTCGGACAGCAGCACAGAAGCTCCAGCAAAGGGGATCCCAGTAAAGACTCGTCTGTCTGTGTCTGCAAAGACCACGCCTGCACCTAAGACCCCTGCTACAGGAAAGAAGGCCAAGAGCTCAGACACCGAGAGCTCCGATGATTCCGACAGTGAGGAGGAAGCGGTGGCAAAGACTGTGTTATCAAAGGCAGCCCCCATCAACCCCGCCAAGTCAAGCCTGATGACCCCTACCAAAGCCACACCTACACTGAAAACCCCTGCTGTAGGGAAGAAAGATGTTATGTCAGACAGTGGAAGCTCCGAGGACTCAGACAGTGAAGAAGAGGCTCCAGTGAAGGCTGTTTTGGCAAAGGGAACTCCATCTAAACTAAACTTCGCCAAACCTAGCCAGGGTACCCCAACTAAGGCTGCAACTGCTACAAAAGTCCTTATCTGCTACTAAGAAAGATGATAGCTCAGACAGCGGAAGCTCCGAGGACTCAGACAGTGAAGAAGAGGCTCCAGTGAAGGCTGTTTTTGGCAAAGGGTGTTCCATCTAAACCAAGCCAGACCAAACTTAACACAACCGCTACACTGAAGGCTGCATCTACAGGAAAGAAAGCAGAGAGCTCAGACAGCGGAAGCTCTGATGATTCTGATAGTGAAGAAGAGGCTCCAGTGAAGACTACGTTGGCCAAGGGAACTCCTTCTAAACCAAACATTGCCAGACCTAGCCAGGGTACCCCGACTAAGGCTGCAACTACTACCAAATCCTCCTCTGCTAAAAAGAAAGATGTTAGCTCAGACAGTGGAAGCTCAGAGGACTCAGATAGTGAAGAAGAGGCTCCAGTGAAGACTGCTTTGGCAAAGGGAACTCCATCTAAACCGAACATTGCCAAACTTAGCCTGGGTACCCCCGAGTAAGGCTGCAATTACTACGAAGTCCTCATCTGCTACAAAGAAAGATATACACTCCGATAGTAAAGAACAGCCTCCAGTGAAGACTGCTTTGGCAAAGGGGTGTTCCATCTAAACAAATCCAACCCAAACCTAACACAACCACCACACCGACGGCTGCATCTACAGGAAAGAAAGCAGAGAGCTCAGACAGCGGAAGCTCAGAGGACTCGGATAGTGAAGAAGAGGCTCCAGTGAAGACTACGTTGGCAAAGGGAACTCCTTCTAAACCAAACATTGCCAGACCTAGCCAGGGTACCCCGACTAAGGCTGCAACTACTACCAAATCCTCCTCTGCTAAAAAGAAAGATGTTAGCTCAGACAGTGGAAGCTCAGAGGACTCGGATAGTGAAGAAGAGGCTCCAGTGAAGACTACGTTGGCCAAGGGAACTCCATCTAAATCAAACATTGCCAGACCTAGCCAGGGTACCCCGAGTAAGGCTGCAACTACTACCAAATCCTCCTCTGCTAAAAAGAAAGATGTTAGCTCAGGACAGTGGAAGCTCAGAGGACTCGGATAGTGAAGAAGAGGCTCCAGTGAAGACTGCTTTGGCAAAGGGAACTCCATCTAAACCAAGCCAGACCAAACTGATTAATACAACTGCTACACCTAAGGTTGCATCCACAGGGAAGAAAGCAGAGAGCTCAGACACTGAGAGCTCCGATGACTCAGACAGTGACGAGGAGGCTCCTGATAGCACTGTCTTAGCTAAAGGACCCCCAACCAAGCCCAGCCAGCCTCCACCCAGCAAACAAGGGAAGGGGAACCTCGGAAACCTGACTAAGCCTTTCCAGGCTGCCCCCACTCCAGCTAAGCCTGCTGCAGCTAAGAAGGCAGCGTCTTCAGAGAGCGCGAGCAATACGATCCTTCCAAAAGGAGTTCCAAACAAGACGAACCAGCTTACACCCAACCGGAGCACAGCAGCACTCAAGGTACCTGCTGTAGCAGTGACGCAAGACAGCTCTTCTAGCGAGAGCTCTGATGAAACAGACAGTGAAAAGGAGACTCCAACTAAGGTGTGTCCCCCATCTCTCATTTGTTTTATTTTGTTGTGATAATTCAAATTTTTTCCCAGACAGTGAATTTAATTGAGTAGATTAAGCTATATGTAAAAGGCAGGCATGGTCTCCGCAGTGAAAGCAAGGCGTGTAACACCTCTCTCGCAGTGCCAGGAGAGGGCAGTCGCCACACAAATTCCTTGGACAGTGAGGGCAAAGCAGTAACAGCACTTAGTCCATTTGCGTAGTTAATCATATAAATGGTATTTATAGTTTGAATCACATTCCCATTCTCTATTCAGTGCTGCATTATGATTTACCTTCTCTCCCCTCTCTCTCTCTCTCTCTCTCTCTCTCTCTCTCTCTCTCTCTCTCTCTCTCTCTCTCTCTCTCTCTCTCTCTCTCTCTCTCTCTCTCTCTCTCTCTCTCTCTCTCTCTCTCTCTCTCTCTCTCTCTCTCTCTCTCTCTAAATTTGATGCTGTCTAACAGAAAGTTGTGACCGCTCAGCCAAAGGCGCTACAGGTCAAAGCAAAGGCTGCAGCCAAGATGGCGGAGCCCGCAAAGAGGCAAAGCATGAGCAACGGCTGTACACCAGGGCAGGAAGCTGCTTCCGCTTATAAAGTGTCAGCTGCAGGTATGATCTGCCCGTCTGGCTGCCCATTTCACATACCCCTGCTAGCTTGTGTTCAGCATTTCCGGTCTTTCCAGTACACTGGCTTCTTGTCTGACTTCATGGACCTTTGCCACAAATCACCTCATCATATCCTCCATTACTGGCACTGAAAGCTACATCCAGTCCCCATTTCCAAGCTCCTACTCTTCCAGAAACAGTTATCATCAGGTCGGCTCAGGACGATCTCACTGGGCTTAGGTATTGCCATTACTGAACAATAAAATCTATAAGGAAATATTAAAAAGACTTAACATCAGCACTTCTTGAATCTGGCTTTAAGTCTGAGAGCAATTAAGGACTAAACATGAAGAAAATGTTTTTAGCTTTTTCGCAGCCTAGCAGTTATAGCATTGAGCGTGACGGTTTTGACCCAGATCACGTAAACCGACTAGCAGTATAATACTGGGACTAGAAACCAGCCTATCAGTTTATCAGCTACTCTTTACAGTGTGCTGATGAAGTTGCCCAGATTGACGACAACCCAACAACCAAAGGCACTCAGTTCAGATGCTTAGACGTTTTTGCTGCCGTCAAACCTGTGTTGAATGGGCATGTAAGGAGAATATGGCAAAGTGAAGGGCTTGGTCGCATTAATAACAAACTGTATGAAATTACCACTGTTGCAAACGGCGCAGCAGTCAGTTTTAGAAACCGGTGGGACCGTGTCATTTATACGGGAGGTGGTATTGGGCATACCGGGCCGATCCACATTTTTTTGCTTCCAGATGAATTTTTTTGCTTCCAGGTGAAGATCCACCTGTATGTCCTGCATGTGAGGCTCCTTTGGCTTCCTGTGTCGCCGAAAGCTGAATGCACTGTTTTCCTGTTACAGTGGAGCACGTGGGTGCAGACGCCGCACGGGGCGAGAGCTCAGAGGACAGCAGCTCCAGCGAGGAGGAAGAAGCGTCCCAGGTGAGTTGCCCAGGCAAGGACTCGCAACCCGCATGTTCACACCATGTGGGGAAAGTTGTCTTGCTTGGGGTGATTGTATTCTACTTTGGAAAAAGAAGAGGACACAGGGCCAGGATGCAGAGAGGCAACAAAGCCATGCAAATGTGCACGTGGGAAGCATTCAGACTGTCGAAGGCAAATGTCAGCATGAAAGAAAGTGACATTTCAGGCATTTTTAGGTCCCTAAAAAGAGGTCAAGTTCAGGAAAAGAGGACATATGATGAGCCCAGTCCTGCAGGCCACGTAGGAGCAGATTATTGTGGGTTTTTCACACTCCTGCTCTCCAGTCTCTTCTAGCTCCTAAACCTCCCCCTAAAAAGTCCTCTACTGCGAGTAAGAAGACTCCAGCAGAAAAAGGGAAGAGGGAAAAGGTCTCCGTTCCATCTGCGAGCAAGACCCCCACAAACGTGACCCCTGCCTCCCCATGGACAGTTACAAAAATGACCCCCGTCGTTCCTCCCACTAACGAATTGGACTCTGATGTCACAGACATTGAGGGTGACCCCAGAGCGTCGGCATCCAAAGGTAGCGTTCTTCGCCACAGCAGAAAACTAAATGAACACTAGACACTTATCACGGGTCTTAGGTTAGCTGCTTTGCTGTACTGTCATGGGTCTTCAGGATCTACATAATTTCCAGTGCTTCATATCTCCATCTTTAGTTGTTGCTGCTACATCCAAAGGAAAGAAGGGAGTTAAGAGTGGTGATCTGGCTGCAGACGCACGGGTAGGAAAGCCGTGTCTGTTTGCCGACTTCCAGAAATGTATAAATCGATGATGATGACGTGAGTGTGAATGAGTTACTTTAAACTTTTTGTCGTTTTAATTGCCTGTTGACTTGCAGCTGGCTAAAGCATCTTCCAATAAGAAAACACCCCCTACCACTGGTTCCAGCAGTGAAGCTGCAACGCCACTGACGAAGCCGAAGAGGGGCAAAGACAAAGGCGAGCATGATACTCCCAAACCCAAGAAGAAGAAAATAGGTTCTCCAGAGCTCAGCAAAGCCGTGGTGCCTCCTCCCATCCGAGCAGCAGGGGGCGATTCCGAGTCCGATTCGGACAGCAGTCTCGATGTAGAGAAGTGGAAAAGGCTGGCACTGCATCTGACAGGTACAGTTAGGCTTCCAAACATTGACCTGTTATTTCTTTGTCTGTGAGCCCTTAGCTCAGGGGTGTCAAACTCCAGTCCTGGGGGGCCGGAGCCCTGCACATTTTTGTGTTTCCCCTCATTACACACCTGATTCAACTCCTTGTACCTTCTTGTGCTAATTGTCACACAGCTCTTGACCTGAATCATTTGTGGTGGAACAGAAGAAAAATTAAGCTACACTGGGCTCTGGCCCCCAAGGACTGGAGTTTGGCTCCCCTGCCTTAGCTGGTCTCTTGTGCATCTTGAATACTCTTAGCTTTGCTCGTGTCTGTGGTTGAATCACTGTCTTATTACGTTTTGCTATGTTGGTAATGTGTAGCTTTTGCTCCTGTGCTAAATTGCACTAACTGCACTTGTACCTAAGTTGGACATATACAACTGCTAAATAAATCAATGTAAATGTAAACATAGAAGGACTTTAATGCAGCGCTATCATAACCGCATTGGCAGAGTCTGACATTGCAAAGATGGATGCCATCGCTTCGGTGGACCTCGGCTCTCCCGCCATCTCCGTCCTGGGGAAAACCACGAAGGTAGAGTCTAAGGCGAAGGAAAAGGACGGAAAGGCCAAAGCTGGCGGTAAGCAGAGCCATGGCACAGCCAGTGGGGCTAAGAAAGTGGCCCCTCCCACGTCAGCCCAGTTGGCGCCATCCGTCATGGACGACCAATCGGCAAAGGCGAAGGCCAAGCCTACAAAGAGGTCACTCATTACCGCCACTAGTGCTCAGTACGGCCACAAGACGCCCGAGAAGAAGCAGAAGTTAGACGACACAAAACAGACGACCTCAGAAGAGAAAAGAAAAGATGTAAAGGAGAAGAAAAATAAGCAGCAAAAGGAGGTGGATAAAAGGAAAGAGGGAACAGCAGATGTGAATCTTCCACCAGCTGCGGCGAAACTCAGTCTGCTTCCGGAAGAAAAGGCTGCAAGTAGGCTTTCCAGTTTTGGTGGAACTGCCTGTACCACACTGTTCAGATGAAGTGTTTTACAACATTTATTATGATTGTTTTTTTCCACAGAAAAAAATAAATTAAAAGTTGGAAAGCAGAAAAATCTCACCAGTACACCTTCGAAAACTCTCCAGAATGATTCTCGGGACGCGGTGATTCAATCACCGCTTTCAGACTCCGGCCAGAAAAAGGTACCATCAGACATGCTGTTATTGATTCCGAATTACAGAGGCTCCTGCAGTGCTGCACATTATAACCTGTCACTGCGTCATGTAGCTGTTTCCTTTCATTACCTGTCAGTGTTGACTGGGTCACAAAACATGTCACCAGTCATAAAGAAATGTAATCTTTTTTCTCCTTTTTCATTTTTCTTCTTTCAGAAAAAGAAGAATAAGTAACTCGGGGCCGTTTCGGTGAGTGAAATTGTCCACCCATCATTTATTTTGAATAACTGCTTGTGTGGTGAGTCTCAGAATTACTCTGGCGTGAGGATATGGCTGTGCTCACACTCAGTCACACGATCACAAGTGACGTGCAGTTTATAGTCACTAATTCAGCTCTGGCACGTGCCGTTGTGATGTAGTGCGTGTAACTCAGGCTGGCACACGGAGACTTTGCAAACGCTTTATACGAATCAGCAGGAACACACAAACTTGAAGGTGTGTGCATGTGTGAGCCAATAAAGATCCATTCAGAGCAGTCATATCATTCAAATGAAGCTGTGGCAGATTTCTATGTAGCGATTAGTGCCATATCAGCTAGATAAGAGCTGTCCAGGACAGACACTCAACCCTGCATGCTGGAGTTGGCCTGATGATGATGATGATGATTATGACCTTGATCTCTCTTTTTTTCCGAGGTGGTTCTTCTCATCACAAAGATACACAGTTGGCAGCATATATAGAAGATGGCCTCATTCACACGGCCACAGTTTTTTTAAACTGCTATTTTATATATATATATACTTTGTACGTCTTGCAGATTCTGTCTGTTGGCTTTTAATTATAATTAATGTGGATACTTAGGCATAAACCCGTCTTCTGTTCCATGTGTCTGTACTTCTTGTCCTGGGAACGGGGAGGTAGAACTTGAAATGACCTCTGAGTGTGTCCGTTGAAACGGTACATTTCATTCTGAATTACTGCAGTGTTCATTTTTTCCATTTCCTCATGTACCTGACTGCATATCTTTGTTGAAGCAAGAGTTTCTCTGCATCATATATGATAAGTGTTAAAAGACCAGTGAGGTTAAATGGATCGTATTAATAAATAACTTGGAGATAAATGCTTCAGAATTTTTCAGGTTTCAGGCTCACAAACTGATTTTAACATATTTAGAATATACTTACATAGGTTTATGATTCCTGTTCTCTTCTTGTCTGGAATATCGATTTTAATAAATATTTTTTCACATTTATAACTGGCTTCTGTTCAATGTTAGCGATTTCCTTTAGTTCATACTGTGTGATACTGACATGATGCAGTGGTGACGTTGGTGCTTGGGGACGCTATTGGTGCTAGGGGACGAAGTTGTACATTTGTTCGCATACGTCATCGCGCTGCGACACCGAATTGATGCCGTAATACGGCGCTGAATCTGTGTACGAATGACCAGTAAATTTATAAGTAGTGTCAGTGTGTTTGTGATAGACTTTTTTTTCTTTGGTATCTGATAAGTGTTTACAACAAAAGAATAAAGCTAACTGAAAATGAATTATCGCTAGTAATATTAATCTTTCCGTCTTGTTTTACCTTACTGAATACGTATTATAAATTATTTAAATAACAGTGAGCAGGATGGCATCCTGATCGATTACGAGTAGCAGCATGTGGAGGCTGAACGCAGTCCGCCACAAGGCGCGTGATCGGAACACCGCCGGGGAAGAGTTCAGGTTAAAGAGGCGAGAGCAAGAAAGAGGTGAATATCGAGTTATTATAGCACTAGATTCTCCGGCAGTAGTTGTCCGTTTTTTTTCTCCAGTTTTCCCTGTTAGTCATCTGACTTCCCCTGAAATTTATAATATAAATACAATTTTAACTAAGTCAATGTGATTTCATATTATTCAAACATTTATAATGAAAAGACACCAAAAGTGGTTATGGAAGATGGGTTTAATGAAACGGGCGGCTGTTTTCCGGCTTTATTGCTATCCATCAGTCTGTCGTGCTGCTTCCTCTGCCTTCAGAGTTCAGGCAGGCACGGAAGGACCAGCAGTTAGTGAGTAAAAGACTTATTGAAGAAGATGAGGAGGAAGATGAAGGATCCATGGATACAGCAGACAGTAAGCTGTGGAACGACCAGGTACAGTTACCTCGATAAGACACGTGATTATTCTACGTTCAGTACAATGTTAGTTTCCATGGATTTTATATCAAGAAATAAATATCAATGCTTGGCATAAGTTTTATATCAAAGTTGGCAGTTATGGAGAGGATATGTGGTCCGATGGGCTGCTTAAACTGCATCATGAGTGATGATTATCTCCAGGGATTTGTGATCTGCTGTAATTCCTCTGCTAGGAATTGGTGGAATTATTCCAAGGAGTCCAGCATGGTGGAGAAAAACGGACCAGTAACCTGCGAACGCTGAGGAAAGCCTTGCGAAGCCCTGAGGCTCAGCTCGTCGTCATCGGGTATAGCGAAGTGCGGCACCCCCCAATAACCCATATGAAGGAGTCACCCCCAGCTGAATCACATAGCCAAGCCTTTCTGGTCTAATTTTATACTTAAAACTTTTTTGCCTGTGGCAAACTGGTTAGAATGGCTGCTGCATAAAAATGACTTCGATTGAACTGTATTGATCTTAAAACTAAATGATAGAAGTTATAAAAGCCGGACATGCCTGCATGTGGAGTCAGGGATTTTGTTTTATTAGGTTTTGTAACAATAACGTTGTAATCCCATTCTGTGCTGGATGACAGCAGGGGGTAACAATTCAATATTTCAAGTAAAAAGACAGTAAAGTAGGCAGTAAAGCCTAGCGCCTGTATTTCAGGCTGGAGAACAGCATGCAGGTTTTGGTGGGGCTCCTCAGTGGCTCCAGTGCGCAGTGCCAACTAGAGGCCACTCACTGCGTGCACCAGCTGTCCAGCTCGACCTGTGCCCGTGTGGGGGCTGCCTGCCTGCCTGCCACGCCCTACCTGATCACCTACCTGTCGGGACAGAATGCCAAGTTCACGGTGAGCGCTTTGAGTCCTTCCTACTAAAGGTCCCACCATCTCTGTAAATGTGTTGGTTTTGGCTCCGCCTCCTTAACCATTAAAGCATACACGGTCCTGTTCTGATTGGTTGTGCTGCTGGTTGGCCGTTTCGTCAGCATACCTACTGTGTCTCTGTCTCTGATGGGCTGTCGTCGATCACTTCTATCCCCTTGGCTAATTGCTGTGGCATGTGCTTCGTATAGGAGCTGTGCTTGTATACCTTGGGTAACCTGTGTGCGGGAAACATGGCAGTGAGGGACAAAGTTCTGGCTCAGGGGATTATCCCGGCACTAGCCGTCTGTATCCAGGTGAGTTCACTTGCATTCCAGCCCTTTTGTCTGGCCGTCTCCTTTTCCTGGGGCTGGCGCTATGTTTGCAGGTCAAGTTTGTCTGGCTTTCACAGGTCTGCATTCATAGTCTTCTGTGTGCTCATATTGCGGACTGCGTAGACCTCTCTCTCTCTCTCTCTCTCTCTCTCTATTTTTCTCTCTTTCTCACTTTATCTCCAAATCTTGGCACGCAGCGACCGAACCTAGCGGTTGTGGAAGCTGTGGGATTCGTTGTAGCTCAGCTGCTCCAGGCTAAAGATGCTTCAGAGAAGATCATTCCGTGAGTCTGGATGTCTGCTTTAAGTATCTTTGACTTAACAACCCTTGAGCTGGCATTTATGGTGTATTCACCTGTTTTTTTTTTTTTTTATCATTTTGCTCCATGTGGTGTTGGACAGAATGACGCTTCATGAACCATTTGCTATTTTTTTTTACCCCACTAGATGGTGCTCTTAGTTTGCTTTGGGGCATGCTTTGTGCCCTTTTTGAACAGAGAGCACCACCTAGTGGGGTCAAAAATATATCAAATGTTTAGTAAAGTGTCATTTTGTCCATCACTAGGTCCATGTCATAAATTTCTCTTCAAGGAGTTGTTAGAGTAAATATTTAACATTTTTATAAACATGATCATCAGGATGTCGTCTGTGGTCTGAGTTCTAGTTCTGGAGGATCAGTGTGGATTTATGATTGTGGCTTTGCTCCACAGACTGGTCATGAGCTCTGGGCTGACTCTTCACCTCCTGGCCGCCTTGCAGCCTCATCCCGAGTACGGAATGGGAGCGGCCATTGAATGTGCCTGGTGTCTGCATTACCTGGCTTGCTGGTCAGTGTGTCTCTTGAGTCACCAGGTTAATCAGAAGAGGCCAGTTCACATTCTATACTACTGCTCTCTCACACACAGCGACAAGGGCTTTGAAGCGCTTATAAGCCAAGGAGCTGTATCGCAGTGCAGTTCCCTGCTGATAACACTAGGTGGTGCTGTGGCCACAGGTAACACCGAGGAAGGCATAGAGCTGGTAAGAGCCCTGTGAACATTAAATACATCACATCAGTTTCAAAACCATTTCCTAAAAAAACTACCAATAAAATCTGTATAGATGAACTGCTGCAGTAAAAGATAAAGTAAGGAATAAATGCATTCTTGTATAAAGGTACCGCCCTGCCCCCCCACAGCTAATCTGGCCATTGCTGCGCTGTGTTGGCAACCTGCTGGCAGGCGGCGCGCTTGAATGCTGCGGCTCGCAGCTGACGGACAGCCGACTGCTGGCTGCTCTCTGCATACTGGCACAGGCCTTTCTGCAGCCGCACCCTGGCCTGGCTAGAGAGAGTCTCTGGGCCCTGAACAACTTAACAGGTAGAGAACAAAGGGCAGTTCATACTTCGTTCTCCCAAGTGCGCTTTGAGGCTGTGGACGGTGTGTGCATGCAACAGCGATATTCCTCCAGACCAGCAGAGGGCAGATGTGTTTCAACAAGCACAAATAGAAGTAGTGTAGTAAAACGGATACATTTTCAACAGTTTTAAAGTCATTAGTCTAGGCTTGGTACCTCGGTATACCGAATTCCTTATGACAAAGTATTTTTAATATATATACAGCCGATTTTATCTCTAGTATTTCAAGGTTCCAGAATAGTGCTGCTTTTTAGTATACTGTATACCACGGTATAAAGTCTGGACTGTATGAAAATTTAGATGTCCAGCTACCTCTGTCCATACAGCTACTACAACAACAACTTCCACTACTCTTTCGTCGGTGACCACTGATCTCTGAGAATCCATGCTGCCACCTACTGGAAATGCCTAATCAATTATGTTGTACATGCATCGTACAATTTCCAGATGGACATAAAAATCTGGGCTATTTGCGCACCGTCGGCAGCCAACCCCTGATGGCGAAATTTCCGTCATGCCTCCTCGTCCGCAACCGAAAGCGCATTCAGAGTAGTGAAGCATGAATCGGCCTTAAGATGGTCAGTGAGATTTGATTGCTGGGACCAAGATAAATTAAAACTCTTTGTGTCCATCAAGCACATTCTTTAAGTGTAAAATATTCCAGTAATAAAACTACAAAACAACGTGTATTTCAATGATTTTTATGGCATTGTAGTAGTTTTCCAGCAGGGGTTAAGCAGTGTAATTAGCCTGACTGATTTTGATTTCATTCCCTTTGCATCCTGGATGAATCCTGTCCTCTCTTCAGCGGATTCCAGTGTTTTCAGCTCTGCTGTACTCTACCTGTCTTTGGTCCCAAGTCTGATCCAGCTCCTGCCGTTTTCCAAGGGGATCAATACCATGGTTAGCAACCTCTGAGGAAATGAGCGAATTGTTTTTCTAGATTTTTTTTTTAAATGAAGTAATTTCATCCTAAATTACTTGCAGTTCTGGCCATTTCAACTTTGCTAGCGCATGTTGGCTTAAGGGAACAGCATTCGATGTGTCCTGAATCTTGAACCATGTCAATGATATATTCCTAACCTTTAGGCTATCGGCTTTTTTTTTTGGTATATTGTGTGTTCGAGATTTCAGATCTAGAAAGTACAAATCCAGGCCAAGATTTTGTTTCAACCAAACAGTTGACTACTCTGTGACTGTGACTCAACTGGTTGGTTGAAAGAAAATCTTGGTCTGGATTTGTACTTTCTGGACCTGAAATCTCCACCTCTGCTGTTTTGTGAGACTAGTTCTTATATTTATTACACGGAACCCCTGTGTTGACATTTCTGGTTACACCTAGCAAATGTCACCTGTGTATAGGTGCTGCAGGTCCTGGCTAATGTTGCCTATCAGGGGACAGAGTACTGCGTCCAGCTTATCCACAGTGGGCTGCTGCCTGCTTTGTGTTCCACTCTCAAGATGGCCGACCCAGCTGTGGTGACGCTTAGTCTGGAAGTGCTCTGCCTGCTGCTGGCCAGCAGCTCTCAGGTACAGTCTTGTAATCTCCCAGCTGTCTTGCAGTTAAAGCTAGACAGTAACAATAAAAGGTTTACCCCTGCTGTAGTGACAGCCAAATGAAGCTTCATCAACCATTTGCTGTATTTTATGGCATCAGTAGATGGTGCTCTCTATGAAAAAGGCTCCATGTCCCAATGCAAACCAGAGCGCCATCTAGTGGGGTCAAAAAATACAACAAATGGTTCATGGAGCATCATTTTGCCCATGAATAATCGTCGCACTATGTCAGGCTTCTATTGGATTTTCTTCTGCAGGCTGCAGTCAAGTTTGTGGAGCTGGGAGGCTCTGTGGCCCTGGAAGCCATGCGATATAATAGCCAAGACGAGCTGCGCCTCCGAGCTTCTTACCTTCTGGAGCATCACCTACCTGCTTCTAGCCAGGTGAGAAGCATCTGCCTGTACTTTGGGGAATCGGCACAAAGCATGCTGTTGTGTCCACTCAGATTTCAAAACATTATTTTGTGTACTTACTGCATACCATGCTAAAGTGTACTTGCTACGATCAACAGTTAAACACGCTGTTTTCTTTCTCCTTTCAGTCATAGAGGTAAAAACCCCAACATTGTGACAGTTCAGCATCGGTGTCATGGGAGGATGAAGGGTGACCATCATGTTGCCGGATGTGTGATTTTCAGAAAAGGTTTAAATACTGGTTTTGATAGATTGCTTCTGTATTTTACAGTGTGACTAAATAAAATATATATGCATTTCTAATACATGCGTGTTTTATTCAGTCGGTCCTCTGTATCCCTAGGTTCCACATCCACGGATTTAACAGCTGACGATCAAAAAAAAAATCCATTCCAAAAAGTAAAACTTGAATTTGTCACGTGCTGAGCACTACGCTGAATCCATGTGAATCTACCAAACAGCAGTCGTCATTATAATCACTATACAAGGGTCATCAAGAGAGGAGAGTATTAACATGCTGTGTGTCTGTGTGCGAGAGAGAGAATTGATATTTTGTATATGTGCTGTGAAGTTTGCACCTGTGCTGAACATTATTCCCTAAACAATACAGTATAAGGACTATTTATGTAACATCTATATTGTACTGTACCTACCTCGAGCCCTCCTGTCTATGACATTTAGGAAGTTTATTGCAGGAAGAGGTCTCCTGTTAATCTTAACCGGAGCCAATAAGAAGAATATGGATTAGTACACAAAGTTAATTACTCCGGAAACTGATCACATTGCACATGGGCTCAATCTAGGCTTACCGGCTAGATCCCATATGCTGTCTTGTGGCTTTTTCATAAGAAACCAGTTGAATTTATTGTGCTTCAATATTTATAATTATATATATAGATATATACACAGGGGCGGCATGGTGGTGCAGTGGTTAGCACTGTTGCCTCACACCTCTGGGACCCGGGTTCGAGTCTCCACCTGGGTCACATGTGTGCGGAGTTTGCATGTTCTCCCCATGTCGTCGTGGGGTTTCCTCCGGGTACTCCGGTTTCCCCCCACAGTCCAAAAACATGCTGAGGCTAATTGGAGTCGCTAAATTGCCCATAGGTGTGCATGTGTGAGTGAATGGTGTGTGAGTGTGCCCTGCGATGGGCTGGCCCCCCATCCTGGGTTGTTCCCTGCCTCGTGCCCATTGCTTCCGGGATAGGCTCCGGACCCCCCGCGACCCAATAGGATAAGCGGTTTGGAAAATGGATGGATGGATGGATGGATATATACACACACACACTACTGTAATTCTAATTTTGCTAGGCAGCCAGCTGCCTTGACACACCCCCGCGACGGTTTGGAAAATGGATGGATGTGTGTGTGTGTATATATATATATATATATATATATATATATATATATATATATATATATATATATATATATATATATATATATATATATAGTTTAAGCTTACGCACGAAACACAAAAGGTTGTTGTGAAAACAACTGTATTTTATATTCTAGAAACCCAACTTTTAATGTTTTAGGAAGAGCACAAAATACAGACTTAAATTATTTGTTTATATATGTCCTAAATTACCTACTCCCGGGGATTTTGAGTTGTCCTCCACCATTTTAATCTGTCATAATAATTTAGGCACTTTAGCTATAAGGCTGAGAACATTTGCTTTTAAAATATTTTTCCCCATCATTTCTTCGATCATATCTAGTGCTGCTAATTTTATAAATAAGCCTAAATTTGATTTTGTAAATATTTCTTGCATTTCAAGTGAGTTTTTTTTTTTGCATTGCCATAACATTGTTTTGCATTTTACATAACGGCAATGGAAAAACACGATGTATCATTCACTCTTTTCACGTGTACGTCCTACGTAACGAGATAGCAGCCCTCAGCTATGAGTCGAGGTAATTTCTAGTAGCCACAACCAATCACATTTCCTCCTTCCACCCCTGGTCCAAGTCAGATCAGTTTGCAGTATATCGACGTAAACTGTTCAACATTTAAAGGTATACAAACAGTACGCGTTGTCGTGCACTTTTTAAAATACTGGTGATTTGTGCTCACGTAATGCATCTTTATATACAGAAGCCTATAATAACATTCTAAATATTTGTCGGTATTTAATTTTAATTTTCTCTCTTAATTAGTTTACAGGAAAAATACGTTCTCATTCTTCGACTAAGCAATAGCCTACTTTTCTTTTACTTATTTAATTTTTAAACATCCATTTTTAATTTGTGCTTTAAATTGTGATTTTATGTGTTACGTATGTATGTTCTTAAAAATAAACTTGCCTAATAGATAGTTACTTTATTTTTTATGCGCGTCTTCCTCACATTTAATAATGACAGAACAAAGGTAACCTTGGCTTTCTGGTACACGGCAGCCTTCTTGGTAATATTATGTTATATATAAATGTTTATTTCATGTCTACTATCTCATTTGACTTATTTTACCCAAAGCTATAAACATATAACATGGGAAACTTTATTAATATTTTAATATTTTTATTAATATTTTTACTGCCAGTCATACTACACTTTAAATGCAAAAATAATCGGAGTAAACAGTATTATAATATTCCAGAGAATCGCTGTATTTAAATTTCATTTAAAACAGAGATCAGGTGTTAAAATGATTTATACATTACGTTATAAAAAAGGTAAATTAATCTATATAAACAAAGTTTCAGGTTGAGTTGAAATGTCCCAGATGGGGCTTGAACTCACAACCCCTCGGATCCATGATTTCTGTGTCAGAAACAGGTCAGGTGTCATTTTTATAATGTTCCACAAAAAATGAAGTTCTATCACATTTAATGCACAGCTGAACCAACAACGTCACTTTTCTATCCTCCACCTCTTTATTGTTTTCTCCTTCTTTCTGCCCCCCCCACCAAAAAAGGAATTTTCGAACCTGATTGGCTGGAATGGGAAATTTTGGACAAAGTTGAAGCTCAGTGGTTATAATGTTGTCAGAGACATGGAGAGGCATCTGGCTGCAGGGGGGGCCTGAGAGCGCTTCTTCTCTGCCAGCACCCAGACCACTCTAAAGCCCCAAAACGAGTTTCCGTAAGACTTAAGGCAGAAAGACAGAATGCCATAAGGGTCAAAACGTATTGCTGTTTTTGCACTAACAAGCTGAAAATTGACATGTTGAAGCAAACATTTTGTTCGGGTTAAGACGTACAAAATGTACACGTTAACAGGTCAATTTTGAGCTTGATAGTGCGAAAAAGCTAACATATTTTACCCTCTTTGATACTGGATGTCCAGTTTTTCTGTACAAAAGAGACTGCGACCCCGTGCAACACTTATTTACTAGTCAGTTTAGACTTATTTGTAGTCCATTAGTTTAGAAAAGTGTGGTCATATCAACTGCAGATGAACAAGACTGTTTAATATGAGATCTTTTTTTGTTACCTACAACTACTCACGCACATACTTTAAGGCAAAGACATGTTGTCTGTAGTTAGGAGAGCTGTACACATGTACATTACAATGTAATTATTAATTTATAAGACATTAGGCCAGACCTCACACACGTTTAAAGAATGACTGGCACAGTAGCGAAACGTAAACAACGGATCCTGTCACAACGTCGTTACATTTTCGGAATAAAGTATTGGGGCCTGAGAGTGGATCACGCGCTTTCAGGCCCCTCCTGCAGTCAGGTGCTCCTGGAGAGATGGGAATTCTCAGCACCGATTGGCAGGTGAAAGATGGGCAATTTTGGACAACAGCTGAGCTCATTGGCTGTGAATGCCGGAAAGCGTAGGAGGTAGTTGGCTAAAGATGCACAGAGGATCGATCACAGTTTTGATCACGGTAGATAATTTTTTTTTAATCTAGACTTTTCTATACTGTTATTTCATCTTTCTGTTATTGCTTAAAATACAGTTTTTTTAATTCAGTCTGTCTATCTGCCTGTCTAGTAATTACATTTGTAAAAAAAAAAAAATCATAAAATACAAAAGGAAATGTCTTTAATGTTGAAATTTAGCAAGGATAACGGTCATTACATGTCTACTTAAAACATGATTTAAACATGTGTAAAGCCCACCCGGTTTGGAGATGCTTTCAACGGTTTGAATGACCGGTGCTTTTCCTAAATTTGCTCGCAATGAAAAAGTACCAGAAAATGCTAACAACCATTTTGATGATAGATGACAAAAACGGTAAATAGTGAAGATGGTCTTTGGTCTGTTATATATATATTTTTTTACCATATAATCAACAGCAATAAGTAATCTTCAGTCCTACGATATAATGTATATTTACGGTAGCTGCTCAATTCTTCTACTCTGTAATCAAGAGTAACAGTAAGCACTTTGTCTCACTATATAATCAATATTAACAGCAGGTCCTTTATCCTGCTGCCATGTAATTAATACTAACAGTAGCTACTCAGTCCATCAACCCTGTAATCAAGTCATATTATCCCCCAATTCGTTCTACTATCCCATCAGCTGTAAACGCAGTTAACCCTTGTTTCTGAAGCTTTTTGTGCTTCTATATCAAGTTTTTCCCTGTACATTTATTTCAACAGCTGACAACTGGTATGCTACTGTTCTAAACGTGTTAAAAATGGAGTAAGGTTTTAAATATTCTGGGTTTTCTGCACTCGTGTACGCTTGGCCCTTCAGATGTGAGGAGTTACTCTGGTTTTTTTTTAGAATCAGTTAGAGTAGTTTTTTCCTAAAAACCTGAAGCATGTAGGCACAGCTGTTTGTCAGTCCCACCTGGTTGAGCTGAAAGCTTGCTCAGACACCAGACAGAGCAGAACACATTCAGACCCAGAGGACACAGTCAGTCTGTCTCTGTCCGAGCACAGGTGAGCGTAATGACGGGGGGGGGGGGGGGGGGGGGGGATCCTGACAGCCTCACTTCTGATGGCCAAACACAGGCCCTTTTCAGAACCTGGCAGTGTTGGACTGAACAACCTTTTTTGTCTTTATGTATGTTATATGAAGCAATACTACAGTTCAAAAAGTTGTCTCTTTGAATACTATTGAAACAAAATAGAATATATTGTTTCTGGGCTTTACTTTGGCATGTGTTCTTTCATTTTCCCCTTTCTGCATTGACATTCAGCAATGCATGCTTCTTGAAGCTGAAAGCTTGTGCCTCAGTCCCTAGAACATCACTTTGAGTAAGACGCATGCTGGTCCATAGACGGAGCAGACCAGCAGCCTGGTCCCACCTTCATTATTCCCCAGAGGTGCTAATATTCCTGGGAACCGAGCAACACTCGGGCTCTGGATCTTTGAGCGAATTTAAATTAAGTATGAAAATTCATCTTTTCGTCTTTTGTTCTTTTTTTCTGCTTTTGATATGTCTTGTTCGTATTCCTATTTGTCTTCAATTTCTTTGATTTTGTGCACAACCTCTGTCTTTATAAATGTGTTCTGTAAATAAAGTTAGATTTGATTTGAAGCCTGGACGATGCATTAAAAGCTGTTCCATAATCTGCTTTCTTTGAAAGCAGAGCCGACACCCAGGTTTACAATATGTCTTGCAGACTCTTACAGTTAGATTTATTTTCCAGTAGTATAACTATGTATTCATGGTCAGGGGAGCCTAGTTAGGTTCTTTATTTAAGTTTTACCTGACTCTGCACTTGTTGCTTAGTCTTTCTGTGGTCAGCCAAGGTTCCAGAGTGGCAGGATAATAAATAACTACTGGTGTTCAAATGGTTTTTGCATTTTGTTTCTTGGGGGCAGTTTTTCTTTGTGGAACTCGGGAGGAATCCATTTAATGGATGGCTGGCTTTTACCTCTGAATTCTTAAAAAAGTGGGTACTGTTCTGTAACTGAGAATGAGTACTATCCTGTAACTGAGAGTGGAGTACTGTTCTGTAACTGAGAGTGGGTACTATCCTGTAAACCTGTAACTGAGAGTGGGGTTCTGTTCTGTAATTGACAGTGGGTACTATCCTGTAACTGAGAGTGGGTACTATCCTGTAACTGAGAGTGGAGTACTGTTCTGTAACTGAGAGTGGATACTATCCTGTAACCCTGTAACTGAGAGTGGGGTTCTGTTCTGTAATTGACAGTGGGTACTATCCTGTAACTGAGAGTGGAGTACTGTTCTGTAACTGAGAGTGGATACTATCCTGTAACTGAGAGTGGGGTTCTGTTCTGTAATGGACAGTGGGTACTATCTTATAACTGAGAATGGCTACTATCCTGTAACCCTGTGACTGAGAGTGGGGTTCTGTTCTGTAATTGACAGTGAGTACTATCCTGTAACTGAGAATGGGTACTATCCTGTAACCCTGTAACTGAGAGTGGGGTTCTGTTCTGTAATTGACAGTGAGTACTATCCTGTGACTGAGAGTGGGGTTCTGTTCTGTAACTGACTTTGGGTACTATCCTGTAACTGAGAATGGGTACTATTCCAAAACTACACTGGGAGTTTCCAGGAAGCATTGTGCAATACAGCACACATCCATGTACACTGACTGGATATATGAACTTATGCAATTACAATACATTCATTTTTGATCAGAGAAACTGAGCACAGCCACACAGAAAATAGGCACCCCAGCATGGGTGCAAGGGTACAGGGAAATATGGGCGGCTATTCATTGTTATGGTAGCACTTTACTTGTAGGGGAAGTAGTGTAATATTATGCTATTACTTATGTATTGATTAACCAGAAACTAAGTTTTAGTTATAGACTGATCTCGTGTTTGTCCATGGTTAATAAGTTATCACATCTTTTAAATCAAGTAATTACTATATTTGTTAATATATCTGTTAATCTTGTATATCTTAGTGAACTACTGAAGTGGCTACTGAAGGAATTTCTAAGAAACTACTGAGGGAACGAGTAAATAAAATAACTGAAGTACTGATGTTGTTCATTGTTAATAAATCATGATGCATCTTTTACGTTAAGTAGCATCTATACTTGTTCATGATTTGTGCTGTAGTAGTAACTGAGTTACTACTATTTGTGCCCCTTAGGTAAAGCATTACCATTGTTACTGAAGTAGTCTTACTATCAGTTTGTATTTTTATGAAGGTCATGAGTTGACACTTTACACTTTTCAGTGGACATAGAAGCAGATTAGTTTTTATTGGCAAAAAAATTGTCCGCCTAAAATAATATCGCACGTGGAGTCCACATAACTCACTCTTTAGAACCTTTACTAACGCAGTGTTGCTTGGCTACCATGGCAACCAGACAAAATTAAGGGTAGGGCCTAGCAAGAGGGGCAG
The DNA here is from genome assembly GCF_023856365.1 of Brienomyrus brachyistius. Taxonomy (NCBI): domain Eukaryota; kingdom Metazoa; phylum Chordata; class Actinopteri; order Osteoglossiformes; family Mormyridae; genus Brienomyrus; species Brienomyrus brachyistius. The sequence continues at coordinate 10,638,680 of NC_064542.1, forward strand.
CAGCACTGAAAGGCTGAAATGACGGACCTGGGCGGTGCTTGAATTCCACAAGCACTCTGTCACCTTTGAGCAATAATAACTGGAAATGTATGACTTCTAAAACGTACCTTTGAAGCGGAGGATTAACATTTTCCCCACAAGAAAAGACATTCTGTGAAGTAATGCATGGTTTATCTTGGCCAACACGTTCTTTACAAAGGCAGCAAATCAGAGCTACGAAATCCTTCAGCTGACACCAGCAGGGGCGTATGTGACGTAAACCTTCCTCCTCTTCTGTTTCTAATCAACTGGGCTGTGTCAACCCTGTTCTTTTACAGAACCCCCACATTGGGACAATTCATGCGTAAATCGGTCTCAGATGGTTTTGGCATTGGTACACTCACTCTATCCACTATTCAGTATAATGAGTAATAGCTTTTTCAATTTCTAATTGGATTTCTTGTACTTGTTTCACACAGGAGGTGACAGAATGTGGATAACTTTGCAAAATCTCAGCATATATATCAGAGTATATGTGTTATCGTGTAAATTTATGGTAAAAGAAAAGGATGGACAGTCTAAACTCACATCAGCAGATTAAGTATAAAAATGATTAAACTTTTAGTACACACATTAGAAAGTGAATTATTGTGAATTGTATGAATGACTTAAATTGCTGAAACACATTACCCAAGGTTATAGTTTTTAACGTTTGACTTGATTTTAATGGTAAAGGTATTGGGGGGGATTTAAACATGAAATGTGACAAATGAGGAGTTCACATTTAACAGATGCTTTTATCTAAAGTAACATACAGGCAGGGACAGCCAGACCTCAGCGCAATGGGGGTTGGAGATCTTGCTCAGGACTCCAACCTGGAAATTATTTTGCTGCCCACAGGATTTTAACCACGAACCATTTGATCACAGCGATCTAAGTCGCTCCTAAAACGTTCATACGTGGCTGCGAGCAGGGGTCAAACCTGCACAGGGAAACCCCCATTAGATTTCAAGTCCAATGAGTTGACCACTCAGCATTTCAGCCACACTTGTAGCAGTAGCTCACTGGTTAAGGTTTCAGATGTGAGTAGAGCACAAAGGAAAATTCAGTTTCAATTAAACTATTCTGTATAGCCCATTTTCCAGAACATCGTCTATATTGTCGCAAAGTGCTTGACATTATCCCTACCCAAAGCCCCCAGTGAGCAAGGCAGCAATGACAGTGGAAAGAAAAAAACTCTAGAAGGAAGAAACCATCAGAGAACCAGATTCAAAGGGGGAGCCCATCCTCCTTAAGCCAGAAAAGGTCATCAAATTAAGAAAGCCCTGAAATCCTGAAAACATTCTATATATTAACTGTAACCATGTATTATGTGCACACACATGAAGACAAGAAAGACTGGATGAATGTTGTACTTCAGGTAGAATATCATCATCATCTGCAACAGACAGAAGGGGGACAGAACAGTGGCAGCAGAAATTATAGGTCCAACGTCAGTGTTTCACACCGTTTTAGAAGATGTTCAAGATGTTTAGTGAACTTCAGTGGAATTTTGTCTGAGGAACTTAGGTAAAAGAAAATGGTTGTCGACGGCTGAAGTTTTTTCATAACAAAAACAGAAGAATTATAAAGGATTACAGCTAATTTGATCTGACTAAACTACGTTTGATCATCATAAATTTCTTCTGTGATGAGGCTTCACAGTTAGACTCCAGGACGCTGCTGGTGAGGAAATGATGTCAAAGAACGTGCGATGCCCCCCTGCTGGTGCGAGTCAAGAAAAAAGTCCGAGCTGCCGAGAGCTGCTCCACATCCCGGGAAACGCCGTCCGTCCCTACAGCGGCGTCTTAGGTACATTGCGCGTTATTCAGATTACACCTTTAAAAGGTTGTAGCTGCGTAATTTCATTGCTTCGATCGCGTTAATTAAACCCGACTTTGAGTTTAGAAGAATCTCAGATTTTTCAGCCTCCAGCAGACTCAGTCATTGGTAAGCCGCCGGGGATTTGCTGTATTCTCTTCGCCAAAGTTAACTGCGGCATGTCGACTTCTACTCTGCCTAAGGTTGTCTGCTTCTGTGCCTCTGGAGCACTTTCTCCCATTTTCGCTAAATACTAAGGAATCCAGCAACTTTTCCGTCTTGCCGGACGCTTTAACTCGCCGCTAAACGCCGCACTATGCTGGTTTGTTTTGTGATCATTTCACTAGCCGGTTTAGTTGATCGGCACGGTGCGGGGCACCCGTGTAACGACACCGCTTGGCCGGTTACCTCCGAGACACTATAACCGGATCAGCCCGGTCAGCGATGAGGTCTGAGAGTCACCGAGCCGCTAAGCGGCTTAGCTGTTTGACGTTAATTAACGAGCCAGTCTCGGCTCGCGCCGTTAAGTGATTGGCTGTCAGGTTCGCTCGCGGCGATCAGTTATTTTAACGGGAAAAGTCACTGCAGCCGGATAATCGGGTTTGCTGGTTAACTGGTAAATAATCTTTCCTCCGACTATATTGTAGGTCGTACCCGAATAGCTAGTTTGACACGTGTTTATTTCTCATAACTCTAATTGAATATTGAACCTTATTCATTGCTTATCAGCAGGCAGGCAAACTCCATTAGTTGCGTTACCTTCGGCCTCGCGTGTCACGTACTTTTTCTGGCATAAAATGGGAAACTTTAGCATTCGACTTAAAATGTATCCGAGGTGGATTATTGGTGGAGTACGTGTAATGAAAAACATCACAGATGTGAACTTAAAGTTGTGTTAAAAGAAATTGTATTTAATACAACATGGAAGGAATTATACTACAACCGGAGTTAATTTAAATTACTAATGATTACCTCGGGCTCTTACTGCAAACGAGTCCAGACCTGACCGTTGTCAAATATCTTTAGAAATCAGATGTTCCTAGAGGGAAAAAACTGGATGATATGCATAAATATATTGGTAGTCCTGTAACGTTTGGTGCAATTGTTCACACGTGGCTTTTATATTAATATAAATTAATTGTTTGTTAAATCTGGCATCCTAAAATGGTCAGTTTCCTATCAGCTAGTCTGTATTAAAATGTTTGATATGCCATTTTTTGTTACTGGGTCACATAAAACAGCTGAGTTCATCGCTTTACGAGAACACGACGGTCTTGAGGAACTTGCCATATTCCCCTGGAGACTAAAAGTATGGGACTGCCGGACTGAAAAGTTTCAGGATTAGTTTTCATATTAATGTGAGAGGTCAGAATAATGAGTCGCTTGTACGTGCAGGATGGATGTGGAGAGAAAGCGGGGCAGCAGAGCCGTGAAGGGAACGACTGTGTTGGGGGGTGGGGTGGGGTAAGGGGGGGTGAGCAAAAGGGGAGGTGCACACACAGATGCCTGTGTACTCCTGAGAGCCTGCGTGGCATGAGAGGGGGGTGGTGATCAGGATGGGGGAGGGGTGAGAGGGGATGGGGGTGTGTCATCGGGGTGAAAAACCACAAGATTCTTTTATTTAAAGTTTTTCTTCCATTTATCATCTTTAGCTTGTACCCATTATAGTTTTGTGGTAAAGCAATGCAGAATGTACTGAGTGCAGGATTAGTGTGGAACTATGAGGTGGGGAATGATTGAAGTAGTGTTAGTTTTCCTCCATGGAGGATGTAAAATAACTGATTGCTCAATAGCAGGGTGATGTGAGAGAGGAGAAGAGTGAACATTTCCTATCTTCATTGAGGAGGTGTGATGTCAGAAAGACCCAGGACAGAAGTTTGGTTACCCTTTATTTTAAGGGAGGGGGAATGATGTCAGAAAGACCCAGCATAGAAGTGTAGTCACTCTTAACTCTGAATCACTTTTACCACATGTGTTTATTTCCTGTCAGTGATGTCACACAGTGAGAGAGAGGGAGTGGATCTCATACATCTGTTTCCTAGAAATGTTGCACATGTCTTTCTGTGTATGTTGCGCATGGATCAGTAGGGAGTCATTCGGGAATTTGGATTTATGGCTCAACTTCAGCAGCAGGAAAGGATTATGAATGAGGGAGTCCTGGCTCCCTCCTGTTTTATTTTAAATTGCCCTCTTTATTTCTGCTCCACTTACTTTTTTGCTAATTAATGATAGGTTACTGAGGCAGGTGACTATTATGAACAAAGTTCATAACAGAACTGACAAAACACATTTGAAAAATATAGTGGGGTTTATAATGATCAGGAAGAACAGCTTGGCAGACAGATTGTGTTAGGAATATTCCACTTAAAACTCTTTAGCACTTCTGTGGGATCTGCAGCTTGGGGCACCTGTAATTGCTGAATGGTAGTTCTCATGACTGAAATGATCAAGTACTAGCTTTATTTAAGTAGACTAACTTCAGTTAGAGCATGCTGGTTGTAGATATCAGTGATATCTGAGTCAATATCAAAGATCGGAATCGGGGGCAATCCAAGCATTTTTTAATTGATCACTATCGGCTACCACAGCCTGATCCAAAACCCTATGTATTTAGTTTCTTGTATCCACTTAATTTATGCCAGTTGCACAGACTGTAAGGTTCTGTGACACGCTGCAGTAAGCTTGAGGCTCGTGGCTTTAAACTACAAGCTATCAAGATGTCGGCCACGTGATAAGTGTTTAATTTGGTAATTCAAAGTAGCCCAAGAGCTGCCTGCCATGTTTGCAATGTCATCCCTTAGAAAGGAGGTAGCAACAGGACATCATTTAATACAAGAAACTTAATTGGGCATGAGCAGAAACACCACAAGGAGGAATACTGCAATATCCTGAGGTTCACTGAAGATAAAACACTGCACTGACGCCTATGGTTTGTGTATGGATATTTAAATTGTTATTAAAATATCAGATCGGTACTCAGAGTTGGCAGATATAAATATTGAATGGGTCGGATCGGGGGACCAAAAAAGTGGATTGGGCCATCCCTATTAGATTTTCGTGAACAAAATAGTAAAGACTGTTTCACATTCTTTTTATATTCCTGTATGTGTTTTTTCAACATAAAAATTACAACAGGCAATGACATCAGAAACATGCATCCTTGGGGCAAACATCTCTGTGGTTTAAAAGCTGTCATTTACTATATTGTCATACCAGCTTGAAGCATCAGTTCGTGTGAATTCCTGCCAGTATAATTATTTTATAGAAGTAATTAACCGGTTGGCTGAAAATCCCCACACAACCTCTGCAGTCAAGGACCAATTCTGTGCAGCCTTGCATTAGTAGAATTCTGGAACAAGTCAGTTATCCTGTCTGGCTTTTAGTTTAGTGACTGATCCATGTAGTTTTTCTCTTTCTCAGGTCTCTTAAATATCATCTTTTAATCCTTACATCTCTGTGATGACCTGCCCACTGTATCTCTTTTGTCAAAGACATCTTTCAGGGAGGATGGTGCAGGTGAAGAGGATATGCTGCATAGGGGCCGGGTATGTGGGGGGGCCCACCTGCAGTGTGATCGCCCAGATGTGCCCAGGACTGATGGTCACGGTGGTGGATGTGAACGAGGACCGCATACGAGCCTGGAACTCTGACAGCCTGCCTATCTTTGAGGTCAGCTTTCGGGGAATTCCTGAGTTCTTGGGTTGGAGTTGGGTTTGTCACTTAATCTCTTTCACTGTTATTCAGTAACCCCTTCACATTTGAGAACTTGACATTTATGGTTTCAGTTATTTGCCAGTTATTCGTTCAGTTAAATCGGAATATGTTTGGAGCTTGCTGAAATATACCAGAAACTCGCAGATGGTGCATTAGCCCAAAACAATACTGAAAATGATTCGGATCACATAAAATCATATATAAATAGTAGTAATACATAATATTTGTTAGTGTAGGTACTTACCATACGCTTGTCTTTAATGTTAAGTCTCGACTTGGGTGCGCCACGCGTCTTGTCCTGAGAACCAGCCTCACATGTCACATGTTAACTCTAATTGTGACTGTGGAATCATGCCATTCCTCCCAGTAACTTTTACATTTTTCAGTGCCGTTTACTTTGCATTTTTAATTATAGAAACAAAACGTACTGTTCCCAGTGCATACTGCTCTTGATAGGAAATGACAGAATAATTTGACATGCAAAGTGTTCAGTACAGTACTGTTTATTTAGAAATTGCTAATAAATAGGCTTTTATATTATCATTCAGGCTAGCAGACTGTTACGTGTTGAAGTTAGGGGTGCCCAAATATTAATTGCAATTTGTCACATTCATGGGGATCTTCTGTAATTTCAAAATCGAAGGCTTTTCATTATACTGGGGAAATTACCACCTTGTTCACTGGTTTCTAACACTGCACTACTTTAGGGTTAATTATTAGGTCCTTCATATTCTTCCTCCTCCTTGCCCCCCATCTCCAGCCTGGCCTTCAAGAAGTAGTTGAGTCCTGTCGGGGAGTCAACCTCTTCTTCTCCACAGATATCGACAGTGCGATCCAGGATGCAGACCTCGTCTTTATCTCGGTAAACCCATTGCTGCAATTTTCCGTAAATGTGTGCCACTGCTTTCTGTGTTCGTCTCCATTTTGTGCCACTACAGGCCACTTTCCAGCATAGTATCTCGTATCTTGTAACACTTTACTTGAGAGGCACAAATAATGTAGTCATACTCTTACTTAATGTATTAATTAACCAGAAACTAAATGTTATTTACATACTGATCTCATGTTCATCCATCATTATTTCTTCATGATTTGTAACAGTCAGTCGATGTTTTGGAGCTGATTTATTTTGATTTCTGGACTTGGAAACCTTCCGGTATGTTGCGATTTAGCTTTTTGTGTTGTCTATCAGTGTTGGGCAGTAGAGTGTTACTCAGTAATGCATTATTGAAATATTGTTATTTTCCTCATTAATGAGTAGTGTAAGGGATTCCAGTTTCCAAAACAGTAATTATATTACAGTTCTTAATCAAAGCAATGCCACGTCACTGTGTTGCTGGAATGCGACTTCCTCATTCTTATGATGATGTGTACATTTAGTGCACTTGTGGGGTGGATTTTTAGTTTAGGTGGTTTGGTGCTCATCCCTAAAAGGAACTGACTGTCTGATAAGAGGTCTGTGAAGCTTCTGCTAATGAGATACAATCATTGTTTCACTTCTGAAGCTTGCTTAGTATGTCTGGGCAAAGATAAAACAAGAAGCTGGACACAATATCAACCTATACATGGTGTCATACATTGTTTTAGATGTATTGTAAAACTGTTAAGAATAATCCTTTGCTGGATATGCAAAAAAAAAATTCAGTTGTACGAGGAGCTGGCTAAACAAGTCATGTTTTTTGCAGGCACAGGGGTAAAGAAAGTACATATAACAAGTAACCTAACTAATTTCTTTTGATAATAAGTGAAGTAATACTACAAAATCTTGAGTAATTTGGGATAACAATGTTGACTGCCAGGTGAAGACCCCAGCAAGCCTGCCCGTATGTGGAGTTTTAGCTTTTTTATGTTATCTACTAGGTGAACACCCCAACAAAGACTTTTGGGATTGGTAAGGGGAGGGCTGCAGACTTAAAGTACATTGAGGCATGTGCACGGCGCATCGCCGACGTCTCCACCGGCTGTAAGATCGTGGTGGAGAAGAGCACGGTCCCTGTCAGGGCGGCAGAGAGCATCCGGCGAATCTTCAACGCCAACACAAAGAGCACGCTCAGTTTCCAGGTGAATCCTAGTGCCCGTCGTTAATGTGTTGTGGTTCTTTCTTAGCCTACCTGTCATATACAATCGGTCCTGCAGTTAGGTTTTTTACAGTTAATTATGTACTGTTTAGCTATGTCTGTTCACTCATTTCCCTTTTCTATCGGGACTTTTGTCCAGGTTCTGTCTAACCCAGAGTTCTTGGCAGAGGGGACAGCCATCTCAGACCTGAAGAACCCAGACAGGGTTCTCATTGGGGGGGACGAGAGCCCAGAGGGTCAGTGTGCGATCGAAGCTTTACGAGACATTTATGAACACTGGGTGCCCAAGGACAAGATAATCACCACCAACACGTGGTCATCTGAACTCTCCAAGCTTGTAAGCCTTCTCCTCCCCTTTCAGCGGGCTAATCCTTCATGTAGCCTGGGGTATCTTCACCCTCTGCTCCCTCCCTGGTCTTCCCTGTAGGCAGCCAATGCCTTCCTGGCCCAGCGCATCAGTAGCATAAATTCCATCAGCGCCCTGTGTGAAGTGACTGGCGCTGATGTGGAGGAGGTGGCTCACGCCATTGGCACAGACCAGAGGATTGGGAGCCGCTTCCTTAAAGCCAGTGTGGGTGAGTGGGGTGGGCTGACGAAAAGAATATTTGATGGTGGGGGGAGGGGGAAGAAATCTGTAGCATAATGGTTAAACAACTTATGATCCAAAGCTTGAGTTTAAGCCTAAATGTTTCAGCTCACCATGTAAATATCTGTGTCTAAAACTAGCCGGAATTCTTTTAATGCTGCCCCTGCAGTAATTAGTAAGGTCCTGCGTATTATAAATCAGGGGTGTCAGACTCCAGCCCCGGAGGGCCGGAGCCCAGCACATTTTTGGGTTTCCCCTCATTTAACACACCGGATTCAGCTCCTTGCACCTACTTGTGCTAATTAGCACACAGCTCTTGAGCTGAATCATTTGTGGTGGAACAGAGAAAGACCCAAGCTGTACAGGGCTCTGGCCCCCCAGGAATTAAGTTTGACACCCCGGTTATAATACCATGCCTGTACATTATGCTGATTTAAATGTAATTAACTACTTTTACTAGCCAAACAACCAAATCCTGTTAATTATTATTGTTGAATATTTTTGGTACTCCTTTCTGACAACATTTATCTAGTACAGGGTTGATATCTGTACTTTTAAAAACCCCCCATTGTATGTTTGAATACCTTTGAAATTTGAAACACAGTTCTTGCTGGCTTTCTATGCCACCAGATCCATTAATGCTTGCTTCTGCCTTTCTAACCCTCCACATGTCTGAAACTACAGGGTTTGGTGGGAGCTGTTTCCAGAAGGACGTACTGAACCTTGTCTACCTCTGTGAGGCCCTGAACCTGCCTGAGGTTGCGAGATACTGGCAACAGGTATGACAAAAAAGCCAGTGGTCCATGACTTTTACAGCTGTGAGGATAAAATTCTCTGAATAGATTGGTATTTTTCCATGCATCGCCCTTAAACTGATCTGATTATTGCTAAGTCATAATAACAAATTCAGGCAATATGTTGGCTAGTTTTTAGGGGGTATCTCGGGCCATTCTTCTATACATAACTTGACTCGCTTTATGTATATTTTGGGATGTGTTCTGTAAATGGTCTCCTTCACACCACAGCAGTGGGACTAAGACAGGAGGAGACTGGCCATTGGGAAGGTTAGGGACCCCTCCCCCTGATCGGCGGCCCTTGTACTGTGTATTGGATCATTGTCATGCTGCATGGCTAAACATGACTTTTAGACAGAGATGGGCATTTCAGGTCCCGAAAGGAGACCCTAGCATTCTGTTTTTTCTGATAGAAATTGGAATTCAATGGTCACTCAAGTCATTTTAATTGTTGTTATTTTTGGAATGTGGTTTGGCTGTTTCCACCAAGCATAATATTGTGTAAATATAGAAATTTCAACGTTTTTCTCATATGTGCACAGAAGATTGTTCAGGTTGTGCTGTGGAACATCCAGGTGGTTTCTGGCAAACTTCAGACTGGCAGCAGTGTTTTTGGAGAGCAGTAATTTCCTCTTTGGTATCTTCTCATGAACACCACTCTTATGCCGCAACACAGAATGCATGAACAAAGAAGATATCAAGCGCATGAGGTGCCTGCAGATTCTTACTCTCTAGGGTTTGTTGTCTTTCGTTTGAGGATTTTATGACATGCTCTTATGCGGATTTTTGTGGGACACCCACTCCAAGCAGAGTAGCAGCGTTGCTGAATTTCTGTCTTACTAGGCTGGAGGTCCAAGTCTTTTGTAGCCCTTTCCAGTCTTATGAGCTTCAGCTATTTTCTTCCGAGCTTCTTTACTTTGATGGGGCCGTATTTCACCATGACCGAGAATTTGTATTATGCTATTTTTTTAAGATTCTGCTGGTTTCGCAGTACACTTCAGTATTTTTATTTTTTATTTTTGTCTTACCACAGCTGGCAGTTTTTACATCAGTAAAATGCATTTACGGATATCTTTTAAAAAGCGTGTTTTTATTAATAATAAAGAATTATGGACATTTAGCGAAATAGTATAACTGGCATGTTTTACTGATTATAACTGTATACTTGGATCGATAAGATGTGTTTTATTATATTAACGATGTACAATTATCTAGATACTGACATGTTTTATTGATCATTATCATATGCGTAACCAGCATGATTTTTATGATTATTACTGTGATAAATTGATAATATTAGGAAGATTCGGTCTATCCCTACATTTTTTAGTCTGGTTCAATAGAGGCTCTGGGCCTTGATTATGACTTTCGATGTTTTTTTGTAGACTAATACACAAACACTTTTATCATCAGAAATTTCTTTTAATCATGATGTGCCATTAAAATATACATGCTGACAACTCGACTTTGAAGTTAAGGGTGGCTTAATGAGACTTGCACCGAGCAGGGCTTGCCAGAATCAGGCCTGGTAGTTTGCCCGTCTATTCAAGTAAACTGTAACTGTTTATTTTGGTGGACTTAATTAAGGGGAAATGACTTGCAAATTGCAAGTTTGATGAGCTTGCTCCCCGGTCCAATGAAAGAATCACAAAAGTTGACAATTTCCTCTCAGATTATCACTCTATACAATACTACAGCCAGCCAGCAGAAATGGGGGGGGGGGGGGGGGCGGGGGGGTTATCACATTATTTGCTTGTTTGTTCATACATACATTGCCATTCAGTTCATATGACATTTTTTAAAAGCTCACGGTGACATCATTGTAATGATTTGAGCTAGTGACCTTCATCTTACACTCTGAGATCAAGCTTGGGGGTCACGGCGCAGGGTCAGCCAGCATGCAGCCCCCCTGAAGCTGGGGATTAAGGGCCTTGCCTGAGGGTCCATTGACACATGACTAGTTGGTTGAGGTCGGGTCTCAAACCAGAGACCTATGGATCCCAGCAACAGAGAAATAGCCTGCTGAACCACACGCCCCCTCCCCAGTACATGTCCTGGTGATGGTCTGTGCAGTCTGTACAGTGCTTTGTGATCCTGAGCAGTCACCATACCATGATGTAATGCCTCCAGGAAGGATGGTTTCCATTTTGCATCTGTAATTGGAGAGGGATGCTGAGAACATGTGATCCTCCTGTACATGTCTGAACAATTAAAGATGTCGGTGTGTGTCGTGACTATGTAAAGTTGTCTTTAAATATGATTCTCAGGATCTACCTTTTGATTCCCGAAATCATACTGTTGCTTATTCATCCGGCGTTTATGTTCATGTATGAGTGACTTAAGCTGTGTTATTCATGTCTTTGGTTTGTTGTCTGGTCCAGGTGATTGAAATCAATGACTACCAACGGCAGCGTTTCTCCTCACGAATCATTGGATGCCTCTTCAACACAGTGACAGACAAGAAGATAGCACTGTTGGGCTTCGCCTTCAAGAAGAACACAGGTGATACCAGGTGAGACTCTCCTCACTTTACCGTGTTGTGGTTTTCCAGCACCAAGCACCATCCCAGATTCTTGCATGACATTTAGTACCAGCACTGTGTATCAAACTGGGTCATCGCTAACCCAAAAATGTGTTTTCATCTAAGGTTTTCCTTGTGTGGTACTGAGGTATGTTCAACAAAGCACTCATGTAGGGCGTTAGTTGCTGCTGCACTTCCTGATTACCCTGCCTTCCACCACCCATCCTATCTTGCAGGGAGTCTTCCAGCATCTATATCAGTAGGTATCTGATGGATGAGGGTGCTCGGCTCCACATCTATGACCCCAAAGTGAAGAAGGGGCAGATCATCCAAGACCTGTCTCAGCCAACCCTGTCCCATGGAGATGACACCCAGAGAGGTGAGCTGAGTTCTAAGTTATTCTGGATGTTTAGAATTGCTCACTGGGCATATCAATGTTCATCTTTCGGCTTCTTTGAGAAGAACAGGATATTTCTTCCCTTCATCTTGGTTGATCGGTTATATCCTGTCTACTGTCTTGATCTTTTCACAGTGTCTCAGCTTGTCACCATTGCCACTGACCCGTACTCTGCCTGTGAGAATGCTCATGCAATTGTCATTTGCACAGAGTGGGACATGTTCAAGGTATGTGTCCTGGGATGCATGGCCAAGTATTTCTGGAACACTGATTGTTACTGGCTTCAGTGTTGCCACTATAAGCCTAAGACATGTGGAAATATTTGCGTGTTACAGGAGCTGGACTATGAACGAATCTACAAAGCAATGTTAAAACCCGCATTCATCTTTGACGGTAGAAGAATCCTTGACAGTCTGCACGACCAGCTTCAGCATATAGGCTTCCAGGTGCTGTATGGTCTTTAGTGTGACTTTAGTTTTCTCAGTAGCTGCTGGCACAGTGCCGTTAGCTGTCTGCATGTCAAAATGATCAATATTTTCCCTCACAGGTGGAGACAATCGGCAAGCGAGTGAGCCAGAGAATTCCCTTCACTGGCAGTAACGAAATTTCAAAACCCGAGCAGCTGCTACCTTCTAAGAAGCTCAAACAATAATTTTTTTTTATGGCTCACTGGATTCAGAGGGTGATGACTTCCATTTCAAGAAATATGGTTAATTTCTGCTCAGTTTTACATCACAAAAGACTCGGTTGAATGAATGTCTCCAGAATGTTTTTATCTTTCCATGTATTTACTTTCGACAAGTGAAGACTTCAAAACGTTTTGAAAACGTTTCAAAAAGTTTTAAAGCAGGTTGTTTTATATGCTGTATTTCAGCTGTGTGGGCTGTCAGTTTTAAAAATATTTCTGAATACTGAAATACATTTCATCAGAATACATCTTATCAGAACTTCTGCAAATGCTGTCATTGCAGTGAAATTTTTATTTTTTTAAGAATTTTAAAATTCTCATTGCTCAGCTGAGAGTCTAGATTGTTTCTGCTTCACTGTGAAAGTTCCATGAGACAACTTCAGTATTATTACAGCTGCTTATCATTTACAGTGACATTACAGCATTAGGATGGATGTCCGTTTGGCCAATTTATATTATAAAGGGAGGAAGATGATTAAATTGCCTTGATAACCCCACAATATGTACATTAACTTGCCTGGCTCTAGCTCTGAATACAGTATCAGTATTGTGTTTTGATCTTCTTTGGACTGTTAGAACTTCAAGAGCAAGCAGACAAGACAATAAAATTCTCCTTTACAAAAAGTGATACTGCAAACAGTGCATTGTTTGTACATTGAAATAAAAAGCACAAAATCTTGTGCTTGTTCATACAATAACATCTTGAGCATGCTGGGTAATCGAACATCACAGACATCCAATCACAAATTGTTAGTGAGGTGTGGAGGGTGGGTGTGTAATGATCCGTCCCTGCCTGGCTGGCAGGTGTCCTTGGTCACCCCTTTCCTAGTGTTTGTGTCCTTCGTGATTATGAACCTCCTCCATGTTTTGTTGTTCCCAGGCTTAGTGATTGGTTGAATGATTATATTCTGCACCTGTCCGTTGTTGAAGCCCTTGTTAAGTAAATTTAAATGCCTAACCTTACCCTGTTCCCCAATCTCTCATGTGTTTGTAGGTGTGGTTGCCTTGTGTTTGCTGCTGTTCTGCTATCATTGTTCCAGTGTTGCTCCTTGCTTTAGTTTTTGTCCCCTTGTGGTTACTTTTGTTTCTTGGTTTTTTTTTAGTAAAAATATGTCCCTTGTTTGTTGGAGCTGCAATGTGTCTTCCTTCACCATGCCCATCTGTGAAAGGATGAGGTACTGCTTGGGGTCAGGCCAACATAAGGATGTCAGACCTTACCCGGTTCACCTTGGACAAGAGCACACAGTGCTTCAGGCGTTGAACCAGAGAGACAGATGGAACTTAGATGCTCCATAAACAAACATGGTCATGCAGATGGGACCCAACATTTCTCCTTAGTCCAAACTAAATCTTTCTGCAGAGAGCAAAAATAATTGAGTGGTTTGTACAATAAAGGTTATTGAGGATATTAGTTTGTTTGACCGTGGTTACAACACTGTGAAGCCTAACCTGGAGAGACTGAGCATGATTCTTGTTTATTGTGACAATCTTGGAGCTAACTTTTGTAAGGATCTTGGAATACTCCTCTAACATTTCATGGTTCTTGGAAGTCTTAGAATTGTAAGAGTGAACTGCCCCATCAAAGTTATCCATAGGGTACAATTCTGCAATAGGCAGCTATTGAAAACTGATTTTGGTGGTAGTTTGTCATTGTCTTGTTCCATGGTCTCACTACAGCCAAGTCTCAACCGCATGACAGAAGCAACCAGATTTTGGACTACAATGTCCTGCTGCTTACCAGAATTCATTATGCCATAGATCTTAATAAATGTTGCTGGATCACTTGCAACAAAACAGCCCAAAAATCATTAACAGCATCAACGATCAATCACGATATTTTACTGTAGATATTGGCAGCCTTCCTTATATGCAGCTTTTTCTTGTTGCTGGTGTACATGGCCTCATTTTTTGTTCTCATCTGACCACAAAACATGGTTCCAATTATAGTTCCAATAATATTTGGCAAAGTTCATCTGCTGCAATATGTGATTTGTGGCCAGTGAAGATCTTCAATGACATTATTGAAATGGAGGTACCTCGTAGCATGTAACACTTGATTTTGAAATTTGATAAGCTGATAAAGTTCAAGATTTCAACATCAATCTGTCTTCTTTTTAGTTTTTTAAGTGTTCGTTGGTTTTGCCGATGTTGATGGATGACAAAAGGATTTTACAAACTCATGATTATATCCTAGGGACACAGGTACTGGTGAAAGGTAACAACAGTTTCTGGAGACAGAGCAACTGAAAATAACATAACTTCAGAAGACGTCACTTTACTTGTATTCCTTTGGGGTAACAGTAATTTTTAGCCTATGTTTTGCAGAAAAACAATGCACTATTCAATAAAATGTTTCTATTTTATTTTATGTATGGTATGGCATACTTTATTGTTCCCCCGGGCGAATTACATTTCTGTGGAATGCCTTGATACAAACAGCAGGTTTGACGACAAAACAAGTCAGACAATAAAACATATTTATAATGAATAAATAAATAGCAAAACAATGCAATATACATGGCTGTGCAGAATTTACAGCAATAAATAGGATTAAAATTATTCAAATGACAAAACAAATTCCCAGTTGGATGACTAGGAAGCGGTTAGGACAATGGTTCTGCGGGTGGCAGGACTGCCTCTCACCTCCAGGTTTTGGGGATTGGATCCTGCTGTGTGACTCTATTTGGAGCTGGTAGGACGTAGCCTCAGAAATGCTACTCAGTGGACTTCATGTGGAGATGCTACCACTGCTTGCTTGTCTAGGGACAGGCTTGTCACAGATTCAGCCTCTTTAATTCAAATGACAAGCTTCCTCAGACTTGAACCCTCAGGTGAAACACTGGCTAACAGCCTAATGCAGTCATTAATCCTGTTGTGTGGTGGCTGGGGGTAGGGCCATACCAAGACCAGTCATGCAGCCATGTAGTAAAGTTATGGGTTTGAGTTCCCCTACCAAAATGTTCATCCCCCTTGTCAAAGAAGCCCATAACGGAGGAATCCTCATAAAACATCTGCAGTTTACAGGGCTCAGAGTTATATTTAAAACTGAAGCTGCAGACTATTTTTGCATGTGGGCAAGTACAATTTAATCCATACCTATAATGTAATCTTGATCTATTGTGATCTTTGGGACTTCCCCCCTGTGCTCAACCCATCCATTTCCTGTTCCCACTTGTCACATGTAGAGTTGTGGGGGTCCAGAGCCTATCCCACAATCTACAGGCCAAGGCAGGGAGCAATCCAGGATGGGCCACCAACACCCATGGACAATCTGGCAACTCCAATTCACCTTAGTATGGTTTTAGACTGTGGGGGAGGGGGCACTGGAGGGGGCACTGGAATACCCAGAGACATGACAACAAGGGGAGAACGTGCAAATTACTCACACATGGAGCGATGGTGGAGACTCAACCTCCAATCCTAGAGGCAGGGGAGTTTCTAGCTATTGATAAGAGCTGAGGCTACGTCAGGTTTACATGGGGCTTGATTTTTTTTATTTATTTTTATTTTTTGAAGGGAGGTTGGCATCGGAGCTAAAATACTCCTAACAACGCCCATGCCCAGAGGTGTGAGGCAACAGTGCTAACCACTCTACCATCACCTATATAGTTTTAATGTTTATCATAATTTGAATAATTATGTGTCCTTTTTATATTATACATTTCTTTCCACTGATTTTGATGACGTGTGCTAGTAGTTCTGGAGTTTGCTGTGTCTGAGTATTGAGATTCTATGCTTGGTTAAAATCATGTACCTAATTTAAGGTGTTTATGTTAAGCACCAGCATCCCCCAATATATCCCAATTCACCCAGTGTTCTGGATAAACCGATATTTGATATTTAACTCCTTTACAAAGTCTGCGGACAGCCGATACGCCTCAGAGCAGCACGTGGTACGCGCCAGCGCCTCGGCCCCGCCCTCATTGGGAGGAGTCAGGGAGACGTTAGGCGTGAGACGTCAGCGGTGCGCGCGGCACGTAGCACGGGGGATTCCGCGCTGATACCGGCGCAGTTCGGGGGAGCATCATGGCGGATAAGGCACAGCTGCTCGAAGCTATCAAAACACAAGGAGAGCTGGTCAGGAAGCTCAAGACTGAAAAGGCGGCCAAAGAACAGGTCAGTCTGCGGCAGCGCCGACCTCCGATATGAACGTCGTCAAGCAGAAATCCAGGGTTAGATAATTAGGGCCCGTGCGGCTCATTAGCATGTAGGAACAGTGAATGAGGCCCTAGTCAGTGATCGTCACATAGCTGAATGCATGTCATGGGCTGATAACATCCTTAATATACAACTGTAATTAAACAAATTAACAGCCAGCTATAAGCATACCTTAATCTAATGTATCTGCTTATTTAGATAACGGTCATTTATTTAGATACGTCTTTGTGGTCGAAAGCCTGTGTCTGTAGCCGTAGCGTTAGGTGTCTAACCTGTCATTGTCATATAGTTAGTTGTGCTGCGAATGTTTTATGAGCAGTTTGTAGTTAAATACATTAAAATGACGGAATTTACACTTAGCGAAATGTGATGCCAATCGTCATGAGGGGTTATGCGCTTGTGCGCCTGTCATTATCTGACGCAATATTCCTGTAATGCAGACGTTTCCGGAATGTCCACTGCACAAAATAACATAAACCTGACCATACGTTATTGTGTTTTGAGTACGAGTGTCTATATATTAACATTTACAGTTCTTATTTTGATAACATCGGCAAATTTAAAGGTCTAATTTCAGGGTTTGTTTTAACATTGCCCTATTATGCAGTTTAACCATTGGGTTTACTATTTGTATTTTCTTTGGAAACACTCAAAGTCCTGCTTGTATCTAAGCATTGTGCACGTTGTGTAGTGAACTGGCTTAATATGCTCACCTCGAATGCTTTTTGTGATGTTTTTATGGGTTTTGCTGAAAGTAAGGGAGCTGGTGTTATTGATCGATCTTGATCAGGCAGCCTAGGTTCTGATGAGCTGTTAGTTCCGTGTTCGGCTTTTTCCCTAAATAAGATTTGATTGCTCGCCCTCGTTGTCTTGCCCCCCTGTGGTGTGGTGATGCCTCACATACACCCTCTACTGCTAGGGTTGCTGATCACTTTTCTCCTGTTCTTCCTGCTTGGTGTATCTTCATCATCGGGGGATTCATCCATCATTGCTGTCTTCCCTTCACCGCTGCTGTACCACGGATGGCCTTTTACTTTGGATTATTTTATGCCCTATAATTGATATATGGGGTGTTGAACGTTTGTACCACCCTAACTTTGTGCATGTGAACATTTTTGATGGTTGTATTTTTCTCCGTTGGGAATATGAATAAATTGGGAATGTTTCCTATGCGTCTGATCACTGGACTTATTGCACATGGACGCGGACGGTGTTCATGGCCGCTCCGGAACCTCTCTGGGGTGACTGTCTCACAGGTACGTGCTGGTGTTTGTGTAGGGGGTGTGGTCTGTTTTTGAGTCAGAGTGAAAGTGGTTTTGTTGTCATTGTTGACACGCCACAGCACACATTGCACAACAAGAAAATGCGTCAGCTGCATTTAACTCATACGTGACAGTGTGACATAGCAGGGGGCAGCTAATTCAGCACACGGGGAGCAGTGCTTGGGGGGGTATGTTTAAAGGAAGCTTTTGAAATACGAATCTGTTTGCCAGTGTGAAAAGAAGGGGTGTATTTACACATACTTGCCCACACTACAGATAACTGAGACATCAATGAACCTAACTGCATGTCTTTGGGCTGAGCCACCATACTTACCATACCGATTTTTAAATCATGCTTTGCAATTCTTTCATAGAAATTGTTTGTCAAATGTGTTGAAAAGTTCTATAAAACTGCTGGTGGTGTTCATCACTTTCAGGATCACCCAGCAGTTTTTGCCACCACTCAAACCACGCATTTGCATGGGCCCCCTGGGATTTGGGGGCCCCCTGCTGGCCATAGTTAGTCACCACACTAAATATATCTCATCTCATATATCAGTATCTCAGTATCTCATATCTCCGTTGTCTTCCATATCTCCTGAACCCCCCCCCCCCCCCCCCCCCCCGTAACACTGTCCTGGAAGATGGACGGACTTGCTTGTACTTGTTATGAACATTTTGCCTTGCCGCTGTTACTCTGATATGAAAATCCCCTGAACGTAAACATTGCTATAATGCCGTCAGAGCCTGTTCTGTATCCCTGGATGTGAGATGCACCAGCCCATGCCTGCTCGCCAAAAGTCATCTCTGTGCCTCCTGTGTGCCCCACAGATCGATGAGGAAGTTGCCAAGCTCCTGGAGCTCAAGGCCCAGTTGGGCGGAGATGACTGCAAACATACCTTTGTGCTCAAGACGGCTAAGGTGAGTTTAGCTGGAGCAACGATGGGAGTGTTTCCCAGAGAATGCTGTGAGATAGCGTCCCATTATAAATCAGTGTGGAGTTTGAGGTGAATATGTTGAGAGATTGACCTCTCTTCTGTTGTGCTGATAGGGCACCAGGGACTACAATCCCAGGCAGATGGCCATTCGGGAAAAGGTCTTCAACATCATCATTAACTGCTTCAAACGCCATGGAGCTGAAACTATCGACACACCTGTCTTTGAGCTGAAGGTACGTTCTGGAAGAGCGGATTGCAGATCACCGGATTCACTGGAGCATATTGACTTGGTAGATGTTTTGTTGTAGGAAACATTGACGGGGAAGTATGGTGAAGACTCCAAGCTCATCTATGACCTGAAGGACCAGGGTGGAGAGCTGCTGTCTCTGCGCTATGATCTCACTGTATCCTTTGGACCCCTGTCCCCTCAGTACCAGAAGTAGATGTTCTGAAGTATGGACTGAGTCTCAGGTTGAGGTGTGATCCCTATTGTTGACTAACCTGCCTTTGATCGGTTAGTTGCATTGCTTGAGTGTTGGGAACTAATTTAAGGACTGTAACATGCAGGGTTACAGATTGATGGTTAGAGACTACTGGGAGCCAAATATGCACTGGCCTTTTCTCCTTAATGAGATGTTATCCAGGTGCCCTTTGCACGCTACCTTGCCATGAACAAGATCACCAACATCAAGAGGTACCACATTGCCAAAGTGTACCGGCGAGACAACCCAGCCATGACACGAGGGCGCTACAGGGAGTTCTATCAATGCGTAGGTAGAACTGCCGCCATTCTGTCACGTTTTAGCCATCGGTTCTCCACCTGCGTCTGCTGAAATGGAGTGGAAGTGGAAGTGGAGTGGAAATGTGAGGCATCACCTAAGGTGTCGCCTAATCTCATTTTCAGCTAGAAACCTTTCTCATTGTGGTAGCTCTCATTGGGATTCTTCTCATCTGCTTCTCAGCCTACCTTAAAAGCACGTTTGCGTGTTACGTAGAGGCTGACTTATCCCTCCGCATGGAAGCGGCCTACACCATTGTGAGCATTTACACTTCTGCGCTGGTGTGTTTGAGTCGCATTATACCCCTAAACAATTACACAACAATTACACCCCTAAAGCAGAGTTTTGGGTGTAGCGTTTATTGTCTTCCCATCCTTCGATATATTCATTTATTGAATTGCGCAACTGAAACGGGGTGGGTGGGTGGGGGGGGGGGAACATTTAACAGTTTCCATTTATCAAGTCCTGGTTATTTCTGTGCTGCTCCAAACATCCCGGAGACACATTTAGGGAAATTAGCCTCTACAGACACTGTTTATGCATTTTCCCTTCTAAAGTTAGTCTGTATTACTTTTTACTTTCTTTTAGTCTTGTACAAATTATTGTATCAAACTAAATTGAGGTAAGTGAAACTGGCACTGCCATCCGGAGTGTTTTGTAGACCTGTAGCTAAGATGTCTAGGGTGGGGTATTTAATGCTAGATATGAATAGCACTTCAGTTTCAGTCAGCGATATAAGTACACCTGGGACGTATGCTTTCTTCACTCCCGTAAAAGAATGAATGCTACCAAGCGGAACACAAACGGTTCTTCTGGTCTGCATCGCAGTGACGTGTAGTTGCTCTTCTGGGGAGGTGCAGTCAGGCCGCAGCGTAGGGTTCACGGTTACACCTAGCTTAGGGCATCGAATTAACTCAGAATAAGTCGACCTTAACTCGACACACCTGATACAGATAATCTGCTGTTTAATATAGCTGGCACTAATGCGGAGATGCTGCTGAAGGGCCTGATTGTCCGTTATCGGGTGTGTTAAATTAGCGATGCACCTAAGCTTTGCAGGGTGGCACATCGCAGGGAGCAGGACCTGGCAGACATTAGGTGGATTGTTAGATGCCCCTTGTGCGACTTTGTTCCTCTTTTGGTGAGAATGAAATCCGTGTTGTGCCTTATCCGTTTATGATTGATATCGATGATGATTAGTCGTCGACTGATGGGTTTTCCAAGGGCCACTGCCGCTGTGGCAATCTAGAGCAGCGTTTCTCAAACCAGCCCTCCAGGAGCCCCAGGCAGTTCATGGTTTTGCTTTTGTTTTGCAAAAATGTGGACTGACTGGTAGGGAGCTGGGAGGGAGCGAAAACACGGGGTCCCTGAGGACCGGATTGAGAAACATTGATTTAGAGCAGGGCTTGGTAGTCTTACCCAGGAAGGGCTGTTGTGTGGGCAGATTTTTTTGCAACTCCCTAATTAGATTACTGATAAGTGGACTGATTGGTTGAAGAGTTTCCACACCTGGTTTTGAACAGCTGACCTACAGGTTACCCCAAAAATCTGCATGCACACCGGCCCACACAGTGTGGGTAATGGTCTATATTGGATTGCAATGAAATATGCTCATTTTTCAACTTTTCAGCTTTATGTTAACAAAATATTGACGCATAATCATTTCATAATCCAATCCGACACACCTAAAAAAAAAAAGTCCAGCAGTCTCCTTTACTCATGTAGGCTTTATAGTCTTTCCATAAAAATAAGCATTTTAAAAAATTTTCTCTGGACATTATGGTACTGATTTATTGGGATTTAACAGTAAGGTCTTTCGATTTTAGCCAATGTGGCGGACAGTTGGGAATTCTGCATTTTTCTTCCGGACGATGTTTAACAGCATTTAAATGAAATGCCTCATTGAATCTTAAAAGCACTGATGTGTAAGATTGTGATAAGTGAAGCTAAACTGGAAATTTGAATACATTAAGGAGAGACACCCCCATTTATCTCCCCCGTTTCAGTTCATGAAGTTATTAGTCCTAGATCTAATAGCAACTCCATGTTCCAGTTTAATGGGAGGTTTTGTGTAGTGGCTGTGAATACAAAAATCTGATGAGCTCATTTGACAAGCTAGGTGGTAGAGTGGATGCTGGCACAGAGGAAGCCGAAATGAAGACTGTCAGCAGTCGTAGATAAGATCACTGAGCCCAGCCAGTTCTAATTTACCGGCATCTTTAATGTCACACATATATTGGAATGCCCTTTGAATATAATGTGACACTTCAATTCAGTTGTAATTGTATAGTGCATTTTCACAGCCTTACATTATCTCAAAGCACTTTACATTATTCCTACCCAAAGCCCCCAGTGAGCAAGCCAGAGTGTTGAGGAGAATCTCCTTAGAAGGAACGCAGAGGCTTAAAGGTGCTATTGTTACTCAACTGCTGTTCTGCGCGAACGCTACAGGTGCTTTTTTATTTTGAATAAAATGATCAACTTCTCAAAATTGTAATTATCAAAACTGTATACATACAGATTCCAACTATGGTATAGATCAAGGAGGCTAACGCTGATATTATAGCCTGCATTTGTGAATTGTGTACCTGAATACGATGGACAGTGATGTAAACGCTTTGATATTTCATTATACACACAAAGTGTAGCCTAAATTAAACTGCTCATGGACATTAAAAAATAAATCTAGGTTTCCTGCCACTCAGGCCGATGCCTGGTTGGCAGCAAGTCTGTCTCCAGCTCTTAACCAATGGTCTCTTGATACAGGTGGATCACTAACATTGCGGGAATCATCGCTATATTTTAAGACCAGTCCACATGAACAGTGCTTTTATCAGTAACCTCTGTGTCTTTATTGCCTATCATATTTCTATATACAGTCGAACCTCGTTACTACGTACCCTGGATACGTTTTCACCTTTTCAATGTATAGGTTTCTAATTCCCGTTTTTAGAATATGTATTATTCCAATAGCAGCCATTGTTTACAGCGTACACCCTTACAACGTAAACTTCGATACAACATCCAAATTTCTAGAGAAAATACAAAAACTAACCGTCGTTACAACGTACAGCGCTCTCCCCGCCCACCACAACTTGTGTCGCTACATCTTCCTGTATCTACCTGATCTTCGCCCGACAATGCACATTTGTCTATTGCGTTGTAACTTCCCGCGTTAAATGAGTTGCCTTGACCGATCATTATTGGACTGAGTAGTAATGGCTTGTTAAGTGTTATGTGCGTATTCTTTGTTTATTAAACCTTGTGAAATACTGGTCATGCCGGTAATTGTGAATTCAGAATAATAATGGAAGTAAAGGATTTTATGATTTAATATCATAATATCATTATTATTTTCAGGCCAAATGCCAATTTGGATGCGAATGTTTATTTTAAAAATCCATTTTGACCAGCCGTTATGTGTTTTCGTTGCCGTTTTATTGCCGGCCGGCACCAAGTAATCGTGAGTAATTTAAGGAAAATTTCAAGGATCCAAATGAGCTTTGTCGAATTATTTAACAAGTAATAATGTGTTCGTTTGTTTTGTAGTCAATTTAAGGGTCTGTTCTATTAAAGTTTTATCATTTACATGGATATTTCGTGAGTTCTTTCATCCATCTTGCACTAAGTGGTTACAACGTTCTATGCTTATAACGTACATGTTTTTGATATCCCGTCTTGTACGTAGTACCGAGGTTCGACTGTATCAGCCAGCTGATTTACTAGTCCCTGCCATGTGTCTGGGGGTCCCCGAGCACTGGGTTGAGAAGTACTGTATTAGTCGATCACTGGTAATTATTTTTCTTTAGCAGGCATTATCAGCAGCAAGTTATACACTTCACCACCTGGCTTGGTTCAGGATTCCAGCAGTCCATGCTCCCCATGATACTATCTGCAGATTGTTTTATCCTTTAGGCGGCGTAACATCTGACCTTCTGCTGAGGACTTGTTTTCATTGGCTCCTAGGATTTTGACATCGCAGGGCAATACGATGCCATGATTCCTGACGCCGAGTGTTTGAAGATCGTCTATGAGATCCTGAGTGACCTGCAGCTGGGAGATTTCTGCATTAAGGTTAGACCATAAAATGGATCTGTTCCACGTTTATCTCTTAGAAGCGTGGTCATCTTTCCAACCGCTGTTCCTCGATGGACGGGGGCTTGGGAGCTGGGCTTGAATGTGTGGGAGCTGGTACTTGATGTAACATCTAGCATTCTTTTGCAGGTCAATGACAGGCGTATTCTTGACGGGATGTTTGCGGTCTGTGGCGTACCAGACGAGAAATTCCGCACCATCTGCTCAACAGTGGATAAACTGGACAAGGTGAACTCAGCATGCACATGTCTGAATAGAGGGTGCTTAGCAGGTTGGATCTGGCTTTACTGTGTTTCCCATCATACTGGTTTGTCAGGTGTGCTTTGCCTTTTTGATTGTGGATCTTTGGAAGTCTACCTGTTTCTTTCTGGGTAAGATGGGAAGCATGTAGACCAAGCTGCCTTATCTTAGGTTGCATCCTGGTTCTTTCCATTAGATGCCTTGGGAGGACGTCAAGAACGAGATGGTGAATGAGAAAGGTTTGGCTCCAGAGGTAGCAGACCAAATTGGGGAGTATGTCAGTAAGCGAGGTGAGTCTTACTTGAACCAAGGCTGTTTTTTTTTTAAGTCACCTCTCTGTTTGGTAATAAACTGAATGGGCTTGTTAGATCAGAAGGTTAGAATCTTGCTTTTCCTTGGATGCTTAATGTATGAATGAGGCTAGCATGATACAGTGTAATTCCTGCAACTTGTAAGTGGTATCATGGAAGTAGACGTCATTTGAGATGTCATGAAAAGATTAGTTATAACAGACCAGAATTGCGTAGTTCAGGGCCAGAAATTAAAAATCCAGACCAAGATTTAGTTTCAACCACCCAGCTGAGGACTCTGTGACTGAGGTTTTTATATGCAACTGTTTGGTTGAAACAAAACCTTGGTCTGGAATTTTACACTCTGCACCTGAACTATCCACCGTTGTAAGAGACCTACTCAGCACTGTGCCTTTTGACTATGGCTCTCTTATATTTTAACACTGTTACAATGGTGCTATACAGGGTTTAATGTGGGTTTAAAGTAGGTAGGATGTATTGAGTATGACCGTCATGCTACCAGCATATCTGCTCTCAGTATACAGGCAGTTCCTTGGTTAAGAACCTCCAAACAGCCAATTCATACTTACGAATGGACTGCCATAAAGCCTATTGCATTAAAAATTCTGGTTAAATATAATGGTTCGTAATAACGAACGTACACACTATTCTGTGATACTCATGAAAACATTGTGCGGCTTCATTGGTTCGCTGTCTCAAGGCACAGCTACAGTACTGTTACTTTTATTATTGCTGTATAATAATAATCAGGGAACCACATAACCGATACTCAAGTACGCACTCGCTGTATAAAGTGACGTGCGACAATTTCTCGTTGTAGTAGCACAACTGCATGTTTTATGTGCATTTCCGCAGTTCTGACAAAAAAAATTTTCATTGTGCACTTTGTCCTTTATGCTGCAAAAGTAGAACAAATTAGCCACATAAAGGTTAAAATGCACAGTAATTTCTTGTCATAGTGCGAATGCAAATAAATACTCATTTGTGCTGCTACGACAAGAAATTGCCACACATCGTGGTTTACACCTACGTGCGTAACAGTTACGTGCTTCCCTGATAATAATGGTTGATTAATGATAACAATACAATGCATAATAATAATTTATTATTCTGCCTACAAATTCAACTTAGACTGACTTAGGGATCGGATCTGGCTTGTAACCCATGGACTGCCTGTAACTGGGTCTCTACACATTTTCAGGCAGCCAATGTTCCACTCTCTCTCTCTTTCAGGTAGAATGGAGCTGGTGGAAGAGCTGTTACAGGACCCTAAGATGTCCCAGAGCAAGCAAGCCTGTGCTGGCCTGGCAGACATGAAGCAGCTGTTTTGCTACCTGGAGCTCTTCAAGGTGACAAAGGTAGGTCATGTGACATGGCGGGAGTCCAGAATGGAGGCGGTGACGCCCGGGGTGCGGGCATGTCTCGGGCAGAGCGAGGCTTTCACCAAGTGTCAGGCGGCAGAGAAATGTGCCTTTTGTCTGGCTTCTGAAATCCAGCACCGGGGGAATTGGCACAATGAGCACATGCCTTTCAGAAATGGTCCATTCGGGGTTACAGAACGCATCAGGTATGTGTTACCTTATATGAACGAGACAAGCGAAGTGAAATCGCCTGAATAAATGGCTGCATGACGCTTTAGAACACACCTGAGCTTTGAAAGGCTCTTTATTGTCATAGTTTCGGGCCAGTTTGACGTGCACATCTTATACTAAAGGACTTCAGTTATATGAAGTTTGATTCCCACATAATTAGGTAGGTGCGAGTTTAATGTGATGGAACAGTTAGTGCCACTTACCTTGGGTTCCAAATGCGTTTGGTTTCAGTGTATTTGCTTTTTCCCTGTCTCTCGTTATTCTGTTTCTTCATGTTTACATTTCCTGTAACCTGTGAACTGCTGCTCCATACAGCGATGTAAAGCATCCCAGTAAGGTGCTGTAGACCTGCAGATCTTTCACACTAAAGGCTGGTTCATACATCTCCACACCAAGCACACTATCCACTCTGCGTATGCGTACATGGAAACGTTCAACTTCTGATCAAGCCACGTTCTTTGCACATGTGTACATTGTGTTGTCTTTATAGTTTTACCAGTAATATAAATTATTCTGATATTCCCTGCACATGTACCACAGCAGTGATGTTTATGTCCATAATTACCTTGTGAATAGTCTTTAGGTTTTGCAAAGTACCCCAATGCCCGTCAAAAGCATCCATGTTGGTATTTAAAGTGGACGCTAGCAAATTGGTGATGTTCAGAGCTGTGCGGACACAAATTTAGAGTGCAGCAGGTGTTGTCTGTGGAGTCGCACAGTGACATAAAATGCGTCATAAACATTCAAACGGACACGTCTGCTAGTACGAGTGCCGAGAAGAGTGAACCAGCCTTAATAACATCCCATAGACTGCAGACTCAAACGTGTGTGACTCTGTAGACCCTGCTGACCTTGATAGATAAATGGTTCTTTGTCACAGGTCGTAAATCTGACCAGGGGCCCCTTAATGGCAGTGTGGTAATTACCAGGTTGCAAACGCAGTGAGAATGACTGCACTTGGCTCCAAGCCATCTGACGCAAGCACAGGCAGGCCCAGCGGACTGATTACAAGCCTGACATGACCCTCTTGTCATGAGTTTCTGTGCAGTCTTGATGTTTACTTGATGTTTATAATCCTCCTTGCTGTGATTTATATTAGGTGACTTGCCATCGTTTGTTACGGTTTGGTAGATTCTCTTGCGCATAATTGCTATGAGGAAGTTCAGCGGCTGGCGAGTAAGCAGGTGGGGGACATGGGGACGACTAGTGAAGATTGACTGAGGAATGATGACTGTGCAGGGCGGTGTGTGTGGCTGTAATCAGAAGGTTGCCGGTTCAAATCCCAGGGTCGCTGTTGGGAACCTGAGCCGAGGCCCTTAAACCTCAATTGCTCCAGAGACTGTCTGACCATGCTTTTAGTTGTATTGCACTTTGGATAAAAGCACCTGCTAAGTAGAGAAGTTAGAATTGCAACAAACTGAAACAACAACTTTGCAGGGAAGTATAGTCAGTGTAAAGACTGCTTACGTACTTAAATTTTTTAAAAGCTGTCCTCTATCCTCTTCATGGTGTTCCTAGGTGCTGTTTGATCTCAGCCTGGCCCGCGGTCTTGACTACTACACGGGTGTGATCTACGAGGCTACACTGGCTTCGACCGTCCCAGCACAGCAACAGAACGACAGCGCCGGTGAAGAGGGCGTCAGCGTGGGCAGCGTGGCCGGGGGCGGACGCTACGACGGCCTGGTGGGCATGTTCGATCCCAAAGGCCGCAAGGTGCCATGTGTCGGCGTCAGCATCGGGATCGAGCGCATCTTCTCCATCATGGAGCAGAAGGCAGAGGTAGGACTTTCCCTCTTATGAAGAGGGACGTGTGCTCCTGTAGCTCAAGAAGTAAAGCACTGTGTTAAGAATGCCAAGGTTGTGGGTTCAAATCCCAGGGATTACGCATACATTAGAAAATGTCAGATAAATGAGTAAAAATGAAATAGTGAGCTGCTATGGGTTTGTTTTCAAACACCTGCATTTCTGAGTGGAGAATAGGTTATTAGGTTAATAGGAAATAGGTAATTTCTGGTTTGAAATGAAGTGGTGTTTCAGTAGCGGATTACAGTGATACACCTACAGCAAGTTAGGAATGTCCAGTATGTCAACTTAACTTAATCTTGCAGTACTTGGGGAATTCAATGAGATTCTTTTTGACAGTTGTGGGAGGGTGCATGGGTTGCTGGCGAGGTGGGGAGACCACAGTGCAATGCAGGACATGATGGTGCAATATAGGAAGAAAAAAATGTAATATTAATAGAGTGTGAGGAATGGATAGCTAGGGGTGTAACAGTACAAAAGATAAGTCACGGTTCGGTACGTTTTCGGTACAGCAGCGGTAAAAGAAACTAAATAGCTTTTCTTTATTGAACAGTGGTTTATTGAACAAAGTATGACTGTCTTTCTTTAAAAGTCTCTTAATACAACTGCAACCTGCTAATGCAAAACTAAAATTCACTTAAAATGAAATCAAAATATTCTCAAGGAAATAAAATATCCATTAAGGTGCACATTTAGAAAATTAACTGTACCCGATCTGTACTGTATTCACATTAGCAGCTTTCAGCTTCGTATTGCAACTGTGCAACACAAATATTGTCTCAAAAAAATACAAAACATAAAATTAATATCTATTACGGTGCAGTATTTAAATACCTGTGCTGTACTTGTATTCACATTAAAAGGTACACATACATGCATAGCAGCACGGCTTCATCTGCCCCTTTCCGAATGTCGTTCGGGAGAAACGCACAAACACACAAAGGTTCTGCATTTGCGGCTTTCGTTTGGAACATATCTACCGAACCAAAAGATGCTTCCGAAGATTTTCGGTATGAATACATGTACCGTCTCCTACAGCTAGCTATGTGGGATGTGCAAATTGACAATATTTGTTTTCTCGATTCTATATGTGTACTTTGCAGCACACTTGTTTTGTACACTGTGTGTACTGTCTTTGCACTTTGTATGTTTTGCACTGTATGTATTTTTGTTTGCACCCTATGTACTTGCTGCTGTGGGCACAAGAATTTCCCCCTGGGATCAAAAACATTCATCTAATCTAATACAGCATTATTGAAAAGGTGGAACATTAACTGTGTAGTTCAGTGGTTATGGGACAGACGGGTACAGCTTGTTTCATGACCTGAGTCGGGAGGTGTGGATGGAGATGCAGATTCCCGGGGAGCGTCATGACACTTTAGAAATTTGGTTCATCTCTGGAGAAACATGTGTTGTCCGGCGTTCAGAATGGGGAGCACAGAACTGAGGGGTGGTCTCTCTCTCTCGCTCTCCTCCCAGGCTGAGAAGGTACGGACCACGGAGACGCAAGTGCTGGTCGCGTCGGCACAGAAGAACCTGCTGGAGGAGCGGCTGAAGCTCACAGCAGAGCTCTGGGAAGCCGGGGTGAAGGTAGCGCACCGCGCGGCGTGATGGCGTCCTCCGCGGTTCGCCGGCCAACGGCTCAGCATCCCGTGTCCATGTCGTAGGCAGAAGTGATGTACAAGAGGAATCCCAAGCTGCTGAACCAGCTGCAGTACTGTGAGGAGACGGGCATCCCCCTAGTGGCCATCATCGGCGAGCAGGAGCTGAAGGGCGGGGTGGTTAAGCTGCGGACGGTGACCAGCCGTGAAGAGGTACCCCGCTGCCCGGGCCCGTTACCGTACTCTGGGCCCTCTGTTTAAGTAACGTATGAAGATGCTAACGTTGTACTGATACCCAACAGTAAAAACTACTGAAGCAACGAGGACAAAGTAATGTTCTCGTTTACGATCACAGCCTAATACTGACATCACCTCTCATTTCTAGGTGGACGTGTCACGGGCAGAGCTGGTGGGGGAAATAAAGAAACGATCTAATTCATAGATTCCCTGGGACCTGAAGTGATGCGCAGTCTTTCCACCCGATATCCCAGTAACAGAGCTGACAGCTAACGGCTAGGCTGCCCTTCCTGTTAAAGTCTGTGTACCTTAAAGGAACCAAAACCAGATGTTCCATTCCAGCTGAAGTAATGTCACAGCTCACCTCACATCCTTACTTGTTTACTTAAAATCAGTCCTATAAATAAAATGGTGTCCTATTTAAAATCTCTTTCCGTCCGTTTTCTGTGACCTGACCAATGCAGAACTGTCTTCAGAATGAGTGGTGAGTAAAATGGGAACTTCATGGTGAAACATTATAGGAATTGCATCCATGCAGATTCAACACTTTGAAATGTTTTCTCTCAACTGGAAAAAGGAATTAAAAATAAACATTCTATAATCCAGCCTGTTGTGCAAAGTCATTTACAGTGTAATCTAATTTACAGCCCTGGTCATAACTATAAACTCTCAATTTTTATGGTTTAATTTTCCACTAAACCATTCTCTAGGGTTGGGTGGTTTCTTTTTTAAAGCACTAAAATGTGTGTGGTTCATGGTTTTGAACCCTGGTTCCGGCAGATATCCTGTTTCACTTCAGCACTCCACTGAGCCAGTTACCGGTGATTGATTTGACGAGACAGGCTGGGGGGCAGTTTAGATATTACTGGGAAACCTGCACTCTGTGCTCCCCGACTTACCGTCCACACGCACAACCAGACATATCTTATTTTTCATTTTAATACAAGAACGAGTCAAACACAAAAGCCAGCCATCAATTAGTGCACATCAGAACATTCTGCAAAAGTGAATGTGAAGTCAACCAAAAGAAATTAAGTGCAAAACCACAAGTGAAATAAAATCATTCACACACAAAGAAGGCAGTGATAAGCATGCAGCTGAAAAGAGAAGCAGACGAGATCCCCCAAAATTAAACACATGACCCTAGTAATCAAAGAGAGATCACACCCACATTTTTCATATATACGGTTCTCAGTACATTTTCTCAAAAGTAAAAACTATTAATTATTTTTTTCCACAATTCAAAAGACGCAAAGATTTCTGCTAAATAAAACATATAAAAAAAATTAAAACAAGAAAACACCAACCTTCAGGTTGTGTAATAAAAGGGGGATCTCAAGCCTGGTAGAGAGACCTCAGGACATGCTCGGCCGCTGCCTGCTGCACTTCCTGCCTCTGGGCGCCCCCGCTGGAGCTTGGCAGCACGCGGGTCGTGCCTGTGTATGGCAGCGGCACGCCTGGGATCAGCACCCTGAAGGCGAAGCAGAGGAGGCCCTCCGGGCTGGAGCAGAGGTACTGCGTGCTGTAGAACGGGGGCCCCAAATCCAGCATGTCACACACCTTCCTCAGCAAGGCCACGGCGTCCCCGAACAGGAGTGCCTCTCTGCCCGGGCGGGCTGGCCGGGGCAGGGAGGGGTACTGTCCGAGGGCCGAGCGATGGCCACCATCCAGAAGGGAGGGGGGAAGGAGGGAAGACCTGAGGGTCGCCTGGGGAAAGCCTGGTGGGGGAGAGGCTGAGAGCTTCGCCTGATTCACGTCCTGCCTGGACTTCCCAGAAAAGGTCTGCCACTTCACCGTGATGATGATATCAAACCTCTTCTTGAACGCTGACATAAAATAAATGAAAAGTGACAATCAAAGAACATTTTGGATTAAGGGCTTTGCTGAATGACCTCTGAGCTACACGCCCCCCCCCATTTCCGCTTTGGGGCCTCAGTACTACATCCTGCACTCTCCTACCTTCACACAGCACTTTCTTTGCCATGGATGCAGTGTAGTGCGAGGTGTACTGCACCACAGCAGTGACACCGCCGCCCTTCCCGGGCCGGAGGGTCAGGCTCTCCACGCCGTCGGCGATGCCACGCAGCGCCTGCAGCAGCTGCTCACGCTGCACACCGGCTGGCATCTCGCCCAGGCTCAGCTGCCTCTTCTCCGTGCTGTGCCGCACGACCAGGCATGCGCCCTCCTGCAGCTCGTGCCGGTGGAGGGTGCGAACGGCAACGCCGGCATGCAGCGGGTTGCCATATTTGGCGTAAGCAAAACCACGGTTCTGCCCGCTGAAGTTCATCATGAGCCGGAACTCGTAGAGCGGCGCCACCTGCTGGAAGAGCGGGATCAGCCGGTCCTCGTAGATGTCCCGCGGGATCTGGCTGATGAACACCTCACATCCAGGCCCTGGCGCCGGTCCAGTCCAGTCTGCCCAGTCGGTGATGTCATCATTACATCCAAACAGCATTCACACATTCACAATTATTTAAAATCATAACTCTTTATATTACTATCCATAATGTGTACAGCAGTACCTCATCATACGTCGAATCTGACATTCCCTCAATATTTTGTTAAAAATACAGTATGTGGAAAAAATACAAATCATCTTAAGTCGGTTTACGCAACCTTATGTCGGTCAGGCGACATTAAAATATGTAAAAATAATATATCGTAATGTATAAACTCAAACAGAAGCTTATAAATGAAAGAATGCTGGGTGCCACTTTACAATAAGGCTACCCATATAAAGCGTTTATGAATGGTTTATAATCTGGTTATTAATTAGGTTGTAACGCTATTATTATTAATAGACAATTTTAAACAAGTTATAACAGTTTTCTTTTTATTAATGAGTTACTACCATTTACAACTGGCAAAAGGGAGCCTTATTGTAAAGTGGTACCAAATATTGTCCTATATACCTGGTGTTTGGTACTGATTTTTAGGGGGGGTTCGTATTAAGTACTTTTTTGACTTAAGTCGTGCCGTTTGGAACCCATTACTGACGTAGGGCGAAGCATTACTGCATATTCATTTCCTGAACCATGGTATTCTAACACACTACGACTTTTTTTTACTCTAAATTCAGGCAGCCCAGCTTAGTGACATCACACTAAGGAGAAACTGCGCAACTAAAAATGTCAGCTCAATTACGTGATATCATTATGAGCGAAATAATTCAAGGCCCGCTATCCATTCGCGCCGCTGAAACACTTCAGAAAAGATTTATAGAAGTCCGAGCCTGGCACTCACTGGGCGGCGGCCCCCCGTACTTTCGCTGCCCATTTATCTGGACCAGCTTTACCGCCGTCTTCTGGACCCAGGACTCTAATGAAGAAATACTCGCTGGGTTCAACACCTTCAGAGACACAAAAAACAGCATATATCTGCATCACTGTTGGGAACGTCTTGAAAATAATGAGCATTTTTATAATGCCATTTGGGTAAAAATGAGTATACGTAACACATACTGCAAGTTAACAATATGAATTTGCACCATAGAAATGGTAATTAAAAGAGGAAAAGGTTACTTTGGAAATGTGGTATGCGCTGGTTCCGTCTTTCTTACTAACCCGCAAACGCGTGGGTTTTTAAATTATAATCGTGCCTGTAGCGCACCAGCAGTGGTACGAAGATATTTTTAATATCTCAACTTAGATTATGATGTTCTGAACTTTTGCAGCCAAATATAACATTTGCAACAAACCCTCCCCATCAATAAGACTAGAATTTACTATCTACATAACTTATGTTCATTATTTTCTTAATGTTGCCATATTCATTTATTGACCTGTCCACGGGCGTCAATTACAGGGGGCTGTAACCCCCCAAATAACCACCCAAAGTTACGCCCTCGGACTGTCAAAGAGATGTAGGCATATAGCACCAATTACTCCGTCTTAGAACTAATAAGTCGCGACCTCCTCCAGTTTTAGGCAGTTTCTACCGCGCTTTATTTCATAAAATATTTACATTCTACTGCGGCTGCATCTATCTAAGTTACGGAGAATAAACGTATGAAAAACAGGCGCGTTTCAGTTCGTGTCCGCAGCGGGTTTGGGGGGCGAGGGGGCTGCTTCCTGTAGTTGGAATAAAAAAGATTTTTTTTATCAATAACTCCTACTGCCCTTCTCAAAGGTGAACGAAACTTGGAATCAGGAACTGTTTGCTGTAAACTATGTAGTTCAGAGTATATGAACTACACGGGGGTTATATACAAGTTTACATTATTTAGTTTTGTGTGCGTGTGTGTGTGTGAGATAGAGAGAGAAAAACTCGTACTGCCTACAATTGAAAAATCTGAGAATTCGGATGGACGAACGCTGAAGCTCTACGCGTCTGGGAAATTCAAAGGAAAACAGTCCCAACTGCAAGGGGAAAAACCACAAAGTCTGAAGCAAAAACATACGGAGTCGGCAGGAATATTAGTGCTGCAAAATCAAAGATTTTTAAAAAAAAGACAGATATTTAGACTAAATATAATTATACTAGCCTACTGAAGGCCTAAAACCGTATCAAATATAACTTAAGCTATGAAAATGAGTATAAAAGCTATACTCATTGCTATATACAAGTGCAAAATACAAGGCCCACATACGCAATCTAATTTCGCGTGTGCGCAATTAACGCACCTAATGTTATTTTACACAAACCAGACATTTAACTGCACGCTACAATGCGTGGATCGGTTACATTTCCATAAATAAAACGCTTTATCTACATTTTTGAAGCGTATGGAAAAGCACAGAAGGTGAATAATCGCTCGGGGGGGCATCTGCTTCTGACGGGGCAGGTCCATTTGAAAGCAGAGCGCTTCACGCACCTGTGTCCGCCCGTCCTCCATCATGCCTGGGGAGTTATAATCGCTTCAACAACTCTTCCCCAAATGACGTTAGTGCAATAGTCAGAAAAGCTAAACTTTTGCTCTAGACCAGCTTTTATTGATTATTTGCATCTGTCCAATGAACGATATGGAGGGCAAGGGCTATAAGCGTCAATCCCCACCCTAAAAGTCATGCCTCCCCCCACCCTCTCTTGATTTAGGGATGTGAGGCGAAGCGGCATGTCTCTTATACGGTGATTCAAAATGCAGCCTTTTTATTTTAGACCGGATGGCAAATGGGCTTCTACGGTCCGGTTAATACTCTTCGCGTCAACAATTAGATTATCATTAACCGCTGGAGCTAATCAAAGGAGCTGTTGTTTATCATGAAATAAAATGAAACGCAGCGGCTGTTTGGCTTTCGCTCTCTTTTTCTATTATGCGCTTCATTTCATGGGTTTCTGAATTTTGCCCGCATCGTAATAATGCAGTAAATGCAGACATAAAACACATATATTCACGACCATATATGTGGACAATGTGAAGAATTTCATAAGAAGAGCTATATGCTTGGCTTGCGAAAATATTAGGGCCGCATCTGTGACGTCTTGTTCGGCCGGATTGCTCAGGCTCGAGAATCGCTTATGCAACCTTTTTAATTGTAGCGTATCCTCGGTAAGTCGGTAAGTAAACGGCTTTGTGCTTTTAAGTTTTTTTTCCTGCGCATCTCAGCTGTTGCTTTCTGTAGCGTTTGCACAGCCGTCGGACCAGCAGTGGCATCCCACCCCCGATTTTCACCCTCGCCAGCCGCTCGGTCTGGAGGGTCGGTCCCATCTAAGCATTTCCTTGATAAGACTTGAAAAATTCATTTCGCGGAAACCGCAAACCAAAGCAGAAAGCAAAAACTACACTGGGGTGCCTTAAAAATCAGAAAGTGGGACATTCGAGGATTGACTTGACAGAGACACGTACCAAAGCACTTGGCTGTAATTGCTTTCAGTACTATACCGAGTACAAGCAACCTGTGTACTTTATACCGTCAATATAAGTAATATATAGTAATATATATCTATTTTCCATATGCCTCTATCCAATGCAGGGAGCATGGAGCTTATGGCACTAAACAGTGGTCTACAGCACCAGTATACTTAACGTTGTTTATTTCATTAAAATCTCTTGCACCTTGTTGTTCTTTCTAAGAACAAAAATCTATGCTCTCTCTCTCTCTTGCACTATTGAGTGGGTCTGCAATAAGCCTGATTAAAAGAGATCTTCATCAGATAGGCATTACAATCAGAATGATCTTGTATGGGGAGGGGGTTATTGTTTGTTATTGTTTGTTCAGTGCTGTGTTCAAACAACACGCAGTGTGTACACAGTGCCTACAGTGAGGGCAAGAAGGAGGCAGTGAACACAAAGAAAGACAAAACAGGGATGGGATTGGACTGGTAGGTAGCATGGTCAGAGTGGAGGTAGTATATGTGTATAATGCAGCTCAGAATGTTTTATCAGTATTTGTATGTCAGAGACTGATAGTGGTGATGATGCAGTGGAAGGTTCAGTAACTACGAGGCTGTGTCAGGTGTCAGGATGTAAGGCGGCATCTGAGATTCTCCAAGGGGGTGCTTCCCCCCCCCACGCAGGCTTCACCACCAACTTCCCCAGATTTCAGTTTAATGTACGATATATAAAAGAACAGAAACAGAAATATGAGACACAAGAAAATAACAAGATGTACTCTTGAATCTATGAGAAAACAGTGGGTTCGTTTCAGTGTCTTAATCCGTTTGGAGCCCTTCAAAAGCGTGAGGTGTTCTTCTACGATCAAGTGTTTTTCCAAAAGACTATTTTTCCAGAAGACGATCATGCTTGGGTATGGCACTGAGCAACTGGGCCAAGTGTCATGGTGCCTGTTGTCACATGAAAAACAGTCAATCAGGCCATGTCAGAGGTCACAGTGGTGGAGAACAGCAAGCACAAGTAAGGGAGAGTACAAAACTAAACAAGTCAACAACTATCCTTTATTGGTACAGGTACATTGCCATGCTTCTCTTCACTAACCCCATCCTGCTCTCCACAGCTTGGGGGTCACAGTGCAGGGTCAGCTAACATGCAGCTGCCCTAGAGCTGGGGATTAAGGGCCTTGCTCAGGGGCCCACATCCATGTGATTGTTCCGCCAGGTCTCAAACCTGTGACTTTCTGACCACAGGCACAGAGGCGTAGCCCAATGAGCCATACATGGCAAGTGAGGGAGGGTCCACCCTGTTGCCTGTGATGCCTCCACTACGTGTGGCGTCTTTCCGGCCTGCCCTCCCATGTCCCTGTGGCGTCTTTCCGGCCTGCCCTCCCTTCCGGCCTGCCCTCCCATGTCCCTGTGGCGTCTTTCCGGCCTGCCCTCCCTTCCGGCCTGCCCTCATCTTGTTCATTTGACTTCTTCTGCC
Source organism: Brienomyrus brachyistius (assembly GCF_023856365.1). Lineage (NCBI taxonomy): Eukaryota > Metazoa > Chordata > Actinopteri > Osteoglossiformes > Mormyridae > Brienomyrus > Brienomyrus brachyistius. Next base: position 10,675,568 of record NC_064542.1, read on the forward strand.
GGCCCCTGGAGGATGGGCTCCCCCTTTGAGTCTGGTTCCTCCCAAGTTTTCTTCCTTCTAGGGAATTTTTCTTTGCCACTGTTACCCCTGGCTTACTCACTGGGGGCTTTCGGCAGGGATAACGTGAAGTGCTTTGAGACAATGTAATGTTGTGGAAATATGCTATACAAATAAAATGGAACTAAACTGAATATAGCGAATGAGGTAGAGTATGGTAAGTGAGGGAAGAGTGTGGCAAGATGTAAAAGTAGTATGACAACATATTAGTAATAATATATGATTTGAAGTACGTGATTTCCCACATGTCAGACAATGGAGGGGGGGGGGGGGGTGTGTGTGTGTCACGTGAGCCTCAACCAGCCCTGAGCGAGATTCTCTGAGGAACAGAGTGTTCATCTGCTTCCCAGAGACTGCTAGCATTTGCCAGAAGTGAGTTTCAGAAGTGATTAGTTTATGGGGCGGTTGGCTGTTGGTGGTTTTCGCTGCCCATCTCCTCATCCTACAATTGGGCAGATGTTCGCTGGAGGGTAGTTTGCTGCCAATAACCTTCTCAGCACAGCGGATGGTGCCGCAGTGGGTCCATGCATAGCTAAGCCAGATTGCCATGGGGGGATATGAAGATCATTTCTAAACATGATCTATGTAAAATTTCTTCATGTTGGTCAAATTAAACCCAACCATAATGAGAATACACAGTCTACTGGCTGTATGCTTTTTCAAATGGCTATGAATGGTAGAGTGTATTTCTGTAATAATTCCAAACCTGAAATGGGTTTAGTGATATAGAGTAACTGCCAACTGCAATTCTAAATTACTTATCATGGTTTGGAAATAACTGAGTTAATTACAAACCAATAAACAATTGGAATTGTTCGGTAAAAATACTTTTGCATACCTTTCAAAGGGGAACTACTTGTAAATAGAGGGGAAGAGGTGTCTAATTTTTGGTCTAATTTTAGTGGCTTTGCATAAGGTGTAGTTGCTGTGCTACCCACCAGATGGCGATGTAGACTTTTATTCCATTCATCTATCCGTTTTGTATAGTCATTTACGCAGCAGAGGGTCATAAGGATAGAGTGTCCTAAGAAATATACATATGCACACAATAGATTTCACACGACTCCACAAAATACACATATAACCTTGGAATGTATTTAGAATGTGCTCTGGTAACAGACCAGTCACTTTACCGTTATTAAGTGTTATAAATATAAATAGGTGAGCAATACATATAGGCATATATATGCATACTTTGTCCAAAGTGACATACAAGTGAAGATCAGTGTCAGCCAGCATCCATCAAACAATAGGGGTTCAGAACCTTGAGCCAGGATTAGCTTGCTCTGCCGGTTGTGGGATTTGAACCTATGACCTTCAGGATATGGGCAAAGATCCCTAATTTCTAAGCTGCACAGCGCACCTATTATATCCTTTCTCGGCAGTTATTTTAACTAGTTTGTCCTTAGATTGTTTTCCAATATTGTATTAGCTTGTTAACTGCCCTTCATACATACAGAAAATGTTACGTCAAATTAGCATGTGTTATTGTACTCCGAAGTACTGGTCAATCAATGGTGTACACAAAGTGTTACAGATGATGTCGGAGCTGGCCTGTCGGGCTGATCGCAGTCTCAGTACAGCAAGAAAATGTTAAGGGCTCTAGCCAGAAATACACAGTCAGACCAACAACAGAAGCGAGATTATGAAATGGGGATTAAAGGTCACCTCGACCTGTGGGAAGCGATTTCATTTTTAATGACAAAGTTCATAGCGTGAGCTAAATTATTGCCTTATATGAAGGAGCCATAATTAGGCTGCTGTTGAATTATTTTGTATTTGCACTCGTTTTACACTACTTATTTATTTGTACTTTGCATCTACCTGTGACCAATAAAGTTTGTCTTATCTTGCCTTTTTAAGTGTGAACGTCGTGTGTCTTTTTTTTTAACGTGACAACAATGTATAGAAGCTATTGTAATCTCACCTTGTTTGCTCTCTGTCCTGTGTTTAAAGGAATGAAAAGCAGACATTGCACATGGCTTGTCCCAGCGTTTGTGCGATCCGTTGAATCTAAACATCCATTACTGTGTATCAGGGGCTGACGAACCTGAAAATTTCACGGTGCCTCAGATCGCGTCGGATTTGTTCCTGTGGCACCGACGTGCATCTCATGCATACAAATATAAAAGAATCACGTATCAGAAAATGTTAATGTTGCTGTCGGAGCTGCTTGTCTGGTCTTTGCCCCTTGGGGTTTTTTTTTTGCTGCTGATATGGAACTAACAGTGTATCTGTGTGTGTGTGTTGGGGGGGGTATACTAAGGATTTCTTTGTTTATTCTGTTTAATGTTAAGTTTATTTAGGGGGATCTCACATGTTTTTCCCTCAAATGCTTGATTCAAGGTTGACTGCTCGCATATAAAGCAGTACGAAAGAACCAGAACACCTTTTAATGGGATATTCAGAATCTGGTGATGCACAAAAAATAAGGAATGAAGAGGACTAAGTGACAGGTACTAGGAGACCTGTGTTGTCACTGGTATGGCTGAGGCAGGGAATCATGGGAAGAGATGGCTTTGTGGGAAGCGCTTAGCTGGTAATTGACTAACTGGCTATCTCTCAAAACAAACAGAACGAAAAGTGTAAACAAACAGAGAACTGAGTGGGATTTTGACGCAATGAGATCTGTCAGATCAGGTCTCTATGGCAACAGCTGATACTCTCAAACATATGCAAACATGCAGACACATGGAAATAGCACTCATTCACTCACCCACTCGCTCACTCACTCACTCACTCAGACACTCGCTCACCCAGTCCCTCACTTGCTCACCCAGTTCCTCACTCGCTCACCCAGTCCCTCACTCACTCACTCAGTCTCTCACTCACTCACTCACTCAGTCACTCACTCACTCAATCATTCACTCACTCAGTCACACATTTACATGTATTCACACCACATAAAAAGTAAATCCAGTTCTGGTAGCAGAACAGATCGGGATCAGGATTTTCACGGGGTGGGGGTGCGGCGATGGTACAGGTTGTCAATTCGGGGGGGGGATTGCATTGGGTACATAGAAATTCCGGAACCACATCCCTTGGAGAGACAGGGCTTCTTTTAGCACGTACATCTTTAATAAAAAATAAAATTACAATAAAAGACTCGGTGGGTGGCATTCAGGAAGGGCATAATGGCTCATTTGGGGGAGGGGGGGGAAGATATGCCCCCCCATGACACTGACCCTGACTAAATCATTTAAATACCAGTCAAATGTTAAAACTCACTCTGTATACAGGCCCGGTTAGGCAGTCATGGGCCATGGATTAGAAATAAAATCATTAAAACAGTGACCATTAAAAAAATGGATGCACACACCACCATGTAATTACTCAGCGAGTACGGCACCGTCTCTCATTCATCTGTGACGCTTCTTGATCAAGTTGTGACTTACCACCTAAAGTGCAGCAGTGAAAATCAGGCAGCTTTTAAAATAAATTGGTCATAAAGTAAATGAAAGAAAGCAGAGATCAGGAGACCGGCTTAAACAAGACTCAAGACTCGCAAGTTCTTTATTGTCAACACATCAGTGAAGAAGTACACAGTGCATTGAAATACCTTTTCCCCTGGACTCCCTATGGTGTAGCACATAAATATAAATAATGACATATTTAAATAAACCTATGAACAATCCACTCGAATAAGGGGACTGTACCATCCAGATACTGCAAAGTTCTACATCAGGCAGGGCGATGAGCCGGATTCAGTGAGGATGTCAGAGGAAGGGCAGCAGTAGCACAGAGCAACACACACTGGATTCACTAAAATGTGTAAAAAAATACCTGCCTTGCTTTCTGTTATATTTGGAATACTTTTTCTGAAGCTGGTTATTTCCATTTCGTGCTCCCTGGTTAGAGAGGTTAAAAATCCACTGTACATGTGAAAAACAGTGAAAACTCGCCTCAATCCAGTGCATGATCTTAGCAGAGACCCATTAGTAGAGGCTGGCAAATGTGCAGGTATAAATTTTCATACTACTAATATATCTCCCCGTAGTTTTTGTTCCTGACATTTAGTACGTTTGAAATTAGATGCCTCCAGAAAGTTGCCAGTTGATGCACTGGGTGCTTCTGGTCCATTGTTAGTTGGGGCTGTGGAGATACGTCACTGTCGCATTGAATGATGGGATAGCACTTAGTGGATAAGATGCAGTAGCTTGTAACAGGGGGGGCTAGGTTGCAGCTGGGTTGTGTGCCCCCCAGCGGTGCTACACTGTCTGTCGGGCATGTAACATGGCCGCCCTTAGAGGCACACTCTGCCTTGTGTTTTCCTGTGATGTGATTGGATATGTCAATGTGGGGTGAGTGGCGACTGGGGGTGGGAGGGGGCAGTTTACTTCCTGCGTGTCCAAGTTCTGTATTTGCCCTGGTCATTCTGTCAGCGCTGCAGGTGTGCAAAGTGCGCGCAGCTGCATCCACTCAAAACTAACAACATGCACCCGCCCCCCCCCCCCCCCCCCACTCCCAGTCCCGCCCGAGCAAGTGACACAGCAGTGAGAGAGAAGGCAGGCCTGGTGTCACAGCATGGGGATGAGCAGGTGAAGACAGACACCTACCAGAAGTTCTACCAGGGACAACAATGCAAAGAGCCCCAAGCAAATCTTTATGTTATTCCTACCTTTAAAACTGAAAATTAATTAGAAGAAACATAGCGAGAGAGAGAGAGAGAGAGAGAGAGAGATAGGAATTCATAAAACGGCCAGTTGGGGTTAAAGTGAACTGGAGAGACAGGAATAGTTTTTATGTACCAGAAGTTGGACTGCTGTGTGTTATGCATAAAGGACAGATGTTTAGTGAGTTAATATTTTTTTATTGTTATTACTTGAGGGTAAAAAATCCCCTAGACAGCAATGAGTCCCAAACTTGTTGAAGAGCTTTTCTTTGGACTGCAGGGCCAGAGGCACCTTCCTGCCGCGTCATAATTACTATGGTAAGGATGGCGAGGTACGACGGCCCTTGAGCGAGGAACTCAGAAATCTGCGATAGAAACATAAAGTGCGGGAAAACTCTGAGGAAGCAAGAACATTAACAACCCCCCTGATTCTCTCTAATGTGGGTTTAGATGGGTAATAACAAAGCGGATCGTTTTCTCTCTTTTTATGCAATGTTGTCAATGTGCAGGTGCTTACTGCCCCATTGGGGGAAACTGGCAGGAGAGAGAGTGGAAGGGTCGGGGGGGGGGGGGGTAACCTTAATAAACAGTCACGGTTGAAGTTGATTATTAGATGTGTTAGACCCCTGCCGAATTTTAGCGCCATGCGTTTGTTGTGTCATTAGGATTCCAGGTAATACAAAACAATCCGACCGTGCTTTTATTGACTTCACATTAATTAAACAGACCAACTGTAGCAAAACGCATCACTGCGAATGTTTTTGAAGAGAATCTAGGCGTACTTACAACATGACTCACAAAGTGAGACATTTTCGGTGATGAAACCCCACATTAGCAGGCCGGTGGGGGGGGGGGGAAATTTGGAACAGCCTTGAGGAGCAGCTGTGTGGAATATACCCACGCCTCGTTCCGCATTCCCGCTGAGGAACCCTGTGCCCCCGTGCACTGCCTGCCGCTTCTCTGCACTGGAAGCAGTTGGCAGCTCATTTCTTCCTGCGCCAGGCTTGGGTGAGCGAGGCTTTTTGTTCACTGGGGCTGTAATTATTGTAATGTCTGTCTGAACACCAGGTCATGCTTCAGTGCCGCTGAAAGAGGCCAGAGAACTGCCAGCCCAGTGCCGAATCAAACGCCAGCACACTAATTTGTGTATTAAACAAATCTATTGTTGTAATTTAGTGAGTATAAGGAGCGTCGATGTTCCTCTCTGGTCTTCACTTACTTTTATTGTGCTTTTGTATGAGGGCAGAGATGCAGCATGACGTCTTACAGTCGAGGTTCCCAACCCCGGCCTGGAACACTGGGGTGGAGTCGTCACCTGTCCCGTGGTCTATATCAACGGAATTGGCCCATATTGATAAATAAAATGTCATATCCAGAGCTGATCCAAAAACATTGCAATCAACTGCAATAAACATTGCAAACCCCCCCCCCCAATCAACTGACAGACTGTATCGCCGGGGACCCCCTCTGCCCATTTTACCACTCTGCGAAGTTTGTGTAAAACGAAAACTATGGTCATCAAACAATTGGGAAGCCCGACTGCAGAGGGACACACCTCCTATACCCCTGTCTCCCGGCGGCCACAAACGCGATGTTGAAATGTAAAAATGAAACCTCTGCAGGCCGCACCAGAGGGCCCAGCACAGATGTGTGCCGGCACCCCCCCCCCAGCCCCGCAGAGGTACACGCGCCTTGCTCCGTTGCCCTCCAGTGGAATGGCAAGTTCCCATCTGTTCACTGTCATTTCATATACCTTCCTCCGGCAAACTTAGAAGGAGTTAGGGAAGTCGGAACCTTGCGTTTGCATTCAGCGTGTTCATCGGTACCTCTTTAACCACGCCGTGGTGTAGTATCAACACAAGTAGTGAAATCAAGCTGCAGTTTTTAAGATGTCATGCATCTATTATTAAATCATTTTCTAATCATGACATAACATTAATTACTAAACCCAAAAAACACTACTAATAGACAGACTGAAATATTTTATTGCAAATACATGCAACTATAGCAGCAACTAATTATGAGTATGACAGTCAAAGCAATAAACTGATATTCATTATTATACTTTTCTGATCTTCCTGTGTACAGATGTTGAATACGCTTTGATACAACTACGACTGGCAGCTATACCACAGCAAATGACCCCGTGCTGTAGTTACCGCGAGCCTTTTGCATGCCGTGCAGCAGCGGAAACGTGTGCGCGTGTTTTCCTGGAAAGAGGTCCCTCCTCGCAGGACCTTCAGGTTATGAACACTGGCAATCAAAGAACAGGCAGACCTAATTCAGGCAGGTGATAAAATGTGTCGTTGACTCTTTGTGCCGGTGTCATTACTGTGGCTAATTCGTACGCCTGTGTTTATTGGAGCGTGGTGGTAAATATTAGCTCTGGAGTCTCCTGCGCCGAGAGATTGTGTTTGCTCAGCCACCGGCCAAACGCTCTCCTCTTTGTTTGCCTGCCAGTGGCGGTGAAGCACCTTGCATGTGTTGCAGCCATGACCTGGCAAAAGAAAACGAAAAGGGTGGTCCAGATCGGGCCGTGCTGCCGATGTTTCTGGCTGAGCAGCGCAGTGCGTATGAGTGTGGAAAGAGTCTGTATGTCTGCTGTGTGTGGAGGCTCATCACAGACAGACATATCTATGCAGACTCATCTACCTCCAGGTTAGGGACCTTCTTGTCCAGAGGTTCAGAGGAAGCAGAAATACCATTCAGGACCTGCTTTCTCTGAATGCCCAGCCTCTCTGCCTTAAACCCTCAAAACTTTAGATTTGACCTTATTCAGACTTTTGTGAATCTGCACGCACTCCATTGTGGCAAAAATGTCAATAGAAGCGATATATAAGGACTGTAATATAGGGATTATACATTTTTTTTCTGTTTGAATAATTGTTATTGTGATTTGCATGTAAATCTCGGCTTGTGAACTAAGCCTGAAGCATATTCCGAGATAGCGAGAGGCTCTTGTTTGCGTGTGTGCCCGCTGTGTGCTTGACAATTAAGCCCTTTGTTTTAGCCCGCCGGAGCACATGGCACTGACTCGTGCGGATATGCCATCGCACCAGTCTTTGTGCGAGCTTTCTGTTTCCGTGGTGAATTCAACCACTCTCTCATGCACGCATATGTGTGTGTGTGAGAGAGAAAGAGATGTGCTGATGTTGTGCTGGGCACTTTTCCCCTAATATTCCTGCTTGAGAGCAAACGTATTCCTGTGACATATGGTTATACAGCCTTGAGATCTGGCCTTGAGGTCTTAGTCCTCTGCCAGACTTTTTCCATTCAATTAATTTATTATTTACAATTATTTTATTAATTAACTGGCTTAACAGTTTGCAGCGTCTGATTAATTTGGTCTAAATTCCATGGATTACTGCTGCCCAATGCAGGGGTCTCATCAACACTGATAAGAGTCTCATATTCCGATAAGAGAGGACAAGTAATCACACGCATCTCTCCTGTTAGCAACAAAATCAGCGACCTAACAGGGAGAGATGTGTTTGTATGTGCTTCTCCACACATGTGTGCGCGAGTGCTTTTAGCCAGGCTGTGTGAATTGTGCTAATTGCGTTTTAGCGTTCTATGGACTGCAGTGCTACTTCTCTGATTTACTAGACTCTCTCATTTGGGTGATGCCAGTCTTTCAAGTGAAACTTACAAGCAGGCCAGAAACTAAGACGGAGAAAGGAGGAGTGCTTGCCTGTCATTGTCAGGAAGCTGCAGCCATTCTTCCTCCTCCAAATAAATCAATCTCTCTCTCTCTCTCTCTCTTTTGGTGCCCAAAACAATAATGATAATAATACTGGGTGAAGTAAACAGGCCTTTTGAGGAGAGGTGCCTTTGCAGAGCAACACAGCCGGTCACTGTGCACATTAAACCTTTGGGGATATTATGCACAGCAGGTTCGTTGGGGTAGGAGGGAGAGGTGGACATTTGTGACTTTATAGCGTCACATGGCGTGAGAGATCTGTTTGTTTGGGGGGTGAAATGTGGCCCCGAACCATGCAGAGAACTCAGCAGTTAAAGTCATTAGTTGAGTGCAGCTGAAATTAAGTGTGTTGTAAAAGTGTGAGTGTGGAGGGGGGTGGTGGGGGGGAAGTCACCAAAAGTCAGTCACCTGTCCAAGCAGACTGTGACCTTGTCTTCATTTTCCAGGAAGTCTTCCTTCACCGAGATTCCCAGGACAATGCTTGGCAAAGGAGAAATGTATAACCAAAAGAGAGATGATTTACGCATGAAGACGGGCACATGGGAGGTGGGCAGAGGAGATGGGGAACGGTTTGAACGGGGCTGATTATCACATGACTGATCCTGACCCAGATCTCAAAAACAGTCAACAGGTTAGACATAAACTGTGAAATGACTTTCAGTGTCACTTCACTGATTGGCCTCGACGACAATGACGATGGAGTAGCAGCATTAAATGTAGGTTCTTGGTGATGTACAGGTTCAATAAGGTTAGTTTAGGGTCTATGACCTTATGAACATGCCATCATTGCTGTAGAGAAGCTGTAATACATCAGTGGAGCAGATTTGAACCAACACCCCACTCACCAACCCATTACCCAGATGAAATTTTGATCCATGTTTAACTCTTTTAAATGCCTCTGTGAAATGATTGGCTTGTAGTTTAAATAACAGGTCATTCTTTTCCAATAATAGTGCATCATCGATTTTAATTACAGTATACTATGCTATAAGATGCATCTGCAATGTACAGCAAAATGCTTAGTGTGCTCTTAAGTATGGTCTTTACTCTTGATCACGAGATTGCCAGTCAAGCATTTCAGCAGTTTTTCATAAGGTGTCCCTGTGTCCAGCAGTAATTAAAAAAAATTGCACAGCTGCATTAACGATCATACAATTGTATCATATTATGAGGTATTCAGCAAAAACAATTTGCTGGCTGATCTTTGTAAACACGTCAGAATTGATATTTGAAAAGCACTGTTAAACAACCGAGAATGCTTTATCCACAAAATTTAGTGCTTACATTTGCCCATTCTTACCTTCCTAGTTTGTATCCATTATGTATCATTATTTCACCAAATTTGAACTGATTAAACATTCATGACGCCTTGGTGGCAGACTGAAAAGCATAACAATAGTTCGTCCACTTTGTTTCCATTTGCATTTTTGCGTTTGACGTACACACCAGGAATGTGTTCAGTTTGAGGTTCTTTATTTATCCGATTTTGCGGAATATAGGATTTTGGCCACATGGTGCTGAACTTAGCACTGATGCCATCTAGACTGTACGCAGAGACATTTCATAGGCCAGCCGGTCATTGCTAAAACATTAGGTGGAAATCACATAAAGGACGAATATTGCTGTCGCGCATATATAGGCCTATTGAACTACCGCAAAGCATCCACGAGCAGGCATAAACAGAACCTTTAATGTGCTTTATATACCTGGATAAGCTGTGTATTTCCAACAGACAATCCCTCATTTAAGGGTGGGCTTAGGTTCGAGTCCCACATGCAATCATAATTTCCGTTCAAGTTTCCCATAATTAGCCAAGTCACCGTTGACGGATTGCAGACAGACCCCGCTGCGATAAAATATTTCCACCCCCTCACCTTAAATCTCCGGCCGCCGGCGCTGCCGTCCGCTTGTTCTGCGTGACGCCGCGAGCCAATCGGCGCGCTCCGCTCACCGCGTGAAATGCGCCGCGCGCTCCGAACGCAGCCAGTCTGTCACCGACGAGCGCGCAGTGACGCCCGGGCCGCCCGCTCTCACTTTCGGGAGGGAGCGCCTGCAATGACCCGCGGTGCGAAGAGCCGAGCCGTGGAAGATAGCCGTGATTCTCGCTGAGCGGCCAGAAATAGGGATGGCTTTGCGCTATCGCGCCACCCCAAAGCTGTGAATTAAAAGTTGGGAAGAATAAGCTTCATTTTAAGGCTGCCTGACTGCATACAACGGGAAATAAATGTTTACAATGTGAAATGCATAATCTTCGGATGCTTCGGGATTTCTGATATTTTTCACTGCCTGATTCTCAAATGTATGTTGACGTCTGCCAACCTGAACGACGCGGAGCGCGTTAAAACTTTGCGCGGTTGTTTGTTTTTTTGTGCATCTTCATTTTGGGGACTCAATCTTAAATTGTCACCTACTTGCAAGTATCCAACCTCTTCCTCGTGGCTCCCAGATCGAGCTCGGTGGTGGCTGGATATTTGTAGCTGGAAGCAGCCCTGTCAACGAGAGCCAGCGGGGTAAAGCGCTTAGTCGAAGTTGCGAACTCCGCTAACGCAGAGTATATGGCTTTATTTCAGTCCTCTGTGGCAGACAACATGATTTTCCTCGGGGTGCTGCTGAACGTCTTCATTCGTGGTAAGCTCCAGCCGAAAATGCTTCCATTGTTTTTGGATCTCTGCTTATTTATTTGCCTTTCCTTCCTCACCTTTTTCGTGGATTTATGCATTATTATTTCGGGGACCCTTTATTGTTGTTGCATTTTGAAATATCATTGTACTGCCTTCTTGGGTGTGCACATTGCATTTAAATGTTAGAGGTTTTTAATACAAGCATCATGCTCAGTCCTACAACTGTACGTTTCCCGTACAGTATTGAAAATGCTTGGAATTGCTAATGTGGAGAGTGATACGTTTAACTACATTTTTAAAAAGTGACATTTCCACGTGTCCACGAACCGTGATAGGATAAAGAGAAGAGCTTGCGAAATTAATAGTAATAATATGCGCTTAAATGTTATACATTATTACATGTTCATTGATATCTAGCGTAAAAATCCGAAGCTCTTTTAGAATCATATTTGGTAAATCTTCAAATTCATTGACATTTTCATTGAATGGAAAAGTTCTTCCTTACAATTATGTCCGCCTTGTATGCTTTTTATTGCGCTAAGTGTGGACTTCATTTATTACCCTTATATACAACTTTTGGCATTAGCTTTTTGCCAAACCAGAATTGCATCTAATAAAATAATAGATATTAAGTGAAATACTGCTTAAGCTGTATCTTACCGAGCCCAAATGAACGTCTTTTAAGGAAATTAGTCTTTGTCTAACACGGTGAAACCTTGATTCCACAAATGAGGAGTGGACTTTGCTAAACAGTAAATAGACTTTGTTGCGCGTTACCTGAAAATGTTTTTAAACGAAGTAACACAAAGAGGAAAAAACATATTTTTTTACGATACAATGCAATTAAGGTCCATAGTGCCGTCATCTGCCTTGTCAAGACTTTTGTCTGTAAACGAAGCTCCTTAGTCAACCTCACTCGAGACGGGGGTGATATTATATTGCTATAGATATACTTATGACTCCAGCGATCCACGATGACATCATTTCTCAAGGTCCCCGACATATACCACAATCTCCATATTTTTGTGCAATTATTCGCAGAGCGGATTTCAGAATAATGTTTTCAAAAATACTCGCATATATAGACGCGCTCGTAGCCATATGGTCACGTTCTACATCTGCCATGCTGTGTTTTGGTATATTCAAACTTGGCCATATCTTTCTTGGCTCAGCATGTGATCCAGTCCGCCGTCTGCATGCTTCCCAATGTGCCCCGCAAACACATCGTGGGTAATGGAGCGGGAAAATTCTATGTGGGATATTTTCTCATCTTTATAGCTACTGGAGAGGTGATCGCGTTCGCAGTAATTATTTTAATTTCTTTTTTTGATTACATTCCAAGTGCGATGGTGAAATTGCAACAGAGGTGTTACCCTGCAATCAACATACTAACTATAAAACACAACGAAACCCAGTCGGGTCGGTTCAGCGTCGTGATTGCGGGAGGGGTGGAGGGGTTTCTTATCGTCGACGGCAAGACAATAGAAACGGTGATTTTCTGCGTTTTGCGAGATGAAGCCTACAGGGTTCCTTAATTATTTTGCTCCCCTTTCTCCTTACATCACTAGGAGCCATCCTTCGGATACTCGCTGAGTGCCCCACCTCTTCCCACCCTCTTAGTTAACGGAGCCTGCCTAACACGGTGTAATGCCAATCCTTCCTGACAGGTGATATTTATTAGCTGTGGTAATGATTGCAGATCTGGTGCGTTTGCGTGTGTAAAGCTGTCCCGCGGGTCCTGTCGCGTATGAAGGAAAATACTAGTACGTCTACCTAGATAACCTCCTTCTCCGAGATATGAAAGATCTTCTAGAAAAGCAAAGTAAAGTCACACAATACTTTTTTAAATTACACGTTAAGAGCTGTAGGCGTCTGTTTTCTCTTTAAAAAGACTCACGCAGATAGTTATAAGACCAGCTAATTTTATTATGTTGAATAGAAAAAGGCAAATTGCTTGCTTTAAATAGACGGATGATAATGATTTGTTCATTATTTCGTATGCTTGTGTCCACATCAACTTGTTTTTAATTACTGATAAAACCGCACCAATTTGTATTTCCCTTAACTATATAAATGTGTAGCTGAGCACTTTCATTAGGAAATATTCACGTTTATTACCATATTGCCGTTTTTATTTTGCATTTCCGTCCAAAATACAATTCACTCTGCACTGTTAATTGATATCTACATGTCACACTAGTTGAAGTGGCTTTGGACTGGCAATAATAAGCCAGTTGCAGAGTGTGTTTCCTACTGTACACCTCTAGGGGGAGTAGTAACACATGGTATTTGTGTCAAACCTCGATCCGGCGCCGGGCCCTCGTTTGCGGGCCACATGTCTGCCGCCTAATCGAGGTTCACGTTAAAGCACCCAGTCCCTCTGAGGGCCCCGGTGCTGGTGCGCAGTCAGGTAATCCGGGCGGCATGGCGAAGCGTGGTACCAGCTGTGCGGCGGATCTTGCGGACTAATCTGCTAATATTCAGCGGCACAGATTTACTCGCAACCCGAGGTGTCTCCTATGTTTACGACTTGCCGCTAAAGAAACGGCAGTATTTTAGAACTGGAATCGAATTTTTCTCAAGTAATAACGATTAAATGATAATCTGCATTTTGTTTTTGCACTAGAAACTTGTTTTAAAACTAGATCTTGGGAAAAATATAATCTTCTAAAAATTTCATAAAATTGTAAAAGCACTGAATAATGAATCTAATGTAATCTAATGTTGGATGAGCTCAACTGGGATGAGTGACAAAGTAAGGACATGAGATCATGCCAATGTGCTACAACAACAAATCAGAAATGAAATTGATTTTTTTTTTACCTAAACGGTGTAAGGAAAGGGTGAGTAAGGAAGTTTGTTATAATCAAATGAAAGTGTGTGTGTGTGTGTGTGTGTGTGTGTAATCATGCCCATGTGTTTTCTTGATAAGCATGTTTGGAGCACACACAGCAGCAGATGGCACCAAGCTTAGGCTGCTGCAACTAGGAGAGTTTCCCAGCAATGGAGTGTGTGTGTGTGTGTGTGTGTGTGTGTGTGTGTGTGTGTGTGTGTGAGAGAGAGAGAGAGAGAGAGAGAGAGAGAAGGTAAAGTTCTAAGTGTCAACTAAATTTTAGTATTCATGTGTGCAAAAAATCAAGAATGGTGTGCCCTTCCGGAGTGTCACTCTGGCCGTCTGCCTGTCACTCCACTCTGTGAGGTGCTTTTCACTACCCCTCACCACTGTGATTTCATCTTCTGCGGCGACGGCTCCTCGTGATGATGGCTCCTCCATGACGTGCGCTGTCCCGCCCACGTGGGGGTGCGCCCCGCTCGCCTGTGCGCAGATGCCGCTCAGCCTGGGCCCCGTAAACGCGAACCCCCCGAATCTCACTCTCCGCCCGTTTCTGCAGTGACCCACTTTTCTAATGACATTATGTGACCTAAGCAGATGTAGTTCCTGTGGCCGCTTGCGTTTCACGCCGCCAGCTCTCTTCTCTCCCTCGCAGAAATCCCCGATATGCTCCGCACCCTCCCTGCCCTCGACGCTGCGCTGTTTTTCCCGCTATTCCAATGGCACTGCTCCCTCTGTCTGTCCTGGTCCCTGCACGCCTTCCAGCCAGCCACACACGAGACTAATGGCTCCGTTTGGATACGGAGGCTGGCTTCTCGGCCTGGAAAATGAGCTCCTGATTCTGATAGCGACCCGGGTGCTGCTGGGCGGCAGCCCATCTCTTACTCTTAGCTGGCCTCTCTTTGTAACTCTATCCGTGATCGACCTTGTACCACCCAAGCTTTGAAGACCTTCTCGCCCCCTGTCCCGACTCGTCTGTCGACAGCTCCCTGGCCGAAAAGCCTGACCCGGCTTTGAGAAGGGAGAACTCCCCCCCCCCCCCCCCCCCCGCCCGATGCCATAAAAAAGGTTATATACACTGGCTATTGGATACACAGGACAGGGATGAACAGTAGCTATCATCCAGGGACGACAGTATCTGCGTGAGCAATTTGCCTGAGACAGGCCTGGTTTTCATTGCTGTGTTTGCTCTGGCGACTCCCCTTTAATATCCACCGTCTCTGGCCTGAGTCCGGCAGGCCTGCGCAGGCAGGCCGTCCAAGCTGCCTTAACTCAGCAGCCAAGGCGCGTATCCACAGACCGCGGGATAAACGACATGGGTGCGATTCCGGCAGCCCTGCGCAGGCAGGCCGTCCGAGCTGCCTTAACTCAGCAGCCAAGGCGCGCATCCACAGACCGCGGGGATAAACGGCATGGGTGCGATTCCGGCAGCTCTGCGCAGGCAGGCCGTCCGAACTGCCTTAACTCAGCAGCCAAGGCGCGTATCCACAGA
This sequence comes from Brienomyrus brachyistius, assembly GCF_023856365.1. NCBI lineage: Eukaryota > Metazoa > Chordata > Actinopteri > Osteoglossiformes > Mormyridae > Brienomyrus > Brienomyrus brachyistius. Next base: position 10,690,883 of record NC_064542.1, read on the forward strand.
CCGCGGGGATAAACGGCACGCCATGGGGGTTTGGAGTAATTGCCGGTGCTGTATGAGGCCCCCCGGTGGCCAGCTGTGGCGCACGCCGTCGCATGCCGAAGCCAGAGCCTGTGTGCCAGTGTTTGAGGGGCCAATCGCACAGCATGACCCAGAACTGAGAGCTTTAGAACCTGCAGCTGGACCTCCAAGCCCCACCCCTACCCACATTGGGGGGGGGGGACGACAGTCACTCATTTGCATATCCTGTTTGTCCATTCTGTTCCCCTCCTTCTCCACATGCTTGGCAAACATTTTTAACTGTTTTCAGTGTCAACATGCAGTAATGAATATTTTTATGATGGAAATCTGTTGTTTTTCTTGCTGTGATGCTTGACCATCAAATACGAAACAACACAATACAAAGTACAAACATATAAAATCAATGAAAATGGAAAAATCAGACAGATGGCTATGCAATTATGGTCTTATATTTTAAACCTAAAATAAGTAAATAATTCCTTTTGAATTGAGTTGGATGTTTGATGTTATTTGACAGGCATTGGGCAGTTTTGGATGTTCTGACATTTGTCTACTATATTTGTTGTCGTGTAGTTAAATTTCCCCCCCACCTGACGCCATCTTGCACCCTAACAGCCAGTGGGATGACCTCCTTACCGTCTCATCCAAGCTTCCGAGCACCATTCTGCAGGCTTTTGTTTCGCCCCTGCGATTAGACACTTTAAATCCCTTTATTTAAAATTTAGCCTTGCGTAAGCAATGGAAAGCGTTTTCCCCAGGAGGGAGGAGAGGCAGTGCCCCGGCTGCAGGTTCATGCCCTGGGGGGGGGGGGGGGGGGCGTGTGCAGTTTGCTGTTTGCTGACCCCGATTACCTTGGCAAACATATGTCTGGAGTGAGAAAAGGAGCATGAAGCAAGAGCCAAGCAGATCAGTGGGGTGAGGCATGTGGCACCATCCACCTGGGAGGTTACACATTAAAGAGAGCAACATGTGCTGTATCATTGTTACTGTCAGATCTGCAGCCATGCGGATACGCGTTATACCGCGTTATACCATGTTATACCGCGTTATACCGTGTTACACCATGTTATACTACGTTATACCGCGTTATACCATGTTATACCGCGTTATACCGTGTTACACCATGTTATACTACGTTATACCGCGTTATACCGTGTTACACCATGTTATACTACGTTATACCGCGTTATACCGTGTTATACCGCGTTATACCGCGTTATACCGTGTTATACCGCGTTATATTATGATATACCGTGTTATACCGTGTTACACCATGTTATACTACGTTATACCGCGTTATACCGTGTTATACCGCGTTATACTATGATATACCGTGTTATACCGCGTTATACCATGTTATACCGCGTTATACCGTGTTACACTGTGTTACACCGTGTTATACTACATTATACCGCGTTATACCGTGTTATACCGCGTTATACCATGATATACCGTGTTATACCGTGTTACACTGTGTTACACCGTGTTATACTACATTCCCTGGAGGGAGGAGAGTCGGTGCCCTGGCTGCAGGTTCAAGCCTTGGGGAGGGCCTGTGTTCTTTGCAAACATATGCCTGGAGTGAGAAAAAGAGCATGGTGATATATTGTGTTATACCACGTTATACCGCTGTAAAAGTCATGCCAGCAGTGCGCCCCCTCCCTTCCCATTCAGTGTTGCCCCCCTGAGTTTCAACACCCCCCCCACCGTCCCAGTGTCGACCCCCCTCATGTGAACCCCCCCCCCCTTTGCGGCTGAATTATACACGCAGGCCCCGGTGCGCTGAAGCTGTGCTCTCGTGCTAATCGTAGCTTGCGGCTGCAGAAGTCCAATCACTCACGGTCTTTCTGCGCAGTTCATGTCCCACTGCTTTTCCAGCCTCCTGCACTTATAAGATATTCGCCGTGACTCTGCAGTCCAGTAAATGGCTTCATTAAGATGTATGTGTGAGTTTAAACCACCCCCCCCCCCCCAAGTGGCTCTCCTCCCCCACCTCTTTCCTTAGCCTCCTCCGTGGTGTGCTCCTCCCGGTTTGTCTGCCAGGGGGCGGCAGGCTCGTACGCGTGTGTCCCTTCATGCTCGTACGCATCTGCCGGATGTGTGGATGAGCGGGGGCCACACGCACGGCCCCCCATGGGGAGCCTTTGATTATGCACGCTGGGCCTCTGTGGGGCTTCAGCCACGCTGTGTGTTTAGAGTCAGCGTGGGTTTAATTGTGGAGCGGCCCCCCTCCCGCGGTGGCGGTTTACTGGCCGTCATCCACGGCGGGCGTCTCCCCCGAAGCGTGGATTTCCCGTCGGATCACGTTGAGCGCCCGTCGTCGTCGGAGATAGCGTCAATCCGCACGTAAACGCCAGGCCTTCCCGATGATTACCTGCCTCGGAATAGTTTCAGACGCTTTAGTACTGTTTTCCCCAGTCAGGAATTTGGGTCACATTTTGGGTGCACTCACTAGGTTATCTGTACCCTGCCCGAGCACCTTAGACCTCCAACATCCAGTTCGTTTTACCAGTATGATCGCTCCACACCGAGGTGGGACTGTTCAGTTGGACTCGGGCATGGGACGCATCTGGTGACGATCGCTAACCGTGCCGGAGCACAGAATTCAGGCATGACATCAATGATGCGACTGGCCGTTTAACAAAGCATTCCTACAAATGGATCACTTTAGTCTTCAGCAGAGGTGCAGTGTTTGCTGGAACTGACGAGAGAATCCAGGAACAACTGTATGTAACACACAAAAACGCTGAGATATTTGGTAAAATAAGGAATCTTTTTAAATGTTGCGTTGCATACTGGGTAAATTTAAAAGAGAGCACAGTTCAAAACGACTTCAAATAATCCGCAAAATAAGGACATTAATCAATATCGCTTGTCTTCCTGTTTTCTTCAACGCAAAAAGTTGCACGGTGATGACAAAAGTGTGCTCGGACATGGAACATTAAGTGCACGCCAATGGGGAGGGGGGACAATTTTGCTCAGGTACGGTACGAGGCAATTGGGCCAAGTGTGAGTACAGCCCTTACTCACCGGGCCTGTTCTGCTTCCTCAGCAATCAGGATCTCAGTTCACCTCATTGGCTAGGAAAACCCACATGTCCTGGGACTTTATTTTGTCAGTATCGTTGCAGTCATTCAAAGGCAACACAGAACATAAAGAAAGTATATAAAAAATAGTACAATGGATTTGAAAGGAAAGCAAGAGTGCAAATGAGTACAGGTTAGTCAGTATATCTCCTTGTTTCTCCCTGTACTGGCCTGTGCTCCTCTTCCTCCTCAATGTCTCCTGGTTAATTCATGTGCAGACCTCTCCTCCTCCACTCCATCTCCTTGTTTCTCCCTGTACTGGTCTCTCCTGCTCCTCCTCCACTCCATGTCCTTGTTTCTCCCTGTCCTGGCCTGTCCTCCTCCTCCACTCTCTGTCCTTGTTTCTCTCTGTACCGGCCTGTCCTCCTCCTCCACCACGTCTCCTTGTTTATCTTTGTACAGGCAGTGCCCAGGCCTCCGCCCCTCTCTCAATGGCCTCAGTGGGCTGCCTGGAGGCGCAGGCCCGATGTGCTGCCGATACGTCCTGTAAGGCTGCTTACCAGATCCTGACCCACTGTGCTTCCTCGGAGGTGGGCTCGTCCCTGACTGCAGAGGTGCCCCGCGAGTGCCTGGCGGCACAGGGCACCCTGTCCCAGCACAGCTTGCTACTGTCCCTGCAAGTGCCGACGGGGCTCCCGCAGCGAGGAGCTCTGCCTCATGGTGTACTGGACGGTGCGCTTTTCGCAGGGTGAGTGTCCGTGTCCCAGTCGCAGCACACACACCCCAGCCCGCCTCCTGTGTGGGAATTACGGCAGCTCGCCCCAGGGAATCGCCATTTAATGTGCCACGAGGGTTCAAATTGGGCTTGTTTTTCACTCCCTGCCACCCCCCCCACCCCCCCCCAGATGTCAGCCTGTTACTAAAATAATTCGCTTGTGTGGATAATGGGGACGGCGCTGGTGACCATCGTCGCCGCGTCAGACAGAGAAATGAATAAAAACCAGTTGCAGTGTTTCTTCTTTAGGTTTGCTCCTCCCTCTCCTGTAAGGCGATACAGATTCTGAGGTGTCAAAAAAGTGGATTAAATCCACTTTAATGCAGTACACCTAACCTAAGAAACATTATAGCCTGGCCTGGCCTACCTCTAACATGCTTAGAACACCTACATTAGCCTACGGTTGGGCAAAATCATTAACACAAAGCCTATTTAATAATAAATCATAATAAATAAATACATGAATATCTCATGCGTTTTTATTGAATAATGTACTGAAAGTGAAAAGCAGAATGGATATGGAATACGCATCGTAAAGCCGAACATAGACCTTCGTACAGCTGTTCAGTTTTGCACCATTTTGCACTTTGGGATTAGATCCCAGGCTTGCTGCGTATTTGTACTCGCTTAGTGATTAAGCTGAATCCGATCTAATCTAAGTGCGTCTGCTCCCGTCCTCGCCGGATCCAGGCTTTGAGGAGTACGACTCCTCCCCGTATGAGGACTTGGAGATGGAGCTGGTGAGGAGCATCGAGATGTCCCGCATGTCCTCCATCGTGGCAGGTAACTGGAGACGGCCCCAGGACACGTCCGGCCATAGTGATGCACGGTAATGCGCTGCTGCGAGACAGCGCCACTGGTCCGGGGGGGGGGGGGGGGGGCACTGAGCACCAGCCGAATGGCAAGGGGATCGTCCCGTGGGCCAGACGGCGCTGCGCTCCGGCTTAGAGGCGGGCTTTGCTTGCCGCACGGTGATAATCAGCGATATTCAGTGATTCATTTCCAGATGCCTTTAGGAGAACATCTGACCATGTTCTGCAAGGGGCTCAGGGGAAGCAAAAATTGTAAAGATCTTTGGGGAAAACGTCAAAATGTTAGCAATGGCTGCTAAATTAAAAATGTTTCATGTCTCGACTTCTCTCTCTTCCCGCTGATGTCCTGATCTGTTTCCTCCTTTTCTCCCTCCCTTCTTTCCTCCTTGTCAAAATGTCCCCCCACCAGCCTCGTCTCTGCCCCCAAATGGGCAGAACCAGTGCCTAAAGGCGGCGCAGGACTGCGGCCTGTACGAGAAGTGCGGCTCTCTGCGCTCCGAGTACGTGCTCGCCTGCACCAAGCGCGTGCCCAGCTCCGAGCGCTGCAACCGGCAGAAGTGCCACCGGGCGCTGCGCCGCTTCCTGGAGCGCGTGCCCGAGCAGTACAGCTTCGGCGTGCTCTTCTGCCCCTGCACCGACACGCTGTGCGGCGAGCGCCGTCGCAAAACCATCGTGCCGTCCTGCTCCTTCGAGGACCGTGACGGAAAACCCAACTGCCTGAGCCTGCAGGCACACTGCATCAGGGATGAGCTGTGCAGGTCAGTTCTGGAACGCCGCACTAGGGGGCGCTCTGGCCGAGAACCTGCCCTGCATTCATTTCACGGTTCAATGTTACGGTGCTTTATGCAGCGATTTATTCATATTTACGCATTAAGCCAGGCTAAGGACAGTAGCCTTTGTTTTGTAATTATTGTGTTTAGATTTTTCATCTCATGTTGTCATTTTCATGGTGAAAACTAACAAGGCTTAGCGGTATTTTTAGTAGTCATTTTCAGTGATTATTTTTCATCATGCTTCATCAATTACTCCTAAAAACAAATGCGTTTCACGCAGTAGGAAAAAGAATCCAAATCTTCGGTCGTTTCCATTTATTGATACGGTTTTAATGCCGCGATTTGGCCAATCAGCAGCTGAGTAAGCCTAATTAATGCGGAGCTGAACCGGACTGGAAAGCTGTGTATAGCGGTCAGCGGGGGCTGGGGGTGATGCGAGGTGATGTTTAGTCGGGGGCTCAGATTGTCTAGCTATGTCTCTGAATCCAGCCCTCATGCTTATTCACTTTGGATCTATGAATAGGGGACGTGCACATCCATAGACTCACAGGCTCCTGCGAATCACCACAAGGGCGGTGCTAGCACTGAGATCCACGCTAGCTCACCCTTTTCCTGCCTGACCCCTCTCCACACGCGTCTGTCACTCCCAGCGCTCCCATTGGCTGGTCTCAGTCCAATCACGGCTCTGAATCTCGGCTTATCGTCGTTTGCTCTTCTGCCACTCTGTCTGTAGTGTCAGCAGTTAGGGGCTGAGCCCCACTGCGTTTCCTCATCTCACCTGCGGCTCGGCCACCTCTGAACTTCCCCCACGCTCTGCTGTCGTCACTCTCTTCTTAGCCCATTTGGAACCTTAAATTGGTTCTGCTCATGAGTCTTTCTAATTGGCCATATGATATCCCCCATAATAGCCCATGTCATTTTCCATGAGCAATTATTGTCACGTGACCTGATTTTGACTGACGTCCCGGCGCATTAAGAGCAGCTCCATCTTCCCGTTTATTATCCCCTGCTCACCGCCCCCCTCCCCCCCCCCCCACGGTCATTTTTCACGCTGGCCATTTTTTTTTTGCCAAACGGCAGCGGTGATGGTGTGGCGTAGATGTACTGTAGAGGGCGACGGCGTGCGGCTGACTCTCTGCCTGTCTGTGTGTCAGATCGCGACTGGCTGATTTCCAGCATAACTGCCAGGTGTCCCCCTACTCGCCTCCCGACTGCCTGCGGGAGAGCAGCGCCATGTGTCTGAAGGCCTACGCGGGGCTCATAGGTGAGCAGCAGCTGCGGGAAAAGCCAAGAGGGAGGGGCCGGGGGGGGTGCATGGCATTTGTTATCCAGCTGTGTTTATGGCCACCATTCACCCCCACCCCCAGGTACCATCATGACCCCCAACTATGTGAGCAACAGCAGCATGGAGGTGTCGCAGTGGTGCAGCTGCGAGGGCAGCGGGAACCAGTGGCAGGACTGCCTGCGCATCCTGCACATGTTCAGTGACAACGGCTGCCTGCGTGAGTGTCAGTGCAGGCAGGCAGACAGGCAGGGGCCAGGAGGACGGGGCGCACAGAGGGGGTACTCGTACACACACACACATGCATAGGGGCCATGAGGACGGGGCGCACAGAGGGGGTACTCGTACACACACACATGCATAGGGGCCATGAGGATGGGGCGCACTGAGGGGGTACATACACACACACACACACACACACACACGCATAGGGGTCATGAGGATGGGGTGCACTGAGGGGGTACATACACACACACACACATACACACATAGCGGCCATGAGGATGGGGCGCACTGAAGGGGTACATACACACACACACATACACACATAGCGGCCATGAGGATGGGGCGCACTGAGGGGGTACATACACACACACACATACACACATAGCGGCCATGAGGATGGGGCGCACTGAGGGGGTACATACACACACACACACACAACCCAAAGCTGTGTTCTGATGGCTATCTGACGCGGCTCATGCTGTACCTTGCAGGCAATGCCATCAGTGCCCTTGGAAGCTGGCCCTCCCGGTCGGTGGAGACCACGCCTTTGCCCCGCCCACGCCCGTCGCCACGTATCCAGCACGATGAGATAAATGGAAACGTCCTCCCCGAGCTCAATGTGGTGAGTGGCTCCCTCTAGGGCCAGGCTCCGCCCACAGAGCCCAGCCACGCCCAGCTCAGATCTGAACTTGGGCTCCTTCAGGTTCCCAGCAGCCCAGAGATAAGCAGTCAGGTGGCCCATGGGGTGTGAGCATACGCACGGGCCCTGCCAGGACCTGGGTGCCCCCCCAGCCCTGACCCCTAACCCTCACCAGTTAGGTATATGTATGGATAATTTGCTTGAGATAATTTCCCTACCTCCCTGCACTTTAACTACGGGATTGGGCGTCTCGCTGCTGCCCTCCTCTCTCTGTGGCCCCTTTTCTCTACCTCCTTGCCCCCCCTCATCCAGTGCTCACTCTCTGTGAGAGGATTAACTAAAGGTGTTTGCGTGAGGCAGCGCATCAGTCAGCTTGTATTAATATTCATTTATTCATGCCCATCTGTCTCTCTCTTTCTCTCTCTCTCTCTCTCTCTCTCTCTCTCCATCTCCCTCTCCCTCTATCTTAATCCCTCTGACTCTTTCCTCCTTCCTGGTTTTCTCTTCCATTCATTCCCTCTGTTTTGCTCTCCTCCCTCCCTCCCTCCATCCCTCACTCATTCATTCGCATTTCTCCACCCACTTAATCATCTTTCCATTCACTCTCCCCGCTTCTCACCTTGCCCTCTCTGGTGCCCGTCCCGCCCCATCACGTTCAACCCCCCCCCCCAACCCCCACTCCCCGGTTTCCATCCATCCATCCATCCATCCATCCATCCATACTACTCTGTGCATGTATGTCCCTCTGTCAGGTGGAAAAGAGTGAGGAGGAAGAGGAGGAGGTGGTGCAGGAGTCCCACGAGGAAGTAGAAGGGGAGTTCAACGTGATCCAGCTGTATTCGGAAAAAGGCACAGAGTCGAACATGCACTCCGGGGCTTGGGGGTGGGCTGCTTCCCCCAGCCCGTCCCTGCTGCTGTCCCTGCTGCTGCTGCTGACTGACACACTGAGCTAAGGGGGGGAGGGGCAGCACATGGAGGACCCCCGAAGCTCCGCCTCCACCCAACCCCTCCCCCATATTGATGCTCAGAGAGGGAGAGCGAATGAGGCAGCAGGCAGGATGGAGGAAGAGGAGCGGAGATGGACGGACTGAGGAATGGCCTCACTTTGTGTGTCGTATTGCTCTCTCTCTCTCTTGCGTGTAATCGTCTCATTCCCCGCTTTTCTCCCCACTGTTGGCGCCGGCGATCGGGGCGACTGCGCCCTCCCCAAACAGACCGATCAGCGCGCCTGCCTCTCCGCCTCCTCCATCCGGCATCCGGCTCCCAGACACTCATCAGCGTTTGCCGTGCAGTGCGAGCGGGCGACTGCACCCCCCACACGCCATCTTGTGATTCTATGTGTAAAAGTGCCGGGGCTGAATGGCAGCCCTGTGGAAAAGCAGCACCCCCCTTTTCTCTCGTCTCCTGTCCGTTTTGCTGGTACACCCCCCCGCCCTTCCTGTCCTTGCCCTCTACAGGAGCGTCTGCCCTTTCACGTGGGGGGCGATGCCATGGGGTTTACAGCTGATGTACACGGCACAGAGGCATTTTTTGGGGACGGGACAAGGAGAGGAGTGAGAGGGAAAGGTGGGCAAGCTGAGCACTGCGCCTCCTTCTCTGCCTCCCTCTGCCCGCGTCTCCCTCTCCCCCACGTTAGCATGCACCTCCGACCCCCGGTGATCAAACATCGGCTGGCTAAGCCCTCCTTCATCGCTTTATCTGCTGCTGTTTAATTTCGCCGCCGCATGGGTCTGAGAGTTTAACCACAGGCGTCGATACGTAGCAGGAAAAAAACCTAATAACAGCAAAACGGAAAAACAATATGAGTAATAAAGCAAAAATCGAATAACCGCACCGCGCGTCTCGGGTCTGCACATGTGGGGAAATAGAGACCTATTTGTTTCCGTCTGCAGCCTTTTTTTTTAGGGCATTGTTTTAGTTTTGGGGAGACAATACATTACGGTGGGGGCCATTTATCTTCTGCGGCATTGTGGGAGAGATTGTGGGAGAGGAAGAAGGGGCAGGCGTGCGAATGCGTGCGGAGGAGAGCGAGGAAGAAGACAGCAGCAGTGCGAGGCCCTGGAGCACAAACAGAGCGTGCACCATTCCCTACTCCTCCCTGCTGATCGATCGCTCACTGACACTGTGTTCTCTTCTATTGTGTTTTCTTAGGAACTTGCAAAATTAACTTCCATCTGCAGGGGATGGGGGGGGGGGGGGGCAGTTGGGCTGGGGCTGATTTAGAGGCAGCATTAGTGGTAGTCACACCTCTGTCACCCTGCCCGCCATCTTTAATCTCTCTTTCTGTCTGCCGGGGTGAAAAGCTTTAGTTGTCGTGGCAACCCTCCCTTGTATCCCTCCACCTTCCTGGGGCTCAGAGTGTTTACCGGAGGCCCCCCTCGTACCTTAAACGAACGCCGCCTTTGATATGATACATGAAAGAGGAGAGCACTCGCTGGAGGAAGGCACCACCGTGCCAGGGAAAGTGCAGAGATGGGACTGAGAGGAACAGGCAGTGGGTTAACTGGGAAGGAGGATCGATCGTGCTGTCGGGTCTGCTGAACCTCGTTTATGACGACCGCTGTAATTTTTAATTGTTATTGCGGTCATTTGTCGTCTGGTGACATCTGTATGTGCCAGGAGCTTGACAGTGACAGTCAGTGGTGAAGGAGGGACCTTGATGGCATTGATTTATATTAGAATATTTTAGAAATCATTATTAGTGAGCTAAGAAGTCATGCGTTAAATAAACATGCACTGCGAGGTCGGGGGGGGGGGGGGGGGGTTTGAGTATAAATCTTTTTTTTTTTATTGCAGCTATTGTGCTAAAGCTGTATAATTTGCTCCAACCCGACTTCCCGATGCAATTTCCATCGTAAAAAATTCTGGTGCTGCCTTAAGTTCTCTGCTCCAAGACCCTTTACTGCGGCAGCACAGTGGTCTGTTTCAACAGCGTCTTACTGATGACTGGAGAGGGGGAGATGGAATCAGAGAGAGAGAGAGAGAGAGAGAGAGGAGGAGGGAAAAAGGGAGAGAAAGTGACCAAAAGGCTCTGGGTAGCATTAGTGCTATAGTCAGACATCTCAGATTTATTTCCATGCCTTGAGCTGAGAGCCAGGTCTCGCTTCCATTGTGTTACCTAGTGCTTTAATGTGCGTTGCTGGATGTCCATGCATCAACATCAGCGAGCTTCAGAATAAACTTCAAAAACACACTCGCATCGTTACTTTGCCTGCTGTTTCTCTCCCTTCAGTGCTCCCGTGAAGGGAGAGCCGAAATAAACAGTGTAAATTCTGTGACATTTAAAAGCTATTTTTTCTATATGGTATGTACACGTGGATGTACAGGTGTGTGACCTGCGTTCCTTTTTATTAACTGCCGTTGCCGTGGACGTGGTCGGGCTCCTCCTGCTTCCCCTCCCCACCCTGTTTCTTCGATTCGGGCAGAAAGGTGCCGCGCCCCCTTCTGTGGAAATGAAGCTACTGTCCACAACATAACGGCTGTTTCATCTGTGCTGTTTATGGTGAAAGTTAAATGCCTGTGGTTTCTATGTTGAACCCCACATCAGAATCACTGGCCATATTAGTCATACTGACGAAATTTTCCAGATTTCAAAACCAATAATGTTTAGGTGTATTTAGGTTTGATGTGTGTTAAAAGAGGATAGAGACACAACTGGAATTAAGGAATCATACGAGCGTTAAAGCTCGTAATGAATCTAAGACAGTAACAGAATAAAATGCTAATAACTAAATGCTAATCAATTTAGAAATTAGCTAACATGATATCGAAGGCAGCAGCGACAGAGGGGGAATGGTTGGTTCAGTAGTTCTCCTTGGTGACAAATCCACAGAACCCATTTGTTGAGAGCGAACAGAACCCTGAGCTTCTCTACGTTGTGCCCTTTGGCACAGTTAGTGTCAGAAAAGGCTGACCGGTCCCCTTGTCTGTATCCGTAACATTCAGGTTTTGTTCTGTGCTGTTTTCTATCAGGTGTGGACAAAAAAAGAAAAAAGAAACTTGCAACACTGTGCAAAAACGAGTCAATAAAAAGACCAACCTCACGTTTTTTCTACCTGTGCTGCTTGACTGGTCTGTGTGCGCGTCCCCTCCCAATGGGCCCGAGTGATGCTCAGCTGAGGGTGAGCCGCGCCGGTGATGGCTCTCACCAAGCGATGGGAGTGATCCTCAGCTGAGGGTGAGCCGCGCCGGTGATGGCTCTCACCAAGCGATGGGAGTGATCCTCAGCTGAGGGTGAGCCGCGCCGGTGATGGCTCTCACCAAGCGATGGGAGTGATCCTCAGCTGAGGGTGAGCCGCGCCGGTGATGGCTCTCACCAAGCGATGGGAGTGATCCTCAGCTGAGGGTGAGCCGCTCTCACCAAGCGATGGGAGTGATCCTCAGCTGAGGGTGAGCCGCTCTCACCAAGCGATGGGAGTGATCCTCAGCTGAGGGTGAGCCGCTCTCACCAAGCGATGGGAGTGATCCTCAGCTGAGGGTGAGCCGCGCCGGTGATGGCTCTCACCAAGCGATGGGAGTGATGCTCAGCTGAGGGTGAGCCGCTCTCACCAAGCGATGGGAGTGATGCTCAGCTGAGGGTAAGCCGCGCCGGTGATGGCTCTCACCAAGCGATGGGAGTGATCCTCAGCTGAGGGTGAGCCGCTCTCACCAAGCGATGGGAGTGATCCTCAGCTGAGGGTGAGCCGCTCCGGTGATGGCTCTCACCAAGCGATGGGAGTGATACTCAGCTGAGGGTGAGCCGCTCCGGTGATGGCTCTCACCAAGCGATGGGAGTGATCTCAGCTGAGGGTGAGCCGCGCCGGTGATGGCTCTCACCAAGCGATGGGACTTCTTCCGTAATAATGTCATTTTCTGTGTCACGCAACTCAGCACCCTTTTGTAACACCGATACCATGGTCAGACCTGGAAGGGAATCTTGCTGGACTCATAGCCCCCTGTGACCTTCTACTAAATAAGTGGATGGATGGATGGATGGATGGATGGATGGATGGATGGATGAAAGTTCCCACGGCAATAACTTCAGTAGCCACTGCTGAGAAAAGGTTAATTTATTATTATGGTATCTAATTGCAGGTCTGATTTGATACTCAAATACAAATTACTGTATGTCTTTAGAAATGAATGACATTCAGAGACGCCTGCCCCATATCTCACTCCTGATTACACCTGCCCATCTGCTCCTTTGTCATGTTCTGTTTCACACCCTGAACATCTTTTTAAACATCCACAGCCTGTGTCTGCTGCCAAGCAGTAATTACTCGAAGCCGCTCAGCAGATGTTGGACCTCCAACCACTACATTCATAAAACATTCAATTATCCAACACTAATGCTCATTTTCATAATGATTTTCCACTTTTGGAAATATTTGGTTTCAGCACACAAATACCTTTAATAAGGAGTGAATTACATCATGGCCTCAATTACACAATAAATGGTTCACCCGGGACTCCAATTCAAATGGTCACTGATTTGGCCCTAACCATGAATTAAATTTAAGGATTATATTTTAAGACGTAGGATTGAATTCCCCCTAATCGTTTTTTTTTAATAGGGTTTCATGTGTCTGATATGAGATGAAAACACTCATGGTTTTTCCACAAGAACAGTGACGATGCTGAATATTTGGTAGCAGGACATTTCACATTCAGAAGTAGGAAATATATTGACTCAGTGTTTCTTTGGAGAGCCCCCTCTCCAGATCAAAGAAATGCAGATACCCCTCCCTCTGTACTAGATGGATGGATGGATGGATGGATGGATGGATGGATGGATGGATGGATGGATGGATGGATGGATGGATGGATGGATGGATGGGAAATCCTAATAAAATGTACACATTTACATTCTGTTTTATCAACCTAGCTTAGCTGTAAAATGCCTGAGAGGTTATGCATTTATTGCACACAAGCTGATTATAAAAGTTTCAGCCATTAAGCTGAACATATTGCTAAGTAAACCTTAAAATGTTCAATATGGGAAATTACTGTTTCATTAATAAATTGGTCAAATAAGTTAATTAAGGTCTGAGTATTTGTGCTGAGGATAAATTACTAAACAATCTATTGTAACGGACATTTCAGAGTTGGCCTTAACATTTTAGCATTCCTGCATGTTTATTGCAATGGACATTTAATAAAAGACTAAAATCTACAAATATTTTAAATGAAACCATAAAACTTTCAAGAGAGTGAAAAATCTGCATTCAGTTTGTATTTTTGTGTAGATCATCATCCAAGGTATTTATGCGCCTTTGTAATTTGTATCGATCTTAATCATATTAATGACAATAATCATATTAATTAATAGATTATTAATAATTAAAGAGAGAAAAATTGTGTTTACCAAAACCAGATTGCTAAAGCTAAGAATTTGTCATGGTGGGGAGGGGGCTTAAAATCTCGATCTGTCATGCTCATCTGAAAACATGCATTCGAGTTCAGTTTTAATATCATTAATTTGGAAATGACAGCGTAAATGAATTGCGAGGTCTCTGTAACATATTAAAACCCAGTTAAAATGCACACACACACACACACACACGTTTGTAATTATATCTTTGTGGGGACTCTCCATTTATTTTTATGGGGAATCACAACATTTACGACCTTAACCCCTACCCAGACCTAACCTTAACTATAAGTAACCAAATAAAATACAAGTCTTTGGCATTTTGAATTTTTTAATCGCTTTCACAGAACATCAGAATAACAGGTTACTACACTGGTCCCCACAATGTAATATAAACATAATCGACACACACACACACACACACACACACACACACAAACACAAACAAACAGTGACATAAATGATTTAGCACCTTCCAAAGATCCGAAATAAAACAAGCAATTCTCCAGTTTTATAAAGACGTACAGAAGTCCTAAAGTCTTAGCGATGTCTAACCGGAGTATCGGACTGTGACCACATCAGAAGGGCGTCGCGAAGCTCTCAGCCGCCTGGACTTACTGTACTGAGGGCTGGGATGACAACACTCGCAGGCTGGAGACGACAAAAGGGTAACATGCGGGGAACAGAGCCTCCTGCGGCTAATATAGCACAAAACGACAGGGGCAGCTAATGTTCCACCTCCACGCATAACAGCCGAGAAGCTAAATGGAAAGAAACCGACTGCTTGTTAATAGCAGTTACAAAAAACAAGCCTTTGCCCGCTTCTGGTAATGGTGACCACATCGCTCCATTCATTCGTGTCAATACTTAGCAATGCCGCGCTTAATTAATCATTACGTGTGATTCAATTACCGCGTCTGCAGTAATGTCTGGTGCAACACAATTTTTCTTCTAGATGAATAAATGTGCAAAATAGAAAATGTTAATTAAACTGAGTACCCAAAACATTTTCTCTGCAAGGGGGAAATGGGTGTAAACCTTTGATACTTTTTCAACTCTAAATACCACTGGGATGTTTCTGCATACGCGTGTCTGCTTATCAATACCGCATCTGTACATAATGCTGGATTAAAAAAAAGGCAGGGACTGGGGCCTGTAGACCAGGCGGCGTAGGGTAGCGACAGGGACTGGGGCCTGTAGACCAGGCGGCGTAGGGTAGCGACAGGGGCTGGGGCCTGTAGACCAGGAGGTGTAGGCTAGCGACAAGGACTGGGGCCTGTAGACCAGGCGGCGTAGGGTAGCGACAGGGGCTGGGGCCTGTAGACCAGGAGGCGTAGGGTAGCGACAGGGACTGGGGCCTGTAGACCAGGCGGCGTAGGGTAGCGACAGGGGCTGGGGCCTGTAGACCAGGAGGCGTAGGCTAGCGACAGGGGCTGGGGCCTGTAGACCAGGAGGCGTAGGTTAGAGACAGGGGCTGGGGCCTGTAGACCAGGAGGCGTAAGGTATCGACAGGGACTGGGGCCTGTAGACCAGGAGGCGTAGGTTAGAGACAGGGGCTGGGGCCTGTAGACCAGGAGGCGTAAGGTATCGACAGAGACTGGGGCCTGTAGACCAGGAGGCGTAGGGTAGTGACTGGGGCTGGGGCCTGTAGACCAGGCGGCGTAGGGTAGAGACAGGGGCTGGGGCCTGTAGACCAGGAGGCGTAGGGTAGCAACAGGGACTGGGGCCTGTAGACCAGGCGGTGTAGGGTAGCGACAGGGACTGGGGCCTGTAGACCAGGCGGCATAGGGTAGAGACAGGGGCTGGGGTCTGTAGACCAGGAGGCGTAGGGTAGCAACAGGGACTGGGGCCTGTAGACCAGGCGGCGTAGGGTAGCGACAGGGACTGGGGCCTGTAGACCAGGCGGCATAGGGTAGAGACAGGGGCTGGGGCCTGTAGACCAGGAGGCGTAGGGTAGCAACAGGGACTGGGGCCTGTAGACCAGGCGGCGTAGGGTAGCAACAGGGGCTGGGGCCTGTAGACCAGGAGGTGTAGGCTAGCGACAGGGGCTGGGGTCTGTAGACCAGGAGGGGTAGGTTAGCGGCAGGGGCTGGGGCCTGTAGACCAGGCGGCGTAGGGTAGCGACAGGGGCTGGGCCTGTAGACCAGGCGGCGTAGGCTAGCGACAGGGGCTGGGGCCTGTAGACCAGGAGGGGTAGGTTAGCGGCAGGGGCTGGGGCCTGTAGACCAGGAGGCGTAGGGTAGTGACTGGGGCTGGGGCCTGTAGACCAGGCGGCGTAGGGTAGAGACAGGGGCTGGGGTCTGTAGACCAGGAGGCGTAGGGTAGCGACAGAGACTGAGGCCTGTAGACCAGGCGGCGTAGGGTAGCGACAGGGACTGGGGCCTGTAGACCAGGCGGCATAGGGTAGCGACAGGGGCTGGGGCCTGTAGACCAGGAGGCGTAGGGTAGCAACAGGGACTGGGGCCTGTAGACCAGGCGGCGTAGGGTAGCGACAAGGACTGGGGCCTGTAGACCAGGCGGCGTAGGCTAGCGACAGGGGCTGGGGCCTGTAGACCAGGAGGGGTAGGTTAGCGGCAGGGGCTGGGGCCTGTAGACCAGGCGGCGTAGGGTAGCGACAGGGGCTGGGGCCTGTAGACCAGGAGGGGTAGGTTAGCGGCAGGGGCTGGGGCCTGTAGACCAGGAGGCATAGGTCCAGGCCACACAGACACACAGTAGGTAATTCAGAGAGTCACATTCTTTGATTTGAGG
This sequence comes from Brienomyrus brachyistius, assembly GCF_023856365.1. NCBI lineage: Eukaryota > Metazoa > Chordata > Actinopteri > Osteoglossiformes > Mormyridae > Brienomyrus > Brienomyrus brachyistius. The sequence continues at coordinate 10,707,531 of NC_064542.1, forward strand.
TAGGAAACTGGAATCAATGGCAGAAACCCATGCAGGATGAGGAGAGCATACAAGCAGCACAAACATAGCGTGGGGGGCAGGATACAAACCCCCAACTGAGGAGATTTGAGACCATTCCCTCATCAGTCTAAGGTTTATTAGAAATACTCGTTTGTTTGTTCGTTTACTCTAGAAGAGTACATCTCAAAATCACAGGACAGTGCAGTTTGACTAGTTTCAGTAAAGCTTTAAAAACACGACAAATTTAACTCAGCATCACTCTCATCTGGATCGGCTACAGGTGCAGCACAGGAAATGCCATTATTCACAGTCTAATAGTTATTAGAAAATGCACATGACATATGTTTTTCCAATTATCAGTTTTTTATGTGTGCATTTAACAATTTCAACAACTGTCATGTATCAGGTTTGCAGTCCAGATTACTGACTGGCCAGGACAAAGCAGGAGCCTAAGGAGGGGCGGTCCGGAGGTGGCCGGCTGTGCGCGCACCTTCGGCAGGAGAAAGCGGGCAGGTGCTTGTCAGTATGCTGAGCATGCAGCAGCTCTGCGTCTGCGCCGCCTCTGCGGGACCCGCCTCACCTGCCCTACTCCATGGAAGTGCTTCATAAGTACTTATCATGGTAATTCACCAGACGGAAGCCTCTACACCTGGGACGCCCCCCCTGTATAAAAGCTGATTCACCCATTGTCTGCCTGCTGGAGTTATTATCCCAACGCGCTGAGCAGAAAGATGGAGCTTTCTCCACCTACCCCCTTTCCCCCCCCCCCCGCCCCCCCATGGGAATCCATCTTCTCCTCTTGACTGTTTAAAAGGATGACGGGGTGCAGTGCAGCCCGAAAAACGACTTAAAGCTTTTAATCTGTTAATGGAAGTGGGTGACGGTAATTTAGCCACTGCTTTGTCTCTGTTCGGGATGCATTCGTATAATTATGATCGCGAACGAGAACAATAATGCAGAATAAATAATGTGCATGCATGTGTATGGCATGGATGCCCAATTGAATTTACAGCAAAAGCCCAAAATATGTATTGGTGTAAAACGGTGAACTACACTTACCATATAGGAACATATTCCTATGTATCATGTAGCCTCATGTGTTTAATATATATATATATATTCTTTCCTGGCGGCATGGTGGTGCAGTGGTTAGCACTGTTGCCTCACACCTCTGGGACCCGGGTTCGAGTCTCTGCCTGGGTCACATGTGTGTGGAGTTTGCATGTTCTCCCCATGTCGTCGTGGGGTTTCCTCCGGGTACTCCGGTTTCCCCCCACAGTCCAAAAACATGATGAGGCTAATTGAACTTGCTAAATTGCCCGTAGGTGTCAATGGTGTGTGAGTGTGCCCTGCGATGGGCTGGCCCCCCATCCTGGGTTGTTCCCAGCCTCGTGCCCATTGCTTCCGGGATAGGCTCCGGACCCCCCGCGACCCAGTTGGATAAGCGGTTTGGAAAATGGATGGATGGATGGATATTCTTTCCTGGGATAGGCTCCGGTCCCCCCCCGCAACCCCAGTTGGAATTATGCGGTTTCAGTAAATGGATGGATGGATGGATGGATATATATATATATATGTGTGTGTGTGTGTGTGTGTGTGTGTGTGTGTGTATATGGTATGCGGTACCATGGTATGGTATGCGGTACCATGGTCTTCCAGTGTTGCGTGGGCGTCCTCTCGGTACTCCGGTTTCCTACTGTATTCACGCTAATTAGTGTTGCTAATTGGCTCTAGCATATGTGTGTGCATATGTGTCCTATGATGAGCTAGCATCGTATCCAGGGTGTACGCCAGCCCTGTGCCGCCTGGAACTGGCTCTAGCCGCCCCAGCATCCTGACCAGGATAAAAGGTTGGCAGAAAGATGGATGAATCGGATCAAACAATTCTGTCATTCAATGTTTCTGGTACAATATTGTGAGAAATAATGACACTCATGTCACTTTGAGGACTGTTTAGTTACATCCTGATAATGCACTCTGGCATTTGGTGACAATATAGCATGGAGTAAACTGCATCCGTTAATTCGGGACAGCGGTAGGTTTGCCCGAGGATGGGTGTTTTACTGAAATGTCGCGGATTCCCCTGTCTCCCGCTTGCCATTTATACTATGACCTCTCCCCAAGTCTAAGTGGGATAGCGGATGACATCAATCGGCAACTGAATTTCGGCTCCAGAAAATCGGGGCTCCCGTTGCTATAGGCAAAGGATCGCTTTCCGGTATTAACCCTAACTGTCATTTGTGAAACTCGTCCTGTTCAAGGCTGTTTTTAAAACCATAAAAGAAAAATTGATCTCACCGCAGTCTGTGCCGGAAACAGGATTCGAATGGCACTAATGCATTTCCAGTCGTTATTCCTTTATGTTTTCAAAGGGTTTCTGTCACCGCCGATCTGATAGATGTTATGTAAACTATAAATGCCGCTTTATAAATAAAACGAGTACATTTTCATGCTTTCAGGGACCATTTTAAACCAGGCGCAGACAAAGCAATTTAAACATTTGAACATCTAAGTCTCCAAAGTTAAATAATTACTGTAGATGATGAAAAGAAAAGATTGCAAATAACTAAGCTACTCTCGTTTTCGTTACTAGTTTCGTTCCCATTGAAAATTATCTCGTGTTTGCAAATGAAATATTGTTAAAAACTTGCTTGACCCCATGTATTTGGGAATTATTTTTTTTGAAAATCACTTTAAGTTTGACAAATGCAGTGTCAGGTAAATGGAAAAAAAATATTAGCCTACCTGTCATGTTCCCACATTTGAAAACTGGCAAATTATTTGAAAATATATGAAATATTAAATTAGAATGTCTTGGAGAGCTCAGATTTTAAGTTAGGCCTACTGTGTCATATTACCTTGCTGGGGTCCAAGTGGCATTTAAACTTTAACACAATTTATTTTAGACCTTAATAAAGGGCATTGACCGCTTCCATGAAGCAATTCATGATTTATAAGTCACTAAGAGTAAGTATATATGCAGTGAGAATCGACCTTTAGACTTTAATTCGTCGTCATTTCATCGGTTAAAGATGGCAAGTATTGTGCATGATATAACTGCATGGTTTTACAGCTACGTTTACAAGCTCATTTTATATTATGCAGAGCCTTACGCTCTTATTCTATAGAATAGGGTCTGGTAGAGCTTGATTGTGGATCGCATGACACTGTTTTATATGCGCGTGGCTTCGTTAGACCATCAGTCTGACTTGTGAACATGTCATGTGTGTAGTAATTTGTAAGATAAAAAGTATTGGGACACCAGGCCATCACACCTACAGGAAAGTTCATGACATCCCATTCTAAATCCATAGGCATCAATATGGAGTTGGTCCCTCCTTTGCAGCTATAACAGCTGCCACTCATCTGGGAAGGCTTTCCACAAGATTTTGGAGTGTCCATAGGAATTTCTGCCCATTCATCCAGAAGAGCATCTTGGACATGAAGGCCTGGCTCACAACCTGCATTCCAGCTCAGCCCAAAGGTGTCTGATGGGGTTGAGGTCAGGGCTCTGTGCGGCCAGTCAAGTTCTTCCACACCAAACTCACCCAACCATGTCTTTATGGTCCTTGCTTCGTGCACTGGGGCACAGTCATACTGGAACAGAAAAGGGACCTTCCCATCCCCTGAGGAATAGCCCCATATCATTATCCCTCCTCCACCAAACTTTACATTTGGCACAATGCAGTCATGCAGGTAATGTTCTCCTGGCACCTGCCAAACTCAGACTCCATCAGACTGGCAGACAGAGAAGTGTGAGTCGTCACTCCAGAGAACACGATTCCACTGCTCCAGAATCCAATGGCAGCGTGCTTTACACCACTCCATCCGACGCTTGACATTGCGCTTGGTGATGTGAGGCTTGCATGCAGCTGCTCGGCCATGAAGCTCCTGCTGCACAGTTTTAGTGTTGGGGTTAATGCCAGAGAAGTTTGGAATTCTGCAGTTATTGAGTCAACAGATCATTGGTGACTTTTATGCACCATGCGCCTTGGCACTCCGCTCTGTTACATTACATGATCTGCTACTGCGTGGCTGAGTTTCTGTTGTTCCTAAATGCTTCCACTTTGCAATAACAGCACTTGCAGTTGTCTGGAATATCTAGCAGGGAAGACATTTCACAAGCTGACTTACTGCAAAGGTGGCATCCTATGGCAGCACCACACATAAATCCACTGAGCTCCTCAGAATGACCTGTTTCTTTCACAAATGTTAGTTAACCTGACTGCATGGCCAGGTGCCTGATTTTATACAGCTGTGGCAATGAGTCTGAATGAAACACCTGAATTCAGGTGTATAAGGTGTGTCCCAATACTTCTGTCCATACAGTGTATAAGGGTAGAGCTCTTTCTACTGAATCTATTCACGTCGTTTTTAATTTTTCACAATTAAACCTAGTTTTAAAAGTCACAGTCACAGTCAAGTTCTCTCTTGAAATTGCTCAGTTACTGTCTTTAGCTACTATCCATACTCACCTTGCAAATGTTATTTAAAATTAGGTCTTGTGCTTCAGATTTTAAGCTCCCTAAAAATATACACCATGAATCAAATTTTAGATTTGAATGAAAATAAATTTGTGAATTTTATTTGACAGTAAAACAGGTTGTAGTTTATTTATATATACACTTAGGGCACTCAACACTCAACACAAAACCTGCTTATTATATACGAGGCTTATTATAATGTAGAAATATAATGCTTAATATAAAACATAAATACAGCAAAAGTAAAATAATTTCTTTACCTAAGTTAAAAGTGAGCAGTCCAACACCGTCCATACATCACCTATGAGCAGTGCATGCTAGCAGTGAGCCTGGAGCCCTAACCCAGGAAGTGGCGGGCATGAGGCAGGAACACGAGGCAGTGGGCACGAGGCAGCAGGCATGGGGCAGGAGCACGAGGCAGCAGGCATGAGGCAGGAGCACGAGGCAGGGGCAGGAGTCAGCGGACATGAGGCAGGAACACGTGGCAGTGGGCACAAGGCAGCAGGCATGAGGCAGGAACACGAGGCAGTCGGCACGAGGCAGCAGGCATGAGGCAGGAGCACGAGGAAGTGGGCATGAGACAGCAGGCATGAGGCAGGAGCACAAGGAAGTGGGCATGAGGCAGGAGCACGAGGCAGTGGGCATGAAGCAGCAGGCATGAGGCAGGAACACGAGGCAGTGGGCACGAGGCAGCAGGCATGAGGCAGGAGCACGAGGCAGTGGGCATGAGGCAGCAGGCATGAGGCAGGAACATGAGGCAGTAGGCATGAGGAAAGGGCATGAGGCAGCGGGCACGAGGCGGCGGCATGAGACAGAGGCACCCAGATCTGTGTGCCAGTCCTTTGCTAGGCCCACGCTCAGACGAATAGGACTCAAACCTCCAGCCCTGCTGGTGTGACACCACCATACTGTCACTGTCAATCATTAGATGTAGATAAACTGCCAAGATAAGTGGCTAAGATCAGCCATGTGGCATATATGTGTATCTGTGTGTGTTTGAGCATCTATAGCTCATATTCATTAGCATCAGGCATCACACTTTTGCAGGTGAACCTTTGGAAATGAGAACCACAGTTATTTTATCTCACAGCTGGACTTACTGCAGACATAACGTTCTCTTTCCCTGTGTATAAAGTTTAAACTAATGTAAAAAAAAATTTTTTTTATGGAAAATATAATTCAGTGACAGATGAAGACCACAAATAGATTAAATAAACAGGCAATAATAATAAATGAATGAATGAATGTATGATTGAATGAATGCATGAATGATAGATAGATAGATAGATAGATAGATAGATAGATAGATAGATAGATAGATTGGTAAAGATAGGTAAAGGAATAAATGAATGAATGAATGAATGAATGAATGAATTGGGAAGCAGCAGGCAGCTTAACTTCTGAGCGAGCAGATCGAGCCCTGAGGCTGCGGGAGCAGATCCAGAGAGATACTCACCCCTCCCAGCACTGTCTGCACCGCCAGCTTGATCTGTGAGGAGAATGGAGAGACCAGGCAGGGGATGCTGGGGTTTGGGGGGAGGGGCACGCACTAGCATCACGCTCACAGAGGTGCGCATGTGGATGGGAGCACCCCCATGGGCACACACCGCACCCAGTTCATACCTCTACTGACCTAAATGCCTATCTGTGTGTATCTGCGAGTGAGACACACACCGCAGGCAAGGTGCATTTTGGGACAAAGTCAAGGACAAGCGCCGCCGCGAGCAGCCTGCATGGTCCAGCCGTAGTGCTTCGCCGTGCAGTTCTGTGAACTTCTGAGCCATTTCCCAAACTTTTTCAGGGTGCTTTTTTTTAAAATGTCATATATTAACGTCATGTCCTGGGACTGCTGAGATTATGGTTCCCCGGGCCTGACTCAGGAACCCTGACCCTTGGCAAACTCCAGACGCGGCTCTTCGCATTCAGCCATATGTATCGCTTCCCCCCCCCACCCCTGAAAAAATAAACACATTTAAAAATGCCTATAAACGATTGCACTGAGGTTGTGAAATTCGAGATTAGGGGATGACCCTTTCGGTTCCGTCTTGGTCAGAACTCCTCGGTGGGGCAGGGATGCGTTTATCTCACAGAGTCCAGCGCATAGAGCTGCTCCAGGATTAGCGGAGAGGAGCCTTGTTATCGAGGCTGTTCATTTACATGTGGCAGCCTGCGTATTCATTACCCTTTACCGAGCCGGTGTGTATGGCACTCTCCATCATGCGACCGTTTTTGATTTTCGGTATCTGTGGTTTTTTGTGCACGAGCACTATAGTGGCGACTGTGTTATTTTATCGTCATTCATAAATTCAGTGCATTAGCCTGCATGTTGCTGTCAGCGGTGTGTATACTGCAGCCCGGACAGGCCTGCATTACCTTCCCTCCCCTTCAGCCTGTCTGCGTGGAATTCTCCAGAAGGCGTTGGCCCTAGTGCTCCGAGACCACGCGTCCAGCTTGTTCCTGTCTCGTGTCTGCCGTCCCCCGGCCAGGTGCCGTACGTTCACCCGTCTGTCTGCCCCCCCCCTCCCTGTCGCGCAGGTGCGCCCCCACCCTCATGACGGCCGCGTGGCCTCGCTGTCCTCGTCCAATCATGTGCTGTCAGCCGCTGCCGCAGTGTGAAGCAGCCCTTCCTTACGGCTAGTTTGCTGCCTAATGGTATCCTCCCAGTCACTCCCCAGCTTTCCCCCCCCCACCCGGCCCCCTCCATGTGCTGGGGCAGTAACAGGTGCATTAGTATGAAGCGCCGCTGCCGCAAGAATAGCGCAACCCGCCTAGAGTCACCCCCAGCTTTATTAACAGAAGCCACGTTTGACATGGTTATTTATGGAGTTGTGTCTTTCACAGAGATACTCTTGTATTTAATACACCTGCTGTCTGCGTCTCTCTGTGTTTTTGCCCCCCTCTCTCTCTCTCTCTCTCTCAGCTATTTTCAGCATATACCTTCTCACTTTCCAATGCTCTTTTCTTCTCTTCTCCTTTTCTTCTGAAACGGCACGGTAGCTTTTCCACCCTTTTCACCTCTGAGCCGTGCATGGCAGCCATCTTGCTCCCCATTCCAAGTCCAAGGTGTGTCAGTAGCATGACTAACAGTCACTGAAATTGTTCTTCCCTGTGTCAGCACCCCCTCCCCCCCCCTTATTCTTCCTTTACCTTCTTTTATTATTATTTCTTTCCCTCCCTCTCTCTGCTTCTGTGTTTCTGCCCCTGGTCTCGACATCCTGCTCACCGCACCTTTCTCAATCACCACGTTATTGATCGGCGTCGGGGTGGGGGCCGTGGTAGCCTAGCTCCTGCTTATGCATCTCCTCAAAATTAATGCCCCCCACCGCCAGCTTTTATCATGACCCCCCCACTCCACCTCCACAGTAAGGACTATTATGCACCTTCAGATTTGTCCCGGCGCTAACACTCTGCTTGATGGAGACATGCATACTCTGCTCTTCCTTCTCTCTCACCCCCTCTGTTCTTTCTCCCCCCCACCTGCCCCCCCCCCCCCCCCCGCACCCCCGAGCCCGTCTCTTCCTCTGTCCTTCTCCATTCTCTTGCTTTAATCTAAATTAGTGACCATCTGTGTGGCCCTCTAATACCCAGGGGCTACACTTTACCTCCTCTGCCACCACCCCCACCCCCCCAAACACACACACACGGACTCCCTCCGGTAAGGGGAGTGTGTCCCCTTTCATATCTTTATCTTTCGTTCCTCAGCATTGTGTCTGGCGTTACAGTTTGAGGGAATCCGTATTACAGAGCAATCTGTTCACCCCCCCCCCCCCCCCACCGCCTGGTCTCATTCAGTTCACATCAAATGCACTTTATTGGGGCAATGAAAGCTTCTGCCAAAGTGTCCTTAATGCATTAAGTCGCGTTACTTTAAAATAACCGTAGCTGTAGTTATCCATCTGCTGGTAACGGCTGAAGCCGTCTCCCAGCCGCCCCGCAGCTGTAATCTCCGGATGGCAGGGACTCTAGGGGGGCTTTGCAGGAGAGCCGACTTCCAGCTCGCCGTTTAGCGATACACCTTCCGTTTAGAAACTCCTGTCCTTGCAGATAGACGGGCCGAGAGGGATGGTCGATACACAGACAGCTGACATGCTGTACATTGACCGCCTGCGCTTTAATCCATGTAAATAATTCATTTAAAAATCCCTCTTGATCTCCCCATGCTGCCATTATTCTTTTTTTTTTATTGCTGCCTTATTTCTCCAAAATCCCCGCTCCTCTCGGCGCGTGGCCCAAGCCCTGCTCTCTTCCCGCGATCACCTACCCGGCACACAAGGCCCGGCAGATGGGCACCCCGGGGCAAGTTAGACCCCATTGTGTCACTGAATCTCTGTCCATGGGCACATTAATTGCAGCCGGATACTAACCCCCCTTTTGTTTGTTTAGAGTTTTTTAAAGGAGCAGCACCAAAAAAGGACACAAACGAGGCCTAGAAAAAGTTTATTCACTTCTATTCCACTTCATTTACTTCTATGCTCCAGCATCCAGACGCCTGGACCCACCCGTCATTGACCCCACACTGAATTCTGCCCCATGTTCTCATGCTCAGGGTCTCGCCTCCTCCTCCCTACGCTGTTCCCCTCCTGCCCCACCTCCTTCTGGATGATGGATGACTGGCTGTCCGTGGAGAAGAGCCGGCTGTCACTCAGGGAGGGGTTGACGCAGCCAAATTGATGGCGACGTGCCTCGGCTGCGTGTTCCTGGTCTCTCACGCCCCCATGTCGACGCCCCGCGCCGAAGCCCAGGCCCGTGATGATAAAACAAGTCAGCGCGTCCCACCTCCCCCCTCGCCTGGCACCACGGAGTAGCCCGATACCCTAAATCACCAAGAGTGGGCATTCGTTAGCGCCCTTCGTTGTTGTAGTTGAATAATTAGTCCTTAATGAGCTGATTAGCGAGGTACGTTCTGGGCGCGCCAGGCTGAGTCACGTGCTTAGAGCGCCCCCTTCCTGAGCGATGCTGACATATGCTGGCGGGCCGTTCGATCTCCAGGCGAGCGCGGCACAGCGCTGAATCACTCTATAAATCCATGCGCGCCTGTGCGTGTAAATTCCTCTTACAGAGCAGAGACAAAGGGCCCCCATAAATTTTCCCAAGGCTGTTTTGCTCAGAGGCTTTCAGTTGGGTGCTGAGCGGAAGAGGGAAGCGGCCTCGTTTATTTCAGGCGACGGCCACGTGGCTCTCGCTGTTTCTGCACCCAGTGACATTTTCGCTCTGTAGTTTACTTAAATCACACATGTGAAACATTCCCTTTGTCACCTGCTGCCTTCTGGACGGGGTCACTGTCACTTTAAGAGCTCTCTGTCACCGACCTGTGTTACCGTCCGTATTTCTGTCGGTGCTTTAAGGGAAAGACTGAGTTTTTATACCCCCTACTCAGCTGGATGTTTTAAAGTACTGGGACTTAAACCAACAGCCTTTAGGATGCGTCTATGTGCTTGACGGGGGGGTCATCAGTGGCACTGCTTTGCAGAGGGAGGGGGGGGGGGGTCTCCCAGGCTTTCTAATTGCAGAAAGCAGGGACTCTGTGCTTCACTACTCATGGATGATTTCCCACTAATGGATGATTTCACCTGGTGTTTGTAGGCTGTGGTCTTTGACAGCAGCAGACTTAGATGTCAGGGATTAGAGAGTGACCCAAGCGGATGAGCAGATGGACCACAGAAAGGGAATCAGGAGAGGATGGAGCCATGGGCTCTGGAGAACTAAATCCACCTCTTTTCTGTGGGGAGCCCTTTAACTCTACCCCTCTCTCTATCGGAATAATCTCTCTATTCACTCTCACACAGCACATGCTCTTACACTCACAGACTCAGGCACGTCTTCTTCTTATTCTTGGTGTTTTATAATGTTTCAGTTTAATGTTACTGTGCATGCTAAATGAATAATGGAATAATGTTAATTATCGCATAGTGTAGTACAGGAACGTCAGAAGCATTTTGAATGTGGGGGGGACACACTGGCATAAAACTAATATTTTATGTTAAATGTGGGGGGGTTCAAACGATTAATTATAAAATATGAGGGGGGACACGTACTTCTCAGATTTAATGGCAGCAACGCCCATGGTGTAGTATAGTATAGTATAGTTTAGTATAGTGTAGTATAGTATAGTGTACTATAGTATAGTATAGATGATCCTCACTTTCAGATGGCTTGACTTATCGCATATCGATTTTATAATGGTGTGATAGCGATGTACGTTCTGTAGTGAGCTTTGAATTTTGATCATACGATACTTTCTGCTGATGCCATGGAATGAATAGTAGTGTTTTTTTTTACTGAATTTAATGAAAATAAACTCAATTTGTTTACTTTTCAATTACTGTATTTATTTCGTTACAGTTGTTATTTATTCACATTTTATCATTTAATGTTGATATTTGTCGATTTTTTCCACTTTCCAAGGTTATCCCATCGTAAGTTGAGGAGCATCTGTGTAATATAGCATAGGACAGTGTAGTGTACTGTAGAGTGGAGTAGTATAGTATGGCATAGCATGGCATGGCATGGCATGGTATGGTACGGTATGGAATGGTATGGTATTGTATGGTATGGTATTGTGTGGTATGGAATGGTATGGTATTGTATGATACGGCATGGTACGGCATGGTATGGTATGGTATTGTATGGTATGGTATGGTATGGTATGGTATGGTATGGTATGGCATGATATGGTATGGTATGGTATGGTATTGTATGGTACAGCACGGCATGGTATGGTACGGCATGGTATGGTACGGCATGGTATGGTATGGTATGGCTCGGCACAGCATGGTACGGTACAGTATGGTACGGCATGGTATGGTATGGTATGGCTCGGCACAGCATGGTACGGTACGGTATGGTACGGCATGGTATGGTATGGTATGGTACGGCATGGTATGGTATGGTATGGCTCGGCACAGCATGGTATGGTACAGTATGGTACGGCATGGTATGGTACGGCATGGTATGGTATGGTATGGCTCGGCACAGCATGGTATGGTACAGTATGGTACGGCATGGTATGGTACGGCATGGTATGGTATGGTATGGTACAGCATGGTATGGTACGGCATGGTATGGTATGGTATGGCTCGGCACAGCATGGTATGGTACAGCATGGTATGGTACGGCATGGTATGGTACGGCATGGTACGGCATGGTATGGTACGGCATGGTATGGTATGGTATGGCTCGGCACAGCATGGTATGGTACGGTATGGTATGGTACAGTATGGTACGGCATGGTACGGCATGGTATGGTACAGTATGGTACGGCATGCTATGGCATGGTATTGTAGCCTATAATATAGAATCAGTGGCAAATGTAAGAAGCACATAGAGGGTTTTGAATGATCCACAGAGCTGACTTTTGTTCCTGTCCTGATTGCTGAAGTCACAATGCAAAGTCAGGGCACAAGCTAAGCCATTCCCCCTCCCCCAGTCCGAAACACAAGGCTCCATGCTGCGGAATAGAAGCAGAGAGATTTGGCGGGGGGGGTTCATATTTTGTGGAGGGAGCGTGGCATTATGGAGATCGCACCCCCCATGGCCTTGACAGCTCTGTGAAGTGAAAGCCCAAGCAGGTGAAGCCGCCCAGCACAATGCACATCCTGCGGAAATTCCCCCATCGATCCTCGTATTTATTTTACGGCAAACGTGCTGTAATGAAGTTAGAGGCCTTTATAAATAATAATAATAATAAAGGTCGTGAGATTGCCTTTCAATGGAAATCTCATTTTTCCTTTTGTTGGCAGCACGCGGTATCGATTCCTTGGCTTATTATAATTCTTACTTCATTTCAGAAATCTCCCTCTTTTTCTCTCCCTCCCCCCTCGGATGCAGACCCTTCACGTCCAGATTCCTGTCTCTGTAGTCTTCTGCAGACGCTTCACCCCTGCAGCTCTATTAATATATAAGCGCACACATGCTGAGTTCACGCTACCTGCTGTAATTACTGAGCCTCTAATGGTTTTCTGAGGCCCGGAAGCCAACAGCGTTGTAATGAAGGTGGAACGCTTGTGTGTGTGTGTGTGTGTGTGTGTGTGTGTGTGTGTGTGCGGAAGGAGGTGCACTCACCTCGTACTGGCAGTTTTTTCTTGTGCATTTCCCACCCATGCTCCTAGGGAGCGCTGTGATCCACGTGACTGCTCCCTGGGATATTTTGCACAGTGGCCAGGTTAAAACGAGGCAGCGGGAGTCCCCAGTGATGACGTCATGGCCTGAGCTTAAGAGATTGGGTCACTGACAGGGGCCCACGAACTGACACACGTACATGTACATCGACAGCCCACTGATCATCACGTACGAGTCTATGTGCGCTTTCCGCTGTTGTTTGTGTGCTTAAACATGTTCTGTTTCTCATGCGGGAATGGGATGATACTATTTGCTAAAACTATAAATGTACTGGACGTGCGTCTGTTTGCACATGCAGGCATGTTTGTTTATTCGTAACCGCGGTGTTCACTGCTGTCGCTGGTGGGAGGAACCAGAATAAAGTAACTCCATCTTAGCTCCTCCCTCACTCAAGTGGTGGTTGGCCGGTACACACACACACACACACACACACACACTCACACACACGGATCTTAGCGTACATTTGAACCCCACAAATGCACGCCCTCACGCAGAGATCTGCTTTGATTATATCGCCCCCACAAACCACTGAGGCTTGTTCTTTTTTTTTCTCCTCCTTTCAAATTAAATTTTCCCTGAAGACAATGAAATAAACATTAAACGCTAACACTCAGAAACTGCTCTGTTTCTCATGACATTTCATCTCCCTGTTGAATAAAAGGAATGGAGGAAATTGAAAGAAAGCGAATGGAGATGTCTGTGTTTCATAACGCATAGGGGAGCGCGAGGGGGGGGGGGGGGGGAGAGGGTTATACATTCTGAAAGCTATCAGAGAAACGCTGACTAATGGTGCATGTTAAGGATCAGGACACAGCGATGCACAAACTATTGTTTTACTGAGATTTTAATGGCTAGACAGCGAAGATTCCCCGTCTGAATCCGGCTGTAGATTAGAGCAATACCAACGGTAAACATCGACCCGAAGCGTTTTAATCCACCACGCCGGCTGAAGCGTGTTTGCGCGGCTCTTTCGGAGCCTGATGAAAGGCCTGCCTGTTTGTCTGTGATTCGTTCGTGGGGATTACAGATGCCACACACTCTTTGAGCACGACGGTTACTTCTCCCCTAACAGACCTGCAAACTTCGGAGGGGTGTTGCCGTGGAAATGTTAATTTTGGATGACACACACACACACATTTGCATTCACATCTTTGTGGGGACAGTCCATTCATTTCTATGAATACTTTAATCCCTACCCAGCCCTAACCTTAATCATACGTAACCAAACAAAATACAAGATTTTGACATTTTTAGTTTTTTCATTGCAGTCACAGATTTTTTACAATTGGTCCCCACAATGTAATATATACCTGACGACACACACACATACACACAGAGGCACAATGCTTGAAGCTCTAAGGTTTCACCCCTACCGGGGTTTTCGGGGAGGCCTGGAGAGCCCTCCCGCACCGCATGCAGCAGCACGTATCGATTACGCCAGGGGCCGCGTAGTTGCTGGGATGCTACAAAGAGGTGACAATGACTTCATCTGCCGGAGAGGAACACCCAGCGTCATTAGCATTGTCATTACCACGAGGAGAACATTAACACGGGAGACTAATAGTGATGGATCTCCTCTAACGACTCGCCCCTGGTCCGTGACACAGACCACCCCCAGCCCCCCACAAGAAATCTTGAATTAGCCTGTCGGCTCTTGTACAGATTAATATCAATTATCAGTTACTTAACAGGCACTTTTATACAAAAATAAACCCAAAAATACACTGCAATGATACCCTTTAAGCCAGTGTTTCCCAGTCCAGTCCTCAGGGAGCCACAGGCAGTCCACGTTTTCGCTTCCTATCGGGAGCTGAGTGGGAGCGAAAACGTGGACTGACTGTGGGTCCCTGAGGACTGGACTGGGAAACACTGCTTTAAGCCTTTAACCGCACTGTTTTTGCTGAGGTAATTGAAGTTAAAAGCTTTCCTGAACCATATACCAACAGTCCCCCTCCGGGGACTACACCTGTAACCTGAGCACATCTGCGGTAACTGAACCGCTATTGGCTACACCGGCAGTCACATGACCTTCCTGTTGACAGTGAAGTAAATATGTACAGGGGGGAGCTCTGCCTCTCTGGCTCGTCCCTGCACTGTTCCATGAGGTGGGGGGGCGGAGTCTTTGGGGTTAAACAGTCACCCCCTCCTGAGCCTGAGCTGACCTCCGCTGGGGTCAAGCCAAGCCCCCCCCCCCCTCCCCAGCTCTTTGGTGCTAATGGACCTCTCTTTTGGGTGTCAGTTCCTCCCCCCCCCGTACTCCTCCTCTCACTGACCCCCCCCCCAATTCTCCCTCTCTCAGCAAGTACCACCTTCAATCACACCACAAAAAGCCCCTCAGATCCCAGCGTATCAACCCTCCTATCTCACACCAAGCAACACTAACCCAGCCCCCCCTACCCTGTAGGCCATATGTCTGCATATTGTATCTCTGTAAGTAACAATATTTGTGGTGCCCATAATCAGATTGGCCAGGGCACCGCAGTGAAATATGGTAAGTGGGCTTATTTCATTAGGCTGAGCGTGGATTGATACAGCTCATCGCGAGGCACAGGGGGGTGAGCGTGGCTTGCTCATCCCCTGCATTAATCCTAAGTAACAATCCTGCTAAGAGCCCCCACCCTGTTTTTTTGATGTGGCCCCCATGAGGACGAGCGGACCGCAGGTTGGAGCACTTCGCGGGAGCTCCAGGCTCGATCTCGGCACGATCTGCCGCACGTCAGCGCTGCTTCTCTCTGGGGATGAGATGACAAACATCCCCATCAGCGAGGGGGCCTGGGTGAAAGAGATGGGGAGGGAAACGGGGGCTGGGGGGCAATATGGAGGATCATACTGCTGCCATAGCTGATTCTGCCCTCCTGTGGTACTGGGGGGTGACCCAGGGTAATACTTCTTTGACAGATATCTTTGCCACCACGTTTTATTGTTAGCATTGTCGTCTAGTTAGCATTACGGGAGCGTACTCACTGATGCATTCTGGGATTGGACTCTCTCGCATTAGCAGGTGCAGCTGCCATTTGCGTCCTGCCGATGCGAGCTTGCTGCGTGACGCGAAGAGACAGAGGAGTCAGCGAACCAGGAAGAGCGAGACAGGATGCCTGGCGAACTGGAGGAAGCAGATCGGGTGGACCGATGCTTCAATGCGGCCCAGAGTGACGCTGGAGAAACATGGTCTGGTTTGTTTTTTATGTCTAGACAAAGCAGGGGCCTTCCTGTCTGCCACAGGTGTACACAGTGACAAATTGCTGCATTCTGCTTCATAAAAGGAAAACCGTGTTTATTCTTGCGCTTGTGAGGTTGGATTTCCATAAAGCAGGGAGCATGGCTAAGTATCTAAGCATATATCCAGAAGTACTCACACGACGTACCCTGTACGGGTGGGCGGACAGGTGGCTGATTTCACTCGCCACTCTCATTCAGGAAAAGTGTATAAAGCAAACTGTTGTGTCTGTCTGTCAAGCCGTCCGTAATTTTCCCTGATTCACTCCTGACCTTCGTTAAGTACCTTCAGATGACTGGGGCAAGAAGGCACAGTCTATAAATAAACGGAGTGGGACAAATATAAATAAAAAACTGGGGCGTGGGAGAGTGAGAGAAAGTGGGGTGGGTGAGGGGGGACAGGTAGAGAGTGCACAGAGCGGCTATTCGGTCAGTTAGGAGTCACATGAACTTTGCTTCGCTTTAAGGGCTGCTTGAGGGATTTTAACATCCGTTCATGTCCACTGAAAGCCTGCACTTCTCAAAATGGGAATGGATTAATTTACATGTTTATATATTTAGCAAATGCTTTTATCCAAAGCCATCTCGTGGTTTCTTTTCTTTTTTGAGAAAGCAGCATCAGACAATCCTAGGGGCAACTGTAGGTCAAGGTCCTCGCTCGCGGGCCCGGTGGTGACATCACTCTGCCACCCCTGGGATTTGAACCAACAACCTGCCATTCACAAGCACAACATGCTTCACATATAATGACACAGGATTCTCCAACACAGAAAAGCTCCTTCCACTGTCCCCTTCCTCTCCTCTCTATCTCTCTCCCCTTCCTCTCCTCTATACCTCACTCCCCTTCCACTCTCCCCCTCCTCTCCTCTCTATCACTCTCCCCTTCCTCTCCTCTATACCTCACTCCCCTTCCACTCTCCCCTTCCTCTCCTCTATACCCCACTCCCCTTCCACTCTCCCCTTGCGTTCTCCCCTTCCTCTCTCCAGTTCCTTCATCCCCTGTGATAAATACCCCAGGCCCACTGTTTCTCTCTTTGGCATTCCTGCCGAGCCGCCGATGAGGCTCTTCTTTATTCATCGTCATGCTCCGTTGTTGTTTTATGATGATGTGGCCGCTGACAGCGAGATGGAGTGAGGGAGACGGGGCAGCGGCACAGAACGCCTCTCCCAGCTCTGATAGGCGGTGTCATGTTTTTAATAGCTAGTCTTCCTCTTCCTGCCACTCATTAAAATTCCCCTGCTGCCCGGATCCTCAGTGGATGAGCACTCGCGTGCGTTTGCGTGTGCATCTATTTGTGAGTTTGATGGTGTGACATATTTTCATTTAGCTTTGGATGTGTGTCAGTCATTTCCAGAAGCAGACATGCACCTTCGTGCTTGGTGTGTGTGTGTGTGTGTGTGTGTGTGTGTGTGACTGCATACACACACCAGGTGAGAGCGGAAAGAGTCAGAGGAAGAGACCGGAGACCCACAGTAGAGTTACAACGCTACCTCTCTGCTGTTTGTGGAATGAAACTGACAACAAATCAAGGTCTACAATTAAAAAATGATGGAGGGAGAGGAGCAGAGGAGGAAGACTCAGCAGGGTGGGGGGGGGGTGGGGGAGGCAGTGTAAAGATTAAGTAGGGTATTAATTCGGGTCCATAATCTCCCTGCCTCCGTAATTGAGGTCACACTCCAGGAGGGAAGGCTGTTTGGGGGTTATTTGTCTGATTCGCTTTGCTCTGGAAGCGGGAAGCAGATGAATGTGGCACTGAGTGAGATGTAATCCGGAGGCCTGGAGTGCGAACACAGCCCAGCGGAGGTGCTGCGCTGGCGCCAAGGCAACAAAGGCCAGGCGTGACCCATGCCAGATAATTATGGCTCGTTTCTCATTCGGATGGAGCGGGACCCACTCCGGCACACCGTGCGGCCGACCCCCGGGAGAGGCAGCGTATCAAGGCCGTGTGTGAGCAGTCTGCCCACCACCCCGCATCAAGGTCCCGGCGCTGATGTCGGGGCTTCCTTACGGCGGCTCCGTCCCTGATCAATATTTTAATAACCTGAAAGGATGAAGGCCTCATCATAATCAATAAAGCGGCATGTGGCGGGAGCAGAGGGACGGGGAGAAATCATTCCTCCTGACAGCTGGGCTGAGCGGCCCTGACACCTCGTTCATTACGCTAACGAATGCCCCTTCAGTGAGCCGGCCACACACGGAGACCGGGGGATGGGTGGAGAGGTCTTACAGGGGAACAGGCACTACATACTCAGGTTCACAGATGCCAGAGAGAGACATTCAGGCTAAGAGATGCCAAGGAGAGACATCACACACACGCTCAGACTCACAGATACCAAGGGGAGACACCACACACACTCAGGCTCACGGATGCCAAGGAGAGACACCACACACACTCAGGCTCACAGATACCAAGGGGAGACACCACACACACTCAGGCTCACAGATACCAAGGAGAGACACCACACACACTCAGGCTCACAGATACCAAGGAGAGACACCACACACACTCAGGCTCACGGATGCCAAGGAGAGACACCACACACACATTCCAGCTCATAGACACCAGGGAGAGACATCACACACACACTCAGACTCACAGATACCAAGGGGAGACACCACACACACACTCAGGCTCACAGATGCCTGGGAGAGACATCCAGGCTCATAGACACCAGAAAGAGATACCACACACATACTCAGACTCACAGATGCCAGGGAGAGACACTACATGCACACACAAACAGATACACACACACACACACACACACACACATACCATGGAAGGGAAGGTCCCTCTCTCACATGTACTGTGGCCGTCTGGCAGTCATGTCACAGTCGGTCACAAATCCTGTCACACACAGCTTCACACATGAAAGGGGACAGACATTAAAACACACCTCACTTTAACGGACTGTAAAGGTGCTGTCGCACAGACATGGCTGTAAGTGCTTCAGCTGCTGGTTAGTGCAGGAGCCACCCTGAACTCATGAGTCCGTTCTGCCCTCATAGGGACGGCTTTGTGCGCCTGTGCGTCTGGTCATCCGCTCACCCCTCCGCCAGTCTCTCACTCTCATTCCAGCCGTTCATCTTAAACAGGATGCTGTGTGGCAGCCACTCATGCTGACTGCTCTTCATTCTACCTAAATAGACACACACAGACATACACAGCATTTATGCATGGCTGATTCATTGTGCTTCAAGGCACATATCATAAATGGAGCTGGTTTGATTCCCAGCAAAATGGATGCACCGAATGTTTACTTAGAACAGTGACGGAAACTGACATTATAAAGCAGAATGAAGTACATTTTCCAGCCAAGAGTTTTACTTCTGTTCAAGGCTGAAAACTTTTTATCCCCCCACAGATGATGCGAGTTAAATATAGAAATACAAGTGCTATTTTCCTGTGCACAAAATGTCCTATTTTTCTTGACAGCATCACAATGACTCTGGCAATCTACGGTTCGGGTCGCGGGGTAATTAACCAATCATTACCGGAACGTCCGGGATCAACCAGAGGTTCAGAGGAGCCATTGAAATGCAGATGCATGCAAGTAGACCTCGGGAAGAGCATGGACAGCGGGGTTCCCGCCTCACCGAATGCTAGATTGGCACAGGGGTGGGGGAAGGGTGTTCGGATAAGCCACGAAATTCAGCAGCTATGCAGCTGCATCTGATCTGGGAAGTTTGCCTCAGGTGACTTTCCACTAAGACAAGGCTTACTTAGTGAAAGCCATCAAATAATGCTACCACTGATAATAAAATGGATAAATATTCCCACAGCGGGCGCAGTGCCTCTTTGGCTACAGCCTCACACAGCCCCCATGCCTGCGGGTTTAAATCCCACCCCAAACTATATGGTCCGTGCTGTGGGCTAGCAGTCAACCATGGCTTCCCTCTGCTGTGCTCCCCGGGACTTTCTCCAAACTCGCTGCAGCCCTATACAGAGGTTGGTGCGTAGGTTAGTATGCTGCACCTGTGATCAGAAGGTCATTGGTTCAAATCCTTGGAGTAGCAGGATGACATCATTGTTAGCCCCTTAACCCCCAATTGCTCCAGGGACAGTCTGACCCCACCTTCACAAAAAGTGTATGTTGCTTGGGATAAAAGCATTTGATAAATAAATGTAAATACTCGATAATTGGTTAAGGACTCTATGGAGGCAATGTTCTGGCGTTTTTTATTAAAATGCGAGTAGAAATCGCATGCAGATAGAGCCAGAAGGACTGAATCAAAGGTAAAAATTCGTAGCTTTACCAGAACCTGGCGAGGTGCTGCACCGTTCAGCTCACCCACCTTTTAATTCACGTTTGCAGACTCCATAAATCAGTTCCACAGAGATAATCTGAGTCTGATTTCCAGAAGTGTTACTTTCCTTATATCTGCTGACAGAATCTGCTGGGTCGCTGTAAAAACACTGGGTCATGAGGAATGAGACCTCAGAATAGGTCCATAAACTGTTTTTATTCGGCAGAAAATTATGCTCACTGTGAAGCACTGGAGAGACAGGAGGCTTCGAGCGAGGATCGGCCCTTGCTGGGGTGTGGCGATCCACGCCGAACTGTCCCAGACATTTGGACCGGTCCAGTAGCTCGGGTCTTCCTACAGTGTTCCGGTGAGTTCTTGAGTACCTCCGACAGTCCAGTGGGTGCTGTACGACTCAGAGGAGCTCGAAAAGGGCCAGTGTCCACCTCATAAAACAGAAGCACACTTCATTACTCTTAGTTGTTTAGCTGACACTTTTATTCAAAGCAACTTAAGGACTTTATTGCCGAGTTCGTTTTTTTTTTTTTTTTTTTTTTATTGCAGCCGGTCCAGTTAAGCACTGATCCCCAGGGAACCGGAGCCAGGCTTTCTGAAACCGAACCTGGCGGTCGGCAGTTAATATCATCAGTGCTGTTAATTAACTTCCGTTTGTTTCGGTTGTGCGCGAGAGAGATATATCAACAGAAAAATCAACTCACGGCCCCAATTTCGCAAAAATTTCTCGTTCGGTTTTGCTGTCTGACGCAATGCTGAGTCGTCACTGCGACAGGGCTGAGTCGCGTATGTCTGCTGGCACGTGTGTCAGTATGTGTGATCACCGGCAGCGTGACGCGGATGCGAGTTAATCAGGGGGAGAGGCAGCTCTGATTAGCTGGCGGATCAATGCAAAGGGGATTAGGCCCCGGGGACAGTGCTGGCTCGCCGGTCTCAGCACCCAGTGTCCTGTCTCATTCAGACACCATTCAATACACATTATTGAGACATCAGCCGGGCCGTACGTCACATGGACAAACACACACACGTTATTTTATATACACTGTGACACGTGTCCACTTAATCACAAGGACACAGTGGGCCACGTGGACACGAAATTTTCACACGCATAGCCTATCTGTCTCTGTCTGGCCTTCATTATTCCCGCAATATTAACCTGGCACGCTCTGATGCGGCCTCGCGCGGATGTTTAACGATATGTAGAGAGTGTCCTGGCAGAGGCCCAGACACACGCGCCGTGAGGGGAGAAGGTTTGTAGGCGCTGTGTTCATGGCAGTGGTTTAAAAACATACGGGCTGGAGCAGGCGGAGATGTAGCTATTAAGGAGAAAAAGGCTTCGCTAGCGGGAGAGACCCGTCGCTGCTGCTACAGCGCTGAACGAGGCTCTTCTTCGCCCCGCCTGTCTTTGTAGATACATGGCAGAGTAATAGATCTGACAGCCCGGCGCAAGACTTTTATGAGGGTGGGAGGGAGTGGGGCATGGATGCCACACCGGGGAGGGCATTTGGGTATAAGGGGGGTCAGGGCTGGTTTGTGGGGGCTCACTTGCTTGTTGTTCCTGCCCGGCACCAACTCTTCATAGCTGGTACAGTCCCCCAATAAGCTCCACTGCTAGGATCCTGACAGCCATCTAGGACTGACACCAGGGGGCGCCGTGTGGTCTCTTAGCTGGATGCCAAGGTACTAATGAGGGCTGTCAGAGGGACACGGGTCTCCGTGAGCGACGGCATGAACACGACATGGACCTCGAATGCGAGTGGGACTCACCCCGGTGCCAGGAGGGCAATTGCACCTGGCGTACCCCTCCCAGACCCGCTAGCGCCACCCCCGCCTGCCCAGCCTGGATTCCTCACAGCAGTCACTGAAGTGTGCTGAGGGTGTCCAGGCTATGACCACACATCCATCTGTGCGCAAATGGCTCGTGTACACATGTGTACAGCTTCTCTCTCAAAAATGGTCCCCACAATCTAAGAATAACAGGTTTTTATCACATTGTAGTGGACATTTGATCCCCACAATGTAAAATTAACATTATCCAGGCACAGTCCAGTGGGTGGGCACAGACACAGACACACACACAGGTTTGTAATTATATCTTTGTGGGGACCTTCCATTCATTTCTATGGCAAAGCCTCTAATCCCAACATGACAACCTTAACCCCTAACCCAACCCAATTCTTTTAACATTTTTAGTTTTTTGACTGCATTCTCAGATCTTTGTGGGGACCTGAAAAATGGTCCCCAGGACATCAAAGCAATAGATTTTTATCACATCGTGGGGGGCATTTGGTCCCTACAATGTAATACAAACCTAATCACTCACACACACACAATCATTTTAACCAAAGTTGCGTTTTCACCTTGACTTCTTTCACAAAATAACAAACACTTAAGAAGGCTACAGATATATTAATAACCCTGACATTTCTTACGAATATTCCCCATTCGCTGTTTTTAATTGCTGAGCCTCCCTGTGGTGCTGGACCCATTTTCTCTTTTTCTATAGATTTTTCTAGACCGAGGTTTAACGCTCATGTATCATGGTGACAAAAGACGACACCCTTATCGTGTATGTTCTGCTGGAAGGACCCTCGCCGGAATGGCAGCTGTAGCGGTGATGATGTCACCTAATGCCTCTTCTCTCCTGCACAGGACCCTAATCCACTGTTTTCCAACCCGGTCCTTGGGGACACACAGACAGCCCATGTTTTTGCTCCCTCCCACCTCTCTACCAGACTGTCTGACAGAGAGATGGGAGGGAGCAAAAACATGGACTGCAGTGGGTCCCCAAGACCCGGGTTGGGAAACACTGCCCTAATCTCGGCTGCTAACAGTCTGGGCAGCTCAACTTGTGTCATAGGCTGCTTGCAGGGTGGGATTCCTGCCTGTACTGTAAGACAGTTGCTCATTTTTTGTTTTGTTGTAGTTGTGCTTGTCAGAGGTTTGTGTTGACACGGTATGGTCAGCCTGGGCAGGTTTTTGTCTGAATTTTTCATTTACTGGTAACTTACTGGAGGGAAGTTTGTTTCATTTCAGATTAAAAAATAAAAAATTGGACAGTCTCGATCATTTTTTATGGGTCTGTCAGGCTGGAGAATTTTCCAAATAAAATCCAGCTGATTTCACTGCAGCTGATTTTCCTCTTATCAGAGCACTTCAGAGAGGATTCCTCAGCCATACAGTCCATCCCAGTGTGAAAGTGGAGTGTCTCCGCACGCCTCCAGTGGAGATGTGCGTCAGTCTAACAGCCCTCCATGTTCATGCCCCGTGGCTTCATGATGCTGGACAATTAGCAGCCTCATGAAGATAAATTCAATCTAGAACTTTGTGTAGATTTATATTCATAGAATTTTCTTCCAGCAGCTCCTCTATAGCTTTGAACTTAAAATCTAAGCTCACCATAATATCCAGTACTGCTGTAACATCTTTGACCTTCTTTAGAAACAGAATCAAATACAAGTAAAGGCTTCTTTGTGATGTCAGAGTTACTCCTTGGATGGGTGTATAACACAAACATGATGAACACTCAGGTGATTCAAAGGAACATCTGCGCAATTTCAGTTGTTGAGATTTGTTTTGAAAGGTTCGTTTCCTTATTTTTGAGAACTACAGTGGTACTACAACGCTCTTCAAACCTCTTAAAGTTCTGAAAATTGAATAATGTACCTGCATGTTGTGCTGCTTCTGAGTAACTTAATTTTGGTGCTGTCAAGACCTCAGCAGTTTGAGGGATGGGACAGTCTGTCATTTTGTGTTATTATATGGAGTGGTTAAGTTTATTTGATGACACAATCTGGACTTTCCTTCCATCCTGTTTTCTTTGAACTTTAAATAGATACATAAAATTTCTGTCTTCAGAGATGTTCTCTCTACAAACTGAAATTGTTTGACCATGCAGTACCAGTCAAAAGTCTGGACACCCCTGCTTTTACTGTATTTGCCTCTATTTTAGCTGTAATTCATCTTATAGTAAATGACCATGATGAAATGAAGCAATACATATAAAATATCAACTACATATCAACTCCCAAGAGACGCTTCAACATTCTCAAATTTTAGACTCTTAAAAATAGCTCCCTTTTGCTTCAATGACAGCACTGTAGAATCTTGGCATACTATCAACCAGCTGCCAGATGTAACCACCTGGAATGCTTCTCCAACAGTCCTGAAGGTGGTTCCAGAAGTTCTGGGCACAAGTTGGCTTCCTTGCTCTTACTGTGTGATCCAGCTCATCCCAAACCAGCTCTATAGGGTTTAGGTCGGGGGGGTCAGGATTGTAGGGGTCAGGTCATCTGTCATGGCAGTCCATCGCTTTGCTTGTTATGTGATTCAGTATTCACATAACCTCGAAGTGAGCTTAGGGTCATTATTTGTTGAAAACCATTATTTTAAGAAGGTGTGCCCAGCCTTAGGATGGCACGATGGTGCATTGATCAACAAATACTGCCCCCTCCCCCTGGGACCAGGGATTGCGTCTCTGCCATTGTGCCATTGGTCAGAACGCAGACTGTTTGGCTCCAGGTGTGTGGAGCTCCCATGTTCTCCCTCGCTGGTTTCCTCTGAGCCCTCCAGCTTCCCACCACAGTCTAAAAACCAAGGTTAAATGGAGTTACCAAATCGCCCCTAGGTGTGTGACTCTGCCCTGCGATGGGTTGTTGGTGCCCCATCCTAGGTTGTTCCTTGGGTTGTCGACATAGACTTCAGATACCTCATAACCCAGAACAGGACAAGTGGGTACAGAACATGGATGATGTCCAGACTTTTGACTGGTACCGTAAATTTGTGAGTACATTTCCCATTCCATTTGATTTCCTAAAACATTTTTATAATCTTTTTGTGGGTATTGTTTAAAATGACACTATTTTCAGCATAGTATAGCTGAGAACGGTTCTTAGTTAAAAGTTCACAATAGTTACATATTTTCACAGATATTCACTAGTCATTACCAAAGTGTATCTGTAGTTCATGGCAGTTTTAAAAATAAGACGGGAAAAATTGGTTTAAATGCCTAGTTTCATATAGCTTTGTCATTTACATGTTTTGTGGTTTGAAAATATTAATAGAGACCATCCATTTGAACTAATTGCTCTGATACATTCATCTGTACTGTTTAAATCCCATTTGTGTAATTACTTGAGATAGGAACAGTTTACTCGGGTCTGTCTGAGTGTTTTGGATTATCAGCTTTCAGACACACATTTTGATGACTTGTATACACCCGCACACA
Organism: Brienomyrus brachyistius; assembly: GCF_023856365.1. NCBI lineage: Eukaryota > Metazoa > Chordata > Actinopteri > Osteoglossiformes > Mormyridae > Brienomyrus > Brienomyrus brachyistius. The sequence continues at coordinate 10,732,837 of NC_064542.1, forward strand.
TACATAAATGCCTGTACACACATAGAAACACACACATATGCACACACCCTTTGCACCCAGTATGCACCTTGTGTATGCTGCTTAGTTTGGACAATATATATATATTTTTCAGTTCGCATTAAATTTTCAGCAAATAAGTCCTTTAATGCATTTTAAAATCCTGCCGCATGTGGAATGAGCAGGAGTAATTTATGCCTGTCAGCGTCAGCAAATGCAGTCGCAGGCAGATGAGAGAGATGGAGGAAGGGACTCATGCAGGAGGGAGAGAGAGAGAGAGAGAGAGAGGAGTGAGAGAATGGAGGAGAGAGCACCAGCCCGTGTACAGTCAGTGGGGCAAAGCAGAACATGCATCGTTCATTTCTCCAAGTCCCCTCATCTCAGTTTACCCTTCCCATTCCTCCTGGATGTCAACATTATCAATTGTTTTTTCTTTTTTTGCGCTGTTCTTCTAATCTATCCCTTTTTTTCTTCTTTCCTTTGTCCATGTCCCTGTCTCTGTCCATCCCCATCTCTCTGCTTTCCATTCATCCACATCTGTCTCTCTGTCCATCCCCATCTCTCTTCTTTCCATTCGTCCACGTCTGTCTCTCTGTCCATCCCCATCTCTCTTCTTTCCATTCATCCACATCTGTCTCTCTGTCCATCCCCATCTCTCTTCTTTCCATTTGTCCACATCTGTCTCTCTGTCCATCCCTATCTCTCTGCTTTCCATTCATCCACATCTGTCTCTCTGTCCATCCCATCTCTCTTCTTTCCATTCATCCACATCTGTCTCTCTGTCCATCCCCATCTCTCTGTCCATCCCCATCTCTCTTCTTTCCATTCATCCATGTCTGTCTCTATCCATCCCCATCTCTTCTTTCCATTCGTCCACATCTGTCTCTATCATCCCCATCTCTCTTCTTTGTCTGTCTGTCTTTAAGTTTGTCGCCATTTATTCTTCTGTTAATCCATCTGCCTCTCTTTCTCCGCACTATCCCTTCTGTCTGTTTGTCCATGTTTGCATTTTTCAGTCCCCTTCACAGTCTCTATTCTTATTTACTACCTTTCTTTGTGATGAAAAACATACGAAGTCCCGAGGAGAGACATTCGTTTAAAAAAATTTATACCAAAATTTATGATTTTGTCAACACAAATGCCTGCGTGTGTTCCTATATGTCATCTTAGTCCCAGGTAGGGGGGTTGGTCAGCTGAAACCCTCATGTGACAGGTGGTAACAGGTGATAGATGTCTGCTTATCTGGGTATGTCCTGCCTGGCATTTCTTGGGGGTATTTTGCGATGAAAGGCAGCCTTGTCTGAGTCTCCCTCAGCCAGCAGCCGATCTCACCGTGAGCCCCTTATTGTCTCTGCTAGCGGCCAGAACTGCCTGTGTCAGCCAGTCTCAGTTAATGGAAATAGAGACAGAGATTTGTTTTGTCAGGACACTTTCGTTAAATGCTAAGATGTCTTTTTAAGAGTTTATTATCAATGAATACCAGGCTGCAGGATATTATGTCTTTAGCACAATTTTTTGCTCTTATTTGTCCCATTTTTGAGTTTCTTCATTGCAAAATTTCACGTATGTAACAGGTGAATGGGCAGGTTGTTATGGCGACTTGCGTCCGTGACAGTGAAAAGAGTTGCGAGTGCAGAGCTGCTAATTCAATCAGCCACTTAACGGAAATGTAACAAAGGGCTTGCTGTGTGTGGAACTGTGGGAAATGGAGTCTGGAGAGTCCGGGGTCCCGCACAGGAAGACTGACCTAAGCAAACAAGGAGAACATTGGGGGGAAAAAATGAAACTGAAAAGAAACTCACATTTGATTAAAAAAAATGACAGGCTGGTTCTAACCAAGAAAATGGAGATACAGAATGAAAGGATGGAGGGAAAAAGAAATGGGAGATATCCAGGTGAGCGGCAGGAAAGACCGAATGGACTGGGGAAGAAGTACAAAGTCAGGCATTTATTCATTAGGCCTCCTGTAGAGGGAGAGAGATGGTAAGAGGGATAGAAATGAGGAGGGCAGATGCAGGGGGGGGCAGTGGGAGGGAGGAAGAGAAAAAGAGAAAGCCCTCAGCGAGGAGAACATTACAGCAGGATAATGAAGAGGTTCCGCTCTGTCACACTCAGCATTAGCCCGCCGTCAAACTGACCCCAAAGTGTCAACAAGTTAATAGCCTGGATATCACCCGAATTACTGCTTGTCACCACTCAGTAAAGCTGACACACTAATAATTTACAGGGGCAAAATAAATAATAAAGGGGAAAAAACATAGACGTGTAACAAAATAAAAGGAAAAGGAGAATTGGAGAGGGGAATGAGCACGGGAGATGGAGAAGTTAACAAGTACAAGGGCTTTAGAGTAAGATGCAGGGGTGTGTGTGTATGTGTGCAGTCCTAGCAACGCAGGGAAAATTACCGGCGGCGTGCGTGTGAACGCTGATGTACGTGTGAATGTGGATGTCGAAAGGAAGGGTTACTTGAATGATATTTTCTTTGCACGTGTTCGTGTAAATGCAGTGTGGCTGGAGGCCCATGCGGAGCCCTGGGCAAGGTTCACCACCAGCAATGTCCTGAGAAGCTTTGGTGCCGACACCCCCAGGCAGGAGAAGCACCTACCACATCCGACACAAAGTGAAATTGGCTTGCTAAGTCTCCACCTCCCCAGCTGATGGCGCCCTAATGTGTTGACTGGTACTGTATCAATGTGAAAGGGTGGGTGCTAAGGGAGAACTTGCACAATCTATACCAATTTGTAGAATTTTCCCCAACAATCAGGTGGTTAACTGTATATCTGTCTTGATGATGTAAAACATTAAGTCTACATAATTTTTTTTATATCTAGTAGCACTTTACTTGATAGGACACAAATAATATAGTTTTAAACTACTACTTACGTATTAATTAACCACAAATTAAGTCTTAGTAACATATCTCATGTTAATTTGATCATTAATAAATCATGATACATGCTTTATCTCAAGCAGTTACTGTATTCGTTACTATACCTGTTAATTCTGTAAACCTTTGTGAATCACTGAAGGAACGAGTCATGAGCAACACAAGCAAAATACTGATCTCATGTTTGTTCATCATTAATCACAATGCATCTTTTATCTCAAGTAGACTATATTTGTTCATGATTTGTACTTCAGTAGTAACTGAGTTATTACTAAATATTTGTGCCCTGTGAAGTGTTACCATATGTCTTATTTATATTTATTACTTATTTTTATTTTGCATGATGATAAATATTTCAGCTCAGTATGTGAACCAACGTACGATGTAACTGAAGGTGACAATGAAAGACACTTGGACTTTTGACATGTCCTCTGACCCCAACTCATCTTCCTCTCCCTGCTCTATCAGGTGTCCTGATCAGGAGCAGAAATACCCCCCAGAACCTGCTTATCCATCCCAATATTCCAGATGCCAAATCATCCTGTCCCTTCCATCCCTTCCTCTCTCGCTCCATCGCTCTTCCTCCCTCTCTCTGGAGTCACTCCAGCATCTTTATTTATGCTGGCCTCAGCTCTCGCCTCTACTGTAAACACGAGATGTATCAGCGCTACATTTAATTAAAGCCGGAGTAATGGGCAAACGAGTATGGATCTCGGCCTGTCTGCACAGCCATTAGGTGACCGCTCTTTGGAGTTCACATAGGAGAAGCTTTAATGCACCGACGGGCGTGAAGATAACGTTTAATTTCACACGTGGACAAGCTTCGTTGGGAGGGGGAGCGCTCACGTAAACGCTCGCCGCTGCTGGGAAAGTCAGCCAGATATTTTCTCTTCAGACGTTATTGCAGGGATGTCGAAATCCGAAAGCGATTTGACTGCAGTGCGGTCAGGTCTCAGTCATGTCAGACCCATAAATCTCAGCCGTCGGTTGGACCTGCAGCGAAGAGACCGAATCCCAGAGCAGGATTAAAACCGTAAGGTTCCTTTGCCGTCTCCAGCCACACCGTCAGGTCTGTAATGATCTCCGTTTATAGGTGTTCGCTACATGGCAAGTATGGACACCCCATTTAATTAGAGGCTAATTAAGCCACACCCATTATTGACAGGTGTATAATTAAGCCACGCCCATTGCTGACACAGGTGTATAATTAAGCCACGCCCATTGCTGACACAGGTGTATAATTAAGCAGACAGCCATGCAATCTCCAATTATGGCAGCTTGATGGGTGGTCGTGCAGAAGAGGCCATTGACTTTCCACTTGGTGCCATCATTGGACACCAGCTTTCCAACACATTAGTTTGCCCCATACCTGTCCTGCTAGGGCTGCCCTGGTCAACTGCAAGTGAGGTGACTGACGGTCAAAATGTCTGGGAGCAAGTTTGGTTACAAAGTGGGAGGACATGCAAGCTCACAGAAAGGGACCTGGTCACCCAACATCAATACCCAATCTGAATGGCAGCAAATCCCACCAGCAATATACCGACATTCCCAGAGGAGAGACTATTATAGCAACAGAACAGGACCAAATTCATAATAATGCACATATTAATACCATTTCAGAATACCCTGGTGTCCACATAGTTTTGTCATATTGCCTAAAGGGAACTCTACAAGTAAAATAAAGCACACGCTGAAGAGCGCAAACTGGCAAATTCTGACAAAGAATGTTCAGATGTAATTCATATCCATCCATCCATCCATCTTCCAAAAACTTACCCAGTGCAGAGTTATAGATAGTCCAGAACCTATTGAACCGTTTAAGTGCAAATTAAATGCTAATCAATAGACATCAGTAACTGAATACAAATCGCTGGAGAATTGTTTTATTTACTCTAAATTTTCGAAGGGTTAGTAAATTTCTCCTGAAGGTCAGTGTCACTCTCGCGGCATGCTCCCAAGGGCCGGCATGCTCCCAAGGGCCGGCATGCTCCCAAGGGCCGGCATGCTCCCAAGGGCCGGCATGCTCCCGAGGGCTGGCATGCTCCCGAGGACCGGTGTCACTCCTGCAGCATGGTATCGAGGGCTAGTGTCACTTTCGCAGTGTGCTCCTGAGAGCCGGCCTCACCCTGGCGGGGTGCTCCTGAGGGCCGACATGCTCCTGAGGGCCGCATCGCTCTCGTGGCATGCTCCTAAGGGCCGGCGTGCTCCCAAGGGCCAGCATCATTCTAGCGGCGTGCTCCCGAGGGCCGGCGTCACTCTAGCGCCGTGCTCCTGAGGGCCGGCGTCACTCTCGCGGCGTGCTCCTGAGGGCCGACATGCTCCTGAGGGCCGCATTGCTCTCGTGGCATGCACCTAAGGACCGGTGTGCTCCCGAGGGCCGGCGTCACTCTAGCCGGCGTCACTCTCGCGGTGTGTTTAATGCTGGCACAGCTGCCAGTACCATTCTGCCCACCACTCGGCTTGAATGCCATGCCATGCCACTGTCTGAACCACTCCATTCCTGTCCCTTGTTCCTCTACACGCGAGTCCGTGTCCCCCCCCTCATTTGCACAGCACTCATTAACCTCCAGGGAGAAATTTCCTCTCCTTGTTGGTTTGTGTTGTTTTTAAGCCATTCTATTAAATATTTAGCGGGCCTATCGAGGCCCTAAATCGGATGGCCGGGGCCTCCCCGGTAGCAGCGGGCTCCTATCTGTGCCAATTAGGCGCAGACGAGGCTGACAGTAATGGGCGCTATCTGCTGCTCCCAGGGGGCCCGGCGCGATACTGACTCGCAGGTACCGGGCCGCTCTGCCTCCATGTCCCCCGCAGTAATGCACCTAATGCACCGGCCCCAAGATAATGCACCCGATTAGCATGGGGACATTCAGATCTCTGTAATCCAATCAGCAAGCTCCGTGTCTCCGCTCTTTTATTAGTGCAGTCTCCACACCAAGGGCCTGGGGGGGGGGGGCAGCAGGGAGAGGACCGATAACCATCCACCTAACCCCTGATTCCTGTGACCCCCCCCTCCACCATCAGTGGCACCTCACGAGGAGCTCAAAGCTGGGAATAAATACAATTTAAGTCCGAAAATAAATCAGTTGGATGGCTGCCGGGTAAAGAGCTGGCCTCCCCAGCGAGAAACGGCCAGGCCTCCCACAGCCAGTCCAGCCTCAGCCTCACTCAGACGGCAATATCAAAGACCTTTCTGGAAACGAAAAGACAAAACAAGGCTCCCGTTGATTAACGATCCCAGTCCGGCCAGCGCTGATTGGGACCCGCGAGCTGGCTGCTGCAATTCAGCGAGGCAGGATGGCCCTGATGGCTTTTTTGTTTTTTTTTTGGGGGGGGGGATGGTGGTCCATTCAAGGTTGCTGCCACTTTTCACCCAGCAGCTTGCTTATTGCTCTCTACACACTCCCCCCCCACATCTGCTCCCCACCCCCCTCTGCCCTTGAGCCTTCCAACTCGCTTGATGGACAACATCTGTTGGGAAGCTCATTTTAGGAGATTTGCTTGCCCCCCGACAATCCCCAGCTCCTGGTATAACTCATGGCTAATTCTGATCAATAAGTGGCACACACACTCTTATCTTGCCGACTTCAGGGGGACACATAAGCCCTCCCACACACACACACAGACACACCCAAAACGCATGTATATATACAGAGTACATACTCAAACCAGTAGATTCATAATGAATCCAGTCCATGTTCTTCACAGCTCCATTCCGTGTGCTCCTCTTCCTCTTGAGAAGAAGCCCTAAGGGCTATGCCATTCAGTGGACTTTAACATGCAGATGTGTGCAGTGTACATAGCATTACATGTAACACAATACACGCAGGAGCCTTTATGCGCACGTGTTCTGCCGAGTGCCGTCCTGGAAACGCTGCGCAGCAAGTTCATTCTCGGGGACGAGTGTGATCTGGGGTAGGTTCATGCCTCAGAGTGTCACAGCTGAGGAGAAATCTTTACTTTCACTGTGCAAGAGGAAGCAGCGCCAGGCTAAATGCTAAGTGCAGTTTAGGAGTGTTTCGTCTGTTATCACTAACAATCAAGTCTGAACTCCAGCACATTCAGATATCTGCTGCTGTTTCTTTTGCTGTGGAAATGCTCTGCTCTGCATACATGCTGAGAGGCTCATCTAGAAGTATCTTGACATCGACTGTAAATATTTCCTAGGGGGTGCCAGAGAGTTGCCCCTCTTAAAATCCCATCCTGCCATCCCTCCCAAAGCCCCTGGGGACAGGAGGCAATGAAAGAGGCTGCCCTACGCAGCCCCCCCCCCCCCCCCAACATGGCTACCGCCAGGCCATTCCAGTCATGTGACCTGGACGATCAGTCACAGCAAGCCCATCTTTTTGTGCAACTCCCAGTAGGGGGCGCCACATGGGGCTACGAGCTCACAGCGCTCACAGAGGTGTCCGGTACACACCTTTCCCGAGGATCAGAATCTGCAGTCAGGTCCACGGGCTGACGGCTCCCTTCTGTTATCCTGTCACACCCTTTACCTGTCGGAATAGGACCGATAATCCCTGATTTCTGCAAGTTTTTCCTTTGTTGACTAACAGATAGATTTCCCATTTACACCGTCAAAGCACTTTAGACACATATATACGCTGCTACAGGCGAGGAGGGGTGGGGCCCTTTCTCTACCCCCATCTGGCACACAAAGATGTGCAAGTCACATGGCGACGAGGGCAGTTGTTGCAGGTGGTTGCTGTGGCGATGCTCTGTCACAAAGTGTCCATTGCCGTGCTTTAATGAGCAAGGCAGACGTCTCGGGTTGGGAAGAGGGCATGTGGAGGGTGGGGAAGGGCGGGTTTAGCACTTTGGGAAATTGGTTAACATCCCTTGGGATTGGGGGGTGTTAGGAGATAGACGGGGGTGAAGGGGTGAGACATTACGTCACATGCCAGGGGGGTGGGGGGACAGGATGGAAAATGGAAATGAAGTTTGGCTTCACTAATCTGGCAATGAAGAGAACGGTTTAAGGCATCAAATTTGGCAATTTGCATCGCAAGGTTTGGCAATCAAGATGTATCTTACCAACGGATGTCATACCAGCTGCTAAGTGCTTGAGGTTGACTTCACACTTTCAGGGGGGGCCTATTCTTCCTTGTGCGGCTGTGTGGTATGGAGTGAGGTCTCCCATCAGTGCGGGACCCAGGTGGGGGGGGGGGTCTACCCTGATCAGTGCAACAGGGCCAGAACGCTGGCTGTCCTCAATTCAGAGCCTGACATCAAAATGAGACTTGGCACGCTGAACTGTGTCTGCACACTGGCACACGTACGTACACACACACACACACACACACACACACACACACACACACACACATGCATACACAAGCCCCTACCCACCGTGTGGCTGATAGACTGATCCGTAGATAGATATACATATTGACAATAGGGAAAAGAGGGGGATTAAGTGGAGAGAGAGGGAGCGAGACAACCAGAGAAAGAGAGAAAGTGAGACATAGGGGATGTGAGGAAAAGCAAGGGATGGTAATGGAGAGGAGAGTGCTGATTGCAGGAGTGGGTATCTCAGTGTATACAGCTTAGGGGCCCTGTGGTTAATGCTTCTCAGAGTAGGAAAGAGTGTGCAATCGGCCGAGAGAGTGAGGGAGGGAGGTAGAGAAGGATAGAGTAGGGAAAAGACACAGAGAGGCCAGGAGAGATATGCATTAATGGGATGTGTCCTTATTAATTGCACAGCAGTAATAAATGAGTCTACCTCAGCAACTCCCACACGACACTTACCTGTGCGGCACCGAGACTGCGGCTTCGTGTTTGTCTGTGTCTGCGCGTGTGCTTATGGATTGTGTCTTTGGAGGGGTGTGGGGTGAGAACGCACTGGAGGGGGGGCACTCTTTATAACCTGTAATGTCTTACTGTGCTTCCTTCATCCTGCTCGTTCAACCATCCCGCCGCACTCATTGTAAACTCTCCGGCTATACTTAATAACCTTGTCATTCCAATAAAACTGCTTCACAATTTTAGAGTGGATTGGGGAGAGGGCTGGGCGGGCTAGAGACAGGGAAGAGAAAAAGCAGCATTTGCTGCACAGGTGTGTCTAGTGCAGACGACCAGGCATAAATATCGTGTTCTTAATTCTTCTGGTTATCCATTTAGCTTGAAATTAAGATATCAAATTTGGGAAAACTGCTAGCAATTTTGTGGGTTTCCAGCAGCACGGTTAATGTGTGATATAATACAGACGTAGTGATGTACATCTCCACATGAATACTGAAGGAGGAATGTAAATCAACACAGATACACATGTAGGACTGTGCACCTACACACCAGTACAGGTGTAGGAATGTGCATCTTTACACTAATACAGATATAAGAATGTAAATGTACACAGACAACACATATAATACAGAACATCTATCTTCTAATAAAAATGCCGTAATATAAATCTACACACTAATACAGTAGTGATGTACAACTACACAATAAAGTAGCAATACTTCTACATACTAATGCACATGTAGCTGTGTACATTCACACAGTAATTGGGATGTTGTAATGTCCGTCTATGCACCAGTTCAGATATAGTACTTTTACACAGACACACACATAGTACATCTCCACACTAATAGAGATTTGCTGATGTGCATTTACACATGGCTCCACAGTCCCTGTATAGACTGGTAATGATTTGATTAGTGTGTTCCCTGCCTAATGCCAATGCGTATCGTACATTAGCACGGCTCTCATCTAATCGGGTATTCAAACATGTCTGCAGAGCTTGATGAGTAAGGAAGTGGCATTAAATGGTTTACAGGCTTAAACTCTCTCTCTCTCACACACACACACACACACACACACACACACACACACACACACACACACACACACACACACACACACACACAGCGAGTGGCCCTTTAAGCCCCTCTCTTTGCTTCCTATTTCCTCCTGTCTCCTCTTTGAATTGGCTTTGCTACAATGAAAATGCTGCCACTGTCTGTGTGATATATAACATACCTGTATGGCACCTAATATCTGTATTAATATCTTGTATTTCTTGCCCCAGTGGTTTGGAGTGTTATGTATCTCACGGATCCTATAAACCCTACAGGGCTAGCCTCAGCATGTTTTTATACCAACATTTTAAAATACAAAACCTGCAATAAAATGGCTTTTTTTTTGTTTTTGTTTGGAACTAACCGGAAGATTTACTCACGCGGCTGAGGCTTGGTGCCGGTGCGTGCCGGCCCTCGCGGCGTCTAAGAGGGTTCGAGCTGATCGTTGAGAAGCTCGGCCGCGCCTCCACGCTGGCATCGCGTACTCCTGCTGGCCCCCCACCCATCAATCAACAATGGACTCAGGTGTGGGCAGTTACCTCTGCCCCCAAACTCCCAGGAGAGAGGAGAGGGCGGAGTTCACACAGGAGGTCAGTTTCACATCCACAGACCATAAACCACCACTCGCCCCGAGAGGGTCGCTTTCTGTTGTTATTCCGATCGTATTTGCGGTCATGCAAAACTGAAACTGACATCTCCTAACATCACCATCATTATTATTATATAAGCCTAGAAAAGTCCAGGAAGGTTTGTTGTGCCACTAATGTCTGGCGTGATTTAAATTTAGATTAGATTGAGGAGAGTTTGACAAAATTTGATCGCCGAACATCATTAATTTTTCACAGAAAGTGTTTAATATCAAGTAGAAAATAAAACGATTTCCTTACTGAGAAAGGAGAATTAATTACTCGCTGACGCTGAATAAATGCAACTGTGTAAATAAGTAATATAACGTGAGTAAATACTGCCATCTGTCGGTGACGATAAACATGACGTGTGAATTTTGCAGCACTAATTCGCTAATCTGACTAGCAAAGGCAGCTTTTATTATATACTAGAATCAGAGCAAATTCTGCTGTCATAACATGTTACAATGTTAAGTCTAGTTACCTAACTTGACAACACAGGACAAGGATGAGTAGCTATAGTCTGTTTGCAATACTGATATGCTCACTATGTATGGAGTTATGCATCTCAAGGTAGGGACTGGACCGTTTGACGCGGGACCTCCTCTCCCTCACAGAAAACAAGCATGTGCCTCTTTTTTGCCAGCTCTAAACTGTCTGTGCTCTCGAAAGCTGATGGACAGCGAAAATAGGAAGATGGGCCATGATCCAGATATCGTCGCCAATGCTACCGTATGCCTGTTACACCCTAAGGGAGGGCACTGAGGGGGGGTGGTGTTTACGCCATTCTTTATGATTATTCACAAAGCATGACTGGGACCTATTGATTTTCAATGGCTGGTAAATGTATCCACTGAGATAGAACAACTAATTAAAATCTCATTGGTTTAGTCTGAGGGGCAGTGCGGTAATCCTGTTGCCTCCCACCTCCTGTGTTGGGGGCTTCTGTGTGTAGAATTTGCCATTCCCCCCCCCCGTCACATGGGTTTCCTTTCACAGTCTGATGACATGCATTTAATCTAATTGGTGCCTCTAAATTGTTCATATACTATAGTTTTTTTTGTGCGTGTTTGTGCCCTGTGATGGACTGGCACGCCACCCGGAGTTGCACCAGCTTTTTGCCCAGTGCTGCTTGGGATTTGCTCCAGGCCCTCCTGGCCAGGATAAGCAAGTTAGATTGATGGAGGGATGTTTTACTCTGGAAAAAGAGGACACTAATAATTAAGTGGGCCGACTCCAATTCTCCTGGGAATGAAATGGTGATGTGGTCAGGAAGTTCCACTTTCCAGTCCATTTCAGACACGGCCACGATCACAGCACTCAGCTCGAGGACGGAGCTTATCAGTCCGCGTTACGCCTTTTAAGCTTCCATACGGCCTCCTCGTAGTGCGTGTGGACGGGCAGGGGGAGGCCACGTCCAAATCAGGGAAAGATTCAGTGTCCTCGAGATGTTCTTCACGCCTTCAGGCACGGCGCAGATGCGCCCTTTTGCGTCATAAAGAAACAACCCCATGTAACGCCACCAGCTTCACAGATTTTATGATAAACAACGGAAGACATCGGAGTATTTTACATGCATATTGCACAAAGAAGCAAGATGACCACATGCATATGAATGACAGAATATAGTGCTGAAAGGCAGCCCACAATTAAACGTTACATAAGAAAAAATTAACACGCAAACATTCATCAACCACCAACTCTGGATCCAAATAACACGCTTCCATGACAAACCATGATCTGGAAAAAATTGATAGATGAACATGGCAAATACAACAGGAAAATATATGTGTATGTAACAGTCTTGTAGCATTGATTTTTAGAAGCTAGGAAATCCTACAGCATCAACCCACAACCCTGATGAATACTCACTCGCCATTAAAAGTATAACGCATGTCTCTTACAGTCCCTGCTGAAGTTGGCCACACTGGCCCCAGATTCTTGGGGCATCATTTATTTAAAAGTGTCCGCACTCCTAACCCGGGACATACCTGAACGGTCAAACAGGCTGTTATACTCGTTTACTTACCTGTAAAGGAAATAGCATAGATTTGTTAGCTGGTTATGGAACATTAGTGAAAACCATTATCCTGCCAGTGATTTTCAGTCCTGCTCCGAGGGGGGGGGGGGGTCACGCAAAAATAATTCAAGAATTACTACTGCTCTTTGCGCAGGACTCAGGAAAATGATCCTGTATGTACTTAACATACATACATACAAATCTTTAGAAGGCCTCGGGGGACTCGCAAAAGGCTACAGAGGTCTTACTTCAGCGAATTAAAGGACCTGCAAGATCATTAGTGTTTGTGCGGATAAAGGCCAGAAAAGTTCAGTAAGGTACTTGTTCTGTAAAATGCGAGATCCGTTTTCAACACATGAACAGATGGTTGCCGAGGCAAAATAAAAAATAAAAAAAAAAGAGAAAAGAAAATGCTAAAAACCTTCCCTTATGCTGGATACGGTTTGCCTTTGGTTAATACAATGAGAACCTCAGGTCTGCATAGTAAATTGGTTTTAAGGGTATATACACTAAACACATGAAAGGGCAGATGGGTGCATGTAATATTCCTTTGGACTTTGTAATCAGATAAAAGAAAAAACACCCAGAATCCACCATCTGTCACAGGGGGCCGATGGGTGTTTAAGTATGGACGACCAGAAGGGGGCGGTAATGTTAAACAAAGCGCCGGTTTGCATTATGGGGGGAGCGGCTGGTTGGGGGGGAGTGCTGGCGCAGTCGCAGGACTCGGGAATAGGGCGTGGCCAAGGAGGTGGGGGTCCGGGGTGGCTGGGCACGTCCAGTAAACAGGGAGCGGAACAGGGCCCGCTTCCCCGGCCGCTGGTTCTCGCAGTCAGGTCCGGCACCCCCGCAACCTCGCTTCTTACAGGAGCCCGGGCTGGGGGGCACAGGCGCACTCGGGGGCAGCCGGGCCTGCATCTCCGCCAGGCTGTCCGTCTTCTTGCGCAGGTCCATCTTCACCAGGAGCAGGCTGTTCTGGAGGTCAGCCATGGCCTGGCACTGGGGGCGAGCAGGGCAGAATCGGAGGGGGGGGGGGGCAGAAGAGGGACAGGGGTTTAGTGGCGAAAAGAAGGGTGTTAAATAACAAGGGTAGAGATAGAGGAAGGTCAGAATCAGTCTGATGGAGATTCTGTCCTGCTTCATTACTGAGGTCATTTACACCAGGCAGAGTCAGGGGGCAGGTTACACAAAGTGAGAGTAAGGGAGAGAAAATAGACAGAACAAGACCATTAACACTGTAGGTAACACTCCCCCCGCATCACCAATTTTCATCCCGTTTTTAAAGCTTCCTCACTGTCTAATCTGAGCCCCTGACCAGCGGCTCTCGCATCGCCTGCCGCACTACCTGCTTGGCCAGCGTGTCGTCCGCGGCGGCCAGCACGTGACGCAGCCTCTCCCCACTGGTGTGCCGGCAACAAGCCCTCTCCGCCGACTGCAGGTCCACCCCCAGCCGCTGCAGGACCCCGCGCAGCTGGCGCAGGTTCTGGGGAAGCGGGGCGACAACATTTCAGAGCACATCCTCTTCCTGGGCCAATGGGTATGCGGGTGGGTACGGAGGGCAGGAGATGTACCTTCTGCCCGTCCTGCAGCTTGCGGTCCACGGCGGCCGTCAGGGTGCCTGTTGGGGCGGGCAGGCTGAGCAGGGCCTGGTGACGTCTTAGTTCTGTGGGGGGGGGCAGCACACAGCGGTGAGTGACAGCATGTGAAGAGCAGTGTCAGGGAGGCCAGGTTTTCAGCAGGACACGTTACTGAAGCTCTTTTTAGACACGACGCTTCATAAAAAGAGCAAAACATCTCTGTGCTCTCATCCACTCTTCCAGGCAGAAAGATCAGGATAGAAAAGCCTGGTTTGTTTTTTTTTTCCCGTCACCAGCAGACAAGCCCAGAAACATGACGGTGTGTTGGCAGCAATGAAAAAGCAGTAGGACGGATATGATTTCCTGTCCTGTATGCAACACACTGCCATGGGCGGTTCCCAGGCAAACCGTCTGTCCTGTAAAGTACCATCAGAAATGCTTAGACCTTCAACTACTTCAGGCACTGTAATGTAGATCCAAATATTCCAGCATGTTCAAAATGACTCAACAGCAGTATGACAGCAGTGAGGCTAAATTTATACCCCCCCCCCCCCCCCAATCTTTAGCTGTACCTACACATCACTAAACGCCAGCCGAAATCCAGGATGGTCAGTCCACTCACCCTGTGATTTCTCCAGCAGCTGTACCTGGCACAGATCCAGCTCAGCTCGCACCTTACTCAGCTCACTGCCTGCTGATGAAGATGAGAAAGACGTGGACGAAGAGGCAGCCAGGCGCTGCGAGCGTCGAGGGCCGTCCTGGCAGCTCGGCTGCTCCCTTTCACCAGACGCTGCTGCCTGGCTCTGCTGTAGTGCAGCGGTCAGAGCCTCAATCTGTTCCTCACGGTCCTGAGAGAATGGTGTTACGTAGGGCGTTACCACGGTCACTGTCGTACGCTCTGACTCACTGCAGCTGCCCCTCTCAATGCCTGACAGGATGGGCTTATGAAGGGCCCGTTACCACGGTCACTGTCGTATGCTCTGACTCACTGCAGCTGCCCCTCTCAATGCCTGACAGGATGGGCTTATGAAGGGCCCGTTACCACGGTCACTGTCGTACGCTCTGACTCACTGCAGCTGCCCCTCTCAATGCCTGACAGGATGGGCTTATGAAGGGCCCGTTACCACGGTCACTGTCGTACGCTCTGACTCACTGCAGCTGCTCCACTCCTGCCTGTGCGACTACGGAGAGGCTGAGTCACGTAGCTGCCTGCATGTGCTCTCGGTTACGGATGTCACAGCGGGGTGTGGACTCCTACCTCTATCTCCTCTGTGTAGAACCGCTTCAGGCTTGTCTGGAGGTTGCTGACCTTCTCCTCGTACTTCTCCTCCATCAAGGCTCTCTCCGTCTCCAGCGTCTCGCTGTGGAGGGGGACGGGGGGGGTTAGGGATGGGGCGGGATCACGCTGCCCAGGTGGAGCTTGTGGCTACATTAACTCTGACCCTACTCCTTCCTGCATACCTGAAGTCCTTCTCCATGCGAGTGATGACCTCCATCATCTCGCTGCAGACCTGCTCTCTCACGGTGGCCTCCAGTTCCTCCTTCTCCCTCCTCTGCCTGTACACCTCCGCCTTCAACACCTCGATGGCTCGCAGCAGCGCCTGGAGGAGATGGAATGATCCATGTGAGAGATGTGGAAAGACAGCAAATATGGGGGGGGGGGTTTGGCAGCATGGTGGCTCAGTGGGAAGGACTGCTGCATTTCAACCTCCAGGATTGAGGGTTCAAATCCCTCTGGTTCTTCTGTCCTTTGAAGCTTACATGTTCTCCCTGTGTCACATGTTCAGTTCCCCCCCCAACAACAGTCCAAAGGTGTCTCTGAATTGCCCATAGTGAGATGTATGCAAGCGCGCTGTGGTGGGCTGGCATCCTCTTCAGGGGGCACCCTGCATTGCGCCCCCTGCTGGCTGGGGGGACTGACCTCTGAATCAAACATGGTGATGTCGCCCTCCTCATCCTCACTGCATTCGTCTTCCTCCCCCTCCTCTAGCGTGGTGTTGCCCGCCCGCATGGCATGCTCACGCAGCAGGGCCTGGATGTAGGCCACGCGCGACTTGGTGGCCGGCCCATGGACCAGCTGTGTGGCGATGGCTGAGAACTTGAGAGCCTGCAGTGTCTCATCGTAGGTGGAGGCACAGGGGTTGATGTTGACCACCATGCAGGAGTGCCCGCGGCCACAGAAGAAGCCCTGCAGCACCCGCGTCAGCTTGCTGTCCCTGAACGGCACCACCAGGGGAGGCCGTGACCTGCAACCGGGGGGAGGGTACACAAAATGGGGAGCTTAACGTTTACAGTGGGGGTCCTGTTTTTCAGACGACATCTGTGACGACATATGGTTGTGTGACCTAGCGGGGTCAGAGTACCCACAGCTACATACTTGTTGGACTGGTTGTGCCGCAGTGCAGAGATGCAGCGGCCCAGCGTGTGCAGTGACGTGTTGATGTTGTTGGCCTCCTTCATCCGCTCGCCGCTGCTCTGGTCCTTGCAGCGCTCGGAGCCAGCCAAGTCGCACACCGTCAGCCTGGAGCAGATAGGGGAGGACAGTGGGAAGGCTTTAGGATGATCTCGGCATGAAGGGGGCAGGGCCAAGGAAAGGGGGCGTGGTCTCAGGGGTAACTCACTCGCTGATGCGGGTTCCCTTTCCCAGCTGCATCTCAGGGTGGACGTGCAGGATGCGGATGGAGAAGATGCTGTGGCTATAAAGAGAGAAAGCCTTCGAGATCCATATCCTTCTGCCAGGAGCTCAGCAGGGAAACATGGTCGTGAAGCCGGTCGGCTCACCTGCGGCTGGAATTATGATTAAGGTGGGTGCTGGCAAAGCTCTGGTTTCGACGGCCAACCCTCAGAAGCTTCCAGGCCTCCTCGGCACTGCGCACCTGGACCCAGGTGAGATCTGGGCGTGGCCAAAAAAAAACAAGGAAAGGTTCAGAATTGACTGTGGAGTCGGAAAGGTGTGTTAGAGCGCGCCTGTGTGGTAGGCGGCTTACCCTTGACGTAGGGGTTTCCGTGACGATCGTCACTCAGCCGCAGTGTGGCTCTCTTCCTGGACAGCAGTGCCGACGATTCCAACAGATCGTACAGAAACTCGTTGTAGATCTCGAAGAATGACACCCATACCGAAAACTGGACCCCCTCCTCGAGGTCGGACCCTCCGCTGTGGGACAGGCTGTCCACGTCCAGGCACACACTGTCCGAGTCTGCAGGACGGGACGTGGTTGAAGGGTCAGCAGGGCACTTATGGCTCGGCTCCACCTCCAAAGCGCCTTACGTTTCCTCACCCTCCAGCTGGGTGGCCATAGAGCTGACAGACGAGACGCCCCCGAAGCCGCTGTCGTAGCTGACGCCTCCTCGTAGACGGGACTGCTGGGAAGTCGCTCCTTCCTCCTGAAAGCGGAGGGAAGTGGAAAGTACAGAGTCTCTCTTCGGTCATGAGTTTGGGGCTAGTCTGGGACTGGGTATTAAGACTTGTGTTGCACAAATATATCAGATCATCTGCAGAGAAACATTCCTTGCTTTCACAGATAATCTTCCCCTGCACACTCTCCCTCTTTCATTGCTTTTGCTAGCTTATTACCTAGTCATTTCTTCGGCAAGCTAGCTGATTTTGTAGGGTTTCATGCAACTGCCACTCTATGTTCCTCCAGACTTGAGGTAGTTTTCCTTACACAAAAGGGCAGAAGGAACAATGATTTGCTCTCTCTCTGAACTAATCAAATTGCAGAGGAGGTGGGACCAATACATGTGATTGGTTGGTCCCCTCCTCTAGTTGCTTAGACCCACCTCCTCTACAATCTGATTGGTTATCTCCGTGGCCATTTTTCATTCTTCCCTCAGAATAATTTTGTGCAAGTAAAAAATCCCATGAGTTTCCTCCAGCCCTGCTTACCCTATAAAAGGACCCCAATGTCCAGTTCCCCCACAGATCCACCATACCTCTTTCAGCAGGAAGTCTCTGCGTATCTCCTCAGCCCGCACCTCGCTGCTGTCCAGCCAGCGCACCTCCTGACACAGGACAGGCTTCAGGTCCATGGCGCCATAGAGCCGACCCTGCAGCTTGCCGAAGATGGACACCAGCGATCGGGGAAGCAGCCCTGCCTCCAATCCCGTGCCTGCGCAGGAACGGCAAGCATGTGTAACAATGCAAGTCGAAAGTGGGCAGACCTCAACTGGCAACAAATTTCACAATCAACAGAGACACGACCAGGTCGGCAAGCCATACAGGGTTCTTGCACTAACTTTTAATCAAATTGTGTTCTTTTTAATGCAGTAGTCCCCCTGAATACATGGCTTACCATGGTCTGAAAACAACTTGCAAAATGTATAATTTTCAGTGTTCCTTTGAGGAGTATAAAAGTATGATTTTCATTGCTCCATCATCTTTTGAGAATCAGCATCAAAACATTCAATTCCTTTTGATTGAGAGAACACAATACTGTATAATAATGTAAAATGCGTTTATTCCTGTATTTCATATTGGTAATGTGTTACTGTATCATTACCATACATAACTACACAGAAATCATGTTAAATATGGGGTCCAGATGGTTTGCTATTATCTGCAGTGTTTGCTATCCACGGATACGGGAGGGAGACGACTGTACCTTTAATGCCTCAACGACAATAGAAATTCCCACAGCAGAACACACTCAAAGTCAAGCATGTCCCTTTTTGATTGGTGCAGAAATTAAACATGGATGCCAACGTTCAATGGCGGCTGCATTTTAATGAATGTGGTGATAACGGCTCAGTAGGTTTGCAGTTTACGCTCTGCCTCAGGTGAATGATTTGGCACAAACTGAATCAGGGAACTCGCTTACAAAACCCGAGTGGGCCTCACTGGAATTATATGCCTGGTGGTGAATTATGAGATAGAGACGCCCAGAACCGCAGCCTTCAGAGTTACTGCTTTGCTGCCCTTCATCTGAGGTCCAGCAGGAGCTGCAGACGAGCAGCAGCAGCTGGTGCTGATCCATCATAAGGTCTCACGTGTGCCGTCTGCACGTCTGACGTCTAGCAGGCTGTAAGTGTTCCTGAAGCTTCATCAGCACGAAACCACCACATCCAGTCAGAATGTCTTTTAACGCATTTCTGCACCCAGCCTTAAAGCGACTGCTTGTTGGTGCCAACCACAGTCTCAGTACTTTTCAGCCTTTTTGTCAAATTAGCATTTAATGGCCTGTTTCCCACTTAAGATTAAAATTGAATTTATTGATCCCAGGGGGAAACCCTGGGATCAAAATTCTTCTTACAACAATAAGAACGCAAAGTAAGCAGAAGAGATTTAAGGAACACGAACCCACAAAAATCCACAATGAAGCAATTTAATAAATTGAGCTCTATTCTGGTCGTATAGGCACAATTACTCAAATTAGTCTTTAAGCAACATTGCAGAATGTTACAGCTCATAAAAATTGAACCTAACAAATTATGGAAATCAAGTTCAAGACGTTTTCAGATTTTAATGAGCACAGGTGCCGTGAGATATAGAGCGCTCCATGTCTCACCCTGGATGGTGTAGGTCTTCCCAGAGTTAGTAACACCGTATGTGTACAGCAGCCTGTTCTCTCCACGCAGGACATCCCGGACGGTGTCCTTCATGGTACGGTCATAAAACTCCTGCTGTGTCGTGTTGGGAGCAGAAATCTGCAACAGCGTCAGAGGTTATCAGCTCCTCTTCTCCCATCACCGTGAGCTCCACACGTGGCATTAAACCGGCAGGCTTGCGCGCCCTCTCCTCGGCCGCCCCAGAGCAGTACGCCATTCTGCCAGCCCTCGAGAGCATGCGAGCCCTGAAACTGCCTTACTTGCGTGAAAGTAAACTTGTGCGTGTTCTGTCCGACTCCCCTCTCGCTGCTTTTCATGCTGAAGGAGTCTTTAGGAGCTCTGAGAATTAAGGTCTCCTCATCCTGGACATACACAGAGCGCTGGAGGCCAAGACAAAACAGGGGGAAAGGGGTGAAGGATGCACACATTCATCACAACTGTCACAGGGAGCCAAAGGCACCAGACGCGAATTCAGATGTGATCTTCCTGTCAAACAGCTTCATACATGCTTTGCATCTTGGATTCCGTTAACATTTGGGATCCTTAGCCAACCAGCTGCAATATTTGGGATTGGCAAGCCAAGCAGGTGAAAACCTGCATTTCCCCACTGAGAGAGTCGTAAATTACAAGGTAGCCTACATCAGTATCTCTTGCTGGAGATTAATCAAGCGTGCACTCCACAGATTCACCCACACTGCTTGGTTTGGGATGTTGCTCTTCAATGTCTGTCCTGTGCACGTTCTGGCACTGATAACTAGCTCACATCGGTGAATGAATAAGTAAATACATGGAAATACACGTTTTTTTTTTTTAAAGAATACATAGTAGGCCACTCTGTTGCAAGTCTGAAAACACAAATAATTCCATGTTTTCCTTTTTCTATAGTTATCCATACTTAGAAAACACCAAAATCAAATCCCATACTTTTTAGTACGGTGTAGGATCCCCGCGTCACTCATACTGCTGCACTTTTGCACATCCATCATACTCAGACATACACCCTTGTGCAAACTGAAACAAGTTGTCGCATCTGTATGCAGGCAGACTGAACAGTTAAGATAGACATTACGTTAGTCTAGTTAGTTATGTTAATTCATACTTATCACCTTGGGTCCGGATTCAGGATCCAGTGGATTGATAAAAAATTGTATGGGAATAACCCAGGATGGGGCACCAATCCATCACAGGGCACAGAAACCATTCGTGGCTATGGGGAATTTGGCAACTCCAATTAACCTCAGCAAGATTTTGACTGTGGTGGGAAACCAGAGTATGCAGAGGGAACCGCACGATAATACGATGAGGCGCCGGATCCCCCGAGCATTCACATGAAACATACATGGATGGCTGAAGCACAGTCATATCACCCAGTCTTAACCCCACCTGAGCAGGCCTGCCAGTCTGTGGGCACAGTGCCTCCTCTGTCCACCCACTCAGCTCTAACCCCACCTGAGCAGGCCTGCCAGTCTGTGGACACAGTGCCTCCTCTGTCCATCCACTCAGTCCTAACCCCACCTGAGCAGGCCTGCCAGTCTGCGGGCACAGTGACTCCTCTGTCCATCCACTCAGCTCTAACCCCAGCTGAGCAGGCCTGCCAGTCTGCGGGCACAGTGACTCCTCTGTCCATCCACCCAACCCTAACCCCACCCCCGCAGGCCTGCCAGTCTGTGGGCACAGTGTCTCCTCTGTCCACCCACTCAGTCCTAACCCCACCTGAGCAGGCCTGCCAGTCTGTGGACACAGTGCCTCCTCTGTCCATCCACTCAGTGTTCTCTCGGCTCTGTTGGTTGTGCAAACCAGCAGGTCCCAGGTCACTGCATGGATGTCTGTGACAACTTGTTCCAATTAATTTGCACAAGGGAGTGCTGTGTTTATTATGCGCATCCTGTCAGTTATGATTTGTTGCAGCAGTAGGAAGCATCTTGAATCTCGCAGGCTGGTGGGTTACCTGGTCCTCTCCCCGGGCCTTCTCTCCCTCGGCGAGCGGGCGAATACGCAGGTACACCTTGACCTTCTCTGATCTTCTGTCACCTTCTACAATCTCTCCCACCTTCACCTGCTCCACCAGAACCACACAAGGGACACGGCACTTAAAGACGCCATTTTCTGACACTTTTAAAGAGGTTGACAGGGAGAACGACGTCGGATATGTAATTGGATTATGGACAAAGTTATCCTGAAGGAATCAAAATATTAAGAGGTTGGGGTTTTTTTTTTTTGTATGAAACGGTTTGTGAAAAATGAGAGCATAAATCGATGTGTGAAATAAAGGGATTTATTGTGAGGCCAGTGCTGCTGGCAGTGTGATGAATTAGAGAGGTTTACACAAATAAAGCCCGGACTGCCTCAAGCTCCAAAACAGAGGGAGAAAAGTCAAAGAGTCAGGCTATTCAATTAGACAAATTGGTTTTGTGATGTCTTTTTAGATTATAAATACTGTTAAAGTGGAAGGTCGAACCTAAATGCCAGGCACAGTAACATGGAGCCCGGGAGACAGCAGTAATAGGCCATTTCCGACCGAAACACACGGATCTCACGTCTCGCCTGGAGGGTCCCTGGGTTTCTACCTCAGCTCCCGTTTTGCGAGTTTCTGGACCAGGGAAGATGACCGAGACTTCGGGCAAAGCAGTGCCGCAGCGCCCGGGGAAGCCTCCGAAGTCCGCTGCCGTGGACTCGAACACTGCAGCACCGTCCTCCTCATCCGAAAGCAGGCCGCGGGGAGATGCCAAATGTGCTGCCATGGCAACCACCTAAAGTCAACAGTCGGGGATATGGAAGACATTAGGAACGTGTTCCCAGTTGTATTGCCCTTCTAAATGAATTGCAAACAAAACCCGAGTGAAATGACAGCCTCTGAACACACTCCAAGCAAAGGAGGAGGAGAGGGGGATCAACGTGCAGTCACACCTTAACGATCAACTATACCTTTAATTCAAAAGGCAATTATCACCAACTTCACATCTAGAATTGTAATCAAGCATGCATTTGCTTTAAATTATAAATGAATTGGTGCTCTTGGGAAAACAAAAAACAAGCAACACTTCACTGACTTAAACTTCGTGAGTGTGGAAGGTGTCTGCAGATAAACAGCCACTGCCCCCTCTCCACCTTAAACATTTTAGGAGGAATATCGACTTTAATCTAGGACGACCAGATGATCCACGTCAGGAAGGACACTGAGCTAGGACAGGATTTGTAAACCACCCTTTCAGTTAAAAGTACCTGGATTTAACTTTAGAACTGAGGTCTTGCTGTGTGCTGATTGGTCAGTCTTCTATAATCAAGCATGTGTCACTAACGTTAATACCAAACATAGGGATGGAACTATTAATCAAGGAAACAAACCAGCCAAAGCACAATAACCTATTTATTGAGCCTTTTAAAGTAGTTTGTAAAACCTGAAGTAGCTCGAAGTGTCCATTCAGACATGGAAGGGCTTGTCAGACCATAATCGGAATCAGTTCCGCCATATCAAAGTATCCGGAAGTTAATTACAATGATACGATAAGAGCGAAGCTTGGGTCAGTATGCAGTGTGAACCACTTTTTCCTGTGTCGGTTTGTGTTCCTTGACACCGACATGATCACTGGGTCTGCCACGGGATTGAACCCGGCCACTTTCCAGAGAGACAGAGCCATACACCGCAGTACGAAGAAACACGTGGTCGCGCATTTATGGCTAATACATCCGTATGAAACGTAGGCGACAGGAGAGTTTGAAATGCACCTTCATTAGGCTAAGAACACTCCCTCATACTCAGCGAAAAGGCGTTAACATAGCCAGCTACCAATGCAACTGATCGCCACCATAGCAAAACCTGATTTGCAAGAACCTACAAGTTTAATGGGCAAGTCGGGGTAAACTATCAACGAGTTTAAAAAAAGAAAAAAAGAAAGAAAAAGCACATCAGCAAAATGTCAGCGACAAAACTTGTCTGCTGTTGTTGGTTATTGGCATCCACAAACAAAACATAAAGACATTAAAACAACATTTCTAGCCAGACAGTTACAACTAATCACATCAAATATTTACCATCCTTTAAATAATAAAACAATACTGCAACAATACAAAGTAACTTTGGCTCTATGAAGAAGTCGATACTCACTTTCTCTGTTGAATTTAATATAATCTCGCCAGGTGATCTATAGTTAAAATCTCTCCTCGGGGCATTCACCACTTATTGAAGTGGTTTTATTCGATAAAAGAAAATGAAACAAAACAAAAAATATATATTTGCAGCACTGTTGTTATGTATATCCCCCGCCACACGTATTCTTCACAGAGCCCTGCTCTCAGTACGAACACATAGCGAATCCTGCAGAATGAAGTGCGCGACCCCAGCGGGCTTCCTATTGGCCTTCAGACACCCAACCAATTCAAACATCGCGCGCCGGCGGCGAGACCAATCACCGTGTAAGGTGAGTGCCATTGTCCAATGGCGAGGCTCAAAGCGGAAGCGAGTCACTTAAATGTTTTGTTGAAAGGAGCTGTTTCACGTTCTTGCTTAGGCACATTGGCTTATATGGGCGCATATATGATGAGCGACATGGGTAGAAGACCGGGGTTTCTGCTCTGCAAAACGTTTACCTGGCGTGTTATGTGTTTAATTAGAGTCCTTAGTATGTCGTTACAACAGTAACGGAAGGTCCCGAGTCAATGAATAGGAGCGTGTTTTCATAAAAAACGTAACCATAGGCATGCGGCACAGTCCGTATTCCTAAGGCATATTCTTTTTCTTTTCTTAAATAACTCCCAGTTCTGTCGTATATATACTGTTTTTTTGTCATTGAAAACCTGTTTTGCATACTTAAAATGGATAACGTTTCAATTGCTTAAATCTGGAGTAGTCATACCTTTAAATATTAAAGTATATATTATTGTAATCCCCGCGACCCTGTAGGATAAGCGGTTTGCAAAAATGGGTGGATGGACGGATATTATTGCAACGACTGACATTGTTACAACTAAGGCTATAAAATGTGCATTTTGATACCCTACGTACATTTTTCATTTGATTGATTTGTATTTATTTTTTTTTTGTGGAAAAAAGGTTGAAAACGTTCAGATTTTTTATTTGAATGCCTAACCAATAGTCAATTCCGTGCGCATTGAATAATGTGAAATTATAGCAATCCTGTCATAACATTTTAGACTTTATAGTTGAATAGTGCACAATACCAAGCCTGTTTCAGTAATGTTTTACAAGCCTTCATTCGTATTCACAATAATACAGGGCCAATTGGTCCGTTATTGACTTGGCTGCAGTTTAGAAACCACAACAAGGCCAATAGGGAGACATTTTTGCGGTTTACCTTGAACAGCGGGTTTAGAAGAAATCGTTAGATTTTATATAGATTTCGAGTCCCCAAATCAGATTTTATTAATTTCTCGTTTAACACTCCAACCATATTTATGTGGTAAGTATTATTATAAACTCCCCTTTACCGCAGCCCTGCATTAGTGCAGAAGTCTACACAAGATTCCCCTCTATTAGACCTTTTTATGGTCAGATTGTGAAGGACCGCACGACTGACAGTGGTGTTACTGTCTCATTGTGTGGAGTGGATTTATTTCTCAGGCACACAGCGGCTCCCCTATACGCTATAATTGTCCTCTCAATGAAGCAGCGGGTTTTCCTGTGGCTTTTGTTAAACCGTAACTGAAGGTGGAAAGAGATTATCTTTCTTTTTTCATTTTATTGCAGATGAATGGAATATATGGAAAACGATCAGACACCAATTAACATTACGGAAATGTAATGCTATGTTCACCCACTCTATACCGGTAGCGCAGATTTCAAAATACATATGGCACTGTGTTTGCCTAAATCAGGGGTTTAAGCGTGGGGTGTAGAGAATTTGTTTGTGTTGCTCATGAAAAGCGCAGTATTATGTGGCTAATAGTGAAAGTACATTCGCATATCTCCTAGTCCCCAGTTTATTTTGCTTGCGACCTATATTCGAGTTTCTTTAAATTCTCATAATACTATAGATTTTTACTATAATGCACTGTGTATATATAGTATTATGTGAATTTATATATAGTATTTAGTAGTTTGCAGTGTATTTTAATGTTTCTTGCTTAAATTAATATCTACTAATTAATCAGGCAGTAATTAATGTGTGAAATGTGCTCCATATTCTATATTTCATAAAAGTGCACGATGTACAAATACATTAACAGTTTAAAGTAGTTTCCAAGAAATACATTTTGGAGGATGTGGGCATCGATCCCAGGCAACATTCGGTTGATTATAAATATCAATAATAAGTAGTATTAGGACAGCCAAATCACATAAATTAAAGATCATTATCCAGATAATAACATAGAAACAGTAAGTCATCTACAAATTTTGCTGGCACGGTGAGAAACGGAAGAAGGACTGTGAGCTGATTGGTAAGTGATGGAAGCAAAACAAAGCTATATCATTGACTTTCGCAGTAAAAAAAAAATAAAATAGTAGTCTGCATGAAAACTGTCTGTGGAGGATGCGGGCATCGATCCCGCTACCTCTCGCATGCTAAGCGAGCGCTCTACCATTTGAGCTAATCCCCCATCTCGACAAAATCGTCTGTCGATGGGTTTCTAGTTTTCAGAACACTACTGGGTTCCGGATGTACATAAGCAGGTCACCGGAAGTTGGTTCATTCAAAACAAAATGGCGAGCGGAGTGGGAAGTGAGTAACATCCTAATTCGGCTAAATTACATTCATACATTCATTTTATTTTAACTAAAAAGGCAACTAAATACGAATTAAATTTGTATTATATTCACCATGCTATTCACTTGCTGTTTAGTTACGGAATCCATCTTATAGCTAATAAAAAACAATCAAACGTAAAAGCATAGACATTACTTGTAGTGTTTGGCTAACTAGCTAGCTTGTTAGCTCTATTGTACTGCTAATACATTAAACAATTTAATTATTAGTGTGGTACTGTTGGTTAAAAATACAACATTTGCATATCTAGCTGCATCTAAACTCCTACATAGTCGTTTCTGAAGTTCATGTGCCACTATTTTTACCCCCAAATTTAACGAATTATATCAATTTGTTGAGCATATTCTAAATAATTTTCAGGTTATTTGCTGTATGTTCTTACCTAACACATCTTCGTTATCTACTGCTCGTTACTCTCTTTATTGCCTTCCCTCCCTAGTTTTCGCCATCTTTATAGCGTGTTTCTTTGGTTTTATTTCTGCAGAGCACAAATTGTTAGCAGTGGGTCCGACAGAGCCATGGTCTGTACGAGAGAAGCTGTGCTTGGCATCCTCTGTCATGAGGAGCGGAGACCAGAACTGGTAAAAGACATGACAGCGTTCTGTGTTCGTATCATACAGAAACCACACTTTTTCTTAACTTGTTCAGCATTTTTGCCTCCTCACATTTGTATTTGTCTGAATATTTCAGTCCTTTGCTTTTCGAAAGGCTACTGTTGTCTCTGGATGTTTTATTTAGACCGTTGAAGTGCAGTCTTCCCTGTTTTTTCCATAGGGTGTCTGTCAGCAGAGCCATCAAGCCTTTTTCAGAACCAGGAAGACCACCTGACTGGTTCTCCCAGAAGGTACACACTCAGAAACCACTGGCATAACATTCTACTGCACGGGAGTGTTTTATATATGGCTATGACATATGTCATGACTGTTCAGTGACTAACCGTTCTCTGACTCCCTTAGCACTGTGCCTCCCAGTATTCCGAGCTGCTGGAGACGACAGAGGCTCCAAAGTGAGTAGAGGTGGTCTTTTTTCATGGCATTGGAGCGTGTGGTTTACTTTTCCCATGAGAAAGACGATGAATGCATGCTTGGGGAGGTGTGTTTGTCACATTGTGTCCAGACCTCCTCGTCTGTGGTGGGACAGCAAGTGGGTTTGGAGGAGGCAGTGCGGTCGGCACCATTGGTTCATGACTTATGTTGGGGAGCGGGAGCCACCAGTGACACTCGTTCTGTGGTGCTTGACGTTAGGCGGAAACGCGGGGAGAAAGGAGAGGTGGTGGAGACGGTGGAAGACGTGATCGTGCGTCGGTTGACAGCGGAGAGGATCGAGGAGCTGAAAAGACTCCTGAAGGACACGCAGGAGAGATACAGGTACGGAGCCGGCGATCTGGCTCCTCCCCCTCTGTGGGTGCGGTTTCTTAAAGCCGCACAAAAAAATGAAAGCAAAGTGTGGTTTTTAAAAATGTTTTCTGTCGAACTGGAATGAAGGACATTTGTTTGAGGGTGAATAGTTAACTGTATATTTAAGTGAGAAAAGAATGAGATCTGCCAACTGTGGCCAGAGTACTGTGTGTAGCTTTTTAATGGCTTCTGTTTAATTGCGGAATGTACCGCATGTTTTCATGTTCGTCTTAGAGGATTGGATGAGGAGAATAAAGACGGTCATGTGGTTTTATCACTAATCAATTGTGAGAGCATAGACAATGTTACCCCACATTTACAGGAAGCTGAAGAAAGAAGCAGAGATGATCCAGGCTGGACATCTGGATGCCAAGCTTGACGAGCTCTGGGGCGAGATTGTTCAGTAAGATTTAACCATCTGCTTCTTTCAGTCTGTGTGGCTGTGGGTTTGAAGCACAAATCTGACATCGGCTGATGTTGTGCTACCTTGAGTTATCTCTGTGTGTGTGTGTGTGTGTGTGTGTGTGTGTGTGTGTGTGTGTGTGGTGGGGTTTATTGTCTTTTTGATTTCTTTGGCAGGAAGAGGAAACAGGATGAGGAAGAGGCTGAGCTAAAGAGGAAGGCCACAGATGCTGCTTATCAGGGTAGGGGCATATTTTGTCCCTCTATCAGCCCTTTTAAAAGGACGTTATGAGGCTTTGGGTTCTTTAATTACATGATCATCGCCGCCCCCACCTTCACTTTCCCAGTCCGGCAGGCAGCGAAGATCACCCCTAAGCGAGCCCCCAGTTTGACAGTGCGCTCCCCGGGTGTAGAGTGTCCACCAGCGGACCCGGTCCAGCCCATCCCCGAAGAAGCCAGCAGCGCACCTAGTGTGAGTCTCTGTCTCTCATTGCCCCCCCCACACAATCTCTCCTGCTTTTTTATTCATTATTCAATGTATTTCCTGTACAGCATAATAGATAACTGATGTCTGCTGTCCCGGCTTCCCATGCTTGTCTTTAAAATCAGTCGAAAAAGATGTAAATAATTCCATTTAAAAAGTATTAGAAATAAAATCATATTTGAATATTTAATAGCAGCTTTAAATATTAACTAGTGGTGGTTTGAATTTGTAAATGTATGTCACATCACTTATTTATTGAGAATTATTTACAATAATACAGTGGAATACTGACGTATTTAAATTAAATTTGCCATTTTCATTCTCCACTCTGCACTTCAAGATTTTTGATAATGATAATGGAAGCGACCGTCCTTTCATCTGTTGCTCCTGTTCTCTGTCTCTCTCCTGCCTCTCCGTCTCTCTCCTGCCTCTCCCTCTAGTGCCCTGGGGCAGCTGTCTTTGCGCCACTACCGGAGGTAGCGGGGCAGGGAAACACGGAGGCCACTCTGGGGGGTATACCGGAAGACTCCCCACAGAAGAAACTCATCCCTCAGAAGGCCACACCCCCACCCTCCCCTCTGCTGTCAGAGCTCCTGAAGAAGGGCAGCCTACTCTCTGCCAGCGCCCGCCTGGTATGGAAAGGGGAAGGAGTCTCGCAGTGGGGGAGGGGGCTCGGAAATGCGGGCGGGGTTTGTTATAGAGAGGGGAGATGCTGGACACCTGTCTGCACTCTGTCACTGAAATGGTTTGGGGCTGATCATCCAGGTAGCAGAAGGAGAAGCAGCCCAGGGTCTGGGTAACGGAGCGCAGAGGTCCGATCCTCAGTTTGTAGCGTCCATCGTGCCGGTGCCACAAGCCTCAGCCGGTAAGACACTCATGTCACTCACTGATGCTTTTCTTTCGGCAAACATCTGCTGTAAGTTAAGGATCTGACAGTTAGCACAAGCAGCTTTAGATGATGAGCGATGGCTGGGCCGCTGCTACAGCTGTGCCAGCCTGAATTTGACAGGCGGCACCTGCCGTGCGCTAATCATGCGATTTTAGAGTGACACGTCTCTGTCATGCTCAGCCATTGACTGCAGATAAGCCCCTCCCACAAGCTCCCTTGAAGGTCACCGGCTCCCGGTCCGCTTAGGCTGGGGTCTGCACAGTCGCAGTTAAGCAGTTCTGCAGGGAATCCGGGCTGTTAATGCGGCTGCAGTGGTTGCCGTGCCGCCTGCTTGCAGTGAGCTCTGGCTTGGTCGTCCCCAGGTGCTCCCATGCTGTCCCATCTGCTGGAGGTGGGTCCTCCCCCCCACTCCCCTGCTGTCACCCCAGACCTGGTGCCTGTCACAGAAGTCCCTGGCGCTGGCCCTTCTGTCACAGAGACTCCCACACCTGAAAACCCCGCTGTGCTCGACTCAGGTACCTTCCCCTACGCGATAGCAGTCTGCAGAGCTGAACTTAACATGAGCCTTTTGCTGTATTTCCTGACCCCAATAGATGGTGCTCTCTGTTCAAAAAAAGGGCTCAAAGCATGCCCCAAAGCAAATCAAGGGCGCCACCTAGTGGGGTCAAAAAATACAGCAAATGGTTCATGAAGTGTTGTTTGGGCATCACTGTGATGTGCCTGGCTTAACTTCAGTGTGCACAGGAGTGAACGGGGCCATGGAGGTGGGGGTCCCTGAGAGTCCCTTGCAAGAAGAGAAGGTGGAGATCGCTGAGGAGGATCTGGTGGCTGTCTCCTACATGGGGGAGGAGTTGGACCTGGAGACAGTGGGGGACATCATTGCCATTATCGAGGAGAAGGTGAATCCATGGAATGAGGGCTCTTCCTCCTCCATTGTTGACTACAAGGACAACGATGATGATGGTGGTAATGATGATGATAAACGCTAACCGCCCCCTCCCCCCCCAGGTGGACGACTCCTCAGAGGTGCTTGACGACGCTGCGGTTGAGGCAGCCCTCTGCCTGTGTGAAGAGGCTGGTGGGGGCCACACGCTGTCGGGCCCCTGGGAGCCAGGGGCCTTCAAGCCAATCGAGTCGACCCACAGCACTCCCCAGAGCCCTGTCGTCTCGGCTACAGAGCCCTCGCCGGTATACAGGGGTGTAGAGGCAGAGCCAGAAGCCGAGTCGGGGCTCTTGGAGGACGTGCCAATGGAAGACTCCATGCCTGATTCCCCGCCTCACCCTGCGCTGGTGTCCGCGCCCCCCTCCCCGCCCGCTAACCGTGAGTGCACACAGAGCCAGGTCTCCGCTAGTGGGCAGGACATGGACCGGGGGGCCCAGCCCGAGGAGCAGGAGGCCGAACCTGTGGCCGAGGAGGATGGGGGGCGGGAGCAGGCCACCCCGAGCCCTTCTATTAAGTGTGAGGCTGAGGAGTGGCCTGCGGCAGAGGGCCCCTACATAGGTGCGTATCAGCAAGACCAAAACGGTTGTCTTCAAGACCCCCCTCTGCTGTCGCCGGTTTATTTTTGTGTTTTATGTCTCTCAGGGTGTGACGACAGCTCAGGGTCTGGCAAGGAGTGCAAGGTAACGCCCTTCCCCACCCTGCGTCCCCCGCAGGCTCCCTCTATGAGCCAGGAAGCCGCAGAGCAGGCAGTGTTTGTCAACCACTCCTCCTTTGTCTGGCTTTGCCTCCCTCTCATAGCAGGAGGTGAAGGAGGAGGAGGCTGGCAGCGACGGCGAGGAGGGCAGTGTGTCGGAGCTGAAGGAGCGCGGCGAGCATGATGGGGACGGCGAGGGGGCCTACCTGTCAGAGCTGGAGCCCGCTGCCAGCGAGAGCGAGGACGGGTACAGCCTGAACGCCTCCTCGCTGCACCGCTACACCACGGCCGATTCGGTGCCCAGTAGCCCCGCCTCTTCCCAGTTGTGAGTCTCGTGAGTGGTGGCGTTCGTGGCGGATGCGGCGCTCTGTGATGGCGAGGCCCCGCGGACTCCCAGCCGCTGAAGCCTGTCCGTCCGTCTCATTCCCCGAGCAGCTCCGTGTGCAGTGAGGACCAGGAGGCCCTGCAGGCACAGAAGATCTGGAAGAAGGCCATCATGCTAGTGTGGAGGGCGGCGGCCAATCACAGGTCGGCACCTGGGCTGCTGTGGGTGTCATGGCAACAGTCACCACCAGATGGGCATGTATAGAGCTTCAGGACTGACTGTAGACCAGTGGTATTCAAACCTTTTTTTGATAGGGCTGATATTTGTCCTGACCCCCCCCCCATCCCCCTGTATCACCAGGAGCGGCACTTTTCTGTATACTGGTGTTTCTTGGGAAACACTAGTGTAGATGGTGTACATAGCCCAGATTGTGAGAGTGCTTACCAGTACGTCAAAGAACATAAGCGGGACAAACGACGTGGAGGTTATTGGCAGACGAGGACCGAATTGGGAGACACTGCTGTGGACGGATGGATATGTTTCGCTGTTGGCCGCTGGTTACTTTAATCTCTCCCTCTAGATACGCCAGCGTGTTCCTGCAGCCCGTGTCCGATGACATCGCTCCTGGATACCATAGCATCGTGCACAGGTAAGTCCTAGAGTCATCGGCAGAGGTAGGACCCGTTTGGGTCAAGGGCAGGGTTCATCCCCCTGCCTGTGGCTACGCCACCCCCCAGGCCCATGGACCTATCGGTGATCAAGAAGAACATCGAGGCGGGGCTCATACGCACCACGGCCGAGTTCCAGCGCGACATCATGCTGATGTTCCAGAACGCCGTCATGTACAACAGCTCCGACCACGACGTCTACCACATGGCGCTGGAGATGCAGCGCGACGTGCTGGAGCAGATCCAGCAGTTCCTGGCCACACAGCTCATCATGCAGACGTCCGAATCGGGCATCAGCGCCAAGAGCCTGCGGGGGCGCGAGGCGGCAAGGCGGCAGGACTCCTCCGACAAGGTGAGGTGGTCTTAATATCACTGTTCAGTTAGGTCACTTCCTGTGCCAGTGACTACCTCTGTGGAATTCTAAGGAGGTAAGCAGTGATCAAACTGAGGGGGATCTGGGGGGTGGGGCGTATAAGAGAACTTTCACCATCACACAGCCCACCCCAGTTCACCAGGGCCCTCACACCCCCCAAGAACTCTGACGCAATTCGAACACTGGAGGTGAGAGTGAGTGGAAACCGACACCCCCAGTAGCCCTTGAGGCCTGGGACTCCCGCTGGGCCCTGGGGGCAGGGTGGAGGGGTGATGGAGCCTCATAGGAGTTTGTCTCTGAGGGGTGGGGCCAGTGAGTTAGTTGGGGGGGGGGGGGGCGGGATTCCCATGTGTACGCAGCCGCCCTCCGCATGCACTTGTTAAATCTCTGCATGATGTGACACACTTGGCTTTCGTAGCTCGGTTACTGTGCTCTGTCTTTCCGAAATGGACAAACTGTTTTATCTTCATCAGCTCGCTCTCTGCTTCTCAAGCCCAGCAGATTAAAAAAAACACCTGTTATGCCCCGAAAGGAGCTGTGAGCCTTATTACTGAAACATTATCACCTTGTGATTCACCTTCCTTTTTGAGTTCCCTTTAAATGAGTGAAAATTGCACAGTAGTAGCCCCTCCGCCATGAAAAGTGCTTTGTCAGGATGCTGGCCAGGGATAAAGCTCACGGGACGTGATGTGTAGCCGATTCACATTCAGGCTGAATCACCCATTGTAGGTACTCCAAGTTAAATTCAGGCCGATTAATCTTATGTCTGCCCTCTTATAAGCAAATGTACCTAACAAGCAGCAGCATGCAGATTTAACTGACAGAATGAGCTGATTCAGCCCGCAGATAAAACACCTGAATGTCCGTCCAGCATGGCGTTGATCTACGTCTGCATGCGTGTGTGCTGCATGTGCATGAGCTGCGTGTTCCGCCTTCTCGCTGCAGTGTCTCCTCTCAGCTGCATGTGTCGCCGCCCTGCTGTTTGTGTGCTTGCGTGCGCCGTTTCTCTCTGCCTATTTAATGTCCCCTTCTCACTTTGTCCTTTGTCCTCTCCCAGGACAGTGTCCCCATGGCCTCTCCTGCTTTCCTTCTCTCTCTCTTTGTAAGTACCAATGTGGAGCTCAGTGTGTACAGGGCCTGCACTCCGTGTACTGCTCCCTAACAATCTGCCGGGCGCCTTTCCGCACACAGGCGTCCTCACTTCCTCGCCGGGTTGCTTTGCCCTGCAGACTGACGCCCTCAGCTAGTAGGCTGTAGTTAGTTTAGCGGCGGCCGTTAGGATGCGCTGTGGAAGACTCTCAAACCCCAGGCTCTCCCCGTACACATCGGCTATCTCTTCTCAACCCCCCTCCACCGAAGCCCCAGTGCTGTGTGAACTTGTGCGTGACCCCCTGTCTTTCCCCCCCTTCTCTGCACTGCTCTAGCCTGTACACCGTCCCTGCAGATAAGGCGGCTGGTGCGGCAGCTTCAGTGGAGGTTGCGTGGGAGTGGGGGGGTTGGATACAGGTGCACAGGGACGTGGTGGGACGCAGGGAGCCGTAGGGGAAGCACAGGCGGGGCTGTGTGTGTGGTGTCCCTATGTGAGGCTCAGTGCTTGCCTACACTGAGCGCCCTCTAGCCCCTCGAACACTTTCCTGTTTCAGTCTGTGTCACCTTTGGTGTCCGAATTGCTGTTTATTTTGGGGCACATTTCCCAAAATCTCCCATTACCAACTTGCACAGTTGGAACCATTCACTTGCACCTTTATAACTATATAAGTTAACGTCGTTATGCTTTTGGGAAATGTACCCATGATTGGATGGACGTGGACTATTTTGATCTCGCACCTCTGCAGGACGGAGGCACCAGGGGGCGCCGCTGTGCTATTGAAGCTGACCTCAAGATGAAGAAATGAGGGGTGCAGCTTGCTCTAAGGCTACAAGTGGAACATAGAGAGATGATTGGCCAAACTGACCTACCAAAATCGCAAATACAAGCTTTGTCTATGGTAGCTTTTATTTATAGCGCTCTTTTGCCATTTTTCTGAATGTACCGTTGTATCTTTGGATAAAGAAGGAATGTGACATAATCTAGGAGTGAAAATGCAGTTTGTGGAGTCCTGTTGTTTTCCCTTCAGGTTAGGTGCAGTGTGACATTGTGTAAGCATATTTGTACAGAGCTGTGTATATAGTTTTTAAATGTATACGGTTTAATAATAAAAAAAAAAAAGCAGACTGCCTTTTGTTTCTGTCCTGGACACTTTAGGTAAAGTTCCTCCCTCTGTGGGGATGCCTTTGGGTTTGTGCACTCTTGCATCACTCTTCCTCATTTTTTAAGAGGTATGGGTGCTGTGATCTCAAAGGGGATGGGGGTGACTGGCAGTGTATCAGGATTAATGAGTATGTGTAAGAATAAGGATTTGAAACCAATACAGGGATTAGCTTGTTTTTTTTTTTTTTGGCTTCTCACATCCTCTGTTGGTCACTGATTTACTACTGGATAACCCCTGACAGTGACTGACATAGCACAGTATTCAAACCCACCGTGCATCGTCACATCTTTACTTCTGCTTTCCTGGTACTAAGGTCCAAGTGACACGAACATAGCCCCCCCCCCTAGTTAGAGGCACTGTGATCATCCCAGTGAACCATTGAGGCGAATCATCTTGCTTCTTGTGAATCTCATTTCAGTCCAGGCCGACCGCTGATCCTGTTTTAGTGTAACCATTAGCCAACAGATTCACCTTTTCCAATATATAGTGAATGTTTAGTGATGAAAAATTAGGGGGCAGATTCCGTACAATGTCATTAGGTAAAACGGATCGTGTTTGCCTTCGAGAAATCTTGCTTTGTGGATCCCACCCCATATTACGTTTTGCGAGCAATTAATGCAGAAAACCAGGTAATTGCAAAGGCTTCACATAAACTTTCTTGCCACTGTAGGGTCTGAGGTTGTGAGGAATGTAGGTGTTCACTAATCCTTGTAGGTCCTCTTTTAAAATTCTGGGCCTTACTCTGGACATATTTGATGTTGGTGCTGAATGTTCAGGTGCCCTTCAAGCAGACCAGGACTCGGGAGCCCACTGTGAGGAAGGAAGCCCAGACCTGTATAGTGAGATCACTAGTTTAGCAAATGTTTTCTGTTTTTATTGAGTGTCATTTACACACATTGCTGTCGCTGGTTTTGTTGCTTACTGTGCACGCCGCGTGTTCTGCTTCTTTACCTGAATGCACTTCACTTTATGCCTCTGTGCAAAACCACCATTTATCTGGAATGCGAAAGCAAAAAGGTGACCCGAGGGGACTTCTGAGATGTGAAACGGAAATATCACCAAATCTCCTCTGAGTGAGGAGAACGCAAAAAGATTCATCTGCTGAGATGATTACCAAGCCTAAAGGAGAGGAAAAAAATGACACAAAACACTCCATGGTAGGATGTTTTACTCAAACAGCACTAAGCAATTAATCAGTACCATGGCTACAGAGTATCAGTGTGTTTTAAATAAAGGGACCGGACTTCTGCTTGTGTAGCTAAAGCCGTAGTTAAAAGCAACCAAAGCGAAACTTAACACTGATTTGTCAGACATATCTCTTCATTCCTCCACAGCTGCTTTGAGGCGAGGCAAACTGCTCTGCAAAATACTGTTACCAAAATTGCCTCTTCAGATAAAAATTAGGTGAAAAAGAGGAAACAGCTGGAGTATTTCGTAAAAACCGGAAGATAACCGCTGACATGGTAAAGCTGTCAGTCGCTGTCATGTGACTGCAATGTCATAGGCCCGCGACCACACGCAGCGAGGTGTTACTGCCATCTCATCCTACCCTAGACAACTGAGCGAGCTGCTTCCCTGGGAGAGGAGAATTCCTTTTATGCTGATTCATTTCAGCTTAGTGTTTAGTTTGCATGTATCCGTGTCTCCCCTAGTTCTTCCCCAAAAGCTGTCATGTCTCAGTCTTTTATACACAAAGCTACAAACCAAACCTTTCATACAAGACCTCTCACATCCTCCCTGACCTGAATTGGGCGTATCTCCCTGCCGTTTCTAAATAGCTAAACCTATACACCCTTACGTTTGTGCAACTAAATAGGCATGAACAGGTGTAAGAGATACCGCTTCCCTTAATGTAAGGAAATGACAGTACACTTTACTGCGATTTTCTCATGTGCTTTAGACCCCAGTGAAACTTTAAGTAAGAGCACCAGCTCAGAAAGCCGGTGCAAATGGCACCCGATGTAAATAAATAAAGATGAACACGTAACCGTAAACCAGCATTCTAAGTGCGAAAGTACGACCAAATGAAGTACGTATAAATAAACGGCAGGGATGACAGGGGGGATGGGGGTACCCCGCCCTGCCTGCTTCACTCGCCCCTCGCCCGTACCACCAGGCGCTGCAGCTTCTCACAGTCGTCCAACTTCATGGAGTCCGCCTTCTGCTTCAGCCGCTCATCGTGATACAGGAGGCCCAGATTGGCCAAGTCGGACTCTGTGCAGAGCGAAGACACGTTATCACCCACTGGGCACTCGCCCCGCCACAATCTCAGACGGACGCGTGTCGTACAGCCGCATATCGTAACGCCTCCGCTGGCTGGTGCTGAACTTATCAGTCCCGCCTGTAGAATCACGTTGCAGCCGTTGGTGTGGGGCTTCAAGTCATGGGCTGGTAACCACAAGGGTGACACAAATGAAGTCCATTTCAGACCTTGGGAAAGGTACCCAACCTGAATTACTCTGCCGAGACATGCAGCCCTATGAGTACTTCGGCTAAGCTAGTGGTTCTCAATCAGGTCCTCTGGTCACACCCCATGAATGTATTTTCTTACCGCACTACATTTTTAGCGTGCTCCAGTAATCTGTGCTGAGCTCAGCAGATGAGGCAGATTCCTATTTTAATAAGGCCACATGTAACCCCAAGGCTAGCTGGTAGCCAATAGGCAGCCACAGAGCGACAGAATGGGCGGGATCAAGAGTGGTGGCGGCTGTGAAAAGGGCATGGGACGTACTCTGCTGCTTCTCTTTCACGCAGCTGCTCTGCAGGAGCTCCATATAGCTGCTCTCGATGGATTTCTCCAGCTCCCAAAGCGAGACCCCCTTGTACTCTTTCTGGAAACCCTGGCTCACGTAGTAGGGCGCGCCCAGGTGCTGCGTCTCCCTGGAGACCACCAGGCCCAGAGACCTGTGGGGTGGAACAGAGCCTGGGTCTCACACGGCAGAGACAGGCAGCAGCTCCGGTGCTCAGACCGTATCCATAACAACAGGCTACACGTGTCACATAGATAAAAGGACAGCAGGATTAGTTAAGTTGGAGCGTCTCCATTACTGAGAAAGTCGACACACCATCCAATCTTCCATAACAGTTTTTATCTCCACTAAAACTGAATTATCAACATTTACACCCTAAGGCCTAACTGTTGTTTCAAATAAAAGTTTATTTTTAGGAGAAATGGGGCAATAAGCTCGATCTTAATCCCATGATCCATCCCGCACCTACACATCGACAGATGTGAACGTTTATTTTCCCACACCTTTATAGATGCCTTCCGGTTTATTTTTATTATTTCTTTTTAACTTTCGCTCTGCTTCCTTTTCAGAAAGCTCCAGAAAGATTCACATAGCAGCTGCAGTGATGTTCCCAGCTGTCTTTGGTTCTGCAAAATGGACATTTTTTTCTACCCGTGGGGAAAGGTTCTCTGTCTGAAGGGGCAGGGAAAAACAGAGTGCTGAGGTCAACAGGAGCGTGTGCAGAACTTCTGACACTCTCCAACGCGTCTGATTGGGTCGAGCTACCGCGCTAGCTAAAGGCATGGTATTATCTTGATGAACCTCAGCTCCATTCTGCCGCATTATGTTAATAGTGCCTCCTGGACATCTGAAATCTCCGTCTCGCTGCTGGTTCGGTAGTGCGAGTGCAGCAGGAACACGGCCCGCAGCGTGCGGTTCTGCACCACCGTCCCGCCGCCTGACTTACGGATTGTAGAAGAGGCTGTAGGAGGGGCTGGTATGCATCAGCTGGGTTACCACGGAGATGAGAATGAGCACCAGCACGGGAAGCAGCTGCAGTAAGGCAGTGAAGGAGTTCTGGGAAAACACAACAGCGCCACCATGAGGGCATAGGGATTAAATACACCCATCTTGCACTTAAGGGACAGATGTTTCAGCTGTGAAAGATAGTCGACTCGCTTTATCAGTGTACCTGGCTACGGTTGTTACTGTCTGTCTCCTCTGCCTCCTCTTCCTCCCGCCCCTCGTTCCTATGTCGTGGCCAAGGGTTGTAATAATGGCCGTAGGTGGCCCTGCGGTTGGTGTACACGTGGATGTTACCTAGGGTAGAACAAACCACCTTCACGTTCGTTTGGGAATTTGAACCACAGGATGACTGTGCACTGAAACACAGGTAGACACATGGGCATGTGTTCAGACGCACCTGTGGGGAATCTGCCCCCGAAAAAAATGTTGAAGAGCTCTTCCGGGGATATGTCTGCCTCAAAATCCCGGTAGACGTTACGTCGGTGGGTGTGGTGAGCCTGGCCGGAGGTGTGGGTGGCCGGAGACTTGGTAGTCATCCTCTCACCATACTGGTCGTACTGTTTCCGTTTCTCTGGGTTGCACAGCACGGCATACGCATTCCCAATTGCTTGAGAGGGGGGAGAGAATGAACAGGAAGTTGAGTCACATGCGTCTAGCATCACTAATGACTGGCCATGACAATCGCACACGTCAGAAGGATATGTTAGCAGGAGAGAAATTGGCAACTCCTCTGATGCTCTTCGACTTCAGATTTACGGTGGAGCGGGATACCTTTGAAAGCATCTGTTGCTCCTGGGGCACAGTTTTTATCAGGGTGAAACTGGAGCGCCAGCTTCCTGTAGGCCTTCTTCAGGTCCTCGTCGCCGGCATCTTTTCCCACACCGAGGATCTCATAGTAGTCCCTGCAATTCTTTATTCTTTGGAGAGGAAAAATAGGGTTTGGTCACAAGTTCTCTTTTTCACTGATTACGTGAGTCATGGTCTGCAGAATGTTAGTCTTCACTGCAATGCAGAAATGTTGGGAGAAGACTTTACCATTTACACATTGCCCTCCATATGATGATACTGTGCAACCCAGGATCCTGGCTGACGACCCCCCCCAAGCCTACGAGTGATCCAGTCCCACCCTCCAGAAATGCCCATCCATCTGCCGCAGCCAGGTGTTACGTGGGCGTCCCCTTCGCCTGGTTCAGCCGCTCAGGTCCTCAGCAATGAGGATCCTGCGAGCCGGATCACCCTCAGGGAATTATGCCACATGGCCGTAGTGCGGTAACTGATGCTCCCTCACAATGCAGGTAATGTGCCTCATTCGGGACTCCTCTAGCAACTGCTCATTCCACACAAAGTCAAACCAGTGGTACCCAAGGATTTTCCTAAGAGACACGGTACCGAAGGAGTCCAGTCTTCATCTCAGTTCACTGGATAGCGTCCATGTCTCACAGCCTTACAGCAAGACAGGGAGCACCAGGACTCTAAAGGCTTGGACCTTCGTCCTCTTGCAGAGATATCGATAGCGCCACACACCCCTTTCCAGTGACCTCATGACTCCTATCCAGGAAATCCCAAATCCAGAAGCTCGGTCTTTTGTGAACATAGATCAGAACCTCCATTGACTTCGTGAAGATCACGAAGTCAAGATTGGTAGATCTTTCCACATCAACATTGCTTTGGATGTTATGGAAAGAAATGAGTTAGAGGTTGAGTTCATGACCAAACGGAGTCACTAGGAGCAACTGAGCTAGAAGTAAAGGCACCGTGTTTGATGATGAGGAACAACAATGAGGCTGCATCTCGTTTTAAGGCAGAACACATCCAGAATTGACCAGAATCAAAAGGGCACATCATACAGTAGGATTATGCTATTGTATTACTTTGTAACACAGAAATCCCAGCTAGTGTAAACTCCCGTAACAGGAATTGTACTTAGAAAACCACCCCGTCCTCCCTCCCTATTAAGACCAAAAGCCAAGGTGTCCAATGCAAAGCAGCTAACAAAGACCGAGCAGTCGGGCTGCCACAAGGAATGAACAAGGAACTGAGTCATTCGTCTCTATCTTCTGCCCTTTTATCTCGTGGCTCCTCTCTGGCTGTGATAAATTTGTCAGCATTTTAACAAAACGATCTAGTGCTGGCAAAACGATCTATTGTCTTAGACTCTGTAAAATGGCTGGTATCACACATAAGTTAGGTTGAGAAGGCTGCGCATAACAACATCTACTGCACCAGAGAACATCCTCTGGAAATAAACTCCTTCCCCCTAAAGAGAGACCCTCTGCTCTGGTTCACTGCTTTAAAGGTGAAACAAAGGAATTTTGCAACATATAATGGCATTCCTGTATAACTGTGTTGACACTGCTCTTATGTACCGCCAACCCGGGTTGTACTCCAAGCATTAAGGTCCTTATGGGTAACAGCTGGTCCCCTTGCTAGGTCCCGTACCTCAGCACCCCCTGCAGCTGCTCCTCCGCGTAGCCCTTTGCATCTGCGCCTGCGCAGCTGCTCCCATTTCGCTCCTTGCAAGGCTGCCGCGGACCGACCCTGTCACTCTCGCCGTCACGGTGCCTCCTGTCCCCAGCCGTGCTGCCGTTCCTCACCAGGGCATCAATAAGGGCTGCGGGACAGTGAGACGCGCGGCTAAATTCCCCGTTTGCCTGTATATGCCACATAATAGAATGCAAACCCTCACAATGATTGCGGCCATGCAAATTCATGCTCGTACACACTAGCATTTTTCCTGACTGCATGTCATTACACTTCTCTGGTAATAACTCAGACCAAAACAAATGTCGTATTCGAGCGTAACACTGCTGAGATGTAACTAAATACGTCAGTTGACTTAACGGGACTTGTAACCATAGATGCTTAAAGAAATATTTTAAGATCAACTATTCCTGTTACAGCCAGTAAAGGATTTTTTTCTATTGTCTTCACAATAATATTATGTTACCTAGGTACTGCTGCAGTATTGAAAAATATTTCACCTTGTTAAATCTGTCGTACTTACAGGCTATTACGTAGCCTTTTCTGTAATAATTTATCTCAAATGCAATCAACGGTGTTCGTTTAGTCAAATGAATACGAGACTGTAAACGCAGCTCAGTGTTACCAGGAATTGTAGAAAAGGGGAAAATGAAGATGCAATCATGTGATATCAAACGTCATCACGATCTTCACAATTCTCCAGAAGGCAATGTCAATTTCCTGCTTATGGTTAGCGTTTATAAATCCAGATGAACTTGGATAACCTATTAATCTGCACAAATGATGCGTAACATTGGTCAGCCCTTACTGCTGCATGAGTGATTCAATAAAGACTCGATGTTTTATCTCAATTTTTCTACCCATATTGCGTGAGGTGTAATTACCTCTAGCTCGGGTGCTGGGACACAGTTTCTGAGCCTCATACAGTAAGTGGAGCGCTGTAGCTCTCCGTCCGGATCGAAGACACAGTTTCGCCTTTTCTATCAGTCTGTCAGATTCCTCTTTGTCCATCTTGATGCGTATCTTGGTAGCTAGCTGTCTACCTAGCAAAGTTAATGGTTACAGGCTATACGCAGCATCCACCTTCCTTGGACTCCAGCTGCATCTCAGCACACCAAACGAATAATTACAAATATACAAACAGCATGCACCGTACTAAAAAAATTTTTGCTACTACATTTAAAAAAGCATAATGGTTAATTTCGGCCAATATAATATACCGTTACTTACAATATAAATATTAAACGGAAAGATGCTGTGATTTAGCCTGCTAGTTAGCATTCAAGCTAAAGCTTCCCTCGGCAACGTGAAATAGGACGATGACGCGATTTCTAGTTTGTAAAATAATTGGCTAACAATACATTAATAAAATCCACGTATGACAGCTATAAGAAATGCAGTTAGCTAATCGCTAACTGCTGGCAGAAGCATCTTTCGCCCCCATGTCCCACAGGAAGAGGAAGCGAACAGGGCGCAACTCCGCGCGACGTCGCCCCTGTCCAATGGCGAGATGCAGCGCGTGTCCTTACATAACCGGTCATAATCAGCAGTCCTGCTGACTCTGCGACTGATTCACACCCACCGGCTGGCTTTATAACGTTAATAATGAAGAAATACTTCAGTATATCTGACCCTTACTTATTATAAGCAGCAAGCTGATCTGTGACTGTATCAGCTACATTTCTGGGGATTTCTGGCATATTTACATATACATATAATGTATTTACATATAATTTAAAATGATATTTATTTTGCGTTTTGTTAAAAAAAAAAAAAAAAAAAAACAGGGTCAGTAAAGACACAGGAGCACGGATTTTTTTTGTTCAAAAACACGTTTATTTGTGAATTCAATACTGAAATAAATAACACTGAAAGACAGGGAAGACCAGCTTGCCCTGACATTGAGGTTTCCATGGTTTCACAAAATGCAGGTGACACCCAAAAGTGCACTGACATTTATACTTTTTGGTCTCCAGGTAGTCAGCCAGGACACCGAAAACAGGCAACTTCCTCCAAACCCAAAGCACAACCAAACATTCAAATGAATTCAAATCACTCCCCCTGAGCCATATTAATATGTGCCACATCACACACAGCAGCTGTTTCTAGAACGGTGACGTCCAGGCATGCCCCCCCCACCCCCAGCAGCCTCGAGCATTAGTAACTGCGTGACGCATCACAACTCACAGCTCACACCTGGATCAGGTGACTGGCAGTAACACTAACATACCCAA
The DNA here is from genome assembly GCF_023856365.1 of Brienomyrus brachyistius. Lineage (NCBI taxonomy): Eukaryota > Metazoa > Chordata > Actinopteri > Osteoglossiformes > Mormyridae > Brienomyrus > Brienomyrus brachyistius. The sequence continues at coordinate 10,775,904 of NC_064542.1, forward strand.
CACATTGCACATAACAGTAAGACAAGTAACTCCAGAGGTTGACTGGTTGTTGGCTTTGAATAAGGCTGTAGTCATTGTCTAGCCATGAGCTGTCACAGATTTGACCAGATTACCAGTTTGCACCATTTAAAATAACATTTCAAATATAACACAACAGTAGACCTTAAAGATGGTGCTTAGAATGTACTTTCCCACTACCCCTCAAGACAAACGGGCTCATTAGTGTGTTCTTGTAGCGTAAACAATTCCATTTATAATTAATGTTGCTCTAAATGAAGTCTCTTATGACAGGACTTGCAGAGGAGTAGAGTTTCCTTTTGACCAGTCTGTAACCAGGACAGAGCCGAAGTGCCTTGTCAGTGGCGAACAGCTGCTTCAGAGCAGGCCAGCCCTCGACGTCAGCCTTGAACACGACGGACAGCTCGAAAGTGGGGGTGATGCTGTGATCAGGAGTCAGGCCGCCCACGGGCTGCAGTGCCCCCTTGGTCTCCAGGAACAGCTGAATGATCGCCCCCCGTAGTCCACAGGGCTCGTCAGCAGAGCAGCGCAGGATGTCCCGGGCGACGTGTGTCGTGAGCTGCCGGGGCAGCTGTAGCTGGTGGCAATGCAGGCGGGACAGCTTGGCATCAGAGAGGCAGAGCTCAATACGCCTTATCAGCTCCACCTGAAGGCTCTCTTCAAACTGCTCCACATCTGCCCCTGAGCTCAGCCAGTCCATACCTGTCAAGAGAAGGGGCAGTCGCATTTAGCAACAAATGACAATTCTAGTCACATTTCTCACCTATCTAATTACTGTTAATTTCAAACATTTCAGAAATAATCGATTTCATTACTCGTCTTATTTCCTCCATTCATACATTCGGTAGTCTGATGACGACTGCACTAACTCGCCAGGACAATTTCTCCTCAGAAATCTACATTACAGAAATAATCACTCAAAGGCAAAAACACTACATCTTCTTAGAAACAAGTGTAATTATCTTAAACGGTTTCATTCTAAATAGGTAGAGAGAACTGATACTTCAGATTACACACACTTACCGGAGTTCTTACTCTTTTCGTATCGCTCTTTAAGCTTCGACAAAGCTGTATCTTTTTTTCCACTGGACGTAAACTGCTCGACAAACCTCCTTAGAAAGTGAACTACATTATCCTCCTCCGACATCATAGGTATACTCTTTCCAAAGACAAGCGCCTGTGTATAGACCATTATGTATCGGTATCCTAGTTTCGATCGTCATTAAGCCGGCGGTGAAGTGCCGCGGCTCGCCCTCCGCAGCGTTTAAATAGCAGCCGCGCGCAGTTGCATCAGCTGCCTTTGAGCATGCGCGCAGCGAGCGAGGCGTCTCCACTCACCATAGCAACGACATTTCGGCAATACCTGACTGCGATTTAGTCAGCTTTTTGAAAGATAGCTTTCAGGAAACCCAATAGTACGAAATGTTGCATGACTTACACTTATGGGTTTAATATGTATAATAATAGCAATTATACAGGCCTACAACAATAGTAATTAATTGTACTAAATTAATATACTAAATAATTGTACTTAATGTAATCATATGCTGAATTAAAAATAGATACTAAGAAACATATGCACCTGTGTTCGTCTATACCGTGTGCGTGCGTGCGCGCTGGTGTGTGTGTGTGTGTGTGTGTGTGCGCGCATAAAAAGTCTCCTCTATTCCTTTCCCGGTCAGTGATATTTTATTTTAAGTGAAATGTGAAACATTAAATATAAATTGTGAATATGTATATACTATTCATAAATGTAAAGTTCACTGTAAAAAACTGATACAGTCGAAATATCCTGCCCGATCTTAATGTGAATCATATGTCAGTCACCGTGACACAGCCGGTAGGGCGCAGTATGTCAGGTGAGACTTTAGCTCCGCCCTGATGCTCAGGCAGTAAGTGGCTAGATTCCAACGGGAAGAAGACTTCACTGGAATGGGACTTTCCAGTGACGTTCCATGACTGATTATCGACATTTTTTGTAGGCGTTGCCCCCTAAAAGGTGGAATTTAATTCTAGCCTGCAATAATAACGAGGAGTAAACTAAATGGAAAAAATACGGCCCTTGGAGTAGTGTCTTTGTTTAGACTTCGGAGTAATCAGCATTGCTGATGCAACCAGTCTGTCTGCTTGCATTACCGTAGCCTTTTTTTGTACTGGGTGTTGTATATCTGTCACCTCGTCAGATTGTGCACGACCCGTTTCTTTAGCTTTACGAATTAGATTTTTTCAGCTTTACAATCTAAAATATGCTCTCCTTAGTAGTTAAACACATGACATAATTATACAATATATCGATACAGTTGTACCATAAATTGGTACAAGGGTCATGTATTCATTTCTTTTGTGATAATGTGGTATTACCCCTCCAAATTACTCATAAAGCAAGAAGACCACAGAGTCTGGCCATGGGAGATTCCAGTGATCTCGCAGATTGAAAGTAATAGGTAGTAATTTCTCTAAAGAACTGAACCAACACAAGCTTATGTTAAAAAGTTATTCCGGATAATGGGATCTTCTAAGAAACTGATAATTGCTCATTTGAGCTCATGTCACTATCTGCATTTAACATAAAATGCCCTGTATGAGATTACACAAGTGCAATATTTCATTAGTGCCTCTTTGCATCATGTGAAACTCCTGTGACTTGATACATCAAAATGCATTTTCAGCACCTTCATAACCCTTGGTTTGGGTGTCAGTGTATCAGAAACAGCTACTTTTTTGTGAAGGTCATTATTTGTTGCACATAACTGACAGAGAAACTGTCTGCTACAGTGTCTGTTAGGACATTCTAAAGGAGGAAATATCTCAGATTTAGTTCCTGTGCTGTTTTATATGTAATCTTTATCCATTTATGGGTCTTGAGCCAAGCACCCTCAGAATGAGTTCATTTCCTGCCGTAACAGGCGGTTACATTTTTCATGTGGTTAAAATCTGAATTGATATCAAGCTTTTTTCTATGATATATATGGTATATAATCTGTCTCTGAGTATTAGCTTCAGTAATATTGTGGTAGAATTCACTTCAGTTAACCTGGAATGAGATTGTGTGTTATCACAGAGTCAGTAATGTCGTACCAGAGTTAGACAAAGCAAATTTAAAATTTAAAATTTGTAAATTTTTGTACACAGAAGGGTAAGCCTGAATCGGTTTATGTATGTAAAATGTACCTGAGACACCATTACATTCAACATCACATTCAAATTAATTCAAGTTATGTTTAGTTTCTCTTAAAATAAATTAAGTGTTAGTTCCAGTTTGGTCGTAGGGGAACCCGCAGGCAATCTGTCCTACCATAAATTCATACATTGACTCATATATACAAAATCTAACCGCAGCTTGACCGAAAACACAGAACACGACAAAAAAAAAAAAACAGACCTGCTAGAACTTGTACGGATCGAGACTCGGCTGATGAGCTGAAAAAAGGCAGACGGACCTGCTGGGATGCTGATGCCCATGAATCGCACTCAGTCTCACGGTGCCTCTCGACCGAGTTCGACATGTGAAAGCTGTGTTCCTGTGTTCGGTGTGATATTTTTTTGTGCTTTACCTACAGTACATTTAGTGATACAGTAATCATGGCCATTAGAAAGTGAGCAGTGATAGTAGCAAACCAAAGAGGAAAGTAGTGAGAGTAACTGTAGAACTTAAAAAGGAAATTATAGCGAGACTTAAAAGTGGTGCATGTATGTCTGCTCTGTCTTTGGAGTGTGGGATTGTCATTTATTTCATGCTTATCGCTTTTGTATGTGTATATTTTCTACGTGTGTATTAGTTTTATATTGATTGTTAATTTTTTTTATCATTAGGTAGGTAGATAAATTTAAACAGGCAATCATCTGGGGGTGTAGAACGGATTAAATTTATTTATACAGACGTTATTATTTTTGGGGGAATTTCAACTAAGTCGCAACTCAGCCAGCCTTCTGGAACTAATTAAGTTAATTACACACACACACACACACACACACACATACATATATGTTGGCCTACCTATCTAAATGGGGATCGTCCATTCATTTCTATGGGAAAAACCCTAATCCCAATCACGACACCCTTATCCCCTACCCAGCCCTAACCTTAACCATAAGTAACCAACCCAAATACAAGACTTTTTGTACTTTTAGTTTTTTGATTGCATTCCCAGATTTTTATATAACTGAGGTTATCCAAATGGGGACCTGAAGAAGTGTCCCCAAAAGTAAGGAAGTTTCAGGTTTTACCGCACTTTGGGGACATTTTGGTCCCCAAAAGTGATCTATGCAACCCACCCCCCCCCCCCACACACACACACACACACACACATACACACTATTTTATTTGTTTGTTTTATAATTCATTCAGTCATTCATTACAGAGATATTGTGATATTACTCCCTCAAACCTATAATATATAAGTATATATTGTGATGGGCTGGCCCCTCGTCCTGGGTTGTCCACTGCCTCGTGTCCATAGCTTCCGGGATAGGCTCCGGACCCCTCGCGACCCAGAAGGATAAGTGGTTTGGAAAATGGATGGATGGATATAGGTATATAAAAAGACCACGGAGTCTGAGAGTGGGAGATTCCGGTGATCTCACAAATTCAAAGTGATTGAAAGTGATAGATAGAATTATTTCTAAAGAACTGAACTGGCCCAGCTCTTGGTCTGGTCCTTGGGTATCAGACAGTCCCTCCTAGAGACAGTTACAGCTTCTTGCTACTATTTACTGCTCTAATAGATGCTCTGCTAATGATACTATATTGGTTTAAACAGTACATTACCACTATGGCATATCCACAGTTATCTTAGTGTTGTCATTAATAGCACCTTCAATTGTTTATTTTTGTTGCAAAGGACCCAAGAAATATAAAACTGTGTGCCGTAAGTACAAAAATAGTCACAATAGAAACATTTATGTATGAAATTTAAGGATATTCAGCAGTAAGAATATCCGGTGGCGAATACAACTTTCTGTATATCATATCAGACCACAGAAGCTTCTTCTTGTTACAGGGGCTGTCTTAGACGATCATCCATTTCCATCCATCCATCCATCCATCCATTTCCCATAAAGGTTTATCCGGCTTAAGGTTTTGGTTGCCCTAAAATCCGTCCTGGGAAGCAGAGGGAATGAGGTAAGGCGAATGCTGGACTGGCTGCCAGTTCATAACAGGGAATTGTCTCACTCACATACTCAGAGACTCCAGTTCACCCAGACTGCATGTTTGTGCACTGCGGGGGGAAACTGCAGTAGGCAGAGATCTCAGTGGTCAGCCTCTGGAGAGCTGGCACATGAGGTGTGATGCCACAATGCTAACTACTCAGCCATTGTGTGACACTATTATAAGTCATTTATTTACAGTTTTTACAGCCATAGAGACCAAAGTTGTTTCATTTTCATTGTTCTGGACATAGGTAAGTGTTCTCAGTGGGATTCTTAAGAGTCCTCGGCATGTCACTGTCATCGCTAATCATGAGAGTTGGAATTCGGGACAAATTTTCAACTTCGTTGTCTGGCTGCTGCAAGTGCTTTAATATCTCCTTGGACAAAAAGTGAGGATCCTTCTCCGCGGCCTGGTCACACCCATCTGCAGGAAGTAAGGAATCGCTGGGGTGAGATCGATCATTGACGTCCTGGCTGTACCCTGTCCCCAAGCACATCTCACCATTTTGTTTAACCATTTGCAGTTGCACTGCAATTGGCATTTGCCCTGTAATCTTTCTCAGAAGAATTAAGTAGAAAAGCTGCAACTGCTCAGCTGGCATTTTTCTGAAAGAAATCATGAACTTCCAAGAGCAGGACAATAATTTCCCAAGAATTTTAACCCACAGTGATTATATCCTCAAATCTCCAACACTACTACACATCCTTGCTATTTTATAGTATTCGAGACACTAAATTAATCTTTATTGAAGGCACCATCTGAATCTGAGGGCTAAACTTGACTTGCCATCTAGTAGGATGAGCTGGTAACGGTTCCAACATTCAGTAGAATTCTCCAAGATGTTCTTCAGGGTTTGGTAGAATACAAGTACTTGTTGATACCTGTCTTCCTCCCCAAATCCTGCATTGCTGTCATTGGACATCTGAAATAGGGTCTGCAGTGGAGTGGCGTACTCAACCAGGCAGTAGTGAGGCTGGAACAGAAACGCACACCTTTATGATGTCATATACGAACCCCAGGCAAAATCAGTCATTCAGAAGAAACAATTCAATTAGCAGTTCACAGATTCAGCCACAGGGTGGTGCTATTGTACTAGAATATCTTGCTTCATTAGCTTTTCTTTTGAAGTCCTAATACCTTCGCATAATAGCGACTTCCTTCAATCAAACAGTTTGAATATAAAAGGGAGGTCTTGCTTTGTCTTAGCTCACCCGTTTCTGGCTGTCATACACAGCATACATGCTGTGCTTATAAACTCTGCTTCTGACCCCAGCTCTGTCCATGGTCGTTTCAGTCAAATTGTCATAAAACGTGATGCGTTGGTCCATGTCTTCCAGCTGGTCAGGGATGTAGGCACTCACTGGCACCAAGATATAAATTTTCCAGGAATCTCTGTGCACCAGAATATTGTTGTTCTTTTGTCGACAGCGGTAACTCTCTATGGAAGTCTGTAGTTCTGAGCAAAGAAATATTTATTCGGTAAATGTTCATCCAGTAAAGAAATGAGCACATGTGACTACGAATAGGTCCGATCATTTTCAGCACTTTCAGTGTAATTTGGGTCTTTCACTTAAGATATGTCAACATCTGTCATACAGACACACACACACACACACACACACACACACACATACAAGCTGGTCTACCTATCTAAATGGGGATCGTCCATTCATTTCTATGGGAAAATCCCTAATCCCAATCACGACACCCTTAACCCCCACCCAGCCCTAACCTTAAACACAAGTAACCAAACAAAATACAAGACTTTTTGGCATTTTTAGTTTTTTATTGCAGTCCAAAAAATATATAAAATTGAATTTCCCCTTGTGGGGATTGAAAAAATGGACCACACACACACACACACACACACACACACACACACGCACACACACACACACACACACACACACACACAAAATAAGAAGGGAATTCTGGTCACGTGACTATAGGGTGAAGTGAAATTAACCTTCTGTCCCTGGAGAAAAAAACTTCTGAAGCTGACCGCTAATGAATCTCAGCAAGCAAATTAATGTCGAGGACGTGATTAATTTATAACGCTCTAGTTTGTCCCCACTTGGATGACCGTGTTTACTTTTGGACAAAAAGATGGGTCCCCCTTAGTTATAGTGCTGCAAAGGCAGGTAGCTCCAGGTTAAAGGAGAATTTAACGCATGTCTTGTCAATGTATCCATGGGAAAGTAGACGGTTAAAATTTGGGGGTAGCAAAAAGTACAATGTATATTTATCCATAAGTCTTCTGGCAACTCATCCAGTCTAGGATTTGAGGACAGATATTTATTAGAAGGAGTAAAAAACATACTAGGAAGTACCAGCTTCAGGTACCCCACGTAGAAGGACCAGGCAAGTCCATGAGCTACGTTCATCTTCCGGTTCTCACAGATGTGGGTGACCTCTACCTGCGTGGGGCTCTGAAGAAAGGCACAGGACAGACAGATGATATAATGCAGGAGATAATAAGATAACATATGATAAAATAATGCAGGAAATAATGTGGAGTTTGAAAAATCAATGTGAAAAAATGTTAAGATGTGCTGCTGTGGAGAGTGTAGACGGTGAAGGTAAAGATGGTATTGGCTGCTGACGGGATTGGCTGCTCTGGAACATGTAGACTGTGAAGGTAAAGATGGGATTGGCTGCTGTGGAGTGTGTAGACTGTGACGGTAAAGATGGGATTGGCTGCTGTGGAGTGTGTAGGCTGTCTTAAAGAATGCTCAGATTGGCTGCTGTGGTCACAGATGGTTCATTAGGAATTCTGACCAGGAAACAGGTTTCCATCTATGTGTGGGTTACATGGACAAATGGTGGACATTTCGGGGTTGGCCTTGGCTTTTGAAGAGGGACGGTATTCACCCCTAGTGGATTGGTGCCAACTTCCTGTCCAAAAGGATAGTTCTTAGTCTCGAGGCCAATCGCTAACTAACCAGAGCCAAGTCCATGTGGCAGACTAACCGGCATAATCGACTGCCTGCTAGTCGCGTAGAGTCATCGCCCGGGGTTCATGTTATTGAGTCTTATGTATCGTTTCACAGCACTCCACATGAAATGACAAAGCATAGAGGTAAGAAACCTGGCCCCTGGTACTCTGATCATACGCATGAACTGAAACAGGTATTACGTAAGCTAGAGCGCAAATGGCGCTCAACTTAACTAGAAGTTTTCAGATCCACCTGGACAGAGAGCCTGTAGGCACAGACAAGACCTAGTGATTGCAAGGTCTGTGTACCTCTCCAGACTAATAGAGAGAACAAAAACAATCCTAAATTCCTGTTTGAATCCATGTGTAGGTTAACAAATAATTCTTCAGTGTTAAACTCACAAGTCCCAGAAGCTCTTAGGAGCAGGCCCAGAGTGGCCAATCGGGAGATTCAGGCCTGGAGTGGCCAATCCGGAGATTTGGGCCCGGAGTGACCAATCGGGAGATTTTAGCCTGGAGTGGCCAATCGGGAGACTCGGAAGAATTCCCAGTGGGCCATTTAGCTGTTGGGCCATTCAGAAACAAAATAATTTGACAAGTTTAAAATTGAGGCGGTTGGAAACAAAATAATTTTGTTTAAAATTCTATAGCAACACTTTAGAATGTTAACCAGCGAGTTTTCCCACATACACGATAGACTACAATTTACAATTTAGAAAAACATGCAAGTATGCGGTAAGTGCGTCTGTGTGATCGCTTGAACGCAGTGCGCAGTTGCGGAGGTGCCTCAACTAATCGCTTGCTATTGCTAATCACTGGAAGTTTCTCAAACGATAGACGGCAGAAAGATATCAGACGGGCTGAAAAAGTCAGACTGCTTAAACACTTCAATATGCTATTTATAATTTTCTTCTTGAAATGTCAGCGGGTCTTAATACATTTATTGGGACTTGAACTGCAGCATCATTTATTACAGTTTCCCCAGAACAAAGACATAATGGGCTGGAACTGGCATAAACCTCCTGGGCTGAAAATTGTTCCCTCTCACGCCTGCTTAGGAGTGTTGTCTTCATTAAAAGTCTGGCAGATACCATCCATCCATCCATCCTTTTTCCATACCGCTTATCCTACTGGGTCGAGGGGTGTCCGGAGCCTATCCCGGAAGCAATGGGCACCTTTGAATCATTCTTTCCTATAAAACAATACAAACTTTTGAACTTAATTTCCTCCTGCAAATCTTCTACTAGCCTTGTAGACCCAGTTCCTACAAAACTCCTCAAGGAGATTGCACCACTGATTAGCACTACCCTGTCAGACTTGTTAAACTCGTTGCTTAGGCTTGGATATGTTCCAAAACCTTTTAAAATAGCTGTTATTAGACCTGTTCTAAAGAAACCAAATCTAGTCATCTTGAAAACTATAGACCAAGTGAAATCTTCCTTTCATTGCAAAGATCTGGGAAAAAGTTAGTCATCAGCTGTCTTCCTTCCTACAGAAAAATAATGCTAATGAATTATATCAGTTTGGCTTCAGGCCAAACCATAGGACAGGAACAGCCCTAGTCAAAGAAATGAATGATTTGCTTATGGCTTCTGATCATGGCTGCGTGTCTTACTTTGTGTTACTAGATCTAATTGCAGCATTCAGTACTGTGGACCATAATATTCTCTTGGACCCGCTGGAATCTGTGGTTGGCATTAAAGGGAAGCTCCCTTAGTTTCAGTTTTACTTAACTGATCGTTATCAGTTTGTTCATGTGAACAATGAATCTTATATGCCCACTAAAGTCAAATATGTGCTGTATATATATATGTATGATGTATCACAGCTCTTTGGGTTAGAAAACCATCTACTAGACATCCGATGTTGGATGACAAAAAAATTGCCTTATGGTAAACATAACTTTCTCCTATAGAGCTCCACAGCTGTGGAATGGTCTTCCAACAGATGTGCGAGATTCAGGCTCACTCTCAATATTCAAGTCTAGACAAAATAACGCTTGTTTAGTCTAGCCTATAGGGACTCTAGTTCTAGCTTTACCTAATTGCTCACCCCCAGTTGGCGTCTTTCCAGCCTGCCCTCCCATGTCCCTGTGGTGTCTTTCCGGCCTGCCCTCCTTTGTCCCTGTGGCGTCTTTCCGGCCTGACTTCCCTTATCCCTGTGGCGTCTTTCCGGCCTGCCCTCCCATGTCCCTGTGGCATCTTTCCGGCCTGCCCTCCCTTGTACCTGTGGCGTCTTTCCGGCCTGCCCTCCCATGTCCCTATGACGTCTTTCTGGCCTGCCCTCCCATGTCCCTGTGGCATCTTTCTGGCCTGCCCTCCCATGTCCCTGTGGCGTCTTCCCGGCCTGCCCTCCCATGTCCCCGTGGCATCTTTCTGGCCTGCCCTCCCATGTCTCTGTGGCGTCTTCCCGGCCTGCCCTCCCATGTCCCTGTGGCATCTTTCTGGCCTGCCCTCCCATGTCCCTGTGGCATCTTTCTGGCCTGCCCTCCCATGTCCCTGTGGCGTCTTCCCGGCCTGCCCTCCCATGTCCCCGTGGCATCTTTCTGGCCTGCCCTCCCATGTCTCTGTGGCGTCTTCCCGGCCTGCCCTCCCATGTCCCTGTGGCATCTTTCTGGCCTGCCCTCCCATGTCCCTGTAACGTCTCTCCTTCCTTCCCTGCTGCTGTTTCACTGTTCATCCTGCCATCAGAAGCAGCACCAGCACCTGTCTGCCCTCCAGCACTGAGACTCAAATGTTAAAATTTGGACAAGGGAAATTAGGATTTTGTCATCTTGTTCATTTGACTTCCTCTGCCGGCCCCTGGAGGATGGGCTCCCCCTTTGAGTCTGGTTCCTCCCAGGGTTTTTTCCTACTAGGGAGTTTTTCCTTGCCACTGTTGCCTCTGGCTTGCACACTGGGGGCTTTGGGCAGGGATAATGTAAAGCACTTTGAAAAAAACGTAATGATGTGAAAATCCGCTATACAAATAAAATTGAATTGAATTGACATTGAATGTTTTTATGCTTCAGCAAACTACAGAAAAATATACTTAATCATTTGGCTGTTTTTCTTGTCTGAATGAAGCATAATCCCTATAGAAAAGTAAAGGTGTGTATCAGTTTTAGTTTGGTTAATATCTGATTATTTCTTCACATTACATTTTCCTTCTTTTGAGAACTTTGACAATTAAATGTAACCAAGTAATTCCGTAAATTTTAGTGCTGGCTGATTAGTTCTTGGTAACATGGAACTACAGAAATGTTGTGTATTTGGGGAATTTCCATTGTAGAGAGACAAGTCTTGCAGCAGCAGTATATGAAACTGATAATGATGATTTTTTTTAATGAAACAAAAAGATGGTATTTCTTGGGATTTCCAGTTTTGTATATAATATTATATATTTTAAGATTAATTTCTTAAAAACGTTTTTGTTGAATTAGTTTAATATGCATATTAAACTAGTTCCTGCCTTTTAGTCTCACCTAATGGCTGGGTTACAGTCTAGTCATTAACCCAAAACATATTTATGCGAGTAAATGTCACTAATATCGCACTGAACTCAAAGTACAATAAAAGTATGTATGTGATCACTTTGCCATAAAAGGCCTTTACTCAGCTTATACAAACTGATAAAACTCAAGACTGCTGGAGTGGTTTTGTGCTATTTTACTGTTGTTTGAAGCTGTGACGTTTCCTCACCAAAAACCTGGGCGTCTCTTCTCTTGAAGTAAAGTAATGGTAAAACTGTAGTAGTAATAGTAGAAAAAAAAGTGAACATTTAAATTGATTACTCAAATCTTACGTCTCACGGGGCATCGCTCTACCACTTCCTGTTCTGTGGTTTGTAATCTACATTTATCCAGGATTTCCCCTTTAAACTGACAGTAAATAATTTAGTGACCTCGAAACAAGCCAGAAAGGAATCTAAACATACATTTCTATTGCATAGTTTTACTTAAGCTTAACTGTGTTTTCTTGTTCAGCTGTGTTTGGCGATATCTGGCCGGAAAATCCAACAAAATAATGAAGGATCAGAACTATCATTCCAGTATTTTATACAAAATATAGAATTGTTGAAATTTCTGAGACTGTGTTTGTTATGGTTCTAAGAATGCTGTGAGGCATTATGACCAGACAGTCACATAGAGTGGAAAGTCAACAGAGAGATAGTCCAGCTAGTGAAACAATCAAGCAGAAGCCAGGCTGGCTGACAGCAGACACAATAAGAAAAGGATGTGGATGAAATGTGGATGTGAAGTTGCTATGCAGACCTGCCTTTTGTGAGTATGGGTAACAAATAAAAGCACTTAACAAATAAAACCATTGCGCCTCATCACTAATTTCTCCCAGAAGCAGAACCTGACGTCAGGAAATCAGTCAAATCCAATATTATTATAATGTATTTGTACTGTTTTAGATTAATGATAAACAATCTCACTGAGGAATGTAGATATTATAGATCAGTGTTTCCCAAACCGGTCCTCAGGGACCCAGAGGCATTGCATGTTTTTGCTCCCTCCCAGCCCCCTGCCAGATAGTCCACATGACAGTCCACATTTTTGCTCCCTCTTAGCCCACTGCCGTAACAGTCCATGTTTTTGCTCCGGGAGCTGGGAGGGAGCAAACATATGGACTGTCTGCAGGTCCCCAAGGATCAGATTGGGAAACACTGGTATAGATAGTGTAAATAACCCAGGTTGTGAGAGTGCTTACCAGTATGTCACAGAATTTAAGCAGGACGAAGAACATGGAGGCCATCACCATACTGATCCACTGACGCGCTTCAAACTGGGCACATCCAGTTGTCAATGCGAAAAACCCCAGGGCACTCAAGGGGGCATAGTTGAAGAAGACTTTGCACATTTTGGAAAGGCTGCCTCTGTACCTGCAGATAAGGTGGCATCCCTTAGTGACCTGCCCATGGGTTTATCACTCATTCACTCACTCACTCACTCACTCACTCACTCACCATCCATGCATCCATCCATTTATCATCTATACCTGCTTGTCACATGAATCCAAACCGATTGATCCAACCTTCAGCGTCAAGTTGCATTTGTGACTGAAGTGGTTTTTGTATGAAGTCCTGACCATTAGTCCCCCCAAGTTATTCCGCAATTGTTTATCTTTAACAAAATATGAATTATTACACAATACTGTGGGCTAGCATATTATACGGCTTCACATTAGCATCCTTAAAAAGGGATTGTGTATGATCAAATAGTAAAATCAATAGTAAAACATTTGGCCGCAAGTTTTGCAAAGCCTCTCACTATTTTGATGTAAATTTCTATGACAGGCTTAAATACTTTTTCATTCACCCTACATTTCTGAAGTGCATACAATGTGCGTATTCATAATATTCATGCACACAAGACTTTTTGAACACATTTCTCTTGTTTGTTTACTAAATCTACAACCACCAAACATGAAAATTGCATGTGCTTGCTAACACTTAATAATGATTTTCCAGGCCCCCAGCTGTCATGCAAACCTAACCTGTTTTACAGTTGTGTTTTACATGACTAATATTAACAACAATGTGTTGTGGATTTGAGTCCTATGAGCTCTTCACGCTCTTACCGGTTTTTATTTTCCTTCATCCCACAGTTGTTTATGTGAATTTTTTTTCTAAATTCCCCACAGCGTGTGGATATTTCAGGTCCAGAAAAATCCAAACCAAGATTTTGGTTCAACCAACCAGTTGAGTATGCAGAGTCTCGGTCACAGAGGACTCAGCTGCTCGGTCGAAACAAAATTTTGGGCTGGATTTTTGCTTTCTGGACCCGAAATGTCCACCTTTCGACATCTTATATCCTACAGTCTGCTCACTGTACCAATGTGATGGATAAAAAAGTACAGTTAATAGATGGATATCAATCTTGGATAAAGTGCATTATTATTTTTTGCATAAGAATATATTTTAGAGAATTACCAGTTGAACCAGTTCTGTGCACTATATTGGATTCTTGGATGGCGTGCATGATCGACTCCCACGCTCCTAAAATATTATTCTCAATGGAAATAACAATCTCTCAAATGCACACACTCCAGCTCACCTTGAAGCTGAATGGTGAAGCCACTCTTCTGCAAAAAGACACAGCTGAGTGAGCGTAGCCCCCAGGGACAGACCGAGGCCTAACATAGTGGCCTGTTTGTAGATCCCGTCCTCTCCAAAGTGCAGCAAAACAGCCACAAGCACTGCAGCACTAATTCCAGCTACACAGATGAAGGACATTCCTCGTTTTGGCTGGCAAAGGAATCTTATCTCCTTCCTCTGAATCATTTCCTGTAACAAACATATCACAGTTAAAATACAATGGCCATGGTTTAGCTGTAGAATAAATCCGCACTGACTAGAATCTTGAAGGGTGAGGACCTAAGTATGCACAAGATGAGCAGAAACATTGCAACAGCCACAGTAATTACAGGAAACCATGTCCATTACTGACATACAGGTGTATAACTAAGCACACAGCCAGGCAATCGACAGCATCACACAATGGCAGCAGGAAGCAAAAGAGGTTAGTCAACCTGGCACCGTCAGTAGACAACATTGGACTCCTTTCCAACAAGCCGGTTCTCCACATTTGTGTCCTGCTAGAGCTGCCTTGGTCAACTGCAAGTGAAGTGACTGTGAAGTGGAAACATCTGGGAGCAAGTTCAGCTGCAGGGGGGGGGGGCACGCAAGCTCACAGAAAGGAACCTGGCCACCCAACATCAATACCCAACCTGAATAGCACCAAATCCCACCGGCTATGTTCCAGCATCTAACGGAAAGCCTTCCCAGAAGAGTACATCCTGTACTCTTATGGGAACTCAGGGTTAGGCAACTTCATCTTAATACCCTTTGATTCAGAGTGAGATATTGGACAGGCCGGTGTCCCAATACTTTTGTCCATATAGTGTATACTACTACCGTGTTTAATTTGGCACAGTTAACGTAATTGCTTGAAGGACTTAAAAGATTTTTAAGAATCCAGAGATTTACAATGTGCCTTTACTTTTGATGTGTTCAGGCAGGCCTGGACAAATGTAGCTGGATGAACAAAAATGAGCATTTGAAGAGCTTTCATTTCATTTCAGAGTATATCACTACGCTCTGTATGAAGTGGTAGTTCAGAAATGAGATCATGCAGGAGATTGGGGTGAGGGTGACTCATTTGGCCGCTGAAACGCAGGTATGGCACAGTTAACAGAGGCATGCTCCTCTGTGAGATCAGGTAAAAGAAATCACACAACAAAGGTGCTTTCAGAAGCTCGGCCCAATATCAATAGATATAGATTTTAATCTTAAAATTGCAAATGATTAAATAAACGGAATGACGTATGGAATGAGAGTGACAAACTGAAAAATGTTACACTAGACATGAGATTATCTGACCTTACAATGTGTCCATATTAAACTGGTGTTACATAGCTCTCCCATGGACTGATAGCATTCTGTAATTATACAAAAGAATGGCTACTTGTTAAGGTGGAACTAGTAACCTCTACACCTTTTCTTTGTGTGGAAGTTTGGGGAGGACACTTGGGTTTTTGTCCTGACCATCACCATTATACAGCATCATATTAGTTTCTATAGAAAGGGATGTTTACATGATCAAAGCCAATGTTTAAAAAAAGTTTTGTGACAATGAACAAGCATATTATTGTGGTGACAGCGTGACAAAGTTAATAATTATGCTATAATTTGACGGAAAACATAAGTAACATCATTATGGCATATTCACGTAACCCAAAGACACCCATGCTGACAATAACAGTAATAAAATCCCATATCTGTGCTGTAAACTTACCTTGTAAACCTGTTTTTTTTCCTCCAAGAGACAGTGACGACGCCACCGGAGCCCCAACAACAATCCAGATACCTTCCGAAATGTGCCTTCAGCACAACCGAACAAGTGTACTTGCTTCAGCGAAACAAATGAGGAGATACAAGTTCTGTGAGCCTGTGGGGCTGCTGAGGCAGACTGGCGGGAGGGTGTGTCACTCACGCAGGGCGATCTCTTAGTTTCATTTTCCGGGTGCATTAGGCACGTCTTCTGCGGCCAGCATGAAAGACACTTAAGCAAAAGCCGCAGTGCTACAGAACTCCGTGGAACTGAAATAGGGAAATGCAGTGGGGAGGGGGGAGTTGGCATGCTGTACAGTACCATCCAAAACTTTATGCATACCACAGGTTTTTACCACTGTTCTGTTTATTTCATAAACTGCAGACTTTTTTTATTCTTGTTAAGCACTGAAAAGTCGAATGAGCAACTATAAATGAAAACATAAGTCAAATGAAATAAGTTTCCTTTATAACATGGATAGAGTGTGTGACAGTGCATGTCTGACATCCTATTACCTGCTTGTGTGCAGTCAAATTCTAGGCTGTCCTTTAACTTTAAATGCCCTAATTATCCATTTCATCCCATGAAACAGAGCAGTATTTAATGTCCCTTATAGAAAGAATGCCTTGAATTTTCTCTGCTGTTATAACTGCTGGAGGAGGTTACTTTGATGAATGGAAGATATGACATTTTCTTGCTAGTCAAGGTACTGAAATGGGAAACATACTGTACATTTGTTAGCAAAGAATACCGAGTGTATTTTTAGTAAATGTCAAGTGAGTAACATGCAAATGTAGAAAATCTCAGTGTGCGCAAAGACTTTTGTCCTGTAGTTTGTGTCACGTCAGACACTCAGGGCTGTAAGTCTGACGGTGCTCATGCCGCCCGTAGGGCTGATGAAAGTCAATCCTGCTGCAGTGGCTTTGACTCCATGTTTGATGTTTGTTTGAAGTTCGAGGTCCAAGAATATTGTTAAGAGGGTTTTTCGTCAGTAGTTCCTCTGTGGGTGGTACACAGAGATGGCTAATTCAGATCCAGAGAGGAAAAAGTCCAGACCAAGATTTTGTTTCAACCAACCAGTTGAGCATAAAGGGTCAGAGTGCTCAACTGATTGGTTGAAACAAAATCCCGAGCACATGCCATTTTCATGTTTGGTGGTTGTAGATTTAGTAAACAAACAAGATGAAAACTAGCTAATACTCCCCCCTGGATTCCCTTAAAAGGGTGGATGGAGACACCAACCCCGCCCATAATGCTCAACCCAAAGTTATGCCCTTGTGTGGCACAGTGGGTAGCCTCTTGCTACATTCCTGCAGGATTCGGGATTAGAGATTCACAGCTACTCTGCATGTGCATGTAGAGTTTGCTGGCGCAACATGAGATTAGGCAGATTGGTGTCTGACTGGCACTTTGTGCCTCCTGACCAAGACGTTCCACCTCCCTTGTATCCTGAGCTTCCTTTCTGTAATCCTAAATTGAGCCGACTGATAATAATGCCTCATTCATCCCGGTTGTTTGGCAGAACTCTGCCAACTGCAGGATTGGAATGGGTGACCTTCTGATCACAGAGTCCTAACCCACAGTCACACACCCCTTACTAGTAAAGGCGGACCTAGCATTACATTTTCTTCATGAAAACCATTTAGTTCACCATAGGGATCAATAAATTGCAGTTGTTGTTATTATATAATAACAAAAAATCATGGTTATACTACAGTCTACAAACTGTTGAAAACTTGCCCTCCAGGATGCGAATTGGGGCACCCTGTTGAACTGTATGTAATCGCTGATGAAAGAGCGAAATCATCAGCAGGGCAAAGTAATTGCACTTACCCCTGAAGCTATTTGGGTTTTTAGCAGGGGGACTACATCCATTGGGGTGAAAACAGGAGTCCAGTCAAATCTGAGAAGACTACCGGAAGTGCATTTCTTAACCAACCATTGCCAGTTTCCCAGGTTCGTAATCAACCATTGCCAGTTTCCCAGGTTCATAGCTGACCATTGTCAGTTTCCCAGGTTCAAAACCGACCATTGCTAGTTTCCCAGGTTCATAACCGACCTTTGTCAGCTTCCCAGGTTCAAAACCGACCTTTGTCAGTTTCCCAGGTTCATAACCGACCATTGTCAGTTTCCCAGGTTCATAACCAACCATTGCCAGTTTCCCAGGTTCATAACCGACCATTGTCAGTTTCCCAGGTTCATAACCGACCATTGCCAGTTTCTCAGGTTCATAACCGACCATTGCCAGTTCCCCAGGTTCATAACCGACCCTTGCCAGTTTCCCAGGTTCATAACCGACCATTGCCAGTTTCCCAGGTTCATAACGACCATTGCCAGTTTCCCAGGTTCATAACCGACCATTGCCAGTTTCCCAGGTTCATAACCGACCATTGCCAGTTAACCAGGTTCATAACCGACCATTGCCAGTTTCCCAGGTTCATAACGACCATTGCCAGTTTCCCAGGTTCATAATCGACCATTGCCAGTTTACTAGGTTCATTATCGACCATTGCCAGTTTCCCAGGTTCATAACCAACCATTGCCAGTTTCCCAGGTTCATAACCGACCATTGCCAGTTTCCCAGGTTCATAACCAACCATTGCCAGTTTCTCAGGTTCATAACCGACCATTGTCAGTTTCCCAGGTTCATAACCGACCATTGTCAGTTTCCCAGGTTCATAACTGACCCGTGCCAGTTTCCCAGGTTCATAACGACCATTGCCAGTTTCCCAGGTTCATAATCGACCATTGCCAGTTTACCAGGTTCATAATCGACCATTGCCAGTTTACCAGGTTCATAATCGACCATTGCCAGTTTCCCAGGTTCATAACCGACCATTGCCAGTTTCCCAGGTTCATAACCGACCATTGCCAGTTTCCCAGATTCATAGCCGACCATTCATCTCCATTCCAGGACCCCACATATCGCAACAAAGTCTTATTGCAATATTTCTGAGCCCCGCCCACAAACAAGGTCAATGTCTGTGTTGAGCTGAACCCTCCATTAGTATCTGTTCAACAGACTCGTTAACGATGCAAATTATACTCAGTAACACAACTCAACACCTGTGCTTTCTTAAAATGAACAACATTAAGTGAATAAATGTCCTAGACAGACAAATAAAAGTTCAAAAAGTCTTTCTAACAATGTTTTTCTTTTTAATCAGACAGGTGTGTGGGACATGTATGAATTACAAAGACATATCTGGGAACTTTCATTAGAAAAGTGGCATTTCGGGATCGAGAGGCGACAGAAACCGAAGACACGAGACAGATGGACAGCCATCTTAAAGCGGTCATGTCTGTGAGCACAGAGGATAAAACGAACCAGAACCAATGACTCATGCATATTTTATTCAAGAGTAAAAAAGTGAGATCAGTCCCATAGGGCATGCTTACAGTGTATCTGTTGTGTAGGAAGTCATATGTGAAAACTTAGTTCCAGAGAAAAATACAAGAAAAATTATCACAAGGTAAATCCCATGAAATTCATTTCTTAAAGAAAATCACATTGAGACCAAACGAGGATCAGAAAATAGTGAAAGAAAAATTAACAGTAAGCTTAATTTAATACGAATAAGAGCATTATTAAGAATTAATAAAAGTGAGACACGGGATTAGTGTCTAATTTGTTTTACATTTGAATAAACCATGCGATCATGCTTTGGCAGCCTGAATGTTGCTTATCACTGAATAATATATTCATTCACACTATTGAACAACTTCTGTACATAAATATAACAGTTAAAACACAAGGCTTCACACCTTAAAAAGAGCATAACTGCCTGTACAGCCAAAACGGAGAAAATTAAATAAAAATAAAATCAAACTATAATGCAAAATCATCAAAAAGAAACTAAAAATAAACAAATAAAAATGATATATATAGATAGGTATCTATATATAAAATAATAAAATAGATTTTTACAAATATAATTGAAATGATTCAGACCTACTATATTAAAACACAGCACAAATAGAGTCTCACGTGTCGATAAGGAATCTGACCGCATGCATAGATGCGTTTTATAGATGCTGTACAAATTATTGTAGCAGGTTTTTCTATTACTGATACTGCAATGGTATGTCCTGTCTAAATACACATCCGAGTTTAGTTTCCTTTCTGTTTACTGGCAGGCGAGGAATGAGTAAGGGAGTCTGTGCAATGACAGCAGAGCCATCTCAGCCAAAACCACGCCGGGGGGCCCTGATGCCGCCGGAACGAAACGAAACAAAAAGAAGGGAACATAAATTATACATTAAAACGAGGACTTTCGGGTGTATTGCAAATAGCCTGAAATTTTACACATTTTAAAATGTCCTTTTATTTATAAATAACACCTATTTCAGTTTCATTTGAATACTAGTAGCAAAACATGTTCAGTAGCAAGATAATCTTATGTTTATGAATACAGCCTTTAATCAAAATTTTAATATGTATATATGCATATATATGTGTATATATGTATAAATATCTATATATAACATATATATTTATTTATACACACATAGCTACACATATATCTATATGCAAACTTTAACGTAGAAGAGCTTAAATACGTTGAACCCAACACCCCACATCTTTCTCAGCCGCAGTCAGTGTACATACAGCAGGCAGGCCTTCGGTTATATAATAAAGGTCGCACTTTCTTTACCCCAAACACCCCCTATCCCAGCCCATCTCATCAGTCCCCCTCCCCCAAGAAATATGGAATCTTCACTACATCAGTTTCTGTCTAACGTTCTGGTGTCAAAATGAAACTGTGTCTGTAGGTCAGCAAACGTGTGGCGTTACTGGAATCTAAGAGAAAACAACAAATTAAGTTAAAATTTAACGTCTCCTGATGTAGATGCTTTGTACTTTGTCATTTTGTGGTTCGTCATTTTGTTTCTTTCTTTGTTCGAACATCTGAGGCCTGAAATAGTATTTCTGAAGCTCTGTCCCTAACAGCAGGCGGTGGGTGGATCACTGAATATTGCTGTTATCGTCCGTGCCGTTGGACTCGGCCATGTTCATCTTGCCCATGGAGTGGCCCACGTTGTTGATGGCGTCCCTGCGGGGGGGCATGCGCTCGTTGATGCGGTCCAGTCCCTTGGCCTCCTCGAAACTGCTGATCTTGTGCTGTGGAGAGAACCCGCGGATGGCTGGGGGGAGGGGAAGGGAGGGGAGATGAAAACAATCATCAGATAACAGATGCCAGTGAAATGAAGATACCACAAACCCGATTTCTGTTATGGGAACACACCTCCTCCACCCCCCACAATCAAAGGAAGTCTTTCCGATTAGAAACCACGCTGCTTGTACCACCACCCGACACATGGCGCGTTGCCAATGGTTACAGGTGTCTGAACATTATTCTACTTTGTAAACACTCCTGACCTGGATTTACAAATAGCCCTGCACAACAGATGCTGGCTTTTATTTTAAAAACGGAATATAATCGCATGCATTGCACTGCTTATTTCTTACACTGAGTGTATTAAATTGATTACGCTTAAGCGCTTTACCGAAAGCATTAAAAATGTGATTAAGGAAATAAAACATCATTAATTCAAGACTAATGGAAATATAAAAATGACAAATGACAAAAAAAATGTTTGTTTCTTCATACATCAGCAGGGCGGCATAGTCATTCATCAGTGACTTTAATGATGTTTATTTCCTTCGATGGCTGTCTTCGTAATGTTAGTTTGCCAGGTTGCAGTTCAGCTCTTACAGGAAGTTGACATGCCGTTGTCATGCAACATTGTCCATGGCCATGCAATCTGCTCTCTGGTGCACGCAGGATGGTCTCATGGGTAGTTAATAACGCAACAGGGGTGTATACTGAGTCACCAAAAATCGCACCATGGGGAGTAGATAGCGAGGGTCACGTGAGGATATTCGGCGACCCCGGGGGGTGGGGGGGGGGGACATGGGTGTCCTAGGAGCTACGGACTATGAGACTCTCACCGCTGATAGGCTAAAAAATTATAACAAAAAAACATCTTTGTAGATCAGGATTTGAACTATTTATGCTGGAGGTCTGGAGTCAACGGATTCATCGTTTTAGGGCTTTAGCAAGAATGTTTTCAGCATAAATGTCCGTTTTAAAGGTCAGGCATCCTTAAAAAATGTTAAGTTGTGCGGTGTAAACATGAATATTATAGGTGATGAAGACGGAGATCAAAGAGAGGACAGATAAAAACCGCACAGTGACATGAGGCCTTTTATTAAATCTCACAGCTGAATATGTTTTATATATATTATGTATGACTGTGGCCTTGTGTTGAAAGAATTGGAAGATGGATGGATATATTGTATATATTTCAGACATATAAATGACCAAATTGTTGTGCTATTGGGCCTTACTTATATATAAAACAGTTGGATTCCATGTCTGAACTTTGGCAACCTCAAGAATAAAGTGCTTGACTGTTCAAATTATATGGAACTGTATAGGTTCGGGAAAAATATTCCGTCTGGTTGTTTAGGGACGTGCAGGAGTAAAACCCGCAGGCTCTTTGGCGTTCAGAGAAGATAAGATGAAACAGACTTTATTGATCCTCGGGGAAATTCATTAAGCGTGAAGCCAGGAGATCTTCTCAGGCCCAGGATCATAACGCTGGAGGCTGTGGGCCTCGTTGGACTGAGGCTGTTTGGCAGCACGAGTGCTGGCGCGGGTGTCAATCCCAGCACTGGAATGCCGCATAGTTGGGCGGGGGATTGGGGGGGGGGGGGTGTGTCACTTTGCACCGTCAGGGTTTTTAGCAGAATGAAGCCGAGTGTGATGACCTCCTTCTACCTTCACGATAGGAAAGAGAAGCTTCCTCTTGCTCTTTCAAAGAGTGTTAACGTTTTTTTTCAAATTATATTGATTCAAACTGCAGCACACTGCAGTGCGTCATGCCAGCCAGGGAGGGGACGTAGGAGTGTGTGTGTGTGCGTGTGTGTGTGTGTGTGTGTCTGTCTGTCTATCTGCTTGTCCCACACTGAGGTTGACTGCAGGGTCACTCTATAGGACCCTGGCAAACACAGACTGGAAAGAGGCACAGGTCCACTAAAAAGGAGGGGCAGGGGGCAGTGAAAGGCCACCTAACAGCCAGTTGGGGCCAGTGAGGGCCCACTCTGGGGCTAGTCAAGGATCAGTGACGGGCCGCACAGGAAACAGTGATGGGCCACCCTGGGGCCAGTGAGGGGCCACCCAGGAGCCAGTGAGGGGTTAGTGAAGAGCTGCCCAGGGACCAGTCAATGGCCACCCAGAAGCCAGTAAAGGGCCAGTGAGGAGCTTCCCAGAGGCCAGTCAGGAGCTGCCCAGAGACCAGTCATTGGCCACTGACGGGGCACCCAGAGGCCAGTCAAGGGCCACCCTGGGGCTTGTCAAGAGCCAGTGAGGGGCCACCCAGGAGCGAGTGAGGGGTTAGTGAAGAGCTGCCCAGGGACCAGTCAATGGCCACCCAGGGGCCAGTCAAGGGCCAGTGAGGGGCTTCCCAGAGGCCAGTCAGGAGCTGCCCAGGGGCCAGTCAAGGGCCACCCAGAGGCCAGTCAAGGGCCAGTGAGGAGCTTCCCAGAGGCCAGTCAGGAGCTGCCCAGGGGCCAGTCAAGGGCCAGTGAGGGCAACCCAGGGGCGAGTCAGGGGTCATCCAAGTGCCAGTCAGGGGCCACTGATGGGCCATCCAGGGGCCAGTAAAGGGCCACCCAGGGGCCAGTCAAGGGCCAGTGAGGAGCCAGTCAGAGGTCATCCAGGTGCCAGTCAGGGGCCACTGATGGGCCACCAAGGGGCCAGTCAAAGGCCACCCAGGGGACAGCCAAGGGCCAGTGAGGGGCCACCAAGAGACCAGTCAGCCCTCTCCCTATGAACATGGACGTTTACCTTCTCCATCCTCAACCGTCTCGATGGCTTCTATGGCCTCGATGGTAGCTGAGGGGGCACAGAAAGAGGAGGGTGCCAGTTACTCTGGAAGCCATGCACTGGCCGGGCAGCAGCGCCGCGGCCGCAAGCAACGCACACACACCCGTGCACAACAGCCAGTCCCCAGAGCGCCAGGCCGCGGGCTGAACACAGGCGTGGGTTAGGAACACAGAGACAGAGAGAGAGAGGCGGGCACAGGGGCTGGGGGGGGGGGGGGGTGTGGGTCCAGGCCTCACCGCTCTGCAGAGTCTGCCTGCCCCCAGACAGCACGCCGCTGGGAAGCATACCAGTGGGCGTCAGCCCCTTCAGCGTCAGCACGTTCTCGCTCTCCTCCCTGTAGGGGGCGACGGCAGCAGGTCAGAGCCATGGCAGACCCACACATACGGGCACACGCCTTCCCAATCCTGTGCGCCAGTGAAGCCCCCCTCCCCCTGCGGACGGAGGCCCCCAACCTGCAGCCGGGGTCAGAGGCCGGCTCTTGGGGCCCTGGGGCCTGTGCTGGCCGCCTCCGGAGGAGACACACTCACCTAAGGACCGAGAACATTTTGGCCATTTTCCCGATGGCCCTGATCTTGTTCCTGATCACCTCCTTGCGAGCAGCTGCGGCGTTGGCTAGACGGGTCCAGAAAGACCCAAAAGAGGACAGACGGGTCAAACTTCAGGTGAGGGTGCAGAGGCACATGTACACAAGCAGTGTTCAGTGATTAAATCCACACTGGCCTTCCTTCCACTCTCGGGATAGAAGCTAAACTGACAGTGAACAAAGCAGGGAAAGTTGGGGAGGATCTGTATGTGTATGAAAGGCAGGGGAGACCCAGAACACACACACACACACACACACACACACACACACACACAAATACACACACACATATACACATACACATATGCACACACACACATATGCACACACACACACACACACACACACACACACAAACACACACACACACAAACACACAAACAGACACAAACTCGTGCACACAAACACGCACACAGTCACATACACAAACACACACACACACGTGCACACACACAGAAACACACACATAAGCACATACACAGACATACACACAAACACACACATACATTAACAGACACATACTGACAGATATAAACACACACAAAGACATCCCTCATAATCAAAAGCATGTTTATCACTACAATACATTTCAAACCAAGAAACCAAAAATATTCCATAGCTTTTTGTGATTTAGTTCAAAATGAAGAGTTATGTGTCTGTTATTATTTTAACTTGTAAAAAATGACAGACGAAAATGATCAGAAATATTAATGTAAACCCTTCAGATTTACAATTTAAAACTGTCAGTGACTATAAATGGTGTGATACGATATCTTTCAGCCGTCAATAGCTTAAGCTTTCCATTTAATAAATCCGTAAGTAAGAAACAGAATAAGGTGAAATTCTTCATGTTAAACGATCTCATTCCCAATCCCAAGATGTATAATGCTCTAAAAGCTGAGACTGCTTGAGTATTACAGGGGTTTGGGCACTTTCTGCTGTAAGGGGAAAATCTATAGTAGAGGCTCTAATGAGGCACAAGTAAGAAACAAGCAATTGTATCTCCTGGGAAACCATCAAGATTCCTGCTTCTGAATCTGCAAAATAGTTCCATGTAATGAACAACGTGACTTTATTCTCTATTGATAATCTATTTAATCTCTTTCGCTTTCACATAATGCAAAGAAAACTGGCGAAACGAACCCGAGTGTGTGTTTGTCTTACCATCAAAGATCTCATCGCCATCATTCATGAGTTCATCATCAGAGCAGATGCTCAGGACGTTGACAAGCATCTCCGTCACTGCAAAGGGGTCAGGGGTCAGATGGTGAGGCGTGGGCCTACAACCTCTCCCTACAACCCTACTGTAGCTGCATGTGTGTTCATAAGCACGTCTCGGCAATCTCAGATGTTTGCCTATTTCACTGGGTGCATTATACGCTAATCTTTTGTTTATTCACATTAGCCTCATTGAAATCACCAAATTTAGCATAGATTTAATTTCTGAAGTGGTCCCCAGTAACAGCCGAGCCGGGAACGGATCCGTCTCAGCCTAAAGCGTTGTCCCTCAGTGAATCGTAGCAGCGAAGCAAAGCACAGATGGTTAAGCGGGCTTTCCATTGTTCACCAGTTCAGGAATAACACAGAGATATCGCTCCCTCAGAGGGCCGGAGGGGGGGGCTTCCATTAACCACATTACGGTGCCTGGTGCAGGGACCTGGGGAGGACAGCCACGTACGCAGAGCAGACAGCTAAGGCACCCCCACCTTTCTCTCCGACGAAGGGCAGCGACCAGGTGAAGACGTCCATGAAGTTGGGCAGCCAGTAGGGGTGTGGGGAGCAGTTGAACTGCCGGATGTTCATGACGTTGTTCTCATACTTGAGGACCGCAGCTGGAAGATCGAGGCAGCAGCATGTTATACAAACTCACGAGCACACACATAGGCAGTTATACATGCACACAAACAGCAGAGGCACAACGCCTTCGAGTGGCATCTGCCCAAGCAGACGTGGAGGTAGGCCTCAGGGACACCCTGATCATGGCGAGAAGAATGAATCAGTTTCTGTCATCCGAGATCGTCTTCCTAGATCATTCTTAGATGATTCTTTCAGTCATGCTAGATCTTTTAGTTCTCCTTGAATAATTCAGTCTTCCTAGATTTTTCGGGGGTTACGAGTGTGACCTTGACTTTATTCCGTCCTGGTGGTGATACGAAACAGACTGTGCTCGTCCTGATGATGACCTCTTAGGTGCCCTTCTGTCTGGATCCACACGTGCAAAGATGTATGAAGACATACACATAGAAACGTACATGTGTTTACGCATCTACACGCACAGACGCGGCTGTGGGGGGGGGGGGGGGGGGTGACTGTAATTTCCTGGCCAGCTGAAGCATCAGGAGAGCAGGAAGAAAAGCGAGGAGGCACCCACGCAGTCCGCCTGGAGAAACGCGCTACGCTCCGCCAGGCCGTCGCATTTCAGCATTAAATATGGCCCGCAGCACAGTAAGACTGAGATGCATTGAGAGTGGCCAAGTCACAAATAATTAGAGTATGTCTTTTCCTTCTCAAAATAAGGCAGAACAGAAAAACATAAGCGGTGCCACTCTAGAGAGCATGATGTCCGTGGAATCTCTCTCTGAAACACAGGTGGGGTATAAATGAGGTTGGATAGCGCAGGGAGCAAGCCCCTCTACCCACCCGGAACGGGTACTGGGTATAAATCGAGTGTGTTGTGTGTGTCGGAAGAGACCTTTCAGGAAACCAGGCATTTGTATAAATGTTGAAATGTTCACACTGTGAAGAAGCCCGACAAAGGGCCCCTTGCATTCTCCAAAAATCCCTCTCGCCAATACGGAGAATCGATACAGGACTATTTGAAATGATCACTGTATCTACTATACTGAATATCTGGGTCTTGCGATGAGAGCTCCTCTTCTTGTTGTAGGCGTTGTGTATGTTACCCACAAGAAACATCTGCGCGCTTGTGCACGCACACACACACACACAGATTTGTAATTATATCTTTGTGGGGACTCCCCTCTTCATTTCTAAGAAGAAAACTCTAATCCCAACATGACGACCTTAACCCCTGCCCGGCCGTAACCTTAAACATAAGTAAACAAATAAAATATTTAGTTTTTTTGATTGCATTCACAGATCTTTGTGGGGACCTGGAAAATGATCCTCACGACGTCAAAATAACATGTTTTTATTACATTGTAGAGAACATTTGGTCCTCACAATGTAATATAAACATAATCCACACACACTCTGAAACACACGCACACACAAACACACACAGACACATACACACGCATAAGCACATATACAGACACAAACGGATACACACAAACACATGTTTGTATTCATCTCTTTGTGGGGACTCCATTAATCTCTATGATATCGTTTCCCCTTGCATATACCCAATAGGTGGTCTCCACAATGTAACCTATACATGACCCCCCCCCCCAAAACACACACACACACCCACCCACCCGCCACACATACACAAAGCCACAGACTGAAATATTTCATTATTTCAGCATTTTGTGTGAATGTCAAATAAGCCCCCCACCGAAC
Organism: Brienomyrus brachyistius; assembly: GCF_023856365.1. Lineage (NCBI taxonomy): Eukaryota > Metazoa > Chordata > Actinopteri > Osteoglossiformes > Mormyridae > Brienomyrus > Brienomyrus brachyistius. Next base: position 10,803,822 of record NC_064542.1, read on the forward strand.
ACCTGCCAACCCAGATAAACAAGGTCCCTCTATTGGATAAAAAGACCAGGCCGCACTATAACTAATGGTCACTGTCTGGGCAGAAAAAGCCATGAATTGAACCACCATAAAGTGTGTGAAAGCTGGGTCCATGTGGCTCTCTGATTTGGTTTCTGGTCAATCCATACGGACCCCCACAGATACCAGGCAAACGAAATCCTTCTCTCATCCTCCATCTTCATCCCTCCTTCTCCTTTTTAAATTCATCAATATCAAGGATCACCACGAATACGAGACACCAACACTAGCTGCTGTGCTGCTCGTTATTACAGAATGCCTTCACCCCCCCCCCCCCCCTTTCACCTCCACACTCCCACCACAAGAGGGCCTCTGCTGTCGAGGGCACCCTCAGTTCACAGCACAAGTCCCATCAGCACCATGGCAACCGTCTCCCACACGAGAAGGCGCTTCTCTCCCTCAAGACACACTTCACACTTCACCTTGCTTGCATAAGGAGGAACGGGCAACGCGATGCGCAGAGCGCTGAGCAGAGGGGAGCTAAGCACAGGCCCACCTTTGTTGTTGTAAACATCTAGGTAGTTGGGTGCTGAGAAGATGGTGATTAAGGATGGGAAACCGGTGGTCTGACTCTTCCGGTACATCCTGTAACTGTGAGGAGAGAAATCACACTGGTGATGTTACGCTCCACACAGCTCACCCACAAAAGCTGTTAGTGCTATCCCCTTAATGAGCTCACTCTCACAATTTACTGCAAAGATAAAAAATCGGCAAGGCGTTCATTAGCTACAGGATAAACTCAGAGGCACAGATCCCGGACCAAATTGCCCACGATAGCGGAGTGTATTTAAAGACACCGACGCTGGAGCAGAGGCAGCGCATGGAGCTCTACTCACCCAGCATCTTGTGCTTCGTGTGCCCGGATGATTGATAATAGGTTATTGTTCTGTAGAAATTCGCATACAGCCGGGTAACTGCAGGACAATGAAAAAGAGGGGTAGAGGGGGAGGAAGTGAGTGAGGTATACAGCCTAAAAACTAAGAAACTACAGTGCAGGACCAATACATGGAACGAAGCAGTTACAGAGCCTGACCTGTGTCCCACAGCATAACTCAACAGGAGAGAGATCCCTGACCTATATCCCAGAATGCAACTGCACATGATAATATATAACCCTGACCTGTATCCCACAATCCAACTCAACATGACACTACACAAGCCTGACCTGTATCCCACAACCCAACTCAACATGACACTACACAAGCCTGACCTGTATCCCACAACACAATCCAACCTCACACTACATATTCCTGACCTGTATCCCACAACCCAACTCAACATGACACTACATAAGCCTGACCTGTGTCACACAACCCAACTCAACATGACACTATGTGACCCTGACCTGAATCCCACAACCCAACTCAACATGACACTATATGACACTGAGCTGTATCCCACAATGCAAAACAACATGACACTATATGACCCTGACCTGTATCCCACAATGCAACTCAACATGACACTACACAACCCTGACATGTATCCCACAACTGTCACAATCTAAATTCTCTATAAAATCTCTTAACATAGAAAGACATATCTGTCCTAAAAGTCTTCTAACCGGTTCTCCAATAAGAGCGATGTGGACAGAGCTGAATAGCATCCAAACACCACTTGGCAAAATAAACCAATATCAGCTCAGACTAAAGTAACACTACTGGGTTGATGCCTCTTTGTAAATTTGATTCGGTGTAATAATAATGAAATGCCTTTACTGGCAGCCATGTTGGTATCGCCTAAGCTCATGATGCACTGTATTAAAAGAAAGATAGAAGGTCAAACACTGCAATCACATTATGCACTGCAATGTTATAATTCATCTGGGAATGTGGTTCTCATGCGGGCTCCAACAGGAATAACCATTAAAATACATCGTGAGAGGATGATGGCTTTCTGTGGCCTGGATTGCTGTGCTGCAGAGCGTGACCCCATGTCCCGAAGCCGCCTGCGGGCTCCGTCATTCAGTCTGTGCAACTTCAGCTTCTCTCCTTTTCGGAGGGGTGAGGGGGGGTAGAAATAATTTATCCAAATTTTTCGCAGTCCCATCTCTTATACATGGCATGTCATGAATATCCACATCGAGTCCCTCCATAGTCATGTGCCTGGAGTCATGTGCCTGGAGTCATGTACCTGGTCAACATCTGTCTCATTTTTGGGCCTGAGTGGTAGAATATCAATAAATTTATCATGAACCAATGTCCTCCGGGCCATGCAGTCCCTTTACTCTGCTTTGCATGACTCGAGTGAGACACCTTGTCTTTCACCTGTGGGTTCAGGGTCACTGGATCACAGCTAAATAGGCAACAATATAACACTGATCGACATGACGGACATCACCTAACAAACAGATTATATGGCTGCAACTGAATACATACAGAAAACAGGCAGGAACAAGAGCTTATTTTACCGTTCTGCTGGACATTAGACCAGCTATGATGCCAGATCTAAGTGATTTTGGTTAAGGTGCATTTGTTGACATCATCACTTCTGTATGAAAGAAACAGCCAATTTCTAGAGGTGGCAGAGAAGGGTGCAAGGAACAAAACCATCCTATCAGGAGCAGCTCTGTGGCTCAAAACACCTGGTTAATGAGAGAGGTCAGAGGTGAACACCCAGGCTCGTTAAAGCTGACAGGAAGGCCAGAGAAACTGCAAAAAAACAGCTCAGCACAACAGAGGTGCACAGAACGGCTTCTGTAGACACGTGGCTGCGAGATTTCTTCAACTCTTGAAGCAGCTCTGAGGACAAAAGTGACTTCTACCCAATATTTAGCTACCTAAAAATGTACCCAATAAAGTGTCCACTGGGTCTATAGATACACTTCATGGATAGTTTTTTTTTGTCCTTGTGATTATTTAAATGGTGAAATTTCTAATAATTCCTTTAACTGGGATCTGTCCGACGTCAATAAACAATTGCATGCGTGGCAGTAAGTATTAGCCAAGGTTTGCAGGTGATACCAATGCATCTGACACAGCAACATCTATATGACACTAAATCATACTGCATACAGAAGCATAATCTGTACACCTATATACAAAGTGAATCACAGAGGATCGTATTCTGTTAGGGAGATATATAAAGACATTGCAGCTGATGCATACACACGGATATGACTCAGTATCGTGACTCAGTATCGTGACTCAGTACACCAAAACCTCTACAAACACATTTTAAAAGTGCCCAGTACTTCTTAGGTATGTCTAATAGATATGTCAAACTTCACATTAAATTCACTCACCACATAGTGTTTCTGTTCTACACAGTTTTGCAATCGGAATAGATAATCTGATCTGACAACGTAGTAACATACACAAAGTAACAAACACTAACTTACCTTAAGTATCATAATAACCTGGCCTCTTTAAAAGTTAACTGGTGTAACACATAAAGGGAGATGTGTGTGTGGGTAGGGGCGAGTCAGGTGACCAGGACGTATGGTCGCTTGGCTTGGATCATCAATCTGACACTTTTATCCAAA